>NC_133538.1:433874310-438674310 GCF_048544455.1 Silene latifolia | reverse complement strand
TTTCATTTTCTGCAAAGTTTTTGATTAGTTTTGCAGGTTACTTGTTGCTTTGTAAAGTCTATCCGCGAGAATGCCTAAGTTATGACCATTCGAGCCTACTATGGATTCGCTTCCAAAAGGTTTCCTCTTACCTATTGCGATCGGGGAAACTTTGGAATCCACCCATCTTACATACAAATTGGTAGAGAGAAATCTCTTTAGGGGGTACCGAAGAAGATCCGTGGGAATATAGAGTTTACGAGTATTGCTCTACCATTCCCCTTTCTGCTGGGGTGACACAAGACAAAGTAAAGGGAGCCCTCTTTCCCTTTTCTTTAGCTCATGATGCCCGGGAGTGATTGAGAGATCTTGATAGGGAGGCAGCCGGTGTAACCGACTGGAGTTCCCTTGCTTTAGCCTTTTACAGGCGATATTTTCCACCGCAGCGCACCAATGCCTTAAGAGCTCAGATTAGTTCTTTTGAGCAGCTGTCTACTGAAGATTTGAATGGGGCTTGGACTAGGTTCAAGAAGCTTGTCCGTTCTGTGCCTCATCACGGGTTCAAACGATGGTTCCTTTGTACTCAGTTTTACAACAGACTATATCGAAGCGAGAGAGCTATTCTTGATAGCGTAGCTAAAGGGAGATTCACGAAGAATGTTGAAGATGACCAAGGGTGCCGTCTCATTGAGGAGATGGCTATTCATGTCTCTGAATATGGAAATCCCCGAGGTACTGAGCAAGTTATTGAGTCGGCAGCAGCTGCAGTGGAAGGTCCTAGCAAAAGTCTAGGTAATGTCGAGATTACAGAAGTTTCAGGCGAGAGTGCTCAGGTTTGTTCGATTACTGAGTATCTTGAGCTATGTGGTAGATGTGGTATGGAAGGGCATAACCCTATCGGATTCCTGGCAAGTACAGAGCGCGTCCTTGCTTATCAGAAATACAAGCAAGGAGTTCCTTTTTCTCAACTGTACGAAGAAATAAGGAATGCTCCTACTCTTTCTACGCCAGCGCCGCAACCGGTTTCTCCACCTGCAAATCAAGAAATTGCTGAACTGAAATCCTTTATATTTAGCATAACACAACAGTTTAAGGAGAAGTGCAATAAGAAAGAAACTGTCATAGCGGAATTGAGAGAACAAGTCGCGCATTTAACACTCGCGAAAGACCAAGCCAAGCCTCTACCAACATGCGATTCAGCCAATGCAATGAATCTCCAAGTTGGCCTTACTCATGAAGAGCCAAAAGTACCAGAAGACGGGGTTTTGATAGCTGAAGATACCCCGGAGGACGATATAGATGAGTTTCTGGACGAAATTGTTGCTGCGTGTGTTCCAGACACTCAATCGAGTGAAAAATCTACTAGATTGAGTGATTTAATTCATCCCATCACTCGATCGAGTGATAATTATAGTCAATCGAGAAGTGTACAAATTGAAGATGGTCGATCGAGTGATATTCTTACTTGATCGAGTAAGTTTGCTGAAGAAATCACTCGATCGAGTGATAAAAATGCTCGATCGAGTAAAGCAGAAAAAGGGAATGGTCGATCGAGTGAGGAAAGTTGTCGATCGAGTACTTCTAAACATGAAATCACTCGATCGAGTGATAAAAGTACTCGATCGAGTACCAGAAGCGGCGGAGATCCTATTTTACTATCGAATTCCGCTACCGTGTCATGTTCCCCTGCTGTGGAGACGTCACGCGTTGATAAAGGTAAAGAGAAAGTCTCAGGTCCACTCATTGCTACCAGAGTGCCCATCCCAGGTCGTCTGAAGGATGTAAAGATCGAGCGACAGTACGGTAAGTTTGTGGACGTTGTGAAGAACCTCCAGGTAATTGTCCCTTTTACCGAACTTGTTACTCAGGTACCTACCTACGCTAAGTTTATGAAAGATATTGTGACGCGTAAGAGAGATTTAAGTGAATTTTAGACAGTTTCATTTATGGAAGAGTCTAGTAATTTGCTTTTAAACAAGGCTCCACCCAAAATGAAAGACCTGGGCAGCTTTTCTATTACCTGTATTATAGGCAATGTGGTTATTGATAAGGCTCTTTGTGACTTAGGAGCCAGTGTCAGTGTCATGCCCCTATCTCTGTACGCAAGAAATCGAACACGAGTCATCTTAAAGTGACTAAGATTACCCTGGATGGTGATAGATCTGTTAGGAAGCCCTTAGGTGTCTTAGAGGACGTGCCTGTGAAAATAGGCAAGCTCCTTATCCCAGTAGATTTCATTGTTTTAGATATAGCTGAGGACACCCGGACCCCAATTATCTTAGGAAGACCATTCCTTTGTACGGCTGGTGCCGTCATTGATGTCAAACAAGGGCGTTTGACTCTTGCAGTAGGGGATGACGCGATCACTTTCAGTCTGCCTAGTACTTTGGCTCGGCCAATGATAGAGGATACTTGTTATTCGGTTGATATTATTGACGAGTGTATTTATGACATCTGGTCGGGTTCTTTTATGAAGGACCCACTAGAAGCTCTTATCCTTTTTGATGAGTGTGCAGATAGCCCAGATGACGATGACGATGTGTTGGATTTGCTTGTTGATGATTTAGATGAACCTGAACTCACCGAAGCTGAGGGAGAGCAAGTGGAACAGATGATTAGCACTCTTTGCTCCATTGAGGTAAAGGTACCAGAGCGTAAGCCTCTCCCCTCTCATCTAAAATATGTTTTCTTAGACGATACTGAGCAATTTCCAGTCATTGTTAGTGCTAAGCTTGATAATGATCGGTGACTTCTTTGTTAGTGTACTTAAGAAAAACAGAAAGTCTTGGGTTATTCATTGGACGATGTCAAGGGATTAGTCCCGATATTTGTATGCACATGATAGAGTGGAGCAAGATCACAAACCTTGACGGTGGTCGGTATGATCGAACCGAGAAGATGCGGGATGTTGTGATGGCCGAGGTAATGAAGTTTGCTCGATGCGGGGTATTATTTATTCTGTTGGTCACTCCAAATGGGTGAGTCCAGTACAGGTGGTCCCGAAGAAAGGAGGGACAACTGTAGTTAAGAATGATAAGAATGAGTTAATACCTACTCGAGTAGTAACTGGTTGACGGATGTGTATAGATTACAAACAGCTTAATGCCGCCACCAAGAAAGATCACTTTCCCCTTCCTTTTATTGATCAAATGGTAGAAAGGTTAGCTTCTCATAAGTTTTTCTGCTATTTAGACGGGTACTCTGGGTTCTTTCAGATCCCTATACACCCAGACGATCAAGCTAAGACTACATTTACTTGTCCTCAGGGCGTTTTTGCTTATCGCAGGATGCCTTTTGGTTTGTGTAATGCCTCTGCCACCTTTCAAAGGTGTATGATGTGGATATTTTCAGAGTATATTGCGTCTATTATGGAAGTTTTCATGGACGATTTCAGTGTTTATGGAAGTGATTTTTCTAATTGTCTGTCTAACCTTGAGAAAGTGTTGCAGCGCTGTATTGAGGTTAATCTTGTCTTTGAATCGGGAGAAGTGCCACTTTATGGTCAACGAGGGAGTTGTCTTAGGGCACCTAGTTTCTGATAGGGGAATAGAGGTTGATAAAGCAAAGGTGGAAGTGATTCAGCAATTACCACCTCCTGTCAATGTTAAGGGGGTGAGGAGTTTCCTTGGCCACGCCGGTTTTTATCGCCGGTTTATCAAGGACTTCTCAAAAATTGCTAAACCACTTACACAGTTGCTACTTAAGGATGCCTCTTTTGTGTTTACTGATGAGTGTCTTTCTGCTTTTCACAGGTTAAAGCAGGCCTTAGTCTCTGCGCCGATCATACAGCCTCCCGACTGGGACTTGCCGTTTGAGATAATGTGTGATGCCAGTGACTATGCACTAGGAGCGGTGCTAGGCCAAAGGAAAGACAAAGCACTGTATGTTATCTACTATGCGAGCCGAACTCTGGATGAGGCTCAAGTGAAGTACACTACCACTGAGAAAGAGCTGCTAGCTGTAGTTTATGCCTTAGAGAAGTTTCGTTCTTATTTAGTTGGGTCAGAAGTTATTGTTTTTACTGACCATGCAGCTTTGAGGCATCTCCTTGCTAAGAAGGAGGCTAAACCATGGCTATTGAGATGGATAACCCTTCTTCAGGAGTTTGATTTGCAGATTAAGGATAAGAAAGGAGCTGGGAACGTTGTAGCTGATCACTTGTCGCGACTGATGCGACAAGAAGGAGAAGATTCTCTACCTATTGATGACTCTTTCCCTGACGATACTTTAATTGCTGTTATATCGTCTATTGTTAACCAAGAGCCCTGGTATACAGATATAGCTAACTTCGTTGTCAGTGGCAAGCTGCCGCCTGACCTTTCTCATCAGTAGAGGAAGCGTTTTCTGTATAACGCTAAGCAGTATTTCTGGGATGATCCTTATTTGTTTAAGGAAAGTGCAGGCGGTCTCTACAGACGGTGTATTCCGCAGTGGGAGGCCAAAGTAGTCCTGGAAGGCTGTCACTCCTCTTCCTCTGGTGGTCACCATGGTCCATCGCGCACCGTGGCTAAGATACTTCAGTCTGGTTTTTACTGGCCTTCTTTGTTTGCTGATGCTAAGTCTTTTGTTTCAACTTGTAATGCTTGCCAACGATCAGGGAATATTTCGAAGAGACATGAGATGCCACAAAACGGCATCTTAGAGGTTGAGGTTTTCGATGTCTGGGGCATTGATTTCCAAGGACCGTTCCTGTCTAGTAAAGGTAACAGGTACATTTTAGTGGCTGTAGATTATGTGTCGAAATGGGTTGAGGCAATTGCCTCACCCCATTGTGATGCCAAGACCGTGATAAAAATGTTCAAAAAGGTCATATTCCCTCGATTTGGTGTCCCTAGGGTCGTCATTAGTGATGGGGGAATGCACTTTAAGGAAAAGAAACTAACTTCTATTCTGTCTAAAGTTGGTGTCCAACACCGGCGTGGTTTGGGGTATCATCCCCAAACTAGTGGTCAGGTTGAGGTCTCTAATCGCGAGTTGAAAGAGATCTTGTCTAAGGTAGTTTCTAAATCACGGAAGGATAGGAGTCTTAAGTTAGAGGACACATTATGGGCCTACAGAACTGCCTTTAAGACACCAACTGGTGCATCACCTTATAGGTTAGTTTATGGGAAATCATTTCACTTACCTGTTGAATTGGAATGTAAGGCTTGGTGGGCAATTCGTGAGCTTAACTTTGATCCTAAGTTGTGTGGTCATAATCGTCTTTTCCAGCTAGATGAGTTGGAATAATTTAGGCTAAATGCCTATGATAGCTCGCGCATATATAAAGAAAAGACGAAGAGATTGCATGACAAGAGAATTCTACCTCGGGAGTTTCATGTTGGGCAAAAGGTGCTGCTGTTTAATGCCCGATTGAGATTGTTTCCTGGCAAGCTGAAGTCCAGGTGGAGTGGTCCTTATACGGTGACAGCTGTTACCAAATTTGGATCCGTGGAGCTCGAAGATTCCGAAGGTAGCAGGTTCAAGGTGAATGGGCAATATGTGAAGCATTATCACAAGGCAAATGAAGCAGACAATCGTGTTGAAGTCTTGTACTTCGACGAGCTAGACGCACCAGTTACTTGATGCCAGAAAGGTCGTGCGGGACCTCTTAAACCAGCGCTCTCCGGGAGGCAGCCCGGACTGTTTTATTGTACTTTTGTTGAACATTTTATTTTTCTTTAGCTTTATGTTGAACTTTAGACGCTGTTTTACGAACTTTTTATGCTTTCCTTGCTTTTAACGCGAATTCTGCAGGTCCAGTTACTCGATCGAGTAGTTTTTCTACTCGATCGAGCACTTTTTGGGTTATATCCACTCGATCGAGTGATAAATTTACTCGATCGACCAGATGCAGAATCACGTTTACTCGATCGAGTGGTTTTCTACTCGATCGAGTCCTTCCATATACCAGTTTGCTCGATCGAGCTGTTCCAAGTTGCTCGATCGAGCAGTTATGTCTTCCAGCTGCTATTTTACGTCTATGGAGCTACTGCTTGACTTTCTTTGACCTCCCATGTTCATGGTCGGTTTGGGGAGGTCCCTCTATACGACATTTTGTAAGTTTTCCGACTCAACTTCTCCTTTTCTCTTCAGTTTGCATTTCTTTCCCTATTTTTGGTACAATGAGGGCATTGTACGGTTTGGTTTGGGGAGGTATGCATCCATATCTATGTCTGTCTGCATGTTTTTCTTGCATTTTCGCTTGCACGTTTAATTATTTTCACATGCATTGTTGTTTTAATTAATTCAAAAAAAAACAAAATCACAAAAAAATCATAAAATTCAAAAAAATTTCATGTTTAATTTGAGTCGGAACGTTTGAACATTGACGCTACATTGAATCCTTACTTGAGCCTTGCATATTCTTCACATTTAGTTGGCATGATTATGTGCATGATCTACGAGTTTTTGTTTCTCTCTTATCTGAACGAATAGACTTGACCCTTATATCGGCAAGCTACATTACATTCTGAGGTTAGAGCTTTATAAACTGGTGACATTCATGACCGGTTTCATCTAGGATGTGAGTAGTACTCTCTTTAAGGCATGTAACATCAATTTGCATAAGCATGAGTCTAGTCTTCTTAATACCTGTATGCATTCGGTCTGTGGATGGTGACACATGTTAGGAGAGGCAGTTCCCTTTATTTCATTCTACCCATGAGCCCCACATAGCCAAATTGCCTTTTTATCCTTTTAGCTACTTTCTATAATACTTCCTACCCTAGCTGAGCTATTGACGAGTAGTTGTTGGAATGTTTTATTGCAATATGGTTATTTATCTGATTTCAGAAGTTGGTGGAAGAATTGAAGGGAATGAAAAAAAAAATGATGGATGAAAAATGAAAAAAATGAAAGAAAAAAAAAAAGAAAACGAAAAGAAAAGAAAAAGAAAGAAAAATCATGTGTGAAAAAAATGAGAAATTGTATAATGATTTTCACTCCCATGTTTTATTTATATCTTATGGGGAGTTGACGAGTTTGTTTTGGTGTTTCGTGAGTAGAGTGCATGATTTTTGCACCGTTTCATCTTGTTATATTGAGTACGAAGTTGGGATGCAGTTCAAATTTGGATTTCGTTGTTGCTAGCCTGGCTATTAACCCCACATATCCAAATTCATCTTAGCCCCTTCTTACTCATTACCTCACTTACCCAAATGTAAGTCCTCGGCATGAGTCTTGGTCATTAGTATGGTTGGAATGCATATGTACGGTTGTAGAGACTTTATTAATGTTAACTGCATGCATGTTCTTATAGGTCGAGTTAGGTGAGTATCTTGACTTCTTTCTATCTTTCACATATATACTCACCTTGTGCCTAATTCTGAGTGATGAGCGACCCGTGAGAGTCCGATATCTTTTGAGTCTTGCAAGGTCGACGGTTCAGTAAGTTTGAAACATTGATTTAACTTGTTTGCACTTCCCTTTTGCCACTTTGTCAGTTGTTGCATTAAACTGGTTTTGGTGGGTGATTTGTAGCTGATGCGTTGGTCCCGTTCCTTTGTTCATTCTTAGTTGCATTCATATTTTTCTTGGGGACAAGCAAAGGTTTGGTTTAGGGAGATTTGATGCGTGTATTTTATATAAGGTTTTTACCTCATTTTTACACGCATTTCTGTACTATTTATGTAGCATCTAGCTACAAATACCCCCGAATATTCTACTTTGGTTCGTTTTATGTAATTTGCAGGAATAGACCAAAGAGGAGCTAAATCGAGCCTATTTTGTCCCAATTGCATGCATTTAAGGAGAATAAAGAGCCGGAGCTTGGAAATCTAACACCTGGAAGACGCGTGAGCTAGTTTCGGGAAGTATTTTGATGTCTTACGTGCCAAGATAGCTCGATCGAGTAAATTTTCTACTCAATCGAATGCTTTATATATTGGAGTTGCTCGATCGAGCAGTTCAAGCTTACACAAAGGAAGACATTGCAGGGAGTGCTCGATGGAGTGGTTTATTTCCACTCGATCGAGAGGTTTGATGGCTAGTTACTCGATCGAGTGGTTTATTTCCACTCGATCGAGTGGTTTATCTTTCTATAGACTTTTTCCGCGTAATTTTCGTATGGGCTTTTGTAATTTGTCCATAGATTAGGTTTAGAGTGGATTTTTCGTAGAAGGCAGAAAAAAGAAGAACGTAATGGATCTCTTCCCTCTCTCACTGACTTTTACTCTATACTTTGCTACTGTTCTTGGATTTTGTTCTTGCTTTACACTTTTGCTACTCAGATTTGGATTACGATTGGTATTATTATTCTTCTTTCATCCTTTAATCATAATTATTGCATTTGTTTTGCTATTATCCTCTTATTATTTCATCTCTACTTTAATTCAATCTTCATTAGGTTTATTATCATGTTTAGTTTCAATTATCTATATGTTGTTATTGTTAGTTCAATGATGATGCGTAGCTAATTCCCCTCTGCTAAGACTATAGGGGATCCATAATTATGAAGGGAAAGTAATCGATTTATTGGGTTAATGCTGGTATAATCTTTGTTGTTAACTGCTGCAATTAATTGTATCTGGTTAATTGAGTCGACGCAATTAGGCATTTATATCTTAGTGACCCTTGACCTGGACCGAAAGGTTGGAAAAGGCGAGACTAGTAGCGAACAATAGGGCATTATAGTTAGGGCGAAAGCTAAGCTATTTGTGCTTTAGGGCGAATTGAGACCGAAAGGAGATATTCACTACTCCTCAGACCGTATCTGCATTGACCTGAGACCTAGATTACTTGACTGAATGATTATGGTGAACCGTCTGTCTTAGCTGTCTTTCTCTACTTGGTTAATCTTTATTCTCTTATTCTCTCTTCCCTATCCTCTCATTAGTGTAGAATATCACAATTAAAAACCCCCCAAATTGGTTACCTTGACGGACTTAGACGAAGCTGACATTTTTCCATCTCCTTGTGGATTCGACCCGACTTCCCTAGCTATATTAGTTAGAGCCAGTTGGTTATTTTTGATAGGTATACGACTGCCCTGTCAGGGCTCACCTTTTGGCCCTCCTTGATGTTAAGATCAAAGAATGCGGAAGCCGCTTCATATTGAATGACTCTAGGAGCTCGTGAAAACATGTTCACAAGCTTCATGTAGATCTCATGAGCGGTGCTAATCTTTATAGCACTTCGTTGGAGTTCGGCCTCCATAGCAAAGATCAACACATTTTTGATCGCGGCCGACTCCTTTTGGTAAACCTTATAGGTTTGCCTAGCGGCGGAGGTGGACCTAGCATTAGGTTCGGTGGGAGATGCCTCGGTAAGGTGTCACCTTGCGCGGCCAAGCGAAGTTGCGCGTCCCAATCGGCGAAATTAGACCCATTCTTTTCTAACTTACATCGATCCATGAAGGATCGGAGCCATGACACATTGGTAAGCGTGGTGAAACTAGTGGATGCGGACGTGATTGGAGTTGCCATTGCGGCTGATAAAATAAATTTGACTACAAAATAGGAAATGAAGGAATTAATTATCATCTATCGTTTTAATAATACTCGTAAATTTAACTACAAGTATTGCATTTATATAGTGACCTCCACCCAACTACATAAATGATTCCGAGATCCAAATTCATATCAACTCGGGCACGGTGAGCCGATTCATCCCTTATTAATATAACTCGGTGGATTAACTCTTTAATCGATTCTACTTTTAGAACTCTCGGTCGATAAAAATTACTCTAATTCTTATCTTTATACCGGAACACATGCGACTACGGTCAACAATACTTCCGTTGAGCTCAATCCAAATTTCGATGTAATAACTTTTTATTACCTCACTTCGCCAACGTAACAAGGTTTGTATTACGGTGAATCCGGATTAACTCCCTTATGAAATTGGTACTTCATGGGTTTCTACTATTTGGTAAGGCTATTTCTCAATTATTATATGTGAGAGGTCTTGTCAATTTATTATCTATCACGTTTTAAGTGAACTAAAGCGGTGAACTACGATAATTATAATTGACACGGTCGATGACTCGATATGATATGCATGTGTTGTTATGGCGATTTGGCAATGCATGCAACATATTAAAAGAAATGCAAAGCAATAAATAAAATTCCTAGTATGGCCTTCCTAAAATAGAAAATCAAATAATCTATTACATATTCGGAAACCAACTCCTTTGATCCCTTGATTCTTCAAATGGCACGCCTCCCAAGACACCGTCTTTGTCGGATCACCTTTCCGAATGGCACCGTCTTTGAAGATGCTCCATAATTACAAATAATAATAAAAATACAAAGCTATTCCTATTATAGATTTTTAAAATGGAAAAACTAATGAAATAAAAATAAAAGTGATACGAGATCACATTAAATTACAACCGAATCAATATTCCCTTTCATTACGGGTAATATCGATTAAAACTAAGGCCATACTAAGATAAAATTACATAATTCAAAATTATATAAATAAAAGAAATTCAACAATTGAAATAGGCAGCATTATAATATGTACCTATCATGCAAAATCATGTGCCAAATCGCCCTATTTAACTTATGCCGTACATATAACCCGGTTTTATGAAAATGCGTGATAATAACCTTTTAAAATCACTAATTAAAAATTAAATCACATCTAAGCTCAAGTTAATTATCCTAACACCTTTTAGGACTCAAAAATTAGTCATCACAAAATTTTTGACAATAATTCAACTTGATTTAGTTTTATGCTCATTTTTTACCTTAAAATCATATTATATATGTAATAAATCCAAATTAAATTGTAAAAATTTCAAAATTTTAATTTTAAGTTTTTGAACATTATGGAATAATTCCATGACACTCATAATGTCAAAAATCATGGTTAAAATTTTGGAATTCATTTTGAGAAAATATAGTTGCATTTTATTGGTTTTATCTCATAAAATACTTAAAGTATCCGAAAATTAATCCAATAATTTTTACAACCTTATATCTGATAAGTGAAATATTAATGCAACTTAAAATAATTTTCTCAAGCCATGCAATACGTTTTAGCTAATTTTTGCTAAAAAAAAATCACTATTTATGCCATTTTTACTCAAAAATCCATAAATCATGCTAAAGAAGATATTTTAATCTAGGATATTACATACACTCTGTAAATATTGCATGTGACATCATATTAAAAGATCATGGCTTAATTCTAAATTTAACTATTTTTAACCATTTTATCTCTTTTAATCCATTTTTATCTCATAAAAATCATAAATCATGCAATATTAATCAAATTAACTCGAATTTTTACAAAAAACTTGTGAAATATGCATGTGAGGTCATATAAAATTTCCAAGGTTAGAAACGAAGTTTAACTATTTTTAGCATTTTAATTCCCATTTTAGTCATAAAAATGTAATAAAATCACTAAAAATCATTAAAATGAGCAATAAATTTCCATAAATCATAAAAATGACCTAAAAACATTTTAGGACCAGAATATATAACATGCAGAGTGATTTCGTGGCTTATGCTAATAAATCACAAATTTTTAGTTTTATATGTTAACCTTTTTAACTCGGAAAAACAATAACCGATTATGCATGCAACATCCTTATGCTCTGATACCACTTGTTAGGTTCATATACCTATTATTAGACTCCTGTAATAGTGAACTAATTAACTTGTTAATTATTTGTTCTTTAGATCTAGTGCATGCATAACAAAATGAAAGATTTATAAGAAAAACAATGTTCCTTACATTGTTAAATGGTTCGAAATATGTGGGCACAAGTAAGGTCACCTTCCTTCACTTGTTCTTGAGCTAATTATGATGGATGATCCTCCTAAGACTCCAAGTATAGAAGCCACTCCAATAAATTGCACCTAAGATTAATCCCAAAAATTCCTACTAATATTAACTAGATATGTAGTAGAAATATAACCTTAATAATACTAATGTTCTTGTATTACTACCTCTAGTAATAGGATGATGAGTATTAGTATTTTAGAGAGTTTTTATCAATTTTGCATGTGAGGAAAGTTAGAGAGAAGCATAAGCAAAAACAAGCAAAAACTAGTGGAAAAATATGAGCAACAAAATTGCCCATATAGAGAGCCAAAACCGGTTGGCATTAGGCAAAGGGGGAATCTTTCCCTTTTGTTTTTACTTGTTTGTTTATAATGGTTAGAGTGTAGGAGACAAGTGTGTAAGATGTAGCATGAAAAGGGTTGTGTGATATGTCACAATCACACAATACCCAACACCTACAAAAGACAAAAGAGCATCTCTTGTGCTCTTAATATGACCAAAATATTGGTCTTATTTTGGTCCATTTTTGCCTTTTGTCATTTGTCCCACAAATGCTTATAAGTCATATGTTCAACAATCTTACAAATTTAATTATTAATGTAATCATTTAACACTTAAATATTACAATTAATAATATAATATACACTCCACTTTTTGAGTAGTATACTACCATTATATCAACATATAATGGGTCCCATAATTTCTAGTTAGTTAAAATTACAACTTCTTGTAACTTTAAATAACTAATTACCTCTACCTCAAAACTTCTATTAATACCTCAACCAATTTAGTAATATAACACTTAATTACTAAATTTAATCTTATTTAATCACATTACAATAAGACGCAAAATTGCACTCCCATAATTAAGGAATTAATTAATCTGTATCGCATACAATTAATTAAATATCTATTTGGGTCTCATCCTATAGGTGTGACCTAAAGGGATCAACTGACCACCACCGTCACACGACAGTAATGTCAAACTCTAGTTAGCCAATCATTACCGATTAATGACGGTCAGTCGACTGTATAAAGAATCATCCCTCACGTATTCTTAGTATGAGATTTAATTATGATATTTAAATCATGTGATCGCACTATTGTTGAGGACACATTTCCCAACAAGCACATGACGCGGAACATACATATAACGACTCGTAACTATCACGCCACACCATTACTCGTGAGGCCAGGGCCTCACACAAAGTTTTACACACCTCATGGACCCATAATCGAATCTAACTAGCCAATCCTGATCACGCAACTTACCACTTGACAATGAATACCTCTCATCCGGACTTAACTCAGGTGCCTTTCATAACATATCCTCTCATACACACAATTATCATCCCACCGGCAAATGTAGCCATACATCAGTACTCAACTTCCAGCGAGCACCTCATATATCCACATCTTATACTCCCTCACAACCAAACATACTAATCACCTCCACAAAATCAACCTCATTAGAACAACTAACTTCCCTAAAGTAAAATCATCCTCAACCACTAGTGACAATACTATGACACCAACATCCTTCATGTGACTACTCTCTTACTATCACTTCTTAATATAACAATATGTTCCCTCTCTTTGGTTATCATCCCAAATAACGAACATCCAATCCATCAACAAAATCTATCTCAACATTATTCCCAATTCTATCCTTTATCATATCGTTACCTAACTATCCACCAAAATCTCAGATCGTGCAAACACTCCACAAGCTTCTTATTCCCTTAATACCTCGAAACTCACGGCTAACATGTCGTCCTGCTCTCCTATATAACCATTAACTCACACCTTCTAGTGAGGCTATCGTACATTTCATAATTTCCTACCTTCATGCTCCTTAACTCCGGTCAACGTTCTCTCAACTTACTTCCATCCCTCTTTCCCCCTTTTTACTCAATAATACCAATTAATAATTCATCTCCTTTCTCTTTCTACCTAACTCTTTAGTAATTTGTTTATTTTTCCATAGCTCCACAACTCTAATTCCATTAATTCATATCAATATATTATCATTCTTCTTATCATTTACCCTCTCTCATCTTGCTTCTCACTCACCCTTGTCGCCATCAAGTCCACAAACTAACAATTACTCTTCAATTAGTCGTATCTCCCTTTTGTATCTCTAGAAACCCAAAAATTTACCTCATACCGTTAATTTCCCAAAGAATTACACACTAGGCTCACCCCTTGATATTCCAAATTCCCAAACTCAGTCACTATCTATAAATTCACGTCGCGACATAACTCCATCTACGTTCACTACATACCCCTCTACTTCATCCCTCTAAAGCAACCCTTCATTACATATATCCTTAAGTAACACAATCTTAACCGTCTCCCTCCATAAATCCTTACACATCCCAATTTGCCACTAATCGCATCCCTCATCTCGACCTTTCATCCTCACATTTGTTTACACTTATATCACTCTTGCCCATAAACACTGACTTTTATATTACTCAACACACGACTATATCTCTCACCATATCTCACCAACATGTTCCTCACCTTGATTAACTTATCATTCCTCCCTTTCCTTTTTCCACTATCCCTCACAACCATATTAACACATGTCTTCCTTACCCAACACATGTCATTTACAAGCCGGAATTCTCCTCGTCAAAGCCTTTGGTAACTTACGTATCCAGACCGTCACATATATAAAAGAACGCTTTAAGACCCAAAACATACATGTGTACATACACTACGACTCAAAACAATGTAAGAACATAGCCGCTGATTGAAAATTAAGGTAAAAACATAGCCCCCGACTCAAAATGGCCGCCCACTGAGGTACTCGGTCGAGTATGTATCATACTTGGTCGAGTACAAGGTACTCGGTCGAGTAATGAGACTGCTCGGTCGAGTTAACGACTCCAGAAGCTAAACAGAATTATCACAGAGAGATTACTCGGCCGAATATGGAATACTCGGTCGAGTATAAAAGATACACGGCCGAGTAGGGACTACTCGGTCGAGTATCGGCGCAGTTCTCAGCACCGTTCAGTTTTCGTAAAACAGTCATATCTCACTCGTTACTTGGTCAATCTTGGCGTGTGACCTATCGTTAGCATCATAAGAAGACAAACTATCACCTCCAATTTGAATTAAAGTAATATCATTTCTAGAACTCAACTTATGACAGTTTTAAGACAACCCTTCGATAATCGATCTTCATACAAATCAAATTTTCTAAACCAAAACAATTTGAACATGCATAAGGCAACAACAACAACTAAATACTTCAAGAAAGCAGTACATAATTGAAATCTTATCATACGCACATGAAAATTAAACACAACATTCATATATATATATATATATATATATATATATATATATATATATATATATATATATATATATATATATATATATATATATATATATATATATAGACGCATGCCCTTAATCACATGTTACTACTAACAAACCAAACATTAACATCATCATGCTCATATACTTCATGCTCAAGATCTATCATATGCGAATTCAAAATCCACCTTTCATATACTGCCATGTTCCAACACTTTCACCATGTCATCTAACCACTTCACAAGGCTCAAGTTACAAGTATTACACACACATGACTCAAACATACAACAGTTTCTCCCCAAGTGACCGGCTTGAGATCGTAAGGGCCTTAATGCGACTTCAGGACGTCTTCCAAGTCTTT
The DNA here is from genome assembly GCF_048544455.1 of Silene latifolia. Taxonomy (NCBI): domain Eukaryota; kingdom Viridiplantae; phylum Streptophyta; class Magnoliopsida; order Caryophyllales; family Caryophyllaceae; genus Silene; species Silene latifolia. The sequence goes on along the minus strand of NC_133538.1, from coordinate 438,658,919 downwards.
GCGGTAGCTCCAAACAACTCTCCCCGGGTTCATTTTATTTAGACTCCGTAAGTTCATTGGGTTCATTAGTTTTAGGTGCCGGGATCGTCGGCTCTGATACCACTTTGTAACACCCCCTCATACCCAGGTACCTTACCAAGGACTATCCTATCATGAGAGGTTGTTACCATCTCGGTTGCCCGAGGTTAGTATATCAAAAGCAACAATCCAAAACAACTTTATTAAAGTATAAAGAGTATAACGATTACATAATCTCAGACCAACTCAAAATAAAAGTGTAAGGGCCTCAATACAACTGAAATCAAAGACAGCTAAACTCATAACAGCGGAGGCTAGACTCGAAGTGATGACTCCCCATGACTGTCCCATAGCTTAACATCTACATTACCTGTCATAATATGCTCACCATCCCCGAATGGATCACCGTAGGTTTTACAAAACAACAACACGGGGTCAGCTACTACATAATTCAAATAAGACAAACAAATAATGTAACCGACTGATCATCCTCACAGTAACTGACTACACACCGAAGTGTGTAGCCCTGCCGGATTATTCATCGCAACAGGTAATCCACTCCGCCGGTGGGGGACCGCAGCCCATCCCCACCAAGTCCAGCTCATCAACGAGCGACTATCAATCCCTGTCCCTTAATGTGCACAACCCCTCCCGTGACGGGTTCCACGGAGGGTAAGTGACTCCACCACAATCACACACACCACAGCATCACAGCTGTCACAATACCACAAACATCACAACACAACCACATCACCACCGTCACCACAACACCCATACTCCGATGATCAGCAGATAACAACAATTACAAAACAAACACAATCTTAATCAATTAACAGTAACTGAGTAGGGAAAACCTACCTTTTTGCAATCCGCTATGCTGCAATCAATCATACAATATGCGTAACAAATACCACATCGTCACCTACAACAATGATAATCAACAATCACATAATGCAAACACTATATGCAAAACCCCATTTCCCCCAAATTCATAATTAAAGACAAACCCTAGTATTAATCATGAACAAACATGGAAATAAAGACTTACCGACAAAAGGGTCAAGGATTGAATGCGATTGCTGAGATTATCCACACATACAAAGAGGAGAGATTGGGAGTGATTAGAGCGTCGTACGTTTGATTAGGTTCTGTAAAATGATGTTTAGAAACTGGTTATCGAAATTATATAACCTCTAATTACTCCCGAATCAAACCGCAAAAATATTACTCGCCAGACCGAATACTCGGTCGAGTATAGAGTATACTCGGCCGAGTATCCTCTACTCGGTCGAGTATTCATCATACTCAGCCGAGTGTTCCTCGGCAGTAGCCAAACAGACTACACGACCCACAATACTCGACCGAGTAGGCCATACTCGGTCGAGTACCGGCCTATAAAATCCGTAGTATTACACTAATGGCTTGGATGAGGACTTATGGACTCAATTTCTTTGGTGGACTCATGAGAACTCACCCCTCTCTATCTCTCTCTCTCTCTATCTCATACATATATATATATATATATATATGTATATATTTATTTTTTATTTTTTTTCTGGAACATTATGGGGTGCAAAATGTTCTCCAAGGTGTCCAAGGACACATGGATCTGCCATCAGAAATAAGGTATAAGTAACACTCATTGTTGTTAGAATCTTGATTTGATTCTATAATTAAACGAGTTTACGACCCAAAAACGCTTGACCGATTCCAGCTCTTACGATTCTTTTACGGTTGTAGAATCTTACGATCCTATTCTTTCGAAAATTTGTAGTGGTAGGATCATCTACGATCCGGTTGTATGATAAAAGAATAAATATATATTTTATATAATAACATTGTAAAATTCAAATCTTGTATAAGTTGTAGAAACATATTCATAACAATGACACAAAAATTATTAATCATCAATAATTTATGAATAAATATTAATAAATATGTATTTTGATCTTCAATTTTATGTTTTTACCAAATAAAAAACTATATTTAATTGGTTTATAGAATCCTACGATCCGATTCTACCTACTCCATCCATCCAAAGTAGAATCTCGATCTTACAAAATTAATAGCACTAGCAGAGTTGTAATGCATGGAGCAGGTAATAATGTAAGGTCATAATTCCTTATCCTGCAAATTGTATATTAAATCGACTAATAAAGCCCTGTTCTTTTGGATTTAAAGTCACCCTCTTTAAATTAAGTTCAACAAAATTAAGTTAAGTTCAGAAAAGTTCATCTCCTATAAGTTAAGTTAAGTTCAGTAAAATTAAGTTCAGAAAAGTCCAGCAAGATTAAGTTCAATTTAGAAAAATTAAGCTCCAAAAGTTAAGCAAAACTAGAAGTTTCATAATATGGAGTACGACATTCATTTACATCGATTGTATAAACAATTCAAGATTAATTATTATCATATATATATAAGAAAAGCATTTATTTCTACTGAATTCCTACCTATCCCCCAGACGGCCAGACCCCCACCCATAAACAAGTGTTTCACTCCTATTCAAAAATATTTGGCAAGGCAATGGATTTATTATTCTATATTTAAAAAAAAAAGCATGCTTGATAAGAAGCGGAAAAAAGCTATGTACAAGGTTCGAAATAACATAGTCAGAAACATTTGATGAGGCAATGGATTTGATGGGGTGAGCTCAAATGAAGATGAACAAAGTGTCAAGAAAAATGAAAATATGGAACTAGATGATTAGAAAAAAAAGTAATATGTGATTTACTTTTTATTTTTATGTATTGGGTAATGTGTACGAACATAGTAATTTATATAAAGGAAGTATTAAATTATTATTTGTTTATTTTTGTAGAAAAAGAAACTACTTAAATATGGAGTAGTAAAATTAAATTAAGTTAATTCAAGTTAAGATTCTTTAAATTCAGAAAAGTTAAGCTCTTATAAGTTACGTTCATACAAATTAAGTTCAGCTCCTATAAGTTAAGTTCAGAAAAATTAAGTTTAGCAAAATTAAGTTCAGCAAAATTAAGTTCATAAAAGTTCGCAAAATTATGTCCAGTTCTGAAAAATTAAGTTAAGTTCAACAACTTTAAGTTCAAAAGAACAGAGCCTAAGTGGCAGTTCATAAAGCACTCCTTTGTTTTACACGACTTATGCTGAACACAAATTCTCATTTGTGACGGACGCTATCCGTCACAAATGAGAGACGGGGCGAATAGATACCATATTACTTAATATGGGCCGGATAGTACAATGCTAGTGGATTTTGTGTTTAATATATAATATTATAGTGGGGGACATTAGGGTACATTGCATTTAATGCACAAATGCATGAAAACACCACCAAATCATCCTTTATTCTTTACGTCAAACACATATCAAACAAACCTGATTTCTCCATCAACCCTACATATACCTCATGCTCAATATTTAAAATTTTATCCCTCAAATCTTCATATTCATCCATTCAAATTATCATCAAAATTTCATATTTTGCTATCACATAAACCCACACAAATAAAATAAGAAAATAAAAACATGGTTTTTGTTGATGTTGCGAACACGGCAATAGAGGATCAAATTGTTGATGTTGAGAACGATGTTGGTGTATTGCTTGATGGTAAAGTCGAAGATTTTGTGACGATGTTGATGAACAAAGGTTTGTATTTTTTATTTATAAATTTTTGTCTTTGTTGATGATATTTTATGGCAACAAATTTTTTTATGGTACAAGATTTAAGGTTGATTACTGATTTTTTTTTTTGGCACAAGATTTTAGTACATAATCTTTATTGATGAGATTTCTTGACGATTTAGATGAGTAAAGGATTGTATTTTTTAAGTTGTTGATGAGATTTTAGGGCAATTTTAGATCAAAATTTGGAAGTGAATTTGTGTTGGTGTTGTTGTTTAATCAATTTTAGATGAAAGTTTTAGTTAATTATGAAGATTAAAATAAACTAACGAGCTCAAACACGTCTATAAAACTGACAGCAGCTAATATGTAATTTTCAAGAAAATGCATTTTGAAAAGATTATCATTTTAGCGTACATTGTGACCATTTTGGAGTTCAGTGTTAGCAGTTTAACCAAAGCTTAAAATTTGGTTGCTCTTGTCACAGATACTGATCTTTCATATATGTTACCATTGTAGTGTACAATGTGACCGTTTTAGAGTTCAGTGTTACCCTTTTAACCATAGCTTAAAATTTGGTTTATCTTGTCATAGGTACTAATCTTTCATATATGTTACCATTTTAACCAACACTTAAAATTTGGTTGCTCTTGTTATAGATACTGATCTATCGGGTGTTTAGTTGGAATAAAAGTTACAAAATGGGAACAAATTTTCATCTTGTATAACAAAACATTCGCAACTCAAGGGATTGAGTATCAAAAATTCAACATCTCGTAGGGCCGATGTGAAAGATAGGCCGTTGATTGAGAGATACTTTAGATGCTCTTGTGAAGGTGAACATGGGAGCGGGAGTAAAGTTGTTTTGAATGGCGCCCCTGAAGTCTTCACTAGCAATGTTAGGAATGCTTCAATTATTCGATGTAAATGTCAAGCTTGTGTTAGGACGCAAGTAAATAATGAATGATTATGGGAGGTAGTGCAGCACGTGGTCGAACATAATCACCCTTTTACCCCCACCCCCACCCCCCCTCCCCCTTAGTGGCAGCATCATAATAGATCGGAGCGAAAAATTACAAAAGCGGGGGGTGAGGTAATAAAAGCAAGGACTGCAGCGCATGTTCCCCCTTCTGTCTAATTCAGGGTTGCTGCAGGAGGGGCTGGGGGTGATGCATTCGTCGGGCACACAAAGGTAGACCATATTAATTATAATAACAGATTGAAGATGAAATCAATTAAAGGTGGTGATGAAGCAACATTGATCAACCTCATGACCAGTAGGCAAGCGGAGGAGCTGGGGTTCTTCTTCCGTGTTCAATTTGACGAAGAAGGAAGATTAAGTAACCTATTCTAGCAGTATGCGATGAAGATAGAAGACTATTTGTTGTACGGAGATGTTACAATATTTGATACAACGTATTGCAAAAATAGGTACAATCTTATTTGTGGAGCCTTTGTTGGTATTAACAATCATTGGTCGAACGTCATGTTCGGTTGTGCTTTCCTGTCGAACGAGAGGGAAGAATCTTTCGAGTGGTTGTTCAACGTTTTTAATGAATCCATGGGGGAGGATATTTGATATGTCTCAATCTTCACTGACCAAGACCAAGCAATAGCAAACGCCATTGAGAAGGTTTGACATTGTTTGACTAATATGAAAACAATATGCAGAAATCATCATGTCACCATATTTGAGCATACATGTTATCACGTTAAGGTTAATATAAACCCAATGAATTGTTATACTTCAGATAAAGATGATATCATTTCTTAACATATAAGTGATTGTTAAAAATGTGACCACCTTAGCTGACAATTGTACCAATGTTATGTTTTAAATTTTTCTTAACATGTAATTATAATAAACTAAACATGGTGACATGTAAGTGATTGTTGAAAATGTCACCACCTTAGCAAAGAAATGTAGAAATACTATAATGATTTTTGGTGTTACAAATTATTCTTAAAATGTAAACATAATATCTAAACATGGACACTTATACGTGATTGCTGAAAATGTGATCACCTTAACAAAGATATGTACCTATGTTTGAGGAAGGTACCAATATTATTAACTTGTTAACATAATTGGTGAATGTGACCTCCTATCATACATATGTACCTATCTTAGTCTGATTAAACAATTATCACCGTAATAACATATATGCATAAACATGGTCACATATTTGTTTAAAGGAGAATGTGTCACATGTTGGGAAATGTGTCCTCAACAACAGTGCGATCATATGATTTAAATATCATTATTAAATCTCATTTTAAAGAATACATTTGGGAAGTATTTTTACTGTCAACTGGTCCACACATATCGGTAATGATTGGCTGACTAGAGTTTGACATTACGTGTCGTGCGGACGGTGGTGATCGATTGATCCCCTAGGTCATACCTATAGGGCAACACTCTTAATTGATTATTTAATTAATCGTATAATGTTGCGAGTTAATTAAATTACTTGAAAATTGACGGACGATTTTGGAAGTAAAATTTACGTGTCTCATTTAAATGAGATACGGTCTGAGTAATTGAATTGTATCTTTACTCAGATGAAATTATTGTTTAAGGAAACAATTGAAATTGAATGAATTGTTATAAATACAAGTTGTTGTGATTTATAACTGGTAAAATATTTTGGTACAAGTAATTATGAATTACTAAGTCAATTTTTGTATATGACGTATTTTTATTAATACGTTGATTTTTAAATGTGTTAAAAATACATAGCAATTTTATGTGACATATGACATGTAACATATTGACAAATTGACAAAAAAATAATATGGATCCATATTATCAAAATGCCGAAATTTTGAAGACAAAGAGCCTTGGCCTTTCCTCTTCTTTACACGCTTTGTGAAAGTTTAAGGTGTGGCTTTTCTTCTTCTCTTTGCCCCACCTTGACTTATATGTCCAAAGTGATAATTCATGTCATGATTCATTCATAAAAAGATGCTGCATATAAGTGTTAAAGTAAGCACAAATACTTCTCGCTCTGCTCTTCTCCAAAACGTGCACTTGGATGCATAAGGAGACCAAATTTTTGGTTCAATTTTCTTACAAAATTAATATTATCTAGTCTTCATAATATTGGTTTTAATTAAGAGAAAGCTTTGGGTATAAAGCCTTGGGAGAGATCCTACACTTGGGTCTTGGGTTTTTGTTCTTCCATTAAGGGATAGCTCAAGAACAAAAGAGAAGGAGAACTCTTTTGTGCCCTTATATACCGATATTGCAATGTAAGAATAATGTTTCTTCCTTACTTTGTTTTAATGTTTGCATGCATAAGATCATTAGTTAATTTTATGACAAATTAAATTTATACATATATGAGTATGTTGTTAGGTATAAAGATCTACCTTTCCTTCAATTGGTATCAGAGCCATGGTTATTTGCATGCAAATCGGTTATAGTTTTTCCGAGTTATACGATTAACATATAAAACTTGTGAATTTGTGTTATTATGATATATCACGAAATTAATTCATGCATGATAAGTTTCTGGTCCTAAAATGATTTTTAGGATTTTTGGTTAATTTACGGATTTTATTGTTCATATTATATAATATTGGCATTAAAATGTGATTTTTATGATAAAAATGCCATTTTTGGACGAAAATTAGCTACACTTCGAATTTTCCAGTTCTTTTTGGATATGTTTTCATATATATTATTTTTAGATGATCTGGAAATTTTCATAATTTTATGAGTTGTTATGCTCGAAAAATGAATTTTTCATTATTAAATTCGTTTTTTGGTGAAAAATTGGTTAATATGAGATAAATTTCGAATCTGGTCATATAAATTTAGTATGTTGTCACATGCAATTTTACGAGATGTGTGTAAAATAATTGGCTATATTGAAGTCTTTATGCATGATTTATGGATTTTTGATTAAAAATAGCATAAATAGTGACTTAATTAGTGAAAATTGCTAAAACATACTTCATGACTAAGGAAAAACGTCACATGTTGCTTTTTATTATCTTTTTCAGATCTAAAATTGAAAAGTTGATGAAAATAATTTTTCTCATATTTTTATGATTAATTTAGTTAAAACCGATAAACCGCAACATTGTTTTTCCGGATAAAATTTGAAATTTTTAACCTAAGTTTTTGAACATTATGAGTGTCATGGTATTTTTCCAGAATGTTCATAAGTTTAAATTTTGAATTTTGAATTTATTTGAAATTTTTATGATTTATTTGAAGTTTATAGCATTTTATTATAATTTTAAGTCCATTATGAACAATTATGAGTTAATTATGGTCAAATTATTAGTGAAGACTAAATTTTGAGTCCTAAGAGGTTAGGGTAATTAACTTATGCATAAATATGAATTTATGTATTTTTGGTGATTATAAAACGTTGAAATCACGCAAATCCGTAAAAACCGAGTAATATATGATATTGGCTAATTTAAAGGCGATTTAGCATAAAATTGGGCATGTTCATACATATTATAATGCTGCATATTTCAATTGTTGAATGTTTTTTATTTATATAATTTTTGAATTATGTAATTTTGCTTAGTATGGCCTTAGTTTTAATTGGTATTACCCGAAATGTATGGGAATATCGATTCGGTTGTAATTTTAATGTGATCTCGTATCACCGTCTTGTTATTTAATAGATTTATTTTTATTATAGTAACAAATGTATAATAGGAATTATGTAATTCATTATGTAATTTTAATTCATTCCGGAGTTCCTAAAGACGGAGTTCCTAAAGATGGCGATACATTAAGACGGTGTTACCTCGAGATGCAACCGAAGTTCTAGGGACCAATGGAGTTGGTTTCCGAATATGTAATAGTTAAACAGTTTTCTATTCTTAGGCAGGCCATACTAGGATTTATTTTTATGTTTTGCATTTTTATATGTCGCATGCATCGCTAAATCGCCATAACTAAAACATGCATCATCGTTCTAATCGAGTTCATCGACCGTGTCAATTACAATTATCGTAGTTCACCGCTTTAGTTCACTTAAAACGTGATAGATAATAAATTGACATGACCTCTCGCTAAAATAAACAATTGAGACATAGCCTTACCAAATAGTAGAAACCATGAAGTACCGGGCGAGGGAGTTGAGCGGCTTTACCGTAAGACAAACCTTGTTACGTTGGTGAAGTGGGTGATAAATGTCAATCCACCGAATTCATGTTGATGAAGGGTATTTCGGCACACCGTGCCCTAAGTTGATGTGGGTTTGGATCATGGACACATTTATTCGAAATTTGGGTTGTACTCAACGAAAGTATTCACGACGTATTTCCGGATGTGTTTCGGGCTAGAGATGAATATTAATGTAAATATCATCGACCAAGAGTTCTAAAAGTAGAATCGATTAAAGAGTTAATCCACCGAGTTATATTGATGAGGGGTATTTCGGCACACCGTGCCCCAAGTTGATATGAATTTGGGTCTTGGAATCATTTATCTAGTTGGGTAGAGGTCACTAGAAAAATGCATAAAACTTGTTATCTACAAGTATGATTTAAAACGATAAGTGTTAAGTTTTCCACTATTCCGTTATCATATTGTTCTATTTCTTTACCACAATTCATATACGATATCATTTCGATTTTTCAAAATCTCCATCAAAACATCGTAACTAGAGACAAATTTGAATTTTGCTTCTAAAACCTCATATGAACCATTGCTAAGGATCTCTTGCAAAGAGTATAGATTAAAGTTATCTATTATCAAACAGGTTTTTGATTCTAGACTAACACATCTACTTACAATGGATTGTTTTTCATGTACTTAAAAGAATTAAGTACCTTGAAATGATTGTTTTGGTAATTAGTTTTGTCAGAATTCGTAATTGACCAAAATAACGCAACCACGTCAATGAGAGTTTTTAAGACTAAAACGAACAAATGAAGAGTGTTCTTCATGAATTCAATTTTTGCTTCTCAAAGCAAAGACTCATTGAAATGAGTGGGAGCATTCTCTTAAACCGTTAAGATGAGGACGAGGTTCAAGAAGTAAAGATTATAATGGAATTGATACAAGGTAATGTTAAAAGTAAAGTTGTTGAGAATGACGATACTAAACCTATCAATCCCGACCGATAAAGTTTCCATTGTCTTAAATGTTGGACACGAGAAAGGAAACTACCCCAAATTATTGAAGAATCAACAAGTTAGTTGTGGGACATCTAATGGGATCTTCTTCTTTAAATGTTTATTTGATTAAACATAAATTTTGCTAGTACCACTTCGTCAATATTAGAAACCGGTGGTGGTTTTCATCATTATGTTTGATACATAGGATGATTAGAATATGACGACTAGCAACAATGAAGTCGAGAGATAGAGTCATTGTGTACTAAATCTAGTTTTGGGTTTGGAGTTGTACTTAATTGTGACTATTAAGTACATAAACTCTAAATAAGAATACAACTTGTTAAGATACAAAAGAGGTTTCACTTTTGTGACCCTATACACCACGATTTGATGTATGGCTAGCCCATTATCAAGGTGATTATATTCTAAACCAAACTAGAATAATATATCATGAAGATGATGCAAGACTCAAATTGGTAACCCAAGATTAAACCTTAAATTTTGGAATGATGAACGCAAAGAGTTATCGAGTACTCTTGAAACCATTAGATTGTTAATGGTATATGCGTATCTTGTATTCAATGCAAGATGACTCGTGCCTTTTGGTTAAAAAGGAGATCGAGGTTGTAAATCATTGATCCAAAATAGGTTGATCATTTTCTTTTACCATCGATTTAAGTTGATGAGGTAAATAGAGAAATCTTTTGAAGAAGTTCAAAGAGTTCAAGGAATCACGATTTAGTCGTGATGGGATTATCAAAGTGAAGACTTTGATATAAGCGAAAGGAAATGTGATATAGTATCACAAGTTAATCTCTCTTAGCACGCATTATGGAGTAATGTGTGGTTGGATAAGAAATCAAACGCTATTCGATATGGTTTGGACTTCAATCAAGTTTCTTTGAGTTACTTGATCCTTTTGGGGATTTTATCATTTTTGTCTAAATTATTATTCCACTAAATAGAATCATATGAGATATGAAATGGTAAGGGTACCATGTTTGTAAGTTTTCACAAGAAACAAATGCTCATTTTTCCTTATTATAATCACGAGTACACCAGGTTGTGGCTCGTGAAGCTGTCTTTCTAAAAATACAAGTTTATTTCTAGAAGACAGAGTGGGAGAAAATTATTCAAGAGCCACAAAGAATGTTATGTCGCAAGAAACAGGTCTTTCTTGGCTACATGAGACGTGTTGTGTAAGACGTTGTTTCTTTAAAACCTAGGAGGTTAAATTCGTCACTTGTTAAAGATGATGAATTCAAGCTACTTTTAAGAAAGTAAAGAGCTTATAACTTACAAAAGAAATTGTTTGATTCAAGTTGATTACTTCTAGAAAGTAATGAACATATGACTTACATAAGAGTGTTTAAGTCACAACTCAATACAAGGCTTGGAGCCATGAAAATCCGAAACAAAAGGGCTTGATTAGTGACAAAGGGTTTTGCACTAATGAATAGAGATTTCAAAACAAGATTGGTTGCAAAAGGTTTTGCACTAATTGAAATGCTTAAGTCTATTTGGATCTTCTTAGGGATTGTGTTTCATTATGAAGATATGAACACATCAAGTGAATCTAAAACCCACTTCTTCAATAGAAGGAATGTATTCAATACATGTCATGAGTTTTATAGATTCTTGCAATCCTAAGATAATGTGAGACTTAAGAGAGGGTCTTAAGTAGGACATCAATGAGTTAGAATCAATATTTTTTTATCATGTTATGAAACTTTTCTCGATAAGACGAGAAGTTGTTTTTATACATGGAGTTTAGTGGGAGTTACGGAAATTTTATTTAGTCCGATATGTGGATGACATATTGATCATTGAGAATGATTTAAGACTTTTGGAGTAATATAATACATCTTTAATATCGAGATTTATGAAGATAAATCTACATGATATTAACGTCAATAAGAAGTCTTATGTTGATAAGATTCATGACTAGTTCAATTAAATTGAACATATTTGATTGATTCCATTTGCTTCTGTTGCCGGATCAATTAAATGAGTAATGATGTATAACACTTCATATACTTTGAGTATGATGAATTGTTTTCAAAATCGAATTTAAGTAATCTTTATCAAGTAAGCCATCCAGATTACCCTTAAGTGCTTGCAGAAGTATTAAGGAAGTAAAGCAAAGTGTTTATGATGCAATTTTGTGTAAGGGTGTTACACAAGTGACAATTGACAATTGAGATTGCGCATGGTTTCGACAAAACCATAATCAAAACACATTAGGGTGGTTAAGAGACCATTATGGCTATGATAATTAAGAAGTAGATTTTCTAGAATCGTTCTAGGCAATAAAGAACAATGAGAAATATTTATAACGGAAATTGAGTACACTTGCAATCATGAGATGTGCAAGAAGGATAAGTCCCGCACACTTTGTGAAAACAAAGTGGGAGCTATTCTAAAGCTAGAGGGCCTATGTCTTGATTGGATCTCGACACGTACTCAAAAGTTTTGTAATGCAAATGTATACATTACAAAGGAAAACGAGTATGTAGTAAGGTTGAGTAAGGTACAAGAAGTTGATAAAACCTACTAACCAAAGCCTTCTCAAAGGCTAAACATGATGAGTCATGTCATTTCAATTGAGTTGAAATGAACAACTACGTACAAAATCAAATAAGATTATAGAACATGAAATAGTAATCAGGCATTGACTATTCATATGTGATAATCACATTTGTCGTTCGAGTTTTTCTTTAAAAACTCCTTTTATACTTTGTTACATCCAAACGGGTTGTAATGACAATTGAACCCCGTTAAAGTGAACACGGATTAACATTGTATTCGCCCATAGTCACTTGTATGAGGTGACATCTCGAAGTGACTAGAGTGTGATGCGATTGATGGCAAGTTCAAGTGCCATAGAGTCATGTGAGATGACTAGTCGATCACATAGGCGATGTTAGGAATATTTTGTCGGGCCTAATGACCGCTTATAGAGTTATGGCAAATTTATATAGCCTGGTCGTGGGGAGAGCTGCTATAGTATTCAAATGAGTCGATTCTTTTGACTAAAGGCTATTCACCTAAGATGGCACGATTTGATTAACTTTGATTTGTGTTACTACGACCTTCGTAAATGGGGTCAAATGGGCATATTTTGGGTTATGATGGTGTGGCTAGTCGAAGGGAATGAGTGCGATAGGAATTGTCCACCCCTTTGTCAGGGTTATAACAATATCTCGGGGCCACTCGAGGAGTAATGAACTGGAATGCGTGGCCACGCTCGGAATGTATCCATGGTGGATAAATCCGGTCAATCGGTTATTCTCCAGATCGAGGAAACCACTCTCGATATGATCACTTGCAAGTACGACCGAAAGACACCTTGCATTGAGTGGGAGATAGTAATAGGACAAGAGAATTGGTGACGCACACTTGTCGAGGACAAGTGGGAGATTGTTGGGAAATGTGTCCTCAACAACAGTGCGATCATATGATTTAAATATCATTATTAAATCTCATTTTAAAGAATACATTTGGGAAGTATTTTTTTTGTCAATGGTCCACACATATCGGTAATGATTGGTGACTAGAGTTTGACATTACGTCGTGCGGACGGTGGTGATCAGTTGATCCCCTAGGTCATACCTATAGGGCAACACTCTTAATTGATTATTTAATTAATCGTATAATGTTGCGAGTTAATTAAATTACTTGAAAATTGACGGACGATTTTGGAAGTAAAATTTACGTGTCTCATTTAAATGAGATACGGTCTGAGTAATTGAATTGTATCTTTACTCAGATGAAATTATTGTTTAAGGAAACAATTGAAATTGAATGAATTGTTATAAATACAAGTTGTTGTGATTTATAACTGGTAAAATATTTTGGTACAAGTAATTATGAATTACTAAGTCAATTTTTGTATATGACGTATTTTTATTAATACGTTGATTTTTAAATGTGTTAAAAATACATAGCAATTTTATGTGACATATGACATGTAACATATTGACAAATTGACAAAAAAATAATATGGATCCATATTATCAAAATGCCGAAATTTTGAAGACAAAGAGCCTTGGCCTTTCCTCTTCTTTACACGCTTTGTGAAAGTTTAAGGTGTGGCTTTTCTTCTTCTCTTTGCCCCACCTTGACTTATATGTCCAAAGTGATAATTCATGTCATGATTCATTCATAAAAAGATGCTGCATATAAGTGTTAAAGTAAGCACAAATACTTCTCGCTCTGCTCTTCTCCAAAACGTGCACTTGGATGCATAAGGAGACCAAATTTTTGGTTCAATTTTCTTACAAAATTAATATTATCTAGTCTTCATAATATTGGTTTTAATTAAGAGAAAGCTTTGGGTATAAAGCCTTGGGAGAGATCCTACACTTGGGTCTTGGGTTTTTGTTCTTCCATTAAGGGATAGCTCAAGAACAAAAGAGAAGGAGAACTCTTTTGTGCCCTTATATACCGATATTGCAATGTAAGAATAATGTTTCTTCCTTACTTTGTTTTAATGTTTGCATGCATAAGATCATTAGTTAATTTTATGACAAATTAAATTTATACATATATGAGTATGTTGTTAGGTATAAAGATCTACCTTTCCTTCATCACAATGTTACAATCTTAGTGTGTAGCAACATAAGCTAACATGGTTATATTGTGTCATATTGTCTTATGTCACCACGTTCCTACATCAATGTTACCAACTTAGTGTGTAGTAACATAAGTTAACATGGTTATATTGTGTCATATTTTCTCATGTCACCATATTCTACCATAAATGTTACCATCTTAGTATGTATAAGCATAAGCTAACATGGTTAAATCGGGCCATATTGTCTTAAGACCAATTAAACACTGTTATTATAGTTACATTTTCTCACTTAGGGTGGTAACATTTAGGGCATACAGTGTATATGTCATCATTTATATTCATGCAGAAAAGCATATGTTTTAATGCTAATAATGGTAAACTGGTGACAAGTTTATCCACAAACGAGACATCGTCTATGTTAGTGGCACATTCAACAAAACACCATATCTCACTTTGGGAAATTAAAGGTCGATCGACCGTTCCAAAACTTATTCAACAAATGCCCCAATGGTTGTTACAATGAGACTGAATTTGAGGAAACATGGCGGAAAATGTTGACTGAATATGGGTTAGTTAACCATTATGTTTTAAGAGATTATACAAAAATAGAGCAAAATGGAGCATTGCATTAAACAATCAATACTTTTCGATTGGGATTTTATCGTCCCAAAGGAGTGTAGCACAAACCATGCGATGGGTTTCCAAGCTTCAAAGACCATGTCGGTGACTGAGTTTTTTGGGATCTTTGAGAACACGGTCAAAAGATGGAGAGGTGAGGAAGAGCAAAAAGAATTCAATAGTGTAAGATCTACACCAACCTCTGTGTACCCTCTAGTGTATTTTCTACTACACGCATTTCAGGTTTACATATTGGAGCTGTTTCGAGTATCTGAGAAAGAATTCGCTCTTGCCATGGGAACTCGTGCTCTTATCCTCCCAATTGATGACCCCGAGGTGTTGTTATATCATGTCCATCATGCAGGCCACGAGGAGGACGCACATCATGTGACGTACGATTGTCTCAACAATCTAACATAATGCACTTGTCGAAACTTCCAGGTTATGGGTATGCTTTGCAGTCACATCATTCGTGTCCTCAACACGCATTCCGTTGCGGAGATACCGGATAGGTACATACTACGGAGATGGACAAAATTTTCAAAAACAATAGTGTGGGAGAGGCTCCTCCCAAGCGACATCCATAGAAGTGCCGCGCACGACGCCATCAATTAGCGTCGTTTAATGTTGACAGCTATGAACTATCTCATAACAAAATGCCATAATTTTTCTGACGCAAGAGCCGTTGTGGATAAGCTGTTTATTAAGGCTAACAAGGAGGCCAATTGTTACTTTATAACCTTAATATGGTGGAAGATCAATCAACTGTAGATGTGATCGTGCCTCATATTCCTGAGCCCTTACGTTGTACGACAAAGGGTCGCAGTGAACGAAAAAAAAAGGAACATGGGGATGAAGAAGAAGGTTAGGAAAGGGACTGAAGTTGGGTCGAGGAGAGTACTATGTAGGTCGTTGTCCCGCGTCTGATATGACATACCATTTACGTCACTCTCCCGCGCCTGATATGACCAATAGGATAGGCAAAGGCTTATAATGTGACCAAGTAGTTGACTAATGTGCCCATGTTTAATTGTATGTTTTTGCTATTTAAGTGACTGTTTCTTTGGGTTTAATTGGAAGCTTACCATGTTAATATGTTTTTGTAAACATTGTGATTAAGACCTTTGTGATAGGAGGCCTAGTCACAATGTTGGTCAATGACCTTTGCCCCGGGTTTAACCTTCATGGCGCCTATATGAAGCTCGAAGGGAGCACTTTGATTGACGAAGATGATGTCTTTAACCACCACCGGTGGTGCACCTACACTCAAACCGGGAGTGTGGAGTGGTTTACAAAGGGGTGCTCTTCTATTGTCCTCATGGGGTGGAATGTACCACCTACCGAGCCTCGGTTTAGTCGGTACTCACTTACACCGAGCTACCTCCTTGATATTGAGATTCACCCCAACCCGCCACAACGAGAGGAAGCACCTCATCAACCTCGTCAATCTCGTGGGATGTCGGTACAAGATAATGCACCACCAACATATGTACCCAATCCACCCTACCCCACTCAACATGTACCCTTCGCTTCCCAAGTTCCCGATGCTCCGGACATGAATGACTTGATGAAGCTTATGCCAAAAGGGTTGATCTTGGAGTGCACGATGGGAGGTTTGACAACTATTTGGCCCTTTATCCTCAATACTTCCAAATGTCTCAACAAGGGTATATCGACCCTAGAGGCCCTCGTCCATCTTGGGCTCACCGCACCTTTTGTTCCCTAATCAAGGGAGCCAAGACGGGAATTTTGGCGGCCAAGGTGAAGGGTTCTACGGCCAAGGAGGAGGGTATGACCAAGGAGGTTCTAGCGGATATAGATACCGCGATGATGATGATGATGGAGAGTGAGATGGCAAGAGGTGTCTACCACACCACCTCTAATTGTAAGATATTCTTTTTCCCTTCCTTTCTCTCATGTATATTTGTATTGCATTTTCAATTATATTGCATTTGTATTATATCATTCACCTTAGAATAGTTCATATAGTATAGTTCACATTTTTTAGTCCACATAGTGTAATTTGCATTGTAATATATCTCACATGATTCATATAGTTAGCTGCATATAGACTAGAATTCATATTCACTAATGACCAAACCTATTCATTTCTACACTAGAAATAGTGTTTAAATTGGTTTGGGGAGGTTTGATCATAGGTGACTTAAGCATTTAGCATGCATCATATAGTATAGTGTAGATTGCATTCATTTGTTATATATGTCATATAGGATTGCATTTAATTAGAGCATGCATTCATTCATATCATTGCACTTATTTCCATAAATTCAAAAATAAATAAAAAACATGTATTTCTTTTTTATTCCTACTCCTACATGTACATTGAGGACAATGTCCAAATAAAGTGGGGGATGGGAATTTATATTCCAAAAATGCATAAAAATTGAAAAATTTTGAAAAACTCAAAAATATGTTCTTTATTTTCATTAAAACAAAATCCATAAAAATTTGAAAAATTCAAAAACCAAAAACATTTTCTTTAATTTAGTAGTGTAGAATTGTATATACTTATATTTTTGTTCTCTTCTCACATAGATACAACACTACATTTGAGGCATTGTCAAGGGAAAATGAAGACCGCTTGGTATGATCGCTCTAATCCTTATTTCCACTCCATTTCTTTTTATTATTCATATGAGGAGGATGGACTTACATGTCAAGGAGGATGTGGTGTATTTTGTTGTTGCGGTTGGTGTATCTATGTACTATTAGGAGTTGCATTTAGATTACATGCCATAATAGTTGGTAGAAGCATATGCATTAGGTTGTATAAATGATAGTTGCATCATGGCATATAGTTGCATTTAGAATTTTTTTTGTGAAAACGTCTACATGGAAAAGTTGACAAGTGTATATAGGCCCTTGTAGATACTTTTTCTTCTTTAGACTTTGCTTGTTAGAATACTTGTAAAACACCCCAAGATGTGTCATGCTAGTATACTTTGACCCATGGATTAAGGCCTAGTCAAGAGTACCTTGTGGTGTGATAACTCCTTGGCTACCGTTTATTCCAAGGTGACCCTTAAAACCATACAACCATCTTCCATATTCTACACTTTGTCATCAAAAAGGGAATGGGCACAAAAATCGTTCAAATTTGAGTTCAAGAAAAGAAAACAAATGAAAAAGTTTGCAATTTACATCAAAGAAAAAAGGAGTCCAAAAATAAGAACTCCTAAGCTTCAAATATAAGGCACCCTCGTTACTAATTGGGGTGACTTTGAAAATGTTCAAAAAGAAAATGTAAAAAGTTGAAATTGTCAAGCATTGAAAAGCCAAACATCAAAGAGATGGAAAAAAGAAATTGTTCTCAAATGTCAAATGCCACAGGAAATTTAGGGGGGGGGGGGAAGAACAACAACAAAAGCAAACTCCCACATGAAACTCAAAAATATATTGATCCCTTCTCCATCAAATCCACATTTGTGCATGGTAGAGAGGGGACGACCCTTCTTCTTGTCTAGGCAAGAAGGGGAATTCTGCGATCCTCCAGTGTTTCTAACACCATAGGGAGTCTACTCTTGACGAAAGCATTTAACAATTGAGGACAAAGGTATCCTAGCTTGACACAACTTGGAGGTGATTTATTAGTATCCTCCTAGGCTTAGTAACTTGAATAAATTGTATATATAATGGAGTGTGTACCCTTATATTTCCCTTATAAATAATTTCCACCACTTAGATGAGGAAGTTGGCTATTCATTTTTGTAGATGCATCCATTACTTGTTTTATGTGCTTTAATGCTTGGATGTATCACCATTTTGGCAAGCCCCACCTTGCCTTGTAAGAAGGCACCTTACCTCATGGATGTCTTGTTGTGAGTTGAAGGGGTGGAGTGAGACCCGCTAATTGTCTCACATCGGTTATATTAGTAGGTTAGTCTAAATAAAGGTCTAGTTCTAGTCACCTCTTTACTCGGGATGAGTAAAGGTTTGGTTTGGGGATGTTTGATGTAAGTTTTATTTGCGTACATTTAGTCCCCTAATTGAACCTATTTTGCATACTATTATAACATTTCATGGCCATTATGTCCGTCAAATCCTTTCTACTTTGCTTTCCTAGTGCATTTTGTATGACTTGTAGGAAAGAGGACAATGAGGCGGAATTTCCGTCTCCCGTGCACATTTGGAAGGTTGATAACGACCTTAGATGGACTAGTATGAAGAAGAGGCAAGAACGACGACAAATCATGAATAAGGAGTATGCAAAGACTAAAGGCCGTGGAGCAAGGATCACACTGTGCAACAATCCGAGTGGCTTAGGCACAAAACGAGCGGATCCTCCCCTTATGATTCGAGCGTCCCATGCTGAAAACGCTCGGATCCTTCCCCCACGATCCGAGCGTCTCCCCTCCTGGTTCAAGCGTCTCGTGGTAGCACTAGCGTGATATGCTCATCTCCTTGCAAGACTTGCATTTCCTTATTTTAAAACCTAGCATTGTTATTTACTAATCTATCCTTACTTAACCTAATGATGTACTACTATATATACCCCATTTGTAATAATCAAAAGGGGAGAAGCCAATTAGACAACCATTAGACTAGGAGTAGATTAGGATAGTTTAATCTCAACCATTACACTTTAATCTTTCCTTAATCATTGTTCAAGTATTGTTATTATGGGGTAATTGAAGATTGTGGGGTTATTATTGGAGAATTGACAACTCTCCATCGATCAAGTTCTCTTCTTGAATTCTTTACTTTATTATTTGGAATCATCTTCATAGGTATAATTCTCTTTTACTCTTGTTTAATTATTGTTAATCACTTTAATTTATTCATCATGTTTTGCTTTGTTAATATGATTGACAACCTTATTAACATGTTGAACTTGATAATAAGTGAGTAGTCTTTCAGCTAGGATTAATGGGCAATCAGAGGAAACAAAGATGGGGAATGATTCATGCTTAATCTAATATGTTTTCATAATTAAATTGCTTGCTTGTTGTGATTTTAACTTATGCACATGTTATGTTTGATGAAATGCGAGCCTATGAATCCTTGCATTTTAACCCATCACCTATCTCTTTAATGAGGCTTGTAAGACATAAACCAACTCGAGCCTCAATAAAACATGCATAAAGTTGAATAGGAGGAGACTAAGTCGACTTGTAGGTGTTGTACAATCCAATCGATTCGGCTCCGGGACCTAAATCTTCTTAGGGATTGTAAGATATACACTAACTCGATCCTATCACAACAATAATTGCTTGCTTATAACTTGAGAATATGTTCATATGATCAACTCCCATGAGTCCCCTATGAACCCATGATATCCTAGCACTTTTAATCATTTGTTTACATCCTTCCTTTTATTGCTTGTTTTACTTTATTGCTTGCACTAGTTTAGACTCACCAACTACAAACCCAAATCAATTGTGACACTAGTATAAATTGAGATAGATAGACTTAGAACCCAAAGCACACCGTCCCATAGATCGACCTCGACTTAACCACTAACTAGTTGTTTGTTGAGAATATAAATGTGTTTGATGGAGTGAACAACGACTCGGTCTCACCATCAAGACGTCTATACTCAAAGAACAAATAGGGAACTAAATCAAATTTTCATTTTCAAACCTTTAAAATAGGTAAAGTTTTGTAAAAACATAAATTTTTAACAATGAACCAAAAATGTTAGCTTAAAATGTTTAGAAATTGTATGAAATTAAAAGTAACTTAGACATCATAAATACAAAGTACGCTAAGAGATTCCAAACTTAACCAACAAAAGAACTTTGATGAACTTCCTAGGGGTACGAGTCGAAGTCAGGTCAACAAGGATGTCAAAGATAAAGCTTTTATAAGTTTCCAGCATCAAACTTAAAGGAAGAGCACGACGAAGTGAGGAGGAGAGGAATGAACGGTAACGCTTGTGAACAAAGAAGAAGGGAAATTAGGCAACAAGGAAACGCCAGATACTCAAATCACAAACAATATCATCCTAAACGGTTCCTCAAACATCCCTAGAAAACCAATCTTATAAACACGCTACATCCAAGGATTTCCTCAAGGCAACTTATGTCACATTACTCTTAAGCTATTCCATAAAACAAAGCACTCCACCACAATCGTGATTTCACAACTCCCAAATCATTAAACATCCACAACGACCTCCACAAAACAAGATCAAAGCTACTAAAAAAGTTATACTCATATCCAACCACGTCAAAAGATAGCACTAATCTATGTATGGTTATCAACATCCTAAAAGTATCTCTTTCCAAACTCACATCATAAACTTCGCCACATGTTCACTCCTAAAGTAACAATGCTCTAACTTACCAAATCTTTCAGATCATAAACATAAACATCATAAACATAAACAACAAAGCCAAGTTTCATAACCTTAGTAACATAGGTAACTCACACCTACACACAGAATTCCACTAATCAATTATACTCACTTTATGTCAAGAAACTAGGTATAAGAATCACCAATTATGTCTCACCATACTACCTAGGTCCTTCTAACATCACGACCTCTCAAAACCAGAGTTATGGGTCAACCACAAACAAACTCCACAAAGCCAAATTATCCAACCAAGATTAACATCCCACAAAAGAAAGACAACTATCTAAAAGGCGTCAAGGGAGGATTAGCAAGGAACAAAGGACAAGTTGGGAGGGTACAAGAGTAGCTTCCAAGGTAAAAGTAAAGAGTTTAGAAGAAGTAATAAGCATCAAGAAGTAAAAGAACAAGGTAAGGTACACAAGAACGAGGGATATCTTTATAGGAAGTAGAAGCATTCTTCAAAGGTTGAACAAATCTTCAATTCCCGGCAATAGGAACCAAGTCTTTATTGCCACACAGATAAGCTCACGGTTATTGCTCCAAGGGCACAAAAAATCAGTAATTGACAATCAACAAACATGTTAGAACCCACCACGAAGCATACACAAAGAGACTACCAACTTAGGTCCTTAATTCTACCCATCTCTCATTAATTATTCAAGGTCAAGTTCCAATTTAAATTTGGGGTTCACATGTGTGCGTCGGGAGCAACATAAGCTCTGATACCAACTGTGAACCCCCGCAAAAAAAGCTAAGACAATACAGTAAAAAATGCGGAATTTTAGGAAATATTTGAAACTTTTTAAAGTTTAAAGCGCGGGTTCAATAAAATCAAAAAATTAAATAACCAATGCAAAAATAAAATTAAGCTTATACAAACGTGATAGTCAAAGTTGAGGGAAAATATATCCCTCGAATGACAAAACGATAAAAGGTGAGTCTAAGCAATCCTAATAAACCAACTACTAGTCCGAGGTGGTCGCTAGCTCACACGTCTAACCTCATAAATGCATCTTCACAAACCCGTCATTCATTTAAATATAAAAGCCACGGTCAGTGGGGAGTAACTCAAGGTTCTCCCAGCCACAAAGTGTCAAAATGGACATAATAAAGAACCCAATTAATCAAGCATTTAAAACAAGGTGTGAATAACTTGAATTATAATAGACATGGATCAATCATGTTAACATAGTACGAGAAACATGATAGATCAATATTAGCATAAACAAGACTCGACTATTCATGTAGGATAATTAGATAATATGAAAGACATGAATACAGTCATTTAGACAAAGGCATGCATTTCAAGGATATATGGCATAGATATGAGATTAGAATTCGAATAATATGAAATAGGTAAATAAGGGATCAATCAATACAAAATACTCGGAAGGAAAACGTAGCCATTACTTTGAAAACCTCTTAACAAACATTGCACGGGACGTGGCTACTAATGTCACATTCATACTTATGGCTTGAATCTCACCATAAAAACGGATGGTAACATCAGTCCCGATGATCATATCGCAACTAGAGGGCTTGCAGCTCACCCCTAGTATCCGATAGGACCAAGACTCTCACATCCAAACAATGACGATATCTATAACCAAGCAAGACCTTTACTACTCATTATATATAATTCCCCTGGTAGGACGACAATGTTAATCACAAAGACTCAGTCATAGTAGAATCTGGCCAGACTCTCGGGATAGTACAGTTCCCGATTCGACATGCAGCAGAACGGTCCGCATACAAGACTCGGGTTCAAAAGTACTCAAGACTTCCTTTTTATTCTTTCTCAGCAATCTTTGTCTATAGTGAAAGGTCCGCTCCGGTTCAGGATCAGCTGGCACTAATTCTGACCTGTTAGACCTGGGCATAAACAACACTAGAGAAAATAAATAAGAACTGTCTCAAGGAATTAAAAATTCCCTGAGACGAAGACAAACGAAAATAGAACAGATAAATAGGCTAATTGCCTCCCCGGCAACGGCGCCAAAATTTGATACCTGTCGTTTAGTACCAAAAATAATTACCTAAAACAACTAACAAAAGCTAGTGGAAGTAGGGTCGATCTCCACAGGGAGGCTATTATATCTATTTGCTATCTAAGTCTGTCTGGTAACAAATGGGGGTTTTAAATTGATTTCTAAACTAAGAGGGATTAAGGCAAGAGAATAAAGCAATAAGAATAAAGCGAAATAAAGAGATGTGATCAATTAAAGAGAAATGTGTCAGGAAGTCGGTTCACCATGGCAGTTAATCAACTCAGTTATAAACATTTCAGATGATCTGATGTGAGAAGGGTAAGGGAAAGGTCCTTCCGGTCCGCTATCCGCCCTAGAATACAACTAACTTAACTTCCGTCCTCATTAGGGTAGTCTACTGTTCATAACAGGTCTGTTCATTCCAATCTTCCGATCTAGGATTAAATTTAACCAATTTAACGAGTTTAGAAGCGTGCACTCGACTAAACGATTACAGTTATATTGTTAATGAAACATTTCTCACAATTTAATCATCTAACCTATTCACAACATTGTCAACTCACTACCATGGTTCCCCTAATCCTAACATGGAGAGAATTAGCTACTCATGCTAGTAATGATACTAACAATAAGAACGATGAATAAACTGACACGAGACATAATAGAAAGATTAAAAGAACAATATTGCATAAATTAATAACAATGATTACCCCAAAATTAAGAAGTATAACAATGAAGAGAAAACAAGAAGAATTAAATTAAGAGTAAAGAGTAAGAAGGATTACAAAGATAAGAATCCGGCAATAAGAACACGTAGCAAAGAGGAAGGAAAACAAAGTGTCTGCTTAAAGAAAACTAGGGACTGATTAAGAGTGTAAAGTATATAAAAGATGAGATGTTTTAACCTAATGACGCCTTCACCTTATATAGGGAAGCGTTTATTAACAAAAGTATAAACTAATCATGGAATAAAATCCCGTGTAAATCAGCAAAGTACTCGATCGAGGCATTTGAAACCTCTCGATCGAGTAATTCTTCAGTAAACCCCGTCGATCGAACAAAAACAACCTTCGATCGAGAGCCTCCAGGTTAGCACCCTTCGATCGAGCTCAGTAGGGACTCGATCGAACTCTAACAACCGTCAAGACTATTCGATCGACCAAAAGAGCTCTCGATCGAATGGTTAGCCACTGAAAACAACTTGAACACGTTTGGTCAGCTTCCAAGGACTTCCTTCACGCTTCCCGAGACACAGCACTTCCGCTCTAAATCCTCCATCTCCATAAATGCATGCTAGGGGGACTGAATAAGGCACAATTTCACCACTTTGAGGTCCGTTCCTGCAAATGAGACGAAACAAATTAAAGTAGCCTATTCGGGGTATTTTGCAATACAAAACTATAGAAACGACATGAAAATGCGTGCAATAAGAGGCTAAAAAGACTATATAAATTGCAAGTATCAAATCTCCCCAAACCGAACCTTTACTGATAAGACGATATTTACTCATATTTACACCCTTGTTTTATATACTTTTCTGGTCGCCTATTACGTTAATCGATGTATTTATTAAACATTTGTTAGTTCTAAGCTATAATCACAAAAATATTATTCCAATATGATAAATGGCCTAATTGAGTGCATTTTTGGTATTAGCAGGTTATAATCAGAGGAATTATGGGTCGGAGTGTACAGATAATGAACGATGTGGACCAAAGTTATATGGGCTTTGCGTAACTAATGGATAAGTTGAGACCATTCATTTACATTGCACGTGGGTTAATTTCCAAGTCCATATGAACAAAAGCAAGATAAAGAAGCAGGAGAACAATAAGAATAGAAGCTACGGGAAAAGACGCACCAAGTTCGAAGATGGAAAGTGAAACTCTCCCGATGATCTCCAAATTCTATCTTTTCAATAATTCACCCACAAATTATATCCAAAATTTATCCTATTCCTTGCAAAATTTATCCCGAATCTATCCTAAACACGGATCGTGATGAGTATAAATACCGATGTTTTCCGTCAGAATAGGGGAAGCGGCAGAGGCGAATACCCATAGATAATTTATAGATATATTGAGCGATATAGGGTGACGATTTGAGACCTAATTGGATCGTGAGAGCGTCTTCTCCGGCGTAGTCTTAGTACACGGCGGTAAAAGGGAGGATTCTATCTCAATTGGAGGTGCGACATCCGAAGGTTGTGCGACGGATTCCGGGCAGTAATTAAGTTCTCTCTACCTCTCTTGTATTCAATTTATGGCTAATTTTTGTTGATTAATTATAGTATTGGAAACCATTGGTTGTTTATTGTTAATCTTTCAGTTATTTGTATCCGAATTTTTACTCGTTTTAATCGTAAGTTGCAATCTTCAGTTTATAATTTGTTATCTTATTATGGCCTGAGATTGTTAACTATGCTAATTGTGTGATTATGGCTTAGTTCGAGTCGCATAATCCGAGTAGCAGCTAGTTTGGATTAATCTCTGCAATTGGGGTTAGTTTAAGTTAGGAGTAATATTTGGTCGGTTAATCTTTAGGTAGTGACGACACTAAACGGTTAATTGGATTAATGATGTCTTCTCGGTTCGATAATGCTTCTAATCCGGTCTTTAGTAGGGTGCGACAAACTTACATCGGTCTGTTAGTTAAGAATCGGTCTAGGCTTAGTTCCGGTCGGTTGTAATCTAAGAGAAGATAGGGAGTTCTTGTTATCTCTAATTCCACAGTTAATCTATAAATATACTTGAGATTTGACATAGACAATAACCGGTTGACAAACAAGAATTACCAGTATTTAACTTCGCGTTTAGTTTTAGTATTTAGTCTTGTTAGTTTAGTTCAAAACTACAAACAAACCCCCCCTAATCGTATTAATAACCGTAAATATGTAAATAAATGGTATATATGTAAGTTAGTGAAAAATAGTACTATATAGTTAATTAGTTTTTCCAGTCTCTCCATGGGATCGACCCTACTTATCCTTTACTATGTTTATATTTTTGAGGTTAAGATAGGTTTTATAAATTATTAATTTGTATGCGCAACGACACGTATCAAATTTTGGCGCCGTTGCCGGGGAGATTGATGTTAAAATTAATTTTCAATATATTTTGTATATTCCCCATACTCATGTAAACTCTAGTGCTGTATGTCTTATTTCAAATTTTAGTTTTTAGTCAGATTTTCTTAGGTTGCAATTTGAGTGGATTACATGTTTTCTAACAATTTTTGCGTGTGTTTACTCATCTTGGTTCATCCTAGTTTTTTTTTATTCTAGCTATTTTAGTTCAAGAGTTAGTAGCTTGCATCAAGACTGACATGTTTCATTAACTCTATTTGCATGTCTGTGTAGTTTTTCTAAAGATTAATATTCAGAATTTGCAGTATTAGTCAATGTAGTTTAAATCCATAGTAATCATGTAGTACGTATGGTTCCTCTTGTATTTGTCAACCATAGTATCATTTAGCGTAAACTGGTTTACACATACTAATATGTTGCTGATATAATGAAAACTCTCTGGTCCTGAGCCACAGTATGGAGTTTAGAGGTTATGGGGTTAGTATTCACATGTGAGAAAAGTGATCAACTTTTTCAAATTGTACTCCCTGCCATCTTGATAATAATAGGCTTCATTTTATTATGAGAGTGCACATGTACTTGGGCAAGAGGAAGAACAAATATTGGATCGAGTGACGTTTTTTTTAGGAAGCTTGTAGCCTAGCTAAGTACTCGTCTTTTGGTTTTACGTTTGCTTGATCTTATTATAACTCGCTGTCTTAAAGTGCAAAATTCTGTCTGAACTCCTGCCTATTGATTTATACCTCTGATATAAAAGTCCATTATGTGCTCAAGGTGAGACTAGAGACTAAGTGTGGGGGAGGATATATTTGAAGGTTTAAGTTATATTTGTTCACAGTTTGGTTAAGTTTGGTAATGTTGCTGGTATATTGAGGAGTTGCAACCTATACCAGTGGTTGGCTGCTCGGTTAATATTGAATGAACTAATACAGATTGATAGCACGATGAACTGACGGCAGAGAAGATAGCTGATCTTGACGATAACATAGAATGAGGATGAAATGAAGGAGCAAATAGTAGGGTCCAAATCTGCAATAGTAACATTCTGAACTGAAAACTATGGTTTGAAAGAAATGTTGAAGCTGGTGTGACGAGATCTTATTATTGGCTGAACCGGTTTAATAGTAGTGAGTTTTTGGATGAAATGGCTGCAGAGGAGCTGATTACAATATTAGTTATAGAAAAATGACTGAACTCGCTGTTGAAGAGTTTATTTATTTTTGGGAAGAATAGAAGAGTTTAATTATTTTTGGGAAGAATAGAAGTATGTCGAGCCAGGACATTAAACAAAGCGCTTATTGGGAGGCAACCCAAGCTTATATTTTTATTGCTTTCATGTGTGTTTAATTTTTATATGCTTTCTTAGTTAGTGAGTTGAGTCGGCTTAAGTGCCTCCCTGAGTTTCGCAACCTTTGTAGGGGGATGTTAATAGTGTCGATTGCACAAAAAAAATTAGTTTAGGTTAAGAATAAAAATAGCTGCTGGTATTTTGGGTATTTTGCTTCCTCCATATTTCACTTGTCTTGGTCAAGTGCTTTATTTTGCAGGGATCTGGATACATGTATGGCTGTTGAGACGCTCCGAGTTGATGATGTGATAAAGAAGGCACTGCTGCCTTGCTAGACGCCATGGGTAGAAGTAGATCAGTCCTACTTGGAGGCTGACACAAACTAATGGGCACCTTGTTGTACCGGTCTGTACTTACTATACTTTTCTGTACTGAGAGCTTACTTGGCTGCCGTGACAAAATGTTACAAACCTGGAGCATCTTGCTGTGAATGCTTCACATGAATCCGCTAAGTTCTTCTTCCCTTTTCTTTTTAGTATATACTGAATTTATATATGCTGGAACATCGAGGGCGATGTCGAATTTAAGTATGGGGGAGAGGTAAATTGTGATGAAACTTGTGGAGTTGGCGGGTGGCCATTGGTCTTTAATATGTTTTACAGGTTTTAAAATTTTTGGATATGTCCGTTTTTAGGGGAGGTGCTGTCAAAATTTGGTCAGAAATTGTTACTTAACAAGTAAAAAAGACCTTGTTTTTATTGGACTAACTAGACTAGAGAGTCGACGACAAGATCTAATCTAATAATTTTTGAAAATTTCACTAATATTAGTAGTATACTATTAAAAAAAACGTTTTGAAGTCGTGTATACATGAGTTTTTCCTCCATTTTGAACTTGGATTGATTAATTAAGTGACATGCATATTTTAAGTCTCCTTTAAATTAGAATTATAAACTTTGGCTATCTTTATTACACTTTTCATTGACTCTAGAATGTGGGAGCGTAAGCCGGTCTTATTAACTAATTTACTTTCATAGGTGACTCCCTCTTTAAGTTCTTGACCTCAATTCTATCCGGTGCCCGAGTGATTAGACCCTTAGGGGAACCCAATCAATGTATTGGGAGAATGCCTAATGACTTGTCCAGATGGGCGGGATCCATTGGTCGAAAGCTCGCTATAAGGGACACTGGATATATCCACGGGTACGGAATGTGGATGGTGGAGATTCAAAAGAAAGAAAAAAAAGGAAAAAAAATTGAAAAAAAAACATAAGAAAAGTCAAAACATAAGAAAAATAAAAAAGATGAAAAGAGAAAAAAATGAAAGAAAAAAACGTGAATGATGTAGTGGTGGATGTGTGTTATAGTGGTAAGTTAATTGAGGTATGACGGATACATTTGAATGCTCGGGAGAACGATCCTCGTACAATGTACAGAAAGTAAATTCCCTTTCCCTAGGACCTTAAACTGCCGAACCACTCCTCTATGAGTCAATACACTTGCACATGCGCACGAAGATAGTTGGACCGAGTGTCTGGCTAATGCATTTATTTATCATTGAAATATAGAAGCGGTTTAAAATATTTATGTTGGCTAATTAGTTGGTTGTATAGTTTGAAGTGGAGGGAAAATTTGGTATATGTTGCTTTCTAATCTAACTACAAATATGTTTAACGTTGACTCACCAACTTAAATAAAATGATTTATAAAAAAGTTTTAGTTTGTCATCGATAAACTTGTTTGGTTAAGTCTAAAATCTTTGAGGTTGATACTTCTTCATAGCATATGTTTTGTCATTGTCGAGGGCGACAATAAGCTAAGTGTGGGGGAATTTGATAAGACGATATTTACTCATATTTACACCCTTGTTTTATATACTTTTCTGGTCGCCTATTACGTTAATCGATGTATTTATTAAACATTTGTTAGTTCTAAGCTAAAATCACAGAAATATTATTCCAATATGATAAATGGCCTAATTGAGTGCATTTTGGTATTAGCAGGTTATAATCAGAGGAATTATGGGTCGGAGTGTACAGATAATGAACGATGTGGACCAAAGTTATATGGGCTTTGCGTAACTAATGGATAAGTTGAGACCATTCATTTACATTGCACGTGGGTTAATTTCCAAGTCCATATGAACAAAAGCAAGATAAAGAAGCAGGAGAACAATAAGAATAGAAGCTACAGGAAAAGACGCACCAAGTTCGAAGATGGAAAATGCAGCTCTCCCGATGCTCTCCAAATTCTATCTTTTCAATAATTCACCCCAAAATTATATCCAAAATTTATCCTATTCCTTACAAAATTTATCCCGAATCTATCCTAAACACGGATCGTGATAAGTATAAATACCGATGATTTCCATCAAAACAGGGGAAGCGGCGGAGGCGAATACCCATATATAATTTATAGGTATATTGAGGGATATAGAGTGACGATTTGAGATCTAATTAGGTCGTGAGAGCAGTAGAAGATGGTACTCCGGCGTAGTCTTAGTACACGGCGGTGTAAGGGAGCATTCTAGCTCAATTGGAGGTGCGACATCTTGTGCGACGGATTCCGGGTAGTAATTAAGTTCTCTCTACCTCTCTTGTATTCAATTTATGGCTTATTTTCGTTGATTAATTCTAGTATTGGAAACCGTTGGTTGTTTATTGTTAATCTTTAAGTTATTTGTATCCGAATTTTTACTCGTTTTAATCGTGAGTTGCAATGTTCAGTTTATAATTTGTTATCTTATTATGGTCTGAGATTATTAACTATGCTAATTGTGTGATTATGGCTTAGTTCGAGTCGCATAATCCGAGTAGCATTTAGTTTGGATTAATCTCTGCAATTGGGGTTAGTTTAAGTTAGGAGTAATATTTGGTCAGTTAATCTTTAGGTAGTGACGACACTAAACGGTTAATTGGATTAATGATGTCTTCTTGGTTCAATAATGCTTCTAATCCGGTCTTTAGTAGGGTGTGACAAACTTACGTCGGTCTGTTAGTTAAGAATCGGTCTAGGCTTAGTTCAGGTCGGTTGTAATCTAAGAGAAGATAGGGAGTTCTTGTTATCTTTAATTCAACAGTTAATCTATAAATATACTTGAGATTTAACGTAGACAATAACCAGTTGACAAACTAGAATTACCAGTAGAATATGTTGATACGTGCATTTTGTATAATCTTTTTAGCTTATTTAAGCACGTATTTCTATGTACTTTCGTACTGTCTATATTGCATTTTGCCCCGAATTGGCTACTTTGGTTCGTTTTGTCCGTTTTGTAGGAATGAACGTAAAAGTAGTGGAATCGTACCATTTTCGTCCTTTTTGCATGCATTTTGAGGAGACGAGATTTTCCAGAGTGAGATCTTGCATTGGGATGCGTGAAGGAACGGTCTACGAGACAGTCGGTCACGAGTTTGAGGTGTTTTGGAGGAAGAATACTCGATCGAGCTGTTTTACCATTCGATCGAGTGGTTTCTATGGCATTAGTTGGTCGATCGAGTAGTATTATGCTCGATCAAGAAGCGCTGGAATTAGAGGTTACTCGATCGAGTAACAATTCTACTCGATCGAGTAGATTATTTGGAGAAATGCTCGATCGAGTGGTTTCAGACTACTCGATCGAGTGGTTTTGGCTTTTATGGACTTTAATTAGTCCGTGAACGTGTTTTAGCTTATGGACTTAGTAGTTTTTCTATTTAAGCGCATAATAACTAGGTCATTAGTATCTAATCTATCCAAGTTTTATCTTATCATTCATCTTCACAGTAAAAAGATTGCGTTACGTTTCTTCCTTCAACTGTAAATTTTGCTTTCGGATTTTCTCGATCGGATTTGTTTGTTCTTTACGCCGGATTCTTGCGATTGTAATCTCTTTCTCCCTTTTAATATTAATCTTTCTTTCATTCATCTTAATTGTTTGTTTTGCGTCATTTAATTCTCTGCCCTAATTACCTTTTATGCAATTTTATTATTGTCTCATCATGTTTAATATTAGTTTATTCATCGTTATTAGTTTTGACGATACTGATAGCATGAGTAGCTAATCTGTTTCATGTTAGGATTAGGGAATCTGCGGTAGAAATGTGACCATGTAGTAAATAAGTTGGATGAATTATTTGTGAGATTCTGTCCCCATAGCAATATTACTGTATTTACCGACTTAGTTGAGTGCACGCTTCTGAGTCACCTTTTTAATCTGGTTAAATTTAATCCTGGATCGGAATATTGGACTAAATAGACCTGCTATAAACAGTAGACTACCCTTACGAGGACGGAAGTTAAGTTAGTGGGAGTCTAGGGTAGAAAGTGGACCGGAATGACCTTTCCATATCCGTCTCGCAGTAATTTATCTAAGTTGTTTACAGTTGAGTCACTGGACTACCGTAGTGAACCGAAATTCTGACATGTCCCCTCTCTATTGATAGTTAATTTCTATTTTCTACCTTAATTGCTCTTTCCTTATTTCTCTTGCCTTAAAGCTTTTAGTTTAGGAAATCAAATTACAACCCCTCCCCCCCCCCCCCCCCACATGTGACCAAATAGACGGACACTTACAGATATTTTGCCTCCCTGAGGAGATCGACCTGACTTCCCTTGCTATATAGTTAGTTTAGTTAGTTATTTTTGATAGGTACACGACAACCCTGTCAAATTTTGGCGTCGTTGCCGGGGAGGCAATTGCCCTATCTGTCTTTGTTTCGTTTATTTTATCCGTCTCAGGGAATTTTTATTCCTTGAGGCAATTCTTATTCATTTTCTTTCAGTGTTGTGTATGCCCAGGTCACATAGGTTGGAGTTAGTTTCAGCTGATTCTGAACCAGAGAGGTTGTTCAGGCATAAACTCCGTCTGCAAAGAGAATCACGAAAGGAAGCCTTGAGTACTTTCTAACCCGAACTTCAACATTTCCTTTTTACAGAAAATCCATCGTTTGAAGAAGACACTTTTAGTTCTGTAAACCAACCAGTAAATATGCCGAACATTGCCAGTCATTCGGAGCCTAAAGCATCATCAATTCCAAAGGGTTTCAATCTCCAGACTGAGGATGGGAATACATTTGACATTCGTCCGTCCTATATCAATCTGGTGGAGAGAAATCTGTTTAGAGGTGTGGTAGCCGAAGACCCGAGGAAGCATATGGAGGTCTTTACGGACTACTGTTCTACTATCCCCGCCACAAAGGGGGTAACTCAAGACAAGATTAAGGAGGTTCTGTTTCCTTTTTCTTTGACTGACTCAACCAGGGAGTGGCTGACTGATTTGGACCGCATGGCCGCGGGTGTCACAGACTGGGAGACCCTTGCTCTTGCTTTTTATAAGAGATATTTTCCTCCGCAGCGCACTAATCAGCCGAGGGCCAAGATCACAAGTTTCAAAAAGGCACCGGATGAAACTTTCTATGAAGCTTGGTGCCGTTTCAAGAGATTGGTGAGGTCTATTCCTCACCATGGTTTTGATCCGTGGTTCCTGTCCAATCAGTTCTACAATGGGCTATACGATGATCACATAGCCATACTTGATGCATCATCCAACGGAAGATTTCAAAAGAACACCGACGATGATAAGGGATGGGCTCTTATTGAAGAGATGGCGACCCACTGTGCTGAGTATGGAAACACGAGGGACGGTATTAGAACAATTCATGCAGTCGATAAGCAAGTAGTGGCTCAGCTGGAAGTCATGAATGCTAAATTTGATAAGTTGGAGCTGCATTCTGCTGGGGAGCCTCAGACGGACCATTTGCTTACTAGAGGGGAGACTGTCACACGTGAGAGGTGTGGGAGCAACGACGGTCACACTATTGTTGGCTGTCTTACGGAGAAGGAACAGGTCCTTGCTTTTCAACAATACAGGCAAGGGGGGGGGGGGGTTCCTATTATAACAACCAAGGGGTAGTCCATCCCAATTTGAGGTGGGTAAGTCAAAATGTGCTCAATCCTACCCCTCCTCCTCCGCAGCAGCAGCCATATGTCCCTCCTCATAAGGCTCAACAAAGCTTTCAGAAGCCTCCTTCCTTTCCTACACTTAATCAAGGTGCATCATCCTCTGGTGGGGTAAGTGAGCTAGGTGAGTTGAAGACGATGTTGCAGTGTTTGACAAAGCAGTGGCAGCTGAGTGATCAACAAAAAGATGCATCTATCAAGGCACTTGGAACTCAAGTTGCCCAGTTAGCCGCGAATCAGTCCACAAGGAAACCGGGACATTTACCGTCACAAGCCGATAAGAATCCACATGAGACGGTGAATTTAATCAATTTGAGGAGCAGTTATTCATATGAAGGACCGAAATCAGACCCGGGGAAGGTAATTACGGCTGATGAGCAGTGTTCTGTCGAAGAAAAAGAGCTGACGACAAAGAAAGTACTCGATCGACTAATTTCTGGGGGTCGATCGAGTAAAACTGCTGAAGAAGGGACTCGATCGAGTGAAATTTCTACTCGATCGAGTGAACAGGAAAAAGAAGTACTCGATCGAGTAAACAAAACTACTCGATCGAGTGAATTTGCTGAAGAATCTGCTCGATCGAATGATATTTCTGGTCGATCGAGTGAAACATCGCCTGAAAGACCTCGTTCGAGAGGAAAGAAGTCCTGTTCGAAGGATTTAGAGCTTGATCCGGCTGACACGTTGGAATAAAGGAACAAGGGACTCGAGATACCCATCACGGTGCCCTTCCCGTGGCATTTGCAGAATACTAAGGCTAATCAACAATTCGGCAAATTTGTCGAACTCCTGAAAAGCTTGCAAGTCACTGTGCCATTCGCCGAACTGCTGACACAGGTACCCTCTTACCTTCAATTTATGAAAGAAATTTTATCGTGTAAGAGGCACATTAACGACCATGAGACGGTAGCTTTGACCGAGGTAGGGACGGTCCTAGTTCAAAATAAGTTACCTCCCAAACAGTCAGATTCGGGTAGTTTTTTGATTCCGTGTCATATTGGTACCCATTTGATTGATAACGCGTTATGTGATCTTGGCGCTAGCGTGAGTGTCTTACCGCTGTCTCTGGCTAAGAGACTTGGTTTGACAAAGTTTAATTGCACAAATATGACTGTTCAGATGGCCGACCGTAGCATATCACGGCCACTAGGTGTCATAGAAGACATACCTGTTAAGATCGGGAGGTTCTTTATTCTCGTTGACTTCGTTGTACTTGACATCCCCGAAGATACACATACCCCTATTATTTTAGGGAGGCCATTTTTATTCATTGCCCGTGCAGTGATAGACGTCGGGGGCAAGACATTGACCTTCCAGGTTGGGGACGAGGAATTAATTTTCCATCAGTCTAAGTCCCGATGTGCTCCCATGCAAGCTCAGCCTTGCAATTCCCTCTCTTCTATTGACCCTTATTTTGACACTTCAAATTATAATTTGGAATATTGTGTTGCTATCGTGACCCCTCCGCCTCAGGTTGACAGCAAAACGGAGAAAAGTTCGTCTGTTTTCCTTGCTGCAGGTACGGATGAAAGAAGGAGTTGTCAATGGTTTTTGTGCAATTAATGTCAGTCAAGGTGGGAGCGATGATGCTAAAGCTGGTGAGAAAGGAGTAAGGACGAGAAAAGTTCGCGCGTATGTGGACGTCAACTATTCTCCTCCCAACGATTCAAGTCCAAGCTCGTGGAAATTGAAGAGGACGATTAATGTTACTGAGGTGACGTCCTCCAGTCAGAAGCCCTCCAAGGGGCTACTGAATTGCTTTGAGAGATGAGCGGGAAAATGCCCCGTGTACCAATTTGTATAAACAATTTTTAATTTCCGTCGGGCTTGTTTATTGCTTTTATTTAGGACAATTAGAATTTAGACAATTTTTAGCGTAGATTAAGGACTATAGACTGTTACTTTTCGTATTTGGTATTTTGGGATATTTTTGCAAGTGTTTTTATGCAGGTTTGGTGAATTTTACGCAAATTCAAGAGCTTACACGAGGAAAAGAGCTCGATCGAGTACTTTTGTACTCGATCGAGTGGAATTTGTTCGATCGAATGGTTTCCAGTTACTCGATCGACAAAAGCTGAAAATGGGAGTTCTCGATCGAGTAACTTTTTACTTGATCGAGTAGATGAATACAAGAAGTTCTCGACCGAGCTGTTCTAAACCACTCGATCGAATAAAATTGCAAAGACCACGCAAGGAGTCTCCTTAACTTCCCTCTTTTTCACTTCTAATTCATTTTATTCCCAATTTTTCGACCCCTTCTTTATTTGCGATAAAAATTACCCCCAAAATCCTCCATTTTCTTGCCCATTTGCCAAATCCGCCAACTACATTTTGTTTATTGTTAATTAATCGTCATTTTCCCTCTGTTTTCCCTTTGATTTACGCTATTGTACACGGTCAATTAAGGGAATTAGGGTTCCGCGGTTTTTCGACCAAAAATCGCCCAATTTGCTTGTTAGTCGATTAATTGCTCAATTTGTAGGTTCCTAGTCATCAAGTAAGTAATTCCTATACTTCTTTGCATTTTAATTTCATTAATTCTGCTTTTTATGAAGTGAATTAGGAATTAGGAATTAGGTTTTGGTGTTCATACTAGGTCGAAATTTTCGACTACAATTTTGATTTAATGCTGAGTTTGTCTTACTTGATGCTTAATTCCCATACCTCATTGATGATTCACATGTTTAATTCGAATTTTTGCGAGAAATTTGCGATTAAGGCTAATTACAGTCGAAATTTTCGACTGTAAATTGTTTGTTGCTGCTGGTTAGGCTTAATTTGTCTCATTTGTTGCTTAAATGGCTGCTTCTATCATTTGCCACCCCGCCCCTATCGCTGTTTACCCACTATCATTCGAATTTTTTTGACGTAATTTGGGAATTTTTGGGCTGTAGTCGAATTTTTCGACTGTTTAGGGGAAGCTTCACGCTTTTTTCACGCTGATTTCTTATCGCTTTTCCCCTGCCTTTTTGATTAGGATGGATTCAAGCTCTGTGCCCTCTACTAGCTCGACTTCTAGTCCGTATTTGTCTGAGACGGTGGTCCCTGCTGTCACCACCGCCCCCACTTCTGTTAGTACCGCAGCTCCTGTGTTCTTAGTCTCTGCTGCTGGTACTGTTTTTACGCCTGCTAGCACTGTTGTTAGCCCTGTTTCAGCAGCCACCTCAGTCACAGCCACTACTACTGCTAGCCTTTCTTCCTCATTGGCGGTCACAGCTGCAGCCACAGCCTCTACTTCAGCCACGGTGAGCATACCTGTGGCGGACTCACCCGCAGTCGCAGCTGTCCTACGGGCGGTTCTAGTTTCTCGTACTGTCAGTGGACGGTCTTCTACTTTAGGCTCTAGAGGTCGGGGTCGCGGTCGTGGTCGTGCTACACCTGCTGCTGGCTGTGTTACGATCCGAGTGGACGACACTCTTGAATCACACCCTGAGTACCCACAGGTAACTTTTATTAATGGTATTCATTGTGAGAGGTTTTATAACTTGGTTGACTATGACTTTCTCCCTACGCGCTTTCTTTGTCGTACGTCACTTCAGAGGCTCGGCATCTACGAGCCAGTTTTTGAGCTTTTACGGGGCACGGGGATGGCCGGACTCATCACTATGAGCGGCCACACTTTTAGGGAGCTGAGCCTTGAGTTCTTCAGCTCCTTTACCTTCTCCTCAGGGGCACACGACGCTATCTCTACTAGTCTTTCTGTGTCCTTCCGGTTGTATAACCGGACCTTTTCTATGACACTTGAGGAGTTTGGTACCCGACTCGGCCTTTCTTTACGGGCATAGCCACCTTTCTTGCCCATTCTCTCCTCACCGTCTTGCCTCGTGACTTACCTTACATAGACGGTGATAGGTATCTGAGCCTAGCTGCCATGCACTCTCAGACTTGGCTGACCAAAGACTACCGGACATGGAAGATAGACGGTTCCCTATCCGTCGACCTTCCTTGTGACACCTTGCCTCGTCTAGCCCCTTTGCCCACTGTTGCACGGGGCACCCGACCACCACCTCTACCTCAGTACCACCTCCAGGTCCGCCCACCTACTACCTTGCCCGCCGCTAAGAAGCAGCGTAGACTTGAGACCGGAGAGGGATCCGCACCTTCCACGGGTGGCCAGACTTCCACGACCACACCTACCCCAATCCCTACTCCTACTCCTACTCCCGCGCCTTCTGACCAGATACAGACACAGCCGGTCCTACCGGCTAATTTTGTACCTCCACCACCCTTTGAGGCATCCTCGGTCATGGACCAAGGGCGCCGTGACGGTTTGTTAGTTGAGATTGCAGAGAGACAGGCTCGTATGGAGCGGGACATAGCTATGACTTTGTTCCCTCTATACGAGTATCACATGAGGTGACACCGTCCGATCCTAGAGGGTTGGCCACACCCTTCCTTTTACCGGTACCCAGCTGAGGGGTACCCGGAGTCTTCTAATAAGGAGGAGGAGGACGAGGAACCGGCGGCGGCGGCGTAGAGAGCTCGAGCTGATGAGAGGAGGAGGAGAGAGCATGAGGTAGATCCGGACTTCACGGTGACCGTGGAGGACGTGCGTGATAGTGACGAGGAGGCTGACGAGTAGCTGCTGCTCTACTCACTTCCCCAGTTTTCTGGCTGGTTTGGGGAAGTTCGTGTTTTGTATGTTTATTCTCGCTTTTTTATTTATTTTGTCTCCTTTTTAATTTATTGTTTTTCATTCTTTATTGGTTGTATATTCCCGTTCCCCTGTATATATCTGCTGGTGTATGCTGAGGACAACGAGGGCGTTGTCTGTTTTGGTTTGGGCAGGGTATTGCATCCTTTTGAGTCTGCATTTACATTTGTTTTGCATTCACGTTTATTTATTTCAGCTTGCATTGTTTATTTATTTCATTGAATATCAAAAAAAAACCAAAAAATTAGAAAAATTCAAAAATATTCACGTTTATTTTTGCATATAGGTTCAGTCGGAACGGTTGACTTCCGTGATGATATTGCACTATAACTTGTCATTTTACTTGAGCCTTGCACTTCTGTTGATGGTTATTAGCTTTGTCATACGCATAATCTACGAGTTTTTGTTCAAATATAGCTGACTGTTTAGACTTGACCTGATAAATTGGCAACCTACTTTACAATTTTTGAGGTTTAGAGCCCGTAACTGGTGACATTCATGACCAGTTCATTAGGAATTGAGAGTAGTACTCCTTGCATAGCATGTTCATCATTTTTGCACTTTTATGACATTCGATTCCTTGTTAAATGCACACATTCGGGTTTGTGGTCGGTGTCATATGCAGGGAGGTGCTTGTAAATTTTCCCCTTTTCTTATATTTTTCACCCATTTAGCTCCACTTAAGCCAAAACTTGCGTTTTGACCCACTAGCTACATCCCAAACTGAGCCTGCCTAGTCAAGCTATTTTAGCATGTCTTTTATGGTATATTTTTCTGTCTGCAGTTTGGCCCGTGTGTATATGATTGGAGTTGGTGGAAATTAAAGAAAGGAGAATAAGAAAGAAAAGAAAAAAAAATTGAAATTGAAAAAAGAAGAAGAGAAGAAAAACGAGAAAGAAAAGAAAGAAAAATGAAAAATGAAAAAAAATCACGTTTGTACAGTGAAGAACCAGGAACAGAAAGTTTGAAAATTTTTGAGCTGGTTTGCTTTTTGAGTCCGTCTGTATTCACTTTTATCTCGTGACGGCCTCACTCCTTCGTTTTATTCCCTATTTTTGAGGAGATTGTGTATGTGATTAGTGAGTTGTTTGCCAAATGAAGGGCACTTGTACTTTATTTTTCAGTCAGCTGAGATTGGACGGTCTTATATGGTCCTATTTAGGAGCTAGCTTGACGCTTTTACCTCCACATTACCATAACTTGTTTTGCCTTTTCTCACCGGAACCTCACTATTCCCATATCATTTGTAAGCCCTCGGCTATGACGGACATTAATGGTTGGAGTGTGGGCATTAGTACTTGAATCGTCTTTCATTTTTGTTGCATGCATGCTATGTAGGTCGCAGTTAGCTGAGTGACTGTTTCCCTTTCTCTCTTTCACATGTATTATTCACCCTTTGCTTCATGAGAGAAGAGTGACCACGTGAGAGTCCGATTTTGTTGGTCTTGCAAGGTCGATAGGTCGGCTATATTTCTAAACAACTTATAACTCATTTGCGTATTGACTGCTTAGCTATGTCTGTTAATTTTTTATGCATTAAATTGGTTCAAGTAGACATGTTAAGCTAGCTCTGAGTTTTCATTTCTGTTCCATTATTTGCATTTTAGTTTACTCGAGGACGAGTAAAGGTTCAGTTTGGGGAGATTTGATACGTGCATTTTGTATAGTCTTTTTAGCCTATTTTAGCACGTATTTCTATGTACTTTCGTACTGTCTATATTGCATTTTGCCCCGAATTGGCTACTTTGGTTCGTTTTGTCCGTTTTGTAGGAATGAACGTAAAAGTAGTGGAATCGTACCATTTTCGTCCTTTTTGCATGCATTTTGAGGAGATGGGATTTTCCAGAGTGAGATCTTGCATTGGGATGCGTGAAGGAACGGTCTACGAGGCAGTCAGTCACGAGTTTGAGCTGTTTTAGAGGAAGAATACTCGATCGTGCTGTTTTACCACTCGATCGAGTGGTTTCTATGGCATTGGTTGGTCGATCGAGTAGTATTATGCTCGATCAAGAAGCGCTGGAATTAGAGGTTACTCGATCGAGTAACAATTCTACTCGATCGAGTAGATTATTTGGAGAAATGCTCGATCGAGTGGTTTCAGACTACTCGATCGAGTGGTTTTGGCTTTCATGGGCTTTAATTAGTCCGTGAACGTGTTTTAACTTATGGAATTAGTAGTTTTTCAATTTAAGCGCATAATAACTAGGTCATTAGTATCTAATCTATCCAAGTTTTATCTTATCATTCATCTTCACAGTAAAAAGACTGCGTTACTTTTCTTCCTTCCACTGTAACTTTTGCTTTCGGATTTTCTCACTCAGATTTGTTTGTTCTTTACGCCGGATTCTTGCGATTGTAATCTCTTTCTCCCTTTTAATATTAATCTTTCTTTCATTCATCTTAATTGTTTGTTTTGCTTCAATTAATTCTTTGCCCTAATTACCTTTTATGCAATTTTATTATTGTCTCATCATGTTTAATATTAGTTTATTCATCGTTATTAGTTTTGACGATACTGATAGCATGAGTAGCTAATCTGTTTCATGTTAGGATTAGGGAATCTGCGGTAGAAATGTGACGATGTAGTAAATAAGTTAGATGAATTATTTGTGAGATTCTGTCCCCATAGCAATATAACTGTATTTACCGACTTAGTTGAGTGCACGCTTCTGAGTCACCTTTTTAATCTGGTTAAATTTAATCCTGTATCAGAAGATTGGACTAAATAGACCTGCTATGAATAGTAGACTACCCTGACGAGGACGGAAGTTAAGATAGTGGGAGTCTAGGGTAGAAAGTGGACCGGAAGGACCTTTCCATATCCGTCTCGCAGTAATTTATCTAAGTTGTTTACAGTTGAGTCACTGGACTACCGTAGTGAACCGAAATCCTGACATGTCCCCTCTCTATTGATAGTTTATTTCTATTTTCTACCTTAATTACTCTTTCCTTATTTCTCTTGCCTTAAACCTTTTAGTTTAGGAAATCAAATTACAAACCCCCCATTTGTGACCAAATAGATGGACTCTTACAGATATCTTGCCTCCCTGAGGAGATCGACCTTACTTCCCTAGCTATATAGTTAGTTTTGTTAGTTATTTTTGATAGGTACGCGATAACCCCGTCATATGTGCTTAATGGGTATTTAACTTCGCGTTTAGTTTTAGTATTTAGTCCTGTTAGTTTAGTTCAAAACTACAAACAAACCCCCCCTAATCGTACATAATGTTAATAACCGTAAGTATGTAAATAAAGGGTATATATGTAAGTAAGTGAAAAATATTGCTATATAGTTAATTAGTTTTTCCAGTCTCTCAGTGGGATCGACCTTAGTTATCCTTTACTATGTTTATATTTTTGAGGTTAAGATAGGTTTTTTAAATTATTAAATTCTATGCGCAACGACACGTATCATTTACTCGTCTTCAAGTAAACTAAATGCAAACTAATGGAACGGATAACAAAACTCAGATGTGAACCCCCGCCATAACGGTAAGATAAATACAATAATAAAATGCGGAATTTTAGGAAATTTTTTAAACTTTTAAAGTTTAAAGCGCGGGTTCATTAAAATCTAAAACATAAATAAAGAATGTGGAAATAAAGATTAAATTATACAAACGCGATAGTCAAAGGTGAGGGAAAATATATCCTCAAATGACAAAAGATATAAGGTGAGTCTAAGCAATCCTAATAAAACCAATTCTTATACCTTACACCCAGGTGTAGGGTACTTCATACTCCCCCTATTAAAAAAATATAAAAATAAAAACTCCCAACATCCCCACTATTAAGCAGTTACCCTCTACAATAAATAACCATTCTTTTTCCTATTTCAAGTCTACAACTTCTATATTCACCAAATAAATTATGCACAAATTTAATTTTCCATCCATCTTATTATTTTTGTAATTTCGTTTTCTGTTTTGATCGATTATTTTATCAGGTAAGTATTGAAATTACGTTAAAACCCTAAAAATCACATATACTATTAATTGAATTGAATTTTTCCGTTCTCTCTTTCATTATTCATGGTTAAATTTGTGATTTTGGGTGTGAATTTATCACATGATCCTATCATATTCACTTTGAATTTAGTGAATATGGTAATTTAATTTGATGAATATATGTTATCTAATGTGATATTCATTA
Source organism: Silene latifolia (assembly GCF_048544455.1). Lineage (NCBI taxonomy): Eukaryota > Viridiplantae > Streptophyta > Magnoliopsida > Caryophyllales > Caryophyllaceae > Silene > Silene latifolia. The sequence goes on along the minus strand of NC_133538.1, from coordinate 438,616,593 downwards.
TATGTAACTATTATATTTACTTTCAGTTTAGTGAATATGATACTGTAACATAATGAATATGTATTAGGTACTATGATATTCATCATATAACACTATTATATTCATTATGAGATTAGTGAATATGATAGGGTAATTTGATGAATATATGTAACTTAGTATGATATTCACCCTAAGACACAATTATATTCACTTAAACTTAAATGAATATGATGATTTATTTTGATGATTATGATTCATAAACTTGATAAATTTGAGTACAAATAGATTAAAATTAGAATTTCATAAATTTGATAAGATTTTAATAAACTTGTAAATTGAGTAATTTGAAAAAGAAGAACAAACGTAGTAACGTACTGTATGAAGATGTAGTGGGTAGATATTATTATTTTTCATTTATTTAATTTTTTATTTATTTTTCTCTCTATAACCACCATGAAAGTATCCTGCTCCCTACTCCTGGGAGTAGGATATAATATAACAACTACTAGTCCAAGGTTTAGTTCTCGCTAGCCCACACGTCTTCCCCACGTAAGCATCTTCACAACCTGTCATTCATGTAAACATGAAAGCCACACTCAGTGGGGAGTAACTCAAGGTTCTGCCATCTCAAAAATGCCGAAACACAGATAAACAGGAACACATCAAAACATCATAAATATAACTATTTGACGCAAGCATTGAGACATGAGACTAACATTCAAAACATGCGTAGTCAATCATAGATAAGGCATATGATAAATACATATGAGACAATCCAACCAAAACGTCATAAATGATAATACAACTATAAACACGATAGAATACCATATGTCACGGATAAACAAGATTAACATCATAATACATGTGAATGAAAACCTTAGCCTCGAACTTTGAAAACCAAATAACATATAATACACGAAATGAGACTACTAACATCACATATGAAGCAAAGCATCCGGCTCAGAGGCTGTAACACCCCCATTTATTCAGGAGCTTTTAGCTAGACATTCCCAAATAAATAGAACTGTTACCATCTCGGTTTCCCGAGGTAGTGAATAACAAAGTCCAACTCACCAAAGTACTTTAATAATTTAACTGAAATAACGGTTTTATTACAACATGACTAAACCCAACTTAAATAATAATCAATACAAACTCGCAGCGGAAATAAGGTGATTAGACTATTAACTAAATTGTGATGAACTAATCAAGTCAGCTAGACGCCTAGGCCACGGTCAAGTCCTCACGCAATCCCATAAGCTCTCAAGTCAGCTAATCTTTAGTACCTGTCAAATCTGCTCCCCATTATGGTTCATCACAGGTGTTCACGAATACATTGTCAACTACGAGGTTGAGTAGGATAAAATACATTAAAACAACCAATATATAATAATCTCATAACTGACAACATGCCAAATTACAATCTCAAATGTTCACATGTCATATCTCGACATCAACTCTACACGCTATCCACCAGAGACTAAGCCTGGGGCAGTCCAAATACTCACACACATTATTCACCAGAGACTAAGCCTGGGGCAGTCCAATCACAACTCACATTATCCACCAGAGACTAAGCCTGGGGCAGTCCAATTCTCATAAACCGTTCCACAATATAATCGTATATAATATGCACAACTCCAACAACCAACAATATTAATCACTCAATTAACTTAATTGAACAAGCAATCATAAACCAATCACCCTTTCCAATAACATCCATGCATTAAACACGAAAAACAGATTTAGTTGAATAGATTATCCTACCTCGTCAGCAAATTCCAATAACGCAATCCGAGTAAATATAACTCCAATTAACACAGCTTCTCACAACTCCATCACCTTGAGTTAATTAGCAATATTAATCTTGTGAATATTGAATGTCGATCCAAATTTTCTCCCCTTTGAGAATTCTTCAGAATTATTATCAATTATAAGGTCTATAGTTTCATCTATTTATATAGGTAGATTAAGGTTATGAGAAATTAATTAGGAAATATGTAATTTGCCATATTATTAATATTATACAATTACTCTTATTATTACTATTATACAATTACATACATACTATTATTATCTTTATTTTACTACACGAGTTACTAGCACACGGTCCAATTAACAAATCCCGACTCATTCATTATTTTTATCATTAATTATCGTCTTATTTGCAATTATTAATTTAAACACCTTTTAATTAATTATTCGAATTTCATAAATTATTCCTATAAATAATTATCTATTTACGGGGTATTACAATCTTCCCCTCTTAAAATGAACTTCGTCCCGAAGTTCGCCCAGGAATACTATAAAATTCTCTATAAACAATTACCTATTCTAACTTATGATGATTGCAGCATGATTAACCATTCATTATTATCCATTCATTATTATCAAGCTATATCAACTTATCAGAATGCATAACAAAATAAAGTTTTAACACGGAAATGTATCTCAAAACAAACTCAGAACATTAGGTGTCACATTCTACCCTCCTAAAAATAAACTTCGTCCCAAAGTTTCGGAACTACTACTACCCGAGGAAAGATGGTCTAACATTTTAAACATTCTATACTTATAATCAAAAGAAGGTGTAGTCAATTGTATCCTATCTTACCTCTCCTTTGATTTCCTTATCGTCACGCCTACATCTAGACTATCATGGTTTAAGAATTGATAAAACATTTATCTTAAACTTTTGGTAAAACTCGCGTTTTCAGAAATCAAAGTTAAGCTGTAAATTTCAAAAATCACCATTAAATAACCGTTATATCTCACATTGAGTTTTTATACTTTCCAGAAAATATAAGGAGTTTTCAAATCATGAGAAAAAGAATCAAACTGATATGTAGTTCAACCATTTTATAAAGATTTTTAAAATCCAGTTGGTCCAAACAAAAACCGATCAGCAATTTGTCAAAAACTAGAGTCAAATTGTAAAAATCACTATTAATTTTTAAAAATTTACCTTATAACGTGGCTTATCAATTTTAAAACTCATTTGAATGATTTAAACAGTGGAGTTAGAATTAAGAAAAAATCTTAAGTACAAATTAAATGAGAAATTTTACAAAATCGTTTGTCGAAAATATAACTGTACATGAATATTCTGACCACTGTCCACTTATATATTTATTTCTCTCAAACCGTAACACTTTGAAGCATACAACCAACGACAATGGAAAGCTAACTCACCGAGTTATCACTCATAAAAATTTCAACCTTAGACAATGAACAGAGGTCAAACGGCAACGAAATCAAATAGGGTTAAAATCTAACAAATAAGGTTCGGCTTCTACATTCCTTTTTACTAGGCCATAAGCCCTTATTATCACCCTCTTATACTTGTATCAACATAATTTCACACATATGACTAAGCATCTATTCTAAATTATCCCTATCACAAATTCAATCATTTAATAATATTGTAAATAGCATGGTTTCGAGATTCACATAACCGCATATCGCTAGATATGATACTATTATAATCATCCAATCAAATAATCAATACCAATTCGACAATTACTTTCATGCTCATGATCAAAACAACTCAACATTGAATCCTTATTTCATCCATCTCACTCTCCTTAAAATCAAGGTTACGTCCTGTAACCTCGGTCATCAACGAAAACAATACACATACAAGGCATGAATGACTCCTAAGAAAATAAACAATATTCGTTTTAAATTACCCCACTCTTCAATATCTCTCAAGGTAACTGGTTCAAAACTGTAAGGCCCATGGCACGAATTAAGGCTAGCTTCTTAACCGCACTAAGAGGGGCTCCTAACAATTCCCACCCGGGGTTCATTTTATTAGACACAACCTATGTTCATTATTGTTCATTGGTTAGGCCTGAGCAACACTTTGTAACACCCCCATTTGTTCAGGAGCCTTTAGCTTGACATTCCCAAATAAATAGAACTGTTACCTCCCGGTTTCCCGACGTAGTGAATAACAAAGTCCAACTCACCAAAGTACTTTAATAATTTAACTGAAATAACGGTTTTATTACAACATGACTAAACCCAACTTAAATAATAATCAATATAAACTCGCAGCGGAAATAAAGTGATTAGACTATTAACTAAATTGTGATGAACTAATCAAGTCAGCTAGACGCCTAGGCCACGATCAAGTCCTCACACAATCCCATAAGCTCCCAAGTCAGCTAATTTTTAGTACCTGTCAAATCTGCTCCCCATTATGGTTCATCACAGGTGTTCACGAATAAACTGTCAACCACGAGGTTGAGTAGGTTAAAATACATTAAAACAACCAATCTATAATAATCTCACAACTGACAACATGCCAAATTCCAATCTCAATTGTTCACATGTCATATTTGACATCAACTGTCCACGTTATCCACCAGAGACTAAGCATGGGGCAGTCCAAATACTCACACACGTTATCCACCAGAGACTAAGCCTGGGGCAGTCCAATCACAACTCACATTATCCACCAGAGACTAAGCCGGGGGCAGTCCGATTCTCATAAACCGTTCCACAATATAATCGTATATAATATGCACAACTCCAACAACCAACAATATTAATCACTCAATTAACTTAATTGAACAAGCAATCATAAACCAATCACCCTTTCCAATAACATCCATGCATTAAACACGAAAAACAGATTTAGTTGAATAGATTATCATACCTCGTCAGCAAATTCCAATAACGCAATCCGAGTAAATATAAATCCAATTAACACAGCTTCTCCCAACTCCGTCACCTTGAGTTAATTAGCAATATTAATCTTGTGAATATTGAATGTCGATCCAAATTTTCCCCCCTTTGTGAATTCTTCAGATTTATTATCAATTATAAGGTCTATAGTTTCATCTATTTATATAGGTAGGTTAAGGTTATGAGAAATTAATTAGGAAATATGTAATTTGCCATATTATTAATATTATACAATTACTCTTATTATTACTATTATACAATTACATACATACTATTATTAACTTTATTTTACTACACGAGTTACTAGCACACGGTCCAATTAACAAATCCCGACTCATTCATTATTTTTATCATTAATAATCGTCTTATTTGCAATTATTAATTTAAATACCTTTTAATTAATTATTCGAATTACATAAATTATTCCTATAAATAATTATCAATTTACGGGGTATTACAATCTTCCCCTCTTAAAATGAACTTCGTCCCGAAGTTCGACCAGGAATACTATAAAATTCTGTATAAACAATTACCTATTCTAACTTATGATGATTGCAGCATGATTAACCATTCATTATTATCCATTCATTATTATCAAGCTATATCAACTTATCAGAATGCATAACAAAATAAAGTTTTAACACGGAAATGTATCTCAAAACAAACTCAGAACATTAGGTGTCACATTCTACCCTCCTAAAAATATACTTCGTCCCAAAGTTTCGGAACTACTACTACCCGAGGAAAGATGGTCTAACATTTTAAACATTCTATACTTATAATCAAAACAAGGTGTAGTCAATTGTATCCTATCTTACCTTTCCTTTGATTCCCTTTATCGTCACGCCTACATCTAGACTATCATGGTTTAAGAATTGATAAAACATTTATATTAAACTTTTGGTAAAACTCGCGTTTTCAGAAATCAAAGTTAAGCTGTAAATTTCAAAAATCACCATTAAATCACCGTTATATCCCACATTGAGTTTTTATACTTTCAAGAAAATATAAGGAGTTTTCAAATCATGAGAAAAAGAATCAAACTGATATGTCGTTCAACCATTTTATAAAGATTTTTAAAATCCAGTTGGTCCAAACAAAAACCGATCAGCAATTTGTCAAAAACTATAGTCAACTTGTAAAAATCACTATTAATTTTCAAAAATTTACCTTATACCTTGGCTTATCAATTTGAAAACGTATTTGAATGATTTAAACAGTGGAGTTAGAATTAAGCAAAAATCTTAAGTACAAGTTAAATGAGAAATTTTACAAAATCGTTTGTCGAAAATATAACTGTACATGAATATTCTGACCACTGTCCACTTATATATTTATTTCTCTCAAACCGTAACACTTTAAAGCATACAAACAACGACAATGGAAAGCTAACTCACCGAGTTATCACTCATAAAAATTTCAACCTTAGACAATAAACAGAGGTCAAACGGCAACTAAATCAAATAGGGGTAAAATCTAACAAATAAGGTTCGGCTTCTACATTCCTTTTTACTAGGCCATAAGCCCTTATTATCACCCTCTTATACTTGTATCAACATAATTTCACACACATGACTAAGCATCTATTCTAAATTATCCCTATCACAAATTCAATCGTTTAATAATATTGTAAATAGCATGGTTTTGAGATTCACATAACCGCATATCGCTAGACATGATACTATTATAATTATCCAATCAAATAATCAATACCAATTCGACAATTACTTTCATGCTCATGATCAAAACAACTCAACATTGAATCCTTATCATCTCACTCTCCTTAAAATCAAGGTTACCTTCCGTAACCTCGGTCATCAACGAAAACAATACACATACAAGGCATCAATGACTCCTAAGAAAATAAACAATATTCGTTTTAAATTACCCCACTCTTCAATATCTCTCAAGGTAACTGGTTCAAAACCGTAAGGCCCATGGCACGAATTAAGGCTAGCTTCTTAACCGCACTAAGAGGGGCTCCTAACAATTCTTACCCGGAGTTCATTTTATTAGACACAACCTATGTTCATTATTGTTCATTGGTTAGGCCTGAGGATAGTTTTGCTCTGATACCACTTTGTAACACCCCCATTTTTTCAGGAGCCTTTAGCTAGACAATCCCAAATAAATAGAACTGTTAACATCTCGGTTTCCCGACGTAGTGAATAACAAAGTCCAACTCACCAAAGTACTTTAATAATTTAACTGAAATAACGGTTTTATTAGAACATGACTAAACCCAACTTAAATAATAATAAATATAAACTCGCAGCGGAAATAAAGTGATTAGACTATTAACTAAATTGTGATGAACTAATCAAGTCAGCTAGACGCCTAGGCCACGGTCAAGTCCTCACACAATCCCATAAGCTTCCAAGTCAGCTAATCTTTAGTACCTGTCAAATCTGCTCCCCATTATGGTTCATCATAGGTGTTCACGAATACACTGTAAACCACGAGGTTGAGTAGGATAAAATACATTAAAACAACAATTCTATAATAATCTCACAACTGACAACATGCCAAATTCCAATCTCAATTGTTCACATGTCATATCTCGACATCAACTGTCCACGTTATCCACCAGAGACTAAGCCTGGGGCAGTCCAAATACTCACACATGTTATCCACCAGAGACTAAGCCTGGGGCAGTCCAAATACTCACACACGTTATCCACCAGAGACTAAGCCTGGGGCAGTCCAAATACTCACACACGTTATCCACCAGAGACTAAGCCTGGGGCAGTCCAATCACCACTCACATTATCCACCAGAGACTAAGCCTGGGGTAGTCCAACTCTCATAAACCGTTCCACAATATAATCGTATATAATATGCACAACTCCAACAACCAACAATATTAATCACTCAATTAACTTAATTGAACAAGCAATCATAAATCAATCACCCTTTCCAATGACATCCATGCATTAAACACGAAAAAAAGATTTAGTTGAGTAGATTATCCTACCTCGTCAGCAAATTCCAATAACGCAATTCGAGTAAATATAAATCCAATTAACGTGAGTTAATTAGCAATATTAATCTTGTGAATATTGAATGTCGATCCAAATTTTGTCCCCTTTGTGAATTCTTCAGGTTTATTGTCAATTATAAGGTCTATAGTTTCATCTATTTATATAGGTAGGTTAAGGTTATAAGAAATTAATTAGGAAATATGTAATTTGCCATATTTTTAATATTATACAATTACTCTTATTACTACTATTATACAATTACATACATATACTATTATTATCTTTATTTTACTACACGAGTTACTAGCACACGGTCCAATTAACAAATCCCGACTCATTCATTATTTATATCATTAATTATCGTCTTATTTGCAATTATTAATATAAATACCTTTTAAATAATTATTCGAATTACATAAATTATTCCTATAAATAATTATCAATTTACGGGGTATTAAAGAGGCTACCTTTAAAGCATGTCCGAGACACAAATCCTTAAGTACCTTGGCTCAGCCGTTACCTTTAAAGAATGTCCAAGGCACGACCTCTAAAGTATCTGGCTCAGCGGTTACCGTTAAAACATGTCCAAATACTACAAACAAGTGCCCGACTCAGAGGTTACCTTTAAAACATGTCCGAGGCACAGCACATAAAGTATCTAGCTCAGCGGTTACATTTAAAACATGTCCAAATACTACAAACAAGTACCTGACTCAGAGGTTACTTTTAAAACATGTCCGAGGTACAACACATAAAGTATCTGGCTCAGCGGTTACCTTTAAAACATGTCCAAATACTACAAACAAGTACCCGACTCAGAGGTTACCTTTAAAACATGGCCGAGGTACAACAAACAAGTATCTGGCTCATCGGTTACCTTTAAAACATGGCCAAATACAATAAACAAGTGCCCGACTCAGAGGTTACGTTTAAACATGTCCGAGGCACAACAAACAAGTATCTGGCTTAGCGGTTACCTTTAAAACATGGCCAAATAAAACAAACAAGTGCCCGACTCAGAGGTTACCTTTAAAAAATGTCTGAGGCACAACAAACAAGTATATGACTCAGTGGTTACCTTTAAAACATGGCCAAATACAACAAACAAGCACATGGGACATGATTATTAATGTCACATTCATAGTTATGGTTTGCATCTCATCATAAGTACGGATATGAACATCAATCCCGACGATCATATAGTTACTAGAGGGCTTATAGCTCACCCCTAGTATCCGATAGGACCAAGACTCAGGGACGGGATTATTAATGTCACATTCATACTTATGGCTTCAATCTCACCATTAGTACGGATGGGAACATCAATCCCGAAGATCATACCGCAACTAGAGGGCTTATAGCTCACCCCTAGTATCCGATATGACCAAGACTCTCACAACCGAACAATATTAGACATTATCTAGAGCACGACTCACTACAAGTAACTATCTATAATAAATATTTCATACTTGTATTTTATTAATAAATATTACACCTCATAATTTAACGTGTCGGTTAAATAAAAGATAACAAGCGATAATGAATAATTTACGTTATGTGAAATTTACGGAATAAAATGTGAAATCCAACAAGTGAAGCATACCAAGTCCAATCAAATAAACCACACAAAACCAATTAGTTTAACATAACTAGCACGACTAATATTACATAATGAATCCAATTAAATAAACACCACAAGCCCAATATATGGAATATGGTGGACCAACCAAAAACACCCTAGTGAGTCCAATAACTTAATTAATCATGTAAAACCCAATAAACTAGTCATGTTAAGTCCAACCAACAAATAACATGTAGCCATCAAATAGAAATCACATAAATATATGTATACATACTTGAGACGGTACTATGCCAAAACTAAGAACTAACACCCAACACGGTCTATCTAACGCCATTTAACATGACATAGAATTAAAATAATACGTATTAACCAACTTGACTCCACAAGCACCCATTTTGGGACAAAAGTTAAGACGGAAAAATAATTAAATAACGGGATTCCACAAATATAAATCACGAGACAAAATATATGTAAAGAAACGATATCCTCAAATTTCGTTATATAAAATACGAAACAGAAATTCCAACGTTTAAAATAAATTAGACTAGCGCTAAAACAATACCAACCCACGACTTAAGGGCTGACTGGGCAGCCCCTTCACCGACCCCAAAACCAGCCAAGCTCAACCAAACTGTAACCCATGATGAAACAGGCCGTGGCCTTTACACAACCAGGCCATACGGCCCCAACACAGTCCTAAGACGAACATCGAACTGAGCTTAAATCTGCACTATAAACAGTTGGGAGGAATTGGAGTTTATATTAGACGTATTGGTCTGTGTGGACAACTTAGTGAAACCATTTTAACCATCTTAAGTTATGACTTGTGTAATTATATGAGTACAAGTATGATGTCGGGTCAATATAGATTATTTGACCCGGGAATCCTATCAACAACATGTATACTTCGCTTAATACTATGATGCCTCCCGTTACAGCTGTTATACTATTACGCTACACAAAACCGTATCCAAAGGTGGTACCAAAACAGTTCCAATAAACAGTCTAAAATTGGGTTTTCAAGGTGAGAAATTTCAAGTGTACATGTGACGATTACTATCATGAGTAAACAAGCATGAAAACCATTCCGAGGGACTAATTTGTCCGTCTCAAAACAGAGGCAGAACCTCAACTGTCGCAGCACAAACCGAAATCAAGCAGCCCATTTTAGGCCAAAATCAAGACAGACATTGAAGGCGAAGCTAAGACGGGAATAAGCATAACTATGATATGACTAAAAATCGTCCAATTTACCATTAATAATACCCAATAAATCAGAACAAATACAACGAAAATAGCCGGAAAAGAAGAGCACAACAACATTCGAAATAGATATGGTCGAACTTCACATAAGGGATTATAAGCTATGGAAAACAGCCAAACACACATGTAAATTAGTTACTAACTCACACAATCCACATACACATGAGAAAAGGCACAAAGATTTAATCTTTACGACAAAACGAGTGAAAAACCGAGTGAAAGGAGAAAAATCGACACTTTGTCGAGTAACCTATCACCGTTACCTTAAACGCTCCTTATTCTTCGAATAAATGGTCCCAAAAGCTTGAGTCTTCAACGGGTCTTCGAAAACTTCATCAAGGAGCAAGAAAACGAAAGGATTGAGGCAAAAACGGAAACTTTTATAAGACGGCGAAAAACGAAACCATCACAAAAACGAGACTTTATTACCTTGAAAGAAGCAAGAAGGAAAGAGGAAGACAATGGTGCAAGAATAAAGGAAAAAGGTTGAGAAAAGGATGAGAAATCCGGGTTTGAGAGGTCGAAAAATGGTGTTTATACGGCTTTGTTTGTGTTACAGTGTTGTCATTGTTTTGTTTTGCTACAAGAAAATAAATAGAAAGGGAGAGGGAAGGGGTTTGGTCAGTGGGATCAAAGTAAGGTGAGAGTGTTGCATCTAGTTTATTGTTGATGACAAGTCCTTCATTTTTATATCCCGCCTAATTAACAGTATGTGCTAGACGTGTGTATGACAGGTCCAAAAGTATTCACACTTGCTCGGAAATGAAGACGGGTGGAGCGTTGGATGAAACCTGGTTCGTGTCTAGAAAAATTGTAAGAATATTTCTTGTGTTTATTCTTATTCGGTCCAATAATTCACGGCTTATCTTTTGGACAAATTAATTTTCAAGATAAAATATTTTTGCTAAATAATTGTTTTTGAAGAAATGCATTCCATTGGAACTTCCTATATTTGCTCAAAATAATATCTTTATCTTTTGAGGAATTTGTGTTTTGGTAGGCAACTAGGATATAATGGTCAAATATCTTTTTAAGAGTTTGTTGCGTAAAAGACTGGTTTTGGTCAACTAATCACTTTTGCTTATAAAAGAAAAATGCTTCACTGGTGATACATTGAGACATTCAGGAGAATATTTTTTGAGAGCAAAAACGTGTTTTAAAAAGTTTCAGCAAATTGTTTTGTCTTATTCTATTCCAAAAAGAAAGTCTTTGCAAAATTGTCTTTTCAACGTAAACTTTTCAGTTTGCAAATTCTTTTGTTAGCCGTGATTGTGGATTGAGTTTTAGTTCGCAAGTTATATATTCATAAGGCTGATTTTTGTTCTCCATCGTTCCAATTGTTGAACCATATAAGGAAACAATTTGTGTTGTAATTTTCTTTTGTGAGAGAGTGCTTATTGGGGTACGGGGTTGTACTCGAGTCGCACGATCGGGGTTGATCGTGGGGGTTTTTCTTTGTAATCGAGTTTGGTTATAAAGGAAATATTAATAAGAGAGAGGGTGGACGTAGACATTTAGAGAGTAGGTTGAACCACGTTAAAAATCGTGTGTCTCTTGCTTTCCTTTGTTTTGTTTGCTCTTGTTTTTAGTTGTTTTCCTTTTTGGGTTCACGTATTTACTTAAACGAACAATACAGCACAACTCTGATTGTTTGAACAGTCACCGAGACTGTTCAATTGGCATGTGTATTGTTTCAGAAGGAAATTCGTGAACGACCTAGTAGTTTATTTTTGCTTTAATTTTAAAAGGGTACTTAATTCACCCCCTCCCCCTCTTAAGTACCGGATCGATAAAATCAACAATTGGTATCAGAGCCTCGTGCTCTTGATTGCCTTACAGGAAAGAGTTTGATCCTTTTTGAGTTTATCTTTTTATTTTTTTTACTTTCTCATGAATTCCAAATCAGTCAAATGTACTGTCTTTGATGGCACAGACTATGGCTGGTGGAAAAATTGTATGATGCATTTCATACAAGGAACATATTATGAATGTTGGGTAATCATCGAAAATGGTCCCCTGGCTATCACTACCACCGATGCCAATGGTGCGTCCAGTGTAAAAGAGCCTAAGGACTATACATCCGATGATTACAAAAAGGCGGAGAAGAATGCTAGGGATATATCACTCCTGCAATCCGGAATTGGTGAATCAGAAACCAGTCGAATTGCAGGATGTAAAATGGCTAAACAAATTTGGGACAGTTTATCACTAGCCTATGAGGGGACCGTGCAAGTAAAGAAACAACACATTGATCTCTTAATGCAACAATATGAAAACTTTAAAATGCACGAGGATGAACCTCTAAAAAGCATGTCTTCACGTTTTTCAAGGATAACTAATGAACTTTCAAATCTTGGTAGACAATTTGAAACAGAGGACATTGTTCTTAAAATCTTAAGAAGTCTTACCAAGAAATGGCGACAAAAAGTCACGGCCATTGAAGAGTGTAGAGACTTAGCCACTCTTACCTATGAAGCTCTAATAGGATCTCTTATGGCTCACAAAATAACACTTGAAAATGATGCCGAAGAGAAACCTAAAGCTAAGGGTATGGCCTTGAATGCCATCTCAAGTGATAATGAAAGTGATCTTGAGGAGGAGGTTGCCTTGCTGTCTAAAAGAATTGCCAAAATAATTAGAAAGCAAAATCAAGGAAAGTTCGAAAGTAATAAACCAAAGAAATCTGTTTCTCCATCTTCCTCATCTCGTTCTATATCTAGAATGAGATGCTTCAAATACGGTGAACGGGATCATCAGATCCGAAATTGCCCTAAATGGAAAGAAGAAAAAACTAAGGACAAACGGGAAAAGTCTAAAAAGGAGTACAAGCGTGAAATGATAGCTGCTGTATGGAGTGAGTCCGATTCTAAGGACGAGGAACCCTCTGAAAATGAGAAAGATGAGAAATTCTGCCTAACGTCTACCTACAAGCCTAGATCTCAACGAAAAAGGGATGACGACTCTCTAAGGTGTCTCATGGCTCACTCTGATGCATCGGATAACAAATGCGAGGATGAGGTAAATCTCTCAAATCTCAAAATTAAGATTAGGTCTTTTTCTAAAGAGAGAATTGTAAGATTGCTTGATGAGACTTTGGATACTAGTTATGAACAAAACAAGCGTCTTGAGGCTATGCAATCTGAAATTTAAAGTATTGCGGAGGAGAATTTAGAGTTAAGAAGAAATCTGAAGAACATACAGAAAAAAACAGTCGACCAGACTGTTCAATCAGATCTCACTGTTGAAAACGAGTCTCTTACTAGCAAAATCAACGTTTTAACAAATGAACTAGATGAGGTTAAAAAATTGCATGTTACTAGTTCAACTTCTTACACTGAAATTTGTTCTAAGTTTGATAGACTTAATAATGACTATAATTCTCTTCTTGATAAGAATAAAAGTTGCTCATAGTAGTCAACAATCTTGAAACTGATTTAAGTAATGCAAGAAATGTAATTGCTAAATGGGAAGGTAGTACTGCCGTCCTTGATTTTCTAGTCAATCAATCTAAGAACAACAATAAACATGGATTAGGCTATGACTCACGTTCTGATTTCAGGCAGAGCGATTCTCAATATCGTACTGTCTGGATCCCTGAGCAGAAAGTAAACACTCCTCCCGGCTGTTCAACTCAGACTGATGCCAGTACTGCAGAGATTAAAAGACCTAAACCCATTGAGAGAGATTTTCGCAAGCATAAGTACATGGGTTTACCTGAATACATTCTTTGCAAATTTTGTGGACACACAGGCCACGTATTTAATGCTTGTAAAAAACGCTTAGGTCATTTGGATCAAAACATAAGAGTTGTTATGAAAATGTGGATTAGAAAAGAAGTTTTAGATACCGTTCGTTATAAGAAGGGACCCAAACTTGTTTGGGTTCCTAAATCATCTAACTAACTCTTTTTGCAGGGCCATATCAGAGGAGGCAGCCATTGGTATCTTGATAGCGGATGTTCACGACACATGACAGGTAATAGAAACCAATTCCTCTCATTATCGGCCTACGACGGTGGAAATGTGACATTTGGAGACAACAAAAAAGGTGAAGTAATTGGTATTGGTAAAGTCGGTAAGTCTCTTTCACATTCCATTGATGATGTGCTGCTTGTAAAGGGTCTCAAACACAATTTGATTAGTATTTCTCAATTATGTGACAAAGGAAATAAAGTCGAGTTTCATGCAAACCTTTGTTATGTAATCAAAGAAAGTACTAATGAAATTGTTCTTCAAGGTAAGAGAGTTAATAACATCTATGTGGCTGACTTAGGAAGCATTCCTAGGGAAACCATTAAATGTTTATCTATAATGCAAAACGATTCTAATCTATGGCATAAGAGGTTTGAATATGTTGGCTTTTCATCTCTAAACAAACTTTACAAACTCGATTTAGTGGAAGGTCTACCTTCTATGAAGTTTGAAATTGACGGAGTTTGTGATGTTTGTGCTCGATGCAAACATGTCCGAAGTTCTTTTAAATCTAAAAGGTTCGTTAGCACCACAAAGCCTCTAGAACTTATTCACATTGATTTGTATGGTCCGGAGAGGATTAGAAGCCGAGGTGGAAGTCTTTATGTATGTGTTCTAGTGGACGATTATTCACGATTTGTTTGGACTTTATTTTTACATGCTAAAAGTAAAACTTTTGAAGAATTCCACGTTTTAATTAAGAAACTCCAAAACAAACTCGGTCGCAAATTGATCTCCATTAGAACCGACCATGGAAGAGAATTTGAGAATGATTCGTTTATATCTTTTTGCAGGGAACATGGTATTGATCATAACTTTTCTGCTCCTAGGACACCGCAACAAAATGGTGTAGTGGAAAGAATGAATAGAACTTTGGAGGACATGACCAGATCCATGTTACTTTGTAACGAGTTACCTAGAAACTTTTGGGCCGAAGCTGTGAACACAACCTGTTATATTCGTAACCGTGTTGCTATTAGATCTATTCATAAGAAAACGCCTTATGAGCTTCTATATGGGCGAAAGCCAAACATTTCACATTTCTGCTGCTTTGGATCAAAATGATATGTTCATAACAATGGCAAAAATAATTTGGGAAAATTTGATCCTAGAAGTGATGAGGCGGTTTTCATTGGATAATCAAACGAAAGCAAGGCCTATAAAGTTTACAATAAAAGAACTATATGTTTTGAGGAAAGTGTACATGTAATTTTCGATGAAACTAATGTGCTTAACGCTGAATTGCAGGACGATGATGACTTTGAGATTGGATTTGTAAGAGATGATCCACCTGAATTAGAAGAGGAGCCTTCATCGTTGGAAGATACAGGTGCAGAACAGTCCACGAATTCAGGGGGAGATGAACAGAACACAGATCTGTCCAGTCGTGAAAAATCATCAAGTTCAGGCGACTCTGAACAGATAGCTGCACCATCCAACGAGACAAATCAGGCTTCCAGTAGCTCAGATACGTCGAGAAAGACGAATACAGATGTTGAGCAGAATCGAACAGAATCCAGTCCTGTTCAGTTTACAGATACAAATGCCAAGCAGAATCGAACAGAATTCAGTACTATTCAATCTACACCAGACACGGAAACATTTGTTCCTCGACGTTGGATAACATTCTTACTGACATCCATGAGGGAGTCAAAACTAGATCTTCCTTAAGAAGTTTTTGTGCTCATTATTCATTCTTATCACAATTACAACCCTCTAATATTAATGATGCTTTAACTGATCTTGATTGGGTTATTGCTATGCAGGAGGAGCTTAACCAATTTGAACGAAGCAAGGTGTGGCACTTGGAACCACGTCCAAGAGATCGTTCTGTCATAGGAACGAAATGGGTATTTCGAAACAAATTGGATGATGCAGGTGTGATTGTGAGAAACAAGGCTAGACTTGTAGTGCAAGGATACAATCAACAAGAAGGGAATGATTACGATGAAACTTTTGCACCCGTGGCAAGACTTGAAGCCATTCGTCTCCTTATTGCTTTTGCCGCTCATATGGGTATCAACTCTTTCAAATGGATGTTAAGACCGCGTTTCTTAATGGCTATTTTCAAGAGGAAGTATATGTTGAACAACCTCCCGGTTTTTTTGATAGTAAATTTCCTAATCATGTTTATAAATTAGATAAGGAACTTTATGGTCTTAAACAAGCACCTAGGTCTTGGTATGATAGACTATCAAAGTTCGTTATTGAAAATGGTTTTGAAAGAGGTTCCGTTGACAAAACACTATTTCTAAAACCGGTGAAGGAGGATTTATTAGTTGTTCAAATTTATGTAGATGATAACATTTTCGGAGCAACTAATGATGTTTTATGTGCATATTTTTCCAATCTTATGCAATCGGAGTTCGAGATGAGCATGATGAGCGAGCTAGGATTCTTTTCGGGTCTTCAGATAAAGCAAACCACACACGGCATAATGATCCATCAAAGAAAATATATCAAGGAGATGCTAAATAAATTTGGTATGACTACAGCTAATCCGTTTCCAACACCTATGTGTTCTACACTCAAGCTTGACATAGATGAAAAAGGTAAAAGTGTAGATGAAAAGGTGTATCGAGGTATGATAGGTTCACTTTTATATCTCACAGCTAGTCGTCCGGATATTCTTTATAGTGTTTGTTTGTGTGCCCGGTTTCAATCAAATCCCAAAGAATCACATTTAACAGCTGTAAAGCGTATTCTTCGATATTTGATTGGAACTTAGGACTTATATTTATGGTATCCTATGGATTGTAATTTCACTTTCACGGGGTATTCAGATGCAGATTATGCAGGTTGCTCAGTTGAAAGAAAGAGTACATCTGGTATTGCCACCTTTGTAGGACCGTGTCTTATCTCTTGGGCTTCCATGAAACAAAATATGGTTGCTTTATCTACTGCTGAGAGTGAATATGCCGCTGCTGCTCAATGTTGTTCCCAAATCCTATGGGTAAGACAACAGCTGCGGAATTACGGTATGATCATTAATTGTGTTCCCATTCTCTGTTATAACACTAGCGCAATTAGTGTCTCTAAAAATCCTGTTCAGCATTCCAAGACAAAACATATCGACATTCGTCATCATTTTCTTCGTGAAAACGTGGAAAAAGGAAACATAAGCTTAAAATTTGGTAAAACAGAAGATCAGTTGTCGAATATTTTTACTAAACCTTTAGCTAGAGAACAGTTTGAGAAAATTCGTTTGGAATTGGGTCTTCTGAATGATAGCTCATTGTCTATTTGTCCTAAAATTAATCTTCCAATGATTGACTAAATTGGAGAGGTCGTGATTATGTGTTGGTAATTTGTCCTATGTTTTTGACGCCAAGGTGCAATCTGCTTACTCTAGTCATTTCTATATCTCATATAGATTAGTAGCGAGTTGATCATAGTGGAATATTAACGTATCTGTCTTATGCTTTTTTTATTATGGCAAAATAAATCCCATTTAATTCGTCTTAAATACCCTCCAACCGACCCACCTCATAAAACCTCACCTAATTCGTCTTACATACCCGAACCCTCATAACTCTCCATATACCTCTCTCTCTTCAATTTACCCCCAAAATCAATCATAAACCCTTATTCCCTTCGACGGCGCCATGGCTAAAAAGAAAGCTCAATCCACCATTGCTAAAGCCACGACCACCCTAAAAAATGCTACCACCACCAGATCTAAAGCCGCTCTCACCAAAACCGCCAACAACACTTCTCCCTCCGAAACTCCAATTGAACCCGCCACCAACCCTTCACCAGAAAACGACACCATACCCATCAACACCTCTCCCAAATCCAATCTCCCGCCATCAAAACCCAACCCTTCACCCTCCGTTGTATCCACCCGCTCGAAAAAATCGCATGCAATTGAAACTGAGCCGCCAGTCACGGAAGTCAAGGAGACGTCTGCTGCTGTACCGAACTCACGGAGCACCACACCCATAGTTACAAAATCTATAAGAACTAGAAAGAGGGCAAGTAAAGGGGTTATCATTAATGAACCCGCGGAGCCTGAGAACCGAAAGGATGCTCCGGTGGTGTTGGGTAAAGGGAAAGGAAAAATTGTGGAGGAAGAGGAGATTTGTGATGAAGATTGGGATGATGACAATAATGATGATGTGCTTGACGATGATTTAAAAGCAAAGGGCCGACCTTTAAAACGAAAGCGGGCTAAAGATGATTCGGATGATGATGATGATGTATCTGCTACTCTTTGTACCTCGGTTGATCAAGACCGAGTTATTGAAATCTTAAGAGGTGTGGGATTGTTGGAGACGGTGTTACAACATTGTATTCGCCTGGTTGAGCATTCTATTCTTCCGGGTCGCTACTACCCGGAACATTGGCTACAATCCGAAAAAGCTCTTAATTTCTTCTTAGAAATTCTTAAAGCTCAAAACTGGGTTGGTATGTTTTTTGTTCATTCTGTGGTTTTTGTTCCCAAAATTATACAATTCTATCACTCTGTTACCGTTCATCACTCTGGTGAATTCTTGACCGCGGTGGTGAATAGGAAATCGTTTATGGTCAGTACTGATGAGGTTGCCCAAATTTTCCGTATTCCAAATAAGGGCCTTGAGCTGTCTGATTCGAATGGTTGGCCTCCTATAGACGGTCTTGGTTCTCTGGTTGTTTTGCGATATTTTGACCCGTCTGCTACTACGGATACCCATATTCCTCCTAGTCGCTTGAATGGACCACATTAGTTCTTATTTAATTGCATTCGCCGCACTATTTTACCCCGCACACACTCTCGCGGTAATTGCTCTATTCCTGATTTGTTGGTTCTGTTCTGCTTGATGACGGGGTGTCCTGTGAACTTGGCTTCTCTCATATTCTTCCACATAAAGGAAGTTGCGCCCGAGGTACAGATGGGTGTGATCGCTGTCACTAAGAAGAAGTCGTATGGAATGTGGTTGTCTCACATCATGTGGCAGAAAAAAATATTGACTTCTGATGGGTACTGTGCTTCTATGAAGGATTGTATGACAGATGGGTTGCTGGGTCAAATGCATTTTTGCATTGTTGATGATAAGCTGGTTGGGTTGAGTTGAGATGGCTATGCAAGGGCGGGTTGCAGTGCTAGTACTATTCGTGGTATCTCGTCTCAGTTGAGGGCTCTTCATGACATCTTGACTGGTCGCTTGGGGACAATTGTAACTGACGTCGAGCTCATCAAATCTGTCCTTTCCCCACTTCTCGCATTACCTGACCTTATTGAGCGCCTTATAGCTCGTCTACCTCCTCCACCTTGATTTGACCTGACCTCCCCTCTTTTATTTTGCTTATGTTATCTTTTGCTAAGACTGTATGTTTAATACTCTGTCTCATGGTCGGTACTAGCTATAATGATGTCTATATTGACTGTGTCCAGTAGTTTCATTGAGGCCTCCTTGACTTGGGTACTCTGCGCAAACATTTTTTGATCGACTCTCTCCTTTTGATGATGTCAAGAGGGGGAAAGGATTAGGACTTCTAAGTACTTAGTAGCTATCTGGATTTAGACTTTTGATTGTGACGATCTTTCTCATTGCGTTCTAATGCACTTTGGTTTAGTTATTTTACTGATCGTGTTTGTTTCCTATTTCTATTGTTATTACTGTCTTGGATTTTCTTGAATGTTTTACTGTCTTGGATTTTCTTGAATGTTTGCAGGAGTATTCCTTTATTGAGGGGGAAATTTATTCAGGGACTTGCCATCATCAAAGGGGGAATTTGTTGCATCTAGTTTATTGATGATGACAAGTCCTTCATTTTTATATCCCGCCTAATTAACAGTATGTGCTAGACGTGTGTATGACAGGTCCAAAAGTATTTCACACTTGCTCGGAAATGAACACGGGTGGAGCGTTGGATGAAACCTAGTTCGTGTCTAGAAAAATTGTAAGAATATTTCTTGTGTTTATTCTTATTCGGTCCAATAATTCACGGTTTATCTTTTGGACAAATTAATTTTCAAGATAAAATATTTTTGCTAAATAATTGTTTTTGAAGAAATGCATTCCGTTGGAACTTCCTATATTTGCTCAAAATAATATCTTTATCTTTTGAGGAATTTGTGTTTTGGTAGGCAACTAGAATATAATGGTCAAATATCTTCTTAAGAGTTTGTTACGTAAAAGATTGGTTTTGGTCAACTAATCACTTTTGCTTATAAAAGAAAAATGCTTCACTGGTGATACATTGAGACATTCAGGAGAATATTTTTTGAGAGCAAAAACGTGTTTTAAAAAGTTTCAGCAAATTGTTTTGTCTTATTCTATTCCAAAAAGAAAGTCTTTGCAAAATTGTTTTTTCAGCGTAAACTTTTCAGTTTGCAAATTCTTTTGTTAGCCGTGATTGTGGATTGAGTTTGAGTTCGGAAGTTATATATTCATAAGGCTGATTTTTGTTCTCCATCGTTCCAATTGTTGAACCATATAAGGAGACAATTTGTGTTGTAATTTTCTTTTGTGAGAGAGTGCTTATTGGGGTACGGGGTTGTACTCGAGTCGCATGATCGGGGTTGATCATGGGGGTTTTTCTTTGTAATCGAGTTTGGTTATAAAGGAAATATTAATAAGAGAGAGGGTGGACGTAGACCTTTAGAGAGTAGGTCGAACCACGTTAAAAATCGTGTGTCTCTTGCTTTCCTTTGTTTTGTTTGCAATTGTTTTTAGTTGTTTTCCTTTTTGGGTTCACGTATTTACTCAAACGAACAATACAGCACAACTCTGATTGTTTGAACAGCTACCGAGACTGTTCAATTGGCCTCTGTATTCTTTCAGAAGGAAATTCGTGAACGACCTAGTAGTTTATTTTCGCTTTAATTTTAAAAGGGTACTTAATTCACCCCCTTCCCCTCTTAAGTACCGGATCGATAAACTCAACTGAGAGAGTGAATAATAAAAAAATGAATTATATAAATGGGGTGTAAAAAGGTAGGTACGAGTTGTCGACTTGTGACTGGTCCGAATAAATTAGCCTCATATATTAAAATGTGACGGTCTTTCGCTAGACGGTAATACGTCTTAAACCTACTATAATTTAAGGCGGAACTTTATTACTAATATTACTATTATTATTATTATCATTATTATTACTATCGTACTAAAATACGTATTTGTTGGAGTAGTGTCCTCCACAATAAGTGCGTTTACATAATAAATCTCGTAAAAGGAATATCGGGGATTTATTTATTTATTTGTCAGCTGGTCATCGTTAATCGGTAATGATTGGCTGCCTAGAGTTTAACATTACTGTCGTGTGACGGCGGTGATCAGCTGATCCCTTTAGGTCACACATATAGGATGATGCCCAAATTGGATAAATTAATTATTTGTATGAGATACGATATAATTAATTCCTTGTATTAATTGACTTTTAATAAGTCGTGTGAATGTATTATTTGATGACGGGTTACGAACTCGGGCCAAGAGGATTTATTATTTAATTTATGTGATAATTAATTAATAAATTTAAATTAGAATTTATTAATTAATTGTTAATTAATTAAAGTTATACGATATATGTATAAGTTCTGAGGTAAAGATAATTAGCTATTTTAATTTACAAGAGGTTGTAAAATTAGCTAAATGGGGTAGTATTGACACAAAATATGTTGATAAAATGGTCTCATAATTACTTAATAGTTAAGTAATTATTAGTGGTTAATTTGTATTATTTAACTGTTAAATAATTAAATTAATATTTAATTATGTAAGATAATTAAATATAAGACTTATAAGCATTTGTGGGACAAATGTCGGAAATCGAAATGGACCAAAATATTACATGTGGGTTGACACTTGTATAAGATAAGTGTTATTACATGTGGCATAACCCACTAAGAAATGTTTAACTCATTTCTTTACATTTTGTTCTTTATAAATACCCCACTATTTACACTTATTAGATGATGATTTTGGAGACCAAAAAAAACCTCAAAATAGACCCTTGGTCGTGCCATATTGAATAGAAAAAGAGAAAGAAAACAAAAACTTATTTTCTTCATATTTTCTCATCAAAAACTTGATCAAATTGTTGATCATCATCAAAAATAATTCGCAAAACTATAATATACATAAACTAATATTATTAGTGTAATAATATTACATAGTATACAAGGTTATCCTACTAATTATCTAGTTAGTAATTATTAGGATTTTTGGGTTTAATCTTGGGTGCATCCAAAGGAGATTACCTATTTTGGTAATTGTGGTGTATTTGGAGGATTATCCATATTCCTATAGCTCAAGAACTACAAAGGTAGGAGACCTTTGTAGTGCCCTTACTTGCCTTAAACCATTGTAAGGATTTTAGTCTTAAGATGGTTTTATACCATTTTTTTATATTTTTATTTGCATGCATGTAGATTTAGACCATATTAAATTATTTTGTAATTTTAATACCATAATATGAGTATTAACATGGTCTAAATGACTAACAAGTGGTATCAGAGCATTGTTAAATACATGCATGTTGTCTTAAGACAATTTTAGTAATTTATGAGATAAATTAATAAAATTGATATTATGTTACTAAAATTAGTTTTAGAACATAATATGGTCTTGTATGTAAATAATCTTGTCTTAGGATGATATGAGACGAAATTTGATATTTGTTAAAATTTTGCACTTTTTATAACTTAAAATGGCATAAAATTGAGTAAAAATGTATTAAAATTAATTATGAGTTAATTAAAATTGATTGCATGTTAATTTTATGTATATTTATTTAGAAATAACTACATGCATGTTCTATTTATGAGATAAGTAGATACTTTAGATTAATGTGATTAATTTAGATAGTTTATTTATTTTTATTTGATAAAAATTGGTAAATAATGGTTATTTTGTAAATAAATATTGATTTAATTTTAGGGCATGAAATTTCTGAATTTTTAGCTCCTGGAAATTGTTCCAAAATGTACAAAATTTTAATTTAAGTCATTTCAATTTTTATAGTTTGATTTAGAATTAAATCGTAAAAATTGACGCTTTACTGATTAAATTGTGAAATCGTTTTAAATAAATTTTAAAAACAAAAATTTTCACTTGCATGGCATTTTTGGTGTAAGAACAGAATGTTCATAGCTTTGAAATTTATTTTTCCATAAATTTTTAAATTAAATGGAATTTTTGTATGATAATTGTGAATTATTATATCATTTTTGTCATAATTGTGTTTTAATTCCCATATAAATTCAAGATAATTGTTGAGAATACTTATTTTGATATATGACCAGATTAGTATGATGAGTATGTCTTAAAATTGTTTTAAGAATTGATTATGAATTTTTATTGGTAAAAATTCCGTCAAAGCAAGCTCAAATGATCGTTGTTGGTAAGTTAGACAATTTGGCATGTCATTTTCCATAATGCATTTTATTATTCATTTGGATGAATGTTTTTGTAATTAGTTGCGATTTCGTATCGCCTAATTTGTAATTAATTAATAGTTTTATTTTAATTTTATTACAAATTGTATAAAGGGTATTGTTATGTAATTTAATTATTAGTAATTAGATGAAGCATCTAAAGACGGAGTTTTCATGAAGACGGTGTTTTCGGAATTCCGAAATCCTAAAGAAGGAGGCCAATTTATGAAGACTCAAGGGACCAAGGAGTTGGTTTCCGAAGTGTAATAATTTTAGTTAATTAGATTAAGTAGGTGGCCATATTAGGACTTGTTTGTTTTAATTCTTTTATGCATTCATGCCAAATCGTCACTACATGTTTTATTTTTGTTGTTATCGATTTAATTGTCTAGGATTCACCAATTTAGTTCACTTAAAAGTGGTAGACAGTTAATTTGATAAGATCTCTCACATTTGTTTAAAATTGAGATTAAGCCTTACCAAATAATAACACCTATGAATCCCTTCTTCATTAGACGTAGGTTCGGATCACCGAGGTACACTCTTTTTACGTTGGGTAAGTAGGGTAATAAAAGTTATTACGCGTGAAAATTGGTTGGACTCAACGCGTGAAAATTGGTCCACCGTGCCCATATTTATTCTGGGGCTAAAAGATAGATTTTAAGAAAATCCGTCAACCAAGAGTTCTAGTAGTAGAATCAGTCAAAGTTGTTGACTCGCCAAATTTATATAAATGTGGGTTGAATCGGTCCACCGTGTCCGTGTTTATATAAAATTGGATCTTGGAATCATTTATATAATTAAGTGGCAGATCATTATATAAATGAGAACTTGTTAAATAGTTTCACAAATTAAATATTTCTAGATGATAAATGTTAATTTTTCCTTTATTTCCTTTGTAGTAATCACGATGACTTCTACTAGTGAAACCGTCACCATAGCTAGAGATTCATGGCTACGTTCTTTTATGGACAAATATGTTTTAAAAGCCGACGGTAGTAATTTTAAAGATTGGGAGGAACAACTTCGATTAGCTGCCGCAGGTGATGGCAAATTACGCTACCTTGTCGGTTCCTCTCCCCCTTCGCCTAGTACTAGGGCCACTGCCGATGTAAGGGAAGCTTTTTCAAATTATCAAAAGGAATCCGCTGCAATAAAAAATATTTTGATTTTTTCAATGGATCCTTACAAAGGCAATGTCTCAAGTTTCGCGATGCACATGAAGTATTCTCGAGGCTTTCTACAATGTTTTCTCAAGCCCCGAGAATAATTCAGTATGACACTGCTGTTCGTTTCTTTGAGGCTAACCTCAAAGATGGTCAACCTGTAAATTCACACGTACTTAAAATGATTGAGTACGTGGAAACTTTAGAGGGGTTGGGATGTAAAATCCCCGACGAACTAGTGGTGGACCGAGTGCTCCACTCTCTCTCTCACGTCAAAGGATTTACCCAATTTAGGGTAAATTATAATATGAAAAACATTAGAAAGAGTTTACATGAGCTCCATTCTCTGCTTGTACAAGCAGAGAAGGACATGGGATTGAGTGGGAGTACAAGGAAAGATGTGCTTGCGATTAACGTGAAGGGGAAGAAGCAGTTTAAGAGGAACGCAGGTAAGAAGCCCGTTCAGGTGGAGGGCAAAGGTAAAGCAATTGCGAATTGCTCTACCAAGCCAAAACCTATAAAGGGTAATCCTCTTAAAGATACTTGTAATTATTGTAATAACAAGGGACATTGGAGACGTAATTGTACAAAGTACCTGGATGACATAAAAGCTGGCATTGTGAAGCCGAATTTCTCAACTGAATCTTTTATGATAGACATAAATTATGCTTCAAATACAACTTGGGTATTAGATACTGGTTGTGGTTCTCACTTGTGTAATCATTTGCAGAGCCTAAAAAGCATAAGAAAGCTAAACAAGGGTGTTGTCGATCTCCGAATGGGAAACGGGTCTAATGTAGCTGCCGTCTCAGTAGGAACTTATGTACTTAGTTTAGCTTCGGGGTTGGAGTTACATCTTAATAATTGTTATTTTGTACCAACGCTATCTAGAAATATAATATCCGTATCTGTGTTAAACACAGAAGGGTTTTCCTTTGTAATTAAAGACAAGTGTTGTACTTTTTCCCTTAATGGGATTGTATATAGTCAAGCTATTTCAATCAATGGTATTTATATTCTAGATACTTGCAACTATGTTTATCATTTAGATAATAAAAGACTCAAAACAGGTGATCCTGATCAATCTTATTTATGGCATTGTCGATTAGGACACATCAACGAGAAGCGCATTAAAAGACTAGTGTCGACTGGTGTAATTAAACCTTTTGATTTTGAATCATTTGGTACATGCGAATCTTGTCTTCTTGGCAAGATGACTCGTTCACCTTTTCTAGGAAAAT
The DNA here is from genome assembly GCF_048544455.1 of Silene latifolia. Classification (NCBI taxonomy): domain Eukaryota; kingdom Viridiplantae; phylum Streptophyta; class Magnoliopsida; order Caryophyllales; family Caryophyllaceae; genus Silene; species Silene latifolia. The sequence goes on along the minus strand of NC_133538.1, from coordinate 438,590,360 downwards.
GATCTCGAGCTAGTGAGTTATTGGGTTTAATACATACCGATGTATGTGGCCCAATGACGATCCTTTGCTAGAGGTAATTATGACTATTTCATTACTTTTACCGATGACATGAGTAGATATGGGTATATCTACTTAATGAGGTATAAAAGTGAAGCTTTTGATAAGTTCAAAGAGTTTCAGAATGAAGTAGAAAACCAATTAAATAAGAAGATTAAAGCATTACGATCAGATCGTGGTGGGGAATATTTAAGCAATGACTTTAAAGATCACCTTAAAAACTGCGGTATTGTATCTCAGTTAACTCCTCCTGGCACACCACAATTAAATGGTGTGGCTGAAAGGAGGAATCGAACTTTATTAGATATGGTTCGATCGATGATGAGTCAAACAAAGTTACCTAAGTCATTCTAGGGTTTTGCCATTTTATCTACTATACAATCACTTAATAAAAGTCTCACTAAAGCAACTGACAAAACTCCACATGAGATATGGAAAGGGAAAGTCCCGAATCTGTGATACATGAAAGTATGGGGTTATGATGCTTATGTCAAGAACAAGTCTGACGATAAGCTTGCACCTCGTTCTGAAAAGTGTATTTTTGTAGGCTACCCAAAGGAAACTTGTGGATATTACTTCTATAATAGTAACGAGAACAAAGTGTTTGTGGCTCGTGAAGCTGTCTTTCTAGAAAAATAGTTTATTTTTAGAAGACAGAGTGGGAGAAAATTTGAACTTGACGAAGTTCAAGAGCCACAAACTGATTTCTTAATACAGGAAGATGTTCCTTCTACGTCTGAATCAGTTATTGTTCCCTCTGAACCTAGGAGGTCAGAAAGGGTTAGTCTCCAGCCTGATAGATACCTTGGTATTATCGAGGAAGATGGTGACCATGAGGTTTTACTTTTAGAAAGTGATGAACCCAAGACCTATAAATAAGCTATTATGAGTTCTGACTCTAAGCTATGGCTAGAGGCCATGCAATCCGAAATGGATTCCATGTACGATAATCAGGTATGGGATATGGTTGACTTACCTAAAGATGTTCGACCTCTTCAGTGTAAGTGGATATTCAAGATTAAAATCGGTATGGATGGACATAAAAATGTCTATAAAGCTAGATTGGTTGCCAAAGGTTTCACTCAGGTTCATGGTTTACACTATGATGAAACTTTTGCACCAGTTGCTATGCTTAGATCTGTTCGGATAATGTTAGCGATTGCTGCATTTCATGATTATGAGATATAGCAAATGGATGTCAAAACCGCTTTCCTGAACGGGTTTCTGGAAGAGAAAGTGTTCATGACACAACCTGAGGATTTTGTGGATCCTAAAAATCCTAACAAAGTATGCAAACTTAAGAGATCCATTTATTTTCTTAAGCAAGCGTCAAGGAGTTGGAATCATCGTTTTGATCATGTTATTAAATAAAATGGTTTTTCTCGAAGTGTTGAGGAACCATGTTTATACATGAAGTTTAGTGGGAGTAAAGTTGTTTTCTTACTTCTTTATGTGGACGATATATTACTCATTGGGAATGATGGTAATATGCTTGCTTCTGTTAAGAAGTGGTTGGGAAATCACTTCCAAATGAAAGATTTGGGAGAAGCTTGGCGCATCTTGGGAATCCGGATCTATAGGGATAGATCCGAAAGGATATTAGCATTGAGTCAAGAAGCCTATATCGATAAGATTCTTGACCGATTCAATATGAAAAACTCCAAGAGAGGTTTTCTACCTATGGGCAGTGGGATCACTTTGAGTAAGTCACAGTGTCCTATTGAGCCTAAGGATATTGAACGCATGAAATCGATTCCCTATGCTTCCGTTGTTGGATCGATCATGTATGCTATGATGTGTTCTCGTCCTGACGTCTCGTATGCTTTGAGTATGACGAGTCGTTTTCAGAAAACTCCAGGTGAGAGTCACTGGATAGCCGTCAAGAATATTCTAAAGTACTTGAGAAGGACTACAGATTCATTCTTAGTGTTTGGAGGAGAATCTGAATTACGTATAAAAGGATTATACTGATGCCAGTTTCAAAACCGATAGGGATGATTTGAAATCCCAGGCTGGTTTTGTCTTTTTGTTGGACGGAGGGGCGTTTTGCTGGAGAAGTTTCAAAGAGTCTATGACTGCTGATTCTACAATGGAAGCTGAGTACATTGCAGCCTCTGAAGCTGCAAAGGAAGCTGTTTGAATTAGGCAATTTTTAGAGGGACTGAAAGTAGTTCCGACCGCCGAGGATCCTATCACTTTGTATTGTGATAACAGTTGGGCAATTTTTCAAGCAAAAGAGCCCAAGTCTAGTAACAAGTCTAGACATGTACTTAGGAAATTTCATGTAATTAGAGATTTAATCGAAAGGAAACAAATTACAGTTTGTAAGGTTGGGACAGCTGACAACATCGCTGATCCTTTAACCAAACCTTTGTCTCAAGCTAAACATGATAGTCATGTAGTTTTGATGGGGTTGAGACGAATGCCAGAACTGTTGTAAATTATATGATATGTAATAATCAAAATATTGTATTTTTTATTTCATATATGATAAGTTGCATTTATCGTCATATTCAGTTTTATGTCTGAATTTTATATACTTTGTTTTATCCAAATAGATTGTAGTGACAATGTCGAACTCTATTAAAGTGAACTGTATTAACATTGTATTTTGTCCCTAGTTACTTAATGAGGTGACATCTCGGAGTGACTAGATTGTAAGGCGATAGATGACAGGTTATTTGTCATATGGTCATAGTGATGGTGGTCGATTACATAGGCAGATTGTGAGACAATTTTTGGACAAATGGACCGTTTTAGAGTCCTTTTGTTGCTAGGTCGTGGCGAGGATTTCTATTTATTCCTTCGAGTCAATTCTTTAGACTGGTGACTATTTCTCTGAGTTGGTATAGTTTTCCGGTGGCTTTGGTTTTTGTTCTAGGTCGCACCGTAAAAGGAGGCCGATGAGCATTTACTGGGTCATTGTGATCTGTATCGAATGAAGAAAATAGGTCAACAGGATTGTCCTTTTAAGTCATATTTTATCTCAAGGACACTCGAGGAGAGATGACTGTGAATGCGTGGCCACGCTCGGATGCGATCTATAGTAGATTATCCGGTCAGACAGTCATTCTCCTGATCGAGGAAATCACTTTATGATATGATTACGTGCAAGAACGAACTAAAAGACATCTTGCATAGAGTGGGAGATATTATTGGACAAGAGAATTGGTAACACACACTTGTGTCTGACAAGTGGGAGATTGTTGGAGTAGTGTCCTCCACAATAAGTGCGTTTACATAATAAATCTCGTAAAAGGAATATCGGGGATTTATTTATTTATTTGTCAGCTGGTTATCGTTAATCGGTAATGATTGGCTGACTAGAGTTTGACATTACTGTCGTGACGACGCTGATCAGAGCTGATCCCTTTAGGTCACACCTATAAGATGATGCTCAAATTGGATAAATTAATTATTTGTATGAGATACGATATAATTAATTCCTTGTATTAATTGACTTTTAATAAGTTGTGTGAATGTATTATTTGATGACGGGTTATGAACTCGGGCCAAGAGGATTTATTATTTAATTTATGTGATAATTGATTAATAAATATAAATTAGAATTTATTAATTAATTGTTAATTAATTAAATTTATACGATATATGTATAAGTTTTGAGGTAAAGATAATTTGCTATTTTAATTTACAAGAGGTTGTAAAATTAGCTAAATGGGGTAGTATTGACACAATATATGTTGATAAAATGGTCTCATGATTACTTAATAGTTAAGTAATCATTAGTGGTTAATTTGTATTATTTAACTGTTAAATAATTAAATTAATAATTAATTATGTAAGATAATTAAATATAAGACTTATAAGCATTTGTGGGACAAATGTCGGAAATCGAAATGGACCAAAATATTACATGTTGGTTGACACTTGTATAAGATAAGTGTTATTACATGTGGCATAACCCACTAAGAAATGTTTAACTCATTTCTTTGGGAATGCGATGTTCTTGAATGCGATGTTCTCCATAAAATAATTATATAGCTAGGGAAGTCAGGTCGATCTCCTCAGGGAGGCAAGATATCTGTAGAAGTCCGTCTATTTGGTCACAAATGGGGGGTTTGTTTGAATTGTTTTCTAAACTAAAGGTTTAAAGGAAGAGAAGTATGGAAAAGAGCAGTAAAAGCAGGAAAAAAGATTTAAACTATCAAATAGAGAAAGGTCATGTCAGGAGTTCGGTTCACTACGGTAGTCCAGTGACTCGACTGTAAACAACTTAGACAGATTAATGCGAGACGGATATGGAAAGGTCCTTTCGGTTCACTTTCTATCCTAAATTACCACTAACTTAACTTTCATCCTCGTCAGGGTAGTCTACTGTTCATAGCAGGCCTATTTAGTCCAATCTTTCGATCTTGGATTAATTTTAGCCAGATTAAAGGGATGACTCAGAAGCGTGCACTCAACTAAGTCGGTAAAATACAATTAAATTGCTATGGTGCCAGAATCTCACAATTAATTCATCTAACCTATTTACTACATCGTCACATTTCTACCGTAGATCCCCTAATCCCAACATGAAAGAAGTTTAGCTACTCATATTGCTATTAATATTATCAAGACTAACAGCAGATAAATAACCAGCATTCAACATATTAAAACGATGATTAAATTGCATTAACAGTAAACTAGGGCAAGAAGTAAATAAAGCAAAACGAAGAATTAAAGCAAATGAAATGAAGTTTATAATTAAGAAAGGAGAAAGAGATTACAATCGTGCAAATCCGGCGTAAAGAACTATCAAATCCGAGCGAAATAAATCCCAAAGTAAAGCTACAGTGAAGGAGAGAATAGTACGCAGTCTTGAATGATAGATAAACTTGATAATAGAAAATTAGATGCCAATAACCTAGTAACGTAATGCTTAAATAGAAAAACAACAAAGTCCATAAAATCAAATAAGTTCACGGGCTAATTAAAGCCCACGCCAGCAGAAACCACTCGATCGAGCGGAATAAAACCACTCGATCGAGCAAAACTCAGGATAAGCTACTCGATCGAGTAGAATAGTTACTCGATCGAGTAACCTCTCTTTATAGCACTTCTGGATCGAGTAGAAAAGTACTCGATCGACCAACTGGGGCCATGAAAACCACTCGATCGAGTGGTAAAACTACTCGATCGAGTCTTCTGTCTTCAATTCAGCTCAAATCCATGCCCGACTGCCTCGTAAACCGTGCCTTCACGCTTCCCAATGCAGTATCTCACTCTGGAAAAATCCCGTCTCCTCTAAATGCATGCAAAAAGGATAAAAAAGAGTACGATTCCACTACTTTCGCGTTCATTTCTACAAAACGGACAAAACGAACCAAAGTAGCCAATTCGGGGCATAATACTGTATAAACAGTACAAAAATGCATAGAAATACGTGCTAAAATAGGCTAAAAAGACTATAAAATATGCACGTATCATGCGCAACGAGAACACTTTAGTTCCTTTGACGAGAATAGGGTGCTATTGGAAAATCATACTTGAAACTTTTGAAAGAATTTTAATTTTCACAATAAGTAACCTTTTAATATTTCAGTTACCAATTTCAAAAAGTCCAGCTTTACTTTTATAACCTTTCATTTTTACTTTCAAGTTTCGAGGACGAAACCTTTTAAAAGGTGGGGTGATTATAACACCCGCGAATTTCTCATTTTGACATTTATAATTTATTTAACCGTTTAATTACTTTATTTTATATTTTCAAATTATTTAATTAAATTAAATTTATTTTTAAAAATGATTTTTATAAAAGTAATATATTAAGGCTTAATTTATATGAGAATACTGTTAGTCATATAGACCATGTTAATACTCATCTTATGATATTAAAATTACAAATTAATTTAATATGGTTTAAATCTACATGCATGCAAATAAAAATATAAAAAAATGGTATAAAACCATCTTAAGACAAAAATCCTTACAATGGTTTAAGGCAAGTAAGGGCACTACAAAGGTCTCCTACCTTTGAAGTTCTTGAGCTATAGGAATATGGATGATCCTCCAAATACACCATAATTACCAAAATAGGTAATCTCCTTTGGATGCACCCAAGATTAAACCCAAAAATCCTAATAATTACTAACTAGCTAATTAGTAGGATAACCTTGTATACTATGTAATATTATTACACTAATAATATTAGTTTATGTATATTATAGTTTTGTGAATTATTTTTGATGATGATCAACAATTTGATCAAGTTTTTAATGAGAAAATATGAAGAACATAAGGTTTTTTTTTTCTTTCTCTTTTTCTCTTCAATATGGCACGACCAAGGGTCTATTTTGAGGTTTTTTTGGTCTCGAAAATCATCAACTAATGAGTGTAAATAGTGGGGTATTTATAGAGAACAAAATGTAAAGAAATGAGTTAAACATTTCTTAGTGGCGATTCAAGAACATCGCATTCCCAATCGAAGACAAGGTCAAATATCAGATCATTTGCAGAAATTCAAAGTCAAAATACTTCCAAAAATATTTATGGAGAGTTTTCAAAAGTGTAAGTCTCCATCATGGAACTAAATTGCTCTTGTCGTGCACAGAAGAACGCTAACTTCCCAAGTCAAAGGCAAGTTTAAAACAAAATCATTTGGGGATAAATGTAGGTCAAGTTAACGCCTTTAATAACGAGTCCTAACATTCCATCGACGTTTAAACCAATTGAAAATGATAATCCACTCAAATTTTCTTTTACAAAAGCCAAAATAAAAATAAAAGTTCCACTTCTAAATTTAAAAAGGAGTTAGGTTCTTGAAAATGTAACTTCAAACTTGACAGAGAAATCATAAATAAATCAAGGTTAGTTAGAAATTAACAAAATTAAAAGTAACTCGGGTTTAGCAATTAAAAATAAATAAAAAGAAGTTATACTCAAAGAACAAAAAAGAGAATTGAATTAAATTTTCATTTTTCAAATCTTTACAAATAGGTAAAGTTTTGTAATACTAACATAAATTTTTAACAACGAACCAAAATGGTAGTTTGAAATGTTTAGAAATTGCACAACTTAAAAAACAATTTAGACATAAAAAATACAAAGCACGCTAAAAGAATTTAAACTTATCCAACAAAAGAGCTATGATGAATTTCCTAGGGGTATGAGTCGAAGTAAGGTCAAAAAAAGATGTCAAAGATAGAATTTTTATAAGCCTCTAGATTAGAATCAAAAGGGAAAGCACAACCAAAAAAAAAGGAGATGCATGAACAACAAAACTTATGGTCAAGGAAAAGGGAAAGGTACAAAGGTGAGTTGAGAGGAAGAATTGCAAAAGAATTCCAAGGGTAAAACGGAATGAATGATATAAGAGAAACTCCGAAGCTAAATGAAAAGGAGTTTGGAAGAAGGATGAACATCACAGAATAAAAGTAAGATAAGGTTTATCAAGGATAAAAACACACCCGTAACGGTGTCGGGAGGAACGGCAGCTCCGACTTGATTCTCGACACGAACGGCTCTTCTTGGCTCAGCTTCCGGATCATGAGGAGGAGAAGTCTTCTTCTTGTCGGGGCAATCCTTGATGAAATGACCGGGCTTCTTGCAAAGGTAACACTTCAAGGGCATATCAAAGCATCCAATCCCGGGGTGATAAGCTTGCCTACACTTGAAGCACTTGCGGGTCTCCTCAGGGTTGTCTTCCGACGAGGGAGCTTGTCCCCCTTGCACTTGTCCACTTGGTAGTTGTCCTCTTGGAAATGGCTTCTTCTTCTTCTTAGTAGATGATGAAGATGAGGGCACAAAGGATCTCTTGCCACAGAAGTTGGGACGATGATTGACTTGAGCATTGGCGACTTGTTGATTCCGGAGAATGTGAGTAAGAGCTTCCATGATAGTATTCTCCACCTTGGTTGGTCGCACCATCTTCCCAAGACACCAAATAAATCAATCAAGTTAGCACCTAACAAATAGCATACACAAAGAGACTACCAACTTAGGTCCTTAGTTCTACCCATCTCTCATTCATTATTTCAAGGTCAAGTTCAAACTAAGTTTGGGGTACACGTGTGTGCGTCGGGAGCAACAAAGGCTCTGATACCAACTGTGAACCCCCACAATAACGGTAAGATAAATACAATAATAAAATGCGGAATTTTAGGAATTTTTTGAAACTTTTAAAGTTCAAAGCGCGGGTTCATTAAAATCTAAAACATAAATAAAGAATGCGGAAATAAAGATTAAATTATACAAACGCGATAGTCAAAGGTGAGGGAAAATATATCCCTCGAATGACAAAAGATATAAGATGAGTCTAAGCAATCCTAATAAACCAACTACTAGTCCAAGGTTTAGTTCTCGCTAGCCCACACGTCTTCCCCATGTAAGCATCTTCACAACCTGTCATTCATGTAAACATGAACGCCACAGTCAGTGCAGAGTAACTCAAGGTTCTCCCAGCCACAAAATGTCGAAACACAGATAAACAGGAACACATTAGAACATCATAAATATAACTATTTTACGCAAGCATTGATACATGAGACTAACATTCAAAACTTGCGTATTCAATCATAGATAAGGCATATGATACATACATATGAGACAATCCAACCAAAACGTCATAAATGATAATACAACTATAAACACGATAGAATACCATATGTCACGGATAAACAAGATTAACATCATAATACATGTGAATGAAAACCTTAGCCATGAACTTTGAAAACCAAATAACATACAATACACGAAATGAGACTACTAACATCACATATGAAGCAAAGAATCCGGCTCAGAGGCTACCTTAAAAGCATGTCCGAGACACAAATCCTTAAGTACCTTGGCTCAGCGGTTACCTTTAAAACATGTCCAAGACACGGCCTCTAAAGTATCTGGCCCAACGGTTACCTTTAAAACATGTCCAAATACTACAAACAAGTACCCGATTCAAAGGTTACCTTTAAAACATGTCCAAGGTACAACACATAAAGTATCTGGCTCAGCGATTACCTTTAAAACATGTCCAAATACTACAAACAAGTACCCGACTCAGAGGTTACCTTTAAAACAAGGCCTAGGTACAACAAACAAGTATCTGGCTCAGCGGTTACCTTTAAAACATGGCCAAATACAACAAACAAGTGCCCGACTCAGAGGTTACCTTTAAAACATGTCCGAGGCACAACAAACAAGTATCTGGCTCAGCGGTTACCTTTAAAACATGGCCAAATACCACAAACAAGTGCCCGAATCAGAGGTTACCTTTAAAACATGTCCGAGGCACAACAAACAAGTATCTGGCTCAGCGGTTACCTTTAAAACATGGCCAAATACAACAAACAAGCACATGAGACAGGATTATTAATATCACATTCATACTTATGGCTTGCATCTCACCATAAGTACGGATGGGAACATCAATCCCAACGATCATATCGCAATTAGAGGGCTTATAGCTCACCCCTAGTATCCGATAGGACCAAGACTCAGGGATGGGATTATTAATGTCACATTCATACTTATGGCTTGCATCTCACCATAAGTACGGATGGGAACATCAATCTCGACGATCATACCACAACTAGAGGGCTTATAGCTCACCCCTAGTATCCGATAGGACCAAGACTCTCACAACCGAACAATACTAGACATTATCTAGAGCATGACTCACTACAAGTAACTATCTATAATAAATATTTCATACTTGTATTATATTAATAAATATTCCACTTCATAATTTAACGTGCCGGTTTAATAAAAGATAACAAGCGATAATGAATAATTTACGTTATGTGAAATTTACGGAATAAAATGTGAAATCCAACAAGTGAAGCATACCAAGTCCAATCAAATAAACCACACAAAACCAATTAGTTTAACATAACTAGCCCGACTAATATAACATAACGAATCCAACTAAATAAACACCACAAGCCCAATATATGGAATATGGTGGACCATCCAAAAACACCCTAGTGAGTCCAATAACTTAATCATGTAAAACCCAATAAACTAGTCATGTTAAGTCCAACCAACAAATAACATGTAGCCATCAAATAGAAATCACATAAATATATGTATACATACTTGAGACGGTACTATGCCAAAACTAACAACTAACACCCAGCACGGTCTATCTAACGCCATTTAACATGAGACGGAATTTAAATAATACGTATTAACCAACTTGGCGCCAGAAGCACCCATTTTGGGACAAAATTTAAGATGGAAAAATAATTAAATAACGGGATTCCATAATTATAAATCATGAGAGAAAATATATGTAAAGAAACGATATCCTCAAATTGCGTTATATAAAATACGAGACGGAAATTCCAACGTTTCAAATAAATTAGACTAGCGCCAAAACAATACAAACCCACGACTCAAGGGCTGACTGGGCATCCCCTTAACCGACCCTAAAACCAGCCATGCTCAACCAAACTGTAACCCATGATGAAATAGGCCGTGGCCCTTACACAACCAGGCCATACGGCCCCAACACAGTCCCCAAATGAACATCGAACTGAGCGCAAATCTGCACTATAAACAGTTGGGAGGAATTGGAGTTCATATTAGACGTATTGGTCTGCGTGGACAGCCTAGTGAAACCATTTCAACCATCTTAAGTTATGACTTGTGTAATTATATGAGTACAAGTATGATATCGGGTCAATACATATTATTTGACCCGGGAATCCTATCAACAACATGTGTACTTCGCTTAATACTATGATGCCTCGCCCGTAACAGCTGTTATACTATTACGCTACACAAAACCGTATCCAAAGGGGGTACCAAAATAGTTCAAATAAACAGTCCAAAACTGGGTTTTCAAGGCGGGAAATTTCAAGTGTACATGTGACGATTACTATCATGAATAAAACAAGCACAAAAACCAATCCGAGGGACTGATTTATCCGTCTTAAAACAGAGGCAGAACCTTAACTGTCGCAGCACAAACCGAAATCAAGCATCCCATTTTAGGCCAAAATCAAGACAAACATTGAAGGCGGAGCTAAGACGGGAATAAGCATAACTATGACATGACTAAACAACGTCCGATTTACCATTAATAATACCCAATAAATCAGAACAAATACGACCAAAATAGCCTGCAAAGAAGAGCACAACAACATTCGAAATAGTAATGGTTGAACTTCACATAAGGGATTATAAGCTATGGAAAACAGCCAAACACACATGTAAATTAGTTACTAACTCATACAATCCATCATACACATGAGAAAAGGCACAAAGGTTTAATCTTTACGACAAAACGAGTGAAAAACCGAGTAAAAGGAGAAAAATCGACACTTTGTCGAGTAACCTATCACCGTTACCTTAAATGCTCCATATTCTTCGAATAAACGGTCCCCAAAGCTTGAGTCTTCAACCGGGTCTTCGAAACCTTCATCAAGGAGCAAGAAAACAAAAGAATTGAGGCAAAAACCGAAACTTTTATAAGACGGCGAAAAACGAAGCTATCACAAAAATGAGACTTTATTACCTTGTAAGAAGCAGGAAGGAAATAGGAAGAGAATGGTGCAAGAATAAAGGAAAAAAGGTTGAGAAACGGATGAGAAATCCGGGTTTGAAAAGTCGAAAAATGGTGTTTATACGGCTTTGTTTGTGTTACAGTGTTGTCGGTGTTTTGTTTTGATGCAATAAAATAAATAGAAAGGGAGGGGGAAGGGGTTTGGTCAGTGGGATCAAAGTGAGGTGAGAGAGTGAATAATAAAAAAAGGAATTATATAAATGGGGTGTAAAAAGGTAGGTACGAGTTGTCGACTTGTGACTGGTCCGAATAAATTAAGCTCATATATATTAAAATATGACGGTCTTTCGCTAGACGAAAATACGTCTTAAAGCTACTATAACTTAAGACGGAACTTTATTACTAATATTACTATTATTATTATTATCATTATTATTACTATCCGACTAAAATACGTATTCTCATATAAATTAAGCCTTAATATATTCCTTTTATAAAAATATTGTTTAAAAATAAATTTAATTTAATTAAATAATTTAAAAATGTAAAATAAAGTAATTAAACGGTTAAATAAATTATAAATGTTAAAATGAGAAATTCGCGGGTGCTACATCAGATATAGCTATAAATTGTCCACTTAAACCGTTTAATGCAAACAAAACTGACATTTATAACTACAACAGTCAAGTGCAAACGAGTTGTATGAAATCTATAAATAAGCTGAACTGTCAACCTTGCAAGACCTTAAAAATCGGACTCTCACGGGTCACTCTTCTCTCATAAAGCAAAGGGTAAGTGTATAAGTGAAAGAGAAGAAGAGAAAATAGTCACTCACCTAAACTACGACCTACATAAGCATGCTTGCAACAAAAATGATAGACAATTCTAATCACCAGACATACATTCCAACCAAACAATGTCTGTCACAGCTGAGGGCTTACAAAAATTATGGTTAGTGAGGCAATGGGTAAGAAAAGGTAAAACAGTTATGGGATATGCGGAGGTAATAGGTCAAGCTAGCACCTAAACAAAGCCATACTAAGCAAATCCGATTCTTAATCAATTATAAAATCAATCTCAAGTGCCCTTCTTTTGGCACCAAAAACTCACTAGCCAAACACAACTACTCCTCAAAAGATATAAATAATGCATAGGAGTAAGACCGTCATAAACATCCCTTTTTTACACGGTCTGTTTTTCTTTTTATTTTTTATTTTCTAATTCTTTTCTCATTTTCTTGCCCACATCTTTTCTTTTTTTTTTTCATTTTTCATCCCAATCTTTTTCTCTTTCAATTTCAACATATCCTCCTTTCGTTTCTTTTCTACCAACTCCAAACAAGATAAAACAAACCAACTCGCATCAATGGAAAATATACCGCAAAAATACACCAAACTAGCTTGACTGGCAGGCTTAATTTGGGTGTAGTTAATGGGTCAAAAAGGCTAAGTTTGGCTAATGTGGAGCTAAATGGGTGAAAATGAAAGAAAGGGAAAAATTGCAAGCGCCTCCCTGCATGTGACACCGACCACAAACTCGAATGTATGCAAGCAAAAAGCAATCGAATTTCATAAAAGTGCAAATTGATGAACATGTTATGCAAGGAGTATACTACTCTCAATTTCTACATGAACTGGTCATGAATGACACCAGTTATACGGCTATAATAACTTAGAAATTTTAAAGTAGGTTGCCAATTTTTTCAGGTCAAGTCTATATGTTCAGCTGTATTTTAACATTAACTCATAGACTATGCGCATGACAAAGCTAATAAAATGACAATCTAATGCAAGGCTTAAGTGAAATGACAATTTACAACACAATATCATCACAGAAATCTACCGTTCCGACGCGATCTATATGCTAAAATAAATGTGATATTTTTGAAATTTTCTTTTTTTTAGTGATTTTTTATAATATTTTGAATTTAAAACAACAATGCAAGCAAAAAATAAACGTGAATGAAAAACCAAATGCAAATGCAGACTCAAAGGATGCAATACCCTCCCCAAACCAAAACAGACAACGCCCTCATTGTCCTCAAACATACACCAGCAGTATATATATGGGGAACGGAATAAAAACAACAAACAAATGAAATAAATAAATAAATAAATAAATGGAGATGAAAAATAAATAAGGCGAAAATACTTACAAAATAAGTTAACTTCCCCAAACCAGCCCGAAAACTGGGGAAGTGAGTAGACTAGCAGCTACTCGTTAGCCCTCTCCTCCTCGTCAGCCACCACGAAGTCGGGGTCACTCTCCTCCTCTCCTCTCCTCTGTCGACCTCCAGCAGTGAGGTCAGCTCGTACCCTCTCCTCCCGCTTAGCTGTGTCCTCCTCACTCTCAGGCTATGGCTACCCCTCCGCCGGGTAGCAGTAGAAATAAGGGTATGGCCAGCCCTCAGGAATGGGACGTCTCCTCATCATATGATACTCGTATAGAGGGAATAAAGCAAGTGCCTGATCCCGCTCTTTACGAGCTACCCTGGTACACATCTCAAGAAGAAGAGCGTTACGACGCCCTTGGTCCATGACCTCGGGCGCCTCAAAGGGAGTAGGGGGAAAAAAGTTAGCCGGCAGAACCGGCTGTGGATAGAAGGAGTAGGGATAGGGGTCGATGTAGGCGTGGACGTGGACGTCTGCCTAGCCTGAGTCGGTGTGGACCCCTCTCCATTCTTTGGTCGCTTCCGCTTCTTAGAAGTGGAAGAAGTGGAAGGAGCAAGTGAAAGTTGGTAAGAAGGTAAATGTGGAGGTAACCTACTCGACACAGTGGTCAAAGGTAAAAGACGGGGTAGATCGGGAAACGGTAAGATCACGGACTCGAAACCACAGATCTTCCAAGTCCGTTGGTCCTTAGCTAACCAAAACATCGCCTGCATGACATTAATATCTAGGTACACATCCTTATCTATATGTGTCAGGCCTCGGCGGAAGTCAGTGAAGAGGGTACGGGAAATATACGACGCTATCCCGCCACAGGAAATCGTGTCCGTCCTCTTCTGCCCGACAACGTTAAAATGTTGAGCTGTCAAATAAGCAATGTTAAGAATGAAGGGGCCAGCACTATCAATGTTCAAATAGCTCCCTAAAATAGACAACTCAACGTTGTTAATGTTGTTAGGCTCACGACGGCCAAAGATCGTCCCTCCTACGAGACGAAGAAAGTAACGGGCTGGGGGAAGATATACGTGAGCCACCTTCCTCTGGTCGTAGGGAGTTTGTGCGATGGTAGGCCAAAGTAAAGACTGGATCTTCCGAGGAGGATCCTGATGGCCGTGAGAAGACAAACCCAACCTCTTCCCGAACTCAGTTAAGGTCCAAGTAAAGGTCTGGTTAAATAGTCTAAAAGAAATATAAGAGCTCCCCGGGTCAGTGTCATAAGCAGCGGATGAGAACGTAAAAGAGTTAAAGAACTCTAGTGTCACTTTCGCATAGGTCAGCGCTCTCATCGTGGTCAAACCCGTCATCCACGTCCCGTTCAATAACTCAGCCACGAGTTCTAAAATCCCCAACTTATCTAATGAAGAACGACACAAAAAGTTTGTAGATGTGATATCACAGTCCATCAAATGCTGAAAACGCTTACGATGAAGCGAGTTAACGAATCGTACGTGAGGATACTCAGGAAGAGGATCTAAGGAATCATCCGCCACGAACCTGGCAGCGGCTCGTGCAGCAGCAGTAGAACCCCCTCCCTTGGCCCGTGAAGCAGCAGCAAGCGTAGGGGCACGACCAGAAACTGGTCGAGGTACAAGAGCAGATGGGGTGATTGTGGCGGAGGGTGTCGACACAACAGGGTGAAGGAAATCATATTTTAAATATCACATATTTTAGTTTAAAGTTTTAGTCATAAAAACATAATGATCTTATGCATGCAAAACATATAAATAAGTGTAGAGGAATACCGGTTCCTTTCATTGAATATTTCGGTTTATGGGCACAAGTAAGGTCTCCTACCTTCACTTGTTCTTGAGCTATGATGAGTAATAGGATGATCCTCCAAAGACTTCAAGTATAGAAGCCACTCCTCTTGATTTCACCCAAGATTATCCCTTATCTCTACTAAATAATATGTGCTAGATATTTGTTTAGTAGTTTACCTTAAAATTAATTACTAATACTCATATATTACACTAATAATATTAGTAATTTGATTTGAACAATTTGATCATGATTTCTCTAATTTTGGAGAAAGATGAACAAAGTATGAGAGAGTTTGCATGTTCATTTTGCATATGAATAATGAATGAGTGATAAGAGAACAAATTCTCATCTAAAAGGGGCATGGAAAACCGGTGGGTAAGGAGTCTATTAGGGGACCTATGCACATCTATTATCACAATTGTTCAATTCCATGTGATAGGTATGCATACCTATTAGGCTAGGTAATCATATTGTTTATTTAGTCCCAATAAACAAACAACCCACTAACTCCTACTTTCTTCACCATTTTCGGTCCATATACATAAAATGGACTACCATTTTATTTTGTCAATTTGTGATTTGTCACACAATATGTCACATGTAGTATGTTACATGTTATTAATTAATTTAATGCATATTTATCACATAAATATCATTTTATAAATTAATTAAATTACATACAACAAATTGACTAGTGATACTTGATCACATAAATAAAATGGGTCATATAATTATAATTCACAACATTTTGTAATTATAATTAATCATTCATTCTTATCTCTATTGTTTCTCAATCAATAAACAATTTTAGTAATAAAGCAGTTTTATTACTAAAATAAATCTTATTTAATCTCATTAAAATAAGAAATAATATTCTCTCTCACAATTGAATTGTTCAATTTTAAGGAATTGATCAACTTGTATCATCATACAATTAATCAACTTTACAGATAAGGGCATCATCTTTTAGGTGTGACCTTAAGGGATCAACTGACCACCACCGTCCCACGACAGTAACGTCAAACTCTAGCAAGCCAATCGTTACCGATTAATGTTGATCAGTTGACTATAAAATGAATCGCCCTTACGTATTCTAAAAATGAGATTTAAACATGTGATCATCATGATCGACAATTGTGATCGCATTATTGTCGGGGACACTCCAATAATCTCCCACTTGTCCTCGACAAGTGTGCGTTACCAATTCTCTTGTCCTATTACTATCTCCCACTCAATACAAGGTGTTTTGCAGGTCGTACTTGTAAGTGATCATATCGAGAGTGGTTTCCTCGATCTGGAGAATAACTGATTTGACCGAAATTATCTACCATAGATACCTTCCGAGCGTGGCCACGCATTTCCAGTTCATTACTCCTCGAGTGGCCCTGAGATATTATTTTAACCCTGACAAGGGGGTGGACAATTCCTATCGTACTATTCCCTTCGACTAGCCACAACCATCATAACCCAAAATATGCCCATTTGACCCCATTTACGAAGATCGTAGTAACATAAATCAAAGTTAATCTGAAACTGTGCCACCTTAGGCGAACAGTCTTTAGTCAAAGAATTGACTCATTAGAATACTATAGTAGCTCTCGCCACGACCAGGCTATATAAATTTGCCAGAACTCTATAAGCGGTTACTGGGCCCGACAAAGTGTTCCTAACAGTCTGCCTATGTGATCGACTAGTCATCTCATATGACTCTATGGCACTTGAACTTGCCATCAATCGCATGACACTCTAGTCATTTCGAGACGTCACCTCATACAAGTGACTATGGGCAAATACCATGTTAATCCGAGTTCACTTTAACGGGGTTCAATATTGTCTCTACAGCCCGTTTGGATGTAACAAAGTATAAAAGGAGTTTTTAGATTTAAAAACTCGAATGATAACTGTGATTATCTCATATGAATAGTCAATACCTGATTACTACTTCATATTTTTATAATCAATTTTCATCTTATATGTAGTTGTTCATCTCAATGCAATTGAAATGACATATGACATGACTCATCATGTTAAGCCTATGAGAAGGCTTTGGTTAGTAGGTTTTATCAACTTCTTGTACCTTACTCAACCTTACTACATACTCGTTTTCCTTTGTAATGTATACATTTGCATTATAAAACTTTCTGAGTACGTGTCTAGATCCAATCTAGACATAAGCTCTCTAGCCTTAGAATACCTCCCACTGTTTTCACAGTGTGCGGAATCCATCCTCTTGTACATCTCATGATTGCAAGTGTACTCAATTTCTGTTGTAAGCATCTCTCATTGTTCTTTATTGCCTAGAACAATTCTAGCAAATCCACTTCTTAAATAACATAGCCACAATGGTTCCTTAACCATCTTTAGGTGTTTCGAATACGG
Organism: Silene latifolia; assembly: GCF_048544455.1. NCBI lineage: Eukaryota > Viridiplantae > Streptophyta > Magnoliopsida > Caryophyllales > Caryophyllaceae > Silene > Silene latifolia. The sequence continues at coordinate 438,572,552 of NC_133538.1, read as the reverse complement.
TTTTTGTCCGAAACCTTATATAATCTCAACAGTCATTAGTGTAAGCCCTTACACAAATTTGTGAATTGCAAAAACACTTTACTTTGCATCTTTAATGCTTCTTCAAGCACTTAAGAATAATCAATATGGCTATTTGGTAACTATTACTTAAATTCGATTTGAAACAATTCATCATACTCAAAGTATATGAAGTGTTATACATCATTACTCATTTAATTGATCCGGCAGCGGAAGCAAATGGAATCAATCAAATATGTTCAACTTGATTGAACTAGTCATGAATCTTATCAACATAAGACTTCTTATTTGACGCTAATATCATGTGGATTTATCTCCATCAATCTGGATATTAAATATGTATTATATATCTCCAAGTCTTAAATCATTCCCAATGATCAATATGTCATCCACATATTAGACTAATTAAAATTACCGTAAATCCCACTAAACTTTTATGTATAAACACAACTTCTCGACCTATCGAGAAAAGTTTTATAACATGATCAAAACATTGATTCCAACTCATTGATGTCCTACTTAAGACCCTCTCTTAAGTTTCACATTATCTTAGAATGGCAAGAATCTACAAAACTCAAGATATGTATTGAATACATTCCTTCTAATTGAAGAAGTGGGTTTTAGATTCACTCGCTATATATCTCATAATGAAACACAATCCCTAAGAAGATCCAAATAGACTTAAGCATTTCAACAAGTGCAAAACACTTTGCTACCAATCAAGCTTTGATATCTAACAATTCACTTGGAATTTATTTTGGATTTTCATGGCTCTAAGCCTTGTATTGAGTTGTGACTTAAACACTCTCATGTAAGTCATATGTTCATTACTTTCTAGAAGTAATTAACTTGAATCAAACAATTTCTTTGTAAGTTGCAAGCTGTTTACTTTCTAAAAGTAACACTAATTTATCATCTTCAACAAGTGATGACTTTAACCTCCTAGGTTTTGAAGAAACAACGTCTTACACAAAACGTCTCATGTAGCCAAGAAAGACCAGTTTCTTACGACATAACATTATTTGTGGCTCTTGAATAATTCTTTGTGGCTCTTGAAATAATTCTTTGTGGATCTTGAATAATTTCTCCCACTCTGTCTTCTAGAAATAAACTTGTATTCTAGAAAGACACCTTCACGAGACACAACCCGTTGTACTCGTGATTATAGTAAGGAAAAATGAGCATTTGTTTCTTTTGAAAACTTACAAACATGGTACCCTTCCATTTCATATCTCATATGATTCGTTTTAGATTTAGTGGAAAAATAATTTAGACAAAATGATAAAATCCCCAAAAGGATCAAGTAACTCAAAGTAACTTGATTGAAGTCCAAACCATATCGAATAGCGTTTGATTTCTTTATCCAACCACACATTATCCCATGATGCGTGCTAAGAGAGATTAATTTGTGATACTATATCACATTCCCTTTGGCTTATATCAAAGTCTTCGCTTTGATAATCCCATCACGACTAAATCGTGATTCTTTGAACTCTTTGAACTTCTTCAAATATTTGTCTATTTACCTTATTAAGTGAACACATTAGCGTCAACTTAAATCGTTGGTTAAAGAAAATGATCAACCTATTTTGGATCAATGATTTACAACCTCGATCTCCTTTTCAACCAAAAGGCACGAGACATCTTGCTTTGAATACAAGATACGCATATACCATAAGATTAGCAATCTAATGGTTTCAAGAGTACTCAATAACTCTTTGCGTTCATCATTCCAGAATTTAAGGTTTAATCTTGGGTTACCAATTTGAGTCTTGCATCATCTACATGATGTATCATTCTAGTTTGGTTTAGAATATATTCACCTTGATAATGGGCTAGCCATACATCAAATCATGGTGTATAGGGTCACAAAAGTGAAACCTCTTTTGTATCTTAACAAGATTATTTTTGTATTCAGAGTTTATGCACTTAATAGTCATAATTAAGTACAACTTTAAACCCAAAACTAGATTGAGTACACAATGACTCTATCTCTCAACATCATTTGTTGCTAGTCGTCATATTCTAATCATCCTATGTATCAAATACAATGATGAAAACCACCACCGATTTCTAATATTGACGAAGTAGTACTAGCAAAAATTATGTCAATCAAATAAACATTTAAAGAACAAGGTCTCACTAGATGTCCCACAACTAACTTGCTGATTCTTCAATAATTTGGGGTAGTTTCCTTTCTAGCGTCTAACAATTAAGACAATGAAAACTTTATCGGTCGGGATTGATAGGTTTAGTATCGTTATTCTCAATAACTTTACTTTTAACATTACCTTGTATCAATTCCATTCTAATTTTACTTCTTTGAATCTCATCCTTTTCTTAACGGTTAAGAGAATGCTCCCACTCATTTCAACGAGTCTTTGCTTAGAAAAGCAAAATTGAATTTCATGAAGTCTACTCTTCAATTCATTCGTTTAGTATTAAAACTTTCATTGAAGTGGTTGCGGTATTTTGGTCAATTTTGATTTCCTACAAATCTAGTTACCAAAATGATTTAAAGTTTCAAAGCACTTAACTCAATTAAGCATGTGAGAAACAATTCATTGTAAGTAGATATGTTAGTAAAGAATCAAAAACGCTTTTGATCATGAATAACTTTTATCTATACTCTTCACAAGAGATCCTTCCAATGGATAACACGAGGTTTTAGAAGAAAAATTCATATTTGTCTCAAGTTACGATGTTTTAATGGAGATTTTGTACTATAATCGAAATGATATCGTATAAATTGAGGTAAAGAAAATAGAACGATGCGACAACAGAATGATGAAAAACTAACATTTATCGTTATAATAATACTTGTAAATAATTTAACAAGTAAAGCATTTACATAGTGACCTCTACCCAACTATGATAAATGATTACAAGATCCAAATTCATATTAACTTGGGCACGGTGTAGCCGATTCATCCCTTATCAATATAACTCGGTGGATTAACTCTTTAATCGATTCTACTTTTAGAACTCTTGGTCGATAAAATTACATTAATATTTATCTTTAGCCCAAAACACATCCGGCAATGGTCGAGAATACTTTTGTTGAGTTCAACCCAAATTTCGAATAAATGTGTCCATGATCCAAATCCACATTAACTTGGGCACGCTTTGGCGATACAACCCTCATCAACATGAATCCGGTGGATAGACATTTAGCACCCACTTCCCCTACGGAACAAGGTTTGTACCCCGGTGTGGCCGAGCGCACTCCCTCACGAAATAGGTTTTCATGGTTTCTACTTTTTGGTAAGCTAACTCTCAATTGTTTATTTTAGCGAGAGGTCTTGTCAATTTATTATCTATCAGGTTTTAAGTGAACTAAAGCGGTGAACTACGATAATTGTAATTGACACGGTCGATAAACTCGATTAAAATAAAATGCATGTTTAGTTATGGCGATTTAGCGATGCATGCAACATATAAATAAAATGCAAAGCATAAAAATAAAATCCTAGTATGGCCTTCCTAAAAATAGTAAATCTAATAAACCATTACAAATTCGGAAATCAACTCCTTTGGTCCCTTGAACTTCGGTCTTGGTACGCACTTCAAGACAACACTTTCTTTGATGGACCGGCTTCTCGAATGGCACCATATTGAAGGAACTCCGGAATAACTAAATTACAAAATGAATTACATAATTTCCTATTATACATTTGTAATTAAAAATTTAAATCTATTAAATTACAAAACGGTGATACGAGATGACAATAATTACAATCGAATCGATATTCCCATACATTTCGGGTAATACCAATTAAAACTAAGGCCATACTAAGTAAAATTACATAATTCAAAAATTACATAAAATTAAAATATGACAATCATAAATAAAATTCAGCATTATAATATGTATGAACATGCTCAATTTTATGCTAAATCGCCTTTTAAGAGCCAATATCGTATATTTTATCGGTTTTTATGGATTTACGTGATTATAAACTTGTTAAGATCACAACAAGTTACATAAATTCATATTTATGTTCAAGTTAATTACCCTAACCATCTTAGGACTCAAAACTTATTCTTCACTAACATTTTGACAATAATTCAACTTGATTTCTTAATATTGTTCATTATGGACCAAAAATACAAAATTATGCTATAAACTTCAAATTAAATTATAAAAATTTCAAATAATTTCAAAATTTGAAATTTAAACTCATGAACATTCTGAAAAAATACCATGACACTCATAATGTTCAAAACTTAGGTTAAAAATTTCGAAAAATTATCGAGAAAAACAATGTTGCGGTTTATCGGTTTTAACAAATATGACCATTAAAATATGAGAAAATTTATTTTCATCAACTTTTCACTTTAAGATCTGAAATATATGATAAAATGCAACATGTGACGTTTTTCCTTTAGTCATGAAGTATGTTTAGTATTATAACTAATTATAGTCACTATTTATGTGATTTTTCATCAAAAATTCATAAATCATGCAAAAAGACTCCACTGTAGCCAAATATTTTACACACATCTTGTAAAATTTCATGTGAAAACATACTATATTTCCATGACCATATTCGAAATATAACTCATATTAACCTATTTGCTCATTTAAATATGATATTAACTTATAAAATTCATATTTCGAGCAAAACAACTTATTTTAACATGAAAATTTACAGACCATCAGTAGATAATATATGTGAAAACATATCCAAAAACCACTGAAAAATTCAAAGTTTAGCTATTTTTCGTCCAAAAATGACATTTTTCTCATAAAAATCATATTTTAATGCCAATAATATATATAATGAACAATAAAAGTCCATAAATTGTCCCATATGACCTAAAATCCATTTAGGACCAGAAACTTTTAACATGCAAAATTATTTCGTGATTTATCTTCATAAATCCTAAATTTCAAATTTTTTTCGTTAATCGTATTATCTCGGAAAAACGATCCCGATCTTGCATGTAACAACCATAATGCTCTGATACCACTTGAAGGAAATCATATTTTAAATATCACATATTTTAGTTTAAAGTTTTAGTCATAAAAACATAAGGATCTTATGCATGCAAAACATATAAATAAGGGTAGAGGAAAACCGGTTCGTTACATTGAATATTTTGGTTTATGGGCACAAGTAAGGTCTCTTCCCTTCACTTGTTCTTGAGCTATGATGAGTAATAGGATGATCCTCCAAAAACTTCAAGTATAGAAGTCACTCCTCTTGATTGCACCCAACATTATCCCTTATCTCTACTAAATAATATGTGCTAGATATTTGTTTAGTAGTTTACCTTAAAATTGATTACTAATACTCATATATTACACTAATAATATTATTAATTTGATTTGAACAATTTGATCATGATTTCTCTAATTTTGGAGAAAGATGAACAAAGTATGAGAGAGTTTTCATGTTCATTTTGCATATGAATAATGAATGAGTGATAAGAGAACAAATTCTCATCTAAAAGGGGCATGGAAAACCAGTGGGTAGGGAGTCTATTAGGGGACATATGCACATCTATTATCACAATTGTTCTATTCCAGGTGATAGGTATGCATACCTATTAGGCTAGGTAATCATATTGTTTATTTAGTCCCAATAAACAAACAACCCACTAACTCCTACTTTCTTCACTATTTTCGGTCCATATACATAAAATGGACTACCATTTTATTTTGTCAATTTGTCATTTGTCACACAATATTCCACATGTAGTATGTTACATGTTATTAATTAATTTAATGCATATTTATCACATAAATATCATTTTATAAATTAATTAAGTTATATACAACAAATTGACTAGTGATACTTGATCACATAAATAAAATGGGTCATATAATTATAATTCACAACATCTTGTAATTTTAATTAATCATTCATTCTTATCTCTATTGTTTCTCAATCAATAAACAATTTTAGTAATAAAGCAATTTTATTACTAAAATAAATCTTATTTAATCTCATTAAAATAAGAAATAATATTCTCTCTCACAATTAAATTGTTCAATTTTAAGGAATTGATCAACTTGTATCGTCATACAATTAATCAACTTTACAGATAAGGGCATCATCCTTTAGGTGTGACCTTAAGGGATCAACTGACCACCACCGTCCCACGACAGTAACGTCAAACTCTAGCAAGCCAATCGTTACCGATTGATGTTGATCAGTTGACTATAAAATGAATCATCCCTTACGTATTCCAAAAATGAGATTTAAACATGTGATCATCATGATCGACAATTGTGATCGCATTATTGTCGGGGACACTCCAACACAGGTGTCGACACCAAGGATGGTACAGAGGCAGCAGTAACAGTAGTAGCAGTTGTAATAGTGACAGCGGGAGTAGTGACAGTGGTGGCAGCAGGGACCACCGTCTCGGAGCTAGACGGAGCAGTAGTAGGACTAGGTGCGGGCAAAGAACTACTATTCATCCTATTAATCAATTAAGTCCTAAAGTCAGAACATAATCTAACCACAAGACGATTTTTTCCCTAATTTCGAAAATTTCGAAACCTTAAATGCGAAATTAAGGCCGCAAAACTGCAATTAAATATTAGGAAATAGGGAGAAGAACTTATTTGTGAATTACCCAAGAATAAATGCAATTAAAATCGACAAATAAACACCAAGTAATCGGATTAAAACCCAATTTTTGCAAATCCTAATCGCAGCAAAAACCAAGAAAAACGCGAAATTTAAAGGGGAAAGTAAGGGGCTTGGTTGAAATTAAAGCAAGGAACAATTTGTGGGCAATTAATTTGGTAAAATGGGAAGAAAAATGGGGATTTGGGGGATTTATCTCAAAAACAAGGAAGAAGGAAGAGGAAGAAATGAAATATAATAAGGGAAATAGACCACTCCCTTGCGTGTTATTAACATTTTCACTCAATCGAGTGATTTAAATCAGCTCGATCGAAGGCTTTCTCTTTCAGTTACCTCGATCGAAGTCTTTGATAGGACTCGATCGATAGGCCTTTCCTTCTCCTTGCATTCTCCTCGATCGAGAACAGTTGTTTGTTCGATCGAGGGCTTGGACCCTTCGATTCCACTCGATCGGGTACATGATAACTCGATCGAGAACCCCTGAAAATGGTCAATTCGATCGAGCACAGTAAACCATTCGATCAAAAACAATACCTGGGCATTTCGCTTGATCGACTACAAAAAGTACTCGATCGAGGCTTTTTCCTTTGGCACGCATCCTAATGCAGATATCTTCCCCAAACCTGCATAAAAACACAGCAAAATACTTCCCGAAAATACCAAAATCACAAAACGCAGTCAATATTTAGTCTTACGCTAAAAACTAACTACGCTATTGTCTAAAAGTCTAAACGCAAATTAAAAAGTCTAACAGAAATTCAAATTCCAAAGTTTTTATAACGGGACATTTCCCGTTTATCTTCCGAAGCACTTTAATAGCCCAACATAGGGCTTCTGACTGGAGGAGGTCCCTTCAGCATCGTGGGCCGTCCTCTTGGATCACCATGAGCTTGAACTGGTTGAAGAAGAATAGTTCGCGTCTACATACACCTTCACTTTCTTCATCCCTTTGTCTTTCTCTTCTTGTTCATGATCCTTTTCCTTGGCATCTTTCTTGGCATCATTCCCATATGTGAGCTTGGCTTTCACTGTATCTTTATCGATATGATCTCCAATGTCCACTCTGTCTATACCTGCTATAATAGAAACAACAGAATGGTCCTCCATATCGCTCTCAATCTGAGGCGGAGGTATTAAAATCGCAGCACACGATTCAATATTATCAATTGGAGAATATGTGTCGGGGTCTATAGAGGGTTGAGCATTGCAAGGTTGAACCTGCATAGGGGCCCTACGAACATTGGATTGATAAAAAATCAGCTTCTCATCACTTACCTGAAAAGTAAGAGTCTCCTCCCCCCCAACATCTATCACTGCGCGAGCAGTAAATAAGAATGGTCGTCCTAATATGATAGGAGTGTAAGAGTCTTCGGGGATGTCTACGACTACAAAGTCAACGGGAATAAAGAATTTCCCGATATTTATAGGTATGTCCTCTAAGACACCTAGGGGTTGTGATAAAGTACGGTCGGCCATCTGTACAGTCATGTTGGTACAGTGAAATGTGGTCAAACCAAGTCTCTTAGCGAGAGACAACGGTAAGACACTCACGCTAGCTCCCAAGTCACATAACGCATTATCAATCAAATGGGTCCCTATATGGCATGGAATAGAAAGTCTACCCGGGTCAAACTGTTTGGGTAGTATCTTATTTTGAATTAGGGCGGTGCCTACTTCAGTCAAAGCTACCATTTCATGATCATTTATATGCCTCTTACGAGTTAGAATTTCTTTCGTAATTACATGTAAGAGGGTACCTAGGTTAGCAATTCGGCGAAGGGAACGTTGACGTGAAGGCTCTTTAAAATATCAGCAAATTTACCGAACTGTTGTTCAGCCTTCTTGTTCTGCAATCGCCTCGGAAAAGGGACCGTAATGAGAATTTCCAAACCTTTATTTCTTTCTGCCAAAGAATCAACACGATCATCATCATTTCTACTTGATCGAGAGCCATTTCCATTCGATCGAGCAGTTTTCTTCTTAATGTCATTCGATCGTGTACTATCACCCACTCAATCGAGAACTTCAATTTCAACAGTACTCGATCGATCAGCAGAACCATTTGATCGAGTGGTTTCCACAGCTTTTTCACTCGATCGACCACCTGAAATAAGTCGATCGAGGACCTTCTTCGGATTCAGCATATTTTCGTCCAATAACGACTGATCACGCTCAGCAACATTGATTTTCGGGTCTGATTAGTCATCATCAATCAACATTTTAGGTCCTTCATAGGAAAGACCGCTCCTCAGTTTAATTAAATTCACTGTCTCATGATGTTTCTTATCTGGTTGGGACGGTAAATGACCTGGCTGCCTCGAAGCTTGATTAGTGGTGAGTTAAGTTATTTGTGACTTAAGTGACTTTATAGATGCATCTTTTTGTTGGTCACTTTTCCGCAATTGAATTTTCAATGATTGAATCATCTACTTCACTAGGCCATTTCACTTACGCCACTAGAAGAAACACCTAGTTGCGGTGGTGGAAAATACAGAGGCTTTTGAAAGCCTTGTTGAGCTTTATAAGGTGGAACATATGGTTGTTGCTGCTGCGGTGGAGGTGTAGGATTCAATACATTTTTACTAGTCCATCTCAGGTTAGGATGAACGCCACTCTGATTGTTTTAATAGGAGCCCGCTTGCCTATATTATTGAAAGGCAAGAATCTGCTCCTTCTCAGTTAGACAGTCAACAACAGTGTGACCATCATTAATTCCACATCTCTCACATGAAACGATTTCTTGTCTAGTCAACAAGTGAACCGTTTGCTGATCTCCCGCATTCAACAACTCCAACTTGTCAAACCTGGCATTCATGGCTTCCAGCTAAACCACAACTGCTCCCCCATCCTTTGTCATCATTAATATTCTTTTGAAACCGACCATTTGATGCAATATCCAAAATAGCGCGGTGATCGTCATACAATCCATTATAGAATTAGTTGCACAAGTACCATGATACGGTCGTTTCTGTACCCAAAATAAATACCTAAATATACTAACAGAAGCTAGTGATAAGTAGGGTCGATCTCCACAGGGAGGCAAGGTATCTATCTGAAAGTCCGTCTATCTAACTGACAAATGGGGGTTTTGCAATTGATTTTCTAAACTACTAAAGGTGTAAGGGAAAGAGAAATAGGGAAAGAGCAATAAGGCAGAAAAATAGTAGACAAGTGATCAGATAAAATAGGTATGTCAGGATTTCGGTTCACAATGGTAGTGTATCGACTCAGCTGCAAATAGCCTAGACAATCTACAGTGAGAAGGATACAGGAAAGGTCCTTCCGGTCCACTTTCTATCCCAGATTTCCGCTAACTTAACTTCCGTCCTCATTAGGGTAGTCTACTGTTCATAGCAAGTCTGTTCATTCCAATCTTCCGATCCAGGAACGAAATTAACCAGATTAATGTAATTTAGAAACATGCATTCAACTAAATTGGTGTACAGTTATATTGCTATGGGGACAGATTCTCACAAGTAAACCATCTAGTCTATTCGCTACATCGTCGCAATCCTACCATGGATTCCCTAGTCCTAACATAAGAGAAATTAGCTACTCATATTGCTAATGTTGTCAATATTAATAACAGTGAATGAACTAATTGAAAGCATGATGAAAGAACAATAAAATTGCATAAATGAAATTAGGGCAGAAATTAATGATAGGAAAAACAAGGGACTAAAGCAATTAATAACAAGATTAAGATTAATAAAGAGAAGAGGGATTACAATCATAAGAATTCCGGCGTAAAGAACAACCCAAATCCGAGCAAAGAAATCCAAGAGCAAAGTTACAGTAGAAAGTTTAAAGGAAAGATTAAAAGAGTAAAGTGTATTAAGAGAAGTCTTAAAAGGTAAAAGAACAAGTTTTTATTAACCTAGTTATGACTCCCTTATATAGGGAAGTGAAAATTAACAAAACTAAACCTATCACGGGATAAAAATCCCGAGTATAATAGCTACATACTCGATCGAGGACTTGTATATTACCCGATCGAGCAAATCCAAGCTAAAATCTCTCGATAGAGTACTTTAGGTACTCGATCGAACACTTATTAAATAGGCACTACTCGATCGAGTAGAAAAAGGAGTCCATCGAACACAATTGTACTCGATCGAGTACTTTCCAGCGCACAATTCCTGCTTCGCCCACTGAACTTCAAACGGCTGCCATTTCTTCGTTACTTGGGCAAACCGGGCGTTTCTGGTGGCGTTGTAAAGCTAAGAGGACAATCTTTCATTTTCCATTGGAATATATTGAAAATATATTGTAGAACTCGAGATATGACTCTTCAAATTAGGCACCAGTAATTTGAAGTTCTTCCTTCGCTCGCCTAGCTAACTTACTTCTTTGCGCATCTCAAAATAGTAGTCTTAAGGCTCCGACTCAACTAATCTCCTAAATGAATGCATAGGGACATGTATTAAACTTGATTATGCTCCTATTTGGTTCATCCCTGCAAATAAGACAAGAGAAATCAAAGTAGACAATTCGGGGGACATTTGTAGCAAAACACTACACAAAATGCATAGAAATGCGTGCAAATGAAGTACGAAATACCTATATAAAATGCACGTATCAAATCTCCCCAAACTAAAAATTTGCTTGTCCCCAAGCAAATTAAATGCAAACTAATGGAACGGAAATGAAAACTCAGAGCTAGCTATAACCTGTCTACTTGAACCAAACTAATGCAGTCAAAAATTAATAGTCACAGCTACATCAGTCAATATGCAAACGAGTTATAAGATGTCCATAAACAAGGCTGACCTGTCGTCTTTGCAAGACCAACAAAATCGGACTCTCACGTGGTCACTCTTCTCTCATGAATCAAAGGGTGAATAATTATGTGTAAGAAGGAAAGAGAATACAGTCACTCACCTAAAATGCGACCTACATAACATGCATGTAACAAAAATGATAGACGATTCAAGTACTACGCATACAGTCCAACCAACAATGTCCGTCACAGCCGAGGGCTTACAAATAGTATGGGAAAGTGAGGAAACAGGTGAGAAAAGTCAAAATAGATTATGGAAATGTGGAGGTAAAGCATCAAGCTAGCTCCTAAACAAGACCATATAAGACCATCCAAAACTCAGCTGTCTAGAAAAATAAAGCTCAAGTGCCCTTCATTGGCACACTTCTCACTATCCAATACACTATCTCCTCAAATATATATATGAATAGAACGAAGGAGTGAGACCGTGACAAGATAAAAATAAGCGTATACAGTCTCTTTTATTCAACAACTCAAATTTTTCATTTTTTTTCTTTTTTCTTCTTCTAGTTTCACGTGTGTTTCCTCAATTCTTTGTTTTTTTTTTATTTTCTTCTTCCACACGTCTCATTCTTTTTTTCTTTTTCTTTCTTTTCTATTTTTCTACCAAATCCGCACAAATGAAAGCAAGCCAAACTCGCAACATGACAGATAGACCACAAAAGTCACACTAAACTAGTTTGACTGGGCAGGCTAAATTTTGGGTGTAGCTAATGGGTCAAAAAGGCTATATTTGGCTGAAGTGGAGCTAAATGGGTGAAAAATAATAAAAGAAAGGGAATTTGTAAGCTCCTCCCTGCATGTGACACCGACCACAAACCCGAATGTATGCAAATGACGAGAAATCGAATTTCACAAATGTGCAAAAGTAATGGACATGTTATGAAAGGAGTACTACTCTCAATTCCTATGTAAACCGGTCATGATTGTCACCAGTTATAAGGCTCTAAATCTCAGAAATTGTAAGTAGGTTGCCAATTTATCAGGTTAAGTCTACAGAGTCAGCTAAATTGGAACAAAAAAAACTCGTAGATATGCGCAAGACTCAGCTACTAACTATCAATTAGATGCAAGGCTTAAGTAAAAATGACAAGTTAAAGTGCGATTTCATCACGGAAATCAACCGTTTCGACTCAACCTATATGCAAAAGTAAACGTGAATTGTTTTGAATATTTTTTGAATTTTCTAATTTTTATGATATTTTCAAAAATAAACAACAACGCATATAGAAATTAAACGTGACAACGGAAATGCAATAAAAACATAAATGTAGGCATAGATATGGATGCACAACCTCCCCAAACCAAACCGTACAATGCCCTCATTGTACCCAAAACAGGGAAAGGAAACGCAAACTAAAAAGGAGAGAGAGTGTAGAAGCGGAAAACTTACAAGATAACGCGAAGAAGGGATCTCCCCAAACCAGCCAGCAACTTGGGAGGTCACAGCTAGCGGCTTTAGAGCAGCTAAGTTGCGAACAGAATGCAAGAGTACCTGCAAATTCGCAAATAGCAACCGCACAAAAGTACTGCCAAAGCAAAGAGGACTAAATTGTTCACAGTCTATAGCCGAGTAGGCTAATTATTAAGGCACACAACAAAACTAAATTGTTTGAAAAACACAACTAAATAGTTTGAACTCCGGGTTGCCTCCCGGACAGCGCTAGTTTCAGATAGGTCCTAGCTCGACCTTCTTTTGTCAACCAGCAACACAAAGCAATCGCCCACTACTAGGCCTCTGAATGGAAGCAGTAACTTCAGCAATCGTCAAGTCTGCTTCCGGCCTCCACAGCATGGCAACGAAAGAACAGCAGCTTCTCCAATCATCGGGATCCCAATCTCTAACGTCGTCACGCAGAAACTTCCTAGATGGCATAGCTTCCTCAAAACCTCCTCCAGGGTCATCTATCTGGGTAGTTCCAGACTTCAACTTGAGAGCACCTATCTCACCTCCTGGGTCCTCGAGCTTGTCAAGACCTGTAAAAAGAGAAACAAAGTAATGTTCCTCCAATTTGCTCCCAAACTGGGGCGGAGGTGTTATGACAGCAGCAATATGTGACTCATAAGGAATATCAGATGGTATCTCCACGGACTCTATAGGAGGGGTAGCATCACAAGGCATGACTCGCATGGGTTTCCTACATGCATTAGACTTGGTAAAAACCAAATCCTCTCCTCCTACCTGAAAGGTAAGTGTCTTAGCCCCGACATCTATAATTGCACCAGCAGTGCGCAAAAATAGTCTTCCCCAAATAATGGGAGTGTGACGGTCTTCGGGTAAATCTAAAACAACAAAATCATCGGGAATAAAGAATTTCCCTATCCTGACAGGTACATCATCCAGAACTCCTTTAGGCCGTGATAAAGAACGGTCGGTCATCTGTACAGTAATGCTAGTATGCTTAAACTTAATCAGACCTAATCTCTTAGCAAGAGACAAAGGTAACACACTGACACTAGCACCAAGGTCACATAAAGCATTGTCGATTAATTGGGTCCCTATATGACATGGTATGGAAAAACTACCTGGGTCAGACAACTTAGGAGGGGTCCCAGTCTGAAGAAGTGCGCTGCACTCTTCAGTCATAGCTATAGTCTCAATAACACTAGCATCCCTCTCACAACATAAAGTCTGCTTAATAAATTTATCAAAAGAGGGTACCTGGGCCATAAGCTCATTATAATGCTCACCGACATTAAGAACCCATATAAGATCCAGGAATCCGCGGTGCGGCAACAACCTTCGTGGAAAAGGAACTAGAATAGGATAGGTTTTGACCGTATTCTCCTTCATATCGTCATTTGGGATAGGCATGGGTGACGATTGAATAGTTTCCGAGGCTATAGGGACTGAACGAACAGTGTCATTTCTCGATCGAACATGTGCAAGCCTTCGATCGAATGATTCCTCTGCAATAGTGTTCGATCGAACACTTCTTTTCTCGCAATCGAATGCTTTTTGTCTCACCATTGTTCGATCGATCACTTGAGTCCTCTCGATCGAACGCATTCTCAACACATTTTCTTGATCGACCGTCAGCAGGGGGTCGACCGAATGGTATTACCTCCATAATGTTCGATTGAGTACTCGAGATGTCACGATCAAATTTAATGCACAGGTCAGCACAAGCATCAGTACAAACTGCGTGAACAGTACCAGCATCAACGGACAATGGAATACTCTCGGTATGGATTGTATAGGCCGTCTCATACTGCTCTTCTCCAGCAACTAATTGATCAACATGAATCTTTAGCTTCTTTATACGGATGTCAGTTTCCGCATAAGACTTCTGCGTCATTAATGCAAATGCCTCTATCATTGACTTCAGTTCAGCAAGCTCAACTTTTTCGATCAACCCATTTACTTGGTCCTGCAACCTCTGAAGACGGATGTCTTGGGCTTTGGATTTTTCCACACTCGAAATCAAGATATTTGCAATTGGGAACAATTTATCAAACCCATCATTCTTTTCAGCAGGAGGGGTGTGTTGCGGTGGGTTAGCATAACAAGGCTGTTGAAGACCTTGTTGTTGCAGCGGTTGTGCTGGCACCTGTATAAGAGGAGCAAAAATTTGGTGACTTCCACAACCCCAAGACTCTTTCCTCTTCCAATTGTCAGTTCTGACGGTTGGAGCTTCAAAACGGGCTATAAGTTGGGAGACGGACGTCATCTTGGCAAAAGAATCGAAGGCACTCAAGCCTTCCCTTCGATAATCTTTCTCTGAAATATGTCTAATAGACCTGTAAACCTATCAAAACAGCTCTAAAGAAAAAGATAAGAACTGCCTCAAGGAATAAATCCCTTGAGGCGCAAGACACACGAAAATAAACAGATAAATAGGCCAATTGCCTCCCCGGCAACGGCGCCAAAATGTGATACGGTCATTTATGTACCAAAAATAAATACCTAAATATACTAACAGAAGCTAGTGATAAGTAGGGTCGATCTCCACAGGGAGGCAAGGTATCTATCTGAAAGTCCGTCTACCTAAGTCACAAATGGGGGTTTTGTAATTGATTTTCTAAACTACTAAAGGTTTAAGGGAAAGAGAAATAGGGAAAGAGCAATAAGGCAGAAAAATAGTAGACAAGTGATCAGATAAAAGAGGTATGTTAGGATTTCGGTTCACCATGGTATTCTATCGACTCAGCTGCAAATAGCCTAGACATTATACTATGAGAAGGATACAGGAAAGGTCCTTCCGGTCCCCTTTCTATCCTAGATTTCCGCTAACTTAACTTCCGTCCTCATTAGGGTAGTCTACTGTTCATAGCAGGTCTGTTCATTCCAATCTTCCGATCCAGGAACGAAATTAACCAGATTAATGTAATTTAGAAGCATGCATTCAACTAAATTGGTGTACAGTTATATTGCTATGGGGACAGATTCTCACAAGTAAACCATCTAGTCTATTCGCTACATCGTTGCAATCCTACAATGGATTCCCTAGTGCTAACATAAGAGAAATTAGCTACTCATATTACTATTGTTGTCAATATTAATAATAGTGAATGAACTAATTGAAAGCATGATGAAATAACAATAAAATTGCATAAATGAAATTAGGGAAGAAATTAATGATAAGAGAAATAAGGTATTAAAGCAATTAATAACAAGATTAAGATTAATAAAGAGAAGAGGGATTACAATCATATGAATTTCGGCGTAAAGAACAACTCAAATCCGAGCAAGGAAATCCAAGAGCAAAGTTACAGTAGAAAGTTTAAAGGAAAGATTAAGAGAGTAAAGTGTATTAAGAGAAGTCTTAAAAGGTAAAAGAACAATTGTTTATTAACTTAGTTACGACTCCCATTATATAGGGAAGTGAAAATTAACAAAACTAAACCTATCACGGGATAAAAATCCCGAGTATAATAGCTAAATACTCGATCGAGGACATTTATATCACTCGATCGAGAAAATCCAAGCTAAAACCTCTCGATAGAGTACTTTAGGTACTCGATCGAACACTTATTAAATAGGCACTACTCGATCGAGTAGAAAAAGGAGTCGATCGAACACAATTGTACTCGATCGAGTACTTTCAAGCTCACAGTTCCTGCTTCGCGCATTGAATTTCAAACGGCTGCCATTTCTTCGTTACTTGGGAAAACAAGGCGTTTCCGGTGGCGTTGGAAAGCTAAGAGGACAGGCTTTCATATTCAGTTCGAATCACCTAAAAATATGTTGTTGAATTCTAGATATGACTCTTCAAAGTAGGCACTAGTAATTTGAAGTTCTTCCTTTGCTCGCCTAGCTAACTTACTTCTTTGCGCATCTCAAAATAGTAGTCTTAAGGCTCCGACTCAACTAATCTCCTAAATGCATGTATAGGGACATGTATTAAGCTTGATTATGCTCCTATTTGGTTTATTCCTGCAAATAAGACAAGAGAAACCAAAGTAGACAATTCGGGGGACATTTGTAGCTAAACACTACACAAAATGCATAGAAATGCGTGCAAATAAAGTACTAAATACCTATATAAAATGCACTCATCATACCAGTGATCGAATCCGTGATGAGGACCAGACTGCACCATTTTCTGAAACAGGATCCATGACTCATACAAATTTTCGTCCAGAGTTTGCTTGAAACTCGTAATTTTTCCTATCAGCTGATTAGTTCTTTGTGGAGGAAAGTACCTTTTGTAGAAAGCGAGAGCCAAGGTCTCCCAATTTGTTATTCCAGCTGCGGCTCTATCAAGGTCAGTGAGCTAATCTCGGGCTCCATCAGTAAGGGAGAAAGGAAATAGAACTTCGTTAATCTTGTCCCGCGTCACTCCCTTGGTAGCGGGAATGGTAGAACAATAATCGGTGAAGACTTCCATGTGCTTTCGCGGATCCTCACCAGCTACCCCGCGGTACATATTTCTTTCGACCAAGTTGATGTAAGACGGCCGAATGTAAAATGTACTGCCATCCTCTGTTGCAAGGTTGAAACATTTAGGGATAGAAGCAGTTGTAGACTCAAAGTGACTTGCGATATTAGGCATCTTCACAGAATTAGCAGCAGAAATAGAATTGTCTTCTTCAAAAGACTGGTCTTCTGCAAATAAGAAGTGTTCAAGATCGGGTTTAAAAGTACTCAAGACTTCCTTTTGATTCTTTCTCAACAATCTTTGTCTATAGCAAAAGGCCCGCTCTGGTCCAGGATCTGCTGGCACTAATTCTGACATGTTAGACCTGGGCATAAACAACACTAGAGAAAATAAATAAGAACTGTCTCAAGCAATTAAAAATTCCCTGAGACGAAGACAAACGAAAATAGAACAGATAAATAGGCTAATTGCCTCCTCGACAACGGCGCCGAAATTTGATACATGTCGTTTAGTACCAAAAATAAATACCTAAAACAACTAACAGAAGCTAGTGGAAGTAGGGTCGATCTCCACAGGGAGGCTATTATATATATCTATCTGCTATCTAATTCTGTCTGGTAATAAATGGGGGTTTTAAATTGATTTCTAAACTAAGAGGGATTAAGGCAAGAGAATAAAGCAATAAGAATAAAGCGAAATAAAGAGATGTGATCAATTAAAGAGAAATATGTCATGAAGTCGGTTCACCATGGCAGTTAATCAACTCAGTTATAAATATTTCAGACGATCTGATGTGAGAAGGGTAAGGGAACGGTCCTTCCGGTCCGCTATCCACCCTAGAATACAACTAACTTAACTTCCGTCCTCATTAGGGTAGTCTACTGTTCATAACAGGTCTGTTCATTTCAATCTTCCGATCTAGGATTGAATTTAACCAATTTAACGAGTTTAGAAGCGTGCACTCGACTAAACGATTACAGTTATATTGTTAATGAAACAGTTCTCACAATTTAATCATCTAACCTATTCACAACATCGTCAACTCACTACCATGGTTCCCCTAATCCTAACATGGAGAGAATTAGCTACTCATGCTATTAATGATACTAACAATAAGAACGACGAATAAACTGACACGAGACATAATAGAAAGATTAAAAGAACAATATTGCATAAATTAATAACAATGATTAACCCAAAATTAAGAAGTAAAACAATGAAGAAAAAACAAGAATAATTAAATTAAGAGTAAACAGTAAGAAGGATTACAAAGATAAGAATCCGGCAATAAGAACACGTAGCAAAGGAGGAAGGAAAACAAAGTGTCTGCTTAAAGAAAATTAGGGACTGATTAAGAATGTAAAGTATAATAAAAGATGAGATGTTTTAACCTAATGACGCCTTCACCTTATATAGGGAAGCGTTTATTAACAAAAGTATAAACTAATCACGGAATAAAATCTCGTGTAAATCAGCAAAGTACTCGATCGAGGCATTTGAAACCTCTCGATCGAGTAATTCTTCAGCAAATCCTCTCGATCAAACAAAAACAACCTTCGATCGAGAGCCTCCTGGTTAGCACCCTTCGATCGAGCTCAGCAGGGACTCGATCAAACTCTAACAACCGTCAAAACCATTCGATCGACCAAAAGAGCTCTCGATCGAATGGTTAGCCATTGAAAACAGTTTGAACACGTTTGGTCAGCTTCCAAGGACTTCCTTCACGCTTCCCGAGACACAACACTTCCGCTCTAAATCCTCCATCTCCATAAATGCATGCTAGGGGGACTGAAAAAGGCACGATTTCAACACTTTGAGGTCCGTTCCTGCAAATGAGACGAAACAAACCAAAGTAGCCTATTCGGGATATTTTGCAATACAAAACTATAGAAACGACATGAAAATGCGTGCAATAAGAGGCTAAAAATACTATATAAATTGCACGTATCATAACCTATCACCGTTACCTCAAAAGCTCTTTAATATTCAAGTAGACGGTCCACAAAGCATGAGTCTCCCTCCGGGTATTCAAATCCTTCACCTAGGAGCAAGAAAACGGAAGGTTGAGGCTAAAAAACGAAACTTTCATGAGGTGGGTCATTTTGAAATCACCACAAAAACGGAACTTTCTTACCTAGAAAGTTGAAGGACGGAAAGAGGAAGAGATTGGAGCAAAAATCAAAGGAAAAGGTTAAGAAATGAAGGAGGGATCTCGGGTTGAAGGTCGACAAAAATGAAGTTGCTGATGTTTTGTTGTTACAGTGTTGATGTTGCTCGAAAAACAAAAGGTAAGGGGAAAGTGACGGGTTGAGTGTTATGTGAGAGGGAGAGAAAGTGAATAAAAAAAGGATTATCTAAATGAGGTGTAAAAAGGTAGGTACGAGTTGTCGACTTGTGATTGGTTCGGAATTAAATTGGATTCAAAAGTGAAATGTGACGGTATTTGCTAGACAGAAATATGTCTATAACTTAAGACAGAAATATTATTATTATTATTATTATTATTATTATTATTATTATTATTATTATTATTATTATTATCATTATTATCATTATTATCATTATCATTATTATTATTATTATTATTATTATTATTATTATTATTATTATTATTATTATTATTATTATTATCATCATCATCATTATTATTATTATTATTATTATTATTATTATTATTATTATTATTATTATTATTATTATTATTATTATTAATACTATCCGACTAAAATATTTATTTTTATATAAACAAGCTTATAAAAATATAGCTTTTGTAAAAATCATGTTTAAAGTAAAATTAATTAAATTAAATAATTTAAAAATATAAAATAAAGTAATAGAATGGTTAAATAAATTATAAAGGTCAAAATGAGAAATTCGCGGGTGTTACAATCACCCCACCTTTTAAAAAGTTTCGTCCTCGAAACTTGAAAGTAGAAAATGAAAGGTTATAAAGATAAAGCTGGACCTTTTGAAATCGGCGACCAAAACATTAAAAAGTTGCTCATTGTAAGAATTAAAATTCTTTCAAAAATTTCAAGTAGAATTTTCCAACAGTACCAGATTCTCGTCAAAGGAACGGAAGTGCTCTCGTTGCGCATTCAAGAACATCACATTCCAAATCCAAGTCAAGTTCAAATACCAAATCATTTGCAGAAATCCAAAGTCAAAATACTTCTAAAAACATTTATGGCAAGTTTTTCAAAACTATAAGTCTCATTCATGGAACAAAATTGCTCTTGTCGTGCACACAAGAGCGCTAACCTTCCAAGTTAAAGACAAGTTTAAAAACAAAAATTATTCGCCGATAAGCGTAGAACAAGTTATTAGACGTCTTTAATAACGAGTCCTAATATCCCATTAACGTTAAAACCAAATGAAAATGGTAATCCACTCAAATTTTCTTTTACAAAAGCCAAAATAAAAGTAAAAGTTTCATTTTTAAACTAAAAAAGGAGTCAAGTTCTTGAAATTGTAACATTAAATTTTGACAAAGAAATCATAAATAGCTAAAAGTTAGTTAGAAATTAAGCAAAATTAAAAGTAACTCGTGTATAGCAATCAAAATTCATGATAAAGAAGTCTATACTCAAAGAACAAATAGGGAACTAAATCAAATTTTCATTTTCAAACCTTTAAAATAGGTAAAGTTTTGTAAAAACATAAATTTTTAACAACGAACAAAAAATGGTAGCTTGAAATGTTTAGAAATTGTACGAAATGAAAAGTAACTTAGACATCATAAATACAAAGTACGCTAAGAGAGTCCAAACTTAACCAACAAAAGAACTGTGATGAACTTCCTAGGGGTACGAGTCGAAGTCAGGTCAACAAGGATGTTAAAGATAAAGCTTTTATAAGTTTCTAGCATCAAACTTAAAGGAAGAGCACGACGAAGTGAGGAAGAGAGGAATGAACGGTAACACTTGTGAACAAAGAAGAAGGGAAATTAGGCAACAAGGAAACGTCAGATACTCAAATCACAAACAACATCATCCTAAATGGTTCCTCAAACATCCCTAGAAAACCAATCTTATAAACACGCTACATCCAAGGATTTCCTCAAGGCAACTTATGTCACATTACTCTTAAGCTATTCCATGAAACAAAGCACTCCACCACAATCGTGATTCCACAACTCCCAAATCATTAAACATCCACAATGACCTCCACAAAACAAGATCAAAGCTACTAACAAAGTTATACTCATATCCAACCACGTCAAAAGATAGCACTAATCTATGTATTGTTATCAACATCCTAAAAGTATTTCTCCAAACTCACATCATAAACTTCGCCACATGTTCACTCCTAAAGTAACAATGCTCTAACTTACCAAATCTTTCAGATCATAAACATAAACATCATAAACATAAACAGCAAAGCCAAGTTCCATAACCTTAGTAACATAGGCAACTCACATCTACACACATAATTTCACTAATCAATTATACTCACTTTATGTCAAGAAACTAGGTATAAGAATCACCAAGTATGTCTCACCACACTACTTAAGTCCTTCTACCATCACGACCTCTTAAAACCAGGGTTATGGGTCAACCACAAACAAACTCCACAAAGCCAAATTATCCAACCAAGATTAACATCCCACAAAAGAAAGTGAACTATCTAAAAGGCATCAAGGGAGGATTAGGAAGAAACAAAGGACAAGTTGGGATTGTACAAGAGTAGCTTCCAAGGTAAAAGAAAAGAGTTTAGAAGAAGTAATAAGCATCAAGAAGTAAAAGAACAAGACAAGGTACACAAGAACGAGGGATATCTTCGGGGAAGTAGAAGCATTCTTCAAAGGTTGAACAAATCTTCAATTCCCGGCAATAGACACCAAGTCTTGATCGCCACACAGGTAAGCTCATGGTTACTGATCCAAGGGCACAAAAAATCATTAATTGACAATCAACAAACATGTTAGAACCCACCACAAAGCATACACAAAGAGACTACCAACTTAGGTCCTTAATTCTACCCATCTCTCATTCATTATTCAATGTCAAGTTCCAATTTAAATTTGGGTTCACGTGTGTGCGTCGGGAGAAACATAGGCTCAGATACCAACTGTGAACCCCCACAAAAAAAAGCTAAGAAAATACAGTAAGAAAATGCGGAATTTTGGAAATTTTTGAAACTTCTTAAAGTTTATAGCGCGGGTTCAATAAAACCAAAAAAATAAATAAACAATGCGGAAATAAAATTAAGCTTATACAAACGTGTTAGTCAAAGGTGAGGGAAAATATATCACTCGAATGACAAACCGATAAAAGGTGAGTCTAAGAAATCCTAATAAACAACTACTAGTCCGAGTTGCTCGCTAGCTCACACGTCTAACCCCACAAATGCATCTTCACAAACCTGTCATTCATGTAAACATGAAAGCCACAGTCAGTCGGGAGTAACTCAAGGTTCTCTCAGCCACAAAGTGTCAAAATGTACATAACAAAAAAACCCAAGTAATCAAGCATTTAAAACAACGTGTGAATAACTTGAATTATAATAGACATGGATCTATCATGTTAACACAGTACGAGAAACAAGATAGATCACTATTAGCATAAACAAGACTAAACTATTCATGTGGGATAATTAGATAATAGGAAAGATATGAATACGGTCATTTAGACAAAGGCACGCATTTTAAGGATATATGGCATAGATATGAGATTAGAATTCGAATCATATGAAATAGGTAAATAAGGGATCAATCAATACAAAATACTCGGATGGAAAACGTTGCCATTACTTTGAAAAACTCTTAATAAACATTGCACGGGACGTGGCTACTAATGTCACATTCATACTTATGGCATGCATCTCACCATAAGAACGGATGGGAACATCAATCCCGATGATCATATCGTAACTACAGGGCTTGCAGCTCACCCCTAGTATCCGACAAGACCAAGACTCTCACATCCAAACAATGACAATATTTATAACCAAGCAAGACCTTTACTACTCATTATATATAATTCCCCTGGTAGGACAACAATGATAATCACAAAGAGTCAGTCCTAGTCTAAATCTGGCCAGACTCTCGGGACAGTACAGTTCCCGATTCGACATGCGGCAGAAGGGTCCGCATCCAAGACTCGAATGACAGATCGGAAGTCGAGAACCCACAATCGGCAGGACAGTCCGAAAGAGGCGGAATATATGAGCTAAACCCACAATAGGCGGGACAGTCCGATAGAGGCGTAAAGATAAGTCAAGCGAAAAGGTATAGCATAAAGGCATTATCACAAGAATATGACTCATTTCAATTAATCATGTGGAATAAATCACTCGTATTTGAAATACGATAAATAAATGAGAATAAATGAATTAAAGCTCATATTATAGATAAATGAAGACATTTCATATAATAATGACATGAATAAACAATAAGTTCCACATTTATGATTCATGTGAGAAATATATAAATAAAAGGCAAATAATGAATTTAAGATACATAAATCATGTAACGGAAATTCAAGTTAATTAAACCGGAACAAAAATATTTCACGGATAAAAATTAACCCAACCGGGGCTACGACCTAGCCATGACCGACACCTGCCCAGCCACGGCCTGGCCGCATCCTCGGCACTGCCAGCCACGGCCTGTGCCAAAACAGGCAGCACCAGCAAAGACGACTAGCAGCATGCACAGACAAAACATGCAACAGTTCCCCTTTGTCTAGTCGTCTTAGGACGGTTTCCTAGGCCAAACCAAGACCGATTTCACCCGTACAAAAGACCCAATCCAAACATGTACATATACTTGAGACATAAGCAAGAAAATTGGTTCAATTTAGCATAAAGAAACCCGACAAAACAGCCTGGGAAAACTGCCCTACAAGACCCATTTTTCACGGTTAAAGAAGCTCATTTGTGACCGTCTTAAGACGAAATTTTAAGCACGAAAGGAATGGAGTTTCTCACATACAGCCAACCCATTACATACATGGATATTCGCATGAGACAGAAATTAAATAATTGGCTCAAATCATTCGTGAAATCGACTCAAAAACAGTCCAAGAAAATCACCCATACACAACCTATATACATGGTTTCTAGACAATTTGTGAAGCCGTCTTAAGACAAAATTTTAAGCATGAAATGGACGGAATTTCTTACATACAATCGACCCAATTCACACCTGTATATGTACACATGACTTGAGCTATCAAATTGACTCGAACCAACAACAAAATCAACCTCAAAGTCGAGTCCAAAACTATCCCAGTGCAGGCCTTTTTTTTTACGGTTTCAACCACCATTTTTTAGACCGTCTTAAGACGGATTTTCGACATTTGAGCTAAACCCCGAATGATAATAATCATAATAGGATCGGTAAAATCGTGTTACCTTAAAATAACCTAGAAATGTGGTAGGAGGCCATCAATTAAAAGACTAAGCACCCGTATATCCGATCTTCGCAACACATCAGATACCAGTACAAGGAAATTCATAAACGACCCAAAGAATTGAAGGACTGAGTCATAGTGATGACAAATAAAGAAGGCATGACTCTCTTATATAGTAATAGGCGTCTAACAACATGGTTGGATCATTATTTTGAGATTTCTAATGATGATGATTGTTAAACTAGATGATGATGTTGAATGGTACGGACAAGGGAGGATGTCAGACAAGTAAAAGAAGGCTCGTTTGTTAACAATAGACAAACTGAGTTAGGCGGCGGAAGAAGAGAGACAAAAAGACTAAATTAATAGCGCATAAAAACAACCCATTTCAAACATCAATTTGAGACGGAATTTACCATACAAATGAGAAAAATGTAAAGAACCAAACTTTATCAAAAAAGAGCATATGAAACGACTAGTAAGACGGAATTTCGACATTTTGTCGAGTAACCTATCACCGTTACCTCAAAAGCTCTTTAATATTCAAGTAGACGGTCCACAAAGCACGAGTCTCCCTCCGGGTCTTCAAATCCTTCACCTAGGAGCAAGAAAACGGAAGGTTGAGGCTAAAAAACGAAACTTTCATGTGGTGGGTCATTTTGAAATCACCACAAAAATGAGACTTTCTTACCTAGAAAGTTAAAGGACGGAAAGAGGAAGAGATTGGTGCAAAAATCAAATGAAAAGGTTAAGAAATGGAGGGATCTCGGGTTGAAGGTCGACGGAAATGGAGTTGGTGATGTTTTGTTGTTATAGTGTTGATGTTGCTCGAAAAAGAAAAGGGATGGGGAAAGTGACGGGTTGAGTGTTATGTGAGAGGGAGAGAAAGTGCATAAAAAAAAAAGGATTATATAAATGAGGTTTAAAAAGGCAGGTACGAGTTGTCGACTTGTGGTTGGTTCGGATTTAACTTAGATTCAAAAGTGAAATGTGACGGTATTTGCTAGACGGAAATATGTCTATAACTTAAGACGGAAATATTATTATTATTATTATTATTATTATTATTATTATTATTATTATTATTATTATTATTATTATTATTATTATTATTATTATTATTATTTTATTTATTATTTTTTTTATTATTATTATAAAGATGCGCGCAGCTTTCATAAAAAGTAAAATAAAAGTTTACATGAAATTGGTGGGGAGCCGAGAGACAATATGGGCTCCTACACCCTTAGCAACAGCAAAGTTAAGTCTAGTAAAAATGTAAGCAGCCACCCGAGCCCCTGCATCCTTAGATACCGAGAATTTCTGGATCCGCTTGAGCAAGGCAACAGCATCCGAACCCAGCTCCCCAAGTGAAGAGAAAGAGAAAGGAAGGAAACCATAACCCGCTACCCCGCACAAATCCCCATACTTAGCACACTTTCGCTGAGCAGCAAAATCCGTCATCCCAGTCTGAGTCAGAGGAGAAGAACCTGTCAAGTCGACGCACACATCACGCCCTCTATCCCAAGAATAAAGCAATAAATCCGCAGGACGAAGAGAGCCACCATGCCCATCAATCAAACCGATATCAACCTCCTTTCCCGCAGTAATACCAGATCTAAAGCAGATTTCGAAAAGAGTGTCCCGGACAAGGTTATGCCGATGTTTAACGCCCACAGTACCAGTACAAGAAACAGCGTGGTCCCCAAAAACATCCTCAACAAAAACCCGAGAGCAAGCAGGACAGGGCCTAGATACCGTGAATAACGGAACACCCAGTTGATACCCAAGCACACTACGGTAAGTCCTCCCGTTCATAGTCTAACCCAACCCCGAGATAGGAACCGCATGTAACCAATCAGAGGAGTGAGAACCCTGCTGAGACTGCTATAAAGCAAGCAGTCGTGGTGTCAAGGTGAAAACAGACTCTGAGGCAGCAACAACCGTCGCGAAATAAATGTCTGCCAATTTCTTCATAAGTTTGGGGGCAGCAATTTCACTAGGGTTACCTAAAATACCAGAGCTTGTAGTCGCACTAAAAACCTGTGCGGCATCATCAAAAGCAGGGCCAGCAGCTACAATACCAGAAGGGCCTTTATTATTATTATTATTATTATTATTATTATTATTATTATTATTATTATTATTATTATTATTATTATTATTATTATTATTATTATTATTATTATTATTATTATTATTATTATTATTATTATTATTATTATTATTATTATTATTATTAATACTATCCGACTAAAATATTTTTTTTATATATATAAACAAGCTTATAAAAATATAGCTTTTGTAAAAATCATGTTTAAAGTAAAATTAATTAAATTAAATAATTTTAAAATATAAAATAAAGTAATAGAATGGTTAAATAAATTATAAAGGTCAAATGAGAAATTCGCGGGTGTTACAGTCAAGACTGTTCAACACCTACAAGTCGATTTGGTTTTTCCTATTAATGTGATATAACATAAATGAGTCTTAGGAAGGTTTAGGTCCCAGAGCCGAGTCGGTCAAGACTGTACAACACCTACAAGTCGACTTAATTCTTCCTAATCAACTATATGCATGGTCTAACAAGCCTTGAGTTGGTTTATGTCTTACAGGTCTTGTTGAAAGGATAAGAGAAACATGCTAGGTTGTCAATCAAGCATTTCATCAAACATGACAAGTGCATAAGTTGGAAAACAATAAGCAAGCATTCAAATGAACTCATTAAGCATAAATCTTTCCCATGATTAACTCCCCTAATTCCCCACTAATCCTTACTTAGGAAACTACTCACTCATTATCATGGAAAACATGTTAACAATGGTGTCAATCATCTTAAAAAGTATAAACATGATAGAAGAGTAAAACAATAAGCAATAAAGTAAACAGTGAAGGAATTATACCAATCTTAAGATGAACAAATGGAAAGGAAAGAATAATAGATGAGAGCTTGATTGATTGATGAAGCTAAGAGTTATCAATTCTCCAAATAATAACCCAATAATCTTCAATTACCCAATAAGAAACCTTGAACAATAATTAAGAAAAGATTAATGTGTAATTTGTGGAAAGATTAAATGCAAATCTATTCTAATCTACTCCTAATGAAAGCTTAATCTAAACTAAGGAAGCATAATCTCCTCTAAATACAAGAGGGGTATATATATTAGTACAAGGATTAGGTAAACTAAGGGCTTAAATGACGATTAAACCCCTTGAAAGAGGATTAGAGCCTTGCAAGTCCTAGGAGGAACCCCACGGATCCATGATTGAGAAAATCTCCCTGCATGAGAATCTGGGCGACCTGGAGTGGGGTCGGGCGTCCCGACGGGCTGCTGTCTATTTGAGCTCGGATTGTAAAACGGACGCCATTTCCTCATACGGACTCCTATTGGAGTGATTCAAAAGTAGAGACCACTTGATTTTTTGACTCGGTTTCATCTAGTATATTTTCAGAGCCAAACAAGCAACTCTTGGTTTGGTTCCAAGCAATTTCCTCTTGTAATTGCTACCTTCCAATCCTTGGGGATCCTTCGTGGGTCGTGGGGATTCTTAGTCATTGCCTAATTACATGTTTTATTCACTTAGGCCTTTAGTATTGGTCTCCTCTATGGTGCTTGGTCGTTATGTGTGATACCGTTGTTTTAGTATCAAAAATAAATACCTAAGTACTGCTAACAGAAGTCAGCGGTAAGTAGGGTCGATCTCCACAGGGAGGCTAAAGTATCTATCTGTTATTATGTCTGTCTAGTAACAAATGGGGGGTTTTTTTAAATTGGTTTCTAAACTACTGAAGGTTTAAAGTAAGAGAAATAGTGATAAGAGCAATAAAGGCAAGAACAACAAAGTATGTGATCAGATAGAGAGATATATGTCAGGATTTCGGTTCACCATAGCAGTTCACTAATTCAGTCATAAATAGACTAGACAATCTACTGTGAGAAGGGCAATGGAAAGGTCCTGACGGTCCGCTATCCACCCGAGATTACAACTAACTTAACTTCCGTCCTCATTAGGGCAGTCTATTGTTCATAACAGGTCTGTTCATTCCAATCTTCCGATCTAGGAGCGAATTTAACCAGATTAAGGGGTTTAGAAGCGTGCACTCAACTAAACTTATTATAGTTATATTGTTATGGGACATTTCTCATAAACAATCATCTAACCTATTCATGACCTCATCAATTCCCTACCATGGCTCCCCTAATCCTAACATAAGGAGAATTAGCTACTCATGCTTTTGATGTAATTAACAAAAATAACAATAAATATGCTAAGGCAAGACATGATAGAGACACTAAAGGAATAAGATTGCATAAACTAATGATAATGATTAAGCAGTAATTAAGGAACAACTAAATAAAGAAGAACAATAATTAAGAGCAAGCAAGAATTAAATTGAGATTAAGAGAAGGGAAAGATTACAAAGTCGCGAATCCGGAAAAGAGGCAAGCAACAATAACAATGATTAAGATTAAAGTAGTGTAATAAAGCGTTCCAAAGATAATTAAGACCTAATGACGAATTCCTTTATATAGGGAAACGTTTTTATTAACAAAAATAACCTAACACATAAAAGAAATCCCAAGTATAAGTGCTAGTCACTCGATCGAGGAACTTCATTCCTCTCGATCGAGTGGTTCTTCAGCAATTCTTCTCGATCGAGCAACTTAGGCTCTCGATCGAACACCTCCAGAATAGCTCCCTTCGATCGAGTACAGCTGGGACTCGATCGAACACTTCATCTGCCAAAACTACTCGATCGACCACCAAATCCTCTCGATCGAGTGTAATCCACTGAAATCAGCAAGGAACTCATTTGGTTAGCTTCCAAGGACCACCTCTACGCTTCCCGAGGTACGACATTCTGCTCTAAATTTCCATCTCCTCAAAATGCATGCTGAGAGGAAAGAAAAAGGTACGATATCGCCACTTTAAGGTCCATTTCCTGGAAATGGGACAAGACGAACCAAATTAGCCAATTCGGGGCATTTTGCAATACAAAACAATAAAAATGATACAGAAATGCGTGCAATAAAAGGCTAAAAAGACTATATAATTTGCACGTATCAAATCTCCCCAAACCGAACCTTTACTCGTCCTCGAGTAAACTAAATGCAGACTAATGGAACGGATTTGAAAACTCAGAGCTAGCTATAACTTGTCCACTTAAACCGTTTAATGCAATCAAAACTAACAGTTATAACTACAACAGTCAAGCGCAAACGAGTTGTATGATGTCTATAAATAAGCTGACCTGTCGACCTTGCATGACCTTTAAAATCGGACTCTCACGGGTCACTCTTCTCTCGTGAAGCAAAGGGTGAGTATAAATGTGTAAGAGAAGAAGAGAAAACAGTAACTCACCTACACTACGACCCACATAAAATGCATGCAAAAAAAATGATAGATGATTCTAATCACCCTACATACATTCCAACCAACAATGTCCGTCACAGCCAAGGGCTTACAATAGTTATGGAAAAAGTGAGGTTGCAGGTAAGAAATGGCAAAATGATTATGGGATATGTGGAGGTAAAGCGTCAAGCTAGCACCTAAACAAGACCATACTAAACATATCCAATTCTCAGTTGACTAGAAAATAAAGCATATACGCCCTTCACTGGCGCAAAACCCACTAACCAAGAAACAACAACTCCTCAAATGATATTA
Source organism: Silene latifolia (assembly GCF_048544455.1). Classification (NCBI taxonomy): domain Eukaryota; kingdom Viridiplantae; phylum Streptophyta; class Magnoliopsida; order Caryophyllales; family Caryophyllaceae; genus Silene; species Silene latifolia. Next base: position 438,542,305 of record NC_133538.1, on the reverse strand, counting down.
AAAGAAACATAGGAGTAAGACCGTCACAAACTTCCCTTTTTTAAACGGTCCAGCTTTTTCATTTTCCTGTCCAACTTTTTTTCTTTCTTCCTTTTCTGTTTTTTCACACGTTTTTTCTTTTCTTTTTTCTTTTTCATTTCTTTTTTTTCTTCCATGCTTTTCTCGTTTTCTTGCCCACATTTCTTTCTTTTCTACCAACTCCATATGAATTAGAACAGACCAACTCGCATAAAAGAGAAATATACCACAAAAAGTACACTAAACTAGCTTGACAAGCAGGCTTAATTTGGGTGTAGTTAATGGGTCAAAAGGCTAAGTTTGGCTAATGTGGAGCTAAATGGGTGAAAATGAAAGAAAGGGAAAATTGCAAGCACCTCCCTGCATGTGACACCGACCACAAACTCGAATGTATGCAACCAAAAAGCAATTGAATTTCATAAAAGTGCAAAGTGATGAACATGTTATGCAAGGAGTATACTACTCTCAAATTCCTATATGAACTGGTCATGAATGACACCAGTTATACGGCTCTAATAATTTAGAAATTTTAAAGTAGTTTGCCAATTTTTAAGGTCAAGTCTATATGATCAGTTGTATTTTTAACATTAAATCGTAGACTATGCGCATGACTAAGCTAATAACTGCCAATTAGATGCAAGGCTCAAGTGAAATGACAAGTGACAGTGCAAAATCATCACAGAAATCTACCGTTCCGACTCGACCTATATGCAAAAGTAAACGTGAAATTTTTGAATTTTTTCGATTTTTCGATTTTTTGTGATTTTGTATTTTTGAAATAAAATACGATGCAAACAAGAAAATAAACGTGAATGCAAAACAAGTGCAAATGCAGACTCAAAGGATGCAATACCCTCCCCAAACCAAAATGGACAACGCCCTCATTGTCCTCCAGCATACACCAGCAGTATATATACAGGGAACGGGATGAAACAACCAATAAATGAATGCATACAAAAAATAAATAAAGGAGATGAAAATAAAAAGAAAGAGCATAAATACATACAAAATAGCAAACTTCCCCAAACCTGCTAGAAAACTGGGGAAGTGAGTAGACCAGTAGCTACTCGTCGACAACCTCCTCCTCCTCCTCACCCATCGTGTAGTCAGGATCTCACTCCTGCTCCCGTGTCCTCCTCTCATCAGCTCGAGCTCTATCCTCCTGCTCAACTGTGTCTGCCTTGCTCTCTGGCTGCGGGTGCCCCTCCGCCGGGAACCGGTACAAAGAAGGGTGTGGTCAACCATCTGGAACGGGACGTCCTCTCCACATGTGATACTCGTACAGAGGGAACAAGGCAAGTGCCTGGTCCCGCTCTATACGAGCTACTCGACTACACATCTCAAGGAGCAAATCGTCATGACGCCTTTAGTCCACGATCGCAGGCGCCACAAAAGGAGTAGGAGGAACAAAATTAGCCGGGAAAACCAGATGTGTAACAGAAGGAGTTGGGATAGGGGTCGGTGTAGGCGTGGGCGTGGAAGTCTGCCCAGCCTCAGTCGGTGTGGACCCCTCTCCAGTGTCAGGTCTCTTCCGCTTCTTAGGAGCGGAAGTAGTGGGAGGAGCAAGTGCGAGGTGGTAGGAAGGTAGAGGTGGAGGCAACCTACTCGTCAGAGTGGTGAAAGGTGTAAGACGGAGTAGGTCGGGAAACGGTAAGGTCACGGACTCGGAACCACAGATCTTCCAAGTCCGCTGATCCTTAGCTAACCAAAACATCGCCTGCAAGGCGTTAACATCTAAGTCCGCGTACCTGTCTAAGTGTGTCAGACCGCGGGGAAAGTCAGTAAGGAGAGAACGGGCGAGGTAAGAGGCTATGCCTCCACAGGAAATCGTGCCTGTCGTCTTCTGCCCGACAACATTAAAATGCTAAGCTGTCAAGTAGGCAATGTTAAGAACAAAGGGGCCAGCGCTATCAATGTTTAAATAACCCCTTAAAATAGACAACTCAACATTGTTAATGTTGTTAGGATCTGTACGGCCAAAAATTGTCTCACTAAGGAGACGCAAAAAGTAACGGGCTGGGGGAAGGTGAACGTGAGCCAGCCTCTGCTGCTCAAAGGGAGTCTGTGCCAAAGTGGACCAAAGTAAGCGCAAGACCTTCCGAGGAGGGCCCTGATGGCCCTAAGAAGACAAACCTAACCGCCTGCCAAACTCAGCTATGGTCCAAGAAGTGGTCCGGTTAACTAGACTAAAGGAGACACAAGAGCTCTCCGGGTCAGTGTCATATGCATCAGCCGAGAAGGTAAAAGAGCTGAAAAACTCAAGGGTCAGCTGCTCGTAGGTCAGTGCATGCATTGTGGTCAACCCGCTTATGCCCGTCCCGTTTAACAACTCAGCAACAGGCTCATAAATCCCCAGTCTCTCAAGTGTGGTCCGACACAAAAACTTAGTAGAAGTGATGTCACAGCGCATTAAACTTTTAAAACGTTTACGATGAAGCGAGTTCACGAAACGTACCTCAAGATAGTCAGGAAGCAGGTCCAAGGAATCGTTTGCTCGGAACGTAGCAGCAGTACGTCCAGCAGAAGGAGTAGAACCCCGTCCTTGACCCCGCCCTCGTCCAGCTGTACCCAAAGAAGAAGAAACCAGTCCAGGAGCGCGACCAGTGACTGGTCGAGGCACTAAAGCTGATGAGAAAGCAGCAGTGACAGCGAGTGACGACGCAACAGGGGTCGTCACCATGGAAGGGATAGTGGCTGCAGTGGCAGTAACAATGCCAGTAGAGACGATACTAGTGACGGTGGCAGCAGCAGGGACTACCGTGTCAGAAAGGGATGGGGCAATAGTAGAACTAGAAGAGGGCAAAGTGCTACTATCCATCCTATCAAGCAAATAAGTCCCTAAATTAATCAATTAATCAAGAGCAACACGATTTTACCCACAGAAAGATGGAAAATAATCGACAAAAAACGCACACAATAGTCGGATTTCGACCCGACTTAAGCAAACCCTAAATCCCAAATTAAAACGCAACAAGCACGAAATTGAGGGAGAAAGGAGGGGGCTTTTGTCAAAACTAAATCAATAAATACAATGTGGGTGATTGATTTTGGTAAAGGAGAAGAACAAAGTAGGATTTGGGGGTTTTTTTTTGGGTGTTTATCGCACAAATAAAGAAGAAGAAGAAGAAGAAGAAGAGTTTAGAATGAAAAATAAAAGGGAAAGAAGGGACTACCTACGTGTTATAAGCTATAGGCACTCGATCGAGTGATTTGAAACCACTCGATCGAGAGCTTCCTCCTTCATTCTACTCGATCGAGTAAAACACCTCTCGATCGAGAACTCCTCTTTTTGGACCATTCGATCGAGGACTGAAACAGTTCGATCGAACACTTTGTCTGGGCAATCCTCTCGATCGAGAACACAAAGTACTCGATCGAGTTATTTTCCTTTGGCATGCATCCCAATGCAATAAATCTTCCCCAAACCTACATAAAAACACATATAAATACTTCCCGCAAATACCAAATTCAAAAGTACGCAGTCTATATTCGGTCTTATGCTAAAACTAACTACGCTATTGTCTAACAGTCTAAAACGCAAATAAAGTGTCTAAACGGAAATTCAAATTACAATGTTTTACAACGGGTCATTCCCCGCTCATCTTCCAAAACACTGTAACAGCCCAAAAGAGGGCTTCTGACTGGAGGAGGTCCCTTCAGCATCGCAGACCGTCCTCTTGGATCGCCATGAGCTTGAACTTGAATTGATAAAAGAATAATAGTTTGCGTCCACATACACCTTCACTTTCTTCTTTCCTCTGGCATTCTTACTAGCAGTGGCATTGATGTGACCATAATTAGCGCACATTTAGTCCCCGAATTAGCCTTGTTCCCATGCTTTTTAGTGCAAATTTGGGTCATTTATTGTCTTTAGTTCTTTGTTTTGCATATTCTTTGAGGTTTTGTGTGCTTGGTAGGAAAGGAGTGCAAACCTTGCATTTTCATGGCAAAATGAGACTAAATTGATTGAATCCAATGACCAAGCATCAAGGAGAGACAATATTAGAAGGCCTTTGTACATACTATAGTAGTTGGGAAATGATGAGGAGAGATCCTTGCATCCCCAAGGAAATCCCTAAGGATTTTATGAAGAAAAGGGAAGAAAAGAAGAAGAAACACGGCTGAGCAGCAATCCGCCCGTCTTCCCCTAAAGATGCCCGTCCCCCAGGACCACAATCCGTGCGTCTTCTACCAAAGACGCCTGGACAGCAGCACCCAGAAGACGCCCGTCTTCTCCCTAAGACGCCCGGACAGAGACTCCTGAATCCGGTCATCCCGTGCCTAAGACGCACGGATTCCAAGACAGCTAAAATCCGTTTCTTCAAGCTTCAAGAAAGATACCCTTCCTTCAGAAAATACCGGCGTTTCCCTAAGTAGGGACTTAATCATCATTTAAGCCCTTAGTTAACCCTAATGCATCCACCTAACTTCCACTATAAATACCCCATTAGTCTAATTAGAAAAGCATGTTCTTCTTATCAATTCTTAGAGTAGTTAATATCAATCAAATCTCTCTTTAGTTTTGTAATCAACAATTAATCAAGTTTTAATACAAGTTTTATTTCCTTGATCTCTTTTTTGTTCATCCATTATTTTGGGTAATTGAAGATTATTTAGGTTATTATTGGGAGATTGACAACCTCTCAATCAAGCATCAAGTACTTCTATTATTCTTTGCTTTATTATTGGAATCATTAGTAGGTATAATTCTCTTAATCCCTTTTTAATTTTTGCTAATTACTTTCATTTGTTCATTATGTTTCACTTTGTTGGTATGATTGACAACCTTGCTAGCATGTTCAACATGATAATGAGTGAGTAGTTCCATAGCAGGGTAATTAGGGGAAACCAACATGGGGAATGATTCATGCTTAAATTAATATGCTTTCAAGGTTTATTTGCTTGCTTGTTTTGATCTCAACTCATGCACATGTTATGTTTGATGAAATGTGAGCCTATGAATCCTTGCATTTTTTACCCATCACCTATCTTTTCAGTGAGACTTGTAAGACATAAAACAACTCGAGTCTCATTAGACCATGCATGTTGTTGAGTAGGGAAGACTAAGTCGACTTGTAGGTGTTGTACAATCTAATCGATTCGGCTCCGGGACCCAAACTTTCCTAGGATTGTAAGATATTACCCAACTCAATCCTTCACAACAATAATTGCTTGCTTATAATTTGAGAACATGTTTGTATGATCAATTCCCATGAATCCCCTATGACCCCATGACACCCTAGTGCTTTTTATCAATTGTTTACAACCCTTTCAATTCATCTTGCTTATTTACTTTCATTGCTATTTAGTTTAGTGACCTTCTACATCAACCCAAATTGTGACACCCCTAAGACACTACTAGTTTCAATAGAAATCTCATCTCAGTTCCCGTCCCTTGGGATCCGACCTTTACTTGCCTCTTTACTAATTGTAGAGTTGTTTGTGAAGTTATAAATTGTGTTTTGGTCTAGGTGCTTCCAACGACAATTGTTCCGAAAAATAGAATATAGCATCCGAAAATAAACCCGACCAGGCATTATCATTTGCAGCATTCCCATCACTTAACTTGACTTTCACTGCACCATGACCGAGGGAATCTCCAGTGTCCACTCTGTTTGTACCTGCAGCAAGGAAATCAACAAAATGGTCCTCCATATTGCTCTCAGTCTGAGGCGAAGGTGTCACTGTAGCAGCATAAAATTCATCATCATTGGCTGGAGAATCTATGACTGGGTCTATAGTGGGTAAGGCATTGCAAGATTGAACTTGCATAGGGGCCCTATGAGCTTTCGGCTGATAAAATGTCAGCTCCTCGTCACCTACCTGAAAAGTAAGGGTCTTCCCCCCGACATCAATTACCGCGTGAGCAGTAAATAAAAATGGTCGTCCTAAAATAATAGGAGAGTAAGAATCATCGGGTATGTCGAAGACCACAAAATCTACGGGAATAAAGAATCTCCCGATCTTCACAGGTATGTCCGCTAAGACACCTAGTGGCCGTGATATAGTACGGTCGGCCATCTGAACAGTTATGTTGGTATAATGAAATTTGGCCAAACCCAGTCTCTTAGCAAGAGACAGTGGTAAGACACTTACGCTAGCACCTAAGTCACACAGTGCATTATCAATTAAGTGGGTTCCTATATGGCATGGAATCGAAAAGCTACCCGGGTCGGATTGTTTGGGTGGTGTCATATTTTGAACTAAGGCGGACCCTATTTCAGTCAAAACTACCATTTCGTGATCACTAATATGCCTCTTACGCGTTAGTATTTCTTTCATAAATTTCATGTAATAGGGTACCTGGGTAAGCAGTTCAGCGAAAGGAACGTTAACGTGAAGGCTCTTCAGGATATCAGCAAATTTCCCGAACTGTTGTTCGGCCTTCTTGTTCTGCAATCGCCTTGGAAAAGGAACCGTGATAGGAATTTCCAACCCTTTATTTCTTTCTGCCAACATCTCAACATGATCATCATCTTTCTTACTCGATCGACCCCTTTTTCCTCTCGATCGAGCTCTTTCACCAGCAATTTCCCTCGATCGAGTACTTTCCTCCACTCGATCGAAGTCTTTAATATCAACACTACTCGATCGAACAACCATGTCGCTCGATCGAGTAGTTTCTTCAGAATTTCAACTCGATCGACCACCTGAAATGAGTCGATCGAGGACTTTGCACGGGTTCAGCATAGTTTCGTCCAATGACGACTGTTCACGGCCTGCAACAGTAGTTTCCGGGTCTGATATGTCTTCATCAGTTGACAATTTGGGTCCTTCGTAGGAAAGACCGTTCCTCAAATTTATCAGATTCACCGTCTCATGTTGGTTCTTATCAGGTTGAGATGGTAAATGGCCCGGCTTCCTAGAGGATTGGTTAGTGGCGAGTTGGGCTATCTGGGACTCAAGTGACTTTATCGACGCATCTTTTGTTGGTCACTTTTCTGCAACTGGATTGTCAACGACTGAATCATTGACTTCAACTCTGCCATTTCACTTACCCCACTAGAAGAAGCACCTTGTTGCGGCAGTGGAAAGGATGGAGGCTTTTGAAAGCCTTGTTGGGCTTTATGAGGAAGAATGTAAGGATGTTATTGCTGCTGCGGTGGAGGGGTAGGATTCAATACATTCTGACTAGTCCATCTCAAATTAGGATGGACGCCATTCTGATTGTTATAATAAGTGCCTCCTTGTCTATATTGCTGAAAGGCAAGCACCTGCTCCTTCTCAATTAGACAGTCAGCAGTAGTGTGACCGTTATTACTACCGCACCTCTCACATGAAAGGGCTTCTTGTCTAGTCAACAAGTGAACCGTCTGTTGATCACCAGCACTCTGCAACTCCAGCTTATCAAAACGGGCATTTATGGCTTCTAGCTGAGCCACAACTGCACTATCAACAGAAGAAACTGTTCGAATACCTCCTCTTGGGTTCCCATATTTAGCACAATGGGTAGCCATCTCCTCTATGATTCCCAATCCCTTGTCATCATCATTATTCTTCTGAAATCGCTCATTTGATGAGGCGTCCAAAATATCACGGTGGTCGTCATACAACCCATTATAAAACTGGTTGAATAAGAACCACTGATCAAAACCATGATGAGGAAGAGACCGCACCAACTTTTTAAACTGGCACCATGCTTCGTATAAGTTTTCATCTGGCGTCTGCTTGAAACTTATAATGTTTCATCTCAGCTGATTAGTTCTTTGTGGAGGAAAATATCTTTTATAAAAAGCAAGGGCCAGGGTCTCCCAGTTAGTCATACCGGCTGCAGTTCTGTCGAGATCTGTAAGCCATTCGTGGGCTTCATTGGTCAAAGAAAAAGGAAATAGGACCTACTTAATCTTGTCCTGCGTTACTCCCTTAGTAGAGGGAATGGTTGAGCAATAGTCTGTGAAAACCTCCATATGCTTCCGCGGATCCTCACCAGCTACTCCACGGTATAAATTCCTTTCGACCAAATTGATGTAGGAAGGCCGAATATCAAACATGTTCCCATCCTCGGTCGCAAGTTTGAAACCTTTAGGGATTGAAGAAGCTGTTGGCTCTGAATGACTCGCGATATTAGGCATCTTTACGGGACTATTGGAAGAAATAGATTTGTCGTCTTCAAAAGACGGGTCTTCTGCAAATAAAAATGTTCTAGCTCGGGTTCAAAAGTACTCAAAGCTTCCTTTTGAATCTTTCTCTACAGTCTTTGTCTATAGTGAAAGGTCCCCTCGGTTCGAGGATGTTTGGAACTAACTCGACTGTTAGACACGGGCATAAACAAAGACTTTGGAGAAAATAAATAAGAACTGTCTCAAGGAATTAAATTCCCTTAGACTGAGAGACAAATGAAATAAAACACACAAATAGGCTAATTGCCTCCCTAGCAACGACGCCAAAATTTGATACCGTCGTTTTAGTATCAAAAATAAATACCTAAGTACTACTAACAGAAGTCAGCGGTAAGTAGGGTCGATCTCCACAGGGAGGCTAAAGTGTCTATCTGTTATTACGTCTGTCTAGTAACAAATAGGGGGGTTTTTAAAATTGGTTTCTAAACTACTGAAGGTTTAAAGCAAGAGAAATAGAGACAAGAGCAATAAAGGCAAGAACAGCAAAGTATGTGATCAGAAAGAGAGAGATATGTCAGGATTTCGGTTCACCATGGCAGTTCACTAATTCAGTCATAAATAGACTAGACAATCTACTGTGAGAAGGGCAAAGGAAAGGTCCTTCCGGTCCGCTATCCACCCTAGATTACAACTAACTTAACTTGCCTCCTCATTAGGGTAGTCTACTGTTCATAACAGGTCTGTTAATTCCAATCTTTCGATCTAGGAGCGAATTTAACCATATTAAGGGGTTTAGAAGCTTACACTCAACTAAACTTATTACAGTTATATTGTCATGGGACAGTTCTCACAAACAATCATCTAACCTATTCATGACCTCATCAATTCCCTACCATGGCTCCCCTAATCCTAACATAAGGAGAATTAGCTACTCATGCTTTTCATGTAATTAACAACAATAACAATAAATATGCTAAGGCAAGACATGATAGAGAGACTAAAGGAATAAGATTGCACAAACTAATGATAATAATTAAGCAGTAATTAAGGAACAACTAAGTTAAGAAGAACAATAATTAAGAGCAAGAAAGAATTAAATTGAGATTAAGAGAAGGGAAAGATTACAATGTAGCAAATCCGGAAAAGAGGCAAGCAAGAATAACAATGATTAAGAGTAAAGTAGTGTATTCAAGCATTCCAAAGATAATTAAGACCTAATGACGACTTCCTTTATATAGGGAAGCGTTTTTATTAACAAAAATAACCTAACACAGAATATAAATCCTGAGTATACGTGCTAGTCACTCGATCGATCAACTTCATTCCTCTCGATCGAGTTGTTCTTCAGCAATTCTTCTCGATCGAGCAACTTAGGCTCTTGATTGAACACCTCCAGAATAGCTCCCTTCGATCGAGTACATCAGGGACTCGATCAAACACTTCATCTGCCAAAACTACTCGATCGACCACCAAATCCTCTCGATCGAGTGTAATCCACTGAAATCAGAAAGGAACTCGTTTGGTTAGCTTCCAAGGACCACCTTTACGCTTCCCGAGGTACAACATTCTGCTCTAAATTTCCATCTCCTCAAAATGCATGATGAGAGGAATGAAAAAGGTACGATATCGCCACTTTAAGGTCCATTTCTTGCAAATGGGACAAGACGAACCAAAGTAGTCAATTCGAGGCATTTTGCAATACAAAATAATGAAAATGATACAGAAATACGTGCAATAAAAGGCTAAAAAGACTAATAAATTGTACGTATCAATGTGCTATCAATTTAGCTCCGCTTCACCCCATGTAGTCAAGTTAGTGCTCTTCTCCTACAAAGGACACCAAACCTCATAGAATATGCATAGAAGGAGGCTAAAGACAAGAAACGACCCTAATAAATATTAAAAAACATAGGAACTAAGCTAGTTAGGGGACTAATTGTGCGTAAATAGGAGTTACATCGAATATCCCCAAACCGAATCTTTGCTCGTCCTGAGTAAAGAGGTGACTAAGACTAATACCCTTATTTAAACTATCCTAATAATATAGCCGATGTGATGAGATAATTAGCGGGTCTTACTCCGCCCTTTCAACTCACAACAAGACATCCATGAGGTAAGATGCCTTCTTGCAAGGCAAGGTGGGGCTTACCAAAATGGCGATACATCCAAGCATTAAGCACACAAAACAAATAGAGGATGCATCAACAAAAGAATAGCCATTTTCCTCATCTAAGTGGCTGAAATCACCTCCAAGGGAAGCAATTCAAGGGCACACACTCCATCATAGATATTGGTTCTTCTAGTTACTAAGTCCAAGAGGATACAAACAAGTCACCTCCAAGTTGTGTTAAACTAGGTTACCTTTGTCCACAATTGCTAAATGCTTTTGTCAAGAGCCAAGTCCCTATGGTGTTAGAAAACACTGTAGGATCGCGGAATTCCTCCTCTTGCCTAGACAAGATGAAGGGTCGTCCCCTCTCCACCATGCAACAAAGATAGGATCATCAAGGATAAAGGGATTCAAAGTGTATGAGTTTCATGATGGTAGTTTGCTTTTGGGTTTATTTTTCCCCCCATTTTTTGTAACATGTTGACATTGAAGAACATTTCTTGCCATTTTTTATGTTTGGCATTTTGATACATGGCAATTTCTGTTTTGCATTTTTTGAACATTTTTCAATGTAACCCCATTTGTAGCATGGGTACTTCTATTAAAGCATAGGAGTCTATTTTTGCTCCTCTTTTCATTTAATAAAATTTGCAAACATTTGACATTTGATAACTTGAACTCAGTTTGTCATTTTTGTGCCCATTCTCTTTTTGTTGATAAAATATGATGATAGAAGTGCAAAGGACGGTTGCATGGCTTCAAAGGTCACCTTGGAATAAACGGTAGCCAAGGATTTATCACACCACAAGGTACTCTTGACTAGGCCTTAGTCCATGGGTCAAAATATACTAGTATGACACATCCTAGGGTGTCTTCCCAGCTCTGAAATATGACCCGACAACGGTCAATGGTTCATTCTTGAGACGGTCTGAAGAAGGTTCGAGCTACAACAAGGACAAAGTAGTGTATTTTCAACCTAAGTCCACTGATGCCGGTATGAGAGACCTAGAAGAGAGGGCCAAATTACTTCTGACGGCCCCATATCCAGAGAGACTAGTGCCTTCGAAGGATCAGGTATATTTCGAAAAAAATTAAAGCTTCTGTTAGAAGTTTGAATGTCCAGGTTCCTTTTCTAGAGCTAGTTAATCAAGTGCCTGCTTATATGAAATTCATGAAGCAATTATTGTCTAAAAAGCGGTCACTTGATAAGGTCGAGTCAGTTGCTTTAACTGAAGAGTCTTCTTCTTATTTGACTCACATTGCTCCTCACAAGTTAGCTGACCCTGATAGTTTTTTTGTTCCTTGCAAAATTGGTACCTTCTCAATTGAGAAGGCATTATGTGATCTAAGAGCTAGCATTAGTGTCATGCCATTGAGTTTATCTTGGAAGTTGGGTCTGACCAAGTTTGCAGTTACTAATATGACTGTACAGATGGCTGATCGTTCAGCAGTTCAGCCAGTAGGGGTCTTAGAGGATATTCCTGTGCAGATTGACCGATTCTTTTTCCCGGTTGACTTTATTATTTTGGACATACCAGAGGATGTTCAGATCCCAATTATATTGGGTAGACAAATTTTGCACACTGCTGGTGCAATAATTGATGTTGGGAATAAGAATCTCTCCTTCAAGGTGGGGAAGCAGTCAATTGTTTTTGCCCAAACCCCCAAAAAGAAGGACGTTATGTGCCCTGTAACTTGCAATGTTGTGTCTGATAATAAATCCTATGTTGTGTTACCTGACATTCCTGCTTCAGTACCTGTGCCTATTCCTGCTATAACACCTCCGCCCCAGATTGGGAGCAATATGGAGGAAGATTCTTCTATTTTGACTATTGCAGGAACTGGTTTGGGGAAGGAAGAACCATTTGTTGTTCCAGCTGTGAAGGAACCAATTACTCAGATAGGTGGATTAGGATGTATTAGTTACGGCACAAATGAGGAACCGGAGGACAGCCCAACGAAGCAAGAGCCGAGGAAAGTGTCGGAGTATGATTTGGAGTTTGATGAGCCGGATGATCCAAGAGCTTAGGAGGTTCCTAGAGCTGGAAATGACCCGCTGAGTATTCCAGATGGTGGAGTAGAGTGGAGACCTGCTGAGGAGATTCGTACCATGGAGGGAACTTCCTGTAGCCAGAACCCGTGGACAGAGCTATTTCACATCTTGGGTTTTGCGAGACTTCGCTTTTATTGGTTTCCTTAGGATTCTATAGACTATAGACTTTGAATTTGGGTTTAGCGCAATTTTGGGCGTTGTATTTATGTGCAATTTGCAGGTTTTAGACCAAGTTAACTCAATTTATTTAGCTAATTCGAAGAAAGTATTGTTTCATCAAGTAAGTCAGTCGATCGACCAGAACCATCGGTCGATCGACTGCCCTTTGCAGCACAGGAGCTTCTGTCTTAGTTGACCTAGTCGATCGACCTGTACCAGCGGTCGATCGACCACTATTGCTGCTGTACCTGTTTCGCGATCATTCCCCTGCTGTGTTTGGTCGTTTTGCGGAGCATGAAAGGGAGTACCTTATGGTAGCACTGCTGGCTACTGAAACCTCCTAGCTCAGCTAGTTTGCGGAGGTTTCCTTTTGCGCTTAAAATCTTGTGATTTTCCGAGTCACCTTTATGTCTTATTTAGTTAATTTATCGCAATTTCCCATTTCCCATTGTTTCTTTACTCACATGATTTTGAACAATGGGGACATTGTGTGATTTGGTTTGGGGAAGTGTTTTGCGTCGAATTTGCATTGTTTTTATTGCATTTCAGTTACACGTTTATTGCATTTCTGCTTGCATTGTATTTATTTCCTATATATACAAAAATAAAAATTCAAAAAAAAAACTGAAAAATCCCAAAAATTCAAAAAAAATTCACGTTTATTTTAGCATGTAGGTCGAGTTGGAACGGTAGTATTTCAATGATGACATTGCATTTTCAGCTGTTTATGCCTAAGCCGTGCTTAATTGACATGTTTTTAGTAGAATCACATATGCATGTCTACGAGTTTTCGTTAAATTATTTGCTGAACTTGAAACTTGACTTAGATTTTTGGCAAACTACATTATATTATGAGTTTTAGAGCCTTATAACTGGTGACATTCATGACCGGTTTATTTAGGAATGTGAGTAGTACTCCTTATGAGACGTGTTATAACAATATGCATAAATATGAAATTAATCTGCTTAATACCTGTATTTATTCGGTTTGTGGTTTGTTGACACATGTAGAAGAGGTTCGCCTTTATTCATTTTACCCATAAGCCCCACAAAAGCCAAATTTGCCTTTTTTGTCCCATAAGCTACATTCCATATTTAGCCTACCCTTGCTAAGCCAGTATTGGTAGTCGTTCGGGGATATTGTATTGCATTTTGGTTTTTATGTCTCGTGTTGAGAATATGTTGGTGAAATGATGAAGGGAAAGAAAAGAAAAAAGAAAAAGAAAAAGAAAACAGGAATTCGAAAAAAGGATCAGTCGATCGACCGTCCCACTTGGTCGATCGTCTGCTTTCTGCAGTAGCGAAAGAAAATTCGAAAAATCACATGGTTTTTATTATTATTAGATGGTGATTTTGTTCCCATGTTGCGATTAATATTATTTGGGGAATTAATATTTTATGAGATTGTGAGATTTGTGCTTAAACTGATAGCACCGTTGTTGATTGAATCTTGAGTATGAAGTTGGAATATTTTATAGTTTGGTTTTCAGTAGTTGCTTGCTTAGCTTTAACTCCGCTTTACCAAATTCATTTTAGCCCCTTCTTACCCATAGCCTCACATATTCAAATTTACCTCGGCATGAGTCATGGTCTTTTATGGCTGGAATGCATATGTATGGTTGTAGAGATCATTTTCATATTAGATTGCATGCATGTTCTTATAGGTCGTAGTTAGGTGAGAGTCATTACAAAATTACTTCTTTCTATCTTTTACATATATTCACCTATGCTTATTTGTGTGATTTGAGCGACCCGTGAGAGTCCAATTTGATAAGTCTCTACGGTCAACGGTTCAGCAGCTTTTAACGACTTCATAACTCGTTTGCATGATTCATATTGCTAGTTGATTGTCAATTGTTGCATTAAATTGGGTTAGGCTTTACAGTTTGCATTTTGCTCTAAGAATGAACGCGTTCCATTAGGCTTTAAGATCGAGTCTAGTTCTTGCTTGGGGACAAGCAAGGGTTTAGTTTGGGGAAGTTTGATGCGTGTCCTAAATATGATGTTTTACACCCTATTTTACACGCATTTCAGAGCTCAATTATGTAGTATATGCTTCTATTTTCCCTATTTCCGTCTACTTTCGTGTTTTTAATTAATATTGCAGAAATGGGAAGAATGCAGCGGAAAATGAGTTGAATTCGTCCCCGAGTACTAGGCATAGGACTTGACATGAAGATTTGACTCAGGAAATGAACTCGGTGCGCTTAGCAAGGCCTGAAAGATAGATTTGCGAGAGTTTCAGAAGCGGATTACCAGCTGAGTTGGTCTATAGACTGACCTACATGGTCTATAGACTGTCAGAATGCTGAACAGTTTACTGCAGGAAGAGCAGTCAGCCGATCGATTGAGTCCATGGTCGATCGACCACATGAGCTGACGTGCAAGTTTTATTTTAAATCAGAAGCTTATGATATTCTCGACCTTTGGTCGATCGACTGGTTGATATGGTCGATCGACCACTTATGCAACCTGATGAGAATTAAAAGATTTTAACCTAAGCCCATTTGTAATTAGGTTTGGAGAAGGGTTTTACATGACACTTCTATATAACGTAACTTCTTCCTACTGCTTAGGAGAGAGGGATTTTTGGAAGAGAATTCAGTAAAGACTCTTTTTACAGATTCAACTTTATTGTTTCAATTATCATTCATTTATTAAGTTTAGTTTTCAATAAAAGTTCTTTTTGCATTCGGAATTGCTTCCTGCCCTTTTTAATTCGGTAACCCTCTTTTAATTTCAGTTTACTTTAATTCTTTTGTTAGATTAGAATTGATAGAATAGCATCTCAAACCCTTAATTCAATTATTTCAAGTTTATTATTCAATTACGTTAATTATGCCTTCTTTAATTGTTGTTATCAATTTCGTAGTTGTTGTTAAATTTACCATGAGCAGCTAAATTCACCCTGCTAAGATGTGAGGGGATCTGCATTGTAGACGGCGTAGAATAGGTAGACCTGAGTCGGGGTATGGTTAATCGACTGACCTTGTTGGTCGATCGAATGTACCCGTTGGTCGATCGACTGGCTTAACTGGTCGATCGACTGCATCACGTTAGATTAGCACCGTTTCAATGTTTTAATTGCAATATTAACGACGAGACCGAGAGGAGACTTGTTAAATACTTAGGAGTTGACCAACCCAGAATATCGAGAGATAGGGAAGGTAAATAAACTAATAATTGAAACGACTAAATTACGTTAAGATCGAAAGATAAGTAATTTAGGCTTTAGGAATCACTTTTTGGGGCGAGAGCTAGTATTAGTGAGACCTAGGGACCAGTAGCATAGGCTGAAAGGCGCTTCTAGTTAAGTTGGACCGAGAGGACTTCTTATTTGCCCATCTACATGATTTTTATCAGACTTACTTAGGAT
This sequence comes from Silene latifolia, assembly GCF_048544455.1. Taxonomy (NCBI): domain Eukaryota; kingdom Viridiplantae; phylum Streptophyta; class Magnoliopsida; order Caryophyllales; family Caryophyllaceae; genus Silene; species Silene latifolia. The sequence continues at coordinate 438,526,529 of NC_133538.1, read as the reverse complement.
TACCGCCGTCAAAACTGCAGTGAACCGATCGTCTTAGCTCCCTTTTAGTCATTGTTCACATCCTTTTACTTTATTCGCAAATTTATTCGTTTTAACTTTAGATTTATTTTATTTTCATTCATTAGTTATAGCTCAAAATCAAACCCCCCATCACTTATAAACTAAATTTAGGCAACTAATAATTCCCTACCTCCCTGTGGTTCGACCCTGCTTACCGCTAACTTCTGTTAGTAGTAAATAGGTTTATAAATTTTATTTTTGATACTAAACGACGGTATCAAATTTTAGCGCCGTTGCCGGGGAGGCAGCGTAAATTTTTAGTTGTTTTAATTTTAGTTTTTGGTCTCAAGGAGCATCCGTTCCTTGAGGCAGTATTTATCATCTTCTTGTAATTTCTTCTTATATGCAGTTCACATTGCGCTAGACAGATACTATTAGAGAAGTTATTTCAGGAGGAAGGCTTGAGTACTCCTGAGAGATGGAGAGTAGAAGCATATCGCATCATTCTGGGCCTAATGTTCAGGATATCCCAAAGGGATACGCTCTCCCAGCTGGTACAGATGGTTCCTTTGAGCTCGTCCTTCGCATATATATTTAGTGGACAGGAACCAATTTAGTGGAGCTGCAGATGAAGACCCAACAAAGCATATGGAGGTTTTCATTGATTATGTCTGTTCTATTCGTTCACCAGAGGGCGTGACACAGGATTAGATCAAAGAAACTCTGTTTCTCGTTTCGCTCCAAGATGCTGCTTGGGAGTGGTATAGGGATTTGGATAGAGAAGCTTTGGGTATTACGGATTGGAATTCATTGGCTCTAGCTTTTTACAAGAAATACTTTTCACCGTCTAAGACAAATGCAATTAGAGCCCAAATTACAAATTTCAAGCAGTGGCCTGATGAGGAATTTCACGAATCCTGGATCAGATTTAAGAAGCTAGTCCGCTATATTCCACACCACGTATTTCAGCAGTGGTATTTGTGCAACCAGTTCTAAATTGGATTGTACGATGACCACAAGAGTATTCTTGATGCAGCAGTTAATGGCCGGTTCTAAAATAACATTGGTGATAATAAGGATTGGAACACGATTGAAGAGATGACCACTCACCGTGCAGAATATGGTAATCCTAGGGGTAACACATGGTTGAGCTCGAATGATAATAGTGCTATCCTTGCATAATTGGAGGCTATGAGTATCAGATTTGATATGCTGGAGAAGAAGCAGGAGGAATTTAATTTTGAACAACATTATATGCCTCCTTATGTAGCTCCACCATTACCCACTCCTCCGTAGCAACTATTAAATGATGAAGTTGCAGAGTTAACAAATTTAGTGCATTTGCTTATGGTGGAAGTGCAGAAAAGTAATGCTGCGAACGAGGCCTCAATCACGGAGCTGAAGTCTCATTTAGATAACTTAGACAAGAATGCAGCTGAAATTCCGGGACAATTTCTTTCTCTGAATCACCGTGTAGAAACCATACATGCAATGACGCTGAGGAGTGGGTCTACCCTTGATGGGCCCACTATGGTAGAAGGTTTTCCCGAGGGAGATGTGGCTGAACCAACTGGAAAAATGACTGAAACAGCGAAAAGGAACAAATCAGAAAAAACGAACAGCAGCATAAGCAGTCGATCGACTTCAAAGGGTGGTCGATCGACCGCTTCCAGTCAACAGTGGCGAGTTTGTGATGTTTCTGGAAAATCTGAAAAATTGAGCAACAACGATGTTGGTCGATCGATTGACCACATTGGTCGATCGACCAGCTACAATCCTTCAGTGAAAGTTTTTGATTCTGCTGAGAATTTTGGGGAAGAGGAGATCAGTCGATCAACTGACCTACATGGTCGATCGACTAAAGATGCTGCTGACAACGAGCCTTTCCGTCCTCCTTTACCTGATAAGTTGAGGGAATTTTTGTTCGGGGGTACGATGACCCCGCAATTTTTGAAGCAAGCTCCCAATGCTGATGGGACGATTCCAGCTCTGAAATATGACCCGACAATGGTCAATGGTTCATTCTTGAGACGGTCTGAAGAAGGTTCGAGCTACAACAAGGATAAAGTAGTGGATTTTCAGCATAAGTCCAATGATGCCGGTATGAGAGACCTAGAAGAGAGGGCCAAGCTACTTCTGACGGCCCCATATCCAGAGAGACTAGTGCCTTCGAAGGATCAGGTATCTTTCGAAAAATTTAAAGTTGTTGTTAGAAGTTTGAATGTTCAGGTTCCTTTTCTAGAGCTAGTTAATCAAGTACCTTCTTATATGAAATTCATGAAGCAATTATTGTCTAAAAAGCGGTCACTTGATAAGGTCGAGTCAGTTGCTTTAACTGAAGAGTCTTCTTCTTATTTGACTCACACTGCTCCTCACAAGTTAGCTGACCCTGATAGTTTTTCTGTTCCTTGCAAAATTGGTACCTTCTCAATTGAGAAGGCATTATGTGATCTAAGAGCTAGCATTAGTGTCATGCCATTGAGTCTAGCTTGGAAGTTGGGTCTGACCAAGTTTGCAGTTACTAATATGACTGTATAGATGGCTGATCGTTTTGCAGTTCAGCCAGTAGGGGTCTTAGAGGATATTCCTGTGCAGATTGACCGATTCTTTTTCCCGGTTGACTTTATTGTTTTGGACATACCAGAGGATGTTCAGATCCCAATTATATTGGGTAGACAATTTTTGCACACTACTGGTGCAATAATTGATGTTGGGAATAAGAATCTCTCCTTCAAGGTGGGGAAGCAGTCAATTGTATTTGCCCAAACCCCCAAAAAGAAGGACGCTATGTGCCCTGTAACTTGCAATGTTGTGTCTGATAAGAAATCCTATGTTGTGTTACCTGACATTCCTGCTTCAGTACTTGTGCCTATTCCTGCTATAACACCTCCGCCCCAGATTGGGAGCAATATGGAGGAAGATTCTTCTGTTTTGACTATTGCAGGAACTGGTTTGGGGAATGAAGAACCACCTGTTGTTCCAGCTGTGAAGGAACCAATTACTCAGAGAGGTGGATTGGGATGTCTTAGTTACGGCACAGATGAGGAACCGGAGGAGAGCCCAACGAAGCAAGAGCCGAGGAAAGTGTTGGAGTATGATTTGGAGTTCGATGAGCCGGATGATCCAAGAGCTTGGGAGGTTGCTAGAGCTGGAAATGACCCATTGAGTATTCCAGATGTTGGAGTAGAGTGAAGACCTGATGAGGAGATTCGTACCGTGGAGGGAACTTTCTATAGCCAGAAGCCGTGGTCAGAGCTATTCCGTAGCTTGGGTGGATGAACTATTCATTTCATGGGCTTTTTAAGACCCTTTTATTGCTGTTTTAAAACAATTTAATGTTTTGGTTTGCGCAAGACTTCGCTTTTATTGGTTTGCTTAGGATTCTATAGACTGTAGACTTTGCATTTGGGTTTAGCGCAATTTTGGGCACTGTATTTATGTGCAATTTGCAGGTTTTAGACCAAGTTAACTCAATTTATTAAGTTAATTCGAAGAAAGTACTGTTTCGTCAAGTAAGTCAGTCGATCGACCAGACCCATCGGTCAATCGACTGCCCTTTGCATCACAGGAGCTTCTGTCTTAGTTGACCTAGTCGATCGACCTGTACCAGTGGTCGATCGACCACTATTGCTGCTGTACCTGTTTCGCGATCATTCCCCTGCAGTGTTTGGTCGTTTTGCGGAGCACGAAAGGGAGTACCTTATGGTGGCACTGCTGGCTAACTAAACCTTCTAGCTCACGCTGGTTTGGGGAGGTTTCCTTTTGCGCTTAAAATCTTGTGAGTTTCTGAGTCACCTTTATGTCTTATTTAGTTAATTTATCGCAATTTCCCATTTCCCTTTGTTTCTTTACTCACATGATTTTGAACAATAGGGACATTGTGTGATTTGGTTTGGGGAAGGATTTTGCGTCGCATTTGCATTGTTTTTATTGCATTTCAGTTACACGTTTATTGCATTTCTGCTTGCATTGTATTTATTTCCTATATATACAAAAATCAAAAAAAAAAAATTCAAAAATCCCAAAAATTCAAAAAAATTTCTCGTTTATTTTAGCATGTAGGTCGAGTCGGCACAGTAGTATTTCAATGATGACATTGCATTTTCAGCTGTTTATGCCTAAGCCGTGCTTAATTGACATGTTATTAGTAGAATCACATATGCATGTCTACGAGTTTCGTTAAATTATTTGATGAAATTGAAACTTGACTTAGATTTTTGGCAAACTAAATTATATTCTGAGTTTTAGAGCCTTATAACTGGTGACATTCATGACCGGTTTATTTAGGAATGTGAGTAGTACTCCTTATGAGACGTGTTATAACAATATGCATAAATATGAACTTAATCTGCTTAATACCTGTATGCATTCGGTTTATGGTTTGTTGACACATGTGGAAGAGGTTTCCCTTTATTCATTTTACCCATAAGCTCCACAAAAGCCAAATTTTCCTTTTTTCTCCCATAAGCTACATTCCATATTTAGCCTACCCTTGCTGAGCCAGTATTGGTAGTCGTTCGGGAATATTGTATTGCATTTTGGTTTTTATGTCTCGTGTTGAGAATATGTTGGTGAAATGTTGAAGGGAAAGTAAAGAAAAAAGAAAAATAAAAAAACAGGAATTCGAAAAAAGGATCAGTCGATCGACCGTCCCACTTGGTCGATCGACTGCTTGCTGCAGTAGCGAAAGAATATTCGAAAAATCACGTGGTTTTTATTATTATTAGATGGTGATTTTGTTCCCATGTTGCGATTAATATTATTTGGGGAATTAATATTTTATGAGATTGTGAGATTTGTGCTTAAACTGATAGCACCGTTATTGATTGAATCTTGAGTATGAAGTTGGAATATTATATAGTTTGGTTTTCATTAGTTGCTAGCTTGGCTTTAACTCCGCTTTACCAAATTTATTTTAGCCCCTTCTTACCCATAGCATCACATATCCAAATTTACCTCGGCATGAGTCATGGTCTTTTATGGTTGGAATGCATATGTATGGTTGTAGAGATCATTTTCATAATAGATTGCAGCCATGTTCTTATAGGTCGTAGTTAGGTGAGAGTCATTACAAAATTACTTCTTTCTATCTTTTACATATATTCACCTATGCTTATTTGTGTGATTTGAGCGACCCGTGAGAGTCCAATTTGATAAGTCTCTACGGTCAACGGTTCAACAGCTTTTAACGACTTCATAACTCGTTTGCATGATTCATATTGCTAGTTGATTGTCAATTGTTGCATTAAATTAGGTTATGCTTTACAGTTTGCATTTCGCTCTAAGAATGAACGCGTTCCATTAGGCTTTAAGATCGAGTCTAGGTCTTCCTTGGGGACAAGCAAGGGTTTGGTTTGGGGAAGTTTGATGCGTGTCCTAAATATGATGATTTACACCCTATTTTACACGCATTTCAGAGCTCAATTATGTAGTATATGCTGCTATTTTCCCTATTTCTGTCTACTTTTATGTTTTTGTGTAATATTGCAGAAATGGGAAGAATGCAGCGGAAAATGAGCCGAATCCGTCCCCGAGTACTAGGCATAGGACTTGACATGAAGATTTAACTCGTGAAATGAACTCGGTGCGCGTAACAAGGCATGAAAGATAGATTTGCGAGAGTTTCAGAAGCGGATTACCAGCTGACTTGGTTTATAGTTTGACCTACATGGTCTATTGACTGTCAGAATGCTGAACAGTTTGCTGCAGGAAGAGCAGTCAGTCGATCGACTGAGTCCATGGTCGATCGACCACATGAGCTGACGTGTAAGTTTTATTTTAAATCAGAAGCTTCTGATATTCTCGACCTTTGGTCGATGGACTGGATGATATGGTCGATCGACCACTTATGCAACCTGACGAGAATTAAAAGATTTTAACCTAAGCCCATTTGTAATTAGGTTTGGAGATGGGTTTTACGTGACACTTCTATATAACGTAACTTCTTCCTACTGCTTAGGAGAGAGGGATTTTTGGAAGAGAATTCAGTAAAGACTCTTTTTACAAATTCAACTTTGTTGTTTCAATTATCATTCATTCATTAAGTTTAGTTTTCAATAAAAGTTCTTTTTGCATTCGGAATTGCTTCCTGCCCTTTTTAATTCGGTAATCCTCTTTTAATTATTGCAAGTTTATTATTCAATTACGTTAATTATGCCTTCTTTAATTGTTGTTATCAATTTCGTAGTTGTTGTTAAATTTACCATGAGCAGCTAAATTAACCCTGCTAAGATGTGAGGGGATCTGCAATGTAGACGGCGTAGAATAGGTAGACCTGAGTTGGGGTATGGTCGATCGACTGACCTTGTTGGTCGATCGAATGTACCCGTTGGTCGATCGACTGGCTTAACTGGTCGATCGACTGCATCGTGTTAGATTAGCAACGTTTCAATGTTTTAATTGCAATATTAACGACGAGACCGAGAGGAGACTTGTTAAATACTTAGGAATTGACCGACCCAGAAGATCGAGAGATAGGGAAGGGAAATAAACTAATAATTGAAACGACTAAATTACGTTAAGATCGAAAGATACGTAATTTGGGCTTTAGGAATCACTTTTCGGGGCGAGAGCTAGTATTAGTGAGACCTAGGGACCAGTAGCATAGGCTGAAAGGCGCTTCTAGTTAAGTTGGACCGAGAGGACTTCTTATTTGCCCATCTACATGATTTTTATCAGACTTACTTAGGATTACCGCCGTCAAAACTGCAGTGAACCGATCGTCTTAGCTCCCTTTTAGTCATTGTTCACATCCTTTTACTTTATTCGCATATTTATTCGTTTTAATTTTAGATTTATTTTATTTTCATTCATTAGTTATAGCTCAAAATCAAACCCCCCATCACTTATAGACAAAATATAGGTAACTAATAATTCCCTACCTCCCTGTGGTTCGACCCTGCTTACCGCTAACTTCTGTTAGTAGTAAATAGGTTTATAAATTTTATTTTTGATACTAAACGACGGTATCAATATGCTTCTATCAACTTCTATGCCATGTAAACTAAATGCAAACTCTTAGCAACACATTGGTTCATACCGCATCAATTAAAATATAGTGACTTTGTCATTAACATACAAAAAGGAGGAAGGAGATTTGGAAATATCATACCATGCGGTCTTCTATTTCCTTCATGCCTTAAATGTGGCGTAGTCGACCCAATTTGATAAGAGTGATAAACAAACAAATATATACAATATATACAATTCTAGACTACAAAGGAAAGAACATATTTTTGAGTTTTTTTTTCGAAATTTTTCACTTTTTATGTATTTTGGAATATAAATTCCCATCCCCCACTTTATTTTGGACATTGTCCTAAATATACATGTAGGAGTAGGAATGAAAAAGAAATACATGTTTTTAGGTTTTTTATTTTATGGACATGAAGTACAAATGCAATGTTATGATATGAATGCAAGCATGCTCTAAGTAAATGCAATTCTATATGACATATATAACAAATGAATGCAATCTAAACTACACTAAAGGATGCATGTTCTCTAGTAAACTATGGTCACCTATGATCAAACCTCCCAAACCGATTTAAGCACTATTTCTAGTGTAGGAGAAATGAGGTTGGGTCATTAGTGACTATGCATGAATGTAAATTTAACTATATGCAATCAACTATATGAGACATGTGAGATATATTACAATGCAAGCTATACTATATGAACTAATTAATGTAAATACAATATGAAATATTTCTCAAATGCAGGTCCATTCTATATGATTAACTATAATATATATTACTTCATGGTTTAACCTCCCCAAACCGATTTTAAACACTATTGCTAATGTAGGAAGAAAGGGGTTTAATCATGAGGTAACTACATAAATGCAACTATACATGAGAGATTGGTAAAGAAAAGAGTTCTTACAATCATTGTAGATGATGAAGATGGTAGATAGGAGGCATATATAGCAATGACACGAGACAAATGAGAGAAAAAGTGATCCGCTCGAGTTGTTTTCAACTCGCTCGAATTGGGGCTTGACTCGCTCGAGTCATTTTTTACCCGCGCGGGTTGAATATTGGGACGCCCGTTTTCTCCAGAAGTCGCCCAGATTTTGAGGCAGTGAAAAATCCTTCTTTCCTTTGGTTTCAACTCGCACGAGTTGAGGTCGGACCCCACGGATTTCAAGCAAATTTTGACCCAACACCTTTTTAATGATAAGAAGTGCGCAAGCCCAAAATCTCTATTTTTTTCATTTCTTTACATTTTTTGCCTTCTCATTTTCATCAATTTCCTTCAAAAAGCTCAATTAAAATATGAGATCCCTCCCTTTCATCTATCATGCAATAATTAAATGAATAAATGAATGCAAAATTACACTAAATGCATATATACAAGCTAATGGTTACTCAGGAACTCCATCAAACCAAAGGTTATCAATTAATAATTTTATGTCAAAATATCACAAGCAATCAAAGCACGTAGAAGTCGGTCAAATTCTTGGGAGTGGGACATGAATAGACATGGATAGCAACACGAGATTATACAATTGAATAATGCCCAAGTAATCGTTCGAACAAGCATGTGAAGAACATTATGACAAAAATTATAAGAGATGTAATGGATGGAAGGGACATGAAATGGGTAGTTGCTTTGCACTTCATTTAACTCATCCTCCAAATAGTCAAAATCACCACATTCGAGGCAAGTACTCTCACTCTCATCCAAGGTAACTTCAATAGTGTCTATTTGGGGTTCTCAAATGTCATCATAATCCTCATCCCAACAAGGTCCATTATCAAAGGGGTTGTCGTAACAAGGCTCACCAAGCTCAACACAATTGTCTCCATCTAAAATGTCATCCTTAAAGGGTGAGTTTTCACTCAAGCTCATATCCATCTCACTCTCACTTTGCCCATTAACATCAAATTTCATGGAAGTTGGGTTCATTGTTACACAAGAAGAGTAGGATGACGGCATCCAAGCATTGGTTTCAAAATCAAGAATTTACTCATCATCATCATCACTCTCTTCATGTATCACTCCATCTTCCCAAGGAGGGGCAAATTTGTGAACATAGTGGGTTGGCTCAAGGTTATAGGAAGGTGTTTCATTCTCACAAATCTCATTTTCATCATAGTTTTCCTGAATGAATTTTTGAAATGTGGTTTTTATCGCTTCCATACCTTCCTTGGGACACTCAAATATGTCATGCACAATTTATTTAAGACATTCGGTGGCCATGAACTCAACAAATTCCCAAAATTCCTCACAACTCATCTCACATATCCTACCACCACTCAAGTGAAATGCTAAGTGGCGGGTTTCAAGGTTCATGCCATTATAATTAACACAACATGCTTCATAATTTGAAAGAGTAAAACCATGATGCCAAGCATGAGTCATATAATCTTCAAATCTTGTAATATACTTATCAAATGACTCATTTTCAAATTGCCAAAATGTAGATATGTTGAACAAATGAAATAAAGCAAGTACAAGAATTAAAATTCTCAAGAAACCAAGATCCCTCTAGAAGAAGCACAACTAAAACTAGACAAAATAACGATTCGAATACAAAACACCGTCCCTGGTAACGGCGCCATTTTGATGGTGAGCATGTCGTTCGCTCTCAAACACATTTATATCCAACTACTACCATAGCAAGCAAGTCGGGGTCGAACCCAAAGGGCGGGGGTACTCAAATTGTTCACTCTAATTGTAGTTGCACTAGGGTGTCATGATTGGTTTGAGTTGATAATTCTAAACTAATGAAAGCAATAAAAATAAGGGTGTGATCAAATGATAAACAATACTAGGGAATCATGGGATCATAGGGGAATCATGGTGAGATTAAACAAACAAGTTTCATAGATGCAAGCAATTATTATTGTTTGAATCGATTTAATGCATATCTTACGATTTCTAGGGGAAACTTAGGTCCCGAAGCCGAGTCGGTCAAGACTGTACAACATCTAAAAGTTGAATTGGTTTTTCTTATTAATGTGATATAACATAAATGAGTCTTAGAAAGGTTTGGGTCCCGGAGCCGAGTCGGTCAAGACTGTACAACACCTACAAGTTAACTTAATTCTTCCTAATCAACTATATGCATGGTCTAACAAGCCTTGAGTTGGTTTATGTCTTACAAGTCTTGTTGAAAGGATAAGAGAAACATGCTAGGTTGTTGTTTTGTGTGGATTTTGCGCAAGGCGAAATCGGGTCAGGGTAGAGTTATGCAAGGTTAACTAGCTCTAAATGGTCTATTGGTCAGGTCGTCAGGCTTAAATGTAAAGCTGTAAATACAATAACAATAACAATAACAATAACAATAATGAGACAAATAATTTTGTACGTGGAAAACCCTTGAATGGGAAAAAACCACGGGCACCAAGCCAGGAGAGGATTCACTATGTAATTTGGGAGAATAATTGTATAAGAATAACGATGCTTATATTTCTCTATGTATTGCGTATGTAAGTGTATGCTTCTTCTTGTGTAAGAATGAGATGAGTCAAATATCTTTAAAGTGTTCCTTATATAAGCTCCAATTTTGAACGGCTGGCTGATATGGTATTGAATGCAGATTATTCTCTATTATTGTCTGTAACAATGGCTAAATATACCTCCCTTAATTACTGCATTTACTGCGAGATCTTCTCATTCAATGCTGCGTATATAATCCTTTTATAATACGCGTTTATGGTCCAATATCGTCCTGATATTTTGACCGTTGTCCTCTCCATGGCTTGACGCCTATCTTCGTGTGTCCTGATAGCCGATACCCTGAAGGCCTGACAGTCAGGTTTAGATGAGATACTGATCAGGAAGGTCTGCGGATTTCCAGGCCTAACAATTGCCTCTTATCTCCTTATTTGTAGTGTGCTAGGACGAAAAAATGAGGAGATAACTTTATTTTTAGGAAGATTACCCAACGGTTAAGTTATGCTTAGTCAATTTCCTGTAACGGCTATTTTACTGCAGTTCATGACGTGTGTAAGATTTACTGCAACTTCCTTAATGATTATCCACTTTCTTTGCGGTTGAAACCCTAATCTTCTCCACTATAAATACCTGCGTGCTTCATTAAGTTGAACTCACCACAACAATTCTTCTTATTTCTCTCTTAATAATCCTTCTCTTAAGTTCTCTTAATTCCCAACTTCTTCAATATTCGATCAATTCTTCATAATCTTTCAAATAATGGCTGCAAAAAAAGAAATCTACCAGGGCAGTGGTTCCTGCAACCCCTCCTCCTTAGGATCCCGAGGAAATTTCTTTTGAAAATCTGACTACTTCTTCTGCTGCTCCACCTTCCACGATCAGTAAGCCCAGTGATTCTACATTGGAGATGATCTCAATATTCCATGGTGATTTTCAATTCAAGCCTACGAAGGCTTTACGTGAGGATCAGTCTGTTGCAAATCGTTTGAAGCCTGAGTTTGAGAAGATATTGAAGGATAAGGGGATCATCCTCGCCGATCTTTCAAGTCCGGATCCCCGAGAATTCTCCTATCAGGGCCGACTGGGCTTGTCCTGGTTGGTTCTGTATCCATGACTGCGCTTTCAGGGCAGGTTGTAAGCTTCCTTTTTCTCCTCTTATGGTTGAGGTTATTAAGGAGATCGGTGTTCCATCTTATCAGTTGATGCCTATGGTGTGGAAGGTTGTGTGTTCCATTGAGAATTTCTATAAAAAACACAATATTTCTTTTTCTCTTGATGATTTGAAGGCTTGTTATACCGTTAAAACAAATAGTCCTGGGCGTATAAGTTTTAAGGTCAGGGCTTCTACTACTCTTCTTTTGAGCAACCTGGACAGCGGCCATGATAAAGGCTGGGCTGCTGGGTACATGTTTGTCAGGACCAATTCTGTGGGTCCTGACTTGGCGTATTTAAATCATGAGGCTTGTGTTGCTGGTGAGTCTTTTAGTTTTTCTCTTTGCCCTGCATGTTTTACTTGTTAGTGAAAAATAAAATGAAATTTATAATAAGTCATACCTCTTATGTGTGTAGTTGATGATTGGGTTACTGAAACTGAGTATGCCACTCCCAATATTTCTTCTTTCCTTGCTATTCCTCCTTTGGAGTGGTCTTGGCCTCTCTGTTGTGAGGTTGGTCACCTTCCTCGCTGCTTGAAGGCTGACGGTTCTGCCAGGCCGACTAAACCTTCTGCGGCTATTAGTGCCGCTACCTCAGGCAGTAAGTCTATCTTAGTCTTTCTCTTCTTTTTGCTTTGGCTTGCTGATAATGTTTGGTTTATATTTCTAATATAGTATTTCATGTTGTAGCCACCAGGTCATCTACTCGCCTTGCCAGGTTTGGTATGGCTGACCTTTCAGCCAGGCTGGCTAAGATCAAGGAGGAAGGTTCCCAAGGAAGCGGGGATGCTGAGCCTGTTATTGATTTGACTGAACAGTCTGATGCTGCCAAGGTCACAATTGTACCTGATGCCCCTGTTGAAACAAGTTCAGCAGCCCAAAAAAGGAAAATTGAAGATGTTGACATTTCGCCGGTCGGTCGGGAAGTGAGAGCCAGGGTGGACAATATGGAGGCTGCTAGGGTGAAGATCAGGGATTACGCTGCTTCTAAATCAGATGTCATGCTCACCCTTGACCCTGTTAAGACTGCTACTCAGTCAGTTGCTTTGGTGGATCATTCAGTCAGCCTCTTGGCAGGTGCCTTGGCTGCTGTAAGGGAGGTAGGTTGGAAAAATATTTATGTGTGTTTTGTTTGAACATTTTTTAATATTGGGGTATATTACTCATACTTTTCTCTCTGTTTTTGGTCAGGGTACTACGACTTGTCTCCATAATTCCTATCAGGCTACTTCTTTGTTAGCCAGGATTGATCTGATGAAATCAGATTATGATAGGCTGAAGTCTTAGCTGGATTTTGCACGAGCTGACCTGGCTGCTAAAGCTGCTGACTTAGTGAGGGTGCAGGCTGAGAGAGATGCTGCTAAGACTGAGGCAGTTTCGAGCAACCGGCTGTTGCAGGAGGCCTTGGAAGGAAATGAGGAGCTCACCCAAGAGAGGGATGACTTGGAGTTCAAGCTAGATGATGCTTCCCTCTACTTCTATATCAAGGGAAGGGCTGCTGCTATGTTAGAGTCTGTTGAGGCCAGGGCAAAGTGGAACCCCGAAGAGCGAGATGGCTTTTCTTTGCTTCAAAGTATCCTGACCTGCATAATATGGAAAATGAACAGGAGGTCGACTCTCCAGGGGAGCAGGATGTTGATGCTGATCCGGCTAAGAGTAGGGAGAAGGATGTTGATGCTGGTACTGTTTCTAAGGAGAAGTAGTAATTTATTTTTTCAGTTGGTATTTTGGCCCATCCAGGGCGGATGTCCCTGGACAAACAATATTTTTCTTTTCCTGTCTTGGGTCAGGGAGACTATCCCTGGCCTTTATGAATATTTTGGCGCCTTTGCCCCAGGGGGTAAGGGTTTTTATTAATATAGGCATGGTGGCCTTCTTTTGGCTGATTTTGCTTTTGACTTTTCTTGGTTTGTGAGTTTCATCCTGTTGGGCCTGTCAAACATTTTGTTTGAATAACCTGCACATCATTTTTGTTTTATTTTGTTATTCATGAGTAATTCAACCAAGTACAGTTTTTTGCTATAATGGTTGAAGGGGTGGGAAAACCGGCCTGTCAGGAGGGCTTATGTCCGCTGCCTAGCTGGAGGGCTTGGTATTCGGCCTGTCAAGAGGGCATTTTAGACTTAGTGTTTGGGAGAGAACACCCTTACACCTGTCTTGCTGCGTCCAGCCGGTTGTAATCCGTGGCAGTAAACCTAGTCAGGTCAGGCAATTATTTCATGCCTGATTGGTCCTGACATTTTACTGTATCTGGTGGCGGTTACCAACTCGTCAGGCACAGTCAAGTGCAGAATTTTTGTTTCAAAAATATATAATAGAGTAGCCCTCAATCCTGAATATTTATGCATATAATCTTTTATCATGTACAATTGCTCAGGATTCAAGAAGTAAATAAATAGGTTAGTTGAACAGATATAAAATACAGACAAGGCATGTAAAACATGTAGTTCATCACGTAGGACGTCAGGTTGAGTAGTGATTGAATTTATACCTGATTATAGCCTTATCTGATCTTTACATATGGAATAATTTTAAATGAGTTACATTCCAGGATCTCGGGATCATTTCCCCTTCTAGCGTTTGGAGCCTGTATGCTCCTTGTCCAACAATTGAATCGATTAAGTAAGGACCTTCCCATGTGGGAGCCAGTTTGCCTGCTGATTTTTCTTTTTTATTTGGAAATACCTTGCGTAGGACAAGGTCTCCTTCTTTAAAGACTCTGATCCTGATGTTTTTATTGTAAGTCCTGGCGACTGCTTGTTGATATGATGCTATCCTGATCTTGGCAGCATCTCTTAATTCTTCTGTTAGGACTAGGTTATCTTGCATTAGGTCTTTGTTTGCTTCAACATTGTTCAGGCTGTATCTTGATGTTGGCACCTGTACTTCTGCAAGAATGACAGCTTCACAGCCATACACCAGGGAGTAAGGTGTTTGGCCTGTTGCAGTTTTTGGAGTTGTCTTGTCAGCCCATCGTACTAATGGAAGTTCTTCAGCCCATCTGCCTCATCTTCTTTTCAGCTTCTTTTCTAGGCAGCTTATGACTACCTTATTGCTTGATTCAGCCTGGCCATTAGCTTTTGGATATCCAGGGGTTGATGTTACCAGGTTGATATTCCATTCTTGGATAAATGCTTGGGTCCTTTTCCCCACAAATTGATTTCCATTATCACATACTATTTCTGATGGGACTCCGTATCTGCAAATGATTTTTGTCCTGATGAAGGATATTACTTCCTTTTCTGTTACTTGCCTGAAAGAGTCAGCCTCAATCCATTTGGAGAAGTAATCAGTCATAGCCAACATGAATACTTTTTGTCCTGGAGCTACGGCCAGTTTTCCCACAATATCCATGCCCCACTTTATGAATGGTCAGGGTGCGAAAATTGAATGGAGGAGTTAAGATGGCTGATGTATGATTGTGCATGAATTTGGCAGGCTTCACATTTTGAAGAGTATTCCAGGCAGTCAGCCCTCAGTGTAGGCCAGTAGTAGCCTGTCCTGAGAACTTTGCTTGCCAGGCTCTTTCCTCCTTTGTGGTTGCCACAGTGTCCATCATGTATTTCTTGAAGTACAGTTTGGCTTCGTCAGGCTTCAAGAATCTCAGGTAGGGTCCAGCCTGCGATCTCTTGAACAGAGTGTTATTGATGATAGCATAAGTTAAAGCTCTAATTTTAAAAGCCCTTGCCTCATGTCTACCCCGAGGCAGTATTCCTCGGAGAAACCAATCATAATATGGTTTAGTCCAATAGTTATTGTCCTGATTGACAGGACTGATTTGTTCAGGTCTGCTGATGGCTGGCTCTAATAAGTGCACAATTGGTATTTTCTCAAAAACAGTGGGGGTAAAATTTGAACCTAGGCTGGCCAGAGCATCAGCCTGGGTGTTCAGGTCACTTGATATTTGATCTATGTCAAATAAAGCAAATTTAGCGGTAAGGTTTTTTGCATATTCTAAATACGAAATCATTTTTGCATCCTTAGCCGTATAAATTCCCTTTATTTGATTAGCAATTAGAAGTGAATCAGTTTTTACCTTTAGGTTTTGAACACCGAGGTCTAGACATACCTTTAAGCCTGCTATCAGGGCTTCATATTCTACTTCATTGTTCGTGGCTTTGAACTCACAGCTTACAGCCCGTGCTATCATATCTCCCTGGGGTGATTTAAGTACTAGTCTTAACCCTGTCCCCCTGGCATTTGATGCCCCATCTATAAATAGGGTCCATTCTTGGTCTGGGGTTTTATTTTCTAGTTGGTTGACCTCTTTTATCAGGTCTGGTTCCAGGTTAGGGCTAAAGTCAGCCACAAAGTCTGCAAGGGCCTGCGATTTGATCGCTGCCATGGGTTCAAAGGAGATGTCGTATGTGCTAATCTGTACTGACCATTTGGCCATCCTGCCTGAAAGTTCAGGCTTACGTAGGACAGATTTTATGGGTAAATTGGTCCTGACTATAATGGGGTGACTTTCAAAATAAGGTCGCAATTTAGTACATGACATAATTAAAGCTAAGACATATGTTTCAAGTAGTTCATACCTCAACTCAGCATCTAGCAGGCTTTTACTTACATAGTAGACCGGATGTTGCTGACCGTCCTGCTCTTTTTACTAGGATCATGGCTGTTGTTGTGTCGATGTGAGATAGGTATATCTTGACAAAGGCTCTCCCTTCTCTGGCTTAGCCAGTAAGGGTGGAGATGATAAGTAGGATTTTAGATCCTGAAAAGATGTCTCATGTTCATCCGTCCATTGGAACTGTTTGTTCTTCCTGAGGAGGTTATAAATTTTTTTGCATCTACCCGGCCTATCAATTTCTGGATATCCTTGACAGACTTGGGTGACTGTAGTTCCAGGATAGCCTTTATCTGTTCAGGGCTAGCTTCTATGCCTCTTTTTGTGACCATATATCCAAGGAATTTGCCTGCAGAGACTCCAAAGTGGCATTTTGCAGGGTTTAGCTTCATGTTGTATTTTTCCAATATCTCAAATGCTATTTCTAGATGTTTCACATGATCTTCTGCATTTTTGGATTTCACCACCATGTCGTCTATGTATACTTCCATGTTGTCACCTATTTGGTCTTTAAACATCATGTTGACCTGGCACTGGTACGTTGCCCATGCATTCTTCAGGCCAAAAGGCATGGTAGTGTAACAGTAAATGCCTCGGTCTGTAATGAATGCAGTACTCTCATGGTCAGCAGGGTGCATCATTATTTGATTGAATTCACTGGAAGCGTCCATGAATGTCAACATCTCGTGGCCTGCTGTGGCGTCTACCATGGCCACAATATGAGGCAGGGGGAATGGATCTTTAGGACAGGCTTTGTTCAGGTCAGTGTAGTCTATACTGACTCTCCACTTTCCATTCTTTTTCTGCACAACAACTACGTTAGCCAACCACTCAGGGTGCATTACTTCCCTAAAAATCTCCCCATATCCAAGAGTTTTTCAACTTCTTCGTTAATAATGGTATTTCTTTGAGCTGCAAATTTCCGCCTTTTCTGCTGTACAGGCTTAAAAGATGGGTCAACATTGAGCTTATGTGTAATTTTATCAGCGCTAATTCCAGTTATATCAAAACGTGACCAAGCAAACCAAGATGATTTATTTTTAAGGAATTTGACCAGTTCAGACCTGACACTATCTGGTGCGTCAGATCCTATTAAAACATACTTGTCAGGGTACTCAGGGTCTAGGATTACCTGATCTGTTTCCATTTTGGGAGGTGCCATATAGGTACTTTTGACAGGGTACTGTAATTGCTATGCCAGGGACTTACCTGCTTTGGACGGCTTCAAGGCTGCTGTGTAGCATTCCTGGGCTATCTTGTGATGCCCTTTGATTGTGGCTATGCCCCAGTCTATTCGTATCTTGATACACTGGTGATAGGTTGACGGTACGGCCTTGACATTATGAATCCAGGGCCTGCCCAAGATAGCGTTGTAGGATGACAGGCAGTCAAGGACTCCAAATTTCTCATAAAATGAGACTCCTTCCATGTAGGTTGGGAGGTGGATTTCTCCTAGGGTGCTCCTGGTTTCACCACTGAATCCCACTAGGACGCTGGATTTCTTGATGATTTGGTCCTCGTTAATCTACATGGCTTTCAGTACGTCAAGCATAACCAGGTTCACTGAGCTCCCTCCATCTACCAGGATCCTTCTTAAAGTGGTTGTTCCAATCTGCATAGAAATTACCAGGCCATCATGATGAACATCAGGGATGCCCACCAGGTCACAATCATTGAAAGTGATTGTTGGGATATGATCCGGCTTGCAGGGTGATACGGCCCTTGGTGTCCTGGCTATCTTCTTTGCCGCTAAACTTGTCAGGCCACAAATTTCTGATCCGCCGGATATGAATTTTACTTCATAGATTGGTGGTGGTGGAGGGAGACTACGATCCTGCTTATGCTCCTGATTCTCTTTATCCCTGGTTTGCGTTCCTGCCTTTTGTCTTGATCAGGTCTTTCAAGTATCCAGATTTTAGCATGTAGGCCACTTCCTTCCTCAAGGTAAAACAATCATCCATGGTGTGTCCAATATCCATGTGAAATTCGCACCATTTAGAATTGTCTCTTCTGGGATTTGGATTTTTTTACTTCCTGGGCCATCTGACAGCTGATCCCATATTGTCAAGTCTCTAGATTAATCCTGCAATATCAACACCGAATTTATGTTCGGAAATAGGTGGATAAACTTTAACCTTACCTTGATACTCATGAGCCAGGTTAAATTCTGACTGATCTGGCCTGGAACATGGAGTAGGTCTATAGTTATTTCCTTTGTTGCTCTTCCTACTGCTCCTTTCATGATCCTTTGGTCTACTGGGTGATCCAAGTTTATAGCTTTTATCTTCTTCTAGCCTGATGAAAGCAAGAGTCTTAGCCTGAACGTCCTCGAAGGTGTGGCAGGGATACTTAGTGAGCTCGCTGTATAAGTCGCTATATGGTAGTAACCCCTATCTGAATGCCTCCACTACTGTTCCAACATCACACCTGGGTATGGATACTTTTTCCTTGTTGAATCTTGTAAGAAATGTCCTGAGAGTTTCATCAGGCTTCTGTGTAAGTCGGTAAAGGTCACTGGATCGTTTCTTCAACTTCCTGCTACTTGCGAACTGCTGGTTGAAAATGTTGATCAGGTTGGCAAAGGATGGATGCTCCCAGTTGGCAGGGTGATGTACCATTGCAGAGCATGGCCAGTCAAGGTCGTTCCAAATCCCTTGCACATGCAAACTTGTCTAAACTCGATGGGAATAGATGCAGCCATCATTTTCTGCCTGTAAAGAGCCACGTGATTTTGTGGATCCGTGGTCCCATCATAGACCCTCATGGATGGAATTGTGAACTTTTTTGGTAGGTCTACTTTTGCTATTTCGTCTATGAAAGGCGAATCAGCATAGCTGTCAGGGGCAGCTTCTTCCATGCTGGCAGGTACTCCAGGTATCTTATCGAATTTTTTGTTGAGTTTCTTGATCTCCTGAACCACTGCCATCATTATGGCTGCTGCGGATTCATCATGTTTGTCTTTACCATCTTTTGGTTCATCATCTCCATCAACAATTAATGGATTTAGGAATACTTGGGCTCCCAAAAAGCAAATGGGGTTCCTGGTTGGAATCTAGAGCCCCCCCTGTGTTTTTTTCTAATTTTTGCTTTATAGCTCACTCAGATTCTTTTAATTGCAGGATTTCTGCCTCAGTTTAGGCAACTCTTTCTTCCAGGCTTTCCAACTCAGCGATTTGTTGGAGAGCTTCATTCAATCGTTCTTCAACGGTGGGTAGGACCATTTTTGTAGGATTTTTGAATTTTTGTAGGATAATAAAAAAAGATTTAAAGAGCTAGATGCCCCACGGTGGGCGCCAATTATTTTGTGTGGATTTTGCACAAGGCGAAATCAGGTCAGGGTAGAGTTATACAAGGTTAACTAGCTCTAAATGGTCTATTGGTCAGGTCGTCAGGCTTAAATGTAAAGCTGTAAATACAATAACAGTAACAATAATGAGACAAAGAATTTTGTACGTGGAAAACCCTTGAATGGCAAAAAACCACGAGCACCTAGCCAAGAGAGGATTCATTATGTAATTTGGGAGAATAATTGTATAACAATAACAATGCTTATATTTCTCTATGTATTGCGTATGCAAGTGTATGCTTCTTCTTGTGTAAGAACGAGATGAGTCCAATATCTTCAAAGTGTTCCTTATATAAGCTCCAATCTTAAACGGCTGGCTGATATGGTATTGAATGCGGATTATTCTCTATTATTGCCTGTAATGATGGTTAAATATTCCTCCCTTAATTACTGCATTTACTGCGAGATCTTCTCATTCAATGCTGCGTATATAATCCTTTTATAATACACGTTTATGGTCCAATATCGTCCTGATATTTTGACCGTTGTCCTCTCCATGGCCTAACGCCTATCTTCGTGTGTCCTGATAGCCTGACACCCTGACGGCCTGACAGTCAGGTTTAGATGAGATACTGATCAGAAAGGTCTGCGGATTTCCAGGCCTAACAATTGTCAATTAAGCATTTCATCAAACATGACAAGTGCATAAGTTGGAAAACAATAAGAAAGCATTCAAATGAACTCATTAAGCATAAATATTTCCCATGATTAACTCCCCTAATTCCCCACTAAACCCTAGTTAGGAAACTACTGACTCATTATCATGGAAAACATGTTAACAATGGTGTCAATCATCTTAACAAGTATAAACATGATAGAAGAGTAAAACAATAAGCAATAAAGTAAAGAGTGAAGGAATTATACCAATCTGAAGATGAACAAATGGAAAGGAAAGAATAATAGATGAGAGCTTGATTGATTGATGAAGAGTTGTCAATTCTCCAAATAATAACCCAATAATCTTCAATTACCCAATAAGAAATCTTGAACAATAATTAAGGAAATATTAATGTGTTATTTGTGGAAAGATTAAATGCTAATTTATTCTAATCTACTCCTAATGAAAGCCTAATCTAAACTAAGGAAGCATAGTCTCCTCTAAATACAAGAGGGGTATATATAGTAGTACAAAGATTAGGTTAACTAAGGGCTTAAATGACGATTAAACCCCTTGAAAGAGAATTAGAGCCTTACAAGTCCTAGGAGGAACCCCACGGATCCATGATTGAGAAAATTTCCCTGCATGAGAATCCGGGCGACCTGGAGTGGGGTCGGGCGTCCCGACGGGCTGCTTGTCCATTTGAGCTCGGATTGTTAAACAGACGTCTTTTCCTTATACGGACTCCTATTAGAGTGATTAAAAAGCCTAGACCACTTGATTTTTCGACGCCGTTTCATCTAGCATATTTTCATAGCCAAACAAGCAACTCTTGGTTTGGTTCCAAGCTATTTAGGGGACTAAATTTGCGTAAATAGGAGTCACATCAAGGAGTTTGAATGTTTAATGAAGTTGGCTCAAAACAAATATTGTCATAATCTAAAATCTGTTAAAACAGATCACGGCTTAGAATTTGACAAATCTAGCCTTTATTAGGTTTTGTAGAGAAAATGGAGTGGATCATAATTTCTCCGCTCCACAAACTCCACAACAAAAAGGAGTCGTTGAAATAATGAATAGAACTCTTGAGGATATGTCTCGCACAATGTTATTTTGTAGTGGTCTACCTAAAAACATCTTAACAGAAGCTGTAAACACAACATGTTATATACATAATCGTGCTATGATTAGACCAATCATAAAGAAAACCCCATATGAGCTATTACGAGGAAGAAAACCAAATATTGCACACCTAAGATCTTTTGGAAGCAAGTGTTTTCTACATAATAATGGCAAAAACATATTAGGAAAATTTGATCCTCATAGTGACGAAGGAGATTTCGTAGGTTATTCTACTCATAGCAAGGCTTATAGAGTATATAACAAAAGAACATTATGCGTAGAAGAGAGTATTCATGTTATTTTTGACAAATCTGATATACTTGATCAATATGAACAGGAGGAACTTGCGGATGATAATGATCCAGATTTTTGGCTTACTCATAAAGCTCCTCCTGAGCTAGAAGAAGATAAAAATCAAGAAATCAACGGAACAAATGCCGAGAACACCCACAATGCAAAGGAAGTCAGAAATCAAACAAGGACTAATGTTGATTCATCTATATCTTCTAAATCTAAGGAATCTAACTAATCTTCTAATGATTCTATATGAAATGAAGCTACTGATAAATCAACACAAAATCCTAGCTTGAATTCAGGGTGAATTCCAGAGGATACGGTTACCTCATAAGAGGATATCGTTACCTCAAGTGAGGATAACGTTACCTCACCTCAAGGTAGTGTTTCCTCGGACCAGAATGTCAGCAACATTCCATATACATCTAAGAAATGGAAATATAAGAGTGCACATCCAGAAAGCGCGATCATTAGTGATCCAAATGTTTGAGTACAAATATGTAAGTCTATTAGAAATAATATGTGTGTCTTAAACTCATTCCTCTCAATGATTGAACCTAAAAACATCAAAGTTCCACTAATTTATTCGGATTAGATAGTTTCAATGCAAGATGAATTAGGGCAATTTAAGAGAAACAAAGTTTGGCATTTGGTCCCTAGACTCTAAAATCATAAAGTTATTGAAACAAGATGGGTTTTTAGAAACAAACTTGACAATTCGGGAGCTATTGTGAGACATAAGGCTAGGCTAATGGTCCACGGCTATAACCAACTAGAAGGTATTGATTTTGATAAAAGATTCACACTAGTAGACAAACTAGAAGCTATACATTTATTAATTGCTTTTGCCTCTCACAAAGGATTCAAACTCTTTCAAATGGATGTTAAGACAACATTTATTAATGGCTATTTGAAAGAAGAAGTATTTGTTGAATGACCATCTGGTTTTAAAGATAAAGATTTTTCTGAATATATTTTTAAACTCGACAAGGCCTTTTATGGTCTAAAGCAAGTACCATGTTCATGGTACGATCGTTTATCACTGTTTTTACTTAAAAATGATTTCAAAAGGAGATATGTCGATAAAAATTTATTCTTGAAAATTCAAGGGTCGAATATTTTAATTATCCAAATTTATGTTGAAGATATTATATTTGGTTCCATTAATGAAAAATTGTGTAAGTACTTCTCTGAGTTAATGCAGTCAGAATTTAAAATGAGTATCATGGGAGAATTAGGATTCTTCCTAGGTCCACAGATTAAGCAACCTCGAGATGGTTTAATGGTACATCAACAAAAATATATTAAAGAGCTACTTAAGAAGTTTGGGATGGAAAAAGCTACAGTTGTTTCTACACCAATGGTAACGAATACGAAGTTAGAAAAAGATGAAGATAGTAAGTCTGTAAATGAGACGCCCTATAGAGGTATGATAGGCTCTCTTCTTTATCTTATCGCTAGTTGTCCTGACATTATGCAAAGTGTATGTGTACGTGCTCGTTTTCAAGCAAACCCTAAAGAAGCACACTTAGTAGTTGTGAAACGTATATTACAATATATCGTCGGAACAAGTGAACTTTATCTGTTTTATCCTATGTTTGATAGTTTTGATCTTAAAGGATATTCAGATGCTGATTTCGGAGGATATTCTATAGATATAAAAAGTACATCTGGAACAGCAACGTTCCTTGGTTCTATCATAATCACATGGGGATCTAAGAAACAAGCCACGGTAGCCTTATCTACAACTAAAAGTTAGTACATTGCGTTACCACTAGTATGTTCTCAATTACTTTGGCTTAAACAAAAATTACGTGATTATGGGCTGATTTTTGCATACATACTAATTTATTGTGATAATATTAGCACAATTGTTATTTCCATAAATCCTGCCAAACATTCTAGAACTAAACATACAGATATTCGTCATCATTTTCTTAGAGATCATGTCGAAAAAGGAAACATTGAATTGATCTTTAGTCCTACTGACGATCAAAAAGCTGATATTTTTACCAAGCCTTTAGCCAGTGAACGTTTTACTAAACTACGTCTAGAAATTGGCTTAATTAATGATAATTGACATCTGAATGTTTACTTTCTCTGAATGACTGACGAGTTCTGGATAAAGTTAAACTGTGTCCGTATTATGTAAAGTGAATACATGTTTGATGCATAATTTGTATGTGTACATTGGTATTAAAATCTTAGTCGATTTGTGTTTATTCAAGAAATGGAAATTGTTTATAAAATAGATCTTATATCATATGATTCAATATTTCATTATTTTCTCGTATTTTCGAATTTCTTCCAAATACTCTTGATTTTTTAATGATAAAAATATTACTCCTAATGAAATAATTTCTCATATAGTATGATATATTCTTACAAGATATTTGCCAGCGTTTTGTGTCTTTAAGTCTCTCACAAAATATTCCGTCATAAAATATCTTTGCATCTTCTTAGGAAAGTTGTTTTTGTTATGAAAGTGTATATAGGAAAGGAATTTAAAAAAGATTTTGCAATACAACTTAACTACCAAAATTCAATCTCTAAAATCTTTCTCTATCTTTCACCTTTCTTTCTTCTTCACATCACATCACTTTCCTTTTTACCAAAACACAACTTTCCATAACCTTCTCACCACTCCCTATAAAACCTTTCACTTTTACCATTAAATCATCATAGTTTACATCATCTCTCCGTTCAAACACCGATAACACCCACACCAATAACCATGGCACCCAAGAAAGCAACCCAAACACCTAAAAGCAATATTCGTACTCGCTCTTATGTTCATGTTTCTGACACCGAGTCAACTCACTCTGACTCGTCCCTGGATCTGTCCCATCAGTCTGTTGGCAAGAAACCAAATAGTGAAAGGATGGAAGAAGGGGACTCATAAACAAGTGCTATTTTGTTTGAAAACCAGAACATATATCAAGCCTTCGATGATATTAGACTCACTAAGAATAAGTTGAAACAGGTCAGTAAAATTTTACGCTATCCTCTGTTCTATGGTCGTCTCTTTGAGACTAATTGGTATAGCAATTCTCCTGCTCTAAGAGGTTTTAAAGATGACCCGGAATTTCAAAATTGGGGTAAACTTCATGCTACTCCCCATGATATTTACTCTGTACAACTCACTCAGTTTTGCGGAACTTTGAAGGTTGACAAGAAAACTTTGACTGCAAATTTTGGTGAAAATTTTATCAAAGTTACTATGGAAGATCTTGCTAATGTGATGGGTCTTAGTCTTGAAGGAGTTGAAATTCAGGCTTGGGATGGCTGGAAATCGATTGATGAGGAGGCGAAATTGCGCTATATGCGGTTCTTTGATTAAAATGCAGTATTTAGCTCTCACGTAACACCTTCCTCTCTTTCTTCAATCGCTAAATTATGGTTGAATGTGATTCATAATTCTATTCTGCCACGAAAGAAGGGGAAGAACAAGGTGCACAGTCATGAGATTAGGCTTGTCTATCATATTCTCAATGGGGACAAGGTAAATGTTCCATTCTTGATTTTTGGTCATATTGAGTATGTGCTCAATCAAGTCTCTAAACCTGCTGTAGATGGGACAATTATTATACCGTATTGCATGTGGTTGTCATATGTTCTGAAATCAAAGGGTGTGATTGGACGATTAGTCAAACCAGTTGTTTGTGAGGATTACATGTCTCATACAATCCTAAGACAGATGAAGTTGTTGGATGAGCGTGGGATGTTGAAAGGTACGGTGTCTGGTAAGGGAAAGGGGAAGATAGATGAGGCTAGTAGTGCAGTTCCTGATTTTACATAAGAGGTTCATGCCGACCCAAAGGGTAAGGGTGTTTGTCTGAGTGATGAACAACATCTTCTTGATGGAATTGGAGCGATCATAGATACTAAGCTTGATGCCTTTGAAAGGCATATACTTGAAAAGATGAATTAGAAGTTGGGTAGTGGAGGTTATGTTGAAGGATCTACAAGTACCACTGATATGATGAAAGGGATCAATGACATCAAGGCATGGATGCTGTTAATCAGTCGAAAGCTTGACACTGTTACATCTGAGCTTGAGACCGCAGGAAAGAAGATTACTGACTCTGTGGCTCCTATGGCTGATATTAAGGTTAATATGGATCGTATTTCCTTATGTGTGTCAAGTATTATGCACGATTTGGATAGCTTAAGGACTGGGGGAGACAAGTTGGCTGCAGGTTTGTCTGAAGCAACTAGGTTGGTACGCGGCACAACCACTCCTCCTGCTTCTAGGCATACAGAGATCATGGATAGGTTGCGCCAAATTTATACTGACACTACTAGGAGTCGTTACATCCTTGATCTTATAAGTCCCAAGAACAAGTAGTCAGCTTTAGGGTCTTTCCTCTTTTCCTGTTTTCCATCTAGTTCTTCTCACTGAACAATTTCTTATTTTCTTATTTTTAATGTTTAATCGACTATTAGCTTAATTCCTAATGTGCATGTCTTATTTTGTTGATTTTTTTAGCTAATTTTGCACGGTATTATTCTAGTCTCTTATCCTTTTCGATGAAGTCAAGAAGGGGAAATAGACCTAAGATTCAATTGATTTAGTTGTCAACCCTTTAGACTCTTTTATCAATCTATTCTCGGCCTCTGAGCTTGTGTTTCTAAATCGTCTATAATGGTTTGATTTGGACATTACGGTTGATACCTTGAATTCTTTGACAATTGGTTTATTTGACTATAGACGCTATCTATTTGAGGGGGAAGTACCTTAGAAATAAATCTTAGGAAAGACTTGACATCATCAAAAAGGGGGAATTTGTTGACCCTAGGTCTTGATGGTTTTGAATCATGTCAAGTTAATGTTTTATTTCTAAGCTATTTTATTTTACGGTTTTATGAGCTTGGTATGTTTTGTAGCGTTTATTATTTAGGTACTCAAGCTTGATTCAAGAGAAGCGTATGATGAAGATGATCAACATTTAAATCTAACATCTATGAGATCGTCATGAAGTCTAGAATTAGGTTAAGGACATATCTTGTAAAAGAGTAACTTAGAACTATGCCCAAAGTAAAACTGATCTTGAGGAACATTGTCCTCAGTCGAGGGAACAATTACCTCATGTTTTGAAGAACGCTACTATATTTTCAGAAAACGGTAACCTCAGTTGAGGAGAGTTTATCCTTAGGACCCGCAACAAGTTCAAATTTTACTTATTTTCTAAAACTCTTTCTATCTCGTTTTGGTCATCTCAAATCTATAATATATCGTTTTATTTTATGGAATCTTTGCTAGGATTAAATCTAGACTTGTATATCTTTTGAAGAAATATTTTGGTATATCTTGTTTACAAGATATTATGAAATCTTTCAACATAAAGACATATTAAGATTTAGTTTTTATCCAAACAAGATTCTTATCTTTTGAAAAGATATTTTATATTGTGAAAAATATTTTATTTTTCTTTAAAACTATTAACCGAATTTTGTTAAAGATTTTACACAATCTTTTCGGTTATTCTTTCATAAAATATGGCTTATTTTTATTCATTTAAAATCTATCTCTGGCTAAGATATTTTGAGAATGATTATCTTTTGTTATTTTATGAAAAACCAAGATTTGAGTTTGCATCAAGAAACACACGAGAAACCCTAATTCGAAAGGTTTATGGTGTTTACTCGTGTGTGCCTCATTATAAATGCACATCTAAGACTTTAAATCTATACACATGACTTACATACGAACTTTCTTGATTAAATTGATATTTTACAAAATCATTTCCGCTGCTTTAAGCTTTGTTCTTAATCGTTCATTTTTGCAAATTGCTTTTGAAAGTTGAAGTCTTTAAACTACGTACTTTTCGTGTCAAACATTTATCTTTTAAAAGTGCATAGTTTTACAATCCTCTTCTAGACAATTGATTGTATTATTTTAGATTTGATTGTATTTCATATTCAAACTTTGTAATCTTAACATCTTACGCACCATAGGCTTAACATCCTAAAAACACGAAGGCTTAACATCCTTTACAAAACGAGAGCTTCACATCTCTCACACCGAAGGCTTAACATCCTTCATTAACACGATTAGGGTTAGTCGTGGGGGTTAGTTGTTTATTGTACGCTAGAACGGATTAGGCGCTCATGATAAACAATTTATAAAAAGGGGTGGACGTAGGTTTCTCAGTTGAGTCGAACCACGTTACGTGTGTTTTTTATCTTTTTCATACCATTTGTTTTACATTGTTATCAAATCGTTTGCACAATTATTATATACTTCATAAATTCGAACTTAATTGATAAGTCACGAATTAGAAGTACATAACTATCTTTGAGATTTTGAAAAATGGTACATCCTCTATTGACCCCCCCCCCCCCCTTCAGAGTATTTTTGTTTGGGTGTTGAACTCTACAGTGTCGCAGCTGTGGAAATATGTGAGTGATCATTCTCACATACTTTAGCCAGAAACAGTTGAGGTAGATGAGTCTCTGAGTAATGTGGAAGTTGCAAAAGAAATCTTGGACAGAAAAGTGCGCAAAACGAGAAATGGTGAGACTGTGCTGGTAAAGGTGTTATGGTCTAACCATAATGTTGAGGAAGCTACATGGGAAGCGGAGGATGCCGTAAAAGAAAAGTATCCGCATTTGTTTGATCACGTATAAGTTAGGTTACGGGGACGTAACCTTGTTTTTAGGGGGATGGTATGTGACAAACCCGATTTATAGAGTTTTATTGAGTGTAATTAAGAGTATATATGAGTTTAGGAGTCATGAGCTTACAAATATGTCATATCATGATGTCTTGCTTTGTTTTACAAACGATTCGAATGGGTGGTTGTGTCAGTTCGGTGCGTGAACTTCGGGACGAAGTTCATTTTAAAGAGGGAAGACTGTAATACCCCATAACTTTGAGAAACATTTTATATTTTATGACGTTTTATAAACTATGATTATTATGTATAAGTCCTATGTTTGGTCTAGTAAGCATGTGTCGAGTCTTATAGCCTTGTCTAACGAACTCGTACTAGTTGTCTATCGACGTGACAATATTGTCTAGCGACGGAGGAGTGATCACTCAACACAGGGGGGTGTGAATTGTGGTATTGTGCGCTTGGTCGATCGACAAGTGTTGGTGTGTCGATCGACAAAAAGAGAATAGAGTATTGGGTTGTGTTGCTGTGTCGGATGGGAGAGTTTGAGAGGTCTATCAACATAAGCATGTCGATCAACATGTCCAACCAGTCGATCGACAAAGGGGTTAGACGTGGGTTTTGAAAATATGGGCTTTGAACTGTTTATTTATTTTACCCTAAATCTATATATACCCAAACCTCATCACTGTTTAAACTTTTTGTTAATTCAAAAGCACAAGCACACGCACCCATTTCACGTTGGAACCGAGTGAAGAAGGAAGGGAAGGGGGCGGGTTTAGAGTTAGATCGTCTCAATTCACATCTCTATATTCGTAAGTTCTAATAACTCGTTAATATTGTTGTCGCAAGTTTTATCGTAACTAGTATGTAGTATTGTATGCCATAAATCGAGTTAAGGAAGTCGATTAATCTAATTTTGTTATTGTTGATCGGTGAGTCAGAATCTACCCTAGCCAAGCCATACTCGGACTAGTAAAGGAACATGGGGGATTTGGGTAGTTCGTTATTTTTTTCCCCGTAATCGTATAAAATGTATTATTGATTGAATGTAATAATTATTTTTAGGATCGGGATTCGTAGAGGAGAAGTTCTAGTCCAGCTTATTGCTATTTACGGAATCGTTCAGGTAGGGATTCCCTACTCGCCTTTGGTATTTGTATTAAATCATATAGTGAAATTGATTCATTGTATTACTGATGATGAACATGGTACTGATGTCAAACAAAGTTGTCGTTAGACACAAGTGTACGTGGTTAGTCGACGGCTAGCTATGGTCAATCGATAATAGGTTCTATGGTAGATCGACAGTAGGTGAATGTCGATCGACATTCCATTGTCGTGGGTTGCCTTTTGTGTGATTGGTTGTTCTCAATTGAGGTTGATTATTATTATACGTGTGTTATGAGCTAATTATATAATTATGGTTATCTCGTGTGATTGCTTGAGGCACGGTGTTAAGGGAGTTATGCCGAAGGTGAGATGAGATGGTACGGTGTTAAGGGAGTGTACCTTGTTATGAGGAGCACGGTGTTTAGAGAGTTGTGCTATATTTTGGTATGTGCATGGTGTTAAGGGAGTTGTGCCATAGTTGCTGACTAGGAGTAGCGGTTGGCCCGTATAAGACGGGATACTGGGTACTCGTTTCCATTGCAATACTATTTATTCTTTTACTACAGTTATTCTTTACACTTCTATTATTGTTGGTTATTTACATTGTCATCATTATTTCCCTACTCAACCAGTGGTTGACGTATTTGTGTCTTGTGTCAAATTGTCACCTATTTTCGGTGTGGCATGTGTTGATCCATTCAATAATTTCCAATTGATTGGGGAGCAGTTAATAAAGCAGGTTCAGGTTAGTAGTTGTTGTGATGCTGTGTTGGGATGTGGGACGAATGACACGGAGCTTCTGGAGACTTACTATCACGAGTCTGTCTTAGTAGTTGGACATCACCCTCTTTATCATTTCAGTTGTTAACTTTCGGTTTTAACAGTGGGTTTTGAGATTGTATTTTACTCAGTTGAAACCGTTTAGGTTTTGATGTAATTTTAATAAAGTACTTTTGCATTGTTTCAATTTGATTATCATTGCCTCGGGTTACCGAGATGGTAATACCTCTATTTGATCGGGAATGCCTTGTTAAAGACCCATGTATAAATGGGGGTGTTACATAAACTAACTATGAAACATTAGTTAAGTCCGAGTATGATTTAAAGTGTCATTCCAAATACCCGGGTTGACTTGAGTTGGGATTTAGAATCGCCAGTTTGGCCGATAATATTCCTTCTAATTTAAATATCCTCGTATTTGGAGTCGGATATAATTAAACAAGTTAATCGACTTAGAAAAACCGTTTGTATCACTGTGCCAATCTCGTCCAATTCGGCCTCCATCACGTTTTTCGATGCTAGATTTGTATCTCACCCGATTAAAATATGATGACTTAGATTAACTCATTAGTTCATTAATCCATTACACATTCTAGGATTAAAGCAACTTAATTTGTAAATAATTTGCAACCTTTAAGTAACTAATTGAATTCATCTAGTCTATTGTTCTTTCCTCGCTAGTATGGAAGTGCGTGCTTAACACCCTTCCATTAACACTAGTTGGCCTAAAATAGGCGTGTAAATAAGGTAGGTCTTAAGGCCGTGTAGATCGCACTTTTCCGCATTAGTTTTCTAACATCGATTTTAATCGATTTAATCTTTTTTAAATGCTCTGTTTCCAATTCAATTTGCAAATCCGACAAACTAATGAACCTAACCTAGGAACTAGGTTAGCCGTGTAAGTTGGCCGTGTATAGTAGCTCGTTTGTTACTTTTATTTTGTCTATTATTTCGTTAAAATTATGTAATTTATATTTCGCGTTGTAATTTGTATTTTTTATCTTTTTAAGAGTTGTTTTCTATTTTGTCTTAGTCAAAACCTTTTCTGAAAACACTTAGTCTTGTTTGATTAGGTGGTTGTGTTCTAATTCATGTAAGATTGTAGTAAATTGCATATTGCCTAAAGCAATGGCCCGATTTATGCTTGTGCATGCTTTGGTGTAAGATTCAATACCTAATTCGATAAGATTAAGTGAAAGCACGCATTACGAGGAGTGACCCAAGGTTGTGAGTCATGTAAGCCATGAACCCTCCCCTTGTGCACATTTTCCTAGGCCGTATGGTCGAATAGGTGTTGTGTATAGTGTCGTGTGGGTGTCGTGTATGGCAGGCGTACGGTGGTGTATTTTAGATCGAGTTGTAATTTTAATTATCGTTGTGTCGGTATGAAATGCCAGGGTTGTAGCAGGCTAGATCCTAACGGCTCCCCTTCCCCCCAAGCGATGGATGTTTACTTTCTGTTTGGTTAGAATGGACCCACATGCTAAATACAACTTTGACAAAGTTATTTGTTGCATTTAAATGACGTAGAAACCATCTCACAGGTTAGAGTTTTAAACTGATTGTTTGCATTTCATCATAGGAGTAGCTATGACCTTATCCACGACTAATACTTATTGGAGTAGAGTCCATTATTGCAACGGGCAGGGTTAGGTGTAACATTCCGTTTGATGTTTATATAGTTGGTTATGTATGGAGTTACTATCGGGAGAGTTTATGATGTAGTTGATATGACATCGTGAGCGAGGTGTGGAGGTAGGAATAGTTGGTAGAGTTGGTGTTAAGAGTTCATGGTTTCATGTTTTGTAAGTTGGGGTTTTGTTTTGAGTTCTTAGTAGCTTTGTTACGTCTTGACCGAGTTAGTATGTTTGTTTTTATGTATGGGTTGAACTTCGGGGACGAAGTTCTTTTAAGGAGGAAGGCGTAATACTACGGTTTTATGAGTCTCTGGGTACTCTATCGAGTAGGCCTTACTCTGTCGAGTAAGGGTGTGTTGCGTTTTAAAATAGTTTCTGACCTGTTGGGTACTCGATCGAGTAACGTAGATACTCGATCGAGTAAGGGGGCACTCGATCGAGTACCTTAGCTACTTGATCGAGTAGCCGATTTACGGGGAATGATTTGACGGGTTTTGCTAATAACGCGAGCTTGATATAAAAGGTTTCCGTCAGTTTATTTAATCACTTTTAACCTTTCTAAAACCTTCAAAAGAAAAAGGAGTTACGTAGTTCTCTATCGTCGCGTTGTTGGCAAATCCCCAAGGTTAGGAGTGTCGGATCATCTTGTTCTTTGCATCATAGTGTCCCTTGCGTCAAGGGTAAGATCTACATACCAATTTTATACTGTTTCTTTGAGTTTGTTTAAAACCCTAATTGGGTAGATTTGGAGGTTTTGGGAGGGTTATGTTGATTAGGTGATAATTGTATGATTATGTGTATAGGAGAAGGGTTCGTAGAGGAAAGGTTTTGAAACAGCTGCTAGATCGTCTGATGTTTGTGTTGCAATCCAGGTAGGGTTTCCCTACTCAGTATTAATCCCATAATGCATTGTTGGTGTTGTGTTATTGTTGATTGTTATCGTATTCGATTTGAGACGGTTGTTGATTGATTGTTGTTTGATGGTTGTGATTGTTTGTCTCTGGTTCTCGAGATGCGTTCTCGGCTGAGTGGAATCACTTGCGGGAGTGGCTTCACGCCCTAGTTTTGCCCTCCGTGGAACCCGCCACGGGAGGGGATGTGCACATAAATGGGACAGGGTTATTGCTCGGTATGATGAGCGGGGCTTAGGTGGGAACGGCTGCGGTCCCCCAGCGCGGTATGGGTCCGGTGGACGATCGGTGACGGAGGTTGGTTGGAGTGGGTGTGATTGTGTGTGTGATTGTTTGAGCTATGTTGTTTGTTGTGTTGTTGGATCATATAAATTGTGTGATTTAATCGACCCGTTTCAATGTTTTAAACACTTGTGGTGATCCATTCGGGAGTGGTGAGCGATTATTGAGCGGTATGAGACGATGCGTATGAGATAGCCAGGATGAGTCACCACGTTGCGAGTTTAGAAGTCTTCATTTTTGTGTCGACGCTTGATAGTATTTTGAAAGTAGATAGTTTTGAGAACTTGTATTTCCTTTTATCAGTTTTGGTTTTGAACATGTAATCACTTAAACTATAATTACTTTTAAAGTACGTTTCTTTATTGTCTTATGATATTCATTGCCTCGGGCAACCGCGATGGTAGCATCCTTATAACTGAGTGGTCCTGGTAAGGCACTTGGAGTATGGGGGTGTTACAAATGGTATCAGAGCGACGATCCTGAAACCTGTAACCAATGAACCCAATGAACATAGGGAGTCAAATAAAATGAACCCGGGGTAAAAGTTGTAGGAGCTAATGCAAAGACTTGGGAGACGTCCTAAAGTCGCGAACTCGCCCTACAATTTTGAACCGGTCACTATGGGATATGAGTCGGGATCGCTATGTGTTTACCTTGTGTATTGTGTACCTATGTAGTGATGTGTGGCATGAATCGGTGGATGTATGTATGTGGAGAATGGGAATGTGTAGAAAAGATGGTGATGATGTGATTTCGTAAGTTATTGATTGAAAGCATGATAGTTGTTTTACGATATGGCATTATAGAAATACGGAAAAAAAATTTGTTTGATTTGAGTTATACATAGAGTTATGTATACATATATGTTGTTGGTAGTGTTGTACGAGTTTATATAGTTGAAATTTGAGTAAGAGCATGAATAATTGGTGGAAAAGATGATAATTGTTGCATGATAATATGATATTTTTTTTATAACGCATGTTGTATGATGGAAGAGATTTTATAAGGTTGTTATGCTAGTAACATGTGAATATGATACTTGATGTCATATAATTGTGATTTTGTTTACGTAAAGTTATATAATAAAAACATGTGGGTAATATGTGATTGGTAAGCTGAATGATATATGTGCATCGAGTTATTTGTTGCTTGGCTTTTGAAGTTAGTAACATGTGGTTAGGGATACTGGTTTTATGAGCATCGAGTTGTTTTTGTTTACCATGTTGTCGTTTAAGTTGTTGGGAAGTAAAATCAAGTAGTTGTGTTTTCGATTATAGGGAGGTTGTCTTTAAACTGCTATAACTTGATATTCATAAATGATTTTATTATGATTCCAATTGGAGGTGATATCTTGTCCTTTTACGATTCTAACGATAGGTCGAACGCCCAAAACAACCAAGAAATGAGTGAGTTATGACTGTTTTACGAAAACTGGACAGTGCTGAGAAATGCGTAGGTACTCGATCGAGTAGCCTTGGTACTCATTCGAGTAGGGGGGACTCGATTGAGTACGTCAGTTACTCGATCGAGTGGCCCTGGTAATTTGTTTTACGTGCTTCTGATCTTCACCTACTCGATCGAGTAAGTCACTTACTCGATCGAGTGCCATGTACTCGATCTAGTGACCCCTGTTTTGGGTCATATGCTTATCTTTTGAATTCGTTGCATATTATGTTTAATTCAAAGATGTTATTTTACTTCTTTATGCATTGTTTTACATGTATGTTGGTCTTGATACGTAAGTTACCCAATCTTATGGTGAAGTGAGTGGCACCTATGGTGAGTAGGATTCGGTGGGAGGACATAAGTTATATGTGTTGTGATAGATAGTGGAAAAAGAAAAGATAGATTGGTATGGTTTATTGAGACATAGAGCATGTTTTGTGAGATGAGATGAGCGATATGTTTGTATGTTGAGTAATGCAAGAGTAATTGAAGGTGGGCAAGGGATGATGTGAGTTTATGGAACGCGAGAATGAAAAGATTGAACTGAGGGACGCAAATGGTGGCAGCTTGAGATGTGTAAAGAATCATGGAGGGGGATGGTTAGGAGTCGTGTGGGTTAAGAAAATACATAGTGAAAGTTCGTTTTAAAGGGGTTGAGAAGAGTAGTATATAGTGAACTTTGTGGAGACATGTCGCGAGGTGGATTTGTAGACAGTGAGTGAGTTTGGGAGATTTGGTTTATTAAGAGATGAAACTACTGTGTGATTTCCTTGGGCAATTAGCGGTATGATAGGAGGGAGATGCAATTGTTGAACAGTGAACGTTGATTCTATGGATGGATTAGTGGCAAGGGTGATTGATGACATAATAAGAGAATATTTGTGGTAAGAAAGAGTGAGATGATATCGATATGAAATAATTAGATGTGAGTTTTGGAGGAGTGAGAAAGTAACCGAAACACTAAAGAGTTAGGTAGAAGTGATAAGGAGTTGAATGGTTAATTGATTTTGTAGAGTATAAAAGGAAAGAATGAGGGGAATAAAACTAAGAAAATGTTGACCGGAGTTATGTGATATAGAGGTAAGGAGTCGTGGAGATGGGTGCTACCAACCATGAGGATGTTAGTTAATGGTTATAGAGGAGTTTCGGGACAACATGATTAGTCTTGAGTTTTGAGGAATTCAGGAAAGTAAGAAGTTGGTAGAATATCTGCATGATATGAGATTTTGGTGGAGATTTAGATGATGATACAGTTAAGAATGGTATTGGGAAGAATGTTGAA
The DNA here is from genome assembly GCF_048544455.1 of Silene latifolia. Classification (NCBI taxonomy): domain Eukaryota; kingdom Viridiplantae; phylum Streptophyta; class Magnoliopsida; order Caryophyllales; family Caryophyllaceae; genus Silene; species Silene latifolia. The sequence continues at coordinate 438,490,970 of NC_133538.1, read as the reverse complement.
GTAATTTTGTTGATGGATTTGATGTTCATTATTTGGGATGTTAACCAAAGATAGGAAAGAAATCGTGATATTTAGAGATGAGTGTAAGAGGTTTGATGCCCGGACAGCGGTAGTGTTATTGTTTGTGACTAGTGGTTAAGGGTAATGGTATATTAGAAAGGTAACAATTCTGAAGCGGTTGATTTTGCAGAGACCAGGTTGATATGTATGGTTGTGAGAGAGTGTAAGATGTGGTTATATGAGGCGGTTGTTAGTAGTTGAGTATTTATAGTATGGTTACATTTGGCAAGGGGTGATGGATATGCGAATGGGAGAATATGTTATGAGGGGCATATGAGTTAAGCTCGGGCGACAGGTAACCTTTGTTGAGTGGTAGCTTACGTGATCAGGATTGACTAGGTGGATGTGATTACGGGTATATGATGTGTATAAATGTTTGTGTGAGGTTTTGACCTCATGGGATGTGGTACGGTATGATAGTTATAAAGCTGTGATCTGAATGTTCTGTAATATATGTTGGACACGGTAATTTAATTGAATGATATTCAAAAAGGTAATAATTTGATGGATCTGGCATGACTGGTTATACTTGTATGTATTCATGATATACGTTATTCCGTGATATGGTAAGGGGATGATATTCATGAGGACATTATCTGTTTAATTCATAAAATATGTTGAGTTGTGATTTAGTAAAGTGGATTTGAGTAAGTTTTTCTTGTCTGAGAAGTTATTCTGAGTCAGTGTGTATGGGGATTGTATGTAGTTGTGATGTCTATCGATGTGGTTGTTGTGCCTCGGGTTGTGATCCGGGCACGGTACATAGTGTTTTGATGCGGGTATTTTCGCACAGCGGTGTAGCTGTTGGTGGCGGTGTTGCGATGCCGTCACCGGTTGTGGTGGAGTAGGCGGGATGATTATGATACGAGTTTTCAAAAGTACATACCAGTCATACATAGATTGTTGTTTTGTTTGTTGTTGCCTCCTGTGAGTTTCATTTTGTACAGATAGACAGTTGTTTTGTTTATTGATGTTTCTTACCAGTTAAGTTTTGGTATGAGGGTAGAGTATGATATGAAAGAGAGTTGTATATGTTTTCATTGTTGTCATGGTATAGTGAGATTCTGTTGATGGGACACAACTGTGAGAAGTTGTTACAGTAATTTTGATCTTGTTTTAAGTTGAGGCATCAGTAGTCATAGTCATGATCTGATATATGCAGGTGGTTCATAATCCTTTGTTGAGACAGTGAGTGTAGGGTGTTGAGTAATTAGTGTCATGTTAAGTTATGTATGAGTCTGGCGGTAATGAAAGAAAGGAACTTGAGGATCTAGTGTGAGTGTACGTAACAAGTGTGGATCGTGAGTTATGCTTTTGGCGATAAGAGTTGTATGTAGTTTATATAGAGAGGTGTGTCATGTGGCGGTAATAGGGAACAAGTGAAGTTTTGGGTTAAGTTAAGGATTTTGTGGTATAGGTTAGGTGGTGTGACGAGTGAAGTGAAGTATGAGAGTTGTTTAAGTAAGAGAGCCTTGGATATGTGCATGGCGAGTGTTTAGGTTCTAGGTGGTTATCTTTGACATGCGGTGGTGATGAGGATAATGAAAAGATATATCTAGGATTTAGTATTAGTGAGTTACGAGGACGTAACATTTATCTTAAGAGGAGTAGGATGCGATAAAAGAGATTTTGACGGTTGTACATATGGTAGTATATTTGGAAGTAGAGTGTTGGTGTAGCATAAGGTATGGATTTGTATATGTTGTGGTTGATAGTGTTAAAAGGTCAAGGACGTGCTTGTAGTAGTTCGATGTTAGGAATGCGAGAATACTTCGATAGTGTTGACAGTTGGATGATGAGGTTATGAGTGTGAGTATACTTCGAGGACGAAGTTCCTTTTAAGGGTGGTAGAATGTAACATTCCGTTTGATGTTTATATAGTTGGACATGTATGGAGTTACTGTCGGGAGAGTTTATGATGTAGTTGATACGACATCGTGAGCGAGGTGTGGAGGTAGGAATAGTTGGTAGAGTTGGTGTTAAGAGTTCATGGTTTCATGTTTTGTAAGTTGGAGTTTTGTTTTGAGTTCTTAGTAGCTTTGTTGCGTCTTGACCGAGTTAGTATGTTTGTTTTTATGTATGGGTTGAACTTCGGGGACGAAGTTCTTTTTAAGGAGGGAAGACTGTAATACTACGGTTTTATAAGTCTCTGGGTACTCTATCGAGTAGGCCTTACTCTGTCGAGTAAGGGTGTGTTGCGTTTTAAAATAGTTTCTGACCTGTTGGGTACTCGATCGAGTAACGTAGATACTCGATCGAGTAAGGGGGCACTCGATCGAGTACCTTAGCTACTCGATCGAGTAGCCGGTTTACGGGGAATGATTTGACGGGTTTTGCTAATAACGCGAGTTTGATATAAAAGGTTTCCGTCAGTTTATTTAATCACTTTTAACCTTTCTAAACCCTTCAAAAGAAAAAGGAGTTACGTAGTTCTCTCTCGTCACGTTGTTGGCAAATCCTCAAGGCTAGGAGTGTCGGATCATCTTGTTCTTTGCATCATAGTGTCCCTTGCGTCAAGGGTAAGATCTACATACCAATTTTATACTGTTTCTTTGAGTTTTTTTAAAACCCTAATTGGGTAGATTTGGGGGTTTTGGGAGGGTTATGTTGATTAGATGATAATTGTATGATTATGTGTATAGGAGAAGGGTTCGTAGAGGAAAGGTTTTGAGACAGCTGCTAGATCGTCTGATGTTTGTGTTGCATTCCAGGTAGGGTTTCCCTACTCAGTATTAGTCCCATAATGCATTGTTGGTGTTGTGTGATTGTTGATTGTTATCGTATTCGATTTGAGACAGTTGTTGATTGATTGTTGTTTGATGGTTGTGATTGTTTGTCTCTGGTTCTCGAGATGCGTTCTCGGCTGAGTGGAGTCACTTGCGGGAGTGGCTTCACGCCTTAGTTTCGCCCTCCGTGGAACCCGCCACGGGAGGGGATGTGCACATTAATGGGACAGGGTTATTACTCGGTATGATGAGCGGGGCTTAGGTGGGAATGGCTGCGGCCCCCCACTGGCAGGGCTGGTCCAGTGGACAGTCGGTGACGGAGGTTGGTTGGAGTGGGTGTGATTGTGTGTGTGACTGTTTGAGCTATGTTGTTTGTTCTGTTGTTGGATCATATAAATTGTGTGATTAGTACTGACCCCGTTTCAATGTTTTAGACACTGTGGTGATCCATTCGGGGATGGTGAGCAGTTATTGAGCAGGTATGAGACGATGCGTATGAGATAGCTGGGATGAGTCACCACGTTGCAGTTTAGAAGTCTTCCGGTGTGTCTGACGCTTGATAGTATTTTGAAAGTACATAGTTTTGAGAACTTGTATTTCCTTTTATCAGTTTTGGTTTTGAACATGTAATCACTTAAACTATAATTACTTTTAAAGTACGTTTCTTTATTTTCTTATGATATTCATTGCCTCGGGCAACCGAGATGGTAGCATCCTTATAACTGAGTGGTTCTGGTAAGGCCTTTGGAGTATGGGGGTGTTACATTAGGTGTCCTTATGGGCTTCCTAACAAGTAATCTCACCACGAGCCTAATGTCGTTGGTTAGCATATTCATCTGATTGCCTTTGTACGGTTTCCATGTCTTCCTAAGACTTGGTGGCGACAGTAATGAACCACGTGTGAGATCCGCGCAAATGCTGGTGGAGTGATGTCCGCACCGATTTACCTATCAAGTTTTGGGGTATATGTGCTCTTACGGAAACCTATCTTATCAACTGAACTTCTTCGCTTCTATTAGGCGACATAACACCATATGAGGCTCTCTTTGGTAAACCTCCTCCGTTTCAGCATTTGCATTTATTTGGTTGATTATGTTATGTCCATAATGTAACACTCTGGCCCAAACCCTAGGTCGGGAGCGGTCACCCACGATAGCTTGCCAGGTTATGTACATGGCACACAGATCAACACAGGTCCTTTCCAGCGCATTTTGTCCTCACTCATGTGCATCCTGGGAACCTTCCCGGGACCACCCATCCTAAGACTTCTCCCAGGCAAGCACGCTTATGTAACACCCCCATTTATTCGAGAGCCTTTAGCTAGACATTCCCAAATAAATAGGACTGTTACCATGTCGGTTTCCCAAGGGAGTAGATAACAAAGTCCAACTCACTAAAGTAATTTAAATAAAAACTTAAATGATTACATAAGTTTTACAATTTTGATCAACTAAAACTTAATATAAAAACAAGTACAACTCGCAGCGGAAAATAAATAAGTGATATAACTATATATGTGATCTAGACTTCATCTACGGTTGCAAGTTTGGCACTCATCCCAATGCTCCCAAGTAAGCTATTTTTTGGTACCTGTCAAACCTGCTCCCCATAAAACGGTTCACCGCAGGTGTTCACGAATACACTGTCAACCGCGAGGTTGAGTAGGAAACTAAACAATGAATAAAGATACAGCAACCTGCAAATAGATTCCACAATCACATTTTGTCCACTTCCCACCACGGCACACACCCACTTCTAGACACACAATCATACTCCACTTCTAGACACACAGTCATACTCCAGGACACACAGCCCAATGGACACACAATCCCACCTCAGACACATAGTCTGGATATATTGGACACACAGTCCTTCCTCAGACACACATTCTGGATACACACAAAACTCATCTCCCAACTCCAATAACAATTGATAATAATGACAGTCTCAGTAATATAACCAAACTAACATGATATAGAATAATGGCACAAGGCAGAAAATCCAACGAGATAATAAAACATCGATATGACAGATAAACTCATCCTCCACCAATTCCATACAACAAACATTTAAAACAACAGAAATAAGACAAGATTAAATAGTTTCCTACCTGGCAAGCAAATCCAATTAAGCAGCTCAAAGCGCTCCAAATAATTAAAGCACACGAACCCGATTATAAATTCTTCACAAATCGTCACTTAACATAAATAATATAATATAATTATTTATTCATTATTCAAATCATTATATTAATTTATTCGATTATAATTACATTAATTATAATATTTATATTACTACCTCAATTACTAATTAAAACCCGTCTCAAACCAAACCAAACCAAATACATGGTTTTAACCCGCGTAATAACCACCACGAAAACAACTCGTAACCCACACTAAACCGACATCCACCCTGCTCCATCAAAACTCCTCTATACACGGCCATCCAACCACCCACACCCCACGGTTGCAGCTACCCATGGCAGATCCCCACGGCAACCCCCACCTGGACACGGCAAACCTACGGTCAAGGGTAGGTCACGCTCAGGCCTTAAACACGATGGTGGTGGTCAATGGTGCTAAGCCTCTCTAATAATTAATTTATAAGACAGTTTTATGCAAAACATACCTTCAGAATTAATCATTCTAATCTTCAAAATCTGGTAACAATTTGATTATTACCAATTACCTGACATAATGACAAGCTAACCCCGCAATTCTCTTTTCCAATTCGTCATAAACATGCTTTACTCGGTATAAAGGACATCTAATCTACTATCCTAACTACAACAATTAACTAATTGGAAAATCTAGATCGATAATTTAAACTTACGATAAAGCGAAGTGAACAAAGATCGATAATTTCCTCGCGAAACCGTCCTCTACGTCCTCTTCCTTGCTCTCTTGATTCACGCATGCCTTAACCCACTGCCTCTCTTTTCTATCTTTTTTGTTTGAGTTGGTGTTTTGTTCTTCTGAGGAAGGCTATTAGGTAGGAATAGGTTGGTATTTATATGTATATCACTTGGGCTCTCATTTACTTGGTTTCCCGCGTAAGGCCCCCTTCCTTTTTTTAATATTATTCTTGTTATTGTTGTTATTATAATAATAATAATAATAATAATAATAATAATAATAATAATAATTATTATTATTATTATTATTATTATTATTATTATAATTATTATTATTATTTAATGGGTTATTTAATGAGAATACTCTGAACTATATGAGTCCTTCTCAAAATACTCTGACCTATGATTTAACTATGAATACTACCAACTAAAGTACCATTTATCACCTAATAGAACGGATGGAAGGGTTACCTGTTCTACCGGTTACCTTTGATTAAACACACAAATTTATCCCCAATTTTAACCTAATTCATTCTATCTCTCTTATTACCTTCCTTTATCTCTCTTTTACCTTTTCATCTTTTTCCTTCTACTACACACCTTAAGACGCCATTGCTGCTCTGAAATCAACCGTCATTCTTCTACCATTGCTACTCCTTTTCATCTTTTCCCCTCATTCTTATGCACAAATCACCCGAGTGAAGGCAGATTTCTTTCAGTTTTACCCTAATTTGATTGCATAATGAAAAAGGTAATTCGATTTTACTGATTTTAATTACCCTTTTTTCCCCAAGTTTGATTTATTTGTTGTGTTTTTATGCATTACAATTCATTCCACTTAAATTTGCTAATTTTATTTCCCTTTTTTCCCCTAAGTTTGATTATTTTACAGATTTTAATTCAGATAAGGTGAAGTTGTTCTAATTTGTTGTGTTTTTATTCATTTAAGACAATATGTTGTTTTTGTGATTTAATTAGGCAAATCAATAAACTGTTGTGACTTCTTCATTTATGAAGAAATTTAGAGAAAAGAGAAATGGGGCTCTCGGAAAAGCTTTAAACCAAAATCAGTTACATTCATAAGTACCATGGTCCAGCTTTATTCCTTTCTCTGTTCTCTAAAATAAGCAAGCTATACAAGAGATGTTCCCGAAGTGTATTTTCTGGGGAAGATGAAGTCTAAGCATCTATTCCACCTTAAGTCGATGAAGCTTCCGAAGCTGTTGGTTGATGGTTAGGCCAGAAGTTTCCCTATTTCACTAAAAAATGCAGGCTTGACTGATTGGTTTCACTAACTTTAATAAGCTCTAAAGATGTTGTTAAGTAGCTAAAGGAAGGAAAATCAACCGAGACCCCGGCTCTCTATCTACGCAAGATGCTGTTAATTTATATATATATATATATATATATATATATATATATATATATCATCATTCCTGTCCGTGTTCCACGAATCGCCCCGTGGATATCTTTGCTTCGAAATTGCGTTTTTGTGTATAAGATAAAAAAAATAAAGACGAGAAATTGGAGGCAGTCGTACAGGGAAGGAGATGGAATTGTGAAGTTAAGGAGGTGAAGTTGTTAATAAACAAAAAAAATGGCCTTACATCAAAGGTTACCTGCTACAACAGGTAAAAAAAAGAGGAATTCTGTTTTAAGAGAGGGGGTATAATAGTTGGTGATATTAATAGTTAAATCATAGGTCAGAGTATTTTGAGAAGGACCCTCATAGTTCAGAGTATTTACATTAAATAACCCTTATTATTATTATTATTATTATTATTATTATTATTATTATTATTTATTATAAGATGCGCGCAACTTTCCTTAAAATAAAAATAAAAGTTCACATGAAATTGGTGGGGAGCCGAGAGACAATCTGGGCTCCCACACCATTAGTAATAGCAAAGCTAAGTCTAGTAAAAATGTAAGCGGCCACTCGAGCCCCCGCATCCTGAGATACCGATAATTTCTGGATCCGCTTGAGCAAGGCAACAGCATCCGAACCCAGCTCCCCAAGTGAAGAGAAAGAGAAAGGTAGGAAACCATAATCCGCTACCGCGCACAAATCCCCATACTTAGCACACTTTATTTGAAAGATCGCGACAACCCGACCCGGCGCAAAATCTGCCAACCCAGTCTGAGTCAAAGGTGAATAACCTGTCAGGTCGACGCACACATCACGCCCCCTGTCCCAAGAATAAAGCAATAAATCCGCAGGACGAAGAGAGCCACCATGCCCATCAACCAAACCGATATCAACGTCCTTCCCCGCAGTAATACCAGATCTATAGCAGATGTCGAAAAGATTGTCCCAGGCAAGGTTATGCCGATGTTTAACGCCCCAAAGATGCCGACAAGAAAGAAGCAGCGTGGTCCCCAAAAACATCCCCAACAAAAACCCGAGAGCAAGCAGGACAGGGCATAGATACCGTGAATAACGAAACACCCCGACGATACCCCAGCACACTTCGGTAAGTCCTCCCGTTCATAGTCTGCCCCAACCCTGAAATAGGAACCGCACATAACCAATCACAGGAGTGAGAACCCTGCTGAGACTGCCATAAAGCAAGCTGGCGTGGTGTCAAAGAGAAAACAGACTCTGATGCAGCAGCAACCGTCGTGAAATAAATGTCTGCCAATTTCTTCATAAGTTTGGGGGCAGCAATTTCACTAGGGTGACCTAATATACCAGAACCTGTAGTCGCAGTAAACACCTGCACGACATCATCAAAAGCAGGGCCAGCAGCTACAATACCAGAAGGGCCGAGGAGCTTAGCCTGCAAACCAGCAGACTGCAAGTTGTTGGAGCTGGTGTCCTCCACAAATTAGTGTGATAACATTTGTAAATCTCTTACAGTTTCACAAGGGTATACTTCGTATATTTAATCAGTTGATTAACGTTTACCTAATAACGGTTGGCTTGCTAGAAGGTTTGACGTTATTATCATACAGATGGCGGTGATCAACTGGTCCCTAAAGGTCACACCTATAGGACGTGTTTGAGAAATGTGGTTATAGAAATATAATTACATTGATGCCCAAAATGACTAAAAAGTTAGTCAATGTGTTGATGAGATAATTATTTAATGAACATTAAATAATATTAAGTTGAGACGAATTAACTGTCAATTCGTAAATTAAATATAATAAGTTATATTTAAATTAAATATATATAAGGTTAGTTTGGACGAATTAATCTGTTAATTCGTAGTTAAATATAATCAGTTGTATTTAATATCAACAAGTTGAATGTGACATAGTGGTAATAGTGAGGGTACACAAGCCAAGAGGTCATGGGTTCGATCCTCACTAGATGACAATTTAACACACTTTATATATTTTTGGAAAGACCAAAATAAGGAGAAAAACACTCCTTATTTCGGTTCACTTGGCCGAAATTAGGGAAAGTTTTTCTTTTCCTAATTGACTCCAAGTTTCGGTCTGTATAAAAAGAAAGGTAGAGAATTATTTCTACCCTAATGCTTTTTCTTGACCTGGCCTCCTCTTTCTCATCATTAGAACACAAAGACAATTAAATTTTACAGAAAATTTTAGATTGATTTCTAGCATAATCAAAGGGTATATCTCAGATCGTCTTGGGTGCAACTAATAGGCGAATATCAATTTTGATATTGTTCTTAGGCCATATTTGCTAGGACCGAAGGTTAATTCTAAATCTTTTTACTTATGTTTATGTATTTTATTTTATGACCATTGATTATCTTTATTAAATCGTTATAATCCTTCTAGTTTAAGGGAAGTATACAGATTTATTTCCCACAAGTGGTATCAGAGCACTAGGCCACGATTTTAATTTTGATGATTTTCATAAATTTTGTATGTAAACTATAACCTAATTTTCGAGAAAATAAATTAGGGTTTCGTTTTTTTTTTCGGTTGAAAATTTTTTTAGCCGAGACCTTTTTTTTTCTTTCGCCCTGTTTTTTTTATTTCGTTTTTCCTTTTGTTTGATGATTTATATTCAATTTCTTTTGATCATATCATTGTTTTAATCGGTTAAAATTATCATATGAAGTATTGAGAAATTTTGATTTAATGCAGAGTAAGTTAGAATAGATATAGTATCATCATGTCATTGATACAAGAACTTGTTTTTGCTATATAGTTTTAGCATATAAGATTAATCATGATTGTTAATTCATTGGCTAAACCATGTTCTATTAACAACTATAAACTTTGTTCTTCATGAATTTTTGTATTAGGGCTTTTTGCCGCAAAAGGAAAATAATTTTGACGGCTCAATTTTATTTGGTATGTCGGGGAAAAAAAAACGTTTTTAGGTTATTTTTTTTTCTCTATTACCGAATCAGAAAAAAAAAGGAAAAGAAGGAATGTTTTTTTTGAAAAAAATTTTTGGAAGGTTTTTTTCCTTTTCTTATTGCCGAATAAAAAAAAGGGGAAGGGGCTGTTTTTTTTATGATCAGCCGTGTAGTAGCTGTTAAAAATAAAAAAAAAAAAAGTTTTAATTTTTTTTTTCAGCCGAACCAATTTTAATTGTTTTTTTTTTGTTTTTTGGCCAATTAGTTATTGTGAATCGGTTCACAATTTAAAGATACCAAGTTATTTTAAAGCGGTTTAAAATTTTGACGGATAGAATTCATATTACAAGTTTAATATGGATTGAAATGAAATTAATGTGATTAAATTGCGGTATTGTCACTTAATTTAATTTAAATAGGTGGTTTGGATAAATTAATCAACATAATTAATGTATTGTATTATGTATGTTTAATTTATTTTAGTTGATGCTTTTAATTATGTTGAATGAATCGAATGAATGAATTTTATTTACGTATTTAATTTTCCAATCGGTTGTAATTTGTAATACTTAGTGTGGCCTTAGTCAATTATGTTTTCGTAATGAAGAAAACATGATTTTTATGTAATTATGAGATCTCTAATCTCCTTTATTTTAGTTTTGGGTTTTGAAATTAGAATGTAATTAATAGGTCAATTATGTAATTTTATTTATTGTAATTTCAAAGAAGACTAAAGATGAAGATTCAAGCTCACTCCCGCTACATGGATCTAGATGGAACATCAAGACAAGCTTCTCGGGTCCAAGGATGGATGGATTCCAAACTTGTATTTATTGTTCATTTTGATAGGATAGGCCACACTATGACTTTTACTGTTTTTTTTTACGTTTTTCATTTATTGCTTTTCATTCACATGCTAGTAATTGCATCATATTCCGCCTAAAACCAAACCACCTACTTCTAAAATGCATGAAAATTGACTCATATAGTTGTATGTTAGTTTTCATGGACATGCAGATGTCACAGTCTATAAGCCATCACTTTAGTTTAAATCATTCTCGCATGCTAGATTATAGTTCACTTAAAATGAATTAAAAATAGTTGATGGGATCTTCCTCTAAAACGGAAATTGAGATTAGTCTTTATAAGGGCAAACATCTATGAGTCCCTTCTTCGTCGGTAGGCCTAATATGACTCCTTCTATGTTGGGTAAGTAGTTGTGTTGACTTAGTTTACCTCAACATCATAGTCCGAAGAGTTTCTCGTGATTATGATGGACTAATGATAGAATTTACAGAAATTTATCGACCAGGAATTCTAACGGTAGAATTAGCTAACAGGTTAGCTTATCAATTTACAGAGAATTGAATCTTGGGGTCATTTATATAATTCTTGAGGGAGGTCAATTGTATAAATGTTTTTGAGTCTTCGCGTTATGACATTAGTTCATTAGACTTAAAATAAAAACGATGCATGCTTATTATTTTATTCTTCTTTCGCAGTGTAGAACACGCTTATTATCAATAATACGGTTACAACAAATGGCTGGAAATAACGCAATCCCAATGCCTAGTGCCACACTAGATCGTTCGTCCTGGCTTAAAATGTTCATGGACAAAATGAATCAGTCCACTCAACTGAAGAATGATGGGTCCAATTTTGCGGACTGGGAGGCGGCACTACGGAATGCTCCCACTACTGACGGTAAGCTCAGGTATTTAACTGATCCAATACCGGTCAACCCAGGCCCAAATGCAGGAATCAACGAGTCACTCCCTTATAGTGATTTCGTTATGGAAGCGGGTGCGATAAAGAACGTACTCATCTTTGCAATGGAAACCAATTTGCAGAGACGCTTCATTGCCCAAGGTGCAAACAAGATTTTCACCACGCTCACTAACGAGTTCTCAAAGGCACCGAGAATCGTTACATATGAGCATACCTGTCGCTTCTTTGATGCGAAACTCCAGAAACCGGTTAGCCCACACATTCTTCACATGATTGAGAATGTCAAGAAGCTGGAGGCACTGAATTGTAAAATCAGTGAGAGCATTGTCATTGACCGAGAAGGATATGAAATTGAGTGGGAGCATGAAGCAGGATGTTCTCACAATTTACAACAAAGGTAAAGGTAAGGGCAAGGCTCATGGCGACCTAGCTGTAGGTAAGCCAAAGTTTAAGAAGCCAGGAAACGGTAAGAGTTAGCCTGGTGAGACTACTGGCTCACAGGGCAAGACAAAGAGCAAGGGCGGTGACATAGAGTGCCACCATTGTCACAAGACTGGACATTGGAGGAGGAACTGTCCCGTCTACCGTGAGGACATCAAGGCAGGCCGCGTCGTTCCGGTTGGTATGTCATCTTATATTCATATGATTGAGATTAACCATGCAAGTTTGAACTTGGGTACTAGATCTTTGGTTGTGGTTCTCATCTGTGTAATCATTTTCAGGGCCTAAAGAACATCATACCTCTCGAAAAAGGTGATGTGGACCTGCGAGTTGGGAATGGAGCACGAGTAGTTGCTGCCTCGAAGGGAACATATGTAATCCAACTCCCTAGTGGTTTTGAGTTATCTTTAAATAACTGTTACTATGTACCCAGTTTATCTAAGAACATTATTTACGTTTCCGTACTAGCTAAAGACGGTTTTGCATTTTCAATAAAGGATAATAGTTGTATTTTCTCTTTCAATGAAATGATTTATGGCAAAGCAGTTTCAATGAATGGAATTTATATCTTAGATCAAACCACGGAAATATTACACATGAATAATAAGAAATTAAAGGTTGGTGACAAAGATCAAACCTATCTATGGCATTGTCGAATGGGACACATAAATGAGAAACGCGTAAAGAAACTCGTCGATAATGGGACTATTCCCTCATTCGTATTTTCTGCATATGGCACGTGTGAATCATGTCTCATTGGCAAGATGACTCGAATTTCCTCTAAAGGTGTTGGAATGCGCGCTAGTCACCTATTAGGACTCATACATACGGACGTATGTGGACCTATGTCAATTACCACTAGAGATGGCTATAGATATTTTATCACTTTCACGGACGATTTGAGTAGATACGGATATGTCTACTTAATAAAGCATAAAAGTGAGTCCTTTGAGAAATTCAAGGAATAGCAGAATAGGGTACAGAACCAACTGGGTAGAAAGATTAAAGCACTCCGTTCAGATCGTGGTGGCGAATATCTTTCAAATGAGTTTGATCAACACCTAAAAGACTGTAAAATCGTTTTGCAGTTAACTCCACCTGAAACACCTCAATTGAATGGTGTGTCTGAACGGAGAAATCGAACCTTACTTGATATGGTTCGATCCATGATGAATCACACCATAGTGCCTGATTCATTATGGGGTTATGCTCTTTTGTCAGCTGCTCTTATACTTAACCGAAGTCCGTCTAAAGCTGTCGACAAGACTCCATATGAAATGTGGAAGGGAACAGTACCTAACTTGTCCTTTATTCGGGTTTGGGGCTGCGAGGCTTATGTCAAGTGGAGACACGAGGATAAGCTCGGCCTGCGATCGGTCAAGACATACTTTATAGCTTATCCAAAAGGAACATTTGGTCATTACTTCTATTCGCCAACCGAACATCGAGTTTTTTTTACGGCTAGTGCGGCGTTCTTAGAGAAAGAATTTCTCGAGAACAAGTCGAGTAATAGAACCTTCGAGCTGTCGGAGATTCCAGAACCAACAACCGAGGAACAGATGGAGGAAGCTGTACCTCCAACTGATGATAAGGTTAATATTCCTGAGGAACCTAGGAGGTCGGGTAGAGACTCTCATCCTCCGGACGGATACATTGGTATGGTCGAGGAGAATGACGTTTTACTTCTAGAAAGTAATGAACCCGCAACCTATAAAGGTGTTATGGCCTATTCCGACTCAAAGCTATGGCTCGAAGCCATGCAATCCGAGATGAATTCCATGTATGAGAATAACGTATGGGATCTAGTTGATTTACCTAATAAGGTAAAACCTCTACAGTGCAAATAGCTTTACAAAATAAAGCGTTCTGTAGACGCGCAACCAGATATCTAAAAGGCACGACTTGTGGCAAAAGGTTTCACTCAAGTGCAAGGATTGCATTATGATGAGATTTTTGCACCTGTAGTTATGCTACGTTCCATTCGGATAATCTTAGCGATTTCCGCATTTCATGATTATGAGATTTGGCAAATGGATGTGAAAACCGCCTTCTTAAACGGTTATTTGGAGGAAGAGTTGTATATGGTGCAGCCCGAAGGTTTCATAGATCCTAAACATCCTAAGAAAGTATGCAAGCTTAAGCGTTCCATTTATGGACTTAAGCAAGCTTCTTGGAGTTGGAATCATCGTTTCGACCAAGTGATAAAAGAGTATGGCTTCAATCGATCGGTCGAGGAACCATGCTTATATATCAAGTCGAGTGGGAGCAAGATTGTATTCTTGATATTGTATGTTGATGACATGCTCTTGATTGGGAATGACATTCCTCTCCTATCTTCGGTTAAATAATGGTTGAAGAACCATTTCCAGATGAAAGATCTGGGTGAGGCAAAGCGTATATTGGGAATCCGTATCTACCGAGATAGATCACGACGGACGTTATCACGTAGTCAGGAGTCTTATTTGGATAAGGTTCTTGAGAGGTTCAGCATGACCAACTCCAAGAAGGGGAACCTTCCTATGACAACTGGGATGCAGTTGAGCAAGTCTCAGTCACCCACGACGCCTGAAGGGATTGAGCGCATGAGTCGTGTTCCTTATGCATCTGCAATAGGATCGATCATGTATGCCATGATATGCACACGTCCAGACGTGGCATATGCATTGAGTATGACGAGTTGGTACCAAAAGACTCCAGGTGAAACACACTGGATAGCAGTCAAAAATATCCTCAAGTACCTACGGAGGACTAAGGATTGGGTATTGACTTATGGAGGCGATACTAAGCTATGCGCAACCGGTTACGCAGATGCTAGCTTCCAAACGGATCGAGATGATTCAAAATCTCAGTCCGGATTCGTCTTCACTCTTAATGGTGCTGCGGTCAGTTGGAAGAGTTCCAAACAGAGTGTTGTAGCAGATTCTACTACTGAATCCGAGTACTATGCCGCTTCGGAGGCAGCAAAGGAAGCGATATGGATGCGTCAATTCTTACAAGGGCTTTCGGTAGTTCCTAGTTCGAATGACCCGATCACCATCTATTGTGACAATAGAGGTGCCATCTTCCAGGCTAAGGAGCCAAAGTCTAGCAACAAATCTAGACATGTACTTCAGAAGGCTCACCTGATCCGTGATTACGTGGAGCAAGAAGAGATAGTGATTGACAAGATTGCGACGGATGATAACATCGCGGATCCTCTCACCAAACCGTTGAATTATGATAAGCATGTAGGGCATGTTAATTCCATGGGAATTAAACATGTTCCAGAGTTGTAGTACTTGATTATGGATTTGATACATTATCTTTTTCATATATTATTTATAACTTCATCGTTTTATATATATAATATTTTGTTTTTCATGTGGATTGTATTGACAACATTGAACGCCACAAAGTGAACTGAATTACATTATATTTGTTTTGGTCCGTAATCGCCAATGTGAGCTGATAACTCCGGCTATTATATTGTGCAGTCGATTGATGGTGGGTTCAACGAGCCATAAGTTAAACGGTTGACTAATCGATCACAGATACGAGATTATGACGATACCTCGTAGGACAACTTTTTGTGACAACGTAATGGAGTCCTAAATGTTTAAAAACATTCGGTGCCAGGTCATGGATAGGACATCCATTGTGTTCCTAGAGTCGATTCTTTTGACTATCAACTGTCTCTTGAGATTAAGGCAGTTTTTGAGTGACTTTGGTTTCTTTCTAACGGTCTCACCGTGAATGGGGCTAAGTAGATTTTTTTCGGGTCATTTCATATCGTGCTTAAATGCGCAGGATTCGAGTTGAAGAAAATATCCAACCCTTATCAGGTATAGTTTTTTCTCAGGGCCACTCGAGAAGTTGTAACTGAAATGCATGGCCATGCTCGAATGTTGATTCGTTTATCAGTTAAGTTACTCTCTAATCGGGAAAACCACTCTTGATACTGATCGCTTGTAAAATACGACCTTTGTGAATTCGGATTTGCAAATTGTTTTACATTGAGTGGGAGAAATTTTATAGGATATAAGAATCGGTTATCGCACATACACTTGTGAGGACAAGTGGGAGTTTGTTGGAGCTGGTGTCCTCCACAAATTAGTGTGATAACATTTGTAAATCTCTTACAGGTTCACAAGGGTATACTTCGTATATTTAATCAGTTGATTAGCGTTTACCTAATAACGGTTGGCATGCTAGAAAGTTTGACGTTATTATCATACAGATGGCGGTGATCAACTGGTCCCTAAAGGTCACTCCTATAGGACGTGTTTGAGAAATGTGGTTATAGAAATATAATTACATTTATGCCCAAAATGACTAAAAAGTTAGTCAATGTGTTGATGAGATAATTATTTAATGAAAATTAAATAATATTAAGTTGAGACGAATTAACTGTCAATTCGTAAATTAAATATAATAAGTTATATTTAAATTAAATATATATAAGGTTAGTTTGGACGAATTAATCTGTTAATTCGTAGATAAATATAATCAGTTGTATTTAATATCAACAAGTTGAATGTGTCATAGTGGTAATAGTGAGGGTACACAAGCCAAGAGGTCATGGGTTCGATCCTCACTAGATGACAATTTAACACACATTATATATTTTTGGAAAGACCAAAATAAGGAGAAAAATACTCCTTATTTCGGTTCACTTGGCCGAAATTAGGGAAAGTTTTTCTTTTCCAAATTGACTCCAAGTTTCGGTCTGTATAAAAAGAAAGGTAGAGAATTATTTCTACCCTAATGCTTTTTCTTGACCTGGCCTCCTCTTTCTCATCATAAGAACACAAAGACAATTAAATTTTACAGACAATTTTAGATTGATTTCTAGCATAATCAAAGGGCATATCTCAGATCGTCTTGGGTGCAACTAATAGGCGAATATCAATTTTGATATTGTTCTTAGGCCATATTTGCTAGGACCGAAGGTTAATTCTAAATCTTTTTACTTATGTTTATGTATTTTATTTTATGACCATTGATCATCTTTATTAAATCGTTATAATCCTTCTAGTTTAAGGGAAGTATACAGATTTATTTCCCGCACAAGCGGGACGCAATAAAAGCATAAAATAAAACATCTACCGCCGCATAGACACCAAGACCACCAAGATGAAAAGGGAATGTAGCAAGGCGCCACTGCTAATCCCCAAAACCCGGCCCTGACGCGGTGACAATACGTTCCAAGCTAGAACGAAGAGCGGCATCAAAAGGAAGATGGACAGACTCAAAAAGACTAGGGGAGCAAGTACGAAGGGAGAAGTAGAGCTTAGAAATACCAGTACAAGCTCGAAGAAGAAGCAACTCACATTGCGGGTCCTCAATCCTCGCAACCAAGTCCATTAGCTCAATGGTCTTAGTTACTCTCGTCGCCACAATCTCACTGCTAAAACCAGGACAAGTACTGACAGGTCCTCCCAAAACTATAACACCGCGCAATGGCCGAGAAATAGAAGTGGGGAAAACCCCAGGAATCCGACTCCGTGGATCCTCAACAGGCCAAAAGACCTCCGTCTTGGAGACATTAAGATGTAATGCAAAACGAGGGCCATCCAACCTAATCAAGTCCAAAACCTTCCCCACCTCCAAAGTATCACCCACAATGGTACCATCATCGAAGTACCATGCCTGCAAAGTGAGGTCAAAAGTGTCCCGGATCTTGCAAACCAAGGGATGCAAAACCAACGCGAAAAGCAAAGGCCCCAACGGATCACCCTGCTGAACACCCTGACAAGAACATAAGCAGTGCTCCCCATAAAAAAGGCGGGCCGAGCTGGAATAACAAAACTCCACCCAACGGGAGAGAACCGGGCAACGACGGCGGACTCCTGAAGCATGGTCGAACGGTCAACATGGTTGAACGCATTCTGGAAATCAACAAGCAGCATAGAAAGCCCCACGAGCCCCCGAGCCTCAATGAGCGGTTCAAGGCATGCAAGATAGCCTCTCCTCCACCGGACACACCCACCCCGAACTGAAGCCCATCAAAATAAGAAGATAAAGACGGACCAACCATAGAAGCACCAACCTTAGAGACAAGCCATCTCCAGACCGTACCAACAAAGAATAGGACGAACTCCACCACCCGGTTTAACGAGTGGTGTGAGAGGGCGCGGCAATGTACTCACCTGCAGGAAGAGGACACCGGTCCTCAAGAAAAAGATTAACCACCCTAGTAATAGAAGTGATCAAATCATCGGAGATAGCCACAAGCGGCCACACTCAAACGATCCATAAGGTCTTTGGGCAAGAAAACCATCCCTCCCACAAGAAGTACAAAGAGGGGAAGCTCCGAATCATATCCAAAACCACCGCCGAAGAGGCAACTGAGAGGATGATGATCCCCGGACAGAGGAGGCAATGAAGGAGGCGGGGCGACAGGATGCTTCTCACGCGCGGGGCCACGAGAGTGGCATCGGAGTAGGGGCGACCCCGAGAGGAAGAAAGCACCGTACAACAAAGAAAAGATATAATGGCCATCGAAAATATTCCGCCGACATTAGCGGAGGTTAAGCTCACTCAAATCCAGGTCTTCATCCACAAAAAATGAAGAAGGACCCTCATCAAAACACTCCTGTAACAACTGCAACTCCCCCCCCCCCCCCAGGTGTGCCCCCAAGCAAGGATAGCCCTGGGAATACTCTCCTTCTGATGCTGACGCCAAATAGCAGTCCGACACTCATGATTACTTCGAGGAGCGAAAGTCTTGAGCAAACAAAGTGGTAGAACAAGCAAACGAACCCAGCGAGAGAGATCACTATGGGCATCAAACACCGCATCCAAGGCACTTAGGAGGAATGAATTTCACGGTGCGAAGGCCGAAAGACAACAAACGTCCAGCGAATATATAGACCACTGAAGGAGCTCTACACTATCATCAGAAGAAACCGAAGTAGAAGGAGCCACAGGTCTCGGAACACCATGAATATGGAAGGTGTAAATGCCATCAACACACTCCGGATGCATCACAAAATCACCCCGACTATGCCAACATCTTGCTCTAACAGTACGGGTCATAAAGCACACCCCACACAACCAGAGCCCCATCCGTCTCAAAGTACTCTAGGCATTGGAATAAACAGTCAAACTATCAGAAAGAGTCTGACGCGTAAGGTCCAACGCACCATCATGACAATGTCGGACCTATAAGTGTTTCTGCCAAGCTGCCTTTGTAAGGCCGTTACCGAAACCATCCCGATACCCATGAAGACCCGAAAAAGGACAATGGTACCGTACAAGCTCGGGCATTAAAGGACAGAAAAACACAACACCCTTCCTCGCGCAAGGCGGTGTTGAACTGCCTACGGCGACCAACACACCAACCACCACAAAAATGGTTGACAAAAGCCCTAGGTGAACCGCACAACCCGAACCCCAACAACAAAGCAGGCAAACACCACTACACCCACACGCATAAAGCAGGAAAAGGATGCAGCGGCCGAGCACAGAACAGGGGCACCACCAGACCACCGCCGCAAAACAGAAAACAGCGAGAAACAAAATGGAAACAAAAAGGTAAAAAAACAGAAACACTCACCGGCGGAGGGACCCTAGGACAGCGGCGTCAACCACCACAACAATGGCGGTGACTTGAGGTCGGAAAGCCAAAGGGTGGTGACGCAGGATGACAGTGGTCGCAGAAAAGGCGACAACGCCGCCTGAGAAGACAAAAACGCTGCCCGAAATAAATCCCCCGCAACCCAGAAATCCACCGTGAAACAACCACAACTCCTTCGCCTGACCGGCGACGTGAGGTCTAAATGGTCGACGTGGGGTGGATGGCAGCAGTCAGCGGCGGATGAGAGCACAAAATGATGCCCTAGAGGAGAAAAACGATCACCTCCAATCTGACGCAAAAACCGCAACCCTAAACGCCCACCTGAACCCTAAAGCCGACGTTAAGAACGGCCGGCGTGAGGCGGCAGTCCCGGTGGTGAAGAATAGGGCGGCAGTGAACGTTGACGGCAGTGACACAATCGCGCTGATGATCGCCTCTCCTCCTCTCTCTCTCACTCAATTATTATTATTATTATTATTATTATTATTATTATTATTATTATTATTATTATTATTATTATTATTATTATTATTATTATTATTATTATTATTATTATTATTATTATTATTATTATTATTATTATTATTATTATTATTATTATTATTATTATTATTATTATTATTATTATTATTATTATTATTATTATTATTATTATTATTATTATTATTATTATTATTATTATTATTATTATTATTATTATTATTTATTGCAATCGTTTCTCCGTCTCACTGCTATACAACTAATAATAACTAATTATTATATCGTGTAGATTATACATTACAAAAGTACGGGGTATTACAGTCTTCCCTTCTTAAAATGAACTTCGTCTCCGAAGTTCGCTCGCACTTAAAATCTCAGTATTGTTTCCCCCCGCTTTCAACCTACCAACAAACACAGCTCACAAGAAAGGATGTCAACAAAATATTACAATCTATCCCCCTCAAAGGAACTTCGTCCTCGAAGTTCGAGACACACATATGACACGTTAAAGCTAAAAAATATTAGAGGTCTCAAATTTTACGGTATGACATTTTACCCTCCATAAAATAAAAATTACGTCCCAGTAACCTGGTTGCAAATTAAGACATTACACAATTTTTCTATTCAAAATCACATTACCATATGACGAGAGATAAAATCATTCTTAAATTATCAAACAAAAGTCAAATCGCAAGACTTAGTGTCTAAATAAACAACAAGCCAACATCAAGAATGCATGATTTATTCAGCGTACCTTCGCTCGTGCCACAGAACTTGACGATTTACGAAGTTAATACCAACCAAATCCCAATATTATTACACAATCAAAATACGTATAACACGATTTCAATTCTCACTTTGCAACTCTAACCTTTACGACATAAGTCCCAATTATTGCCCCTTAACATGATTACAATGATGATGTCAATCTAGGTATTTAATCCCTTTCTTTCATGGCAACATCATCATCTACTGGTATTAACTCACTCGTTGATCAACTAGAACCACCGTCACACTAATATAAGAACAATAACTCTCCTCAGACTCAGACCTTACCATGCTTCTAAATCCAATCAGATACCACCAATCTACTATCATCCTTGACTACTCTTCCGCTTACCCATCTCATAGTCAAACCTCACCATAAATAATATGCCAAAGTAGAATTTCAGCATACAACTCCACCAAGCAACGGCACCCATCTAATATAACCTCGACCAATAAGTACACGGTACCAAAATATGAACCACACCTCAGAACACCGCGTAACACTTGTTATATCGTAAACAAATCATCATTAATTATGCCTACTCACGAGTAATACAAAACAACCGACATGCATAATGCTTCTCAAAACTTAATTTCACTCAAATAATATTTTTTTAACCCAGCCTCAATGTCAAGCACCACCCAATGTTATAGAAATGTCGCTAACATGGAGGCAGAGATAACACTTACCCACACCTTATTCATGTATTCGAACGTCATATTTATTGAAAGAAAACTCAAACCTCGGTGGACTGTTGACTAAACATAATAAAGTTTCAAATAATTCGCTTCTTATGCACAGTGACTAGTTACAATAATACAATTCAAGAACATCTAGCACAGTTATTTACGCCGTTGTTCTACTTGACACCTGTGACTACGAAAATCATTCTCGTTAAACAACAAATTGAACTCCAGAAAATTTAGCATCAGAAAGAGCATAATCACTTGCTTATAACTTCTGATGCTACTATCACACAACATCCAACCACCTAATCAATATCAATCTACAACTACTTTCATGCTCATGATCGAAACCATCCATCATTCATTCCTTGTCAAATCCTCATTTAATCCAATAAACAATATCAACTCTTATTATAAATATCATATATCCAAGACAACAATCTTTCTTAATAGTTACCGTACTCCCATTCTGCAATAGAGTTAGTACAATTCATATCAAACATACGAACATCCCCCTAAATCGAATATAATTCCTTTTATTCACCTCATACTCTCAAATTTTTCTCTCAGGGTTCCCGGTTAAAAACTGAGAGGGCCAATGATTTAGAGTGAGGGCCCCTACTCATCCCAAGCCTAAGATGGGGATCCTAACAGTTTCTATACCGGGGTTCATTTTATTAGACATAACCTATGTTCATTACTGTTCATTGATTTGTTCATTGATTTAGGCCCGAGGATCGTTCGCTCTGATACCACTTTGTAACACCCCCATTTATTCGGGAGCCTTTAGCTAGACATTCCCAGATAAAAAGGAATGTTACCATCTCGGTTTCCCGAGGTAGTAGATAACAAAGTCCAACTCACCAAAGTACTTTAAATAAAAACTTTAATGATTACATAAGTTTTACAATTTTGATCAACTAAAACTTAATATAAAAATAAGTATAACTCGCAGCGGAAAATAAATAAGTGATATAACTATATATGTGATCTAGACTGCATCTACGGTTCCAAGTTTGGCTCTCATCCCAATGCTCTCAAGTCAGCTAATCTTTGGTACCTCTCAAATCTGCTCCCCATAAAACGGTTCACCACGGGTGTTCACGAATACACTGTCAACCGCGAGGTTGAGTAGGAAACTAAACAATGAATAAAGATACATCAACCTGCAAATAGATTCCAATATCACATTTTGTCCACTTCCCACCACGGCACACACCCACTTCTAGACACACCGTCAAACTCCACTTCTAGACGCACAGTCATACTCCACTACTAGACACACGGTCATACTACAGAACACACAACCCAATGGACACACAATCCCGCCTCAGACACATAGTCTGGATATACTGAACACACAGTCCCGCCTCAGACACATAGTCTGGATACACACAAAACTCATCTCCCAACTCCAACAACAATCGATAATAATGACAGTCTCAGTAATATAACCAAACCAACATGATATAGAATAATGGCACAAGGCAGAAAATCCAACGAGATAATAAAACATCGCTATGACAGATAAACTCATCCTTCACCAATTCCCCACAACAAACATTTAAAATAACAGAAATAAGACAAGATTGAGTAGTTTCCTACCTGGCAAGCAAATCCAATTAAGCAGCTCAAAGCGCTCCAAATAATTAAAGCACACGAACCCGATTATAAATTCTTCACAAATCGTCACCTAACATAAATATTATAATTTAATTATTTATTCATTATTCAATTCATTATATTAATTTATTCGATTATAATTACATTAATTATAATATTTATATTATTACGTTAATTACTAATTAAAACCTGTCTCAAACCAAACCAAAACAAATAAATGGTTTTATCCCGCGTAATAACCACCACGAAAACAACCCGTAACCCACACTAAACCGACATCCTCCCTGCTCCACCATAACTCCTCTATACACGGCCATCCGACCACCCACACCCCACGGTGGCAGCCACCCACGGCAGATCCCCACGGCAACCCCCACCTGGATATGGCAAACCTACGGTCAAGGGTAGGTCACGGTCAGGACTTAAACACGATGGTGGTGGTCAATGGTGCTAAGCCTCTCTAATAATTAAGTTATAAGACAGTTTTATGCAAAACATACCTTCGGAATTAATCATTCTAATCCTCAAAATCTGGTAACAAACTGAGATTGACCAATTACCTGACATAATGACAAGCTAACCCCGCAATTCTCTTTTCCAATTCTTCTTAAACATGCTTTACTCGGTATAAAGGACACCTAATCTATCATCCTAACTACAACAATTAACTAATTGGAAAAGCTAGATCGATAATTTAAACTTACGATCAAGCCAAGTGAACAAAGATCGATAATTTCCTCGCGAAACCGTCCTCTTCCTTGCTCTCTTGATTCACGCATGCCTTAACCCACTGCCTCTCTTTTCTATCTTTTTTGTTTGAGTTGGTGTTTTGTTCTTCTGAGGAAGGCTATTAGGTCGGAATAGGTTGGTATTTATAAGTATATCACTTGGGCTCTCATTTACTTGGTTTCCCACGTAAGGCCCCCTTCTTTTTTTTTTTCTTTTTTTTTCTTTTCCCTTTTTCCTTTTTTTAATATTTTTGTTATTTTTGTTATTATTATTATTATTATTATTATTATTATTATTATTATTATTATTATTATTATTATTATTATTATTATTATTATTATTATTATTATTATTATTATTATTATTATTAGTATTATTATTAGTATTAGTATTATTATTATTATTATTATTATTATTATTATTATTATTATTATTATTATTATTATTATTATTATTATTATTATTATTATTATATTATTATTATTATTATTTATTGCAATCGTTTCTCCGTCTCACTGCTATAGAACTAATAATAACTAATTATTATATCGTGTAGATTATACATTACAAAAGTACGGGGTATTCTATTCTTCCCTTCTTAAAATGAACTTCGTCTCCGAAGTTCGCTCGCACTTAAAATATCAGTATTGTTTCCCCCCTCTTTCAACCTACCAACAAACACAACTCTCAAGAAAGGATGTCAACATAGTATTACAGCTTAACTGTGGAGTTATTTCGCATGGATAACCAGAAAACCAAGTGCACTTTGTTGATGTGAGTAGTATTTTCAATCCCTTTAAGCACTAGTTAGATTTTAAGCCTATCAATGGACCTCTTCAAGAGGGTTACCCCACTCGAATAATGTCTTCGGTTTAGTGGTGTATTACACCCCCCCCCCCAACACACACACACACACACACACACACTTGAAGAACGCAACGTCCTTGTTGCTCCTGGCAGCATTTTAGTGAAACCAATAAGCCAAGCCCAGAATTCTCCCCCGCTAGGTAGGTGACCTGGGTACTCCTGACTACAGGCTCACTACACGGTCGCAGGGTTTCTATAATACCACTTGTAACATCCCGGACCAAACCCTAAGTCGGAAGCGATCACCGACGGTAGTTTGTCAGGCTGTGCACATGGCCCACAAATCAAAATGGGTCCTTTTCAGCGCATTTTGTCCTCACTCATGCGCATCCCGTGAACCTTCCCATGATGTATCCCATCCTAAGACTTCTCCCAGCCAAGCATGCTTAACTGTGGAATTCTTTCGCATGGATAATCAGAAAAGAAAGTGCACTGTGTTGATATGAGTATTAATTTCAATCCCTTTAAGCACTAGTTAGATTTTAAGCCTATCATTGGACCTCTTCAAGGGGGTTACCCCACCCGAATAACATGTTCAGTTTAGTGGAGTATTACACATACTCAAGGAGCAAAAGGAAATAAATTTGCCAATCGAAGCCGAATGTGTTTATCTTTAGGGTATCCTGTAATACTCCGTATTTCAGTGAGGAAGCACTCGGTCGAGTATATGGGGGTACACGACCGAGTGGATGGTACTAGGGTGAGTGTGTCAGACCAAGTAGAGGATTCTGTTGAGGTCAGTCTCTGACCTTGTTTCACTCGGTCGAATAAATGGTGCACTCGACAGAGTAGGGGTCACTCGACCGAGTATGTCGAGGTACTCAACCGAGTATACTGGTCTTGGTATTTATTTCCACGGTTTGATGTCATGATTAAGGGGGAGGTTTATAAATCATGTTATCAGTTTCTAATCCTTATTTTAACCCTAATACACTTCCAAAACTCTCCCTAAGTCTCAATTGATGTCTTGATTATTTTATGCTTGACCTAAATCCTAAGATTCGGGATTTGGTGGACTTTTGTTAATTGATTCGTGGTGGGACTTGTTGTGATTATTGATTACATGATTTGTGTAGGTAACGACTTCGTAGAGGAGGAATTCAAGTCATCTCTAGGACTTACGCGGATTTGCTATTAAGGTAGTGTTTACTTACTCAGTTCGGTAATATGAATGATTACATGATATTTATGTTGATTATCGTTGTTTATGTTGTTGGATTGTTTTGTATCATATATTTGCAATTACTGTATTGTGGTTGTGGAGGTTGTGGTTGTGAAGCAATATCGGGAGATTGGCTTCACCCCCAGGATCACTCCTTGTGGCTCCCGTACACAAGGAGGATGTACACATTAAGGATCTAGGTTATCTCACTGCAGTGGGGGAATTTGTGTTCCACGCTGCGGTTCAAACACCCTTGAGTTTGAGCTACTTGCTGCGGTGAGGGATGTTGGTGTTCCGCGCTGCGGTTCAGATACGTGTAGAGGATGATGAATCGAAAAATGGTGTAATGGAGTTGTGGTGGTTGAATTTTATTACTGTGTATTTACTTGCATGTGATTATTTGTATTAGGTGATACTGACCTTGATTGTGTTAGTAACTCTATTGTGACCCATTTGATATTTCCTGCAAATGGTAAGCAATGAGTTCTAGCAGGTGATGATTGATAGTGATTGCACGCGGGGTTAAAGTTACTCGGACGAGAGGGCTCACATAGTGGTGATTCTGCTGTTCTAAGACATTATCACTTTTATATTCATGAAATGTTTTGGGATTTGAGTTTTGAGTTGTAATCTTATTGCTATCACCTTTAATAAGGGTATTACAATGTTTTCTTTAGTGTTAATTTGATATGTACTACCTCGGGCAACCAAGATAGTAACGCCCTTATTTACTAGGGAAGGTCTTGCTAAAGGCTATTTAGTAAATGGAGGTGTTACATATCCATCCGGAAAGAAAGTGGTATTTTTATGATATGGAAGAGAAATTTTTTATGTCCCGTGATGTTGTTTTCTATGAAGCTCACTTTTCGTTCCTTAACGAGGGACCTTCGGTCACAGAGGGAAGAGCCTGCCAATTTGATCGAGGTTTATAGTGAAGTTGATGGTGGAGATGGTGCTCACATGCCTATGACGCGACCCATTAAAGAGTCTAATGCTGATCAGGTCGTAACCATCAAGGCTAATACCAACACAACAGCTAGTGCACCTAGTGCTGACCAGACCGTGACTACTGCAGACGACACCAGCACGACTGGCCGTAAGATAGGGTCCTCTCCGGGAGGGGAGGAGAAAAAACGTCCAATGGGGCGTGGTGTAACACTACGGTTTTCTAAGTTTGTTACTCAGCCGAATATGGCTTACTCGGCCGAGTAGGTGTGTCGTGTGTTTCTGGACAGATTACTGTCCAGGAATACTCGGCCGAGTATACTCTATAATCGACCGTGTAACACCCCGGCCCAAACCTAGGGTCGAGAGCGGTCACTCATGGTAGCTCGTCAGGCTGTGTACATGGCCCACAGATCAACACGGGTCCTTTCCAGCGTATTTTGTCCTCACTCATACGCATCTTTAGAACCTTCCCAGGAGGTCACCCATCCTAAGACTACTCCCAGTCAAGCACGCTTAACTTTGGAGTTCTTTTACATGGATAACCAGAAAAGAAAGTACACTTTGTTGATATGAGTAGTACTTTCAATCCCTTTAAGCACTAGTCATTTAAGCCTATCAATGATCCTCTTCAGTTACCGTGGGGTGTTATAGACCGAGTATCTGGTCTAACGGTGTTTATTTCCGCGGTTTGATTTAGAGAGGATTAGAGTTATATAAACGTGGATTTCAAATCTTAATCATTTTTAACAAAACCTAAATTTGCTACGTAACTCTAATCATCTCCAAATCTCTCCCAAGTTCGAGGATCGTTCGTTAGTCTTGTTCATTATTCCTTTGTGTCGATTGTGTCGGTAAGCCTTTGATTATATGAGTTTCATTAATTTGTCTTTTAGGGTTTTGCCCTAGTTTATGATTTGGGGAAAGGGGATTGTGGCATGTTGTAATTGGAATTATGTGATTGTTGCTAGGTGGAGACTTCATAGAGGAGCCATTTTACCCTACTTGATTGTCTCATTTCAGTTTGTGCTAAGGTAGGGTTTCCCTACTCGATTGACTATTTAATTGATTTAAGATATGTGTTGTAATTGTTTGTACGATTGACATTGTGATTGATTGTTGTTGGTGGATTGGAGTATGGTGTTGGTGTTGATGATGTTTGCGAGGTATGTCCTCGGCTGAGTGGAGTCGCTTGCAGGAGTGGCTTCACGCCCTAGTTTCGCCCTATGTGGAACCCGCCATAGGAGGGGATGTGCATATTAATGAAAAGGGTTATCGCTCGTTGATGAGCGGGACTTAGGTGGGTACGGCTGCGGTCCCCCACTGGCAGGGCTACACACTTTAGTGTGTAGTCAGTTACATGATGAGATTGGGAGTTGGAGGTGGATCTTATCGTACCTTGTCTTATTTTGATTATGCAGTAAACTGACCCCATTGTTGTTTTGTGAATCTGTGGTGATCCATTCGGGGATGGTGAATAGATTGTGACAGGTGATGATGGTCATTAGCTTCGGGGATGAGATGGGGAGTCATCACTCGAGTCTAGCTTCCGCTGTCATGAGATTTATCGTCTTAGTTTAAGTTGTTGAACAGTAGCAAACATTTGTTTTGGTTTTGGTTTTTGGAACATGTAATCGTTAATTCTTTATACTTTAATAAATGTTGTTTTGGAATGGTAACTTTGATATACTAGCCTCGGGAAACCGAGATGGTGACGGCCTCTCATGCTAGGGTGGTCCTGGTAAGGCATCTTTGTATGTGGGGGTGTCACACGTGGACATCGTACTAAATTTTCGTCTATTGTACTCCGTAATTATGTGATTGATAAAACTATTCACGGTGGTAGTCCATCTGATGCCTCTCATGTTGCTACTTCATCACCATTCTCAGGTACTCCATACCCTCTTGTAAATTTCGTAAATTGTAATAAGATAAGTTTAACGTCGAATATTGTAATTTTTTAGCAGCTCTTATGTCGCATAATGAACCCATCTCATTTTAAAATGCTGTAAAAGATGAAGGTTGGCGTAAAGTTATGGACGCCAAAATGAAAGCTCTTGATGAAAATTGTACGTATACCTTAGAGCCTCTACCCCCGGGAAAACGAGAACCTAGTAGCAAGTGGTTGTACAAAATAAAATACAAATCCGATTCCTCGATCGAAAGGTTAAGGGCAAGGCTTGTTGTTTTGGGTAATCATCAAACAAAAGACATAGACTATGTTGAGACATTTGCACCTGTTGTTGTTGGACCATGTAGTTATATGCCTTTATATTTTGATAATGACATGTGCGCTTTGATCTTGTATATTCTTGTTGCTTGTAAAGGTTTGTTTAGTTTTATAGATTGAACACTCCATTACACTTTGGCAAGACGATTTGTTATTAAAGAGGTTTTCACAGTCAAGCTGATCAAGTAGCGAGACATTTCATGATGAGCTCAAAACATCAATTAAGCCTGATATTGTTGAAGCAATGAAGTTCAAGAGAAACACATGATCAAGGTTAATGTTTTATGTCTACAAGAGAAGATCGAAGTAAGCTCGTGATGAAGAGCTTATAATCAAATTGAAGTGATGAATCTTACACCGAAGATCTTCAAGAAAATTAGATAGTGTAGGTCATCATTCTTTAACGTCATTATAAGAAGTAATTCTGGTAAGTAATGTTATAGATGTTTTAGTTATAACCTTACTCACTAGACTTATTATAGGTGATTTAGCTATAACTTTAAGCTGCAATATGAAGAACACGGTTTGTGGGTTTTAAAATTAATTTTTCGTGGCTTAAGTTTAAAATCTTTCTAAGGAAAAGTGTTTATAGTGGAACGAGATTTAGGACCTAATTAGATCAAATGAATTTATGATTTCTCGTTTGATTAGCTAATACATAAGAAGCAACTTATGAGTTGTTATGTTATGCTATCTAGGGTTTTCTAAGTCATTCATATCTAAACCCTAATTATCCAATGCAACCTAATATTCCAACTTGGGTTTTGCTAAAATGGACAGTAGGCTTATGAGCCGTTGCTTATCCACACGAAATCCCTTGTACAAGATTAGGATTAGATTAAATCTTTAAGAAAATATTTGATCAGGGATTTGTTATCTCTTTTATATTATTAAGATTTATTCTTTCCTATCTTTTAGGATATTATTTTTGTTGAGATAAAATGATAAGATTGAGTAAATCTTTCAGATAATATTTGATTAGAGATTTTTTTATCTCTTTATATTATTAGATTATTAGATTTATTCTTTCTCATCTTCTAAGATATTATGGCATTAAAACTAGAAGGATAAGATTTAGGTAAATTTCAAAGATAATATTTGTTAAGTGATATATTATCTTCTTATATTATTTGATTTATTCTTTCCTATCTTATAAGATTTTATTGCTGTAAAATTAGGAGAATAAGATTGTTTTCTTGATCCACATTTCACACTAGAAATATCGGCACATCTTGGGGTTCGATTTCAAAACTGCTAGATCTCATCCTCTACTATAAATACAACAGTACTTCATTCATTTGAAATAACTTTTCGAGCTACAAAATTTCCTTGCAAACAAATCAAGTGAATCTTAACAATTTTAATCGAGTAAACATTTTTGTTTTGCATTCGAAAACTCTTTTTGAAAAGTCGTGTTCTATATTGCAATTATTTCTGAAATAACATTATTGGATAATAGTGCTTTCTATTAGTTCTTATTCGTTCAATTTATTGAACATTGAAGAACAGTTAAGTACTTTCTTATTAACGTAATTTTTTCAAATCTAGTATTCAACGGTACTCTTAAAGATACAACTGTAGTTAGTTGTTGAGTGTAGGTTAGTTATTTTGTAATCCGTAGAAAGGTACTAAAATAATTAATCGAGAAAAGTGGACGTAGGCTTCGACCTGTGAACCTGAACCACTTCAAATACCGTGTGTCTTGTGCATCTTTTGTTTTTGTTTATTTCTTTACGTTTCATAGTGCTAATTGGTAGTTAAGTTTAAGTGATAAACTTTAATTATCAATTATCATACCACGTTATATACGAAATCGAAAAAGTGGGCAAACTCAATTCACCCCCTGGATATATCGCATCAATAGACTCTTTAATTGGTACCATAGTCTCGTGCTCTTGATTACCAAACCGCATAGAGACTGATCTGTCTATTTTTTTTATTCCGTTGCCTTGTCTGAAATGGATTCCAAATATCTCAAATGTCCCATCTTTGATGGGAAGAATTATAGTCTTTGGAAAAACATGATGACACACTAGATAAAGGGACACAATTGGGAGTGCTAGAAAATTATTCAGAATGGACCAAATATAATTTGGTCGCATCAAATGAAAGCACTACCTATGAAAAGTAAGAAGACGACTATATTGAGGCCGATTACAAGAAGACAGAAAAAAATTCTAAAGTTATGAGCCTGTTGCAAAATGGCATGACTACAACTGAATTTGATCACTTCTCTTCTTGTAATTCAGCCAAGGAAATATGAAATGGTCTACAGTTAGCCTACTGATGTGAATATTATTTGCACAAATTTAGTCCCCTAATTGAGCTTATTTTGCATACTATTATAACATTCCATAGCCATTTTATCCGTCAAATGCTTTCTATTTTGCTTTCCTAGTGCATTTCGTATGTTTTGTAGGAAAGAAGATAATAAGGTGGAAATTCCCATCTTTCTTGAATATTTGGAAGCTTATTGATGATATTAGATGGACTAATATGAAGTGGAGGCAAGAATGATTATCAAGGATGTAGGAATAAAGAGTATATAGAAGGATCATACGGTTAAAAAGCAAGGATGACTTCGAAGGAAGTCAATGCAAGAAGAAATTGCTTGAAACCAAACCTAGGGTTGCTCCTTTGCCTCTGAAAGTATTCTAGATGGAACGGCGGCGAAAAAACAAGTGATCTAGGATTTTGAATCACTCCAATAGGAGTCCGGATGAGAAAATGACGTCCGTTTTACAATCCGAGCTCAAACAAAGAAGTTGTCCGCCAATCCGCTCGTCCCGAGACTGAAGACGCTCGTCCCCCCTCAAAATCCACTCGTCTTCCCTTCCTATTATCCGAGCGTCCCATTCTCAAGACGCTCATCTTGAAGCCTTGTAATCCGCTCGTCCCGAGACCAATCAGCTCGGATTCCGTTCCAGTGCAACCGTCTCTTTTCTTGCTCCACTAAAGATGCGCATATTTTTCAAAGACTAGCTAAAAGGAGACCGACATCTCTTTTGAGAGGAGCGATTCCCTACCCAACATTTAGCATTGTTATTTACTATTTTACCCTTGCTTAACCTAATGATGCTCTACTATAAATACACCATTTGTAATAATCAAAAACCAAGCGCTCTTAGCTAGAAATAAATCCTCTTAGATTAGATTAGGAGTAGATTTGAATAGATTACTCTTTAATCTTTCCACAAATTACACATTAATCTTTCCTTAATTATTGTTCAAGTTTATTATTCAATTTTATTATTGGGTAATTGAAGATTATTGGGTTATTATTGGAGAATTGACAACTCTTCATCAATCAATCAAGTTCTCTTCTTTTATTCTTGGCTTTATTATTTGTATCATCTCAAGTTTGGTATAATTCCATTATTCTTTACTCTTTATTGTTCATTTCTTCATTCTATTATCATGTTTATACTTGTTGTGATGATTGACACCATTAATGACATGTTTCCCATGATAATGAGTGAGTAGTCTCTTAGCTAGGATTAGTGGGTAATTAGGGGAAACAAACATAGGAATTAATCATGCTTAATCTAATATGTTTTCATAATTAAATTGCTTGCTTCTTGTGATTTCAACCTATTCACATGTTATGTTTGATGAAATGCTAAGCCTATGAATCATTGCATTTACAACCATCTCTTATCTACTCAACTTGACTTGTAAGATATAAACCAACTCGAGTCTTGTTAGACCATGCATAGAAGTGATTAGGAGTAAAGTTAGTTTACTTGTAGGTGTTGTACAATCTAATTGATTCGGCTCCGAGACCCAACTCTTCCTATGAACCGTAAGAGATAAACCAACTCGGTTCCTTTACAACATGAATTGCTTGGAACTTTGTAAACATGTTTGTATGATCAACACCATAAATCCCCTATGACCCCATGACATCCTAGTGCTTTTAGTCATTTGTATACATTTCTTAGTTCATTGTTTGCTTTACTTTGTTACTTTCATTAGTTTAGAATACAACTATAAACCCAAACAAATTGTGACACTAGCATAAATTGAGATAGATAGACTTAGAACCCAAAGCACACCGTCCCATGGATCGACCTCGACTTAACCACTAACTAGTTGTTTGTTGAGAATTATAAATGTGTTTGATTGGGAGACCCAACGACATCTAACCCATCACCTACGAAGGTACTTCACTTGTCAAGAAACATAGAATTAACTTATTGATTCAACGATATGAATTTTTCACTATGGAAAAGAATGAATCAATCGATTGCATGTCCGCACGTTTCTCGAGCATTATAAATGAATTACGTAACCTTGGTAGGAAATTCGAATCTAAGGATATCGTCAGGAATATTCTTAGGAGCCTTACGAAAAAATGGCAACCTAAGGTCACTGCGATTGAAGAAGTAAGAGACCTTACTCTACTCACCTATCAAGAGCTTATAGGTTCACTCATGGCACATAAGCTTATGCTCAATAAAGATGATGATGAACTGGCTAAAGGGAAGAGTATGGCCTTGCAAGCTTCTACCAGTTTTAATAAACCTGACATTGAGGACGAAACCGTGCTATTTGCTAGGCATTTCAAAAAGGTGCTCTTTAAAGGTAAATCTTCAAAATCGAACAATAACAAAATTCAATAAGAAAGCCGTTAAGTCAATATCATCATTTGCTAATAGAGGATGATTCATGTGTGGAGAATCTGGTCATATGATCAAGGGTTGTCCCACGTGGTTGAAAGTTAAGGACAAATAATCCAAAAGAGAGAAGACAAAAAATGAATTCAAGCAAGTTATGATGGCATCCTGCTGGGGAGAACTCGACACTAAAGATGATGAGGAGTCTGAAGAAGAGGAGGGTTCTAATCTATGCCAAAGCAATATTAGACTTGATCTAATTTTAGATAGTGACGATGAAAGCAATGACTCAAGATCAGAGTTCTGTCTATTGGGCGAGTGAGATTCGGATGAAGAAGACGAAGAGGTAAGCATCATTCGTCTTAAGAAACAAGTTACTAAATTGTCTAAAAGTGCTTTGATAGATTATTTTGAACAAACTCTTGATAAATTTCATGAACAAAGTATTGAATTGAAAGATCTAAAAGAACAAATTACTGGCATTGCTGAAGAGAATCAAATTCTGAAGACCAAAACAAAAGAAGCCGAATTCTAAAGTTATGGCTAACACAGCCACAACTTCTGAATCTGCTAGGGCTGAGAAAATAGCTCTTGAGTCTAAAGTTGTAGCTAAAGAAGCTACAACCTCAGAGCTAAAACTCAACATTAAACATCTTCAAGCCAAGGTTGTAGCTAATGAAGCTATAACCTTATAATTGAGGAAGGCTAATGAGCTTCTTAAATCTGAGGCTACAGCAAGAGAAGTTGTAGTTTCAGATCAAATGAAGGAAATTGATTCTCTGAATGAGCAATTAAAAGAATCAAAAGTTCATCTATCTAATGTTAAGAAACAACACTCAGATGTCGTGTTTATTCTTAATAAAAGATTTCAAGACTTTCGTGACAATTTTAAAGAGAACAATGATGTTGAACATTCTAAGTGTCACGAAGAAATTAAGTCCTTAAAATAATTACTTTTGCATTCTAGAAAGGTTCATGACAAATGGGAAGCTAGCACAAATGTTTTAAATTTCTTAATCGAACAATCTGATAATAACATGAAAATGGGATTAGGACATGAATGCTATGGTCGTAGAGACCACTCTAAGTGCAAATCCACACCTTTTGAACGTGATTTCGAAAACGAAAATATGTAAATTTACCTGAATAATTTATTTGCAATTATTGTGGTCATACGAATCATTCTCTTGAAAACTGTGTCAAGCATATAAAAGATTTTGAAAATTTTATTAAGTTTGTTAAGGCTTCTGACACACCAGTAGATGACGACATTGATTCTACATATGAACCAAATCTTGAAGAAGTAAGAAACAATGATTTTCGATGGTTCGATGATATGGGCTTTGTTTATACTAAGAAAACTAATGAACCCAAGAGGAATCAACACCCTAAGCAACCTAGAGAACCACAACCCAAAGGACCTCAACCTGATAAATATAGAGAGTCACATGAATCAAGGGTGCCTCTAAAACAACCCTACCCATCGAACAAAATGAAAATAGTAAGACAAGTTTGGGTAAAAAAGGATATGGTGTTTAGAGTGACTAACCATAAAGGACCCAACCTTGCTTGGGAACCTAAAAACTGCATCTAATTGATTTGCAGGTTGCGGTGAATGAAAACTGTAACACCCCCATTTATTTAGGAGCCTCTAGCAAGACAATCCCAGATAAATAAAGGTGTTACCATATCAGTTGCCTGAGGTAGTAAGTATAAAAGACAAACAGTTACCAAGGTACTTTAAGACTATATAATTAAAGTGCCTCAAATGGTTTTCTTACAAAAGTTCCAGCGAGATAAATAAATAATAAAAATATGTTTTAATACAACTGGAGCGGAAATAAAAATTGTGGGAAATATCAGTATACTTCCTCTATAAATTTTCGGATTATAACGAAATTATAATTATGAAAAACTAGTCATAAACGAATTTACATAAACAAAAGGAATGGAGATTAAGAATTAACCTTTGGTCCTAACAAATTTGGCCTAAGAACAATATCGAAATCGATATTCTCCTAATTGTTGCACCCAAAATGTTATGAGAAATGCCCTTGTTCTTGCTAGAATAGATCCCCAAAATTGATGATTAATTTTTAAGGTTTTTGTGTGAATGATGAGAGAATTAGGTCAAAAAGAATGAGGAGAAATGATCTCCTCTTTCTCTACTTAAAACCGTCCAAATGGAGTAATTAGGGAAGATATTATTCTTCCCTTTTTTTTAACTTATTTCGGTTTTTCCACCAACCACCAAAAATAAGGAGAAAAATATCTTCTTATTTTAGGTTGGTGTAGTAATGTATAAAATGTGTATTTTATTTCAATTGTCATATTTATGTCGACATGTATCAATAAGTCTACACACAACAGTTTGTAGTCAATTTATTAATACCGGTCCGTCAACATTTTATTATGACAATTCCGCATAATATATACATTAACTATAAATATAATATATTTATAATTTGCTAATTAAATATAACTGGTTACGTTTAATTACGAATTAACATCTTAATTCGTTCAAGCTAACATTATATACATTGATTAAATATAATAGTTTATATTCAATTTACGAATTTAACAATTAATTCGTCGCAGCTGGTATTATTTAATTGTATTAAATAATCGTCTCATCATCATATTGACTAACTGTTTAGTCAAATACATAGACTAACCTTTTAGTCAGGCATCAATGTGATTATATTTTCATACAATCACATTTCTCAAACACATCCTTTAGGTGTGACTTTTAGGGACGAGTTGATCACCGCCATCTGTATGATAATAACGTCAAACTTCTAGCAAGCCAACCGTTATTAAGTAAACGTTAATCAACTGATAAATTACTAAGTATACCCTTGTGAACCTATAAGAGATTTATATATGTTATCACATTAACTGTGGAGGACACAAGCTCCAACAAACTCCCACTTGTCCTCACAAGTGTATGTGCGATAACCGATTCTCATATCCGAAAATTTCTCCCACTCAATGTAAAACAATTTGTAAAATCCGTATTTACAAAGGTCGTATTTTACAAGTGATCAATATCAAGAGTGGTTTTCCCGACTAGAGAGTAACTTAACTGATAAACGAATCATCATTCGAGCATGGCCATGCATTTCAGTTACAACTCCTCAAGTGGCCCTGAGAAATAACTAAACCTGATAGAGGTTGGATATTTTCTTCAACTCGAATCCTGCAGATATAAGCACAGTATGAAATGACCCAGAAAAAATCTACTTAGCCTCATGTTACGGTCGACCATGAGAAAGAAACCAAAGTCACCCAAAAACTGCCTTAATCTCAAGAGACAGTCGATAGTCAAAAGAATAGACTCTAGGAACACAATGGATGTCCAATCCACCACCTGGCACCGAATGTTTTAAACATTTAGGACTCCATTACGTTGTCACAAAAATTGTCCTACGAGGTATCGTTATAACTCGCATCTGTGATCGATCAGCCAACCGTTTGACTTATGGCTCGTTGAACCGACCATCAATCGACTGCACAATATAATAGCCAGAGTTATCAGCTCATGTAGGTGATTACGGACCAAAATAAATATAATGTAATTCAGTTCACTTTGTGGCGTTCAATGTTGTCGTACAATCCACATGAAAAACAAAATATGAAATAAAACGATAAAGTTATAAATAGCATATGAAAAAGATAATGTATCGAATCCATAATCAACTAGTACAACTCAGGAACACGTTTAATTCCCATGGAAATAACGTGCCCTTCATGCTTATCATATGACAATGGTTTAGTGAGAGGGTCCGCGATGTTGTCATCCGAAGCTATCTTATCAATCACTATCTCCTCTTGCTCCACGTAATCACGGATTAGGTGAGCCTTCCGATGTACATGTCTAGACTTGTTGCTAGACTTAGGCTCCTTAGCCTGGAAGATGACACCTCTATTGTCACAATAGATAGTGATTGGGTCATTCGAACTAGAAACTATGGATAGTCCTTGTAAGAATTGACACATCCATATAGCTTCCTTTCTTTTTTGCTTCGAAGCGGCATAGTACTCAGATTGATAGTAGAACTGCTACAACATTCTGTTTGGAACTCTTCCGGTGACCGCACACCATTAAGAGTAAAGACGAATCCGGTCGAGATTTGAATCATCTCGATCTGTTTGGAAGCTAGCATCTGCGTAACCGATTGCACATAGCTTAGTATCTCCTCCATAAGTCAATACCCAATACTTAGTCCTCCGTAGGTAGTTAAGGATGTTTTTAACAGCTATCCAGTGTGTTTCACCTGGATTACCTTGGTACCGACTCGTCATACTCAATGCATATACCACGTCTGGACGTGTGCATATCATGGCATACATGATTGATCCTATTGCAGATGCATAAGGAACACGACTCATGCGTTCAACCCCTTCAGGTGTCATGGGTGACTGAGACTTGCTCAAATGCATCCCACACGTCATTGGAAGGTTCCCTTTCTTGGAGTTGGTCATGCTGAACCTTTCAAGAATCTTATCCAAATAAGACTCCTGACTCAATGATAACATCCGTCGTGATCTATCTCGATAGATACGGATTCCCAAAATGCGTTGTGCCTCACCCAGATCTTTCATCTGGAAATGGTTCTTCAACCATCCTTTAACCGAAGATAAGAGAGGAATGTCATTCCCAATCAAGAGTATGTCATCGACATACAATATCAAGAAAGCAATATTACTCCCACTCGACTTGATATATAAGCATGGTTCCTCGACCGATCGAGTGAAACCATACTCTTTTATCACCTGGTCGAAACGATGATTCCAACTCCGAGAAGCTTGCTTAAGTCCATAAATGGAACGCTTAAGCTTGCACACTTTCTTAGGATTTTCAGGATCTATGAAACCTTCGGCTTGTATCATGTACAACTCCTCCTCCAAATAACCGTTTAAGAAGGCGGTTTTCACATCCATTTGCCAAATTTCATAGTCATGAAAAGCGGCAATCGCTAAGATTATCCGAATGGAATGCAGCATAACTACGGGTGCAAGAATTTCATCATAATGCAATCCGTGCACTTGAGTGAAACCTTTTGCCACTAGTCGTGCCTTATAGGTATCTGATTGCCCGTCTACAGAATGCTTTATTTTGTAAAGCCATTTGCACTGTAGAGGTTTTACCTTATTAGGTAAATCAACAAGATCCCATATATACGTCATTCTCGTACATGAAGTCCATCTCGGATTGCATGGCTTCAAGCCATCGCTTTGAGTCGGAACAGGTCATGGCACCTTTATAGGTAGCGGGTTCATAACTCTCTAGGAGCAAAACGTCATTTTCCTCGACCATACCAATGTATCTGTCTGGAGGATTAGAGAATCTACTCGACCTCCTAGGTTCCCGAGGAATATTAACCGTATCATCAGTTGAAGGAACAACTTTCTCCATCTGTTCCTCGGTTGTTGGTTCTTGAATCTCCGACAGCTCGAAGGTTCTATTACTTGACTTGTTCTCGAGAAATTCGTTCTCTAAGAACTTTGCACTAGCCGCAACAAAAACTCGATGTTCGGTAAGCGAATAGAAGTAATGACCAAACATTCCTTTTGGATAACCAATAAAGTATGTCTTGACCGATGGCGGGCCATGCTTATCCTCGTGTCTCCACTTGACATATGCCTCGCAGCCCAAAACCCGAATAAAGGACAAGTTAGGGACCGTTCCCTTCCACATTTCATATGGAGTCTTGTCGACAGATTTAGACGGACTTCGGTTAAGTATAAGAGTAGCTGACAAAAGATAAAAACCCCATAATGAATCAGGTACTACCGTGTGACTCATTATGGATCGAACCATATCAAGTAGTGTTCGATTTCTCCGTTCGGACACACCATTTAAATTAGGTGCTCCAGGTGGAGTTAACTGTAAAACTATTCCACAGTCTTTAAGGTGTTGATCAAACTCATTTGAAAGATATTCGCCACCCCGATCTGAACGGAGTGCTTTAACCTTTGTTCCTAGTTGGTTCTCAACCTTATTCTGGTATTCCTTGAATTTTTCAAAGGACTCACTTTTATGCTTCATTAAGTAGACATATCCGTATCTACTCAAATCGTCCGTGAAAGTGATAAAATATCTATAGCCATCCCTAGCAGTAATTGACATAGGTCCACATACATCAGTATGTATGAGTCCTAATAGGTCATTAGCGCGCATTCCAACACCTTTGAAAGAAATTCGAGTCATTTTGCCGATAAGACATGATTCACACGTGCCAAATGTAGAAAAAGCGAACGCGGGAATAGTCCCATTCTCGATGAGTTTCTTTACACGTTTTTCATTTATGTGTCCCATTCGACAATGCCATAGATAAGTTTGATCTTTGTCACCAACCTTTAATTTCTTAATATTCACAGGTAGTATCTCTGTGGTTTGATCTAAGATATAAATTCCATTCCTGGAAACTGCTTTGCCATAAACCATTTCATTAAAAGAGAAAATACGGCTATTGTCCTTTATTGAAAAAGAAAAACCGTCTTTATCAAGTACGGAAACATAAATAATGTTCTTAGATAAACTGGGTACATAGTAACAGTTATATAAATATAACTCAAAACCACTTGAAAGTTGGATTACGTATGTTCCCTTTGAGACTGCAGCTACTCTAGCTCCATTCCCGACTCGTAGGTCCACATCACCCTTTGCGAGAGGTGTGATGTTTTTTAGGCCCTGCAAATGATTACACAGATGAGAACCACAACCAGTATCAAGTACCCAAGTTCCGAAACTTGCATGGTTAATCTCAATCATATGAATATAAGATGACATACCAACAGGAGTGACGCGGCCTGCTTTTATGGCCTCACGGTAAACGGGATAGTTCCTCCTCCAATGTCCAGTCTTGTGACAATGGTGGCATTCAACATTACCATCTTTTCTCTTTGCCTTACCTTGTGGGCCACTAGTCTCACCAGGCCCACTCTTACCGTTTCCTGACTTTTTAAACTTTGGCTTTCCTACAGTTAGGTCGCTGTGAACTTTGCCCTTACCCTTATTCTTGTTGGAAATCATGAGAACATCTTGCTTCATGCTCCCACTCAATTTCATATCCTTCTCGGTCTGTACGAAAAGTTAGTGTAGCTCATGAGGACTTTTCTTCATGTCATTCATGTAGTAATTTGCCCTAAAGAGGGCAAAACCATCATGAAGTGAATGAAGCATACGGTCAATGACTATGATCTCTTTGATTTTGCAATCAAGTGCCTCCAGTTTCTCGACATTCTCAATCATTTTCAAAATGTGTGGGCTAACTGGTTGGCCCTACTGGAGTTTCGCCTCAAAGAAGCGACAGGTATGCTCATAAGTAACGATTCTTGGTGCTTTTGAGAACTCATTAGTGAGCGTGGTGAAAATCTTGTTTGCACCTTGGGCAATGAAGCGTCTTTGTAAATTGGTTTCTATTGCAAAAATGAGTACGTTCTTTATCGCACCCGCTTCCATAACGAAGTCACTATAAGCAATTGACTCGTTAGCTCTTGCATTGGGGCCTGGGTTTGGCGGTATTGGCTCAGTTAAGTACTTGAGCTTACCGTCAGCAATGGCAGCATTTCGTAATGATGCCTCCCAGTCCGCAAAGTTGGACCCGTCATTCTTCAGTCGTGTGAACTGATTCATGTGGTCCATGAAAGATTTTAGCCAGGACTCGCGTCCAAGTGTGGCACTTGGCATAGGGATTTCGTTATTTCCAGCCATTTGTTGTAACAGTATTATCAATATAAACGAATTCTACACTGCGAACAGGAAAAAGATATAATAAGCATACTCATCGTTATGATTTAAGTCTAAAACAATACTGTTATAACGCGAAGACTCAAGCATTTATACAATTGAGCTCCCTCAAGAATTATATAAATGATCCCAAGACTCAATTATCTGTAAATTGATAAGCCAACCTTTTGGCTAATTCTACTTTTAGACTTCTCGGTCGATAAATTTTTGTAAATTCTATCTTTAGTCCATCATAATCACGAGAAACTCTCCGGATTATAATGTTGAGGTAAACTAAGTCAACACAAACTACTTACCCAACGTAGAAGGGGTCATATGGAGAGTAAGGTCCTATATGCCTACCGACGAAGAAGGGATTCATAACTGTTTGGCCTATAAAGACTAGTCTCAATTTCAGTTTTAGAGGAAGATCCCATCAACTTTATTTTTAATT
This sequence comes from Silene latifolia, assembly GCF_048544455.1. Lineage (NCBI taxonomy): Eukaryota > Viridiplantae > Streptophyta > Magnoliopsida > Caryophyllales > Caryophyllaceae > Silene > Silene latifolia. The sequence continues at coordinate 438,449,024 of NC_133538.1, read as the reverse complement.
CATTTTAAGTGAACTAATATCTAGCATGCGATAATGAATAAATTAAGGTGATGGCTTAAAAACGTGTGACATCTTTATGTCAATGAAAACTAACATCCAAACTATATGAGTCAATTTTCATGCATTTTAGTAGTAGGTGGTTTGGTTTAGGCGGAATATGATGCACTAATTATCATGTGAAGAAAAGCAATAAGAATGGAAAAAGGTAAAAGAAAAACAAAGTCCTAGTGTGGCCTATCTACCAAAATGAACATAAATACAACTTTGGAATCCTTCCTTGGACACGAGAAGCTTGTCTTGATGTTCCAACTTGGTCCATGTAGCGGGAGTGAGCAATCCAATCTCCTTTTTTAGTCTTCTCAAAATTACAATTAAAAATTACATAATAAACCTATTTACATTATAATTTCAAAACCAAAGGAGATACGAGATCTCAAAATTACATAAAAAATATGTTTCCATCATTATGAAAACATAATTAACTAAGGCCACACTAGGTATTACAAATTAAAACCGATTGCAAAAATAGGTAAATAAAACCATTCAACGATTCATTCAACTAAATAAAAATGCATCAACTATAAATTTAACATTCAAGACATAATTCCTTAATTATGTAGAGTAATTTATCCAAACCACCTATTTAAATGATCAAATTATGTGATAATTCCTCAATTACTCACATTAATTTCAATCTTAATTCACATTAACCTATAATATGAATTAATCCAACATTATTTTAAACCTCTTTAAAATAATTGGGTATCTCAAATCTGTGAACCTTTTCACAATAATTATTATACATTATTGATAATAATAATTGGCAAAAATAAAAAAAAACAATTTTTTTTTATATCACAGCCCACGGCATTCTGCCCAAATAAAAGAAAAATAGTTTATATTTTTTTTATTTTTAAAGTTCTCGGCTTAATTAAGAAAAAAAAACCGAAATTAGCCCATATTTTTTTTTTCTTTTGTAATCTCACGGAATTTACAAAAAAAAAAACAGAATTTTTTTTCTTAAATGCCCTCGGCATAATGGAAAAAAATAGAAAAGCATTTAGCCCTTGAATCAAAAAAAAAATCTTTTCAAGAAAACAACCCTTTTATAATGAACAAATTTATTTAATGTTGCTACTAGAACAAGATTGGCATAATCATCAACATTTAAATTAATGAAACATGATCTTTAAACTACAATTTAACATCATGTGTGCCAAAAACTATATAACAAAAACAAATTATCATCATAAAACAAAAACAATTCCCTTTTACATTTCAATTTAATTCTTATTAAATCAAAACATCTACAAATTTATCATATTATCATCTTACCAAATTAGAACAACAATATGAATAAATCAAATGGAACAAAAACATCAAAACAAGAACAAAAATCAACTCGGCCAAAAAAAATTGCATTCGGCAAAAAAATTTCTCACGGCCGTTTTTTTTTATTCAATTTTTTCTCGTTTTGTTTAAATCCATTTATGAAAATCATATCAAATAATTTCGTGGCCTTGGCTCTGATACCACTTGTGGGAAATATCGGTATACTTCCTCTATAAATTTTCGGATTATAACGAAATTATAATTATGAAAAACTAGTCATAAAAGAATTTACATAAACAAAAGGAATGGAGATTAAGAATTAACCTTTGGTCCTAGCAAATTTGGCCTAAGAACAATATCGAAATAGATATTCTCCTAATTGTTGCACCCAAAATGTTATGAGAAATGCACTTGTTCTTCCTAGAATAGATCCCAAAAATTGATAATTAATTTTTAGGGTTTTTGTGTGAATGATGAGACACTTAGGTCAAAAAGAATGAGGAGAAATGATCTCCTCTTTCTCTACTTAAAACCGTCCAAATGGAGTAATTAGGGAAGATATTATTCTTCCCTTTTTTTTCTCTTATTTCGGTTTTTCCACCAAACACCAAAAATAAGGAGAAAAATATCTTCTTATTTTAGGTTGGCGTAGTAATGTATAAAATGTGTATTTTATTTCAATTGTCATATTTATGTCGACATGTATTAATAAGTCTACACACAACAGTTTGTAGTCGATTTATTAATACCGGTCTATCAACATTTTATTATGACAATTCCGCATAATATATACATTAACTATAAATATAACATATTTATAATTCGCTAATTAAATATAACTGGTTACGTTTAATTACGAATTAACATCTTAATTCGTTCAAGCTAACATTATATACATTAATTAAATATAACAGTTTATATTCAATTTACGAATTTAACAATTCATTCCACTCAGCTGGTACAATTTAATTGTATTAAATAATCGTCTCATCATCACATTGACTAACTGTTTAGTCAAATACATAGACTAACCTTTTAGTCAGGCATCAATGTGATTATATTTTCCTACAATCACATCTCTCAAACACATCCTTTAGGTGTGACTTTTAGGGACCAGTTGATTACCGCCATCTGTATGATAATAACGTCAAACTTCTAGCAAGCTAACCGTTATTAAGTAAACGTTAATCAACTGATAAAATACTAAGTATACCCTTGTGAACCTATAAGAGATTTATATATGTTATCACACTAACTGTGGAGGACACAATCTCCAACAAAAATAGTGTCTAAATAATTTAGGTGATCTCTAGACTCTGACGAAGGTGAACGTCCGAACCTCCCTCCAAGCATCCAGCACATCACAAAGCTAACCTGAAATCAATCTGCTCCCCAATATTTGGTTCATCACAGGTGTTCACGAATACACGGTCAACCACGAGGTTGAGTAGGATAACTAAACAACAACAAATAATACGATAACCTGCAATAAAATATAAACAAAGAACACAAGACAAGATACCGTCACACACGGCATAACCGTGTCCCATACCGTGTGCCACAACCGAAACACCCCTACACAACACTGTTACAATGCTAGTACTGCTCAGGTCCACGACCACCCCACGCCACTGTGCCTGGCCGACCAAAACCGCGCATGTCCACGACACTTCTACGTCCTGTGAGATCCCTGAAAAAATCTCCTTTTTGAAAATATAAGTAAATAGGTGGATCGCCAACTTAACCAAGCTAATTAGTTGATAAAACACTTAGCCCATTAACTGACTTTGACGGATATAGGAAATAAAAGGCTAAATGATGGTTTTGTGCCATTTTAGGGGGTGTTTCGGAAAATAAGCGTAAAGAGCCTTTAATTATAACATTGTCAATTTTTATTTAGTCATTTAAGTTTAGCCTCATCATCGGGTACCCGTAAGGCTAGGTAGACATTTTGAGGTGTCTACAGAAGCCCCCACTTTGACCGAGTCTGAGTAAGACGAAGGTCAAAGTAGTCCGGTCGGGACAGATAAAGGTTAAGAAACGTACCTGGGCCTCTTACATTACCTGTCTGGAGGAGCTGGAATCTGGAACTGGCTTAGCAAAACTTTATTTTACTAATCTGGGATTAAGCTGGTAAAACTTTGTTTCACCAATCTGGCGTGGCAAAACTTTGTTTCGCCGGTCTGGAATCTGGTAAAGCAAAATGTTGTTTTGCTGGTCTGGATCTGGAATAGCCAAACTTTGTTTAGCTTAAAGGTGAGATCGTGAAATCTGATTTCCCGAACTCGGTTGCGTATCAGGGCCCGCCGACCAAGGGATGTTTCTTAGTTTTGCAGGTGAACAAAACGTGAAATTGTTTAGCTTCGCAGGTGAACGAAGCTGGACTGGTTAGTTTCGCAGGTGAACGAAACTGGATTGCTTTGCGGTGAACAAGCTGGATTATTCCGCAGTGAACGGAATGAGATTGCTTAGCCGCGGTGAACGAAACCGGATTTGCTTAACTTCGCAGGTGAACGAAGCTGGATTAGAACACAAAATTTGATTTTATGAACTAGGACGCGTGTCAGAGCCCGCCGACCAAAGAATTCAAAATTTTATTTTGAAAAAAGGATTGCGTGTTAGAGCCCGCCGACCAAAGAATTTCAAAATTTTATTTTGAAAAAAGGATTGCGTGTTAGAGCCCGCCGACCGAGGATTTTCAAAATTTTATTTTGAAAAAGGATTGCGTGTTAGAGCCCGCCGACCAAAGAATTTCAAAATTTTATTTTGAAAAAAGGATTGCGTGTTAGAGCCCGCCGACCGAGGAATTTCAAAATTTTATTTTGAAAAAGAGGATGGATAAGATCGTAAAATTTTGTTTTACAAACTTAGATGCGTGTTAGAGCCCGCCGACCGATAGATTTGAAAATTGCAAAATTTTATTTCGCAAAAAGGGCAAGTTCATAAAATTTTATTTTAAGAACTTAAAATGCATGTTAGGGCCTGCCGACCAAATGATTGCAAAATTTTATTTCGCAAAAAGACAAGTTCAGAAAATTTGATTTTAAGAACTCAGAATGCATGTCAGGGCCTGCCGACCAAGATGAATTTCAAAATTTTATTTTGAAAAAGGAACTGATTGGAGGATCGTAAAATTTTATTTCACGAAAAGAGCTGGAGAATTGATTGATTTTGAAACTGGCAAAATTTTATTACGAGAAAAATGAGACTTTATAAGAAGCCCCCACTTTGGACGAATCTGAAAGATGAATGACAAAGTAATCGACTGGAGCAGTTAGTGACAAATATATGACCCCTAAAATGCAAATGCATGTCCTAGACACCTAGATATGATGCACTGATGAATGCAAAAATGGAGTACTTTCGAAAACAGTTAAAATGTTTTTTATTTTGTTATTTTTTTTTTAAAAAGATTTTTTGAAAAAGATGGGGTCTGACCCAAATGTGATCCAAGTAGAAGGACTGGACACTACTACTCTTTAAATAATCTCTGGTGTGGAGAATATTTATCATTTTTATTTAATATGTGAATTTGAGTTATTTAATATGGGGTCTGCGAAACCAGAGATTCTGGGTTCGATCCCCAGCGGAGTCGCCACTGTGAGATCCCTGAAAAAATCTCCTTTTTGAAAATATATAAATAGTATGGAGTCGCCAGTAGGTTTTATAAAAAACATACAAAAATAAAGTTAACGGAAAAGGCCCCTTTTGATCCCTGGAATGGGGACCGATCCGTCACTCGTCTGGACCAAAGATTGCGGATTCGGGGTAAAGGTACGATCGGGGAAGGTGTTAGGCACCGGATCGCCGTCAACCGACTGCCTCTACTATTTATTTGTAATATTATATATTTGTGAAACTAAGACGAGAAAAAAGAAAGTTAGTAACAAACCTTATACAATTATTTACAAAAACAAATTAATAGTTAGTTAAGACAACAAAATAAAGAAAATAAAAGATAAAATAAAAGAATTAAATAAAAAGAAAGAGTAAAGAAAAACTTATTTGATGTCGGTACCCTCAGGCCTATGTGGATGTTGACTATGAATGAATTTCGACTTTGTCGTTAATTTACGGCTCTTATGCGCTTATATGAAAACTGGGACAATTTATTGAATGTGAGTGGTTTGATTTGGAATTGAGACGGCTACTGGGAGTATTGAATTTCTGGTCTTGAATTGGATGTACGGTATTTGTTTGTGTAAGTCTCGTATGTTTGTATGTTTGTACGCCTGATAATAATTCTGTCCTCTTTAAAGTAACAAGCTCTACTAATTAAGCAAAACTAATACCATAGAAACAAAATACTTATATGACCGTATAAACTTAGTGTACATCCCCCGATGTCTTAGATGCGGAACGAGGGTGATAAATGGAATGGAGTAGAAGGTTCTATGGTGTTAGAAGACACTGGAGATCTGTGTGCCTCTCTCACTCACCTAAATGAATGAAAGGATCGTCCCAAGAGGAATGAAGACAAAGTAACTGTGGATTGACTCGTCTGAGAGATGAAAAAGACTACTCTGCAATTTGATTTGAATTGTAGTTTTGACTGGAATTTTTATTGTCTTTTTTTTACTGGAACTTTTTTTGTCTTGTGAATTTTCAAGTTTTTTTTTTTTTGACACTGGATTTTGTATCTCTTTGAGATCATATTTTTTTTTGTCTTTGACTTTTTGAGACTTTTGACATCGGATTTGAATCTATTTGAGATCATTTTGGTCTTTGACTTTTTGAGAGTTTTGTCACTAGAGTTGATTGCAACTTTGACTAAGTATTTTTGAGTTTGTATTGGTACTTAGAATTACATCGTAAGTTCATTTTAAGGGACTAGTGGTCACCTATAAAACAGCACGGAGTGCGCGCTCCCATGTCTTATTTGATTTGATATGTTTGGACACGGGTGTACTATGAATCTGGTTTGAATATTTTTGAGCCAGTTTTTTTTTAGCATCAATGGAAATGGATGACAATATTTGCTAAAATTGTCGATTATATGAGTTTGTGCTCTTTTAGTAGGCATTTGAGATGTGGGAAATTGACAAATTTGGTAAATAGAGAGTTGTGCTCATTTAGATTAGTAGTCATATGAAATATGGAGAATTTGACAAATCGGGAAAAAGAGAGTCTCCAAACCTAGAGGTCACCTAGCTAGAGACACGGCGATCAAGGAATTATCACACCACAGGAGATGGAAAAGATGGTCAAATGCACGCCCTCGTTCAGGCTGACTCTAAGAGGTCGATTGATCTACACTAAAGAGATACGCCCTAAAGTATTTCAAGTCTATTTTACTAGTTAAGGGTAAAAAGTAGAACAAGTGACTAACAAAAATGACATATGCTCTTCTATTTTCTTATTTATATAACTCAAAAAGGACTAGGATGGTCCTATTACTACCAAATGTATTATTTGTATCTTCCAATAATCAAAGGAGTGAAAGTGACGACCAACTTATGAATTCTTAACTTGCATCTTGTGTCAACTGAAGTTGGATAGAGACAACTGAGTGAGTGTAGTCTAATTTCTGGCATTAGTCAGTAGCACTTTAAACATTTTACGTCTTAGAACAAAAAAGGAGGTAGAATGATCATTCCTCATATTCTGTAATGCTTGTATTTTTGCTAAGTCAATTTTTTAATTGACGTGAGTCACGATGTTAGACTCGCACACGACTCAAAGGCGTATAATATTCTTTTGACAAGGCTACACCATATTGGTAATTTGGAACGTTTCTTTTCGAACCGGCTGACGCGATTTTATAAGGAGAGATCCGGGAGAGTTGTTTGCAAATTGATGGAAGGACTCGATAACTTATATGGATTTCTATAATGGATCACAAATGAGCTAAAAAGAATGGAAAATGAAAAAAAAAAATTGTGAAAGAAAGAAAGAAAAAAAAAAGTTTTTTTTTTTTTGGTTTTTTTGTTTTTTTTTTGTTTGTTAAAAAGAAAAGAAATTGAAATAAAAATATGACCCCTATTTTTTGAAAGAGGAAGAAAAAAAAAGATTTTTTTTTGTTACAAGCCGAACAGACTAAATGCATGCTGACATTCTAATTTCGTTGCAGACGCTGAATATGTTAACGTGAACTGATGATAGTTATGAGACCATTTAGTATCTAAATGCTTATATACAGAGGTTAGATGCAGACATTTGACTAATTTATTAATCTAAGTATTTGACGCAGTGCACAAAGTCTATTACTCATCTTCTACTAGTTATATAACACACGTCTGGCTGTGGAACTTATTCTACTTTTTTTTGTTTTTTTTTTTTACTTAATGGATGTTCAAACAAAAAAAATCATATATATCAAAAATTAACAGGCAAACACGCATCAGAATATGACCTATGCAAAGGATCTACGGGATCTATGGTTAGGTTTGTGGGTAGGAAATTGGGTACTCACAACATTAAAATACCCGAGGGTATCTCTCGCTTTTGTGCTCCCCCAGTCATATGGACCAGACGAGTTGCCAAAACGCGACGTCATGAGGTGGAAAATATGTGTAAGGCCTAGTCGGTCGAATGGACCTTCTAAGTATACAACATACTTTACCGAGGGTGAATTAGGGTAGCTTAGATAGCGTAATATTGGCTAACGGGGAGCCTACGCTTTTTTTTTATATACGAAATAGAGAGCAGAAAGCAATATGAACACAAAATATTCGACATGAACATGCAAGAGATTATGAGATGCAAACTAATTTTATAAATCAAGATGCATGTGGAGTGACGTTAAAGCAGGGAAATCATCATTGATAATCAGATAGATTAAGAAAGCAAAAGCGAATTGACCTCTGCAAAGCCTTGACAATAAAATTCGAAGCACCAGTTATGATTAGGAGATAGTGTTCGGATTCCTTTCAAAAACGAAAGAAAATTATTAGTCAAATACATAATATCATAAATAAACTTCAAGTCTTACCCGCTTAATAAGTCCCCAGCGGAGTCGCCACTGTGAGATCCCTGAAAAAATCTCCTTTTTGAAAATATAAGTAAATAGGTGGATCGCTAACTTAACCAAGCTAATTAGTTGATAAAACACTTAGCCCATTAACTGACTTTGACGGATATAGGAAATAAAAGGCTAAATGATGGTTTTGTGCCATTTTAGGCGGTGTTTCGGAAAATAAGCGTAAAGAGCCTTTAACTATAACATTGTCAATTTTTATTTAGTCATTTAAGTTTAGCCTCATCATCGGGTACCCGTAAGGCTAGGTAGACATTTTGAGGTGTCTACACGTCCATGTGCCTGGCCGACTAAATAATCTCATTCGCAATGTCAATCCTCTTTCAAGACGCCAATAAACAACAGAGAACCAACCAATAATGATAATAATATGATTAGAAGATGCTCAAGACAACAATTGTAACAATAAGCTCAAGATGGGTCAAACGTAAAATAACTTACCACAATTAATGGTGCGAGATGAAAAATACGTCTTAAAGTTGTCTCTCAAAATTGTTCTTCTTCACAAATTAAATGTTGAGTTTTTGATGTGAAATAAATATAATGGTGAGGCATGAGTTGGGTATATATATAAATTGGTTGGTGGATGTGGAAAGTTCTAGGAAGTTGCTTAAATTATTAAACTAATCAAAATATCTAGGTAGTATAGATAACACCCAAACCACATACTACCTTCCCCCTTCACTTGGTCCAACCGTGGTTAACCCACACGGTCAAACCGTGGTCTTTTGTGTAACACCCGCGAATTTTCCTTTTGGACATTTATAATTTAATCAACCATTCTATTAATTTATTAATATTTTTAAATTGCTTAATTTAATTAATTATATTTTAAAGCTTAGTTTATATAAAATATATATATTTAGTCGGATAGTAATAACAGTCATAATAATAATAATAATAAATTCCATCTTAAGTTATAGTAGACTTGAGACGTATTTCCGTGTAGCAAAAGACCGTCACGTTTCTCTTGTGAGACTAGTTTAATCTGAACCAATCAGAAGTTGACAACACACCCACCTACCTTTTTACACCTCACTTAAATAATATCTTTTTATTTCACTCTTCCTCTCACACACACTCATACAATTTCTTTTTGTTGTTTGTGTTCTTTTTCACCCGCTTGTTTTACTCCTCCTTCCTCTTTCTTTTTTCGTACGATACATAGTAACAATAACCAAACATGAAACTCCATTAATCTGCCACCTTCAAACCTAAAATTCTCCTTCATTTCTCTACCGTTTTAGCTAATTCTTGCGTCATTCTCTTCCCTTTTCCGTCCTTCATCTTTCTAGGTAAGAAAGTTACACTCTTGTTGAGTTTTCGAAATGACCTGTCTAATGGGAATTTCGGTTTTAAGCATAAAAATCTCGTCTTTCTCGTTCTAGGTGAAGAGTTTAAAGACTCAGAGGAAGACTCTTGCTTTGTGGACCATTCACTTGAGGATTAGAGAGCTTTCGAGGTAACGGTGATAGGTTACTCGACAAAAGTGTCAAAATTGCTTCATATGGGTCGTTTTGCATGCTTTTGTGTATTAAAGAGTGGTTCTTTATGCTTTTCTCACTTGTATGCTCGAATTTATCGTGTTAAATTCCATCTTAAACCTTGTCTTAATGGGGGGTCGAAATATAGCTCACATGGAGTTGCTCAAAAACGCGAAAATGGGGCTGTGAGACGATCTTATTCACGGTTTTTGGTCTATGTTTGGTTTGTGGTTCGAGCCAACTTTCTTATTTCCGTCTCAAGTGTATATCCAAGAATAATATGGGTAATTTGTATGGTAATTTACATCTCACTTATACAAAGAACTTCGTCTTAAATTGCTCATGAAACCGGTTGTTTTGGGCAGTATGTTAGCGCTGTTTTGAGTCGGATATGTGGTGTTGATGGTGTTGTTTTAGGGTGTTATGAATGGTGGTTGTGGCTAGTCGAGAGGGTGGTTGTTAGGTGGCCTGTCACGGCCTGGTTGGGTTCTGTTTTGGCAGTTTTTTGCAGGTTGTCTCGATGGAGCTGTGTTTGGCACGGTTTCATATAGCTTATATGGGCTATTTTGGGGTGGTCAAAATGGTAGTGGTGTGGGCTGTTATTTGCGGGTATATGGTGGCCGATATGGTATATGTAGGTGGCTGCTTTAAGTAGTAATGTCAATGTTAATTCCCGTCTTAAGCATGCTCATGAAGTCGTCTTGCTATTTACATGTTGTGCAATTTGGTAAGTCATTATCGTGGTGGTGTTGGACCGTCTTTTGGAGGGTTGGCCACGGCTGGGCTGACCGGGGGGGAGGGGGAGGGGGGTTGACAGTGGCCGTGGACTGGTGGCTGAACGTGAGTTGGCGGCTTGGCCACAGCCTGGCTGCTTGTCGAGGGTGGACACGGGTGGAGTAGTGTAGTTACACCCTTTGTTTCCTTCTTCTTTTATTTGTTGTTTTGGTTGTGTTTTGTGAATTGGGCTTATTGTATATACCTTATGCTATTGGGACAATCCTATATGATGGTGTTTGGATATTGATGGAGTGGGTCGTTGTCTGCCATTAAACATATTTATACCCAATTACTAGCATAGCAAGCAAGTCGGGGTCGATCTATGGGACGGGGGTACTCAAATTGTTCAATCTAATTGTAGTTGTGCTTGGGGTTGTCACAATTGTAATGAGTTGATGATTCTAATCTAATAAAAGCAATGGAAAGTAAACAAACAACAAAAGGAAGAATATAAACAAATGACTAAAAGTTATAGGATATCATGGGTTCATAAGGAATTCATGGGAGATGATCATATAAACATGTTCTCAATTATATGCAAGCACTTATTGTTGTGATGGGATCGAGTTGGTGTATAAGCTTACAATCCCTAAGAAGTTTTGGGTCCCGGAGCCGAATCGATTAGATTGTACAACACCTACAAGTCGACTTAATCCTTCCTATTCAACATTATGCATGGTCTAATGAGGCCTGAGTTGGTTTATAAGCTTACAAGCCTCATTGAATAGATAGGCGATGGATAAAAAAATGCAAGGATTCATAGGTTTGCATTTCATCAAACATAACATGTGCCTAAGTTAAAATCACAACAAGCAAGCAAATAAATTATGAAAACATATTAGATTAAGTATGAATCATTCCCCATGTTTATTTCCCTTAATTCCCCATTAATCCTAGATAGAAGACTACTCACTCATTATCAAGTTCAACATGTTAATAAGGTTGTCAATCATATTACCAAAGCAAAACATGATGAATAAATGAAAGTGATTAATAATTAAACAAGGATAAAGAGAATTATACCTAGGAAGATGATTCCAAATAATAAAGCAAAGAATATTAGAAGAAAACTTGATTGATTGATGAAGAGTTGTCAATTCTCCAATAATAACCCAATAATCTTCAATTACCCAATAATAAACTTGAATTACTTAATAATAAACTTGAACAATAATTCAGGAAAGATAGTATGTAATTTTGTGGAAAGATTAAAGGATAATCTATTTTAATCTACTCCTAATCTAATCTAAAAACTTGGTGCTTAGCTAGGTAATACAATGGGGCATATATAATGGTACATCATTAGGTTAAGCAAGGGTAGATTAGTAAATAACATTGCTAAGTGTTGAGTAGGGAATTGCAAGTCTCTAGGGAGATGCGCATATCCTAGGACTGGGATGCTCATCCTGAGCTCACGATGCGCGGATCCACAAACAGACTATTCTGAAATGGCAAAGCAGCTCGGGACGCACTGATTGGTCTCGGGACGCGTGGATCCCGGGACAGCTTGTCTATTTGAGCTCGGATTGTAAAACGGACGTCATTTCCTCATCAGGACTCCTATTGGAGTGATTCAAAAGCCTAGACCACTTGATTTTTCAACGCCGTTTTATCTAGCATACTTTTAGAGCCATAAAATCAAGTCTTGGTTTGGTTCCAGAGCAATTTATTCTTGTAATGGCTCCCTTTTCGTCATCCTTGCTTTTAAGCCTATGATCCTTCTATATACTCTTTATTCCTATATCCTTGGTCATCATTCTTGCCTCCTCTTCATACTAGTTCATCCAAGATTGTCAACAGGCTTCCAAATATGCATGGGAGATAGGAATTCCGCCTCATTATCTCCTTTCCTATAAGACATTTAAAATGCACTAGGAAAGCAAAATAGGAAGGAATTGACGGATAAATGGCCATGAAATGTTATAATAGTATGCAAAATAGGTTCAATTAGGGGACTAAATGTGCGCAATTAAGAGTCACATCAGTTATCCACCTTGTTTCCTTCTTCTTTTATTTGCTATTTTGTTGTGTCTTGAATTGGGCTTGTTTATACCTCATGTATTGAGCCAACCTTCTATTTTTGGGTGGGCTGCTGAATGAGTCACATGTGCTTGTTTACGTTTTATTTCATATGTTACATAACGTAAATTATTATTATCGCTTGTTATATTTTATTTAACTGGCATGTTTATTTATATGAAATGAAATGCATATCGACATAATACAAGTATGAAAGATTTATTATAAATAATTACTTGTGAGGAGTCGTATTCTTATGATAATGCCTTTATACTATACCTTACTGCTTAACTTATATTTATGCCAAGTATGGGTTAACTCATATCTTCTCCCTCTTTCGGACCATTCTACTGAATGTGGGTTCTCAACTTTTGATCTGTCATTCGAGTCTTGGATGCGGACTGTCCTGCCGCATGTCAAATCAGGAACTATCCTATCCCGTGAGTCTGGCCATATTTAGACTAGGACTGAGTCATTGCGATCTTTATTGTCGTCCTACAAGGGGAATTATATCTAATGAGTAGTAATGGTCTTGCTTGGTTATTGTTATTGACATATGTCATTCAAGGTAAGAGTTACGTCTTATATTGATTGGATGCAAGGGTCTTTGGTCCTATCAGATACTAGAGGTGAGATGCAAGCCTTCTAGTTACGATATGATCACCGTTATTGATGCTCCCATCCGTTCTTATGGTGAGATGCAAGCCATAAGTATGAATGTGATATTAGTAGCCACGTCCTGTGCAATGTTTGTTAAAAGGTTTTCAAAGTAATGGCTATGGTTTCCATTCACGTATTTTGTATCGATTGATCCCTTACTTACCTACTTCATATGATTTGTGACACCCCGCGATAACGCGGAAAACATAACTAATAAAATGCTGAAACTTAGGGAATTTTTAAAAACTTTTAAAATTTAAAGTGCGGGTTCACCAAAATCTAAAACATAAATAGAGAGTGCGGAAATAAAAATTTTAAATTATACAAACGTGATAGTCAAGGTGAGGGAAAATATATCCCTCGAATGACAATACAAAAAAAAGGTAGGTCTAAAACGATCCTAATAAACCAACTACTAGACCGTAGTGCTCGCTAGCTCACACATGTCTTCACCCCACGGATGCACCACTAATACCTGTCATTCATGTAAACATGAACGCCACAGTCAGTGGGGAGTAACTCAAGGTTCTCCCAGCCACAAATTGTCGAAACGAACATAACAAAGAACTAAAACAGGTAGTCATGTGAGACTCTTACGAAAATATGGATATCAAGTTTATGTTTAAACATGGTAATTAAATGAGATGGAACAAGATAAATCAACATTAGCATGATAACGGTTAAACTACTCATGTGAGGCAATTAAATAATATGAAAGGCAAGAATACGATGATCTATACCAAAGCACGCATTTCAAAGAAATTCGACATAGATGTGAGATTAGAGTCCGAATCAAGTGAAGCAGTTAAGTAAGGGATCAACCAATGCAATTTACAAGAATACAAATTGCAGCCATTATTTGGAAAACCACCTAGCAAACATTGTACGGGACGTGGCCACTAATGTCACATTCATACTTATGGCTTGCATCTCACCATAAGAACGGATGGGAACATCAATCCCGACGATCATATCGCAACTAGAGGGCTTCTAGCTCACCCCTAGTGTCCGATAGGACCAAGACAAACAACAGACAAATACCAATATCTAAACCAAGCAAGACCTTTACTACTCATATATCAAAATATAATTCCCCTGGTAGGACGACAATGGTACTCCCAAGACTCAGTCCTAGTCTAAATCTGGCCAGACTCTGGACAAAGAGTTCCCGATTCGACATGCGGCAGAACGGTCCGCATCCAAGACTCGAAGACAGATCGGAAATCGAGAACCCACAATCGGCAGGACAGTCCGAAAGAGGCGGAAGATATGAGCTAAACCCACAATCGGCAGGACAGTCCGAAAGAGGCGTAAAGACAAGTCAAGCAAAAAGGTATAGCATAAAGGCATTATCAAAAGAATACGACTCAACCAAGCAATACGAATCAACTTGGAAAGAGACTACTACAAGTAATGAACCGATGATAATCCAAGTGAGACATTTCATGCCAAATCATAATCATAAATATGAATAAGTAACCCATTTCCTCAATATTTGTCACTTGAATAAAAATGTAAACAAACGGAGATGAACCATTCATAATAAGCAAAACAAGCTTCCAATTATAAATGACTCAATTTAATTAAACAAGTAGAATAATTCACTCATGTTTGAGATACGATAAATAAATGAGAATGAACGGATTAAAAATTCATATTATAGGTAAATGAGACATTTCATCAATTTTGACTTGGATAAATAATAAATTCCACATTTATGATTAATGTGAGAAAAATATATGAATGAACGATATTTAACGAATTAGGTTATATAAAGCATGAGATGGGATTTAAATAATTCAAATAACCAACTCGCGCCAAAACAATCCATAACTACGACTCAAATAGTTGTTTGGCAGCACCCACACATGGCCTTACAGCTAACCATACATGGCCTCAACCCGTGCCCCGGCCAGGCCATGGCCAGGCCACCCGACTCGCTAAAACCAGGCCATAAAGCAGGCCCAAGCAAACTGCACACAACCACCAAAACAGAATGTGAACACTATCATAAAGGGTTGCTAAAGCAGTCGCGTACACCACCTATCAACGCTACATTTCCCGTCTCAAAACAGTCCTATAACACCTTGCACATGGTTGCCCACAACAACCCATCTACAACCTGCAAAAACCAACCAAAACCTACACAAGTAACCTGCAAAACAGACCAATTGCAGCCGTGAAAAGCAATGCCAAAGCAGGCCGTGAAAAGCAGGCCAATGCAGGCTCTGAACCGTCCAGTTGCAGGCCAAAACAGGTCGTGACAGACAACCACTCGACTGCCCACAACCCGCGGCCATGCCGTCCCTAACACAGCCCATAAACCACCACCTTTACGCCCCAATAACAACACCACAAACCCGACAATTTACCACCCAAAACAGCCTCATAACTAAGGCACTTAAAGACAAAAATTAAAGTATGAAGGTAGAATTCACTCACTTGAATCACCCATTTCATAAAACCATGTAACCATAAGACTATAATTTACTTCAAACCAAAACTACGACCGTCTCAAATACTACAAAAACAATTTATCCAATTCATACAACCACTATACAGCTGCCCCAAAACATTCCATGCAAGCTCCCAACACAACTGCCCAAAACAGCGAGAAACCGTCCCAAAACAGACTCAAAAACTGTCCCAAAATAGCATTCTACCGTGCATGAGTAACCTGCACAAAGTGACTCAAAAGGAGTCCCAAAATGTTGCATACAACCGTCCCCAAAGTAGTCCCATTTTCGTCTTAAACAGCTCAATTTCAGCACTCAAATCCTCCAAGAAACCATTCCAAAAGAGAGTAATAAGCCGTCCCATATTGACACCAAAACAGGCCGCTAAATTTATGTTCCCTCTAAATAATGAAACAAAATGAAACCTTCTGTAAATTAAAATTGAACAGCAACAATAGACAGTATGATATAGTTGTTAGTTTCCTGATATAACTTCCATTTTGACAAATTCAACCACGAGTAGCAATTAATGTTGAAATCATTTTGACACACTTCACATGACAAATGATAGGTAAAAGCAAGCACACAAGTCGAGTATTATTCCGACAAATTCAACCATTTATATGAGAAAACCACAAGAACTAAACTTTATCACACAAGGACATGTAAAACGACATATAAGACGGAATCTCGACATTTTTGTCGAGTAACCTATCACCGTTACCTTAAACGCTTCTTATTCTTCGAATAAACAGTCCCCAAAACTTGAGTCTTCCACCGGGTCTTCGAAACCTTTATCAAGGAGCAAGAAAAAGAGAGGATTGAGGCAAAAATCGAAACTTTTATAAGACGGCGAAAAACGAAACCGTCACAAAAATGAGACTTTATTACCTTGAAAGATGAAGGAGGAAGTAAGGAGGAGAACGGTACAAAAATTATCGAATTTGGTTGAGAAATGGGGGAGAAATCGGGGTTTGAAACTCGGGAGAAAAATGGCGATTTGGCTCTGCTTGAAGTTGAAGTTGGCTGTTGTTTTTGTTTTGTTGTCAGTCCTTTCGAAAGGAAGAAAGGAAATGAAGGGGGTGTGGGACATTATAATAATAATAATAATAATAATAATAATAATAATAATAATAATAATAATAATAATAATAATAATAATAATAATAATAATAATAATAATAATAATAATAATAATAATAATAATAATAATAATAATAATAATAATAATAATAATAATAATAATAATAATAATAATAATAATAATAATAATAATAATATATTTGAAGTTAGAGATAAGGTGAGTGTAAGTATGTGTACTAGGAATCGGATTAGTCCGAATAAATTAGCCTCAAAATGAAAGTGTGACGGTCTTATGCTAGACGGGAATACGTCTCAAATCTATTATAATTTAAGACGAAACTAATATTAGTATTGTCATTATTATTACTGTCCGATTAAAATACGTATTTTTATATAAATGAGCTTTTATATATTCCTTTCATAAAAATTGTATTTGAAATAACATTAATTAAATTGAATAATTCAAAAATATAAAATAGAGTAATTAAACGGTTTAATAAATTATAATTGTCAAA
Source organism: Silene latifolia (assembly GCF_048544455.1). Classification (NCBI taxonomy): domain Eukaryota; kingdom Viridiplantae; phylum Streptophyta; class Magnoliopsida; order Caryophyllales; family Caryophyllaceae; genus Silene; species Silene latifolia. The sequence continues at coordinate 438,431,722 of NC_133538.1, read as the reverse complement.
ATGGGAATTTCGCGGGTGTTACAATCACCCCACCTTTAAAAAGTTTCGTCCTCGAAACTTGAAAGTAGAAATGAAGGGCTATATAAAATAAAACTGGAATCTTGGAATCGGTAACCAAAACATTTAAAAGGTTACTTATTGTAAGAATTAAAATTCTTTCAAAAGTTTCAAATAAAATTTTCCGACATAACCAGGTCGAAATGTAAATCATTGTATAAATCAAAAATCAAAATTTTCAAAAACATTAACGGAGAGTTTTCAAAAGTATAAGTCTCATTCATGGAACGAAATTGCTCTTATTGTGCACACAAGAACGCTAACTTTCCAAGTCAAAGACAGATTTAAAACAAAATCAATTCGCCGACAAGCGTAGAACAAGTTATCAAACGTCTCCAATAACGAGTTCTAACATCCGATCAACGTCAAAATCAAAAGAAAAGATAATCTACTCAAATTTTCTTTTGCAAAAGCCAAAATAAAAAAAATGAAGGTTTCACCTTTAAACTCAAAGGGGAATCAAATTCCTGAAAATATACCATTATACTTTGGCAAAGAAATCATAAATAGATCCAAGTTTAACAGAAATTGGATAAAATTTTAAGAAACCACATGTTTAGCAATTAAAATCATGATAAAGAAGTCTATACTCAAGGAACAGATAGGGAATTGAATCAAATTTTCATTTTCAAATTTTTTAAAACAGGCAAGGTTTTGCCAAAGTAACATCAACTTTTAACAACGAATCAAAACTGGTAGCTTGAAATATTTAGAAATTGTATGAAAAGGAAAGAACTTAGAAATCATAAATGCAAAGTACACTAAGAGAGTTCAAACTTAACTAATCAAAAGAACTATGATGAACTTCCTAGGGATAAGAATCGAAGTCAGGTCAACAAGGATGTCAAAAATAGAGTTTCACAGGTTACGAATACCAAACTTAAAGGAGGAGCATGATGAAGCGAGGAAGAGAGGTATGAACGGTAATGCTTATGGTAAAGAAAAAAGGAAGCTAGACAACAAGAAAAAGCCAGGTACTCAAATCTCAAACAACAACGTCATCCTGAACGGTTCCGAAAACTTCCTAACAATAAGACTTATAACTACATCACTCCCAAGGGTTTCCTCAAAACACTTATGTCACATCATCTTAAGCTATTCCCCGAAACAAGGTACTTCACTATAAGTGTGATTTCACCACCCCAAATCCTCAAACATCCACAAACAACTTCCACAAGGTCAAAGTTAAGGTTTCCAACAAAGTTATACTCATATCCAACTAGTGTCAACTACGAGTTTCTCAATATGGTAAACCATCAATCAAAATCCAAATTCAAAAGTTCTTTTGCACATTCTATCATCCAAGGAAATATTGTTATACCCTCGAAACCTAAAGCATAGATGGTGAAATTCTCCAAACTACGAGACAACCACCCAAAACATCTAACTCATCTCAGCTGAGCATCTATCAATCCTAACTTATAATTACATCCCAAAGAACTCTGGCTACTAATCCTCATTACCGCAAAGTGAATGCCCAAATGAGGTTCCAAAACTAGCAACAACTTTTGCCTAACGTGGTTCTTATGTGATCATCACAACACTCGCAAAAGTATACCGACTATGCTAACCTCGAGCTCAATTCAAATTTCCAAGTAATAACAACGAGGCCAAATTCCATAACCTAAGTAACATATACAACTCACACCTTACACAAGGAATTCCACCAATCGATCACACTCACATATCAAGAAACTAGGTATAAGAATTACTAAGTAGGTCTAATCACACTACCTAAGTCTTTCTAACATCAGAACCTCTCAAAACCAGGGTTAAAGGTCAAACACAACCAAACTCCACAAAAGTCAAATTATCCAACCAAAATTAACATTCCACAAAAGAAGGATAAATATCTACAAGGCATTAAGAGAGGCTAAATAAGGGACAGAGAACACCCCGGCCCAAACCGGGTCGGGAGCGGTTACTTATGATAGCTCACCAGGCTGTGTACATGGCCCACAGATCAACACGGGTCCTTTATAGCGCATTTTGTCCTCACTCATACGCATCCCGGGAATCTTCCCAGAAGGTCACCCATCCTAAGACTACTCCCAGCCAAGCACGCTTAACTTTGGAGTTCTTTCGCATGGATGACCATAAAAGAAAGTGCACTTTGTTGATATGAGTAGTACTTTCAATCCCTTTAAGCACTAGTCATTTAAGCCTATAACTGGACCTCTTCAATTATCGTGTGGTGTTACATGATTCGAATCCTAATCTCATATCTTTGTCATATTTCCTTGAAATGTGTGCTTTTGTCTAAATGACCGTATCCTTGTCTTTCATATTATTTAATTATCTCACATGAATAGTTGAGTCTTCATTATGCTAATATTAATCTATCTTGTTCCTCTCATTTCATTGTCATGTTTAAATATAGATTTTGATGTCATGTCATTTGTAATTATCTTACATGATTTACCTATTTGAGTTCTTGTTATGTTTTTTTAGACAATTTGTGGCTGGGAGAACCTTGAGTTACTCCACACTGACTGTGGCTTTCATGTTTACATGAATGACAGATTTGTGAAGATGCATTTGTGGGGTTTAGACGTGTGAGCTAGCGAGCACCTTGGATTAGTAGTTTGTTTACTAGGATTGCTTTGACTCACCCTTTACCGTCTTGTCATTCGAGGGATATATTTTCCCCATTTTTGACAATCACGTTTGTATGAACCTAATTTCATTTCCGCATACTTTAACTATGTTGTAGAATTTATTGAACCCGTGCTTTAAACTTTAAAAAGTCTCAAAAATTTCCTAAAATTCCGCGTTTTTCTTATTGTACTTTCTTAGCGATTTGCGGGGGGTATCAGAGCCTATGTTGCTCCCGACGCACACACGTGTATCCCAAAATTAAATTTTGAACTTGACCTTGAATAATGAATGAGAGATGGGTAGAACTAAGGACCTAAGTTGGTAGTCTCTTTGTGTATGCCATTTGTTTGGCACTAACTTGGTTGATTTATTTGGTGTCTCGAGAAGATGGTGCGACCAACCAAGGTGGTGAATACTATCATGAAAGCCCTTACTCAAATTCTTCGAAATCAACAAAATGTCAATGCTCATGTCGATCATCGCCCTAACTTCCGTAGCAAGAGACCCTTTGTGCCCTCATCTTCGTCATCTGCTAACAAGAAAAAGAAGCCCATACCAAGTGGACAAGTGCAAGGTGGACAAGCTCTCCCGTCGGAAAACAACCCTGAGGAAACCCGCAAGTGCTTCAAGTGTAGGCAAGCTTATCACCCCGGAAGTGGATGCTATGATAGGCCCTTGACATGTTACCATTGCAAGAAGCCCGGACATCTCATTAAGGATTGCCCCGAAAGGAAGAATGCTCCTCCTCATGCTCCGGAAACTAAGCCAAGAAGAGCTATCCATGTCCTGAATCAAGCCGAAGCCACCGTTCATCCCGACACCACTATGGGTGTGTTTTCTATCCTTGATCAACCTTGCCTTAATTTTATCCCGTGATGCTCATCCTTCTTCTAAACTCCTTTATGTTTTACCTTCGGAGTTCCTCTCGTATCCTTTTTTCCGCCTTACCCTTGGAATTCCTTTTTTAATTTTTCCCTCTCGACTCACCCTTGTTCCTTCCCCTCCTCCTTGACCATAAGCTTTATCGTTCAGGCATCTCCTACTCTTTTCGTTGCGCTTCCCCTTTGGATTCAAGTCTAGAGGCTTATGAAAACTCTATCTTTGAAATCCTTGTTGACCTCATGTCGACCTTTCACCCCTAAAAGTCATCATACCCTTTTTATTGGTTAAGTTTGGATTCTTTTATGCTTTGTAATCGTGATGTCTAAGTTGCTTTTCTATTCGTACAATTTCTAAACAATTCAAGCCACCATTTTTGGTTCGTTGTTGAAAAGTTATGTTACTTCTGCAAAACTTTACTCATTTTAATGGTTTGAAAAATAAAGTTCGGTTTAGTTCCCTTTTTGTTCGCCGAGTGTAGTGATGTGACTCATATTTGAGCATATTTAGTCCCCGAATTAGCCTCGTTCCTATGCTTTATAGTGCATAATTGGGTCATTTACTATCTAGTTTCGCATTTTGCATATTCTTTGAGGTTTTGTTTCCTTGGCAGGAGAGGAGTGCAAACCTTGTATTTTTATAGCAAAATGGAGCTAAATTGATCGCATTGAATGACCAAGCATCAAAGGGAAGACGATACTAGAAGGCCTATGTAGATAATAAAGTAGATTGGGCAATGACGAAAAGGATCCTTGCATCCTCAACAAGATCCCCGCATATTGTTGAGGAAAGAAGAAAAGAGAAGTGCCTGTCTCGCAATCCGAGCGGATTGCAGCCAATCCAAGCGTCTCCCTGCCCACCAATCCGAGCGTTCCGATGACAAGACGCTCATCTTGCAGCAAAACAATACGAGCGTCTCTCCCATGATCCGATCGGATCCCCTTACAAACTCCACCGTGCCAGCTTCCTAGATGCTCGAGACGAGCGAATTTTCATGGGACTAGCAAAACAGAGATGCGCATCTCCTTGGAGAGGAGCACTTTCTCAACTTTTATTAAGGGTCTTAATAGTCATTTAAGCCCTTAGTAACCCTAATGTTTGCACCTAATCTTTAGTATAAATACCCCTTTGTACTACCTAGATTAGCATGTCATCTTAATACAATCTTAATCCTATCTTAATCTTGTCTTAATCTTGTAATCAACTTTTAATCTAGTATTAATACAAATCTCATTCCTTAATCTTTCCTTAATTTCTCTATTGCTCATCATTTATTTTGGGTAATTAGAAGATTATTTGGGTTTATTTGGAGAATTGACAACCTTCCATTAATCATCAAGTACTTCTATTATTCTTTGCTTTATTATTTGGAATCATCTTCATAGGTATAATTCTCTCTTAATCCTTTTAATTATTGTTAATCATTTTCATTTGTTCATCATGTTTTGCCTTGCTAGTATGATTGACAACCTTGTTAGTATGTTAAACTTGATAATGAGTGAGTAGTTTCCTTAACTAGGGTTAATGGGGAATTAGGGGAAACCAACATTGGGATTGATTCATGCTTAATCTAATATGTTTTCATAATTAATTTGCTTGCTTGTTGTGATTCCAACTTATGCACATGTTATGTTTGATGAAATGCGAGCCTATGAATCCTTTCATTTTTTACCCATCACTTATCTTTTCAATGAGACTTGTAAGACATAAACCAACTCGAGTCTCATTAGACAATGCATATAGTTGGATAGGAAGGATTAAGTCGACTTGTTGGTGTTGTACAATCAAATCGATTCGGCTCGGGGACCCAAACCTTCTTAGGGATTGTAAGATATACACTAACTCAATCCCATTACAACAATAAGTGCTTGCATATAGTAGAGAACATGTTTGTATGATCAAATCCCATGAATCCCCTATGAACCCATGACACCCTAGTGCTTTTAATCAATTATTTACATCTCATTTTAATCATCTTGCTTATTTTCATTACTTTATTTACATTGTTGATTAGTTTAGTTGATCTCCTACCTCAACCCAAATTGTGACAGCCCTAGACACAACCATTTGCAATTGAAAATCCTACATCAATACCCGTCCCTTGGGATCCGACCTTTACTTACCTCTTTACTAAGAGTAGAGTAGTTTGTGAATTTATAAATATTGTTTTGGTCAAGGTATATTTTGACGACGAGTAAAAAAACCGACGAACCAAAAATAGCGCCGTTGCCGGGGACGGTGTTAACTTGATTTGATCTTCCTTAATTGTTTTTAGTTGTGTCTTTCTTTACCTTAGGGAAGTAAAACTCCTCAAGGTACTTCTCATCTTTTTCTCTTAGTACGTTTTGCAAGATGGATATTATAGATTGTTTTGTTGAGGAACACTTGAGTATACCTTTCTTTAAAGACCCCATGCAAGCATTGGAAGCCTTAGAAGCAAGTGAGGCCGAAAATATGCATTGGGAATTGGAAGTAGATCTTCTTGAGGCCGCTCTAGCCAACAAAGAACTTACTTATGAGCAATCCGTATTAATACATGACATTCTTGTGGAGGCATATCAATTTATAGAAGAAGAACAATCAACAGAAGATGACATCATACAAGCCGAGGAGCTAGAAGAATTTGTAATGGAATTTGAGTATGATGAGAGTAGTGAGCTTGAAGAACAAGTTGAATATGCCATGAGAATGGAATGTCTAATGGAAATGGAGCAAGACCTTAATGAATCTTCAATGGAAGAAAGTGAGGTAAAAATTCCAACTCTAAAACCCCTTCCCCCAAATTTGAGATATGCTTACCTTGATGAATCTAAAACTAAACCCGTGATTGTTAATGACAAACTTGATGAGAACCAATTGCAAAGTTTGCTTGATGTGTTGAAACAACATGAAAAGGCTATAGGTTATAGTCTAGATGATCTTAAGGGGATAAGTCCTAACTTTTGCATGAATATAATTTATCTAGAAGAAGACCATAGACCTACCATCCAATCTCAAAGGAGATTAAACCCCCACATGCAAGAAGTTGTAAAAGCGGAGGTTATGAAATTACTTGATGCGGGAATCATATATACTATATCAGATTCCTTATGGGTTAGCCTTGTTCAAGTGGTACCTAAGAAAGGAGGTACCATGGTGTTAACAAATGATAAGAATGAGCTAATACCCACAAGGAAGATAATCGGTTGGCGTATGTGTATTGACTATCGAAAATTGAATTCCGCAACAAGAAAGGATCATTTCCCCTACCATTCATTGACCAAATGCTTGAGAGGTTAGCCTCTAATAAATTATTTTGCTACCTTGACGGGTATTCGGGATTCTTTCAAATCCCAATACACCCGGATGACCAACATAAGACCACCTTCACATGCCCTTATGGTACTTTTGCATATAGGAGGATGCCTTTTGGCTTATGTAATGCCCCCGCTACTTTCCAAAGATGCATAATGAGTGTCTTCTCCGACTATCTAGAAACCAAAATGGAAGTTTTTATGGATGATTTTAGCATTTATGGGAAAGACTTTGACTCTTGCTTGCATAACCTTTCTCTTGTATTGCAAAAATGTGAAGATATTAGTCTCGTTTTGAATTGGGAAAAGTGTCACTTTATGGTCAATGAAGGTATTGTTTTGGGTCAGTTAATCTTGGAAAAGGGCATCGAAGTCGATAAAGCTAGGTGATAGAGAAACTCCCACCTCCCGTGAATGTTAGAGGGGTGAGAAGTTTTCTCGGTCACGTTGGTTTCTATCGCCGCTTTATAAAAGATTTCTCAAAAATCGTGAAACCCCTCACTCAACTTTTGCTTAAAGATGCCCAATTCCACTTCACTGATGAGTGTGTTGAAGCTTTTAATAGAATTAAGGAAGCACTAATCTCGGCACCGATCATCCAACCACCAAATTGGGAACTACCATTCGAGATCATGTGCGATGCGAGTAACTACGCCGTTGGAGCGGTTCTTGGACAACTGATAGGAAGGGCTTTGCATGCTATCTATTATATAAGCACGACTCTTGACTCCTCCCAAGTGAATTATGATACTACCGAGAAGTAACTCCTTGCCATTGTCTATACATTAGACAAATTCCGTTCCTATTTTCTTGGATCAAAAGTGATTGTTTTCTCGGATCACCGTGCTCTTCGACATCTCTTGATAAAGAAGGAGGCAAAACCAAGATTGTTGAGATGGATTTTGCTACTCGAAGAATTTGACTTTGAAATAAGAGATAAGAAGGGGGCCGAGAATGTGGTAGCGGATAACTTGTCGAGAAACTGATTTCATGATGAAGAGGGAGAGACACCGATCAATGACTCTTTCCCCGATGATATTTTGATGGCCATTCATTCGCAACTTGAGAAGCATACTACTCCATGGTTCGCCGACTATGCCAATTATATTGTTGGAGGAGTTCTTCCCCCGAATTTGAGCTACAACCAAAGGAAGAGATTCTTGTTCGAGGTAAAGAGATACTTTTGGGATGACCCCAATCTTTACAAGGAGTGTAGTGATGTACTTTACCGGAGGTGCATACCACAATGGGAGGTTCACGGTGTTTTGGAATGATGTCATTCATCACCTTATGGTGGACACCATGGAGCAAGGACTATTGCTAAAATCCTTCAATCAGGCTTCTTTTGGCCAACCATGTTCCAAGATACTAGGGAATTCATTCTCCATTGTGATGCTTGTCAAAAAACGGGAAATATTTCTTGGAGGAATGAGATGCCACAACGAGGAATATTGGAGGTGGAAATCTTCGATGTTTGGGGTATCGACTACCAAGGACCATTTGTGACATCTAAGGGAAACAAATACATTCTTGTGGTCGTTTACTATGTTTCAAAATGGGTAGAGGCGATTGCTACCCCAACCGATGATGCCAAAACGGTCACTAAACTCTTCAAGTAAATAATTTTCCCAAGGTTCGGAGTCCCTAGAGCAATCATAAGTGATGGAGGGATACATTTTCATGAAAAGAAGCTCACATCCCTTTTGACCAAATTAAATATGGTGTTCAACATAGAACCGGCTTAGGATATCATCCTCAAACAAGCGGTCAAGTTGAAATTTCAAATAAAGAGATCAAGCAAGTTCTTGAAAAGGTTATCAACAAGACTCGTAAGGATTGGAGCATGAAGCTTGATGACGCTCTTTGGGCTTATAGGACGGCCTATAAGACTCCCATAGGAGCTTCCCCTTACAAACTTGTCTATGGGAAAGCCTGTCACTTGCCAATTGAGCTAGAATACAAAGCTTTTTGGGCAATCAAAGCTCTCAACCTCGATCTCAAACTAAGTGGTCAAAAAAGGATGATGCAAATCCAAGAGTTGGAGGAATTCCGACTACAATCTTACGAAAATGCCAAAATCTACAAAGAGAGGACAAAGTTGCTTCATGACAAGAAAATCAAGCAAAAGGCCTTGCACAAGGGAGACAAATTCCTTCTATTCAACTCCCGATACCGACTCTTTCTCGGGAAATTGAACTCTAGATGCATGGGTCCCTATGTGATCACCGAGGTAGGAAATTATGGAGACTTCGAGATAAGGTCGGAAGATGGGAGCAAATTTAAAGTCAATGGCCAAAGATTGAAACCATATTATGAAGGAGCATTCATTGGAGAAGCTGAGGTCACCTACCTCGGGCCTCCTCCTCCATGAGAAGATCATCAAAGAAAGAGTTTGGTGGAGTCCTCTCCAAACCACCATTTGTAAATATACTAACTCTTCTTACTTGTATTTTTAACTTTATTGCATTTTCATCATAACCATAATTCTTTCCATGAGAGTAAGTGAGGGAGGGACACTAACCGTTTTTGATGTATGAAGGATTTAGAAATTCAAGTGTGGGGAAGCACTTTCACCAATTGAGAAAGCAGAAGAGGAAGAAGGAAGAAATTCCAGACAACCCGAGCGTCCAAATGAGAAGCCGCTCGTCTAGGAAAGTATCCGAGAGTTCTGGATATAATCCGCTCGACTTGGAGTACCTGGAAGTTGGGGAAACTGCGCTGACAAAGAATCCGAGCATCCTGTAGACATCGGCCCACCTTCAAGCCCGATCGATCTGCGGACGTGCAGCGGTCTTTTAAAAGCCACGCTCGGCGGCATAAAAATGCTTTCGACCGGATCATTTTAGATCGGTCGGTTTCGTCTCAGTAAGGCTCTCGAAACGATTAGAGATGTTCGGAGTCGCCACCAAGCATTTGTGGGATGCTTGGAACCCGTTCGAATCCACTTTATACCTCGGTCAAATGAAGCACAAAGCAGGGTTTGACATAGGTACTAAAGATAAGGAATCATCCCTCTTTATCATCCTATCTCTAGAATGACTCACCTACCTCTTTAGCATCCTATCTCTAGAATGACTCTAGAGGCCTCTACTGATCGATCTTGGTTGGTTGAATGCAAAAGTTGATAAAACGGTTTAAATGCATGAATGCGGATCCAATAATTTAAACCTAACATGTGAGAGCTTTCCAAGTCGGTTGATTTAATCCAAGTATCAAGTATAAGATGTCGAGTAGGGTTTATGGTTTATTTGCATGCAAGACGGAAATTAAACATCCATTTACCGTATTAGGTTTATGGTGCATAACGCGATCCATTTGTCTTAGTAAGGCATTTTGCAAATGTGATTTTTGAATGAGCAAATAGTCATCTGATCCGTCCTATATCCGGGTTGTCCGGAGTCGGGATCGTCCTAGACTAATGCTGGAAAGAGAACAGGCCTTGCACTAGGCGGCCACATGAGGCGCGAGCCTGTTGGCGGTGCAAGGGGGTCTCCCCTGGTTTTGAAAATAAGAAAGAAAAGGCCTTTTTAGGCGCGGGTCAGTCAACGGTTATATGCCGTGCTCTGACCATTTGAAAAACGTTAATGAAACGTGTTGAAAAGTGGGTATTTAAACCCGTTTTGGTTTGAAAGGGTCGTTTAGAACGTATTTGTTGAGTTGAGGAACGAGACTCGAATAATCATCATTATTTTGATGATATTCGGTGTCGGGTTCGACTTGACATGGATAGTTTTGAGAATGATCATGAACTAATTGTCTTAAGTTCATTTGAATATAATTAGTCGATACTCATCATCGTACCCGGGTTAAAATCCGGCATGGTATGTGGAACCAAGGATGACTTTGTGTTGGTGACTAATATGTTTATTTTGGAAATGTAAAGAAATGATGGAAGGCTTTAAAATACCTCTCAAAAGGTAAAGAAATAAAATAAAAGGCTTTAAAATACCTTTTAAATGTTATTAACCAAATATTATCACCGGAACACGGATTAAACCATCATGGTATTAAGAACCAAGGGTGAAAAATGTTTTATGGTACAAATTTGTAAAAATAAATAAAAGGGTTGGAAAACATTCGAAATGGGAAAAACCGCTTACAAATATGAAAATAGATTAATGAGGATGGACGAGAACAAACACGGTTGAGTTCTGACCTGGGCACCTCATTGAGGCGCGGGCCTCTGTGCAGAACAAGGGGCTTCTGCCTCAGGCCAAAACTCTGTTTTGGCTCGTCTATCCTATGTTTTGGATCGTGTTATGCATGTTTTAGCATGTTATGGTCATAAAACAAGCAAAGACATGATAAAAGAAGGATTTTTACACCCTCATACTTACATGTTTGGTTATGGCGAGAAACCGACGTAAGTGTAACAACTCGTTTGGTCGGAAAAGACTCGGTTTAAAACCGTTTTGGTAAGTAAAAAGAGTGTTTTATTAAGATTAGTGATGGTGTAGTGGTCAATGGTCGGTCAAGTGATTTAATGCACGATGACGATACCAAACAATGTGTAAGACTTGTATTTACGATCGGTAGGTCGTAAATACGCTTCGGATTGTGACTTAAGAAGTCGAGTCGAGAATTTTAAGGGAGAAAAGAGGGGGCGGGCACTCGCGTAAGTTCTCAAATGGGGGCATTTGAGGGGTATTTATAGGAAAATGAGTGGTTGTGTGAGTTTTGAACGACGTGGCCACCTGGGCTGCTCAAAGAGGCGCGAGCCACGTCGTAGGTCTTCGAGTTGTCCTGTCAGTTTCACACAAGTGCAATCATGATTTGTTCTATCCTAGGATTTGTAGTCACATGTTTGGTACTTGACCATTCATGAATCCGGGAAATCTTAGTATAGAAGGTTTGAAATGGTATGTTTTTTGTGGTTGACTCGATTTGACTCGTTGTTGGAGTCGGGATTTGAATTTTTGAGTCGGTTTTTGGTCCGGTGTCGGTTTTGACTCTAGTTAGTGTCATTGCGACCCCGTCGTCGTGCATTAAACACTCCATGTACTTTTGAAAAGTTTTAAAATGTTTTATTTTCGAAATCGTTTTAAGTTTTCCGACGTAAAGTTGTACACAAGTTGTCGATCAAACGCCGCGAATCGAAAACATGTTGTAGTCCGATAATCATCGGGTGTTTGTTCGAGTCTCAGCAGATACTGGGTATCTATAGAGCCACCACTTTGATTGAGGCTTGGACAGGACGAAAGTCAAAGTAGAGCCCCCAGGTCAATCGAAGATTACAACCTGGAGACCCAAACGACGTCGAGGCGGCTCGAAAGGATTCGGGCCAAGGACCTGCCGTCGGGAAGGGCGACGCCAAGGCGACTCAAGGGTACGAGCCAAGGACCTGTCGTCGGGAACAGTTTAGAGTCTGTCAACTGTCCGTGCGGGCCATTTAAAATTCCGTTAGACTACGTACAAAGGCTCGCCAGCCATAAGAAGGAGTCATACCTGAGGCATCTTCGGATACGTCCTTGCGTGTTTCCCGACAAAGGCTCGCCAGCTGTGGTGCGTACATGAGGAGGGCTCGCCAGCCACGATGCATAGTAAGGCTCGCCAGCCATGGTGCTTATATGAGGAGGGCTCGACAGCCGCAATGCGTAGTAAGGCTCGCCAGCCATAGTGCGTATATGAGGAGGGCTCGCCAGCCGCGATGCGTAGTAAGGCTCGCCAGCCATGGTGCGTATATGAGAAGGGCTCGCCAGCCGCGATTCATAGTAAGGCTCGCCATCCATGGTGCGTATATGAGGAGGGCTCGCCAGCCGCGATGCGTAGTAAGGCTCGCCAGCCATGGTGCGGTCGGTTGATCAAGCGTGAGAATAGCCGCGTCGGATGGGCTTGTTTTGAAAGTAGCGAACTCATGATGTCGCCGTGGAAATGGTGAATTTTGAATTTCACTATCAATATTTTTGAAATGAGTGGGTCCGCGAGGAAGCCCCCCTGTTGACATTTTGAAGGAATAGTGAATTTTGAATCTTCACTACTCGTTTTTTGAATTTGAAGTGGCGGTTTTAATCGCCGTTTGTTTGAATTTTTTGAAGGAAATAGGGAATTTTAAATTTCGCTATTACGTCTGAAGTGACGGTTTATGTGCCGCCGTTGACATGTGAAGAAAATAGTGAATTTGGAATCTTCACTATTACGTTTGAAGTGACGGTTTATGTGCCGCCGTTGACATGTGTGGTGAAAATAGCGGAATTTAATTTCCAACTATTATTTTGAAAATGACGGTTTTAATTGCCGTCTTTTGAAATTTGACGAAATAATGAATTTGAATTTTCACTATTATTTTGAAAATTGACGGTTTTAATTGCCGTCGAAATTTGAAGGAAAATAGTGAATTTGAATTTTCACTATTATTTTGAAAATTGACGGTTTTAATTGCCGTCGTTGAAATTTGACGAAATAGTGAATTTGAATTTTCACTACTATTTTGAAAATCGACGGTTTTAATTGTCGTCGTTAAAATTTGAAGGAAAATAGTGAATTTGAATTTTCACTATTATTTTGAAAATCGACGGTTTTAATTTCCGTCGTTGAAATTTGACGAAATAGTGAATTTGAATTTTCACTATTATTTTGAAAATTGACGGTTTTAATTGCCGTCGTTGAAATTTGAGGGAAAATAGTGAATTTGAATTTTCACTATTTGCTTTTGTATTTGAAAAATGGCGGTTTTAATTGCCGTTTGTTTGGAATTTTGAAGGAAAATAGTGAATTTTGATTTTACTATTTGTTGTTGTATTTGAAAAATGACGGTCCTTAATGTGTTGGAGCTAGTGTCCTCCACAGTTAGTGTGATAACGTATATAAATCTCTTATAGGTTCACAGGGTATACTTAGTATTTTATCAGTTGATTAGCGTTTACTAATAACAGTTGGCTTGCTAGACGTTTGCCGTTATTATCATACTGATGGCGGTGATCAACTGGTCCCTAAAAGTCACACCTAAAGGATGTGTTTGAGAGATGTGATTATATGAAAATGTAATCACATTGATGCCTTATATGACTAAAAGGTTAGTCCATGTATTTGACTAAAAAGTTAGTCAATGTGATGATAAGACGATTATTTAATATAATTAAATAATATCAGCTGAGACGAATTAATTGTTAATTCGTAAAATTGAATATAAACTGTTATATTTAATTAATGTATATAATGTTAGCTTAAACGAATTAAGATGTTAATTCGTAATTAAACGTAATCGGTTATATTTAATTAGCAAATTATAAATATGCGATATTTATAGTTAATGTATATATTATACGACATTGTCATAATAAATGTTGACAAACCGGTATTAATAAATCGACTACAAACTGTTGTGTATGGACTTATTAATACATGACGACATAAATGATAATTGATAATTATATACACATTTTATACAATATGATAACTACCAAAAATAAGAAGATTTTTCCTCCTTATTTTGGTGTTACACGGTTTAACAAAAGAAAGAGAAGAAAAATATCTTCCCCTTATTCCTCCTATTTTCGGTTATATTAGGTGAGAGGGAGGATTATTTTTCTCACTTGATTTTGACTAAAACACTCTCATCAAAACCCTAAAAATAATTAGCAATTAGGGATCTCTTTCTAGCAAGAACAAGGGCATTTCTCAAAGCATTTTGGGTGCAACGATTAGGAGAATATCGATCTCGAAATTTGTTTTAGGCCAAATTGCTAGGACTGAAGGTTAATTCTAATCTCTATTCTTTTGTTCATACAATTCGTTTATGACTAGCAATTTCATATTTCATAATTTCGTTATAATCCGTAATTTTCTTGATGAAATATACCGATATTTCCCATAAGTGGTATCAGAGCCCAAGGCCACAAAATTATTTTATATGATTTTCGTAAATGGATGTAAACAAAAAAAAAATTTGAAGAAAAAAATTTCGGCCGAAACTTTTTGCCGAGAGGTTTTTTTTTTTTATGCTTTATTTCCATTTTTATTTATTGATATTGTTGTTTTAACATGTTAAGATGATAATATGATAAATTTGTAGATGTTTTGATTTAATAAGAATTAAATTAAAATGTAAATGGAAATCGTTTTGATTGATGATGTTCATTTGTTTTTGCTATATAGTTTTGGCATACATGTTTTTAAATTGTTGTTTAGAATCATGATTCATTAATTTAATAATGTTCAAATCAATAGTGATGAATCAAATATTCGGATAATCGATTTAATCGTAATTTAGATATTCATTTTAAGAGGTTAAATTGAATCATCTAGTTTGAATCTATGTTTAAATTAAAAGTTGATGATTATGCCAATCTTGTTATAGTAGCAACATTAAACAAATTGTTCACATAAAAAGTTTTTTTTTTCGTGAAGAAGAAAAAAAAAAAAAAACTGTTTTTTTTTTTTAAATTTTGGGCAAAATGCCGCAAACAATAAAGAAAAAAAAAACCTGTTTTTTTTTTGGGTTTTTAGGCTGAATGCCGAGAGCAGAAAAAAAAACTGTTTTTTAGTTTTTGAGAATAATGCCGTGAGCATTTAAAAAAAAATTCTGGTTTTTTTGTTTTTGTTTTTTTTTTTTTTGTTTTGGCCAATAATTATTATACATTATTTCTATAATATATGATTGTTTTGTTGTGAAAAAGTTCACAAATTTTAGATACCCAATTATTTTAAAGTGGTTTAAAATAATGTTAGATTAATTCATATTACAAGTTAATGTGTATTAAGATTGGAATTATTGTGAATAATTGAGGAATTGTCACATGATTTTGATCATTTTAAAATAGGTGGTTTGGATAAATTACTCTACATAATTAAGGAATTATGTCTTGAATGGTTAATTTATAGTTGATGCATCTTATTTAGTTGTGTGAATTGTTGAATGGTTTAATTTACGTATTTTTGCAATCGGTTGTAATTTTGTATTACCTAGTGTGGCCTTAGTTGATTATGTTTTCGTAATGATGGAAAAAAAGTCTTGATGTAATTTTGAGATCTCGAATCTCCTTTGATTTTCTTTAGTATTATGTTTTTGAAATTAGAATGTAAATAGGTTTATTTTGTAATTTATTTATTGTAATTTTGAGAAGACTAAAGATGAAGATTGGATTGCTCACTCCCGCTACATGGACCAAGATGGAACATCAAGACAAGCTTCTCGGGTCCTAGGAAGGATTCCAAAGTTGTATTTATGTTCATTTTGGTAGATAGGCCACACTAGGACTTTATTTTGTTTTACGTTTTTCCATTGTTATTGCTTTTCTTCGCATCATAGTTAGTGCATCATATTGCGCCTAAACCAAACCACCTACTTAAATGCGTGAAAATTTTGTATTTACAGAAATTTATCAACCAAGAATTCTAAAAGTAGAATTAGCCAAAAGGTTGGCTTATCAATTTACAGATAATTGAGTCTTGGGATCATTTATATAATTCTTGAGGAAGGTCAATTGTATAAATGCTTGAGTCTTCGCACTATAACAGTTTTGCATTAGACTTAAATCACAACGATGAGTATGCTTATTATATTTTTCTTCTTTTCGCAGTGTAGAATTCGTTTTATATTCATAATACTGCTTACAACAAATGGCTGGAAATAATGATATCCCTATGCCAAGTGCCACACTTGCACGCGAGTCCTGGCTCAAAACTTTCATGGACCACATGAATCAGTCCACACGACTGAAGAATCACGGGTCCAACTTTGCGGACTGGGAGGCATCATTACGGAATGCTGCCATTGTTGACGATAAGCTTCAAGTACTTAACTGAGCCAATACCGCCAAACCCAGGCCCCAATGCAAGAGCTATTGAGTCACTTGCTTATAGTGACTTCGTCATGAAAGCGGGTGCGATAAAGAACGTACTCATTTTTGCAATGGAAACCAATTTGCAAAGACGCTTCATTGCCCAAGGTGCAAACAAGATTTTCACCACGCTCACTAATGAGTTCTCAAAAGCACCGAGAATCGCTACTTAGGAGCATACCTGTCGCTTCTTTGATGTGAAACTCCAAAAGGGCCAACCGGTTAGCCCACACATTCTTAACATGATTGAGAATGCCGAGAAACTGGAGGCACTTGATTGCAAAATCCGTGAGAGCATAGTCATTGACCGTATGCTTCATTCACTTCATGATGGTTTTGCCCTCTTCATGGCAAATTACTACATGAATGACATGAAGAAAAGTCCTCATGAGCTACACTCACTTCTCGTACAGACCGAGAAGGATATGAAATTGAGTGGGAGAATGAAGCAAGATGTTCTCATGATTTCCAACAAGAATAAGGGTAAGGGCAAAGCTCACGGCGACCTAACTGTAGGAAAGCCAAAGTTTAAGAAGTCAGGAAACGGTAAGAGTGGGTCTGGTGAGACTAGTGGCTCACAAGGTAAGGCAAAGAGCAAGGGCGGTGACGTTGAGTACCACCATTGTCACAAGACTGGGCATTGGAGGAGGAACTGTCCCGTGTACCGCGGGGACATAAAAGCAGGCCGCGTCACTCCTGTTGGTATGTCATCTTATATTCATATGATTGAGATTAACCATGCAAGTTTCGGAACTTGGGTACTAGATACTGGCTGTGGTTCTCATCTGTGTAATCATTTGCAGGGCCTAAAAAACATCACACCCCTCACAAAGGGTGATGTGGACCTGCGAGTCGGGAATGGAGCAAGAGTTGCTGTAGTCTCAATGGGAACATACGTAATCCAGCTCCCTAGTGGTTTTGAGTTATATTTATATAACTGTTACTATGTACCCAGTTTATCTAAGAATATTATTTTTGTTTCCGTACTTGATAAAGACGGTTTTTCATTTTCAATAAAAGACAATAGCTGTATTTTTTCTTTTAATGAAATGGTTTATGGCAAAGCAGTTTCCATGAATGGAATTTATATCTTAGATCAAACCACAGATATATTACATGTGAATAATAAGAAATTAAAGGTTGGTGATAAAGATCAAACTTATTTATGGAATTGTCGAATGGGACACATAAATGAAAAACGTGTAAAGAAACTCATTGAGAATGGGACTATCCCCACATTTGATTTCTCTTCATTTGGCACGTGTGAATCATGTCTTATCGGCAAAATGACTCGAATTTCCTTCAAAGGTGTTGGAATGCGCGCTAATGACCTATTAGGATTCATACATACTAATGTATGTGGACCTATGTCAATCACCGCAAGAGACGGCTATAGATATTTTATCACTTTCACGGATGATTTGAGTAGATACGGATATGTCTACTTAATAAAGCATAAAAGTGAGTCTTTTGAAAAATTCAACGAATACCAAAATAAGGTTGAGAACCAACTGGGAAGAAAGGTTAAAGCACTCCGTTCAGATCGGGGTAGCGAATATCTTTCAAATGAGTTTGATCAACACCTTAAAAACTGTGGAATAGTTTTATAGTTAACTCCACCTGGAACACTTCAATTAAATGGTGTGTCCGAACGGAGAAATCGAACACTACTTGATATGGTTCGATCCATGATTAGTCACACGGTAGTACCTGATTCATTATGGGGCTTTGCTCTTTTGTCAGCTGCTCTTATACTTAACTGAAGTCCGTCTAAAGCTGTCGACAAGACTCCGTATGAAATGTGGAAGGGAACGGTCCCTAACTTGTCCTTTATTTTGGTTTGGGGCTGCGTGGAATGTTTGGTCATTACTTCTATTCGCCTACCGAACATCGAGTTTTGTTGCGGCTAGTGCGAACTTCTTAGAGAAAGAATTTCTCGAGAACAAGTCAAGTAATAGAACCTTCGAGCTGTCAGAGATTCAAGAACCAACAACCGAGGAACAGATGGAGGAAGATGTTCCTTCAAATAATGATACGGTTGACATTCCTCAGGAACCTAGGAGGTCGGGTAGAGTCTTTAATCCTCTAGACAGATACATTGGTATGGTCGAGGAAAATGAAGTTTTGCTCCTAGAGAGTAATGAACCCGCTACCTATAAAGGTGCCATGACCTGTTCCGACTCTAAGATATGGCTTGAAGCCATGCAATCCGAGATGGACTCCATGTATGAGAATGACGTATGAGATCTTGTTGATTTACCTAACAAGGTACGACCTCTTCAGTGCAAATGGCTTTACAAAATAAAGCATTCTGTAGACGGGCAACCAGATACCTATAAAGCACGACTAGTGGCAAAAGGTTTCACTCAAGTGCACGGATTGCATTATGATGAAATCTTTGCACCCGTAGTTATGCTGCGTTCCATTTGGATAATCTTAGCGATTGCCGCTTTTCATGACTATGAAATTTGGCAGATGGATGTGAAAACCGCCTTCTTAAACGGTTATTTGGAGGAGGAATTGTACATGGTATAACCCGAAGGTTTCATAGATCCTAAAAATCCTAAGAAAGTGTGCAAGCTTTAACGTTCCATTTATGGACTTAAGCAAGCTTCTCGGAGTTGGAATCATCGTTTCGACCAGGTGATAAAAGAGTATGGTTTTACTCGATCGGTCGAGGAACCATGCTTATATATCAAGTCGAGTGGGAGCAAAATTTTTTTCTTAATATTTTATGTCGATGACATACTCTTGATTGGGAATGACATTCCTCTCTTATCTTCGGTAAAAGGATGGATGAAGAACCATTTCCAGATGAAAGATCTGGGTGAGGCACAACACATATTGGGAATCAGTATCTATCGAGATAGATCACGACGGATGTTATCACTGAGTCAGGAGTCTTATTTAGATAAGATTCTTGAAAGGTTCAGCATGACCAACTCCAAGAAGGGGAACCTTCCAATGACTTCTGGGATGCAGTTGAGCAAGTGTCAGTCACCCAAGACACCTGAAGGGGTTGAACGCATGAGTCGTGTTCCTTATGCATCAGCCATAGGATCAATCATGTATGCCATGATATGCACACGTCCAGACGTGGCATATGCATTGAGTATGACGAGTCGGTACAAAAACAATCCAGGTGAAACACACTGGATAGCTGTTAAAAACATCCTTAAGTACCTACGAAGGACTAAGGATTGGGCATTGACTTATGGAGGAGATACTAAGCTATGTGCAATCGGTTACGCAGATGCTAGCTTCCAAACGGATCGAGATGATTCAAAATCTCAGTCTGGATTCGTTTTTACTCTTAATGGTGCTGCGGTCAGCTGGAAAAGTTCCAAACAGGAAGTTGTAGCAGATTCTACTACTGAATCCGAGTACTATGCCGCTTCAGAAGCAGCAAAGGAAGCTATATGGATGCGTCAATTCTTATAAGGACTAACCATAGTTCCTAGTTCGAATGACCCAATCACCATCTATTGTGACAATAGAGGTTCCATCTTCCAGGCCAAGGAGCCTAAGTCTAGCAACAAGTCTAGACATGTACATCGGAAGGCTCACCTGATCCGTGATTACGTGGAGCAAGAGGAGATAGTGATTGACAAGATTGCTTCGGATGAAAACATCGCGGACACTCTCACTAAACCATTGAAATATGATAAGCATGAAGGGCACGTTATTTCCATGGGAATGAAACATGTTCCTGAGTTGTACTAGTTGCTTATGGGTTCGATACATTTTCTTTTTCATATGTTATTTATAACTTCATCGTATTATTTCATATTTTGTTTTTCATGTGGATTGTACGACAACATTGAACGCCACAAAGTGAACTGAATTACATTATATTTGTTTTGGTCCGTAATCGCCTACATGAGCTGATAACTCTGGCTATTATATTGTGAAGTTTATTGATGGTGGGTTCAACGAGCCATAAGTCAAATGGTTGGCTGATCGATCACAGATGCGAGTTATAACGATACCTCGTAGGACATTGTGACAACGTAATGGAGTCCTAAATGTTTAAAAACATTCGGTGCCAGGTCGTGGATTGGATGTCCATTGTGTTCTTAGAGTCGATTCTTTTGACTATCGACTGTCTCTTGAGATTAAGGCAGTTTTTGGGTGACTTTGGTTTCTTTCTCATGGTCGACCGTAACAGGAGGCTAAGCAGATTTTCACTGGGTCATTTCATACTGTGCTTGTATCTGTAGGATTCGAGTTGAAGAAAATATCCAACCTTTATCAGGTTTAGTCATTTCTCAGGGCCACTCGAGGAGTTGTAACTGAAATGCATGACCATGCTCAAATGATGATTCGTTTATCAATTAAGTTACTCTCTAGTCGGGAAAACCACTCTTGATATTGATCACTTGTAAAATACGACCTTTGTGAATACGGATTTTGCAAATTGTTTTACATTGAGTGGGAGAAATTAAGGTAATGAGAATCGGTCATCGCACATACACTTGTGAGGACAAGTGGGAGATTGTTGGAGCTAGTGTCCTCCACAGTTAGTGTCATAACGTATATAAATCTCTTATAGGTTCACAGGGTATACTTAGTATTTTATCAGTTGATTAACGTTTACTAATAACGGTTGGCTTGCTAGAAGTTTGACGTTATTATCATACTGATGGCGGTGATCAACTGGTCCCTAAAAGTCACACCTAAAGGATGTGTTTGAGAGATGTGATTATATGAAAATGTAATCACATTGATGCCTTATATGACTAAAAGGTTAGTCCATGTATTTGACTAAAAAGTTAGTCAATGTGATGATGAGACGATTATTTAATATAATTAAATAATATCAGCTAAGACGAATTAATTGTTAATTCGTAAAATTGAATATAAACTGTTATATTTAGTTAATGTATATAATGTTAGCTTAAACGAATTAAGATGTTAATTCGTAATTAAACGTAATCGGTTATATTTAATTAGTAAATTATAAATATGCGATATTTATAGTTAATGTATATATTATACGAAATTGTCATAATAAATGTTGACAGACCGGTATTAATAAACCGACTACAAACTGTTATGTGTGGACTTATTAATACATGACGACATAAATGATAATTGATAATTATATACACATTTTATACAATATGATAACTACAAAAATAAGAAGATTTTTCCTCCTTATTTTGGTGTTACACGGTTTAACAAAAGAAAGAGAAGAAAAATATATTCCCCTTATTCCTCCTATTTTCGGTTATATTAGGTGAGAGGGAGGATTATTTTTCTCACTTGATTTTGACTAAAACACTCTCATCAAAACCCGAAAAATAATTAGCAATTAGGGATCTCTTTCTAGAAAGAACAAGGGCATTTCTCAAAGCATTTTGGGTGCAACGATTAGGAGAATATCGATCTCGATATTTGTTCTTAGGCCAAATTGTTAGGACTGAAGGTTAATTCTAATCTCTATTCTTTTGTTCATACAATTCGTTTATGACTAGCAATTTCATATTTCATAATTTCGTTATAATCCGTAATTTTCTTGATGTAATATACCGATATTTCCCACATAATGTCCTCTTTGAAAATTTGAAGTTTGTTATAGGAAATTGGGCCAAAGCCCAAAATTTCGCTGAAAGAGCAGGGAGCACCTCATTGAGGCGCGAGCAACCTGGCGAGTCAAGGGAGCTCCCCTATTTTTCTGTAAAAGACGCGAGGAGGGTTTGTTACCTTTGATGCGGACCCGAATTGTAGGGGGTCGACGCGTTGATGAGGACTCAGCCCCCAATTTTCCCAGCGGAGACCACCTTTCAGGGACCGGCGGTGAGGACCTACAGTTGCGCCTGCCAGAGCCTGCGGTTGCTGAGGTGACCGATGTTGGCATGGGTTCCTGACTTGAACATTTTTCCTCATTCGTGTTTTGCCTTGCATTGTATTGAAGGACCTTTTTGGCTGTAGGTGACGATCGTTAGTCATCAAGCTTTGTGGCGGATGGCTAACCGCTGGAGGGCGCTTGCTGGTGACCTGGCTACGAGGGAGGCTCGGCTTTCTCAAGTACTTTTGTGTGTTGTTTTTGTGTATTTTGTGTTGCATTTTGCGTTTTTAGATCTTGATGATCTGTATAATTTTTTGCAGGGTATCGCGGATCCGGCCGAGCTTGCTCGGGTACGTGCTGAGTTGGATACAGCCAGGTCGACGATCGAGGCCCAGGGGTTGGGGATCACCCATCGAGACCAGGAGTTGAGGCATCGTGAGGACGAGTTGCGGAGCCGAGACGCAGAGATTGCTTCTCTTAGGGTTCAGTTGGCTGCAGCGGAGGAGCTTCATGTCGAGATGGAGCGCGAGACGCTGGAGAGTTCTCCGTAGAGGGAGTTTGAGCGAGTGGTAGTGTCTGCGTTGGCGGCGACTCCTCACGAGACCGGGACTGGTCCGACGGGAGGCGCTGAGTAGTTGTAGTAGCTTGTCTGTGTGTTGGACTCTTGTTTGTACATATTTACATTTTGCGTGAGGCGGTTTGTATATATGTTGTTTTTTATCGTGGTTCATTTTGTTATTTTTTGGCTTTTTTGTGTTGTGTTTCGGAGGATCGATGTCGGCTGTCAATTCCCCTTTTGCTTTGCATCAGTTCCTGCATCGTTAGTGTAGAAAACAGGCAACAGGTAGCACGTATGCGTAAACGTAAACACGTAAAAAGCATTTGATTTAAAACAAAGATTAACCATGATGCCACGAAGTTCAAAATTGAAATTTGAAATTTGAAATGAATTTTGAAAATTCCGCGACAAGTCGTCACGTTTGGACTCCGAAAGGAATTGATTTTAAAATTTGATCAATTAACTCGTGTCATGAATTAAATTGCATCGAAATTATTGAAATTGATTTGTGACTCGAAAAATTCAAACTCAAACTGTCAGGGAAGAATTTTTGAAAAGATTTTTACGAGTATATTTGATTTGGTTTTTGTGAGGTCAATACTCGAATTTGTGAGCGCTTGAATTTTGAGGAAAACTGATGCCGTGTTATCAATTCTCGATTTTTATTTTTTCTGCAAAATTGCGAAAAAGCGAAAAAAATTTCGGAATTTCGACTGACATGGAAATGATCCGTCGCGGATCGGGGCGACTAGCCCTTCCCCCTTAAAAAAAAAAAGAAAAATCCGTATGTTTAAAGGTGCGTCATGGAAACCGTGTCGGATTTCGTAAAACGCAAAAACAAGGAAATGTGAGTGTGAGGAAACACAAAAATGTCCTGGATCATCCCGAAGAGACGCGAGCGTTCTGGCGGGAGGTTTGAGGTGTCAGGAGAAAACACAACTTGAAAGAGACAAGTCAAAGCGGGAATCCTGGGAGAAGGCCTAAAGAGGCGCGAGCGGCATGGCGATGGGAGCCAGCTCTCCCCTTTTTCTGAAAAATGCGCTGATTGTTTTTGTATAAATAGTGATGCTTGCGCTTCATTGTTTCATCATCCGAACACACAAAAGCATCTCTATAAAACCTCTTCTTCTTCTTCTTCCACAAAAATATTTCATGGATGCCTTTGAGAATGCGTTGCGACAATGGTGCCGGGATTTTTCGCCTCCCGAAAAGTATCAACTTATTTGCATGGGAGTTGGTCAATTGTTGGTGCTCCATCAAGTCAAGGTACAATCCTCATTTCTTGAAGCATGTTCTCGGTTTTGGGATTCGAAACACCATGTTTTCGTTTTCCGGAAAGGTGAAATTTGTCCTCTTGCCGAAGAAGTTGGAGCCATTGGTGGGTGGCCGGGTTGTGTTCCGTTGCTTCCTCCGACCCGGTTGTGCTACAAGGAGAAATTCCGTTCAATGTTGGGCTTGTCGACAAGTCAAGTCAACTTCCTTCTTGCTCCGCATGGTGTGGACACATTGGCTCTTATCAACATCTTTTCAAACCGATTAGACGCCAATGTTTCGGAGGTGGCTAGGAGAAGGGCTCTTGCCTTTTGCCTTATCCATGTGTACCTCTTTGTTGATGCCTTGAAGAAGGAGGGGCCGAAATGATATGTGTTGGAATTTTTAATCTCATTAATTTACATAATCATATATGAGTGATTTTAATTTAGTCATAAAATTAAAACTAGATCTTATGCATGCAAACTTGAATAAGAATAGAGAAGATATCGTCTTTCTTACTATGGATTTCGGATTAAAGGGAATAAGTAAGGTCTCCTACCTTCACTTGTTCTTGAGCTATGATGAGTAATAGGATGATCCTCCAAAGACTTCAAGTATAGAAGACACTCCTCTTGATAGCACCCAAGATTATCCCTTATCTCTACTAAATAATATGTGCTAGATATTTGTTTAGTAGTTTGCCTTAAAATTGATTACTAACACTCATATATTACACTAATAATATTAGTAATATTTTATGAACAATTTGGATCATCATTTGTCAAGTTTTAGAGAAATATGAACAATAATGTGAGAGAGAGGAAAGTTATGCATGTGTATGAATGAACATGCATGAGTTGAATAGGTAGAGAACAAAATCTCTAGTGTATTGAAGGGGGTCTCGGTTTTTGGGAGGTTGCGAGACCAATATATGGTCCTTCCCTTTTCCCTTTTGTTCTTATCAAAACCTTAGGCATGTAAGGCTAGGTAAGTAGTGTTATGATGATGTTTGTTTTAGCTTTATTAAAATAAATCACCACCATCCACTAAACCCACTTCATTTCGGTCCATTTACTTAAAATGGACTACTATTTTATTTTTGTCAATTTGTTACTTGTCACTTTATGTCACATGTAGTATGATACATGTTATTAATTAATTTAGTGCATATTTATCACATAAATATCATTTTATGAATTAATTAAATTACATACAACAAATCGACTAGTAATACTTGATCACATAAATAAAATGTGTCATTTAATTATAATTCACAACATCTTGTAATTATAATTAACCATTCATTCTCATCTCTATTGTTTCACAAACAATAAATAATTTTTGTAATAAAATATTTCAATTACTAAAATAAATCTTATTTAATCCCATTATAATAAGATATCAATATTCTCTCTCACGAATTGAATTATTCAATTTTAAGGAATTGATTAACTTGTATCGTCATACAATTAATCAACTTTACAGATTAGGGCATCATCCTTTAGGTGTGACCTTAAGGGATCAACTGACCACAACCGTCCCACGACAGTAACGTCAAACTCTAGCAAGCCAATCGTTATCGATTAATGTTGATCAGTTGACTATAAAATGAATCATCGCTTACGTATTCTTAAAAAATGAGATTTAAACATGTGATCATCATGATCGACAATTGTGATCGCATTATTGTCGGGGACATTCCAACAATCTCCCACTTGTCCTCGACAAGTGTGCGTCACCAATTCTCTTGTCCTATTACTATCTCCCACCAATGCAAGGTGTCTTTCAGGTCGTACTTGCAAGTGATCATATCGATAGTGATTTCCTCGATCTGGAGAATAACTTATTGACCGGAATTATCTACCATAGATACCTTCCGAGCGTGGCCACGCATTTTCAGTTCATTACTCCTCGAGTGGCCCTGAGATATTGTTTTAACCCTGACAAGGGGGTGGACAATTCCTATTGCACTATTTCCTTTGACTAGACACAGCCATCATAACCCAAAATATGCCCATTTGACCCCATTTACGAAGGTCGTAGTAACAGAAATCAAAGTTAATCTGAAACCATGCCACCTTAGGCGAACAGTCTTTAGTCAAAAGAATCGACTCATTAGAATACTATAGTAGCTCTCGCCACGACCAGGCTTTATTAATTTGTCAGAACTCTATAAGCGGTCACTGCCCGACTTGAACTTGCCATCAATCGCATCACACTTTAGTCACTTCGAGACGTCACCTCATACAAGTGACTATGGGCAAATACCATGTTAATCCGGGTTCACTTTAACGGGGTTCAATATTGTCATACAACCCGTTTAGATGTAACAAAGTACAAGAAAAAAAAGTTTTTAAAGTAAAAACACGAACGACAAATGCGATTATCACATATGAATAGTCATTGCCTGATTACTATTTCATATTCTATAATCTAATTTGATCTTGTATGTAGTTGTTCATTTCAATTCAATTGAAATGACATGACTCATCATGTTTAGCCTATGATTAGGCCTTGCTAAGTAGGTTTTAGCAACTCCTTGCTCAACCTTGCTACATACTCGTTTTCCTTTCGTAATGCATACCTTGTATTACAAAACTTTCTAAGTACGTGTCTAGATCCAATCTAGACAAAAGCTCTCTAGTCATAGAATAGCTCCCGCTGTTTTAACAGTGTGTGGGACCCATCCCTCTCGCACATCTCATGATTGCAAGTGTACTCAATTTCTGTTGTAAGCATCTCTCATTGTTATTTATTGCTTAAAACGATTCTAACAAATCCATTTCTTAAATAACATAGCCACAATGGTTCCTTAACC
Organism: Silene latifolia; assembly: GCF_048544455.1. Taxonomy (NCBI): domain Eukaryota; kingdom Viridiplantae; phylum Streptophyta; class Magnoliopsida; order Caryophyllales; family Caryophyllaceae; genus Silene; species Silene latifolia. The sequence goes on along the minus strand of NC_133538.1, from coordinate 438,404,694 downwards.
ATATTTAGGTGTTTTGAATACGGTTTTTGTCTGAAACCTTATACAATCTCAATAGTCATTAGTGTAAGCCCTTACACAAATTTGTGAATTGCAAAAACACTTAACTTTGCATCTTTAATGCTTCTTCAAGCACTTAAGAATAATCAATATGGCTATTTGGTAACTATTATTTAAATTCGATTTGAAACAATTCATCATACTCAAAGTATATGAAGTGCTATACATCATTACTCATTTAATTGATCCGGCAGCGGAAGCAAATGGAATCAATCAAATATGTTCAACTTGATTGAACTAGTCATAAATCTTATCAACATAAGACTTCTTATTTGACGCTAGTATCATGTGGATTTATGTACATAAATCTGGATATTAAAGATGTATTATATTTCTCCAAGTCTTAAATCATTCCCAATGATCAATATATCATCCACATATTTGACTAATTAAAATTACCGTAACTCCCACTAAACTTTATGTATAAACACAACTTCTCGACCTATCGAGAAAAGTTTTATAACATGATCAAAACATTGATTCCAACTCATTGATGTCATACTTAAGACCCTCTCTTAAGTTTCACATTATCTTAGGATGGCAAGAATCTACAAAACACAAGACATGTATTGAATACATTCCTTCTAATTGAAGAAGTGGGTTTTATATTCACTCGCTATATATATCTCATAATGAAACATAATCCCTAAGAAGATCCAAATAGACTTAAGCATTTCAACTAGTGCAAAATCCTTTGCTACCAATCAAGCTTTGATATCTAAATATTCACTTGGAATTTATTTCGGATTTTCATGGCTCTAAGCCTTGTATTGAGTTATGACTTAAACACTCTCATGTAAGTCATATATTCATTACTTTCCAGAAGTAATCAACTTGAATCAAACAATTTCTTTGTAAGTTACAAGCTCTTTACTTTCTAAAAGTAACACTAATTCATCATCTTCAACAAGTGATGACTTTAACCTCCTAGGTTTTGAAGAAACAACGTCTTACACAAAACGTCTCATGTAGCCAAGAAAGACCAGTTTCTTGCGACATACCATTTTTTGTGTGGCTCTTGTATAATTTCTCCCACTCTATCTTCTAGAAATAAACTTGTATTTAGAAAGACAGCTGCACGAGCCACAAACCCGTTGTACTCGTGATTATAGTAAGGAAAAATGAGCATTTTTTTTTTGAAAACTTACAAACATGGTACCCTACGATTTCATATCTCATATGATTCGTTTTAGATTTAGTGGAAAAATAAGTTAGACAAAATGGTAAAATCCCCAAAAGGATCAAGTAACTCAAAGTAACTTGATTGAAGTCCAAACCATATCGAATAGCGTTTGATTTCTTTATCCAACCACACATTATCCCATGATGCGTGCTAAGAGAGATTAATTTGTGATACTATATCACATTTCCTTTGGCTTATATAAAAGTCTTCACTTTGATAATCCCATCACGACTAAATCGTGATTCTTTGAACTTCTTCAAAGATTTCTGTATTTACCTTATTAAGTGAACACATTAGCGTTAACTTAAATCGTTGGTAAAAGAAAATGATCAACCTATTTTGGATCAATGATTTACAACCTCGATCTCCTTTTCAATCAAAAGGCACGAGACATCTTGCTTTGAATACAAGATACACATATACCATAAGATTAACAATCTAATGGTTTCAAGAGTACTCGATAACTCTTTGCGTTCATCATTCCAGAATTTATGGTTTAATCTTGGGATACCAATTTGAGTCTTGCATCATCTACATGATGTATCATTCTAGTTTGGTTTAGAATATATTCACCTTGATAATGGGCTAGCCATACATTAAATCGTGGTGTATAGGGTCACAAAAGTGAAACCTCTTTTGTATCTTAACAAGATTATATTCTTATTCAAAGTTTATGCACTTAATAGTCATAATTAAGTACAACTTTAAACCCAAAACTAGATTGAGTACACAATGACTCTATCTCTCAACATCATTTGTTGCTAGTCGTCATATTCTAATCATCCTATGTATCAAATACAATGATGAAAACCACCACTGGTTTCTAATATTGACGAAGTAGTACTAGCAAAATTTATGTTTGTAATACTCCGTATTTATAAGTCTTGGGGTACTCTATCGAGTAGGCCTTACTCTGTCGAGTAAGGGTAAGTTGCGTTTTAGAAAAGTTTCTGACCTGTAAGGGGGTACTCTATCAAGTAGCCTTAGGTACTCGATAGAGTAAGGGGGTACTCTATCAAGTAGCCTTAGGCACTCGATGGAGTAAGGGGGTACTCGATCGAGTACATTGGGTACTCGATCGAGTGTCCGGTTTTACGGGGAGTTTTTCTCGGGTTTTGTTAATTACGCGATTAAGGTATTTAAACATATTCGTCATTGTTTTAAATCACTTTTGCAAAACCTAAAACCCTGTTTAAGAGAGAAAGCAGTCAGTTCATCTTCCTAATCGCATTCTTGACAATTCCCGGAGTTCAGACGGTCAGTTCGTATCGTAGTTCGTGTCGTTGGATTCCTTGCGTCGAGGGTAAGCTTTTAATATAATTTCTATAATGTTTCGTTAAGATTGGTTAAACCCTAAGTTAGGAATTGGGGGTTTTGGTGTGTAGTTTATGATGTGTAGTCTTTATGTGCTGTATGATAGGAGGAGAATTCGTAGAGGAGCCGTTTTGATACAGCTGTAGATACCGTCTGCGTGTTGTGCTTTCCAGGTAGGATTCCCTACTCAGTATTAGTCCCATAATGGGATATTGATGATGTGCTGTAGTTAGTTGTTGATATGATGATTGTGATTGTGATTGTGATTGTGATTGGTTTCTATGGCTCTCGAGATGCGTTCTCGGCTGAGTGGGGTCACTTGCGGGAGTGACTTCACGCCCTAGTTTCGCCCTTCGTGGAACCCGCCACGAAAGGGGATGTGCACATTAATGGGACAGGGTTATCGCTCGTATGATGAGCGGGGCTTAGGTGGGAACGGTGCGGTCCTCCATGGCGCGGTGGTCCGGTGGACGGTCAAGTATTGAGATGATGGGGATTGGTTGGTGGTGTGCGTGTGTGTGTGTGATTCAATTTGTCTGTTTGTCTTATTATTGATATATATATAAGTTATGTGATTAGTCTTGACCCGTTTAAATGTTTTAAAAACGTGGTGATCCATTCGGGGTGGTGAGCGAGTTGCTTAGCGGTATATCTTGGATACGCGTGGGATCTAGCTGGGGATGGAGTCATCACATATCAGAGTCTTTAGTCTTCCGCTGTGTTTATTAGAACAGTTCCTTTCAGTTGGTTTATAGTTTGAGGACAGTTGTACTTTGCTTACAGTTGGTTTTGTAATGTAATCACTTAAACTTATTTAATAAAGTATGTTTCTTCATTGTCTTATGATTATCATGCCTCGGGTAACCGAGATGATGACATCCTCATACCTGAGTGGTCCTGGTAAGGCACTTGGAGTATGGGGGTGTTACAAATGGTATCAGAGCGACGATCCTGAAACCTGTAACCAATGAATCTAATGAATCTAGGGAGTCAATTAAAATGAACCCGGGGTAAAGGTTGTAGGAGCTAATGCAAAGACTTGGGAGACGTCCTAAAGTCGCGAACTCGCCCTACAATTTTGAACCGGTCACCATGGGATATGTGTCGGGATCGTTATGTGCTTATTGTGTCTTTGTGTGTATTTATGTAGTAGTATGTTGTATGAATTGATGGATGAAAGATGATAATGACGTGAATTGTATGTTGGTTGATTGTAAAGCATGAAATTATAATTATTGATACATGTAATTTGACATGTTATAATTACGCAAGGAAAAGTGTTTTGTCTATATATATATATAAAGCGATGTGTAAGTATACATGTTGTTGTTGTCGTGTTGAGTAAAAGTACAGAAGGTTAGGAGTATGAATTGAACATGTCTTTGGGTGAATATGTTGAACGTATATGGTGGATAAATATGTGGTATGATGGATGAATTAGTGGAAAAGATGAATCATCGTGGTAGTAACATTTGAATAGGGGACTTGATCTCATGTATTTGTGATTTTGTTTACGAAAAGTGATAGAATAAAAACATGTGGGAAGTCATAATTGGCAAGTTAGATAAGCTAAGTGCATGATGAATGTTGTTGTTTGGCTTTTGAAAATAGTAACAGATGATTATGAATACTGGTTTTATGAGGTTTGGGTTGTTTTCGTTTAACTTGGTTGTTGTTTAAGTTGTTTGGAAGTAAAAATCAAATAATTATGTCGTCTCGACGATTGACAAAGTTGTCTTTAAACTGTTATAACTTGAGATGCGTAAATGATTTTAATGTGATTCCAATTGGAGGTGATAGCTTGTTCTTTTACGATTCGAACGATAGGCCACACGTCCAAAACGACCAAGAAATGAGTGAGTTATGACTGTTTTACGAAAACTGGACAGTCTTTGAGAATTGGGGTACTCGATCGAGTATCCTTGGTACTCGATCGAGTAAGGGGCACTCGATCGAGTACCTTAGCTACTCGATCGAGTAGCCCTGGTGATTTGTTTTACGTGCTTCGGATCTTCACCTACTCGATCGAGTAAGTCCCTTACTCGATCGAGTGGCCTGTACTCGATCTAGTGACCCCTATTTTGGGTCATATGTTTATCTTTTGACTTCGTTGCATATTATGTTTAATTCAAAGGCGTTATTTTGCTTCTTTATGCATTGTTTTACATGTATGTTGGTCTTGACGCGTAAGTTACCCAATTTTGTGGTGTAAAGAGTGGCACCTATGATGAGTATGAGTTCGGTGGGGAGGACATGATTTATATGTGTTGGGATTAGTAAGACTTAATTGAGGCATAGAGCATGTTGTGTGAGACGAGATGAGTGACATGATTGTATGTTGAGTAATGAAAATGTAAGTGAATGTGGGCAAGGCATGATGTAAGTTTAAGGAACGTGAGAATGAAAAGATTGAAAGAAAGGATGTGGATAGTAGCAACCTGAGATGTATAATAAATTATGGAGGGAGATGGCTAGAAATAGTGTTGAGTAAGAACATATGTAATGAAAGGTCGTTTGGAAATAGTGGAATATAGCGAACTTAATGAGACATGTCGCGACGTGGATTTGCAGATAGTGACTGAGTTTGGAAATTTGTGTTATCGAGAGACGAAACTACTGTGTGATTTCCTTGGGTAATTAACGGTATTAAATGAATTATGATTTCTAGAGATGTAAAAAGGGGAGATGCAATTGTTTGAACATTAAACGTTGATTCTATGGATAGATTAGTGGCAAGTGTGAGTGATAGCATAATAAGAGAAGATCCATGGTAAGAAAGAGTGGGATGATGTCGGTAGAAAATAATGGAATTTGAGTTTTGGAGCAACGAAAGGGTAATTGGATTTCTAAAGAGTTAGCTAGAAAGAATAAGGAGTTGAACTATTAATTGGTATTATTGAGTGTAAAGAGAAAAGAAGGATAAAAAGTAAGTCGAGGAAAATATTCACCGGAGTTATGTGATATAAAGGTAAGGAATCATCGAAATGTGTGATATTATCATGAGGATGTTAGTTAATGGTTATATGGGAGCTTCAGGACAACATGTTTAATAATGAGTTTCGAGAAATTAAGGAAAGTAAGAAGTTAGTAGAATATCCGCATGATATGAGATTTTGGTGGAAAAATGGATGATGATTCAATTAAGGAAAATATTGGGAAGAATGTTGAGGTAATTTTGTTCATGGATTCGATGTTCGTTGTTTGGGATGTTAACCAAAGATAGAAAAGAAATCATGATGTTTAGAGATGAGTGAAGAGGTTTGATGTCCGGACAGTGGTAGTGTTATGGTCTTTGACTAGTGGTTAAGGTTAAGGGTATATTAGAAAAGTGGCAATTCTAAAGAGGCTGATTTTGTAAAGACTGAATTGATAAAAGTATGGTTGTCAGGAAGTATAAGACATAGTCTTAGGAGGTGGTTTCTCATAATGAGTGTTAGTTGTATGGTTATGTATGGCAGAAGGTGCTGGTGATGCGAATGGAAGAATGTGATGAGGGGCATGCGAGTTAAGCTCGGACAACAGGTAACCTTTGTTGAGTGGTAACTTACGTGGTCAGGATTGACTAGTTGGTTGTGATTACGGGTCTATGATATGTGTAAATGTTTGTGTGAGGTTCTGACCTCACAAGAAGTGGTATGGTGTGATAATTATAAAGCTGTTTTATGAATGTTCTGTAATATATATGTTGGACACGGTAGTTTAATTGAATGATATCCAAAAAGGTAATAATTTGATTAATTTGACATGGCTAGTTATAATTTTATGTGTATTAATAACACATGTGTATTCCGTGAAATGGTAGAGATGATGTTCATGAGATGCTTATCTGTTTAATTCATATAATATGTTGCGTTGTGATTGAGTAAAGTGGATTTGAGTAAGTTTTTTTTGTCCGAAAGGTTATTTCCGAATCAGTATTTATGGAATTGTATGTAGCTGTGATGTCTATCGATGTGGTTGTGGTGCCTCCGGTGGTGATCCGGGCACGGTATTTAGTATTGTGATGCGGGTATTTTCGCATTGTGGTGTGGCTGTTGGTGGCGGTGTTGTGATGCCGTCACCGGTTGTGGTGGAGTAGGCGGGATGATTATGATACGAGTTTTCGAAAGTGCATACCAGTTATACATAGATCGTTGTTTTGTTTGCTGTTGTTCTTTGTGAGTTTTGGTTGAACATGTAGACAGTTGTCTTGCTTATTGATGTTTTCTTTACCAAGTTAAGTTAAGAATGAGGTAGAGTATGATATGAAATAGAGTTGAATATGTTTTCGTTGTTGTCATGGTATAGTGATGTTCTATTGATGGGACACGGTTGTGGGAGGTTGTTCTGATAATTTTGATCTTGTTCTAGATAAGGCTTTAGTAGACATGGTAATGGAAAATGATTCGTGGAACATGTGTTGTAATGATCTGAAAGCGGCAGGTAGTTCATAATCTTTTGTTGGGACAGTGAGTGTAGGGTGTTGGGGGAATTAGTGTCATATTAAGTTATGTATGAGTTTTGCGGTAATGAAGGAAAGAACTTGAGGATCTAGTGTGAGTATAAGTAACGAGTGTGGATCGGGAGTTATGCTTCTGGAAGATAAGTGCTTTATATAGCGAGGTATGTTGGTTTGCAGTGGTAATGGATAGTTAGTATGGTGATTTTGCTACGAGCCTTATGGTATAGGTTAGGGGTGTGCAGATTGATTTGAAGTATGAGAACTATTGAAGTAAGAGAGCCTTGAGAAATAGGAGTGATTATGGAAATGAGGTTATAGGCAGTTATCTTTGACATATGGTGGTGATGAGGATAATGAGATAATATAGCTAAGGGTTTAGTATTAGTGAGTTACGAGGACGTAACATTTGTCTTAAGAGGAGTAGGATGCAATAAAAGAGAGTTTCATGGTGGTGCATGCGGTAATATAATTGGAAGTAGAGTGTTAGCGTAGCGTAAAGGAGGGATTTGTTTTGTGGACAATACTTATAAAAGGCCATGGCCGTGCTTGTAGTAGTGTGATGCTTAAGAGTGTGGGAATATTTTATATAGTGTTGTGAGTTGAAGGATGATGTTATGAGTCCGAGTAAACTTCGAGGACGAAGTTCCTTTTAAGGGTGGTAGAATGTAACATTCCGTTTGATGTCTAGGAGTGTCTTGATTTTGGATTTGATAGTGGATGATATTATGGAGCTAGCAGTGTTAGTGGATGGTGGTTGGTTATGTATGAAGTTGGTATCCTGAGAGATATATATGTGGTGGATACGATATCGTGAGTCATGTTAAGGAAGTAAACATAGTTGGTGGAGTGGGTGTTAAGAGTTCATGTTTTATGTTTGGTCGAGTTGTTGAGTTCTTAGTTATGTTGTTGTGTCTGGGTCGAGTTAGTATGGTTGCTTTTAGAGTATGGGTTGAACTTCGGGGACGAAGTTCTTTTTAAGGAGGGAAGACTGTAATACTCCGTATTTATAAGTCTTGGGGTACTCTATCGAGTAGGCCTTACTCTGTCGAGTAAGGGTAAGTTGCGTTTTAGAAAAGTTTCTGACCTGTAAGGGGGTACTCTATCAAGTAGCCTTAGGTACTCGATAGAGTAAGGGGGTACTCTATCAAGTAGCCTTAGGTACTCGATAGAGTAAGGGGGTACTCTATCAAGTAGCCTTAGGCACTCGATCGAGTAAGGGGGTACTCGATCGAGTACCTTGGGTACTCGATCGAGTGTCCGGTTTTACGGGGAGTTTTTCTCGGGTTTTGTTAATTACGCGATTAAGGTATTTAAACATATTCGTCATTGTTTTAAATCACTTTTGCAAAACCTAAAACCCTGTTTAAGAGAGAAAGCAGTCAGTTCATCTTCCTAATCGCATTCTTGACAATTCCCGGAGTTCAGACGGTCAGTTCGTATCGTAGTTCGTGTCGTTGGATTCCTTGCGTCGAGGGTAAGCTTTTAATATAATTTCTATAATGTTTCGTTAAGATTGGTTAAACCCTAATTTAGGAATTGGGGGTTTTGGTGTGTAGTTTATGATGTGTAGTCTTTATGTGCTGTATGATAGGAGGAGAATTCGTAGAGGAGCCGTTTTGATACAGCTGTAGATACCGTCTGCGTGTTGTGCTTTCCAGGTAGGATTCCCTACTCAGTATTAGTCTCATAATGGGATATTGATGATGTGCTGTAGTTAGTTGTTGATATGATGATTGTGATTGTGATTGTGATTGTGATTGTGATTGGTTTCTATGGCTCTCGAGATGCGTTCTCGGCTGAGTGGGGTCACTTGCGGGAGTGACTTCACGCCCTAATTTCGCCCTTCGTGGAACCCGCCACGAAAGGGGATGTGCACATTAATGGGACAGGGTTATCGCTCGTATGATGAGCGGGGCTTAGGTGGGAACGGCTGCGGTCCCCCCAGCGGCTGGGTCCAAAGTGTGGACGGTCGATATTGAGATGATGGGGATTGGTTGGTGGTGTGCGTGTGTGTGTGTGACAGTCAATTTGTCTGTTTGTCTTATTATTGATATATATATATATAAGTTGTGTGATTAATCTTGACCCCGTTTAAATGTTTTAAAATGTGGTGATCCATTCGGGGTGGTGAGCGAGTTGCTTAAGCGGTATATCTTGGATACGCGTGGGATCTAGTGGGGATGGAGTCATCACATATCGAGTCTTTAGTCTTCATTTGTGTTTATTAGAACAGTTCCTTTCGGTTGGTTTATAGTTTGAGGACGAGTTGTACTTTGCTTACGATTGGTTTTGTAATGTAATCACTTAAACTTATTTAATAAAGTATGTTTCTTCATTGTCTTATGATTATCATGCCTCGGGTAACCGAGATGGTGACATCCTCATACCTGAGTGGTCCTGGTAAGGCACTTGGAGTATGGGGGTGTTACAATGTTAATCAAATAAACATTTAAAGAAGAAGGTCCCATTACATGTCCCACAACTAACTTGTTGATTCTTCAATAATTTGGGGTAGTTTCCTTTCTAGTGTCCAACAATTAAGACAATGGAAACTTTATCGGTCGGGATTGATAGGTTTAGTATCGTTATTCTCAATAACTTTACTTTTAACATTACTTTGTATCAATTCCATTCTAATTTACTTCTTTAAACCTCACCCTTTTCTTAACGGTTTAAGAGAATGCTTCCACTCATTTCAATGAGTCTTTGCTAAGAGAAGCAAAATTGAAATTCATGAAGACTACTCTTCATTCGTTTGTTTAGTCTTAAAACTTTCATTGAAGTGGTTGTGGTATTTTGGTCAATTTTGATTTCCAACAAATCTAGTTACCAAAATGATGTAACGTTTCAAAGTACTTAATTCGATTAAGCATATGAGGAACAATTCATTTGTAAGTAGATATGTTAGTCAATAATCAAAAACCCGTTTGCTCATGAATAACTTTTATCTATATTCTTCACAAGAGATCCTTACAATGGATAATACGAGGTTTTTAGAAGAAAATTCTAATTTTGTTATTCGTTACGATGTTTTAATGGAGATTTGAACAAAAATCGAAATGATATCGTATATGAATTGTGGTAAAGAAAAAGAACAATATGATAACGGAATAGTGGAAAACTTAACATTTATCGTTTTATTATACTTGTAAATAACAAGTAAAGCATTTACATAGTGACCTCTACCCAACTATGATAAATGATTCCAAGATCCAAATTCATATTAACTTGGGCATTGGTAAAGCCAAATACAGCCCTCATCAATATAACTCGGTGGATAGACTCTTTAATCGATTCTACTTTTAGAACTCTTGGTCGATAAAATTACATTAATATTTATCTTTAACCCAAAACACATCCGGCAACCGTCGAGAATACTTTCGTTGAGTTCAACCCAAATTTCGAATAAATGTGTCCATGATCCAAATTTACATCAACTTGGGCATCGGTAAAGCCGAATACAACCCTCATCTTTATAAATTCGGTGGGTAGACATTTATCACCCACTTCTCCTACGTAGCAAGGTTTGTACCCCGGTAAGGCCGAGTGCACTCCTTCACGAAATAGGTTTTCATGGTTTCTACTTTTTGGTAAGGCTAAGTCTCAATTGTTTATTTTAGCGAGAGGTCATGTCAATTTATTATCTATCATGTTTTAAGTGAACTAAAGCGGTGAACTACGATAATTGTAATTGACACGGTCGATAAACTCGATTAAATGCTAATGCATGTTTTAGTTATGGCGATTTAGCGATGCATGCAACATATAAATAAAATGCAAAGCATAAATAAAATCCTAGTATGGCCTTCCTAAAATAGTAAATCTAATAAACTATTATAAATTTGGAAACCAACTCCTTTGGTCCCTTGAACTTCGGTCTTGGCACGCATTTCAAGGCAACACTTTCTTTGATGGATCGCCTTCTCGAGTGGCACCGTCTTCAAGGTACTCCGTAATAAATAAATTATATAAAGAATTACATAATTTCCTATTATACATTTGTAATAAAATAAAAATAAATCTATTAAATTACTAAACGATAATACGAGATCACAATAAATACAACCAAATCGGTATTCCCATACATTTCGGGTAATACCAATTAAAACTAAGGCCATACTAAGTAAAATTACATAATTCAAAAATTACGTAAAATTAAAATATGACAATCATAAATAAAATAAAGCATTATAATATGTATCAGCATGCCAAATTTTATGCTAAATCGCCTTTTAAGAGCCAATATCGTATATTAATCGGTTTTTACGGATTTGCGTGATTTAACCTTTTAAAATCACAATAATTACATAAATTCATATTTATGTACAAGTTAATTACACTAACCATATTAGGACTCAAAATTAGTCTCCACTAATATTTTGACAATAATTAACCTTGATTTCTTAATTGTTCATAAATGGACCTAAAAATACAAAATTATGCTATAAACTTCAAATTAAATTATAAAAATTTCAAATAAATTTGAAATTTGAAATTTAAACTCATGAACATTCTGGAAAAATACCATGACACTCATAATGTTCAAAACTTAGGTTAAAAATTTCGAAAATTTATCGAGAAAAACAATGTTGCGGTTTATCGGTTTTAACAATTATGACCATAAAAATATGAGAAAAATTATATTCATCAACTTTTCACTTTTAGATCTGAAATATATGATAAAATGCAATATGTGACGTTTTTCCTTTAGTCATGAAGTATGTTTTATCATTATTACTAATTATAGTCACTATTTATGTGATTTTTCATCAAAAATTCATAAATCATGCATAAAGACTTCATTATAGCCAAATATTTTACACACATCTTGTAGAATTTCATGTGACAACATACTAAATTTCCATGACCAGATTCGAAATATAACTCATATTAACCTATTTACCCATTTAAATACAATATTAACTTAAAAAATCCATATTTCGAGCAAAACAACTCATTTTATCATGATAATTTACAGGCCATCAGTAGATAATATATGTGAAAACATATCCAAAAACCACTGAAAAAGTAGAAGTTTAGCTATTTTTCGTCCAAAAATGACATTTTTATCATAAAAATCACATTTTAATGCCAATATTATATAAGATGAACAATAAAATCCATAAATAAACCAAAATGTCCTAAAAATCACTTAGTACCAGAAACTTTTAACATGAAAATTTATTTTAAGGTTTATCTTCATAAAACCAAATTAATTAGTTTTGTATGTTAATCATATAGCTCGGAAAAACTATAAACCGATTTGCATGCAAACAAGCTAAGGCTCTAGATACCACTTGTTGGAATTTTTAATCTCATTAATTTACATAATCATATATGTGTGATTTTAATTTAGTCATAAAATGAAAACTAGATCTTATGCACGCAAACTTGAATAAGAATAGAGACGAAATCGTCTTTCTTACTATGGATTTCGGATTAAAGGGCACAAGTAAGGTCTCATACCTTCACTTTTTCTTGAGCTATGATGAATAATAGGATGATCCTCCAAAGACTTCAAGTATAGAAGCCACTCCTCTTGATAGCACCCAAGATTATCCCTTATCTCTACTAAATAATATGTGCTAGATATTTGTTTAGTAGTTTACCTTAAAATTGATTACTAACACTCATATATTACACTAAAAATATTAGTAATCTTTTATGAACAATTTGGATCATCATTTCTCAAGTTTTAGAGAAAGATGAACAATAATGTGAGAGCGAGGAAAGTTATGCATGTGTGTGAATGAACATGCATGAGTTGAATAGGTAGAGAACAAAATCTTTAGTGTATTGAAGGGGGTCACGGTTTTTGATAGGTTGGGAGACCAATATATGGTCCTTCCCTTTTCCCTTTTGTTCTTATCAAAACCTTAGGCATGTAAGGCTTGGTAAGTAGTGTTATGATGATGTTTGTTTTAGCTTATTAAAATAAATCACCACCATCCACTAAACCCACTTCATTTCGGTCCATTTACTTAAAATGGAATACCATTTTATTTTTGTCAATTTGTCACTTGTCACACAATATGTCACATGTAGTATGATACATGTTATTAATTAATTTAATGCATATTTATCACATAAATATCATTTTATGAATTAATTAAATTACATACAACAAATTGACTAGTAATACTTGATCACATAAATAAAATGGGTCATTTAATTATAATTCACAAAATCTTGTAATTATAATTAACCATTCATTCTCATCTCTATTGTTTCACAAACAATAAATAATTTTAGTAATAAAATATTTCAATTACTAAAATAAATCTTATTTAATCCCATTATAATAAGATATCAATATTATCTCTCACGAATTGAATTATTCAATTTTAAGGAATTGATTAACTTGTATCGTCATACAATTAATCAACTTTACAGATTAGGGCATCATCCTTTAGGTGTGACCTTAAGGGATCAACTGACCACCACCGTCCCACGACAGTAACGTCAAACTCTAGCAAGCCAATCGTTACCGATTAATGTTGATCAGTTGACTATAAAATGAATCATCCCTTACGTATTCTTAAAAACTGAGATTTAAACATGTGATCATCATGATCGACAATTGTGATCGCATTATTGTCAGGGACATTCCAACAATATGGTAGCATGACCCTTGTTCATGTGGTTGAGCAAATGGAGCATGATAGAGATCCATCATTGTTGGTGCTTGGTGGGATCATCCAAGCTTTGGTCAAGGAAGGCTCTTGTGGAGAGGCTCCTTCATTTGGGTCCCCAAGGATCCTCCAAGTGTGGATATTGGAGAGGCTAAGGTATGTAGAGCCTCCGGTTGATTCTTCTTCTTATTCCTTCCGTCACCTTACTATGAGGAAGAAGTTGTACCCTGATAGCTTTGCTTCCATCGAGGCTTATTGGGTCGCAAGATTGGCGGAGGAGGGTGGTCCTCACATCCGTTGGGTGGTGCCATGGTGGCACTTGAGGTCCTTCACGGGGTTGCCCGCTTCGGGTGCTAGTCCTCGTTCTTTGATGGTGGTGGGTTTGAAGGTTGCTTCCTTCATCTATCCTGAAAGGCTCATGAGGCAAATGGGGCGTCAACAAAAGGTGCCCGCTCAAGATTCCCTTGTCCAAGAGAATGTGTTCCGGAACTCCGAGCTTGTGGAGGTCTTTGAAAAATGGTGGGCCACTCGGCTGCTTTGGGAGGTACCAGACCCCGTTGCCACGACATGGGTGACTCCCGCTTATGTCAAGTGGTCAAGAGCTTCGTCCTTGGAAGAGAGGTCCAAATTCCGTAAGGACGAGACTGTCGAATTGAAGTATCGAGAGTTTAGCAACGCCAACCGTGCCTTCTTTGAGGATTATGTTGATGGAGCTAACCCCGATGTGATGAGACCACCAAAGAGGAGAAGCTCGGGTCCCAAAAATGTGGTGGGCCGTGCATGGGCTCGTTTCGGGCCGAACATGGGGTGTTGCACTAGACCGGAGGCCGTTGCCATTGTAGATCCGTTGAGGATCCGTTCTGAAGAGAAAATCCATGCTAGGCGGGCCAATAAGAAGAACAAGGGGAAGATGTACCTCGAGGGAAAAGATAAGGGTAGAATGAAAGAGTGAAGACTTCCATTACCCACTTTATTATTATGTTGTATTATTGTTGTGAGTTTTTATTATGTTGTACTAGCTATATTTTGTGTGTTTTGTGCTAGTTTTATTATGTGAGGTGTTTTAGTCGACACCTTAGCTTTGACAAGTTATAGACTCGTCGAGCTTTATTTGTTGTTGGAATTGTAATCCCTCCCATTATTAATTAAATAACAGGATTGCTTGTGTCAAAAATTGTGAACGCTTGTTTCTTCCATCCATTTTGTAATGGGAATTCGATTTGAATCGTCCTAAACGCTTGCACTTGGGAAAGTGGGATTTTTGGGAGGAAGGGAGAAAGGCTTATTTTTGGTATTTTTTGTGGGGAAAAGGGAATGTTGTTCCCTTTTCTTTTTTTTTTTTTGATGGGGATGGTTTTTTTGTATGTGGGTTTTTTTTATTACGGGGATGGTTGTATCCTTCCTGTGTAGGAAAGGACTGCCTACGTATCCACCTGGAGAGGTGAAATCAAACCATGATCGTAGTTCGAAATGTTCTGTAAATTTGATTGGGTTTTGTGGTTGTATCCCTCATGCATAAGAGGGACTGCCTACGTATCCACCTGAAGAGGTGAAATCAAACCATGCTCGTAGTTCAGGGTGTTTTTGTGAATTCGTTTTAGTGCAAATGGATGTTGCCTTTGACAGATCAAAAATAAATTCGAAACGGGCAAGGTGCCGCAACTTAGACTCGGTAAAACATGCAATTTCAAATCATAACGCGTTGAGGAACTTGACTTGAAAAAGGGTTAAGGTGAACGCTAGTTGTAAAACTAGGCTGAGGTCGTTGGCTGCTATGGTTCAAGGGTAGTATTTCTTGAGTTGGTATAGGTTAGTTGGGTTTGTGAAATCCTCCCCGTCTAGGTCACTCAGTCTCACTGCGCCCCCCGAAAGTATTTTCTTGACCAGGTATGGCTCGGCCTAGTTGGGTTTGAATTTTCCCCTCGGATCGACGGGTAGCGGTGCTCGGACCGACTTGAGGACTAAGTCGCCCTCCTTCATATTCCTGGGTTTGACCTTCTTGTTGAATGCCCATTGTATACGTCGTTGGTATAGTTCGACGTTGTGCAAGGCGTTCAGTCATCGCTCGTCTAGAAGAGTGAGTTGTTCGTACCTTTGACGGGTCCATTCCGCCTCATGAACTTGACTCTTTAACAGGACACAAAGAGAAGGGACCTCTAACTCTACCGGTTGAACCGCCTCCATGTCGTATGCTAGGTAGAAGGGTATGGCGCCTGTCGGTGTTCGAATGGAGCTTCGGTATCCCCAGAGTGCGAATGGGAGTTTGTTCGGCCAATTGCGGTAGTTGTCTTGCATTTTCGTGATAATGGTGACAAGAGTTTTGTTATCTGCCTCCACCGCTCCGTTAGTTTGGGGACAGTAAGGGGATGATCGATGTCGCTTGATCTTGTATTTGTCCAGCAAGGCCTGAGTTTCCGCCCGGAAGTGAGAGCCTTGATCGCTGATGATTTCATGGGGTACCCCATATCTGCAGATGATGTTATTTTGGATGAAGTTCGCCATTTGTTTGGCGGTCAGGACTGCATATGACTGTGTTTCTACCCATTTGGTAAAATAGTCGATGGCGACGAGGACGAAACAATGCCCCTTGGTGCCTACCGGCTTAACTTTCCCGATGATGTCAATGCCCCAGGTCGAGAAAGGCCAGGTTGATGTCATGGTGTATAAAAGGGATGGTGGTATGTGCTGTATGTTGGCGAAGATTTGGCAATTGTGGCAATGTTTGACGTAGTTACGACAATAGGCTTCCATGGTGGTCCAGTAGTAACCTAGCCGCATGAATTTTCGGGTAAGCATCATTGCGCTCATGTGAGGGCCACATTCTCCATCGTGGACTTCTCCCATGACTATTTTGGCTTTGTGATGGTCACTGTAAAGGAGGAGAATCCCTTGGGGTGTTCTTTTATATAATTTATTTTGGTTTACCACGAATTGTAATGCAAGTAAACGGATGGCTCTTTGTCCTCTTGGGCCAGAGTTAGGAGGGAATTGGTTTTTGGTTTTGTAGTTGAGGATGGCTTGGTACCAAGGTTCGACATGGCTTACCGCGTCGTTGTTGATGGCACAAATGTGAGCTGGCTCGCTCCTTCTCTCGACACGTAGGGGCATCGATGTCATGTCGTCAGGTATGTTGACGAGCGCGGCAAGTTTTGCCAGGGCATCAGCAAATTGATTTTTCTCTCGCGGCAAATGGAAGTAGTCGACTTGTTCGAAGAACTCGGCCTCTTGATTAATCTTTGCTCGGTAGGGAGCTAAACTATCACTTCGGATTTTCCATGATCTGGACACCTGATTGATGATGAGCGAGGAATCGCCGTGGACCCTCAGTCTCTTAATGCCAAGTGTGATGGCTGCTTGTAGGCCGATGAGGCATGCTTCATATTCAGCGGCATTGTTGGTGATGGCGAAGTCTAGCTTGATTGAGATCGGAATATGTTCTCCCTCTGGTGATATTATAAGGATTCCTACCCCAAATCCTCTCAGATTAGATGCACCGTCAAAGTAAAGGTCCCATGCGTAGGAGTTGGCGCAAAGGATGTCTTTGTCAGGAAGTGGCCATGTGTCGGTCGTTGGATCCTCGTTGACGGGATTTTCTGCCAGAAAATCGGCGACTGCCCTTCCCTTGATACCCTTAAGGGGTACAAACTTGAGATCAAACTCGGACAACATGAGTGTCCACCTAGACAGCCTTCCGTTTAGTACGGGTTTCTTGAAGATGTATTTGATTGGGTCCATCTTGGAGTAGATGTGACCGTCTAGCTGAGCATATAATGCCGCTGCTTCTTTGTTGACCATACTAGGGCAAGGCATGTCTTTTCCAGTTGGGTGTACCTTGTCTCGTACTCAATGAAACTTTTGCTGATGTAGTAGATGACTCGTTCTTCGCCGTCGACTGTTTGTGCTAGCATTGCTCCCATGGCTGTGTTGGTAACAATCAGGTATAGGGATAAAGGAATCCCTGGTTGAGGTTGCATGAGGACAGGAGGCTTGGATAGGATTTCCTTTATCCTGTCGAAGGCTTTTTGACAGTCGTCGTCCCAATCGGTGTGATCGGAGGCGCGAAGGTTCTTGTATATTGGTTCACAAATCATGGTGAGCTTGGCAATGAAGCGGCTGATGTATTGGACCTGACCGAGATATCCCCGAATCTGTTTTCATTCTTAGGCCGTGGCATTTGTTGGAGGGCTTTGATTTTGGTTGGATCAATCTCAATGCCTCTTTTGCTTACGACATGTCCCAAGAGTTTTCCGGAGGTGACCCCGAATGCACACTTTTGAGGATTTAGTCTCATGTTATATTTCCACAGACGAGCGAAGAATTTCCGAAGGGCACCGATGTGGCCGTCCCGTTCTCTTGACTTGACGATCATGTCATGGACATATACCACTACCTCCTTATGCATCATATCATGTAGGAGAGTGGCAGCGGTTCTTTGATAGGTTGCTCCGGCGTTGATGAGACAGAAAGGCATGACCTTGTAGCAATATGTACCCCACTGCGTAGTGAATGCAGTCTTGTGCATGTCTTCCTCAACCATTTTAATCTGGTTGTACCCAGCTTACCCGTCCATGAAAGATAGGAGGGCGTGGTCGGCAGTATTATCCACCAGAATGTCAACATGTGGCAAAGAGAAGTCGTCCTTTTGACTTGCCTTGTTCAGATCCTTGAAGTCGACGCAAACCCGAATTATTCCGTCTTTCTTCGGTACAGGCACAATGTTGGCCACCCAGTCAGAGTACTCAGACACTTTGATGAAACCAGCCTGGAACTGTTTATGTAACACCCCCATACTCCAAGTGCC
This sequence comes from Silene latifolia, assembly GCF_048544455.1. Taxonomy (NCBI): domain Eukaryota; kingdom Viridiplantae; phylum Streptophyta; class Magnoliopsida; order Caryophyllales; family Caryophyllaceae; genus Silene; species Silene latifolia. The sequence goes on along the minus strand of NC_133538.1, from coordinate 438,386,266 downwards.
TTACCAGGACCACTCAGGTATAAGGGTACTACCATCTCGGTTGCCCGAGGTACTGAATATCATAAGACAATAAAGAAACGTACTTTTAAAGTAATTATAGATTAAGTGATTACATGTTCAAACCAAAACTAATAAAAGGAATTACAAGGTTCTCATACGGTCTCTGACTAAAACTATCAAAGCTACTAGACTTCGTCGACACACACGGAAGACTTCTAGCGCCACGTGATGACTCATCCCGGCTATCCCATACGCGTCATATCACACCGCTCAATAATCGCTCACCACCCCGAATGGATCACCACAGTTTTTAAAACATTTAAACGGGTCAGTACTAATCACACAATTCAATACATATATCAACAATAAGATAAACAGAGATGACTTAAGCTGTCACACACACACACAACCAACCAATTCCAATCATCTCAATCATTGATTTGTCCACTAGACCAGCCACGCGTGGGGGACCGCAGCCGTTCCCACCTAAGCCCCGCTCATCATACCGAGCGATAACCCTGTCCATTAATGTGCACATCCCCTTCCGTGGCGGGTTCCACGAAGGGCGAAACTAGGGCGTGAAGCCACTCCCGCAAGTGACTCCACTCAGCCGAGAACGCATCTCGAGAACCATAGGCAACCAATCACAATCACAATCACAATAGTCACAATACAATTACTATATCAAACAATCAATCTCAACACATCAACAATCATCCCATTATGGGACTAATGCTGAGTAGGAAATCCTACCTGGAAAGCACAACAAATGATCAGACGGTATCAACAGCTGTATCAAAAAGTCTCTTCTACGAACCCTCCTCCTATCATATAACACATAGAGGCTACACATCACAAACTACACACAAAACCCCCAATCTCTAAATTAGGGTTTAACCAAACTTAACAAAACATTATAAAAATTATATTAAAAGCTTACCCTCGACGCAGGGAACTCAACGATACGAATAACGACAAGAAGCGACCGTCGAACTCCGGGAATTGCTAAGGATGCGATTAGGAAGATGAACTGGTTGCTTTCTCTCTTAAACAGGGTTTTAGGTTTTGTAAAAGTGATTTAAAACAATGACGACTATGTTTAAATACCTTAATCGCATAATTAACAAAACCCGAGAAAACTCCCCGTAAAACCGGACACGCGATCGAGTACCCAAGGTACTCGATCGAGTACCCCCTTACTCGATCGAGTACCCCAGCTACTCGATCGAGTACCCAACAGGTCAGAAACTATTTTATTTCGCAACTTACCCTTACTCGACAGAGTAAGGGCTACTCGATAGAGTACCCCAAGACTTATAAATACGGAGTATTACAGTCTTCCCTCCTTAAAAGGAACTTCGTCCCCGAAGTTCAACCCATACATAAAAACAACCATACAGACTCGACCAAGACACAACAACTTAACTAAGGACTGAAGAACTCGACCGAACATAGAACATGAACTCTTAACACCCACTCCACCAACTATGTTTACTTCCACAACATGACTCACTATATCGTATCTACCACATATATATCTCTCACGACACCAACTCCATACATAACCAACTACCATCCTCTAATGCTGCTAGCTCCATAATATCATCAACTATCAAATCCAATACCAAGACACTCATAGACATCAAACGGGATGTTACATTCTACCACCCTTAAAAGGAACTTCGTCCTCGAAGTTTACTCACACTCGTAACCTCATCATCCAACTGTCAATACTAGCGAAATATTCTCACACTCCTAAACATCACGCTACTACAAGCACGGTCATGACCTTTAATAAAATCACCCACAACACGAATCGATCTTTTATTCTACATCAAGACTCAACTTCCGAATATATTACCATATGTACAACCATCAAAATCTGTTTTATCGCATCCTACTCCTCTTAAGACAAATGTTACGTCCTCGTAACTCACTAATACCAAACCATATCTATATCTCATTACCCTCTGTACCACCACATGTCAAAGATAACCGTCTATAAACCAAACACTCACCATTCTTATATCCAAGGCTCCCATACCTAAACATTTCCCATTCCTCAACTCATTCGGCAGCGCACCTAACCTATACCATAAACTCGTAGCAAATCACCATACCCACTCTTCATTATTACTGCCAAACAACATACCTCTCTACGTAAGGCACTTATCTCCCAGAAGCATAACTCACGGTCCGCACTCGTTACGTACACGCACACTAGATCCTCAAGTTCTTTCTTTCATTACCGCAAAATTCATACACAACTTAACATGACACTAATTTCCCCAACACCCTACACTCACTGTCTCAACAAAAGATAATGAACTACCTGCCGCTTTCAGATCATTACAACACATGTTCCACGAATCATTTTCCATTACCATGTCTACCGATGTCTCATCTGAAAACAAGATCAAAATTACTGTAACAACCTCTCACAATCGTGTCCCATCAACAGATTATCACTATCCCATGACAACAACGAAACATATACAACTCTATTTCACATCATACTCTACCTCATTCCCAACTTAACCTGGTAAAGAAAACATGAATAAGCAAGACAACTGTCTATCAGCACGAACTGACACTCACAGAGAGCAACATCAAACAAAACAACAATCTATGTATAACTGGTATGTACTTTCGAAACCCGAATCATAATCATCCCGCCTACTCCACCACAACCGGTGACGGCGTCACAACACCGCCACCCACAGCCACACCGTAGTGCGAAAATACCCGCATCACAGCACTATGTACCGTGCCCGGATCACCACCCGAGGCACCACAACCACACCGATAGACATCACAACTGCATACAATTCCCATAAATACTGACTTAGCATAACTTCTCAGACAAGAAAAACTTACTCAAATCCACTTTATTAAATCACCACGCAACATATTATATGGATAAACAGATAAGCATCTCATGAACATCCTCTCTGCCATTTCCCGGAATACACATGTGTTATCAATACACATAAAATTATAACTAGCCATGTCAAATCAATCAAATTATTACCTTTTTGGATATCATTAAATTAAATTACCGTGTCCAACATATATATTACCGAACATTCATAAAACAATTTTATAATTATCATACCATACCACTTCTTGTGAGGTCAGAACCTCACACAAACATTTACACAAATCACAGACCCGTAATCACAACCAACTAGTCAATCCTGACCACGTAAGTCACCACTCGAAAAAGGTTACCTGCCGCCCGAGTTTAACTCATATGCCCCTCATAACATATTCCCCCATTCGCACAACCATCACTTCCTGCCCAAATATAATCACACCTTCACTATTCAACTAATAGCGTCCGCCTCATCTAACCACATCTTATACCCTCTCACAATCATACACGGCAATCGGGTCCCTACCAAATCAACCTCTTTAGAATTGCTACCTTTCTAATATTCCATCACTCTTAGCCATTAGTGATAACACCACAATGCCACCGCTGCTCGTATATCAAATCTCTTACACTCATATCAAAATAACATGGTTTTTCTACCATTTTTGGTTAACATTGCAAATAACGAACATCAAACCCATCCACAAAATTACCTCAACATTATTCCCAATGCTATCTTATTTGTATTGTCATCCAACTCTCCACCAAATATCTCGTATCGTGCCAATACTCCACCAACTTCTTACTCCCTTAATTCCTCGAAACTCATTACCAATCATGTTGCCCTGAAACTCCTATATAACCTTTAGCTAACATCCTCGTGATACCATCACATATTTCGATGATTTCTTATCTTTATATCACATAGCTCCGGTGAACATTTTCCTCAGCTTACTTTTATCCTTCTTTTCTCTTTACACTCAATAATACCAATTAATAGTTCAACTCCTTATTCCTTCTAGCTAACTCTTTAGAAATCTGGTTACCCCTTCGTTGCTTCAAAACTTAATTCCATTATTTTCTACCGACATCATCTCACTCTTTCTTACCATGGATCTTCTCTTATTATGCTATCACTCATACTTGCCACTAATCTATCCATAGAACCAACGTTTAATGTTCAAACAATTGCATCCCCCTTTTTTACATCTCTAGAAATCAGAATTCATTTAATACCGTTAATTACCCAAGGAAATCACAAAGTAGTTCATCTTTTAATAAACCAAACCTCCCAAACTCACTCACTGTCTACAAATACACCTCGCGACATGTCTCCACAAAGTTCACTATATATTACTCTTCTCAATCCCTTTAAACGAACTTTCACTACATAAATCCATAACCCACACGACTCCTAACCATTTCCCTCCTTAACTCTTTACACATCTCAAGCTGCCACTATCCACATTCTTACTTTCAATCTTTTCATTCTCACGTTCATTATAATCACATCATCCCTTGTCTATATTCACTTATTTTTACATTACTCAACACACAATCATATCACTCTTCCCGTCTCGCAAAACGTGCGCCATGCCTCAATAAACTATACCAATCTTCCTTTTCTTTTTCCACCATCTATCATAATCACATATAACTCATGTCCTCCCCACCGAACTCATACTCATCATAGTGCCACTCTTTACATCATAAGATTGGGTAACTTACGCTTCAGGACCAACACATACGTAAAACAATGCATAAAGAAGTAATACAACACCTTTGAATTAAACATAATATGCAACGAATGTCAAAAAGATAGACATATGACCAAACAAACACGCATATGACCTGCCACGGACCCCACTCGATCGAGTACGAGAACCTACTCGATCGAGTTGAGGCTACTCGATCGAGTGCCCAACATGCTCGATCGAGTGCCCCGACTCAGAACCCAAAAAGACCTTCGATCTCGACTTACTCGATCGAGTAGCCCGGCTACTCGATCGAGTGACCCCATACTCGATCGAGTGCCCGAGGTACTCGATCGAGTGCCCAAAAACACGATTCTGGTCAAAATAACGACAAGTACCCACTCGATCGAATCAAACCCACTCGATCGAGTCATGCAGAATCGTGAATACTACCCGAATGTTATCTCACATACCCTAACGTACTATGCAATCATTATTATTTCAACATTATGATTACCACTAGGCATTCAAATCTGCGCGACTCCTCATACAATTAACAAAATAATCTACTTCGTGTTATCAAGTGCCACGTTATAAACAACCATCATGCTTTTCATCCAATTCGTTATATAAAACACATATCATTGAACCTCTATTCTTCATGTTACTACTTACCAAAAGTCAAACATTACCATCTATATACTCATATAACATTCAACTTTCAATCATGTATTACCCGCATGTTTAAATTTTCATAACTTTTCATAACACAAATCACACCCATACACTACAAATCCTATTTCCATGTTGCTAATACAACAACATTACAAATCCACTTCATCACACATCATCATATACGAACTACTTTCTTTTTCTACCATATCATTCATAATTCTCATATACTTTTCCAACGATTCCAACCAACATGTCAACCAACTATCATGCAACATGCTTTCAACAAACCATATACAGCACAATTAACATACACGTCGCACATATACACACGGACTCCACGTTCCCATACCATGTGACTGGCTTAAGTATCATGGGGCCAAGATTTTGAAGTGAGGGCGCCTACTCACCCAAAACCTAGCATCAGCCGGGGCTCCCATTACACATACACCAGGTTCATTTTATTAGACTCCTATGTTCATTACGTTCATTTGTTACGAGTTCCAAAATCGTCGCTCACGATACCATTTGTAACACCCCCATACTCCAAGTGCCTTACCGGGACCACTCGGGTATAAGGGTACTACGATCTCGGTTGCCAGGAAGTGCGAATATCATAAGACAATAAAGAAACGTACTTTTAAAGTAATTATAGATTAAGTGATTACATGTTCAAACCAAAACTAATAAAAGGAATTACAAGGTTCTCATACGGTCTACTGCTAAAACTATCAAAGCTACTAGACTTCGTCGACACACGGAAGACTTCTAAGCGCCACGTGATGACTCATCCCGGCTATCCCATACGCGTCATATCACACTGCTCAATAATCGCTTACCACCCCGAATGGATCACCACAGTTTTTAAAACATTTAAACGGGGTCAGTACTAATCACACAATTCAACACATATATCAACAATAAGATAAACAGACAGCTTAACTGTCACACACACACAACCAACCAATTCCAATCATCTCAATCATTGGTATCCTTTGGACCCACCGGACTACCGATGGGGGACATGCCCGTTCCCACCTAAGCCCCGCTCATCATACCGAGCGATAACCCCGTCCATTAATGTGCAGATCCCCTTCCGTGGCGGGTTCCATGAAGGGCGAAACTAGGGCGTGAAGCCACTCCCGCAAGTGACTCCACTCAGCCGAGAACGCATCTCGAGAACCATAGACAACCAATCAAAATCACAATCACAGCCGTCACAATACAATTACTATATCAAACAATCAATCTCAACACATCAACAATCATCCCATTATGGGACTAATACTGAGTAGGAAATCCTACCTGGAAAGCACAACAATGATCGGACGGTATCAACAAATTTGTATCAAAAGTCTCTTCTACGAACCCTCCTCCTATCGGATAACACATAGAGGCTACACATCACAAACTACACACAAAACCCCCAATCTCTAAATTAGGGTTTAACCAAACTTAACAAAACATTATAAAAATTATATTAAAAGCTTACCCTCGACGCAGGGAACTCAACGATACAAATAACGACAAGAACTGACCGTCTGAACTCCGGAAATTGCTAAGGATGCGATTAGGAAGATGAACTGGTTGCTTTCTCTCTTAAACAGGGTTTTAGGTTTTGTAAAAGTGATTTAAAACAATGACGACTATGTTTAAATACCTTAATCACATAATTAACAAAACCCGAGAAAACTCCCCGTAAAACCGGACACTCGATCGAGTACCCAAGGTTCTCGATCGAGTACCCCCTTACTCGATCAAGTACCCCAGCTACTCGATCGAGTACCCAACAGGTCAGAAACTATTTTATCTCGCAACTTACCCTTACTCGACAGAGTAAGGGCTACTCGATAGAGTACCCCAAGACTTATAAATACGGAGTGGGTATGGTGATTTGCTACGAGTTTATGGTATAGGTTAGGTGCGCTGCCGAATGAGTTGAGGAATGGGAAATGTTTAGGTATGGGAGCCTTGGATATAAGAATGGTGAGTGTTTGGTTTATAGACGGTTATCTTTGACATGTGGTGGTACAGAGGGTAATGAGATATAGATATGGTTTGGTATTAGTGAGTTACGAGGACGTAACATTTGTCTTAAGAGGAGTAGGATGCGATAAAACAGATTTTGATGGTTGTACATATGGTAATATATTCGGAAGTTGAGTCTTGATGTAGAATAAAAGATCGATTCGTGTTGTGGGTGATTTTATTAAAGGTCATGATCGTGCTTGTAGTAGCGTGATGTTTAGGAGTGTGAGAATATTTCGCTAGTATTGACAGTTGGATGATGAGGTTACGAGTGTGAGTAAACTACGAGGACGAAGTTCCTTTTAAGGGTGGTAGAATGTAACATCCCGTTTGATGTCTATGAGTGTCTTGGTATTGGATTTGATAGTTTCCCATTCCTCAACTCATTCGGCAGCGCACCTAACCTATACCATAAACTCGTAGCAAATCACCATACCCACTCCGTATTTATAAGTCTTGGGGTACTTTATCGAGTAGCCCTTACTCTATCGAGTAAGGGTAAGTTGCGAGATAAAATAGTTTCTGACCTGTTGGGTACTCGATCGAGTAGCTGGGGTACTCGATCGAGTAAGAAGTACTCGATCGAGTACCTTGGGTACTCGATCGCGTGTCCGGTTTTACGGGGAGTTTTCTCGGGTTTTGTTAATTATGCGATTAAGGTATTTAAACATAGTCGTCATTGTTTTAAATCACTTTTACAAAACCTAAAACCCTATTTAAGAGAGAAAGCAACCAGTTCATCTTCCTAATCGCATCCTTAGCAATTCCCGGAGTTAGACGGTCGGTTCTTGTCGTTATTCGTATCGTTGAGTTCCCTGCGTCGAGGGTAAGCTTTTAATATAATTTTTATAATGTTTTGTTAAGTTTGGTTAAACCCTAATTTAGAGATTGGGGTTTTGTGTGTAGTTTGTGATGTGTAGCCTCTATGTGTTATATGATAGGAGGAGGGTTCGTAGAAGAGACTTTTTGATACAAATTTTTGATACCCGTCGATCATTGTTGTGCTTTTCGGGTAGGATTTCCTACTCAGTATTAGTCCCATAATGGGATGATTGTTGATGTGTTGAGATTGATTGTTTGATATAGTAATTGTATTGTGACTATTGTGATTGTGATTGTGATTGGTTGTCTATGGTTCTCGAGATGCGTTCTCGGCTGAGTGGAGTCACTTGCGGGAGTGGCTTCACGCCCTAGTTTCGCCCTTCGTGGAACCCGCCACGGAAGGGGATCTGCACATTAATGGACAGGGTTATCGCTCGGTATGATGAGCGGGGCTTAGGTGGGAACGGCTGCGGTCCCCCATCTGGCGTGGGCGGGTCCAGTGGACGGTCAATGATTGAGATGATTGGAATTGGTTGGTTGTGTGTGTGTGTGATTAAGTCTTTTATCTTATTGTTGATATATGTGTTGAATTGTGTGATTAGTCTTCGACCCGTTTAAATGTTTTAAAAGCTGTGGTGATCCATTCGGGGTGGTGAGCGAGTTATTGAGCGTGTGTGATATGACGCGTATGGGATAGCCGGGATGAGTCATCACGTGGCAGTTAGAAGTCTTCCGTGTCGACGAAGTCTAGTAGCTTTGATAGTTTTAGCTGTAGACCGTATGAGAACCTTGTAATTCCTTTTATTAGTTTTGGTTTGAACATGTAATCACTTAATCTATAATTACTTTAAAAGTACGTTTCTTTATTGTCTTATGATATTCAGTACCTCGGGCAACCGAGATGGTAGTACCCTTATACCTGAGTGGTCCTGGTAAGGCACTTGGAGTATGGGGGTGTTACAGTTTATCCCCTTCTTCCTTGATTTTCAGGGCCCATTCAGGACGCATTTGACGCAGCTTCTGCTTCACAGGTTTAGCTCCGGGCTTAATGGGTATCCGGTGCTCCGCAATTTCCCTGTCAATCCCAGGCATATCTCTGTAGGACCAGGCGAATACGTCCTTGTATTCGTGGAAGAGGTCAATGAATTGTTGTCTTTCCGAGGGGTCCTGGGTTGTCCCTATCCTAAGTTCTTGAAGTGTGTTGTCGGTTCCTACGTTAATTGGTTCGGTCTCTTCAATGACAGGGGTTCTGGTTTCCCGTTTGTCAAGTTCTTTGGCTAGGTGAGGTGGGTAGTCACTCAAGTCAAATTCCTCATAGTCATTCAGAATCGCATTGCAGTTAAATTGAGACGAGTCATAAGAAAACTTAGCGTTCATTAAGTTGACACGAGCGAAAAGCTCGGAGAGGATAGACATCTCATGGTCGGTCAGAGGCAACACAGCAGAGGACGTGGCCCCTGGAACAGGCTCCAGGTTGTCACCTTTTATGGGAGTGGGGGTGACCCTAGTAGACTCAGCCTCTGAATCAGGCACGACTTTGTGATAAAACAGCGGGAAGGGGACCTTGACTGGGACACCAGGAGTGTTAGGAGCTATGACAGACTCTGACTCCGACTCAGACTCAGATTCAGATTCTTCTTCACTTTCCTCTTTGAACATAGGGCCTTCTCCAGTTGTGATCTTGAGAATACGGCCTCGGCGATCGGTGCACTTGACGGTCTTCCTCCAGCCTTGTGCAGCTTTCTCCGGGTCAGTGTCGGAGATCAAGGCGGTTGGGTCAAACTGGTTGTCCTTCAGGGCGATGTTGATGATGTCCTCATAGTCGAGGTTCTTGATGTTATCCTCTCCAAAGAGGAGGGTGACAGCTTGTCCATCGAGGCATGACGACGGCTTAGACTCGGTTGATGCAGATTCGGTGTTGTCGGGGATGAAATAGCAGTCCTGGAAGACTTCCACACCTGGGTACCTGGTTTTGGCCACAGAGTCATTGATCGGCTCCAGAAAGCCATGGTAGAGCTCGGACTCTCCCTCGGGGACAAAGTATCCATTGAGAGTCAGATGATAGGGACGGAGGATAACCCCGTGCTTCTTGCATTTTCGAACTAGGAGGTTCATCTCCTGGATATCTTCATCGGTAGGTTCATCCCAGTCCGAAGGGTATATTGGGGACCTTAACCTATTTCAAAGGAGGTAAGGTGCTCTTCAGTGGATTAAGGGGCAGACCCGAGAAGTAACCCTAGCGCATCATGATGCGGTTGTCTATGAGGTTGGCAAACGGGTCACAATCAAAGGGTGTTGGTTCATCAGTTATGGCGTTCACGGCTTGGAATCCCCACATTTCATTATCATCCTCCTCAATGGCTTGGGAGGCTATTCCCTTTCTCATGACGGCTTTGATCGGGAAAGCCGGAATCGTGATCGTTTTCCCGTTGAAGGGGACCCTGATTTTCTAGTGGAGAGTTGAGATAACTGCCTTGGCGGCGTGAATCCAGGGGCGTCCCAGGAGCATATTGAAGGAAGCGTCGATGTCGACCACCTGAAAACTGGTTTGCCTTTCCAGTGGTCCGGTTGCGACAGTTAGAGTGATAAGCCCTGCGACGAGTGTCGTCACAGGCGCGTACTACTTGATTTGTCGGGATCAAGTCAGCTTCTTTAATACCCAGTTTGTGAGCTGTCTTGAGGGGAATGACATTCACTGCGGACCCGCCATCCACAAGGACCATAGGCATATTCTTCTTGAGATATTGTACGGTAATGTACATGGCAAGATTATGATTGGCTCCGAAGGGAGGGATATCCTCGTCAGAGAAGACGACCGGGTTGTTCAAGTCAGGGGCGTCCCTTGTCATGTGTGCCACTATTTCTTCAGGGGAGGAGGTGGAGGGCACAGTTAATTTTCCTAAGGCCTGTAGCAAAGCCTGTCGATGCTCAAAGGATGTCGCGATCAGTTGCCAAATTGAGATTTCGGCTTTTGCCTTCTGGAGCTGCTTGAGGATTGAATGCTCGGGAGCCTTTGGTTGAGTGCCCTTGTCCGGGACGACTTGGTCATTCGTTGTTGGAATGACCGTTGGATTGTTCGGGTTCTGATAGGGGCGTCCGGATCGGGTAAGGTGATCGATCTCCTTTGCCTTCTTCCTTGGGATGATATAGACATCCTCAACATCATCTCTCCAGATGCCATTAATTTCCGAATTCCGAGGGTACCTTGGAGGGGTATCCTCGGTGGGCAGTTTTTGTGAGGGACATTTTTGTGGGGGTGATTCTTGTGAGGGTAGTTATTGTGAGGCTGATTATTGTGGGGGTGATTATCATGAGGTGAATGCCAGAATGGTCGCGGGAGCAATCCATCCTGGTGAGGGTAGTTTTGGGCGCTCGGGGGACTCTCCCTCGGGCGTGGTGGTGGAGGACTGAAGATAAATCGACGGTAGGCATCGTCAAGTCGGGTGATCCTTTGGGAGAGACTGGCTATAGCTTCCTCAACTTATTGGAACATGGCAAGCATAGTTGCGGCACTGAACACAAATACCCTGTCCGAGGATCTTTTTCCAAGGCATTCACCTCGTCATCAACTGGCAGGATGAGGTGTGAGCAGTCCAGGGTCGGCTCATCGTCGGAGATGGCGTGGATTCCCAAAGGGTTGGTTTTGTTGTTCGGCTTAGTTGGCGGGGGTAAAGGCAATTCCCCTTTCTCAATCATGTCTTGGATGATGTGTTTGAGTTTAAAGTAGGTTTCCGTATCATGCCCTTTCCCTTGATGGTACTGACAGTAGACATTAGGGTTCCAGAAGCGGGATTTCTTAGCATCGGTCGGATTCGGGGTGGGTCCGATTGGTTGTAACTTCCCCTGGTCCATGGGCCTCGTCAGGGCGCTTGCATAAGTTGACCCTATATTAGTGAACACTCTCTGGGGGCGCTCAGCTCTCTTGGCGGTTGGTTCAAGGAGGTTGACCTCATCAATCTTGTTCATTTGACCATATGGGCGAGATCCGGTTGATGTGGATCCTTGGTAGCCTCTACCAGTGGTTTTGGCTAAGACGCTCTTCCGGAGGTCATCTACAATGCGTGTCCCAAGGATTTGCAGATCCTGGAAGGTCTTAATATTTTGGTACCTCAGTAAGTTGGCATACACTGGGCGGAGATTGTTGACGACTCGGCTTGCTGACCAGCTGAGTACTTACCCTCCTCCAACGGGTTAAGAACTCGGTGATCAAGATGAGTGATACATCCGGCGAGTGCCGGTGAAGAACGCAAGCAAAGCTGGAGCTCGGGCATTGTTATATTACATCAAGAGAAAGAAGGAAGAAGGTGGTATCTTGCTGCGAGACCAGAATAAGCTTCCGTAGAAGAAGAAAGCCCAAGTCTAAATCAGAATCATAGTTGGGCTTTCCCTTTTCTTTTCTTTTAGTACTTTATTCTTAGTCTTATCTTATCTTATCTTAAGAGTTTGCTTAGCACCCTTACTACTGACGACTTGCTGCGAGCAGTCTCAATTAATTTAACTACAGGTCCGTAGGAATACTGGGCTGGGCCACTTTGAATGGCGTGAGCCGCATGCGGGGAGACCCGACGTACGGTTTTTAGGGGGATCTGGTTGAAATACCGGTCGGCGCTCACCCGAGTAGAGGGACTGAGAAATTAATAGAGTACAAAACTTATCTTCAAGCTTTACCTTATTTTGATCGTTTAGAGGGCGATCGCGGAGTCACTGAATGCAGTGGAAGGGAAGGAGCCTAAATCGACCCCCCCCCCTCTTTCCTTTCCCCGAGGAATTCGCTGCTGATAGATCTCGCCCAGTGTCCTCCTCCTTCCCCCGCCGCCTTCTGACCCGCGAGAGTCTCCCCTTTTTTCTTCCGTCCACGAGGTTCTGAAGGAAAGAAAGGGGCGGCTATCCGGCGGGAGTCATTTCGGTTGTATGCCACGAGGTCCCTATGGACAAGGGGACAAGTGAATTCCCGCTTGAAGATTGAGAGACTTACGAGCCGGCTTCCTTTCTTCCACTTTCTGGATGGATAATCTCGTTAGATGCACTTGGCGAAGAGGGAAGTCCCTCCTTGTCGTTCTGGGTTAGGACCTCAAGACTACGGGTATTGGCTTGGATTTCAACATTGTCGGCATATTACTTGTCAAATTCAACCGCGACATCATCCCAAGTAGTAAGGTTCTTCGGATCAAGGGAGTAGTACCACTGGCGAGGGATCGGTTCCAGAGAGGACGGAAAGATCCGGATGAAAAGTTCTTGTTTGACCCCTTTTATGGCCATGTAGTCTTTGAAGGCACGGATATGATTGAGTGGGTCCTCCACTCCTTTGAACTTGGGCACATCAGTCAGGGTAAAGTTGTCAGGTAATTGATCCCCAACAGGTTTGAACCTTCTGTTATTCTCAAGATGGATATTGTTACCGCGGGCTAGGAGTTGTTCTTCCAAGAGCTATAGCCTCTTCTCGTTTTTCGTCAAAGGTGGAGTATTATGTTCTCCTGCTTCCTTGTTTTCCAGGACGTCGATATGGGTCTCGACGCGATCTAGGGTGACCTTAAGAGCGGTGAGCAGGCTGGCTAGCTGATCAGTCGTGACATCTCTGTTGTTATCATTGTTATTGTTGTTGACAGACGAAGTTTAAGACGGGGCCATGGCTCTGAGGCAGAAAAACGGCTCTCATTATAACTCAATCTGACACGGTTCAAAGACTAAATGCAGACAACACAAAGGGCGAGACAAGGATCAGACTCAACAAGACAAGGATGACCGTGTGTGGTACCTCGGTGCTGACTCAATTTATGACGTGACGGTGTTGACCGAACTTTGGACACGCATCCAATATAGTGGTGTGGCGCCATTGGACGAGTCTCGTGGTGAGACGACTCGTAAGTAAAGACCCATAAGTACGTTTGCTTCGACTCGATAGACACGAGGCATAATTAGAACGGTGGACTGAAGTTTTCAAAAATAGAAATTTCCAAAAAGATTCATTTGTCACTTTATGGACGACTTCCGAAGATAGAGATCCCAACAAGTCGGTCAGTTGAAAGGGTTGTCTTAAGTTTATTTGCAAAAGACGGTTTCGAGTTTGAATCGGCTCGGAAAACAATTTATTGTCTTCCAAGACGGTTTTTTGAAATTCAAAATTGTATGTTTTGAAAATCGAGTTTGAAATGTTTGAAGAAGTCTCGGGGACGGTGCATGGTCCTCGGAATCTCGAAAGTGTCTCGAGAAAAGGGTGTGTGCTTTTCTCGGGTTTTGAAAGAGCCATTGTCGGCGCGAAACGGGTTAAAATCCGTGTCTAGACGCGGCGATTATAACGGCGTAAAAAGGTGATTTGAAATGGTTGTAGAAAACCGAGTTTGAAAATCGTCATTACGACGGCCTAAAAAGGCGTGTTGAAATGGTTATAAAAACCGGGTTTGAAAAATCGTCATTACGACGGACTAGAAATGCGTGTGGAAATGGTTATAAAAACCGGGTTTGAAAAATCGTCATTACGACGGCCTAGAAAGGCGTGTGGAAATGGTTATAAAAATCGGGTTTGAAAAATAATCATTACGACGGCCTAGAAAGACGTGCAATGGTCGGCGAAAGACCGAGGTTTGAAATGGTCATTATAACGGCGCAAAAGAGTATTTTTGAATATTTGAAAATGACACGAAAGGAATTATGATCAAGTAGCACATAAGCACTCACAGTCTCATTATATTATGCATAATGCGGACACGGGTTTTGGCTTAGAAGGGTGGGTTACACACCAAGCCATCAAACCCCGATTTGCGAGAGGGATACCAATCCAAACAAAATGTGTAAGGAGGGTGCCCTAGCCTCGTGCTCGAAAGTGATGAAAGCTCTTTAACGAAACAGAAATGTGTAACGTCAATGGTATGCTTGACTCAATCGGGATTCGAAACGCGGGGATGAGAAAACTCACGCCGACGAGACGAGCCAATTGGTCGAAGAGGGTTAGGTCGTGGGTCCGGACAAGGAACACGACCGTGACCGTAATATCAATTAATGCATTCCGACCAAGACCTCTTCGAGTCTCACCATCTAGGGATCACAAAGACGTACGTGTCCTAGTTATCCCCAGCGGAGTCGCCAATATGTGGACATCGGCCCACCTGCAAGCCCGGTCGATCTGCGGACGTGCAGCGGTATTTTGAAAGCCACGCTCGGCGGCGTAAAAATGCTTTCGACCGGATCGTTTTAGATCTGTCGGTTTCGTCTTGGTAGGGGTCTCGAAACGATTAGAGATGTTCGGAGTCGCCAACAAGCATTTGTGGGATTCTTGGAACCCGTTCGAATCCACTTTATACCTCGGTCAAATGAAGCACAAAGCGGTGTTTGACATAGGTACTAAAGATAAGGAATCGTCCCTCTTTAGCACCCTATCTCTAGAATGACTCTCGTACGCCCTAGATAAGGTCGTCCACTATCTAAAGTTTCTGAGTAAGAGGTGAAGATATGTATTGGGAAGCCCTTTAATTAGACACCCAATCCCGCCCGCGGTGGCGGCCTCTACTGATCGATCTTAGTTGGTTGAATGCAATAGTTGATAAAACAGTTTAAATGCATGAATGCGCATCCAATAATTTAAACCTAAGATGTCAGAGCTTTCTCAGTCGGTTGATTTAATCCAAGTATCAAGTCTAAGATGTCGAGTTGAGTTTATGGTTGATTTGCATACAAGACGGAAATTAAACATCCATTTACCGTATTAGGTTTATGGTGCATAACACGATCCATTTGTCTTTGTAAGGCATTTTGCAAATGTGATTTTTTAATGAGCAAATAGTCATCTGATCCGTCCTATATCCGGGTTGGCCGGAGTCGGGATCGTCCTAGACTAATGCTGGAAAGGGAACAGACCATGCACTAGGGGGCCACATGAGGCGCGAGCCTGTTGGCGGTGCAAGGGGGTCTCCCCTTGTTTTGAAAATAAGAAAGAAAAGGCCTGTTTAGGCGCGGGTCAGTCAACGGTTATATGCCGTGCTCTGACCATTTGAAAAACGTTTATGAAACGTGTTGAAAAGTGGGTATTTAAATCCGTTTTGGTTTGAAAGGGTCGTTTAGACCGTATTTGTTGATTTGAGGAACGAGACTCGAATAATCATCATTATTTTGATGATATTCGGTGTCGGGTTCGACTCGACATGGATAGTTTTGAGAATGATCGTGAACTAATTGTCTTAAGTTCATTTGAATATAATTAGTTGATACTCATCATCGTACCCGGGTTAAAATCCGGCATGGTATGTGGAACCAAGGATGACTTTGTATTGGTGACTAATATGTTTATTTTGGAAATGTAAAGAAATGATGAAAGGCTTTAAAATACCTCTGAAAATTTAAAGAAATGAAATAAAAGGCTTTAAAATACCTTTTAAATGTTATTAACCAAATGTTATCACCGGAACACGGATTAAGCCGTCATGGTGTTAAGAACCAAGGGTGAAAAATGTTTTATGGTTAAAATTTGTAAAAACCAATAAAAGGGTTTAAAAACATTCGAAATGGTAAAAACCGATTACAAATATGAAAATAGATTAATGAGCAAGGACGAGAACAAACACGGTTGAGTTTTGACCTGGGCACCCCATTGAGGCGCGGGTCTCTGCGCAGAACAAGGGGCTTCTGCCTCAGGCCAAAACTCAGTTTTGGTCTATCCTATGTTTTGGATCGTGTTATGCATGTTTTAGCATGTTATGGTCATAAAACAAGCAAAGACATGATAAAAGAAGGATTTTTACACTCTCATACTTACATGTTTGGTTATGGCGAGAAACCGACGTAAGTGTAACAACTCGTTTGGTCGGAAAAGACTCGGTTTAAAACCGTTTTGGTAAGTAAAAAGAGTGTTTTATTAAGATTAGTGACGGTGTAGTGGTCGAAATGGTCGGTCAAGTGATTTAATGCACGATGACGGTACCAAACAATGTGTAAGGCTTGTATTTACGATCAGTAGGTCGTAAATACGCGTCAGATTGTGACTTAAGAAGTCGAGTCGAGAATTTTAAGGGAGAAAAGAGGGGGCAGACACTCGCGTAAGTTCTCAAATGAGGGCATTTGAGGGGTATTTATAGGAAAATGAGTGGTTGTGTGAGTTTTGAGCGACGTGGCCACCTGGGCTGCTCAAAGAGGCGCGAGCCACGTCGCGGGTCTTCGAGTTGTCCTGTCAGTTTCACACAAGTGCAATCATGATTTGTTCTATCCTAGGATTTTTAGTCACATGTTTGGTACTTGACCATTCATGAATCCGGGAAATCTTAGTATAGAAGGTTTGAAATGGTTTGTTTTTTGTGGTTGACTCGGTTTGACTCATTGTCGGAGTCGGGATTTGGATTTTTTAGTCGGTTTTGGGTCCGGTGTCGGTTTTGACTCTAGTTAGTGTCATTGCGACCCCGTCGTCGTGCATTAAACACTCCAGGTACTTTTGAAAAGTTTTGGAATGTTTTATTTTCGAAATCGTTTTAAGTTTTCCGACGTAAAGTTGTACACAAACTGTCGATCAAACGCCGCGATACCAAAACATGTTGTTTGTTGGAGTCTCAGAAGATACTGGGTATCTACACATCCCGACCATAAGAGGCTCGTCTCCTTTGAGTAAGACGCTCGTCTCCTCTAACATCCGAGCGTCCCGGCTATTCTGAAATATGAGATTTTTCCCTGACTGAAGATCCGAGCGTCCTCGGAAGGATCCACTCGTCTTAAACAAGACGCTCGTCTTCATAAAGATCTGCTCGTCCTGGTTTCATTAAAATTATGGGATTTCTCCTGACCTGGAATCCGAGCATCTCCAAGAAGATCCGCTCGTCTCCAGGAGCTATGATCCGAGGGTCCCATGCTCGAGCCGCTCGTCGCCCATGCCGTCTTATTCTTCTATTTTCTTGCCAATTAAAACTCCTCCCCACCACACATTTCGTGACACCTCATCCTTCCTTCTACTTTAAAACATAAAACCCCCTCTCATATAACTCAAATCATATCTCAAGCACTCATTTACCCCTCAAAAACAAAAACCCCCAAAATCTAGGGTTCCAAAGAATATCTAAATCACAAGGAAAGTCTCCAGATTCAACAAATCGAATTTTAGATCTACATTCAAGAATGAGGCCAAAAGGATCATTACAAAGAGAGGGAAGAAGAACAAGGGTAATGGGGAGCTCATCTACTTATCAACTTAATACTTTGAGGAGGGACCATGAAGAGATAATTGATCTTACAAAACTTGATGAGTTTTCCAACATAGAGTTTGTTAATGATGTCCAAAGGCTTGTTTTCCGTCGTCTTCTTGGTAAGAACATTCTACCCACTAAATTTATGTGCCATAAGACTTTGAGGAAACTTGGAATCTTTCATCAAACCGAGCTCTCTTTGAATTGTTTGGTATTTCAACCTTATTTCACATGCATGAGAGTACCTATCGATCTTTAGTTCTTGAATTTTTTAGCTTCTTGAAAATCACTACCTTGAACAAGACCATATGTGTGGAATTTAGATTGGAAAACAAAACCCGGATTATGACCCTTGTTGAATTCGCTAGTGTACTAGGGCTTGATGTTTCGCCTACCCGAACATCAAAACAAAGAAAGTATAGCATAGCACCCCTTTGGAGAGCAATGACGGGTCGGAATTTTTCTTACATCAAATATTGCTTAGCTTTTCACATTCAAAATCCTATCATTAGGCTCACATACCGATTTATAGTCGGCACTCTTCTTGCCCGTCGAGATCCCGCAATAGTGAATGAGCTTGACCTTGTCTTCATGGACTGTTACCTCGAAATTTAAGGTAGGAGCGGGTACCATTTTAACACCCCCTTGTTCTTCTCGAGAAATGGGCTATGGTGTAAAACATATTGTCAATGGGGGACTTATTACAAGACTTGCCAAGTTTTTCAACCCCAAATTCAATGAAAACAATGAATATGTACCCCTTCTAGGCAACAAAAGGATCAATGAAGAGCTAATCCTTCGGCAACACCATTGGATGACCCATGAGGGGTATGAAAAGAGAATCAAATGGCTTACTAAGGGGAACACTCCCATTTACCTACCAATAGAAGGATAAGCAAGAATTTCACCACGATGAGGCCCTCTCTCTAATACCATCCTATCTCATCCCAACAAGCATGAATCATACAAATCAAGCAAACTAAGCACCACCTCCAACACAACATCAACAACATGAACAACAAAAAAAAGACAATAAAAAGGTTGTGATACCACCCTACCCCTTCCAATACCAACCTTACAACCACCCAAATCCTTTCATCCTCCCTAGGGATGATTTTATGACGGGAATACTTCAAGACTTGCATCTCCGACAGTTTGAAGCCAATGTGGATAATTATTATACCTTGTATCCACAATTTCACCAAATGGCTCGGAAAGGAATCATTAGCGAAGAGGGAATGCTTCCCTCTTGGGCCCAAATGCATATCCTTTTCCCGAATTCGGAGAAAGCTAATGATGGGGCGCATGGTCGAGGAAATGAAGGAAGTGAAAAATCAAGTGGTGGTGACACGGTGGAGCTAGATAGCGAAGGAGATGAGTTTATGGATTTCTATGAAAGTGATGCATCGAGGGAAGCTTGGGCTAGTGATTTGGGAGGGGATGATGACAACCTTTGAAGAGCACGTCATGAGCTAGATGGAGTGGGCACGAGGCACCCATCAAGGCCAAAGTGAAGTTTCTCTTATTCCCCCTCATTTCTTTTTCATGACAAGAATTTCATGTTTTGTTAACTTGTTTCATAGTTTATTGTTTCATCTTTGTGGTGTCCTTGTAAAAGTGAAGGACTATTATTTCACCTTGGCAACATTAAAGGTGCTAAATTAATTGTTCCCACATTTAAAATCCAAAATGACAATTGTAGTTTCATGCATAGCATCCTTATTCATGAACTCCCGTAATTTTTGACATTAGCAATAATGTCTATTTTGGTTTGGGGAAGTTTATGCATATGCATATGCATTGGGAGTTAATTAAAATTATGCTCTCGAACCAAACAAAAACTCATACATCATATAGTATAGTGTAGTTGCATCACTTGTTTATATGTCATATTGTTCGCATTTAGTTTAGAAATAATGCATTTCATATTGCTTGCATAATTTCCTATCATATTGGCCATTGAGGACAATGCCCATACTATTGTGTGGATGGGAAATTCTAACATGAATTTTAAAACAAAAATGATAAAAATTGAAAAATTTTGAAAATACAGAAACATGTCTTTTTATTCCATAAAGCATAAAACCATAAAAAAATTGAAAAATTGAAAAACCCAAAAACATGTTCATTTCCTTTATAGTGTAGTCTTGTATATGTTGTGTTTGTATATATTGTGTTTGTCTATCCTTTGTCACAATGATCGACTACGCCACATCTGAGACATGAGGATATTGAAGACCGCATGATATGATCTTTCCAATCTCTTTTTTCCTCTCTATGTTGATGACTATGTGGCTTTATTTTGACTGATGCGGTATAAACAATGTGATTATAGGATTGCATTTAGATTATTTGGCATACTAGTTGGTAGAAGCATATGCATTAGGTTGTATATATGTTAGTTGCATCATGGCATATAGTTGCATTTAGGAAGAATTTTGTGAAACCATCTATTTGGGAAGCTTGACAAGTGTATAGAAGGCCCTTGTAGATACTTTTTCTTCTTAAGACTTTGCTTGTTATAATATTTGTAAAACATCCTAGGATGTGTTATCCTAGTATCCTTTGACCCATGGATTAAGGCCTAGTCAAGAGTACCTTGTGGTGTGATAACTCCTTGGCTACCGTTTATTCTAAGGTGACCCTTGAAACCATGCATCCATCATCCATATTCTACCACATTTTGTCATCAAAGGGAATGGGCACAAAAATTGTTCAAAATTTGAGTTCAAGAATTGAAATGAAAAGTCAAGAAAGTTTGCAATTGCATCAAAAGAAAAGAGGAGTAACAAAAATGAAAACTCCTATACTTCAAATACAAGCACCCTCACTACAAATGGGGTAGCTTTGAAAATGTTCAAAAGAAATGCAAGAAAAAGTTGAAAAATTGTCAAGTGTTGAAAATGCCAAACATCAAAGAAATTGCAAAAAGAAATGTTCTCAAAATGTCAAATGCCACAAATTTGGGGGAAAAACAAACAACAAAAAGCAAACTCCCATATGAAACTAAAATACTATTGATCCTTTTTCCATCGTATCCACTTTTGTGCATGGTAGAGAAGGGACGACCCTTCTTCTTGTCTAGGCAAGAAAGGGAATTCCGCGATCCTCTAGTGTTTCTAACACCATAGGGAGTCTACTCTTGACGAAAGCATTTAACACTTGAGGACAAAGGTACCCTAGCTTGACACAACTTGGAGGTGATTTATTGGTATCCTTCTAGGCTTAGTAGTTTGAAGAAACCGTATCTATAATGGAATGTGTACCCTTAGATTGCTTCCCCTGTAGATAAATTCCGCCACTTAGATGAGGAAACTGGCTATTCATTTTTGTAGATGCATCCATTACCTTGTTTTATGTGCTTTAATGCTTGGATGTATCGCCATTTTGGCAAGCCCCACCTTGCCTTGTAAGAAGGCATCCTACCTCGTGGTTGTCTTGTTGTGAGTTGAAGGGGCGGAGTGAGACCCGCTAATTGTCTCACATCGGCTATATTAGTATGTTAGTTTTAATAAGGGTCCTAGTCTTTGTCACCTCTTTACTCGGGACGAGCAAAGGTTCGGTTTGAGGATATTTGATGTGACTCATATTTGAGCACATTTAGTTCCCGAATTAGCCTAGTTCCTATGCTTTATAGTGCATAATTGGGTCATTTACTATCTTTAGTTTCCCCTTTTGCATATTCTTTGAGGTTTTGTTTCCTTGGTATGAGAGGAGTGGAAACCTTGCATTTTCATGGCGAAATGGAGCTAAATTGATCACATTTAATGACCAAGGATCAAAGGGAAGACGATACTAGAAGGCCTATGTAGATAATAAAGTAGATTGGGCAATGACGAAAACAATCCTTGCATCCTCAACAAGATCCCCGCAGATTGTTGAGGAAAGAAGAAAAGAGAAGTGCCTGTCTCACAATCCGAGCGGATTGTAGCCAATCCGAGCGTCTCCCTGCCCACCAATACGAGCGCTCCGATGACAAGACGCTTGTCTTGAAGCCAAGCAATCCGAGCATCTCTCCCATGATTCACTCGGATCCCCTTACAGACTCCACCGTGCCAGCTTCCTAGACGCTCGGGACGAGCATATTTTCATGGGACTAGCAAAATGGAGATGCGCATCTCCTTGGAGAGGAGGACTTCCTCAACTTTTCTTAAGGGTCTTAATAGTCATTTAAGCCCTTAGTAACCCTAATATTTGCACCTAATCTTTAGTATAAATACCCCTTTGTACTACCTAAATTAGCATGTCATCTTAATACAATCTTTATCATATCTTAATCTTGTCTTAATCTTGTAATCAACTTTTAATATAGTATTAATACAAATCTCATTCCTTAATATTTCCTTAATTTCTCTATTGTTCATCATTTATTTTGGGTAATTAGAAGATTTTTTGGGTTTATTTGGAGGATTGACAACTTTCCATCAATCATCAAGTACTTCTATTATTCTTTGCTTTATTATTTGGAATCATCTTCATAGGTATAATTGTCTCTTAATCCTTTTAATTATTGTTAATCATTTTTATTTGTTCATCATGTTTTGCCTTGCTAGTATGATTGACAATCTTGTTAGCATGTTAAACTTGATAATGAGTGAGTAGTTTTTTTAACTAGGGTTAATGAGGAATTAGGGGAAACCAACATGGGGATTGATTCATGCTTAATCTAATATGTTTTCATAATTAATTTGCTTGCTTGTTGTGATTCTAACTTATGCACATGTTATGTTTGATGAAATGCGAGCCTATGAATCCTTGCATTTTTTACCCATCACTTACCTTTTCAATGAGACTTGTAAGACATAAACCAACTCGAGTCTCATTAGACCATGCATATAGTTGGATAGGAAGGATTAAGTCGACTTGTATGTGTTGTACAATCTAATCGATTCGGCTCTGGGACCCAAACCTTCTTAGGGATTGTAAGATATATACTAACTCGATCCCATCACAACAATAAGTGCTTGCATCTAGTAGAGAACATATTTGTATGATCAAATCCCATGAATCCCCTATGAACCCATGACACCCTAGTGCTTTTAATCAATTGTTTACATCTCATTTTAATCATCTTGCTTATTTTCATTACTTTATTTACATTGTTGATTAGTTTAGTTGATCTCCTACCTTAACCCAAATTGTGACACCCCTAGACACAACCATTTGCAATTGAAAATCTTACATCAATACCCGTCCCTTGGGATCTGACCATTACTTACCTCTTTACTAAGAGTAGAGTAGTTGTTGAAGTTATAAATATTGTTTTGGTCAAGGTAACTTTTGACGACAAGTAAACAAACCGACGAACCATGCAGACTTCTTTATCATGATTTTTGATTGCTATATCTGAGTTGCTTTTGATTTTGCTCGATTTCTAACTAACTTTGATCCATTTACCATTTTTTGTCAAAGTTTAATGTTATATTTTAGAGAACTTGACTCCTTTTTGAGTTTAAAAATGAAACTTATATTTTTATTTTAGCTTTTGTAAAAGAAAATGTAAATGGATTATCATTTTCATTCGGTTTTAACGTTGATGGGATGTTAGGACTCGTTATTAAAGATGTCTAATAATTTGTCCTACGCTTATCGGCGAATGATTTTTTTAAACTTGTCTTTGACTTAGAAAATTAGCGCTCTTGTGTGCACGACAAAGGCAAATTCGTTCCATAAAGGAGACTTATACTTTTAAAAACTCTCTATAAATGTTTTTGGAAGTATTTTGATTTTGGATTTCTCCAAATGATTAGGTATTTGACCTTGTCTTTGATTTGGAATGTTGATGTTCTTGAATGCGAAACGAGAACACTTCTGTTCCTTTGACGAGAAACTTGTGCTGTTGGAACATTCTACTTAAAACTTTTGAAGGAAATTTAATTTTACAATGAGTAACCTTTTAATGTTTTGGTTGCCGATTTCAAAAAGTCCGGCTTTATCTTTATAAACTTTCACTTTCTACTTTCAAGTTTCGAGGATGAAACTTTTTAAAAGGTTGGGGTGATATTGTAACACCCGCGAATTTTCCATTTTAACATTTATAATTAATTAACCATTCTATTACTTTATTTATATTTTAAAATTGCTTAATTTAATTAATTATATTTTAAAGCTTAGTTTATATAAAATATATATATTTAGTCGGATAGTAATAATAATGATAATAATAATAATAATAATAATAATAATAATAAATTTCGTCTTAAGTTATAGTAGACTTGAGACGTATTTCCCTCTAGCAAAAGACCGTCACATTTCTCTTGTGAGACTAGTTTAATCCGGACCAATCACAAGTCGACAACAAACCAACCTACCTTTTTACACCTCACTTAAACAATCTCTTTATATTTCACTCTTCCTCTCACACACACTCGTATATGTTTTACTCCTCCTTCCTCTTTCTTTTTTCTTACGATACACAGTAACATTAACCAAACATGAAACACCATTAATCTACCACCTTCAAACCTAGATTTCTCCTTCTGCCCTTCATCTTTCTAGGTAAGAAAGTTACATTCTTGTTGAATTTTTGAAATGACCCGTCTTATGGGAATTTTGGTTTTAAGCTTAAAAATCTCGTCTTTTTCGTTCTAGGTGAAGAGTTTGAAAACCCGGAGGAAGACTCTTGCCTTATGTGGACCATTCACTTGAGGATTAGAGAGCTTTCGAGGTAACGGTGATAGGTTACTCGACAAAAGTGTCGAAATTTCTTCCTATGGGTCGTTTTACATGCCTTTGTGTATTAAAGAGTGGTTCTTTATGCTTTTCTCACTTGTATGCTCAAATTTATTGTGTTAAATTCCGTCTTAAACCTTGTCTTAATGGGGGCCGAAATATAGCACACATGGGGTTGCTCAAAAACGCGAAAATAGGGCTGTCAGACGATCTTATACACGGTTTTTGGTCAATGCTTGGTTGGTGGTTCGAGCCAGCTTTCTTATTTCCGTCTCAAGTGTATATCCAAGAATAATATGGGTCATTTCTATGGTAATTTCCGTCTCACTTATGCAAAGAACTTCGTCTTAAATTGCTCATGAAACTGGCTGTTTTGGGCAGTACGTTAGCGCTAGTTTGAGTCGGATATGTGGTGGTTGACGGTGTTGTTTTAGGGTTTTGTGAATGGTGGTTGTGGGTAGTCGACATGGTGGTTGTTGGGTGGCCTGTCACGGCCTGGTTTGGTTCTGTTTTGGCGGCTTTTTGCAGGTTGTCTCGATGGAGCTGTGTTTGGCACGGTTTTATGTAGCTTATATGGGCTGTTTTGGGGTGGTCGAAATGGTAGTGGTGTGGGCTGTTATTGGTGGGTATATGGTGGCCGATATGGTGTATGTAGGTTGTTGCTTTAAGTAGTAATGTCGATGTAAATTCCCGTCTCAAACATGCTCATGAAGTCTTCTTGTTATTTACATGTTGTGCAATTTGGTAAGTCATTGTCGTGGTGGTGTTGGACCGTATTTTGGAGGGTTAGCCACGGCTCGGCTGACCGTGGGGGGAGGGGGGGCTAACACTGGCCGTGGGCTGGTGGTTGGCCGTGAGTTGGTGGCTTGGCCACGGCCTGGCTGTTTGTCGGGGGTGGACACGGGTGGAGTAGTGTAGTTACACCCTTTGTTTCCTTCTTCCTTTATTTGTTGTTTTGGTTGTGTTTTGTGAATTGGGCTTGTTGTATATACATTATGCTATTGGGCCAATCCAATATGATGGTGTTTGGTTATCCACCTTGTTTCCTTCTTCTTTTATTTGCTATTTTGTTGTGTCTTGAATTGGGCTTGTTTATACCTCATGTATTGGGCCAACCTTCTATTTTGCAGTGGGCTTATGAATGAGTCACATATGCTTGTTTATGTTTTATTTCATATTTTACATAACGTAAATTGTTATTATCGCTTGATATATTTTATTCGACTGGCATGTTTATTTATATGAAATGAAATACTTAATGACATAATACAAGTATGAAAGATTTGTTATAAATAATTACTTGTGAGGAGTCGTATTCTTATGATAATGCCTTTATACTATACCTTACTGGTTGACTTATCTTTACGCCCTACTTGTGCCGATCTACCAAGTATGGGTTTAACTCATAACTTCCGCATGTCGTTCGAGTCTTGGATGCGGACTGTCCTGCGGCATGTCGAGTCAAGATCTGTCCTATCTCGAGAGTCTGGCCAGATTTACACTAGGACTGAGTCATTGTGATCTTTATTGTCGTCCTACCAGGGGAAGTATATCTAACGAGCAGTAAGGGTCTTGCTTGGTTATAGTTATTCACATATGTCATTCAAGGTAAGAGTTACATCTTATATTGATTGGATGTAAGGGTCTCTGGTCCTATCGGATACTAGAGGTGAGATTCAAGCCTTCTAGTTGCGATATGATCGCCGGGATTGATGCGCCCATCCGTTCTTATGGTGAGATGCAAGCCATAAGTATGAATGTGACATTAGTAGCCACGTCCCATGCAATGTTTGTTAAAAGGTTTTTATAGTAATGGCTATGGTTTCCATTCACGTATTTTGTATCGATTGATCCCTTACTTACCTACTTCATATGATTCGAATCCTAATCTCATATCTTTGTCATATTTCCTTGAAATGTAGGCTGACTAAATGACCGTATCCTTGTCTTTCATATTATTTAATTATCTCACATGAATAGTTGAGTCTTCGTTATGCTAATATTGATCTATCTTGTTCCCTCTCATAGCATTGTCATGTTTAAATATAGATTTTGATGTCATGTCATTTATAATTATCTTACATGATTTACCTATTTGAGTTCCTTGTTATGTTTGTTTCGATAATTTGTGGCTGGGAGAACCTTGAGTTACTCCCTATTGATTGTGGCTTTCATGTTTACATGTATGACAGGTTTGTGAAGATGCATTTGTGGGGTTTAGACGTGTGAGCTAGCGAGCACCTTGGATTAGTAGTTTGTTTACTATGATTGCTTAGACTCACCCTTTACCGTCTTGTCATTCGAGGGATATATTTTCCCCATTTTTGACTATCACGTTTGTATGAACCTAATTTCATTTTCGCATACTTTAATTCTGTTGTAGGTTTTATTGAGCCCGCGCTTTAAACTTTAAAAAGTTTCAAAAATTTCCTAAAATTCCGCATTTTTCTTATTTTACTTCCTTAGCGATTTTGCGGGGGTTCACATTTTGTACCCGGTTTTCATTTTTTTTTGTTTTCTTTTCTTTTTACGACAACAGTTATTATTTATTCACGCCTTACAAATTATAAATTATATTTATTAAAAATACGGAGTATTACAGTCTTCCCTCCTTAAAAAGAACTTCGTCCCAAAGTTCACCACACCTAACTGCCTAACTAAACAATTAAATGATAACGATACATACTTTAGTTAAATTATTTGGTTAAGTTATTATCACTTATGACCAAAAATAAATGCGGTGTTATATTCTACCCCGTAAAAGAAAAGGTTACGTCCTCGTAACCAACATACCTTAAGCAAGTAAATGGGGATACTTCTCTTTTATCTCAGCTTCAGCTTCCCAAGTAGCTTCCTCTACATTATGATTAGACCAAAGAACCTTCACCAATGCAATCTCGCTATTTCTAGTCTTTCTCACTTTTCTGTCCAAAATCTCCTTAGCCACCTACACATAAGATAAATTCTCATCCATCTCAACTGTCTCAGCTGCTAACACATGAGTAGGATCACTCACATATTTCTTCAGCTATGAAACATGAAAAAAATTATGAACTCTTGCCAATGTTGGTGGTAGTGCAAGACGATATGCCACTTCACCAACTCTATCTAAAATCTCATAAGGCCCAACGTATTCCTGACTCAACTTTCCTCTCTTTCCAAAATGCATCACTCCCTTCATTGGTGACACTTTCAATAATACTTTGTCTCCTAAGGCAAACTCAATATCACTTGTCCTCAAATCTACATAACTCTTCTGTCGATCTTGTACAACTCTCATCTTCTGTCTGATCACGTGTACCTATGGAACCATCTACTGGATCGTCTCCGGCCCCAGTGTCACGGCATCAGTGACATCATCCCAACAGACTGGACTCCTACACTTCGTTCCATACAAAGCTTCAAAAGGTGCCATACGAATGTTAGCATGATAACTGTTATTAGAAGAAAACTCTATCAAGTCTAACCTCTCCTCCCAAAATCCTCCGAACTCCAAGACACATGCCCTCAACATATCCTCTAAAATCTGAATAGTCCTCTCTGTCTTCCCGTCTGTCACTGGATGAAATGCAGTACTCCTCTTTAAAGTTGTACCCATACACTCTTGCAGCTCTTCCCAGAATTTAGAAATAAACCTCGAGTCACGATCAGAAACTATATCTTTTGGAATTCCATGCAATTTCACAATATTTCTCACATAAGCTTTAGCCAACTCAGCCTTACTCCAAGTTTCTTTCATAGGAATAAAGTGTGCAGTCTTAGTCAGACGATCTATTATTATCCAAATCATATTATTGCCCTTCTGAGTCCGAGGCAAACCAACAATAAAGTCCATAGAAATGCTCTCCCACTTCCATTCGGGCACATCTAAAGATTGTACTTTACCCTGTGGTCTCTTATGCTCACCTTTCACCCTCTGACAAGTTAGGCACTTTGAGACAAAATTCAGCAACATCCTTCTTCATCCCAGGCCACCAGAAAGTTTTCTTCAAATCTTTATATAATTTATCTCCTCCAGGATGCACAAAATATGGTGTAGAATGTGCTTCAGTCAAAATCTTTCTTTGCAACTCCTCATCATCAGGTACACACCATCTCCCATCGAACCTCAACCCGTCATCTCCCCCCATGGCAAAGCGTGACGCCACGCCACCCTCCACAGTCGTGCGCCACTTCTCGGTCCTCGGGTCCCCTTTTTGCTTCTCTCTAATCGTAGTATACAACTCTGGCTCAATATTTAAATCCCCAACTGAATCCCTTTTCTTATCACACTAATCCCCATTTTCTCTAACTCACCTTGCAACTTCACACGCGACAGAGCTGAACATAAAGCATGAATAGACTTCCTACTTAAAGCATCCGCCATCATAGTAGCCTTCCCTTCATGGTAAACTATCTCCATATCGTAATCTCCAATCAACTCTATCCATCTCCTCTACCTCATATTAAACTCTTTCTGAGTATAAATATACTTAAGAATCTCATGATCAGAAAATACCTTGAAAGTTGCTCCATACAAATAATGCCTCCATAGTTTAAGAGCGAAAACAACCGCCCCCTGCTCCAGATCATGCGTCGAATAATTTTCATATGGTTTCAACTTTCTTGAAGCATAAGCTATCATTTTCCCCCTCTACATTAGCACACACCCTAACCCATTCTTCGAAGCATCAGTATATACCTCAAAATTCTCACTCCCTTTAGGTAAAGCTAGGATAGGAGCTGTGGTCAAGCGCTCCTACAAGGTTAGAAAAGCTGTCTCACAACTCTCATCCCACTTAAACCTCTTCTTTTTCCTCAACAAAGTTGTCAAACGCTTGGCTACCTTAGAGAAATCTTTCACAAATCTCCTGTAGTAACCAACCAACCCCAGAAAGCTCCGTATGTCGGCCACGTTTTTTGGCCTCTCCCAGTTAGACACCGCCTCAATTTTACCTGGATCAACTGACACTCCCTCCTTCGACACCACATGTCCCAAAAATGCCACCGTATCCAACCAAAACTCACATTTACTCAATTTAGCATATAAGTCATTCTCCCTTAAGGTATGCAATACAATTCTCAAATGCTTCTCATGCTCCTCTTTATTCTTAGAGTACACCAATATATCATCAATAAAGACAACAACAAACTGATCAAGGTAGGGACTAAACACTCTATTCATCAAATACATAAATACTGCAGGTGCATTGGTCAATCCAAAATGCATAACCCCAAATTCATAATGTCCATACCTCGTCCTAAAGGCAGTCTTAGGAATATCCTCCTCCTTAACTCTCAGCTGATCGATGGTAAACCGATCTCAAGTCGATCTTAGAGAAAACTCCAGCTCCACTCAACTGATCAAATAAATCATCAATTCGAGGCAAAGGCTACCTATTCTTAATTGTCACATTATTCAACTCCTTGTAATCTATACAAAACCTCATACTCGAATCCTTCTTCTTAACAAATAAAACCGGTGCGCCCTAGGGTTATACACTTGGACTCACATAAACCTTATCTAACATCTCCTCCAAATGCTTCTTCAACTCCTCCAACTCCTTAGGCCCCATTCTGTAAGGTGCTTTAGAAATAGGTCCCGTCCTAAGTTTCAATTCAATATTAAAATCTACATCCCTCTTTGGTGGTAAACCCGGAATCTCATCTGGAAACACATCCTGAAACTCACTCACCACAAGAATCTCTCCTGCGCCCTTCCCTTCCTCATGCAGGTCCCTCACCTGACACAAGATCAACTCTCCTCCCTTCCTCAAACACGACTTCAGGGTAACTGTTGATATAAGTCTCAACTTTGGTTTTACCACAAATCCCTTATAAGATACCGGCCTTACTCCCTTTGGTCCCTTCAAGGACACTTTCTTTTGATGACAGTCAATAAAGGTTTTATTTTTACTCAACCAATCCATCTCCAAAATAATCTCAAAACCGCCCAAAGGAAATTCTATTAAGTCCAAAGGAAATAAAACCTCCCCGATAAGATTATTTATATTTTTATATATTTTGGTACAAGGTATAGGCTCCCCAAGAAGTATTTTTACTTCATCTTTTATTATTACAGGGTTAACTAATTGCAACAATTTAACATGGTCACTTGATATAAATGAGTGGGTTGCTCCCGAATCAAATAAAACATAAGATGGTTTAGAATTGGTTAGAAAAGTACCCGAAACCACATGTGCATCACCCTCATCAGCCTCTTTACCCATCATGAACAATTTACCACTGCTCTTGGCGCCACCCTGCATCGTCGATGCCGACACCGTGCCCGGCTTCACGGCACTGTTCTGGTTCCCTCAATTTCCATTCCCTTGATTATTGTTGAAGCGATTCTGAAAGTTATTGTTATTGTTGTAGCTCTTGATTATTCCTAGACCTATTAAAACGGTTGCTTCCATAGCTAGGTACTGGTGTCTTGTACCCATTTGAATTTTCACCACTAAATCTACAGGTCATACTATTCTTTCTCGCAGTTGTCCTACACTCAACGATCTTATGACCAAATCTACCACATCCATAGCATTGTAGCTTACTCTGACCGCTTGCCTCACTCGCCCCTAAGCTGCGGCCGAACCCGCCACCACTCACAGTCCCTTCTGTAGAAAATGATAGGAACTTATTGTAATTCTGCTTCTTGCTTCCTCCAGCTGCCTCACTAATAGTCTCCGCCTTTCTCTTTTCTCCCTTGTCTTTCTTTTCCTTTGTCACCATATCAGCAATTCTCTCAGCATGTCCCGCTCTTTAATACACTTCCTCCACCGTAGTCGGCTCCCCAGCTACAAGCCTCTTCTTGATACGCATGGTTAATCCCTTCTCAAATCTCAAAGCCAACACTTCTTCTCCATAGTTTAAGTCTGACACATACTCAGCTAGCTCCATGAATCTGTTATGGCAGTCTTCTATTATCATCTCCTCCGTCATCTTGAATGTATCAAATTCTGGTCTTATCCTACTCTGAATGTGCTCAGGTACAAACACATCTCTCATGGTATCTTTAAAGCCCTTCCAGGTAATAAAAGGTTCATCACTCTCTTTCCAAGCTTCCCTGATTACTGCCTTGTTGCGATTCCACCACAGTCCAGCCTTTTCTTTCAACTAGTGAGCAGCCTTATCCACTTGCATCTCCTCAGGGAAGTCCAACAGTTCAAAGAGGTTGTCAAACTCCCTGCACCAATCTTCCAGTAAGGACGGTTCGCTTAGTCCATCATACTTCATCGGATTATGACGAGCTATGGCAGCACTCATCTTAGCAGGATCCATCGTAGCATTTTTCGATTTCAAAGCAGATGTTAAAGCCTCATTTGTTGCAATAAGCCTGTCAATCTCTTCCTGTGACATAGCTGTGGATGTAGCTCTCTTTGGTGCCATTTTTGGGTTCTATGAAGAATAAAGAAGAAATATAAGTTTCCGTTTTAAAAGAATTTCTGGGCATGAGGTATCATATAAAATTCCTGCATACAAAAGAATGTGTGATTGGTCGAGCTGGTCTTTGCCCGACCAACCTCCGTGACTCGTCTCACCCACGGCTTACTCACGGCTCTTCCCCTTCTTTTGCTCAAATTAGTTATTCGTCACACATCCTTAGTATCTAATTCATGCAATTTCATAGCTATATGCTTATTGGTTCAGGGTAACACATACCGCATATCTCTAGACATGTAATTCTAAGCATGTAATTCACATATATACAACTAATTTCATATAAAGATGCAATAATTCAAATAATTCATATTTCTCCAATTTATGCCGCTCATGATATGCCAAGAAAATTCCCATGAGTAATTATGCCACAAATTAAAATATGCTTAAAACAATTTCAATCTGTTGGGAAATGTGTCCTCAACAATAGTGCGGTCACATGATTTAAATATCATTATTAAATCTCATTACAAGAATACGGAAGGGATGATACATAATATATATAGTCAACTGGTCCACACATATCGGTAATGATTGGCTGGCTAGAGTTTGACATTACTGTCGTGCGACGGTGGTGATCAGTTGATCCCTTGAGGTCACACCTAAAGGACGATTCCCTTAATTGAAAAGGTTAATTAGTTGTATACCGATACAGATTAATTAATTCCTTAAAATTGAACAAATTGTTATAAGAGAGAAAATAACATCTTATTATAATGTGATTAAATGAGATTTTATTTAGTAATTTAAGAAGTTATATTACTAAAATTAATCGGTGTTTGCGAAACACGCGAGATGAGAATGATGAGTTAGTTATAATTACAAGATATTGTGAATTATACTAACTAGTAATTAAATGACCATTTTATGAGAAAGTAATTTTATATTACTAGTCAATTTGTTAAATATGATTTATTTAATTTGTAAATTATATTTAATTTGTTCAATATGCATTTTAAATTAAAACATGACATAAGACATGTCACATGTCACATGACATACAATTGTACAATTGACAAAAATAAAATGGACTCCATATTACAAAATGTAAACCGAAAATTGGGTGAGCTTGTGAGAAATTTTATTTTGTTCATTTGTCTTATTCATTTGTCTATGACACTTGATAGTGACATGACCATGCAAAAGCCTTACACCAATTTGTCTTGTGAAGACAAAAAGAAAAAGAAAAATTTGGTCTATATACTATAACCAACCGGTTTTGGTTAGGATATAGAGTGGATTTTTCATATTTTTATCATTCTCTCATGTTTTTATGAAAACCAACTACTTCTCTCTCTTGTTCATCAAAAATTCAAGTTTGATGAATCTAATTTGTGAAAATCAAACACTAATAATACTTGAAGTAGTATATGAGTATTAGTAATAGATTTTAAGGTAAACTACATTACAAACATCTAGTACATGTTTATTTGTGGGTTTAAGGGATTGTCTTGGGTGCAACTAATTGGAGGGCTTCTAATTTGAAGTCAAAAATGTTCATCCATTAATGGAAAGCTCAAGAACTAACAAGAAGGAGCTCTTGTTGGTGCCCAATATGACCGAAATTTAATTGGTGAGAAAATGATTTCTTCACTTATTTATTTTAGTTTGCATGCATAAGATCATTAGTTAATTTTATGACAAATTAAAATTAAAACATATATGAGTATGTTGAATAATGAGATATAGATTTCCAACACAATCTACTACAACTTCCATCACATAGGCCACACACCTCCTACCTTTCATCCGTCTCAAAATTTCTTACCTTTTTGTTCTCATTCTGTAAATAAAGTTAGTATCTTTCGCAACTTCAAAACACAATCAAACCCTTAAGGCAAGGCATGCACGATAACTACCCCACTCTCTTAACCTTCCTCAAGGTGACCGTCTCAAAACTGAAAAGGGCCAGATCAAGGACGTCTCCCTAACCTAAGAAAAGGGCTCATAAACAATTTCTACCCCAGGTTCATTCAATTAGACTCATCATAACTTCATTAAATTCATTTGTTTAGGCCTTAGGAACATTTTCTCTGATACCACTTTTTAACACCCCCATTTATTTAGGAGCCTTTAGCAAGAAATTCCAAGATAAATAAAGGTGTTACCATCTCAGTTGCCTAAGGTAGTTGACACGTCTGTTGCAACCTATCAAAAATAAACCAACTGCTCTCTAACTAATAAAGCTAAGGAAGTCGTGATCGTATCCACAGTGAGGCTATTTGCAATCTAATTGTCAATTTAAGTCTGTCTGAGTCACAAATTTGGGGGTTTGAATTGGGTTTGTCTATTAACTAAGGTAGCGATCAAAAGGGAATAAATTGATAAACGATTTCAAATAAGAGAGTAACAGCTAGGATGATCGGTTCGCCACGGTCTACAACGATCTAAGGTAAAGTCAACGGTCAGCAATAAACGGTCTGAAGGTTATTGAACAGGTCCTCTCGGTCCACTATTCTCCCTAGAATTCTAATGTAGCTCTCGCCCTAATTAGAGTATCCTATTGTTCATAGTAAGTCTTCGCCTTTTCCAATCTCTCGATCCAGGTCAAGGTTTAACAAGATGGTCAATTAATTGCGTGCACTTAATTAATCAAACCGCAATCAGATGCTACGATTAACAATTCAGATGGAGTAAATTGCTAGACCTAATAACCTAACATAATATCGTAATAAAACCGCAGATCCCCTAAATCCTAGCACAGGGGATTTAGCTACGCATAATTAAATGGGAAACAACAATTAAAGTAGAGGAGAAAACTAAGAATTGCATGACGGAATTAAATAGATATTCATCTAGCATAAAACGGAACTATTAAGAACAATAAAAGAACAATAATAAAAATAAAGCAGATGAACGAAGAACAATTGAAATTACTGTAAGTGAAAGGAAAGGAATTACAAGTTTAGATCCGAAAATTGAAAGAGCAAGGTAACGTGTAAACTGTGTTTTGCAAAAGTAAAGAATTTAAGAAATATAAGTTAATTATTGAAAGTGATTTATTTGAAGTTTATAGCATTTTATTGTAAATTTGAGTCCAATAATGAACAATTTAAGAAATATAAGTTAATTATAGTCAAATTGTTAGTGAAGACTAAGTTTTGAGTCCTAAGAGGTTAGGATAATTAACTTATGCATAAATATGAATTTATGTAATTTTTTGTGATTATAAAATGTTGAAATCACGCAAATCCGTAAAAACCGAGTAATATACGATATTGGCTATTTAAAGGTGATTTAGCATAAAATTGGGCATGTTCATACATATTTTAATGCTGCATTTTATTTATGATTGTCATAATTTTATTTTATGTAATTTTTGAATTATGTAATTTTTACTTAGTATGGCCTTAGTTTTAATTGGTATTGCCCGAAATGTATGAGAATATCGATTCAGTTGTAATTTTATTGTGATCTCGTATCACCATCTTGTAATTTAATAGATTTATTTTATTATAGTTACAAATGTATAATAGGAAATTATGTAATTTATTATGTAATTTTATTCATTTCGGAGTTCCCAAAGACGGATTTCTTCAAGAAGGCGATACATAAAGACGGTGTTACCTCGACATGCGTGCCACAACCGAAGTTCAAGGGACTAATGGAGTTGGTTTCCGAATATTTAATAGTTAATTAGATTTTCTATTTTAGGAAGGCCATACTAGGATTTTATTTAATTTATGCTTTGCATTTTATTTATATGTTGCATGCATCGCTAAATCACCATAACTAAAACATGCATCATCTTTTAATCGAGTATATCGACCGTGTCAATTATAATTATCGTAGTTCACCGCTTTAGTTCACTTAAAACGTGATAGATAATAAATTGACATGACCTCTCGCTAAAATAAACAATTGAGACATAGCCTTACCAAAGAGTAGAAACCATGAAAACCTATTTCGTGAGGGAGTGCACTCGGCCACACCGGGGTACAAACCTTGTTACGTAGGGGAAGTGGGTGATAAATGTCTATCCACCGAATTCATGTTGATAAGGGATGTATCGGCCACACCGTGCCCAAGTTGATGTGGATTTGGATCATGGACACATTTATTCGAAATTTGGGTTGAACTCAACAAAAGTTTTTGATAAGGGATGTATCGGCCACACCGTGCCCTTGTCGGGTGTGTTTTGGGCTAAAGATAAATGTTAATGTAATTTTATCGACCAAGAGTTCTAAGAGTAGAATCGATTAAATAGTTAATCCACCGAGTTATATTGATAAGGGATGTATCGGCCACACCGTGCCCAAGTTAATATGAATTTGGATCTTGGAATCATTTACCATAGTTGGGTAGAGGTCACTATGTAAATGCTATACTTGTTTTTTCCAAGTATTTATAAAACGATAAATGTTAAGTTTTCATTATTTCGTTATTATATTGTTCTATTCCTTTACCACAATTCATATACGATATCATTTCTATTTTTGATTCAAAACTCCATTAAAACTTCGTAACTAAAGACAAAATTTGAATTTGCTTCTAAAACCTCAAATGAACCATTGCTAAGGATCTCTTTTAAAGAGTATAGATAAAGGTTATTCATTATCAAACAGGTTTTTGATTCTTGACTAACACATCTACTTACAATGGATTGTTATTCATATACTTAATTGAATTAAGTACCTTGAAGCGATAAATTTTTTTGGTAACTAGATTTGTTGGAAATCAATATTGACCAAAATAACGCAACCACTTCAATGAAAGTTTTAAGACTAAAACGAACAAATGAAGAGTAATCTTCATGAATTCAATTTTGCTTTTCAAATCAAAGACTCATTGAAAAGAGTGGGAGCATTCTCTTAAACCGTTAAGATGAGGACGAGGTTCAAGAAGTAAAAATTATAATGGAATTGATATAAGGTAATGTTAAAAGTAAAGTTGTTTAGAATAGCAATACTAAACCTATCAATCCCGACCGATAAAGTTTCCATTGTCTTAAATGTTGGACACAAGAAAGAAAACTACCCCAAATTATTGAAGAATCAACAAGTTAGTTGTGGGACATCTAATGGGACCTTCTTCTTTAAATGTTTATTTGATAAAACATAAATTTTGCTAGTACCACTTCGTCAATATTAGAAACCAGTGGAGGTTTTCATCCTTGTATTCGACACATAGGATGATTAGAATATGACGACTAGCAACAATAATGTCGAGAGATAGAGTAATTGTGTAATCAATCTAGTTTTGGGTTTAGAGTTGTACTTAATTATGACTATTAAGTGCATAAACTCTAAATAAGAATACAAACTTGTTAAGATACAAAAGAGGTTTCACTTTTGTGACCCTATACACCACGATTTGATGTATGGCTAGCCCATTATCAAAGTGATTATATTCTAAACCAAACTAGAATGATATATCATGAAGATGATGCAAGACTAAAAATTGGTATCCCAAGATTATACCTTAAATTCTAGAATGATGAACGCAAAGAGTTATCGAGTACTCTTGAAACCATTAGATTGTTAATGGTTTATGCGTATCTTGTATTCAAAGCAAGATAGCTCGTGCTTTTTGGTTGAAAACGAAATCGAGGTTGTAAATCATTGATCCAAAATAGGTTGATCATTTTATTTTACCAACGATTTAGGTTGACACTAATGTGTTCACTTAATAAGGTAAATAGAGAAATCTTTGAAGAAGTTCAAAGTGTTCAAAGAATCATGATTTAATCATGATGGGATTATCAAAGTGAAGACTTTGATATAAGCCAAAGGAAATGTGATATAGTATCACAAGTTAATCTCTCTTAGCACGCATTATGGAATAATGTGTGATTAGATAAGAAATCAAACGCTATTCAATATGGTTTGGACTTCAATCAAGTTACTTTGAGTTACTTGATCCTTTTGGGGATTTTATCATTTTGTCTAAATTATTTTTCCACTAAATCGAATCATATGAGATATGAAATGGTAAGGGTACCATGCTTGTAAGTTTTCACAAGAAACAAATGCTCATTTTTCCCTTTCAATTATCATGAGTACGACGGTTTTGCGGCTCGTGAAGCTGTCTTTCTATAAATACAAGTTTATTTCTAGACGACAGAGTGGAAGAAATTATTCAAGAGCCACAAAGAATGCCACAGAGAATGTTATGTCGCAAGAAACTGGTCTTTCTTGGCTACATGAGACGTTTTGTGTAAGACATTGTTTCTTTAAAACCTAGGAGGTTAAATTCGTCACTTGTTAAAAATGATGAATTCATGCTACTTTTAAGAAAGTAAAGAGCTTATAACTTACAAAAGAAATTGTTTGATTCAAGTTGATTACTTCTAGAAAGTAATGAACATATGACTTACATAAGAGTGTTTAAGTCACAACTCAATACAAGGCTTAGAGCCATGAAAATCCGAAACAAAAGGGCTTGATTAGTGACAAAGGGTTTTGCACTAATAAAGAGAGATTTCATAGCAAGATTGGTTGCAAAGGGTTTTGCACTAATTGAAATGCTTAAGTCTATTTGGATCTTCTTAGGGATTTTGTTTCATTATTATGAAATACATAGCGAGTGAATCTAAAACCCACTTCTTCATTTAGAAGGAATGTATTCAATACATGTCTTGAGTGTTATAGATTCTTGCAATCCCAAGATAATGTGAAACTTAAGAGAGAATCTTAAGTAGGACATCAATGAGTTAGAATCAACATTTTGATCATGTGATAAAACTTTTCTCGATAAGTCGAGAAGTTGTGTTTATACATGAAGTTTAGTGGGAGTTACGAAAATGTTAATTAGTATTATATGTGAATGACATATTGATCATTGCGAATGATGTAAGACTTTTGGAGTTGTGGACAAGGCCCGCGGGAACTGCGTCCGCGGGATCCACACTAGGCATAATCGACTCGAGGTTCTTTCGAATCGAATTAAGACAAATTAGAGTCGCCACCAAGTTTTTTGGGAACTTGGAACCGTTCAAGTCAACTTTACACCTTTCATCGAAAAGCATAAAGCCAATCGACTACGAGTGATTAAAGATAAAGACTTGTACCCTATATCACTCGATTTGAATGACTCTCGTAATCCAATGGTATTTAGACGGATCCACAAACCATAGATCTTGAGTAAGGGGTGAGGGTACGTGTTAGGAAGCCCGTAAGGACACCTAACCCCGCCCGTCAATAACGGCCTCTACTAAGTCAAGTGTCGGATTTCAAACAAGGTCGTAGCTACTGCGATATATGATATGCAAACATCGTTTTAAAACCCTAACATGTGACAACAATTTCTATGTCGTTTTAGATGCAACTAAACTAACTTTGTCAAAGTTGTAATTTAGCATGTGGGTTGATTGATCTAACAACATACAAAGCAAAAAAGGCTTAAGGGGAATGGGGGAGCCGTTGGGATCTATCCTATTACAACCCAGGGATTTCATGCCGACACAACGATAAATTAAAGATACAACTCGATCTAAATACAATTGCTATATACGACACCATACACGACACATGGCCATTCGGCCTAGGAAAACGTGCACAAAGGGATGGCCCACGTTTTACATGACTCACGGCCTTGGGTCACTCCTCGTAATGCGTGCTTTTGCTTAATCTTATCGAATTAGACATTAGGTCACACACCAAAGCATGCATTAGCATATATCGGGCCATGTCGCTTTGAACAACATGCGATTTACTACGCTCTTACACGAATTGGAACAAAACCATCTAACCAAATGAGACTAAGGTTTTTGAAGAAGTTTTGACTCGATAAACGTAAAACAAACTTGAAAATTACAACTCAATGAACAAACTATAAATTACAAGCTACGAAACGACAAAGAACAAATGATATAAGACAAACGAAACAAGAAGAGGCACGGCCACCCTCACGGCCTAAAGCCACGTCCAACCTAGTTCCTAGGTTAAATTCATTAGGTTAGATAGATTTGCGAAGCGATGCGGGATGTACATTAGAAAACGATGATAAAAGAGGTCAGAAAGCTTTGCCTAAAACCGAGTGCTCTACACGGCCATCGAGTGTTAATAAGAAGGTGCTAATCACACGCTCTTATACTAGCGAGAAATTATGTGAAAGAGAAAGATGCATTCAATTAAGTTACAGAATTGTTAATCGGTTTTTAAAGCTACGTCGATGCCACCTAACGTGTCTAATTAGGTTATTAAATTGATCTAATGTCATCTAAATGAGTCATATGTTAACAATCAGAGGTCTAACTAACATGTGAAGGGTCCTTGGGCAGATCGAATTAAACGAAACAAGAGAGGGGTCAAAAGCGAAGACCGAAGTTAGAATTCGTTTTATTAATGCCCTACCTTGAACACGAGGATATGTAAATAAGACGGGGGATACGACCGACTGATGTAGCGGATTTCTTTCCCATCTCAAGTCAACGCGGGTGTTCGTGGTGGTACTTTAACTCATACTCGGACTAAACTAGTTTCATAGTTAACGAAAACAAACGATAAACAAAGTAAAAACGAACTATATAAAAAACAAACATAAAATAACGAAATAAAAGGGCGAAGAGGAGGATTTGATGCACCCTCAACCTACATGTATCGTTGACACCGTCTTGGGTCGTAATCGATGGTAGATTTTATCTCGAGAGGCCGTCGTCGACGAAGGAACAAAGCAAACAACACGTTTTTTTGCAAATCGGACCAAGAACTTTCAAACTGCAATTTCTCACTCGTTTCAGGGTGAAATTAGATTTAAAAGATGTTTTGAAAACTAGAAAGAGAGGAGAACAAATATCTTAAAACAATCCCTGCTCGTTTTGAATTATTGGGCACGAAAAACGAGCACAAACAGAACTGGACAGACAGGAAAAGCCGCGAAAAAGAA
Source organism: Silene latifolia (assembly GCF_048544455.1). Lineage (NCBI taxonomy): Eukaryota > Viridiplantae > Streptophyta > Magnoliopsida > Caryophyllales > Caryophyllaceae > Silene > Silene latifolia. Next base: position 438,345,101 of record NC_133538.1, on the reverse strand, counting down.
GTGTATGTCACTCTGTTTTTCGAGGGGATTCGTGTACTCTCAAGGGCAATTTGGCTCATGAATCTTTGTCTAAGATCTAGATGGATGTTGTGTGGTTAATTAGGAACAAGAAACTCGAATTTTGATGGAGGTTTGAGGGTTGAACGAAGGGTTCCAAAGAGCACACACAAACTGATTCTCATTTTGTAAGTCGGTTTTGTCGAGGGTTTTTGAGAGGCAATTAGGGTTTTTTTCTGCAGTTTAAAGCTTGTGAATGACGGTAGTATGTGTAGAGAACTTAGAGGAATGAATGTATGGTGAAGGGGGCCTATTTATAAGGAGTTTCGAAGGGTAGAAATAGGGCAACAAGCAGTCGGGCCTGTTTCGCATAGCTGCTTCCCATCAGCTATTCGTGGGGTTTTTAGGGTTTGTATGGGGGGTTTGCTTGGTGGTTAAGCTAAGGTAATATGGGTAGGATACTAGGGTATGGGTTAGGGTTAATGGGCATGGGTTTAAGTGGTGTTTGGAGCGGGTTTTGGGCTCGGGATTGAGCACGCAAAACAGGGGGGCTGCTTGTTATGCGGGCTGTGTTGGGGGACGTTTGGAACGATATTTGGGTGTGGATATGGGGGTTAGAACTGGGTTGGGTGGGTAGAAGCCTAGGTTGGTTCGTGTACTCGAGATTCGTGCCAAATCGTAAAGAAAACGGGCCCAAAAACCGAGCTATAATCGAGCTCCAAAACGTGTGGTTAAAACGAGTTTTCGTTTTTCAAATTCGATTTTTCAAATCAATTAACACATTAAAATCAATGATTTTTCAAATCAAATACACTCATAAAATGATTTTTCAAATCAATTATTTATTTTATTTTCAATAAAATAAACTTGAGAAAATAAATTCAAAATAAAGTAAAATGAATTCACCTTAAAAAAGCTTTAATTTAAATATCATTTAAATTAATAAAATACTCCGTCGACAACGCTCATTCTACATCGTAAAACGAACCCAAATAATGACAATGACAACTAAAGAATACATGCGTCCTATCATCATCGGGTGTTTGTCGGGTTCTCTATACATTCCAATATCGACGGATAAGGGTATCTACAGAGCCCCCACTTTGACTGAGGCTTGGACAAGGCGAAAGTCAAAGTATACCCCAGTCCCTTTCGACCGAGGATTCCATGGTCGTTTATAGTCCATTAGACTTGCGTATATAAGCTCGCCAGCCATAAGAAGAGATCATACCTGAAACTTCGTCGGGGATTAACTCTTGCTTCTGTTGTGTCAAATTATCATCGTTGGTCACCGACCCATAAAATTGCATATATGGTGGATTGAGCCTTATCCTTAGGCGCCTACGTATCCGTTTCTGACGGAATCAAACCCGCGTCGTAGTTCGGCAACTGCTGACACATGCCCAAAGTTTATCATCTGCTGGCATTTGCACAAAATTCATCATCTGTTGACATTTGCCCAAAATTTATCATCTGCTGGCGCTTGTCCGAATGGGACGGGACTTTCCGAGGAGGTTGCCGCCGCTTTCATCATTTGCTTTCAGCTACGGAATTCTTCCATTTCATACTCTTGTATTGAATTGAATTCTTGGTGGATGTCATCCTTTACATCTTGATAATGGTCTCTGAAGCCAACGGTTTCAGAGCCCCCAGTTTGCAATGGCTCTAAAGTCGAAGACTTTAGAGCCCCCAGTTGAAGCATATCCTGCTACATTTGAAACACAAAAACGTACTAGCAATAATCATCACATAAGCACGTTTGGATCATCGATCTTAAAATTGGATTATTTGAAATACTGGGTCATCGACCCGAAAATTGAATTTGAAAATTTTGAATGATTGGGTCATCGACCCGAATTTCGAATTTGTCATCATTTAGAATATTGGGCCATCGGCCCTTCAAAAATTGAATTTTGAATTTTTGAATTTCGAAGGATTGGATCATCGACCCACAAGGATTCCACTACTTGGATCATCTATCCACAATTCTAAAAAAGTTTTTGGAATTTTGAAATTTTGAAATTTTTTTTGAAATCGAACCTTGATGGGTGAGCATGAAATACGACTCAGACACTCTGTATGACTCGTAAACCACGTGGGCGTAGCCCGCTACCGTAAAACAAAGAAGAAAATAAAACCGTAAGTGTGCACGGGTTTTAATTCAAATATTGACTTGCTGGGGATAGAAAGGTAAATTGGCCAATACGGCGCCAAAAGATGGCAAATGGGAATCTCAAGGTCGTCGGACTTGGGACGAAGATTTCGTATGGCATGGGCGTGCTTTCGAGGGCACATGGGAATCAAGATCACTTGGCATTGACAAGGTGGATTAAACTCACGGAGCAACAACGTTGGCTTCGCCCAGACACTAAACACAGACTTATTTTATGAGAACAATTGGACATCACACATCACTCTTGTTGGGAACATTCTGTCACTCTTCTCCTCGCCTCCTTTCTTTTCAGCGAGTTTTCATCATTTCTTGCCACCGCCTTCTTTCTTTTCAGCGGGCTTTTACTATTTTTCTTCCACGCCTTCTTTCTTTTCAGCGGGTTTTTCATATTTTCTGTTCCCAACACAAACCTACATCTATGCGACTCAGCATCTTTGTCTACACCGTTAGATAAAGCTCATTCCGAGACTAGACACTACTCATCTGAATCTATATCCTTATCCTAGCCAACATCGAGTGCTAAGACCGACTCAAACAAAGGTGGCTTCATTTGGACTTGGTTAAGACCCGTAAGAAACCGACAAGATGACAACTTGGTTGATGGGTGGATTGAATCCCTTGTTCAGAAGGACTGCCTACGTATTCGCGTGGAGCGAAATCAAATCCGACGTAGTTCGATCATGGTGCATAAATTTGGCATTTTGATTGTGTGTACACAATCGAAGGTTTCACCTAAGGTATCATGTCATATCCCATTCTAGCCTGTAAAGTACCGTTAAATCCCGTGTTTGGGGTTAGGTGTAAAAGGCTTGGATCTTTTGGGATGCGGAGCTTGGTAATAACAAGTTGGAAGGGTTAACCATCATTCTGAAGGTTTGTTTTGTGGTGCTAAGGCCAAGGGCTATGGCTGCTGATGTGGTTGGAATGGGTGTGTCGGGTTTGATGAACCACGAGTGCAAATGGGTTGAAAAATGATGTGGGTTCAAATTTCCATGTCTGGACCCTAAAGGCTAGGTGTAACAACACAAGCGGAATAATTCTCAAAATTCCTGACTATCCCTTTGTAACTGTCTCAGGAAGGACTTAGGGGTAAAGAGGTTACTACTTAAGCTTTTGGGCTTCGCCCAATGAACTTAAACTATGGGTACTTGACTGGACTTCTGGCTCCCGTAACTTCGACATTCAACCAAAAGCGTTCTGCAACAACTTCAACATCTTTTTTCCTTTTTTCTTTTTCTTTCATCACTTTTCTTTTTTTCATTTTTTCATTTTTTCATTTTTCCAATTTTTTCTCTTTTTCTCATTTTTCATTCTTTTTCATCTCTTTTTCTTCTTCTCTTCTTGAAAATGGTCTTCTATTCATTCCCTTAGTCACAAATGGATACACCTTAAAAACTGGGCTTCGCCAACTAATTTGGGTCAGAATTAACAAATCCTTGTTACAACGGGTTGGTCTCTTCTCTCTTCGAGAAGGGATGATTTTATGGGGAAAAGGCTCGCCTTCCATCATCGATAGGGGAAACAAGAAGCTAGTCCGGGTTCGTCATAGAATCATCTAAAAGCCTGTCATAAACCTTGGTTCTGATGGAGGTTTTCTACCCCCAGACATGGAATAGGTAAAGGAATCAAACACGAGATCCTATTGTACCTTACATTTTTAAACGGGACATATTTCTACCCCAGGGATGCCTTTGAGTGTGTTGTGCATTTTGTAATGCTTTCGGAATGATTGAGGATTGAAAACAAGACATATCTGGAAACGAACTGCAACTTTTTATTGGAAAGGCAATCGCTTAACAGACTCAAAGGAACGATTCCTAGGACACACCCTAGGTCATCGCGGAACAAACGACTCAACTTCAGGAAAAGAAAGTCCTAGACTCGACTCGACTAAAATAAGAAAATAGATCCCGACTCATAATTTTCAAATCTGGTCTTGAGCTTTCTCTTGTTCATTGCCGCCTTAGATGCTCGGCTCGGTCCTTGATCCCTTTGATGGTCTCCGCTCCATCCCGAGGTAGTCCTCTCGAGGATCTACGCCAGTGATGAAGGTTGGTGAATCGAATTGTCCTTTATTAACTTTGTTAACGAGAGTAGTACATTCTGGACCAAGACTCCCGACTTGAATTTCATTCTTCGGGTTTGGCAAGAATTCACAGCAATCCACAAATATTTTCCCGATAAACACCCCTTTCAAGTGACATGGGCGGATAAGATGGGAATAATCGACATTTTGTTCGACAGAAACAAAGTTGGCGTGATCGCCAAATGGATTGGTGATGTTATTGGGTTTAACAGTTGGGATCGGGAGTGTTCCATTCTCAATCATGTCTTGGATTTCGTGCTTCAGTCGATAGCACCTTTCAGTATCATGGCCTTTCCCTTGATGAAAGGAACAGTAGGCATTTGGTTTATACCATTTACCTTGTTGATCAGCAGGAGGGTCCGGAGTTGGACCAATAGGCTTCAGCTTTCCTTCGGCTATCAGCCTTTGGAGAGCATATGTATAAGTGCATCCGATATCGGTGAATGCCCTAGGCGTTTGGCGCTGCGACTTCTTCGATTGCCCTTCTAAGAGATTGATGGCTTCATCAATATGGGCCATTACTGGGGCCTTACCCTTAGACGATGAGGCCCCTTGGTACCCTTTCGGCTTTTCTTACCGCCCCTTATGACATCATTTTCTACCTTTATCCCGATTCTTATCAATTCTTTGAAAGAGCCAAAATTCTGGTATTTCAGAGCATTGCGGTAAATAGGTCGTAGATTCTTTACGAACTTATCTACCATTTCAACTTCGTCAGGCTTCTTGGCCAATTTCAAACTTTCAGCGCGCCATCTTGCAAGGAATTCAGTAAAGCTTTCTTTGTCTTTCTGTGTCATCACCTCCAATGTTCTTATGTTGGTATGAATCTCGACATTATCAGCATAGTGCTTGCAGAGCTCCACCGTAATATCTTCGAAAGTGGGGAAGTTCTTAAGGTCAAGATTGTAGAACCACGCCTTCGGGTGTTCATCGAGAGATTGGGCAAAAATTTCAGAGAGCATGTCAGCAGGTACTCCCTTCAGTGCTAAGTACCCCTTATAGGCCTTAACATGGTGGACTGGATCTTCTGTGCCCTTAAACTTTGGGATATCAGTGAGTACCATGTTCGTGGGCAACTTATCCTGAATTGGGGCATAGGCCCTAGCATTTTCGTAATGGATGTTCTTCCCCTGGGAGAGTTTCAGACGGTCCTCGGGAACTGCGTCCGTGGGATCCACACTAGGCATAATCGACTCGAGGTTCTTTCGGAATCGAATTAAGACAAATTAGAGTCGCCACCAAGTTTTTTGGGAACTTGGAATCGTTCAAGTCAACTTTACACCTTTCATCGAAAAGCATAAAGCCAATCGACTACGAGTGATTAAAGATAAAGACTTGTACCCTATATCACTCGATTTGAATGACTCTCGTAATCCAATGGTATTTAGACGGATCCACAAACCATAGATCTTGAGTAAGGGGTGAGGGTACGTTTTAGGAAGCCCGTAAGGACACCTAACCCCGCCCGTCAATAACGGCCTCTACTAAGTCAAGTGTCGGATTTCAAACAAGGTTGTAGCTACTGCGATATATGATATGCAAACATCGTTTTAAAACCCTAACATGTGACAACAATTTCTATGTCGTTTTAGATGCAACTAAACTAACTTTGTCAAAGTTGTAATTTAGCATGTGGGTTGATTAATCTAACAACATACAAAGCAAACAAGGCTTAAGGGGAATGGGGGAGCCGTTGGGATCTATCTTATTACAACCCAGGCATTTCATGCCGACACAACGATAAATTAAAGATACAACTCCATCTAAATACAATTGCTATATACGACACCATACACGACACATGGTCATTCGGCCTAGGAAAACGTGCACAAAGGGATGGCCCACGGTTTACATGACTCACGGCCTTGGGTCACTCCTCGTAATGCGTGCTTTCGCTTAATCTTATCGAATTAGACATTAGGTCACACACCAAAGCATGCATTAGCATAAATCGGGCCATGTCGCTTTGAACAACATGCGATTTACTACGCTCTTACACGAATTGGAACACAACCATCTAACCGAATGAGACTAAGGTTTTTGAAGTATTTTTGACTCGATAAAAGTAAAACAAACTTGAAAATTACAACTCAATGACCAAACTATAAATTACAAGCTACGAAACGACAAAGAACAAATGATATAAGACAAACGAAACAAGAAGAGGCACGGCCACCCTCACGGCCTAAAGCCACGTCCAACCTAGTTCCTAGGTTAAATTCATTAGGTTAGATAGATTTGCGAAGCGATGCGGGATGTACATTAGAAAACGATGATAAAAGAGGTCAGAAAGCTTTGCCTAAAACCGAGTGCTCTACACGGCCTAAAGGGTCGAATTAGGTCAAGTTCGCTAATTAATTTAACTCATCGAGTGTTAATAAGAAGGTGCTAATCACGCGCTCTTATACTAGCGAGAAATTATGTGAAAGAGAAAGATGCATTCAATTAAGTTACAGAATTGTTAATCGGTTTTTAAAGCTACGTCGATGCCACCTAACGTGTCTAATTAGGTTATTAAATTGATCTAATGTCATCTAAATGAGTCATATGTTAACAATCAGAGGTCGAACTAACATGTGAATGGTCCTTGGGCAGGTCGAATTAAACGAAACAAGAGAGGGGTCAAAAGCGAAGAGCGAAGTTAGAATTCGTTTTATTAAAGCCCTACCTTGAAAACGAGGATATGTAAATAAGACGGGGGATACGACCGACTGATGTAGCGGATTTCTTTCCCATCTCAAGTCAACGCGGGTGTTTGTGGTGGTACTTTAACTCATACTCGGACTAAACTAGTTTCATAGTTAACGAAAACAAACGATAAACAAAGTAAAAACAAACTATAAAAAAACAAACATAAAATAACGAAATAAAAGGGAGAAGAGGAGGATTTGATGCACCCTCAACCTACATGTATCGTTAACACCGTCTTGGGTCGTAATCAATGGTAGATTTTATCTCGAGAGGCCGTCGTCGACGAAGGAACAAAGCAAACAACACGTTTTTTTGCAAATCTGGACAGCAACTTTCAAACTGCAATTTCTCACTCGTTTCAGGGTGAAAATTAGATTTAAAAGATGTTTTGAAAACTAGAAAGAGAGGAGAACAAATATCTTAAAACAATCCCTGCTCGTTTTGAATTATTGGGATTTAAAAACGAGCACAGCTGAATCGGACAGACAGGAAAAGCCGCGAAAACAGAGTGTATGTCACTATGTTTTTCGAGGGGATTCGTGTACTCTCAAGGGCAATTTGGCTCGTGAATCTTTGTCTAAGATGTATATGGATGTTGTGTGGTTAATTAGGTACAAGAAACTTGAATTTTGATGGAGGTTTGAGGGTTGAACGAAGGGTTCCAAAGAGCACACACAAACTGATTCTCAGTTTGTAAGTCAGTTTTGTCGAGGGTTTTTGAGAGGTAATTAGGGTTTGTTTCTGGAGTTTAAAGCTTGTAATTGATAGTAGTATGTGTGGAGAACTTAGAGAAATTAATGTATGGTGAAGGGGGCCTTTTTATAAGGAGTTTCGAAGGGTAGAAATATGGCAACAAGCAGTCGGGCCTGTTTCGCATAGCTGCTGCCCATCAGCTATTCGTGGGGTTTTTAGGGTTTGTATGGGGGGTTTGCTTGGTGGTTAAGCTAAGGTAATATGGGTAGGATACTAGGGTATGGGTTAGGGTTAATGGGCATGGGGTTAAGTGGTGTTTGGAGCGGGTTTTGGGCTCGGGATTGAGCACGCAAAACATAGGGGGGGGGCTGCTTGTTATGCGGGCTGTGTTGGGGGACGTTTGGAACGATATTTGGGTGTGGATATGGGGGTTAGAACTGGGTTGGGTGGGTAGAAGCCTAGGTTGGTTCATGTACTCGAGATTCGTGCCAACTCGTAAAGAAAACGGGCCCAAAAACCGAGCTATAATCGAGCTCCAAAACGTGTAGTTAAAACGAGTTTTCGATTTTCAAATTCGATTTTTCAAATCAATTAACACATTAAAATCAATGATTTTTCAAATCAAATACACTCATAAAATGATTTTTCAAATCAATTATTTATTTTAGTTTCAATAAAATAAACTTGAGAAAATAAATTCAAAATAAAGTAAAATGAATTCACCCTAAAAAAGCTTTAATTTAAATATCATTTAAATTAATAAAATATTCCGTCGACAACGCTCATTCTACGTCGTAAAACGAACCCAAATAATGACAATGACAACTAAAGAATACATGCGTCCTATCATCATCGGGTGTTTGTCGGGTTCTCTATAAATTCCAATATCGACGGATACGGGTATCTACAGGAGTATTATAATACATCTTTAATATCCGGATTTATGAAGATAAATCCACATGATATTGGCGTCAATAAGAAGTCTTATGTTGATAAGATTCATGACTAGTTCAATTAAATTGAACATATTTGATTGATTCCATTTGCTTCCGCTGCCGGATCAATTAAATAAGTAATGATGTATAACACTTCATATACCTTGAGTATGATGAATTGTTTTCAAAATCGAATTTAAGTAATCTTTACCAAGTAAGCAATAAAGATTACCCTTAAGTGCTTGCAGAAGCATTAAGGAAGTAAAGCAAAGTGTTTTTGATGCAATTTTGTGTAAGGGTGTTACACAAGTGACAATTGACAATTGATATTGCGCATGGTTTATGACAAAACCATAATCAAAACACATTAGGATGGTTAAGATACCATTGTGGCAATGTTAAATAAGAAGTAGATTTTCTAGAATCGTTCTAGGCAATAAAGAACAATGAGAGATATTTATAACGGAAATTGAGTACACTTGCAATCATGAGATGTGCAAGAAGGATGAGTCCCGCACATCGTGAAAACAAAGTGGGAGCTATTCTTAGGCTAAAGGGCCTATGTCTTGATTGGATCTCGACACGTACTCAGAAAGTTTTGTAATGCAAATGTATACATTACAAAGGAAAACGAGTATGTAGTAAGGTTGAGTAAGGTACAAGAAATTGATAAAACCTACTAACCAAAGCCTTCTCAAAGGCTAAACATGATGAGTCATGTCATTTCAATTGAATTGAAATGAACAACTACGTACAAGATCAAATTAGATTATAGAACATGAATAGTAATCAGGCATTGACTATTCATATGTGATAATCGCATTTGTCGTTCGAGTTTTACTATAAAACTCTTTTATTATACTTTGTTACATCCAAACGGGTTGTAGAGACAACATTGAACCCCGTTAAAGTGAACACGGATTAACATAGTATTCGCCCATAGTCACTTGTATGAGGTGACGTCTCGAAGTGACTAGAGTGTGATGCGATTGATGGCAAGTTCAAGTGCCATAAAGTCATGTGAGATGACTAGTCGATCACATAGGCAAACTGTTAGGAACACTTTGTCGGGCAGTGACCGCTTATAGAGTTCTGGCAAATTTATAAAGCCTGGTCGTGGCGAGAGCTACTATACTATTTTAATGAGTCGATTCTTTTGACTAAAGACTGTTCACCTAAGATGGCACAGTTTCAGATTAACTTTGATTTGTGTTACTACGACCTTCGTAAATTGGGTCAAATGGGCATATTTTGGGTTATGATGGCTGTGGCTAGTCGAAGGGAATAAGTGCGATAGAAATTGTCCACCCCCTTGTCAGGGTTAAAACAATATCTCAGGGCCACTCGAGGAGTAATGAACTGGAAATGCGTGGCCACGCTCGGAAGGTATCCATGGTGGATAAATTCCGGTCAATCAGTTATTCTCCAGATCGAGGAAACCACTCTCGAAAAGATCACTTGCAAGTACGACCCGAAAGACACCTTGCATTGAGTGGGAGATAGTAATAGGACAAGAGAATTGGTGACGCACACTTGTCGAGGACAAGTGGGAGATTGTTGGGAAATGTGTCCTCAACAATAGTGCGGTCACATGATTTAAATATCATTATTAAATCTCATTACAAGAATACGGAAGGGATGATACATAATATATATAGTCAACTGGTCCACACATATCGGTAATGATTGGCTGGCTAGAGTTTGACATTATTGTCGTGCGACGGTGGTGATCGATTGATCCTCGAGGTCACACCTAAAGGACGATTCCCTTAATTGAAAAGGTTAATTAGTTGTATACCGATACAGATTAATTAATTCCTTAAAATTGAACAAATTGTTATAAGAGAGAAAATAACATCTTATTATAATGTGATTAAATGAGATTTTATTTAGTAATTTAAAAAGTTATATTACTAAAATTAATCGGTGTTTGCGAAACACGCGAGATGAGAATGATGAGTTAGTTATAATTACAAGATATTGTGAATTATACTAACTAGTAATTAAATGACCATTTTATGAGAAAGTAATTTTATATTACTAGTCAATTTGTTAAATATGATTTATTTAATTTGTAAATGATATTTAATTTGTTAAATATTCATTTTAAATTAAAACATGACATAAGACATGTCACATGTCACATGACATACAATTGTACAATTGACAAAAATAAAATGGACTCCATATTACAAAATGTAAACCGAAAATTGGGTGAGCTTGTGAGAAATTTTGTTTTGTTCATTTGTCTTATTCATTTGTCTATGACACTTGATAGTGACATGACCATGCAAAAGCCTTACACCAATTTGTCTTGTCAAGACAAAAAGAAAAAGAAAAATTTGGTCTATATACTATAACCAACCGGTTTTGGTTAGGATATAGAGTGGATTTTTCATATTTTTATCATTCTCTCATGTTTTTATGAAAACCAACTACTTCTCTCTCTCTTGTTCATCAAAAATTCAAGTTTGATGAATCTAATTTGTGAAAATCAAACACTAATAATACTAGAAGTAGTATATGAGTATTAGTAATAGATTTTAAGGTAAACTACATTACAAACATCTAGTACATGTTTATTTGTGGGTTTAAGGGATTGTCTTGGGTGCAACTAATTGGAGGGCTTCTAATTTGAAGTCAAAAATGTTCATCCATTAATGGAAAGCTCAAGAACTAACAAGAAGGAGATCTTGTTGGTGCCCAATATGAGCGAAATTTAATTGGTGAGAAAATGATTTCTTCACTTATTTATTTTAGTTTGCATGCATAAGATCATTAGTTAATTTTATAACAAATTAAAATTAAAAGATATATGAGTATGTTGAATAATGAGATATAGATTTCCAACACAATCTACTACAACTTCCATCACATAGGCCACACACCTCCTACCTTTCATCCGTCTCAAAATTTCTTACCTTTTTGTTCTCATTCTTAAAATAAAGTTAGTGTCTTTCGCAACTTCAAAACACAATCAGACCCTTAAGGCAAGGCATCCACGATAACTACCCCACTCTCTTAACCTTCCTCGAGGTGACCGACTCAAAACTGAAAAGGGCCAGATCAAGGACGTCTCCCTAACCTAAGAAAAGGGCTCATAAACAATTTCTACCCTAGGTTCATTCAATTAGACTCATCATAAGTTCATTAAATTCATTTGTTTAGGCCTTAGGAACGTTTTCTCTGATACCACTTTTTAACACCCCCATTTATTTAGGAGTCTTTAGCAAGAAATTCCAAGATAAATAAAGGTGTTACCATCTCAGTTGCCTCAGGTAGTTGACACCTCTGTTGCAACCTATCAAAAATAAACCAACTGCTCTCTAACAAATATAGCTAAGGAAGTCGGGATCGTATCCACAGTGAGGCTATTTGCAATCTAATTGTCAATTTAAGTCTGTCTGAGTCACAAATTTGGGGGTTTGAATTGGGTTTGTCTATTAACTAAGGTAGCGAACAAAAGGGAATAAATTGATAAACGATTTCAAATAAGAGAGTAACAGCTAGGATGATCGGTTCACCACGGTCTACAACGATCTAAGGTAAAGTCAACGGTCAGCAATAAACGGTCTGAAGGGTATTGAACAGGTCCTCTCGGTCCACTATTCTCCCTAGAATTCTAATGTAGCTCTCGCCCTAATTAGAGTATCCTATTGTTCATAGTAAGTCTTCGCCTTTTCCAATCTCTCGATCCAGGTCAAGGTTTAACAAGATGGTCAACTAATTGCGTGCACTTAATTAATCAAACCGCAATCAGATGCTACGATTAACAATTCAGATGGAGTAAATTGCTAGACCTAATAACCTAACATAATATCGTCATAAAACCGCAGATCCCCTAAATCCTAGCACAGGGGATTTAGCTACACATAATTAAATGGGAAACAACAATTAAAGTAGAGGAGAAAACTAAGAATTGCATGACGGAATTAAATAGATATTCATCTAGCATAAAACGGAACTATTAAGAACAATAAAAGAACAATAATAAAAATAAAGCAGATGAACGAAGAACAATTGAAATTACTGAAAGTGAAAGGAAAGGAATTACAAGTTTAGATCCGAAAATTGAAAGAGCAAGGTAACGTGTAAACTGTGTTTTGCAAAAGTAAAGAATGCCCTAGTAAAGTTCTCAGTTCGTCTTTATATAGAAAATAGTTGAGAATTATTAATTAAACGACTAATGGGCCGAATTAACAAGTTAAGCAAACACGGCCTAGTACGAAAATAGTCGATCGACCACAATTCCAGTCGATCAACTAATTCTCTGAGCGAAACCAGTCGATCGACCACTTTAGGCTGTCGATCTACTTTTCTGGGAGAACAGCAGCGTCGATCATCACTTATCATGCTTCCTTCTGTCTTCACGCATTCCAATATGATCATTCCCAAGCTTAACTTCACTAGTATCTCGAATGGAACTCCGGGGACGGGTTTTGGCTTATTTAACACTCTTTCGGGTCCAAATCTGCATAAAATACAAAATAACCAAAAGTAGCCGATTCATGAGAGAATATTAGCTAGTCGCTACTAAATAAGCATAGAAATGCGTGCAAATGAGTAAAGTAAATGTATGAAATAGGCACGCATCAAACCTCCCCAAACCAAACCCTTGCTTGTCCCCAAGCAAGCAAAGATTAAGGACATAAACAACTAATGGAACGATAGACAAGCTCAGAGCTCACTATGCTTCATATGCCCCCAACAAATTTAATGCAAGTAGCCAAAACCAGAGTACAAAATCAATTGCAAACGAGTTATACGTACGAAACAACTTACTGAACCTTCAACCTTGCAAGACTCGTATATATCGGACTCTCACGGGTCGCTCATCACTCGTTAAAGAACATGGTGAGATTATTCATTTTAAGACAAGAAGGAAAATAAGACACTCACCTAACTGCAACCTATAAGAACATGCATGCAGTCTAACATGATAGTTGTGACACCCCGCGATAAAGTGGAAAATATAACTAATAAATTAAAGCGAAAATTTGTGATATTTTAAAAACTTTTAAAATTACTAGTTAAAGAATAGCACGCGTGTGCCACTAATGAAATGAAACAAATACAACAATAGACAAATTTAGGTTATTACAACCCAAGTCTAGAAAACGGGGAAAAGATATCTCACGAATAAACATATAAGGGGGTTTCTAAACTAGTAACTAAGGCCCAAGGGTTTAGTTCTCGCTAGCCAACACGTCTTCCCCACGTAAGCATCTTCACCACCTGTCATTCATGTAAAAATGAATGCCACAGTCAGTGGGGAGTAACTCAAGGTTCTCCCAGCCACAATATGTCGAAACGAACATAACAAAGAACATAAACAAACAATCATATTAGATAAGACATGAGTGAATCGAATCATAACTAAACATGGGATCATACGTGTTTAAACCAACAACGAATAAAGAAATGATGGAATAAAAAGGTAAGGCCTAAGCAACAATAAATAAATGGGGAAAAAAGACAAGGAAACAGACACGACCACTTAGCCACGAGCACGTATTTCAAGGAGATATGACCAAAGTAACCATCTCTAGGTAGGACTACGATAATAATACGGTCCTAGTCTAAATCTGCAGATTCTCGGGTGTACATCCCGATTTGACGTGCGCCAGCACAGCGCGCACCCAAGACTCGACTACTAGGGAGACCAAGTACCCCAATCGCCAGAACAGCACGAAAGTGGGGGAAAGACTAAGATAAGACTCACTTGCCAGAACAGCACAAGTGGCCAAAAGCCGTACTTGCTAGAACAGCACAAGTAGGCCAAAACCGTACTTGCCAGAACAGCACAAGTAGGTCAAACCCGTGCTTGCCAGAACAGCACAAGCAGGGCAAAATGTATGTCAAGCACATACGATGGTAATATGGCATTTCTACAATAATAAGACTCTTACAAGTAATTATTTATAATAACCATTTCATGCTTGCAACATATAAATAAACATTTCATTTCGTAATTATACATGCCGGTTAAATAGAATAAACAAGTACAACAAATAAGTACAAGGGACGGGATTATTAATGTCACACTCATACTTAACGCTTGCATCTCACCATAAGTACGGATGGGAACATCGGTCCCGACGATCATATCGCAACTAGAGGGCCTATGGCTCACCCCTAGTGTCCGATAGGACCACGACTCACACCACCGAACAATACAAGATATTATCAAGGATATGACCCTTCACAAATAATTATTTAACAATAACTATCTCATACTTGTCTTATGCAGATAAATATTTCATTTTATGATTTATCATGCCGATTAAATAAGACATAATGAATGATAATGAATAATTTACGTTATATGAAAATTACGGAATAAAATATGACCAAGTCCAAGTGACTCATTTATGAGCCCAATAAGTAAATCATGTGAAATCCAATGAATGGACTAGGATAAACCCAATAAATAAATCATGTGGAGTCCAATTGACTTAACAAGTCAAGCCCAACTGAATAAATGTGTGAAAGGGCGATATTAACGAGTTACGTTATATAAAATGCGGGACAGTTATTTAATCATATGTTATATAAACCAAACTAGCGCCAAAAACAATTTATGAACATAACTTAAGAGATATTTGACACGAGATTATCGAGTATAACCACGATGGAATCAAACATGGCGAACAATATCACATATGGGCCGGTCCAAATATGAAACACAAGCACCCGGCCCAAATTGCCAACACCACAATTTCCATAAGAGAAAAGGAAGAAACAAAGGAATGGGGAAAGAGGATGGGGAGCACGAGTATGCAACCCTGTCCCGTGACTACCCCCGACACAACCAGTGCGTGGCCACACCAGCCCACTGCCGGCCACCAGCCCAGCCACGCTACAACCACAGTCTGTCCCCCATTACCAACCAGCCCAACCGAGTTCGACCCGACTACAACCAACCGCACGAACAACTGTAAAATAAAGGAGTAACCCCGTCCAATACGCGATGTAAAAACAGGACACCCACCATCTACAATCTGAGTTTTTCAAGCGGAGAATATCGAGTATACATGTGACGATAGTAGCGTAAAGCGACCAATAAGGAATGAATTCGAAGGGACCATTCAGCCCGTTCCAAAACAGGGAACCAAAACGGTAGAACGGAGGGTAAAATAGGGTGAGAAGCCTAGCAAATAAGTGATTTCAGACAAACAACCCAAAGACAAATTTGAGACGGAGTGAGTACGACTTAAACAAGGATGACGCCATTAGATTTCTACCATAAATGAGCCCAGAAAACCAGCAAGGAAAGCATACGGTTACTCGAAATGACAACAAGCAATACTCGGGTTTCGGAGGTGACAAAACCGGGACAATTAAGCCATGGGAACGACTAATCACCAATTAAAATGACCACAAGCTTAACACAATTAATTCCATACATGAGAAAACACATAAAGATTAAAACTTTAAGACGAATGAGTATAAAACCGAGTTGAAGGGGATGGAATATCGACTCATTGTCGAGTAACCTATCACCGTTACCTTAACTCTTCGAATTCCCGAGTAAAAACATCCATAACACGAGCCTATCTTCAGTCTTCAACTAAAAAGGAGGAAAAACGAGTAACATGGGTCACAAAACCGAGTTTGTAATAAGATGCCCATTTCGAAAATTCAACAAAATCAAAGCTTTCTTACCTTAAAAGATGAAGGAGGAAGTAAGGATGAGAATGGTGTAAAAATTAAGAAGAAAGGTGGAGGAAATGAGCCGGAATCGTCGTTTGAAGCTCTGCCAAAAATGGCGTCCGGAGCTTGAGTTTTGTGTCTTTCTTCGCAGGGGAAGAAGGGGAAAGAAGTGAGGAATAAAGGGGGGTGTGGGGTTTGCGAGATATCAACAACGACCACCAAATAAAAATATCTAATATCAATAATATATAATAATTATATATATATATATATATATATATATATATATATATATATATATATATATATATATAGAGAGAGAGAGAGAGAGAGAGTGAAGTTCTTATAAGTCCACCTATATATTTGAGTCCATAAGTCCTCACTACATCCCTTAGATATCTCACTAAGGATGGTTGAGATTGAAAGCCAAAATGCATACTTAACACTAATGAGTTTTCTATACACTAATTAATCTCACCTTCTCTCTCTAGCTTTAATTATACATTCACTAATTGATTATTATACACAATTTTTTTTTTAACACAATTTTTTTTTTTGACAAAAACTTTATACAAATTTTACAACACTTTCACTGTTTTAAAAGTGTAATTTTAACGAAAAAAAGTGTAATTTTAACGAAAAAAAGCAGTGTGACGGATATTATTTTGAAATTTGAAAATTTGAAGCAAATTGACGATAAATTTTGCGTTTTATGAGTGTAACTTTAGTTTTTACAACAAATATTATTTTGAATTTTTCAAATTTTAACACAGCTCATTGTAAAAGTCACTTATACTGTAACTTTAGTCTTTTAAAAGTGTAATTTTAGTCCATTAAAGTGTAATTTTAGACCATTAAAGTGTAATTTTAGTCCATTGAGAGTGTATCTTTAGTCCATATTAAAAGTGTAACTTTAGGCCATTAAAGTGTAATCTCAGTCCATTTATAGTCCATATTAAACATGTAACAAAAGTGCATTTAGAGTATAACTGTAGTCCTTAAGAGTGTAACTTCAATAGAGAAATGTGTAATTTTAGTAGAGAAAAGTGTAATTTTAATAAAAATAGATGTAACTTTAACTTTAAAAGATATAAGTGTAATTTTAATAGAGAAATGTGTAATTTTAGTATAGAAAAGTATAATTTTAATAGAAATAAGTGTAACTTTAACTTTAAAAGAGATAAGTGTAATTTTAATAGAGAAATGTGTAATTTTAGTAAAGAAAAGTGTAATTTTAATAGAAATAAGTGTAACTTTAACTTTAATAGAGATAAGTGTAATTTTAATAGAGAAATGTGTAATTTTAATAGAAATAAGTGTAATTTTAATAGAAAAAAATATAACTTTAACTTTAATATAGATAAGTGTAATTTTAATAGAAAAAAGTGTAACTTTAATAAAAAAAAATGTAATTTTAATAGAAATAAGTCTAACTTTAATAGAAAAAAAATGTAAGTTTAATAAAGATAATTATAATTTTAATAGATCTAGGTCTAAAAAAAATAACAAGACGAAAAAATGAGAACAAAATATGAAAAGGGCTAAAAATGAGAAGAACACAAATAAATTCTGGAAAAAAAAAAGAGTGAAAATGAGAAAAAAAAAGAATAAGACAACAACATCACCACCACCAACCACCTCACTCACCACCACCACGGCAGCCTCCACCCCACGACTACAACCACCCCCACCACGGCAGCCCCCACGAATTAAAGGAGATCTAAAAAAAACAGGCCAACACAAGTGAAAACACTCCTACCAACACACAACAAGTTACATCTCAAAATCCTTAAAAAAGAAGATCTCAAAACAAAACAAAACAAAACAAAAAAAAAGAATAAAAGAATAAAGAAAACGAGATCTGCTCTTGTCGTCCCGTCCATACACCCACAACAACCAACACCTTCCTCCACACACGGCCACCATACTACCACTGTCCTACAACCACGGTGGAGGAGGAGACGTGGAAGAAGGGAGAAGAGGAGGTGGTGAAAAAGAAAAAAAATAATAAAAAAAATAATAACTGAGATCTGGAAACACAAAGCAGCAAAAAAAATTGAGAAGAAGAGGGCGGCGGTGGAGGAGAAGACGTGGAAGGAGGGAGAAGACAAGGTGGTGTCGTGGTGGGATGGTGGCGCTGAAGCGGGTCGTGGTGTGGTGCCCGTGATTGTCTGGTGGTCGTGAGTGGTGTGGTGGCCGTGAGTGTTGTTGTTTGTTATGGGTGGTGGCGAGGGGTGAGGTGGTGTTGTGGGGTGGAGTTTTTTTAGGTAGGCGACAGTAGGAGGAGGGAGGTGGAGGAGCTGAGGAGGTGAGTGGTGTTGGCGAGGGGTGAGGAGGTGGTGTCGGTTGTGGGTGGTGTTTGTGGTGCGAGGTGCGAGGTGGAAGGAGGCGGTAATGGGGTGGTGTCGGTTGTGGGTGGTGTTTGTGGTGCGAGGTGCGAGGTGGAAGGTGGCGGTAATGGGGTAGTGAGGTAACGTGGGTGGTGGACGGTGACGGATAGGCCGGTGGTGGTGGAGAGGAGTTTTTTTGGGTTTTGTTTTAGTTGGTTTGTTTGAGAGAGAGAGAATGAATAAAATTATTAGGGTGTTTTGAGAGAGAAGTGGAATGAAATTGTGGGGGATGAGAGAGAAATTAATGAGAGAAAAAGTATATATATTGAATTAGTAATTAATTTAGCTTGGTTAGTGATTAATTAAGGTGGGTAGAGAGAGACTGAAAAATTACACTACTAATAACTTTTTTTTGTTTTAATCTTAACCATCCATCTCCCTCATCCAATGGCTCTAAGGAGGACTCATGGACTACACTTAGGTAGGGGACTTACTTGATCTTTACTCTATATATATATATATATATATATATATATATATATATATATATATATATATATATATATATATATATTATAATAATAATAATAACATATAATGATAATAATGATTTATAATAATAGTAGAAGGCATGTTTAAGGTAAAGTGTAAGAGGGTAGGTGAGCGTGTTGTCACTTTTTGATTGGTCCGCGCTTAGATAAGATTCCCCATTGAAATGTGACGGTCTAATGCTAGACGGAAAAATATCTCGAGTTTATTTTAACTTGAGACGGAGACTAATATTATTACTGTCACTATTATTATCCAACCAAAAATACGTATCCATATATTCTTATATAAATTATGTCTTAAAAATATAATTTAATAATACGTATTTTTATATAAACGAGCTTTTATATATTACTTTTATAAAAATCATGTTTGACATAAAATTGATCAAATTGAATAATTCAAAAATATAAAATAAAGTAATCAAACAGTTCAATAAATTTTAAATGTCAAAAAGGGAAATTCGCGGGTGTTACATTCACCCCACCTTTTAAAAAGTTTCGTCCTCGAAACTTGAAAGTAGAAATGAAAGGTTATAAAAATAAAACTGGAATTGGAATTGGTAACCAAAACATTTTAAAGGTTACTTATCGTAAGAATCAAAATTCGTTCAAAAGTTCCAAATAAAATTTTCCAACATAACCCGATCGAAAATTAAATTATTCGCATAAATCAAAACCAAAATACTTTCAAAAACATTAATGAAGAGTTCTCAAAAGTGTAAGTCTCATTCATGGAACGAAATTGCTCTTGTCGTGCACACAAGAACGCTAACTTTCCAAGTCAGAGACAAATTTAAAACAAAAATCATTCGCCGACAAGCGTAGAACAAGTTATTAAACGTCTCTAATAACGAGTTCTAACATCCGATCAACGTCAAAATCAAAAGAAGAGGTAACTCACTCAAATTTTCTTTTGCAAAAGCCAAAAATAGAGATAAAAGTTTCACTTTTAAACTCAAAAGGTTGTCAAATTCCTGAAAATATGAGATTATACTTTGACAAAGAAATCATAAATAGATCAAAGTTAACAGAAATTGGATACAATTTAAAGAAATCTCGGGTTTAGCAATTAAAATCATGATAAAGAAGTCTATGCTCAAGGAACGAATAGGGAATTAAATCAAATTTTCATTTTCAAATTTTTAGAATAGGTAAGGTTTTCCAAAAGTAACATCAATTTTTAACAACGGATCAAAACTGGTAGCTTGAAATGTTTAGAAATTTTACGAAGTGAAAAGTAACTTAGACGTCATAAAAACAAAGTATGCTAAGAGGATTCAAACTTAACTAATCAAAAGAACTATGATGAACTTTCTAGGGGTAAGATTCGAAGTCAAATCTACAAGGATGTCAAAGATAGAGTTTTTTGTAAATTACTAGCATCAAACTTAAAGGAGGAGTACGACGAAGTGAGGAAGAGAGGAATGAACGGTAACGCTTATGGTCAAAGAAGAAGGGAGATTAGACAACAAGGAAACACCAGATACTCAAATCTCATGTAGCAACATCGTCCTAAGGGGTTCCGAAAACTTCCTAGCAGCAAAAGTCACAGCCACGTCACTCCCAAGGATTTCCTCAAAGCACTTACATTACTTCTTCCTGAGCAATTCCATGAAACAAGGTACTCCAGTATAAGTGTGATTTCACCACTCCAAATCCTCAAACATCCACAAACAACTTCAATAAGATCAAAGTCAAAGTTTCCAACAAAGCTATACTCATATCCAACTAGTGTCAACTATGAGTTCCTCAGAATAGTGATGATATGTGCATTTTATATAGTCCTTTTTGGCCTTTTTATGCACGTATTTCTATCCTATTATCGTAGTTTTATGATACGAAATGCCCCGAATATGCTACATTGGTTTGTTTTGTTCTATTTGCAGGAATGGACCAGAAAGTAGTGAAATCAAGCCTTTTACCGTCCGTTTTGCATGCATTTGGAGGAAGAGTGAATTTGGAGCGGAAATGTAGCTGTCTTGGAATGCGTGAAGCCGTTTCGGGAGCTAAAAGACAAGTCAAAGCTAATACTAACGATATTTTGAGCTGCTGAAGTTAGATATCACTCGATTGAGTACATTATTGGTCGATCGAGTGGTTTTAGATCAAATAATAGGTCGATGGAGTACTTATTTAATTCGATCGAACAGTGTCTATTTAGTGTTTACTCGATCGAGTATTTATTTTGCTCGATCGAATGGTTTGAGTCTGATTCTGCTCGATCAAGTGGTTTTAAATCACTCGATTGAGTGGTTTCTCTAATGGGCTCGGACTTTTTATTTTATTTCGTCATTAGGGTTAATAAAATCGTCTTTCCTATAAATAGGAAGACGGTAGAACAGTTCAGGGGCTCCGAGGAGTAATAGACACTACTTTTCTTCTGTTTCCTACTGTTCTCTGCTTCTCATTTTCCGGATCTTTTCCACTGTAACTTTCTTTCCTTTTTATCTTTTTATCTTTTATTTAATTAATGCTTATTGTTCTTCTACCCTTTATTCTTGTTCTTCATTTATTTATGTCTAGCTAATTTCTCTGCTAGGATTAGGGGAGTCAATGATTATTGTTAATTGTTAATTAGTTTGCAGATCTGTCATTGTTATTATGTCTCTGTTGTTTATCACTGCTTTAATTGTATCCTGCTAGTTGAGTCGACACAATTAGCCTTTTAATTTTGGTAAGCCTTGACCTGGACCAGAAGGTTGAAAGGGGTGAGACCTGCAGTGAGCATTAGGGCACTTTAGTGAGGGCGGAAGCTAAGCTATTAGTGTTTTAGGGCGAATTGAGACCGGAAGGAGATATTCGTTGCCCCTTAGACCGATACAACTGACTGATCTGTGACCTTAGCTGCAATTGACTGATAATCATTGATGACCCGACATCCTAGTCCCCTTTTCTTATTATTAATCTCTCTTTTTATTTCCTCTTGCCAGTAGTTTAATTAAATCAATTAAAACCCCCATCTTGTGACCTCAGACGGACTAAATTGACAAGTAGATAGTGACCGCCTCCCTGTGGAGATCGACCCTACTTACCGCTGACTTCTGTTAGTTGAACTTAAGTATTTTATTTTTGGTACCTGACGTTGGTATCAAATTTTAGCGCCGTTGCCGGGGAGGCAACTACTTTATTTATTTGTTAATTATGTCTGTTTTTAGCCTCAAGGGATTTTTCCCTTGAGGTCGTTCTAATCTTTTTTTCTTTAGTGCTGTTTTGATAGGCCTTACAGGTCATACCTAGACAATTCTAAGTAAAAGATCGTCAAAGGGAAGGCTTGAGTACCTTTGACCCGTCACCTATGTTCCATTATATGGCGCAGCAGGTGATTAACTGCGGGAGATGTGGTGCTGCTGAGCACAATGCAGCTTTTTGCATGGCAGAAAATGACGAGGTCTACGCATTCAAGCACCGTAGGCGAGCTAGTCAACCTTCTGCAGTTGTGCCGCCACATCCACCCTATCAACGAGGCTACCAACAGCCTCCGTTTGTCTGGCCACCGCAACAACAAGTACCTCCTGATATACGGAAAGAGGAGATTGCGGAGCCGAAATCTTTGTTGAAGACACTTGAATCCAAAAGGCAAGAGTATGATAGACGTATAGAAGCTCAACTCACTGAGCTGGAGTCTCAGATAGCTAAGCTAGCTGTTGAGTCGAATAACAGGCAACCAGAAGAGGTGTAATTTACCGAGAGTGGTCTTTCCCATGAAAGACCCGAGTTGCTTAGCGATATTAATGATTTGGATGACTCGGATTACGAAGATCTATCCGAAAATGAAACGACAAGTTATGAAGATTTCTGCGATGCACTGCAAGATTCACTCGATCGAGCAGTTCAATGTACTCGATCGAGTGAAAATCAGGAAGAAAGCCTTCGATCGAGTAATAATTCTACTCGATCGAGTAGTTTGGCCAGTGAGAGCATTGATTCGTCATGTGGATTCGTTCTAGATGACGATTTTGATGATGATAATGGTTACTGTGAATCTCCCTTTTTCAAAGCCGAGTTAGATTCGCTTGAGGCTGCGATTTACGGGACGGAATCCACTCAGGAGGGTAACAAGAAGACAGCTGAGTCGGTAATTGCTCCTAGCACGGATGAGGTAATAAATTCTTTTGTCAATGATTCCGACTTTGAGAGCAACCAACCTGAGGTAGTTAGCAATAATTTCATTGTTGTTAGTATTAATAGTACGCTATCTCATATGACTCCCATTTTTTCTTCTTCCAATGCTCTAACCCCTCCCAGTTGGTTAATTAATTTAACAATCTTTCACCGTTCTTGTCATCTTAATTTGGTTGATCTGAAACGATACCCTAATTTATTGTTAATTGCTCCTGAGCTCCTTTATTTTGTGGACAAATTTAGGAGCTGTCATAGGAAATTTGTTAGGCTTAAACAGTTGTACATTTTTATTTCTTATATCTTTATTCCACTGTGATGCTACTTCATTTTTGTGTAGCACATGCGCAGCTGTTTGATCGGTTGCTGCGCGCTTTGAGCTGTTTTGATTATGACAGATTAGAGAGGCTCGAAGAAAAGAAGGTCGAGCTGGGACCTGACTGAAACTAGCGCTACCCGGGAGGCAACCCGGAGATTTTATCTTTAGTTGTTTTTCAAACATTGCTTTACAATTCAGTTTTGCGTTGTAATAATTGGTTTTCATACCATAGACTATATCAGTTATGCTTGTTTTGTAGTTTTGCGGGCTGTTTTGATGCGTCTTTGCAGGAATCCACTGAGGATGATTCGATCGAGTACTTTTTGTACTCGATCGAGAACTTTTTCTGCTGAAATCACTCGATCGAGCATTTATTCTACTCGATCGAGTACCTGCCAAGGAGAAACCACTCGATCGACCATTATTCTTCCTCGATCGAGCTGTTTAAGATGCCCTTTGTTGGATTGGCTTCCTGCGACGATGTCCTGAAGCTGGTTTGGGAAGGTCCCTACTTCGCGTTATCTTGTAAGTTTTCCGCATCTACGCTCTCCTTTTTAGTTTGCATTTCCTTTCCCTATTTTTGGGTACAATGAGGGCATTGTACGGTTTGGTTTGGGGAGGTTATGCATCCATATATGTGTCTGCATGTTGTTTTTATTGCATTTTTGTTATCACGTTTAATTTCCGTATGCATTGTTGTTTATTTTTCATATAAAATTCCAAATCCCATAAAAATAAAAAATTCAAAAATTTCAAAAATTTCAAGTTTATTTTAGCATGTAGGTTGAGTCGGAACGGTAGATTTCAATGATGAAATTGCTCTATAATTTGTCCTTTGCTTAAGCCTTGCATAAAACTGTTATCTTATTAGCTTTGTCTTATTGCATATTCTACGAGTTAATGTTAAATTTAGCTGGACATATAGACTTGACTCAAAATTTTGGCAAGCTACTTATAATTTCTAAGGATTTAGAGCCGTATAAACTGGTGTTATTTATGACCAATTTCATGTAGGATTGTGAGTAGTTACTCCTTGCATAACATGTATCATCAATTTGCACAAATATGAAATTCAATTGCTTTTTGCCTACATACATTCGGGTTATGGTTGGTGTCACATGCAGGGAGGTGCTTACAATTTTCCTTTCTTTCATTTTTACCCATAAACTCCACATTAGCGAATTTGCCTGTGACCCTTAGCTACATCCAAATTTAACCTGCCTTGTCAAGCTAGTTTAGATTGTTTTGCGGTATATAATTTATTGTGCCAAGTTTGGCTTGTATCTGATGATTTGGAGTTGGTAATTTATGAAGGAGGATGAGATGGAAAAAAAACGTGAAAAAAAAAAGAACAAAAAAAAGAGAAAAAAAAAAAAAGGGAACCGTGGAAAATAGAAAAAGAAAAAAAAAGATGTTGTTTGATGAGACGGTTTCGCTCCTATGCTTTATTTATATTTATTGTGGAGTATTTTCAGTTCGGTTTGGTGAGTTTTGTGCCAAATGAAGGACACATGTGTTTAATTCTTTAATTGAGTGAGAAACGGATGTTGTCATATGGTTTTCTTTAGGTACTAGCTTGGCCACCTATACCTCCACATTCCCATAAATGTTTTGCCTTTTCTTACCCATTGCCTCACTTTGCCATATTTTTGTAAGCCCTCAGTTTTGACAGGACCTTGTTTGGTTGGAATGTATGTACGGTAGCTAGAATTGTCTATCATATTAGTTGCATGCATGTTTATGTGGGTCGTAGTCTAGGTGAGCGACTATCTTTCTTTCTCTCTTACATATATATGTTCACTCTTTGCTTCATGAGAGAAGAGGGACCCGTGAGAGTCCATTATTAAAGGTCTTGCAAGGTTGACGGTTCAGCTACTTTATAAACATGTTATAACTCGTTTGCATTTGACTTCTTTGCTATAAGCGTTAGTTTGCTTGCATTAAATTGGTTTAAGTGGGCATTTGTAGCTAGCTCTGAGTTATCTTTTCCATTCCATTAGTTTGCATTTAGTTTACTCGAGGACGAGTAAAGGTTTGGTTTGCGGAGATTTGATACGTGCATTTTATAAAGTCCTTTTTAGCCTTTTTATGCACGTATTTCTATCCTATTATCGTAGTTTTATGCTACAAAATGCTCCGAATATGCTACTTTGGTTTGTTTTGTTCTATTTGCAGGAATGGACCAGAAAGTAGTGAAATCAAGCCTTTTTGTAATACTACGTATTTATGAGTCTTGGGATACTCTACCGAGTAGGCCTTACTCTGTCGAGTAAGGGCGTGTTGCGGATTAAAATAGTTTTTGACCTGTTGGGTACTCGATCGAGTAACGTGGGTACTCGATCGAGTAAGGGGGCACTCGATCGAGTACCTTAGCTACTCGATCGAGTAGCCGGTTAACGGGGGCTGTTTTCTCGGGTTTTGTTAATAATGCGATTAGAGTATATAATACTTCCTTCATTGTTCCTAAATCACTTTTCAAAACCTAATCACTGTGAGAAGAGAAAGCAAACTACGTCATTAGCTTTAATCGCATTGTTGGCAAATCCCGGAGCTTGGAAGGTCGGATTTCATTTTCCTTTATACCGTTGTGATCCTTGCGTCGAGGGTAAGACCTATATACCATTTTTATGATGTTTCTTTAAAGTTGGATAAACCCTAGTTTGGGGGATTTGGGGGTTTTGTTGTTTGTATGATTGGTTGTAATTATGTGTATGTATGATAGGAGGAGGATTTGTAGAAGAGGCTTTTTGATACAGCTGTTGAGACTGTCTGATATTTTTGCTTTCCAGGTAGGGTTTCCCTACTCAGTATTACTTACATAATGTGTGGTGATTGTGCTGTAGTTAGTGTTGTTGATTGATTCAGACGGTTGCGATATTGTATTGTGATTGTGATTGTTTGTCTCTGGTTCTCGAGATGCGTTCTCGGCTGAGTGGAGTCACTTGCGGAAGTGGCTTCACGCCCTAGTTTCGCCCTTCGTGGAACCCGTCATGGAAGAGGATGTGTACATTAATGGGACAGGGTTATCGCTCGGTATGATGAGCGGGGATTTGGTGGGTACGGCCAGTGTCGGTCCCCCATCGGGCGTGGCTGGTCCCGGTGGACGATCGGTGACGGAGATGGAGTGGAGTGGATGATTGTGTATGATTGTTTGAACTGTATTGGTTACTGTATTGTTGGTTATGTAAATTATGTAAATAGTACTGACCCCGTTTATTGTTTTAAAACCTGCGGTGATCCATTCGGGGATGGTGAGCAGATATTGAGCAGGTATGAGTTGAGTAATAGGATAGCTGGGATGTGCCACGATGTGATGATAGAAGTCTTCCGCTGTAGCTAGTAGTTTTCATAAACATTTCAGTTAAATCAGAAGACAATCAGTTTGAGAACATGTATTCGTACTTTTGGTTTTGGTTTTGAGATTGTAACCTTTCACTAAAGTATTTCTATTTAAACGTTGTTTCATTATTGTTTATTTGATTATCATTGCCTCGGGTAACCGAGATGGTAGCACTTCCATGCCTTAAGTGGTCCTGGTAAGGCACTTGGAGTATGAGGGTGTTGCAAAATGGTATCAGAGCGACGATCCTGAAACCTGTAACCAATGAATCTAATGAATATAGGGAGTCAATTAAAATGAACCCGGGGTAAAGGTTGCAGGAGCTAATGCAAAGGCTTGGGAGACGTCCTAAAGTCGCGAAATCGCCCTACAATTTTGAACCGGTCACATTGGGGGGTGTATGTCAAGTCGTATGTGTTGTTTGACAGCTTGTGTGTGGATGTGATGAAGTATGACGTAATTGTTGAATGCTTGGAGTAGAAGGTTGAAAATATGAATAAAAGATTAATGAGACATATAGAACTGTGTTGGAATAAGAAGCATGTTGGATGTTTACTATGTGGCGTTTGATAACATGATATAGTTGTTTGTTAATTATATGAATAGTTAAGTAGCATAGTATGCTTAACTATGATATGATGTTGTGTTTATAAAGTTGTTTTATATGTTGGGATATGATATAGCATGCGGGTAGTTTATGCGAGTCAGCATGACTCGATCGAGTAGGTGAGATACTCGGTCGAGTGTGTTTAACTCGATCGAGTGGGTATTTGACGATTTTGAATCCAGAATCGTGTTTTTGGGGCACTCGATCGAGTACCTCGGGCACTCGATCGAGTAGGGGGTCACTCGATCGAGTAGCTAGCCGGGCTACTCGGTCGAGTATGTTAGAGGTCAGAAGGTCTGTTTGGGTTCTGGAGTCGAGGCACTCGATCGAGTATGTTGGGCACTCGATCGAGTAGCCTCTTACTCGATCGAGTAGGTTTGGGCACTCGATCGAGTGTGTTATGGGCCGCCTGTTTTCGTGTTTTGAGGTTCTAGTGCGTATGTTTATGTCTACCCTTTCTTATATAGTTTCAAGATGCCGCCCAAGAGAAACGCGTACTATGCGAGAGCTGAGACCATGAACATAGATGATGTTGTTAAGATGTTGGAGCACCAAGATGCTCTCACTGAGGCTTTAAAGAAAGTGAATAAGGATAAGGAGGTTGATCACTCTAAGATCAGTCTCTATATAGCGAGGTTTAACCCAAAAGAGTACACGGGAACCGGGGAACCAAACCTTCTTGACAACTGGCATCGTGAGATGGAGAATATTCTGGACCTGGTTCATTGTCCTGATGAGATGAGAGTAGAACAAGCTGCGTTCTACCTGAGGGACGCAGCTGCCAAGTGGTGGGATACGGTGAAGGTGGGTGCTAGGGAGATGTATGTGAACCAGGGCTTACCTGCTATACCTTGGGAAGAGTTTCGGAGGGCTATGAGGAAGGAGTTTGTACCGGAACATGTGAGGAGTAAGCTGAGAGAGGAGTTTGACGGATTTAAGATGACATCTGATATGTCGATTCTTGAATATTACAAGCAGTTTAATGAGAAGTCTAGGTATGCTGAGGATATGGGTTTGAGTGATGAGAATCTGGCGCTGAGGTTTGAGAGGGGGTTGACCCCTAAGATCATGGATAAGCTACCTGTAGGAGTCCTTACCGATGTTAAGGAAGCTTATGAGAGGGCTAGGAGAGCTGAGAGGTTGGTGGAGATGGCTCAGGAGAGAGCGAGTGAGAAAAGAAAGGCTGAGAGTGAGGGTGGTGGCCAATCTAGTCACAAGAAAGGCAACCACAATCAAGCTAGAGCGTTTTCTTCTGGGTCAGGATTCAGTGCTGAGGCTTCCTATGGGCGTGGCCGTGTGAGTGGTAGTGATAGTTGGGGGATGACCTGCTATGGCTGTGGCGGTGTAGGCCACAAGAGACATGAGTGCACGAGTGCACCGGGAGCTTTTCAGGGGTCGGCTCGGGGGAGCTATTCTCAGGGACCTGCACAAAGTTATACGAGCAACAGACTAGGTGGGTCATGGTCTAACCGGGGAAGTCAGAACTATCAAGGTGGAGGTAACCGCAATGTCGGTAATTCTTATCAGAAACCAGCTACGAACAACAACAACAATCAAGGGTCGGGTGCTAAGCCGACCACTTCAGCCAGTTGTGTCCAGGGAGGTGGACAGAAGACCAGTGGAAAGTTGTTCATGATGGACAAGAAAGCAACTGAGGAGGATGTACATGTTATCACTGGTACCTTTCTTGTTAACGGTATTCATACCTTGGTTTTGATTGATTCAGGGGCGTCTCAGTCGTTTGTATCTTCGAGTCATGTTAAACGGTTGGGTGTGAGGGTATATGAGTCTATAAGTGAGAAAGTTTTTATACCTTCGGGTGAGTGTGTATCAAGTGGGAGGTTGTTTAGAGATGTATCTATGATAGTTGGGCAAGTTGATCTACCTATAGACTTGCTAGAGTTTCCTTTTGACGGTTTAGAGATGATAGTCGGGATGGATTGGTTAGGAAAGTATAAAGCTAAGATAGACTGTCATCAAAAGAAAGTGTCTTTGAGAGGGCCTAAGGGTGTTAGTGTGTCTTATCGTGGGTTTCTAGTCAAACCCAAAGTTAATTTGATTGCAGCTGTCACCTTGAAGTCTTATCTGAGGAAGGGGTGCCCTTTGATCTTGTGCCATGTGAGAGATGACCGGATAGAGAGTCCGACAGTTGATCAAATACCGGTAGTGGGAGAGTTCGCAGATGATTTTCCAGAGGAGATTCCGGGGTTGCCACCGAAGAGGGAGATATATTTCACCGTTGAGTTGAAACCGGGGACGGGGCCAATCTCTAAGGCACCATATGAGATGGGTCCTAAAGAGATGGAGGAGCTCAGGAAACAGTTAGATGATTTGATAGAGAAGGGATACATTAGACCTAGTGTATCGCCGTGGGGAGCACCAGTTCTTTTCGTGAAGAAGAAAGATGGGAGTTTGAGGTTGTGCATAGATTACAGAGAGCTGAACCGAGTGACAGTGAAGAATAAGTATCCTTTGCCAAGGATAGAGGACCTGTTTGATCAGTTGAGTGGTGCATCAGTCTTTTCCAAGATTTATTTGAGGTCGGGATACCATCAGGTAAAGATTAGAGAGATGGACATACCAAAGATAGCTTTCACGTCGAGGTATGGGCATTATGAGTACGTGGTGATGCCGTTTGGGTTATCTAATGCACCGGCTGTGTTTATAGATTTGATGAACAGAATCTTCAGACAGTTTCTGGACAAGTTCGTGGTGGTGTTTATCGATGACATCTTAGTGTAACACCCCCATACTCCAAGTGCCTTACCAGGACCACTCAGGTATAAGGATACTACCATCTCGGTTGCCCGAGGTACTGAATATCATAAGACAATAAAGAAACGTACTTTTAAAGTAATTATAGATTAAGTGATTACATGTTCAAATCAAAGCTAATAAAAGAAATTACAAGGTTCTCATACGGTCTACAGCTAAAACTATCAAAGCTACTAGACTTCGTCGACACACTGGCGGAAGACTTCTAACCGCCACGTGATGACTCATCCAGCCTATCCCATACGCGTCATATCACACCGCTCAATAACCGCTCACCACCCCGAATGGATCACCACGCTTTTAAAACATTTAAACGGGTCAAGTACTAATCACATAATTCAATACATATATCAACAATAAGATAAACAGACAAAGTGAATCGTCACACACACACCACCAACTCCCATCGTCTCAATCATCGACCGTCCCTTTGGACCACCCGCCAGTGGGGGACCGCAATGTTCCCACCTAAGCCCCGCTCATCATACCGAGCGATAACCCTGTCCCATTAATGTGCACATCCCCTTCCGTGGCGGGTTCCACGAAGGGCGAAACTAGGGCGTGAGATCACTCCCGCAAGTGACCCCACTCAGCCGAGAACGCATCTCGAGAACCATCAACAAACACAACCACAATCACAATCACAATCACAATCATCATATCAAACAACTAACTACAAAGACATCACAAATATCCCATTATGGGACTAATACCGAGTAGGAAATCCTACCAGGAAAGCACAACACGCAGACGGTATCTACAAATTTGTATCAAAACGGCTCCTCTACGAATTCTCCTCCTATCATACAAACACATAAAGACTACACATCACAAACTACACACCAAAACCCCCAATTCCTAAATTAGGGTTTAACCAATCTTAACAAAACATTATAAAAACTATATTAAAAGCTTACCCTCGACGCAAGGAACTCAACGGTATGAATAACGACAAGAACCGACCGACCGAACTCCGGAATTGCTAAGAATGCGATTAGGAAGAAGAACTAGTTGCTTTCTCTCTTAAACAGGGTTTTAGGTTTTGTAAAAGTGATTTAAAACAATGACGACGAAGCTTAAATACCTTAATCGCATAATTAACAAAACCCGAGAAAACTCCCCTTAAAACCGGACACTCGATCGAGTACCCAAGGTACTCGATCGAGTACCCCCTTACTCGATCGAGTACCCTGACTACTCGATCGAGTACCCAACAGTCGAAACTATTTTATCTCGCAACTTGCCCTTACTCGACAGAGTAAGGGCTACTCGATAGAGTACCCCAAGACTTATAAATACGGAGTATTACAGTCTTCCCTCCTAAAAAGAACTTCGTCCCCGAAGTTCAACCCATACATAAAAACAACCATACAGACTCGACCAAGACACAACAACTTAGCTAAGGACTCAAGAACTCGACCGAACATAGAACATGAACTCTTAACACCCACTCCACCAACTATGTTTACTTCCACAACATGACTCACTATATCGTATCTACCACATATATATCTCTCACGACACCAACTCCATACATAACCAACTACCATCCCCTAATGCTGCTAGATCCATAATATCATCAACTATCAAATCCAATACCAAGACACTCATAGACATCAAACGGAATGTTACATTCTACCACCCTTAAAAAAGAACTTCGTCCTCGAAGTTTACTCACACTCGTAACCTCATCATCCAACCGTCAACACTAGCGAAATATTCTCACACTCCTAAACATCACGCTACTACAAGCACGGTCATGACCTTTAATAAAATCACCCACAACACGAATCTTTTATTACCATATGTACAACCATCAAAATCTGTTTTATCGCATCCTACTCCTCTTAAGACAAATGTTACGTCCTCGTAACTCACTAATACCAAACCATATCTACATCTCATTACCCTCTGTACCACCACATGTCAAAGATATCCGTCTATAAACCAAACACTCACCATTTTTATATCCAAGTCTCCCATACATAAACATTTCCCATTCCTCAACTCATTCGGCAGCGCACCTAACCTATACCATGAACTCGTAGCAAATCACCATACCCACTCTTCATTATTACTGCCAAACAACATATCTCTCTACGTAAGGCACTTATCTCCCAGAAGCATAACTCACGGTCCGCACTCGTTACGTACACGCACACTAGATCCTCAAGTTCTTTCTTTCATTACCGCAAAATTCATACACAACTTAACATGACACTAATTTCCCCAACACCCTACACTCACTGTCCCAACAAAAGATTATGAACTACCTGCCGCTATCAGCTCATTACAACTCATGTTCCACGAATCATTTTCCATTACCATGTCTAACGATGTCTCATCTGAAAACAAGATCAAAATTACCGTAACAACCTCTCACAACCGTGTCCCATCAATGCATTATCACTATCCCATGACAACAACGAAACATATACAACTCTATTTCACATCATACTCTACCTCATTCCCAACTTAACCTGGTAAAGAAAACATGAATAAACAAGACAGCTGTCTATCAGCACAAACTGAAACTCGCAGAGAGCAACATCAAACAAAACAACAATCTATGTATAATTGGTATGTACTTTCGAAACTCGAATCATAATCATCCCGCCTACTCCATCACAACCGGTGACGGCATCACAACACCGCCACCAACAGCCACACCGCAGTGCGAAAATACCCGCATCACAACACTAAATATCGTGCCCGGATCACCACCCGAGGCACCACAACCGCATCGATAGACATCACAACATACACAATCCCATAAGTACTGACTCAACATAACTTCTTGAACAAGAAAAACATACTCAAATCCACTTTGCTAAATCACAAAGCAACATATTATATGAATTAACAGATAAGCATCTCATGAACATCATCTCTACCATTTTCCGGAATACACATGTGTTATCAATACACATAAAATTATAACTAGACATGTCAAATCAATCAAGTTATTACCTTTTTGGATATCATTCAATTAAATTACCGTGTCCAACATATATATTACAGAACATTCATAAAACAACTTTATAATTATCACACCATACCACTTCTCGTGAGGTCAGAACCTCACACAAACATTTACACATATCATAGACCCGTAATCACAACCAACTAGTCAATCCTGACCACGTAAGTCACCACTCGAAAAAGGTTACCCGCGCCCGAGTTTAACTCATATGCCCCTCATAACATATTCCCCCATTCACACAACCATCACTTCCTGCCAAATATAATCACACCTTCACTATTCAACTAATAATGTCCGCCTCATCTAACCACATCTTATACCCTCTCACAATCATACACAACAATCAGGTCCCTACCAAATCAACCTCTTTAGAATTGCTACCTTTCTAATATACCATCACTCTTAACCACTAGTGATAACACCACGATGCCACCACTGCCCGTATATCAAATCCCTTACACTCATATCAAAATAACATGGTTTTTCTCCTATTTTTGTTTAACATTGCAAATAACGAACATCAAACCCATCCACAAAATTACCTCAACATTATTCCCAATGCTATCTTATTTGTGTTGTCATCCAGCTCTCCACCAAATACCTCGTATCGTGCCAATACTCCACCAACTTCTTACTCCCTTAATTCCTCGAAACTCATTACCAATCATGTTGTCCTGAAACTCCTATATAACCTTTAGCTAACATCCTCGTGATACCATCACACACTTCGATGATTCCTTATCTTTATATCACATAGCTTCGGTGAACATTTTCCTCAAACTTACTTTTATCCTTCCTTTCTCTTTACACTCAATAATACCAATTAATAATTCAACTCCTTATTCCTTCTAGCTAACTCTTTAGAAATCCAGTTACCCCTTCGTTGCTCCAAAACTTAATTCCATTATTTTCTACCGACATCATCTCACTCTTTCTTCCCATGGATCTTCTCTTATTATGCTATCACTCATACTTGCCACTAATCTATCCATAGAACCAACGTTTAATGTTCAAACAATTGCATCTCCTTTTTACATCTCTAGAAATCAGAATTCATTTAATACCGTTAATTACCCAAGGAACTCACACAGTAGTTTCATCTTTTAATAAACCTCCCAAACTCACTCACTGTCTATAAATACACCTCGCGACATGTCTCCACAAAGTTCACTATATATTACTCTTCTCAACCCCTTTAAACGAACTTTCACTACATAAATCCATAACCCACACGACTCCTAACCATTTCCTTCCATAACTCTTTACACATCTCAAGCTGCCACTATCCACATTCTTACTTTCAATCTTTTCATTCTCACGTTCATTATACTCACATCATCCCTTGCCTATATTCACTTATTTTTACATTACTCAACACACAATCATATCACTCATCCCGTCTCGCAAAACGTGCGCCATGCCTCAATAAACTATACCAATCTTCCTTTTCTTTTTCCACCATCTATCATAATCACTTATAATTCATGTCCTCCCCACCGAACTCATACTCATCATAGTGCCACTCTTTACAACATAAGATTGGGTAACTTACGCTTCAGGACCAACACATACGTAAAACAATGCATAAAGAAGTAATACAACACCTTTGAATTAAACATAATATGCAACGAATGTCAAAAGATAAACATATGACCCGAAACACGCATATGACCCGCACGGACCCCACTCGATCGAGTACGAGAACCTACTCGATCGAGTTGAGGCTACTCGATCGAGTGCCCAATCATGCTCGATCGAGTGCCCCGACTCTTAACCCAAACAGACCTTTCGATCTCGACTTACTCGACCGAGTAGCCCGGATACTCGATCGAGTGACCCCATACTCGATCGAGTGCCCGAGGTACTCGATCGAGTGCCCAAAAACACGATTCTGGTCAAAATAACGACAAATACCCACTCGATCGAATCAAACCCACTCGATCGAGTCATGCAGACTCGTGAATACTACCCGAATGTTATCTCACATACCCTAACGTACTATGCATTCATTATTATTTCAACATTATGATTACAACTACGCATTCAAATCTGCGCGACTCCTCATACAATCAACAAAATAATCTACTTCGTGTTATCAAGTGCCACGTTATAAACAACCATCATGCTTTTCATCCAATTCGTTATATAAAACACATATCATTGAACCTCTATTCTTCATGTTACTACTCACCAAAAGCCAAACGTTACCATCTATCATGCTCATATAACATTCAACTTTCAATCATGTATTACCCGCATGTTTTAAATTTTCATAACTTTTCATAACACAAACCACACCCATACACTACAAATCCAATTCCCATGTTGCTAATACAACAACATTACAAATCCACTTCATCACACATCATCATATACGAACTACTTTCTTTTTCTACCATATCATTCATCATTCTCATATACTTTTCCAACGATTCCAACCAACATGTAAGCCAACTATCATGCAACATGCTTTCAACAAACCATATACAAAGACAATTAACATACACGTCGCACATATACACACGGACTCCACGTTCCCATACCATGTGATTGGCTTAAGTATCATGGGGCCAAGATTTTGAAGTGAGGGCGCCTACTCACCCAAAACCTAGCATCAACCGGGGCTCCCATTACACATACACCAGGTTCATTTTATTAGACTCCCTATGTTCATTATGTTCATTTGTTACAGTTCCAAAATCGTCGCTCTCGATACCATTTGAAGTAACACCCCATACTCCAAGTGCCTTACCAGGATCACTCGGGTATAAGGATACTACCATCTCGGTTGCCCGAGGTACCGAATATCATAAGACAATAAAGAAACGTACTTTTAAAGTAATTATAGATTAAGTGATTACATGTTCAAATCAAAGCTAATAAAAGAAATTACAAGGTTCTCATACGGTCCACTGACTAAAACTATCAAAGCTACTAGACTTCGTCCGACACAAATGGAAGACTTCTAATCGCCACGTGATGACTCATCCCCTATCCCATACGCGTCATATCACACCGCTCAATAACCGCTCACCACCCCCGAATGGATCACCACGCGTTTTTAAAACATTTAAACGGGGGGTCATTTACTAATCACACAATTCAATACATATATCAACAATAAGATAAACAGACAATTTGAACTGTCACACACACACACCACCAACTCCCATCGTCTCAATACCGATCGTCCTTTGGACCGAGTCCCGCGATGGGGGACCGCAGCCGTTCCCACCTAAGCCCCGCTCATCATACCGAGCGATAACCCCGTCCCATTAATGTGCACATCCCCTTCCGTGGCGGGTTCCACGAAGGGCGAAACTAGGGCGTGAGATCACTCCCGCAAGTGACCCCACTCGCCGAGAACGCATCTCGAGAACCATCAACAAACACAACCACAATCAAAATCACAATCACAATCATCATATCAAACAACTAACTACAAAGACATCACCAATATCCCATTATGGGACTAATGCGAGTAGGAAATCCTACCCGGAAAGCACAACATGCAGACGGTATCTCAAATTTGTATCAAAACGGCTCCTCTACGAATTCTCCTCCTATCATACAAACACATAAAGACTACACATCACAAACTACACACCAAAACCCCCAATTCCTAAATTAGGGTTTAACCAATCTTAACAAAACATTATAAAAACTATATTAAAAGCTTACCCTCGACGCAAGGAACTCAACGGTACGAATAACGACAAGAATCGACCGATGAACTCCGGAATTGCTAAGAATGCGATTAGGAAGAAGAACTAGTTGCTTTCTCTCTTAAACAGGGTTTTTGGTTTTGTAAAAGTGATTTAAAACAATGTCGACGAAGCTTAAATACCTTAATCGCATAATTAACAAAACCCGAGAAAACTCCCCGCAAAACCGGACACTCGATCGAGTACCCAAGGTACTCGATCGAGTACCCCCTTACTCGATCGAGTACCCCAGCTACTCGATCGAGTACCCAACAGGTCAGAAACTATTTTATCTCGCAACTTGCCCTTACTCGACAGAGTAAGGGCTACTCGATAGAGTACCCCAAGACTTATAAATACGGAGTATTACAGTCTTCCCTCCTTAAAAGGAACTTCGTCCCCGAAGTTCAACCCATACATAAAAACAACCATACAGACTCGACCAAGACACAACAACTTAGCTAAGGACTCAAGAACTCGACCGAACATAGAACATGAACTCTTAACACCCACTCCACCAACTATGTTAACTTCCACAACATGACTCACTATATCGTATCTACCACATATATATCTCTCACGACACCAACTCCATAAATAACCAACTACCATCCCCTAATGCTGCTAGCTCCATAATATCATCAACTATCAAATCCAATACCAAGACACTCATAGACATCAAACGGAATGTTACACTTAGTCTACTTTAAGACTAAGGAGGAGCATGAGGAGCATCTGAGGATTGTGTTGCAGGCTCTGAGGGAGCATGAGTTATATGCTAAGCTGTCCAAGTGTGAGTTCTGGTTAGAGAAAGTTGCTTTTCTGGGGCATGTGATCTCTAAGGAGGGAGTAGCTGTGAATCCGGCGAAGATTGAGGCAGTGACAAAGTGGGAAGCACCAAAGAATGTTGCTGAGATCAGGAGTTTCTTGGGTTTAGCTGGATACTACAGATGGTTCGTGAAAGATTTCTCCAAGACAGCTAGACCTATGACAGCTTTAATGAGGAAAGAGAACATTTTTCGTTAGGATGAGAGTTGTGAGAAGGCGTTCCAAACATTAAAGGAGCGTTTGACCACAGCTCCTATCTTAGCATTGCCTGAAGGAATCGAGAACTTTGAGGTTTATACAGATGCCTCAAAGAATGGGTTGGGATGTGTGTTGATGCAGAACGGTAAGGTGATTGCCTATGCTTCTAGGCAATTGAAGTCGTATGAGGAGAATTATCCTACACATGATCTAAAGTTGGGTGCAGTGGTGTTTTCTCTCAAGATTTGGAGACATTACCTTTATGGGGCGACCTTTAAGGTATTTTCAGATCACAAGAGTCTCAAGTACATCTTCACTCAAAAGGAGTTGAACATCAGACAGAGGAGGTGGATGGAGCTGATTGGCGATTATGACATGGATATTATCTACCATGAAGGGAAAGCCAATGTTGTTGCAGATGCTTTGAGTAGGAAGAGTGTACATTCCTTGTGTACAGCTCTATCTTTGATGAGGTTGAGAGATGAGGTGGGGAAGTTTGGTATACATATGATGCAGAGAGGAGATGTTGTGGGAGATTTGACAGTACAGCCTGATCTTTATGAGGATATTCATGGTAAACAGGATTTGGATCCTAACATGGTTGAGTGGAGAGCTGGAGTAGAGAAAGGGACAGTGTCTCGATTCTCCATTCATACAGATGGTAGTTTGAGGTTCGATGGTAGGTGGTGTGTCCCTAATGATGAGAAGCTGAAAAAGACAATCATGACAGAGGCACATTGTACACCATATTCAGTACATCCAGGTGGTGACAAGTTATACAAGGATTTGAAGAACACGTTTTAGTGGCATGGGATGAAGAAAGAAATAGCAGAGTTTGTGGCGCATTGTTTGACATGCCAGAGAGTTAAAGGGGAACAACGACGACCACAAGGTAAGATTCAGTCTTTAGAGGTACCCGAGTGGACGTGGGAATCCATTTCTATGGATTTTATCGTGGGTTTGCCAAAGAGTCAACAGGGTAATAATATGATATGGGTGATAGTGGATCGACTGACCAAGTCAGCTCACTTTGTGCCAATGAAAGATACATGGACTAAAGCACAATTGGCTATGGCTTATCGAAATAATGTGCTTAAGTTACATGGAGTCCCTAAGGACATAGTGTCTGACAGAGATGCGAGATTTATCTCAAGGTTTTGTAAAGAGTTGCAGGAATCTTTGGGAACAACTTTGAAGATGAGTACAGCTTTTCATCCTGCGACAGACGGTCAGACTGAGAGAACAATCAAAACTCTTGAGGATATGTTACGGGCTTGTGTGATGGACTTTGGTGGTAGCTGGGAACAGAGGTTGGATTTGATAGAGTTTTCTTACAACAACAGCTATCACACTAGTATTGGCATGGCACCGTTTGAGGCTTTATATGGGAGGAGATGCAGGAGTCCGATTTGTTGGGACTACAGTGCTGAGGCAGTGGTTCTAGGACCAGAGATGGTACATGAGATGGTTGAACAGATAAAGATAATCAGGGAACAGATGAGAGCAGCTCAGGATAGGCAAAAGAGTTATGCAGATCTACATCGCCGGGATATAGAGTTTCAGGTTGGGGACAAGGTTCTTCTGAAAGTGTCTCCTATGCGTGGGGTTATGAGATTTGGGAAGAAAGGCAAGCTGAGTCAGAAGTTCATCGGACCTTATACGATCTTAGAGCGAGTTGGGGAGGTTGCTTATCGTCTAGTTTTACCGGCTGCGTTAGAGAGAGTGCATAATGTGTTTCATGTATCGCAGCTACGGAAGTATGTGAGTAACCCATCACATGTGTTAGAGGCAGAGAGCTTAGAGCTAGATGAGTCTTTATCATATCTTGAGGTACCTAAGCAGATTCTTGATCGGAAGGTTAGGAAGACTAGGAGTGGTGAGACAGTTTTGCTTAAGATCCTTTGGTCTAACCACTAGACTGAGGAAGCTACATGGGAGGCAGAGGATGCCATGAGAGAGCGCTACCCTTTCCTTTTTGATCAGGTATGTATGGTTACGGGGACATAACCTTGTTTCTTTTAGGGGGGTAGGAGATGATCGCAAAGAGTTTTTATGAGTTTTATACCCTTTTTGTGTTGTGTCGGCATGGTTGTTGTCGTTGAGTCGGGTTGAGTTTGGGTTAGTAACATGTTTTTATGTTGAGTTTTGTTTTGTGTTGTTGAGTCGGGAATGCGTAGTGTGTGTCTATGTTTTGTTGTGGTTTGAACTTCGGGGACGAAGTTCTTTTTAAGGAGGGAAGACTGTAATACTACGTATTTATGAGTCTTGGGGTACTCTATCGAGTAGGCCTTACTCTGTCGAGTAAGGGCGTGTTGCGGATTAAAATAGTTTTTGACCTGTTGAGTACTCGATCGAGTAACGTGGGTACTCGATCGAGTAAGGGGGCACTCGATCGAGTACCTTAGCTACTCGATCGAGTAGCCGGTTTACGGGGGTTGTTTTCTCGGGTTTTGTTAATAATGCGATTAGAGTATATAATACTTCCGTCATTGTTCCTAAATCACTTTTCAAAACCTAATCACTGTGAGAAGAGAAAGCAAACTACGTCATTAGCTTTAATCGCATTGTTGGCAAATCCCGGAGCTTGAAAGGTCGGATTTCACTTTCCTTTATACCGTTGTGATCCTTACGTCGAGGGTAAGACCTATATACCATTTTTATGATGTTTCTTTAAAGTTGGTTAAACCCTAGTTTGGGGGATTTGGGGGTTTTGTTGTTTGTATGATTGGTAGTAATTATGTGTATGTATGATAGGAGGAGGATTTGTAGAAGAGGCTTTTTGATACAGCTGTTGAGATCGTCTGATAGTTGTGCTTTCCAGGTAGGGTTTCTCTACTCAGTATTACTTACATAATGTGTGGTGATTGTGCTGTAGTTAGTGTTGTTGATAGATTCAGACGGTTGCGATATTGTTTTGTGATTGTGATTGTTTATCTCTGGTTCTCGAGATGCGTTCTCGGCTGAGTGGAGTCACTTGCGGGAGTGGCTTCACGCCCTAGTTTCGCCCTTCGTGGAACCCGCCACGGAAGGGGATGTGACCATTAATGGGACAGGGTTATCGCTTGGTATGATGAGCGGGGATTTGGTGGGTACGGCTGCGGTCCCCCACTGGCAGGGCTGGTCTAGTGGACTGTCGGTGACGGAGATGGAGTGGAGTGGATGATTGTGTATGATTGTTTGAAATTTTGTATTAGTTCTTGTATTGTTGGTTATGTAAATTATGTAAATAGTATCGACCCCGTTTATTGTTTTAAAACCTGCGGTGATCCATTCGGGGATGGTGAGCAGATATTGAGCAGGTATGAGTTGAGTACTGGGATAGCTGGGATGTGCCACGGTGTGATGATAGAAGTCTTCCGCTGTAGCTAGTAGTTTTCATAAACATTTCAGTTTAATCAGTAGACAGTCAGTTTGAGAACAAGTATTCGTACTTTTGGTTTTGGTTTTGAGATTGTAACCTTTCACTAAAGTATTTCTATTTAAACGTTGTTTCATTATTGTTTATTTAATTATCATTGCCTCGGGTAACCGAGATGGTAGAACTTCCATGCCTTAAGTGGTCCTGGTAAGGCACTTGGAGTATGGGGGTGTTACACTTTTACCATCCGTTTTGCATGCATTTGGAGGAAGAGTGAATTTGGAGCGGAAATGTAGCTGTCTTGGAATGCGTGAAGCCGTTTCGGGAGCTAAAAGACAAGTCAAAACTGATACTAACGAGATTTTGAGCTGCTGAAGTTAGATATCACTCGATCGAGTACATTATTGGTCGATCGAGTGGTTTTAGATCAAATAATAGGTCGATCGAGTACTTATTCAATTCGATCGAACAGTGTCTATTTAGTGTTTACTCGATCGAGTATTTATTTTACTCCATCGAATGGTTTGAGTCTGATTCTGCTCGATCGAGTGGTTTTAAATCACTCGATCGAGTGGTTTCTCTAATGGGCTCGGGCTTTTTAGTTTATTTCGTCATTAGGGTTAATAAAATCGTCTTTCTTATAAATAGGAAGACGATAGAACAGTTCAGGGGCTCCGAGGAGTAATAGACACTACTTTTCTTCTGTTTCCTACTGTTCTCTGCTTCTCATTTTCCGGATCTTTTCCACTGTAACTTTCTTTCCTTTTTATCTTTTCATCCTTTATTTAATTAATGCTTATTGTTATTCTACCCTTTATTCTTGTTCTTCATTTATTTATGTCTAGCTAATTTCTCTGCTAGGATTAGAGGAGTCGATGATTATTGTTAATTGTTAATTAGTTTGCAGATCTGTCATTGTTATTATGTCTTTGTTGTTTATCACTGCTTTAATTGTATCCTGCTAGTTTAGTCGACACAACTAGCCTTTTAATTTTCGTAAGCCTTGACCTGGACCGGAAGGTTGGAAGGGGTGAGACCTGCAGTGAGCATTAGGGCACTTTAGTGAGGGCGGAAGCTAAGCTATTAGTGTTTTAGGGCGAATTGAGACCGGAAGGAGATATTCGTTGCCCCTTAGACTGATACAACTGACTGATCTGTGACCTTAGCTGCAATTGACTGATAATCATTGATGACCCAATATCCTAGTCCCCCTTTCTTATTATTAATCTCTCTTTTTATTTCCTCTTTCCTTTATTTCAGTAGTTTAATTAAATCAATTAAAACCCCCATCTTGTGACCTCAGACGGACTAAATTGACAAGTAGATAGTGACCGCCTCCCTGTGGAGATCGACCCTACTTACCGCTGACTTCTGTTAGTTGTACTTAGGTATTTTATTTTTGGTACCTGACGCCGGTATCAAGTGAAACCCTCAATCAAAATCCCAAGTTATATTCTTTTAAATCCGATATCCTAGAACTTTACCTACCAACGAGTTCTCAAGAACAAGGTCTTAGTTGTAACAACACTTTACCACCTCATATTTGCTCATTCTAACTCCATAAATTGAAAATATGTTCTTTAACTTAACAATTGGTGTCAACCATACCATTATCCTTTCTAGTTACTAAAACAAGTGCTAAGACTTTCCAACAATGTAGCTTACTCTCACTCTCATACCATACCTCAAGTAGTAATCAATATCACTCACTTAAACCAACTAATAATCACACCATTAGCTTTTCTCATATGGTTATACACATTATCAAACTCTCATGTCCAAAGTGATTAAGGAAGCCAATCAAAAACTCGACTTACTTAGTCAATTCTATATCCTCAAACCCACCATTCAATTTCATCCACCTTAGGTCAAGTACTAAGCACTAGTATCCCAAACATAAATAACAAAACCAAGTTCTATAACCTTAGTAACAAATGCATCTCACACCTGACACACGGAATTCACCAATCAACTATACTCACTTTATCAAGGATCTAGGTATAAGAACCATCAAGTATGTCTCATCACACTACCTAAGTCTTTCTAACATTACAACCTCTCAAAACCAGGTTTAAGGGTCAAACACAACAATCTCCTCAAAAGTCAAATTTTCCAACCATGGTCAACATTCCTCAAAAGAAAGAGTATCATCAAAAGGCGTTAAGGGAGGATAAGCAAGGAACAAAGGATAAGTTAGGAGTACAAGTGTATCTTTCAAAGTAAAATGGAAGAGAGTTGAGAAGGAGGATAAGCACCGAGAGATAAAGAATAAGGCAAGTTACACAAAGAATGAGAAACATCTTCGAGGAAGTAGAAGCATTCTTCAAAGTTGAACAAATCTTCAATCCTCGGCAATAGGAACCAAATCTTGATCATCACATTGGTAAGTTTACGGTCATTGATCCAAGGGCACAACAATTATAAAATGACAATCAACAAACATGTTAGAACCTAACAAAGAGCAAACACACTACAGACTACCACCTTAGGTCGTTAAGTCTACCCATCTCTCATTCATTATTCAAGGTCAAGTTCACATTTAAATTTGGGGTACACATGTGTGCGTCGGGAGCAACATATGCTCTGATACCAACTGTGACACCTCGCGATAAAGCGGAAAATATAACTAATAAATTAAAGCGGAAATTTGTGATATTTTAAAAACTTTTAAAATTACTAGTTAAAGAATAGCACGCGGGTGCCACTAATGAAATGAAACAAATACAGCAATAGACAAATTTAGGTTATTACAACCCAAGTCTAGAAAACGGGGAAAAGATATCCCACGAATAAACATATAAGGGGGTTTCTAAACTAGCAACTAAGGCCCAAGGGTTTAGTTCTCGCTAGCCCAAACGTCTTCCCCACGTAAGCATCTTCACCACCTGTCATTCATGTAAACATGAACGCCACAGTCAGTGGGGAGTAACTCAAGGTTCTCCCAGCCACAATATATCGAAACGAACATAGCAAA
The DNA here is from genome assembly GCF_048544455.1 of Silene latifolia. Taxonomy (NCBI): domain Eukaryota; kingdom Viridiplantae; phylum Streptophyta; class Magnoliopsida; order Caryophyllales; family Caryophyllaceae; genus Silene; species Silene latifolia. Next base: position 438,300,787 of record NC_133538.1, on the reverse strand, counting down.
GAACATAAACAAACAATCATACTAGATAAGACATTAGTTAATCGAATCATAACTAAACATGGGATCATACGTGTTTAAACTAACAAGGAATAAAGAAATTATGGAATAAACAGGTAAGGCCTAAGCAACAATAAATAAATGGGGAAAAAAGACAAGGAAAAAGACACGACCACTTAGCCACGAGCACGTATTTCAAGGAGATATGATCAAAGTAACCATACAAATAATGCAAGACATTTATCACTCTTAGAATATAATTTTCCTGGGTAGGACTACGATAATAATACGGTCCTAGTCTAAATCTGCAGTTTCTCGGGTGTACATCCCGATTCGACGTGCGCCAGCACAGCACGCACCCAAGACTCGACTACTAAGGAGACCGAGTATCCCAATCGCCAGAACAGCACGAAAGTGGTGGAAAGACTAAGATAAGACTCACTTGCGTAACAAAGACAAGTGGCCAAAAGCCGTACTTTGCGAACAACACAAGTAGGCCAAAACCGTACTTGCGTAACAAAGATAAGTAGGTCAAACCCGTGCTTTCCAGAACAGCACAAGCAGGGCAAAAATGTATGTCAAGCACATACGATGGTAATATGGCATTTCTACAAGAATACGATTCTTACAAGTAATTATTTATAATAACCTTTTCATGCTTGCAACATATAAATAAACATTTCATTTCATAATTATACATGTCGGTTAAATAGAATAAACAAGTACAACAAACAAGTACATGGGACGGGATTATTAATGTCACACTCATACTTATGGCTTGCATCTCACCATAAGTACGGATGGGAACATCGGTCCCGACGATCATATCGCAACTATAGGGCCTATGGCTCACCCCTAGTGTCTGATAGGACCACGACTCACACCACCGAACAATACAAGATATTATCAAGGATGTGACCCTTCACAAATAATTATTTAACAATAAATATCTCATACTTGTCTTATGCAGATAAATATTTCATTTTATGATTTATCATGCCGATTAAATAAGACATAATGAATGATAATGAATAATTTACGTTATATGAAAATTACGGAATAAAATGTGACCAAGTCCAAGTGACTCATTTATGAGCCCAATAAGTAAATCGTGTGAAATCCAATGAATGGACTAGGATAAACCCAATAAATAAATCATGTGGAGTCCAATTGACTTATCAAGTCAAGCCCAACTGAATAAATGTGTGAAAGGGCGATATTAACGAGTTACGTTAAATAAAATGCGGGACGGTTATTTTATCATATGTTATATAAACCAAACTAGTGCCAAAAACAATTTATAAACATAACTTAAGAGATATTTGACACGAGATTATCGAGTATAACCACGATGGAATCAAACATGGCCCACAATATCACATATGGGCCGGTCCAAATATGAAACACAAGCACCCGGCCCAAAGTGCCAACACCACAATTTCCATAAGAGAAAAGGAAGAAACAAAGGAATGGGATAAGAGGATGGGGAGCACGAGTATGCAACCCTGCCCCGTGACTACCCCCGACACAACCAGTGCGTGGCCACACCGTCAGCCAACTGCCGGCCACCAGCCCAGCCACGCTACAACCACAGTCTGTCCCCCATTACCAACCAGCCCAACCGAGTTCGACCCGACTACAACCAACCGCACGAGCAGCTGTAAAATAAAGGAGTAACCACGTCCAATACGCGATGTAAAAACAGGACACCCACCGTCTACAATCTGAGTTTTTCAAGCGGAGAATATCGAGTATTCAAGTGACGATAGTAGCGTAAAGCCGCCAACAAGGAATGGATTCGAAGGGACCATTCAGCCCGTTCCAAAACAGGGAACGAAAACGGTAGAACGGAGGGTAAAATAGGGTGAGAAGCCTAGCAAATAAGTGATTTCAGACAAACAACCCAAAGACAAATTTGAGACGGAGTGAGTACGACTTAAACAAGGATGACGCCATTAGATTTCTGCCATAAATGAGCCCAAAAAACCAGCAAGGAAAGCATACGGTTACTCGAAATGACAACAAGCAATACTCGGGTTTCGGAGGTGACAAAACCGGGACAATTAAGCCATGGGAACGACTAATCACCAATTAAAACGACCACCAGCTTAACATAATTAATTCCATACACGAGAAAACACATAAAGATTAAAACTTTAAGACGAATGAGTATAAAACCGAGTTGAAGGGGATGGAATATCGACTCATTGTCGAGTAACCTATCACCGTTACCTTAACTCTTCGAATTCTTGAGTAAAAACATCCATAACACGAGCCTATCTTCAGTCTTCAACTAAAAAGGAGGAAAACGAGTAACATGGGTCACAAAACCGAGTTTGTAATAAGATGCCCATTTCGAAAATTCAACAAAATCAAAGCTTTCTTACCTTAAAAGATGAAGGAGGAAGTAAGGATGAGAATGGTGTAAAAATTAAGAAGAAAGGTGGAGGAAATGAGCCGGAATATGCGTTTGAAGCTCGGCCAAAAATGGCGTCTGGAGCTTGAGTTTTGTGTCTTTGTTCGCAGGGGAAGAAGAGGAAAAAAGTGAGGAATAAACGGGGGTGTGGGGTTTGCGTGAAATCAACAACGACCACCAAATAAAAATATCTAATATCAATAATATATAATAATTATATATATATATATATGTGTATATATATATATATATATATATATATATATATATATATATATATATATATATATATATATGTATATGTGTGTATATATATATATTATAATAATAACATATGATGATAATAATGATTTATAATAATAGTAGAAGGGATGTTTAAGGTAAAGTGTAAGAGGGTAGGTGAGCATGTTGTCACTTTTCGATTGGTCCGCGCTTAGATAAGATTCCCCATTGAAATGTGACGGTCTAATGCTAGACGAAAAAAATGTTTCGAGTTTATTTTAACTTGAGACAGAGACTAATATTATTACTGTCACTATTATTATCCAACCAAAAATACGTATACATATATTCTTATATAAATTATATCTTAAAAATATAATTTAATAATACGTATTTTTATATAAACGAGCTTTTATATATTACTTTTATAAAAATCGTGTTTGACATAAAATTGATCAAATTGAATAATTCAAAAATATAAAATAAAGTAATCAAACGGTTCAATAAATTTTAAATGTCAAAAAGGGAAATTCGCGGGTGTTACAATAGTTGTCTCTACCAACCGTAAATATGCATTCCAACCAAACAAGACCAAGTCACATGCCGAGGACTTACAAATATGGTGAAGTAAGGTAATTGGGTAAGAAGAGGCAAAATATTTTGGAGATGTGGAGATAAGAGCCAAGCTGGTACCGAACGAAACCAATAGTAAACAAATCCCTCTTAAACAACCCAACTGTTTAACATAAAACGATGCCATAACTGGCATAAAACTCACGCACCAAAACGAGAATTACTCCTCATATAATATGGAACAAGAGCATAGGAGTGAACCATCTTCTTTTTCAACTTGATTTTCATATTTTTTTTCCTTATTTCACGTGTTTTTTTTCTTTCTTTTTTCTCATTCTTCCATTTCCTTCTTCTCAGACCCTTCACAACAAATATAAATGCCAAGATCGATAGATACACACGTACCCAAAAATATTAACCGTACTAGCTCGACTAGGGTAGGCTATATAAGAATGTGGTTAACAAATAGGTAAAAAAAAATCAATATGGCTATGTGAGGCTCAAGGGTAAAATAAGAAGAAAAAGGATGCCTCTCCACATGTGACACCGCCACTAACTCGAATGCATACAGGTACTAAGAGACAAAAATCATGTTTATGCAAATCGATGTTACATGTCTTATAAGGAGTACTACCCTCATCCTAGAATGAAACTGATCATGAATGTCATCAGTTTATTTAGCTCTATACCTCATAAATTTTGAGTAGGTTGCCGATATTAAGTCAAGTCTATTCGTTCAGAAAAGTTGATCACAAACTCGTAGATTATGCAACAACCGTACAGGAAAGGCAATGGCAAAGCAAGGCTTGGGCTATAAAAAAAACACAGATGCAGTTTCATCATTGTTATCTAACCGATCCGACTCGATCTAAAATGCAAAATAAAACATGTTTTTGTAATTTTTTTTTCAATTTTATCAAATTTTTCAATTTTTTTTATTTTTTGAATTTTTAGTGGAAAAGGAAAAACAATGCATACGTAAATGCAATAAACATGCAAACAAAAACGCAATAAAAATGCAAATGGATGCAAATAGACAGATGCATACCCTCCCCAAACCAAATCACACAATGCCCTCATTGCGTTCAGCAAACACTAGCAGCAGTGCAAAAAAATAAAGGGAAAGGGGGGTACGCGGACGAAATGAAAACAAACAAAGGAATGCAGAAGCAACGGGAACTTACAATTTAATGACCTCCCCAAACCAGCCAACAACAAGGGAGGTCGTGGCCAGCTGCCACTATTCATCACCCACAACAAAAATCGGGCTCGTCATAGTCTTATACACTCGTTGGTTACCAAGGTTAGTCGATCGACGGTTTTATGAAGTAATATGTTAGGGTTAGACGGCAATCCACCTGGCTGCCTAATTTTATTTTGGCTCAATAACTGGGCAATTTGATTGTCCAAAACATTATTGTGAGCCAACAATTGAGCAATTAGAGCGTCCTTCTTTTGCGAAGCCGCCATTTGATGTTGTAACATAGCTTTAATGTCCGACATATCACTGTTTGAAGCCTGAGGAGGAGGCTGCAACTGTTGAAACTGCTGTTGAGTCAGCCTATTAAAGTTCCCTTGTGGTTTATTACCACGATTTTGAGGGATAATGTAAGGGTTGGTCGGCGCAGGGGTAGGATGAAACCCACTCTGATTTCTCTTAACGAAGAAATTAGAATACGGAGTACCTTGCTTGAAAGATTGATAAGCATGAACTTGTTCTAAAGTACTCATACATCCAGCTGCAACATGATCATGAGCACCACATCGCTCACAAGGGACCTCCTACTGAACCAAAGCATTAACTGTCTGTTGATTTCCCATGCACTGGGATGTCTTTAGTTCAGCAATCTGGGCAATTAGAGCCTCTAGCTGAGTTGCGATTACACTATCCGTACCACCTCCCCTTTTGCTACCCCGTGGATTACCATACTCAGCGGTGTGAGTAGCTATGTGATCAATTAGTTTCCAGGCATTGGCATCATTGGTGTTGTCCTGGAATCTCCCGTTGGCAGCTGAATCAAGTAAGGCTCTATGATCGTCATACAGCTCGTTGTAAAACTGGTTACAGAGGATCCAGATCTGGAAACCATGGTGAGGGACTGAACGAACCAATCTTTTAAAATGAACCCATGCCTCGATTAAGTCCTCAGTAGGACCTTGTTTGAAGCTAGTGATTTGATTTCTAAGGGCATTTGTCTTCTGGGGCAGAAAATATCTCTTGTAGAAGGCAAGAGCTAAGTTGTTCCAGTCTGTAATACCATGAGCTTCCGTATCCAAGTCATGTAGCCACTCCACAACATCATCTCGCAGGGAGAAAGGGAAGTGTCTGTTTGACTTGGTCTTGAGTCACCCTCGCACCCAAAGGAACGGAGTAGCAGTAACTAACAAACTTTTCCATGTGTTTAGCTGGGTCCTCACCAGCTCCTCCTTCAAATAAATTTCGCTCTACCAGATTGATGTAAGATGGGAGAATTTCAAAAGTACATGTATCCGTAGTGGGGAGCTTGAATCCCTTGGGAAGGAAGGCAAGGGTAGGCTCAGAGTGACTTCCTAAAGTTGGCATGATTGTAGTAGGAGCTAAAGATTGATTTTCTGCAATAAATGTGGCGTAAGCTGAATCAAGCGTACTCAAGTCTTATGCTTGATATATTTCCTTCCAAAAGTTTCGCCTAGCACAGAGAGTCCTTTATGGTTCTGGATCAAATGGTATGAGTTCAGACCTGGGCATAAACAAAACTAGCACTAAAGGGTGAGAAACGGTCTCAAGGAACACAAGTTCCTTGAGACTAGAGACAAACTAAAATGAAACAAGTAGAAACACACGTCGCCTCCCCGGCAACGGCGCCAAAATTTGACACTGCTGTCGCAACCTATCAAAAATAAACCAACTGTTCTCTAACTAATATAGCTAGGGAAGTCGGTATCGTATCCACAGGGAGGCTATTTGAAATCTAATTGTCAATTTAAGTCTGTCTGAGTCACAAATTTGGGGGTTTGAATTGGGTTTGTCTATTAACTAAGGTAGTAAACAAAAGGGAATAAATTGATAAATGATTTCAAATAAGAGAGTAACAGCTAGGATGATCGGTTCACCACGGTCTACAACGATCTAAGGTAAAGTCAACGGTCATCAATAAACGGTCTGAAGGGTATTGAACAGGTCCTCTCGGTCCACTATTCGCCCTAGAATTCTAATGTAGCTCTCACCCTAATTAGAGTATCCTATTGTTCATAGCAAGTCTTCGCCTTTTCCAATCTCTCGATCCAGGTCAAGGTTTAGCAAGATGGTTAATTAATTACGTGCACTTAATTAATCAAACCGCAATCAGATGCTACGATTAACAATTCAGACGGAGTAACCTGCGAGACCTAATAACCTAACATAATATCGTCATAAAACCACAGATCCCCTAAATCCTAGCACAAGGGATTTAGCTATGCATAATTAAATGGGAAACAACAATTAAAGTAGAGGAGAAAACTAAGAATTGCATGACGGAATTAAATAGATATTCAACTAGCATAAAACGGAATTAATAAGAACAATAAAAGAACAATAATAAAAATAAAGCAGATGGACGAAGAACAACTGAAATTACCGAAAGTGAAAGGAAAGGAATTACAAGTTTAGATCCGAAAATTGAAAGAGCAAAATAACGTGTAAACTATGTTTTGCAAAAGTAAAGAATGCCCTAGTAAAGTTCTCAGTTCGTCTTTATATAGAAAATAGCTGAGAATTATTAATTAAACGACTAATGGGCCGAATTAACAAGTTAAGCAAACACAGCCTAGTACGAAAATAGTCGATCGACCACAATTCCAGTCGATCGACTAATTCTCTGAGCAAAACCAGTCGATTGACCACTTTAGGCTGTCGATCGACTTTTTTGGGAGAACAGCAACGTCCGTCATCACTTTATCATGCTTCCTTACATCTTCAAGCATTCCAAGATGATCATTCCCGAGCTTAACTTCACTAGTATCTCGAATGCAACTCCGGGTACGGGTTTTGGCTTGTTTAACACTCTTTTGGGTCCAATTCTGCATAAAATACAAAATAACCCAAAGTAGCCGATTCATGGGAGAATAGTAGCTAGTCTCTACTAAATAAGCATAGAAATGCGTGCAAATGAGTAAAGTAAATGTATAAAATAGGCACGCATCAGTAGTAAATATAAAAGACAAACAACTACCAAGGTACTTTAAGATGATATAATTAAAGTGCCTCAAATGGTTTTCTTACAAAACTTTCAGCGAGAGAAATAAATAATAAAAATACGTTTTAATACAACTGTAGTGGAAATAAAAACAGTGTCTGAATAAATTAGGTGATCTCTAGACTCTGACGAAGGTCAACGTCCCATCCTCCCTCCAAGTATCCAGCACATCACAAGCTAACCTGAAATCAATTTCCTACCCAATATTTGGTTCATCACAGGTGTTCATGAATACACGGTCAACCACGAGGTTGGGTAGGATAACTAAACAACAATAAATGATACGATAACCTGCAATAAAATATAACCAAAGAACTCAAGCCAAGAGACCGTCATACACGGCATAACCGTGTGCCACAACTGACACACCACCACACAACAATGTCACAATGCTAGTAATGCTCAGGTCTACAGCGACCCCATGCCACCGTGCCTGGCCGACCAAAACCGCGCAAGTCCACGGCACTTCTACGTCCCCGTGCCTGGACGACCAAATAATCTCATTCGCAATGCCAATCCTCTTTCAAAACGCCAATAAACAACAGAGAACCAACCAACAGTGATAATAATATGATTATAAGATGCTCAAGACAACAATTATAACAATAAGCTCAAGATGGTATAATTATCATAAGACAATGCAACAACAATTTATCTCACGCCAACAATGCAATAACAATTCACCTTATATAAGAAATCACCAATTCACCAATTAAACAAAGTTGAGTAGTTAACCTACCTTTAGCAAATCTTCACCAATTCAATCAATTAAATTGAAAAGGTTATTCCACAAATCCACCACCTAATCATCAATTAAATTATATATAATTATAAATTATTCTTATTAATGAATATAAGATATAAACTACCCAACACAATTCCGCAAAAACCGTCTCAAACGCAACCCCACACACGGCTTGACCCGACGGCGGTCAACCTGTCGGTAAACAGTCCCCACGGTCATGGTCCAGGTCAACGGTCATGGTCAACGGTGCAGGTCAATGAGTCAAACGTAAACAATTGATGTGAAGCGATAAAATAACTTACCACAATTAATTAGTGCGAGAAGAAAACTCCGTCTTAAAGTTGTCTCATAAAATTGCTCTTCCTCACAAATTATATGTTGAGTTTTTTATGTGCAATAAATATGATGGTGAGGCATGAGTTGGGTATATATATAAATTGGTAGGAGGATGTGGAAAGTTCTAGGAAGTTGCTTAAATTATTAAACTAATCAAAATATCTAGGTAGTATAGATAACACCCAAACCACATACAACATTCCCCCTTCACTTGGTCCAACCGTGGTCAACCCACATGGCCAAACCGTGGTCTTTTGTACCCGTTTTTTTTTTTCTTTTCTACAATTATTATTTATTCACGTCTTATAAATTATAAATTATATTTATTAAAAATAAAACAATCAATAGTACCTGGATAGTGGATGTCCAAGGCACATAACTGTGATAAAAATCTGTTTCTTTCACGTGAACCCTTTGATGGAGGTAAGGTTACCATTGGAGATAACAAGAAAGGTAAAATTGTTGGTGTGGTAAGGTTGGTGTATCCTCTTCGCATGCTATTAGTGATGTGTATCTTGTAAGAGGACTCAAGCATAACCTACTAAGTATATCTCAATTATGTGATAAGGGAAACAAAGTAGTTTTTCATTCTGATACTTGTCGCATTATAATTGAGGGAATGAGTAGTGTTATTCTTGAAGGTCAACGAAAGAGAAATGTTTATATAGTTGATTTAAATGCTATTCCTACTAACTCTTTGTCGTACATGAAATCAATCATTGATGATCTATGTTTATGGCACAAAAGGTTTAGTCACATAAGCTCTCCTATACTGATCAAACTCAAAAAATAGGACTTGGTTAAATGTTTACCCCAAATCAAGTTTGATCAAGAAAAGATGTGTGACACATGTGCTCGTTGTAAATATGTGAGATCGTCGTTCAAGCCCAAAAGAGTGGTAAGCATAAATCAGGCTCTAGAACTCGTACACATGGATTTATGTGGCCCCATGAGGGTAAGAAGTAGAGGTGGATCCAGGTATGTTTTTGTTCTAGTCGATGATTATTCGAGGTATGTATGGCCTATATTCTTGCATTCTAAAGATGAGACTTTTGAGGAGTTTGTAAGCCTTATAAAACTCGTCCAAAATAAATATAAGTCTAATCTTATCTCTATTCATACGGATCATGGCGCCGAATTTGATAATCAAGAATTTATAGAATATTGTAGAGTTAATGGTGTAAGACATAACTTTTCTGCACCACGAACTCCACAACAAAACGGTGTTGTTGAACGTATGAATAGAACTTTAGAGGATATGGCATGTACCATGCTTTTATATAGTGGACTACCTCGCAATTTCAGGGCTGAAGCTATAAGTACTTCGTACTATATACACAACTGTGCTATGATCAGACCTATTTTAAATAAAACCCCTTATAAACTTCTTAGAGGTCGTAAACCTAATATATCTCATCTACGTTGCTTTGGGAGTAAGTGATTTGTCTATAACAATGGTAAAAACGGGTTGAGTAAGTTTGACCCTAAAAGTGATGAGGCCATTTTTATTGGATATTCTGATCATATCAAGTTTTATAAAGTTTTTAACAAAAGAACATTATGCATTAAAGAAAGCGCTCATGGAATATTTGATGAGAATAATGTTTTTGATAAGCCTTTACAGGATTAGGAAGAAGATATGGATGATCCGGATTTTTTTATGTCTAGAGATGATCCTCCAGAGTTGGATGGGGAAAATAAAGAGATTAACGGCACAAATGATGAACTTGAAAGACCTTCAAATCATAAAGGGAAGAGAGCTAAGACTATAGTTGATGATACTACAACCTCCTCTCAAAACTAGAATTTGGAAACTGAAGTTATAGTTGATGATGCTATAACTTTGAATCCAAATCAAAACAAAGAATCCAAAGTTATACCTGATTCTACTACAACCCCAGGATTGAATTCAGGGAGAACAACTCTTGATTCCCAATCATTTGAAGTAGGTGGCTCAAGTTCAAATGATGATGAAGTGCCTCAAGTTTCTAAGAAATTGAGATATAAATATTCTCATCCAATAGATATCATTCTTGGTAATTTGAAGAAAGGTGTTCAAACTTGAAGATCATTGAAAAACTTTTGTTCTTTCTACTCCTTCTTTCAACAATTGAACCTACCAACATTAAGGAAGCTCTTGCTGAACTAGATTGGATAATTGTTATGCAACAAGAGCTACAATAGTTCAAAAGGAACAAAGTTTAGCACTAGTTCCTAAACCAAAGGATCGAACTGTGATTGGCACAAGATGGGTGTAACACCCCGGCCCAAACCTAGGGTCGGGAGCAGTCACTCACGGTAGCTTCCCAGGCTGTGTACATAGCCCATAGATCAACACGAGTCCTTTCCAGCATATTTTGTCCTCACTCATGCACATCCCAGGAACCTTCCCAGGAGGTAACCCATCTTAAGACTACTCTCAGCCAAGCACGCTTAACTATTGAGTTCTTTCGCATGGATAACCAGAAAAGAAAGTGCACTTTGATGATATAAGTAGTACTTTCAACCCCTTTAAGCACTAGTCAGATTTTAAGCCTATCAATGGACCTCTTCAAGGGGTTACGTCACCCAAATAACGTATTCGGTTCAGTGGAATATTATAATGGGTGTTTAGAAACAAGTTGGATAACACAGGGTTTATTGTGCGAAACAAAGCAAGATTGGTTGTTCAAGGATACAATCACCAAGAAGGAATTGGTTATGACGAGACCTTCGCTTCCGTTGCTAGATTTGAGGCTATTCGATTATTAATAGCATTTGCAGCGCACAAAGGAATGAAATTATTTTAAATGGACGTTAAGACTTCATTTCTTAACGGTTATTTGGAAGAAGAAGTCTTTGTAGGGCAACCCCCTACACTTCTAGATAGCAAGTTTCAAAACCATGTCTTTAAATTAGATAAAGCTTTATATGGTTTGAAACAAGCGCCCAGGGCTTGGTACGATAGATTATCCAAGTTTCTACTTCAAAGTTATTTTAAAAGAGGATCTGTTGACAAGACCTTGTTCTTGAAATCCGAGGGTTCTGATTTATTAGTTGTTCAAATATATGTCGATGATATCATTTTTGGTTCAACTGATAATAAACTGTGCGTATATTTTTCAGATTTAATGACCTCGGAATTTGAAATGACCATGATGGGAGAACTTAAGTTCTTTCTAGGACTCCTAATCCAACAAATAAATGAAGGCATCATTAGTCACCAATAGAAATACATCAAAGAGCTTATCATAAAGTTTTTAATGGAAAATTCTCATCCAATGGCCACTCCAATGGTCACAGATAAGAAATTAACTAAAGATGAAGATGGTAAGTCGGTCGATGAGACAACTTACTGAGGTATGATTGGCTCACTTCTCTATTTAACTGCAAGTCGACCAGATATTATGTTTAGTGTATGTGTTTGTGCTCGATTTCAATCATGCCCTAAAGAATCACATATGATTACAGTAAAGATAATCTTGAGGTATTTGATTGGTACATCTAAGTTATACATATGGTATCCTCTCGAGTATAATTTCGATCTCATAGGTTATTTAGATGCAGACTATACAAGTTGTTCACTTGACAGGAAAAGTACATCTGGAATTGTTACGTTTGTTGGACCATGAATTATATCATGGGGGTTAAAGAAACAAAATTCAGTCGCCCTATCTACTGCTGAAGCTGAATATATTGTTGCCGCATTGGTATGTTCTCAGTTATTATAGCTTAAGCAACAATTATCTGATTATGGTGTTAATGTTGGGTGTGTTCCTATATTATGCAATAATACGAGTGCTATTATCATTTTTAAAAACTCCGCGCAGCACTCTCGTACTAAACATATAGAGATAAGACGCCATTTCTTGAGAGACCAAGTCGAAAAAGGAAATATAAAACTTGAATTTTGTAGTACGGAAAAATAATGGGCTGACATTTTGACAAAGGTGTTAGCTAGAGAACGTTTTGAAACTTTGCGGTTGGAAATCGGTTTAATCGGTGGCACCTAAACTATCATAAATATTTCATAACCTTATGACTGATTAGCTTTGACGAGATTGTATGTTTGTGTTCGTATTTTCTGCTGCAAGTATATTCTTTTATATTCTTTTATTATTTTATGAGAATATTCCGTTTGCTAGTCTGTTATATTTGGTGTTGTATAAAAACCATATTTTTCGTCCATCACTTATACATTCTAAGGTTTAGAGCTTCATAAACCAATGACATTCATGATTAGTTTCATTTAGGATGTGAGTAGTACTCCTTACATGGCATGTAACATCAAATTGCATAAGCATGAAATTTGTCTCTTATTGCCTGTATACACTCGGGTTTGTGGTGGTGACACATGTGGAGAGGCGACCCTTCCTTTATGTTTTACCCACTAGTCTCACATTAGCCAAATTTGACTCGTTTTGACCCATTTATTCAACTATATTCCTATATGGCGTACCCTAGTCAAGCTAGTCTTGTTGATATGTTTAGAAGTCTTGATGTGGTCAATATTGTTGCTTTTGTGATGGATATTGGAAGAAAGGTAAAAATGTTAAAAAAAAAAAGAATAAAAATGATATTGAAAAAAAAGATGGAAAGCGGAATTCTCTTGTTACTCCTATTCTTATCATTTCCATATTACCTGAGGAGTAGTGCTTGTTGATGTGAGTGAGTTTGTGCCATACTTGGCATTGTGCATCATTTTTCATGTTGGGTTGAAAAGTGGAATATGGCTACTTTTGGTTGTGATCGGTGCTAGCTTGGCTTTTACCTCCACATAAACAAATTATTTTGCCCCTTCTTACCCAATTACCTCACCACAGATTCATATGTAAGTCATCGGCATGTGTTTTGGACCTCGCTTGGTTGGAGTGTATATGTACGGTAGGTAGAGATATCTATCATGTTAGATTGCATGCATGCTTTTGTAGGTCGTAGTTAGGTGAGTGACTATTTTCATTCTCTCTCAAAATCTGTACTCAATCTTCGATCGTCTTATTTTGGTTTGTATTAAACACTTTATATTTAGGGGTTGCTTATGTTGAATTTGTTGTTATGCAATAATATTTGCTATGCCTTGATATTTCTTTCCTCGGTCTATATTACTCCAGTTGTTTTATGTCTTGTTCTTATCTTTTCGATGATGTCAAGAGGGGGAAGAAATGACCTTGATTTAGTATTTGCCTAAGCTTGCTCCTTGTCAAGACCTTTAATCTCTTAAGGTTCTTAGGTTCTTTAACTTTGAACACACAAATGTTTAGACCTTGCGTTCTATGTTTTATATTTAGATAGTATTATTTGAGGGGGGAACTACACACTGAAGGAAATGTAGATTCATATACATGTTAACATACTCTTATATGTCTAAATAATTTGTCATAAAATTAATTACGGATTTTATGCATGCAAACAATAATATAAATAGAGGAGAAATCATGTCCTTACATAGTAGATTTCGGCTATTAGGGCACAAGAGAGATCACCTTTCTCTTCTTGTTCTTGAGCATTTCCAATGGAAGAACAAAGATCTAAGTGTAAGATCTCTCCCTATGTATTATACCCAAGGCTCCTCTTAATATAATTAATATTACAAATACTAGTTATAATATTAATCAAAGGTAGAAAATTGAACCAAAAATTTATAAAACACTTATATTATTTCGGTTTTATGAGAGAAGATGAGGAGGATTTTTCTTCTCTCTAGAACTTGATTTTGGATGATAATGTTGGAATGAAAATAATACACTACACTTAGTATATTATTAGGTAAAAATTATAGAAAAACAATGATAGTTTTTTTCTTCCCCAAAACCGTGTAAGAGGAGAGCTATTGGGGAGCCAATGCATGGAAAAATTGTTCTTCACAAGGAACAATAGGCTTGCATGCCTAGACTTGCTTTTTCATCATTATGTTTTATCAACTAAATAAAACAATTAACTATCTTAATGCTCCCCAATTTTTCGGCACTTTACATAATATGGATCCCATATTATTTTTGTCAATTATCAATGTGTCACATGTCATATGTGACATAAATATGTTATGTATTTTTAACATATTAAAAATCAACGTATTAATAAAAATACGTCACATACAAAAATCGACTTAGTAATTTCATAATTACTTGTGCCAAAATATTTTACCATAAATTTCAACTGATTGAATTTATAATAATTCATTCATTTTAATTGTTACATTAAACAATTTATTTCATCCGAGTAATTATACAATTTAATTACTCAGACCGTATCTCATTTAATCACATTTCAATTTGATACGTAAATTTTACTTCCAAAATCGTCCGTCAATTTTCAAGTAATTTAATTAACTCGCAACGTTATACGATCAATTAAATAATCAATTAAGAGTGTTGCCCTTTAGGTATGACCTAGGGGTCAATCGATCACCACCGTCACACGACAAGTAATGTCAAACTCTAGTCACCAATCATTACCGATATATATTGACCAGTTGACAAAGAATAACAAAATTACTTCCCAATTGTATTCTTTAAAATGAGATTTAATAATGATATTTAAATCATGTGATCGCATTATTGTAGAGGACACATTTCCCAACAATCTCCCACTTGTCCTCGACAAGTGTGCGTCACCAATTCTCTTGTCCTATTACTATCTCCCACTCAATGCAAGGTGTCTTTCGGGTCGTACTTGCAAGTGATCATATCGAGAGTGGTTTCCTCGATCTGGAGAATAACTGATTGACCGGATTTATCCACTGTGGATACCTTCCGAGCGTGGCCACGCATTTCCAGTTCATTACTCCTCGAGTGGCCCTGAGATATTGTTATAACCCTGACTAGGGGTGGACAATTCCTATCGCACTCATTCCCTTCGGCTAGCCACAGCCATCATAACCCAAAATATGCCCATTTGACCCCATTTACGAAGGTCGTAGTAACACAAATCAAAGTTTATACGAAACTGTGCCATCTTAGGCGAATAGTCTCTAGTCAAAAGAATCGACTCATTAGAACACTATAGTAGCTCTCGCCACGACCAGGCTATATAAATTTGCCAGAACTCTATAAGCGGTCATTAGGCCCGACAAAATGTTCCTATGATCTGCCTATGTGATCGACTAGTCATCTCACATGACCGTATGGCACTTGAACTTGCCATCAATCGCCTCACACTCTAGTCACTTCGAGACGTCACCTCATATAAGTAACTATGGGCAAAACAATGTTAATCCATGTTCACTTTAACGGGGTTCAATTGTCTCTACAACCCGTTTGGATGTAACAAAGTATAAATTAAGGATAAAAGACAAATGCGATTATGAACATGAACAAAAACAACACTTTTATTTCATTTCAAAATCTAACAAAAATTTGGTACACGTTTAAGTCCCATGGACGCAACATGCCCATCATGCTTAGCCTGCGATAAAGGCTTGGTGAGCGGATCGGCTATGTTGTCATCCGTCCCAACCTTACAAATCGCAATTTCCTTTCTTTCAATGAAATCTCTTATTACATGATACTTTCTAAGTACATGTCTAGATCTATTACTAGACTTTGGCTCCTTAGCTTGGAAGATCGTCCCACTATTATCACAATAGAGAGTGATGGGATCATCGGCGGTAGGTACTACTTTTAGACCTTCCGTGAATTGCTTGATCCACATAGCTTCCTTGGCGCTTCGATCTTGCTATGTACTCGCCTCCGTTGTCGAATCCATGATTCTGACTTCCTTGAAGCTTCTCCCACTACGGCACCACCATTGAGCATGAAAACAAAACCGACTTGTGATTTCATGTCATCTCTATCTGTTTGAAAACTTGAGTCCGTGTATCCCGTAACACGCAACTCAGTGTCTCCTCCAAACACAAGGATAGAGTCCTTAGTTCTTCTCAAGTACTTAAGGATGTTCTTGACAACAATCCAGTGACTCTCACCTGGATTTCCTTGATATCTACTCGTCATGCTCAAGGCATACGAGACATCAGGACGTGTGCATATCATGGCATACATGATTGATCCAACAGCGGAAGCGTAAGGGATCAACTTCATGCGTTCAACATCATGGGGTTCGGAGGGACATTGAGTCTGGCTCAATATCGTTCCGGTTACCATAGGTACCAAACCCCTTTTGGATTTGTCCATGCTGAATCGTCGAAGAATCTTATCAACATAAGACTCTTGACTTAGTGCCAATATCCTCTTGGGTCTATCTCAATAGATCCGGATACCTAATATGCGTTGTGCCTTTCCTAAATCCTTCATTTGGAAGTGGTTACCTAACCACTTCTTAACAGAAGACAACATTGGAATATCATTTCTAATGAGTAGTATGTCATCGACATACAAGATTAGGAACACAACATTGCTCCCACTGAATTTCATGTATAAACATGGTTCCTCAACATTTCGAGTGAAACCATTTTCTTTTATCACATGATTGAATCGATGATTCCAACTTCTAGATGCTTGCTTAAGACCATAAATGGATCTCTTAAGCTTGCACACTTTGTTAGGATTTTTAGAATCAACAAAACCTTCGGGTTGTATCATGTACACCTCCTCTTCTAAATGCCCATTTAGAAAAGCGGTTTTGACATCCATTTGCCAAATTTCATAATCATGAAATGCGGCGATCGCTAACAAAATCCGTATGGATCTTAGCATGGCTACGGGGGCGAAGGTCTCATCATAATGGAGACCTTGGACTTGGGTAAATCCTTTTGCCACTAGCCTAGCTTTGTAGACATCGTCATGTCCTTCTATGCCATTTTTGACCTTGAATATCCATTTGCATTGGAGGGTCTTGCCCCTTTAGGCAAATCTACCAAGTCCCAAACTTGGTTTTCAAGCATAGAATCCATTTCGGACTTCATGGCTTCAAGCCATAAGGTGGAATTAGGACTAGAGATTGCGGCCTTGTAGGTGGCGGGCTCGTCACTTTCCATAAGCAACACATCGAGCGTTCCATCTTCTTCGATAAGTCCCACATATCGATCGGGATGGCGAATAACTCGGCCCGTCCTTCTTAGTGGAGGAGGTACAACCGCGTTAGACGACGAAGGAACATCTTCTTGCGTCTCTATCTCGGTTTGTGGCTCTTGAACTTCGTCAAGTTCAAAATTTCTCCCACTCTGTCTCTTAGAAATAAATTGACTTTCTAAGAAGACAGCCTCACTAGACACAAACACTTTGTTTTCTTGAGGTTTGTAGAAGTAGTAACCTCGAGAGGTCAAAGGATAACCTACAAAGATGCATTTTTCGGATCTTGGGGCAAGCTTGTTGTCGGGTTTAGCCTTGACGTAAGCATCACATCCCCAAATTTTCATATAGGATAGATTAGGAA
The DNA here is from genome assembly GCF_048544455.1 of Silene latifolia. Lineage (NCBI taxonomy): Eukaryota > Viridiplantae > Streptophyta > Magnoliopsida > Caryophyllales > Caryophyllaceae > Silene > Silene latifolia. The sequence continues at coordinate 438,282,972 of NC_133538.1, read as the reverse complement.
CTCTTCCTTTCCATGCCTCAAATGGAGTCTTTTCGGTGGCCTTAGTGGGACTATTATTTAAAGATAGAATTGCAGTTTGGATTGCAAATCCCCAAAACGAGTTCGGTAACTCGGTTTGACTCATCATGGATCGAACCATATCAAGTAGGGTTCGATTCCTCCTTTCGGCAACACCATTCAGTTGTGGTGTTCTGGGTGGAGAAAGTTGTGATATAATGCCACAACCTTTCAAGTGTGAATCAAATTCAAGACTAAGGTATTCACCACCACGATCGGATCGTAGTGCCTTAATCCTTTTGTTCAATTGGTTCTCTACTTCGTTTTGGAATTCCTTGAATTTCTCAAATGCTTCACTCTTGTGTTTCATTAAATAGATATACCCATATCTACTTAAGTCATCGGTGAAGGTTATAAAGTAGTCATAATTACCACGAGCGGTGATACTCATTGGTCCGCATACATCGGTGTGTATGAGTCCTAATAGTTCACTAGCCCGTGTCCCTTTACCACTAAAAGGATTACGAGTCATTTTGCCAAGTAGGCAATATTCGCATGTACCAAATGATTGATAATCAAATGGTGTAATCACATTAGTAGAAATTAATCTTTTGATGCGATTCTCGTTTATGTGACCTAATCGACAATGCCAAATGAACGCTTCACTTGGGTCACTTGTTTTGAGTTTCTTTGATTGAATGTTATAAATATCATTAGTCGGTTTTGAGGTCTCTAAAATGTAAATGCCATTTATGGAAGAAGCTTGGCCAATAACCAAATCATTCCTAGAAATAGAGCAACGATTGTTCTTAATGATAAAACAAAAACCGTCCATGTATAGCATGGCGATTGAAATAATGTTTTTAGAGAGCGTAGGAACATAAAAACAATTATGCAAATACAACTCAAAACCGTTTGGCAAAGCTAGAACATAAGTTCCTTTGGATTCGGCCGCTACCCGAGCTCCATTTCCAAGTCGAAGATCCACATCTCCCTTGCTAAGCTTCTCCACATCTCTTAAACCCTGTAAATGATTACAAAGGTGAGAACCACAACCGGTATCTAGTACCCATGTCGTAGTGGAAGTATAATTTATATCAATAACATAAATTTCTTTAGGAATTGTACCTTTTGGAGTAATGAGTCCTTCCCTTATATTTCACAAATACATAGGGCAATTCCTAAGCCAATGTCCCATGCCATAGCAATAATGGCACTCATCATTAACTTGCTTGAAGTTTTTGATTTTCTTTCCTTTCTTCTTGAACCTCTTGCCCTTTGAAGCAAGAACTTGATTGCTAGAGCTCCCACTAGCTTTGGCATCCTTATCTTCCAGAGATAAAGACCCTATAGATCGTATGAGGTAGTATTCCTGAGACGGACTCACACGAGGTCTAGTAGTAGTGGGTGGTTTAGAAGTGGTGATGAAATTAAGGTTTCCATCCGAACCTATCCCGAAATGAAGTTCTCTAGTTGTATCGAAATTATTGTTGGAGCATACGTCGTCAAGAACATGGTGATATGACTCAATGGTTATCGGTGCGGTAGCATTTGATGGATTCATTGTAATGCACTACAAATATGGAGGAAAGGAAATATTAACATTTGTCTTTTTAAATCATACTTGCAAATTTAACAAGATATGAACATTTATATAGTGACCTCTACCCAACTATAATAAATGATTCCAAGACCCAAATTCATATCAACTTAGGCACGGGGTAGCCGATGAAACCCTCATCAATATAACTCGGTGGATTAACCTTTTAATCGATTCTACTTTTAGAACTCTTGGTCGATAAAATTACTCTAATATTTATCTATAGCCCAAAACACATCAACAAGGGCACGGGTTAGCCGATGAAACCGTTATCAATTACTTTTGTTGAGTTCAATCCAAATTTCGAATAAATGTGTCCATTGTCCAAACCCACATTAATTTAGGCACGGGGTAGCCGATGAAACCCTCATCAATATGAATTCGGTGGATTTGACATTTATCACCCACTTCCCCTACGTAACAAGGTTTGTACCCGGGGTAGCCGAGTGCACTCCCTCGCGAAATAGGTTTTCATGGTTTCTACTATTTGGTAAGGCTATGTCTCAATTAGTTGTTTTAGCGAGAGGTCGTGTCAATTTTTTTATCTATCACGTTTTAAGTGAACTAAAGCGGTGAACTACGATAATTCTAATTGACACGGTCGATAAACTCGATAAAAGACAATGCATGTTTAGTTATGGCGATTTAGCGATGCATGTGACATAAAATAAAATGCAAGCATAAAGATAAATAAATCCTAGTATGGCCTTTCCTAAAATAGAAAAACTATTAATCTATTACATATTCAGAAACCAACTCCATTGGTCCCTTGAACTTCGGTTGTGGCACGCATCTCGAGGTAACACCGTCTTTATGTATCGCCATTCTTGAAGTAATCCGTCTTTTGGAACTCCGGAATGAATAAAATTACATAATAAATTACATAATTTCCTATTATACATTTGTAACTAAAATAAAATAAATCTATTAAATTACAAAACGGTGATACGAGATCACAATAAAAATTACAACCGAATCGATATTCCCATACATTTCGGGAAATACCAATTAAAATCTAAGGCCATACTAAGTAAAATTACATAATTCAAAAATTACATAAATTAAAATTATGACACTCATAAAGAAAATGCAGCATTATAATATGTATGAACATGCTCAATTTTTATGCTAAATCGCCTTTTAATTAGCCAATATCGTATATTACTCGGTTTTTACGGATTTGCGTGATTTCAACATTTTATAATCACAAAAATGCATAAACTCATATTTATGCATAAGTTAATTACCCTAACCTCTTAGGACTCAAAATATAGTCTTCACTAATAATTTGACCATAATTAACCTTTATTTATAAAATTGTTCAAAAATGGACCATAAATTACAAAAATAAGCCATTAAACTTCAAATAAATCTAAAAATTTCAAATAAATTCAAAATTTGAAATTTAAAATCATGAACATTCTGGAAAAATTCCATGACACTCATAATGTTCAAAATCTTAGGTTAAAAATTTCGAAATTTTTTCCGGAAAAACAATGTTGCGGTTTATCGATATTTAATAAAATAATCATAAAACAAAGAGAAAAATTATTTTCATTAACTTTTCAATTTTAGATCTGAAAAATATAATAAAATGCAACATTAGACGTTTTTCCTAAGTCATAGATTATGTTTTAATTAATTTTCACTAATAATGTCACTATTTATGCCATTTTTCTTCAAAAATTCATAAATCATGCAAAAAGACTTCTTTATAGCCAATTATTTTACACACATCTTGTAAAATTGCATGTGACAACATATTAATTTTCTATGACCATATTCGAAATTTAACTCATATTAACCTATTTTTCACTTAAATCCGAATTTAATAAAGAAAAATTCATTTTTCGAGCATAACAAGTCCAAAAATTATGAAAATTTACAGGTTATCTCAAAATATTATATGTGACAACATATCCAAAAACCAAGTGAAAATTCGAAGTATAGCTATTTTTAGACCAAAAATGACATTTTTACTCATAAAATCATATTTAAATGTCATTATTATAAAATATGAACAATAAAAATCCGAAAAATTAACCAAAATATCCTAAAACACTTTAGGACCAGAAATATTAACATGCATGTAATAATTTCGTGATATATCATAATAACACAAATTTTACAAGTTTTATTTTGTTATTCATATAACTCGGAAAAACTTTTAACCAATTTGCATGCAAACAACCGTGGCTCATGATACCGATTGAAGGAAATGTAGATTCATATACATGTTAACATACTCTTATATGTCTAAATAATTTGTCATAAAATTAATTACGGATTTTATGCATGCAAACAATAATATAAATAGAGGAGAAATCATGTCCTTACATAGTAGATTTCGGCTATTAGGGCACAAGAGAGATCACCTTTCTCTTCTTGTTCTTGAGCATTTCCAATGGAAGAACAAAGATCTAAGTGTAAGATCTCTCCCTATGTATTATACCCAAGGCTCCTCTTAATATAATTAATATTACAAATACTAGTTATAATATTAATCAAAGGTAGAAAATTGAACCAAAAATTTATAAAACACTTATATTATTTCGGTTTTATGAGAGAAGATGAGGAGGATTTTTCTTCTCTCTAGAACTTGATTTTGGATGATAATGTTGGAATGAAAATAATACACTACACTTAGTATATTATTAGGTAAAAATTATAGAAAAACAATGATAGTTTTTTTCTTCCCCAAAACCGTGTAAGAGGAGAGCTATTGGGGAGCCAATGCATGGAAAAATTGTTCTTCACAAGGAACAATAGGCTTGCATGCCTAGACTTGCTTTTTCATCATTATGTTTTATCAACTAAATAAAACAATTAACTAGCTTAATGCTCCCCAATTTTTCGGCACTTTACATAATATGGATCCCATATTATTTTTGTCAATTGTCAATGTGTCACATGTCATATGTGACATAAATATGTTATGTATTTTTAACATATTAAAAATCAACGTATTAATAAAAATACGTCACATACAAAAATCGACTTAGTAATTTCATAATTACTTGTGCCAAAATATTTTACCATAAATTTCAACTGATTGAATTTATAATAATTCATTCATTTTAATTGTTACATTAAACAATTTATTTCATCCGAGTAATTATACAATTTAATTACTCAGACCGTATCTCATTTAATCACATTTCAATTTGATACGTAAATTTTACTTCCAAAATCGTCCGTCAATTTTCAAGTAATTTAATTAACTCGCAACGTTATACGATCAATTAAATAATCAATTAAGAGTGTTGCCCTTTAGGTATGACCTAGGGGGTCAACTGATCACCACCGTAACACGACAGTAATGTCAAACTCTAGTCAGCCAATCATTACCGATATATGTTGACCAGTTGACAGTAACAAAATTACTTCCCAATTGTATTCTTTAAAATGAGATTTAATAATGATATTTAAATCATGTGATCGCATTATTGTAGAGGACACATTTCCCAACACACACTTAGTCACAAATCTAAGAGACTTGCCATCATCAAAAAGGGGGAATTTGTTGGACCATATAGCTATATGCCTTTATGTTTTGATGATGACAAGGGCACTTTGATCTTGTATATACTTGTTACTCGTAAAGGTTGTTTAGTTTTATAGATTGAACACTCCATTACACTTTGGTAAGATGATGTGTGATTAAAGAGGTTTTCATTGTCAAGCTGATCAAGTAGCGAGACATTTCATGATGAGTTCAAAGAATCAATAATGTCTGATATTGTTAAAGTAATGAAGTTAAAGAGATACACATGATTAAGGTTAAAGTTTTATATATATAAGAGAAGATCGAAGTAAGCTCATGATGAAGAGCTTATAATCAAATTGAAGTGATGAATCTTACATTGAAGATCTCCAGGAAGATTAGATAGTGTAGATCATCATTCTTTAACGTCATTTTAAGAAGTAATTCTGGTAAGTAATGTTATAGCTGTTTTAGCTATAACCTTACTCACTAGACTTAAAATTATAGGTGATTTAGCTATAACTTTAAGCAGAAATATGAAGAACACGGTTTTTGGGTAAAATCAATTTTTCGTGGCTTAAGTTTAAAATCTTTCAAAGGAAAAGTGTTTATAGTGGAACGAGATTTAGGACGTAATTAGATCAAATGAACTTATGATTTCCCGTTTGATTAGCTAATACATACGAAGCAACTTATGAGTTGTTATGTTATGCTATCTAGGGTTTTCTAAGTCATTCATATCTAAACCCTAATTTATCCAATGCAACCTAATATTCCAACTAGGGCTCTATTAAAATAGAAGATAGGCTTATGAGTCGTTGCTTATCCACACGAAATCCCTTATGCAAGATTAGGATTAGATTAAATCTTTAAGATAATATTTGATCAGAGATCTTTTATATTATTAAGATTTTTTCTTTCCTATCTTTTAGGATATTATTGTTGCAAAGATAGAAGGATAAGATTGAGTAAATCTTTAAGATAATATTTGATTAGATATTTGTTATATCTTCACATTATTAGATTTATTCTTTCTCATCTTCTAAGATTTGTTATCTCTTTATATTATTAGATTTATTTTTTCTCATCTTCTAAGATATTATTAGATTAGAGATTTGTTATCTCTTTACACTTTCAGAGACGAACCAGGACAGTGACGGACAACATTTAGAGCAGCAAGTCACTGGGGCAACGAGTAGTGCGGTGTCAGGTTTGATCTCCTAAATTTATTTCTTTAATTAGCTTTGTATAAGGTTAGAAGCTATTATAATAAAACATATCTGTCTTAGGATGTATATTGATATCAACCACTAATAGACCTATGACCAAAAACATGTAGATGACGTTTGCTGTTGTTGCCTATATGAGTTTACCTGTATGAATTAACAAGCCGTCAAGTTTTATTACAAAATTCACCGAATGAGGTATGCGGATGCATGAGAAACAATAGAGCCAACTGGAATGTAGCCCTATAAAAGTTAAGAAAACAGACAAAGGGAGTCCGTCCTCACAACACAGGTGAAGTTTCAAATGCAGCAATCACAAGATCACGATGTGGTAGCAGTTTCTGACAACTGATACGTATGTATAATTCCTGCTTTCAGTTCACTTCAATGGGGACCAAGGTTGACCAAACAATTAACGGGGCCGAGGGTGTTATGTCTTTAGAATAATTGGTTAGGTAAACCATTGGTCCGGATCACTTCTTCCTACAGATGAAAAGGCACCATCAGTTTTGCAGGTATATGTCTATGACAGTTTATGTAAGCTACATATGTGAGCAAGCACGGTTGGCAAACAAGAAGGAAGCCCTAACCTAGATCCCGGTATTCTTTGCGGATTGAAACAAATGATGGACAATGAAAATCCCTTAGCTCATATATTTCGCACTGCTGGAGAACGACTGAAAGAAGAGGACAATATACAACTATCGATCAGGTTAATAGGCACAAGAGAAAGTAAGCCTAAAGTATACAACAAGCCAACAACTTCGCAAATAGCGGTGCGATAGTAGGAGATACAAGTAACAATAGTGTCGACAGGGATATAATTATAGAACATAGGAGTGATGGCCTACAGAGAATAAACGAGCTCCACCCATCATACATGGCCTTACAGTACCCCTCCTTTTCACGTGTGGCGAAGACAGTTTTTATGCTAGGATACAGTACTGTTATGATGAAATAGCCTCAAATAACAAGAAGAAAAGGAAGAGGGAGTACGTGACGATGAGGGAATACTATGATTATCGCCTACAACAAAGGTTATCTGATGGATATGCTCTTCTGCGAGGGGGCAAGCTCCTACAACAATTCATAGTACGTTGATTGTTGTTGTACAATAGAATCGGAAAGATTATGGTACATTAGAAGGAACCAGTCAAGCATAAGGTGTGATATGTTGAACCACATCTTTGACGTAGTGAGCAAAGGAGATTATATGGGCGTGGAGGTAGGGATGCGAATATTCGTCCCGTCATCTTTCATCAGAGGACCGAGGTATATGCAAGCAAATTACCATGACGCTATGACCATATGCAGGATTTATGGGAACCCCCATCTGTTTATTACGTTCACAGCTAATCCAAAGTGGTCGGAGGTTGAGATCATGCTGAGAAACATACCAGGTTAGAGACCAGAGGATAGACCTTATATTATGATGAGAGTTTTCAAGCTAAAGCTTATACAGCTGATGGATTGCTTGAAGAAAGACCGTTACTTTGGCAACATTATTGCAGGTATCTTACATTCAAAGGATTTCTATATTGTATTTGCAGTCAAGAAAATTCATAGTTTTAAATACGTAAACGTCCTGCAAAATTTGGATTTTACAGTTGCTCATAATGCAATTCAATAATCTTAATTAATATCATGTTACCGTCGCAGACAAATATACAATTGAGTTCCAGAAGAGAGGGTTGTCCCATGCACATATACTTTTATGGTTGAAGAAGGATGGTTCACATGTATCTCCAGAATATTTTGACAACATTATTAGAGCAAAGATTTCCAATAAAGAGGAAGAACCCAAATTATACGACATTGTATCTTAATTCATGGTTCATGGTCCGTGTGGTGATGCAAATTCCAGCTGCTCTTGCATGGTCAACAACACCTGTAGCAAAAAATACCCGAAGAAGCCATGTGAGCAAACGATAATTGACCATAATGGCTATCTCGTGTATCGCCGTATAGAAGACAACGGGTATTTTTTGTAGGGGTAATCCTTCACGTACGAAAAAAAAGAAGCTAGAGAATACCGAAGGAATTTTTATATGAATGTAATCAAAATTAGCAACAACGATTATATTGTAAAGGAACTAAACCACTTATACGACTCCTACTTATATAGGGCTACTGTAACCCAGAGTATGGGAACCCTTTTACAATATCGTCTAATAATCTCAGAATATTTCACAATAAATAAATATATGTTTTAGTTTAATCACTTTTCGAGATGGTTAAAAAGAACATCACTTCAATTACATTTCTAAATTTTGTATCTCAGGTACATCAAAAAAGGGGTACATATGATGGATAACAGACATATAATACCTTATAACCTAGGGTTATTACTCTTTATGTTCAACGCACATATCAATGTTGAGTGGTTTAACACGGCGTGAGCGATAAAATATGTCTTCAAATATATTTTAAAAGGGCCAGATAAAGCTATTGTACTACTGAAAAGTGAAAAGGGGGATGAGATCAAGGCCTACCTAGACTGTAGGTATTTATCGGCATGTGAAGCATCTTAGAAGATTTTTGGATTCGATATTCATCAAAGAAATCCGCCGGTCATATGTCTACCAGTTCATTTACCAGGCGAACAATTTGTTGTCTTAAGTGACACTTCCAATTTATAAGGTGTTATAAACTGCACAAATAGTTGCCATATAAAGTTGACGGGGTGGTTCACCGCAAATGCAATATATCCAAAAGCAAGGAGCCTTACTTACGCACAGTTTCCATCAGAATATGTCTGGAAAGGCGGTTGGATCAAGCACTCAAAGGGCAGGAGCGTAGGAAGAATTGCATACGTTCACCCGACGGCAGAGGAGAGATATTACCTACGTCTACTTGTAGATACTCAGTATCTGTCAACTCTCCAACAAACACCCGATGATTATCGAACTACAACATGCTTAGGAATCGCAGCGTTTAATCGACAGTTTTGTGCAACTATACGTCGTAAAACTTAAAACGATTTTGAAAACAAAACTTTTCAAAACTTTTCAAAAGTACCTGGAGTGTTTAATTCATGACGATGGGGTCACAATGACACTAACTAGAGTCAAAACCGACACCGGACCAAAAACCGACTCAAAATTCAAATCCCGACTCCAACAACGAGTCAAACACAAAAAACAAAACTTTTAAAGACAACCATGTTAAGTATTCCCGGAATACTTCATGGTCAAGTACAAATCATATCATCCAAAACATAGGATTGCTCGGACTTATCGTTTTCGGTTACTTGTCGTTAAGAGTTACCTAGACTAAAACAATATTTATAACTTCACAAACTACTCTACTTTTAGTAAAGAGGTAAGTAAAGGTCGGATCCCAAAGGACGGGTATTGATGTAGGATTTTCGATTGCAAATGGTCGTGTCTATGTTTAATTCACTAATTCCATTACTTAACATATTCATATATGTGACATTTTAATTTAGTCATAAAATTAAAACTAGATCTTATGCATGCAAACTAAAGCAAGATAAAAGAAGAAATCGTCAATCTTACAATGAGGTTTCGGATTTTAGGCACCAACAAGATCTCCTACTTGTTACTTCTTGAGCTTTCCAACAATGGATGAACAAGATTCAAGAGTAGAATATCTCCTCAAGAATTTATATCAAGGAATCAATCTTAATGCTAATACCAATTTTGTTACTAGAAATTATGTATTAGCTCCTTAAAATCACTAACATATATATTACTACAACTAGTAATATATAAGAAAATATTAGTATGTAAAGGAATTTTTAAACTTTATTTCTCTAGAAAACTAGTAGAGAAAAGGAGTAGAGAGATAAGTTGTTTCATATATCATGAATAATCAAAATGAGAAAACTATTTCTCATTAGTGGAGTGGAGGGGGCCGGTCAAGGAGTGGGTTAGAGTGCCCACTCCTTGCTCATCTTTTGCTACAATTTGTCTTCACAATATATGTAGCATGCTAGACTAGGGTATTAATAGGTTTTCTTAATCATGACCTATTTTCTCTTAAAAAGAACACCCATTATCTATGGTACCCTCCATTTTTGGTCCAAATGGATAAAATGGTTTCCATTTTATCTTTGTCATTTGTAATATTGTCACATGTCACATATTACATGACCCATTATGTAATTATGCAATTTTACCTGCTTAAAATTCATAATACACAAAAATGAAACAATTAAATAATTTCACTAGTAATTCTCAATTACTATCTTATAAAAATTATCACTTTAATATAAATTACAACGTCTTGTAATTTAGATGGACCGTTCATTCCCGTCTCAATTGTTTCATAAACAATAAACAATTCTAAGTAAATAAAACAATTCGATTACTTAGACGGAATCTTATTTAATCCAATTACAATAAGACCGTCAACTTACTCATAAAAATCATTTCCAATTTTAAGGTAGTAATTAACTCGTATCTACATACGATTAATTAAATAATCAATTAAGACCGTATTCCCTAAAGATATGACCTTAAGGGATCAACTAGTCACCACCGTTGCACGACAGTAATGTCAAACTCTAGTCAGCCAATCATTACCGATATGTGTGGACCAGTTGACTGTAAAATATTATATCCCACATGTATTCTTAAAATGAGATTTAAACATGTGATCATCATGATCGACTGTTGTGATCGCATTATTGTCGGAGGACACTTAATCCAACAATCTCCCACTTGTCCTCGACAAGTGTGCGTCACCAATTCTCTTGTCCTATTACTATCTCTCACTCAATGCAAGGTGTCTTTCAGGTCGTACTTGTAAGTGATCATATCGAGAGTGGTTTCCTCGATTTGGAGAATAACTGATTGACCGGAATTATCTAGCATAGATACCTTCCGAGCGTGGCCACGCATTTCCAGTTCATTACTCCTCGAGTGGCCCTGAGATATTGTTTTAACCCTGACAAGGGGGTGGACAATTCTTATCGCACTATTCCCTTTGACTAGCCACAGCCATCATAACCCAAAATATGCCCATTTGACCTCATTTACGAAGGTCGTAGTAACATAAATCAAAGTTAATCTGAAACTGTGCCACCTTAGGCGAACAGTCTTTAGTCAAAAGAATTGACTCATTAGAATACTATAGTAGCTCTCGCCACGACCAGGCTATATAAATTTGCCAGAACTCTATAAGCGGTCATAAGGCCCGACAAAGTGTTCCTAACAGTCAGCCTATGTGATCGACTAGTCATCTCACATGACTCTATGGCACTTGAACTTGCCATCAATCGCATCACACTCTAGTCACTTCGAGACGTCACCTCATATAAGTGACTATGGGCGAATACCATGTTAATCCGGGTTCACTTTAACGGGGTTCAATATTGTCTCTACAACCAGTTTGGATGTAACAAATTATAAAAGGAGTTTTTAGATTTAAAAACTCGAATGACAAATGTGATTATTACATATGAATAGTCAATACCTGATTACTACTTCATATTTTTATAATCCATTTTAATCTTATATGTAGTCGTTCATTTCAATGCAATTGAAATGACATATGACATGACTCATCATGTTAAGCCTATGAGAAGGCTTTGGTTAGTAGGTTTTATCAACTTCTTGTACCTTACTCAACCTTACTACATACTCGTTTTCCTTTGTAATGTATACATTTGCATTACAAAACTGTCTGAGTACGTGTCTAGATCCAATCTAGACATAGGCCCTCTAGCCTTAGAATAGCTCCCACTGTTTTCACAGTGTGCGAGACTCATCCCTCTTGCACATCCCATGATTGCAAGTGTACTCAATTTCCGTTGTAAATATTTCTCATTGTTCTGTATTGCCTAGAACGTTTCTAGAAAATCTATTTCTTAAATAACATAACCACAATGGTATCTTAACCATCCTAATGTGTTTTGATTATGGTTTTGTCGGAAACCATGCGCAATCTCAATTGTCAATTGTCATTTGTGTAACACCCTTACATAAAATTTCATCAAAAACACTTTGCTTTACATCCTTAATGCTTCTGCAAGCACTTAAGGGTAATCTTTATGGCTTACTTGGTAACTATTACTTAAATTCGATTTGAAACAATTCATCATACTCAAAGTATATGAAGTGTTATACATCATTTCCTATTTAATTGATTCGGCAGCGGAAGCAAATGGAATCAATCAAATATGTTCAACTCGATTGAACTAGTCATGAATCTTATCAACATAAGACTCCTTATTTGACATTAATATCATGTAGATTTATCTCCATAAATCCGGATATTAAAGATGTACTATATTTCTCCAAAGTCTTAAATCATTCGCAATGATCAATATGTCATCCACATATAAGACTACTAAAATTTTCGTAACTCCCACTAAACTTCATGTATAAACACAACTTCTCGACTTATCGGGAAAATTTTTATACCAGGATCAAATCATTGATTCCAACTCATTGATGTCCTACTCAAGACCCTCTCTTAAGTTTTACATTATCTTAGGATTGCAAGAATCTACAAAACTCAAGACATGTATTGAATACATTCCTTCTAATTGAAGAAGTGGGTTTTAGATTCACTCGCTATATATCTCATAATGAAACACAATCCCTAAGAAAATCCAAATAGACTTAAGCATTTCAACTAGTGCAAAACCCTTTGCTACCAATCAAGCTTTGATATCTAACAATTCACTTGGAATTTATTTCGGATTTTCATGGCTCTAAGCCTTGTATTGAGTTCTGACTTAAACACTCTCATGTAAGTCATATGTTCATTACTTTCCAGAAGTAATCAACTTGAATCAAACAATTTCTTTGTAAGTTACAAGCTATTTACTTTCTAAAAGTAACACTAATTCATCATCTTCAACAAGTGATGACTTTAACCTCCTAGGTTCTGAAGAAATAACATTTTACACAAAGCGTCTCATGTAGCCAAGAAAGACCAGTTTCTTGCGACATAACATTCTTTGTGGCTCTTGAATAATTTCTGTCACTCTGTCTTCTAGAAATAAAATTGTATTCTAGAAAGACAGCTTCACGAGCCACAATCCCATTATACTCGTGATTATAGTAAGGAAAAATGAGCATTTGTTTCTTTTGAAAACTTACAAACATGGTACCCTACCATTTCATATCTCATATGATTCGTTTTAGATTTAGTGGAAAAATAATTTAGACAAAATAATAAAATCCCCAAAAGGATCAAGTAACTCAAGTAACTTGATTGAAGTCCAAACCATATCAAATAGCATTTGATTTCTTATCCAACCACACATTATCTCATAATGTGTGTTAAGAGAGATTAACTTGTGATACTATATCACATTTCATTTGGCTTATATCGAAGTCTTCACTTTGATAATCTCATCACGACTAAATCGTGATTCTTTGAACCTTTGAACTTCTTCAAAGATTTCTTTTTTACCTTATTAAGTGAACACATTAGTGTCAACTTAAATCGTTGGTAAAAGAAAATGATCAACCTATTTTGGATCAATGATTTACAACCTCGATCTCCTTTTCAACCAAAAGGCACGAGACATCTTGCTTTGAATACAAGATACGCATATACCATAAGATCTAATGGTTTCAAGAGTACTCGATAACTCTTTGCGTTCATCATTCCAGAATCTAAGATTCAATCTTGGGTTACCAATTTGAGTCTTGCATCATCTACATGATATATCATTCTAGTTTGGTTTAGAATATAATCACCTTGATAATGGGCTACCCATACATCAAATCATGGTGTATAGGGTAACAAAAGTGAAACCTCTTTTGTATCTTAACAAGTTTATATTCTTATTTAGAGTTTATGCACTTAATAGTCACAATTAAGTACAACTCTAAACCCAAAAACTAGATTGAGTACACAATGACTCTATCTTTCAACATCATTGTTGCTAGTCATCATATTCTAATCATCCTATGTATCAAATGCATTGATGAAAACCACCACCGGTTTCTAATATTGACGAAGTAGTACTAGCAAAATTTATGTCAATCAAATAAACATTTAAGGAAGAAGGTCCCATTAGATGTCCCACAACTAACTTGTTCATTCTTCAATAATTTGGGGTAGTTTCCTTTCTAGCGTCCAACAATTAAGACAATGGAAACTTTATCGGTCGGGATTGATAGGTTTAGTATCGTTATTCTCAATAACTTTACTTTTAACATTACCTTGTATCAATTCCATTCTAATTTTACTTTTTTAAAACCTTATCCTTTTCTTAACGGTTTAAGAGAATGCTTCCACTCATTTCAACGAGTCTTTGCTAAGAGAAGCAAAATTGAAATTCATGAAGACTACTCTTCATTCGTTTGTTTAGTCTTAAAACTTTCATTGAAGTGGTTGCTGTATTTTGGTCAATTTTGATTTCAAACAAATCTAGTTACCAAAATGATGTAACATTTCAAAGTACTTAACTCAATTAAGCATATGAGAAACAATTCATTGTAAGTAGATATGTTAGTCAAGAATCAAAAACCCTTTTGATCACGAATAACTTTTATCTATACTCTTTACAAGAGATCCTTAGCAATGGTTCATATGAGGTTTTAGAAGTAAATTCATATTTGTCTTTAGTTACGATGTTTTAATGGAGATTTGAATCAAAAATCGAAATGATATCGTATATGAATTGTGGTAAAGAAATAGAACAATATGATAACGGAATAGTGGAAAACATAAAATTTATCGTTTTATTAATACTTGTAAATAACAAGTAAAGCATTTACATAGTGACCTCTACCCAACTATGATAAATGATTCCAAGATCCAAATTCATATTAACTTGGGCATCGGTAAAGCCGAATACAACCCTCATCAATATAACTCGGTGGATTAACTCTTTAATCGATTCTACTTTTAGAACTCTTAGTCGATAAAATTACATTAATATTTATCTTTAGCCCGAAACACATCCGGCAACCGTCGAGAATACTTTTGTTGAGTTCAACCCAAATTTCGAATAAATGTGTCCATGATCCAAATTTACATAAACTTGGGCATCGGTAAAGCCGAATACAAACCTTATCTTTATAAATTTGGTGGATAGACATTTATCACCCACTTCTCCTACGTAACAAGGTTTGTACCCCGGTAGGGCCGAGTGCACTCCCTCATGAAATAGGTTTTCATGGTTTCTACTTTTTGGTAAGGCTAAGTCTCAATTGTTTATTTTAGCGAGAGGTCATGTCAATTTATTATCTATCACGTTTTAAGTAAACTAAAGAGGTGAACTACGATAATTGTAATTGACACGGTCGATAAACTCGATTTAAAATGCATGTTTAGTTATGGTGATGCATGCAACATATAAATAAAATGCAAAGCATAAAAATAAAATCCTAGTATGGCCTTCCTAAAATAGTAAATCTAATAAACTATTACAAATTCGGAAACCAACTCCTTTGGTCCCTTGAACTTCGGTCTTGGCACGTATTTCAAGGCAACATTTTCTTTGATGGGTCGCCTTCTCGAGTGGCACCGTCTTCAAGGAACTCCGGAATAAATAAATTACAAAATGAATTACATAATTTCCTATTATACATTTGTAATTAAAATAAAAATAAATCTATTAAATTACAAAACGGTGATACGAGATCACAATAATTACAACCGAATCGATATTCCCATACATTTCGGGTAATACCAATTAAAACTAAGCCATACTAAGTAAAATTACATAAAATTAAAATATGACAATCATAAATAAAATTCAGCATTATAATATGTATGAACATGCCAAATTTTATGCTAAATCGCCTTTAAGAGCCAATATCGTATATTAATCGGTTTTTACGGTTTTGCGTGATTTAACCTATTAAAATCACAATAATTACATCAATTCATATTTATGTACAAGTTAATTACCCTAACCATCTTAGGACTCAAAATTAGTCTTCACTAATATTTGACAATAATTAAACTTGATTTCTTAATATTGTTCATAAATGGACCCAAAAATACAAAATTTATGCTATAAACTTCAAATTAAATAATAAAAATTTCAAATAAATTTGAAATTTGAAATTTAAACTCATGAACATTCTGGAAAAAATACCATGACACTCATAATGTTCAAAACTTAGGTTAAAAATTTCGAAAATTTATCGAGAAAAACAATGTTGCGGTTTATCGGTTTTAACAATTTTGACCCTAAAAATATGAGAAAAATTATATTCACCATCTTTTCACTTTTAGATCTGAAATATATGATAAAAATCAACATGTGACGTTTTTCCTTTAGTCATGAAGTATGTTTTAGCATTATTACTAATTTTAGTCACTATTTATGTGATGTTTCATCAAAAAATCATAAATCATGCATAAAGATTTCATTATAGCCAAATATTTTACACACATCTTGTAAAATTGCATGTGACAACATACTAAATTTCCATGATCAGATTAGAAATATAACTAATATTAACCTATTTACCCATTTAAATACGATTTTAACTTGAAAAATCCATATTTCGAGCAAAACAACTCATTTTATCATGAAAATTTACAGGCCATTGGTAGATAATATATGTGAAAACATATCCAAAAACCAATGAAAAAATCAAAGTTTATCTATTTTTCGTCCAAAAATGACATATTTATCATAAAAATCACATTTTAATGCCAATATTATATAAAATGAACAATAAAATCAATAAATAAACCAAAATGTCCTAAAAATCACTTAGGACCAGAAACTTTTAACATGCAAGGTTATTTTTAGGTTTAGCTTCATAAAACCAAATTAATTAGTTTTGTATGTTAATCATATAACTCGGAAAAACTATAAACCGATTTGCATGCAAACAATCTAAGGCTCTTGATACCACTTGTTTAATTCACTAATTCCATTACTTAACATATTCATATATGTGACATTTTAATTTAGTCATAAAATTAAAACTAGATCTTAAGCAAGATAAAAGAAGAAATCGCCAATCTTACATTGAGGTTTCGGATTTTGGGCACCAACAAGATCTCCTACTTGTTAGTTCTTGAGCTTTCCAACAATGTATGAACAAGATTGAAGAGTAGAATCTCTCCTCAAGGATTTATATCAAGGAACCAATCTTAATGCTAATACCAATTTTGTTACTAGAAATTATGTATTTGCTCCTTAAAATCAATAACATAGATATTACTACAACTAGAATATATAAAAAAATATTAGTATGGAAAGGAATTTTTGAACTTTATTTCTCTAGAAAACTAGTAGAGAAAAGGAGTAGAGAGATGAGTTGTTTCATATATCATGAATAATCAAAATGAGAAAACTATTTCTCATTAGTGGAGTAGAGGGGGGCCGGTCAAGGAGTGGGTTAGAGTGCCCACTCCATGCTCATTTTTTGCTACAATTTGTCTCCACAATATATGTAGCATGCTAGACTAGGGTATTAATAGGTTTTCTTAATCATGACCTATTTTCTCTTAAAAAGAACACTCATTATCTATGGTACCCTCCATTTTCGGTCCAAATGGATAAAATTGTTTCCATTTTATCTTTGTCATTTGTAATATTGTCACATGTCACATATTACATGACCCATTATGTAATTATGCAATTTTAACTCCTTTAAATTCATAATACACAAAAATGAAACAATTAAATAATTTCACTAGTAATTCTCAATTACTATCTTATAAAAATTGTCACTTTAATATAAATTACAACGTCTTGTAATTTAGATGGACCGTTCATTCCCGTCTCAATTGTTTTATAAACAATAAACAATTCTAAGTAAGTAAAACAATTCGATTACTTAGACGGAGTCTTATTTAATCCAATTACAATAAGACCGTCAACTTACTCATAAAAATCATTTCCAATTTTAAGGTAGTAATTAACTCGTATCTACATACGATTAATTAAATAATCAATTAAGACCGTATTCCCTAAAGATATGACCTTAAGGGATCAACTGGTCACCACCGTCCCACGACAGTAATGTCAAACTCTAGTCAGCCAATCATTACCGATATGTGTGGACCAGTTGACTATAAAATATTACATCCCACATGTATTCTTAAAATGAGATTTAAACATGTGAGCATCATGATCGACAGTTGTGATCGCATTATTGTCGAAGGACAATTAATCCAACAGTCTAAGGGTGTCACAATTTAGGTTGAGGTAGGCGATCAACTAAACTAAATAACAATGTAAATAAAGTAATGAAAGCAAGCAAGATGATTAAAATGAGATGTAAACAATTGATTAAAAGCAATAGGGTGTCATGGGTTCATAGGGGATTCATGGGATTTGATCATACAAACATGTTCTCTACTAGATGCAAGCAATTATTGTTGTGATGGGATCGAGTTAGTGTATATCTTACAATCCCTTTGAAGGTTTGGGTCCTGGAGCCGAATCGATTAGATTGTACAACACCTACAAGTCGACTTAATCCTCCCTATCCAACTATATGCATGGTCTAATGAGACTCGAGTTGGTTTATGTCTTACAAGTCTCATTGAAAAGATAAGTGATGGGTAAAAAATGCAAGGATTCATAGGCTCGCATTTCATCAAACATAACATGTGCATAAGTTGAAATCACAACAAGCAAGCAAATTAACTATGAAAGCATATTAGATTAAGTATGAATCAATCCCCATGTTGGTTTCCCCTAATTCCCCATTAACCCTAGTTAAGTTGACTACTCACTCATTATCAAGTTTAACATGCTAACAAGGTTGTCAATCATACTAGCAAGACAAAACATGATGAACAAATGAAGATGATTAACAATAATTAAAAAGTATTAAGAGAGAATTATACCTAAAGATGATTCCAAATAATAAAGCAAAGAATAATAGAAGTACTTGATGATTGATGGAAGGTTGTAAATCCTCCAAATAAACCCAAATAATCTTCTAATTACCCAAAATAAATGATGAACAATAGAGAAATTAAGTAAAGATTAAGAAATGAGATTTGTATTAATGCTAAATTAAGAGTTGATTACATGATTAAGATGAGATTAAGAATGCATAAGAAGAACATGATAATCTAATTAGTACAATGAGGTATTTATACTAAGGATTAGGTTCACAAATTAGGGTTACTAAGGGCTTAAATGAAGATTAAGACCCTTAAGAAAAGTTGAGGAAGTGCTCCTCTCAAAGGAGATGCGCATATCCGTTTTGGTAGTCTTCAAGGAGTACGCTCGTCCCGAGCGGCTAGGCAGTAGAGACGGTTGGCACTGGAGCAGAATCCGAGCGAATTGTGGGTCGGGACGCTCGGATCATTGGGCCTCAAGACGAGCGTCTTGACCTCGGGACGCTCGGACTGTAGCAGGGCGACGCTCGTCCTGGGCACTGCGCCGCTCGGATTCCTTCACAGTCACAGTCACTTCTTTTCTTTCTTCAACAATCCTAGGGGATCTTTTTGGAGATGCAAGTATCCTTTCATCATTGCCCAATCTACTTTATTATCTACATAGGCCTTCTATCATTGTCTTCCCTTTGATGCTTGGTCATTGAATTCGATCAATTTAGCTCCATTTTGCCATGAAAATGCAAGGTTTGCACTCCTTTCCTACCAAGGGATCAAACCCTCAAAGAATATGCAAAACGAGAAACTAAAGGTAGTAAATGACCCAATTATGCACTAAAAAGCATAGGAACGAGGCTAATTCGGGGACTAAATATGCTCAAATATGAGTCACATCAAATATCCCCAAACCGAACCTTTGATCGTCCTGAGTAAAGATGTGACAAAAACTAGGACCTTTATTGAAACTGACCTACTAATATAGCCGATGTTGGATGCGGGTCTCACTCCACCCCTTCAACTCACAACAAGATAACTATGAGATTGGATGCCTTCTTGCAAGGCAAGGTGGGGGTTGCTAAAATGGCGACACATCCAAGCATTAAAGCACACAAGATCAAGTAATGGATGCATCTACAAAAATGAATAGCCACTTTCCTCATCTAAGTGGCGGAAATTATCTAAAGGGGAAGCAATTCAAGGGTACACATTCCATCATAGATATGGTTTCTTCAAACTACTAAGCCTAGAAGGATACCAATAAATCACCTCCAAGTTGTGTCAAGCTAGGGTACCTTTGTCCTCAATCGTTAAATGCTTTCGTCAAGAGTAAACTCCCTATGGTGCTAGAAACACTGGAGGATCGCGGAATTCCCCTTCTTGCCTAGACAAGAAGAAGGGTCGTCCCCTCTCTACCATGCATAAAAGTGGATACGATGGAAAAGGGATTAATAGAACTTTGAGTTTCATGTGGGAGTTTGCTTTTGTTGTTGTTTTTCCCCCCAATTTGTGGCATTTGACATTTTGAGAATATTTCCTTGCCATTTCTTTTGATGTTTGGCATTTCTTTTTGAACATTTTCAAAGCTACCCCATTTATAGTGAGGGTGCTTGTATTTGAAGCATAGGAGTTTTCATTTTTGTTAGTCCTCTTTTCTTTTGATGCAATTACAAACTTTTTCATTTTCATTTTAATTCTTGAACTCAAATTTTGAAAAAAATTTGTGCCCATTCCCTTTGATGACAACATGTGGTAGAATATGGATGATGGTTGCATGGTTTCAAGGGTCACCTTGGAATAAACGGTAGCCAAGGAGTTATCACACCACAAGGTACTCATGACTAGGCCTTAATCCATGGGTCAAAGGATACTAGCATGACACATCCTAGGGTGTTTTACAAGTATTCTAACAAGCAAAGTCTTAAGAAGAAAAAGTATCTACAAGGGCCTTATATACACTTGTCAAGCTTCCCAAATAGACGGTTTCACAAAACTTTTCCTAAATGCAACTATATGCCATGATGCCTAACATTTATACAACCTAATGCATATGCTTCTACCAACTATTATGCCAAATAATCTAAATGCAATCCTATAATCACATTGTTTATACCGCATCAATCAAAATAAAGCCACATAGTCATTAACATAAAGAGGAAAAAAGAGATTGGAAAGATCATACCATGCGGTCTTCAATATCCTCATATCTCGGATGTGGCATAGTCGATCAATATGAAAAAGGATAAACAACCACAATATATACAATGTATACAAGACTACACTATAAAGGAAATGAACATGTTTTTGGATTTTTCAATTTTTCAATTTTTTTTTGTATTTTTCAAAAAAATTAAATTTTTATCATTTTTGTTTAAAAAGTCAAGTTAGAATTTCCCATACCCACACTAGTATGGGCATTATCCTCAATGGCCAATACGATAGGAAATTATGCAATCAATATAAAAATGCATGATTTCTAAGCTAAATGCAAACTATATGACATATAAACAAGAGTGAATGCAAACTAAGCTATGCTATATGATGCATGGGTTTTTGTTATGTTGGAGAGCATAATTTAGATTAGCTCTCAATGCATATGCATAAACTTCCCCAAACCAAAATGGACACTATTTCTAATGTCAAAAATTAGGGGAGTTCATGCATAAAGATGCTATGCATGAAACTACATTTGTCATTTTGGATTTTGAATTTGGGAACAATTAAAGAAACACCTCAATGTGGCCGGGGTGTGAGTCCTCTAGATGATGCTAGGACTCCAAACTATGATCAAGATACAAATTATATGAAAAACAAGAGAAATAGACAAACCTCCATCTTCGCCCATGGCGTCATCACTATCATCTCCATCATCATCACCAACTTCACTTGAATCATCATCAACTTGCACTTGAACTTCCTTCTTTTTCCTCACTACCCTCTTCTTCTTATTCTTCATTCTCTTCATTTTCTTCACCTTCTTGTACGCCACTCTCAACAACAACCATCTCCTCTTCACCCAAGCTACCACCTCTAGAAGCACTAGGAAAGAAGGTTTTCTTATTCGCCCAACTAGGCAAAGGACAAGATGGGTCAAGAAGTCCTTGCTTAGCAAGATGTAGGAGAGGTGGATATTGTGCTTTATAAGCATTGACTCTATCCTCATAAGCTTGCTTGTGCATTTCTTTCATCAAGAGAGTCAAGTAGTCATTCTCTGCCTTTAACATTTTTGGGTTAAAATTCATGGTAGGTGAATTGGTAAGGTGGGGTAGTGATAATGGAGGATGAGGGCTCGACAATGTCTTCCCCTTGGTGTTGTATAATAAACTCGGCTTCCTCGGAGAGTGGGAGAAGGTAGTTTGGCCTATGAACATTCAATCGGCAAATCTTGCTTGGCAATATGAAGGATTTAGCATCTTTTGTTAACCACCCAAATTTGTCATCAAGAGTATCATTCGTGACCCATTTGAATTTTTGAACCATGGTGGCTAGATAAATGATATGGCCTCCCTTAACCGGTTTATAGGTGCTATCCTTGTTGAAGTTCCGGTTGAAGTGTTTGGCCAAATAAGTTACCAAACCTCCATTAACAATAAAGGCCGTGCCTTCTTTGCCATGATCGACTTTGAGCCACCTCTCAATCAAAAGTTGAAGAATGTTGTACTTTTTGGTGAACTCTCTTCCAATGTTCAAGGTCGACTCGAGATAAATAAAGTCAAGTTCGGTGAAATGGTTCGTACTCTTCCTAGCAATCAAAGTATGCCCAGCAACCTTGTGCCATACCCTTATGCCCGGATGATGGACAAAAAGAGCACGACAATCATGATAAGATGTAAACTCTCTACCGGTAATAGCCTTCCATAAGGGAGCGGGATCATACTTGGTAGTTTTCTTTGTGTAAGTCGGGTCATTGCTAAGGCCAAAAACATTACCAAATTCTTCAAAAGACAATTTCCTATCAACATTCTCGAGCTGGAATTCAATGTCCCTTAGAGCCTCCACTTTGGTAACTTTCAATGAGCTTAAAAACTCTAAGGTGAGGGATGAGTAAGTCAACTCTTCCATATTAAACAAAGTACTCAACCCCATGGACTCGAAAAAGGTCTTGGTTTGCTCTAAGACACCCAATTTTGACAAGGTCTCTTGGCATATGAATTTGGTGGCTAAAATAGATTTCTTAGCAAAGGAAACAAATTTCTCCCTATGAGAGTCGGAAGTGAAAATTACCTCCGGATAATCATCTAGTTGTTCAACAACCGGAGTAGAAGTAGTATCTTCCATAGGAGGAATAGACTCTTGAATTTCCAACCTTGCATTTTGAACCACCAATGCCTTAGATGCTTGAAGAGCTTGTTGTCTTTTGGAAAGGTTCTTCTTTGGGGGTGCCTTACTTCCACCTTTTGTTCTTGCCATGCTCCTTTATGTAGTAACACTAAAGATAAGCTTGGTTTCTTCAAATTCCAATAAGACCCAAATCGATTTAGGATAGTTGAATGTTGCCTTGTATCCCAAAAATCGACTCAAACGTTGAAGATGTTGGTGTTTTAATCACTTGTTGTTGGTAAAGGAGTGATTTAATTGTGTTTTTAGGAAGTTTGGGGTTAATTTGGGTGATTTTAGTTGAGAAATTTGATGTTGGTTGATGGAGAGAATGAGGGTTTTTAGGGTTTAGAGTTGTGTTTATATTGTGAATGAGGAAATGAATTGGGAAAGAGGGGTTTTTAATCCTGTTATATTTGAAAATCAGATGGGAGACGAGCGGATTGGGGTCGGGACGAGCAGATTCTGCTGCAGTTGGCTTCAGGAAAAGACACGATGGGACGAGCGGACTGGTTTGGAGACGCTCGGATTCCTTGTCAGGGAGAAATCCCAAAATTTGTTAGTTATAAGACGAGCGGATTCCCTGTAGGATGAGCGTTCTGGCTGAAACGAGCGGATTCCCAAGTGGGACGCTCGGATTCTCAGTTAGTGCAAAAACTTCTTTTTCCAGCTATCTCAGGACGAGCATATCCTACTCAGGACGCTCGGATTATTCCCAGGACGAGCAGATCCTCATCGGGTCGCTCGGATTGTCCCTCAGCCACACGAATTTAGGTCCATCCGTGGGCATTTCGTAACCCGTGTCATTTACTCTTTATTTCTTGTGGTCTTCATTGTGGGGGCATTACGAAGGCTTGGATAGCCTAGGCAATTTCCTATCCCCACACTATGTCAAAACACTACACATTAATAATCACATAAGTCCTTCCCTCACTTTCTCTCAAAATGATGAAAATATTGATCAAGGCATAAAAATACAAATCCAAAATTGAAAAAAATGCAATACAATAAGTAAAATGCAAGTTAGGGAGTTAGAATATTTACAAGTTGGGTTTTAGGGAGGACTCCACCAAACTCTCATCTAATAATGAGATGTCAAGGGGGCATGTTCAAGGTGTTGTTGATGTTGCTCAACACCTTGAAGAAGTAGTCGAAAGCTTGTTCATTGTCATGCTAAAGATCTTCAATAGACCTTTGCACTTGTTGTTCTTCATGGTGGTCTTGGGTTATAGCATTACCGATATAGGGATTGAATATCCCCTCAAACTCATCATCCCAAAGACCGCATACTTCATATACTTGTTCCCCAATAATATCATGAGTTGTCAAGAGCAAATCTTCTTCCTTCTTGTCATTATGGCCAATGAGGCCTTCTTCTTTACTTGTCATGAGTGGTGGTGAGCTATTCAAGCTCTCATTCTTGTTGAAACATTCTTGTTCCTTAGACGGAGCATCTTGGAGGTTACCCATTTTCTTCTCCCATATGGGTGGTGATTCTTTACCCATAGCTTGTTCTTTGCATTGAGATGCCAACTTCTTCCTATCACTTTCTCGGCTATAGTGATCAGCCATGAAACATGGCTCATGCAATCGGGGAGCTCTCATTGTCTTGTTAAGATTAAAAGTGATTGTTTCATATCCCACTTCAAGGGTGACTTCCCAATGTTTCACATCAATCACCGCTCCCGCGGTGTGTAATAAAGGTCTTCCTAAAATGATAGGAATGTTGGAGTCTTCCTCAATATCAACAATAACAAAGTCCACCGGGATGAAGAACTTGCCAATTCTTACCGGCACATCTTCCCATACCCCTAAAGGTGTCTTTGTTGAACGATCCGCCATTTGTAGTGTGATATTAGTGCACTTAAGTTCTCCCATTCCTAACCTTTTGCACACCGAATATGGCATGACACTCACACTTGCCCCAAGGTCACATAGAGCTTTGTTGATTGTGGTGTCGCCAATGGTACATGGAATAGAGAAGCTTCCCGGATCCTTTAGGTTTGGAGGTGAACTTCCTTGTAGGATGGCACTACTCACTTTAGTGAAAGCAATAGTTTCAAGCTTCCGGATGGATTTACTCTTTGTAAGAATATCTTTCATATACTTAGCATAGTCCGGAACATGATTGATTAATTCCATAAATGGAATTGAGACTTCCAAGTTTTTCACAATCTCCATGAATTTTCCAAGTTGGTCATCAAACTTAGGCTTAGCTTGACGACTTGTAAAAGTAAGTCTAATCACAATAGGCTCCTTCTCTTTGGCCTTTTCTTCATCCTTCTTTGAAGCTTCTTGAATGGTGGGTTCTTCTTCTTTAGAGTTTTCAACAACTCTTTCCTTGTCACTAGCATTCACAACATCTTCATCAACGGGCCTCTTCGGCCCTTCATACCTTGTACCACTCCTCAAATGGATGGCACTCACCGATTCTTGTCTTGGGGGATTACCTTGAGGCGGTAATTGGCCCTTTTGTCTTTGTGAACTTGAAGATGCCAATTGAGACATTTAGGTCTCCAACATCTTTGTGCGAGCTAGTATGTTGTTAATGGTGATGTCTTTTGCTTGGCTATCCTTTTGCATTTTAGTGACAAATTCTTGTTGGTTCTTTTGCATTTGGAGGACTGCTTTTTGAACATCAAAACCTTGGTCATTTGTTTGATTGTATGGAGTTTGGTTTTGATGACTTTGGTTTTGATTGTAAAAGGGTCTTTGAGCTTGGTTTCTCATTGGAGGTGGGATATATGTTGTTTGAGGATTTTGAACATTTTGGCTTTTGTATGAGAGGTTGGGATGGAATTTGGTGTTTTTATTGTAATAGTTGGAATAAGGGGTACCACTCTTGTATGCTTGTAAAGCATTCACTTGTTCACTTGTTCCCCTACATTCACTTTGGTCATGTCCCAAAGTTCCACCAACTCTCACATACTCCACTTGGAATTGATGAAGATGCCACCATGGCATTAACATAATGCTTAGGTGATTTGGAGGCTTCTTCAAGCTTAGCCATAGCCTTCTCAAACTTCAAATTAATGGTATCAATATGAGCACTAAGTTGAGCACCCAATTGAGTAATAGAGTCCACTTCATGCTTTCCTCCTCTAGTAGCCTTCCGAGGTCTACTATATGGTGAGTTATGGACCGCCATTTCCTCAATCTTGTTCCATGTTTGATTATCATCATCTTCGGTAAACATACCATTTGATCCCATGTTGAGAATTTTTCGTGAGTCTTCATAAATACCATTCCAAAATTGTTGTACGAAGAACCACTCTCTAAGTCCGTGATGAGGACATGAGCAGCAAGTTCCTTTGAATCTCTCCCAAGCTTCATACAAAGACTCCCCATCCCTTTGTTTGAACCCGATGATTTGGGCTCTTAGCATGTTAGTCTTTTCCGGAAGATAGAATTTTTTGTAGAAAGCAAGTGCCAATTTCTTCCAAGAGTCGATACCAAGAGTAGCCTTATCAAAGCTCTTTAACCATTGTTTTGCGGTACCAATCAAAGAAAAAGGAAATAAGACCCATCGAATTTGGTCTTGAGTAACTCTGGTTTGAGAAATCGCATCACAATAGTCACAAAAAGTCTCCATATAAGAATGAGGGTCTTCACTAGGCATCCCCCCAAATTGGCTTCTTTCGACTAATTGGATACATGCGGATTTTGCAATGAAATTACCGGTCAAATGTTGTGGTGTGGGAGTACCATTTGGTAGGTTCTCCTCAGTTGGTACGGAATGTGATGAAAATTTAGGCATTGTGGGTTAATTTTGTGGTTGATTTTGTGTTGGGTTATCCTCTCCTTCTCTTGCAAAAGGGTTTTTATGAACTCAATGTTATTTGGTTGAATGTCCAGAATCTCACCAATACCTCTCAAAGTATTTCTAGCAAGTCTTCTATTGATGGTCAAAGTTCTTTCAATTTCAAGACCAATGGGTAGCAAGTTACCTTGTGATCACCTAGACATGCAAAATATCAAACAACTTGAAAACAATTAGAACAAACCTTGAGGAGTTTGATTTCCCCAAGGTAAAGAAAGACACAACTAAAAACAATCAAAGAAAATCAAATCAAGTTAACACCGTCCCCGGCAATGGCGCCATTTTTTATCGGACTTATCGTTTTCGGTTACTTGTCGTTAAGAGTTACCTAGACCAAAACAATATTTATAACTTCACAAACTACTCTACTTTTAGTAAAGAGGTAAGTAAAGGTAGGATCCCAAGGGACGGGTATTGATGTAGGATTTTCGATTGTAGGTAAGTAAAGGTAGGATCACAATTTGGGTTGAGGTAGGAGATCAACTAAACTAAATAACAATGTAAATAAAGTAATGAAAGCAAGCAAGATGATTAAAATGAGATGTAAACAATTGATTAAAAGCAATAGGGTGTCATGGGTTCATAGGGGATTCATGGGATTTGATCATACAAACATGTTCTCTACTAGATGCAAGCAATTATTGTTGTGATGGGATCGAGTTAGTGTATATCTTACAATCCCTATGAAGGTTTGGGTCTTGGAGCCGAATCGATTAGATTTTACAACACCTACAAGTCGACTTAATCCTCCCTATCCAACTATATGCATGGTCTAATGAGACTCGAGTTGGTTTATGTCTTACAAGTCTCATTGAAAAGATAAGTGATGGGTAAAAAATGCAAGGATTCATAGGCTCGCATTTCATCAAACATAACATGTGCATAAGTTGAAATCACAACAAGCAAGCAAATTAACTATGAAAGCATATTAGATTAAGCATGAATCAACCCCCATGTTGGTTTCCCCTAATTCCCCATTAACCCTAGTTAAGGTGACTACTCACTCATTATCAAGTTTAACATGCTAACAAGGTTGTCAATCATACTAGCAAGACAAAATATGATTAACAAATGAAGATGATTAACAATAATTAAAAAGGATTAAGAGAGAATAATACCTAAATATGATTCCAAATAATAAAGAAAAGAATAATAGAAGTACTTGATGATTGATGGAAGGTTGTAAATCCTCCAAATAAACCCAAATAATCTTCTAATTACCCAAAATAAATGATGAACAATAGAGAAATTAAGTAAAGATTAAGAAATGAGATTTGTATTAATGCTAAATTAAGAGTTGATTACAAGATTAAGATGAGATTAAGAATGCATAAGAAGAACGTGATAATCTAATTCGTACAATGGGGTATTTATACTAAGGATTAGGTTCACAAATTAGGGTTACTAAGGGCTTAAATAAAGATTAAGACCCTTAAGAAAAGTTGAGGAAGTGCTCCTCTCGAAGGAGATGTGCATATCCATTTTGGTAGTCTTCATGGAGTATGCTCGTCCCGAGCGGCTAGGCAGTAGAGACGGTTGGCACTGGAGCAGAATCCGAGCGAATTGTGGGTCGGGACGCTCGGATCATTGGGCCTCAAGACGAGCGTCTTGGCCTCGGGACGCTCGGACTGTGCCAGGGCGACGCTCGTCCTGGAAACTACGCCGCTCGGATTCCTTCACAGTCACTTCTCTTCTTTTTTTTCTTCAACAATCCTAGGGGATTTTGTTGGAGATGCAAGTATCCTTTCATCATTGCCCAATCTACTTTATTATCTACATAGGTCTTCTAGCATTGTCTTTTCTTTGATGCTTGGTCATTGAATTCGATCAATTTAGCTCCATTTTGCCATGAAAATGCAAGGTTTGCACTCCTTTCCTACCAGGGATCAAAACCTCAAAGAATATACAAAACGAGAAACTAAAGATAGTAAATGACCAAATTATGCACTAAAAAGCATAGGAACGAAGCTAATCCGGGGACTAAATATGCTCAAATATGAGTCAAATCAAGGATAAAACAAATCATGATTTCAATTGCGTGATAGTGACAAGACACCTCGAAGACCCGCGAATTGGCTCGCGCCTCTTCGAGCAGCCCATGCGGCCACGTCGCTCAAAACGCACACAACCACCCATTTCTCTATAAATACCCACCTTCACACACCATAACACCTTACGCGAGTGTCCGCCCCCTCATTTCTCCCTTAAAAGTCTAAACTGGATTTCTCAAGTCACAAACCGACACATGTTTTCGACCTACCGATCGAAAACACAAGCCTTACACATTGTTTGGTACCGTCATTGTACATTAAATCACTTGCCCGACCATCTCGACCAACTACACCATCACTAAACATAAAACACTCTTTTACATTGCTAAAAAAGTTTTCAAACCGAGTTTTCCGACCAAACAAGTTGATACACTTTAGTCGATTTCTCCTCTCAAGCCTAGCATGTAAGTATGAGGGTGTAAACATCCTCTTCTATCATGTTTCTCATCTGTTTTATGACTATAAAATGCTAAAACATGCATAACATGATTCAAATATGGGATAAATGAGCCAAAACCGAATTTTGGCCGGAGACAGGGGCTGCTTGTATAGCAGCAGGGCTCGCGCCTAAAGCCCCTCTCAGGCCTTAATCCAGCCGTGTTTGGTTTCATCTTCCCCTTTAATTCATTTCTTATTTGTAATCGGTTTTTTACCGTTTCAAATATTTCAAATCATTTCTTTCATGATAAACTTTTAACCATAAAATATTTTTTTTTCACCCTTGGTTCATAATACCATGACGGTTTAATCCGTGTTTCGGTGATAATATTTGGTTAAATACAAATAAAAGGTACTTTAAAACCTTCTATTTCATTTCTTTACATTTTCAAAACAAATGCATTAGTCATAAATACAAAATCATCCTTGGTTCTACATACCATGTCGGATTTTAACCCGAGTACGATGATAAAAATTGACTAATCACAAACAAATGAACTTAAAACAATTAGTTCATAATCATTTTCAAAACTATTAATGTCAAGCTTGCAAAACCGAACCCGGCATCGGATATTGTCAAAATAATGATAATTATTCAAGTCTCGTTCTTCAAATCAACACAAAAGCGGTCTAAATGAACTTTTCAAACCAAGACGGGTTCAAACACCCTCTTTTCAAACCATTTTACAAACCTTTTAATGGTCAGAAGGCGTCCCTTCAACCGTCTGTTGACCCGCGCCTAAACAGGCAAATCATTTTCCCATTTTCAAACAAGGACAGGTATGTTTGCATCGCCGGATGGCTCGCGCCTATATAGGCTGCCTGATGCAAACTCTATTTCCTTCCAGCACTTGTCTAGGATGATCCCGACATCGGTTAACCCGAATACAGGATGGATCAGATGACGAATCTGCCCATTTTACATTGTATTTGAAAAACGCCTTACTAAGACAAATGGATCACGTTATGCACCATAAACCTAACTCGGTAAATGGATGTTTAATTTCCGTCTTGCATGCAAATCAACATTAAATACAACTCGACGTCAAATACTTGATACTTGGATTAAACAACTGACATAAAAAGCTCACATGTTAGGTTCAAACTTGTGGATGCGCATTCATGCATTTACCCGTTTTATCAACTTTTGCATTTAACCAACCAAGATCGATCAGTAGAGGCGGCTACCGCGGGCGGGATTGGGTAACCGATTAAAGGGCTTCCCAATACATACCTTCACCTCTTACTCAGAAACTTTGGATAGCGGACGACTTTATCCAGGGCGTACGAGAGTCATCCTAGAGATAGGATGCTAAAGAGGGACGATTCCTTATCTTTAGTACCTATGTCAAACACTGCTTTTTGCCTTGGTTGACCTAGGTATAAAGTGGATTCGAATGGGTTCCAAGCATCCCACAAATTCTTGGTGGCGACTCCGAACATCTCTTTCATCGTTTCGAGACCCTTGCCGAGACGAAACCGACCGATCTAAAACATTATGATCGAAAGCATTTTACGACGCTGAGCGTGGCTTTCAAAAGACCATTGCATGTCCACAGATCGGTTGGGCGTTGCAGATGGCTATGTCCACAGATTAGCGACTCCGCTGGGGAGGACTAGGACACTTGTGTCATTGTGATCCCTAGATGGTGAGACTCGAACGAGGTCTTGGTTGAAAGGCATTAATTGATATTACGGTCATAGTCAGGTTCCTTGTCCGGGCCCACAACCTAACCATTTTCGACCAATTGGCTTGTCTCGTCGGTATGAGTTTTCTCATCACCGCGTTTCGAATCCCGATTGAGTCAAGCATACCGTTGATGTTACACATTTCTGTTTTGTCAAAGGGCTTTCATTTCCTTCGAGCACGAGGCTAGGGCACCCTCCTTACACATTTTGTTTTGATTGGTATCCCTCTCGAAAATCGGGGTTTGATCGCTTGGTGTGTAACCCACCCTTTTAAGCCAAAACTCATGTAAGCATTATGCATAATATAATGAAATTGCAAGTGCTTATGTGTTATGTGATCATAAGTCCATCCGTGTCATTTCAAAATTTCAAAAAAACACCTTTTTGCGCCGTTATAATGGCCATTTCAAACCTCGGTCTTTCGTCGACCGTCGTATTTCAAAAAAACATGCCTTTCTAGGCCGTCGTAATGACGATTTTCAAACTCATTTTTCTACAACCATTTCAACACACCTTTCTAGGCCGACATAATGATGATTCAAACCCGGTTTTCTACAACCATTTCAACACGCCTTTTTAGGCCGTCGTAACGACGATTTTCAAACCCGGTTTTCTACAACCATTTCAACACACCTTTCTAGGCCGTCATAATGATGATTTTCAAACCCAGTTTTCTACAACCATTTCAAAAAGCACGCCTTTCCTAGGCCGTCGTAATGACGATTTTCAAACTTGGTTTGCACAACCATTTCAAAAACACCTTTTCACGCCGTTATAATCGTCGCGTCAAGACACGGATTTTAACCCGTCTCGCGCCAACACAATGTCTATTTCAAAACCCGAGAAAGGCACAGACCTCTTTCTCAAAAAAAAATTCAAATCCCGAGGACCATACACCATCCCCGAGACCTTTTCAAACCTTTCAAAATTAGATTTTCAAAACATACAATTTTGAATTTCAAAAAGCATCTCTGGAAATAGTACATTGTTTTCAGAGCCGACTCAAACTCAAACCGTCTTTTGAAAACAAACTTAAGATAAACTTTTCAACTAACCGACTTCTGAAGATCCCTATTCTTTTGGAGCCGTCCATAAAGCGACAAACGAATATTTTGAAAATCTCTATTTTCGAAAACTTCAATCCACCATTCCAATTCCGCCTCGTGTCTATCGAGTCAAAGCAAGCGTACTTATGGGTCTTTAGTTATGAGTCGTCTCACCTCGAGACTCGTTCAATGGCATCACGCCATTACGTTGGACGCGAGTCAAAGTTCGGTCAACACCGTCACATTATAAATCGATTCAGCACCGAGGCACCACACACGGTCGCCCTCGTCCTGTTGAGTCTGATCTATTTTTCCGTCCTTTGTGTTGTCTGTGTTTAGTCGTTAAACCGTGTCGGATTGACATTTAATGTGAGCCATTTTTCCGCGTCAGAGCCATGGCCCCATCTTCAGCATCATCCAACAATAACAATGACAACAGAGATGTTACGACTGCTCAACTAGCCAGCCTGCTCACCAATCTTAAGTTACCCTGGACCGTGTCGAGACTCGTATCGACACCCTGGAAAACAAGGAAACCGGAGAACACAACACTCCGCCTTTGACTGAAATTGAGGAAAGGCTCAAGCTTTTGGAAGAACAACTCCTAGCCCGTGGTAACAACATCCACCTTGAGAACAATCAAATATTCGAACCCGTTGGGGATCAACTACCCGACAACTTTACCTTGACTGATGTACCCAAGTTCAAGGGAGTGGAGGACCCACTCAACCGCATTCGAGCCTTCAAAGATTACATGGCCATAAAGGGGGTCAAACAGAAGATCTTCACCTGGATCGTCCCATCATCCCTGGAACCGATTCCCCACCAATGGTACTATTCCCTCGACCCCAAGAACCTTACTACTTGGGATGAAGTCGCCGTTGAATTTGCACGCCGAAAATGTCGAAATCCAAGCTAATACCCGCACTCTTGACGTCCTGACTGAGAATGATAAGGAAGGTTTCACGGAATTCCTAACCTGTTGGAGGAGGGTAAGCACTCAATTGGTCAGTAAGCTGAGTGAATCAACTCTGGTTGAGAAAATTGTCAACAACCTCCGCCTGGTTTATGCCAACCTGCTGAGATATCCAAACATCAAAATGTTCCAGGACCTACAGATCCTCGGGACCCGCATTGAAGACGACCTCCGCAAGGGTGTCCTGGGTAAAACCACTGGTCGAGGCTATCAAGGATCTACATCAACCGGACCTCGCCCCTATGGTCAAACAAACAATATTGATGAGGTCAATCTCCTCGAATCAACCACAAAGAACACTGAGCATCCTGAAAGGGTATTCACAAACTTGGAGTCAACCTATGCCAGTGCCTTAAAAAGACTCATGGACCAAGGGAAACTACAAATAATTGGGCCCACTCCGGACCCATCCAAGGCCAAGAAAACCCGTTTCTAGAATCCCAATGCCTATTGCCAGTATCACCAGGGAAAGGGTCATGATACGGAAGCCTGCTTTAAACTAAAGCACATCATCCCATATATGATCGAGAAAGGAGAGCTACCTTTACCTCCACCCATAAAACCAAACAATAAAACAAACCCCTTGGGAATCCATGCCATCTCTGACGACGAGCCAACCTTGGATTGCTCACACCTCATCTTGCCAATTGATGACAAGGTGAATTCCTTGGAGAAGGATGCCCCAGACGGGATTTTTGTATTCAGCGCCGCGACCATGCTCACCATTTTCCAACAAGTTGAGGAGGCCATAGCTAGTCTCTCAGAAAAGATTACCCGACTTGAGGACGCTTACTACCGGTTGATTTTCAACCCACCAACACCAACACCGCGCCCGAGGAAGGGTCATCTAATCACCCAAAACTACCCTCACCGTGAAGGATTTCTCCCACGACCATTCTAGCACGCACGCCACCATAATCAACCCCACAAAAATTACCCCCACAAAAACTTCTCTCACAAAAACTATCCACCGAGGAATAACTCTCCAAGATACCCTCGAGATCCCGAAATCAACGGTATATGAAGATACGACGCAGAGGATGTCTACCTAGTTCCGGGAAAGGGTAAACAAGCAAAAGACATCGGTCATCTTACCCGGTCCGGACGCCCCTACCAAAACCCAAACAATTCAACAGTCATTCCAACAACGAATGACCAGGTTGTCCCGGACGCGGACACTCAACCCAAGGCTTCTGAAAACTCGATCCTTAAATAACTGCAAAAAGCAAAGGCCAAAATTTCAATTTGGCAACTGATTGCTATGTCCTTCGAGCATCGGCAGGCTTTCCTACAAGCCTTGGGAATGTTGACAGTTCCCTCTACCTCCTCTCCTAAAGAAGTGGTGGCACATATGACAAGATATGTCCCCCGACCTGAGCAACCCGGTCATCTTCTCTGACGAATATATCCCTCCATTCGGAGCCAACGATAACCTGGCCCTATACATCATCGTACAATGCCTCAAAAAGAATGTGCCTATGGTTCTAGTGAATAGCGGATCTGTGGTTAATGTCATTCCCCTCAAGACGGCTCACAAACTGGGTATCAAAGAAGTTGATTTGGTCCCAACTAACCAAGGAGTACGCGCCTATGACGGCACTCGTCGTAAGGTTGCGGGGTTTATCACCTTGACCATTGCAACTGGACCCTTGGAAAGACAAGCCAGTTTTAAGGTGGTCGACATCGACGCCTCTTTCAACATACTTCTAGGACGTCCCTGGATTCATGCTGTCAAGGCCGTCACCTCAACCCTCTATCAGAAAATCAGGGTCCCTTTCGACGGGAAAACAATCACGATTCCCGCCTCCCCGATCAAGGCTATCATGAAGAAGGGAATAGCCTCTCAAGTCATTGAGGAGGACGGCAGCGAAATGTGGGGATTCCAAGCTGTGAATGCCCTAACTGATGAATCAGTTGTTGGAGTATGTGTCCTCAACAATAGTGCAATCACATGTTTAAATCTCAAATTATGAACACGTAAGGGATGATTCATTATAAAGTCAACTGATCAACATTAATCGGTAATGACTAGCTAACTAGAGTTTAACATTAGTGTCGTTTGACGGTGGTGATAAGTTGATCCCTTAAGGTCATACCTATAGGACAACTCCCTTAATAGACAAGTTGATTAATTGTATATCGATACAAGTTGATCAATTCCTTAAATTTCAACAATCCGTTTTGTGAGTGAGAATATTTATATCTTATTGTAATTTGATTAAATAAGATTTATTTTAGTAATTAAAAGATTATATTAATAAAATTCGTTATTGTTTGTGAAACAATTAAATTAAGAATGATTGATTGATTATAATTGTAAAATGTTGTGAATTATAATTATATGACCCATTTTATTTATGTGATCAAAATTACTAGACAATTTGATATATATAATTTAATTAATGTATATAATGATATTTATTTGATAAATATGCATTAAATTAATTAATAACATGTTACATGCTACATGTGACATATTGTGTGACAAATGACAAATTGAC
Source organism: Silene latifolia (assembly GCF_048544455.1). NCBI lineage: Eukaryota > Viridiplantae > Streptophyta > Magnoliopsida > Caryophyllales > Caryophyllaceae > Silene > Silene latifolia. The sequence goes on along the minus strand of NC_133538.1, from coordinate 438,247,080 downwards.
AAAATAAAATGAAAGTCCATTTTATCTATAATGACCGAAATATTGGAGGGATTATAGGTTAGTGGGTGTTTTATTTAATTGATTTATAAAATGCAATCTTAACCTATTTTGGAGTAGCCTTACATCTACAATTCTTGTGAAGAACAAAAGAAAACGTAAGAAGGCCATGCATTGGCCTTCCTTCCCCCCACCACCGGCTCCCCCTTTTCTCATATAGAGAAATTATTATCTATATTTTTTTTCCTTCCATACAATTTCATATCATTCTTATCATTTTACTCCCACTTCTCTCTAAAAATAAGTTTTTAGAATATATTAAATTTATTCATCCATATTCTAATATTATTACTAGTGCAGTAATACAAATTTATTAGAATTATTAAGGGATTCTCATATACTAATCTAGTTAATTAGTATATAAGATTTAAGGGTTTTGTTTTGGGTGCAACAAGAGGAGGATCTCAATACTTGGGATTTTGGAGGATCATCCATAATACTTAAGCTCAAGAACAAATAAGATAGGTGTCCTTATCTGTTCCCTTATTTTCGAACCAAAAACAATGTAAGAACCATTGTTTTCTTGTTTTATTTCTTATTTAGTTATGCATGCACTAGATCTTTAGAACTCATATTAAAATGTTAATTAGTTCACCATTAGAAAATATAATAATAGGTATATGAACCTAACAATTGGTATCAGAGCATAGGATGTTGCATGCATAATCGATTTATTGTTTTTTTGAGTTATTAGTAACTTAATTAAAATAAAAAATTTGTGATTTATTAGATAAAGCCACGAAATCTTAATGTATGTTATATACTCTGGTCCTAAAATATATTTAGGTCATTTTGATGATTTATGGAGTTTTATTGTTCATTTTAATGATTTTTAGTTATTTTATTACATTTTAATGGCTAAAATGGTATTTAAAATACTAAAAATAGTTAAACATAGTCTCTGACCTTGAAATTTTTATATGACCTCACATGCATATTTTAATTATTGAATGTAAAATTTCATATAAATTTGATTTATTTTGTATGATTTATGATTTTTATGAGATAAAAATGAATTAAATGGAGGTAAAATAGTTAAAAATAGTTAAGCTTCGAAACAGGCCATGAAATTTTAATATGTTATCACATGCATATTTTACTCACTATGTGTAAAATTTAAGATGAACTTGATTCATTTTGCATGATTTATGAATTTTTGAGTAAAAATAACATAAATAGTGACTATTTTAGCATAAATAGCTAAAATAAATTACATGGCATGAGAAAATTATTTTAGGTTAAATTTATATCCCACTTATCAGATATAAAGTTGTAAAGTTGATTAGATCAATTTTTGTATACTTTAGATGTTTTATTTGATAAAACCGATAAATCGCAACTACATTTTTCTCGAAATAAATTCCAAAATTTTAACCATGATTTTTGACATTATGAGTATCATGGATATATTCCAGAATGTTCAAAAATTTAAAATTCAATTTTTGAAATTATTGTAATTAAATTTGGATTTATTTCATAAATGTTACTGTCTCCTATTCCGAATAAGTGTCCCATTTGGACAATGGCACGAAAATTAAGGAATATAGTTAAAATAATGAAAATTATTGTATAGGGGTAAGAATAGGTGAGTTAAATAATGAAAAGTATTGAATATGATGGGTTATGGGTGGTTGGGGTGGTAAATAAAGAAAAGAACTAAGGGTAGGAAAGTAAAAAAACCATGTCCAAATATGACAAATGGGACAGTTATGTAAATAGACGGAAATGGCAAATGGGACAGTTATTTAGAATAGGAGGGAGTATGATTTTAGGGTCAAAATGAGCATAAAATTATATCAAGTTGAATTATTGTCAAAATTTGAGTAATGACTAATTTTTGAGACCTAAGAGTGTTAGGATAATTAACTTGGACTAAAATTAGATTTTAGTATTAATTTACGATTTTAATAAGTTAAAAGTCGTGAATTTCCATAAAATCGGGTTATATGATTGATATAAATTAAATAGGGCAATTTGGCACATAATTTGGCATGATAGAAACATATTATAATGTCATATTTTATTTATGTAATTTTGAATTATGTAATTTATCTTAGTATGGCCTTAGTTTTTAATCGATATTACCCATAATGTAAGGGGATATTGATTATCTTATAATTTAATGTGATCTCGTATCACTTTTATTTTTATTTTTACTAATTTTTCATATTACAAATGTATAATATGAATAGCTATGTATTTTTATTATTATTTGTAATTCCGGAGTTCCTTCAAGACGGTGCCATTCGGAAAGGCGTTCCGACGAAGATGGTGTTCTTGGAAGGCGTGCCACTTGAAGATTCAAGGGACCAAAGGAGTTGGTTTCCGAATATGTAATAAATTATTTGATTTTCTATTTTAGGAAGGTCATACTATGAATTTATTTTTGCTTTGCATTTCTTTTAATATGTTTCATGCATTGTCAAATCGCCATAATAACACATGCATATCATATCGAGTCATCGACCGTGTCAATTATAATTATCGAGAATTCGACTTTTAGTTCACTTAAAATTGATAGATAATAAATTGACAAGACCTTTACTTTTAAAAGATTGAGACTTAGCCTTACCAAATAGTAGGAGCCCATGAATCTCAATTTCATAAGGGGTACAATACGATTTTTCGGGGTGCTTCTATTGACGTTTGGTAAGTGGGGTAATAAGTAGTTATTACACTTCGAAAGTTTCGTTGATCTCAACGAAGGTATTTTGCGACCGTAGCTGCAATAGGTTCGGGCTAAAGATGAATTTAATGTAAAATCATCGACCGAGAGTTCTAAATGTAGAATCGGTTAAGAGGGTTAACCCACCAAGTTATATTAGTAAAGATGTAGAGGGCCCGCAGGCTCACATCCAAATTAATATGAATTTTGGATCTCGGAATCATTTATTATAGTTGGGTAGAGGTCGCTATATAAATGTTATACTTGTATTGATATTTACAAGTATTATAACGATAAATGTTTATAATTCCTTCATTTTCTATTTTGTAGTCAACTTGATTAGTTTGCAATGTCGACTCCAATTTCATCCGTATCAACTAGCGCAAACGCTCCACCACTCCCCCCAATGCTTCTTGGCTCCGATCCTTTATGGATTGATGTAAACTTGAAAAGAATGGTTCTAACTTCGCCAATTGGGATGCGCAACTCCGTTTGGCCGCGGAAGGTGACGACAAGCTTCGTTACCTTACCGAAGCCGCTCCCACCACACCTACTACTAGGTCAACCGCCGCCGTAAGGGAAACCTATAAGGCCTACCTAAAAGAGTCGGCCGCTATCAAGAATGTCTTGATTTTCTCTATGGAGCCCGATCTCTAAAGGAGTGCTATTAAGATGAGCATGGCCTATGAGATCTACACCAAGCTTGTGACCATGTTTTTGCATGCTCCAAGAATCATCCAATATGAGGCAGCCTCCGCATTTTTCGAAATCAACATCAAAGAGGGCCAAAAGGTTAGCCCTCATATGCTCAAATTGATTGAGCTTGTTAAGACTCTTAAGATCCAAGGGGTTGACATTCCCGAACAACTCGTTATAGACCGAGTTTTACATTCCTTGAACAAAGTCAAAGCATATGTACAGTTTAGGGTAAACTACAATATGCAAAACATGAAGACTTCTCTCCATGAATTGCACAAATTACTTGTGCAAGCTGAGAGAGATATGGGTCTTAATGTTAGCTCAACCAAGGATGTGCTCGCAATTAACAACAAGAGCAAAGGGAAATTTAAGAGGAGTGCTAGTAAGAGCAAGAAGCCCACCCCCTTCAAGGGAAAAGGAAAAGTAATTGAGAAAAGCTCTTCCAAAAGGGTGCTACTTCCGAAGACAAATGTCATTATTGTAATGGCATAGGACATTGGAAGAGGAATTGCCCGAAATATCTTGGAGATATCAAAGCTGGAAAGATTGTTCCAGTAGGTAATAAATAAAATTCTCCCTATCATGTATGTTTTGAATTTTAATCTCAACTTTGGTATTTGAATACAAGTTGTGATTCTTACCCTTTTAACTTGTTATTAAGGGCATCTAAGCAAAGACAAAGGCAAAGACAAGCAAGCCTAAAGAGGCTCTTCAAGGGAAGCTAGAGTAGCCGCCCATAGTAGAAGACCTATGGAAGCTTGGCCTTTATTTTGATAGTCTTTGTTTTATTGTTGTATTTTGAACTTGTTGTTTTAGAACTCTTTAATTTCCTAGTTGGACATGGAAATTAGTTTATTTTATTTTATTTTCAAGGACAAGTAATTGTATTTGAATTTTAGTGGCTTGGTTTTCAACCCAAGTCACTCGGTTTATGGAAATTTTTCGTTCTAAAACTTCTCATTATACACCTTTCATATTAAAACATAAATTATGTTGACTTAAACTAATCATAAAAGAATTACAACGATGAGATCATTGTAATTAGTTCATAAGCCATGAATTTTATTCTCACTTATGCTTTTGTGACTTGACATCACACCTTATTTGATATAAGAAAGAATGATTGTAAAGTCAAAAAGAGTTATTTGAACTCTAAATAAAAGGGAAATTTTATAAACCAATTGGCTACACCACTTATAACTAAGACTTGAGACCACTTATAAGACTCCATACGAGCTATAAGAGGGCTTAAGACCTTAAGATTGTATATGACGTGGATATGAGTCCAATCCTAAACCTTTTTGAAGCTAGATTATAATGTCTTTACAAAAGAGTAATCATTAAGGTCATAATATACGATATTTTCTTCCTTCACAATCATAACTCTGAAATTGTTTGTTCCTTATAAGGCTATCTTCAAGAAAAATAGATGTATTTTTCAAAAGATAGAGTGGGAGAAAATTAGCAACAAACATACGACTGGTTAGGAACTAGTGAGGAGAAACTCATGACATATGAGTAGACCAAAAGAAAGCTTTCTTAGGTAAATCTTCAGACTAGTGAGAAGACCAAAAGAAAATGTTCTTTACATAATAAGACTATGAAGTGGTTAAATCAAGCAAATTCAATTCTATTTTACATAAGAGCTAATTGAACCAAAGTAAAATCTATGCAATGGGATAAATTTGTTTAGGGTTGCATAGATAGACATAAGAAATGTCTACAAAGCTAAGTTAACGTGTAACTATGCAAAGATCCATGTTATCGTTGCTACACCTCATAGTGTGTTAAAACCAATTTCTAAATAGGTATTTAGAAAGGGATGTGTGTGTGACATAAGCACAAGGTTTTAATTAACACTTAAGATAGCAATGATCTTTTTAATCATGTGAAAAGAATATGGTTTCACTCGAGTTGTCATGAAATCATGTGCATGCATGGATTTGAGTGGGAATCAAAATTGCTATGTTTAGACATGAAATTCAGTGGGAGAAATTATCTTCCATATTGATGTCATATTACTCATTGACAATATCGTACTAACACTATCATTGACGAGTGAGTGTTTTGATTTTCAATTCTCAATGAAACAAGACATGTTGCATTCCAAAATTCTGAATCTATTATGACATAGGGAATTGTGGATTGGCACCTAGATAAGTATCCTATATTGATAAGTGACACGTCTGTCGCGTTCCTGTCAAAAATACCAACTGGCTCTAACTAATATAGCTAGGGAAGTCGGGTCGAATCCACAGAGAGGTAGGAAATTGTCAGCTTATTCTAAGTTCGTCAAAGTAACCAAATGGGGGGTTTTTAAATGTGATGTTCTAAACTAAGAAGAGTAAGGAAGAGAAAATAAGAGGAAGGAATTAATCAGATAAGGAGAAACAGCTAAGACAGACGGTTCACCATAATCATTCAGTCAAGTAATCTAGGTCTCAGATTAATGCGAATACGATCTAAGGGGTAGCGAACGTCACCTTTCGGTCCTTAATTCACCCTAAAGCGTAAATAGCTTAGCTTTCGCCCTCACTACAATACCCTATTGCTCGCTACTAGTCTCGCCTTTTCCAACCTTTCGGTCCAGGTCAAGGGTCACTAAAATATAAATGTCTAATCGCGTCGACTCAATCGGACAGATACAATTAACTGCAGCATTTAAACAACAAAGATTACACCCGCATTAACCCAATAAATCGACTACTATTCCCTCATGATAATGGATCCCCTATAGTCTTAGCATGGGGGAATTAGCTACTTATTACCATCGAATTAATAATAATGACAAATAGATAATTAAAACTAAACATGATGATAGAACTAATAAGGATTGAATTTAGCAATTATGATAACAACTAAAAGAGGGAAGGAATTTAAGCAATAAATAAGATCAAAGATAAAAGTAGAATAATAATACCAATCGCAAATTCCAATTCCGAGTAGCAAAGTGTAAAGGAAGAACAAAAATCCAAGAACAGTAGTCTTAGGTAGAGTAAAACGAACGTGAGAAGAGAGCCCGCAGTAACGTAGTCCCTCCCCTCTATCTTATACGAAAAATCCATCCTAAAACCTAATCTATGGACTAATTACAAAAGCCCACAAAACAATTAGGCGAGAATTAACTAAAACAGGACAAGCCACTCGATCGAGTAGAAATAAACTACTCGATCGAGCAAATGAACACCAAACCACTCGATCGAGTGGTTATAAACCACTCGATCGAGCACTTCTTGCAAAACCTCCTCGATTGACTCTTTAAACTGCTCGATCGATCAATCTTGAGTATATGAAGCATTCGATCGAGCAGAAAACTACTCGATCGAGCTATACAGGCACGCTAGACTTGAAATGCCTTCCGAAACCAGTTCACGCGTCTCCAAAATGTTAGATTCCAAGCTCCGGCTCCTTATTCTCCATGAATGCATGCAATTGGGACAAATTAGGCTCGATTTAACTCCTCTTCGGTTAATTCCTGCAAATTACATAAAACGAACGAAAGTAGGATCTTCGGGGGCATTTGTAGCTAGATGCTACATAAAAAGTGCAGAAATGCGTGTGAAAATGAGGTGAAACCCTTATATAAAAGACACGCATCAATAAGATCCTTGATCTATTCAACATCAACAAGGTTGAGTAGGTTATTCATATTGATGAAAGTGGAATTACTATGATAGAGTCATAGTCATTCACTGAACCTAATAAGTTGTTGATCACATGAAAGGATTACTAATGTTTCCGCCATTAGAACGATCATGTATGCCATTATATGCACATACCATGATGAATGATATGCTTGGAGCATAATAAGTCATTTGAAAGCCTTAAAGAACATCCATTAACATTCTTGGGAAATTTGAGGACTCGTTCTTATGTTTGAATAATATACTAAGTTGTGTCTTGAAGGGTTACACAAACTTTAGTTTCCAAAGTAAGGATTTATCGAAATCCTAGGATGATTTTATTGACTTAGGAGTGAGTGACTAGAAAAATGTTTTAGTTTGAACCATTGCAAGTTCTACAAATAGAATCTAAGTACATTGTGATGAGATAGTCAACATAGGGAGTGAGAGTAGATCCCTCTACCAAAGATTTTATCACAAGTTATATGATAACAGTGGGAGCATCTTCTAAGTACAAGAGCCCAAGTCTAGTAAAAAGACTAGACATATACTTAGATAAATTCATGTTATTAGAAATAACATTGAATAGAAAGAAATAGCAATTCATAAAGTTGGAATGTATGGATACATGGGATATCCACTTACCAAGCTTTTATTGCAATTTAATTAGTGTAAAATGTACACTATAGATTATAATATATGAAGTAGTAATAAGGTATTGACTATTCATATATGATAATAGCATTTATCGTTCGAGTTTCTTTAAACTCATCCATTACTTTGTTATATCCAAATGGGTTGTTGAGACAATATTGAACCCCATTAAAGTGAACTGGATTAACATAGTATGCGCCCCTGGTTACTTATAGACAGACTATATGAGACACTCTGTCGGGCAGTGACCGCTTATAGAGTTCTGGAACTTCATAAAGCCTGGTCGTGGCAAGAGCTACTATAGTATTCTTATGAGTCAATTCTTTTGACTATAGACTATTCACCCAAGTTGGCACAAGTTCCTGATTGGCTTTAATTTATACTTTACGACTGTCGTAACTAAAGTCAAATGAGTGTATTTTGGGTCATGATGAACTGTGGCTATACGATGGAATAGTGCGATAGGAATTGTCCACCCGCTTGTCAGGGTTGTTGAAAATCTCAGGGCCACTCGAGGAGAAGTGAACTGAAAATGCGTGGCCACGCTCGGAAGGTATCTACGGTAGATAATTCATGTCAGACAGTTACTCTCCAGATCGAGGAAACCACTCACGATATGATTAAATGCATGTACGACCTACAAGACACCTTGCATTAAGTGGGAGATTGTAATAGGACAAGAGAATTAGTGACGCACACTTGTCCCGGACAAGTGGAAGATTGTTCGAGTATGTGTCCTCAACAATAGTGCGATCACATGTTTAAATCTCAAATTAAGAATACATAAGGGATGATTCATTATATAGTCAACTTATCAACATTAATCGGTAATGATTAGCTAACTAGAGTTTAACATTACTGTCGTTTGACCGTGGTGATCAGTTGATCCTTAAGGTCACACCTATAGGACGATTCCCTTAATAGACAAGTTAATTAATTGTATATCGATACAAGTTGATCAATTCCTTAAATTTGAACAATTCGTTTTGTGAGTAAGAATATTTATATCTTATTGTAATTTGATTAAATAAGATTTATTTTAGTAATTAAAAGATTTTATTACTAAAATTCGTTATTGTTTGTGAAATAATTAAATTAAGAATGATTGATTGATTATAATTGCAAAATGTTGTGAATTATAATTATATGACCCATTTTATTTATGTGATCAAGAATTACTAGACAATTTGTTATATGTAATTTAATTAATGTATATAATGATTTTTATTTGATAAATATGCATTAAATTAATTAATAACATGTTACATGCTACATGTGACATATTGTGTGACAAATGACAAATTGACAAAATAAAATGGAAGTCCATTTTATCTATAATGACCGAAATATTGGAGGGATTATAGGTTAGTGGGTGTTTTATTTAATTGATTTATAAAACACAATCATAACCTATTTTGGAGTAGCCTTACATCTACAATTCTTGTGAAAAACAAAAGAAAAAGTAAGGACATGCATTGGCCTTCCTCCCCCCCCCCCCCCCCCACCGGCTCCCCCTTTTCTCATATAGAGAAATTGTTCTCTATATTTTTTTCCTTCCATACAATTTCATATCATTCTTATCATTTTACTCCCACTTCTCTCTAAAAATAAGTTTTTAGAATATATTAAATTTGCTCATCCATATTCTAATATTACTACATATTATTACTAGTGTAGTATACAAATTTATTAGAATTATTAAGGGATTCTCATATACTAATCTAGTTAATTAGTATATAAGATTTAAGGGTTTTGTTTTTGGTGCAACAAGAGGAGGATCTCAATACTTTAGATTTGGAGGATCATCCATAATACTTAAGCTCAAGAACAAATAAGGAAGGTGTCCTTATTTGTGCCCTTACTTTCGAATCAAAAACAATGTAAGAACCATTGTTTTCTTATTTAATTTCTTATTTAGTTATGCATGCACTAGATCTTTAGAACTCATACTAAAATGTTAATTAGTTCACCATTAGAAAAGTCTATTAATAGGTATATGAACCTAACATCAGCATCCTTCGATTCTGACCCGTTCTCCAACCTCACAGTCAATCGCATTCTGATGCGCCAAGGATATTTCCCGGGCTTGCCCCTCAATCCGCTGAAGAGCACCTTGCCTCCCTTGAAACAAGCTAAGGTCCCTAATATCCCCTTCGGGCTAGGCTATGAAGGTACCAATGAAGACATCCAGGACATGAACCTCCTAATACGGAAGCGCAAAAAGCACGGAGTCATCCTCCGTCCATACCATTTGACTCTCAATGGATACTTCGTCCCCGAGGGAGAATCTGAGCTCTACAACGGCTTTGCTGAGCCGATCTATGACTCCGTATCCAGGGCCAAGCACCCGAGTGTAGAGGTATTTCAAGACTGCTAATTCATCCCCGACAACACCAAAGCTGCATCGACCAGATCCGAGTCGACCCCATGCCTCGATGGACAAGCCGTCAGTCTCCTATTCGGAGAGGACATCATCAAGCACCTCGGCTATGAGGACATCATCAACATTGCTCTAAAATACAACCTATTTGATCCCATCGCCTTAATCTTTGATACTGACCCGGAGAAAGCTACACAAGGCTGGAGGAAAACTGTCAAATGGACCGATCGCCAAGGCCGCATCCTCAAGGTCACAACTGAAGAAGGCCCTATGTTCAAAGCAGAAAGTGAAGGAGAGTCTGAGTATGAGTATGAGTTAGAGTCTATCCTAGCTCCTAGCACTCCTGATATCCCAGTCAAGGTCCCTTTTCCACTGTTTTATCACAAACTTGTGGCTGCTTCAGAGGCTGAGTTAACTAAAGGTTATCCCCACTCCAATGGAAGGTAGCAACCTGGAGCTTGTTCCTGGGGCCACCACCTGTGATGTGTCGCCTCTGACTTCCCATGAGATGTCTATCCTATCCGAGCTTCTCGCTCAAATCGACTTAGTGAATGCTAAGTTTGCTTATGACTCATCTCATTTTAACTGCAATGCAATTCTGAACGAACATGAGGAATTTGACTTGAGTGACTACCCACCTCACCTAGCCAAAGAACTTGACAAATGAGAAGATAGGACCCCTATCATTGAGGAGACCAAACCTATTAATGTAGGAACCGACAACACACCTCAAGAACTTAGGATAGGGACAACCCTGGACCCCTCGAAAAGACAGCAGTTCATTGACCTCCTACACGAATACAAGGACGTATTCGCTTGGTCCTACAAGGACATGACTAGGATAGACAGGGAGATTGCAGAGCACATGATACCCATTAAATCCGGAGCTAAGCCTGTGAAACAAAAGCTGTGCGGAATGCGCCCTGAATGGGCCCTGAAAATCAAAGAAGAGGTAGACAAGTTGTTCAAAGCTGGATTCATCAAAGTGTCTGAATACTCTGACTAGGTGGCCAACATTGTTCCTGTACCCAAGAAAGACGGGAGAATTCGGGTTTGCATCGACTTCAGGGATATAAACAAAGCAAGTCTGAAAGACGACTTCCCTCTACCACATGTTGACATCTTGGTAGACAACACCGCCGAGCACGCCCTACTATCATTCATGAACGGATACGCTAGGTATAACCAGATCAAAATGGTTGAGGAAGACATGCACAAGACTGCATTTACTACACAATGGGGTACATACTGCTACACTGGCATGCCCTTTGGTCTAATCAACACCGGGACAACTTATCAAAGAATCGCCACCACACTCCTACATGATATGATGCACAAGGAGGTGGAGGTATATGTCGATTACATTATCGTCAAATCAAAAGAGCGGAACAGACACATCAGCGCCCTTCGAAAATTCTTCGCTCTCCTTCGAAAATACAACATGAGACTAAATCCTCAGAAGTGTGTATTCATAGTCACCTCCAGAAAACTCCTGGGACACGTCGTCAGCAAGAGAGGCATCGAGATTGATCCTACCAAAATTAATTCTCTTCAACAAATGCCTCGGCCTAAGAACGAGAAGGAGATTCGGGGATTTCTCGGTCAAGTCCAATACATCAGTCGTTTCATAGCCAAACTCACTATGATTTGTGAACCAATTTTCAAGAAGCTTCGCGCCTCCGATCACACCCATTGGGAAGGCGACTGTCAAAAGGCCTTCAACAGGATAAAGGAAATCCTATCCAAACCTCATGTCTTCATGCCACCTCAACAAGGAATTCCCTTATCCCTATACCTGACTATCACCAACACGGCCATGGGAGTAATGCCAGCACAAACAGTAAACGGCAAAGAGCGAGTCATCTACTACATCAGTAAAAAGTTCATCGAGTATGAGACAAGGTACACCCAACTGGAAAAGACATGCCTTGCCCTGATCTGGTCAACAAAGAAGCTGCGACACTACATGCTCAGCTACATGGTTCACATCTATTCCAAGATGAACCCGGTTAAATACATCTTCAAAAAACCCGTACTAAACGGAAGGCTGTCCAGATAGACACTCATGTTGTTGGGTTGATATACCCTTAAAAGACTCTTCTAATGGTGATTTTCATTAACTTGTTAATATAAACCTTGTGTATCTAGTGCATGCATAACAAAATAAAGAAGAAAATCACATTTCTTACATTAAATATGGTTCGAATTTTGGGGTACAAGTAAGGTCTCCCACCTTCACTTATTCTTGAGCTCAATACATTTTGAATGATCCTCCAAGATCTTCAAACATTCAAAGTAGAATGTCTCCTCATAGTTGCACCCAAGACTCTTACCCAAACACCAATACTATTATTAACTAGATAATAGGATTAGTAACCCTAAATATTATTTCTAATGTTCACATTATTACTACACTAGTAATACTCAATTTTTATTAGATTTTGAACAAATTTTATACATAAACAAGTTATGTATTTTTTGAGAGAGTAAGAGATATATTCATAAAACATATGAATAAGAGAAAGTAAGAAAAATGAGAACATTACTTCTCATCTAATAGGGCACCGTTATTTCAAGTGATGGGAAGACCAATTTTTTTCTTCTCAGTGCCCTTTTTGTCTTACCAAAATACTAAGGTAGGACCCTAGGGTTAAGCATGCTATAAGTGTCATCATGATGTCCTTAAGCATACAATAAAATAATGACAAAAACATCACCCACTAACCCTTAGTCCCACCGGTTTTTTATACATAAAATGGACCTCCATTTTATCTTTGTAATTTGTCATTTGTAATATGTTGTGACATGTGACATGTAACATGTCATTAGTAATATAAATGCATATTTAACTAATTAAATATCATTTCAAATTAAATAAATTACATTTAACAAATTAACAAGCAATTCACAATTACATGTATATAGAATGGGTCACATTAAAACTAGTTAATATAATCTACAACATCTTGTAATTATAACTAACTAATTCCTCTTATCTCTAATGTTTCATAAACATTAATCAATCTTAGTAATATAACAAATTAATTACTAAATTGAATCTTATTTAATCACATTACAATAAGATATATAATTCTCACTTATAATAAATTTATTCAATTTAAAGATTTAATTAATCCGTATCAATATACGATTAATTAACTTTTCAGTTTGGAAATCGTCCTATAGGTGTGACCTTAAGGGGTCAACTGATCACCACCGTCAAACGACAGTAATGTCAAACTCTAGTTAGCCAATCATTACTGATTAATGTTGATCAGCTGACTATATAATTGAATCATCCCTTTGTATTCTTGTTATGAGATTTAATATGTGATCGCACTATTGTTGAGGACACATACTCCAATAATCTCCCACTTGTCCGAGACAAGTGTGCATAACCAATTCTCTTATCCTATTACATCATCTCCCACTCAATGTAAGGTGTCTTGCAGGTCGTACTTGCATTCGATTATATCTTGAGTGGTTTCCTCGATCTGGAGAGTAATTGGTTGACCGGAAATATCTACCGTAGATTTCTTCCGAGCGTGGCCACGCATTTTCAGTTCACTACTCCTCGATTGGCTCTGAGATTTTAGATAACCCTGACAAGGGGATGGACAATTCCTATCGCACTATTCCCTTCGCATAGCCACAGTTCATCATGACTCAAAAGATACCCATTTGACTTCAGTTACGACAGCCGTAGAGCATAAATCAAAGCCAATCAGAAACTATGCCAACTTGGGCGAACAGTCTTTAGTCAAAGAATCGACTCATAAGAATACTATAGTAGCTCTTGCCACGACCAGACTGTATATGAATTACCAGAACTAGGGGCCAATACTATGTTAATCCAGTCACTTTTAATAGGGTTCAACGTTGTCCTTACAACCTATTTGGATATAACAAAGTAATAAAAGAGTTTTTCATAAAACTCAAACGATGAATGCATTATCACATATGTAAAATTGATTCCATATCAATTACTACATAATCTATATCAATTACTACATAATCTATAAACCATACTTAATATTGTATATAAATATACATCTCAACTCAATTGAAATGGCATGACTTCTCATGCTTAGCCTATGAAAAAGCCTTGGTTAGCAAGTTTTAGCAACACTTTGCACTTTTCCTAACCTTACTATATACTATTTCCCATTCTTGTAAATAATCTTGTATTATAAGAACTTCTTTGAGTACGTGTCAAGATCCAATCTGGACATAGGCTCTCTTACCTTTGAATAATTCCCACTGTCCTCACAGTGTGTAGGGATAGGACCTTCGGTTATTGAAATGAACTACCATAGTTCCTCCAATTCATAAAACCAAATCCTAATATGATCCCCTTCCTTCTTGCATGTCTCATTATTGCAAGTGTACTCAATTTCCGTTGTTTATATCTCATTGTTCAACTGCCTAGGATGTTTCTAGCAGATATCCTCCTTAAAAAATATAGCCAAGATGGTTCTCTAACCATCCTTATGTGTTTAGAATATGGTTTTTGTGTAACTCCTTGCACATAAATCCATCTCATTTCTAAATGCTTAGCTTCATATCTGTAGTACTTCCTGAGTACTAACTAATGAATTATGTGGCTTTATAGAGACTTCTCTCAAAGATTCGATTTGTAACTTCTCGTCATACTCCAAGTATACGAAGTTTAAGAATAGTGATACATCTTAGCGTAATGAATTAATCCCGCAACGGAAGCATGTGGATTCAATTTCTACATGTTCAATACTTTTGAACTTGTCAAGATTTTTATTAACATAAGAATATTCATTCAACGCTAATATCCTCTTAGAGCTATCTTTATAGGTCTGGATACCTAAGAGATGTATTGTTCTTCTCCTAAGTCTTCCATTATACACAATGATCAATATGTCCCTTATATATAAGACTAGTAACACCACATTACTCCCACTAAACTCCATGTATAAACAGAACTACTCGATAATTCGAGAAAAGTTTATCACATGACAGAAACATATCATTCAACTCCTTGAATTTTACTTAAAATTTATTCTTTAGTTTCCATCCTACCTTAGGATAGTTGCGATTTTCAAAAATCATGCAAGATGATTTTAAAATCCAACTGTCAAATAATATTATAAGATCCGAATTAACGAAGTGTTGCAATTGGTGTAAATTTCTTACCACCAATCAACTAAGTTATAGAAACATCTTTTATGTTTAGGTCAGACTATTGCGGAGTTGAAGCTATATAAAGCATCTTAATAAGTTACAGGATTGTTACTTTCAAAAGTTGACATGACTCATGTCAACTTAGGTTTCGAAGAAATGATCACTGATTTTGACCAAGAAGGAACATCTTCCCACGTCTTATTCTCAGTTTGTGGCTCTTGAACATTTTCTCCCACTCTGTCTTTAAGAAATAATCCTCTTTTCTTTAATAGATAGCATCACGAGCCACAAACCCTTTGTTCTCGTGATCATGTAGGGAAAATGAGCACATGTTTACTATCGAAACAAGCTACAACTTAGGTACCTGGCCTAACCATATCTCATATGAATTGTACTTGATTGTTTTAACTATATTCTGTTTTAGTGGAAAAAATGAAAAATGCTAGACAAATTTGCAACAGAAACTATCTCCAACTTTATAGCAAAGATTCAATCACATCGTATAGGATTCTTTGTAACTTTCTAATACATCTTATCTTGATAGGGTGTGATTATGAAAGTGATCTTGTGATACCATATCACACTCTATATGGTGCCGATAAAAGTCATCACTTTGTTGTTCCCCATTTTAACAAAGTACTAATACTTTGGTTTTATAATCTGTAGGTTTTGATACCTTTTAAACATTCATTGAACTTATTCAAAGAATTTCTCTTCTTACCTCATTAAGTGGATATCAAGTATCTACCTAATTCGTTGGTAAAAGAGATGAAGAAGTAATAACCTACTCATATTAAAATTGTATTCGACCATACACTCCAAGTGTAAATAGGGAGAATATCTTGCTCTATTCATATTTCTTTTCCAGAAAAAATCATGAATTAACTTGCTTTGAATACAAGATTTGCATACACCAAAAGATTCCCAATAAAATGGTTTGGGAGACTAGTTAAAACTAGTTTCTAAATGTGATTTTTAATCGAGAATTGAGAAATGATTGGGGTCACCAACTTAAGTCTTGTAAATATGACATTTATTTGAGTTTGAATATAATTACCTGATTTGTATGGTCTCGCCATAAACTTAATCATGGTATATAAGGGCACAACGCTTGTTTTAATTGCATAATAGAGAAACCCTTTGCGTTTTATACAAAAACTTAAATTATATTCTTATTAGAGTTTGTGTGCATCATAACAATTATTGAGGTACATATCTAAATACAAAACTAAAATGAGTACACTCCAACATTCATATGTTCATGGATGAAATGGCAACTACCCTAGTTTCATTCATGCAAATTCCTGAAGTTATTTTTGCTAGTCGTCACACGATAATGTCAAATATTATGATGGAATCCACAAATTTGTATCAAATACTCATGATGTGGTAATTAGCATGAATGCAATGTCAATGTCATAGATATTGAAGGAGGAATATGTTTGAGTCACACGACCAACTTCCTTGATCTTTACTTATTGGGGTTTGTATCTATTTTACTGTCTAACACTTTCTCTTTCGAGTCTAGTACTATCCTTAACAATTAAAATAGGCACTTACTTCTTATTGCTCCCACGGAATTCAAGAATTTCTATTTGATGAAGAATTATCTTCATATAAATTCCTAGTTAATCCTACACAAGGATGAGTTCTATTATGGAATTTGGTCAATCAAAATTTCTAACAAATTAATTTACTAATTTAACATTGTCATGTTCTTAACAACTGAAGAGCTTGATGACAAGTGTTAAGGTTGAGCAATAAGACTTTTGAACCATGGATGCATAGAAGATATTATCAAAACAAATTTTGACTAATCATTACCTCTAGTCATATTTCTTCACAAGAAATCATACATAGGTATGTTAGGATTTTAAAATGCTAATCTTATATTTGCATAGGACAATTCCTATCGAGTTCTATGGAATAGAACGATTCCTATGGAGTTAGTCCATAACCTTTGATACGGTTCATTTTAGAAAGAGATTTCTTGTCGTTAGCAATAGTGGTTTAGCGGAGACTCGTGTTACAAACGAATGATATCGCATATGAGTAGGAGTAATGAAATAGAACAACATTAAAAACAACGAAATAGTGGGAAAAATAAACATTCATTGTTATATCTAAAACATTTTAGCATGTTTTAGCATTTATATAATGACCTCCACCCAATTATATAAATGATTCCGAGACCCAAAATTCTTATTAAATCTTGGATGTGAGCCTACAGGCCCTCTACACCTCTTGCTAATATAATCTTGGCGGGTTAACCCTTCTAACCGATTATACAATTAGAACTCTCGGTCGATGAATTTACGTTAAGTTCATCTTTAGCACGAACCTATTGGGACAACGGTCCCTCTAATACTTTCGTTGAGATCAATCAAATTTTGAAATGTAATAACATTTTATTACCCCACTTACCCAACGTCAATAGAGAGCACCCCGAAAAATCATATTGTACCCTTATGAAATTGAGATTCATGGGTTCCTACTATTTGGTAAGGCTATGTCTCAATCTTTAAAATGTGTTAGGTCGAGTCAATTCATTATCTATCAAATTTAAGTGAACTAAATTATTGAACTAACGATAATTATAATTGACACGGTCGATTACTCGATATGATATGCATGCATTGTTTATGGCGATTTGGCAATGGATGCAACATATAATGTGCATAAGCAATAAATAAATTTCCTAGTATGGCCTTTCCTAAAATAGAAAATCTAATAATCTATTTACAAATTCTGAAACCAACTCCATTGGTCCCTTGAACTTCAAGTGACACACTTCTCAAGGACTCCGTCTTGCTCAGAACGCCTTTCCGATTGGAACCGTCTTGAAGGAACTCCGGAATTACAAATAATAATAAAATACATAGTTATTCCTATTACTAGTTGTTGCCCGCGCCCTACCGGGCGCGGGACCCCAATTTCGAAACCGTTTGGATGAACGTATACGTAAGCATCACAATGCAAATGAATATTGTTTGGTCTATGGATGTTGTAAATATGTAATAACTATACTTGTTATGATGTATATGGTGCAATGGTGCGCTTTCCGCATGCTTACTTTTGGGCGTACAGTTTTGTGTTAATGAACTTCTAACGGCGGGTACGGTCAGGAGGTGACTATTAATAGGATTCTGGCTGCCACAACCTGGGCCGATTTCTAAACCCGAATTCTAGTGGGTGGCACAACCGCCACACGGTAGTCTAATTCATTGGTAATAACGACGATATAACAACATGATCCATTATAGGCATGTTTATAATAAGTCGGCGTGACGGAATACAAGAGAAACTCACCCCCTACAGAGTAGATCATTTTCAACGAGATCTAACCTAGTCTTTGGATCTTTCACTGGATCAAAATACGCGTTGCCTTAATTTGGCTAATCGTTTAGCTAGCCGCAAGAGGATGCAGTCGAATAGAAAAGAATGTTGCCCATCATTTGGCCAAAAACGTCAATGGAACATAGAAAGCACTATAAGCGATAGGCATGCGCGAAAAAAGGAAAAAAAATACAGTAATGCAAAATACCTATGGCACAACAATCGTAAAAAATAAAGCGAAAACGCATGTGCCAGTGAGGTAGACTTTTCTTTTAAAAGAAAAGTATCTATGCAAATTGAAATAAATAACGAGAAAATGGACGTTCAACACAATTAGCGATATTGCTTAAAAAAAGTTGTGATGGTCAAGGTACTCCAATCCACTAAATAGTATTGTGAAGCAGTAGGGATGTATTTATTGAAAAGAATCATCTTTACTAAACAAACTAAGTAATCTGAGTGGAATAGCTTACGTAATCCGACTCCTTTCAAACTTATTGTAATACCTTACAAAATACGGATTACTAAATATCCAGAGTAGCTAAAGCATCAAAATGCCTTATAAAATTCAATATGTTTGTACAGAAGAACCTAAAATCTACAACGAAACAGTGAAGTGTTATAAACTTGGGCAGCTAGAAAGAGCCTACCCAAAAAAAATGTAATGTAATAAAATAATAACTACAATCTCACAACCAGCATTCTATGATTGAGAGTGATTATTCAATCGTTTGAGCAACACCATATCTTGCATCGAAGATGCTATCCTGCGTAAGAATAAATAGCAACAATCAACATCCCGCATACATAATTAGCAGTTTATGGTGATTTGAAATCAAATAATCAAGTGGCTGAATATCGTACTCCATGTGCTAACCTGCAAGTTTGTGACAAGAACTCTAAGTCTCTAACTATCAACTGTTTTTTTGCATTTCTTGGCTGTAATGGTTTCCCCTAATTCAAATGATTATTGTGACACACGGACACTGAGAACCTATGACGTATTAAATTTCAATCAATAAAAACTTAACATAAACAAGTAGCGAGACATTAAACCAATCGACCTCACATGAAAGGGATTAAATTTGAAGAAAATTGCCAGTGAACAATATTTTTAATTCTGTTTCCTCTCTAACCCGGCCAATGATGCGAGCTGAACACAAAAACAAAGAAGATAAATCTCTACAAATAAGAAAGTTCAATGCATCTATACTATAATTTCATTTCGAACTTAGCAAAGTAGGAAGAATTACCTGAGCTCCTGACTTTGTTTCGTAAAAAGTCCACAAATTTACTGAGTAGAAACTCTCTATCAACGATCAAACATCAAACTTACCCGGTTCGACAGCTGAAAAATCTACTTTAGTGTGACATCCAGCTCATCTCCACTTTTAGTTACATCTTGGTCTTGGAGCTTCCTATGAAATTTTAGTAGAGCACGACAATAATCAGAAAAGTTTTAAGAAGAGTTTTGTGGGAGAACAGTAAAGTAAAAGAAAGGGGTAAAAGTGAAGGAAAATAAGAGGTAGTAGAACAACAATACAAAAGGAAGAAGCAATAGTAACATTTTACTCACTAAATGATAAACTAAAATATGTAAACTTCCTTTTTTTTCTTTATCTAAGTAATAGGCTTTAAACACTTTTTAAAGTCATTTCATCTGTCTTATAAGGCGACGAATCACATGAGATAATTCGCGTACAAACGTTTTGAACAAGAGAACATACAATTAACACCAACGCTCTCTTTCACCGCTTAACTCTAGTTGTTCCTAATCTACCATTTAACCATCTAGGTCGCATATTGAAAACAGTTGTCAGCTCTACAGCCATCATCACTCTCCCTCCCTAAAACCAAATTCCCCTCCCCATGTACTCTCAATTTGAACAAAACAAACAGAGTCTCTCTCTAACCCTTACTCTATCAGTTAGAGCCACCTTCCTCCTTACCAGTCGAAGCAAAATCATACACAAACTTTCTTTCCTTCCCACATCCTTATCCCTCCCCTATTCCATCTCAAAACTCTCCATCTCTCCCACCATCTCACCTTATCCCTATCTGCTTCTCTTTCCCTCCATCTCAACCGATCGGGTTTACAATATCGTGTTTTCTTGTTTCCACATGTACAAATCCAACTAAAGCTAAATCTTTTTCAGACAACATAATCAACCAACCCCAAATCCAAACCCAAACCCAACGTCACCAGATATCAGAATGTAGTGGTGTGGTACATTCTCCCACCCCAACCCCATCTGCAATCCAAACCCAGAACCAATGTCACCAGATATCAGCATGTGGTTCGAATGTGTTAGTTTGGTTGCAACCTTTGAATTTTTCACCAGCTTCTTGGCCCCTCGTTCTTTATTCCCCAAAGTTAATTTCTTCAAATATGCCCAGGAAGTACTACAAGGGCCAAAGTTTAGCCAACCAACACCACTTAAGCCCAATATCATATCCTAATTAAACACTTGCATAAAAAAACAAAAAAAAACAAAAAAAAAAGCGTAAAAATGGGAGTAGCAGAATGATGCCTCATGCTCATCCCCTCGCCATTAATGAATTAAAAAATAGTCATGCCAAACTCAGAGCTTAAGTTAGATACTTTTGCAACACCTGGTGAAAGTGGTATAGGTTTTTTCTCAATGACGGTCATAAAAAGCTAACAACTTCTCTACTTTTAGCATCACCTGTTGGAGCCTTTCCAGCCAACCGTCTGTTAAAGTATGCAAAATAAATGAGAAGCTCAATTCAAATATTGTCCATCAACTATAAAGGTTAAGCTCCTGAAGTACTATGAAATTCGATTACAATAGTACAAATAAAATGGAATTGGGAACTAAAAGTCATCACAAACCTGAACTGCTATATAAAATAACAAATTAAAAGGATTGCTCCCTGAAGAATTTATAACTTCTAAAAATTGCACTAAAACCCCTAAAATTGAGTATGACAAACTGAACTACCTGGCAATAGGTGAGTGTTATGGTGTTGTAGATGTGGCGTGTTCAAAATCAACAGATTATATTAGCAGAAAGACATGAAACACAACCTGCACATCACAACCAAACACGCAAAAAAAAAAAAAAAACTCGTTTTAATCATTATCACCATCACAGATTCACAGGTACACTTCAATAAAACCGTAGATATAGTTCAATCATCATCAATATCATTCTGATATAGTTCAATCATCGTCAATTTCTAAATTAAGGGTCAAATAAAAGTATATAACCTGGCGCTGAAGCATAGAAAGAAATGGCGGGCGATTTTGAGGTGATGGCGGTAAAGAGCAGATTAGAGCAATTGTAGAAGAGGGAGAAAGTAGCAGGCAGAGAAGGAAAGGGGAAACGGAAGACAAAGCTGCAACTGAAATGAAAGCATGAAGTAGGTTAGAAAGATGTAAAGTAACAATGGAAGGTTAGGATCGAGGAGAGAGATCAAGGGTTTAAACAAGCTGTTTTGCCCTCAGAGAGAAGTTCCTATGAGATGGTACCTTGTAACGGGAGTGCCTGTGAGATGGTACCTTGTAACGGGAGGAGCCATGCAAAAGTTTAAACAAGCCTTTTTGCTCTGAGAGAGAAGTTCCTCGGCTGCAACTAAAGAGCAGACTGCACGGGTGTGAGACAAGGGATCGTTGCCTTTGTCAAGGATAATTCCATGGTAGAAGTAAGCTGCAGCCTGGAAATACCAATGTTCATCCTCGTATTAATTTTACTTAAAATCTTATATGGCAGCCGTCAAATTACTAATGGATATGGTGTCTGATACTTAGTGGAGGCAAGTACCTTAGCTTGTAGGAATTTGCATTTGATGAAGAGGGCCTGTTTTCCTGCATCGGTCTCATTGATGGTACCACCTGACAGTGCGTAGTAAGCCTGTCGTTTATAGTTAGTGAGCCTGTCGTTTATAGTTATTTCATGTCCATTCAAGTGAAACTTTGAAAATATAATTCAGCAGTTTTGACAGTGCTAGATTATGCTCTACCTGGGTGAAATAAGTCAGCTCCTCACATGCTAACCTCCTCTTCACTGATAATGTCGCTTTTTGATTTCCTATTGCAAACCCCAGCTGCAATTTTGTTCCTTGAATTCACAACCATTGATCAGTATGAATGTATTTGAGATGGTTTCCTGAAACTAAAGTGACTGCATACATAATAATAGTAAAAATATTGCCAATGACCCTTTTGCATAATTTTGTAACCCATTATCTCAGAAATAAGTTTGAGCAACAAAATGATTCAATTGCACCAGCATAACTCATTTGAATTGACAATCCGGAAGTTACCAGCTAATTGGAGAGTCGGTAAATACCTGGCCTAGTACTTGAAGAGAAAGAGCCTCCAATGCACCTTCCTGCATATCTTTGTGCAACTTGTCCCTGGTGAGTTTTATGCAAATAATTTCAGAATCTCCGGTAGAGCCGTAGAGGAATGCTTTTTATTTGACATAAAGCCATGGTTATAATGCTAATGGATAGCGAAACCCGATCATAAGTACGGTTAAGATGAATATATGATACGAAGATATATGCATCTATATTACGGAGTATAAAATTTTGAAATTATGAAGAGGGATATATGAACCACTTGGCATACTTGATCTCAGAGGACAATTTAGGTAGAATGCTCTTGACGCAAAAATCGAAGTATCTTGATGCCTTCAAGAACAAATTAATTGCATCCCTCTGGCAATCTGAGACAACAATGATCAGGCAAAAAATGAACTCCTTTTTATTTACTTCTTTCCGTCTAAAACTATAACCTCTCAGAACACATCAGCGGCGATATGTACACATATTAGTAGTAATGAACAATGATATTGTTTCTGAATGACTCATAATGAAAAAGGGCAGCCAAAAATTGCATTGAATGATTTTGGCTCACATAATCAAGAACAGAACAGGAACAAGATTACCTTATTTTCACGCAGAATAGGATCGTCCGAAAGCATTTTTTCAACATCTTGCCCCTCCCTACGTATACAAGCCACACCAAAGTCTCTGACTATGGCTTGAACCTGGATATACAATTTTTTTTTAAGTAAAGCATATGTAGTGGTAGCAAGGCCACCACGTCTAGAGCAAGGTGGTTGGAAAGTTAACACCATTTACGAAAATTATCTAGTGAGAAATGGGCGCCGGAATATACCTGCTCAGGAATCCAAAAACTTTTACGAAAAGATTCCAATAAATCGGAACCACAAACAAGCATGACCTTAAGGGATCCTGGGAATAAAAGGAGAAGAGTCAACTCTGGGGTCAAGGAGCTATAATTTATGATCAACCGCAAATTCCTGAAACTATCGTCTATGTCATCAAACTCATTATTACCAGCAAGAACAAGAGTATTCTCGCATAAGTAGTTCTTCACACTACATAAAACAGTTAAGGTCTGTTGGCAAGTACTTTGCTTAGCCTATAATGGCATCAACACTTAAAGATTAATTGATAATCTCTGATAAATTTGCTTACCCCAAATTCGGTGTAAACGAAAAAGTAGCCACAACGTAAATGACACATTTGTATACGGTGTTCAGCAGATAAAAGGCCCTGCAGAAACGAAAGTACTGCTTACAGTCTTACACCACCATTATATTAGCTGAAATTATTTCGGTTTGATTTACTCACCCAATATTGTAACTAATTCAGATACCAACATAGCCTGAAACTCAAATAGTCTTAAACATTCGGGCATTAGCAGACAAATTCCTCATGCTTTGAGCTCAAGATTCACTCGTCAGTCTAGATCACTAACACATCCTACAACAACTCATATAACAATCTCAACTTTAATTAAACACAAAAACCCCTGGTGTTCAGTAGTATTTAGTATGTTATAGTTCTGATTAGCAGTCAAGTACCTCGTGTTCTGAGCTAAAGATCTTACCCCGCAGCCTGAGAAAACTGGAACCACAACAAAGATTAAATCAGCGTACATAGCCGAAAAAATTAAACCATAAAACAAAAAAACGCTAAAAGGATTACCCAAAACAAAAGTAATTAAAGTAAGACCAATACTTCTCATTCTAAACTCGAGCCCTCACCCAGCAGCTTGAATCAACTACAACCATAACAAGGACAACCTACATATATCATATATGATGTGATCATTATTTACGCACATTTAGTCCCCTAATTGAGCCTATATTGCATACTATTATAACATTCTATGGCCATTTTATCCGTCAAAACCTTTCTATTTGCTTTTCTATCGCATTTCATATGATTTGTATAAAAGGAGATAATAAGGCGGAAATTCCCGTCTTTCGTGCATATTTGGAAGCTTTTTGAAGATATTGGGTGGACTAGTATGAACAGGAGGCAAGAATGATGGCCAAGTATGTAGGAATAAAGAGTTTATAGAAGGCTCATAAGGGTTAAAAGCAAGGATGACGAGAAGGAAGCCATATATGAAGAAATTGCTCGGAACCCAAACCAAGAGTTGCTCCTTTGGCTCTGAAAGTATGCTAGATAGAACGGCGTCGAAAAAAAAAGTGATCTAGGCTTTTGAATCACTCCAATAGGAGTCCGGATGAGAAAATGACGTCCGTTTTACAATCCGAGCTCAAACAAAGAAGCTGTTCGCCAATCCGCGCGTCCCGAGACTGAAGACGCTCGTCTTCCCCAGAAGACGCCCGTCTTCCCCAGAAGATGCCCGGGCAGAACCTCCAGAAGACGCCCGTCTTCTCCCAAAGACGCCCGGGCAGAACCTCCAGAAGACGCCCGTCTTCTCCCAAAGACGCCCGGGCACAGAACACAGAATCCGCCCGTCCCGTGCTAAAGACGCCCGGATTCCAAGGCAGCACAATTTCGTCTTCTTCAAGCCTCAATGAAAGATGCCCATCCTTCTTAAAATACCGGCATTTCCCTGCTTAAAACTCAAAAGTGTAATTACTATTTTACCCTTGCTTAACCTAATGATGCTCTACTATATATACCTCATTTGTAATAATCAAGTTTTCATTAGGTTAATTCAATCCTTCTTTAGATTAGATTAGGAGTAGATTAGAATAGATTACTCTCTAATCTTTCCACAAATTATACATTAATCTTTCCTTAATCATTGTTCAAGTTTATTATTGAGTAATTCAAGTTTATTATTGGGTAATTAGAAGATCATTTGGGTTTATTGGGAGATTGACAACCTTCCATCAATCATCAAGTTCTTCTATTATTCTTTGCATTATTATTATTGGAATCTCCATAGGTATACTTCTCTTAATCCTTATTTTAATTATTGTTAATCTTTCTTACTTGTTCATCATGTTTGGCTTTGTTAGTATGATTGACAACCTTATTAACATGTTAAACTTGATCATGAGTGAGTAGTTACTTAGCTAGGATTAATGGGTAATTAGGGGAAACCAACATGGGGAATGATTCATGCTTAAATTAATATGCTTTCATGGCTTATTTGCTTGCTTGTTTTGATCTCAACTCATGCACATGTTATGTTTGATGAAATGCGAGCCTATGAATCCTTGCATTTTTTACCCATCACCTACCTTTTCAATGAGACTTGTAAGACATAAACCAACTCGAGTCTCATTAGACCATGCATGTTGTTGAGTAGGGAAGACTAAGTCGACTTGTAGGTGTTGTACAATCTAATCGATTCGGCTCCGGGACCCAAACTTTCCTAGGATTGTAAGATATAACCCAACTCAATCCATCACAACAATAATTGCTTGCTTATAATTTGAGAACATGTTTGTATGATCAATTCCCATGAATCCCTTATGAACCCATGATAACCTAGCATTTTTAATCAATTGTTTACATCTTTCCTTTCCTTTTGTTGCTTGTTTATTGCATCTATTAAATTAGAATCATCAACCCATTATAATTGTGACAACCCCAAGCACAACCATAATTAGATTGAATCATTTGAGTAACCACCGTCCCATGGATCGACCTCGACTTACCACTAACTAGTTGTATGTTGAGTATTATAAATGTGTTTGATTGGATGTGACCCGACGACATCATCCATCAAAATGGCGCCGTTGCCGGGGACGGTGTTGTTTATTTGAATTGTTCTTTTGTCTAGTTTTAGTTGTGCTTCTTTTTCTTGAGTTTTATTGTACTTGTTCTATTTCACATGCTCAACATGTCTACATTCACTTTTTGGCAATATGAAAATGAATCACTTGATAAATATGTTGCAAGATTTGAAGATTATATGACTCATGCTTGGCATCATGGTTTTACTCTTTCAAATTATGAAGCATGTTGTGTTGTTTATAATGGCATGAACCTTGAAACCCGCAACTTGGCATTTCACTTGAGTGGTGGTAGGATATGTGAGATGAGTTGTGAGGAATTTTGGGAATTTGTTGAGTTCATGACCATCCATTGTCTTAAGCAAACTATGCATGATATATTTGAGAGTGCTAAGGAAGGTATGGAAGCAATAAAAGCCACATTTCAAAACTTCATTGAGGAAAACTATGAAAATGAGATTTGTGAGGATGAGAAACCTTCCTATAACCTTGAGTCAACCCACTATGCCCACAAAATTACCCCACCTTGGGAAGATGGAGTGCTAGATGAGGAGAGTGATGATGAGGAGGAGTACATTCTTGATTGTGAAAATAATGCTTGGATGCCGTCATCCTACTCTTCTTATGTTTCAATGAAATCAACCTCCACGGAATTTGATGTTAATGGGCAAAGTGAGAATGATATGGATGTGAACTTGAGTGAAAACTCACCCTTTGAGGATGACATATTTGAGGGAGACAATTGTGTTGAGCTTGGTGAGCCTTGCTATGACAACCCCTTTGATAATGGACCTTTTTGGGATGAGGAATATGATGAGGACATTTGGGAACCCCAAATAGACACCCTTAAAGTCACCTTGGATGATAATGAGAGTACTTGCATTGAATGTGGTGATTTTGACTATTTGGAGGATGAGTTGAGTGAATTGCCAACCAACTACCCATTTCATGTTCCTACCATCCATCATTTCTCTTATGATTTTTGTTATGATGCTCTTGATATGCTTGTTCGGTCTCTTACTTGGGCATTATTTCATTGCATAATCTTGTGTTGTTATCCATGCCTATTTATTTCTCACTCCCAAGAATTTGACCGACTTCTACGTGCTTTGAGTGTTAGTGATGATTTTCCATGAAATTGTTAATTAATAATCTTTGGTTTAATGGAGTTCCTCAATAACCATTAATTTGTATATATTCATTTAGTATAGTTTGCATTGTGATATATCTCACATGATTAGATTAGTTTGCATTGTATTTATCTCACATGATTCATGTAGTTATTTGCATATAGATTAGAAGTCATGCATAGGCACTAATGACCAAACCTATTCTTTTTTTTTGGTAGAATGTGAGCTTTTTTGTATTAATAATAAAAGGATTACATCATAATCATTCTACAAGAAGTGCCAACCTTCATCTAAGCTAAGTACAAAAAGAACATCTAATATTTATGGTACTTAGCCAACCACAATCACTAGGCATAGTACAATTCCTAAGTTTTTGCACTAGCCTCCCATGAACTTGTCTCTGAACATGCTGAATCAATCTTTCAGGCCTGCAAATAGATAACTCCAAACGAGCAGAGTTCCTTTCCAACCAGATAGTATACAGGACTGCATTTTTAACTACCCTGCACACCCTCTGCTGCAACTTAGAATAAGAACCAGACTGGTCATTGAGCTTCAGCTGCAGCCAACTTTCTAACCCTGCAATAAGTTTGGAAGCATAGACACAATCCCCGAATAGGTGATCATGTGTCTCCTCCCCCATCTCACAGATGACACAATTAGCAGTAGAAACCAGGCCTAGCTTATACAGTTTAGATCTTGTGTTTAAAGCATTCCTATGAATAAGCCAACCAATAAAAGCTTGCTTAGGGATAACCCAATTATCCCAGACACCATGATACCATGGTACAGGTGGGTGTAAAGCCTGTAACCATTGATATCCTGAACTAATAGAGTAACCACCAGTAGATGCAACCCAGCAATTACCCTGATAACCACCAGCTAACCTATCCTTGATCTTGCAAATGTTCCTCCAATTCCAATTAGAATCAGGAGGAGGATGATATGTTTCCCAATTAGCCCCTTTCATATAGACATCATCAATCCAAAGAACCCACAATCTGTCAGCTTTTGTATATATCCAATTCACAAGTTTACCCACACTTGCTATATTCCACACCCCTGCTTCCTTTATACCCAAGCCACCTTCCTTTTTGCTGCAACACACATCCTGCCACGCCACCAAAGGGGCCCTATTATAGTCTGAACCCCCACACCATAAGAAATTCCTGCAAATACTCTCAATTCTCTTGATAACTCCCTTAGGAATCAAAAAGATGGAAGCCCAGTAGTTATGCAATGTATTAAGAACTGAGTTTATAAGAACTAATCTACCAGCATAACTCAATTTCCTAGCCCCTATACCTCTAATCTTTGACACAATCTTCTCCAGAAGAACATTACAATCAGCTTTTGTAAGTCTACCTGGTTGAATAGGAATACCAAGGTATTTAAAGGGGAGCTTACCCTCTTGAAAACCAGAAACCTGAGCAATATCAAACTTTACAGAATCAGGAACCCCATTATAAACTACTTCTGATTTAGAAGCATTGACCTTAAGCCCTGAAGAGCCAGAAAAAGTAGCCAGCACCGTAAGAATAAGCATGATAGACTGCACATCACCCTTACTGAACATGAGAAGATCATCAGCAAAGAGTAAGTGAGTAAGTTTCAAACTCTTACACATAGGATGATATCTGAAGTATCATGTTCTAGTAGCAAACTCCATGAGTCTTGATAAATACTCTATACAAATGCAAAAGATTAAAGGAGAAATAGGATCTCATTGCCTAAGCCCTCTCCTACCAGGGAAGTACCCAAACCGTGCCCCATTAAGGTTAAGAGTGTAGGAAGGAGTATAAATACAAAGCATAAGCATTCTTCTAAACTTTTCAGGGAAATGAAGGGCTTCTAACATCTGTTCAACAAAGACCCACTCTATTGAATCATAAGCTTTTTGAAGATCAAGCTTAAAGAGACAACGAGGGGAAGCTTTCCCTCTGTTATACTGCCTAACAAGGTCTTGACAAATCAAGATGTTTTCCAAAATGCTTCTTCCTTTAACAAAAGCACCATGTGTCTTGGAAATCAGGTCAGGAAGAACTAGAGCCAATCTAGAGCATAGTAATTTTGAAATAACTTTGTAAATTACATTACAGCAAGAAATAGGCCTGTAATGCTTCACACTCACAGGTCTGTTAATCTTAGGGATCAATGTGATGACAGTGGCATTTATCTGAGTTAAGAGCTTGCCAGTGACAAAAAAAATCAGTAACAGCTGCACAAATGTCAGTCCCCACAATGTCCCAAGCATCCCTATAGAACTGACTAGAGTACCCATCAGGGCCAGGGGACTTATTAGCAGGGATACTGAACAGGCACTTCTTGACCTCCTCGGCTGTGACAGGACTATTCAGTAGGAGCCAATGATTCTGAGTACAACACTGTCCTTGCCTTACAACATTTACATTAACATCAGCAGTGGTATTGTGAGCCCCCAGGAGTTCCTGGTAATAAACCAGGAAAGAATGTTGAATAATTTGCTCCATCGTACATATGACACCATCTTTATCTTCAATTTGGAAGACCTTGTTCATCATCACTCTTTTTTTGATAGTGTGATGGAAATAAGAAGAGTTTAGATCTCCCTCCAAAGACCATTGCACCTTTGCTTTTTGAATCAGAAAACTATCTCTGGCGGTAATGAGATCCTTAAGATCACTGGCCAGGTCCAGTTCCTGCTGTAACAGAGTAGCATCACCAGGATTCTCAATAAGAGCTTTCTGTATAGTCTCCAGAGCTATACTAGCTATGTTGGTATTGTTTTCAATATCAAAAAAGCATTCCTTATTGAGAGAGCTTTAGAATAGGCTTGAGCTTTAAGCTTTTTTATAATGCCAAACATCTTAGTACCACGATAAGAGTTGGACCAACTATCGATACAAGAGCTTTGAAATTTGGTGCAGCCCCCCACATGTTAAAATACTTGAAGCTTTTCCTACCATGAATTTCAGAATTCCTGTCCATAATTGTGCAAGGACAGTGATCAAAGAGGCTCTCAGGATGGAAATGAGCTACACTATCTCCAAAAAGATCTATCCATTCTTGATTCCCCATAGCCCTGTCAAGTCTACTATACACCCTATCCACAGGAGCCTGCTTATTTGACCAAGTAAAAAGAGCACCAGTAGCAGCAATATCTTCCTTACAAAGCAAATAGAGACACGATCCACGAAAATGCTCCATCTCAAAGATCGAAGTGCTTCCACCTAATCTTTCAACTGGACTGACGACAGTATTGAAATCTCCTAGCCAAAGCCATGGAGCAGTGCAAGTCTCAGAAAACTTCTTCAAGAAATTCCACAGATCAATTCTTCCATTAAGATCATTATAAGCATAAATGAAAGTGAGATAAAATCTCTTATTATCAGTTTGAGAATGGACCAACATATGTATATATTGAGCACTATAAGCTAAAAACTGAATATCAAACAAAGTAGGCTTTCATAACACCCAAATTCTACCACCCTTATGCCAACTGCAGTTAGTGGAGACACTCCAACCATCACAAATAGAGGTATTCTTCTTCAATAGGCTTCCTGGTTTCAATTTTGTTTCAAGCAAACCAAACAATCCTACCCCATTATTGTGCAAAAACCATTTCACCACTTTCTGCTTATTCAGGTCATTCAGACCCCCTACATTCCAAAACCCCAAGCTATGCATTAATATCAGGGTCAAGGGGGTCCTTTCCACTCTCTACCACTCCCCCCTGAATAGTAGAGTTACTCTTCAATGCATCCACAAAAGTATATGGACTGAATTTCCCAGATAATCTGATTCCAACAATTCCATCCTGCCTGTTCATGCGCATTATTTGCTTAGCAGGAGTGGCCTTGACTACTGGTGTAGCTCTAACAGTAGCCAA
The DNA here is from genome assembly GCF_048544455.1 of Silene latifolia. NCBI lineage: Eukaryota > Viridiplantae > Streptophyta > Magnoliopsida > Caryophyllales > Caryophyllaceae > Silene > Silene latifolia. The sequence goes on along the minus strand of NC_133538.1, from coordinate 438,215,511 downwards.
GGGAGGGAAATGAACAGGTAACAGTGATGGAGGGGTAACAACAACTTCTGGCTCCTTGAGTTCCTTTTGCAATGGCCTCCATACTTTCCGAGGTTTTTGAGGAGCTTTGACAGAAGGAGCCTTGGGCCTCCTCTTATCAGGCTTCCTACATTGAGCAGAGTTATGTCCAATCCCATGACAGCTTGAACAGGAGATAGGCCTCCATTCATATTCAACTTGGACAGTCACCATATTACCATTCTCATCTAAAAATTTAACCTTTCCAATCAAATCCTGATCCATAGGTAATTCAACCATAACCCTAGCATAACTAAGGCGAATTTTATCCTGAGTGTCTCCATCCATTTTAACAAAATTACCGACCAGACCAACAATTTTAGGTAAACAGTTGCCTCAAAATTTTAGGGGGATACCATACAACTTAACCCAAACTGGGACGACTGCAACCTTTGCCTTAACCAACTCCATATCTGGTACCCAAGGCTTAACAATAACAGGTTTATTGTCAAACATATAATACCCAGAACGAAGGAGAGCATCTTTCCCTGTTTTCTTAGACAATCTAACAATGAAAACCCTATTATCAAGGAACGAAACCCTATCTATACCAAACTGCTCCCAGACATTATAAACATAATTCTCAACGATATCCCAAGGTGGGTTAGCACCGAGAATATAACATATAACAGAATGGTTCCAGAATTCTACCTCAGGTTTTATATCCTCTATTGTAAACTGAAGCAGTTCAGACATATCCTCTTCTTCCAAAATTGGTTCCATAACTGGGATATCCTTTCCACCATGCCTAACATACCAGCAATCAGATAGAACTGTTTCTCCTTCAGGCAAATTCAGGACAGGAATACCCTGAATATCATTCATTGCTCTTGTTCTACCAGTATCTGATGGTGAAGGACGAGGAAAGTTACCATCTTTAGAACCACCATTTGTTGGAGAGTGTACTACTGAAGCTTTAGCTGAATTTAGAGAAGATTTGGTGATTGAACGTAAAGGATTAAAGCGATTTTGTGAATTTTTGAGCGCCGTCATAGTTATTGCAGGTAGGAATAAATTTTAGGTCATTAATTTTAGAGCTTTTTTCTCTCTAGGTTTCTCTCTCATCTCTCTATTTGTTGATAACATTTTTTTACTAAAAAAAACCTATTCATTTCTACACTAGAAATAGTGTTTAAATCGGTTTGGGGAGGTTTGATCATAGGTGACCATAGTTTACTAGAAATCATGCATCATATAATATAGTTTAGATTGCATTTATTTATTATATATGTCATATATAATTGCATTTAGTAAGAGCATGCATTCATTCATATCATATCATTGCATTTGTACTTTATTTAAAAAAAAAAAAAAAAAAAAAAAAAAAAAAAAAAAAAAAAAAAAAAAAAAAAACATGTATTTCCTTTTTATTCCTACTCCGACATGTACATTGAGGACAATGTCCAAAATAAAGTGGGGGATGGGAATTTATATTCCAAAAATGCATAAAAATTGAAAAATTTCGAAAAATCACAAAAATATGTCTTTTAATTTCATAAAAACAAAACCCATAAAAATTTGAAAAATTCAAAAAAACCAAAAACATGTTCTTTAATTTAGTAGTGTAGAATTGTATATACTTGCGTTTTTGTTCTCTTCTCACATAGATACAACACTACATTTGAGGCATTAGCAAGGGAAAATGAAGACCGCTTGGTATGATCGCTCTAATCTCTATTTCCCTTCCATTTCTTTTTCATTATTCATATGAGGAGGATGGGCTTACATGTCAAGGAGGATGTGGTGTATTTTGTTGTTGCGGTTTGTGTATCTATGTGTTGTTAGGAGTTGCATTTAGTTTATATGGCATATTAGTTGGTAGAATCATTTGCATTATGATGTTTATATGCTAGTTGCATCATGGCATGTAGTTTGCATGTTAGAAAATTTTGCGAAACCGTCTACTTGGGAAGCTTGACAAGTGTATATAGGCCCTAGTAGATGCTTTTTCTTCTTAAGACTTTGCTTGTTAGAATACTTGTAAAACACCCTAAGATGTGTCATGCTAGTATCCTTTGACCCATGGTTTAAGGCCTAGTCAAGAGTACCTTGTGGTGTGATAACTCCTTGGCTACCGTTTATTCCAAGGTGACCCTTGAAACCATGCATCCATCCATCCATCATCCATGTTCTACCATATTTTTGTCATCAAAGGGAATGGGCACAAAAAGAAATCAATTTGAGTTCAATGAAATGAAAAGTGAAAGAAAGTTTGCAAAAAAAAATGCATCAAATGAAAAGAGGAGCAAAAATAGAACTCCTAAAGCTTCAAATATAAGCCACCCTCACTACATATGAGGTGACTTTGAAAATGTTCAAAAGAAATGCAAAGAAAAGTTGAAAGTTGTCAAGTGTTAAAATGCCAAAAATCAAAAAGAAATGGCAAGAAAGTGTTCTCAAATATTATATGCCACAAGAAATTGGGGGGAAAAACAAAAATGAAAGTAAACTCCCAAAGTGAAACTCAAATATCTATCGATCCCTTTATCCACCGTATCCATTTTTATGCATGGTAGAGAGGGGACAACCCTTCTTCTTGTCTAGGCAAGAGGGGGAATTCCGCGATCCTCCAGTGTTTCTAACACCATAGGGAGTCTATTCTTGACAAAAGCATTTAACGATTGAGAACAAAGGTACCCTAGCTTGACACAACTTGGAGGTGATTTATTGGTATCCATCTAGGCTTAGTAGTTTGAAGAAATTGCATCTATGAAGGAGTGTGTACCCTTGAATTGCTTCCCTTGTAGATAATTTCAGCCACTTAGATGAGGAAAGTGGCTATTCTTTTGTAGATGCATCCATTATTTGATTTTGTATGCTTAATGTTTGGATGCGTCGCCATTTTGGCAAGACCCACCTTGCCTTGCAAGAAGGCATCCTACCTCATGGTTGTCTTGTTGTGAGTTGAAATGGCGGAGTGAGACCCACAAATTGTCTCATATCGGCTATATTACTAGGTTAGTTTAAATAAAGGTCTAGTTTTTGTCACCTCTTTACTCGGGACAAGTAAAGGTTTGGTTTGGGGATATTTGATGTGATCATTATTTACGCACATTTAGTCCTCTAATTGAGCCTATTTTGCATACTATTATAACATTCTATGGCCATTTTATCCGTCAAAACCTTCCTATTTGCTTTTCTATCGCATTTCATATGATTTGTAGAAAAGGAGATAATAAGGCGGAAATTCCCGTCTTTCGTGCATATTTGGAAGCTTTTTGATGATATTGGGTGGACTATTATGAAGAGGAGGCAAGAATGATGGCCAAGTATGTAGGAATAAAGAATTTACAGAAGGCTCATAAGGGTTAAAAGCAAGGATGACGAAAAGGAAGCCATTTATGAAGAAATTGCTCGGAACCCAAACCAAGAGTTGTTCCTTTGGCTCTGAAAGTATGCTAGATGGAACGGCGTCGAAAAAAAAAGTGATCTAGACTTTTGAATCACTCCAATAGGAGTCCGGATGAGAAAATGACGTCCGTTTTACAATACGAGCTCAAACAAAGAAGCTGTTCGCCAATCCGCGCGTCCCGAGACTAAAGACGCTCGTCTTCCCCAGAAGACGCCCGGGCAGAACCTCCAGAAGACGCCCGTCTTCTTCCAAAGACGCCCGGGCAGAACCTCCAGGCGTCCGTCTTCACCCCAAGACGCCCGGGCAGCCATTGTTGTCAGAATCGCGATTCGATCCAACGATTCTACGATTTTACGATCCAAAAATGCTTGACCGATCCTGGATCCTACGATTCTATCATAGTTGTAGAATCTTACGATCCTATTAATTTGAAAATTTCTAGAGATGGGATCATAATACGATCCTACGATTTTACGATCCTACGATCCGATTCCATAAGAAAAAAATTAATATATATTTTTATATAATGACACCGTAAAACCCAAATTTCGTGTAAGTTGTTCATACAATGATACTAAAATCATTAATTACCAATATTTTATGAATAAATATTAATAAATAAGTGTTTTGATTTTCAATTATATGTTTTTACCAAATAAAAAATTATATTTAGTGAGTTTGTAGAATCTTGCGATTCTACGATCCGATTCTACAGATTCGATCCTACCCTCCCCATCGATCCAAAGTAGAATCCCGATCCTGATAACATTGCGGGCAGCAGCTCCAGAAGACGCCCGTCTTCTCCCAAAGACGCCCGGGCACAGAACACAGAATCCGCCCGTCCCGTGCTAAAGACGCCCGGATTCCAACGCAACACAATTTCCTCTTCTTCAAGCCTCAATGAAAGATGCCCATCCTTCTAAAAATACCGGCGTTTCCCTGCTTAAAACTCAAAAGTGTAATTACTATTTTACCCTTGTTTAACCTAATGATGCTCTACTATATATACCCCATTTGTAATAATCAAGTTTTCATTAGGTTAATTCAATCCTTCTTTAGATTAGATTAGGAGTAGATTAGAATAGATTACTCTCTAATCTTTCCACAAATTATACATTAATCTTTCCTTAATCATTGTTCAGGTTTATTATTGAGTAATTCAAGTTTATTATTGGGTAATTAGAAGATCATTTGGGTTTATTGGGAGATTGACAACCTTCCATCAATCATCAAGTTCTTCTATTATTCTTTGCATTACTATTATTGGAATCTCCATAGGTATAATTCTCTTAATCCTTGTTTTAATTATTGTTAATCTTTCTTACTTGTTCATCATGTTTGGCTTTGTTAGTATGATTGACAACCTTATTAACATGTTAAACTTGATCATGAGTGAGTAGTTACTTAGCTAGGATTAATGGGTAATTAGGGGAAACCAACATGGGGAATGATTCATGCTTAAATTAATATGCTTTCATGGCTTATTTGCTTGCTTGTTTTGATCTCAACTCATGCACATGTTATGTTTGATGAAATGCGAGCCTATGAATCCTTGCATTTTTTACCCATCACCTACCTTTTCAATGAGACTTGTAAGACATAAACCAACTCGAGTCTCATTAGACCATGCATGTTGTTGAGTAGGGAAGACTAAGTCGACTTGTAGGTGTTGTACAATCTAATCGATTCGGCTCCGGGACCCAAACTTTCCTAGGATTGTAAGATATAACCCAACTCAATCCATCACAACAATAATTGCTTACTTATAATTTGAGAACATGTTTGTATGATCAATTCCCATGAATCCCTTATGAACCCAAGATATCCTAGCATTTTTAATCAATTGTTTACATCTTTCCTTTCCTTTTGTTGCTTGTTTATTACATCTATTAAATTAGAATCATCAACCCATTATAATTGTGACAACCCCAAGCACAACCATAATTAGATTGAATCATTTGAGTAACCACCGTCCCATGGATCGACCTCGACTTACCACTAACTAGTTGTATGTTGAGTATTATAAATGTGTTTGATTGGATGTGACCCGATGACATCACCCATCAATATATAAACAAAATCAATAAATAAATAAAAGAAATAAAAGGAAGGACGCAGCTTGGGTTAGCGACCAAACCCCTAGGAATACAGGAAGAAAACAACAAAAGAATGCACTCGGCCCTAAGGACCAGTCTGCCAAATCAAGCAATCAACAAAAGTCCCTATTTCTAAATTAATAAAACCCTATTGAACCCAAACTATCAACTATGAACAAAATGCAATAAATTTTAACACTATAATAAAAACACATAAACGAGACACAAACAAAGCAGAAGCTTCCATCGGCGCTACATCTCCCACCTTGTTGGTTCATTTATTTGCCGAAATAAATCTGTTATACAAAACATCAAAAAGTTGATAAGTAATCAAGGAGCTGAGAAATGGCAGTTAAAGTAGAGTAAACAGACCGCTCGTATTCTTAAAATACCTTTTCAACGTGCACAACTCGTATCAGCAGAGGCACCTCCTGTTCTGGCATTCCCAACCCTTATATTCACTAAACTAAGAAACCCTGTCAAGCAAGAAGTGTTAATAGAAATAACAAACTCAATCAAAACCCACCAAATAAATCGGTAGTTATTAAGCCAATGAAATAAGTACCTGTGCCTTGGGGCAGCCGGCATGCTTGACAATCTAAAGTGATGCCTTAACTCATTGCTCCTCTATGACCTTCAATATGCCTATAATAATCATAATAGAAGCGGATATAATTAGAGGGCAAATAATTATACACAAGATACATCCAATGAACTTCCATTCACATAAGAATGGAAGTCCATTATCAGCACAATATATCGAGAAATCGAATGTTTGGACTGGACTTACATTGCAGATGAGTGAACCCTCGTTAGGAATGGGTCCCAAACCATCCACAATTGTGACTGCACCTATCATGTCTTGACCTAGAGGAACCACGAAACAACATCAACCTAAACAAAACAATCTAAGCCATAAAAAAGATAACAAGAATGGGTATAAGTAAACCAGAAGTTATAATCCCACCTAATATAAGAACCCTTATTCAATCTATACGATTCGTATCACCAAAGGAGGCGCCTGTTGCTGCATTTTTCCACCAATAGAGTGTAGAGTTCAGTAAGCTAGCAAAAGTAATCGGTTATCCACAAAAAAAAAAAAAAAAAAAAAAGTTGAGAAGTAACCATCAAAATATAAACGGCAAATGAGAAAACTGAGCTGCAAAGGTAGCATGTAACTTTAATTAGAAGCCACCAATACCGCCTTTAACAATACATTATAAAATCACACGGCTCGTATCACCAAATAAGTCTTGAGTTGTTCCACTCCCGGCCTTATGTGAGTGGGTTTGTAATTCGCAACAAGTCAGAAGCCCTCACTTAAGAGCTGTCATTATCTGTCACAATGGCAACCAATCAAACCCAATTGCAACTTGCACAATAATGTGTACAACCAATTAAGCAAATACATATTTTAAAAGAAAGGGGAATATATAAATAGCCAACCTCACTATCATTGTCGACAAACTTCGTCTAAACTCGCCGCTCCTTCCGAAACATTCACCGAAATAAATTATCGGTAAATATTCTAAATCTCATTCAAATTGGACCATAGATTCCAAACTGAAAACACTCGGTTGAACAATTATTTTACTCATTATAGTATGTAAACATCCAAGATAACTGTAAATAGCAATTGAAATTGAAATCGAAACCTTAATTACAATATGAAAACATCCAAGATAACTGTAAATAGCAATTGAAATTGAAATCGAAACCCTAATTTAAAAGAAAGGGGAAGATTTATTTCCAGGAAAAGGAGAATGAGAGGAAGAAATGGATACCAAAAAATTAGTTCCACCAAATCAAAACCCTAGCTTAGAAAATTGCGAGCGATTTGCAGAATAGTTTGGTCTATTATTGCGTACTTCGGGTTGTAAGTTGCTTGTTTGATGAAACAAAAATTGACGAATCATTATAATACCTTAACACAATCGAAAATTAATTCAAAATCGCAATTAGGGAAATGAATAAACAACGAAAATGAATTTCAAAAACAAAATATCAGTATATAGCGGATTCAAATCAAACTGACTAAAGAATAAAAATGGAAATCAAAATCGCCCTTTGCAGACAAAATATCAGAAATTAAATTGCAGTTGAAATCGATATCGAAACACTAATTTTAAAAAAGGGAGTTTCATTTTTACAGCAAAGGGAGGATGATATATGGAGAAATGCATACCAGTATTGTAGAATTTCCCAATTGGAAACCCTAATCTAGAATGGATAAATGAATACCAGTATAGCAGAAGTTCACAGCTCGAAACCCGAATCTAGAAGATACTTTGCTGTGGAGATAAGACCAACAGTGAGACAGCGGGTGAGTCGGTGAGCAAGACGGCGAGTTAGCTGATGACCCAGACGATGAGAGAGACGATGAGTTAGCTGATGATCCAGACGGTGGGAAAGACAATGAGTTAGATGATGAGTGAGAGGATGAGTGAGTGGTGTAAAAGACAATGAGTTAGATGATGAGTGAGTAGTGTAGAAGAAAGGTGAGTGAGTTATCAAGAGAAAATGAGTGAGAAGATGAGTGAGTAGTGTAGAAGAAAGGTCAGTGAGTTATGGAGAGAAAGTGAGTGAGAGGTTGAGTGAGTGGTGTAGAAGAAAGGTTAGTTAGTGGTGGAGAAGAAAGCTAAGGAAGAATGGAGGGATAATATGTGCTAGGAATTAAGGGTTGAGATCTTGAGGTAACTATTCATAGCTACAGTAGGTGAACTTCAAACTTTTATAAGTGTATGGATACATTTGTAATAAGAAAAACTAATAAAAATAAAAGTGGTATGAGATCACATTAAAATTACAACCGAATTGGTATTCCCTTACATTGCGGGTAATACCGATTAAAACTAAGGCCATACTAAGATAAAATTACGTAATTCAAAATTACATAAATAAATTATGATATTCATCAATAAAAATGCAGCATTATTATATGTGATTAACATGCCAAATTAATGTGCCATATCGCCCTACTTAAACCTTATATCGTATATAATTTGGTTCTACGGAAATGCGTGACAGTAACTTATTAAAATCACAAATCAATACTTAAATCAAATTTAAGCCCAAGTTAATTATCCTAACCTTCTTAAGACTCAAAATTAGTCTTCACTCAATTTTTGACTATAATACAACTTGGTTTTCAATTATTGCTTATTAAACTTCTTTTAATCATAACAATTATGAAATAATTCCCAACAAATAAAAAACAAATTTAGAAAAATTCGAAATCACATTTTTGTAAATACTGGAATATTATCAAGATTCCAAAAACTCAATAAAATTTGCCCACAAAATATTTATAATTTACTTCATTAATAAATCGTATAAAACATAACTTTTACCATTTAATTCCAAATTAAACATAAAAATTATGGAAAAATCAAAATCAAAATTTTGAAAATTCTTACATAATTTCCAGAACCTAGAAATGGCAAAATTTAAACCAAAATTTCGAATTAATTTTTATGACTAATAAAGTTGCCCTTTTATCGATTTTATCACATAAAAATCAATAAACATACAAAATAAATCAAAATTAATCATGAAACTTTAGATCTGATGTTCATATCAAATATACACATTAGGGAAAAATTTCATGCCATAAAATTCATTTTAGCTATTTTTGCAAAAAATAGTCACTATTTACATCATTTTAACCATTAAAATTATAAATCATGCATAATAAATCACATTTATCTAAAATTTAACATACAATCTATAAAATATGCATGTGACATCATATTAAAATTTCATGGCCTATTTCGAAGTTTAACTATTTTTAGTCATCTAACCTCCATTTATACCATTTTTATCACATAAAAATTATAAAGCATGCAAAACTAATCACAATGATCCGAAATTTTACATACAATATGCAAAATATGCATGAGAGGTCATACTAAAAAATCACGGCCAGTAGTGAGGCTTAACTATTTTTAGTAAATAAAAGTTCATTTTACTTAATAAAATGTAATTATTTCACTAAAAATCATTAAAATAAGCAATAATCATCCATAAATCATCAATATGACTTAAAAAAATATTAGAACCAGAATATATAATATGCAAAATAATTCCGTGGCTGTATCACATAAACCACAAAATAACTAGTTTTAATTAAGTTATATTTAACTCGGAAAAACCAAACCGATTATGCATGCAACACCAAAGCTCTCTGATGCCAATTGTTGGGTTCATATACCCTTAAAAGACTCGTCTAATGGTGATTTTAATTAACTTGTTATTATAAACCTTGTGGATCTAGTGCATGCATAAACAAATAAAGAAGAAAATCACATTTCTTACATTGAATATGGTTCGAATTTTGGGGCACAAGTAAGGTCTCCCACCTTCACTTGTTCTTGAGCTCAATACATTTGGAATGATCCTCCAAGATCTTCAAACATTCAAAGTAGAATGTCTCCTTATAGTTGCACCCAAGACTCTTACCCAAACACCAATACTATAATTAACTAGATAATAGGATTAGTAACCTTAAATATTATTTCTAATATTCATATTATTACTACACTAGTAATCTTCAATTTTTATTAGATTTTGAACAAATTTTATACATAAACAAGTTATGTATTTTTTGAGAGAGTAAAAGATATATTCATAAAACATATGAATAAGAGCAAGTAAGAAAAATGAGAACATTACTTCTCATCTAATAGGTCACCGGTTTTTCAAGTGATGGGAAGACCAATTTTTTTTCTTCTCAATGCCCTTTTTGTCTTACCAAAATACTAGGGTAGGGCCCTAGGGTTAAGAATGCTATAAGTGTCATCATGATTTCCTTAAGCATACAATAAACTAATGCCAAAAACATCACCCACTAACCCTTAGTCCCACCGGTTTTTTATACATAAAATGGACCTCCATTTTATCTTTGTAATTTGTCATTTGTAATATGTTGTGACATGTGACATGTAACATGTCATTAGTAATATAAATGCATATTTAACTAATTAAATATCATTTCAAATTAAATAAATTACATTTAACAAATTAACAAGTAATTCACAATTACATGTATATAAAATGGATCACATTAAGACTAGTTAATATAATCTACAACATCTTGTAATTATAACTAACTAATTACTCTTATCTCTACTGTTTCATAAACATTAATCAATCTTAGTAATATAACAAATTAATTACTAACTTGAATCTTATTTAATTACATTACAATAAGATATATAATTCTCACTTATAAATAAATTTGTTCAATTTAAAGATTTAATTAATCCGTATCAATATACGATTAATTAACTTTTCAGTTTGGGATCAACTGATCACCACCGTCAAACAACAGTAATGTCAAACTCTAGTTAGCCAATCATTGCCGATTAATGTTGATCAGTTGACTATATAATTGAATCATCCCTTTTGTATTCTTGTTATGAGATTTAATATGTTATCGCACTATTTTTGAGGACACATACTCTAACAATCTCCCACGTGTCCGAGACAAGTGTGCGTCGCCAATTCTCTTGTCCTATTACATCATCTCCTACTCAATGCAAGGTGTCTTGCAGGTCGTACTTGCATTTGATCATATCTTGAGTGGTTTCCTCGATTTGGAGAGTAACTGGTTGACCGGAATTATCTACCGTAGATACCTTCCGAGCGTGGCCACGCATTTTCAGTTCACTACTCATCGAGTGGCCCTGAGATTTTAGATAACCCTAACAAGGGGATGGACAATTCCTATCGCACTATTCCCTTCGTATAGCCACAGTTCATCATGACCCAAAAGTTACCCATTTGACTTCAGTTACGACAGCCGTAGAGCATAAATCAAAGCCAATTAGAAACTTTGCCAACTTAGGCGAACAGTCTTTAGTCAAAGAATCGACTCATAAGAATACTATAGTAGCTCTTGCCCCGACCAGGCTGTATATGAATTACCAGAACTCTATAAGAGGTCACTGCCCGACAGAGTGTCCCATATAGTCTGCCTATGTGATCGACTAGTCATCCCTTATGACTCTATGGCACTTAAACTTGCCATCAATCGCATCACACTCTAGTCACTTCAAGACGTCACCTCATATAAGCAATTAGGGGCCAATACTATGTTAATCCAGTTCACTTTAATAGGGTTCGACGTTGTCCTTACAACCTATTTGGATATAACAAAGTAATAAAAGAGTTTTTCATAAAACTCAAACGATGAATGCATTATCACATATGTAAAATTGATTTCATATCAATTGCTACATAATCTATAATCCATACTTAATATTGTATATAAATATAAATCTCAACTCAATTGAAATGGCATGACTTCTTGATGTGTGTATTTTATATAAGGTTTTTACCTCATTTTTACACGCATTTCTGTAATATTTCTGTGGCATCTAGCTACAAATACCCCCGAATATTCTACTTTGGTTCGTTTTATGTAAATTGCAGGAATAAACCAAAGAGGAGATAAATCGAGCCTAAACTCGTCCCATTTGCATGCATTTATGGAGAACAAGGAGCCGGAGCTTGGAATCTATCACTTTGAAGATGCGTGAGCTGGTTTCGGAAGGTGTCTAGTGCCTAAACGTACCAAGATAGCTCGATCGACTACTTTTCTAGTCGATCGAATGCTTTATATACTGAAGGTTACTCGATCGAGCAGTCCCAGTCGTCAATCAAGTAGGCAATACAAGGAGTTACTCGATCGAGTGGTTTATTTCCACTCGATCGAAAGGTTTGATGCTTAGTTACTAGATCGAGTAGTTCATTTCCACTCGATCTAGTGGTTTTGCCTGTAATAGAGGTTTTCCGTGTATTTTCGTATGGGCTTTTGTAATTAAGCTATGGATTAGGTTTAGAGAGGATTTTCGCATACTACAAAATACAGTGGACTGCGTAACTCTTCCTCATTCGCTTTTGACTGGAAAAACTTCTATTGCTTCTTCATTTTACCTTCCTTCAACCCTTTTGCTACTCGGATTCGAACTTGTATTCGGTATTATTATTCTCTTTTAATTCTTGTTCTTATTCTTAATACAATTAGTGCTTTTATTTCCCCTCTTCCTTTATTTTGCAATTGCTTATTTGTTTCCATCTTATTTTTTTATTATCATGTTTAATTCCTATCATTTTTATGTTATTGTTGTTAATTAAATGGTGATGCATAGCTAATTCCCTCTTGCTAAGGCTAGGGGATCCATGATTATGAAGGAATAGTAGTTGCCATATTAGGTTAATGTTTGTGTAGTCTTTGTTGTTAATCGCTGCAATTAATTATATCTGTCTAATTGAGTCGACGCAATTAGACATTTTTATCATAGTAAACCTTGACCTGGACTGGAAGGTTGGAAAGGGTGAGACTCGTAGCTAACATTAGGGCACTGTAGTAAGCACGGAAGCTAAGCTATCTGTGCTTTAGGGCGAATTGAGACCGGAAGGAGATATTCACTGCTCCTCAGACCATACTCGCATTGACCTGAGACTTAGATTACTTGACTGAATGATCATGGTGAACCGTCTGTCTTAGCTGCTTTCCTTATCTGTTTAATCCTTTTTCTCTGTTTTTTCTCTCTCATTCTCATTAGTTTAGAACAACAACCCAATTAAAACCCCCCAATTTGGTTACCGTGACGAACTTAGACAAAGCTGACATTTTCCCATCTCCCTGTGGAGATCGACTAGACTTCCCTAGCTATATTAGTTAGAGCCAGTTGGTTATTTTTTATAGGTATACGACTGCCCTGTCAAATTTTGGCAACGTTGCCGGAAAGGTGGCGCAATTTTGTTGCTTTATTTGAGTTTGTCTCTGTAACACCCCCTCATACCAAGGTGCCTTACCAGGACCACCCTACCATGAAAGTGTGTTACCATGTCGGTTACCCGAGGTTAGTACATATCAAAAGCGTCTGAACTGAGCACATTTATTAAATGCCATAAAGGGTTAAAGTTTACATCAAACCAAAATCCAAAAACTGATTCAACAATACAAATCCAATGACTGACAACTAATAAAATCAAAACTAAGACTCAGACGGTGATGCTATGACTGGTGATGACAACGCTCCCATGACTGCCCCAAGCTCACCACTAGCAATACCTGTCAAGCCTGCTCACCATCCCCGAATGGATCACCGCAGATTCCACAAACAACAACGGGGTCAGTATTACTCAAACAATATAAGACAAACAGACGAGATAACCAGCTGATCATCCTCCAACTCCAGTCTCCCGATCTCACACAGTAACCGACTACACAGCAAAGTGTGTAGCCCTACCAGATTACCCATCGCAACAGGTAATCCTCGCCGCTAGTGGGTGACCACAGCCGCTCCCACCTAGTCCAGCTCATCAATGAGCGACTAACAATTCATGTCCCTTTGCACATCCCCTCCCGTGGCGGGTTCCACGGAGGGCAAACTAGGGTGTGAAGCCACTCCCGCAAGTGACTCCACCACAATCACAATCACACAACATCACAGCCGTCACAACATCTCCACACCAACACCGTCACCACAACACTCATACTCCGATGATCAGCAGATAACAATATTTACAAAACAACCATGTCTTAACAATGAAAAGTAAACTGAGTAGGGAAACCCTACCTTACCAATCAACAGTAGAACGAAACTCGGACAATCAGAAAGGCTCCTCTACGAAGTCTTCTCCTATACAATGATCACATAACACAATTACACATTGCACAATCCCCCATATTCCCAATTCCATATATGTATACAATAACCCCAAAGAATACAAACAACATAGAAATAGAACTTACCAACAGTAGAATGAGGAATTATACACAAGAACCACGAAGATCGCACACACCACGATGCTAGGGAATGATTATAAAGTGATTAGGGAGTGATTAGGGTAAACGTAGAAATGATGAAGTTTGAAAATGAGGTTTTAGAAACTGACGCGGGATATAAAATAACCCTAAACATTCCCTAATCAAACCGTCAAAATATGCTTCGCCAGACCGGATACTCGGTCGAGTAAAGTGTATACTCGACCGAGTATCCACTACTCGGTCGAGTATTCACTATAATCGGCCGAGTATTCCTCGGCAGAACCAAAACAGACTATAACAATAGCGCTACTCGGCCGAGTAGGCTCTACTCGGTCGAGTAGTCACCAAAGAAAATCCGTAGTATTACAGTCTTCCCCCCTTAAAAGAACTTCGTCCCGAAGTTCACACTCCACCCTAAAACAAGACACTACACAAATCACAAAGACTACACTAACAAGCATCTATCAACGCCAAAGAACCACACACAACACCACAAAACTCATCAACCCGACTCAAAAATAAGACAAAACACAACCGCGACCATCTCCTACCCCCTAAAAAGACAACGGTTACGTCCCCGTAACCAAACATACCTGATCAAAAAGACTAGAAAAACGTTCTCGAATGGCTTCCTCGGGTTCCCATGTGGCGTCTTCCACATTATGATTAGACCAAAGGACCTTGAGTAAGACCGTCTCACCATTTCTTGTCTTACGAACCTTGCGATCAAGAATCTTTTTAGGAATCTCGGCGTAGGACAAGGATTCATCAAGCTCGATGTTCTCCATCTCAAGGATATGCGATGGATCACTCACATACTTCCGAAGCTGAGAAACATGGAAAACATTGTGAACTCTATCCAAAGCTGGTGGCAAAGCTAATCTGTAGGCTACCTCGCCTATACGGTCCAAAATCTCATAAGGACCTATGAACTTTTGGCTTAGCTTACCTCTCTTCCCAAATCTCATCACACCTCGCATAGGTGACACTTTCAAAAGAACCTTGTCACCTACTGCGAACTCAATGTCCCTGCGGTGTAAATCGGCATAGCTCTTCTGACGATCTTGAGCTGCTCTCATCTTTTGCCGAATTAACTGGACTTGCTCGACCATATCTTGTACCAGTTGTGGCCTTAAAACCACCGTCTCAGAACAATCATCCCAACAAACTGGACTTCGGCACTTCCGGCCATACAAAGCCTCAAAAGGTGCTATCCCGATGCTCGTATGATAACTGTTGTTGTATGAAAACTCGATCAGATCAAGCCTGTCTTCCCAGCTGCCCCCAAAATCCATCACACATGCCCTCAACATGTCCTCTAAGGTCTTGATGGTTCATTTCGTCTGACCATCAGTTGCTGGATGAAAGGTTGTACTCATCTTCAATGTTGTACCCATCAACTCCTGTAGTTCTTGCCAAAACTTGGATATGAACCTCGCATCACGATCAGAAACGATATCTTTAGGTATACCATGTAACCGAACCACATGCCTCCTGTAACCCAGTGCCAGCTGCATCTTAGACTAAGTATCTTTCATAGGAACAAAGTGAGCTGACCTGGTTAATCGATCAACAATCACCCAGATCATGTTGTTACCCTGCTGTGACCTAGGCAACCCCACAATGAAGTCCATAGAGATTGACTCCCACTTCCACTCAGGTACATCCAAAGATTGTATCTTACCTTGTGGTCTCCTTTATTCACCCTTGACCCTTTGACATGTCAAACATCTGGCCACAAACTCAGCTATATCTTTCTTCATGTTTGGCCACCAGAAAGTCTTCTTAAGGTCTTTGTAAAGCTTGTCACCACCCGGGTGAACCGAATAAGGAGTGCAATGAGACTCCGCCAAGATCACTCTCTTCAACTCTGCATCCTCAGGGACACACCATCTCCCATCAAAACGAACACTCCCATCTGTATGGATAGAAAACCTGGCAACTGTCCCACTCTCTACTCTTGACTTCAACTCCTGAATCTTAGGATCAAGCTTCTGCTTACTCTTGATGTTCTTATACAACTCTGGCTGGATCGTCAAATCCCCGATGGTATCTCCCTTCCTTATCATAAAGATCCCCATCCTAGACATCTCATCCCTCAGCTTTAGCAAGGATATGGCTGTACATAGCGAATGAACGCTCTTCCTACTCAGAGCATCTGCAACAACATTAGCCTTACCCTCGTGATAGATGATCTCCATGTCATAATCTCCGATAAGCTCCATCCACCGTCTCTGTCACATGTTAAGCTCCTTCTGAGTGTAGATATATTTTAAGCTCTTATGATCAGAAAACACCTTAAAGGTCGCTCCATATAGGTAGTGCCTCCAAATCTTAAGAGCGAAAACAACTGCACCCAGCTCCAGATCATGAGTAGGGTAGTTCTCCTCATATGGCTTCAGCTGCCTCGAAGCATAAGCGATGACTTTCCCTGCCTACATCAAAACACAACCAAGACCATTCTTTGAAGCATCGGTATATACCTCAAAGTTCTCACATCCCTCTGGCAAAGCTAGGATAGGAGCTGTGGTCAAGCGTTCTTTTAAGGTCTGAAACGCCGTCTCACAACTCTCGTCCCAAACAAATCTGGTCTCTTTACTCATCAACGATGTCATAGGTCGTGCTATGGTGGAGAAATCTTTCACAAATCTCCTGTAGTAGCCAGGAAGGCCTAAGAAACTCTGAATCTCAGCAACATTCTTCGGTGATTCCCACTTGGTTACAGCCTCAATCTTACTAGGATCCACAGATACCCCCTTCTTAGATATCACATGGCCCAGAAAAGCCACCTCCTCCACTTTAACTCGCACTTAGATAGCTTGGCATAAAGTTGATTCTCTCTCAGAGTCTGCAAGACTATCCTCAAGTGCTCTTCATGCTCTTCCTTAGTCTTAGAATAGACTAAGATGTCGTTGATGAAGACAACCACGAACCTGTCTAAGAACGGTGTAAAGATCCGGTTCATCAAATCCATAAAAGCTGCTGGTGCATTGGTCAACCCAAAAGGCATCACTACGTACTCATAGTGACCATATCGAGATCGGAACGCGATCTTAGGAATATCCTCATCTGCTATCCTCAGCTGGTGATAGCCTGACCTCAGATCAATCTTGGAAAACACACCTGCTCCACTTAGCTGATCAAACAGGTCATCAATCCTAGGCAAAGGATACTTGTTCTTCACTGTGACACGATTCAGCTCTTGGTAATCAATGCACAGTCTCATACTCCAATCTTTCTTCTTTACAAAAAGAATTGGGGCTCCCCACAGTGACACACTAGGCCTGATATAACCCTTGCTTAGCAACTCATGTATCTGCTTTTTCAACTCTGCTAACTCATTAGGTGCCATACGGTAAGGTGCTTTGGATATCGGACCTGTTCTTGGTTTAAGCTCCACGCTGAAATCAACATCCCTCTTAGGAGGCAAACTCGGTATATCCTAAGGAAAGACATCCTCGAACTCTCTCACCACAGATATCTCAGAAGCTGTCGGCGGCTCTACTCGGTGATCCCTCACATGAGAGAGAATCAAGGGGCACTTCTTCCTCAAACATGACTTTAAAGTCATCACTGCTATGAACTTACACTTAGGTTTTACCATAAACCCTCTATAAGACACCCTAACACCCTTAGGGCTCTTTAAAGACACTCTCTTCTGCCGACAATCTATCCTGGCATCATACTTACCCAGCCAATCCATCCCGACAATCACCTCAAACCCATCCATAGGAAACTCTAACAGATCTATCGGTAAATCTACCCCTCCAACCACCATGGACACACCCTTATACAACTTAAGACACGACACAGACTCCCCTAAAGGTATGAACACATCATCTTTTACAACCTCAAACTTACCCAAACCCATAGACATGGCATGACTCTTAGACACAAAAGAGTGTGTAGCCCCTGAATCAAACAAAACAAAGGATGGTACATTATGAACAAGAAAGGTACCGGTAACTACATGAGCATCATCCTGTGCTTCCTGTTTGTCCATCATAAAAAGGTTCCCACTATTTTTCTGTCCTCCACCCTGAACTAAATCATTAGAGGTACTTGGCTTGGCTGCTGAATCCTGGGTGGTGCTGTTATTCTGACATTGATATGACCCACCACCATAGCGGTTATAACTGCCCTGGTAGCCCTGTCCACGTCTGTTGCCCCATGATCCTCCCGGTCGGTTACTAGCAAAGCTTTGAGTTGGCCCCTAAGAGAAATTCCCTTGCCGAGCTCCTGAACCATTGTCGGGCCTGTAACTCGTGGATTCCCGTCTCCTATGGCCCACACCAACACAGTTGAAGCATGTAAGGTTAGAGTTGTCACTCACACTCCGACCTCCATTCTTTCCCCAGCCACGAGATCCCCCCGAGAAACCAGCTCCACCAGAAAAAGCCTTTGCATGATTGAAGTTCCCTTTCTTGTTGGCCGACTGACTGTTGCTTCCACTGTCAGCTTTCCTCTTTTCAGCAGCAGTCCTCTCATCAATCTCTCTTGAGAGATCCACCATTCTCTCAGCTTGGCCCGCTCTCAGATACACTTCCTTGAGGTCAGTAGCAACCCTAGCTGGCATACGACTCACGATCTTGGCAAATAAACCCCTCTCAAAACGGAGAGCTAAACCCCTCGGCCCTAGCTGCATGTCGTCAACATAACAATATAGCTCCATAAACTGATGATAGTAGTCAGGTACTGTCGTCTCCTCAGTCATGGTGAAGGAATCAAACTCGGATCTCATCTTGTGTCGGATATGCTCCGGCACAAACTGCTCTCTCATAGCGCTCTTCAACCCGGACCAAGGAATAGCTCCCAGACCCTCAGCCTGGTAATAAACTCTAGCATCCTCCTTGACATTTTGCCACCAAACTGCAGCTTCACCTCTCAGGTAGTACACTACCTACTCAACGATCATGTCTTCGGGGCACTTAACCATTTCCATGAGAGTTTCAATCTCACGGTGCCACTTTTCGAGTAGCTTTGGTTCACCTACCCCTTCATATGTGGGAGGGTTGAAGCGAGCAATGATGATGCTGAGCTGAGTAGCATCCATCGACTACTCATTGCCCTTTACCACATTTTTGAGAGCTTCAAGGAGAGCCTCTTGTTGCTCAATCATGCGAGCAACCTCATCAAGAGTCATCTCAGAAGCTTGGATATGTGCGGGGGTTCTTTTGGGCTGCATTTTGAGCTGATAAGAGATAAAGAAACGTAAGCACAAAAGCCCACGGCTCAAAATGTAACAATCTTCCGCCAAAGGAACACTCGGCCGAGTATACTACAATACTCGGTCGAGTATCCTAGATACTCGGTCGAGTATTCGACTCCAGTAGCTAACGTCAAAAACCCATAAACAAGACTCGGTCGAGTAAAAACAATACTCGGCCGAGTAGTCACTACTCGGACGAGTACACCTATTTACTCGGTTGAGTCAGCACATACAGTAGCCATTGCTACTCACTGCCAAACAACACTCGGTCGAGTGCTTGGTTACTCGGCCGAGTACTCCCTACTCGGTCCAGTACCTGCCCTGCTTGGTCGAGCCATACTTTAGACGAGTTTAAACAGTAAAAGTACCCTATCATGCTTTCTATTTCCCCCAACAAACATGTATCAACAGGAACTAAATGCCACGTTATAAACATATAATCATACAAATCATTCACAAGCTAAATCCGATACACCAAAAGTTCACAAACCCGTCCCCTCAACTATTTCTCAAATCACCAAACTACAAATTCCACGTACACGTTTCCAACCATCAATTATCATCAACAGTAGCCTTCATAAACATGCACATACAAGACACAACTCTCTCAAAACAGTTCCCCATGTGACCGGCTCGAGTTAATGAGGGCCAAATTGCGACTCCGGGACGTCTCCCGAGTCTTTGCGGTAGCTCCAAACAACTCTCCCCGGGTTCATTTTATTTAGACTCCCTAAGTTCATTAGATTCATTTGTTTAGGTGCCGGAATCTTCATCTCTGATACCACTTTGTAACACCCCCTCATACCAAGGTGCCTTACCAGGACCGCCCTAACATGAAAGTGTGTTACCATCTCGGTTACCCGAGGTTAGTTCATATCAAAAGCGTCTGAACTGAGCACATTTATTAAATGCCATAAAGGGTTAAAGTTTACATCAAACCAAAATCCAAAAACTGATTCAACAATAGAAATCCAATGTCTGACAACTAATAAAATCAAAACAAAGACTCGGACGGTGATGCTATGACTGGTGATGACAACGCTCCCATGACTGCCCCAAGCTCACCACTAGCAATACCTGTCAAGCCTGCTCACCATCCCCGAATGGATCACCGCAGATTCCACAAACAAAAACGGGGTCAGTATTACTCAAACAATATAAGACAAACAGATGAGATAAACAGCTGATCATCCTCCAACTCCACTCTCCCGATCTCACACAGTAACCGAATACACACCAAAGTGTGTAGCCGTACCAGATTACCCATCGCAACAGGTAATCCTCGCCGCCAGTGGGTGACCACAGTCGCTCCCACCTAGTCCAGCTCATCAATGAGCGACTAACAATCCCTGTCCCTTAATGTGCACATCCCCTCCCGTGGCGGGTTCCACGGAGGGTAAACTAGGGTGTGAAGCCACTCCCGCAAGTGACTCCACCACAATCACATTCACACAACATCACAGCCTTCACAACATCTCCACACCAACAGCGTCACCACAATACTCATACTCCGATGATCAGCAGATAACAATATTTACAAAACAACCATGTCTTAACAATGAACATTAAACTGAGTAGGGAAACCCTACCTTAGCAATCAACAGTAGAATGAAACTCGGACAATCATAAAGGCTCATCTACGAAGTCTTCTCCTATACAATGATCACATAACACAATTACACATTGCACAATCCCCCATATTCCCAATTCCATATATGTATACAGTAACCCCAAAGAATACAAACAACATAGAAATAGAACTTACCAACAGTAGAATGAGGAATTATACACAAGAACCACGAAGATCGCACACACCACGATGCTAGGGAATGATTAGGAAGTGATTGGGGAGTTATTAGGGTAAATGTAGAAATGATGAAGTTTGAAAATGAGGTTTTAGAAACTGACGCGGGAAATAAAATAACCCTAAACATTCTCTAATCAAACCGTCAAAATACGCTTCGCTAGACCGGATACTCGGTCGAGTAAAGTGTATACTCGGCCGAGTATCCACTACTCGGTCGAGTATTCACTATACTCGGCCGAGTATTCCTCGGCAGAACCGAAACAGACTATAACAACAGCGCTACTCGGCCGAGTAGGCTCTACTCGGTCGAGTAGTCACCTAAGAAAATCCGTAGTTTTATAGTCTCTCGTCTCAAGGAATTTATTCCTTGAGACTGATCTCATTTTTGTAGAGTTTTTTATTAGTTTTGCAGGTTATCTGTTCTATAAGAGAACATCGTCGCACCTGCTTTGCTTTGTAAATTCTATTTGTCGGGATGCCTAATATAGCCAGCCATTCAGAGCCTAATGTGGATTCGCTTCCAAAAGGTTTCCTATTACCCACTACTGAGTCGGGAACCTTTGGAATCCACCCATCTTTACATATAGTTGGTCGAGAGAAATCTCTTTAGGGGGGTACCTGAAGAAGATCCATGCAGGCATATAGAGCTGTTTACAGAGTATTGCTCTACCATTCCTCTTGTTGCTGGGGTGACACAGGACAAAGTGAAGGGAGCTCTTTTTCCCTTTTCTTTAGTTGATGATGCCCGAGAATGGTTGAGGGATCTAGATAGGGAGGCAGCCGGTGTAACCGACTGGAGTTCTCTTGCTTTAGCCTTTTACAGGCGGTATTTCCCACCGCAGTGCACCAATGCCTTGAGAGCTCAGATTACTTCTTTTGAGCAATTGCCTACTGAAGATTTGGATGGGGCGTGGGCGAGGTTCAAGAAGCTCGTCCGTTCTGTGCCCCACCACGGTTTCAAGCGTTGGTTTCTTTGTACTCAGTTTTACAACGGACTATATCGAAACCAAAGAGCTATTCTTGATAGTGTAGCTAAGGGGAGATTCACTAAAAATGTGGAAGATGATCAAGGGTGGCGTCTTATTGAAGAGATGGCTATCCATGTTGCAGAATATGGAAATCCCCGAGGTAGTGGGCAAGTTAATGAGTTGGTAACAGCTGCAGTGGAAAGTCCTAGCAAAAGTCTAGGTAATGTAGAGATTACGGAGGCTGTGAGTGAGAGCGCACAGCTTTGTTCAATTACTGAGCATGTGGAGTTATGTGGTAGATGTGGCATGGTAGGGCATGACCCTATTGATTGTCTGACAAGTATAGAGCGCGTCCTTACTTATCAGAAATACAAGCAAGGAGTCCCTTTTTCTCAATTATACGAGGAAATGAAGAATGTTTCTACTCTTTCTACACCGGCACCGCAGCCGGTCTCTCCTTCTACAAACAAGGAAATTGCCGAACTGAAATCCTTGATCCTGAACTTAACACAACAGTTTGGGGAGAAATGTAGCAAGAATGAAACTGTTATAGTGGAGTTGAGGGAACAAGTCGTGCAGTTAAAACTCGCGAAAGACCAAGCTAACCATCCACCCACATGCGATCCGGTAATGCTACGAATCTCCAAGGTGGCCTTACTCATGAGGGGCCAAAAGTACCAGAAGACGGGGTTTTAATAGCTGATAATACCCCGGAAGATGATTTGGATGAGTTTTTGGACGAAATCCTTGCTGCGTGTCGTCCAGACACTCGATCGAGTGAAAATTCTACTCGATCGAGTGAATTAATCCATCCCATCACTCGATCGAATGATAATTGTGGTCGATCGAGTAGTGCTCAATTTACAGATGCTCGATCGAGTGATATTCTTACTCGATCGAGTGAAATAGTTGGAGAAATCACTCGATCGAGTGAACAAAGTGATCGATCGAGCAAGCCTGAAAAAGAGATCACTCGATCGAGTGAAGAAAATGGTCAAACGAGTAAACTCCAACATGAAACCACTCGATCGAGTGAGGAAAGTACTCGATCGAGTACCAGAAGCAGCGGAGATCCTATTTTGATATCTAATTCTGCTACCGTGTCATCTTCCCCTACTGTGGAGATGTCACGCACTGATAAAGGTAAAGAGAAAATCGCGGGTTCTCTCATTGCTACCAGAGTACCCTTTCCAAGTCGCCTGAAAGACGCGAAGGTCGAGCGACAGTACGGTAAGTTTGTGGACATTGTGAAGAATCTCCAGGTAATTGTCCCTTTTACCGAGCTTGTTACCCAGGTACTTACGCTAAATTTATGAAAGATATTGTGACGCGTAAGAAAGAGCTAAGTGAATTTGAGACGGTTTCATTTATGGAAGAGTCTAGTAATTTACTTTTAAATAAGGCTCCGCCTAAAATGAATTACCCGGGTAGCTTCTCTATTACCTGTGTTATAGGCAATTTAGTTATTGATAAGGCTCTTTGTGATTTAGGAGCCAGCGTCAACGTCATGCCCCTATCTGTCTGCAAGAAATTTAATATGGGTCATCTTAAATTGACTAACATTACCCTACAGATGGCTGATAGATATGTTAGGAGACCCTTGGGTGTCTTGGAGGACATGCCTATGAAAATAGGCAAGTTCTTTATACCAGTAGATTTCATTGTTTTAGACATAGCTGAGGACACCCGAACCCCAATTATCTTAGGAAGACCGTTCCTTTGTACAGCTGGGGCCATTATTGATGTCAAACAAGGGCGTTTGACTTTTTTAGTAGGGGATGACGCGATCACTTTTAGCCTGCCTAGCACTTTGGCTCGACCAATGATAGAGGATACTTGTTATTCGGTTGATATTATTGACGAGTCTATTTATGACTTCTGGTCGGGTTCTTTTATATGAAGGACCCACTAGAAGCTCTTATGCTTTTGGATGAGTGTGCAGATAACCCAGATGACGATGATGCTGTGTTGGATTTGCTTATAGATGATTTAGATGAGAGTGAACTCACCGACGCTGAGGGAGAGCAAGTGGAACAGATGATTAGTACTCTTTGCTCCATTGAGGTAAAGGTGCCAGAGCGTAAGCCTCTCCCCTCTCATCTAAAATATGCTTTCTTAGATGATAGTGAGCGATACCCAGTCATCGTTAGTGCTAAGCTTGATAATGATCAGTTGACTTCTTTGTTAGCTGTGCTTAAGAAAAATAGGAAAGCTTTGGGATATTCTTTGGACGATATCAAGGGGATTAGTCCCGATATTTATATGCACAGGATAGAGTTGGAGGAAGATCACAAACCTTGCGGAGACAGGCCGGTGAACAACGAGAAGATGCAAGATGTTGTGATGGCCGAGGTAATGAAGTCGCTCGACGCAGGTATTATCTATTCTGTTGGTCATTCTAAATGGGTGAGTCCAGCGCAGGTGGTCCCGAAGAAAGGAGGGACTACTGTGGTTAAGAATGATAAGAATGAGTTAATACCCACTCGAGTAGTGACTGGTTGGCAGATGTGTATAGATTACAGACAGCTGAATGCCGTCACCAAGAAATATCACTTTCCCCTTTCCCTTTATTGATCAAATGGTAGAAAGGTTAGCTTCTCATAAGTTTTTCTACTATTTAGACGGGTATTCAGGGTTCTTTCAGATCCCTATCCACCCAGACGATCAAGCTAAGACTACATTTACTTGTCCTCAAGGCGTGTTTGCTTATCGCAGGATGCCTTTTGGTTTATGTAATCCCCCTGCCACCTTCCAAACGTGCAAGATGGGGATATTTTCAGAGTATATTGAGTCTATTATGGAAGTTTTCATGGACGATTCCAGTGTTTATGAAGTGATTTTTCTAACTGTCTGTCTAACCTTGATAAAGTGTTGCAGGGCTGCATTGAGGTTAATCTCGTGCTTAACTGGGAGAAGTGCCATTTCATGGTCAACGAGGGAGTTGTCTTAGGGCACTTAGTTTCTGATAGGGGAATAGAGGTTGATAAAGCAAAGGTGGAAGTGATTCAACAACTACCACCTCCTGTTAATGTTAAGGGGGTGAGGAGTTTCCTTGGCCACGCCGGTTTCTATCGCCGGTTTATCAACGATTTCTCGAAAATTGCTAAACCACTTACACAGCTGCTACTTAAGGATGGCCTCTTTGTGTTTACTGATGAGTGTCTTTCTGCTTTTCACGGGTTAAAGCAGGCTTTAGTCTCTGCGCCGATCATACAGCCTCCCGACTAAGACTTGCCGTTTGAGATAATGTGTGATGCCAGTGACTATGCACTATGAACGATGCTAGGCCAACGGAAAGACAAAGCTTTAAACGCAATCTACTATGCGAGCCGAACTCTGGATGAGGCTCAAGTGAAGTACACTACCACTGAAAAAGAGCTGCTAGCTGTAGTTTATGCCTTAGAGAAATTTCGTTCTTATTTGATTGGGTCAGAAGTTACTGTTTTTATTGACCATGCAGCTTTGAGGCATCTCATTGCTAAGAATGAGGCTAAACCACGGTTATTGAGATGGATACTCCTTCTCCAGGAGTTTGATTTGCAGATTAAAGATAAGAAAGGAGCTGAGAACGTTGTAGCTGATCATCTGTCGCGACTGACGCGACAAGAAGGGGAAGATTCTTTACCAATTGATGACTCTTTCCCTGACGATACTTTATTTGCTGTATTATCGTCAATTGTTAACCAAGAGCCTTGGTATGCAGATATAGCTAACTATGTTGTCAGTGGCAAGCTGCCGCCTGACCTTTCTCATTAGCAAAGGAAGTGTTTTCAGTATAACGCTAAGCAGTATTTTTGGGACGATCCTTATTTATTTAAGGAATGTGCAGACGGTCTCTACAGATGGTGTATTCCGCAGTGGGAGACCAAAGTAGTCTTGGAAGGTTGTCACTCCTCTTCCTATGGTGGTCACCACGGTCCATCGCGCACCGTGGCTAAGGTACTTCAGTCTGGTTTTTACTGGCCTTCTTTGTTTGCTGATGCTAAGTCTTTTGTTTCAGCTTGTGATGCCTGCCAATGATCAGGGAACATTTCAAAGAGACATGAGATGCCACAAAATGGTATCTTAGAGGTTGAGGTTTTCGATGTCTGGGGCATTGATTTCCAAGGACCGTTCTCGTCTAGTAAAGGTAACAGGTACATTTTAGTGGCTATAGATTATGTGTCGAAATGGGTTGAGGCAATTGCCTCACCTCATTGTGATGCCAAGACCGTGATAAAAATGTTAAAAGGTCATATTTCCCCGATTTGGTGTCCCTAGGGTCATCATTAGTGATGGGGGAATGCACTTTAAAGAAAAGAAACTAACTTCCATTCTGTCTAAAGTTGGTGTCCAACACCGGCGTGGTTTAGGGTATCATCCCCAAACTAGTGGTCAGGTTTAGGTCTCTAATCGCGAGTTGAAAGAGATCTTGTCTAAGGTAGTTTCTAAATCACGGAAGGACTGGAGTCTTAAATTAGTAGACACATTATGGGCCTACAGAACTGCCTTTAAGACACCAATTCGTGCATCACCTTATAGGTTAGTTTATGGGGAAATCATGTCACTTACCTGTTGAGTTGGAATGTAAGGCTTGGTGGGCAATTCGTGAGCTTAACTTTGATCCTAAGTTGTGTGGTCAGAATCGTCTTTTGCAGCTAGATGAGTTGGAAGAATTTAGGCTTAATGCATATGATAGCTCGCGCATTTATAAAGAAAAGACCAAGAGATGGCATGACAAAAGAATTCTACCTCGGGAGTTTCATGTTGGGCAAAAGGTGCTGATGTTTAATGCCCGACTGCAATTATTTCCTGGCAAGCTGAAGTCCAGGTGGAGTGGTCCTTATACGGTGACAGCTGTTACTAGATATGGATCCGTTGAGCTAGAAGGTCCCGAGGGAAATTGGTTCAAGGTGAATGGGCAATATGTGAAGCATTATCACGAGGCAAATGAAGCAGATAATCGTGTTGAAGTCCTGTACTTCGACAAGCTTGACGCGCCAGGTAACTGATGCCAGAAAGGTCGTGCGGGACCTCTTAAACCTGCGCTCTCCGGGAGGCATCCCGGACTGTTTTGTTGTATTTTTGTTGAACTATTTCTTTCCCTTTAACTTTTTGTTGAACTTTAGACGTTGTTTTATGCACCCTATGTACTCTCCTTGTTTTTGATGCGCGTTTTGCAGGTGTATCCACTCGATCTAGCAGTTTTTCTACTCGATCGAGCACTTTTGAGATGATATTCACTCGATCGAGTAGTTAAAGCACTCGATCGACAAGCTGCATAATCACGACCACTCGATCGAGTAATAATTTTGCTCGATCGACTCCTACTGATACCAAATCACTCGATCGAGCTATTCCAAATCACTCGATCGAGTAGTTTCGTCCTCCAGATGCCACTTTTTGTCTGTTGAGCTACTGCTTGACCTCCCATGTTCATGGTCGATTTGGGGAGGTCCCTCTTCATGAAGTTTTGTAAGTCTTCCGACTCCACTTATCCTTTTCTCCTTAGTTTGCATTTCTTTCCCTATCTTTGGTACAATGAGGGCATTGTACGGTTTGGTTTGGGGAGGTATGCATCCATATCTGTGTCTGCATGTTTTCTTGCATTTTCGTCTGCACGTTTATTTATTTTCGCATGCATTGTCGTTTTTAATTCAAAAATCACATAAATTTCAAAAAATTTCACGTTTAATTTGAGTCGGAACATTTGAACTTTGACGCTACATTGAATCCTTACCTTAGCCTTGCATTTTCTTGACATATAGTTGGCATGATTATGTGCATGATCTACGAGTTTTTTGTTTCTCTCTTATCTGAACGAATAGACTTGACTCACATAACGGCAAGCTACATTACATTCCGAGGTTAGAGCTTTATAAACTGGTGACATTCATGACCGGTTTCATTTAGGATGTGAGTAGTACTCTCTGTAAGGCATGTAACATCAATTTGCATAAGCATGAGTCTAGTCTTCTTAATACCTGTATGCATTCGGTCTGTGGATGGTGACATATGTTAGGAGAGGCAGTTCCCTTTTATTTCATTCTACCCATGAGCCCCACATAGCCAAATTGCCCTTTTGTCCTTTTAGCTACATACTATATTTTTTCCTACCCTAGCCGAGCTAGTAATGAGTAGCTGTTTGGAATGCTTTACTGCAGTTTGGTTGCTTTTATCTAAATTCAGAAGATGTTGGAAGAATTGAAGAGAATGAAAGAAAAAAATGATGGATGAAAATGAAAAAAAAAAAAAAGAATGAAAAAAATAGAAATATGAAAAAGAAAAAGAAAGAAAAATCATGTGCAGAGAATTGAGAAATTGTATAATGATTTTCACTCCCATGTTTTACTTATATTTTATGGGGAGTTGACGAGTTTTTGGTGTATTGTGAGTTGAGTGCATTGAATTTGCACCGTTTTGATTTGTTATATTGAGTACGAAGTTGGGATGCAGTTCAATATTTGGATTCGTTGTGGCTAGCCTAGCTATTAACCCCACATATCCAAATTCATCTTAGCCCCTTCTTACCCATTACCTCACTTACCCAAATGTAAGTCCTCGGCATGTGTCTTGGTTATTAGTATGGTTGGAATGCGTATGTACGGTTGTAGAGACTTTATTCATGATTAACTGCATGCATGGTCTTATAGGTCGAGTTAGGTGAGTGTCTTTACTTCTTTCTATCTTTCACATATATACTCACCTTGTGCCTAACTTTGAGTGATGAGCGACCCGTGAGAGTCCGATACTTTTGAGTCTTGCAAGGTCGACGGTTCGGTAAGTTTGAAACATTGATTTAATACGTTTGCACTTATCATTTGCCACTTTGTTAGTTGTTGCATTAAACTGGTTTTGGTGGGTGATTTGTAGCAGATACGTTGGTCACGTTCCACTGTTTATTCTTAGTTGCATTCATAGTTTTCTTGGGGACAAGCAAAGGTTTGGTTTGGGGAGATTTGATGCGTGTATTTTATATAAGGTTTTTACCTCATTTTTACACGCATTTCTGTAATATTTATGTGGCATCTAGCTACAAATACCCCCGAATATTCTACTTTGGTTCGTTTTATGTAAATTGTAGGAATAAACCAAAGAGGAGATAAATCGAGCCTAAACTCGTCCCATTTGCATGCATTTATGGAGAACAAGGAGCCGGAGCTTGGAATCTATCACTTTGAAGATGCGTGAGCTGGTTTCGGAAGGTGTCTAGTGCCTAAACGTACCAAGATAGCTCGATCGACTACTTTTCTAGTCGATCGAATGCTTTATATACTGAAGGAGTTACTCGATCGAGTGGTTTATTTACACTCGATCAAAAGGTTTGACGCTTAGTTACTCGATCGAGTAGTTCATTTCCACTCGATCGAGTGGTTTTGCCTGTAATAGAGTTTTTCCGCCTATTTTCGTATGGGCTTTTGTAATTATGCTATGGATTAGGTTTAGAGAGGGTTTTCGCATACTACAAAATACAGTGGACTGCGTAACTCTTCCTCATTCGCTTTTGACTGGAAAAACTTCTACTGCTTCTTCATTTTACCTTCCTTCTACCCTTTTGCTACTCGGATTCGAACTTGTATTCGGTATTATTATTCCCTTTTAATTCTTGTTCTTATTCTTAATACAATTAGTGCTTTTATTTCCCCTCTTCCTTTATTTTGCAATTGCTTATTTGTTTCCATCTTATTTTTTTATTATCATGTTTAATTCCTATCATTTTTATGTTATTATTGTTAATTCAATGGTGATGCATAGCTAATTCCCTCTTACTAAGGCTAGGGGATCCATGATTATGAAGGAATAGTAGTTGCCATATTAGGTTAATGCTTGTGTAGTCTTTGTTGTTAATCGCTGCAGTTAATTATATATGTCTAATTGAGTTGATGCAATTAGACATTTTGATCATAGTAAACCTTGACCTGGACTGGAAGGTTGGAAAGGGTGAGACTCGTAGCGAACATTAGGGCACTATAGTGAGGGCGGAAGCTAAGCTATCTGTGCTTTAGGGCGAATTGAGACCGGAAGGAGATATTCACTGCTCCTCAGACCATACTCGCATTGACCTGAGACTTATATTACTTGATTGAATGATCATGGTGAACCGTCTATCTTAGCTGCTTTCCTTATCTGTTTAATCCTTTTTCTCTATTTTTTCTCTCTCATTCTCATTAGTTTAGAACAACAACCCAATTAAAACCCCCAATTTTGTTACCGTGACGAACTTAGACAAAGCTGACATTTTCCCATCTCCCTGTGGAGATCGACCCGACTTCCCTAGCTATATTAGTTAGAGCCAGTTGGTTATTTTTGATAGGTATACGACTACCCTGTCACTTATCATGCTTAGCCTATGAAAAAGCCTTGATTAGCAAGTTTTAGAAACACTTTGCACTCTTCCTAACCTTACTATATACTATTTCCCATTCTTGTAAATCATCTTGTATTATAAGAACTTCTTTGACTACGTGTCAAGATCCAATCTGGACATAGGCTCTCTTGCCTTTGAATAACTCCCACTGTCCTCACAGTGTGTAGGGATAGGACCTTCGGTTATTGAAACGAACTACCATAGTTCCTCCAATTCATAAAACCGAATCCTAATATGATCTCCCTTCTTCTTGCATATCTCATTATTGCAAAGTGTACTCAATTTCCGTTTTGTATATCTCATTGTTCAACTGCCTAGGATGTTTCTAGCAGATATCCTCCTTAAAAAATATAGTCAAGATGGTGCTCTAACCATCCTTATGTGTTTAGAATATGGTTTTTCTGTAACTCCTTGCACATTAATCCATCTCATTTCTAAATGCTTAGGTTCATATCTTTAGTACTTCCTGAGTACTAACTAATGAACTATGTGGCTTTATAGAGACTTCTCTCAAATATTCGATTTGTAACTTCTCGTCATACTCCAAGTATACGAAGTTTAAGAATGGCGATACATCTTAGCGTAATGAATTAATCCCGCAGCGGAAGCATTGTTGGAATATGTGTCCTCCGACAATAATGCGATCACAACTGTCGATCATGATGATCACATGTTTAAGTCTCATTTTAAGAATACATGTGGGATGTAATATTTTACTGTCAACTGGTCCACACATATCGATAATGATTAGAAGACTAGAGTTTGACATTACTGATACGTGCATTTTATATAGTCTTTTTGGCCTATTTATGCACGTATTTCTATGCTAATATCGTAGTTTATTGCTACGAAATGCCCCGAATATGCTACTTTGGTTTATTTTGTCTTAATTGCAGGAATGGACCAAGAAGTAGTGAAATCAATCCATTTACCGTCCTTTTAGCATGAATTTGGAGTAAGAGTGAATTTGGAGCGAGAATGTAGCTATTTTGAGATGCGCAAAGAAGAAAGATAGCTAAGCGAGCAAAGGAAGAACTTCAAATTACTAGTGCCTACTTTGGAGAGCCATATCTCGAGTTCTACAACTGATATTCAGGTGATTCTAATTGGAGATGAAAGTTTGTCCTCTTAGCTTTTCAATGCCACCGGAATCACCCTGTTTGACCAAGCAAGAAAGAAATGGCAGCCATTTGAAGTTCAGTGCGCAAAGCAGGAAATTGTTGCTGGAAAGTACTCGATCGAGTAGAATTATGTTCGATCGAGTCCTTTTTCTACTCGATCGAGTAGTTGCATTTTTGGATTTACTCGATCGAGTAGATTTTCTACTTGATCGAGTGGTTTAAGCTTTAGTTTACTCGATCGAGTGGTTTAAGCTTTAGTTTACTCGATCGAGTGGTTTTAAACCACTCGATCGAGTGGTTTCTCTTACGGGCTTGGGCTTTTAGCTTAAATCTGTCATTAGGTTGAATAAAATCCTATTTTTCTTATAAATAGGAAGGGGAGACGTCATTTGTAACTCCGCCACACACATCATACGTTACTTTTACTACTGCTACTTTATTCTTCTATTAATTCCGGATCTATTTCTACTGTAACTTCTTTCCCTTCTTTTCCCTCTTTATTTTATGTTAATGTTTATTATTCTTTTCCTTGTTCTTATTCTTATTTCAATTATGTCTAGCTAAATTCCTCTGCTAGGATTAGGTGATTTAAAAGACCAATGTTAGTTGCTAATTAGGTTATTAGATCTGTCGTTGTAGTTGTAGTCTATGTTGTTAATCGCTGCTTTAAATGTTTCCTGCTGGTTGAGTCGACACAATTAGCCTTTTAATATTGGTAAACCTTGACCTAGACCGAAAGGTTGGAAGGGGTGAGACCTGCACTGAACAATAGGATGCTTTAGTGAGGGCGAAAGTTAAGCTAATAGCATTTTAGGGCGAATTCAGACCGAAAGGAGATATTCGTTGCCCCTTAGACCGACACATCGACTGATCTGTGACCTTAGCTGTGATTGATTGACGTTTATTGATGACCCGAAATCCTAGTTCCCTTCTCTTACTGTTAATTTCTCTCTTTTAATCTCTTAATAGTTTCGTAAAATAATTTAAACCCCCATTTCTGTGACATCCTGACAGACTGAGTTAAATAGATAATTAGCAAAATAGCCTCCCTGTGGAGATCGACCCTACTTACCGCTGACTTCTGTTAGTAGTACTTTGGTTTTTTTTTTTTTTTTTTTTACAGTCACTCGATCGAGTACTTATTTCACTCTCGATCGAGTACTTATTTCACTCGATCGAGTAACTGTAAAAAAAAAAAAAAAAAAAAAAAAAAAAAAAAAACTTACTCGATCGACCGCTATTCCACTCGATCGACCACTATTCCTCTCGATCGAGCTGTTTTGGTCTCCCATTGCTTGGGATTAGCTTCTAGTGACGATGTTTCGGAGCTATTAGTGACCTCCCACGTTGCTGGCTGGTTTGGGGAGGTCCCTTTTTCGCGTATCTTGTGAGTTTTCCGCATTTCCACTCTTTCTCTTTTAGTTTGCATTTCCTTTCCATGTTTTGGTACAATGAGGGCATTGTACGGTTTGGTTTAGGGAGGTTATGCATCCATATCTGTGTCTGCATCTTGTTTTTATTGCATTTTTGTTGTCACGTTTAATTTCAGTATGCATTGTTGTTTATTTTCATAAAAATCAAAAATCTCATAATCATAAAAATTGAAAAATTTCAAAAAATTTCAAAAAAATTCACGTTTATTTTTAGCATATAGGTTGAGTCGGAACGGTAGATTTCAATGATGAAATTGCACTGCATTTGTCTTTTTGCTTAAGCCTTGCAATAAACTGTTATCTTTTTGCTTTGTTTTTTGCATATCTACGAGTTAATGTTCAAATTTAGCTGAACGAATAGACTTGACCTGAAACTTTGGCAACCTACTTATATATTCTAAGACTTAGAGCCTTATAAACTGGGGTCATTTATGACCGGTTTCATGTAGGATTGTGAGTAGTTACTCCTTGCATAGCATGTTCATTAATTTGCACGTATATGAAATTCAATTGCTTTTTGCCATCATACATTCGGGTTAGTGGTTGGTGTCACATGCAGGGAGGTGCTTACAATCTCCCCTTTCTTTTATTTTTACCCATTTAACTCCACATTAGCCAAGTTTGCCTTTTGACCCTTAACTACATCCCAAATTTAGCCTGCCTTGTCAAGCTAGTTTAGTGTATGTTTTGCGGTATATTTTTCATTGTGCCAAGTTTGGCTCGTATTCTGTTGATTCGGAGTTGGTAATCTAAGAAGAAAAGGAGGTTGATGAAAAAAAAAGACGTGAAAAAAGGAAAAAAGACATGAAAATGAAAAGAAAAAAAAGGAATCCGAAAAGAAAAAAAAAAGACCGAAAAAAAAAGAGAAAAAAAAAAAAAAGAAGATGTTGTTTGATTATGAGACGGTTTCACTCCTATGCTTTATTTACATTTTTTTTAGGAGTATTTTCAGTTCGGTGTGGTGAGTTTTGTGCCAATTGAAGGGCATATGCGCTTGATTTCATAATTGAGTTGGAAATGGATGTTGTTATATGGTTTTGTTTAGGTACTAGCTTGATCACCTATACCTCCACATTCCCATAAATGTTTTGCCTTTTCTTACCCTTTGCCTCACTTTACCATATTTTTGTAAGCCCTCTACCGTGATGTGACCTTGTTTGGTTGGAATGTGTGTACGGTAGTTAGAATTGTCTATCATATTAGTTGCATGCATGTTTATGTGGGTCGTAGTCTAGGTGAGCGACTATTTTTATTTCTCTCTTACATATATATGTTCACCCTTTGTTTCATGAGAGAAGAGTGACCCGTGAGAGTCCATTATTAAAGGTCTTACAAGGTCAACGGTTCAGCTTTATTATAAACGTCTTATAACTCGTTTGCATTTGACTGTTAGCTATAAGTGTTAGTTTGCTTGCATTAAATTGGTTTAAGTGGGCATTTGTAACTAGCTCTGAGTTATCTTTTCCGTTCCATTAGTTTGCATTTAGTTTACTCGAGGACGAGTAAAGGTTTGGTTTGGGGAGATTTGATACGTGCATTTTATATAGTCTTTTTGGCCTATTTATGCACGTATTTCTATGCTAATATCGTAGTTTATTGCTACGAATTGCCCCGAATATGCTACTTTGGTTTATTTTGTCTTAATTGCAGGAATGGACCAGGAAGTTGTGAAATCAAGCCATTTACCGTCCTTTTAGCATGCATTTGGAGTAAGAGTGAATTTGGAGCGGGAATGTAGCTATTTTGAGATGCGCAAAGAAGAAAGATAGCTAGGCGAGCAAAGGAAGAACTTCAAATTGCTAGTGCCTACTTTGGAGAGCCATATCTCGAGTTCTACAACTTATATTCAGGTTATTTCAATTGGAGATGAAATCTTATCCTCTTAGCTTTCCAATGCCACCGGAATCACCCTGTTTGACCAAGTAACGAAGAAATGGCAGCCATTTGAAGTTCAGTGCGCAAAGCAGGAAATTGTTGCTGGAAAGTACTCGATCGAGTAGAATTATGTTCGATCGAGTCCTTTTTCTACTCGATCGAGTAGTTGAATTTTAGGATTTACTCGATCGAGTAGATTTTCTACTCGATCGAGTGGTTTAAGCTTTAGTTTACTCGATCGAATGGTTTAAGCTTTAGTTTACTCGATCGAGTGGTTTTAAACCACTCGATCGAGTGGTTTCTCTTACGGGCTTGGGCTTTTAGCTTAAATCCGTCATTAGGTTGAATAAAATCCTATTTTTCTTATAAATAGGAAGGGGAGACGTCATTTGTAACTCCGCCACACACATCATACGTTACTTTTACTGCTGCTACTTTATTCTTCTATTAATTCTGGATCTATTTCTACTGTAACTTATTTCCCTTCTTTTCCCTCTTTATTTTATGTTAATGTTTATTATTCTTTTCCTTGTTCTTATTCTTATTTCAATTATGTCTAGCTAAATTCCTCTGCTAGGATTAGATGATTTAATAGACCAATGTTAGTTGCTAATTAGGTTATTAGATCTGTCGTTGTAGTTGTAGTCTATGTTGTTAATCGCTGCTTTAACTGTATCCTGCTGGTTGAGTCGACACAATTACCCTTTTAATATTGGTAAACCTTGACCTGGACCGAAAGGTTAGAAGAGGTGAGACCTGCAGTGTACAATAGGATGCTTTAGTGAGGGCGAAAGTTAAGCTAATAGCATTTTAGGGCGAATTGAGACCGAAAGGAGATATTCGTTGCCCCTTAGACCGACACATCGATCGATCTCGTGACCTTAGTTGTGATTGGTAGCGTTTATTGATGACCAAATCCTAGTTCCCTTCTCTTCTTGTTAATTTCTCTCTTTTAATCTCTTAATAGTTTAGTAAAATAATTTAAACCCCATTTTCGTGACATCCCCGTGATCGAGTTAAACAGATAATTAGCAAAATAGCCTCCCTGTGGAGATCGACCCTACTTACCGCTGACTTCTGTTAGTAGTACTTAGGTATTTTATTTTTGGTAAATAACGACCGTATAAATTACTGTCGTGCGACGGTGGTGATCAGTTGATCCCCTTAGGTCATACCTAAAGGGTAACACTCTTAATTGATTATTTAATTGATCGTATGACGATACGGGTTAATTAAATTACTTCAAATTGATGGACGATTTTGGGAGTAATATTTACGTATCTCATTATAATTTGATTAAATGAGATACGGTCTAAGTGATCGAATTGTTTTATTACTTAGATGAAATTATTGTTTACAGAAACAGTTGAATTTGAATGAATAATTTATTATTAATACAAGATGTTGTGATTAATAATTGATAAATCTTTTTGGTACAAGTAATTATGAATTACTAAGTCAATTTTGTATATGACGTATTTTTATTAATACGTTGATTTTTAATATGTTAAAAATGCATAACAATTTTACATGACTTGTGACATGTGACAAATTGACAAAGATAAAATGGAATCCATTTTATCTTATATGGACCGAAAATAGGAGGGAGTATAAGGTACATATTGTGTTAAATATTTTAGTGGAAAACACAATTATAACCTAGTCTCTTAGCCATGCATGATTAGTCTTTTCTTGGGAAGAATAGAGGCTCATTGGCCTTTTTCTCCCTCCCATACCCGGTTTTTCCAACCCACACAAGCAAAGGGTTTTGTCTTATTTTTGGTAAATAGACTACTCTTGAGTAGAATAATATTTCATTCATTCATCATCATCTAAAAACATAGAGTTTTAGAGAGATAAATTACTTCTCTTCTCCCTTCTCTTAAACCGAAAATTAAGAGACCAAAAACAATATTTTTGGGTCAATTTTATTTAAAATTAATATTGTTCAAGTATCAATAATATTAATTTTATTAAGAGGTTATCTTGGGTATTATTCCTTGGGAGGGATTCTATACTTGAATCCTTTGTTCATCCATATTAGGAAATCTTAAGAACAAGTGACTAGGAGAACTCTCTTGTGCCCAATAATCCGAAATTTCCAATGTAAGAATGATGATTTCTTCTCTATATTTGCTTATGTTTGCATGCATAAGATCTAATTAATTTTATGACTTAATTAAATTTGAAACATATATGAATATGTTGAGTATAATGAGATAAAGATTTCCAACAAGCGGTATCATGAGCCTTAGGTTGTTTGCATGCAAATCGGTTATAGTTTTTCCGAGTTATACGATTAACATATAAAACTTGTAAATTTGTGTTTATTATGATATATCACGAAATCCATTATGCATGTTGAAGTTTCTGATCCTAAAATATATTTAGGATATTTTGGTTAATTTATGGATTTTTATTGTTCA
The DNA here is from genome assembly GCF_048544455.1 of Silene latifolia. NCBI lineage: Eukaryota > Viridiplantae > Streptophyta > Magnoliopsida > Caryophyllales > Caryophyllaceae > Silene > Silene latifolia. The sequence continues at coordinate 438,178,041 of NC_133538.1, read as the reverse complement.
TTTTATATAATAATGGCATTAAAAATGTGATTTTATGATAAAAATGTCATTTTGGACTAAAATTAGCTAAACTTAGATTTTTCCAGTGGTTTTTGGATATGTTTTCACATATATTATTTTTAGATGACCTGTAAATGTTCATAATTTTATAAGTTCTTATGCTTGAAATATGGATTTTTCATGATAAAATCGAATTTAAATGATAAAATAGGTTAATATGATAAATATTTCGAATCTGGTCATAGAAATTTAGTATGTTGTCACATGCAATTTTACAAGATGTGTGTAAAATAATAAACTATAATGAAGTCTTTATGCATGATTTATGAAATTTTGATGAAAAATAGCATAAATAGTGACTTTAATTAGTGAATAATTGCTAAAACATACTTCATGACTAAGGAAAAGCGTCACATGTTGCATTTTATTACCTATTTCAGATCTAAAATTGAAAAGTTAATAAATATAATTTTTCTCATATTTTTATGATAATATTTGATAAATCCGATAAATCGCAACAATGTTTTTCCCGATAAATTTCGAAAATTTAACCTAAGTTTTTGAACATTATGAGTGTCATGGTATTTTTTTCAGAATGTTCATGAGTTTAAATTTCAAATTTTGAATTTATTTGAAATTTTTATGATTTATTTGAACTTTATGGCTTTTATTGTAATTTTGAGTCCATTAATGAACAATTTTAAGAAATATAAGTTAATTTATGTCAATATATTAGTGGAGACTAATTTTGAGTCCTAAGTTGGTTAGGGTAATTAACTTGTGCATAAATATGATTTTATGTAATTTATTGTGATTTTAAAAGGTTGAATCACGCAAATCCGTAAAAACCGTTTAATATACGATATTGGCTCCTTAAAGGCGATTTAGCATAAAATTGGGCATGTTCATACATAATATAATGCTGCATTTTATTTATGATTGTCATTATTTTATTTTATATAATTTTTGAATTATGAAATTTTACTTAGTATGGCCTTAGTTTTTAATTGGTATTACCCGAAATGCATGGGAATATCGATTCGATTGTAATTTATTGTGATCTCGTATCACCGTTTTGTAATTTAATAGATTTATTTTATTGTAATCACAAATGTATAATAGGAAATTATGTAATTTGTTATGTAATTTATTTATTCCGGAGATCCTTGAAGACGGTGTCACTCGAGAAGGCGAACCATTAAAGACGGTGTTACCTCGAGATGCATGCCAAAACCGAAGTTCAAGGGACCAATGGAGTTGGTTTCCGAATTTGTAATAGTTTATTAGATTTACTATTTTTAGGAAGGCCATACTAGGATTTTATTTATGCTTTGCATTTTATTTATATGTCACATGCATCGCTAAATCGCCATAACTAAAACATGCATTATCATTTTAATCAAGTATATCGACCGTGTCAATTACAATTATCGTAGTTCACCGCTTTAGTTCACTTAAAACGTGATAGATAATAAATTGACATGACCTCTCGCTAAAAATAAACAATTGAGACTTAGCCTTACCAAAAAGTAGAAACAATGAAAACCTATTTCACAAGGGAGTGCACTCGGTCCTACCGGGGTACAAACCTTGTTACGTAGGGGAAGTGATGATAAATGTCTATCCACCGAATTCATGTTGATAAGGGATGAATCGGCCCTACCGTGCCCAAGTTGATGTGGATTTGGATCATGGACACATTTATTCGAAATTTGGATTGAGCTCAACGGAAGTATTCGTGACCGTAGTCGCATGTGTTCCGGGCTAAAGATAAAAATTAATGTAATTTTATCGACCAAGAGTTCTAAAAGTAGAATCGATTAAAGCGTTAATCCACCGAGTTATATTGATAAGGGATGAATCGGCCCTACCGTGCCCAAGTTAATATGAATTTGGATCTTGGAATCATTTATAATAGTTGGGTAGAGGTCACTATATAAATGCTCATATCTTGTTTAAATTTTATTTTTAAGTATGACTAAAAAGACAAATGTTAATATTTCCTTTTCCTCCATACTTGTAGTTCATTACAATGAATCCATCAAACGCTACTACACCGATAACTATTGAGTCTTGCCACAATGTTTTTGACGACGTTTACTCCAACAATGATTTCGACACTACTAAGAGAACTTCATTTTGGGATTGGTTCGGATGGAAACCTAAACTTCATCACTTCTTCTAAACCTCCTACAAGATCTCTTGTGAGCCGGTCTCAGGATGACCGCCTCATAAAATCTATAGGATCTTTGTCTTTGGAAGATAAAGATGCCAAAACTAGTAGGAGCTCAAGCAATCAAGTTCTTGATTCAAAGGGCAAAAAGTTCAAGAAGAAGGGAAAGAAAGGGAAAAACTTCAAGCAAGTTGAAGATGAGTGCCATTATTGCTATGGCATGGGACATTGGCTTAGGAATTGTCCCGTATATTTGCGAAATATAAGGGAAGGAATCATCGTTCCAAAAGGTAAAATTCCTAAGGAAATTTATGTTATTGATATAAATTATACTTCCACTACCACATGGGTACTGGATACCAGTTGTGGTTCTCACCTTTGTAATCATTTACAGGGTTTAAGAGACGTGAAGAGGCTTACCAAAGGAGATGTGGATCTACGCCTTTGAAATGGAGCTCGAGTAGCGGCCGAATCCAAAGAAACTTATGTATTAGCTTTGCCTAATGGATTTGAGTTGTATTTACATAATTGTTTTTATGTGCCTACACTCTCTAAAAACATTATTTCTATCGCTATGTTAGATATGGACGGATTTTGTTTTGTCATTAAGAACAATCATTGTTCTATTTCAAGGAACGACTTGGTTATAGGCCAAGCTTCTTCCATTAATGGCATTTACATTTTAGAAACCTCAAATCCGACTAATGATATCTATAACATTCAATCAAAGAAACTCAAATCAAGTGACCCAAATGAATCGTTCATTTGGCATTGTCGATTAGGTCACATAAACGAGAATCGCATCAAAAGATTAATTTCGAGTAATGTGATTACACCATTTTATTTTCAATCATATGGAACATGCGAATATTGCCTTCTTGGCAAAATGACTCGAAATCCTTTTAGTGGTAAAGGGACACGAGCTAGTGAACTATTGGGACTCATACACACCGATGTATGTGGACCAATGAGTATCACCGCTCGAGGAAATTATGACTACTTCATAACCTTCACCGATGACTTGAGTAGACATGGGCATGTCTATTTAATTAAATATAAGAGTGAAGCTTTTGAGAAATTCAAGGAATTTCAAAATTAAGTAGAGAACCAATTGAACAAAAAGATAAAAGCACTATGATCCGATCGTGATGGAAAATATCTTAGCCTTGAATTCGATTCACACTTGAAAGGTTGTGGTATTATATCACAACTTACTCCACCCAGAACACCACAACTCAATGGTGTTGCCGAAAGGAGAAATCGAACCCTACTTGATATGGTTCGATCAATGATGAGTCAAACCGAGCTACCAAACTCGTTTTGGGGATTTGCGATTCAAACCGCAATTAGTTCCTTGAACAATAGTCCCACAAAGACAACCGAAAAGACTCCATATGATATGTGGATGGGAAGGGTTCCCAATATATCCTATATGAAGATTTGGGATTGTGATGCTTACGTCAAGGCAAAGACCGACAACAAGCTTGCCCCAAGATCCGAAATATGCATCTTTGTAGGTTACCCCTCGACCTCTCGAGGATACTACTTCTACAAACCTCAAGAAAACAAAGTGTTTGTGTCTTGCGAGGCTATCTTCTTAGAAAGAGAATTTATTTCTAAGAGACAGAGTGGGAGAAATTTTGAACTTGATGAAGTTCAAGAGCCACAAACCGAAGTAGAGACGCAAGAAGATGTTCCTTCGTCATCTAACGCGGTTGTCCCTCCTCCACTTAGAAGAGCGGGCCGTGTTATTTGTCATCCCGATCGATATGTGGGACTTATCGAAGAATATGGAACACTTGATGTGTTGCTTTTGGAAAGTGACGAGCCCGCCACCTACAAGGCCGCAATCTCTAGTCCTAATTCCTCCTTATGGCTTAAAGCCATGAAGTCCGAAATGGATTCTATGCATGAAAACCAAGTTTGGAACTTGGTAGATTTGCCTAAAGGGGCAAGACCTCTTCAATGCAAATGGATTTTCAAACTCAAGAATGGCATAGAAGGGCATGATGATGTCTACAAAGCTAGGCTAGTGGCAAAAGGATTTACCCAAGTCCAAGGTCTCCATTATGATGAGACTTTCTCCCCCGTAACCATGCTAAGATCCATACGGATTTTGTTAGCGATTGCCGCATTTCATGATTATGAAATATGGTAAATGGATGTCAAAACCGCTTTTCTGAATGGGCATTTAGAAGAGGAGATGTACATGATATAACCCGAAGGTTTTGTTGATTCTAAGAATCATAACAAAGTGTGCAAACTTAAGAGATCCATTTATGGTCTTAAGCAAGCATCTAGAAGTTGGAATCATCGATTCGATCATGTTATAAAAGAGAATGGTTTCACTCGAAGTGTTGAGGAACCATGTTTATACATGAAATTTAGTGGGAGCAATGTTGTGTTCATAATCTTGTATGTCGATGACATACTACTCATTGGAAATGATATTCCGATGTTGTCTTCTGTTAAGAAGTGGTTAGGTAACCACTTCCAAATGAAGGATTTAGGAGAAGCACAATGCATATTAGGTATCCGGATCCATAGAGATAGATCCAAGAGGATATTGGCACTAAGTCAAGAGTCTTATGTTGATAAGATTCTTCGACGGTTCAGCATGGACAAATCAAAAAGGGGATTGGTACCTATGGTAACTGGGACTATATTGAACAAGTCTCAATCTCCCTCCGAACCCCATGATGTTGAACGCATGAAGATGATCCCTTATGCTTCCGCTGTTGGATCAATCATGTACGCCATGATATGCACACGTCCTGATGTTTTGTATGCCTTGAGTATGACGAGTAGATATCAAGGAAATCCAGGTGAGAGTCACTGGATAGCCGTCAAAAACATCATTAAGTACTTGAGAAGGACTAAGGATTCTATCTTAGTGTTTGGAGATGACACGAGCTCCGTGTTAATGGCTACATGGACTCGAGTTTCCAAACGGATAGAGATGACATGAAATCACAAGCTGGTTTCATTTTCATGCTCAATGGTGGTGCCGTTAGCTGGAGAAGCTTCAAGAAAGCTGTGACTGCGGATTCAACAATGGAGGTTGAGTACATTGCAGCATCAAAAGCTGCCAAGGAAGCTGTGTGGATCAGGCAATTCACGGAAGGTCTAAGAGTAGTACCTACCGCCAATGATCCCATCACTCTCTATTGTGATAATAGTGGGACAATCTTCCAAGCTAAAGAGCCAAAGTCTAGTAATAGATCTAGACATGTACTTAGAAAATATCATGTAATTAGAGATTTCATTGAAAGAAAGGAAATTACGATATGTAAGGTTGGGACGGATGATAACATAGCTGATCCGCTCACCAAGCCTTTATCGCAGGCTCAGCATGATGGACATGTTGCGTCCATGGGACTTAAACGTGTACCAAGTTTGTGTTAGATTTTGAAATGAAATAAAAGTGTTGTTTTTGTTCATGTTCATAATCGCATTTGTCTTTTATCTTTTCTTTGTACATTGTTACATCCAAACGGGTTGTAGTGACAAATTGATCCCCGTTAAAGTGAACACGGATTAATATTGTATTCGCCCATAGTCACTTGTATGAGGTGACGTCTCGAAGTGACTAGAGTGTGATGCGATTGATGGTAAGTTCAAATGCCATGAAGTCATGTGAGATGACTAGTCGATCACATAGGCAGACTGTTAGGAACACTTTGTCGGGCCTTATGACCGCTTATAGAGTTCTGGCAAATTTATATAGCCTAGTCGTGGCGAGAGCTACTATAGTATTCTAATGAGTCGATTCTCTTGACTAAAGACTGTTCGCCTAAGATGGCACAGTTTCAGATTAACTTTGATTTGTGTTACTACGACCTTCGTAAATGGGGTCAAAGGGGCATATTTTGGGTTATGATGGTTGTGGCTAGTCGAAGGGAATGAGTGCGATAGGAATTGTCCACCCCTAGTCAGGGTTATAAAATATCTCAGGGCCACTCGAGGAGTAATGAACTAGAAATGCGTGGCCACGTTCGGAAGATATCTATGGTAGATAAATCCGGTCAATCAGTTATTCTCCAGATCGAGGAAACCACTCTCGATATGATCACTTGCAAATACGACCTGAAAGACACTTTGCATTGAGTGGGAGATAGTAATAGGACAAGAGAATTGGTGACGCACACTTGTCGAGGACAAGTGGGAGATTGTTGGAAATGTGTCCTCCGACAATAATGCGATCACAACTGTCGATCATGATGATCACATGTTTAAGTCTCATTTTAAGAATACATGTGGGATGTGATATTTTACTGTCAACTGGTCCACACATATCGGTAATAATTGGCTTACTAGAGTTTGACATTACTGTCGTGCGACGGTGGTGATCAGTTGATCCCCTTAGGTCATACCTAAAGGGTAACACTCTTAATTGATTATTTAATTGATCGTATGACAATACGGGTTAATTAAATTACTTAAAATTGACGGACGATTTTGGGAGTAATATTTACGTATCTCATTATAATTTGATTAAATGAGATACGGTCTAAGTGATCGAATTGTTTTATTACTTAGATGAAATTATTGTTTACAGAAACAATTGAATTTGAATGAATAATTTATTATTAATACAAGATGTTGTGATTAATAATTGATAAATCTTTTTGGTACAAGTAATTATGAATTACTAAGTCAAATTTGTATATGACGTATTTTTATTAATACGTTGATTTTTAATATGTTAAAAATGCATAACAATTTTACATGACTTGTGACATGTGACAAATTGACAAAGATAAAATGGAATCCATTTTATCTTATATGGACCGAAAATAGGAGGGAGTATAAGGTATATATTGTGTTAACTATTTTAGTGGAAAACACAATTATAACCTAGTCTCTTAGCCATGCAAGCCTAGTCTTTTCTTGGGAAGAATAGAGGCTCATGAATTGGCCTTTTTCTCCCTCCCATACCCGGTTTTTCCAACCCACAAAAGCAAAGGGTTTTGTCTTATTTTCGGTAAATAGACTACTCTTGAGTAGAATAATATTTCATTCATTCATCATCATCTAAAAACATAGAGTTTTAGAGAGATAAATTACTTCTCTTCTCCCTTCTCTTAAACCGAAAATTAAGAGACCAAAAACAATATTTTTGGGTCAATTTTATTTAAAATTAATATTGTTCTAGTATCAATAATATTAATTTTATTAAGAGGTTATCTTGGTTATTATTCCTTGGGAGGGATTCTATACTTGAATCCTTTGTTCATCCATATTAGGAAAGCTCAAGAACAAGTGAGTAGGAGAACTCTCTTGTGCCCAATAATCCGAAATTTCCAATGTAAGAATGATGATTTCTTCTCTATATTTGCTTATGTTTGCATGCATAAGATCTAATTAATTTTATTACTAAATTAAATTTGAAACATATATGAATATGTTGAGTATAATGAGATAAAGATTTCCAACAAGCATGTGGATTCAATTTCTACATGTTCAATACTTTTGAACTTGTCAAGATTTTTATTAACATAAAAATATTCATTCAATGCTAATATTCTCTTAGAACTATCTTTATAGGTCTGGATACCTAAGAGATGTATTATTCTTCTCCTAAGTCTTCCATTATACACAATGATCAATATGTCCCTTACATATAAGACTAGTAACACCACATTACTCCCACTAAACTCCATGTATAAACAGAACTACTCGACAATTCGAGAAAAGTTTATCACATGACTGAAACATATCATTCAACTCCTTGACTTTTACTTAAGATTTATTCTTTAGTTACCATCTTACCTTAGGATAGTTGCGATTTTCAAAAATCATGCAAGATGATTTTAAAATCCAACTGTCAAATAATATTATGAGATCTGAATTAACGAAGCGTTGCAATTGGTGTAAATGTCTTACCACCAATCAACCAAGTTATAGAAACATCTTTTATGTTTAGGTCAGACTATTGAAGAGTTGAAGCTATATAAAGCATCTTAATAAGTTACAGGATTGTTACTTTCAAAAGTTATGATATTTAATATGTGATCGCACTATTGTTGAGGACAGTGACCGATTTCCTAGCAGATAACCTTGTTAATGAGGATCGAAAGACTGACACGTGGTCACTTCCTGACGAAGACATCCTTTGTGCCGACTCCGACGCATGGGACCTATACTTCGACGGTGCATCAAATCTGAGAGGCTTCGGGGTAGGAATCCTTCTAATATCACCAGAGGGAGAACATGTTCCAATATCGGTCAAGTTATACTTCGCCGTCACCAACAATGCCGCCGAATACGAAGCATGCCTCATCGGCCTACATGCAGCCATAACACTTGGCATCAAGAGACTGAGGGTCTACGACGGTTCCTCACTCATCATCAATCAGGTGTTCGGATCATTAAAAATCTGAAGCGACAGCTTAGCACCCTACCGAGCAAAAATCAATCAGGAGGCCGAATTCTTCGACCAAGTCGACTACTTCCACTTGCCACGGCAGGAAAATCAATTTGCTGATTCCCTGGCAAAACTTTCCGCACTCGTCAACATACCTGACGACATGACATCGATGCCCTTATGTGTCGAAACAAGGAGCGAGCCAGCTCACATCTGCGCCATCAACAACGACAAGGAGAATCATGTCGAACCTTGGTACCAAGCCATCCTCAACTACAAAACTAAAAACGAATTCCCTCCAAACTCTGATACAAGAGGACAAAGAGCCATCCGTTTACTTGCATCACAATTCATGATAAACCAAGAACAACTATACAAAATAACATCCCAAGGGATCCTCCTCTTTTGCATTGACCACCACAAAGCCAAAAAGTCATGGGAGAGGTCCACAACGGAGAATGCGGCCTTCACATGAGCGCAATGATACTGACCCAAAAAATCATGCGGTTAGGCTACTACTGGACCACCATGGAAGCCGATTGCAGAAACTACGTCAAACATTGCCACAATTGCCAAATCTTCACCAACATACAACACATACCACCATCCCTTTTATACACCATGACATCACCCTGGCCTTTCTCGACCTGGGCATCGACATCATCGGGAAGGTCAACCCGGTGGGCACCAAAGGGCATTGCTTTGTCCTCGTCGCCATCGACAACTTCACCAAATGGGTGGAAGCACAGTCCTATGCAGTCTTGACCGCCAAACAAGTGGCCAGGTTTTTCCAGAACAACATCGTCTACATATATGGGGTACCCCATAAAATCATCAACGTCCAAGGCTCCCACTTCCGGGCGGAAACACAAGCCTTATTGGACACCCACAAGAGCCACACCCTTCTACCTAGCATACGGTATACAGGCGGTTCAACCAGTAGAGTTGGAGGTCCCATCTCTACGTATTCTGCTAGAGAGTCAAGTCCCTGAGGCGAAATGGACTCGTCGAAGGTTTGAACAGCTCACGCTTCTAGACAAACGGCGACTCAACGCCTTACACAACGTCCAGCTATACCAACGACGTATACAACGGGCATTCAACAAAAAGGTTAAACCCAGAAATATCAAAGAAGGCGACTGTGTACTCAAGTTGGTTCGAGCACCACTACCCGTCGATCCAAGAGGGAAATTCAAACCCAATTGGGCCGGGCCATACCTGGTCAAGAAAATACTTTCGGGGGCGCAGTGAGACGGAGTGACCTAGATGGGGAGGATTTCACAAACCCGACCAACCTAGACCAACTCATGAAATACTACCCTTGAACCGTGATAGCCAACAAACCTTGCCCTAGTTTTAGAACTAGTAACCACAATATCCCTTTCAAGTCAAGTTCCTCAACGCGTCTGATTTGAAATTGCATGTTTTATCGAGTCTAATTTGTGGCACCTTGCCACATTTCGAACGTCCTTTGATATGTCAAAGGCAACATCCATTTGCACTCAAACCAAACACCTGAACTACGAGCATGGTTTGATTTCACCTTTTCAGGTGGATACGTAGGCAGTCCTTTCTTACACAAGAAAGATACAACCACAAAACCCAAATAAAACTTTATAAAATATTTCGAACTACGAGCATGGTTTGATTTCACCTTTTCAGGTGGATACGTAGGCAGTCCTTTCTTACACAAAGTCAAAAAAAAAAGAAAAAGGAAAAACATTCCCTTTTCCACAAAATACAAAAAAAGAAGCCTTTCTCCCCTCTCACAAAAATCCCATTTCCCAAGTGCAATGATTAGGATAATTTAAACCGAATTACCCTTTACAAAATGAATGGAAGAAACAAGCGTTTACAATTTCTTTTGACACAAGCAATCCTCTTATTTAATTAATAATGAGAAGGATTACAAATTTGACAACAAATAAAGCTAAGCAAGTCTATAACTTATCGAAACTAGAGTGTCGACTAAGACATCTCACATAGTAAAACTAGCACAAAATACACAATACATAGCTAGTACGACATAATAAAAACTCACAACACTAATACAATATAATAATAAAGCGGATAATGGAGGTCTTCATTCTTCTATTCTACCCTTGCCTTTTCCCTCAGGGTACATCTTCCCCTTGTTCTTCTTGCTGGCCCGCCTAGCATGGACTTCCTCTTCGGAACGGATCCTCAACGGATCTACAACGGCGACGGCCTCCGGTCTCTTGCAAGACCCTATACTCGGCCCAAGACGAGCCCATACACGGCCCACTACCTTTTTGGGACCCATGTTTCTCCTCTTTGGTGACCTTATTACGTCCGGGCTAACATCATCGGTAAAATCGTCAAAGAAGGCACGGTTGGCCTTGCTGACCTCTCGATACTTCAAGTCGACGACCTCGTCCTTATGAGACTTGGACCTTTCCTCCAAGGTTTGAGCTCTTGACCACTTGACATAAGCGGGAGTTACACATGTCGTGGCAACGGGGTTTGGTACCGCCCAAGTCGGCCGAGTGGCCCACCACCTTTCGAAGACCTCCACAAGCTCGGAGTTTTGAAATATACTCTCTTGGACGAGAGTATATTGAGCGGGCACCTTTTGTTGACGCCCCATTTGCCTCATATCCCTTTCGGGATAAGAAGGAAGCAACCTTCAAACCCACCACCATCAAAGAACAAGAACTAGTGGCCGAAGCGAGCAACCCCGTGAAGGACCTCAAGTGCCACCATGGCACTACTCAACGGATATGAGGACCATCCTCCTCCACCAATCTCGAGGTCCAATAGGCCTCGGTGGATGCAAAACTATCCGAGTACAACTTTTTCCTCATAATAAGGTGACGGAAGGAGTAAGAAGAAGAATCGGCCGGAGGCTCTACATACCTTAGCCTCTCCAATAGCCATACTTAGAGGATCTTTGAAGATCCGAACAAGAGAGCTTCTCCATAAGAGCCCTTCTTATCCAAAGCTTGGATGATATCGCCAAGCACCAACCATGATGGATCCCTACCATGCTCCATTTGCTCAACTATATGCACAAGGGTTGATAGGCTATCTGTAACACCCCACTGTAATTGAAGAGGTCCATTGATAGGCTTAAATGATTTGTTGAAGGAAATTTCCGGGATGTGCATGAGTGAGGACAAAATGCGCTATAAAGGACCTGTGTTGATCTGTGGGACATGTACACAGCCTGGTGAGCTATCATAAGTAACCGCTCCCGACCCGGTTTGGGCCGGGGTGTTACAAGTGGTATCAGAGCAACCTTGTGACCGTGTGGTGATGGGAGGCAGTTGTTATACGCTCCTAGAGGCAGTTGTTATACGCTACATTGTGATCACCCACCTAATGGGGGAGGATTCTGGGTTAGCGGTTATGCTCTCAGGCGCAACGAGGATGTTGCGTTCTTCAAGTGGGGGTGATTATAACACCCCACTGTAATTGAAGAGGTTCATTGATAGGCTTAAATTATTAGTGCTTAAAGGGATTGAAAGTACTACTCAAATCAACAAAGTGCACTTTCTTTTATGGTCATCCATGCAAAAGAACTCCATAGTTAAGCGTGCTTGGCTGGGAGTAGTCTTAGGATGGGTGACCTCCTGGGAAGGTTTCCGGGATGTGCATGAGTGAGGACAAAATGTGCTATAAAGGATCCGTGTTGATCTGTAGGCCATGTACACAGCCTGGTGAGCTATCATAAGTAACCGCTTTCGACCCGGTTTGGGCTGGGGTATAACAAGTGGTATCAGAGTAACCCTGCGACCGTGTGGTGATGGGCTGGGGTGCTACAAGTGGTATAAGAGCAATCCTGCGACCGTGTGGTGTTATACTATCGCACACCTATGCAAAAATATACCCTAGACACAAATGAATGTAGTACGTAGGGGTCGAATCCACAGAGAGATGGTAGTTGTTAATTAGTTGTTATGGAGTGAATTTTATCAAGGGCGGTTGTCGTATTATTGGTTGGTTTGGATGACAGAAGAAAACAATAATGATAAAGAAATAGTCTAGGGAGGTCGGGTCACACATGCAAATTACGTAAATGCTCAAATTAAACATAGGAGTTGATGAATCGTTAATTGTTTAGGCTTAGAGACACCCACCTTACGATATTAGTGTCAACCATAGACCGGGTCCTAGAGAAACTCTCATTTGTGACTAGGTCGTCCTACTACACATGCTTAGTCCAATCCGATTCCGTGCCTCTCGACTTATAGAACGAATTAATAAACTTAATCAATGAATAAGGCCTTTAAACAAAGATTAAACGTGGTGGTGCAAACATGTGATAGAAACAATTAGACAATATTATAATATCCTAGTTTATCATGTTACAAATACTTTTTATGCATGGCTCCCTTCATTCCCTAGACAAGGTAGACTACTCTAGCATAATGTAAATGTAGACTAAACTAATGACAATTGAAATGATAAACATAATGAAAATAGGAATAGAATTACCTTGAAATGGAAATGGAAATGGAATTGAAGAACAATGCAAATAAAAATAACTTGATATGTAAATTATATATAACTTGAATTAAAATTGTTTATAACAAAATGGAAATGCTAAAAGGAAATCTAATCTAACCTAAACTAAGAACTAAAATGAGTATATAAAAGTGGTGTAAGAAGTATGTAAGAAGTGTATGAGAAGTGTATTTTAGGTCCCGGATCAACACCCTTTATATAGGAGTGAAGGGAATAATGAAAACAAGCTAGAGGAGGCTAACCCCGATCGGGGCCACCCCACCCCGATCGAGGTCGTGGGTTTTCTCAATTTTGTCTTACTCCCGTCTTAACTTTGCACTTAATGTTGATGCGGAATCCGATGCTTATGTCTTAATGCGTCCGTCTAAGGTATCTTAGGCCTCTTTTGGCATCCAATGCAAACTCTTATCATGGGCTTTCATTTGGATTTCATTTCTTTACATATCCACCAACTAAGATTGGTTTTCTATTGTCCGGGTTTTCCAATTTCTTCACAAAATGCCCCTATACTTCCCGGAACTCGTTTGCATCATCAAGACCTGCTCTCATTAGCCTCGTGAACTCTTGTACTTGCTACTTTGTCGGGAAAAATCTATTAAAAGCTTAATTTTCTACAAAACACAATGAAAAACAAGCAAACACTACTAGAGCACGGAATTAGCTAACAAACACTAACCTTATTGCAAATGACATGTAAAATAGAGCTAAAATAGGGGGTTAAAATGTATATAAAATGGACCTATCAAACTCGCCCAAGCTAAACCCTTGCTTGTCCTCAAGCAAGCACACAATACAATGTATGACAAGGACAAGGGTAAGAACAACAATCATCGCATCCAAATGCAATTCCCGTCAAGTAACTTTAAGGCTTAATGAATCAAATCCCGAAACAATCTGGGCATAGGGAAAATGCAACAACGTGGATGAGATTTATATGACGGCGTAGCACAAAGGACTTCACATGGACATTTTAACTTTTGCATGATCTTATTGACATCGGACTCCTCACGGGATTCACTCACACTCATAAAATGAACACGGCAATTTATATGTGAATGTGACACTCTCCTATCTACGACTCAAGAGAATGCGCCCGCAATCTAGTATGGTAAACATTCCAAGTCAACAAGATAATGCTAATCATGATCAAATAAGCAAAAGAAAAGAAGCCAAGAACAAAGAAGAAGGCTTAGGGGAAATAGGTAAGAAGGTGGACAAATGTTTTTGGTCTTGTGGAGCAAGTGTCAAGCTAGTAACTAACCAAAAAGTGCAAGGATGCTTATTCTGAACCTTAACCTTTCCCAAGAGCAAGAACTAAAGCCAAAAATAGGATGATGACTCATTTTTTCCTTATAGCACAAGAAACTACTTCTTAAAACAATGTATCTCAAACTTGGAAGCAACTCACATTTCTTTCTTTTTTGCTTATCATTTTTCTCATGCTTCTTTCTTTCTTTTCATTTCTTTTTTTTTTCTTTTCTCATATTTTTTTATATCTTTTTTCAATTTTTTTTTCTTTACCATCATTCACCAAATTACGACAATTAGCAATCCCGTAACAATCAAATAACGATATCTCATATAAGAGAGCACCCCAACACAAGTAGCAAGTCACTAGCTCAACAAGGGTAGGCAATTTTATATGTGTCTAGAAAAGGGTGATTTTTTTGGGCATTATATGTAAGCAAACAAATGAATGGCTTCTAGATGTAATCATGATAGCAAAACTCATAAGAAATGGAACAAAAAATCATACTTGTGCGTTTAGACGTAACGCACACCAAGAGGAGAAACTACACACACCTAAATAGGACCGGGTAAAGATGTACCGGCCTTTTGGAGGCTCTAACTTACCATTTATGTAGTTTGCCAATGATAAGATCAAGTCTAATTTGTCCAAAATCCATCCCTCACTCACTATGTCAAGACATCCCCATGAAAGCAAAACCCGTCAATAAAGCATGCTTCATTAGCTTAAAAAGCTATAATATGGAAAATGAAAAGAGGAATGACATTATGCATAAGACAAAAGGGTGGACACAACAAGACACCAAAGTTTATTTTATTTTTCATTTTTTTTCAATTTTTCAATTTTTATGGATTTTTGAATATATGTGAAAGCAATAAAACAAGACACATTAAATCCCTCCCCCAAACTAGAACAACACATTGTCCTTAATGTGTGACACAAAGACGGACTAACAAAAACCAACAAGGGGAGATGAGATGACACATGCGAAAAATAAAGAAGGACAAGAAAGCATACTAAAGTGTAGAAGCCTCCCCCAAGCTAGCTTGTAAACGGGGTAAGGTCCAATAATCCAAGTAGCAAAGTACCTACAAAAGACAAGCTACTACACTACCAAAGCAAGCTAAAATGTCTTATTGTCCTAACTATTACATCAAAACCAAATTGAAATTGCAATCGTAAATTGTCTTAAAAAGCATAAGTAAAACAATTTTTCCTAAATGAATATCCATCTTCCTTTAAAAAGCATGCCAACGCCCTTAGAAGTTAATCATATTCCTGCGCATGAGCAATACACAAGCATATGTAAGCAATTGATAAGATATAAGCATGAACAATCAAAGGCAAGAAAGGATTAATCTTATCAAATTGCCCATGAGAGATTTCAAATAGAACCACCATACTCCACTCGTCAGCAAGAGAAGGAGCATCATGCTTAAGACCATAAAAATAACCGTTAGTACACAAATTATAATCATGAATGGTCTCAAATTAGTGGTATGAAAACTCTAAGTGGTAGGACTCATCAAAAATGGGGGGTTCATCCCACTTAACCTCTATATTAGCATCACTAAGTTCTCCATCAACTTCGAATTGGTCAACTATATCCCATGTGAAAAGATTTTCAAAGGTTTCATATGTCTCGGGTAAGACCTTATCCGTTTTACTATGGTTGGGCTCAAGCTTATCCATGGCACGTGTGTCAACTACCTCCTCCACGAAATGGTAAATTGGGAAGACAATATGGGGCATTTCAATAATGAAAGTCAGTTCATCGTCATCTTCATCCAATAGTTCAAAATCGTTATGGTCAAAAGACTCACATTGGGAGGTTGGGAGAGCATGAGGAGAGGAAATAATCTCATATTGGCTTGCTTCATTTTGAGAAGGTTGTTCCAAACGAGCTTGAAGCACTTTGAGCTCCTCTTGAATATGCCACACATCGAATTCGCGTGCTAACTCTCGACATTCGGTAGCCATGGAATCTAAGAAATTCCAAAGTTCCGGCCCAATCATGTTGTAGAGACTCCCATTACTCAACTTTAGAGCCAATCCACGGGTCTCAGAATCCATGCCACCAAGCACGAAATGACCCAAGAAATCCCTATAAAGGACATGTCCAAGGGAGACGAGACCATCGTAAAAGTTGTAGAATCGGTCAAGATAGTCAGGAAAAGGCTCATCGTTAAGTTGTGGGGCGAATTCGTAACTCATTATGAAAGGCCAAGCTTTATTACCTACAAAATAGGCACTAAAACTACAAAGAAACCTTGAGAAGATCTCAAGGAACAAGTTTTCCTCGAGACAAAATAAAATTAGATAAAACTCAACAACTAATTAGCAAACAAAACCGTGCTCGCCGGCAACGGCGCCAAAATTTGATAGGCTATCGCACACCTATGCAAAAATAAATACCCTAGACACAAATGAATGCAGTACATAGGGGTCGAATCCACAGAGAGACGGTAGTTATTAATTAGTTGTTATGGAGTGAATTTTATCAAGGTCGGTTATCGTATGATTGGTTGGTTTGGATGATAGAAGAAAACAATAATGATAAAGAAATAGTCTATGGTGGTCGGGTCACACATGCAAATTACGTAAATGCTCAAATTAAATATAGGAGTTGATGAATCGTTAATTGTTTAGGCTTAGAGACACTCACCTTACGATATTAGTGTCAACCATAGACCGGGTCCTAGAGAAATTCTCGTTTATGACTAGGTCGTCCTACTACACATGCATAGTCTAATCCGATTCCGTTCCTCTCGACTTATAGAATGAATTAACAAACTTAATCAGTGAATAAGGCCTTTAAAGAAAGATTAAATGTGGTGGTGCAAACATGTGATAGAAACAATTAGACAATATTATAACATCCTAGTTTATCATGTTACAAGTACTTTTTATGCATGGCTCCCTTCATTCCTTAGACAAGGTAGACTACTCTAACATAATGTAAATGTAGACTAAACTAATGACAATTGAAATGATAAACATAATGAAAATAGGAATAGAATTATGATGTGACCATAATTAGAGCACATTTAGTCCCCGAATTAGCCTTGTTCCCATGCTTTTTAGTGCATATTTGGGTCATTTATTGTCTTTAGTTCTTTGTTTTGCATATTCTTTGAGGTTTTGATCCCTTGGTAGGAAATGAGTGCAAACCTTGCATTTTCATGGCAAAATGAGCCTAAATTGATTGAATTCAATGACCAATCATCAAGGAGAGACAAAATTAGAAGGCCTTTGTACATACTATAGTAGATGGGCAATGATGAGAAAAGATCCTTGCATCCCCGAGGAAATACCCAAGGATTCTATGAAGAAAAAGGAAGAAAAGAAGAAGAAACGAGACTGCACAGCAATCCGTGCGTCTTCCCCAGAATACGCCCGTCTCCACCACCACAATCCGTACGTCTTCACCCCAAGACGCCCGTGCAAAAGACCCAGAAGACGCCCATCTTCACTCCAAGACGCCCGGGCAGAGACCACCAAATCTGCCCGTCCCGTGCTAAAGACGCCTGGATTCTCAGGCAGACCCATTTCGTCTTCTTCAAGCTTCAAGGAAGGATGCACATCTTTTTCTAGAGACCGGAGTCTCCCTAGAGACCGGAGTCTTTCCAAAAAGACCGGCGTTTCCTTAAGTAGGGACTTAATCGTCATTTAAGCCCTTAGTTAACCCTAATTCATCCACCTAATCCCCACTATAAATACCCCATTAGTCTAATTAGAAGAGCATGTTCTTCTTAGCAATCTTTAGTGTAGTTAATATCAATCAAATCTCTCTTTAATCTTGTAATCAACAATTAATCAAATTTTAATACAAGTTTTATTTCCTTAATCTCTCTCTTGTTCATCCTTTATTTTGGGTAATTGAAGATTATTTGGGTTATTATTGGGAGATTGACAACCTCTCAATCAAGCATCAAGTACTTCTTTTATTCTTTGCTTTATTATTGGAATCATTAGTAGGTATAATTCTCTTAATCCCTCTTTAATTATTGTTAATCACTTTCATTTATTCATCATGTTTCACTTTGTTGGTATGATTGACAACCTTGCTAGCATGTTCAACATGATAATGAGTGAGTAGTTCCTTAGCTAGGGTTAATGGGTAATTAGGGGAAACCAACATGGGGAATGAATCATGCTTAAATTAATATGCTTTCATTGTTTATTTGCTTGTTTGTGTGATCTCAACTCATGCACATGTTATGTTTGATGAAATGTGAGCCTATGAATCCTTGCATTTTTTTACCCATCACCTATCTTTTCAATGAGACTTGTAAGACATAAACCAACTCGAGTCTCATTAGACCATGCATGTTGTTGAGTAGGGAAGACTAAGTCGACTTGTAGATGTTGTACAATCTAATCGATTCGGCTTCGGGACCCAAACTTTCCTAGCATTGTAAGATATAAACCAACTCGATCCATCACAACAATAATTGCTTCCTTATAATTTGCGAACATGTTCGTATGATCAATTCCCATGAATCCCCTATGACCCCATGACACCCTAGTGCTTTTTTATCAATTGTTTACATCCCTTTTAATTCATCTTGCTTGTTTACTTTCATTGTTATTTAGTTTAGTGATCTTCTATATCAAACCTCAATTGTGACACCCCTAAGACACCACTAGTTGCAATAGAAATCTCATCTCAATTCCCGTCCCTTGGGATCCGACCTTTACTTGCCTCTTTACTAATTTTAGAGTTGTTTGTGAAGTTATAAATTGTGTTTTGGTCTAGGTGCTCCTAACGACAAGTAACCGAAAGATTTAGTAAAAATATCCCGGCCAAAAATGGCGCCGTTGCCGGGGACGGTGTTAACTTGATTTAGATTTTCTTATATTGTTATTAGTTGTGTCTTTCTTTGCCTTGGGGAAGTAAAACTCCTCAAGGTTTGTTCTAATTATTTTCAAGTTGTTTGATATTTTACAAGATGGACCTTATAGATTGTTTTGTAGAGGACCACTTAAGTATACCTTTCTTCAAAGATCCCATGCAAGCATTGGAAGCCTTAGAAGCAAGTGAGGCTAAAAATATGTATTGGGAATTGGAGGTAGATCTTTTTGAGGCCGCTCTAGCTAACAAAGAACTTACTCATGCACAATCCGAATTAGTGCATAACATCCTTGTGAAAGCATGTCAACCTATAGAGGATGAGCAATCCATCCTAGAAGACATTTTACAAGCTCAAGAGCAAGAGGAATCCATCATGGAATTTGAATGGGATGAGATTGATGAGAATGAAGAACAAGTTGAATATGCCATGAGAATGGAATGTCTAATGGAGATGGAGCAAATTCTCAATGAAACTCCAAAGGAGGAGTGAGGTACAAACTCCTACTCTAAAACCCCTTCCCCCAAATTTGAAATATGCTTACCTTGATGAATCAAAGACCAAACCCGTGATTGTTAATGATAAACTTGATGAGAACCAATTGGGAAAATTGCTTGATGTGTTGAAACAACATGAGAAGGCTATAGGTTATAGTCTAGATGACCTTAAGGGGATAAGTCCTAACTTTTGCATGCATAGAATTCATCTAGAGGAGGACCATAGACCTACCATTCAACCTCAAACAAGATTGAACCCCCACATGAAGAAGTTGTCAAAGGAGAGGTTATGAAATTATTTGATGCGGGAATCATATATCCCATATCAGATTCTTTGTGGGTTAGCCCCATCCAAGTGGTACCTAAAAAGGGAGGTACCACGGTAGTGACATTTGAAAAGAATGAACTAATACCCACAAGGAAGATCACCGGTTGGCGTATGTGTATTGACTATCGAAAATTGAATTCCGCAACAAGAAAGGATCATTTCCCCCTACCATTCATTGACTAAATGCTTGAGAGGTTAGCCTCCAACAAATTCTTTTGTTACCTTGACGGGTATTCGGGATTCTTCCAAATCCCTATACACCCGGATGACCAACATAAGACCACCTTCACATGCCCTTATGGTACTTTTGCATATAGGAGGATGCCTTTTGGTTTATGTAATGCCCCCGCCACTTTCCAAAGATGCATGATAAGTGTCTTCTCCGACTACATAGAGACCATAATGGAAGTTTTTATGGATGATTTTAGTGTTTATGGAAAGGACTTTGACTCATGTTTGCATAATCTTTCTCTTGTGTTGCAAAAATGTGAAGATGTTAGTCTTGTTTTAAATTGGGAAAAGTGTCACTTCATGGTCAATGAAGGAATTGTTTTGGGTCATATAATTTCGGAAAAGGGCATCGAGGTTGATAAAGCTAAAGTTGAGGTGATAGAGAAACTCCCACCTCCCGTGAATGTTAGAAGGGTGAGAAGTTTTCTCGGTCACGCGGGTTTCTATCGCCGTTTCATAAAAGATTTTTCAAAAATAGCGAAACCCCTCACTCAACTCTTGCTTAAAGATGCCCAATTCCATTTCACTGATGAGTGTGTTGAAGCCTTGAATAGAATCAAGGAAGCACTAATCTCGGCACCGATCATTCAACCTCCAAATTGGGAACTACCGTTCGAGATTATGTGTGATGCTAGTAACTACGCCGTTGGAGCGGTTCTTGGCCAACGGGTAGGAAGAGCTCTTCATGCCATCTACTATATAAGCAAGACTCTTGATCCCTCCCAAGTGAATTATGATACCACCGAGAAGGAGCTTCTTGCCATTGTCTATGCTTTAGACAAATTCCGTTCCTACTTACTTGGATCCAAGGTGATTTTCTTTTCGGATCACCGTGCTCTCCGACATCTCTTGATAAAGAAGGAGGCAAAACCAAGGTTGTTGAGATGGATTTTACTTCTTCAAGAATTTGACTTGGAAATAAGAGACAAGAAAGGAGCCGAAAATGTAGTGGCGGATCACTTGTCAAGGATCCGGTTTCATGATGAACATGGAGAAACCCCAATCAATGACTCATTTCCCGACGATATTTTGATGGCCATTCAAACACAACTTGAAAAGCACATCATCCCATGGTTTGCCAATTATGCTAACTATATTGTTGGAAAAGTACTCCCTCCAAATTTAAACCACAACCAAAGAAAGAGGTTCCTATTCGAAGTAAAGAGGTACTTTTGGGATGACCCAAGCCTCTACAAGGAGTGTAGTGATGGGCTCTACCGGAGATGCATCCCTCAATGGGAAGTCCAAGGAATCTTGAAAGGGTGTCACTCATCACCCTACGGTGGGCACCATGGAGCAAGGAGGACCATTGCAAAAATTCTTCAATCGGGCTTCTATTGGCCTACAATGTTTCAAGACACAAGGGAATTCATCATTCATTGCGATGCTTGTCAAAGAACGGGGAATATCTCTTGGAGGAACGAAATGCCACAAAGGGGCATTCTAGAGGTGGAGATCTTCGATGTTTGGGGATCGACTACCAAGGTCCCTTTGTGACATCCAATGGGAATAAGTACATCCTTGTGGCCATAGCCTACGTCTCAAAGTGGGTGGAGGCAATTGCCACTCCAAATTATGATGCAAAAACGGTCACCAAACTCTTCAAGAAAATAATCTTCCCAAGATTTGGAGTTCCTAGAGCAATCATAAGTGATGGAGGAACGCATTTTCATGAAAAGAAACTCGCATCTCTTTGACCAAATACGGTGTCCAATATAGAACCGGCTTGGGATATCATTCTCAAACAAGCGGTCAAGTTGAAGTTTCAAATAGAGAAGTCAAGCAAATCCTTGAGAAGGTTGTGAACAAGACCCGAAAAGATTGGAGCACAAAGCTTGATGATGCTCTTTGGGCTTATAGGACGGCCTATAAGACTCCCATAGGAGCCTCCCCTTACAAGCTTGTCTATGGAAAAGCGTGTCACTTGCTGATCGAATTGGAGTACAAAGCTTTTTGGGCAATCCGAGCACTTAATCTTGATCTCAAATTGAGTGGTCAAAAGAGGATGATTCAAATTCAAGAGTTGGAGGAATTCCGACTACAATCCTATGAGAATGCCAAGATTTACAAAGAAAGGACGAAATTGCTCCATGACAAGAGGATTAGACAAAAGTCCTTGCACAAAGGGGACAAAGTCCTTCTATTCAATTCCCGCTACCGACTATTTCCGGGAAAGTTGAACTCTAGATGGATGGGTCCCTATGTGATAACCGAAGTTGGAAAATATGGAGATTTTGAAATCAAGGCGGATGATGGAAGCAAGTTCAAGGTTAATGGTCAAAGGTTGAAGCCATACTATAAGGGAGTATTTATTGGAGAGGTCGAGGTCACCTACCTCGGGCCTTCTCATCCTTGAAATAACCATAAAAAGGGAGAGTTTGGTGGAGTCCTCCCTAAACCACCACTTGTAAATATACTAACCCTCTAACTTGTATTTATATTTTTTATTGAATTTCTTTAATCATAAACATAAACTCTTTCCATGAGAGTAAGTGAGGGAGGGTCACTAACGAATTTTGAATGAAGGAAGGAACCAATCTTCAAGTGTGGGGAAGCATTTATGAGAGGAAAGGAAATCAAAGGAAAAATTCGCAACTTGATCCCGAGCGTCTTCAATGGAATCCGCCCGTCCTGCTGCAATCCGAGCGTGTTTGGCGGAATCCGTCCGTCCTTTTAAGCTGTGGAATTAAAATTTTGGGACTGCCGAAGAATCCGAGCGTCCTGACAGAGAAGACGCTCGTCCTGAGAAATCCGCCCGTCTTCGCAGAAACACGACCGTCTTTTTGCCTATGCATTTCAAGAAATCTCACTGTCTCAGAATCCGTCCGTCTTTGGGAAAAGACGCCCGTCTCCTTTCAGAAGAATCCGAGCGTCTTGCGGTCGGGACGCCCGTCTTGGTGGCGTCATATTTTTGGATAGTTAACTGTGACAGAACCCGGGCGTCTTCGCTTAAATCCGCCCGTCCCGAGAAGCTTGAACCCGAGCGTCTTATGCTCGAATCCGCCCGTCTTCCTGCGATAATTCGGCCCGACTTTTCTTAATTTTATTACACCCCACCACACAATTTGTGACACATCACCCTTCCTTCCACTTGTATTATAAAAACCCACCTCCTTATGACTCCAAAGCATATCCCAATCACTCTTTTACCCCACAAAATCAAAAAAGCCCCAAATTCCTAGGGTTTTAAAGACAACATTCAATCCACAAGGAGCATCTTTATTCTTTAACAAATCAAAAATTCCAGCTCGATAATCAAATAATGGCACCAAGGAGATCTTCTTTTAGGGATGGGAGGAGACCAAGGGTAAGAGGAAGTTCTTCTACCTCCCACATCAACACCTTAAGAAGAGAGCATGAAGAAATTGTGGATCTTACAAGGCTTAATGACTTCTCAAATGTCGAATTCGTCAATGATGTGCAAAGACTAGTCTTCCACCGGCTTCTTAGTAAGAACATTCTCCCTACTAAGTTTTTATGTCATAACACTTTAAGGAAACTTGGGATTTATCACCAAGTGGAAGCTCTCTTTGAAAAATTTGGTCTCTCTACCCTTTTCCACATGTATGAGCAAACTTACCTGTTCCGGGTGTAATTCCAGAGCAGTTATATGTCACCACCCGTGCTTGTAGAATGACGTCTTTAGTCGACTCCTCCTTGCGGTCTCCTGAAACGATGAACAAACTGAGGGCTCGGCTTTGGGCCGAGCGAACTCACTCCGACGCTCAAGTCAGTAACTTAGAGAGGTAAGTTGTTGTTACTTAGCAAAGTGCGTATTGTAGAGAGATAAGGAAGATATTACGGATGAACAAAGTGATTCTTAGGTTAAATTGTGGATCCCCTCCTCAATGAGAGTTGAGGAGTATTTATAGACTTTCACCTTTTGTCACGTAGTGGCAAAGTGGCCAAGTGGCAGAGCAGGTGGAAAGTCTGTTCTACCCTCGGCCGAGGGACCCATGGCAGGCCGGCGGGCCCTGTTGACTCGCCGCCGAGGGCTCTTGGATATGAGTTCGCGGATATGTGCCTCGGTCTGCCGCCATGGCCGAGGCACAAGAGACAGTCGACAAGCTGCGTCGTTAAGGTTGTCCAAGTTGTTGACTTGTGGATATCTTTGACCTTGCTCAATATGTTGACTCGGTCGGCGGGTGCAGAATATGCCCCATCAATTTGCCCCAGCCGTAGTCTATGCCATGGTATGGGCTCCGATGTGTGTTGAGCGTATATTCTGCGCAAGTAAAAAATTTTTTCGCCCGCTTCTTCTACCTCGGCTTGGTTCTCGCTTAGGTCGTACCCTATCCCCCTCCACATGGATGTGTAATGGACATCCGATGTGGAAAAGAGAGAGACGTTGGCCGAGACCAGGGTTGAGAGTGGACCGTTTGGCAAGTAGATACCAAGGAGCGTGTTGAAGAAGATACGTCGATTGGCATTCCGTCCGGGAGCGTGTCCCAACCGCCGCTGTAAACATGTTAGCGTATCGGTCGTTGTGGCCCCGCTGCTTCCCGGCCTTGGCCGAGGGAATCGGGGTTACGGCGCGACAGCGTTCGTATCTATAGACCATTATTGATTGCGTCCTCGTTCACGCTCGGTCTTAATTTGCCGAGGTGTCGATTTTGCGTCTCAACGGTACTTATACATTCTTAAGCTCGGTCTTAATTAGCCGAGGGCAAGTCGTGGTTCCCTCGTCACTCTCGGTCTTAGTTAGCCGAGGTGATCGAGTTTACGTTCTGACTGCCGTTGTAAATATCTAGGCATATCGGCTCGTTCCCCCGTCACCCTCGGTTTTAATTAGCCGAGGTGATCGAGGTTTTGGCTTGATTGCATTTACCGGCTCGTTCCCCGTCACTCCGGCCGGCCGAGGTGATCGAGGTTTTGGCTCGATTGCATCTTTCGGCTCGTTCCCCCCGTCACTCCCGGCTTCGGCCGAGGTGATCGAGGTTTTGGCTCGATTGCATCTTCCGGCTCGTTCCCCGTCACTCCCGGCGGCCGAGGTGATCGAGGTTTTGGCTCGATTGCATCTTTCGGCTTGTTCCCCGTCACTCCCGGCCGGCCGAGGTGATCGAGGTTTTGGCTCGATTGCATCTCTTTCGGCTCGTTCCCCGTCACTCCGGCTTTAGCCGAGGTGATCGAGGTTTTGGCTCGATTGCATCTTTCGGCTCGTTCCCCGTCACTCCGGCTTTGGCCGAGGTGATCGAGGTTTTGGCTCGATTGCATCTTTCGGTTCGTTCCCCCGTCACTCCCGGCTTTGGCCGAGGTGATCGAGGTTTTGGCTCGATTGCATCTTCCGGCTCGTTCCCCGTCACTCCGGCTTTGGCCGAGGTGATCGAGGTTTTGGCTCGATTGCATCTTTCGGCTCGTTCCCCGTCACTCCGGCTTTAGCCGAGGTGATCGAGGTTTTGGCTCGATTGCATCTTTCGGCTCGTTCCCCGTCACTCCGGCCGGCCGAGGTGATCGAGGTTTTGGCTCGATTGCATCTTTCGGCTCGTTCCCCCCGTCACTCCCGGCTTCGGCCGAGGTGATCGAGGTTTTGGCTCGATTGCATCTTTCGGCTCGTTCCCCGTCACTCCGGCCGGCCGAGGTGATCGAGGTTTTGGCTCGATTGCATCTTTCGGCTCGTTCCCCGTCACTCCGGCTTTGGCCGAGGTGATCGAGGTTTTGGCTCGATTGCATCTTTCGGCTCGTTCCCCGTCACTCCGGCTTTGGCCGAGGTGATCGAGGTTTTGGCTCGATTGCATCTTTCGGCTCGTTCCCCGTCACTCCGGCTTTGGCCGAGGTGATCGAGGTTTTGGCTCGATTGCATCTTTCGGCTCGTTCCCCCGTCACTCCCGGCTTCGGCCGAGGTGATCGAGGTTTTGGCTCGATTGCATTTTTCGGCTCGTTCCCCCGTCACTCCCGGCTTTGGCCGAGGTGATCGAGGTTTTGGCTCGATTGCATTTTTCGGCTCGTTCCCCCGTCACTCCCGGCTTTGGCCGAGGTGATCGAGGTTTTGGCTCGATTGCATCTTTCGGCTCGTTCCCCCGTGGCGGGTCGGGCTTCTTCTCCGACTCTGGTGAGTCGGACTTCTTTCACTCCTCTGGGGCATGCCTCGTCGGTCTTTGGGCGACGACGACGTCCTCCCGCGAGTGCGGGAAGGACTAAGGTCTACCACTAGCACTCTGGGCTCCCCCGGCGTCTTGACAGGGTCAGCTTCTCCTAGTGCTCCGTTCAAGTTTCTTGGAGTCACATTTTGGACCCTGGTCTCCTGGACGGGTTCCGCCGCTCTTGTCGGTGGAGGGCTGCGCAACTCCAGAATTATGGACGGTATCATCTGGGCAGAATTCGGTTTCGTCAGTCACGAATACCTCTTGTTCTTTCGACATCTTCTTAGCTTTTTGGGTGGGTTTTTGTTTTGTTTGGGAATGAATGTGACTAGCTTCTAGTATCTATCCCCACAGACGGCGCCAATTGTTTCGGGTGTAATTCCAGAGCAGTTATATGTCACCACCCGTGCTTGTAGAATGACGTCTTTAGTCGACTCCTCCTTGCGGTCTCCTGAAACGATGAACAAACTGAGGGCTCGGCTTTGGGCCGAGCGAACTCACTCCGACGCTCAAGTCAGTAACTTAGAGAGGTAAGTTGTTGTTACTTGGCAAAGTACGTATTGTAGAGAGATAAGGAAGATATTACCGGATGAAAAAGTGATTCTTAGGTTAAATTGTGGATCCCCTCCTCTATGAGAGTTGAGGAGTATTTATAGACTTTCACCTTTTGTCACGTAGTGGCAAAGTGGCCAAGTGGCAGAGCAGGTGGAAAGTCTGTTCTACCCTCGACCGAGGAACCCATGGCAGGCCGGCGGGCCCTGTTGACTCGCCGCCGAGGGCTCTTGGATATGAGTTCGCGGATATGTGCCTCGGCTGGCTGGCTGCCATGGCCGAGGCACAAGAGACAGGCCGACAGGCTGCGTCGGTTAGGCTGTCCAAGTTGTTGACTTGCTGTGGATATCTTTGACCTTGCTCAATATGTTGACTCGGTCAGCGGGTGCAGAATATGCCCCATCATTACCGATCCCTTGTGCTTGAATTTTTGAGCTTCTTGAAGATTACAACCTTGAATAAAACAATATGCATAGAATTTAGGTTGGAAGATGTTTCAAGAATGATGACTCTAGTGGAGTTCGCAAATGTGCTTGGTCTCGATGTCTCGCCTACCCGGACATCGAAACCAAAGAAATATAGTGTTGAACCTCTATGGAGGGCCATGACCGGCCGAGATTTCATACACACCAAGGAGTGTCTTGCTTTCCACATTCAAAATCCTATTTTGAGACTCACTTACCGGTTCCTCTCCGGCACCCTCCTTGCTCGCCGAGACCCGGCAATCGTGAATCAACTCGATCTTGTGTTCATGGAATCTTACCTCAATATTCAAGGAAGGAGTGTGTACCACTTCAATGCGCCTCTTGTGCTACTATAAAAATGGGCGAAGTTTAGGAATGGTGATGATGATGGGATGAAACACATTGTAAATGGAGGGCTCATTACAAGGCTTGCGAAGCATTTCAATCCGAAATTCAATGAGAATAATGAGTATGCTCCTCTTTCGGGAAACACAAGGATAAATGAAGATCTTCTTCTTATTCATCATCATTGGATAACTCTTGAGGGGGTTGATAAGCGGATCAAGTGGATAACGATAGGAAATGATCTGATCTATCTACCAATGACCGGCCTACCACGAATCTCCCCAAGAAGAGGACCTCTCTCACAAATCCCATCTTACCTCATCCCTCCAAACCCAACCCAAGCAAGGCAAGCACCACCACCTCCAAATCCCCAACAACAACAACAAGAGAAACAATCTCAAGATGAGAAAATCAAAGTGCCTCCCTACCCATTTCCTTATCAACCGTACAACCATCCCTACCCCTTTATCCTTCCCCGTGATGACTTTGTCACGGGAATTCTACAAGATTTGCATTTCCGACAATATGAAGCTACCGTGGACAATTACTATACACTCTATCCTCAATACCACGATATGATTCATAGGGGAAAGGTTAGTGAGGAGGGAGAATTTCCCTCTTGGGCACAAATGGATCTACTCTTTCCCAATTCGGAGAAGGCAAATGAAGGAGCAAGCGGGCGACAAGAGGAAGGGAGCAACAATTCTTGCGGAGGGGACACGATGGAGCTTGATAGTGAAGAGGACGAGTTCATGGACCCGACTACAAGTGATGCATCAAAAGAAATATGGGATAGTGATCTAGAGGGAGATGACGGCGATCTCTAGAGGATCACTTCATAGCTAGATGGAGCGGGGCGTGAGGCACCCATCTCAGTTTAAGTGAAGTTTCCTCATCTCCTCTCTTTAGTTTCAATTTTCTTGAAAGAATTTTATGTTTTGTTAACTTGTATATTTTTAATCTTGATCATGGTTGGAGTAGTCCTAGCAACATAGAGGACTAACACCTCGGCCCCATTGAGGTGTTCTTATTTCATTGTTCCCACTTTTGAAAATCCAAAATGACAAATTTAGTTTCATGCATTGCATCTTGTGTGCATGAACTACCCCAACTTTAGGACATTAGATATAATGTCTAACTCGGTTTGGGGAAGTACATGCATACGCAACGGGAGGTAATCTAAATTACGCTCTCCGTCATAAACAAAAAAACCATGCATCATGTAGTGTAGCTTAGTGTAGCTTGCATTTGGAGTAGAATTCATGCATCATGCTTGAAAGATTTCCCATCATTTTGGCCATTGAGGACAATGCCCATATTAGTGTGGGGATGGGGAATTCTAACTTAACTTTTATTCAAAAATCCAAAAAAAATTGAAAAATTTGAAAAACCATAAAAATTGAAAAATTGAAAAACCAAAAACAAGTTCATTTCCTTTGTAGCGTAGTCATGTATATATTGTTGTATATATTGTGTTTGTTTTATCCTTATTCACATTGATCGACTATGCCACATCCGAGACATGAGGATATTGAAGACCGCATGGTATGATCTTTCCAATCTCCTTTTTCCTCTTTATGTTAATGACTATTTGGCTTTATTTTGATTGATGTGGTATAACAATGTGAACTTAGGACTTGCATTTAGTTTATATGTCATATTAGTTGGTAGAATCATTTGCATTAGGATGTTTATATGGTAGTTGCATCATGGCATATAGTTTGCATGTTAGAAAAATTTTTCGAAACCGCCTACTTGGGAAGATTGACAAGTGTATATAGGCCCTAGTAGATGCTTTTTCTTCTTAAGACTTTGCTTGTTAGAATACTTGTAAAACACCCTAGGATGTGTCATGCTAGTATCCTTTGACCCATGGATTAAGGCCTAGTCAAGAGTACCTTGTGGTGTGATAACTCCTTGGCTACCGTTTATTCCAAGGTGACCCTTGAAACCATGCATCCATCCATCATCCATGTTCTACCACATTTTTGTCATCAAAGGGAATGGGCACAAAAAGAAATCAATTTGAGTTCAATAAAATGAAAAGTGAAAGAAAGTTTGCAAAAATGCATCAAATGAAAAGAGGAGCAAAAATAGAACTCCTAAAGCTTCAAATATAAGCCACCCTCATAACATATGGGGTGACTTTGAAAATGTTCAAAGAGAAATGCAAAGAAAAGTTGAAAGTTGTCAAGTGTTGAAATGCCAAAAATCAAAAAGAAATGGCAAAGAAAGTGTTCTCAAATGTCAAATGCCACAAGAAATTTGGGGGAAAAAACAAAACAACAGCAAACTCCCAAAGTGAAACTCAAATATCTATTGATCCCTTTATCCATCCTATCCATTTTTGTGCATGGTAGAGAGGGGACGACCCTTCTTCTTGTCTAGGAAAGAGGGGGAATTCCGCGATCCTCCAGTGTTTCTAACACCATAGGGAGTCTATTCTTGACAAAAGCATTTAACGATTGAGGACAAAGCTACCCTAGCTTGACACAATTTGGAGGTGATTTATTGGTATCCTTCTAGGCTTAGTAGTTTGAAGAAATTGAATCTATGAAGGAGTGTGTACTCTTGAATTGCTTCCCTTGTAGATAATTTCCGCCACTTAGATGAGGAAAGTGGCTATTCTTTTGTAGATGCATCCATTACTTGATCTTGTGTGCTTAATGTTTGGATGTGTCGCCATTTTGGCAAGACCCACCTTGCCTTGCAAGAAGGCATCCTACCTCATGGTTGTCTTGTTGTGAGTTGAAGGGGTGGAGTGAGACCCGCTAATTGGCTCATATCGGCTATGTTATTAGGTTAGTTTAAATAATGGTCCTAGTCTTTGTCACCTCTTTACTCGGGACGAGCAAAGGTTCGGTTTTGGGGGATATTTGATGTGACCATAATTAGAGAACATTTAGTCCTCAAATTAGCCTTGTTCTCATGCTTTTTAGTGCATATTCGGGTCATTTATTGTCTTCAGTTCTTTGTTTTGCATATTCTTTGAGGTTTTGATCCCTTGGTAGGAAAGGAGTGCAAACCATGTATTTTCTTGGCAAAATGAGGCTAAATTGATTGAATTCAATGACCAAGCATCAAGGAGAGACAAGATTAGAAGGCCTTTGTACATACTATAGTAGATGGGCAATGATGAGAAAAGATCCTTGCATCCCCGAGGAAATCCCCAAGGATTCTATGAAGAAAAAGGAAGAAAAGAAGAAGAAACGAGACTGCACAGCAATCCGTGCGTCTTCCCCAGAAGAAGCCCGTCTCCACCACCACAATCCGTGCATCTTCACCCACAAGACGCCCATGCAAAAGACCCAGAAGACGCCCGTCTTCACTCCAAGACGCCCGGGCAGAGACCACCAAATCCGCCCGTCTCGTGCTAAAGACGCTCGGATTCTCAGGCAGACCCATTTCGTCTTCTTCAAGCTTCAAGGAAGGATGCATATCTTTTTCTAGAGACCGGAATCTCCCTAGAGACCGGAGTCTTTCCAAAAAGACCGGCGTTTCCTTAAGTAGGGACTTAATCGTCATTTAAGCCCTTAGTTAACCCTAATTCATCCACCTAATCCCCACTATAAATACCCCATTAGTCTAATTAGAAGAGCATGTTCTTCTTAGCAATCTTTAGTGTAGTTAATATCAATCAAATCTCTCTTTAATCTTGTAATCAACAATTAATCAAATTTTAATACAAGTTTTATTTCCTTAATCTCTCTTTTGTTCATCCTTTATTTTGGGTAATTGAAGATTATTTGGGTTATTATTGGGAGATTGACAACCTCTCAATCAAGCATCAAGTACTTCTTTTATTCTTTGCTTTATTATTGGAATCATTAGTAGGTATAATTCTCTTTATCCCTCTTTAATTATTGTTAATCACTTTCATTTATTCATCATGTTTCACTTTGTTGGTATGATTGACAACCTTGCTAGCATGTTCAACATGATAATGAGTGAGTAGTTCCTTAGCTAGGGTTAATGGGTAATTAGGGGAAACCAACATGGGGAATGATTCATGCTTAAATTAATATGCTTTCATTGTTTATTTGCTTGTTTGTTGTGATCTCAACTCATGCACATGTTATGTTTGATGAAATGTGAGCCTATGAATCCTTGCATTTTTTTACCCATCACTTATCTTTTCAATGAGACTTGTAAGATATAAACCAACTCGATTCTCATTAGACCATGCATGTTGTTGAGTAGGGAAGACTAAGTCGACTTGTAGGTGTTGTACAATCTAATCGATTCGACTTCGGGACCCAAACTTTCCTAGCATTGTAAGATATAAACCAACTCGATCCATCACAACAATAATTGCTTGCTTATAATTTGAGTGATCAATTCCCATGAATCCCCTATGACCCCATGACACCCTAGTGCTTTTTATCAATTGTTTACATCCCTTTTAATTCATCTTGCTTGTTTACTTTCATTGTTATTTAGTTTAGTGATCTTCTACATCAAACCTCAATTGTGACACCCCTAAGACACCACTAGTTGCAATAGAAATCTCATCTCAATTCCCGTCCCTTGGGATCCGACCTTTACTTGCCTCTTTACTAATTTTAGAGTTGTTTGTGAAGTTATAAATTGTGTTTTTGTCTAGGTGCTCCTAACGACAAGTAACTGAAAGATTTAGTAAAAATATCCCGGCCAAAAATGGCGCCGTTGCCGGGGACGGTGTTAACTTGATTTAGATTTTCTTATATTGTTATTTGTTGTGTCTTTCTTTGCCTTGGGGAAGTAAAACTCCTCAAGGTTTGTTCTAATTATTTTCAAGTTGTTTGATATTTTACAACATGGACCTTATAGATTGTTTTGTAGAGGACCACTTAAGTATACCTTTCTTCAAAGATCCCATACAAGCATTGGAAGCCTTAGAAGCAAGTGAGGCTAAAAATATGTATTGGGAATTGGAGGTAGATCTTTTTGAGGCCGCTCTAGCTAACAAAGAACTTACTCATGCACAATCCGAATTAGTGCATAACATCCTTGTGGAAGCATGTCAACCTATAGAGGATGAGCAATCCATCCTAGAAGACATTTTACAAGCTCAAGAGCAAGAGGAATCCATCATGGAATTTGAATGGGATGAGATTGATGAGAATGAAGAACAAGTTGAATATGCCATGAGAATGGAATGTCTAATGGAGATGGAGCAAATTCTCAATGAAACTCCAAAGGAGGAGTGAGGTACAAACTCCTACTCTAAAACCCCTTCCCCCAAATTTGAAATATGATTACCTTGATGAATCAAAGACCAAACCCGTGATTGTTAATGATAGACTTGATGAGAACCAATTGGGAAAATTGCTTTATGTGTTGAAACAACATGAGAAGGCTATAGGTTATAGTCTAGATGACCTTAAGGGGATAAGTCCCAACTTTTGCATGCATAGAATTCATCTAGAGGAGGACCATAGACCTACCATTCAACCTCAAACAAGATTGAACCCCCACATGAAGAAGTTGTCAAAGGAGAGGTTATGAAATTATTTGATGCGGGAATCATATATCCCATATCGGATTCTTTGTGGGTTAGCCCCGTCCAAGTGGTACCTAAAAAGGGAGGTACCACGGTAGTGACATTTGAAAAGAATGAACTAATACCCACAAGGAAGATCACCGGTTGGCGTATGTGTATTGACTATCGAAAATTGAATTCCGCAACAAGAAAGGATCATTTCCCCCTACCATTCATTGACCAAATGCTTGAGAGGTTAGTCTCCAACAAATTCTTTTGTTACCTTGACGGGTATTCGGGATTCTTCCAAATCCCTATACACCCGGATGACCAACATAAGACCACCTTCACATGCCCTTATGGTACTTTTGCGTATAGGAGGATGCCTTTTGGTTTATGTAATGCCCCCGCCACTTTCCAAAGATGCATGATGAGTGTCTTCTCCGACTACATAGAGACCATAATGGAAGTTTTTATGGATGATTTTAGTGTTTATGGAAAGGACTTTGACTCATGTTTGCATAATCTTTCTCTTGTGTTGCAAAAATGTGAAGATGTTAGTCTTGTTTTAAATTGGGAAAAGTGTCACTTCATGGTCAATGAAGGAATTGTTTTGGGTCACATAATTTCGGAAAAGGGCATCGAGGTTGATAAAGCTAAAGTTGAGGTGATAGAGAAACTCCCACCTCCCGTGAATGTTAGAGGGGTGAGAAGTTTTCTCGGTCACGCGGGTTTCTATCGCCGTTTCATAAAAGATTTTTCAAAAATAGCGAAACCCCTCACTCAACTCTTGCTTAAAGATGCCCAATTCCATTTCACTGATGAGTGTGTTGAAGCCTTGAATAGAATCAAGGAAGCACTAATCTCGGCACCGATCATTCAACCTCCAAATTAGGAACTACCGTTCGAGATTATGTGTGATGCTAGTAACTACGACGTTGGAGCGGTTCTTGGCCAACGGGTAGGAAGAGCTCTTCATGCCATCTACTATATAAGCAAGACTCTTGATCCCTCCCAAGTGAATTATGATACCACCGAGAAGGAGATTCTTGCCATTGTCTATGCTTTAGACAAATTCCGTTCCTACTTACTTGGATCCAAGGTGATTTTCTTTTCGGATCACCGTGCTCTCCGACATCTCTTGATAAAGAAGGAGGCAAAACCAAGGTTGTTGAGATGAATTTTACTTCTTCAAGAATTTGACTTGGAAATAAGAGACAAGAAAGGAGCCGAAAATGTAGTGGCGGATCACTTGTCAAGGATCCGGTTTCATGATGAACATGGAGAAACCCCAATCAATGACTCATTTCCCGACGATATTTTGATGGCCATTCAAACACAACTTAAAAAGCACATCATCCCATGGTTTGCCGATTATGCTAACTATATTGTTGGAAAAGTACTCCCTCCAAATTTAAACCACAACCAAAGAAAGAGGTTCCTATTCGAAGTAAAGAGGTACTTTTGGGATGACCCAAGCCTTTACAAGGAGTGTAGTGATGGGCTCTACCGGAGATGCATCCCTCAATGGGAAGTCCAAGGAATCTTGAAAGGGTGTCACTCATCACCCTACGGTGGGCACCATGGAGCAAGGAGGACCATTGCAAAAATTCTTCAATCGGGCTTCTATTGGCCTACAATGTTTCAAGACACAAGGGAATTCATCATTCATTGCGATGCTTGTCAAAGAACGGGGAATATCTCTTGGAGGAACGAAATGCCACAAAGGGGCATTCTAGAGGTGGAGATCTTCGATGTTTGGGGGATCGACTACCAAGGTCCCTTTGTGACATCCAATGGGAATAAGTACATCCTTGTGGCCGTAGAATACGTCTCAAAGTGGGTGGAGGCAATTGCCACTCCAAATTATGATGCAAAAACGGTCACCAAACTCTTCAAGAAAATAATCTTCCCAAGATTTGGAGTTCCTAGAGCAATCATAAGTGATGGAGGAACGCATTTTCATGAAAAGAAACTCGCATCTCTTTGACCAAATACGGTGTCCAACATAGAACCGGCTTGGGATATCATTCTCAAACAAGCGGTCAAGTTGAAGTTTCAAATAGAGAAATCAAGCAAATCCTTGAGAAGGTTGTGAACAAGACCCGAAAAGATTGGAGCACAAAGCTTGATGATGCTCTTTGGGCTTATAGGACGGCCTATAAGACTCCCATAGGAGCCTCCCCTTACAAGCTTGTCTATGGAAAAACGTGTCACTTGCTGATCGAATTGGAGTACAAAGCTTTTTGGGCAATCCGAGCACTTAATCTTGATCTCAAATTGAGTGGTCAAAAGAGGATGATTCAAATTCAAGAGTTGGAGGAATTCCGACTACAATCCTATGAGAATGCCAAGATTTACAAAGAAAGGACGAAATTGCTCCATGACAAGAGGATTAGACAAAAGGCCTTGCACAAAGGGGACAAAGTCCTTCTATTCAATTCCCGCTACCGACTTTTTCCGGGAAAGTTGAACTCTAGATGGATGGGTCCCTATGTGATAACCGAAGTTGGAAAATATGGAGATTTTGAAATCAAGGCGGATGATGGAAGCAAGTTCAAGGTCAATGGTCAAAGGTTGAAGCCATACTATAAGGGAGTATTTATTGGAGAGGTCGAGGTCACCTACCTCGGGCCTTCTCATCCTTGAAATAACCATAAAAAGGGAGAGTTTGGTGGAGTCCTCCCTAAACCACCACTTGTAAATATACTAACCCTCTAACTTGTATTTATATTTTTTATTGCATTTCTTTAATCATAAACATAAACTCTTTCCATGAGAGTAAGTGAGGGAGGGTCACTAACGAATTTTGAATGAAAGAAGGAACCAATCTTCAAGTGTGGGGAAGAATTTATGAGAGGAAAGGAAATCAAAGGAAAAATTCGCAACTTGATCCCGAGCGTCTTCAATGGAATCCGCCCGTCCTGCTGCAATCCGGGCGTGTTTGGCGGAATCCGTCCGTCCTTTTAAGCTGTGGAATTGAAATTTTGGGACTGCCGAAGAATCCGAGCGTCCTGACATAGAAGACGCTCGTCCTGAGAAATCCGCCCGTCTTCGCAGAAACACGACCGTCTTTTTGCCTATGCATTTCAAGAAATCTCACTGTCTCAGAATCCGTCCGTCTTTGGGAAAAGACGCCCGTCTCCTTTCAGAAGAATCCGAGCGTCTTGCGGTCGGGACGCCCGTCTTGGTGGCGTCATATTTTTGGATAGTTAACTGTGATAGAACCCGGGCGTCTTCGCTTAAATCCGCCCGTCCCGAGAAGCTTGAACCCGAGCGTCTTATGCTCGAATCCGCCCGTCTTCCTGCGATAATTCGGCCCGACTTTTCTTAATTTTATTACACCCCACCACACAATTTGTGACACATCACCCTTCCTTCCACTTGTATTATAAAAACCCACCTCCTTATGACTCCAAAGCATATCTCAATCACTCTTTTACCCCACAAAATCAAAAAAGCCCCAAATTCCTAGGGTTTCAAAGACAACATTCAATCCACAAGGAGCATCTTTATTCTTTAACAAATCAAAAATTCCAGCTCGATAATCAAATAATGGCACCAAGGAGATCTTCTTTTAGGGATGGGAGGAGACCAAGGGTAAGAGGAAGTTCTTCTACCTCCCACATCAACACCTTAAGAAGAGAGCATGAAGAAATTGTGGATCTTACAAGGCTTAATGACTTCTCAAATGTCGAATTTGTCAATGATGTGCAAAGACTAGTCTTCCACCGGCTTCTTAGTCAGAACATTCTCCCTACTAAGTTTTTATATCATAACACTTTAAGGAAACTTGGGATTTATCACCAAGTGGAAGCTCTCTTTGAAAAATTTGGTCTCTCTACCCTTTTCCACATGTATGAGCAAACTTACCGATCCCTTGTGCTTGAATTTTTGAGCTTCTTGAAGATTACAACCTTGAATAAAACAATATGCATAGAATTTAGGTTGGAAGATGTTTCAAGAATGATGACTCTAGTGGAGTTCGCAAATGTGCTTGGTCTCGATGTCTCGCCTACCCGGACATCGAAACCAAAGAAATATAGTGTTGAACCTCTATGGAGGGCCATGACCGGCCGAGATTTCATACACACCAAGGAGTGTCTTGCTTTCCACATTCAAAATCCTATTTTGAGACTCACTTACCGGTTCCTCTCCGGCACCCTCCTTGCTCGCCGAGACCCGGCAATCGTGAATCAACTCGATCTTGTGTTCATGGAATCTTACCTCAATATTCAAGGAAGGAGTGTGTACCACTTCAATAAGCCTCTTGTGCTACTAGAAAAATGGGCGAAGTTTAGGAATGGTGATGATGATGGGATGAAACACATTGTAAATGGAGGGCTCATTACAAGGCTTGCGAAGCATTTCAATCCGAAATTCAATGAGAATAATGAGTATGCTCTACCAATGACCGGCCTACCACGAATCTCCCCAAGAAGAGGACCTCTCTCACAAATCCCATCTTACCTCATCCCTCCAAACCCAACCCAAGCAAGGCAAGCACCACCACCTCCAAATCCCCAACAACAACAACAAGAGAAACAATATCAAGATGAGAAAATCAAAGTGCCTCCCTACCCATTTCCTTATCAACCGTACAACCATCCCTACCCCTTTATCCTTCCCCGTGATGACTTTGTCACGAGAATTCTACAAGATTTGCATTTCCGACAATATGAAGCTACCGTGGACAATTACTATGCACTCTATCCTCAATACCGCGATATGATTCATAGGGGAAAGGTTAGTGAGGAGGGAGAATTTCCCTCTTGGGCACAAATGGATCTACTCTTTCCCAATTCGGAGAAGGCAAATGAAGGAGCAAGCGGGCGACAAGAGGAAGGGAGCAACAATTCTTGCGGAGGGGACACGGTGGAGCTTGATAGTGAAGAGGACGAGTTCATGGACCCGACTACAAGTGATGCATCAAAAGAAATATGGGATAGTGATCTAGAGGGAGATGACGGCGATCTCTAGAGGATCACTTCATAGCTAGATGGAGCGGGCGTGAGGCACCCATCTCAGTTTAAGTGAAGTTTCCTCATCTCCTCTCTTTAGTTTCAATTTTCTTGAAAGAAGTTTATGTTTTGTTAACTTGTATATTTTTAATCTTGATCATGGTTGGAGTAGTCCTAGCAACATAGAGGACTAACACCTCGGCCCCATTGAGGTGTTCTTATTTCATTGTTCCCACTTTTGAAAATCCAAAATGACAAATTTAGTTTCATGCATTGCATCTTGTGTGCATGAACTACCCCAACTTTAGGACATTAGAAATAATGTCTAACTCGGTTTGGGGAAGTACATGCATACGCAACGGGAGGTAATCTAAATTACGCTCTCCGTCATAAACAAAAAAACCATGCATCATGTAGTGTAGCTTAGTGTAGCTTGCATTTGGAGTAGAATTCATGCATCATGCTTGCATGATTTCCCATCATTTTGGCCATTGAGGACAATGCCCATATTAGTGTGGGGATGGGGAATTCTAACTTAACTTTTATTCAAAAATCCAAAAAAATTGAAAAATTTGAAAAACCAAAAAAATTGAAAAATTGAAAAACCAAAAACAAGTTCATTTCCTTTGTAGCGTAGTCATGTATATATTGTTGTATATATTGTGTTTGTTTTATCCTTATTCACATTGATCGACTACGCCACATCCGAGACATGAGGATATTGAAGACCGCATGGTATGATCTTTCCAATCTCCTTTTTCCTCTTTATGTTAATGACTATGTGGCTTTATTTTGATTGATGTGGTATAACAATGTGAACTTAGGACTTGCATTTAGTTTATATGTCATATTAGTTGGTAGAATCATTTGCATTAGGATGTTTATATGGTAGTTGCATCATGGCATATAGTTTGCATGTTAGAAAAATTTTGCGAAACCGCCTACTTGGGAAGATTGACAAGTGTATATAGGCCCTAGTAGATGCTTTTTCTTCTTAAGACTTTGCTTGTTAGAATACTTATAAAACACCCTAGGATGTGTCATGCTAGTATCCTTTGACCCATGGATTAAGGCCTAGTCAAGAGTACCTTGTGGTGTGATAACTCCTTGGCTACCGTTTATTCCAAGGTGACCCTTGAAACCATGCATCCATCCATCATCCATGTTCTACCACATTTTTGTCATCAAAGGGAATGGGCACAAAAAGAAATCAATTTGAGTTCAATGAAATGAAAAGTGAAAGAAAGTTTGCAAAAATGCATCAAATGAAAAGAGGAGCAAAAATAGAACTCCTAAAGCTTCAAATATAAGCCACCCTCACAACATATGGGGTGACTTTGAAAATGTTCAAAGAGAAATGCAAAGAAAAGTTGAAAGTTGTCAAGTGTTGAAATGCCAAAAATCAAAAAGAAATGGCAAAGAAAGTGTTCTCAAATGTCAAATGCCATAAGAAATTGGGGGGAAAAACAAAAACAAAAGCAAACTCCCAAAGTGAAACTCAAATATCTATTGATCCCTTTATCCATCCTATCCATTTTTGTGCATGGTAGAGAGGGGACGACCCTTCTTCTTGTCTAGGCAAGAGGGGGAATTCCGCGATCCTCCAGTGTTTCTAACACCATAGGGAGTCTATTCTTGACAAAAGAATTTAACGATTGAGGACAAAGGTACCCTAGCTTGACACAATTTGGAGGTGATTTATTGGTATCCTTCTAGGCTTAGTAGTTTGAAGAAATTGAATCTATGAAGGAGTGTGTACCCTTGAATTGCTTACCTTGTAGATAATTTCCGCCACTTAGATGAGGAAAGTGGCTATTCTTTTGTAGATGCATCCATTACTTGATCTTGTGTGCTTAATGTTTGGATGTGTCGCCATTTTGGCAAGACCCACCTTGCCTTGCAAGAAGGCATCCTACCTCATGGTTGTCTTGTTGTGAGTTGAAGGGGTGGAGTGAGACCCGCTAATTGTCTCATATCGGCTATGTTATTAGGTTAGTTTAAATAATGGTCCTAGTCTTTGTCACCTCTTTACTCGGGACGAGCAAAGGTTCGGCTTGGGGATATTTGATGTGACCATAATTAGAGCACATTTAGTCCCCAAATTAGCCTTGTTCTCATGCTTTTTAGTGCATATTCGGGTCATTTATTGTCTTCAGTTCTTTGTTTTGCATATTCTTTGAGGTTTTGATCCCTTGGTAGGAAAGGAGTGCAATCCTTGCATTTTCATGGCAAAATGAGGCTAAATTGATTGAATTCAATGACCAAGCATCAAGGAGAGACAAGATTAGAAGGCCTTTGTACATACTATAGTAGATGGGCAATGATGAGAAAAGATCCTTGCATCCCCGAGGAAATCCCCAAGGATTATATGAAGAAAAAGGAAGAAAAGAAGAAG
This sequence comes from Silene latifolia, assembly GCF_048544455.1. NCBI lineage: Eukaryota > Viridiplantae > Streptophyta > Magnoliopsida > Caryophyllales > Caryophyllaceae > Silene > Silene latifolia. Next base: position 438,137,597 of record NC_133538.1, on the reverse strand, counting down.
AAACGAGACTGCACAGCAATCCGTGCGTCTTCCCCAGAAGACGCCCGTCTCCACCACCACAATCCGTGCATCTTCACCCCAAGACGCCCATGCAAAAGACCCAGAAGACGCCCGTCTTCACTCCAAGACGCCCGGGCAGAGACCACCAAATCCGCCCGTCCCGTGCTAAAGACGCTCGGATTCTCAGGCAGACCCATTTCGTCTTCTTCAAGCTTCAAGGAAGGATGCACATCTTTTTCTAGAGACCGGAGTCTCCCTAGAGACCGGAGTCTTTCCAAAAAGACCGGCGTTTCCTTAAGTAGGGACTTAATCGTCATTTAAGCCCTTAGTTAACCCTAATTCATCCACCTAATCCCCACTATAAATACCCCATTAGTCTAATTAGAAGAGCATGTTCTTCTTAGCAATCTTTAGTGTAGTTAATATCAATCAAATCTCTCTTTAATCTTGTAATCAACAATTAATCAAATTTTAATACAAGTTTTATTTCCTTAATCTCTCTCTTGTTCATCCTTTATTTTGGGTAATTGAAGATTATTTGGGTTATTATTGGGAGATTGACAACCTCTCAATCAAGCATCAAGTACTTCTTTTATTCTTTGCTTTATTATTGGAATCATTAGTAGGTATAATTCTCTTAATCCCTCTTTAATTATTGTTAATCACTTTCATTTATTCATCATGTTTCACTTTGTTGGTATGATTGACAACCTTGCTAGCATGTTCAACATGATAATGAGTGAGTAGTTCCTTAGCTAGGGTTAATGGGTAATTACGGGAAACCAACATGGGGAATGATTCATGCTTAAATTAATATGCTTTTATAGTTTATTTGCTTGCTTGTTGTGATCTCAACATATGCACATGTTATGTTTGATGAAATGTGAGCCTATGAATCCTTGCATTTTTTTACCCATCACCTATCTTTTCAATGAGACTTGTAAGACATAAACCAACTCGAGTCTCATTAGACCATGCATGTTGTTGAGTAGGGAAGACTAAGTCGACTTGTAGGTGTTTTACAATCTAATCGATTCGGCTACGGGACCCAAATTTTCCTAGGATTGTAAGATATAAACCAACTCGATCCATCACAACAATAATTGCTTGCTTATAATTTGAGAACATGTTCGTATGATCAATTCCCATGAATCCCATATGACCCCATGACACCCTAGTGCTTTTTATCAATTGTTTACATCCCTTTTAATTCATCTTGCTTGTTTACTTTCATTGCTATTTAGTTTAGTGATCTTCTACATCAAACCTCAATTGTGACACCCCTAAGACACCACTAGTTGCTATAGAAATCTCATCTCAATTCCCGTCCCTTGGGATCCGACCTTTACTTGCCTCTTTACTAATTGTAGAGTTGTTTGTGAAGTTATAAATTGTGTTTTGGTCTAGGTGCTCCTAACGACAAGTAACCGAAAGATTTAGTAAAAATATCCCGACCAAATTACCTTGAAATGGAAATGGAAATGGAATTGAAGAACAATGCAAATAAAAATAACTTGATATGTAAATTATATATAACTTGAATTAAAATTGTTTATAACAAAATGGAAATGCTAGAAGGAAATCTAATCTAACCTAAACTAAGAACTAAAATGAGTATATAAAAGTGGTGTAAGAAGTATGTAAGAAGTGTATGAGAAGTGTATTTTAGGTCCCGGATCAACACCCTTTATTTAGGAGTGAAGGGAGTAACGAAAACAAGCTAGAGGAGGCTAACCCCGATCGGGGCCACCCCACCCCGATCGGGGTCGTGGGTCATACTACCATCAAGGCATCGACAAGGAGATATGCATGCACTAGGCAAAAGGCAAGAGCCCTTCTCCTAGCCACCTCCGAAACATTAATATCCAATCGGTTTGAGAAAATATTGATAAGAGCCAACATATCCACACCATGGGGAGCAAGAAGAAAGTTCATTTGACTTGTTGACAAGCCCAACATTGAACGAAACTTCTCTTTGTAACAGAACCGAGTCGGGGGAAGGACCGGAGTACAACCCGGCCATCCACCAATGGCGCCTACTTCTTCGGCAAGAGGACAAATTTCACCTTTCGGGAAAACAAAAACATGAAGTTTAAAATCCAAAGGAACGAGGATTGCACCTTGACTTGACGAAGCAGCAACAATTGACCAACTCCCATTACAACGAGTTGATATTTCTCAGGAGGCGACAAATCCTGACACCAATGTGGCAACCTATTTTCGAAAGCATTCATGAATTATTTTGTGGAAGAAGAAGAAAGGTTTTCGTAGAGATGTTTTTCATGTTTCGGATGATGAAAGAATGAAGCACAAACGTCCCTATTTATACAAAACAATCAGCGCTTTTTTTCGAAAAAAGGGGAAGCTCCCTTCCATCTCCCATGGCCTCGCACCTCTTTGGGCTGGTCCTCAGGATCCGCACCTTGATTTGTCCCTATCAAGTTGTGTTTCTTCCTGACACCTAAATCCTCCCGCCACAGGGCTCGCGCTTCTTCGGGCCTATCCAGGAATTTTTGTGTTTTACGAAATTCGGCACGGTTTCCATGACGCAGTTTTAAACATACGGGTTTTTTTCTCTTCTTTTTTAGGGGGGAGGGCTAGTCGCCCCGATCCGCGACGGATCGTTTCCATGTCGGTCGAAATTCCGAAAATTTTTCGCTTTTTCGCATTTTCCCACAAAATTCGAGAATTGATAACACGACGGCAATTTTCTTCAAAAATTCAAGCTCTTACAAATACGAATCTTGATCTCATAAATATCAAATCAAATACACTCGCAAAAATCCCTTTTGAAATTCATACGTGACGGTTTGAGTTTTAGTTTTTTTTTCGAGTTACAAATCAATTTTTAGCAAAAGTTCGATGCAATTTAATTCAAACACGAGTTAATTGCTCAAAATTTCAAATCAATTTCTTTTGAAAAATCCAAACGTGACGACCTGTCGCGGAATTTTCAAATTTTAATTTTCAAATTTTAACTTTGAGTCATCGTGGTTATTTATGTTTTCATCAAATGCTTTTGCGTGTTTACGTTTATGCGTGCGTGCCACTTGTTGCTTGTTTTCTACATTAACGATGCAGGAACAAATGCAAAGCAAAAGGGAAATCAGCAGCTGACCGCGCTTCTCCAAAACATAACATAAAAAAGCCAAACACAAATAAACCACAAACCAAAAATACATATATACAAACCGCCTCATGCAAAATACATCGACACGCGTTTGATACAAACGACTGACCATACAAACAGGATCCGGTACAAGTATTTATCATACAGACACTGGTCTAAAATAATGAAATGGGGGCTACCCGCCATCTACCGAACTAAGCACTCCCTATCCTTCCGATCGGAAAAGAAAATGAGCAACATGCATGAAAAACAAAGGAGTAACAGCGGAAGCAGAGGTGGTTACCATGACGGTAATACCTCATTCCTACTCCATGACAAAAAGGGAAACAATGCCTAGCAGATTTCGGACGACATGACAATCAGAAATTGTGACACAGGGCTGATCCGGTTGATGTCGTCACTCATCCAATCAAACACATTTATAATACTCAACATACAACTAGTTAGTGGTAAGTCGAGGTCGATCCATGGGACGGTGTGCTTTGGGTTCTAAGTCTATCTATCTCAATTTATGCTAGTGTCACGATTTGTTTGGGTTTGTAGTTGTGTTTTTAGACTAATAAAAGCAATAAAGTATAACAAACAATAAAGGAAGAATGTAAACAAATGGTTAAAAGTGCCAGGATATCATGGGGTCATAGGGGATTCATGGTGTTGATCATACAAACATGTTTACAATTATATGCAAGCAATTAATGTTGTGGAGAAAGCGAGTTGGTTTATGTCTTACGGTTCTGTGGACAACGCCCGCGGGAACTGCGTCCGCGGGATCCACACTAGGCATAATCGACTCGAGGTTCTTTCGAATCGAATTAAGACAAATTAGAGTCGCCACCAAGTTTTTTTGGGAACTTGGAACCGTTCAAGTCAAGTTTACACCTTTCGTCGAAAAGCATAAAGCCAATCGACTACGAGTGATTAAAGATAAAGACTTGTGCCCTATATCACTCGATTTGAATGACTCTCATAATCCAATGGTATTTAGACGGATCCACAAACCATAGATCTTGAGTAAGGGGTGAGGGTACGTGTTAGGAAGCCCATAAGGACACCTAACCCCGCCCGTCGATAACGGCCTCTACTAAGTCAAGTATCGGATTTCAAACAAGGTCGTAGCTACTGCGATATATGATATGCAAACATCGTTTTAAAACCCTAACATGTGAAGTTTCTATGTCGATTTAGATGCAACTGAACTAACTTTGTCAAAGTTGTAATTTAGCATGTGGGTTGATTGATCTAACAACATACAAAGCAAACAAGGCTTAAGGGGAATGGGGGAGCCGTTGGGATCTACCCTATTACAACCCAGGCATTTCATGCCGACACAACGAGAATTTAGAGATACAACTCGATCTAAATACATTGCTATATACGACACCATACACGACACATGGCCATTCGGCCTAGGAAAACGTGCACAAAGGGGTGACCCACGGTTTACATAACTCACGGCCTTGGGTCACTCCTCATAATGCGTGCTTTCGCTTAATCTTATCGAATTAGACATTGGGTCACACACCAAAGCATGCATTAGCATAAATCGGGCCATGTTGCTTTAAACAACATGCGATTTACTAAGCTCTTACATGAATTGGAGCACAACTATCTAACCAAATAAGACTAAGGTTTTTATAAATCGATTGACTCGACCCAAAAGAAAACTAATTACAAGTGAATTACAAGAGATGACTCGAAAAGCAAAAGGTAATTACAAAATGCAAAACAACGATGAATAAACGATATAAAGATGAATCAAGAATGACAAAAGGCACGGCCAAGCACACGGCCCCAGGCACGGCCACCCTAGTTCCTAGGTTAGGTTCATTAGGTTAGATAGATTTGCAAAGTGATATAGGATATACATTAGACATTGATGATAAAAGAGGTCAGAAGGCTTCGCCTAAAACCGAGTGTTCTACACGGCCTAAAAGGGTCGAATTAGGTCAAGTTCGCTAATTACGTTAACTCGTCGAGTGTTAATAAGAAGGTGCTAATCACGCACTCTTATACTAGCGAGAAATTAGGTGAAAAGAGAGATGCATTCAATTAGGTTATAGAATTGTTGGTCGATTTTAATGCTTTGTCGAAGCACTCTAACATGTCTAATTAGGTTATTTAATCGATCTAAAGTCGTCTAAACGAATCATATGTTAACAAACAGGGGTCGAACTAACATGCAACGGGTCCTAGGGTAGGTCGAATTGAACGAAACAAGCAAGGGGTCAAAAGCGATGAACGAAGTTAGGATTCGTTTAATGCCCTACCTTGAACACGAGGATATGTAAATGAGATGGGGGATACGACCGACCGATGTGGCGGATTTCTTTCCCATCTCAAGTCAACGCGGGTGTTCGTGGTGGTACTTTAACTCATACTCGGACTAAACTAGTTTCATAGTTAACGATATCAAACGACAAACAAAACGATAAACAACGTAAAACGAACAATAAAAAAAACAAAGATAAAAGAACGAAATAAAAAGGAGAAGAGGAGGATTTGATGCACCCTCAACCTACATGTATCGTTGACACCGTCTTGGGTCGTAATCGATGGTAGATTTTATCTCGAGAGGCCGTCGTCGACGAAGGAACAAAGCAAACAACACGTTTTTTGTAAGTCTGGACAGCAACTTTCAAACTGCAATTTCTCACTCGTTTCACGGTGAAGGTTAGATTTAAAAGATGTTTCGAAAACTAGAAAGAGATTAGAACAAATATATTAAAACAAACCACGCTCGTTCTGAGTTATTGGGCACGAAAAACGAGCACAAACAGAACTTGACAGACAGGAAAAGCCGCGAAAACAGAGTGTATGACACTCTATTTTTCGAGGGGATTCGTGTACTCTCAAGGTCAATTTGGCTCGTGAATCTTTGTCTAAGATGTAGATGGATGTTATATGGTTAATTAGGAACAAAAAACTCGAATTTTAATGGAGATTTAAAGGGAGAACGAATGGTATTTCGAGAGAGACACAAACTGTTTCTCAGTTTGGATGTATCGGTTTTGTCGAGAGTTTTGAGAGGCAATTAGGGTTTGTTTTTGGAGATTAATGCTGGTGAGTGACGGTAGTATGTATAGAGAACTTAGAGGAATGAATGTATGGTGAAGGGGGGGGGGGGGTATTTATAAGGAGTTTCGAAGGGTAGAAGTAGGGCAACAAGCAGTCGGGCCTGTTTCGCATAGCTGCTGCCCATCAGCTATTCGTGGGGTTTTTAGGGTTTTTATGGGGGGTTTTCTTGGTGGTTAAGCTAAGGTAATATGGGTAGGATATTAGGGTATGGTGTAGGGTTAATGGGCATAGGTTTAGGTGGTGTTTGGAGCGGGTTTTGGGCTCGGGATTGAGCACGCAAAACAGGGGGGGCTATTTGTTATGCGGGCTGCTTGGGGAGTATTTGGGACGGGAATTGGATGGGTTTTGTGGTGTTCTAGGTGCTGGGTTGTTGTGGGTAATGTGGAGCACGGGTTGGTGGTGATAGGTTGCGGGTTTGGACCAAGTTTGAGTCGGTTTAGAAGGGCTTTCGATGGGCTATACAAACACGGGTAAAGGAAGGAATTGGGCTGTGTTGGGGGATGTTTGGAACGAGATTTGGGATGTGGGTATGGGGGTTAGAACTGGGGTTGGATGGGTAGAGACCTAGGTGGGTTAGTGTACTCGAGATTCGTGCCAACTCGTAAAGAAAACGGGCTCAAAAACCGAGCTATAATGGAGCTCCAAAACGCGTGGTTAAAACGAGTTTTCGATTTTCAAATTCGATTTTTCAAATCGATTAACACATTAAAATAAATGATTTTTCAAATCAAATATACTCATAAAATGATTTTTCAAATCAAATATTTATTTTATTTTCAATAAAATAAACTTGAGAAAATAAACTCAAAATAAAGTAAAATGAATTCACCTTAAAAAAGCTTTAATTTAAATATCATTTAAATTAATAAAATACTCCGTCGACAACGCTCACTCTACATCGTAAAACGAACCCAAATAATGACAATGACAACTAATAAATACATGTGTCCTATCATCATCGGGTGTTTGTCGGGTTCTCTATAAATTCCAATATCGACGGATACGGGTATCTACAGAGCCCCCACTTTGACTGAGGCTTGGACAAGGCGAAAGTCAAAGTATACCCCATGTCCCTCTCGACCTGAGGATTCTTCGGGTCGTTTATAGTCCATTAGACTTGCGTATATAAGCTCCCCCATAAGAAGAGATCATACCTGAAACTTCGTCGGGGATTAACTCTTGCTTCTGTTGCGTCAAATTGTCATCATTGGTCGTCGACCCCTAAAACTGCATATATGGTGGGTTGAGCCTTATCCTCGGGCGCCTACGTATCCGTTTCTGACGGAATCAAACCCGCGTCGTAGTTCGGCAACTGCTGACACATGCCCATAGTTTATCATCTGCTGGCGTATGTCCAAAATTCATCATCTGCTGACATTTGCCCAAAATTTATCATCTGCTGGCGCTTGTCCGAATAGGACGGGACTTTCCAAGGAGGTTGCCGCCGCTTTCATCATTTGCTTTCAGCTACGGAATTCTTCCATTTCATACTCTTGTATTGAATTGAATTCTTGGTGGATGTCATCCTTTACATCTGGATAATGGTCTCTCGAAGCCAACGGCCAGAGCCCCGATTTGCAATGGCTCTAAAGTCGAAGACTTTAGATCCCCCAGTTAAAGCATATCCTGCTATATTTGAAACACAAAAACGTACTAGCAATAATCATCACATAAGCACATTTGGATCATCGATCTTAAAATCGGATCATTTGAAAGATTGGGTCATCGACTCGAAAATTGAATTTGAAAATTTTGAATAATTGGGTCATCGACCCGAAGTTTGAATTTGACATCACATGGAATGTTGGGCCATCGGCCCTTCAAAAATTGAATTTGAAATTTTGAATTTCGAAAGATTGGGGTCATCGACCCGAAAAGATTCCACTACTTGGATCATCTATCCATAATTCGCAAAAAGTTTTTTTTTGGAATTTTGAAATTTTGAAATTGAGCCTTGATGGGTGAGCATGAAATACGACTCAAACACTCCGTATGATCCGTAAACAACGTGGGCGTAGCCTGCTACCGTAAAACAAAAAAGGAAAATAAAACCGTAAGTGTGCCCGGGTTTTAATTCGATTATTGACTTGTTGGCGGTAGAAATGTAAATTGGCCATTCTGACGCCAAAAGATGACAAACGGGAATCACAAGGTCGTCGGACTTGGGATGAAGATTTCGTATGGCATGGGCGTGCTCTCGAGGGCACATGGGAATCAAGATCACTTGACATTGACTAGGTGGATTAAACTCACGGAGCAACAATGTTGGCTTCGCCCAGACACTAAACACAGACTTATTTTATGAGAACAATTGGACATCACACATCATTCTTGTTGGGAATATTCTGTCACTCTTCTCCTCGCCTCCTTTCTTTTCAGCGAGTTTTCATCATTTCTTGCCACCGCCTTCTTTCTTTTCAGTGGGCTTTTACTATTTTTCTTCCACGCCTTCTTTCTTTTCAGCGGGTTTTTCATATTTTCTGTTCCCAACACAAACCTACATCTATGCGACTCAGCATCTTTGCCTAAACCATTAGATAAAGCTCATTCTGAGACTTGATACTATTCATCTGAACCTATATCCTTATCCTAGCCTACATCGAGTGCTAAGACCGACTCAAACAAAGGTGGCCTCATTTGGACATGGTTAAGACCCGTAAGAAACCGACAAGATGACAACTTGGTTGATGAGTGGATTGAATCCCTTATTCTAAAGGACTGCCTACGTATTCGCGTGGAGCGAAATCAAATCCGACGTAGTTCGATCAAGGTGCATAAAACTGGCATTGTTTTTCGTGTGTACACAATCGAAGATTTCACTTAAGGTATCATTGCTGTATCCCATTCTAGCCTGTAAGGTACTGTTAAATCCCGTGTCTAGGGTTGGTACAAAAGGCTGTGGTTCTTTGGGATGTGGAGCTTGGTAAAAATAGCTTTGAAAGGTAAACCATCATTCTGAAGGTTCGTTTTGTGGTGTTAAGGCTATGGGCTATGGCTTCTGATGTGGTTGGAAATGGTGTCTCGGGTTTGATGAAACCCGAGTGCAAATGGGTTGGAAAATGATGTGGGTTCAAATTTCCATGTCTGGACCCTAAAGGCTAGGTATAACAACACAAGCGGAATGATTCTCAAAATTCCCGACTATCCCCTTGTAACTGTCTCAGGAAGGACTTAGGGGTAAAGAGGTTACTACTTAAGCTTTTGGGCTTCGCCCATTGAACTTCAACTATGGGTACTTGACTTGACTTCTAGCATCCGTAACTTCGACATTCAACCAAAACATTTTGCAATAACTTCAACATCTTTTTTTTCTTTTTTTCTTTTTCTTTCATCACTTTTCTTTTTCTTCTTTCTTTTTTCATTTTTCCAATTTTTCTCCTTTTCTCATTTTTCATTCTTTTTCATCTTTTTTTTCCTCTTTGAAAATGATCTTCTATTCATTCTCTTAGTCATAAATGGATACACCTTGAAAACTGGGCTTCGCCAACTAATTTGGGTAAGAACTAACAATTCCTTGTTAGAACGGGTTGATATCTTCTCTCTTCGAGATGGGATGATTTTGTTGGGGAAAAGGCTTGCCTTCCATCATCGATAGGGGAAACAAGGAGCTAGTCCGGGTTTGTCATAGAATCATCTAAAAGCTTGTCACAAACATTGGTTCAGATGGAGGTTTTCTACCACCAGACATGGAATAGGTAAAGGAATCAAACACGGGATCCTAGTGTACCTTACATTTTGAAACAGGACATATTTCTACCCCAGGGATTCCTTTGAGTGTGTTGTGCGTTTTATCATGTTTCGGGATGATTGAGGATTGGAAACAAGACAAATTTGGAAACGAAACTGCAACTTTTTTATTGGAATGAGAAATGCTTAAAAGACTCGAAGGAACGATTCCTAGGACACATCCTAGGTCATCGCGGAACAAACGACTCAAATTCAGGAAAAGAAAGTCCTAGACTCGACTCGACTAAGAAAAGAAAACAGATCCCGATTCATAATTTTTCAAATCTGGTCTTGAGCTTTCCCTTGTTCATTTTGTCGCTTAGATGCTCGGTTCTAGTCCTTGATCCCTTTGATGGTGCCTCCATCCCGAGGTAGTCCTCTCGAGGATCTACGCCAGTGATGAAGGTTGGTGAATCGAATTGTCCTTTATTAACTTCGTTAATGAGAGGAGTACATTCTAGAGCAAGACTCCCGACTTGAATTTCTTTCTTCGGGTTTGGCAAGAATTCAGAGCAATCCAAAAATATTTTCCCGATAAACACCCCTTTCAAGTGACATGGGCGGATAAGATGGGAATAATTGACATTGTCTTCGACAGAAACAAAGATAGTGTGATCGCCAAATGGATTGGTGATGTTATTGGGTTTAACAGTTGGGATCGGGAGTGTTCCATTCTCGATCATGTCTTGAATTTCGTGCTTCAGTCGATAGCACCTTTCAGTATCATGGCCTTTCCCTTGGTGGAAGGCACAGTAGGCATTTGGTTTATACCATTTACCTTGTTGATCAGCGGGAGGGTCCGGAGTTGGACCAATAGGCTTCAGCTTTCCTTGGGCTATGAGCCTTTGGAGAGCGTATGTATAAGTGCATCCGATATCGGTGAATGCCCTAGGTGTTTGGCGCTGCGACTTCTTCGATTGCCCTTCTAAGAGATTGATGGCTTCATCAATATGGGTCGTTGCTGGGGCCTTGGCCTTAGACGATGAGGCCCCTTGGTACCCTTTCGGCTTTTCAGCCTCTGCCCTTATGACATCATCTTCTACCTTTATCCCGATTCTTATCAATTCTTTGAAAGAGACAAAATTCTGGTATTTCAGAGCATTGCGGTAAATAGGTCGCAGATTCTTTACGAACTTATATACCATTTCAACTTCATCAGGCTTCTTGGCTAATTTCACGCTTTCAGCGCGCCATCTTGCAAGGAATTCAGTAAAGCCTTTTTTGTCTTTCTGTGTCATCACCTCCAATATTCTTATGTTGGTTTGAATCTCAACATTGTCAGCATAGTGCTTACAGAACTCCACCGTAATATCTTCGAAAGTGGGGAAGTTTTTAAGATCCAGATTGTAGAACCACGCCTTCGGGTGTTCATCCAGAGATTGGGCGAACATTTCAGAGAGCATGTCAGCAGGTACTCCCTTCAGTGCTAAGTACCCCTTATAGGCCTTAACATGGTGGACTGGATCTTCTGTGCCCTTAAACGTTGGGATATCAGTGAGTACCATGTTTGTGGGCAACTTATCCTGAACTGGGGCATAGGCCGTAGCATTTTCGTAGTGGATGTTCTTCCCCTGGGAGAGCTTTAGACGGTCTTCAATGAATTTGAACCGTTTCTCCAAATCAGTCAGAGGTGGGGTAGATGAAGAGGAATCTTCACCCACCTTAGATTCGATTGCATCCGTACTGGTCATCATGAGGTTCACGGCCTCAGTGAGTTTGTTAACAACATCTTCCATTGCTTGACGTCGGGTTTTTGGCGGCCTTTCTACAAGAAAACCCCGAACCGAGTCAATATTTAAATGTAAGAGCCCCTGCACACTTAAGGACACGACACCAACTTGACTCAAACAAAGACTCGACCTATGACTGACTAACCACAAGGTTCGACTCACGGTTGGATTTAGACCTCGATGCCTTTTGGACTCGACAAAATGAAACGACTCAAACCATCATAACTCGATTCTAAACTGGACTCGGTGTGACTAAACCCGTGATTGGACCAACATAGTCCTTAGGTTCGAGTGAAACGCCCAAAATGGCCTAGCTTGGACGTTTCTGTGGACTATCCTAGACCAATTGGTCGACCCACATGACTCGAAGCCCAAGAGGTGAGCTTGGGTGACCCAACAAGGTCGTGTTCTAGACACTTGGGACAAAACACGCCTAGCCATACACGGCCAGGACTTGGACACGACTCAACGCATTTCATGCTCGGTCAAGGTTCGAGAAACATTTTGGATTGAATTTGAAAAAAACGAAAAATCGATTTGAAAAATGAGATTTAAAATGGGCAGCATGCCGGCTATAAAAGCTCATTTTGGGCCGAAAAATCTAGTCTTAATTGGGCAGCATTCCGCGTTTTTAAAACCATGCTATTTTGAAAGTAAGTTGTTCACAAGTTCAGTTTTGAAATCGATATGGAAAATTTGAAAAGAGGAGGGAAATTCATTTCGCACATTGTCATTCTCATGTTATAAGGATGTATGCTCCTAGACATCTCTAAGTCTCGGCAAGTCTTCTACAAGAAGGTCTATGCCCTCCATCCTTTTTGGGTCTTATAGAGCAAGGGCCTTTAGGTAGAGTACCTAGAAGAGCATCCCCACCATCAAGAACCACGACGAGGCGGAGCGGAAGCAAGCAACGTGCAAGTTCCTGGCATAGTGGGACGTCGCCCCCCACGCGTCACAAAGAAGCGCTGGGACGGCCCGGGAAAGTCCTTAAGGGTTTATGCATGAATCGTAGCACTACGAGTAATGTTTTACTTTCCAATACTTTCTTTTCAAGTTTCACCTCGGAGGAAAAGACCCTAGAAACAAAGTGTAACTAGTCCTCTTTTCCCCAGTGAGTCGCCAAAGCGTGGACAACGCCCGCGGGAGGCTGCGTCCATGGATCCACACTAGGCATAATCGACTCGAGGTTCTTTCGAATCGAATTAAGACAAATTAGAGTCGCCACCAAGTTTTTTTGGGAACTTGGAACCGTTCAAGTCAAGTTTACACCTTTCGTCGAAAAGCATAAAGCCAATCGACTACGAGTGATTAAAGATAAAGACTTGTGCCCTATATCACTCGATTTGAATGACTCTCGTAATCCAATGGTATTTAGACGGATCCACAAACCATAGATCTTGAGTAAGGGGTGAGGGTGCGTGTTAGGAAGCCCATAAGGACACCTAACCCCGCCCGTCGATAACGGCCTCTACTAAGTCAAGTATCGGATTTCAAACAAGGTCGTAGCTCTTTGCGATATATGATATGCAAACATCGTTTTAAAACCCTAACATGTGAAGTTTCTATGTCGATTTAGATGCAACTGAACTAACTTTGTCAAAGTTGTAATTTAGCATGTGGGTTGATTGATCTAACAACATACAAAGCAAACAAGGTTTAAGGGGAATGGGGGAGCCGTTGGGATCTACCCTATTACAACCCAGGCATTTCATGCCGACACAACGAGAATTTAGAGATACAACTCGATCTAAATACAATTGCTATATACGACACCATACACGACACATGGCCATTCGGCCTAAGAAAACGTGCACAAAGGGGTGACCCACGGTTTACATAACTCACGGCCTTGGGTCACTCCTCATAATGCGTGCTTTCGCTTAATCTTATCGAATTAGACATTGGGTCACACACCAAAGCATGCATTAGCATAAATCGGGCCATGTTGCTTTAAACAACATGCGATTTACTACGCTCTTACATGAATTGGAGCACAACTATCTAACCAAATAAGACTAAGGTTTTTATAAATCGATTGACTCGACCCAAAAAAAAACTAATTACAAGTGAATTACAAGAGATGACTCGATAAGCAAAAGGTAATTACAAAATGCAAAACAACGATGAATAAACGATATAAAGATGAAGCAAGAATGACAAAAGGCACGGCCAAGCACACGGCCCCAGGCACGGCCACCCTAGTTCCTAGGTTAGGTTCATTAGGTTAGATAGATTTGCAAAGCGATATAGGATATACATTAGACATTGATGATAAAAGAGGTCAGAAGGCTTCGCCTAAAACCGAGTGTTCTACACGGCCTAAAAGGGTCTAATTAGGTCAAGTTCGCTAATTACGTTAACTCGTCGAGTGTTAATAAGAAGGTGCTAATCACGCACTCTTATACTAGCGAGAAATTAGGTGAAAAGAGAGATGCATTCAATTAGGTTATAGAATTATTGGTCGATTTTAATGCTTTGTCGAAGCACTCTAACATGTCTAATTAGGTTATTTAATCGATCTAAAGTCGTCTAAATGAATCATATGTTAACAAACAGGGGTCGAACTAACATGCAACGGGTCCTAGGGTAGGTCGAATTGAACGAAACAAGCAAGGGGTCAAAAGCGAGGAACGAAGTTAGGATTCGTTTAATGCCCTACCTTGAACACGAGGATATGTAAATGAGATGGGGGATATGACCGACCGATGTGGCGGATTTCTTTCCCATCTCAAGTCAACGCGGGTGTTCGTGGTGGTACTTTAACTCATACTCGGACTAAACTAGTTTCATAGTTAACGATATCAAACGACAAACAAAACGATAAACAACGTAAAACGAACAATAAAAAAAACAAAGATAAAAGAACGAAATAAAAAGGAGAAGAGGAGGATTTGATGCACCCTCAACCTACATGTATCTTTGACACCGTATTGGGTCGTAATCGATGGTAGATTTTATCTCGAGAGGCCGTCGTCGACGAAGGAACAAAGCAAACAACACGTTTTTTGTAAGTCTGGACAGCAACTTTCAAACTGCAATTTCTCACTTGTTTCACGGTGAAAATTAGATTTAAAAGATGTTTCGAAAACTATAAAGAGAGTAGAACAAAGATATTAAAACAAACCACGCTCGTTCTGAGTTATTGGGCATGAAAAACGAGCACAAACAGAACTGGACAGACAGGAAAAGCCGCGAAAACAGAGTGTATGACACTCTGTTTTTCGAGGGGATTCGTGTACTCTCAAGGTCATTTTGGCTCGTGAATCTTTATCTAAGATGTAGATGGATGTTATATGGTTAATTAGGAACAAGAAACTCGAATTTTAATGGAGATTTGAAGGGAGAACGAATGGTATTTCGAGAGAGACACAAACTGTTTCTCAGTTTGGATGTATCGGTTTTGTCGAGAGTTTTGAGAGGCAATTAGGGTTTGTTTTTGGAGATTAATGCTGGTGAGTGACGGTAGTATGTATCGAGAACTTAGAGGAATGAATTTATGGTGAAGGGGGGGGTATTTATAAGGAGTTTCGAAGGGTAGAAGTAGGGCAACAAGCAGTCGGGCCTGTTTCGCATAGCTGCTGCCCATCAGCTATTCGTGGGGTTTTTAGGGTTTGTATGGGGGGTTTTCTTGGTGGTTAAGCTAAGGTAATATGGGTAGTATATTAGGGTATGGTGTAGGGTTAATGGGAACGGGTTTAGGTGGTGTTTGGAGCGGGTTTTGGGCTCGGGATTGAGCACGCAAAACAGGGGGGCTGTTTGTTATGTGGGCTGCTTGGGGAGTATTTGGGACGGGAATTGGATGGGTTTTGTGGTGTTCTAGGTGCTGGGTTGTTGTGGGTAATGTGGAGCACGGGTTGGTGGTGATAGGTTGTGGGTTTGGACCAAGTTTGAGTCGGTTTAGAAGGGCTTTCGATGGGCTATACAAACACGGGTAAAGGATGGAATTGGGCTGTGTTGGGGGATGTTTGGAACGAGATTTGGGATGTGGGTATGGGGGTTCGAACTGGGGTTGGATGGGTAGAGGCCTAGGTGGGTTAGTGTACTCGAGATTCGTGCCAACTCGTAAAGAAAACGGGCTCAAAAACCGAGCTATAATCGAGCTCCAAAACGCGTGGTTAAAACGAGTTTTCGATTTTCAAATTCGATTTTTCAAATCGATTAACACATTAAAATAAATGATTTTTCAAATCAAATATACTCATAAAATGATTTTTTAAATCAAATATTTATTTTATTTTCAATAAAATAAACTTGAGAAAATAAACTCAAAATAAAGTAAAATGAATTCACCTTAAAAAAGCTTTAATTTAAATATCATTTAAATTAATAAAATACTCCGTCGACAACGCTCACTCTACATCGTAAAACGAACCCAAATAATGACAATGACAACTAATAAATACATGTGTCCTATCATCATCGGGTGTTTGTCGGGTTCTCTATAAATTCCAATATCGACGGATACGGGTATCTACAGGTTCATAGGAAGAGTTGGGTCCCGGAGCTGAATCGATTAGATTGTACAACACCTACAAGTCGACTTACTTTCCTCCTATTCAACTTCTATGCATGGTCTAACAAGACTCGAGTTGGTTTATATCTTACAAGTCAAGTTGAGTAGATAAGAGATGGTAAAAATGCAAGGATTCATAGGCTTAGCATTTCATCAAACATAACATGTGCATCAAACATAACATGTGCATAAAGTTGACATCACAACAAGCAAGCAATTTAATCATGTGAACATATTAGATTAAGCATTAATCAATCCCATGTTGGTTTCCCCTAATTACCCATTAATCCTAGCTAAATAACTACTCACTCATGATCAAGTTTAGCATGTTACCAAGGTTGTCAATCATATTAACAAGGTAAAACATGATGAACAAGTAAGAAAGATTAACAATAATTAAAACAAGGATTAAGAGGATTATACCTATGGAGATTCCAAAACAATAATGCAAAGAATAATGGAAGAAACTTGATGATTGATGGAAGGTTGTCAAACTCCCAATAATAACCCAATAATCTTCAATTACCCAACAATAAACTTGAATAATAAACTTGAACAATAATTATGGAAAGATTAATGTGTAATTTGTGGAAAGATTAAAGAGTAATCTATTCTAATCTACTCCTAATCTAATCTAAGAGAATTTCCTACTAAGAGAGCTTGATGAGATCCCCCTCCTCCAAAACTCCTTTTGGATTATTACAAATGGGATATTTATAGTGGAAATTAGGTGGATGCATTAGGGTTAACTAAGGGCTAAACTAGTAATTACACTTTTTAGATAGAGGAGGGAGAAGCCGGTATTTCTTGAAGGAAGGGCTTCTTTCTTTGAAGCTTGAAGAAGACGAAAATGTGCTGGGCTGGAATCCGGGCGGTTTGGTGTCGGGACGGACGGATTGGCGCAGAGGAAAACGGGCGGATTTGGGTGAAGACGCACGGATTCTGTACATTAGGGACGGCCGGATTCTAGAGAATCCGCACGGGTTGGACTGCAGTTCTCGTTTTCTCTTCTATTCTTCCCTTTCCTTCACTCCCATTTTATTCTTGTAAGCTTGGTCTTTAGTTCTTGCTTCCTCCTCATACTAGTCCATCGAATATCGTCAAATAGCTTCCGAATACGCACGAAAGACGGGAATTTCCGCTTTATTATCTTCTTTCCTAAAAATCATATAGAATGCGATAGAAAAGCAAATAGGAAGGTTTTGACGGATAAAATGGCCATGAAATGCTATAATAGTATGCAAAATAGGCTCAATTAGGGGACTAAATGTGCGCAAATAATGGTCACATCAAATATCCCCAAACCGAACCTTTACGCGTCCCGAGTAAAGAGGTGACAAAAACTAGACCTTTATTTAAACTATCCTAATATAGCCGATGTGAGACAATTAGCGGGTCTCACTCCGCCCCTTCAACTCACAACAAGACAACCATGAGGTAGGATGCCTTCTTGCAAGGCAAGGTGGGTCTTGCCAAAATGGCGACACATCCAAACATTAAAGCACACAAAATCAAATAATGGATGCATCTACAAAAGGAATAGCCACTTCCTCATCGAGTGGCGGAGGCAACTAGAAGAGAACAAATTTAAGAGAATATAATCCATCACAAATACTAGTTCAACAAATTACTAAGACTAAGAGGATGGCACTAAATCACCTCTAAATGGTGTTAAACTAGACTACTTTCGTCCTCAATTTCCAAATGCTTTCGTCAAGAGCGATCGGATGGTGGTGGAATGATGATCCCTATGATGCTAGTAGCATATGACATGACAAGTCTCGAATTCTCTACAAAAGTAAAGGTCATGGATCGTCCCAAGCTCGACAAAGTGGTTTGACAAAAAGACTTTTTGGGAATGAAATGCTCAAGTCTTTATAAACAAGGGTGGATATGACTAGTATTCAAAATTGTCCTCATTTAACTTTCACATTTCAAAAATTTAAGATGGGGTTTGTCCCTTCCGGGCTAGTGTCCTTTGCTTTCGCCAATCGCTTATTAGGCAACCGGTTAACCTCTAGACAATAGCTTTTCGGGGTGATAGTCACTCTGTCTCTGGGCGGCCGAATTCACAACCGTGTGGGGGCCCAATTCAATGGATCCCGCTCCAAAGCACATCGAAGTGGTACGCCTCCATCAAAACAATTAAATTTCTCAACATTTCAACATTTCAACATTTCATAACATTTGAGGTTTCCTTGGCATTAAATTACTTCCACATGAAAAAATTCTTTGAAATGAGCACTTCAAGCTTATTGATAGAAAATATTTTTGGGTTGCCTTACCACAAGGTCAATCAAGGTCACCTAGACAAGTTAACCAAGTCCACATCGCATCACGGGGTTGGATAGGTGACTCACATGCAAACCCTTGACTAGGCTTTGGGTCATGGGTCAAAAGACACTAGTATGACACTATCTAGGGTGTTTTACAACCATTCTAGTAGGCAAAGTCTTAAGTTGAAAAAGTATTTGTAATGGGTTAGTTGCTCTTGTCAAAGTTCTCAATTAGGCACTTTTCAAAATATTTTATCTAAATGCAACTACATGCAATGATGCAACTAATATATTCATCCTAATGCAAGTGATTCTATCAACTAATATGACATATAAACTAAATGCAAGTCCTAAGTTCACATTGTTATACCGCATCAATCAAAATAAAGCCACATAGTCATTAACATAAAGAGGAAAAAGGAGATTGGAAAGATCATACCATGCGGTCTTCAATATCCTCATGTCTCGGATGTGGCATGGTCGATCAATGTGAACAAGGATAGAATAAACACAATATATACAATAATATATACTTGACTACACTACAAAGGAAATGAACATGTTTTTGATTTTTTCAAATTTTCAAATTTTTATGGTTTTTGATTTTATGAAATTAAAAGACATATTTTTCGGATTTTTCGAAATTTTTCAATTTTTATGTATTTTTGGAATATAAATTCCCATCCCCCACTTTATTTTGGACATTGTCCTCAATGTACATGTAGGAGTAGGAATGAAAAAGAAATTACATGTTTTTTGGATTTTTGAATAAATGCAATGATATGATATGAATGCATGCATGCTCTAACTAAATGCAATTCTATATGACATATGTAACAAATGAATGCAATCTAAACTATACTATATGATGCATTGAGTCACCTATGATCAAACCTCCCCAAACCGATTTAAACACTATTTCTAGTATAGAAAAGAATTGGATTGGTCATTAGTGTTTATGCATGAATTCTAGTCTATATGCAATTAACTACATGAATCACGTGAGATATATTACAATGCAAACTATACTATATGAACTAACTAATGCAAATGAAATATGATACAAATGCATGTGAAAACTACACTAAATGCAATGTGTGTACAAAAGAGAGAGGGAGAGATGGGTATCATACAATTGGAGGTGGTGAGGTAGTCCTCTTTCACTCGTCATCTTCATCTTGATCATAGCCATAATGATGAGAGCTCCCGGCTTGGTCATACCTGCTTGCTTGTCCCCAATACCCTCCTTGGTCAAATTCTTCCTCTTGACCCAAGTACCCTCCACCTTGGCTAGAATGCCCTCCGCCGTCGTGACCCCAAGCTTGGTTCCCTTGATTTGGGAACAAGAGCTCCGGTTGTGCCCAAGAGGGCTTAGGACCATTGGGGTCAATATACCCTTGTTGAGTCACGTTATAGTATTGGGGATAAAGGGCCAAGTAGTTGTCGACCCTCCCGTTATGCACCCCGAGGTCCACTCTATTCATGAGTGCCATCAAATCATTAATACCCGGGGTATTGGGGATTGCCGGCTCAAATTTGGTATATGGGGTAGGGTATGGTGGGATAGGTACATAGAAAGGTAGGCGAATAGGCCTTCCCGGTCCTCCATGTGGTATTTGGCGGTGCGGCTCTTTCCTTTGAGGGGGATTGTCAAGAATCTGGATATCAAGGAGGTAGCTTGGTGGAGGCGAGTATGGCTCAATCTTGGGTCAATGCCCGGTATATTCCAACCTTCAAGGATCATTGAAGTGCATCCTTTGGTGTGCCACTCTACACTCCCATTTCGAGTGTAGTTACACCATCGGTGACTGTTGAAGATGGTGTGCTCATCAATCAAAGTTCTCCCCTCAAGAGGAGTATAGGTCCCTCGGGCATTGAACCCGGGACAAAGGTGGTGGGCCAAAATAGTAATTAGACCTCCCATCACGAAGGTCTTGAGTTGGGTGGTTCCTTGAGCAAAATAATTGAACCTAGTAAGTATCTCAAGTGGCGTATTGAAGTTATAACGCCTCACCTCTCGAACATTCAAATAGGATTCAAGAAAGGTTAAATCAATGAGAGTACACCTATCTTGTTCGTACCTCTCATTGATGGTACCGGCCACAAAGCGCTCGGTGAATCGAATCACCGGATGTTGGATGACGAAGGTGTGGCAATGCTTTGGGTGGATAAAATCCCTCCCGGAGATAACCTTCCAAAGAAGGTCCACACCGAAATTATCGGGTTTTTCGGTATAGTTGGTGGGCACTACAAGACCGAAAACATAGGCGAATTTCTCAAGTGAAAGATGATGGTCTAGGTTGTACAACCTAAACTCCATGCCCATATCGGTGCGGGTATTTGTCATAATGCGAAGGCTACTCAAGAATTCAAGAGTGGGACTAAGGTACGTCTCCTCATGGGCATGGAAAAGTTTCCCAATGCCAAGACCATTAAAGAACATCTCAGTAGGGTACCTTATCTTAAGGATTTCCAACACCCTAGTATCTACGAATTGAGTGGGTTCGTAGTTCTTACCTAGTAATTTGACAAAGTTCATGGGGTGGTCATCGGATTCAAATAGCACCTCTTGGAAGTAGTCGAGTTGTTCAATTCCTCCCCTCATTAGGGGTTGGGTGCTCCTTGGTAGTACTACCTCCCGTGGCATTGAAGAGGTTGATCCCTTGCGCTTCTTTCCGGTGGATTCAACCAATTTCTTGGCCTTTCCCTTGGTGTTTATCAATGGCGCCATTTGATGTAGGTGATGGGAGTGTTTTTGAGAAGGGGTGTGATTTTGAGGATGGGGAGGAGTGTTTTTAGGGTTTGTTAAGGTGAGGAAATGAGAGAGAAAGGGGGTGATTATATAGAAGAAAGAGGGAATCCGAGCGGATAAGGGTGGGTCATATCCGGTTTATCCGAAAAAAACAGGACAATCCGAGCGGATTTCCTTCGGGACGGGCGGATTGTGAGAATAGAAGACGGGCGTCTTCGCTCGAATCCGGGCGGATTCTAACACAGCGATTTTTCTCGGTTGAGAGGAGGGAAAAGACGGGCGTCTTGGATCTGGGACGTGCGGCTTGGTCGGGACGGGCGTCTTGGGCTAAATCCGCCCTTCTTCTGCTACAGCGCAAAATCTCGTTCTTAGATGACATACGGGACGGACGTCCTGCGAAGAATACGGACGTATTGTCCCAGGACGGGCGTTTTTGCTTGAATCCGCACGTCTTCTTCTTCAGCGCCAATCATTCCTTCGCCGTGGGCCCTGGACGGGCGTCTTCCTCTAAATCTGGGCGTCTTCAGCTTCTTTCCTTCTTTTTTCTTTCTTTTTCGTGCAATAACGTACCCTTTCGCCGATTTTCTCTTTTTCCTTATCTTTTTCTGAAATTTGTTCATTAGACATGTAAGATGACTCTCTCTCTCTCTCTCTCCTCTCTCATGCAGGAAATTAAATGCAAATGCAATAATGTACAATATTATACAAAGTAAAGGGTCCAAGAAGTATCTTACAAATGGTGGTTTGAGATAGGACTCCACCAAACTAGTTCAAATTGTAGAAATTCTTATCCATAGAGCTCAAGGCTCTTAATAAGAGATCAAAAGCTTGTGAACAAGCTCCAAATAAGCATAAATATGGGTTGCTCAATTTGAATATGAAATTTGGCCAAGGAAGCTTGTAAAATGTTCTTTCCCTTGCTTTGTCCTTAGCGTTAGAGCTTTCCCGATGCTTCAAATAAACAAGCCCGTGATTCTTGTCAACACTAAGCATGAAGTGTGGTTCATTTTCATCCGTAGACTTCCACTTACCAACTTCTTCTTCAATCTCGGTGATGATGATAGCATTTTGATTATTCAATCCTTCCAAGGTAGAAGGAGAATTTTCATGGCATTGATGATTGGATACCTTAGGAGTTGAGATTGTGGGTGCCAAATCTTCACAAGTGGCCTCACGAGCAATTTTCTCTTTGAGCTTTTTCACCAAGTAGCTCTTGTATGAAACTTTGGCCTTTTGAAGAAGATCTACCATATCCTCTTCAATGATCATTGGCTCCATGATAGGTGTCAAGTGGTCTTCATGAGGAATAAAGGACGGACGTTCTTTTTCATGATAGGGTATCTCAAATGTCTCAAGGATAGGCTCCTCAAGGAAGGTGATATTACGAGTCCATCCATTAGGTTCATCATCATTGTTGCTATCTTCATATGAATCATAAATGGGGGCTTCATTTAACTCTTTCTCCAACAACCCAATATTCACTTCAAAGGACACACCCTCATACTCACAAAGGTTAAGAGTACTTGGCTTACTCAACCTCATGTCTTCCTCATCAAACACAACACTTTCGTAGTCACAAGAGCTCAAGGAGATTGGCTCTTCCCATTTCTCACTTTCCATATCAAAAGTGACTACTTCAAATTCGCATTTATGCTCAATGTCTAAAAAACGGTGGGGAGTGATTGCTTGGGATTCTTTCAATTGGGCAATTTGGATCTCCAATTCCTCTCTTTGGGCAACAATGCCCTGAAGAACATTATCCCTTCTTTGTCTCTCTTCTAGCATTTGTTTGAAGAAGTTTTGTTGATCTCCCATCATTTGGAGAATCACATTTTGTATGGGTTCATCTTCTTGTTGTGGGTGGGTGTGAAAATGGTTGTATTGTGGCATTTGGAATTGGTTGTAAAGTGAGTTTTGGGTGGTTGGTTGTTGTGGGTATTGGATGTGGTGATTTTGGTGGGAAGAATTGGGGTAGTAGTTAGGATTTTTATTGTACGAATAGTAAGGTAGGTTTGTGTTGACTTGCTTCTCAAACTCCCCATACCCATAGTCATTCTCAAAGAATCCACCACATACTTCATATGTCAAGTCTTGAGCCATCATAGCTAAGACAAGGAAACAACTACAAGGATGGAAACTACACAAAAATGGTAAGAACAACCCTTGAGGAACAAGTTCCTCAAGGTGAAAGCAAAATTAAAATAGACAAACAAGTAAGAACTTAATCACATAGCACCATCCCCGGCAACGGCGCCATTTTTGATCCGGTTGATGTCGTCACTCATCCAATCAAACAAATTTATAATACTCAACATACAACTAGTTAGTGGTAAGTCGAGGTCGATCCATGGGACGGTGTGCTTTGGGTTCTAAGTCTATCTATCTCAATTTATGCTAGTGTCACGATTTGTTTGGGTTTGTAGTTGTGTTTTAGACTAATAAAAGCAATAAAGTATAACAAACAATAAAGGAAGAATGTAAACAAATGGTTAAAAGTGCCAGGATATCATGGGGTCATAGGGGATTCATGGTGTTGATCATACAAACATGTTTACAATTATATGCAAGCAATTAATGTTGTGGAGAAACCGAGTTGGTTTATGTCTTACGGTTCATAGGAAGAGTTGGGTCCCGGAGCCGAATCGATTAGATTGTACAACACCTACAAGTCGACTTACTTTCCTCCTATTCAACTTATATGCATGGTCTAACAAGACTCGAGTTGGTTTATATCTTACAAGTCAAGTTGAGTAGATAAGAGATGGTAAAAATGCAAGGATTCATAGGCTTAGCATTTCATCAAACATAACATGTGCATAAAGTTGACATCACAACAAGCAAGCAATTTAATCATGTGAACATATTAGATTAAGCATTAATCAATCCCATGTTGGTTTCCCCTAATTACCCATTAATCCTAGCTAAATAACTACTCACTCATAATGAAGTTTAGCATGTTAACAAGGTTGTCAATCATATTAACAAGGTAAAACATGATGAACAAGTAAGAAAGATTAACAATAATTAAAACAAGGATTAAGAGGATTATACCTATGGAGATTCCAAAACAATAATGCAAAGAATAATGGAAGAAACTTTATGATTGATGGAAGGTTGTCAATCTCCCAATAATAACCCAATAATCTTCAATTACCCAACAATAAATTTGAATAATAAACTTGAACAATAATTATGGAAAGATTAATGTGTAATTTGTGGAAAGATTAAAGAGTAATCTATTCTAATCTACTCCTAATCTAATCTAAGAGAATTTCCTACTAAGAGAGCTTGATGAGATCCCCCTCCTCCAAAACTCCTTTTGGATTATTACAAATGGGGTATTTATAGTGGAAATTAGGTGGATGCATTAGGGTTAACTAAGGGCTAAACTAGTAATTACACTTTTTCGATAGAGCAGGGAGAAGCCGATATTTCTTGAAGGAAGGGCTTCTTTCTTTGAAGCTTGAAGAAGACGAAAATGTGTTGGGCTGGAATCCGGGCGGTTTGGTGTCGGGACGAGCGGATTGGCGCAGAGGAAAACGGGCGGATTTGGGTGAAGACGCACGGATTCTGTACATTGGGGACGGCCGGATTCTAGAGAATCCGCACGGGTTGGACTGCAGTTCTCGTTTTCTCTTCTATTCTTCCCTTTCCTTCACTCCCATTTTATTCTTGTAAGCTTGGTCTTTAGTTCTTGCTTCCTCCTCATACTAGTCCATCGAATATCGTCAAATAGCTTCCGAATACGCACGAAAGACGGGAATTTCCGCCTTATTATCTTCTTTCCTACAAATCATATAGAATGCGATAGAAAAGCAAATAGGAAGGTTTTGACGGATAAAATGGCCATGAAATGCTATAATAGTATGCAAAATAGGCTCAATTAGGGGACTAAATGTGCGCAAATAATGGTCACATCAAGGGCGCCACCCCAATGTTGAACCCCAATCATCAGAATTCAACGACGATCGAAGACGGTAACGTAGAATAATGCACCCGTCTTGACCCCCAATCATCAGACATCTGAACTTCTGCAGACAACACCCAATGATCAACACTTCATCAAAGGCTGGACAAAGGCCGCCAGGGAGTAACACAGCGCGACAAGGACAAGGCAACAGATGTCTCTCCTCCTCCTCCTCTAAGGTCTCACCAACGGACCCAGTGGGCCCAGAACACTCCCCTGCAATCAGGACAAAACAGAAAACGTCAGCTGAAATCTCGGCATGACAACGGCACAAAATGGACAAATCCAAAAAAAAAAAAAAATTGCAAATGCAAAACAAAAACAAGGGCAAGCCCGCCCAAACCCAACCAACAAAAACCGCAAAAAAAATGACTCGCCCTTCTTTTCAAGCAAAAGACGAGTCAAAACAACAACAAAAATTTTCAAAAATCACCCAACACCTCAAGGCCCGTAAAACAACAACAAAAATTCTCGACACAATTGCGTATTTTTCCTAGCTCAAAAAGGCAATTTTATGCCAATTCAGGCACAAACAGGTCAAAAATTCAAAATACGACCACAACAAAGCAACATGATTTAATCACGTCTCAAAGTGACCTAAACTACCGTTAAGGTCCATCTCAAGACAAACTGACTCAATTTGAGCCCAAGCGGACGCTTATTTCATCAGACACAAGACCGTCACAAAAAGGCAAAAACTCAAATTTTGCCCACAACACCCAACGAAGGTTCAATATGGCAAAGACGGTCTTCCCCGACTACAATACAACCTAGTGGGGCCCACAACTCAAGCAAACAAACTTGGCATTTGCGAAATAAGACGGTTTTTTCGTCTCATTCACGTTTTTCGAGCCTAGGGAGCGGGAACGGGGACCAAAATGCAAACTAAAAGCACCCCTATACTCCTAAACAGGTTTCTAACCTAATGCAATCATCAATTTCACTCGAAAGTGGGCTAAACAGAAACGCCCAATTCAATTTTCGAAAGTTTAGGGTCTCGCCCTAATTCAATTAACCAAAAGACAAACAAATTCAAATGGATTCAAGAGGATTTACATACCTTGAGAAGACATGATGACAATGGCACAAATGCAAGCGATAAAGCAAGGTCGAAAATGGCAATTTTTTGTGATTATCGTGTGTTGTGTCGAAGAAGACGATGGGAATGGGGAGCTTCCTATTCTCGCGTCTTTTTACTGAAAATAGGGAAGCTCCCTTCATCTCTCAAAAATGAAAACGAAGTAGCGAAATTCAAATTCGCTATTTTCACAAACTTTCAACGACGGCAATAAAAACCGTCATCTTTCAAATACAAAAGTCAATAGTGAAATTCAAATTCGCTATTTTCATAAATTTTCAACGACGACATTAAAAACCGTCATTTTTCAAATACAAAAACAAAATAGTGAAATTCAAATTCACTATTTTCACAAATTTTCAACGACGGCATTAAAAACCGTCAACTTTCAAGTACAAAAATAAGTAGTGAAATTCAAATTCGTTATTTTCACAAATTTTCGACGATGGCACTAAAAACCGTCTTCTCTCAAAAACGAAAACGAAGTAGCGAAATTCAAATTCGCTATTTTCATAAACTTTCAACGACGGCAATAAAAACCGTCCTCTTTCAAATACAAAAATCAATAGTAAAGTTCAAATTCGCTATTCTCACAAGATTTTCAACGACATGTTCAAACCTCAAACAAACAGCATTAAAAACCGTCAAACCTTCAAAGAGGGGTGGTGAAATTCACTACCTTTCACAAATCTCAAATCATGGGAAGACGAAATTAAAATCGTCCTCCCCAAACACACGTCAGATGGCGGAATATACATCTGTCTTTTTTCCACAAAACAAACGGCAATAAAAACCGCTATCTCTCTTCGAGATTCAAGATCACCGCCGACCACGGGAGTCAATCTCACCAGCCTACCCCTTTCCAGCGCCACAGACATTATCTGATATAAACGCCAAGATTCCCCAATAGGATATCGGAGGCTCCCTCGTGGAGCCTGCTAACTCAAAGAACTTCTCGAAATAGGCCCGTCCAACGCGACTATTTCCCACAATCGATCAATCGACATTCAACATGGCTGGCGAGCCCCAAAACGCAACACATTCAACATGGCTGGCGAGCCCCCAAAACGCAACACATTCAACACGGTTGGCGAGCCTCAAAACGCATCGCATTCAACGCGGCTGGCGATCCCCTTCATATCTGCGACGCGGCACTTCATATCCGCAACGCGGCTGGCGAGCCCCTTCATATCCGCAACGCGGCTGGCGAGCCCCTTCATATCCCCGAGCGGCTGGCGAGCCCCTTCATATCCGCGAGCGGCTGGCGAGCCCCTTCATATCCGTAACGCGGCTGGTGAGCCCCTTTATATCCGCGTGCGGCTGGCGAGCCCCATCATATCCGCAACACGGATGGCGGGCCTTTGTCCGCAAATAAGAAAAGACCCAAGGACATATCCCGAAGATGCCTCAGGTATGACTCCTTCTTATGGCTGGCGAGCCTTTGTACGTAGTCTAACGGACTTTAGCAGACCTGCACGGACAGTCGACAGACTCTAAACTGTTCCCGATGATAGGTCATTGACTCGTATCCCCGAGTCGCCTTGGCGTCGCCCTTCCCGACGGCAGGTCCTCGGCCCGAACCCTTTCAAGCCGCCTCGACATCGCTTCGGTCTCCAGGTTGTAATGTTCGATTGACTTGGGGGCTATACTTTGATTTTCGCCCTGTCCAAGCCTCAGTCAAAGTGGGGGCTCTGTAGATACCCAGTGTCTGTCAAGTGTCCAACAAACACCCGATGATTATCGTACTACAACATGCTTAGGAATTGCATCGTTGAATCGACAATTTTGTACAACTATACGTCGGAAAACTTAAAACAATTTCGAAAACAAAACATTTCAAAACTTTTCAAAAGTACCTGGAGTGTTTAATACATAACGGTTGGGTTACAATGACACTAATTAGAGTCAAAACCGACACCAGAACAAAACCCGACTCAAAATTCAAATCCCGACTCCAATAACGAGTCAAACCGAGTCAAACATAAAAAACAAAACTTTTCAAGACTTCTATGTTAAGTATTCCCATAATACTTCATGGTCAAGTACAAATCATATCATCCAAAACATAGGATAGAACAAATCATGATTTCAATTGCGTGATAGTGACAAGACACCTCGAAGACCCGCGAATTGGCTCGCACCTCTTCGAGCAGCCCATGCGGTCACGTCGCTCAAAATGCACACAACCACCCATTTCTCTATAAATACCCACCTTCACACACCATAACACCCTACGCGAGTGTCCGCCACCTCATTTATCCCTTAAAATTCTAGACTCGACTTCTCAAGTCAGAAACCGACACGTGTTTTCGACCTACCGATCGAAAACAAAAAGCCTTACACATTGTTTGGTACCGTCATCGTGCATTAAATCACTTGAATGACCATCTCGACCAACTACACCATCACTAAACTTAAAACACTCTTTTACATTGCTAAAACGGTTTTCAAACCGAGTTTTTCGGCCAAACAAGTTGATATACTTTCGTCGATTTCTCGTCTCAAGCCTAGCATGTAAGTATTAGGGTGTAAAAATCCTCTTCTATCATGTTTCTCATCTGTTTTATGACTATAACATGCTAAAACATGCATAACATTATTCAAATATGGGATAAATGAGCCAAAACCGAATTTTGGCCGGAGACAGGGGCTGCTTGTCTAGCAGTAGGGCTCGCGCCTAAAGCCCCTCTCAGACCTTAATCCAGCCGTGTTTGGTTTCATCTTCCCCTTTAAATCATTTCTTATTTGTAATCGATTTTTTACCATTTCAAATATTTCAAATCATTTCTTTCATGATAAACTTTTAACCATAAAATATATTTTTTTTCACCCTTGGTTCCTAATACCATGAAGGTTTAATTCGTATTTCGGTGATAATATTTGGTTAAATACAAATAAAAGGTATTTTAAAACCTTTTATTTCATTTCTTTACATTTTTAAAATAAATGCATTAGTCATAAATACAAAATCATCCTTGGTTCTACATACCATGTCGGATTTTAACCCGAGTACGATGATAGACATTAACTAATCACAAACAAATGAACTTAAAACAATCAGTTCATAATCATTTTCAAAACTATTCATGTCAAGCTTTTGCAAAACCAAAACCGACATCGGATATTGTCAAAATAATGATAATTATTCAAGTCTCGTTCTTCACATCAACACAAAAGCTGTCTAACGACCTTTTCAAACCAAGACGGGTTCAAACACCCTCTTTTCAAACCATTTTACAAACCTTTTAATGGTCAAAAGACGTCCCTTCAACCGTCCGTTGACCCGCGCCTAAACAGGCTAATCATTTTCCCATTTTCAAACCAGGACAGGCCTGTTTACATCGCCTGATGGCTCGCGCCTATATAGGCTGCCTGATGCAGACTCTGTTTCCTTCCAGCACTTGTCTAGGATGATCCCGACTTCGGTTAACCCGAATACAGGACGGATTAGATGACAAATCTGCCCATTTTACATTGTATTTGCAAAATGCCTTACTAAGACAAATGGATCACGTTATGCACCATAAACCTAACTCGGTAAATGGATGTTTAATTTCCATCTTGCATGCAAATCAACAGTAAATACAACTCGACGTCAAATACTTGATACTTGGATTAAACAACCGACATAAAAAGCTCACATGTTAGGTTCAAACTTGTGGATGCGCATTCATGCATTTACCCGTTTTATCAACTTTTGCATTTAACCAACCAAGATCGATCAGTAGAGGCCGCTACCGCGGGCGCGATTGGGTGTCTGATTAAAGGGCTTCCCAATACGTACTTTCACCTCTTACTCAGAAACTTTGGATAGTGGACGACCTTATCCAGGGCGTACGAGAGTCATTCTAGAGATAGGATGCTAAAGAGGGACGATTCCTTATCTTTAGTACTTATGTCAAACACCGCTTTTTGCCTTGGTTGACCTAGGTATAAAGTGGATTCGAACGGGTTTCAAGCATTCCACAAATGCTTGGTGGCGACTCCGAACATCTCTTGCATCATTTCGAGACCCTTGCCGAGACGAAACCGACCGATCTAAAACGATCCGGTTGAAAGCATTTTTACGCCGCCGAGCGTGGCTTTCAAAAGACCGCTGCATGTCCACAGATCGGTTGGGTGTTACAGGTGGCTATGTCCACACTACTACTAAACATAGTTAAAGGCCCAACTTCATTTGAAAATCTCAGGACAATAAACGAAAGAATATACCCTTCATATAAGGAATCTTGCTTTGCCTATTGCTTATTAAGTGATGACAAAGAGTGGCACGAGGTTATGAGCGAAGCAGATAGGTGGGCTATGTCATATCAGCTCAGGGAACTATTTGTCACGTTACTATTCTTTTGTGAGGTAACAGACATTAAGACTTTCTGGGAGACCAGCTACAGTATGCTCTCAGAAGATATTGAGAGAAGAAAAGGGAAGGCTTTCAACCACCTAACACTCATCTTCCAAGAGGATGTTAAGCGGTCATACACCTTAATTGAAATCGATAAAGTGCTAATGAGATATGGCAAGACGTTAAAAGACATTAGGGAGATGCCACTTTCGAGCTTTGAAGACTTGAAAGGTATGGAGAATAAGCTTATAAGGGAAAAAAGGTTATACGAACACAGATAGCTGGACCGAGAATGGTCAGAGAAGGTAAGACAACTAAACACAGAACAATTACTTGTGTATGACGAGGTGATAGACGTTGTAAGTAATGATAAGGGAAGCTTTATGTTCCTTTATGCACACGGAGGAACGGGGAAGACATTCTTATATAGTTGTGAGATCCCTGAAAAAATCTCCTTTTTGAAATATATAAATAATATGGAGTCGTCGGTAGGTTTTATAAAAAACATACAAAAACAAATTTAACGGAAAAGTCCCTTTTGATCCCTTGAATGAGGACTGATCCGTCACTCCGGTCTAAACCAAAGATTGCGGATTCGGGGGTAAAGGTACGGTCAGGGAAGGTGTTAGGCACTCGGACCGCCCATCAAACTGACGGCCTCTATTATTTATTTGTAATATTATATATTTGACGAAATTTATCAAAAGAATAAGAAAAACGATACAAATTATATACAAAAAGAAATAAACTGAGTTAGTCAATACAATAAATAAACAAAATAAATAAAAGACAAAATAAAAAGAATTAAATAAAATAAAAGAGTAAAGAAAAACTTATTTGATGTCGGTACCCTCAGGCCTATGTGGAGGTTGACTATTAATGAATTTTGACTTTGTCGTAAATTAACGGCTCTTATGCGCTTATATGGAAAACTGGGACAATTTTTATGTATAGGTGATTTGATTGAAGCTGGAATAGAATATTTGAGACGGTATATTATAAAGTAGAATTTATGGGTCTTATGTGTATCGCTTTTCGTGAATCTTGTCTTCCTCGCCTGATGATGCAAGGGAGTATATATTTATACTATTTGTGGCTAGAGTTTAATAAGATATTGGATGTTCAAAAGGATAAAGCTTTCGGCAGTCAATTTTTATCTTTCCTAATCGTTTCACAATTGGGTTGACCGTGTTCTACCCATTTTCTAATTTTAGTGGCATATTCCGGTATTCCCTAGTGGGGCCTTAGATGTTAGCTGATTCTTGATGTTGTTAACATGGTAGGTAATTTGGTTGAACATATTGTGTGTTGCATGTTACGTAGCTTTGCCAAATAGATGGGCTATACCCCTTACTTCGATTAATGGGCCACTTAAACAAAAAAATGAGTAGCTAGTTGAAAGGCTTAATTATGAAACGGACCATCAATGTCGAAAAGAATAAAACACAATCTTACGAACAGTTTTATGCCATTTTAAGTGTCTTTTTGGAAAATAAGCGTAAAGAGCCTTTAATTATAACATTGTCAATTTTCATTTAGTTATTAAATTTGACCCTCATCATCGGGTACCCGTAAGGCTAAGTAGACATTTTGAGGTGTCTACAGAAGCCCCTACTTTGACCGAGTTTGAGTAAGACGAAGGTCAAAGTAGTCCGGTCGGGACAGATAAAGGATAAGAAACGTACCTGGGCCTCTTATGTTACCTGTCTGGAGTAGCTGGAAACTGGAACTGGCTTAGCAAAACTTTGTTTTACTAATCTGAAATGAAGCTGAAACTGGTGCAACGAAACTTTGTTTCGTTGGTTTGAAAATGGCATAGTGAAACTTTGTTTCACTGGTCTGGAAATGGTATAGCCAAACTTTGTTTAGCTTGTCTGAAACTGGCATGACAAAACTTTGTTTTGTCAATCCGGAATGGAGCTGGTAAAACTTTGTTTCACCAATATAGCATGGCATGGTAAAACTTTGTTTTTCACGGCCTGGCCCTGGAAAAAAAGCAAAACTTTGTTTCTTTGGTCTGAATCTGGAATAGCCAAACTTTGTTTAGGGGTCCGGATTCGGTAGAGCGAAACTTTGTTTATTTGTGCAGAATGGTTAAGCAAAACTTTGTTTCACTTAAGAGTGTACCTGCAAAATTTGATTTCACAAGCTCGAATGCGTGTCAGGGCCCGCCGACCAAGGAATTCAAAATTTTATTTTGAAATGGGATTAGAATGTAAAATTTTATTTTACAAACTAGGATGCAAAATTTTATTTCGCAAAAAGGCAAGTTTAGAGAATTTTATTTTAAGAACTTAAATGCATGTCAAGGCCTACCGACCATAGGATTTGAAAATTGCAAAATTTTATTTCACAAAAAAGGGCAAGTTCAGAAAATTTTATTTTAAGAACTTAAAATGCATGTCAGGGCCTGCCGACCAAAAGAATTTCAAAATTTTATTTTGAAAAGGGATGGATAAGATTGTAAAATTTTATTTTACAAACTTAGATGCGTGTCAGGGCCCGCCGACCGATAAATTTGAAAATTGCAAAATTTTATTTCGCAAAAAGAGCAAGTTCATAAAATTTTATTTTAAGAACTTAAATGCATGTCAGGGCCTGCCGACCAAAGGATTTCAAAATTTTATTTTGAAAAAGACTAAATTTGAGAATTGTAATTATTTTGACTGAAAGTCAAGAAATACATTGTGAAATTCCTTATGGGGTGGACCTGTTTCAATAACGTGTCTCACAATTGAAATAGGAATTAAGGACTTATCTTCACAAAATTTGGGAGAGAGAAATCATCTTTTACTTCCTGCATACCCAAACGATGAAACTTCCCACCTTTCCTGATTGATTTTCTTCAATTCATTTGTTCTTAGCTGTTTTTTTTTTTTGGGTTACAGTCGTCTATTATTGGTTGCCAGAGAAAACCAAATCAACACGATTCTTCAAGCAAGTAAAATTAGTGCTAATTGCTGTCATTCGAGCACCTGAATGGGATGAATTAGCGTGGGTTGCGCCATCATTGCAGCGCAGGATCAACGACGAGTGACTGTTGAGCCGCCATTTTAGCCCCCGATTGGCGATCGGATGACTGATGATGGAGGCATGGAGGCCCGTCGGATCTTAAGATTTTTGACCGGATTTTCTGTCAAATTGTAAGTGTTCTTTTACTGATTGATTTCAAATTCTTGCCTTTTATTTTTTACTGGTCTCGAATCAAGTTGTGGGCTTGATAATACGGCTGAACTGATAGCGTAATTGTGACATTAATGCAATTGATTAATCAAGTCGTGTGCTTGATAATACAATTATTCCGACTCAAATCGTAATTCAATGACAATGATAAAAATGCCAATGAAGTATAATGCTAATGAGACGCCAATGATGTATGTTGATGCACTTTTAATGTTCTTATAGACAACGAAGACAACACTAGCTAACTGACCATGCATTTTTCCCAAAAACAGACCATAGACGCATGACACACCGAGTTACTAGTCCGGTTTCTTTTCAAATTGAAATGTTCTATTGAGCATGATCCGGGAAAGGGATGGAGTATTCTAATCCTATCTTTTTAGGTGTTATGCCTATTGAACCATCATTGCTTTGTAAGTCCTTATAACTTTTTTTTTTTGGTCAGGGTTGTCGCCTAAATGTAGTCAAACATATGCGCTGAGTGTGTTTACTTATGCCCCTGGCCTTAGCTGAAACTCTCCACCCTGTGTTTTGTGGTATCCCCCTGTTACTTCTCTCAGCCCTCTGTTACTTCAGGTATTTTCCTGTGTCACTCACGCAGGTCACATAGCTAACATACCTGTTTTCTTCTGTTGCTTTCTTCTCTTTTTTTTTCTTCCGACCTGGTATGGGTCGTGATTGTGCCAACTTGTTTTCTTATTTCTTTTTGTTTTGCCTTGGATTTGAGATTCATATTGTAAAACGAGTTTTGCCCTCTTTACAGTAACAAGCTCGGCTAATTAAACAAAACTAATAGCATAGAAACAAAATACTTTTGTGACCGTATAAATTTAGTGTACATCCCCGAATTCTTAGATGCTAAACGAGGGTGACAAATAGAATGGAGTAGAAGGTTTTATGGTGTTAGAAGACACTGGAGACCTGTGTGCCTCTCTCACTCACCTAAATGAATGAAAGGATCGTCCCAAGAGGAATGGAGACAAAGTAACTGTGGATTGATTCGTCTGAAAAATGAAAAAATGACTACTCTGCAATTTGATTGCAAATTTGACTGGAATTGTTTTTTTTTTCTTTTTTACTAGAATTTTCTTTGTCTCTTTTTTTTTTTTTTACTAAAACTTTTTTTTTTTGTCTCTTTTCTTTTTTTTACTAGAACTTTTTTTTTGTCTTTTGAATTTTTGAGATTTTTGATACGGGATAAAATTGCAACTTTGGCTGGATTTTTTTTTTGTCTTGTGAATTTTTGAGACTTTTGACATTGGATTTGATTGCAAATTTGACTGGAATTTCTGTTTACTTGTGAGAATCTTCGGTGTGAGTATTTTTCAGCTTGCATTGGTACTTGAACTCACATTTTAAGTTCATTCTAGAGGTGATCAAATGTCCCAAGCCCATTGGCCCGACCCGGCCCAGCCCGCTTTTTTGAAGGGCTTGGACCTTTTATATTGGCCCAAAAAAGCCCATGGGTCGGCCCAAAAAAGCCCGATGTACTTTTGGGCCGGGTTTGGGCCAAGTATTTGGCCCAAATTTTGGGCCGGCCCGGCCCATATTTATTAATTAAGGAATATTTTTCTTATAAAATTTGTTTAAGTAGTGTAAATTTTATCTATAATTCCTTATAAACTCATGTATATATACTTATTGAGATTTAAAAGCGATGTTCACGTAACATAAATCATATCTACTAGATATGATAAAACATTATAATGTGTCGATGATTGTCTTTTATTCTATTTTTGGAGAAACATTATAAGTTGAAGGGATTATACTACTTATCTCGTTCGGTAAGTCGTAAATTTTAGGGCCCGAAAAGCCCATTTAGGCCCAAAAGCCCGATTTAGCCCATAAGGGCTGGGCTTGGGCTCGCTAAATAGGCCCTCTCATTTGGCCCGGTTCGGCCCAACCCGCACATGTGGGCCATTTTTATCATCCTGGCCGGCCCAAACCCGCATAGGCCCGGCCCATGATCAGCTCTAGTTCATTCTAAGGGACTTGTGGTCACCTATCTTGTTTTAAGGGCATGGAGTGTGCGCTCCCGTGTTTTATTTGGTAAGTTTGGGCACGGGTGTACTAGGAATCTGATTTTAATATTTTTGGGCTAATCTTCTAGCCTTAATGGAAATGGATGACAATATTTGCTAAAATGGTCGATCATATGAGTTTGTTCTCATCTAGTGGTCATTTGAGATATGAGAAATTGACAAATTTGGTAAATAGAGAGTTGTGCTCATTTAAACTAGTAGTCACATGAAGTATGGAAAATTAACGAATCAAGTAGAAAGATGGAATCTCCAAACATATAGGTCACCTAGTTAGAGACACGGCGATCAAGGAATTATCACACCACAGAAATGGAAAAGATGGTCTAGTGCACGCCCTCGTTTAGGCTGACTCTAAGAGGTCGATTGATCTACACTAAAGAGATACGCCCTAAAGTATTTCAAGTCTATTCTACTAGTTAAGGGTAAAAAGTAGAACAAGTGACTAATAAAAATGACATATGCTCGTTTTTTTCCACTTATTTAACTCAAAAAGGACTAGAATGGTCATATCTTAATTAGACACTTATGTAAACTAGTGTTTTTTTTTAGGTAATGTCAGGAACACTCGTATGAGATTATATGACTATAAGAGTGAATTTTCTTACTCTATTGACATGTTTGTTCTTACTCTTAGTTTTTTTTTATATATATGCAAGTGAGAAAGGACTTGGATGGTCCTAATTTAATCAAATTTTGATGGAAACCACATGTGAGTTGGTATTGTCGAGTCTTCCTGTACCCTTCTTTTGTTCCCAAGCTAGAGTGGCTATTAAATTAGGGTCTCGTTTACTCCTCCCTATCCCGGATCATGACATCTTAGCTTTTAGAAAATGATTTTATTTCTTTTCATTGCAGACAGGACTAGTATGGAGTAATGTATTGAATGTACATGTGTATGATGCTAGCTAAGACCTGAATGTGAGAATCTAATTTTTTTTACATGTTCTGCAATATTCTGCTCAGCAATAATGCTGCAAATGCAGGCCCTATATGAGACACCGTCTAAGAATGGAATTTACTATGTGAAGTGCGTGCGTCGAACTACCTATACTAAATGCTTAAATGGTGTGAGTGTCGCATGTAATCTAACACTAATATTTGACACGTGCAGGACTTGACGGACTATGATGCAGACGCTTCAATACTACTATACATATTACTATATGCTGATGCTCAGAGATATATGTGCAGATCCTTATGAGATGAAACATGAAGTGGGTAAGGCTAGTGAGTGCAAATGCATATGTATATGTACGTACAAATCTTAGTGCCAATTTATAGACCAAATTTGTTAATGTGTATGTACGTACATGATGCCGACGCCTACTGAGACACGTCTCTATATCAATGCCAATGCATATTAAACTACCTTTTTTTTTTCTTTTTGGCTAATTATTAATAATGGTAAGATTATAACAAACAAGACATACATAATATAACCTAACAAAGGTTCTACGGGATCTATGGTTAGGTTTGTGGGTAAGAAATTGGGTACTCACAACATTAAAATACCGCGAGGGTATCTCTTGCTTTTTTGCTCCCCAGTCATATGGACCAGACGAGTTGCCAAAACGCGACGTCATGAGGTGGAAAATATGTGTAATGCCTAGTCGGTCGAATGGACCTTCTAAGTATACAACATACTTTACCAAGGGTGAATAGGGATAGCTTAAATGGCATAATATTAACTTACGGAGAGCCTATGCCTTTTTTGTCTGAAACAATTATACAAAATCATGATATATAGTTAAAAAAAAAAGCAATAATAAAAAAAAATCATGACAAGAACATTCCAACGTTAGTTCAGGGCAAGAAAATGCTACTCATATGATGCTAATTCCTTTTTAGATATAAAGGTACAAAATAAGTCCACACTAGCGATCGATACGAAGTCAACAAAAAATTCCTGCATAATTAACTCATAATGGTTTAGCATGCATCAATATCATATTCTCATTGGTTTCTATTGCTCAAATTTACTCCTTTGCATACGTACCATACAAGCAGGTCTTGACAGAACCGAAAGAGGGGAAAAAACATGTCAAATATATAATATTACAAATAAATTTCAAGTCTTACCCTCTTATTAAATCCCCAGCGGAGTCGCCACTGTGAAATCCCTGAAAAAATCTTCTTTTTGAAATATATAAATAATATGGAGTCGCTAGTAGGTTTTATAAAAAACATACAAAAACAAATTTAACGGAAAAGTCCCTTTTGATCCCTTGAATGGGACTGATCCGTCACTCCGGTCTGAACCAAAGATTGCTGATTCGGGGGTAAAGGTACGGTCAGGGAAGGTGTTAGGCACCCGGACCGCCCATCAAACTGACGGTCGCTACTATTTATTTGTAATATTATATATTTGACGAAATTTATCAAAAGAATAAGAAAAACGATACAAATTATATACAAAAAAAATAAACTAAGTTAGTCAATACAATAAATAAACAAAATAAATAAAAGACAAAATAAAAAGAATTAAATAAAATAAAAGAGTAAAGAAAAACTTATTTGACGTCGGTACCCTCAGGCCTATGTGGATGTTGACTATTAATGAACTTTGACTTTGTCGTAAATTAACGGCTCTTATGCGCTTATATGGAAAACTGGGACAATTTTTATGTATAGGTGATTTGATTGAAGCTGGAATAGAATATTTGAGACGGTATATTATAGAGTAGAATTTATGGGTCTTATGTGTATCGCTTTTCGTGAATCTTGTCCTCCTCGCCTGATGATGCAAGGGAGTATATATTTATACTATATACTAGATTTCATGCCCGTGCGTTGCACGGTAACTAAATAATGTTCTGTTATTAAGTGAGCTTTTAGAAAATTTAAGTAGATAATATACCGACATTTAAAGTTGTTTGGGATATGTGAAACTTGTTCATCTGATGACCTCTTAATCTCTTATTGAGTTCGTTTCACATAGCTTAAGAGTTAGGAGTTAGTAGGTCTCTTGTAGGATTCTTATATGTTTCAGACTTTTAGTCTCTAGGATGACTTCAAATAATGTTCAATCAGTATAAACTTCCATGTCGCTCGAAATTGCACATTTAAATTGTATTATTGTATTGCTGTGAACATTTGATTGACCAAATACACTTGAATGAAATATTGAGAATTTCAAGGGTATAATTTTATGTAGAAGCTCTTAATTGTAAAAACACATATTCCCACTAACTAATGAGAGACCATGACTCGAGTCGCAAGTATGAAGTATTTGTTATGAAATATCGTTATATGTGTAATTTAAAAGATGAACCACATACTATAAAGATAACTAAACTACTAATTAAATTGAGGAGACACTCAGTCAAAAGCACTTAGTATATAATAGCCCATATTTGTGACAAATTTATTTATGGTTTGGGGAAATACGCAGCTATATTGGTAGGAGGTGGTCTCAAGATAAGCAACTTCTAGGAATTTCTAATTGCGCCAATGAGTGAGGCCTTTTTTTTATTAACAAATAGACCATTTCATTAATAAAGAGTCCTACGACATCTACAAAATATGTCAAATTTAATGAGAAAATGATAACAAATCTATAAAAATTACTTTTTATAATTAATTAATTTAATTAAATCTATAAAGATATTTTTTTAAAAGTATAAAATAGCGAGGAGCCAAAATAAAATTTATCCTACTCTTCTAAAAAATATTATAATAGTCTTACACAATCAGAATAAGGAAAATAGATAGGAATTTTAACTATTCAATTTGTATTAGAATTAAACAACATAATCTAAAAATCACATAAACAAAAGTTATAATAGTTATAATATAATCTTTGAGTGAATATAATTGTTATCAATCATCAAATGATCAAAATCAATTGCCAATTAACAAATACTTACAGCTGGTTGTGTAACCGACGCGTGTCGGTTGATTTATAGTTATAGTTTTAGTCAGCGTTTTTTCCCTTCTTTCCCCCACATTTTGGTGAAACAAACTGAAACAAATAAAAATCAATTTTATTGTTGCATGGAATCATACAATTAATTTATGCTATAATTTTCCCCCAATTTCTTCTCTCTCTCCTTGCTTTGAGACTTCATTAATGGCGTCTTCATTGCCCTAATTTCCCTAATTTATACGACACATCACACTCTTCCGCCTAATTTACCATCCTTCTTTATTATCTTCCTCTCCAAGTTACTAATCGTATATTACTCTGCAAGTTTCATAATTTCCTCATTCTTTTGTTTTTGATAATTTTGTGTGTTAGTTAATTCCGCCGTTTGTATAGTTGAATTTAACTTCTTAGTTTCATTTACTGATTCAAGTACGAAGTATATTTTTTTAGTTGTTATCGTTTCATTTTGTATTTTAATTAGTTGTTTTTAGCTTAATTAAGTATTGATTCATACTTAATATGCGTGTAGTCGATGTTAATTCGAGTTCAATTACTTTGGTTAGGTCGATTGTGTTATAATTTCTGGTTAGCTTAGTAATAGTTTTGGTTTATGGTTGTGAAATTGTACGTGAGGGTCCTTTGTTTCCTATTCGGTTAGCGTAAGGGTTAAGGGTAAAGCAAGGATTGAATCCTGCCGAGGGCCGAAACTTGTCGAGAAAGCTGTTGGTGGGGTTTTAGATAATTTAAGAAGCCAGGATCAAATTCTGCCAAGGCTTTGCTGTTGTTGTCATTTGTTGTTTTAGAGACCATTTGTCGGAGTGGGGTTTGAGATATTTTAAGAAGGTATTTAGAGGGTGTTGACGTATGTAGGATAATATAGGGAGGTGGAAATTAAATAACATAATCTAAAAATCACATAAACGTAAAAAAAAAATAACAATTATGATAGTTTATTAGGGTTTATATAGGAGGACGTGAATCAATTATCTTGAAGAAGAGCCTCCTGTTCATCAATGTAAAAAAAGAAAAGAGAACTATAATTAGATTCAGAATGAAATAAGCTAAAGAGAAGGAAAATCAAGATTAGATTCAAAATAACATAATCTAAATCACATAAACAAAAGTTATAATATAATCTGAGTGAATAATGCAACTACAAACCATACTACATACAGATATATCGAATGGATTCTGAAAATTCTTGGGTAGATTGCTTTATATTCTGAAAATTCTTGGGTAGATTGCTTTATATAGTCAATGCTTCGCATTGTACCTGCATTCAAACACAACAATAGTCATCACATAAATGTATACAAATCTATATAATATACGAATTATTAAGAATGAATAAAGATAATTAATTTGATTATTATGAAGTAAATCTGATGATGTTATGGGTCCTCATACAGTCATACGAATCTGCCTCATCTTCTTCACGAGCTTCTACTTGATCATGAACGACTTGTGTGACTTTGTATAAACAAAAGCATAGGTTAAAATTAATTTCATGGAAGATTATGATATAATTAAATTAAAAAAATGAATGGATATGGAGGAGAAATCACCATTGTTGGAGTCATGAACAATAATAATCTTCTTATATATATATAGATAATAATAAAAAGAAGAATTCTATTGCTGACGAAACTTTTCTATCTATGATTAAGTTAATAGCAAGATAAGACTTGGACTACTAAATTATGTTTATCTCTAAATATACCGATTTAATTATTTATTATGTATTGATTATTTTATTTAACTGTTTAAAAATAGCTGGAGTCTCTAGAATTGCCTGAAAAAAGCCTCTTTTATATATATACTAGATTTAATGCCCGTGCGATGCACGGGCCTCTTGTAATATTCTGTCTCTTGAACCACCGTTGAACGCCAAGTTATAAACTAACTACTACAAATGCCAACTCCCATCTACAAAAAGGCTCGATGCGAACACCAATTTTAAATTGACTAAATTACTCATCTTAATATATTTCTAATTTACTAAAAGCGCACTTGAATAGTTAAGATTAACTGCACGCAAGAATAATTAGTAACCAATCAAGGATTAATTTAGTAAATTGGTCATTTTTGTCGGGTTGGTATTTAAAATGCTCAACCGAAACCTGACCATATTAAATCTCGTGTCATGTTTGTAACATAAAGGGGTCAATAACCTCAATCCACATTCATTGATTCTGAGTCTTTCATATCGTATTTTAATTTCGGGTTATGCCATTGTTTGCAGCTCTAAATTAGTATACGTCCTATGTCCCGGTGAATATTCTACACTTACTTTATTTTGTGAGAGGGAAACAAAACAAATGTAAGTTATTAACTGAGACGGGGAAGTATATCACAATATCACCCCACCTCCTATATTATTGTCTTAAGCTCGTTACTTCAACTCACGATCATACCAAGAAATAAAATTATTTTCTATTGTGGAATATGGTACATTGTTCATAATTCTAAAGCTCGGATTATATCTCATGTCAATATTATGATATTTTATCTCATTTAAGTTGTAATTGCATTTTGAGCTTTACTCCATTGTTTTTTGTTAGGGGAATATTACTGTAATATTATCGTAATCGGAATAATATCAATATTAGAATAATTATATTATATTGCGATATTAGTTGATACGATTTAGATCTCGTGAGTACTATAAATGTCGAGCCAATGTAATCATTCGAGATACGAACGATTATCATCAATAATACAACGATTCCCTTTATGCTTTAATTTCTTCCCTCTCTATTTCTAATATTTTTTTTTTCTTTTTGAGATCATGTGAAGTTCCATTGTTACATGGACACCGACTTATTTTTTATCTTATTAATTTGCATTAATTTATTACAGGGACACG
Source organism: Silene latifolia (assembly GCF_048544455.1). Lineage (NCBI taxonomy): Eukaryota > Viridiplantae > Streptophyta > Magnoliopsida > Caryophyllales > Caryophyllaceae > Silene > Silene latifolia. The sequence goes on along the minus strand of NC_133538.1, from coordinate 438,095,052 downwards.
GACAATATTAGTTAACCTTTTGTGATTTTTGGAATTTTAGAGGTTTTGTCATCACATATAAGAACTTTATTCTTACTAAAAAAATATAGATACGACTTTACTCCATAATTTATTATCAATATCAAGAGATTATCGATTTGAGAATTTCTCCTTATATCTCAATGTATCCAACATGTACCATCTTTAGACTTTAAATCTAATAAGTGATGCATACGGAATTGAAAACTAATGCTACAGATTAGAGATTATTAAATTATATGGCCGTTGTTCATGAGATATACTTGATTATTAAAGGTGTTGAGCAATAAGTTTGTCAAAATTGTGTTAGAAATTAGAATAAAAGGGTGAGATGGTAGAAATTGAACTATGCTAGTTTTATCTGAATTCGAAGATGCTGTAATTAACAAATTTGATCAACGTTTTATAAAAGACACAGTGTGGGAGATCAAAAGACGGTCTTTAACGTGAATACTGAAAAAGCATAGTTTGCAACTTTGCATAAATAATGCTCCGTAATATACTAATATTTCATACATCCCGAATTTCCGATCATTTGTTTACCTATTTATTGCGATATCTCATTGGGAAAAGGAAAACTGGAAAACTTATGCATCCACTTTAAACGACTACATTTAAGTAGAACCGTACTGATTCTTAAAGAAATACTCGGTAATACTTACCTAAATTCAACTTTGGGTTATTACCTATCAAAAGCAAACCAAATCTAAATCATTGAGGGTAAAACGATAAAGTAGATAACAAAATTTTAAAATAAAAGTAGCTTCATTATTGCATGTCATATACAGAGTACCATAATTTTTCAAAGAAAAATAGGAGTAAAAATAAAATTATAGTTAAATTGAGTAAACGCTTTTGAGAGAAACATGGCAAACTTGTACACAATAATTACCTTTACACGGAATCGGGCAAAAATCTGCAGGGTAAATTATTGTTGTTGATGAGTTACTAACGGTTCATTAGCACACATAAGATTAATGTAATATTATCACCTTGTTATCTTCTATCTATCATTAGATTAAAATAGAATAGAAAAACATTAAACTCTAAAAAGTATGAAACTTGCTCCATACAATAATCAATTTTATATTGAAGATTATAATTGATGCTCCTTAATAAACATATCACAAATTATAAGCAACATAAGAAGTTACTTACTGACTTACCGCACAATAGTGAATCCCTTGAATTCTTATGCACAATTCACAATTTTTACTTTCATCAAAAATATGAAACACCTACAATCATAAATACATACATTAGAGCATATATTGACAGAAATTCTACAGAGTCTTTAAAAAAAAAAAATTCTCTACAGACATATATTAGAGATTCGAGTGGGATGGACGCAATCGTTAGTTAAGTGTATATATATATATTGACAACCATAAAATCACAATCTAATCAAGCCTAGAAGTTTACCCATTGTATACGTAATAATATTTTAGTATAAAAACTCTAAAATATGAATTTTTTCAATATTGTTATAGTAGTAGAGGATAATAAACTAACGTTAGAGTAGCCAATGTGTTTAAGATTAGCCCAAATTCTTTGGAAGATAAACCAATCAAGTGAATGCTTTACTCATTTTTCTACGAAGTATCTATTTTTGGAGTTTCGTAAAAGCTGGACTCTCTGTAATCGCTCGAAAAAAGCTTCCTTTATTAATATAGATAGATACTAGATTTAATACTCGTGCGATGCACGGGCCTATTTGTAACTGTAAAATGTTAAAAAGTTTATAATAAAAAGTACTTGAAAAATACTATTTTAAAAAAAAAAATTCTTAAATAAATGCATCCCCAATCCTACCCATTTAAATTGCATGATTTTTTTCTTTAAAAAAAAAAACAAATATCATATTATAACAAATGGAACCATCTTAATGGATGGATAAATAGCAGATTAATTAAAGTAAAAAATAAAACATATGGTATGTTTGATATTTGACTTATTAGTCTTGTTACCTAAAGTTTATGTTTGTACATAATTACATATTATCCTTCAGCCTATGTAAGAAAATTATAGCTTTGTTGCAATTATGGGGACGTTCTTTTTAATTAGATAAAAAAAACTTATGAATTATACCCTGTAGTAGGTCAAGATCTGTTAGCTCGTTCATGACAACCCTTATTAATATTATTATTCAAAATTGGCCGAATGCACACTTACACTTCCAATCTTCCATAAGAATTCTACCTTTTCTTAGTATATCAAACTTACAATATATCAAACCGCTGGTAAGTATTACGTTAATCTCGTAAAGAGCTACTTTAAGTTCCAGATCCCACCTATGCTCGATCCCAACTCTAATTCATGCAAATTGACTTAACTACGCCTCCTAGGCTCCTATTATATTTTCACAAAAACTTTAGAGAGCGTAGCGTTATTAAGAGATCTCTCACATGATGGGGGAGGGAGTTATTTAATTTTTGTTTTCCATGTTATGTCTCCCACTAATTTAATGAGACGGTCTCTCAGAAGACCTATTGGTATATTTTTTGTGAACTCTTGAATCATTGAGATTGGTTGTACGCATTAATAATGGTACAATAACTCTAAAAACACTAATTAGTATATTTTGAATTTGTAATAAAGTACACTTCCACTTTCTTTACGACTCTTAAAAGATTCATGAGACACTAAAAACTTTGTTGTCTTATATAGTTAATTACTTTGATTTTCTTATTATAAGCTTAGCTAGTTACCACGGTGTGTATAATTCTTGTTGAATTGCATACTGGTGACTTGGCGAGGATGAAGTTTTTTAAATCGTGCATTGTTCATCACACTAATGTTTATTTCAAATTGATAAAAGTAATATTTTGGGATAATGATGAATTTTACAATAATCTTGAATGAAGCCGTAAGTCTGTAACAACTCTTGCCATTCTTTTTCTAATCTCGTGTTTGTTATAAGTCACGAGTCACGGCAGCAAGAGTGAGCAAAAATCAAGTGCGTTTAAATTAAACAACCAATTTGCCGCTCAGATTTATTAAAAAATCGTAACAAAAGAAAATAATCCAATTAAATTTGTGTAAGACCAATTTACGTAAAACTAATTTAAACGGATCAAAGCACAACCATATTAGTGTAAAAAATACGTATGTATTAAAACCCGTTTTACAATAAATTTGTGTAACACTTTGCACAATTATTTGTCATATAAGAACACAATTAAAATAAAGACAGTTCATAAAGATTCTCATCCATCCAAAATCAATATTTTAGTCAGCTCGGTATTGATCTGATTAAAAAAGAAGGCCTTCTCATGGTACTCTACAATTATTTCTACGACTATTTATATGTAGATAATTGCACGATAAAGTGTGCTCGTATAAATTTTGGAGCCTCAATCATTGTTAACCTCTGTGTGTCCCTTTGCTTGTGTGTCCCTTTGCTCTCGATGTTGAGCAATTTCTGAAGATAACTGACATGTGATCGAGCTTTCGGTGCATGCATTATGTAAGCTTTGCAACTGAAAACATATTTTAGGGATAATAACGTACATCAATATCGAAAAGCGACCATACCTCAAAATAGATTAGTTGATAAATTTCCATACATGAGTTCAACAATTTTCTTAATTCTTTTCGTACCTGAAATCTAAACACAAAACACCATTAGTACAATTTACAAATGATAATTCTAAACGGGGATTAAGATACAACTTGCTACTGGACCACAATAATTAAGCACGCATACAAAAAAAAAAAAAAACTTATATAAGCTTGCAATTAAAAATAAATTGGACAGAAAATTAAATTTATTTGTTTGTGAAGTCTATAAATACAGGGTAGTATTTATACTACTCCGTATAAAGTTATTTCAAGAGTAGTTGAACTCTATTTCTTATCATATTGTTATAGTAGAACTCTATTTCTTATGGAGTAGTTGACTTTATTTCTTATCTTGTTGCTATTATTATGATGTGATAAAATATTATCTTCTACATCTTAATTCTTATCTCTAAATATATCTGCATTAAAAAAATATATTAGGTAGTTCGCTAATTTTGGAGACTCTAAAATCGATCGAAAAAAGCTTCCTTTATTAATATAGATAGATATTGATTGATTGATTTGTAGCTAGAGTTTAATAAGATATTGGATGTTCAAAAGGATAAAGCTTTCGGCAGTCAATTTTTATCTTTTCTAATTGTTTCACAATTGGGTTGACCGTGTTCTACCCATTTTCTAATTTTAGTGGCATATTCCGGTATTCCCTAGTGGGGCCTTAGATGTTAGCTGATTCTTGATGTTGTTAACATGGTAGGTAATTTGGTTGAACATATTGTGTGTTGCATGTTACGTAGCTTTGCGAAATAGATGGGCTATACCCCTTACTTCGATTAATGGGCTACTTAAACAAAAAAACGGGTAGCTAGTTGAAAGGCTTAATTATGAAACGGACCATCAATGTCGAAAAGAATAAAACAGAATCTTACGAACGATTTTATGCCATTTTAAGTGACTTTTTGGAAAATAAGCGTAAAGAGCCTTTAATTATAACATTGTCAATTTTCATTTAGTCATTAAATTTGAGCCTCATCATCGGGTACCCGTAAGGCTAGGTAGACATTTTGAGGTGTCTACAATAGTACAGTCTCAGCAAGGCTACGCACAGATAACAAGATAATATTAAACGTAGCGTCATCAGGTATCTCTACTACTCTCTCTTTTCAAACAATCACTGCTGCTCTACCTTTCAAATCAATTGTACATATCGAAGGCTGTAACATAACCGATTTGTAATGGGATTATCAACCACCTATAATAAAATAAAACAGTAGGCATGTAAAACAGGGTGCCACTAAAATATAATGTTTAAAACGCGTGTTTGACACCATCAAATCTCAGGTATTACAGCGCTGCTTTTGCCTGGAGGAAGGACTGCTCACGGTAGATTTGAAATATTTATCGACTTATTTGAGAACTCAACATATAACATTTCACTGAAGAGCCAGCTCGCGGAACTCATCCGAATGGCATCATTATACACTACTACAATTTAAGGCCTTAAGAACGCCACTTAAAGAACGGTTGATAGCAGAACCGATCTCTTTCTAATTTTTAGGTTGGCGCGCATATAGAATTTCATTAGAGAACGGTTGGTTATTTTGACCGTGCTTTTAGATTAACAAAGAGAACGGTTCGAGTTGACTAACCGTCTTAATTTAACAAATAGACCGGTTAATTAATATAACCGTTCTCTTAATTTAACAAATAGACCGGTTAATTAATATAACCGTTCTTTTAGATAACCAGCGACAATCAAAGAGAACGGTCCCAATCACCACCCGTTCTCTTTCCAATCCCTAATTAGACTACGCTGGACTACCGTTTACAGTTCTATCTCATTCAAACGCTACACAATCATCACTTTTGCCCTAGCTATCGTTGGTTTTGCCCTAGCACAGTTTGATTGTCATTTGGTTACCCTTGATTGTCATTTGGTTACCCTTGGTTGTCGCTGGTCGCTTCTACTCCGTCCACCACCTGGTTGTACACGCCCTTCATCGTTGGCGATCGTTCTGCTGGTAAGACCCTAATTAACTTCACTTTATATTGTACTTCTACATAATTGTGGCAAGCCGTGATTGATTTTAGGTTTTATTGAAGCAACCGTGATTGATTTTATGTATTATTGAAGCAGCCCTTGATTGATTTTATTGAAATAATAAGAATAAATTGCGGCTTTAGAGTTTCGCATTTTGGCCTTTCTAAATATTCGACCTTTTATCACACAAGTGACAGTTAAGATATATACAGATGAAAAAGTTGGAAAATGTAGAGGATGCAGCAAGGAGTGTATATATTCACAATGTAGACAGAGCAAACTTTGGTATAACAAGTTAATAATTGTATGGTTAAGTCCACAGCTCACGTGTATTCAGAGTAAGAAGTGACTAATGACCAACATATTTGTGATTACATATTGCACGACTCTAATGCGAACTTCAAACACATTTCCTCTGACCATTTCTTAAGCCAGGCAATCACCAATTCACGACTATACATAAATTTGAAGATGTATGCATGAAAAGATTAAAGGGGCGAAAAACCCTTAAGAATCAAAATAATTCCAGACAGCTTAACAAATACGAGAACGACAGACCTTCTTTATCTATGTTGAGTTCAAAGATAGTAAATAACTCGAGCAGACAGTGAGCATCTCTGCAAAGATATATTTTTGCTTCTCTGTGAGGGGGCGTTGCGACCAATCACTGCATTGAAGTTCCTGGTGGATTATTGAAGAGGAACATGAAACTGGTGATACAGCCTCGCCATATCATGCGTCATATTTGAGTAATTTGACATGTAGGTTTTCCAATTTTCCAATTTTCTGGGAGGAGTTGCTTCAACAACCTTTTCTACATCCTTTTTCTCAGCACTTTCAGAAGACTTCTCACTATCCTCACCCTCCTTCACTTCCTTGTTAGGAATACTTTCATCACTAGCTATTTCCTTGATTCCCTCAGAATCATCTTTTGGGTTTTCTGATTCCTGGTCTGCTGCATTTGTCGCCGTTTCACCATATGTCTTGGATGCCTCCATCTCACTGACTTGCTCTTGTGCCCCATTCTGCTTGGAGTCCCCTCCAGAAGACTTGCTCTTTAGTTTAAATGCTACAATCAGGCCTTTAGTGTAGCTGTACATGCAAAAAAATCATTAGGAACTAATGAAAGAGAACATTCTTCTGTGAAATACTTTCAATCTTATTTTCCTTCATATAGAAGCACAAGTAATTGACATACCTGGGTTCTTCAGGCGCTTTACGACTACCCTGCCCTTGAGTCTTTTCATACTCCTCTGTTTGCTTCTCTCTTTCAGCATCAAAGTCTTTCCTATTTTTGCCGAATTCAGTCTCTGCTTGTCATAGAGTTCTTGCTTGAATTTTTCACGCTTTGAGAATGATGATTGATCAAACAAGATAACAGTACCAACAGTCAGTATTCAACGCCTAAGAAGTATTTAACGGACATAAATGAAAAAAGGGGCATGTTTTCTTTTCTTTTCCTTCTCTGCTAACATCAAAATTAAGCAAATTTGGTTATATTTGCGAATCTGGCATGAAACTGAATTTTATTTATTTCACTTCTTATTTTTTTTTCCTATTGTGTGACATGTGAATATATTCTGTCCCTTTATAGAAAAACAAGTTTTTTCAACCGTGTCAAATTTGTTACTATGTGACAAACAATCATTCCAAGATTCCATAGAATACATCTTTTGCACTCTTGTCTCTTGGTTTAGAAATACTTATTTTAAGCTAATTTGAGTCAAACCTTACTACACTTGCCATCGTTTTGACTGAACTTGAGCCAAACCCGTGAGCCTACCAATTTGATGTTTAAGCTAATTTGAGTTTTATTTGATGTTTAAGCTAATTTGAGTTTTGTTTAAGCTAATTTGAGTTTTACTGAACTTGAGCCAAACCCTTCTAAGACTGCGGTTTAAGTTTTATTTATTTATTTATTTGGAAATGCTTTCAGATTGTATTATTATCCCTTATTGTATGGTTAATTTCCTTGTAATATTTTTTTACATTCTTCTACTATATAGATCAATATGGATCGTACGTGGATGATAGATGGGAAAAGAGGTGATCCTACATATGATGCCGACTTATCTGAATTTTATGAATTCGTTAGAAAGAATGTTAAAGACACGTCTAATATGCCATGTCCTTGTGATATGTGTTTGAATATTAAATATATGAGTTTCTCGGAAGTTAAAATACATTTGGAAAAGAATAATTTTAATCCAAAGTATAGGCGTTGGAGGTTTCACGGGGAGTCTAGAGTGGTACAGAGAATGGAAGAAGATGTTGGTGTTCAGTTAGGAGAGATTGAGATTGAGGGGGGAACTCTTCCTATGGAAAAAGGTGTCGGCTTAGTGGATGATTCGGATTGGGATACAAATTCTTGTGATATGTATTCTGCTGACGAGTATGACGATGATGAGTTAGAAACAATATTGAAAGATAGGATAAGTGAAGACAATGTAGAAGAAGATAACCCTGAACTAGATCTCGATGATAAAGATGACATAATATGTGAAGATGAAGATCCCAATGTTACTAATTTAGATGACATCACAAGCATTGTATTAGAGAAGTTAAAAGACTCTGAAATGCCTCTCTATAAGAATTGTAAGAATTATACAAAATTGTCAGCTGTTGTTAAGCTGTATAATTTGAAAGCAAAAAATGGGTGGAGTGATAAAAGTTTTACCAACCTGCTCGAATTATTGAAGGACATGCTTCCGGAGGATAATGTTCTTCCTAATCGTACATACGCGGCAAAAAAGATACTTAGAGGAATTGGTATGAAATATGTGAAGATTCATGCATGTCCTAATGATTGTATATTATATCGCAAGGAATATGAGAGTTTGACTCATTGTCCAGTTTGTAATGAATGGCGATATAAAAAGAAGGAGGGGATCCCAGCAAAAGTTTTGTGGTATTTTCCAATAATCCCTAGGTTGCGACGACTCTTTGCAAATAAGGAAGATGCAAAGTTGTTGACATGGCATAAATCTGCAAAAGCTAATGATGGCAAATTGAGACACCCGTCTGATGGTTTAGAGTGGAAACACATTGATGCCAAGTATCCCGAATTCGGGAAAGAACCCAGAAATCTTCGACTTGCACTCTCTACTGACGGGATGAATCCTTATGGGAATTTAAGTAGTCAACACAGCACTTGGCCTGTACTTTTAGCTATTTACAATTTACCTCCATATGTGTGCATGAAAAGAAAATATTTGATGTTGTCCTTATTGATTTCCGGTCCTAAAGAACCGGGTAATGATATAGATGTTTACTTGGCGCCTCTTCTTGATGATTTGAGAACATTGTGGGATGAAGGGATATAAGTATTTGATGCCTACCAAAATAGTGTTTTCAATTTGAAAGCTATGTTATTATGCACTATATCTGATTTTCCTGCATACGGTAATCTGTGTGGACATACTGTGCATGGAAAAGAGGCATGCCCCTTGTGTAGGGAAGATGTTGATTCTTGTTATTTGAAGTTTTCTAGAAAGCAAGCTTTCTTAGGATACCGTAAATTTTTGGATGAAGATCATTCATATCGTAGGCAACAAAAACCGTTCAATGGAAAACCTTATCATCGTCCATGTCCTAAGATGTTAAGCGGTGAAGATGTATATCAAAGGGTGAAAGATATTAAAATTACATATGGGAAAAAGGGTTCTAAATTAGCAACTCGTGGATACAAGAAAATGTCACCTCTTTTTGAGCGACTCCCATATTGGTGGGAACTGTCCATAAGACATTGTTTGGATATTATGCATATTGAAAAGAATGTTTGTGACAATATTATCAACACTCTTTTGAATGTCCCAAATAAGTCAAAAGACAACGCGGCGGCTAGGAAGGATATGATGGATATGAAAATTCGACCCGAGTTAGCCCCGCAAGAGGATGGACTACGGACTTATTTGCCTCCTGCTGCCCATACACTCTCCAAAAAGGAGAAAATAGAGTTTTGTAAGTGTTTGCATGGTGTTAAAGTTCCAGAGGGATATTCTTCGAATATTAGTAGCCTAGTGTCAATGCGGGATCTTAGGCTTAGTGGTCTGAAGTCTCACGATTGTCATGCTTTGATGCAACAGTTACTAGCCGTGGCCATTCGTTCTATTTTACCTAAAAAGGCTCGATATGCCATAACCAGGTTCTGTTTTTTATTTAATGCCATATGTAACAAAGTTATTGATCCTGGAGAGTTAGATGCTTTGCAAAATCTAATTGTCACTTCTCTTTGTCAATTCGAAATTTATTTTTCTCCTTCATTTTTTACAATCATGGTTCATTTGACTGTACACTTGGTTAGAGAGATCAAGTATCTTGGACCTGTTTACTTAAGGTATCAATATCCTTTTGAAAGATTGATGAAAGTATATAAGGATTATACGTCTAATAGATATCGTCCTGAAGGATGCATCGCTGAGCGTGCTATCATTGATGAAGCTCTTTCTTATTGTTATACACACTTATCAAATTCTGAGTTACTTGGCATTCCTAAAAATCGACATAGTGACTGGATGATGGGCAAAGGTCTTAGGGGTCATGTCCGTCAAAATATGGCAATTGATAAATTCCATACAAAGACACACATATGTCCTTCATAACGAGGATGAGGTACAACCTTACATTGAGGAACACATGGTTTTCTTAAGGAAGAATCATCGAAATAAAACCGAGATGTGGATCACAAGTGAGCATAACAAGACATTTAGAGTTTGGTTCAAGGGTCGAGTGATACAAGACCTGAAAAAATATCCTGATTGTATTTCTTCCCGATTGAGAAGACTTTGCTTCGGACCAAATACATATGCATCTTCTTATAGTGGTTATGCCATTAATGGGTGCACCTTTTACACTCGTGAGCAAGATGACAAGAGTACGATGCAAAATAGTGGAGTGTGTCTAGAAGCTGAAGCAATGCACTTTTCTAGTTCAAAAGATAAGAATCCAGTTTTAAGTAAGATGCATTATTACGGAGTTATTGAAGAGATTTGGGTGTTAGATTACACAGATTTCGAAATACCTGTATTTTGGTGCAAATGGTCTCAAAGTAAAACTGCTGTTCGTAAGGATGAATTAGGATTTACTTTGGTGAATCTTGATAAATTTGGACATAAGGATGATCCTTTCATTTTAGCTACTCAAGCAAAGCAGGTGTTTTATGTGACCGATCCATTGGATAAAAACTGGTCAGTTGTTTTATCCGTAAGGAGTAGGCGAGATGTGGATAGTTTTGATGAAGATGTTGTATTTGAGGGTTTTGATCGTAATGTATCCAATTTAGATGATTCGGACACTCTCAACACTTCGAGTTTATATACCCGCGATGATCACAATGAAGGAATATGGATTACTACCGATACCCCTTCGAAAAAACGCCTTCGTGGTGTTGACACATGAGTAATTTATGGTTTTAAATATTGGTTTATGCTTATATGTAAAACTGCTTTATAAATACTATGTACGTTGTCAAACTTAACACGGTCTATTTATTTTAATACATTTACTGAATTTGATGAATTGCTAATTTCGAATGCGAGTTTATTAATGGGTCCACAAAGGCGTCAACGAGCTAAGAAGAATAAAAATAACGATGATGGTGAGACAGGCAACAAGAGGAAGAGAAGGTGTAAGGAGAGAGGTCAAACAGTGTTGGACTTAGTGTCAAGAGCTGTGAAAGAGAAAAAACCAATTGAATTGGAGTCGGATAAAGAAGACAGATTGCCTACAGGAATATACGCTGGGAAGTTTAGTAGCTGGATTGGCGTTACTGCTCGGAGGCATGTTAGTTGCACAGTAGAACCGTGGGACGATGTTGATGATGTCACGAGGGAAGAAATTTTGGATAGTATCACGGTGAGGCAAAAAAATACATACTTCATTGTTGGTGCAAGTCGCCTCTTTTTTTTTCGTTAATTGCTTCTTCTTTGTGAATTGGTAGTAGTTGGTTGGTTGATACATCTATCGTATCATATCATATCATATAAACGAGTATATCTTCTTCTGCATCTTCTTCTTCTTCTTGCTTGCTTGCTTGCTTTTCCCACCTATAATTCCATGCTGTATCCTTTCACTTATTACTACTGCTGTCTCCTATTATATTAATCCCTCCCTCCCTTACATTATCTAGCTATACTTTATTTAGTACAAGTATATGTTGTTAGATGAACTAACTTTGACGGACTAAACAAAGACATACTTACATTCTTCCTATAGTACTATTTCTGATAACATTTTACACGTCTTCTTCTATTTCTTTCTTTCTTTATTTATTTTTGTCTGTCTGTTAATTAGGTAGCTACGATTATCCACCTATCAACATTTTGTGTTGCCACCCCTTTCTTATTTCTCAAACATTTACCATTGTTTTTTAGTACCTGGCCACTATATATAATTTGTAATTTGTGGGAATTTGATCGTTTGATTTAATAAGACAAATAATATGAATAATAATAATGGTACTACTAGTAGTAGGACATTTTGTAATGGATCTATCCATCCTCCAAATGCCAATCAAGATAAGCTGGATGAGCTCAGAACCTTACTCGGAAAGGCTGATGTGTATACTTCATTGTTCCAAGAGACACCCAATTAACCAACCAACCAACTTCTTTTGTGAGTTTGATGTGTATAGGGCGCTTTCACCGTCATCGAAGACCGTTATGAATGGTGTCTTCAGAAGGCCGGGAGTTTATGGAGAAAGTGGAAATGCACCTTAGTCCGTGAGTGGCTATACGACGAGACGGGAGCAATAAAGAGGATACCACCAGAATTGTATGACCATATAACACCAGATGAATGGCGTGTGTTTGTGACGTCCCACACTACTGCTGCATTTAAGGTAATATTCACTTATTAGTGCAAAATACCAGATGAATGGCATTTGTGTTGTGTTTAAATTATGAGTACATTGTTAGGAAATGGCATTTAGCTGGTGTTTATAGTCATTTGAGTGTATTTTGGTCGGGTTTTTTGGTTCTTAAACTGATAGTACTCCTCCGATATCCCTTCTACATTGATGGGGATCTCTTTGTCGTGATGACTTATTCAAATAAATTTCAAGTCCTTGCATGTACAGCAGTCCTTGAAATGTCAAAGTGACTTGTGTTATGCTGTATCAGCTACTATTGCTGGATTTCAGAGCAGTAATCATTTGTTCTGTTTAGTTCATTTTCTATTCTTTGTCTGGGTGTTTTAAATTATGAGTACATTGATAGGCCCCCATTTGGAGACTTTGGTATTAAGTGACAATCTGCTAAGCTTGAAATTCAGCACTAGTTGGAGGCCCCCATTTCGAGTGCTTACACTTCTCTTAGGTTCTTGTAGAATAGGTGGTCGGATTCCTGAATGGATCAAATCACACACCTCCATCCAAGACATGGACCTATCTGAACAACAATTCACTTGAAGGGAGAATTCAAGTTTGTTAAACAATCTGATAGTACCAGAAACCTGGCTTCTGAATTGTTGGGCCTCTCATCCTAGTTTCATATATATTGTTGTTATGAAGATATTCATCTTCAGCACTGGTACAATTTATCAACCAGTATTAGTACTAAAAGACTGATAATAACAGCTGCCAAGACAGAGAAATGTTACCGAGTAGATGAAGATAAATCTAATTGTACCAGTGTTGAAGATAAATCTAATTGTACCGATTATTCACATTAATTAATCCTTTTTTTTTTGGTGAAATGTTAACTCGTAAGACCTTTCTACAATATATATAACTATACTTTTGTAAAATGTCAGGAAATAAGTGCAAAAAACAAGATGAATGCTTCTATGAAGAAGACAAGGTTCTATGGCTCTCGAGCAGGTTACCGTGGGATTACAATTAAAGTCGTAAGTACTTGGATAAGTCGAGTCTGATTTAGAGTCTTAACAAGACTTGTCAGTTTCCTTGTTGACATAAAAGTCTAAAATAATCATAATTTTTTTTTTTCATCACAGTAATAATCATAATTTTTTTTTATAGAAGAAAGACTTTGCCGCTAAAGGACACATATTGGAGAAAGTTGACCGACACTTAACTTGGCTAAAGGGTCAGACGCCTAATAATGGAAATCTGACCGAATATGATAAGGAAGTCACTTTGAAAATTGTAAGTTCTTCAATTTTTATATGAATCATTATTTTTTTTTTTTTTGATGTAAGGTAAGGTATATTGATCTCAAAAAATAGGTACACAGTGTCAAAATTGTTACAACCAAAGCCTATATTCTTTGCAAAACTGTATAAGAATAACAATTAAATGGCGAGGCAAGACTGTAGAACCTGAGAAACTTGGAAACATGTCGGGATATTTAATTGGACAGAGTATAGTGTTGTACAAATCAGTTTGACTATGGCTTCTAGCAAGAAGTCACAAGCAGGACAAAAATTTCCTGTATATTGAAAGTTGAAACAAAAGACCTGCAGAGTTTTCAACTTTTCACATGTGAATTTGGTTGTACTACTGAGTGTTGAGCTTGTTTACTTGGTTGCCTATGTTTGCAGTATACAAAGTAGTGATTATGGTCACCTTAGTTTAACATGTCTGGAGTCTGGACGGGAGTCAGAATAAGTCGGAAAAGTTGGGATGATAGAATTAGTGATACGGACATGAGAAATGAGGGATCTGATTCGTTGACCAGCATTGATTCCTGTTACTGAACTTTGTCCTAATAATCAGTTCTCCGTCCTAATTGCTATTGAATGAGTTGGTGAAATCCCAGTACTTGCACACTAGAGGTATAAGAATAGTCTGTCGTCAAAGATACAACACTACATAGACGGATCATCCCAGGAACATTGAGTCTATTCCAGCAAACATACCTCCATAATACTTGACAATATATGAATCATTATTTATTTCTAGGAATTTAGAGAAATATGTATTTATATAATATTATGAATGGGTGTAGAAAGAACTAGAAAAGGAGGTGGAGGCAGGTACATTTGTACCTAAAGGACGAGAAGGTATACTTGCTAAGGCACTCGGCAAACCTGAACATGGTGGCCGTGTACGAGGAGTTCCTGATGGCATATGCATAACCGAGTATTTTGGAAAGGCTCCCAAAAGACCGACGACAGAAGTAGAGCGTCTCAAACAGACGGTAATTTATTATGTATATAATGCAAAGAACTTGTTAAAAGGTCTAAATATATTTATTGTTTGTAGATTATTTTACATTAAACTTGATTTGAGAGTTTATTTTTACGACATGCAGATAAACACTTTGCAAACACAAGTGTCAGATATGCAAAAGATGATGGTGCATTTTTGGCAAAGTGGTGAGAAGCCAAGTCAAGAAGTATTAGAATGTTTCATGAAGGGAATGTCTATGAGTACTCAAGGATCGAATGCTGGTGCATCTACGGATGGTTCTCATGGTATCTCAATACAAGAGAGCGAGGAGCAATCCGGTCAAGAGACACACTCGAAACCACCCCAAGAAAAAATACCGCTGCGTGAAGAGCCTCCTAGTGGGCAACATGTATATCTTTTGATTTATCACTTTGATTTGCACAAAATTTCTGTTTATATGTGCGAGAATTAGTTTCAAATTCTGATTTTACTAAATTTTAAGGGTTGGAGAGACTGTGAATTATCATTACCCGGAAATCCAAATAAGATGGTGGCATCAGGCTTGATGTACATGGAAAGTAAATTGGAATTCATAAGTGTTCATGGCACTTCACTACTAGATGGTTATAAGAAAGTACAAGTTAAGAAAGTACATTCTGGATCGGAAAATGCTAAGTTGCCTGTGCCAGTTAGAGAAGACTTGGTAGTATTGATTGACGCGAAGGACTCATATGTTCAGTGGCCTGAGAATCATATTCATAGTCCTAGTAAGGTAATTTTATATTTTCTAAAAATTAAGTGTATTATGTTATACTTAGTTATTATGAATGTTAACTTTTTGGAGAAAAATTAAAAAAGATGGAGATCGTAATGAAGAAGAAGAAGAAGAAGACTCAACGGTTTCCACAACCTTTGGTCCCGACTTTTCTGGGTGTAGAAGTTAGTAGTGAGTTTAAGCAAAAGTTGAGAACCCCGCTGATGAATTCTTCACTTCTCGAGGCTCGTATATTGAAGACGAGCGGAGCACTTATTAATGTTCCTGTTGATGACCACATATTACACCTTGATCAATACACTGCTTTGATTTCTTATGAGGAGCTTATTCATTGCTGTGACGAAGGCGAGATAGGTGTCTCTCACATTTCTATTTTTATGAGGTAAGAATATTTAACATTTTATAACATTAAAGTAAGTTCCATTGTTCTTATGAACTATATGAACAAGTTTAGTTGAAATTGTTGTAGGTATTTGAGTGATCTTACTGATACTTTGAAGTCTACTGTTTTATATGGATTCTTGTTCCCCGAGACGTTGTCTAAATTTGCAGCCGTAAGTGAAGAGTATCGTTCGGATTATATTGCTAGAGCTATGACTTGTAGGGAGTGTGGCAGGGGTCGAAAACTTATATTTGCACCTTATCACGAAGGGTATACATAAACTTTCCCTTTTTTCAACCTTGCTTCTATTTATTTATTCGTGGCTAATTACTTGAAGATATTATCATGGTTCCCTTGTTTTAATCGTAGTGATCATTGGATGTTGGGTGCGATTAGTCCATCTGATAGTACTGTGTATTGGTGTGATCCTATTTGGATATATGGAGCCTCGACAGTTTTTCGTGGAAACTGTTACTAGGTAAATCGTGTATTATACTTGTTATTAGTGCATTGATTTATGTTTGAAGTAACGGCTTATTTTAGTTAATTGAAATGTAGAGCGTTCGAGAAAAGAAACTCTATCGATCCACTTGCCGGGTTCGAGGCGAAACCGCTTACTTGGAAAATTATTAAGGTATATCGAACTTTTATATTGTTAATATTTTTATAGCTTTATAGAGTCAACCTTAGTCTTAGGGCTTAATGTTGTTGTACCTGAATGATGGGAGGAGGAAGGATAATAACCGGAATGAGGAGGGTACGGTCCAGGGGAGGATAAGCTGCAAGGGGATAACCAGGGGGATAACCACCTGGTGGTGGGTACTCTGAAGGTGGATATGACTGATGTGAATGATTGTGATGATGATGAGAAGGCGGGTACCCATATGGAGGAGGGTACGCACCATGATGATTGTATCGTCCTGCTCCATACCCCATCAGACCTGACATTAGACCTTTGTCTGTAGGATCATTCCGGTCATCCATTCTTCCAACTTCGATTGGTGATACATATTGATCGGGGCATACCAACTTGTGGTCCTGTGAATATGCAAGTAATGGTTACATATAAGGGTGTTGAAAATTGGCTTATACCTACTGAGAAGACCAAAAATAGATACTTGTGCTTTTCACTTTTTCGTTTTGATAAACATCAGTAGCTAGTTAGATTTATCTACGCATACCTTTGTTCGTATTGACTATGGACATCATTGCTTACATGTAGTACTAATTGTAACACCCCCATACTCCAAGTGCCTTACCAGGACCACTCAGGTATAAGGATGCCACCATCTCGGTTACCCGAGGCATGATAATCATAAGACAATGAAGAAACATACTTTATTAAATAAGTTTAAGTGATTACATTACAAAACCAACTGTAAGCAAAATACAACTGTTCTCAAACTATAAACCAACTGAAAGGAACTGTCCTAACAAACACAGCGGAAGACTAAGACTCTGATATGTGATGACTCCATCCCCAGCTAGATCCCACGCGTATCCAAGATATACCGCAAGAATCGCTCACCACCCCGAATGGATCACCACAGAGTTTTTAAAACATTTAAACGGGTCAAGACTAATCACACAACTCAATATACATCAACAATAAGATAAACAGACAATTGAATGTCACACACACACACACACCACCAACCAATTCCCATCATCTCAATCGATTGTTGTCCACTAGACCCATTACGCCAGTGGGGGACCGCAGGTGCCGTTCCCACCTAAGCCCCGCTCATCATACGAGCGATAACCCCGTCCATTAATGTGCACATCCCCTTTCGTGGCGGGTTCCACGAAGGGCGAAACTAGGGCGTGAGATCACTCCCGCAAGTGACCCCACTCAACCGAGAACGCATCTCGAGAACCATCAACAAACACAACCACAATCACAATCACAATCACAATCATCATATCAAACAACTAACTACAAAGACATCACCAATATCCCATTATGGGACTAATAACGAGTAGGAAATCCTACCTGGAAAGCACAACACGCAGACGGTATCTCTTTGTATCAAAACGGCTCCTCTACGAATTCTCCTCCTATCATACAACACATAGATGCTACCATTCAAATACTACTCATAAAAACCCCAATTCCTAAATTAGGGTTTCATCAATCTTAACAAAACATTATAGAAATTATATTAAAAGCTTACCCTCGACGCAAGGAATCCAACGACACGAACTACGATACGAACCGACCGTCGAACTCCGGAATTGTCAAGAACGCGATTAGGAAGAAGAACTAGTTGCTTTCTCTCTTAAACAGGTTTTAGGTTTTGTAAAAAGTGATTTAAAACAATGACGAATATGTTTAAATACCTTAATCGCGTAATTAACAAAACCCGAGAAAACTCCCCCGTAAAACCGGACACTCGATCGAGTACCCAAGGCACTCGATCGAGTACCCCCCTACTCGATCGAGTGCCCCAGCTACTCGATCGAGTACCCAACAGGTCAGAAACTATTTTATTCCGCAACTTGCCCATACTCGACAGAGTAAGGGCTACTCGATAGAGTACCTAAAGACTTATAAATACGGAGTATTACAGTCTTCCCTCCTTAAAAAGAACTTCGTCCCGAAGTTCAACCCATACATAAAAACAACCATACTAACTCGACCAAGACACAACAACATAACTAAGAACTCAAGAACTCGATCAAACAGAAAACATGAACTTTTAACACCCACTCCACCAACTATGTTTACTTCCCTAACATGACTCACGATATCGTATCCACCACATGTATATCTCTCACGACACTAACTCCATACATAACCAACTACCGTCCTCTAACGCTGCTAGCTCCATAATATCATCCACTATCAAATCCAAAATCAAGACACTCATAGACATCAAACGGAATGTTACATTCTACCACCCTTAAAAGGAACTTCGTCCTCGAAGTTTACTCACGCTCATAATCTCATCATCCAACTGTCAACACTACCGAGGTATTCTCGCATTCCTAACATCAAACTACTACAAGCACGTCCGTGACCTTTTAACACTATCAACCACAACATATACAAATCAATATCTTATGCTACACCCACATTCTACTTCCAAATATACTACCATATGAACAACCATCAAAATCTCTTTTATCGCATCCTACTCCTCTTAAGATAAATGTTACGTCCTCGTAACCTACTAATACTATATCCTTAGTTATATCTTCTCATTATTCTCATCATCATCACATGTCATAGATAATCACCTATACTCTAAACACTCGCCATGCATGTATCCAAGGCTCTCTTACTTAAACAATTCTCATACTTCAATTCACTCGTCACACCACCTAACCTATACCTCAAAATCTTTATCTTAACCCAAAACTTCAACTTTTCCACATTACCGCAACATGACATACCTCTCTATATAAACTATATGAAACTCCCGTCATCAAAAGCATAACTCACGATCCACACTTGTTACGTGCACTCATTCCAGACCCTCAAGTTCTTTCCTTCATTACCGCAAAACTCATACATAACTTAATATGACACTAATTCCCCCAACACCCTACACTCACTGTCCCAACAAAAGATTATGAACTCCCCGCCTTGATCATTACAACACATGTTCCACGAATCATTTTCCATTACCATGTCTACTAAAGCCTTATCTAGAACAAGATCAAAATTACTGTAACAACCTCTCACAACCGTATCCCATCAATAGAACATCACTATACCATGACAACAACGAAAACATATTCAACTCTATTGCATATCATACTCTACCTCATTCTTAACTTAACCTGGTAAAGAAAACCTCAATAAGCAAGACAACTGTCTATATGTTCAACCAAAACTCACAAAGAACAACAAAGAAACAAAACAACAATCTATGTATAATGGTATGCACTTTCGAAAACTCGTATCATAATCATCCCGCCGACTCCACCACAACCGGTGACGGCATCACAACACCGCCACCAACAGGCACACCGTAGTGCGAAAATACCCGCATCACAACACTAAATATCGTGCCCGGATCACCACCTGAGGCACCACAACCACATCGATAGACATCACAACACACACAATCCCATAAACACCGACTCAAAGATAACTTCTCGACAAGAAAAACTTACTCAAATCTACTTTATTAAGTCACCACGCAACATATTATATGGATACACAGATAAGCATCTCATGAGCATCATCTCTACCATTTCACGGAATACACATATGTTATTAATACACATAAAATTATAACTAGCCATGTCAATTAATCAAATTATTACCGTTTTGTATATCATTCAATTAAATTACCGTGTCCAACATATATATATTACAGAACATTCATAAAACAACTTTATAATTATCACACCATACCACTTCTTGTGAGGTCAGAACCTCACACAAACATTTACACATATCATAGATCCGTAATCACAACCAACTAGTCAATCCTGATCACGTAAGTTACCACTCAACATAGGTTACCAGTCGCCCGAGCTTAACTCGTATACACCTCATAACATATTCTCCCTTTCGCATATCCATCACCCTCTGCCAAATGTAGCCACACCATTAATACTCAACTACTAACAACCGCCTCATATAACCACATCTTATACTCTTTCATAATCGTACTTATCAACTGGTCTCGCAAAATCAACCTCTTTAGAATTGTTACCTTTCTAATATACCATTACCCTTAACCACTAGTCACAAACCATAACACTACCGCTGTCCGGGCATCAAACCTCTTACACTCATCTCTAAACATCACGATTTGTTTCCTATCTTTGGTTGACATCCCAAATAACGAACATCCAATCCATTAACAAAATTACCTCAACATTCTTCCCAATACTATCCTTAATTGTATCATCATCTAATTCTCCACCAAAATCTCGTATCGTGCAAATACTCCACCAACTTCGTACTCCCTTAATTCCTCGAAACTCATGATTAATCATGTTGTCCGAAACTTCGTATAACTACTAACTTACTTACCCTTGATAGTATCATACATCTCGACGATTCCTTACTTTATGTCACATAACTCCGGTGAACTTTTTCTCAACTTACTTTTATCCTTCTTTTCTCGTTATACTCAAAAATACCATTAATAGCTCAGCTCCTTATTACTTCTATCTAACTCTTTAGTGCTCCGATTACCTTTTCATTGCTCCAAAACTCAAATCCCATTATTTCATATCGATATCATCTCACTCTTTCTTACCATAAATATTATTTTATTATGCCATTAATCACCCTTGCCTCTAGTTTATCCATAAAATCAACGTTCACTGTTCTAACAATTGCATCTCCTTTGTACCTCTCTAGAAATCAGAATTCCTTTTGTACCATTAATTGCCCAAGGAAATCACACAGTAGTTTCCTCTCTTAAAAAGCCAAATCTCCCCCCGCGACATGACTCCACAAAGTTCACTATATACCACTCTTCTCAACCCCTTTAAAACGAACTTTCATTATGTATATTCTTAACCCACACGGCTCTTAACTACCTCCCTCCATAATTCTTTACACATCTCAAGTTGTCACTATCCATATCCTTACTCTCAATCCTTTCGTTCTCACGTTCCTTAGACTCACATCATCCATTGCCCACATTCACTTACTTTTACGTTACTCAACACACACTCATATCACTCATCTCATTTCATCTCAGAAAACATGCTCTATGTCTCAATTAAGCCATAACAATCTTCCTTTTCTTTTTCCACTATCTATTACAACCACGTATAACTCATGTCCTCCCACCGAACTCATACTCACCACAGGTGTCACTCACTACACTACAAGATTGGGTAACTTACGCGTCAAGACCAACATACACGTAAAACAATGCATAAAGAAGCAAAATAATAACTTTGAATTAAACATAGTATGCAACGAAGTCAAAAGATAAGCATATGACCCAAAACAAGGGTCACTAGATCGAGTACAGGCCACTCGATCGAGTAAGGGACTTACTCGATCGAGTAGGTCAAGATCAGAAGCACGTAAAACAAATCACCAGGGCTACTCGATCGAGTAACTAACGTACTCGATCGAGTGCCCCCTTACTCGATCGAGTACCCCAATTCTCAGCACTGTCCAATTTTCGTAAAACAGTCATAACTCACTCATTTCTTGGTCGTTTTGGGCGTGTGACCTATCGTTAGAATCGTAAAAGGACAAGCTATCACCTCCAATTGGAATCACATCAAAATCATTTATGAATCTCAAGTTATAACAGTTTAAAGACAACCTCTTTATAATCGAAAAACACAACTACTTGATTTTACTTCCAAACAACTTAAACAACAACCAAGCAAGCAAAACCAGTCCAAAACTCATAAAACCAGTATTCATAATCATATGTTACTATTTTCAAAAGCCAAACAACAACATTCATCATGCACATAACTTATCTAACTTGCCAATTATGACTTACCCACATGTTTTTATTCTATCACTTTTCGTAAACAAAATCACAAATACATGACATCAAGTCCCCTATTCACATGTTACTACCACGATGATTCATCTTTTCCACTAATTCATCCATCATACCACATATTTATCCACCATATTCGTTCAACATATTCACTCAAAGACATGTTCAATTCACACTCCCAACCTTACGTACTTTTACTCAAGACGACAACAACAACATGTAGACTTACACATCGCTTTATATATATATATAGACAAAACACTTTTCCCTTACATAACTATAACATGCCAAATTACATGTATCAATCATTATACTTTCATGCTTTACAATCCACCAACATATAATTCACGTCATCATCATCAATTCATGCAACATACTACTACATAGATACACACAGCACACAATATGCACATAACGATCCCGACACTTATCCCATGGTGACCGGTTCAAAATTGTAGGGCGAGTTCGCGACTTTAGGACGTCTCCCAAGTCTTTGCATTAGCTCCTACAACCTTTACCCCGGGTTCATTTTAATTGACTCCCTATGTTCATTAAGTTCATTGGTTACAGGTTTCAGGATCGTCTCTCAGATACCATTTGTAACACCCCATACTCCAAGTGCCTTACCAGGACCACTCGGGTATAAGGATGCCACCATCTCGGTTACCCGAGGCATGATAATCATAAGACAATGAAGAAACATACTTTATTAAATAAGTTTAAGTGATTACATTACAAAACCAACTGTAAGCAAAATACAACTGTTCTCAAACTATAAACCAACTGAAAGGAACTGTCCTAACAAACACAGCGGAAGACTAAGACTCTGATATGTGATGACTCCATCCCAGGCTAGATCCCACGCGTATCCAAGATATACCGCTAAGCAACTGCTCACCACCCCCGAATGGATCACCACAGTTTTTAAAACATTTAAACGGGGTCAGTACTAATCACACAACTCAATATACATCAACAATAAGATAAACAGACAGCTGAACTGTCACACACACACACACACACCACCAACCAATTCCCATCATCTCAACTCGAATGTCCACGGACCGCCGTGGGGGACCGCACTGCTCCGTTCCCACCTAAGCCCCGCTCATCATACGAGCGATAACCCTGTCCATTAATGTGCACATCCCCTTTCGTGGCGGGTTCCACGAAGGGCGAACTAGGGCGTGAGATCACTCCCGCAAGTGACCCCACTTTCACCGAGAACGCATCTCGAGAACCATCAACAAACACAATCACAATCACAATCACAATCATCATATCAAACAACTAACTACAGCACATCACCAATATCCCATTATGGGACTAATACTGAGTAGGAAATCCTACCTGGAAAGCACAACACGCAGACGGTATCTACAAATTTTGTATCAAAACGGCTCCTCTACGAATTCTCCTCCTATCATACAACACATAGATGCTACCATTCAAATACTACTCATAAAAACCCCCAATTCCTAAATTAGGGTTTCATCAATCTTAACAAAACATTATAGAAATTATATTAAAAGCTTACCCTCGACGCAAGGAATCCAACGACACGAACTACGATACGAACCGACCGTCTGAACTCCGGGAATTGTCAAGAACGCGATTAGGAAGAAGAACTAGTTGCTTTCTCTCTTAAACAGGTTTTAGGTTTTGTAAAAAGTGATTTAAAACAATGACGAATATGTTTAAATACCTTAATCGCGTAATTAACAAAACCCGAGAAAACTCCCCCGTAAAACCGGACACTCGATCGAGTACCCAAGGCACTCGATCGAGTACCCCCCTACTCGATCGAGTGCCCCAGCTACTCGATCGAGTACCCAACAGGTCAGAAACTATTTTATTCCGCAACTTGCCCATACTCGACAGAGTAAGAGCTACTCGATAGAGTACCTAAAGACTTATAAATACGGAGTATTACACTAATACTATTGCTTCAAAGGTATGTAAATCATGTTGTGAATGCTAATTGTGTTGGTAAATGCTTTTGTGGCTAAGCTAATAAGATGACTAGAATGATAATTGTACCATTGTGGGGCATAATGAATAGGGTATCTACAGTAATTACTCATTTTGCAAATCTCATTATGGGTTTTTATTTTAGTGTCCTCGGCAGCCGGTTGGGAGCGTATTATGCGGATATTATGTTTGCCGATATATGTTGGACCTTATCAAAGCAAGATATGTTAATATCACCCCAAATGTATGTTCTTTTCCTTGTCATTTCAATCATTTTTCATCTCTTTGTATTTCTCATTTTCATCATAGTAATTATTTTATTTTACATGTCGTATATAGTGTATTAACTTAAATTTTTGGTGTCTTATGTATGTAGTTCATGTTAACCGCCCCACCATCATATACGGTTGAGCAAATTGACGATGTGCGAAATATTTGGGCTGAATTCACACTCAATTTCAAACCCTAAAGTAATGTTGGATGAAGACCATGCTGGTAGCTTCTTCTTGGCGTTTAATTATTTTTGCACTTTAGGCAACTAAGTGATGAGGAATTAAGGATTTTTATTTATGTTTTGTACTTATTTTCGATATTTGTAGCCTTTAGGCTCTTAAAGACATGATAAGAGTTGGTATAATTTTACAAGGATTTGTCTTGTGAATTCAAATTAAATTTGAATGTTCATTCCAGTTCTTGTTGCGTAAAACTTGCTTGAGTATATGAATTGCAGGTATAATTTATATGCGCTATCCGATTCAATCGTGTAGGGATACGAAAAAATCGTAAATATTAAAAAAAAAATATCAGAATCAAAGAGACCGGTTACATGTTAAACCTATTCTATTTGAAAATATAAAATAAAGGCGCGAAATTCAAATATCAGAAACAACGAGAACGGTTACATGTTAAACCTGTTCTCTTTGAAAATAGGCGCCAAATTTAACATTTATCAAAGACAACGGTTCTCAACCAAAAACCGTTCTCCTTGATAAATCAATGAGCACGGTTAAGTAATTCCACCGTTCTAGTTGTTATAACAAAGAGAACGGTTAAGTAATGCAACCGTTCTGGTTGTTATTACAAAGAGAACGGGTTGACTTCGTACCAACCGTTCTCTTACATAAAAGAGAACGCTTGGCCACAGGACGGTTCAAAGTGGCTTAAAGAACGGTGTTTAACCGTTCTCTTTGAGCAAAATTGTAGTAGTGTATATGAGACGAGGCTCCTATGGACAACAGATTCGCATTTGAAGCATTAGACCGAACTATTAGGGATATAATGGCATTTCAGAACCCAGAAGCGGAGTGGAAGATTTTTGGAGGGAAGGTTGTCCTCCTTGGGGGCGATTTCCGTCAGGTCCTTCCAATAATCCATAAGGGATTACGAAAGGACATTGTGCAAACCTCAATCAGTAGGTCATTTCTATGGAATGAGTGCAAAATTTACACCCTAAAAAAAAGCATGCGAGTATTAGAGGGGGAAGGAGACGGGCAAAAACAGCAACGATATAGGTTATTTAACGAGTGGCTATTAGCTATGGGTAGAGGCCATCTCGAGGCAAAGGCAGAGGATAACGAGGAAGAGGCGACATGGATTAAGATACCAGATCAATTTATAGGAAGCCTAGGAGAGCTAAGCCTCGAGACAGTGGTTAGTGACATGTACCCGAACTTTGCCTTCAAGCATCATGACGAAGACTACCTCAGGGAAAGAGCCATACTTACACCCTTAAACGAGACGGCAGACTATATAAATAATTACATGGCTGGACTTCTTCCGAGGGATGAAGTAACATACAGGAGTTGTGACGAGATTTGTTCTTCATCTACCGAATGCGAGCGAGGATCACTTCACATCGTACCCGACCGAGTATTTAAACAACCTTGTCTTGCAAGGCCTACCACATCATGAGTTAAAGCTCAAAGTAGGCATGCCGGTTATGTTGCTAAGAAACATTAGTCTCGTAAAAGGGTTATGTAATGGAACCCGCCTTATTATCAGTCGCCTTGAAAAATTCATTGTCGAAGGAAAGATAATAACAGGCTCAAAAGTAGGCCAAAAGGTAATGATTCCGAGAATAGTGATGACATCATCAGATATAAAGATCCCTTTCGTGCTAAAGAGAAGACAATATCCGTTAAGACCATGTTGCGCCATGACCATCAACAAGAGTCAGGGACAGTCACTAAACCATGTCGGAGTTTATTTGCCGAAATCGGTTTTCAGTCACGGACAACTTTACGTGGCGGCGTCAAGAACAACTTCACCCGAGGGGTTAAAGTTTTATATTGACGATAGAGAACAAATATACAAGGGGCACACGAGAAATATTGTTTACAGAGAGGTTTTTCAATAATTTACCGAATTAGACAAGATAAATCCTGTTAGTAAGGGATATAACCTTTTCACCAATATAATATAATGACTATTATAATGGTCGTATCTTCTTTATTTCTAATGAGCTTCACCATGATTACGATACTAACGTTTTATATTAATTAAAAATTAGTGCGCCTGTATCGAAAAAACGCTTGCTACATACTACACGACTGATTATTTAGTATTGACTAACAAAACACCAACCACAATATATTTTGAATCATTAATGGTTCAACTTAGTTATACTATTTTTTTTGTCAACCTATGTATATATTATTATAGATAACCCTAACAGGGGTCTCGTACATCACACGGGCATTCCAACTAGTATATAATAAACCTAATCAAAACCATAATTCTGGTATTCTCAATTAAATTAAAAAATACTCCCTCCAATCCGCTATTTTCTTCCCCTTTAATGTGGGCGCAAGGATTAAGGGTGTGAGTATTATATTGATAAAAGACATATGTGGGGTTTGGTGATAGGAGAAAAAGATGAATAATTAGAAGTTAAATAATGAATTGTAGGCCACAAACATTAAAGTAAGAAATAAAATAGGAGTAGGTGGGGCTTGATGATAGGAGAGAGGAATGAATAAAATAAGAGTAAAAGTTACCGAAAATAGAAAAAGGAAGAAAATCAGAATAATTCATTTTGGGAAATAGGGAAGAATATAGTTATATAGAAGGGTTCTAGTAAGGCCCTCATATCATATGAGTCCCTAAGTCCTTATAAGGGCCTTTGGATGAAGGGGATGGAGGGATGAGATTTCATCTCATTCAAGGGTCACAAATGAACCTCCATAATCTCCCTCCCTAATCCTTGTATAACTCTTCCTAATCTGTATAACTCTTTCCCATTCTAATCTCCCAACCCACTCCCTTATTCACTTTCATTTCTCATTTCTCATTTCTCATTTCTCATTCACTTTCATTTCTCATTCTCTCTCAATAAATAAACCAAAAAAAACCTACACCCCAATCATCAGACCCATCTTAACAAAAAAAAAAAACCATCATCTCCCCCTCACTCCGACACCCACCAACCGCCATTTCCACCACCATAGCCGCGCCGACAGCCCACTAATCCTCCTCCCTAATCACTCATAACTCCCTTCGTCCTTGCTCCCGCCTCATGTCGCGCCGACAGATCCCGAGCCCACCACCCCGACACCACCCACGACCACCATTCCCCACACTCCTTCCTCCTGCTGCCCCGACAACATTCCCGACCACACCACCCCTGCCAACCCGCCACACCTGCCAACCCGACCACACCTGCCGACAACACCACCGCCGACAACACACATCCGTCCCAGATCTGAAATTTTGTTTTGATTTTGTTTTTTGTTTTTTATTTTTGTTATTTTTTTTATTTTGTTATTTGGTTCTTGTTGTCTTGTGCACTTAAAAAGATGAGAACTTGCAGCTTCATGTTTATAATTGTTGTGGTCTTGTGGATACGTGTGAATACGCTTCAAAAGACAAATTTGTCTTAATTGATAGAGTTCTTTTATATATCTCCCACCTCGCAGTCCAAATCAATAATTGTTGTGGATACGTGTGTTTTTTTTTTTTTGTGATTGTTTATTTGTTTATTTTTTTGTTATTTAGTTTTTTTTCCTTAGATTTACGAGTTTTTTTTGTTAGATTAACGGGTTTTTTTTCCTTATTGGTTTTAGATTTGTTGATTTTAATTTTTCATATTTATTTGATTTTTATAAAAGTTACACTATTTATGACTAAATTTATACACTTAAAACATTAAAGTTATACTATTTACGACTAAAGTTATACTTTTAAAACATTAAAGTTATACTATTTACGACTAAAGTTATATCCTTCAAATATTAAAGTTACACTATTTACGACTAAAGTTATACCCCTTCAAACATTAAAGTTATACAATTTATACTATTTTGTTGTGGGTTGTTATTTACTTATTATGTTGTTATTTACTTATTTTATATTTTTTTTATTTCAAATATGTCTTATATTACATTTTGATATTTGGATAATGTCTTTTTTTTTCCCAGATCTAGTATTGTTAAAGTTATTTCAAAAATTTACTAAAGTTAGTATTGGTGGTTTTTTGGATTTCGGTTATATATTGGACTAAAGTTATACGATTTTGGACTAAAGTTATACGGTTTTGGACTAAAATTATGCGATTTTGTAGTAAAGTTACACAATTTTGTACTAAAGTTATACAAATATGGACTAAAGTTATACATATGAAGGACTAAAGTTATACAAAAATTTACTAAAGTTATACAAATAAAGACTAGAGTTATACAAAAATAGACTAAAGTTATATAAATAAGGATTAAAGTTATACAAAAATTGACTAAAGTTATACAGATAAGGACTAAAGTTATACAAAAATGGACTAAAGTGATACAAAAATTGACTGAATTTATACAAACAGTACTTATATAACTTTAGTTCATTTTTGTATAACTCTAGTATAACTTTAGACAATTTTTGTATAACTTTAGTCCATTTTTGTATAACTTTAGGACTAAAGTTATGCGATTTTGTAATAAAGTTACACAATTTTGAACTAAAGTTATACAAATAAGGACTAAAGTTATACAAATAAGGACTAGAGTTATACAAAAATGGACTACAGTTATACAAAATTTGTATAACTTTAGTCCTTATTTGTATAACTTTAGTCCTTATTTGTATAACTTTAGTCCATTTTTGTATAACTTTAGGCCATTTTTGTATAACTTTAGTCCATTTTTGTATAACTTTAGAACTTATTTGTATAAATTTAGTCCATATTTGTATAACTTTAGTCAATTTTTGTATAACTTTAGTCTTTATTTGTATAACTTTAGTCCATTTTTGTATAACTTTAGTCAATTTTTGTATAAGTTTAGTCCTTATTTGTATAACTTTAGTCCATTTTTGTATAACTTTAGTCTTTATTTGTATAACTTTAGTCAATTTTTGTATAACTTTAGTCCTTATTTGTATAACTTTAGTCAATTTTTGTATAACTTTAGACCATTTTTGTATAACTTTAGTTCATAACAGTATAACTTTTGTCCATAACTGTGTATACTTTAGTTATTTTATATCATTTTTATATAAAAATGTGAAATATAAGATTAAAAATCAACATATTATAAGAATTTTTATATAGTTAAGATTAAAACAACAAAATTTATGAAAAATATTTTATTAGATCTTAGATGAAAAAAAGTATATCATAAAAAAAAACGATATTTAAAAAAAAAATGTATAACAAGAAGAGATTTGAAAAGAATAAATAACAACAAAAACCAACAAAAATTAACAAATAAAATAAACCGACCCCAAACAACAAATTTAACATAAAATCTGAAAAAAAAAAAAAAAATTGACGAAAAAAATCGAGAGGCAAAATCAAGAAAAAAAAAAGTTTATAGAATTTACCGACGGCGGTGGTGGAGGTTGGTGGTGGGTGGCGGTGGAGGTGGGTGGTGTCGGGTGGGATAGTGGTGGGTGGTGGTGAATGAGGAAGAGGAGAATGAATGATTTATTTGGGTTTTTTGATTTATTTGGATTTTTTGGGTTTTTTGATTTTTTTGGATTTTTTTGGCTTTTTTATTTATTTGGATTTTTTGGGTTTATTGAGGTTTTGAGAGAAGAGAAGAGTAAAATGTGTGAGATGAGAGAGAAATGGGTGGGTGGAAAACAAATATATAGTAAATTAGTGATTAATTAGGGTGGATTAGTAAGATGTGTTAATTAG
Source organism: Silene latifolia (assembly GCF_048544455.1). NCBI lineage: Eukaryota > Viridiplantae > Streptophyta > Magnoliopsida > Caryophyllales > Caryophyllaceae > Silene > Silene latifolia. The sequence continues at coordinate 438,064,712 of NC_133538.1, read as the reverse complement.
CCTTTATAATGACTTTTGGGTGGGTTCATCACAAAATTACACTTTTTCGGTTAAAATTACACTTTTTCCTGTTAAAATTACACTTATATCTATTAATGACTAAAGTTACACTCTTGAACTAAAGCTAGACAGACTAATTTGGACTAACTAATTTGGACAATTTGGACAATATGGACTAACTATTTTGGACTATTTGGACGAACTAATAGAGTTATTTACGACTAAATTGAATACAATATTACACAATTTGAGCTAAAATTACACATCTGTAAACCATTATAAGATCATTAGTAAAGTTTTAAGGGCACTCAGAAGTCAGAACTTGTGCAGTGATAACCAGAAATGGCTTCAATCTCGTCTTGTTGATAGTATAGTTTGATGCTTTGACCAACTTTACTTAAGAGTTAAGACTCTTGATATCCAGCCAGAGAACAGCTAGCTGATTACATCCTCAAGATATTTTTCTAAAAAGCAGTGTCATGAGAATTTCGAGGAAAAATGTGTTGACACAAAGGTACCTGTTGCTCAGTAGTAATGGTCACACATTTTTTGAAGCTAAAGTACGTACTCCGTAGTATCTAACACATTTTTTGAAGCTAAAATACGTATTCCGTAGTATCTAACCTTTTATTTGAACAATTTGGACAAACTAATTTGAACACTTTGGACTAATTAATTTAGACTATTGAATTATTTGGACAATTTGGACTAACTAATGGAGTTATTTACGACAAAATTTGGACTAAAAATACAATTTTGGACTGAAAATACACTATTTACGAATAAATTTGAACAAATATAACACTATTTACGACTAAATCAAGAGTAAAAATACACAATTTGGACTAAAGTTACACAATTCATTTATTTTGCCTCATTGATATTGTGCAATTTCAATCATTGTCGACTAAAGTGTAACTTTAGTACATTGATAGTTTATATCTTTTATCATTTTATGAGTGTAATTTTAGTCCATAAAAGTGTAATTTTTGTCCAAAAAAGTGTAATTTTAGTCCACAAATATGTAACTTTAGTCTACAAAAGTGTAATTTTAGTCCACGAAAGTGTAATTTTAGTCCATAAAAGTGTAATTTTAGTCCAAATTGTATAACTATATTCCAAATTTGTGTATCTTTAGTCCAAATTGTGTAAATTACAAATAACTCCATTAGTTAGTCCAAATTGTGTAATTTTAGTCCAAATTTGTGTAACTTCAGTCCAAATTGTTCTAGCTTTAGTCCAAAAGCGTACTTTAGTCATTGAGAGGGTAACCTTAGTAGAGATAAGTGTAACTTTAATAATAGAGATAAATGTAACTTTAATGAAGACAAGTGTAATTTTAACAGAAAAAAGTGTAATTTTAACGGGAAAAAGTATAATTTTAACCGGAAAAAAAGTGTAATTTTAACGAAAAAAAGTGTAATTTTAACCGAAAAAAAGTGTAATTTTAACGTTAAAAACTGTAATTTTTAACGGAAAAAAGTGTAATTTTAACGGACAAAAGTGTAATTTTAACCGAAAAAGTGAATGAAGACAAGTATAATTTTAACAGAAAAATTGTAATTTTAACGAGAAAAAGTATAATTTTAACCGGAAAAAAGTGTAATTTTAACGAAAAAAAGTGTAATTTTAACATTAAAAAGTGTAATTTTAACGGAAAAAAGTGTAATTTTAACGGACAAAAGTGTAATTTTAACCGAAAAAGTGTAATTTTAACCGAACAGGTAAGTTTAATAGATCCTAAATCACACAATACCAAGACAAAATTTTAAATACGAAATTTGGAAAATATATATAACAAGACGGATATTAACAAAGTGATATCAACAAGAAAAAAAAAGTAAAAATGAGATTTCATAACTAATAGATTTAGTACTAAAATCACACTATAGATTGTTTGAATGTCAATAACTGGAAAAAAAGAAGACCAAAACATCAAAATTGAAAAAAAAAAACGGAAATGAAAAAAAAACGGGTCAATGAAAATTGATCTATTTTAGTAGATCTAAGATTAAAATTAAAAAAAATCACAAATTTAAAACAATATTATATAGCAAGACGATATAAGGAGAAAAAAACAACAAAAATAAAATAAAAAGAACACCCAAACATCAAGATAAAAAAAATAAATAAATAAATTAAAAAATTGACGTCGGGGCGACGGCGGTGGCGGTTGGCGACTGTGGTGGTTTCCGGTGGTTGGTGGTTGGTGGATGGTGAATGAGGAAAAGATGAGTAAATGATTTATTTGGATTTTTGGGGTTTTTTATTTGTTTGGTTTTTTGGGTTTTTTTTTTCTTGGTTTTTTTGGAGAGAATATGAAAAAGTGAGATATAGAGAGAGAATGAGGAGATGTGATAATGAGTTGATGAATGAACGATGTGGAGGATTAATGTAGTTAATGAGAAAATTAGAGGAAGATGGCAAAATTAGAGCATTAACCTTAATTTTTTTGTTCTCATCTTAGCCCTTCATTTACAAGATCCAATGGCCCATAATGAAACTTATGGACTCACATGTAAGAGGTGGACTCACTTGATCCTTCTTCTATATATATATATATATATATATATATATATATATATATATATATATATATATATATATATATATATACATATATATATATATATACATATATATATATATACATATATATATATATACATATATATATACATATATATATATATATATATAGAAGAAGGATCAAGTGAGTCCACCTTATGTCATTAAGTCCATAAGTCTCATTTAGAGCCTTTAGATTGTGAGGATGAATGGCTAAGATTACACCAAAAAGCAAGTTATAACATTATAATAATATGTAGACTAATTACCTCTCTCCTTAGGCTATTAGACTTACTGTTCATTCTGCATGTATGTTCCTCATCAGTCACTTGCACGTTATTCAACTTCCCTCCACTATCTCATACAACCTCCTCATAATTTCAAAAAACCGTCCTTCCTTATTCCTCTCTTTCATCTCACATTTCTTCATTTCTTTTCTATTCCTTATTGTTCCATTTCTCTTGCTTACCAAATACAACAATTCCATTTCTTTTCTATATTTTATCGCATTCAAACCCTTGTAGTTCCTATCTTTGTTTCTTTACCTCACTTTGAAGGTAATTCATTGATCATCCTTTATTCTTTTCTTTGTTTAAATTTTTTAATTTTGCAAATTATGCTTGAGTCGAAATTGTTATATTGCGTGTTTCAATTTTATTGCGTGTTTCAATTTATGCGATTTTATTGTGTGTTTGAATTTTTAATTAAATTCATAGTGTAAATCTGAATTGATGGGTAGTGTCAATGTATTTGTTAAGGTTTTAATTGAGCCTGTTTTTGGGGATTGTAAATGTGATGTAATTGGGATTGTGAATGTGAGGACAGCCCAAGTGTAAATGTGAACTAAAAAAAGTGTAAATGTGAACAAATAGAAAGTTTAAATGTGAGGATAGAAGAAGTGTAAATGTTATCAAATAAAGTGTAAATCTGATTCAATTGGAAGTGTAAATGTGAAGATATTCAAAGTGTAAATGTGAGGATAGAGTAAGTGTAAACGTGAACACTAAAATCAGAATCGACTAAAATGGAACTGTAGATGTGAAGATAATGGAAGTGTAAATGTGAGTTTAGGAGAAGTGTAAATGTGAACAAATAAAGGGTAAATGTGAAGATAATGGAAGTGTAAATGTGAGGATAAGAGAAGTGTAAATGTGAGGATAATGGAAGTGTAAATGTGAGGATAGGAGAAGTGTAAATGTGATCAAATAAAGTGTAAATCTGTCTAAACTGTTAGTGCAAATGTGAAGATAATAGAAGTGTAAATGTGAGGGTAGGAGAATTGTAAATGTGAACAAATAAAGGGTAAATCTGACTAAATTGGAAGTGTAAATATAAAGATATTGGAAGTGTAAATGTGAGGATAGGAGAAGTGTAAATGTGAACAAATAAAGTGTAAATCTGACTAAATTGGAAGTGTAAATGTGAAGATACTGGAAGTGTAAATGTGAGTGTAGGAGAAGTGTAAATGTGAACAAATAAAGGGTAAATCTGACTAAATTGGAAGTGTAAATGTGAAGATAATGAAAGTGTAAATGTGAGTGTAGGAGAAGTGTAAATGTGAACAAATAAAGAGTAAATCTGACTAAATTGGAAGTGTAAATGTGAAGATACTGGAAGTGTAAATGTGAGTGTAGGAGAAGTGTAAATGTGAACAAATAAAGGGTAAATCTGACTAAATTGGAAGTGTAAATGTGAAGATAATGAAAGTGTAAATGTGAGTGTAGGAGAAGTGTAAATGTGAACAAATAAAGGGTAAATCTGACTAAATTGGAAGTGTAAATGTGAAGATACTGGAAGTGTAAATGTGAGGATAGAGTAAGTGTAAATGTGAACAAATAAATGGTACTAAATTGGAAGTGTAAATGTGAAGATACTGGAAGTGTAAATATGAGTGTAGGAGAAGTGTAAATGTGAACAAATAAAGGGTAAATCTGACTAAATTGGAAGTGTAAATGTGAACATACTGGAAGTGTAAATGTGAGGATAGAGTAAGTGTAAATGTAAATGTGTAGACTGTTATAGGTTGACTGATATTGTGCATTTCTTATGTACTTTTTGTTCTGATTCGGATGGTACGATATCGATGGAGAAGTACTGAAGTGAAGAACAACCACAAGTTACCCCCTCAAGTTTTAGTTAAGTTAAGTGTCGCCCAACCGGCTTCACAAGCTTATTGGTAAGCTTAACATTGCCCAACGAGCCACTGTACAGAGGATTGGATTTGGGGGTCGCTTCATCTTAAACTCTTAACTTTCCCGCTTTCACATGTTCCTGAATTTCTTGAGGCTTTCAGCGATGGTTCTCATGTCGGAGTTGAAGGAGTTTATGGTTACTAAGTATGATGTCTATGACTGTTTCATGTTACCTGTTGGTGAGAGAGAGATGGAAATAGTACCTACTGGACATATGCCTGGTGCTAAAGATGAAAAATATGTGCGCATAAAATAAGTGTGGCGCAAAAAGTTCAAAGTGAAATCAAATTCTGATTCTATTCCTTTAGGAGACGTCTTCAATTACATTGAGTCAGAGCAATTCAAAGATGGAGGTGATGAATTCTGCCGCCTGTTTGTGCTTCTTAGCATTTCATCATTCCTTGCGCCGACATTGAACAACGGCATTGAAATCAAACTTTTGAAAGTGGTTGAAGATGTGAGTGTCATACCGGAGTATGACTGGTGCTCGTATGTATTAGAATATTTAGCTAATGCTGCAGCCGAGACTCGCAGCGTGCAGTCATATCTGCTTGGTTGTATCCCTTTCCTTATGATTACTTATTTTCAGCGGTATGATTACCGTGGCAAGAGTTCCCCAGATGGCCTTCCACTTATTCAGCATTGGGATCCTGAAAACTCTATCGAATAGGTTAAAGGATGAGCTGGACGTGGGGCCACTGGGTCGACTAACTTTGTCGAAGGTGAAGTACCCGCGATGTCAAAACAAGACCCCTGATGAGAAGGACACTGGTAATACGATGTTGGCTATAGCTGGCGCGCCCAAGGCGCCATTGGCAAGCCCTACGCCTCTTCTGATTTCAACGTCGGGTACATCACCCGATAAGAAGTTTATTCAGATTGAACTCCCTCCCGGTGTTGAAGATGACGATGAGTTGAAAGTTAGGGCTGTAGATGTAAGATTTATGTTATGAATGTTTAATTAATCGCATATTTTTTTTAATATATATATATATATATATATATATATTGAGCAGGTATATTTTGTGTATCTAGACTCTTAAATCTTTTTTTTGTTACCAACTGGAGGGTGTACACGAGCTGTACTTGAAGATTCAAAGGAACTCTGTGGCCTTCTATTCCTGGTATACGGATGCAGCTGCAATGCTTAAGAATTTAACAACAGGTGCTTCTTCTTCAACTGATCTTATTCCGTCACAAGCGATGCAAGCTTTTTTTGAAGGTGCAAAGGTGAAGGAATATGTTGAAGAAGTTGGAAATTTAGCTTCCCAAATGAAGAAGTATAATGATAACGCTCCCTCATTGTCAGATGTTGGCCAAGAAAAAAAATAGGCGGCCAAGAAAAAAACAAAGGCAAGCAAGAAAAGAAAGACCAAGGTTCCTAAGTTCGAGTTTACGCCTACTGTAGAGCATGTATCACTTGTAGAAGATTCTGATTTGGGTGATAAAGCAGGTGATGCGGCGATGTCACAGGTAATGGAGACCGCTGATTTCTACAACACCGCTGAACTTAACGAAGCCTGTCGACGAGAGGAAGAGGAATGCGGGCTAGATTTAACCGACGACTTGACTCAATTAACTGATCGGCAGATTCTAGAGAAAATTTATAGCCCGGATGAAGTTGAAGAAGCTTACACAAAGCTCTCATTGAACGAGGAGCAGGAAAGTTTGGTAGGGGAAGTGCCTGACACTAGTGGTGCCCCTGAGAAAGCTGAACATGTCGTTGAGAAGTGTAAGTCAGAAGCAACGAATAAGGTTGATGCGGATGTGGTAGGTCAGTCAACTGAAGATGGTTCATCTTCAGTTCAACTAAAATTTATTTCGACTGCTGATATTGAGAACGCGCTGCAAGGTTTGACAGATATTGGTGATGGTGGTGGTGAAGCGGTAGAGGGCTGCGTACAGAGAGGTGAGGATGAGATTGTGCAGGGTATGGATATGGAGCATGCTCAAGAACAGGGGCCTGTTACTGGTGAAGGGGAGGTGTCTTATTCAAAAGTAGTGAACAAGGTGGATGCGGATGTGGTAGCCCCGTCAATTGAAGATGGATCATCTTCATTTCAGTTGAAATTTATAGCGACAACTGATATTGATAACGCGCTGAAAAAGTTGTCAGACAGCGGCGACAGTGAAGTGGCACAGGGTGGTGCACCGAGAGAACAGGACGAGGCTGTGCAGGGAATGGATTTGGAGCCGCCTCAAGATCAGGGGACCCGCCGTGGGCCTGAATCAGTGGTGGTTGGACTAGTGACTGGCGTGGATGTGGATGTTAGCGATGCACCGACAGTCCAGGAGGAGGCTGTGCAGGGCATGGACATGGAGCCGCCCCAAGACCAAGTGCCCTGCCGTGGGCCCGAACCACTCGTGGTTGGACTAGTGCCTGGTGAGCCTGTGGATGTTAGCGGTGCACCGGGAGTGGAATAGCCCGTTGACTGACGCCAAGTTAGTGGTACGAAAGCATCGGGTGGTGAGCCTTGAGTTGTTTCGACCACAGTCCGTGAAGATGCATCGCAAGAAGGGTTAGATATTGGTAGTGGCATGGTCAACGAGCAAGGTGAGGGCCCTACTGCACAACTCGGTTGTCCTGGTTCATTTCAGAATGATGACAAGCCCATGGATGTTGCAGAGGGAGCAGATAAGGTGGTTTTGAAGCACCCTCCTCTGAGCTTAAGTTGCCGGAATTTCAGTGTACGTTCATATCTACTGCAGAGCTAGCTGAGGCATTTAAGGAGGTTCCAGGTGAGGATTTTGGAACGACTGATTTGGCAGTCCCTTCTGAACCAGCCGTTCCCGCGGATGTTCGGGAAATTTATGTCCTCCAGAGTAATATGGATCACCACCCTTTCCTATTTCATTCACCTGAGCCCTTACAGTGCATGGAAGTGGTCCCTGAGAATCTGACTTGCACCATGGATTGTGGGGAACCCATGCCCGAGCGAGGGCTTTGTATGTAGACTGCAATTTGAATAAGAAATTATTTAGGGGTGTTTTTATGGAAAGGAAATACGTCCTGGACTACGTATTTAACAAATCAGAAGCTTGGTTGAACGGGTGAGTCGATTAATTTCTATGTCAAACATATTAATACTTATATGTTGTCGTAACCATGTTCGCCTTATATAATTTTTTCTTTTTTTGTAGGGAAGAATTGGCAGTTTTTTCAGACTTCTTCTTCGTGTCACAGGAAGACATGTTAACCCTTGAACCTGGACAGGAAGTTATGAATTCTGTAATCGAGTGTTGGTGCCTACTAATCAATAAGATGATGTATGACCAAACTGCACCAGTTGCATCCTCTCGTTGCTTCTTCGGGCTTAGTCACACCGTACTTGACCTATCCTCACTCAATGCAATTTTTATAGTTCCAATTTAATTGTAACGTAAGTGTCTAAATTTAATAGCGCGCCCTCTTCGTTTGAACAGAGCCACCTGCACTGGATATTTGGAAAGCCAAGAAGAAAGGAATTGTTCTTGACAAAAAGGACGAAATCTGGGCTGGGTGGGATGCTTGGATTCAATCCTGTTTGTCTTCATTTCAACTTGGATCTGATATGGTAAGTGTAAATGTGACCTATTGTGAAGTGTAAATGTCATCACACCGAAAGTGTATATGTGATTTTCAGAGAAAGTCTAAATGCCTGGATGTGATTAAGAAGAAAGTGTAAATGTCATAAAATATGAAGTGTAAATGTGATACATAGTGAAGTGTAAATATCATGATGTATAGTGTAAATGTGATTATATAGAAAGTGTAAATGTAATGACATAGCGAGTGTAAAGGTTACTAAATAGAAAGTGTAAATGTCAGCACATATAAAGTGTAAATGTGAATATATGTAAAGTGTAAATGTCATGACATATGAAGTGTAAACGTGAGACATAGTGAACTGTAAATGTCGTGAGATATTGTGAAGTGTAAATGTAATGAAATATGAAGTGTAAATGTGATACATAGTGAAGTGTAAATGCCATGATGTATAGTGGAAATGTGATTATATAGAAAGTGTAAATGTGATGACATAGGGAGTGTAAAGGTGACTAAATAGGAAGTGTAAATGTCAGCACATATAAAGTGTAAATGTAAATATATGGAAAGTGTAAATGTCATTACATAGGAAGTGTAAATGTGAGATATAGTGAAGTGTAAAAGTTATGACACAGGGAGTGTAAAGGTGACTAAATATGAAGTGTAAATGATATAGTGTAAATGTGAATATATGGAAAGTGTAAATGTCATGACACAGGGACTGTAAATGTGACGAATTATTGAAAGTGTAAATCTGAAATTTTTACTGAGTGTATCTTTTATGTCTTTGTTGTCACACCCGCCAGGTCTTCATCCCGATCTTATCTGGCAATAATGATCATTACAGCTGTGCATGCATAAACTTCGTTTCCGAGCAGATAGAGTATTTGGACAACCGTTGATACGACGAGTCGACGATGATTTTGAGAAGCTTCCATATTTTGGAATTTCCCGTATTGCGGTAATAATTATAAATAGCATACCTTAATTTGTTCTTTAGTGTTGATGTAGTCTGGAATTGTAAACACTGTTTTTAAATTGACTTTTTTTTTTAAATTCCTTTTACAGTGTGATTTAATGGTGCGTATCTGGAGTCTAAAGGGTTTGTCAGAGGTTCAAAGGTTTCCGGGTTCAAATTTGTGAATGTCGAATTTAAATGGCAAGGTACGGGTTATTCTGCGTTTGATTGCGGGGTGTACATGATGATACACATGCTGCTTTTCAATGGGAAGCTATTTGACTGCGCCTTAGGTGAGAGGGACATTCTGAACCTCGTCCGGGCTGAAGTGGTGTCCATTCTTATCCCGAGTGACCATAACAAAGTGAGGGAGAGCGTTCGCTCAAGGATAACCCAATTCAGGGAAAAGTATGGTCAAGGTCTGAACCCGGTCTCCAATGTTGCACAGAAGCGGATTCTGGACGATGAGGAAGAGATTACATACAGTAAACGCCCCCGTGTTGCAGTCCCACCCCATAAACGCGTAGAAGGAAGCCTTGTGGTCAACCCTGTAGCCATACAGGAGGAAAGCAGCCCCGTTGTTGTTCAAGCGTCTCACAGCGATCGTCGGCGACCAACCTTTGTCACCAGACGGAGCGGTCCCCGGGGGGGGGATGGCTTGGGTTGCTCAATTAATCGTGGGGTCTGCTGCACGCAGACTCTTGTTGTCTCGACCTTCTTAAGGAACAATCAAAGCTTGGTCAGGGGTATTCGATCACGTCGAAAGCATGCGGTGGACTATTGCTTGTTAGACGACTACAACTTTGAAAATTCGTTAGTACCGCGGACTCTTATAACGGGGCCAATTAGTTACGATATTTAATTTGTAACTACTTATCAATTTCTTACTATTATACGTGTGTTTTATTGCAGTGAATCAATCTCTTGGTACAGTAGGCATGCGCACTGCGCCGGTCCGACATCATGACCATGCTTCCCGAGGTTGTAATGTCGCCTGTTTTCATTGAGTCGTGGGTCGTTTTTTCTTTGAACCATTTGGAGTCTCGCTGAACACTTACTTCCTAGGATGGCCTTCTTTGGGATACGTCATATGGTACACCCCCCCCCCCCCTACAAAGCCTAAAAGTTATACATTAGTTCTTACTTTTATTATGTAGTCTCACTCACTCCTCCGAACAGAATGTATCATGCATCTTTTGGATATACGTGAAAGGTGCTCACAGTCTAATGACATCACCGATCTTTGTATCACATTTGGGATACCTTCATCCAGGACTGTGATAAAACTTTCAACCTGAGTGCCGAGTTTATCTTCGTACCTGTCAACATTGGCGGGCACTTTGCATGCGTGTGTATAAATTTTGGACAACAAACTGTTGATCTCCTTGACTACCAACATCATGCCAACTGGGATCAGTCTGAAATGTGCAATGTTACTCGCCAAGTGGCATCAGCTGTTAGCGATTATTTGGACGTTAGAACGGATAGGGGATATGAGATTACTAGCTTTCAAAGATCGGCAAATCCCGTTCGCGCCAAACACCCTTCCTAACATAACGAGAATCGGGGATTTTTTCGTATGATGTATATCTTTGATGTACGAGGGTCAACCTTTTGAGCATCCAGACTTGGAGAGGAAGAGGAATCGACGGTACTTGGTAGTCGAGTTGGTGGCGACGCTTGTTCTAGCTGACATAAATGTCAACAGAGACATTTTTGAAGTAAAGTTGAATGGGTTTATCGCTGGAAAAGAAGATTTATGGGCCAAGTTACAAAAGAAGCGCAAAATTAAGGCTGTGTTGTCGAAAAAGTGAACAATTTGTGGACATTTTTTTTAAATGTATTTTGTTTGGCAATCTTGAACTTAGAAAAGAATGTTTTGTACTGTGGTTGGCAATGTTTGCAAGTGTAAGCTTTACAGTAATGAAGTGTAATGGTAAATTACACTGATGAAGTGTAATGGTTGACTATTTTTTGGCATTTATAATCATAGTTTATTCAAAGTGTAAATGTGACTAAATTGCAAGTGTAGCTGTTATCACACTTGTAATTTAGTCACATTTACACTTTAAGTGTAAATATTAACACACTTAAAGTGTAAATGTTAACACTGTCAGTGTCAACTTTATCATACTGAAAGTGTGAATGTAAACACACTGAAATTAAATTGAATGCAGTGTAAATGTGGTGACATGGGAAGTGTAAATTTGGTGACAGCCCAAGTGTAAATGTGAACAAAAAAAAGTGTAAATAAGAACAAATAGGAAGTGTAAATTTGAATATAGGAGAAGTGTAAATGTGAACAAATAAAGTGTAAAACTGACTAAATTGGAAGTGTAAATGTGAAGATATTCAAAGTGTAAATGTGAGGATATAGTATGTGTAAATGTGAAGTTCTTGGAAGTGTAAATGTCTTTGACATAGGAAGTGTAAGTGTTAACACAGCATTATTTGAAAATAAGTGTAATCTGTTACTTGAAATAACATAAGTAATCCAAAATAAGTTCAAGTAACACAATGTTTGGCTATCTAATAAAACAGAGAGATTTTGGTCTTATGACAGTGTAACTCTAACGTTGGTGTTACTAAAAGTTACACCAACTGTTGTTCAAAGTTACGCTGCCATGAGACCAATTCCTTATCGCCCTCTCCAGTTATACCACATCAAAGTTATAAGTTACACACTCAAAATATATAGAGCAACACTTGTCAGTGATCCGACGTCTATTCTTGTTCGACTCCAGCTCTTCTTCCTCCTCCTCTCCTTCATCCTCTTCTGGTTCGACGACCCTTCGCACAATGGCGTGTGTCTTTGAGAAGGGGTTAGGCGATTTCTCTTGTCGTGATTTGTCATTCTCTTGCAATTCTTACACTTACGTTTGGGTTTCCTAGCCAACACCATTGCTTTTGTTTTGGCTGACAACAATCTTTTTCCGGCCCCCTTGTTTTTCGAATTCTTTGGTGGCAATATCATCACTACCTCACATGCCGTACAATTCAGAAATTTCTCCATTTGTTGATTTTTATTCAACACTTCCCCTAATGGTGACAGGGACTGTTTAAATGATCTAATTACAGCGGAAAAGTCGTCAACATCGCCTATTCCTTTGTCTCGAAGGAGCCCTACTGACTTCATGAACTTCGACCACATTATTGACATTGCAATTTGTTTTTCATCGATGACTTGCATGTTTTCTGTTCCTTCACCATTAGTATTGAAAATCCTTAATCGGAGATACTCTTTCATCCATCTATTCGTAACATAATCTTCTGGTATAGTCTTTATCCCACTTGCTTTGAAAAAAATCCATATTATATGGCGGCATAGGATTTCGGTTCTTTCAAACATCGTATAACTGCAGCTTGCTTTACGTGTACCTGTGTCATCAGATAAAGCTAGCATGTAAGTGTGAACGTTAAAAATAGTGTCACTGATGTAAAGTGTAAATGTATTGAATTGTAAAGTGTAAATGCTAAGTAATTAGAAGTGTAAATGTAATCTAATAGGAAGTGTAAATGTTAAGGTATTAGAAGTGTAAATGTTAAGTTATAGGGATTTGAATGTGTAAATGTCATGATGTAAAGTGTAAATGTCATGACATGTAGTGTGTAAATGCTAAGTAATTAGAAGTGTAAATGTAAACTAATAGGAAGTGTAAATGTTAAGGTACTAGAAGTGTAAATGTTAAGTTATAGGGGATTTAAATGTGTAAATGTCATATGATGTAAAGTGTAAATGTCATGAAATGTAGTGTAAATGTCAATAAGTGGAAAAGTGTAAATGTTAAGGTATAGGAAGTGTAAATGTTAAGGTATTAGAAGTGTAAATGTTAAGGTATAGGAAGTGTAAATATCATATGATGTAAAGTGTAAATGTCATCAATTGTAAAGTGTAAATGCGAAGTAATTAGAAGTGTAAATGTAAACTAATAGGAAGTGTAAATGTTAAGGTATTAGAAGTGTAAATGTTAAGTTTAAGAGATTTGAATGTGTAAATGTCATATGATGTAAAATGTAAATGTCAGGAAATGTAGTGTGTAAATGCTAGGTAATTAGAAGTGTAAATGTTAAGGTATAGGAAGTGTAAATGTCATATGATGTAAAGTGTAAATGTCATCAATTGTAAAGTGTAAATGTTAAGTTATTAGAAGTGTAAATGCAAACTAATAGGAAGTGTAAATGTAAACTAATAGGAAGTGTAAATGTTAAGTTATTAGAGGTGTAAATGTTAAGTTATAGGAATTTAAATGAGATAAAAACAGAAAGTGTAAATGTCATAGGAAGTGTAAATTACCTGGACTGTACGCAACTTCAAAATTCTTCTTTCTGGTTGAATCTTTGACAGTAGTTACCTCTAACTCGCCTCTCTCAGTGAAACCTCCTGTTCTACATGTATCAATTGAGAAGATGGCTTCTTGTTTGAATTTGTGGAAAGCTGAATAGGTGTACACCTTTGCAGCATGAATCTCTAATGCCGGATGTGTTGACGCCGTTGCGGACGAGTGCTTATCCATGTTGTCAAGCTGCTTCTGTGTATGTCTTTGTTGGTCCATAGCGCTCTCGAAACGCATCCAAAACTCAACCAATGTTCTTGACTTGTGCTCAAACCTCTTGAAAAAGCTATTTTCGCTCTCTGATCTTTGAGTTGTCCTCATAATCGACGCCATCCTCAAGTCTCTGCAATGCGCCATCACCCACTGTCCCCTTATAGCATATGTATCTGCAAACCAATCATTTACGCCAACACCATGATCTTGAATTATTTTCTCCCAGATACCATCAAATTCTGCTGCCTCAAGCTCATCGTCCCATATAATGTCATTCAGTTTACAAATGAACTCATTATAATCGCTTCTCGAGACACCAAACTTACTTGGCATTTTGTTCATTATATGCCACATACAGAACCGATGGCGCGCTGTCTTGAAAACAAGAGGGACAGATTTGATAATACCTGGGTCCTTATCTGTAATTATGTACTCGGGTTCCTTACCTCCCATTGCTTGTAAAAACCGGCTGAAAACCCAATTAAACGACTCATAATCTTCCCTTGCAACTAGAGCCCCACAGAACGTCACAGATCGTTTATGGTGGTCAACACCTGTGAATGGTGTGAATACCATAGAATACTTATTGGTGGAGTAAGTTGGGTCGAATGACACCGCATCACCAAAAATTTTGTAATTATCTCGGCGGTACCGTCCGCCATATGGCCCTACGTAGGTCGCCATCATCGTCAAGGTCATAGTCAAAGTAGAAACCTATTCTTGTTTCAGTCATTTCCTTGAAATGGTCAACAAACAACTGACCATCCCGTTCGTGAATGAAACATTTAACATCCCTATGGAAGTTCTTAAAATCATTTAAGCTTGCTCCAATGTTTTCGTATCCATTCACTTGTTCTTTGCAGATTCTGTATGTTTTTGTTGCTCCTATCTTGTTTGCCAATCAATCATTAATGATACGTCATATAAATATAACATGAATGGAATTATTTATTTAGTATAGAGAGTGATTATGTATTACAAACCCTTGAGTTTGAAACGATTATCATCTTGTGATAATCTGTTATGTTACGCGACAATTTCTGGAACTCTCTGTCCTTAAGTGAGATAAGCTCGTGATTGTGAACCTCGTGGAACCGGTCAATTAATAAAAGACCATTCTTCATATATAGTCGTATCCTCGCTTTACACCCCACTCTAGTGACCCTGAATATCCTCTGTGACTTCTCCCCATCCAGTCCGTCATCCTGATCTTTTCTGGGCGTCTTGTGAGCGAAACCTTCTCGATTGTAGACGACGAGCTTTGACTTGATCTCACCGCCACGCCATTTTTTGTTGTGTACCTACGGACATCAAACCCACAAGCAATGGCGTATATCTTATAAAAAGTCACCGCATCCTCAACCCCCCCAAACTCCTGGCCGATGTACGGTGTAAACCTCTTCTCCACCTCCCTACACAGCTCCTGCCTGTCAGGTTGAACCCCATTCTGTTAGAGTGTAAGTGTAAATGTAAATGTCCTCAGATATGAAGTGTAAATGTGCTGTTCTGAAAGTGTAAATGTCATCAAAAGTGTAAATGTCAAAACTATAGTAAAAGTAAACATCCAAAAGTGTAAGTGTAAATGTCAGTAGAAACGAAGTGTAAATGTGTTGTTCTGAAAGTGTAAATGTCAGCAAAAGTGTAGATGTCAAAACTATAGTAAAAGTAAACATCCAAAAGTGTAAGTGTAAATGTCAGTAGAAACGAAGTGTAAATGTGTTGTTCTGAAAGTGTAAATGTCAGTAAAAGTGTAAATGTGATGCTTTAAAAGTGTAAACGAAGTGTAAATGTGATGCTTTAAAAGTGTAAATGTCAATAAAAGTTTAAATGTTGTCAGAATGCTAACTCACATAAAAAATATAACAATAAAAATGCAAATGTGACTATAACAATAAAAAAAGTGTAAATTTAAAAGTACAGGAAAAGTGTAAACGTGAGCAGTAATGCAGTGTAAATGTGAGGCTTTAAAAGTGTAAATGTCAACAAAAGTGTAAATGTTGTCAGAATGCTAACTCACATAAAAAATATAACAATTAAAAAGTGTAAATTTAAAACTATAGCAAAAAGAGTAAACATCCAAATGTGTAGGAGAAAGGAAGTGTAAATGTGATTGTCTGAAAGTGTAAATGTCAACAAAAGTGTAAAAGTACACCAAAAGTGTAAATGTGAGCAGGAATGCAGTGTAAATGTGATGCTTTAAAAGTGTAAATGTTGTCAGAATGCCAACTCACATAAAAAAATATAACAATAAAAATGCAAAGGTGACAATAACAATAAAAAAGTGTAAATTTAAAAGTACAGGAAAAGTGTAACCGTGAGCAGTAATGCAGTGTAAATGTGAGGCTTTAAAAGTGTAAATGTCAACAAAAGTGTAAATGTTGTCAGAATGCTAGCTCACATAAAAAATATAACAAATAAAAAATGTAAATGTAAAACTATAGCAAAAATGTTCATGTAAATGTTGTCAGAATGCGTTCATGCTAATCCAAACTCAAATTAATGAAAACCCAGCATGAAGATTTACTTCTAACAATCTTCATTTCAAACCCAGTAACAAATAATCAAAACAAGAATGAACAAATTTGATGACATGCAAAACTGTAATGATTACCTTCATCCTTCCTATTCAACTGAAAAATATGAAAACGTGACTGAAAACAATGAATAAAATGAAGAAATACCATTGATGCCATCTATTATTTGCATGTTTACGCTGGTTTGGAGGATTTAGAGAGAACTTTAGCTTCGTTTTGAGATGAAAGCACCCAGTTTTAGAGAGAAGAAAGAAATAAAAAGGTTGGAATTAAGTGTGTTCAGGAAGGAAGAATGTGGGAAGTGGAAACATAGTACAAAGGATATATGCTTTTGTCCGCAAGAAATGATCATTGGTAAGGACAATTGGCAGGAATTGTTGTCCTCTTTCATAGCCAAGCTTTTCCCTTTTTTTTGCCCTATATTTTGTAAAAAATCTCCACCATAGATGTTGTCCATCTAAGGGTCCTTATAAGGACTTAAGGACTCAAATGAGGTAAGGGACACATTAGATCTCCCCTCTCTCTTTCTCTTTCTCTATCTCTCTCTCTCTCTCTCTCTCTCTCTCTCTCTCTATATATATATATATATATATATATATATATATATATATATATATATATATATATATATATATATATATATATATATATATATATATATATATAGGCAAGATCCGGTGAGTTTGACACTTTTTGTGAGTTTCCCCCGCATATATAAGTAAATGAGTTGACAAAACCCAATTATCAAAAATTGAGCCATCATAATCTTCCCATCTCTTTCTCTCTCTTTCTCCCCCTTTCTCTCTTTACTGATCAAACACTCTGTTTCATCTCAAAACCACGCGAAATTTTTTCATCAGTTCTTCAAATTTTGATCAACAAATTCATCAGTTCTTCAAAATTTGATCAACAATTCATTCATTATTTTGATTTTTTCAATTAAAACTATCAATTTGTTCATCAATTTTTCGAAATTTGATCAACAATTCTCCGAAAACCCTAATTCTTCAAATTCGACTGAAGGTATTGATATTTCTTCCGATTTTTGATTTAATAATCGAATAACCCGATAATTGAATCAAATAACAAATTCGATTTGATTTACGTGTTTTTTCCATAAATTTCAGCTTCAACGATGCTGAATTGAACGATCAAACGCTTACTCGCATGATGATATTCTTTGATAATCAAACAACGATGAATTTAGGTGTAAATTTGTGACATAATCTTGATATAATAATCGTTGTTATTAGGTTGATAAGTTTTTTGTAAAAATTCGATTGCATGAAGATTGTTTTCATATTGTTTTCATAACAGTAATTGCATGTAGGTTTTCATTCATGATATCATTCAATATCTAGTATTTGAATAATTGGATTACAATAATACAATAAGCGCTTTACAAAGTATTAAAATAGCTTTGATATTACATTAAAATAACTGTGTGTGCATTGTGGTGGACTAGGCTACCAATTTCACTAAAACCCTCCCCCCTCTGATAGAATAATTGCATTTGTATAATACAATAACTGCATTACAACGTTAAAATAACTGTTGTAGCAGAGATTGTTTTTTTCATAATAAATACTATTTTATAGGATCTGGCAAAAAAATCCTTACAATAACTACTCTTTAATAATGAAATAACTTTAATACTACATTAAAATAACTGTGTGTGCGTTGTGGTGGACTAGGCTACCAATTCCACTAAAACCTTCCCCTCTCTGATAGAATAATTGCATTTGTATAATACAATAACTGCATTATAACGTTAAAATAATTGTTGTAACAGAGATTGTTTTTTTTCATAATAAATACTACTTTATAGGATCTGACAAAAAAATCCTTACAATAACTACTCTTTAATAATGAAATAACTTTAATATTACATTAAAATAACTATGTGTGCATTGTGGTGGACTAGGGTACCAATTTCACTAAAACTCTCCCCTCTCTGATAGAATAATTGCATTTGTATAATATAATAACTGTATTATAACATTAAAATAACTGTTGTAGCAGAGATTGTTTTTTTCATAATAAATACTAGTTTATAGGATCTGACAAAAAAATCATTACAATAACTACTCTTTAATAATGAAATAACTTTAATACTACATTAAAATAACTGTGTGTGTATTGTGGTGGACTAGGCTACCAATTTCACTAAAACACTCCCCCCTCTGATAGAATAATTGCATTTGTATAATACAATAACTGCATTATAACGTTAAAATAACTGCTGCTGCAGAGGTTCTATTGTTTTGTTTTGTATAGAATCTAAGATATTGAAATTAATAATACCATAACAGTTCTTCTGTTTTAATGTTTCCAGGCATTGAAATTAATACTACCAATGCAACAACTTTTTCTACACCTACTGTTGCGTCTGAAACAGGAGAAAATACTATCCATAATCTGGGATTGAGATATACTCCAGGTGGCAGTGAGGAGTGGAATAGGATGGTAGAAAATGGTTTCAAACCTGCTCTGGGGTTAATGTTTGTAAAGGTGGAGGAGGCAATAGAGTTTTACAATTTATATGCTGTGGCTTGTGGTTTCATACCAAGAAAGTACACACAAACAAGATTCCGTGATGGTTTGATAGACAAAAAATCAATTGTCTCGCAATGAGACATGGATTCAAAGAGGATCGCAAAAAACTCAAACCTGTTGTTGAATTTGAAAACACAGAAGAGAAAAAGAAGAGGAAAAGGTCTGTAGAGCCAAAGAAAACAAAAATAACAAGATTTGGTTGCAAGGCAAAAATACGGTTTTGTGCTGTATTCAATGACCTTAAGGAGCTAATAGGGTATGCTATTAATACGTTTTATGAAGGTCATAATCACAGACTCTACTCACTCAAAGAACGGGAATTCCAGAAAAACGTAAGAATACTTAACCTTTACATGAAGCAGACAATTGTTAACAATTGTAAACTCAACATCGGGGCTACCAAGACTTTTAGAATTCTGGCAGAACAATCAAATGGGTATGCAAACATTGGTTCATCTCTCACAGAATTCAAGAACTTCAAAAGAAATATTAAATGTTATATAGGTGAGAAGGATACTGACATGATTCTCGATTATTTAAAGGCACTTTCTGAATCGCAAGATGGCTTTTACTATGCTTACCAAGTTGATGAGGATAATTGTTTGGCTAAAATCTTTTGGGCAGATGCACAAGCAAGAATGAATTATTCCTTGTTTGGGGACACCATCACCTTTGATCCTACTTACGGTACTAACAAGTACCACATGGCCTTCACCCCATTCACTGGTGTTGACAACTACAAAAATCGTGACTTTTTCTTCTTTGCACTTGTCGATCATGAGAACGATGGGTCATTCATTTGGGTGTTTAAGAAGTTCCTTGATTGTATGGGCAACAAGGAACCTCAATGCATTCTTACTGATCAAGATCCGGCAATTAAACTCGGGGTGCGTTCTGTATTCAAGCAAGCAAAACATCGTTACTGCATGTGGCATATAATGAAAAAACTTACCGATAAAGTTGAGTCACAGATTTGTAAGGAGACTGACTTTGTTGAGCGGATATGCGGAGTTGTTTGGGATACTGACTTGGAACCCATTGAGTTTGAAGAAAAATGGACTCAAGTGATTAATGACTTTGAGTTGAATGATAATACTTGGTTGACATACATGTATAACAAAAGGCACAAATAGATACCTGCTTACTTTAGGGATTTGCCTTTAGGCTGCCTTTTGAAGACTACACAAAGATCAAAGAGTCAAAACAGTTATTTCAAAAGATTTGAGAGCATAGATGGCACACTTGTAGAATTTTGGTTGCGTTTTCAGAGTGCAATGGAACAACAACGCTATAATCACAGATTTCTTGATCTTTGCAAGTGACAAAGACATTGCCACAGGTTTCTTCTAAGACAATGATTGAAAAACATGCCTCTAAAATCTACACACATACTGTTTTCTATGAGTTCCAAGAGCAAGTGCAAATGGCTCCCTGTTCGTGTGCCGTTAGGGGGTTTTCTGAGCAAGGAAACGTGCACATTATAAATGTTGAAGATGCCTACAGGAAGCATAGAATATTTCAGGTTATTCAATTTTATAAACATAATTGTCTTTTTACTTTAACATACTGATGTGACCATTATTTGCGCACATTTAGTCCCCTAATTGAGCCTATTTTGCATACTATTATAACATTCTATGACCATTTTATCCGTCAAAACCTTCCTATTTGCTTTTCTATCGAATTTCATATGTTTTGTAGAAAAGGAGATAATAAGGCGGAAATTCCCGTCTTTCGTGCATATTTGGAAGCTACTTGACGATACTAGATGGACTAGTATGAAGAGGAAGCAAAGACTAAAGACCAATCCCGCAAGAATAAAATAGGAATGAGCAAAAAGGGAAGAAAAGAAGGAGAATCATTGCTGAAGAACAATCCGAGCGGATTGTCTCCAATCCGCCCGTCTCCACATTACACAATCCGAGCGTCTTGCTTTGAATCCGCTCGGATTGCCCCACCAGAATCCGCCCGGATTCTGGCAAATCCGCTCGTTTTCCTCTCCCAGAATCCGCCCGTCCCGACCACAATACGCACGGATTCCCCCACAACACAATTCCGTCTTCTCCAAGCTACAAAGAAAGAAGCCCTTCCTTCAAGAAATACCGGCTCCTCCCAGCTCTAAACTCAAAAGTGTAATTACTAGTTTAGCCCTTAGTTAACCCTAATGCACCCACCTAATTTCCACTATAAATACCCCATTTGTAATAATCAAATGAGGGAGTTTGATTTTAGAGAAGTTTTTAGAGTAGAAAATCCTTCTTTAGATTAGATTAGGAGTAGATTAGAATAGATTACTCTTTAATCTTTCCACAAATTACACATTAATCTCTCTTTAATTATTGTTCAAGTTTATTATTCAAGTTTATTATTGGGTAACTGAAGATTATTGGGTTATTATTGGGAGATTGACAACCTTCCATCAATCATCAAGTTTCTTCTATTATTCTTTGCATTATTATTTGGATCACCTCAAGTTTGGTATAATTCCTTTACTCTTTAATCTTTATTGTTTATTTCTTCATTCTATTATCATGTTTATACTTGTTGTGATGATTGACACCATTAATGACATGTTTCCCATGATGATGAGTGAGTAGTTACTTAGCTAGGATTAGTGGGTAATTAAGGGAAACCAACATGGGATTGATTCATGCTTAATCTAATATGTTCACATGATTAAATTGCTTGCTTGTTGTGATGTCAACTTTATGCACATGTTATGTTTGATGAAATGCTAAGCCTATGAATCCTTGCATTTTTACCATCTCTTATCTACTCAACTTGACTCGTAAGATATAACCCAACTCGAGTCTTGTTAGACCATGCATAGAAGTTGATTAGGAGGAAAGTAAGTCGACTTGTAGGTATTGTACAATCTAATCGATTCGGCTCCGGGACCCAACTCTTCCTAAGAACCGTAAGATATAACCCAACTCGGTTCCTCCACAACATTAATTGCTTGCAACCTTGTAAACATGTTTGTATGATCAACACCATGAATCCCCCATGACCCCATGATATCCTAGCACTTTTAATCAATTGTTTACATCTTTCCTTTTATTGCTCGTTCTACTTTATTTCTTGCATTAGTCTAGACACAACTACAAACCCAAACAAATTGTGACACTAGCATAAATTGAGATAGATAGACTTAGAACCCAAAGCACACCGTCCCATGGATCGACCTCGACTTACCGTTAACTAGTTGTTTGTTGAGTATTATAAATGTGTTTGATTGGATGAGTGACGACATCGTCCGGATCAAAATGGCGCCGTTGCCGGGGATGGTGCTATGTGATTAAGTTATTACTTGTTTGTCTATTTTAGTTGTGCTTTCACCTTGAGGAACTTGTTCCTCAAGGATTGTTCTTACCATTTTATTGTAGTTTCCATGTTTGTAGTTGTATCTTTATCTTGACTATGATGATGATCCAAGACTTGGTACATGGAGTATGTGGTGGACCTTTTGAGTATGACTATGGGTATGGGGAGTTTGAGGAGCAAGTCAATACAACCCTACCTTATTATTTGTACAACGAAAATCCTAACCACTACCCCAATTTTTCCCACCAAAATTACCACACCCAATATCAACAACAACCACTCACCCGATACCCATTTCACAATGAACTTCAATTGCCACAAAACAACCACTTTCACACATACCCACAACAAAAAGATGAACCCATTCAAAACATGATTCTCCAAATGATGGGAGATCAACAAAACTTCTTCAAACAAATGCTAGAAGAGAGCCGAAAAGAAGATAATGTTCTTAAAGACATTGTTA
Organism: Silene latifolia; assembly: GCF_048544455.1. Lineage (NCBI taxonomy): Eukaryota > Viridiplantae > Streptophyta > Magnoliopsida > Caryophyllales > Caryophyllaceae > Silene > Silene latifolia. Next base: position 438,042,041 of record NC_133538.1, on the reverse strand, counting down.
TCCAAAGAGAGGAGTTGAGGATTCAAATTGCCCAATTAAAAGAATTCCAAGCAAACACTCACCACCGTTCTTTGGATATTGAGCATAAATGCGAATTTGAAGTAGTGACATTTGACATGGAAGACGAGAAGTGGGAAGAGCCAAGTTCCTTGAGCTCTTGTGACTATGAGAGTGTTGTGTTCGATGAAGAAGACATGAGGTTGAGCAAACCAAATACTCTTAACCTTTGTGAGTATGAGGGTGTGTCTTTTGATGTGAACGTTGAGGTGTTGGAAAAAGAGCTAAATAAAGCCCCCATTTATGATTCACGTGAGGATAGCAACAATGACGATGAGTCTAGAGGAGGGATTCATAAAATCACCCTGCTTGAGGAGCCTATCCTTGAGGCATTTGAGATACCCTATCATGAAGAAGACCGTCCTTTCTTTATCCTTCGTGAAGACCACTTGGCACCTATCATGGAGCCAATGATCATTGAAGAGGATATGATAGACCTTCTTCAAAAGGCCAAAGTTTCTTACAAGAGCCATTTGGTGAAAAAGCTTAAAGAGAAAATTGCTCGTGAGGCTACTTGTGAAGATATGACCCCCATAATCCCAACCCCTATGGTATCCGGTCATCAAAGACATGAAAATTCTCCTTCTACCTCGGAAGGATTGAACAATCAAAGTGCTATCATAATCACCAAAATTGAAGAAGAAGTTGGTAAGTGGAAGTCCATGGATGGAAATGAACCACACTTCATGCTTAGAGTTGGCAAGAGTCATGGGTTTACCTATTTGAAGCATCGGGAAAGTTCTAACGCTAAGGAGAAGCCAAGAAAAAGAACATTCTACAAGCTTCCTTGGCCAAATTTCATATTCAAATTGAGCAACCCATACTTATGCTTATTTGGAGCTTGTTCACAAGCTTTTGATCTTTTATTAAGAGCTTTGAGCTCTATGGATAAGAGTTCCTACAAATTGAACTAGTTTGGTGGAGTCCTACCTCAAAACCACCATTTGTAAGATATTTCTGGAACCCTTTACTTTGCATAATATTGTACATTTCCATTTTGCATTTAATTTCTTGCATAAAAGAGAAGAGAGAGAGAGAGTCATTTTACATGTTTCATGCGCAAATTTCAGGAAAAGATAAGGAAAAAGAGAAATTAGTGAAAAGGGGTTTGTTGTTTCATGAAAGAAGAAAGAAGAAGAGAGAAAGAAGCAAAGACGCCCGGATTCTAGCAAATCCGCCCGTCCAGGGCCACGGAAAGCAAAAATTGAAATCGAAGAAGAATCCGTGCGGATTCAAACAAATCCGCCCGTCCCTGGACAATCCGTCGTCTTCTCCACGGGACGCCCGTCCCGTGTGTCATCCGAAGCAAGATTTTGAATCGTGTCAAAATCCGTGCGGATTATCGAAAATCCGCCCGTCCAGATCAAGCCGTGCGTCCTGAAGAAAATCCGCCCGTCTTTTCCCTGCTTCCCAGCCAAAGAAATTCTCTGTCCTAGAATCCGTGCGGATTCTACCAAAGACGCCCGTCTTCTTTCCCAGAAATCCGACCGTCTCGACTGAAATCCGCTCGGATTGTACTGTTCCCTCAGATAAAGCGGGTTCGATCCAATCTTATCCGTTCGGATTCCCTACTTCTTCTATATAATCCCACCCCCCTTCTCCCTCATTTCCTCACCTTACCAAACCCTAAAACACTCATCTCAACCCTCAAAATCACCCTCCAATCCTCAAAAACACCCCCATTACCAACATGAGCACCAAAGGAAAGGCCAAGAAATTGATTGAATCATTCGGGAAGAAGCGCAAGGGATCAAGCTCTTCAACACCACGAGAGGTAATGCTACCAAGGAACACCCGACCCTTAATGAGGGGAGGGATTGAACAACTCAACAACTTCCAAGAAGTGATCTTCCTATCCGACGAACACCGCGAAAAATTCGTCGAGCTCCTAGGTAAGAAGTACGAACCTACTCAATTTGTTGATACTAGGGTGTTGGAAATCCTTAAGATAAGGTACCCTACCGAGATGTTCTTTAATGGCCTTGGCATTGGGAGCTTTTTCCATGCCCATGAAGAGACTTACCTTAGTCTCACACTTGAATTCTTGAGTAGCCTTCGCATTGTGGCGGACACCCACAACAATGTAGGCATGGAGTTTAGGTTATGCAACCTAGACCATGTTCTTTCTCTTGATGAATTTGCCTATGTTTTCGGTCTTGAAGTACCCACCGACTATACCGAAAAGTCCGATAATTTTAATGTGGACTTTCTTTGGAAAGCTATCTGCGGGAGGGACTTTACCCATATAAAGCGTTGCTATACATTTGCTATCCAACATCCGGTGATTCGATTCACCGAACGCTTTGTAGTCGGTTGCATCAATGGGAGGTACGAGCAAGATCGGTGTACTCTCATCGACTTAACTTTTCTTGAGTCTTATTTGAATGTTCGAGCGGTGAGGCGTTATAACTTCAACACGCCACTTGAGATACTTACTAGGTTCAATGATTTTGCTCAAGGGACCACCCAACTCAAAACCTTTGTGATGGGAGGTCTAATTACAATTTTGGCCAATCACCTTTGTCCTGGGTTCAATGCCCGAGGAACCTATATTCCTCTTGAAGGGAGGACTTTGATTGATGAGCACACCATCTTCCATGATCACCGATGGTGCAACTACACTCGAGATGGGAGTGTGGAGTGGCACACCAAGGGATGTACTTCAATGGTCCTTGAGGGATGGAAGATACCGGGCATTGACCCAAGATTGAGTCCATACTCTCCTCCACCAAGCTACCTCCTTGAAATCCAAATTCTTGATAATCCCCCTCAAAGGGAAGAGCCACACCGTCAACCACCTCGTGGAGGGCCGGGTGCACCTATTCGCCCACCTTCCTACGTCCCTATCCCGCCTTACCCCACTCCATATACCCAATTCCAACCAGAAATCCCCAACACCCCGGGTATTAATGATTTGATGTCACTCATGAATAGAGTGGACCTTGAGGTGCATAAAGGAAGGGAAGACAACTACTTGGCCCTCTACCTCCAATACTATAACATGGCTCAACAAGGGTATGTTGACCCTAATGGCCCTTTGCCCTCTTGGGCACAACCGGAGCTCTTGTTCCCAAATTATGGGGACCAAGCTTGGGGTCGAGGAGACGGAGGGCAATCTAGCCAAGGTGGAGGGTACTCAGGTCAAGGAGGAGGATTTGACCAAGGAGGATATTGGGGCCAAGCACCCGGATATGATCAAGCCGGAAGTTCTCATGGTTATGGCTATGATCAAAATGAGGATGACGAGTGAAAGAGGCCTAATTCACCACTTTCATTTGTATGATACCCATCTCTCCCTCTCTCTTTTGTATATACATTGCATTTGTGTAGCTTCTGCATGCATTTGTATTATATTTCATATTGCATTTATATTAGTTAGATCATTAGTATAGTTGCATTGTAATTTAATTCATGTAAATAGTTGCATATAGACTAGAATTCATGCATAGTCACTAATGACCAATCTTATTCTTTTCTACACTAGAAATAGTGTTTAAATCGGTTTGGGGAGGTTTGATCATAAGTAACCATAGTTTACTAGAAATCATGCATCATATAGTATAGTTTAGATTGCATTCATTTGTTATATATGTCATATAGAATTGCATTTAGTTAGAGCATGCATTCATTCATACCATATCATTGCATTTGTACTTTATTTCAAAAAAATCAAAAAATCCCAAAAACATGTATTTCCTTTTTTCCTACTCCTACATGTACATTGAGGACAATGTCCAAAATAAAGTGGGGGATGGGAATTTATATTCCAAAAATGCATAAAAATTGAAAAATTTCGAAAAATCACAAAAACATGTCTTTTAATTTCATATAAACAAAAACCATAAAAATTTGAAAAATTGAAAAATCCAAAAACATGTTCATTTCCTTTGTAGTGTAGACTTGTATATATTGTTTTGTATATATTGTGTTCGTCCATCCTTTTTCACATTGATTGACTACGCCACATCCGAGACATGAGGATATTAAAGACCGCATGGTATGATCTTTCCAATCTCCTTTTTCCTCTTTATGTTAATGACTATGTGGCTTTATTTTGATTGATGCGGTAAAAACAATGTGAACTTAGGACTTGCATTTAGTTTATATGACATATTAGTTGGTAGAAACATTTGCATTAGGATGTTTAAATGTTAGTTGCATCATGGCATGTAGTTTGCATTTTAGAAAAATTTTGCGAAACCGTCTACTTGGGAAGCTTGACAAGTGTATATAGGCCCTAGTAGATGCTTTTTATTCTTAAGACTTTGCTTGTAGAATACTTGTAAAACACCCTAGGATGTGTCATGCTAGTATCCTTTGACCCATGGTTTAAGGCCTAGTCGAGAGTACCTTGTGGTGTGATAACTCCTTGGCTACCGTTTATTCTAAGGTGACCCTTGAAACCATGCATCCATCCATCCATTCATCCATGTTCTACCATACATTTTGTCATCAAAAAGGGAATGGGCGCAAAAAGAAATCAATTTGAGTTCAATGAAATGAAAAGTGAAAGAAAGTTTGCAAAATGCATCAAAAGAAAAGAGGAGCAAAAATAGACTCCTAAAGCTTCAAAAATAAGGCACCCTCCCTACATATGGGGTGACTTTGAAAATGTTCAAAAAGAAATGCAAAAAAAATGTCAAGTGTTGAAAATGCCAAAAATCAAAAAGAAATGGCAAAGAAAGTGTTCTCAAATGTTATATGCCACAAGAAATTGGGGGGAAAAAACAAAAACAAAAGCAAACTCCCAAAAGTGAAACTCAAATTCTATCGATCCCTTTATCCACCGTATCCATTTTTGTGCATGGTAGAGAGGAGACGACCCTTCTTCTTGTCTAGGCAAGAGGGGGAATTCCGCGATCCTCCAGTGTTTCTAACACCATAGGGAGTCTACTCTTGACAAAAGCGTTTAACGATTGAGGACAAAGGTACCCTAGCTTGACACAACTTGGAGGTGATTTATTGGTATCCTTCTAGGCTTAGTAGTTTGAATAAATTGCATCTATGAAGGAGTGTGTACCCTTGAATTGCTTCCCTTGTAGATAATTTCCGCCACTTAGATGAGGAAAGTGGCTATTCTTTTGTAGATGCATCCATTACTTGATTTTGTGTGTTTAATGATTGGATGTGTCGCCATTTTGGCAAGACCCACCTTGCCTTGCAAGAAGGCATCCTACCTCATGGTTGTCTTGTTGTGAGTTGAAGGGGCGGAGTGAGACCCGCTAATTGTCTCATATCGGCTATGTTATTAGGTTAGTTTAAATAAAGGTCTAGTTTTAGTCACCTCTTTACTCGGGACGAGTAAAGGTTCGGTTTGGGGATATTTGATGTGACCATTATTTGCGCACATTTAGTCCCCCAATTGAGCCTATTTTGCATACTATTATAACATTCTATGACCATTTTATCCGTCAAAACCTTCCTATTTGCTTTTCTATCACATTTCATATGTTTTGTAGAAAAGGAGATAATAAGGCGGAAATTCCCGTCTTTCGTGCATATTTGGAAGCTACTTGACGATACTAGATGGACTAGTATGAAGAGGAAGCAAAGACTAAAGACCAATCCCGCAAGAATAAAATAGGAATGAGCAAAAAGGGAAGAAAAGAAGGAGAATCATTGCTGAAGAACAATCCGAGCGGATTGTCTCCAATCCGCCCGTCTCCACATTACACAATCCGAGCGTCTTGCTTTGAATCCGCTCGGATTGCCCCACAAGAATCCGCCCGGATTCTAGCAAATCCGCTCGTCTTCCTCTCCCAGAATCCGCCCGTCCCGACCACAATACGCACGGATTCCCCCACAACACAATTCCGTCTTCTCCAAGCTACAAAGAAAGAAGCCCTTCCTTCAAGAAATACCTGGCTCCTCCTCGCTCTAAACTCAAAAGTGTAATTACTAGTTTAGCCCTTAGTTAACCCTAATGCACCCACCTAATTTCCACTATAAATACCCCATTTGTAATAATCAAATGAGGGAGTTTGATTTTAGAGAAGTTTTTAGAGTAGAAAATCCTTCTTTAGATTAGATTAGGAGTAGATTAGAATAGATTACTCTTTAATCTTTCCACAAATTACACATTAATCTCTCTTTAATTATTGTTCAAGTTTATTATTCAAGTTTATTATTGGGTAATTGAAGATTATTGGGTTATTATTGGGAGATTGACAACCTTCCATCAATCATCAAGTTTCTTCTATTATTCTTTGCATTATTATTTGGATCACCTCAAGTTTGGTATAATTCCTTTACTCTTTAATCTTTATTGTTTATTTCTTCATTCTATTATCATGTTTATACTTGTTGTGATGATTGACACCATTAATGACATGTTTCCCATGATGATGAGTGAGTAGTTACTTAGCTAGGATTAGTGGGTAGTTAAGGGAAACCAACATGGGATTGATTCATGCTTAATCTAATATGTTCACATGATTAAATTGCTTGCTTGTTGTGATGTCAACTTTATGCACATGTTATGTTTGATGAAATGCTAAGCCTATGAATCCTTGCATTTTTACCATCTCTTATCTACTCAACTTGACTCGTAAGATATAACCCAACTCGAGTCTTGTTAGACCATGCATAGAAGTTGATTAGGAGGAAAGTAAGTCGACTTGTAGGTGTTGTACAATCTAATCGATTCGGCTCCGGGACCCAACTCTTCCTAAGAACCGTAAGATATAACCCAACTCGGTTCCTCCACAACATTAATTGCTTGCAACCTTGTAAACATGTTTGTATGATCAACACCATGAATTCCCCATGACCCCATGATATCCTAGCACTTTTAATCAATTGTTTACATCTTTCCTTTTATTGCTCGTTCTACTTTATTGCTTGCATTAGTCTAGACACAACTACAAACCCAAACAAATTGTGACACTAGCATAAATTGAGATAGATAGACTTAGAACCCAAAGCACACCGTCCCATGGATCGACCTCGACTTACCGCTAACTAGTTGTTTGTTGAGTATTATAAATGTGTTTGATTGGATGAGTGACGACATCGTCCGGATCACATACAATAACTGTGATAAAAGAATACAATAACCGTGTTTTACCATTAAAAAAATCAGGTGAAAACTATACAATAATCACAATTATGCTTTACAATAATTGATGTTGAGTTTATTTGCAATTGTTCTGATTTTTTTTTTCCATAAATATATTAATTTGATAATGCTTTACAGTAATTGATAATGCTTTATACTTGCCAATTTGTTACAATAATCAAGGATATGCTTTAAAATAATTTGGGAAGAGCTTTACAATAATCAGATACATGAGAGCTTTAAAATAATAAGAGGTATGCTTTACAATAATTGGGCAAACGCTTTACAATAATCAGCTACATGAAAGCTTTAAAATAATTGCATTTGATCATTTGAATAACTTAATAATCATGTGAAAAATACTTTGTAACATTATATTAAACATAAAAAAACTGAAGGACTTCTCTTTTTTTTTGGGAAAATGTAAGCTTCTCATTAAAAGATCATAAATCTCCAAATACAAACAATTAGAAGGCATAGTGATACTAACTTCCTTCATTACTTAACAAAAGCATCTAACCAATTTTTAACATTAGCCGTTTGACACTTAGTCTGAAACTTCTTAACTCTATTACAAACATCTGCCTGAACAAATTTGACAAGCTGTTCTGGATGTATCACAGCCTGTTCCACCCTGCACTTGTTTCTAGCCATCCACAAATGATATATCAAACCTGCCAATATAACCCCAACTATTCTCTTCTTACTGAGACTCATGTAGCGTTTATGACACCACCATTGAATGCACTCTTCATCAGGTAGCATCTCATCACACCATGCAGCAACCATACTACAACACCTCCTGCTGTACTCACACTTAAAGAATAAATGACTATGGTTTTCCTGCTGCAAACCACATAGGTAGCACAAATTCGACTGAATAATCTTCATGTTCATCAATCTATCCTGAGTAAGAAGTCTGTTATGACCCATCAACCAACTGATAAAACCATGTTTAGGAACCACCCACGTATTAAGAATCCATGGGTACCACTCACAGACATTATCCTGACCTTGTAACCATTTGTATCCCAAAGCAGTAGAGTAATATGCAGTCACTCCAGAACCAGGCAGTAACAACTCCTTGAATATAGATTTTATTTGACAAATCTTTCTCCATGCCCAGCTCGAATTAGAGGTTGGTTCATAATCCTTCCAATTCCTGTCTTTGATATAAATTGCGTGCACCCACTTTACCCATAAGTGATCAGCTTTAGTCGCAATCCACCATACATACTTTGCCACTGCTGCCATATTCCAAATCATCAAATTATGCAACCCACTCCCACGTTGTCTCTTAGGCCTGCACACACGGTCCCAAGCAACTAAAGCTGGGCTAGAACTGTCTTGATGCCCATGCCAGAGGTACTCTCTACAAATGGAGTCAATCTTTTTCAGCACAGTTTTGGGGAGAATAAAAATACGAGCCCAGTAGTTGTGAAGGGTACTAAGAACAACCCTAATCAGAACCAACCTGCCAGCATATGAAAGATGCTTTGCCCCCATACCTCGTATCCTATCCACAACATTATCAACCAACCTAGTACAATCCAGTATAGATAACCTCTTAGGTGATACAGTCACCCCCAAATACTTAAAGGGAACAGCACCCAATTTCATGCCAATAGCCCTTCCTATCTCATTAACCAGCCAATCATCCATACCATTGCAATAGTAGTTGGATTTCCCCTTATTCATTTTCAATCCAGAAGCCTTGGAAAAAAAATTGAAGGCTTGCAACAACAACTCAATAGAAGCCCTTTCTCCTTTACAAAACAGAATCAAATCATCTGCAAAACATAAGTGTGAAAGCTCAATTCTTTTGCAAAGGGGGTGAAACCTGAACTTTGGATGCCTCTGGGTTACCATCAAAGTTCTGCTCAAATACTCTAGACACAAGGTAAAAATCAAGGGGGATAAAGGGTCTCCTTGCCTCAGTCCACGCTTGCCTGGGAAAAACCCAAAACCTCCCCATTTAAAGCAATAGAGAATGAAGGGGTGGTAATGCAATTCATAAGCAGAGTTATCATATGCTGAGGGAACTTAAGTGCTCTCAACATTTCCTCCACAAAACCCCACTCAATACTATCATACGCCTTTTGAAGATCTAGCTTCATCAACATTCTGGGTGAACAATTTTTCCTTTTGTATAACCTGATGAGGTCCTGGCATATGAGTATATTCCCCACAATATCTCTCCCCTGAACAAAGGCACTCTGGGAAGGATTGACAATATCTGGGAGCACTCTACTCAGCCTGTTGCAAATCACCTTGGAAACACACTTATAAATAGTATTACAGCATGCTATAGGCCGAAACTGTAGTACTGACTCAGGGATCTCCACTTTGGGCACAAGAGTAAGAATAGTATTATTGCATTGCCTAAGTAGCTGCCCTGACCTAAACACATTCTAAACTGCTGCTATAACCTCCTGCCCCACAATGGGCCAACAGTCTTTGAAAAACTGACTGCTGTAACCATCTGGACCAGGGGCCTTAGTCCCTGGAATGGAAAAAATAGCTCTCCTAATCTCCTCCCCAGTAACAGGCTCCATCAAAACCTCACAGTGATGCATTGTAAGGCATGCCCCTGACTGGACAATCTTCTTGTTCACATGAGAAACTGGCAGAGAGGTGCCCAACAGAGAGACATAGTACTCCTCAAAAGCCTGCTTAATCTCCTCATTTTTAGAGCATAACTTGCCCCACATGTCCTTCACCTGGAAAACTTTATTTTTCCTCCTTCTCTTTTTAATACTGGCATGAAAGACAGCTGAGTTTTCATCACCATCTTAAGCCCACGAAATCTTTGCTTTCTGTTGTAGGTATTCAGTTCTAGCCTGTTGCAATAACCTGACCTCTTTGGCACACTCACTCTCAGCCTGGCATACCCTCTCATTAAAAGGATCCTCTCTGAGCAAGGTTTGGCAGTGCTCCAAGGACATCTCAGCAACACGAGTAAGGTTCTCAATGTCACTAAACTATTCCTTGTTCAGTGCCTTCAAATCTTTTTTCAATCTCTTGAGTTTTGTCACCACTGTAAACATGGCATTGCCCCTAACTTCAGGTCCCCAACTATTTTGAATAGTTTCCAGAAAATCAGGTGCACTAGCCCACATATTGAAATATTTAAAAGGCATCTTCCTATTATGAATGGTTTCCTCAAGATTAATCAGGCATGGGCAATGATCAAACAAACCTTCAGGAAGGAAGTTTGCATAGCTTCCAGGAAAGACATTCAACCAATCTTCATTAGTGAGAACTCTATCAATCCTACTATACACCTTATCCCCAGCTTCATGCTTATTTGTCCAATTATAAAAGGAACCACACCCCTTAAGTTCATACAAATCACAAACCTGCACCAACTGTTTAAGTGGTTTGATGTCAGCCAGGGTAATAGGTGCCCCTCCAAATCTTTCATCAATTGCCATCACAACATTAAAATCCCCATAAGTAATCCAAGGCCCCCTAATGCTCTGATGATACTTCCTAAGTCTTTGCCATAAACTTTCTCTCTCAGCTGGTTTATTCAAGCCATAGATCATGGTTAGCCAAAATGAGATGTTCCTTCCCCTATCCATTATCTGGGCATGAATACATTGATCAGCAACCTCCTGAATAGACACCATAAACATACCAGGATCCCATATCAGCCAAATCCTACCACCTTTGTGACAACTGGAATTAGTGCAAACAGACCAGTCCTCACATAGGCTACTCCTAACTTTATTCCAATTTAAAGACTTAACCTTAGTTTCCAGTAAACCAAATAACCCGACTTTATTGTGGGTGAGAAACCATTTTATTTCATTCTGCTTACTAGTCTTATTCATACCTCGAACATTCCAGAACCCCAAGCTACCCATTATCAGTATGATGATGACTAGGTTCACCTTTTTCAAACAAAACCCTTTCCATCAAACCTGCTTTAGACTTTTGGAGAGAAAGAGTCAGGGACTCCATAAAGGACAACCCTCCAGGAGTAAACAGCCTCCTTTCAGCATGGTCTCCCCTCATCAATCTAGTCAGCATCATCCTAGGCATAGAAGGCTCAGTAACAGGACCCTTAGTCATCACCACAGGAGGAGCTCTCTGAACCACATGAGTAACCACTGGAGTGGTGACACTAGGTGCCACAGTCTTAGGTGTAGTAACTTTCTGTGGACCAGCCTGCTTCTTCTGAGGCATAGGAGCCTTACTCTTGGCCCCCACCTGAGTCTGTTTCTGCTGAGTAGTTACCTTTGGTTTCCATACCCTACGAGTTCCAACAGCCCCGTCCCCCTTCCTGCAAATATCAGCTGTATGCCCCATTCCACGACAAGCAGTGCAAGTGGTGGGAAGCCAATCATAGACCAGTCTAGCTGTCTGAACCCTACCCACTTCATCAATAAAGGACAATTCAGAGGGGAACTGTTGCCCAACTTATACTTCAAGCATAACCCTAGCATACCCCAGAAAAGCTCTGGTAGTTGTAGCATCATCACACTTAACAAATTGTCCCACAATTCCACTCAACTTCTTCAAACAGTCAACACCCCAAAACTTTAGATCTAAGCCATAAATTTTCATCCAAATTGGAACCCTAGATACATCATGTTTAAGCAATTCTGCATCAGGGGACCATTCCTTAATTATGACAAGCTTGTTGTCAAAAATGAGGTGACCATTCTTCAATACAGCTTGTTGTTGTTCCTTTGTCTTAAATCGAACTAAGAAAATCCCATTGGGAAGGAATGAAACCCTATCTACCCCATTTGACTGCCACACCCTCTTAATAAAACCACTTATGACATTACTCGGTCGATTCGCTCCAAGTATATAACAGTAGACAGAGGTAGACCAGAACTTTACCTCAGCCGTGACATCCTCCTTTATAATACGAAGCAACGGCGGTGAAGACGTTCTTGGTTCATCCTGCTCTGGAACTTCTGACTCCAATTCATCAAGTTCAACAATTGATTCTAAATCCTCTTCAAACTCAGTAGACGAAAATCGAATGTGACGTGCTTCTGATTTCTCTTTACCTTTCGAAAGATTGATACCATCATTTTTTTGTGATTTTCTTCCTGTATTAAGTGAAGGACTTCTACCTTGGTGTTAATTGCTAGTCTGCATAAAATAATTCATGTTGAACTATATAATAACTATGTTTGCCTTTTAAAATAACTACACTGTAATGCAGGTTGCTCACAATAACGAATCAAAGGAAACAACATGTACGTGCAAGATGTTTGAGAGGAAAGGAATCCTTTGTAAACACATTATATGGATTATATCAGGAAAAGGACTGCAAAGCATACCGGAGCAGTACATCGAAACTAGATGGACGAAGAAATCATATAGAAAGCCTTTGTATGGACTGGATGGAAAGTTATTGCAAGACTACGATCCCACTGATTTGAGAAAGTTGGAATTATCAAGGGTATGGTCAGAGTTTTATGCAACAATAAGTGTTCTTAACTCGATGCCTGAAAATCAAATCAAGGAGCTAAGTTTGATTCTTTTACAATTCCGAGAGAAAATAAATCCAACCAAAGAGAGCTTGACAAAGGATCAAGAACTGGAAATGCTCTTAGGTTGTTCAGCAAAATCAAATATTACTGTTCTTCCACCAAAGATTGCAAAAAACAAAGGAAGCGGCATGAGAATGAAATCAAACAAGGATAAGGCAATTGAGAAGGCGAGCAAACCGAAGAGGCTATGTAATAACTGCAAACAAATAGGACACCATGACAAGTGAAACTGTCCAAATCCATTTGTTGAGCATGCTTTGGAGGAAGAAGATGAAGAGGAAAATGAAATGGAGGATGAAGATGAAGAAGAATAATGAAAAATGCATTACGCTTTAAAATAATCAAGATTACGTTTTAAAATAATCCATATTATGCTTTACAATAATCGCAAGATTGCAAAATAATTGTGTTAGACTTTTTTACAAATAATCAGGGGTATACTTTACAATAAGCGTGTTAGACTTTTACAATAATCAAAGTTATGCTTTACATTAATTGATGTTGAATTTTTTTGCAATTGTTCTGATTTTGTTCATTTAATAATACCTTGCGCTATTACAATAATCATGTGAAAACTATAGCATAATCACAATTATGCTTTACAATAATTGATGTTGAGTTTATTTGCAATTGTTCTGATTTTTTTCCATAAATATATTAATTTGATAATGCTTTACAGTAATTGATAATGCTTTACACTTGCCAATTTGTTACAATAATCAAGGATATGCTTTAAAATAATTTGGGAAGACCTTTACAATAATCAGATACATGAGAGCTTTAAAATAACCAGAGGTATGCTTTACAATAATTGGGCAAATGCTTTACAATAATCAGCTACATGAAAGCTTTAAAATAATTGCATTTGATCAGTTGAATAACTGAATAATCATGTGAAAACTATACAATAATCACAATTATGCTTTATAATAATTGATCTTGAGTTTATTTGCAATCGTTCTAATTTTTTTTTCCATAAATATATTAATTTGATAATGCTTTACTGTAATTGATAATGCTTTGCACTTGCCAATTTGTTACAATAATCAAAGATATGCTATAAAATAATTAGGGAGGAGCTTTACAATAATCAGATACATAAGAGCTTTAAAATAATCAGAGGTATGCTTTAAAATAATTGGGCAAACGCTTTACAATAATCAGCTACATGAAAGCTTTAAAATAATTGCATTTGATCATTTGAATAACTGTCTAGAGATATTACAATAACAGCTTCAAGGCATTACAAAAACACTAACTTGTTCATCAATCAATAATGACTACATCAAATTTGTTGATCAATCAATAATGACTATCTAAAACATTAGATTATCCAACAAATCCATCTAGAATTGTTTGCTAAATCCATCTATAATCAATCAATTGTTCTTTTATGTGTTTGTACGAGAAGGACCGATGTAATTTCTTTTTTAACCGTTTTCCTCCCTGATCTTCTGTCTTTTAAAAGTTCTTTCTCTACTTCTAATATTCTCCGCCTCAAAATTTCCACTTCTTCCAAAAGAGACGCTCTTGACTCGTTGACATCTGACATCAACAAAATAGCCACCATCTCAAGCCATATAGGAATCCTCTCAACTTTCTTCTTAACCGCATACAATCCTTGCTCGTGCCTCCCTTCATATGTGAGCATGTGAAACATGGTGAAAAATCCCGATTCCTTATCAGCCTTGACATTCGATTTCCATTCAAAATCAACATCCACGAATGTAAATGTGTTAATGAGAACTCCTTCTTTTGCTATTTTCCTTGTATCCAAAAATTCAGAAACACAATCAACCTGCAGCATGTACAAACAAAAAAAAGAATTAGAAAGCACGACTATACAATAACAAGTTTAAAACAATACAATAACTTTGTTACAGCAATACAATAATTCTGACTGAAAATAGCATTTGTATATGATCGGGAGTTAGAAAACGTCTTTCGCAATCTTTGCAAGTCCGCAAAAATCGGATTTTTCCCAATCTTTATGCGACGTATGGTCCAAAGACATCAACCGTCTTGTTCATAAAGTTCACACAAACACAAAAGTAGTACTTCTCTAAAGACAACGGGATGAAGACAAGGTCCACATCGATCTCAGAGTTTACAACATTTTCACCCAAATAATAGGACCAAAAGCGCACAACCTTGTCTTTCCGGGGTGTCGATTACATCATCACTATCCCCTCCTTGCTCTAGCATGTCTTCAAAGATTCCCTATAAATACCATAAAACTGTGAAGAAAATTGAAGATAAATGATTAAACATTCTACAGTAACTGCACAATGAAAAACAGATCATACCATATGTTGTGTCCCAAGGAACATCATCACTGGCGCTTCTTTCTCCTTAACCTCCATGAAATTCAAGACAACTGACCAGGCAGCTATTATGCGCAACTCAGTGTAATTTTCGGGCTTCGTAGAAAGAATATCAGACCTATCCAAGATAGCATTGCCCGCAGAAAACAAAAGTTCACTGCAAAGGAGTAAAAAAAAAAGCTTAGTAATATTTTAAAAACAATATTTAAAAAATAACTACCAGCTACATTAACATAGTTATTGTATTATGAAAACTCAGTTATTGTAATTTGTAAAAAAGATAGAATAATTGAACTTGTAGAATACAATAACTGCAATACATTATTAGAATAATCACACAAACTTGTTTCTCATTGAGTTTGGAGAAAAATGAACATACTCATTTGCAAGATTGTAATCATCCAAGAAACAATAATCAACAACTTGTTTCTTCTTGCTTTGCATAGCGCGTGTATATCTCTTTGTTAGCCCTCATAACTTTTGAAACAACAACAAGATTTGTATCGCCTTGCCACGTTTATTGAGCAGCCAAGACCATCGAGTTCGGTCTACTACCTCGGCCGATCTAATCATCCCAGCGCTCATAGGTGTATCGAGGCATACTCTTTTTCCCAGGCCCCGGAGTACCTACACCATCATCCGGTTCCTCTGCCATAACCCTAACAGCTTCCAAAGCATCTGCTTCAGCCCTTGCCGCTTCCAACTCAGCTAGCTTACGCTTCTCAAGCAAAACAGGCAGCAAAGGTGCCTTTGTCTTTGTAAAATCATCAACCAAGAGGTTGATATTGGCTAAAACCAAGATGGCAGCTATCTCAACTCTATATATGATCCTTTTCAATGCGTCATGCAACTCAGATTTGAACAACTTCCCAGCATAAAACATCATATGAATCATGACAAAAACACCACAATCCAAATTCTGGGACTCTTCCGATTTCCACCCAAAAGCCACATTTACAAATTTGAAATTGCGGACCTCACTACCTCTTTCAAAACCTTTCTCGACAAGATAACTACCAAATATTTCAACCTGGTTACATTTTTAAATCAAAATTCATCACTCAAGAACAAAAAAATAACTAAAAGAAGTAGATGAAAACAAAAACTTATAATAAGGTACATACAATAGAGTTGGTAGCCAACACCCAGATACTATCTTCAAAATCATCATATACACGATTGTCAAGATAGTCCACAGTCTTCCCCACAAAATTAACAACAACACAGAAAAAATGATCTCCAAAATGAACAGGGATAAAAACCTGGCATGATAAAACAGGCGTACATAAACCTTTGCTGTTCTCAACGATAAAATAATCAACAGAAGAAAGAAAGAAGAGAAAGGATTGGAAAAATTACCAAATCGGCACCAATGTCAAGAGAACCTTCGCTGTTCTCAATGACAGTGTCCCAAACATTACAAATTTCCTTTCTGTATAAATCTTTCTCATCATCAGCAGCTTTGATAAGCTTAAACAAAGAAGCCTATGAAAAATATTACCACACTATAAGAGAAAATGAAGTATCACAATTGAAAAACTTGGTTAATCAATACAATAACTACTATTCGCTTTACAATAACTATCACAACAATAATGGCTTTCATAATACAATAACTGAGTTTTCATAATACAATAACTATGTTATTGTAATACAATAACATTGTTATTGTAATACAATAATCGATTATTGTATTACGATAACATAGTTATTGTATTATGAAAACTCAGTTATTGTAACTTGTAAAAAAGATAGAATAATTGAACTTGTATAATACAATAACTGAAATACAGTATTAGAATAATCACAGAAACAATAAATAAAATTGAAGAAAAGGAAAATTGAAGAATAGGAAAAATTTTTTTATTTGAATAAAATAACTAATATACTTTACAACAATCAAGTAACTACAATAAAATAACTGTCATAACCATTGTAAATTTCGATCTGAAATATATAAAAAAATTTCACATACCGAATGACTTGTACAAAAAAAACTTCTTGTGGGGGATAACCCTTTCCCAACCTTGACCAAAGATGTCATTAAGTAAGAATGACCAAAGAATCAATCACGTTCGATGTGATCATAGTCTTAGCAGACAGTGAAATAATGTCATCTCGAGTTAACATGTGATGAAATGAAAACACAACCAAATCCTCCCCATACATGGAAACAAATTATATAGTAAAGACAAAAACCCAAAACAACAATAAAAGCTTTTAAAAAGTAGATATATTAGCAAAAAAAAAAAAAAAGAGAGGGAACAAAAACATATAATGCTTACCCAATTCGTAGGTCATGATGATCAAAAGAAAACAAAGAATCAAGTACACAGTCTTCCTCCGCATTAAAATAGGAGCAAAAAGCTCCTTGTACTTGCACAAAAAAACAGAAACTACAATCGCATCGTGGATTGGGTGATTCACAATTTAAAGCACACCCTATACCACAATTCCCAAAAAACGTATGCTCAGGCATAACGTCTGAATGCAGCAGGTAAGCACTTATAACAGAATTATCTTGAATTCTATCCCCAACAACAGCCTCGTTGACAACTTTGTTAACAACGTCATCAACACTACTCAAGTCCACAGCTTCATTCTCAACATCAATATTATCAATGCCGTCATTAGTTGGCACCTCCTCATTCGGTTTCTCAACCGCTACATCAGGGACCTTATTTTTACCTTTCTCCCGAGAATAAACCACCTTATATTTTTCTGGATCAAACGTTAAACCCCCATTCCTTTCATCTTTTCCCTTTTCATGCTCCCCCTTTTCATGCTTCCCCTTTTCACGCTCCTTGCAAAAACTTTTATACAACGGCAGTTTACTTCCCGCCTGTTTCATTTCCTCAACTTTTTCACAAATAAAATTGAAATATTTAGTGAACAAAGAATCATCGTCACTAATAAAAGCAGGAATCGAAGAAACTGAAGTGGTTGTCGAAGAATCTTCAACTGTTGAAGAACCACACTCCTTTACCATCGCTTCCTTCCGTTGCGTGTACAAATGGAGAAATATCTCAACATCCCTCTTCATCATCAAAAGATGTGCTTGGGAAACCTAAGAAAAAGAAAAAAAAAGAAAAAAAGAATAATTATACTAAGTCTTTACAATAATTATACTAAGTCTTTACAATAATTATCCTAAGTATTTACAATAATTTACAATAATTGAAAAAATAACTGCTACAAAGCTTTAAAATAACTACACTACACCTTTACAGTAACTACACAAAAATGATTGAAAGAATGATTGGAACTTACATCAGCGGCCTTTGCTCGAATAACATCATCGATATCAAAACAATCGGGCGGTTCCAGATACTTTTCCCGTGTTCAGTTTATCAACGATCGCACACACCTCGCCAGACTTTTGCTTCTCTTAAGCGTTTGCGAGACGGGATACACACCATTGACATATTCCCCATTCCCTAGTGAACGGAATTGAGCTCAAATACCCCTACTAACAAAAGACTTCTCATCCCAGTGCTTGATAAGAGGAGTCTCAGAAGACATTGTATCTTCCTTAAAACGCATACGATGGAAGTATGCCACCATAACAACAAGTATGCAACCACGCAAAGTAGAGGACCCAGTTCTACACCGGTCAACACCTTCAACTAATTTATCAAACACATACCCACACCAATCCAAATGGTGGATACGTAAAATATCTTGCACCGCTTTAAGAATTGAAAAGTCAATTCCATAATTTGAAGGGGGAGCAAGGACAATGGACATAGCATAAAGCACAAACAGCCTCCGAAATTCATCTCCCCCATCATCCCCCAAATCGTAATTGCATTATAAAAAGCAGGATAGTAACATAATTTGTCCCTTCTACTTTAAACTTCTTAGGAACTCGCCTTTCAACGTTTCTTGTGAAGACAATACACTATGTCCAGTGTAAACAACCTCAACCTTATCACCACCATTTGGCAATCCAAAAACATCATACACATCATCTTTTGACGGAAAAAATTTGACATCTCTTGCTTTAAAAATATGAGCAGTAGCATTAAAGTGTTTTACAAACAATGGTATAACACCCAATGGTATACTGTTCACTTTAAAATCAAGCAAACCACCAAATCCGATCTCAATGATGACCTTTCGATTTGGACCAAGTTGTTTTACCAGATTAACCAAACCATTAGGACGACAGCTCACTTTAATGTTTGCAGCACTGAAAATGGAAAATCAAGCAAAAAATAAAAAGAGTAACACATCAAATAAAGAGAAACTCATAACAAGGGGCAACACACATATACTCACATGTTCAATCTTGAAGTTCCAGGAACCTTACTGAGCTTCTTTTTTGGAAAAATTACTTTTGAGCGTTTCAAATCATCTTTATTACCATTTTCAGGCTCCCTGCTACGTTTAGGACCCATTTGTTTGTATCACTGAGCAACAGAATACAAAATTATCAGAATAAACACAAAAAATATGACAACAACTAATACAATAACTGAGTTTTAATAATACAATAATCATCATACAGTAATACAATAACTGGACTTGACTAAAATGATAACTAAATAATACTACGTATAGAATAACTAAATTACTAAATTACAATAACTATCACAATACATTACAATAACAACATCAATATATTACAATAACAAACTTTTCATAGTAAAATAACTGGACTTGACTAAAAGCTGACTTTTAAACACTAACCAAAGATCAATATCTAAAATAATACTCATTACAATAACAGATTTTCTAAATTACAATAACTAGCACAAATACATTACAATAACAACATCAATATATTACAATAACAAAAATAATTTCAAACAAACACACATTATGTTCATTAGAATGTACAGGAATTCAACACAAAAAAGAAAAACCTCAAGAAAAGATACAAAAATGAAAAAAATGAATTACGAAACCCTAAATTATGCGGAAAAATTGAAAAAATTTAATTTAACAACAAAAACAAAACAAATTAAACTATATACTAAACAAAATGAAGAATAAACACAGCAAACAGAAGAAAATCAAGTAGAAAACAAGAAGAGCACAAAATACAAAATCAATGGAAAAATTTAGAAGGACGAACAAAATTGAGTTCATTGATTACCTGTTGAGAGAAACCGAAAATGGAGTAGAAGGACGAACAAATTGAGCACAATAACTGAAGTTCAATTGACGAGAAGCACGAACGAAAATAGAGAACACCAGAAACTGACGAGAAATGGAGAAACTGACGAACGAAAAATATGAGAGAGAGAGAGAGAGATAGAGAAACTAACTGAAAAAAGTGGGAAAAAAAGAAGTTCAAGTGTCAAAATTTGCTTTATATATGAGATGTAAGATTAAATCTCAAACGACATATCTTATGTTAGATGAATGGTCAGATTTAGAGGGGTAACTCACCAAAAGTACCTAACTCATTTGATCATATATATATATATATATATATATATATATATATATATATATATATATATATATATATATATATAATGGGGTTGAAGCGTTGTGGATGCGCCACGTGTCAACCCAGTTTTAAATACAAGTATTAATTACAATTGAACATTAAATATAAACACAATAAATGTTGTATAAATCTCAGCAAAATATTAATTATAACTTAATAAATTTATTATAAAATTAAATTAAATAATTACGGTGATTTGATTCTAAATTTATTAAAAAAATATTTTGATAAAAATTCTAAAATGTAAATAATTACGTTTATTGCGAAAAATGCTTCAAATTGAGTATAATTTTCATTATATTTATTGAAAACTTTTGATTTGTAGAGATGATTAAAGTGAGTGTCTCATAATATTTTATGTTTACGTAAAAAGACATTTTTAGAAAGGTATAAAACTTAGACCATTAAATCATAAGAAAAATATATTTGGAAGAGTCTTTGTATTTCTTAAAAACATAACTTAAAGAAAACTACTTAGAGATAAATTTTTATGTGGGAATGAAAAAAATTATATTGCGAGAAATTGAATAGATATGTGATTTTGATAGGTTTAAATAGTGTGATAGCGAGTATGTGTACGAGTATGTATGTACACAGTGATCGCGAATGCATTTGAATAATCAAAACAAAAGTAATGATTATTAAATAATATAGTATTATAAAAGACATGAAAAAGTAGAAAAAAAACGTTACATTTTCCTTTAATATGTTTAATTAAAATACGTATATGTCAAGTATAAATATTGATTATTTCTAGCTAAATATTACTTTTAGTTAAATATTTATATGTTATATTTTAAATACTTAGAAGTTAATTCTCAAAAAATATTATTTGAGAAAGTTTAACCTATTTTATTTACAGTTAACTCTTAAATATCATTTATATATAGTTGTTTAAAAATACAAAAAGGTGCAATTTTTATAGATATGTTTGACACATAACAGATGCAAAACACAATCAAAACATTTGAATAGTTGAGTTTGAACTCTATATGTTAATACATAAATATCACACGTTATAGAATAAAAGAATTAAAAATTACATAAATTTATATTCAAATCATTTTGAACAAATATTAATTAATTTGGAACCTAACGTATTGTGAAATTATATAATTTGAAAATTTAATGTTGATTGTTGAATTATTCGAATAAATTTTATTTTAATTAATATGATATTTGATCAGTCACAAAATAATTTATAAAACTTTGATCAGCATAATTAATTATCACTTATTAATTTTAATTTTAATTTAAATTGTATGTATTTTATTTTAAAATATTGAAAATAAATATATAAAAATTAAATTTGAGAAAATTAAATTTATTTTTATTTATAAGTAAAAATATTAAAGGTCATATATAAATTATGTTATTTTTCTTCAATTATAATAATTAAATTTTAAAACAGGCCGCACGAAGCGCGGGATATGATACACATCAAAATGAGACTAAGGGTAGCTTAGTCATTTATTCTTTTTGTTTCTTATTTCCCAAGTCATTAGTAGCCTATATAAAGGCATTAGTTACCTTGTAATAATTAATCAATAAATTTATGAATGAACTTGTGAGATTTATCTCATTTGTTATAATGGAATCTAGGTGATTATTTCACCACAATTCTATTATTGGGGCAGCCTATCGATCCTTACGGTCGAACAGTTGCATTTCTATCTTTTATAATTTCCGTCTTAATTTAGATCGTATCATTTGGTTATCAGAGCCACCTTTCCTCCCGCCTGTGTCATATTCATTTAAAAAAAAAAATTCTGATCGACATTTATGGCCCTTTCCGACGACGTTGCTTCTCTCAAGGTGGAAATCCACAAATTGGCCATAGCTATCGACGAGCTCGCAATTAGAAGGTATGTCCAAGGCGATATTGATATTAGTAAGTTGCCATGGTTCACTCCTAAGTATGTTCCTGGTGACTCAATCAAAGTATCAAGTAGTCGCTTCCCTACCGCTACTGCCAACAGTGAGGTAATACCGTCTCCAATTGCAAGTTTTCCGAATGCCAACGATTGTTAGAATATAAAACGAATCAAGGAACTTCAACCATCAGCTTAAGCTTTTGGTTGAGATGGTTTCTTGACAACGATAAATCACTCGGTGCGCATCAAAAGTTTGATGAGATTCCGGAACCAAATACAAGCCTAAATCAATCTCAAATGGTGCGAGTCGATCTGGTGCATGAAACGAACCCGTCTATTTTGTCAAAAGAAGCGACAATATCTTGTGCCCATCAGGTGTTCGGCAAATTTCCTGAACCAATTTCTCACTTGATTGTCCCAATGCTGAGAAACAATGGCGACAATACTCGGAATCACCTAATTGCTGGAAGCTCAGCCACGCCTTGTGTCAAACTTGCAGAAAATAAAGCTCTACCGACTTTGAACTTCAATGCACCTAATGAGTTGTCGAGTGCACACGACATGTTCGACAAATTGCCAGTTCCAACCTTCATTTTAGAGATAGCTCAAGCGACAAAAACTACACAAGAAAATGAAGAAATGGCAGACGCGCACCAACTGTTCGATGCAATGCCCGAACCAACCGAACAAGCTAATGCGTGCCGAATCATATGTCAACCTGCGGTGATCAACAATGAAAATACTCCAATCCAGGATGACCATTTTACTCACAAGCAACAACTATTTGCACCACTGGATGCATTGGATGCCTCTTTTCAATGATTTGGTATGGAATATGATATCTGAACCAGATTGTTGCTATCGGTTTGTTTTCGATCCTGGTGTTTTGCTTATGCACATAAACAAATATGATATAAGTGCTCATACTAAGCTTTTTGAGATGATAAATGAATGGAATGCAAATGTTAGCTATAATGAAGTGCATAGCTGGGGTAAGTTATATGTCACCTTAACTTGGAGGGAAGGTCTTGAAAATTCAATTTGGTCATCTACTATAAGTTATATCCCTTATGTTGGAGTTGTTACTATCAAAGCTAAGATGTCATTTGTGACACCTTTTTATCCTCCAACAGTAACACTGATTTTTTATTTAGCTCTTAATTTTAATGTGCTCACTGTTTCTCCTATGAAAGTTGACTGCTATGTGAAGCTTACCATACAATGGCACAAGCATATGCTCAAGACGCATACCATTTTTCCTCTCTGGCAGTCTAAGGTTAAGGGTATGTATTTTTGTGCTGGGGAAACCGAACAAATGCATTTTTCCATCCTCACCCTTGAGGACAAGGGTAATTTTAGGGGTGAGGAGAATCATAATGAGGAGTGTACTTGGGAATTGGCAAAGAAGAGTGTCGTGCTCCTTATCATTGTTTTTTACCCAGGTAGTTCTGCGTTACATGTAGGTCAATTGTTGATGGAGGTCTTAAATAGTTTGTTCATTAAGAAGTTGTTTTTACTTAGTTGTAAGTCCCAACTAGTTCTTACCCTCACCCTTGAGGACAACAATGATTTTAAGGATGTAGGAAATGACCAGAGCTTAGCTCTATGGCGGAGAACGTCTAGTTTGATATATGCTAGGAACCATCTCATAATTAATCACACCATTCTTATGACTATGACATTTACCTCTTTCATATTTGACCCGGGTGGACCTTATGATAAATTTTGGGTTGTAACCTTCATCAGCTTTCCTAGAGTTACTACAAGTAAGGAGTGCACTACTGTTTGGAATTTTGACCCTGGCAGAAATACCGACTTGTTAGGAGCAATGAGTTGTATGAGTGTTTCATCCATGAGAGACTTATTTGGTATATATAACGGCTGGATGAATATTATGTTTTCCGCCTTTGAAAATGCAATTATTCAAAGTAGTGAAGGGAGTATAAGCCTATAGTTGCATAATGGTTCTTTCATTGTTCACGTGGAGAAGATATCCAAAGATCTTAAACATGTCTCTCTTAAATATGTGACAGAGCTTTATCTCCCCCTTTCTTTAATAATTGACTCTCCAAGCAACTATGGGAATTACTTTGTTCTGCTGTTAGGATATTGTTTAAAAAGTCCCAGCGAGACCATCTTCATATTTGATCCTGGTGGAAATGGCGATGTGTCAGGATGTACCACAATTGCTTTAGTTGGTGGTATGGGTTTGGGATTGAATTTCTCTGCCAAGCCCGTATTTTTTATGCCTTCAAATGGTGACTTAAGGTTGTCAATGCAGTATTTATTAGTGATGAATAAGGATCGTCCTAGTTCATGCTCTACTATCTATTCAAGGAAGAAGGTACATTTTAATGATCTTGATGCAGTATATGAAGGCATCTTGCCTGGTAGGAGATCAGTGGATGTCAAAAGAATGACCACTATTTATTAGGCTTTTGAGGAAAGGGGAAGTTTGTACAAGGTTGGGTGTCACTAGCTCCTCTATTTTTGACCCTGGAGGTTACGATATTGGACCGTGGATGATGGACAGATCTCAAACATATCAGTGTGACGTCAAGCAACCGAAGGTCAGGAGATTTGAGAACCATCAGGCCTATATCTTTGATCCAGGAGGGCCATTGCATTGCTGAGGTTTGTAATGATGCCATGATGACAAAATTACCGCCTTGAATGCTTCATGTTATGCCTTGTTTCAACTGTCATTTGTCTTAGATCCTTGAGGACAAGGATCGTTTCAAGGGGCGGGTATTGATACACATCAAAATGAAACTAAGGGTAGCTTAGTCATTTATCCTTTTTGTTTCTTATTTCCCAAGTCATTAGTAGCCTATATAAAGGCATTAGTTACCTTGTACTTCGTAATAATTAATCAATGAATTTATGAATGAACTTGTGAGATTTATCTCATTTGTTACACAAATTGTTGTATAAGACATAAATTTAGATAGACTGGTCCAATAATATGAGGCCCATTAAAATTACTTAGTAAAATATAAAATAATATTTTTATATTAATAACTTAATATTATAAGTTGATAATATACATATTTAAATTTGTTAGTTTTCAAAATAAGTCATAAAGTTATCAAAATAAAATAAAAAAACTTGATATAGTAATGACATGTGCTTGGGCTTTCTCTTATTGGGCCAGTCCTATGCTATAGGACGGTCCTATAGGAGAGTTGCTGCATTTGTTATAATGGAATCTAGGTGATTATTTCTATTATTGGGGCAGCCTATCGATCCTTACAGTCGAACAGTTGCATTTCTATCTTTTATAATTTCCGTCTTAATTTAGATCGTATCAGGATACTACCTAATAATTATGTTATTGTCATTTAAAGTTGACAGGTCTTCCAAAAATAGACAAATACGACTTGAATATTGTCCATTTGTATTTGAAATCGAGTTACAATCGTCGTGATCTCAACTCAAATTCCCAAACATTACAAAAAAAAATATCCCCAACAAACCCAGAAACAACCGTGTTTCCAAAATGGCACTTCAAAACACAAGCCTCCTCTCTCAATCGGCAACACCTCACTACCGCTCTTTCATTTACCCCAAATCAATCGAATCCTCCACTTTTCCGGCCAAATTAGGGTTTCTCCCACGCCGGAGGACGGCGGCGCTTAAGGCCGTCGTCGATTCCCAAAGCGGCGGCGCCGGCGGAGATTCCAAGAAAGCTGTTCCTAACACTAACTACGTGGTTCCTCTCGATAAGGTTACTTCCTCATGCGTTACTCGCCCGCTTGCTGAGATACTTCGAGATCTTAACAAAAGGATTCCTGATAATATTCTCAAACCTCAATCTAATATTATTCCTTGGTAATTCTTCTTCTTTTTCATCTTATATTATTGTAGATCTGAAGTAATGTGTGTTTTTTAGGGGATTTTGTGGTGGTTGTTGATGTTCATCTTTTGTTGTTTGTCCAGGTTTCATGCCAATCGGATGCTCAGTTTCTATGCTCCAGGTTTGGGATTTTAAGCTTGATCTATATGTTGGATTTTTCGTTTTATTTTTCATTTGCTGTCGAAATTTGTGTTTATTCATTGATCCATGCATTGGCAAGCTAAAAGGATGTTACAACAACAACATTAGAGCCTTAATCCCAAAATGATTTGGGGTCGGCTGACATGAATCATCCGTTAGAACCATCCATGGGTGAAGCACACCTCAAAATGCGAAAAAAAAATAGAAAAGGAAAAATGAAAAACAAAAGGGAGAGCGAAACATAATACAAAAGTTAAGGTAAACTTATAGGTTTTAAAATCGAAGTCCGGATTTCTTTTATGAAAACTTAAAATTTAAATAGAGAATAAAGATTAAAACGATTTTGAAGACCGAAGTACAATTTAAGGGTCCGGAATACCTTAAAAGTAATCCAAGTAAAATATATAAGAGAGTGGTTGGTAAAAAAAGTGTAATAAAGGAGAGAAGAATAAATAATTTTTTTTCTAAAATTAAATAAAAACACTAAATATGTCAAATTACATAAAATACTAAAAATCCACACGTATCTTTTCCCTCCACTCTACCCCTGGGAACCTTTTGTGTTTGGTGCATCCATAGGCCTCCTTCTCACATGGCCAAACTTTCTTAGTCGATTTTCCATCATCTTGTCCTCTATTGGCGCTACTTTTACTTTTTCCCTAATCACCTCATTCCTTAATCGATTTTTTCTTGTATGGCCGCACATCCACCTCAACATACGCATCTCCGCCACACTCATCTTTTGATCTTTTGAATGTGACAATGTTTCACCGCACACTGGGAACCATAAAGTAAGGCAGACCTAATTGCCGTGTAATAAAATTTTCCCTTTAATCTTTGGGGCATATCTTTATCGCATAAAAACCCTGAAAGACTCTTCCATTTCAACCATCCCGCTTTAATTTTGTGAGCTCCTCATCTTTTTGAATAATAGATCCTAGATATTTGAAGAAATCTGACCCCTAACAACATTCCCATCGAATATAATACTCCCCACCTCTGTCGATCTCGACCCCGCCACGTTAGTGAATTGGCACCTCAAATACTCGGTCTTACTCCTGCTCAACCTAAACCCACGAGTTCTAAAGTATGCCTCCACAATTCCAACTTTCTCTCCCCCCTTCTTTCGTCTCATCAATCAACACAATATCATCAGCAAACATCATACACCAAGGGATGTCGTCCTGAATATCCCTTGTCAACTCATCCATAACTATAGCAAAGAGAAAAGGACTAAGTGCGGAACCTTGATGCACCCCAATGGTAATGGGAAATTCTTCCGTTCTCCCAACATTAGTGCGAACACTTGCACTAGCCCCCTCATACATGTCCTTTATGAGGTCAATATATTTTCGAGGCACACCCTTTCTCGCCAAAGCCCACCAAAGTACTTCTCTCGGTACCCTATCATATGCCTTTTCCAAGTCAATAAAAACCATATGCAAGTCTTTCTTCCTGTCCCAATGGTGTTCTATCAACTGTCTCATGATAAAAATCGCATCCGTAGTCAATTTTCCAGGCATAAATCCAAATTGGCTATCCGAGATGTCTACACATTTGCTAAGCCTTTGCTCGATTATCCGCTCCTATAATTTCATCGTATGACTCATAAGTTTAATTTCCCGATAATTGGAACACTCTTGAACATCACCTTTGTTCTTGTACAAAGGGACGAGTGCTTCTCCTCCAAGTAAGGGTGGACATAATCCGGTCCGGACCGGAAAAATGGACCGGTCCGGACCGGAATCGAGTGGACCGGAATTAAAAATTCCGGTCCGGTCTCCGGTCCACCATTTTCCAAGATTCCGGTTTCCGGGCCGGGACGGAACGGGAATTTTCCGGTCCGGACCGGAATGCCCGGAATGCCCGGAATTATTGTTATTTTCATTTTTCTTCTTAAAATTGTATTTTTATTCCGGACCGGAATTTGAAAAAAGTGGATAATTCCGGTCCAACCGGTCCGGTCCGGTCTTGGACCGGAATTTTTCCGGTCCGGTCTCGGACCGGAATTTTTGTAATCCGGTCCGGTCCCGGTCCATGAATTTTGCCGATTCCGGTTCCGGTCCGGTCCGGTTTTGGACCGGTGCCTAGCCCTACCTCCAAGCTCATGGCATCTTGTTGCTCCTCCAAATCTTGTTGAAGAGCATGGTTACCCATTCAATTCCTTTCTCCCCGAAGCACCTCCAATCTTCTATAGGTATACCATCCGGTCCCTCTGCTTTCTTCGACCCCATCTTCCTTAACGCCTTTCTATCTTCACTCTCTTGTATTTTACGCACAAATTCCCGATTAACCATGTTGGGTGTTTCTTCTACATCCCCAAAACCTTGCTCCTGGCAAATCCATTGAATAAAGTATCAAAGTAAGAACTCTATCTAGCCTTTATTTCGTTATTCTGATCCAGAACCTTGTCGTCCATATCTTTCACAAACTCTCCAATATCCCTCGTCTTTCGGTCTCTTATGCGAGCCAGTTTATAGATATCCTTCTCTCCTTCTCTCGTGTCCAACTTGACATACACTTCTTGGTTAACTTTTGCCCTCGCATCACGCACTGCCTTTTTAGCGGCTCGTCTAGCCTCCTTGTACTTTTTAAAGTTCTCATCACTCCTGCATTTCCCAAAAACCTTATAATATTCACGTTTTGTCTTTATCGCTTGTCTCACCTCATCGTTCCACCAAGATGTGTCCTTACTTGATGGTCTATTTCCTTTAGATTCCCCTAACACCTCCCTCGCCAAATACTTTACAACATGCTCCACTTTATCCCACGTTGCATCTATATCTTTCTCCTTGCAATCCGACCAAATATCGCTACTTCCGACCTTATCCAAAAACGCTTGTTGGTTTTCCCCTTGTAGCTTCCACCCCTTGATTCGTGCCTCACCAATTATCTTTCTCTTCCTCAAGTCTCTCTTACCCCGAAAATCAAGCACCACTAGTCTATGTTTTGTTCCCGGGTATGTCCTTGCTTGCAATCGATGTACTCTTTCCTCCACACATTCCTTACCAAAAGGAAGTCAATTTGACTAGCATTTCCTCCACTCCTATAAGTCACCAAATGAGAATGCCTTTTCTCGAACCAAGTGTTCATTATACCAAAGTCATGCCAAAACAAAATCTAATGTCACTTCCTGCTTCATTTCTCTCCCTCTCTCCCGGAACCCAAAACCCCCATGAATGCTCTAGGAGCCAACTCGACTAGTACCCACATGCCCATTGAGGTCACCACCAACGATCAATTTCTCTCCAATAGGGGCTCGTTCTACAATCTCTTCAAGATCTTCCCAGAAGGCACGTCGAAAAGGTGCGTAAGCACTTATAATAGTCAGCACCTCATCCCCGACTACAAGCTTAATGCTCATAATCCTATCACTCTTTCTCGATACTTCTACCACATCATCAATGTAATCTTTATCAATGACAATACCCACTCCATTACGACTTTTGTCTTTACCCGTGTACCAAAGTTTATAACCACAAGGCGCTATCACGCTTGCTTTATCTCCGATCCACTTTCTTTCTTGTAGATACATTATATGCACCCTCCTCCTTTTCATAACCTCCCCTACCTAGCTCCCTGTAAAGAGCCAACATTTCAAGTACCAAAACGTAACCTACTACCCATCATCGATGTAATCTTTATCAATGACAATACCCACTCCATTACGACTTTTGTCTTTACCCGTGTACCAAAGTTTATAACCACAAGGCGCTATCACACTTGCTTTATCTCCGATCCACTTTCTTTCTTGTAGATACATTATATGCACCCTCCTCCTTTTCATAACCTCCCCTACCTCAGCTAATCTCTCTGTAAAGAGCCAACATTTCAAGTACCAAAACGTAACCTACTATCCTTCCTAAAGTCATGCCCTGATTTCTTTATCCGCTCTTGACCATGCTTCCTGAATCCAAACCTATTTGACACCACACCCATACTTCGAGGTGGCGCGCCGCTTTCGGGCGACGACCTAACAACCCTTGCATATTTTTCACTACACCCGGGTCTAGAAGATGTAGCGCACCCTTGCCTAGTTGACACCACCCCCAAGTGTAAAGATGGCGCGTCGCTTCCGGGCGACGACCTAGTAACCCTCACATACTTTTAACTACACCCGAGTTTAAGAAGTGCAGCGCGTCGCTTCTGAGGAGACGCCCCAACGATGTTCAAATTCCGATTCATGTCCATAAAATGTGACTAAGTTTTTATGGTGGCTACCACATACCTCCGCAACCCTTCTCCTTTATCCGGGACCGGCAGTGAATCCCGAAAACACTCACAGGCAGTGAATGTTACAAGGATGTTAGGAAATACTAAAATGTATTGTCGTGTTGGTAAATTGTTAGAATCTGCCAAATTTTAGGTAGGGTGGCGATAGTGTCTGCATTGATCACAAAATGCTCCGGAAGTTACATATAGAGAGGGAATATCATCATCGTTTCCGTAAACCAAATGGTATATGGCTTTTGCCTTTTTCCTTTCATTGAGGGGCAAGATTCGAGTCACATGTACCCCAATTAAAAACTAAAGGAGGTTAGGATTGACAAAACGTTTTCTTTGTAATAAGTGAGAGGTTGTTTTCAGTAGACATTTGTCTTAAGAAAGCAACAACCTTGACATTGGTTTTCGTCCTTATTTTGAAATTATGCTATTCACGATGTTCATTTTAAGGAAAATATTGACATCTAAGTGTTACCTTGAAGCATTTTTCTATAAGGCAGGCTCTACACTGCAATTTTTACGAATTTGCCACTATATTTTTTTAGCGTCTTTTGCCGTTTAAGTGGAAAAGTTGTATGTTCTATACTTCATGTAGAACTTGTATATGTAGCAATCCTCCATTCTTCTTCATTGTCTTTCAACATTACTAGTGACCCTATCTTGAATTGGATATCCAATAGGTGTGTTTTCGTTGGGATTCTATGCTTCTATGTTATGACAAAACCATAAAGAAAGAGATGTTCAGTCATGGATGGTGGAGTGTCAAAGACTTGGTTCTTTTCGGACTCTTTTGTAGTTGTGGTTGGCGTCCTTGTTTATCCCTCCTTTAGGTAGTTACTTTTGAGAAATCTAAGAACCACTATTTTTGGTGTTTTTACGTGGACTGATATTTAAAAAAATTATCTCAACCAATCCGGCATAACTCTTGTCATAGTTATTTCGTGAATTAGGTGTAGGGTCACTGTTATTATGTTATTCTTGTTTTAAATGTTGTGAGTTGGTTGCCATTTTACTTTGGTTCTTCACTTTTAGGGCCGTGCCCTTGTCGACACGACACGACACGGACATTCCGACACTTCTAAGTGAGCTAAACAGGTGAGGCTTGCACCACAAAGCTATAGGAAGATAGTTCAAGCATTTAGTGTTACATTTAACGAGTTAAATTTTTAAGTGTTATTTGTCAAACTTCTCTCCATTTTACTTAAAAAAATTCGAAATGTTTCAAGTTTGGAAGTGTAGAAGGCAACAAATTTTTAAGTGTTATTTGTCAAACTTTTTTCCATGTAGAAGGCAACACATTTCTCAAGGTAATTTTTTACAAGCGTCTACCATTGCGTAGTTGTTTCTCCATTAGGTTATTATCAACATAGATGCTGGTAAATGTTATTTGTGGATGTAGAAATGACCCAAAGAAGAAAACGAAGATACAAAAGATAATATTAATATGTGACAACATTTGCTTCATATTCTATTTTTGCATCTATAGGAAATCAAAAGATAATCGAGAAAGGATTTCTAGTGAGGGTTGTCTGTGTTTTGTACATCCATATTATTCTAATATTAGTCCAAGTATGACTCAGTGCTTTGTTGCTACAACTAATCTATATCTATAATCTGGATTATGTACATGATAACATAGTGTGACATGTGATACTAGACACTTAGTGTCTATCGAGCAACTACATAACCTGATATCTCTAGTTTCTTATTAATCTCTTCAATATCCAGTATTGATCATATGGTTGTATGTGTAGGCTGGTGTGGAGAAGTGCGTGATGTTATTTTCTCCGATGATGGAAGCATAACAGTGGTCTACCGTGTCATCATACGAGGATCTGATGGAGAGGTAGGCTTTTTTTACTTTGTCGTATACCACATCAAACATCTTTGATCACATTGCGTGAGTGAATGGGCCTTAAACCCTCATTATGTCTGGTGATGGTTCGGAAATCTGATGTCTTGTTGCTTTGGATCTCCCAACCTCAAAATTTTGAAATTTCATATCCGTTCCCGATCAAAATATTTTTGGTTTTCTGTTTTTCGATGTCCAACCTTTTGAGATCAGATTTGATATTTAGCATGTTCTTTTTCTCTCATCTTTAACTCGTAGTTACAATAATAAAAGAAAAGAGTAGGCAATGAGAGCATCAATACATTGACAAAAACATCCTCTGCATATAGTATGTGCCCTTACATTTTATCATTGATATCTTGGAGAAGTACAAAATGAAATGGTTATGTTCACCAGAGTCAACTAAGCTTACTATTAAAGCTCTAAATATTCTATTCTTTGGTAGAGGTGCAATAGTGAAGTCATATGGTTGAAGTCTATGGTTATAGCCTTATAGGCATTACAGTAAGCTAGGGAGGTCTAGCTGAAAACCCGGTTAGGGCGTCTCTTATAGCCATGTTACCTTTGTTTGATCCTTCGATTCAAGAATCCTACAAAGATTCGGATTGTCCTCATCATATCCCTTAGGTGCTCTTCCGGTTGTTCATATGCTTAGTGTTGAAAATCATGTATTAGCTTAGAGAAGATCATGAAGATGTTCTAGGATGAAAATCACGATATCTTAGTGCAATTCGTGCCTTATGCAATAGATAATGAACATCAACTATTGAAAAGAATAACACTTGGGAATAATCTGATCTCCACAAAGGACATAGTTGTGAAGTGGATTTGTAAAACGAAGTTGAACATTGATGGTGAAGTAGATAGTACAAGGCACGTGTAGCAACAAGTTGGGGTTTGATTATACTTAGGCATGAGGTATTTGCACTGATAGCAAGAAATGGCACAAATAGAATGGTAGTTGCATTAGCAACACAAAATTCATGGACTATTTTCGAACTAGATGTCAAATCAGCGTTTTTGAATGGATTTTCTTAGAAAAAGAAGTATTTTTTGATCAACCACAAGGCTATGTTAGGTCAGAAAAGAAGAGAGAAATTTATAGATTAAGGAAAGCTTTTATGGACTAAAACAAGCTCTTGAAGCTAGGTATAGTGGTGCATTGAGACATATTTTCTTTTGTTATGTGAAATGTCCCTTTGAGGAGTGTTTACAAAAAACTATGAAAAGGCTTAAAGTTTCACCTTTCTAGGATCCTCTCGTAGTGCTCCCTAAAGAAACAAATAAATAAAGTCGAACTCGATATTTTACTTGTTTGTTTTTATTTTATTTTTTCTAGGATCCTCTCGTATAGCTCTTGAACTCCATGTTTTCTCCAATCTTCCTATCCTTTCATGATGAACTTCTGTTCATTATACCCCCAAAATTTCCATACTGAAAATTTTAAATTATTTTCTCTTATTTTTGTAAGCTTCAATTTGCTTCAGATTTTCTACTCTAGGAATAGTCGTATCTTGTTACCTTTCTTGTTTACATGATTTTCTTCACCTTAGCATCATGCCAGGTAATGATTGTTCGGTTTGGATTAAAAAACCCCCCTCTTATTATGTAGACTAGTTTGACACCCATCCTTTGTAATGGGTTAATGAACTTAGTTATAATATTACATCCTATGTCTAATTATTAGGTTGTAAGGCTTAATATTTGTATGTTATTATTGTAACTGACACGTGCCGTTAATTCAAACTCTTATAAAAGCTCTCTAAGACAATACTTGATAGACTCAAGATTTTGGATTAATAGCTAAGTTCAATGATACTCTTATTTATAGTCATGAGATCACCCCACCTTATGATAATCTTTTGATGTGGGACAATTTAACTATTTATACGTAGTATATTCATCACACCTACATTATTTTTCAATGTGAGACAAATAGTATACTTAGTACACCATATTT
This sequence comes from Silene latifolia, assembly GCF_048544455.1. Taxonomy (NCBI): domain Eukaryota; kingdom Viridiplantae; phylum Streptophyta; class Magnoliopsida; order Caryophyllales; family Caryophyllaceae; genus Silene; species Silene latifolia. The sequence continues at coordinate 438,007,719 of NC_133538.1, read as the reverse complement.
TTCGCACCTAATTTGACATCAAACCCGGTTTAATAATGAACAAATACTATACTATCTATTAATATTCGTACGTTTTTTTTTTCTATTTTTTTATCATAATTAAAATATGTGCAAATGATATGAAACCTATACTCTAATGATAACATTTTTTTTACCACAAATCTAATTATATAATTTTCATAATTTTTTTTACGATACTTTTTTGCCAACAACAACAACAACATCAGAGCCTTAATCCCAAAATGATTTGGGGTCGGCTGACATGAATAATCCTTTAGAACCTTCCATGGGTGAACGCACACCTCAAAATGCGAATAGAAAAGGGAAAATGAAAAACAAAGGGAGAGCGAAAATGTAATGCAAAGTCAAGTTAAACTTACAGGTTTTAAAATCGAATTCCGGATTTTTTTTATAAAACCTTAAAGTTTAAATCGAGAGAAAAGATTAAAACGATTTTGAAAACCGATATAGAATTAAGGATCCGGAATGCCTTAAAAGTAAACCAAGTAAAATATATAAGAGAGTAGTTGGTAAAAAAAGTGTAATAAAGCAGAGAAGAACAAATAATTTTTTTTTTTTTAAATTAAATAAAAACACTAAATATGTCAGAAAAACATCAAATACTAAAAATCCACATGTATCCTTTCCCTCCATTGTGCCCTCTCCGTCACCATACTCTCTTCAAGCCCCAGAAATCTCATATCGTGCTCTATCACTCTCAACCATGTCTGTCTCGGTCTTCCTCTACCTCTAGGGACCTTTTCTGTTCTCCAAGTCTCCAGCCTCCTAACTGGTGCGTCCATAGGTCTCCTTCTCACATGGCCAAACCATCTTAGTCGGTTTTCCATTATCTTGTCCTCTATTGGCGCCACTTTTACCTTTTCCCTAATCACCTCATTCCTTAATCTTTTTTGCCAAATATAATAAAAATTATGAATATCACTTGAATATAATATAGAAAATATATATCATATTCTGGAGATAATGATACTCTCTCTTAAAAACTCTCTTAAGACATACTGAAAAGATTCAAAAGATTTTAGATTGATACCTAAGTTCCAATGATGCTTTCTATTTATAATCATAGAATCACCCCCATCTTATGCTAATCTTCCGGTGTGGACAACTCTATTATTTATACGTAGTAATGATATCATTTTTTTTACCTCGAATTTAATGATATTATTTTCATTTTTTTTAAATAAACATATTATAATGTCACTAATATATAATCGCCTTTATAAATATTTACGTGCTTAATATTTATATGTTATTGTTTGTATTATGACGATACTTGAAAGACAAGATTTTGTGTTGTTACGTAAGTTCCAATGATAACTTTTATTTATAATCATAGGGAACACCCCACCTTATGATAATCTTCTGATGTAGGACAATTCAACTATTTATACGTAGTATATTCATCACACCTACATTATCTTTCAACGTGGGACAAATAATATACTTAGAAGTACACCATATTTTTCGTACCTAATTCGACATCCAACCCAACTTAATAATGAACAAATACTATACTATCTATTAATATTCGTACGTTTTTTTATCATAATTAAAATATGTGCAAATGATATGAAACCTATACTCTAATGATAACATTTTTTTTTTACCATAAATCTAATTATATAATTTTCATATTTTTTTTTTCACGATACTTTTTTGACAAATGAAATGTATAAGTTTTTAAACATCACTTGAATATAATATATAATAGAGAAAATATATATCATATTGTGGAGATAATGTTCATAATTGTGTCCCTCTTCCTTTACCGGTCCGCACCCTTAAACGTATGAGCATTTCGATAAAAAATAAACCCAGCCAAACTAAGTGTACGAATTTAATATCAAGGATTTAAGAAAAGTAAATAGAAATAGTTAGATTTGTATGACATAACAACTAATAATACGCCATACAAATATGGATTTTTTACTTGATACAAAAATTAATGTCTCTTTTGTATTTTAAAGAGTAGTTGTTATACTTAATTATATTAGAATGTATTCCATAATTTTTCTATGTTAGTGTCTTGTGATGCGCTAACATTAGCTTGTCACTGAAACGGTTTGTCACTAAGCTATTGAGAGACCTCTTTTTTGTGTTTTTCGTGACCTTATTGTTGATCGTCACCAAATTCACTCTTTATTGTCGTACTTATTTACATAATAATCGGACCCATTTAATCATTAATCATTATTTGTACCTATTTCATTACCTATAGGGCTATTGTACTTATTGAGATCGTCTCTTAGGAGACTTACTCATCTTTTGGTGTATACACTTTTTATAAGTTAACTTAATTAACAACAATCTTAATTAAACCTCAATTAATGATAACGCAAACATTAAACCTTATTTAGTCTAATACTTTTGATGTCGGTCGCATAATTCCTATGATATGTGTCACTGTCACCTTGTTTTTACTACCGTACATTGACAATGTTACGTTGATTGTTGGAATATATGCATGTTTGCATGATGTACTACAATGGAAAAAGAATAATATGCAAAGATGATGATAATCCTACTTAGATGGGGAGTCTCCATTACTAATCTTCACTTTCAATAAACCGCACATTCGCACAACAACTTGCTTTTAGCGATACTTTTTATAGTTTTTATTTCATATTCAAATTTAATATGGAGTACTCCGTATTAACAAAAATTGGAGATTTTAATATCACTCCAAAGTCATTCGCGGAATTTAAACTCTATGTAATCGCTTGAAGAAATCATTATTTATATTGGTGTAGCTAGATTGGCTTATAATGTCATCACATTAGAATTTTCTTTAGTAGTCAAAAATAGGATATACATAATGGGAAAAAAAAGTGATTGTTTGGTTACTCATACAAAAAAATACAAAAAATACAGAAATTGCCTTCTCTGAAAGTACAAATTTTGTGAATGATAAAGATTTTGAATTTCGATCAAAATTCGCACCCTCTTATCTGTACACGGGTAAATATCTTCGACATCTTGTAGGTTTCCCCTTTATATACGTATATCTTACTCAAACATTCGTCAATCGTGTCGTGTTTTATTACCTTGATAAGAAGTTCATAAATTAACCTCCATAGCAACTCATCAAGTGCATGCTTTTGCGAGCTCACATATAATCCTAAAAAAAGTAGAAGAACAAATCATTAATTAACTATTACTTTGTTCACATGATTCATTTCTTAGAAAGATATAAATATCGTTGAGTATTCCTTTGTCTACCTATTACTGAATTAAAAGACTCTCGAAGTCTAAAGTACAACTATTCCTTAAAATCTGGCTGAATGAATAGTGTATGATGAACCGTAAACTTGTTATTTTCAGTTTTTCAAACCAAATATTATATACGTTAAAAAGATCTCAAGAAAAACAGGAGAAATATTCCTTAATATTGCACATCAAAATCGATGAAAGGCAGATTAAAATTTATAGACATGGTTACTGGTTACCAATTACTCCCATAGTAGACGGTAAGATCTCTCATGTTTGGTGATTTACGTAAAATTGTCATTAGTCGGCCTATCTCCTTTCCTGCAAATACACAATCCAAAAAAACAAATATTAAAACTAATTTAATTTAAAATTACTAATAGAAAATAAAAAGCTAGCTTTTAAAACATGTAGCAAAAGAATTAAGAGAGGGAAATACGTAGCACATGATATCGCTCGAAAAAAGCTTCCTTTAATAATATAGATAGATAGATAGATAGATAGATATTCTTGGTGGTGTTTGTTATCTGATGGTTTCTTGTGCCAGGCTTCTAGTTTGTACCTCATCAGGCTTTTTAGTGTTGTTAAGGTTTCATTCATATTGGAGTCATATGCAGAATGTATTGTGCAAACAGTAGTAGGGAGTTGGTGTGCTGCTAAATTTCAGTTGGCTCAGCACCCAACTGAGTTTGATATCGGAATCCGCAACTGGCAGGGATCCCCTCATCCTAGGGGTGTAAGCGAGCTTGAAGCTTGTCAAGCCAAAGAACTTCAGCGTGGGGTCGACTAAGAAAACACGAAATTCTAGTCAGGCTTAGATATTTGATTTGCTATTTTCTTTTAAATGTTACTTTATTAAAACATAAAAATAACTTGATTTAAAATAAGTTATTAATTACCAAAAGTAAAAAAAACTGTGAACGAGCTCCAAGCCGAGTAAGCCGAGTATTGACTGAACCGATTTTAAGGGGTTGTCAAGCCTTAAAGTTAAGGTAAGGGCGAGGGTTCGGACGAGGAAATGCTTATTGATTGACGAAATGCTTTGGGGAGTTAAAAATAAGCATAGACCTGGAGATTCACAAATAGGTCAACCTTTCGAACTGATGCTGAGGCAAGAGACAACCTGCCAAACTGAAACATCTTACTAGCTAGAGGAAAAGAAAGCTAAAGCGATTACCGCAGTAGCGGCGAGCAAAATGGGAGCAGCCTAAATCGTGCAAACGGGGATGTGGGAGAGCAATAGTAGCGTCGTGTTGCTAGGCAAAAGCGGTGGAGTACCGCACCCTAGATGGCTTAGAGTCTAGTAGCCGAAAGCATCACTAGCTGATGCACTTACCCAAGTAGCATGGGCACATGGAATCCCATGTGAATCAACAAGGACCACCTTGCAAGGCAATACTCCTGAGTGACTGATAGCGAAGTAGTACCGTGAGGAAAGTGTGAAAAGAACCCCATCATGGAAGAAAACTGTTGTCAGATCACTCAGATGTCAAAGCATTCTTAACTAATGTGTCACATTTGATCTAGACTTGTCAAAATTGACTCCGCCCGTTCTGACCTTTCACACAAATATAAAACGCCGAATATGACCCAAAATGATTTGACAAAAACCAGAACATAGGCATACCAGACCTATACCCAACCCAAATGATGAGTTAGTCAGATCAAGTTCGCGATCTCTCTTGACCTAGGTAGCACCAAAACGGACACGGACACGTGACACGGCATCTCAAGAAATTTAGGACACGGGACACGTTATTTAAATTTAATAAAACATAAGAGTATATTTTATAGTTATAAACGTTCGATTTTATTTTTATAGAAGTATTTGATGTTAAATTTAAATAAGTGAAGGTAAAACTTGCCTTTGATTATAACTCATTTTCATTTCCCATCCAAACCCATCTTCTAATCAATCTCTTTGACAACTCATTTCTCGTCTAAAGAACATCAATCACCCCAAATGATGTCCAAAAACCATGGACACGCGTCAGACACGGCCCAAATACCATGGACACGCGTCGGACACGTGCCTAAATAAATGTAGAAAGTTAGACACGGCTTTATAGGTGTCCGACACGTTTCGGCGTGTGTCCGACGAGTGTCGGTGTCCGACATGGTGTCGGACACGGGACAACTGATTAAGAGAAGTTTCCGTGCTACCTAGCTCTTGACACACCATTCCTAGTCTTTCTGACGAGTATTTAAAATGCAGGCATATCGTGAGGCGACTGGAACAATAATGTCCAGTGATACCGAAGCTGGTGATCCAGTTGCTGGTGCAGAGGAGCTTGCTTTTGTCAAGGCGTGTGCGCGTTTTGGGCTTGGCTTATATTTATATCATGATCAGTAATTTGATTCTCCCTTTTCTATGCCGTATTTTGATGTAAATACGATCTTGTTTGAATTAGGACATGGCATAGTATACGTATTTAATTGAAATTAGAAAAAATGGATATTTTGCTGTGTTTCCCTGCTAAACATAGTTTTAAACACTGATTGTACCTCTTTAAAAAGTTGCGACGTCTTGTCTTTGAGAAAGGTTGACATAGAGTTTGTCTTCCTTAATGATACCTTCTTTTGTTTGAGATCCAATGTCTATTCCTTCAAAATCAAGAAACGCCCTACTTTAGTGAAATGTGAATTTTCTAACTTTATAATTCTATGTTTGATCGATCTAAGGTCACAAACCGTTCACATTAGCTCCTCATATCAAGATGATATAAAAAGCCAAATCAATTGTCAGCTGCAAATAAAATGTTCGGGTTCTTGTAAGTTTAAACAAACGGAGCTATGGATGGCCCCCATGAATCATGATGTTTTTGCTGTGTACCTTAGCCTTAAGACTGCGTCAGAATGAATTGAAGTCGTTAACATCCTTATGCTTGATGGCCCACATCGTTTCAAACAAAGTTTACTATAACATTCCTTGAATTCGGAACCGGTTTCCATTTTGCGGTTGATTCAATTATAGCATCCGGTTTCCATTCGGCCCTTGCTTTAGCTCATGATGTGCCTAGAGTAGCTAGTAAGGTTGTTTGGTCGGATGCTTTACCGCCAGAGGCGAACTCAGCTGTGTTGTTTGATTTATCGTTATTGAAATAATACCCTTTGGGTTTTTTCCCTCAAAAAAAAAAAAAAAAACAGTTACGTAGATCAGATACGTAATATATCACACTTTCGTAGTACTGTTCTTTTTTCTAATTTTTTTTCTTATTCCGTGGCTCCATAAAGCTGTCCGAACATGTATTATGACCTTCACAAAATCTCATTGAAGACGGCAATATCCGTCACAAGCTTGTGACGGATATCGTTTCCTCTCACAAAATACCCATGAGAGGTGAGTGGGGAAGCACATGGGGGGGGGGGGGGGGGGTGCCCCACCTTGTCCCCTCTCCCTTTTTATGAGAGGTCTTCAGCTTGTGACGGGATTAGCCCGTCACAAGCAAGACGCTCTGTATGACCTTTGAGTTCTGCTACATCTGAGACCATTTGTTCGGTGATATTTAGGAGTTCACATTGTTAACACGACTGAAGACACCTTAGAAATAGCTTTATGCAACATGAGTACATGAATACTCCGTTTAAATATGCAGTTGGCTTCAACCTGCACCATCACGGTGATCTCAAATATGGCTTGTTACACCATTTATTGTTTCATATCGAGCAAGCAGTGGATTATACATCTGATGTAATAGAAATAATTATAATAGTTGGACCTCAACCATCACTTTAAGGTTTTGGTTGAGATGTTCATCTATCATGGTATCGGAGCCAGCGTGACCATAGGTCACGGGTTCAAATCCTGGCAACCTCAAAAACTCCTCAAAAACTCACGAAGTGGAATTTCAGCACACGGTACGGGAGAGCCTGTGCACTAACCACTCTTCAAGCCCAATGGGCATTTGAGTGAGGGAGCGTAATATGAATAATTATAATAGTTGGACCTCAACCATCACCTTAAGGTTTTGGTTGAGATGATTTATCTATCAAGAATTGAGGGGGGTGGACCAAGGGGGCGTGTTAGAGTATAAAACTAATCTTGGGACTCCAACCATCAGCTTAAGCTAAGCTTTTGGTTGAGATGATTTCTTGTCATGGTATCAGAGCCAGTGTGACCAAAAGGCCACGGGTTCGAATTCCACCCCCTCTTACTTGTCATGGTATTAGAGTCAGTGTGACCAAAAGGTCACAGGTTCGAATCCCACCCCCTCAATTCTAAAGTGGAATTAGCACCAAGTATGGGAAGGCCTGCAGTTGCATCCACACTTCAAGCCCAAAGGGCATTCGTGTGAGGGGGCATGTTAGAGTATAAAACCAATCTCGGGACTACAACCATCAGCTTAAGCTTTTGAGCTTTTGATTGAGATGGTTTTTTGACAAGATAGTATAATTTTGAGCATTAAGATACAGTTTTTGAATTCAAGCCCTCTCATTAGCATTTTTTTCTCTTTTTCTCGGGAAAATATAAACTTCGCCTACTTGGATAGTTGGATGCATATTATAGTTAAGATGATTTTTTTCACTTTTTCCCAGGAAAATATAAAAGATGATGTTAACAAGTACTTCCTCCATTCAACTCCACTCTACCACTTTCTTTTTTCACGTTTGCCAACGCGTGTTTTACGCGTTAAATATCGTTAGCTACGTATTTGCAAAAAAAATATAAAAGTTAGATATTTTTAATATACTCGTAAAGACGAATCAAACAAGATCTCACATGAATATATTTCCACTTACGTATCGAGAGAAAATCGAAATTGAACACACAATTGTTAATAGTGTACAAAAGTGAAATAGGTAGAGTGGAGTTGAATGGAGGAAGTACTTCGTACCATTACGCACATAAGTTTAAAATTCATTAAATTGGAAACTCGTAAAAAAATTTAAAGTTGATTAAATTGATACTTTCTTTGTCTTTTTATATGGCGTTTTTATTTTAGGTGAGTATTCGGCTTTAATTTTACGAAAATATATTAGTTTAATTTTTTATTTTAAAATTTATATGGGGTATTTTATGTTGTTATTAACTTTGAATCATATTGTAGTGACTAATGAATCTTGCGCATGTACAAAGTAAGACCTCATTTATTATTTGGGAAAATTTCAAGTAAATTTTTTCTAGCACATATAAACTCGGTAAATCGAAAGCACTTATATTTATATAAATATTCCGCAATTAAATTTCATTACATTCATTCTTGCCTCATAAATTATAAATATCTGGTTCTGCAAAATTTTCAGCTTAATTTTTTTTTTTTTAGTTTTTATAGTGGAATTTAGCCCTATATAGTTTCAAATCCTAATCCCGCCTCTAATTACAATGTAATGTGTTCACCTGTCATAACTCATATGTATATTAAAATTTATTTAATGAATATGCTAAGCATATTTCCTCAAAGTGGGTCATTAAAGAATTGCAAATCTCACGATGTCTATTGATGACAACAAAATCAAAGGCAATTAGGTTGATCGTAGACAATAAGAAATGCAGCTACTCTCCTATGAGACCGTCTTATAGCATAAGACGTGTCCAATAGAAGAGATTAGCCAAACAAATGAAGTATAAGCCAAAATAAAATTAAAACCTCTATCCCCCACTACCCCACTACCCACGTCCTCCATTTGAAACTCATCTCATAGTTTCATCCCCTCAACCCATCAGCTCCTCCACCGTCGTAACTTCATTGCAGCGCACGCCCTCACCACCTTCTCACCGCCTTTGCTCCATTTGAAACTCATCTCATAGTTTCATCCCCTCAACCCATCAGCTCCTCCACCGTCGTAACTTCATTGCAGCGCACGCCCTCACCACCTTCTCACCGCCTTTGCTCTTGTCGTTTCCATCACGTTCTTCTGGCCCTTCATCACCCTCCGCCAATCAGTAAAACCTCAAAGGTAAGATTCCGAGAATCTTTGTTGATAGGTATCGACAAATCGCCAACCACCAAGGCACCAACTAGATTTCGTATTCGATTTTCAAATTTCCAGGTTTTGAAGTTGAATACTCGTGTTTTTAAATGGAAAACTTTCGAGTTTTAAGTTGCAATTTATGAGTTGTGATTTATGGTTAATTGTAGATTTATTTAATACATGTCGTTTTAATTTAATATCTTAGTGTTTTAACTTCAACACTCTTAACTTCAAAACTTTTGAGATGAAAATTCGTATTTATAATTTGTAACAACTAATTGTTTTGATTTGAAAACTCGTGTTGTTAAATTGAGAACTTCAAGCTTTTAATTTTAATAAACTTATTGATTCTATTCACCCGAGGCTTCATTTAGTATTTTAGTTTGATAATCACTAATTTTGACATCAAAACTTACAATTTTACTTTGAAAGTTTCATAAATTCTTTCAAAGAACAATGAATTTGTATAGTTTTGTTTTCTTATAGTTCTTCATTTTTTGGGTAAATTAGAGTTGGACGTTTCACTTGAAAACATCATAAATTTAGTGTAACTATGGTTTATTTGTTAGAAGCAAGGTTTCTAGTTTCATGACCATCTTTTTTAAGTTTTAGATTGATAACTTGGTGTTTTAAGTTAAACACTCATGCCCTTCGATAAATTTTTCTGTGGAGCGGCGTGTAGAATCCGGTTGTCGTTGGAGGCTGCACAAAGGTCGTCGTCGGTGGAGATTGACATGGCTAAAGGCAATGGCTAGTTTAACTTGGGAAGGAGTTGAGGACACGATGGAGAAGAGAAACTAGAGGGGTTAAGAGAATTGACTGAAGTTTGGGCTTATTTGCTAATTGGGTCTGTCTTATGATAAGAGTGGTCTTATAGAACAATTAGTGACTCTATATAAAGTTCTTCTTCTGCCATATTATATTTGTCTATTTTCAATATTTAAGAACTTTAATCCACAATAGAAGATTTTTTTGTTGTTGGAAATAGACAAAGTTTAAACACACTTCACATTTTCTTTGTCATGGTCATTGGTCATCACATTTCCATATGCTTAGCAACCTAGTTCTTATTTTAGAACTCAATTCTTAAAATTAAGAACTGTTAGAATATACGTACCTTAATAACGGAATGGTACGAAGATCGAGGGACGATTTCTGTCCACGAAAAACCCGATACCGATGGCTATTAGAGTCACCGTAGGTAGTTCACACCCTAAATTCCAAAAGCTCAAATGATAGTGGCTTTGTTGTGATTGTATGTTACTGTTATTGTGTTTTTTTGTTGTTGGATGGATTATGCTTAGATCATACCACTATTTATCCTCTCACAATATGTGAGTTACAACAAGGAGATTTATGGAGATTTATGAGCATTGAAACATATTTAGTTTCTCAATTGTTTCAGTCACAATCTCAGTCATAACGGAGATTATTTGACTCTTAGAATTTGTAACATTCACCACATTGATGGCCGTTCAAAATTCAATACTCCCACTCGGCCACACAACCGAGACAATACTCCTACAACCAAGCTTATCACAATACATCTTAACAAAACTATCAATCACATATCATATAGGAAAATGGGGCGTGCGACCAATATGTAACAAGTAGTGTTATGTTAAGTCACCATCAAACTAACATAACACTTTCACAATAACGATTCCCCGGTTCATTCAAACAACACCGCAGCATACACTGCCCCTTTATGCTATAACATGTTACATAGTTATATACACAATATAACCTTCGGTCGGGCTTAACATGGTGTAGTTGAATTGACCATTCCTTAGACACTAATGAAAATCCATCTCAACTCGTCTGCTTTCCTAACATGACCCGTTGAACCAACGACTTTATGATTCTCCGAAATCATGCTAAAGTAGCAATATCAAATATCAATTTCATCTCACAGCTCCTAAGTCAAAGGGCTTCGTACCAAAATAGGACACACAGTCCAAAAGGGCTCACACAGTAACAAATTAGGGAATCATCTGTCATTCCTAACGGTCGACAAAACACACATAGTATGATATATGTGTCACAACATAGCTCCCACTACAGCGGGCATGCTACTCTTCTATGTTGTGCGAATCAAAGTCTAGATACTACACAAGTATCTAACCCGAGTCGCCTGGACATACACAATGCTCAATCCTACACTCAAGATTCGGTTTCATAAGCTTTATTATGAAAGACATGTATTCCATACTCGACTCTTTTAGAGTCTCATCTTAGACATACTAAGGCGACTATGTAACAAGTTGATACGTGCAATTTATATAGTTCTTTTGGCCTCTTATTGCACGCATTTCTATGTCATTCTCGTAGTTTTATATTGCGAAATGCCCCGAATAGACTACTTTGGTTTGTTTTGCCTCATTTGCAGGAACGGACCTGAAAGTAATAAAATCGTGCCTTTATTCAGTCCTTTTAACATGCATTTATGGAGATGGAGGATTTAGAGCAGAAGTGCTGTGCCTCGGGAAGCGTGAAGGAGTCCCGTAAGCTAACCAAGTAAAGAACACGAGTTGTTTCAATAGCTGAGCACTCGATCGAAGACTTTGCCTAGTCTATCTGTTCGATCGAGTGGTTTTGGCGGTTCAAGATGGTCGATCGAGTCCCTGCTGAACTCGATCGAAGTGTGCTAATTTGGAGGTCCTCGATCGAAGGTTGTTTTTGTTCGATCGAAGGACTTGGCTGAGGATTTGCTCGATCGAGTGGAATAAAGATCCTCGATCGAGTAGGTTGCTGTTTTACACGGGATTTTAATTTCGTGTAACTTAATTAATATCTTAGTTTAGTTAATAAAAATCTTCCCTATATAAGGGAAGACGTAATTAGGTCAGGATTATCTCTTAATTACTCTGGGAATCTCATAAACTTTAAGCAGACACTTTGCTCTTCCCTTTCTCCTTTGCTACGTTGAACTTGTTCTTATTGCCGGACTCACTTCTTTGTAATATTTCTCTACTCTATATACTTAATCTAATCTCCTTTGCTCTTAATATTTGTTCTTAATTTCTATTTAATTATTGGTATTATTAGTTTATGATTCATCTTTATTGCTCTTATATTATGTCTCTTGCTTATTCATATACCGTTGTTGTTTATTCCACCAACATTATGAGTAGCTAAATCCCTCTATGTTAGGATTAGGGGAGCAATGGTAGTGAGTTAACGATGTTATGAATAGATTAGATGATTGAATTGTGAGAACTATTTTATGACAATATAATTGTAATCGTTTAGTTGAGTGCACGCTTCTAAACTAGTTAAATCGGTTAAATTCAGACCTAGATCGAAAGATTGGAATGAACAAACCTGTTATGAATAATAGACTACACTAATGAGGATGGAAGTTATGTTAGTTGTATTCTAGGGCGGATAGCGGATCGAAAGGACCTTTCCCTTACCCTTCTCACATTAGATCGTCTGAGCTATTTATGACTGAGTTGATTAATTGCCATGGTGAACTGACTTCCTAACATACTTCTCTTTATTTGATCACAACTCATTTCCCTTTTATTGTCTTTATTGCTCTTTTCTCTCTTTTAATCCTTTCAGTAGTTAGAAATCAATTCAAAACCCCCATTTGTTACCGTGACAGACTTAGATAGCAGATAGATATAATAGCCTCCCATGTGGAGATCGACCCTACTTCCACTAGCTTATGTTAGTTGTTTTAGGTATTTATTTTTGGTACTAAACGACGGGTATCACAAGTCAATAGACGACTTATACTAAACAAGTATAAATTTCGTCCTCCATACACACAAAATGCCAACATGACTCAGTCTCATCTTGATGCTCCACTAGCATCAAGTATAAATTTCGTCCTCCATACACACAAAATGCCAACGATGGGTATCAAATTTTGGCGCCGTTGTCGGGTAGACAATTAGCCTATTTATCTGCATTTTTTCTTTGTCTTCGTCGCAGGGAAGTTTTAATTCCTTGAGACAGTTCTTATTTATTTTCTCTAGTTTTGTTTATGCCCAGGTCTAACAGGTCAGAATTAGTACCAGCTGATCTTGAACCCGAGCAGACTTTTCGCTATAGACAGAGCTTATTGAAGAAAAATCGTTAAAATGAAGTCTTGAGTACTTTTGAACCCGATCTTGAACACTTTTTATTTGCAGAAGACCAGTCTTTTGAAGAAGACAATTCTATTTCTGCATCCACTTATGTGAAGATGCCTAATATCGCGAGTCACTCTTAGCCTATAACCGCCTCTATCCCTAAAGGTTTCAACATTGCAACAGAGGATGGCAGTACATTTGACATTCGGCCGTCTTATATCAATTTGGTCGAGAGAAATATGTACCATGGGGTAACTGGTGAGGATCCGTGAAAGCACATGGAGGTTTTCACAGACTACTGTTCTACCATTCCCGCTACTAAGGGAGTGACACATGACAAGATTAAGGAAGTTTTATTTCCTTTCTCTCTGACTGATGGAGCCCGAGAGTGGCTTACTGATCTTGATAGAGCTGCAGCTGGAATTACTAACTGGGAGACCCTGGCCCTAGCCTTCTATAAAAGGTAATTTCCTCCACAACGAACTAATCAGCTGAGGGGAAAGATTACGAGTTTCAAGCAAACTCCTGACGAGAACTTGTACGAGGCGTGGGGTCGATTTAAGAAACTTGTGCGGTCCGTTCCTCATCACGGTTTTGATCAGTGGTTCTTGTGCAACCAATTCTATAATGGGTTGTATGACGATCACCGTGCTATTTTGGATGCTGCTTCTAATGGTCGATTCCAGAAAAATATTGATGATGACATGGGTTGGGGAATCATTGAGGAGATGGCTACCCATTGTGATGAATATGGGAACCCAAGAGGAGGAATTAGAACAATTTCTTCAGTTGATAATGCAGTTGTGGCTCAGCTGGAAGCCATGAATGCCAGATTTGACAAGTTGGAGTTGCAGAACGCTAGAGATCAACAAACGGTTCCCTTGTTGACTAGACAAGAAACCCTTTCATGTGAGAGGTGCGGTAGTAATGATGGTCACACTGATGTAGACTGTCTAGCTGAGAAGGAGCAGGTTTTTGCCTTTCTACAATATAGACAAGGGGGCTCCTATTACAACAATTAGAATGGAGTCCATCCTAACTTGAGATGGATGAGTCAGAATGTATTGAATCCTACACCTCCACCGCAGCAGAAACAACTTTATGTACCACCTCATAAAGCTCAACAAGGCTTTCAAAAGCCTCCATCTTTCCCACCGCCGCAACATGGTGCTTCTTCCAGTGGTATAAGCGATGTGGCTGAGTTGAAGTCGATGATTCAGTCATTGAAAATTCAATTGCAGAAAAGTGACCAACAAAAAGATACATCTATCAAGTCCCTGAGTCACAAATAGCTCAGCTCGCTACCAATCAAGCTTCAAGGGAACCGGGTCATTTACCATCCCAACCCGATAAGAAACATCATGAGACGGTGAATTTAATTAATCTGAGGAGTGTTATTTTCTATGAAGGACCTAAAATGCCGACTGAAAGTGATAAATCAGACCCGAAAATTGAAGTTGCTGCGCGTGAACAGTTGTCGTCTGATGAAAATATGCTGAATCCGAGAAAAGTACTTGATCGACTAATCTCTAGAGGTCGATCGAGAGGAATTGCTTTGGAAGATGCTCGATCGAATGGTTCTGATGTTCGATCGAGTACTGTAGAAAAAGGAGACTTCGATCTAGTGGATGGAAGTCCTCGATCGAGTGAAATTGTTGATGAAAATGCTCGATCAAAGGAACATGGCTCTCGATTGAAAAGAAATGATGCTGATCGTGTTGATTCTTTGGCAAAAAGAAATGAAGGTTTATAAATTTCTATCACGGTCCCTTTCCCAAGGCGATTGCAGAACAGGAAGGCCGAGCAACAATTCGGCAAATTTGCTGAAATTTTAAAGAGCTTTCACGTCAACGTTCCTTTCGCCGAATTGCTAACCCAGGTACCCTCTTACATGAAATTCGTGAAAGAAATATTAACGCATAAGAGGCATATTAATGATAATGAAACGGTAGCTTTGACAGAAGTGGGCTCTGCCCTAATTCAAAATAAGACATCACCCAAACTGTTTGACCCAGGTAGCTTTTCTATTCCATGCCATATAGGGACTCATTTGATTGATAATGCGTTATATGACTTGGGAGCTAGCGTGAGTGTCCTACCATTGTCTCTCGCTAAGAGACTGGGTTTGACCAAGTTTCACTGTACCAACATGACTGTGCAGATGGCCGATCGTACCTTATCACGACCCCTAAGTGTCTTAGAGGACATACCTGTAAATATTGGGAAATTCTTTATTCCCGTTGACTTTGTAGTCTTAGACATCCCCGAAGATTCTTACACTCCTATCATTTTAGGACGACCATTCCTATTTACTGCTCGCGCAGTGATAGATGTCGGGGGAAAGACTCTTACTTTTCTGGTAAGTGATGAGGAGCTGATTTTCTATCAGTCCAATGTTCGTAGGGCCCCTATGCATGTTCAACCTTGCAACGCTCTGCCCTCTATAGACCCTGACACAGATTCTCCAACTGATAATATTGAGTCATGTGCTGCGATTTTAATACGTCCGCCTCGGACTGAGAGCGATACGGAGGACCATTTTGTCATTTCTGTTATCGCAGGTATAGACGGAATGGACATTGGAGATCCCGGTGACGAAGGTACAAGGAAATTATAGCTCACCGCCAAGGAAGATGCCAAGGAAAAAGATCATGAACAGGAAAAGAAAGAAAAAGGAAAGAAGAAAGTGAAGGCATATGTGGACGCGAACTATTCTTTTTCAACCAGTTCAAATTCATGGAGATCAAAGAGGACGGTCCGCGATGCTGAAGGGACCTCCTCCAGTCAGAAGCCCTCTCTTGGGCTGTTGAAATGTTTTGGAAGATAAACGGGAAATGTCCCGTTGTAAAAACAATTTGTAATTTGTTTAATTGTTAAACACTTTATTTGCTGTTTAGACAATAGCATAGTTAGTTTTTAACGTAAGACCGAATATAGGCTACGTATTGTTGATTTGGTATTTTCGGGAAGTATTTTGTGTGTTTTTATGTAGGTTTGGGGAAGATATGCTACATTGGGATGTGTGCCAAAAGAAAAAGCTTCGATCGAGTACTTTTTGTACTCGATCGAGAAGAATGCCCAGATAAAGCCTTCGATCGAGTAAACAAGAGTACTCGATCGAAATGTCCAAATTGAGGGTTCCTCGATCGAGTTGTTCTGTACTCGATCGAGAAAAAATGAGGAGCTAAAGTCCTCGATCGAACAATCTGTTGTTTTCGATCGAGTAGAATTCAAGGAGGAGAAGGAAGCCTTCGATCGAGTAACTTCAAAGGCCTCAATCGAGCAGAATGTTGAGGAAAGGTCTCGATTGAGTGATTTCAAATCACTCGATCGAGTGACAGCGCTGATAATACATGAGGGAGTTTCTAATTCCCTCTTCTATTTTCATTATTCAATTTCCTTTTCTTCCTCTTTTGTTTTGCGATAACCCTAATTTCCCCAAACTCTCCATTTTTCTTTCTCTTTTTACCAAATTAATTACCCAAAAATAAATCCTTGCAATAATTTTGACCAAAGCCTCTTGTTTCCCCCTTGAAATTTCGTGTTAATTGTGGGTTTCTGAGGGTTGTAGGGTTAAAAAAATCGAAAATTTTCGATTAATTTCTGCTCTCCTTGTTGGTTTAATTGCTAATTTTTCTTGGGTAATTCGTCAAGTAAGTCCTTCTCCCTATTCTTTATTGTTTAATTGCATTTTCAAGCTTTATTTTTGCAATTAGGGTTTCGGATTTTCGAAATTTCGGGGAAATTTTTTATTTTAATTGATTGTTTTTTATTAGAATCTATTTGTGATTGATAGGATGGTTAGTAGTAGTGTTTCCGCCACTTCTTCTGCTGCTGCTCCATCTACCTCTGAGACGGTGGTCCCTGCTGCCACCACCGTCACTACCCCCGCTGTTACTTTCGCTGTCACTATTACAGCTGCTGCTACTACTTTTGTACCGTCCTTGGTGTCGACCCCTGCTGTGTCGACACCCTCTGTCACAGTTACATCCTCTACCCTTGTCCAGAGACTGGTTTATGGCCGTGCTCCTGGCCTAGCTGCTGCCGCCCTAGCTGCTGCCGCTGCTTCAGCTTCACGAGGAATGGGAGGGGGTTCTAAAGCTGCTGCCCGTTCCGCCGCTAGGTTCGTGGCCGATGACTCTTTGGATTATCTTGTTGAGTATCTAAAGGTATGACTTATTAACCCTCTCAATCGTCTTCGTTTATGCATTTGATGGACCGTGACATTACCTCTACACGTTTTTTGTGTCGTTCTTCATTGGACAAGTTGGAGATTTTAGAACCCGTGGCTGAATTATTAAACGGGACTGGGATGACGGGTTTGACCACGATGAGAGAGCTCACATATGAGCAAGTGTCCCTCGATTTTTTTAGCCCTTTCACTTTCTCATCCGCTGCCTATGACACTGACCCGGGGAGCTCTTGTATTTCATTTCGACTATTTAACCAGACCTTCACTTGGACCTTAGATGAATTTGGGAGGAGGTTAGGTTTGACTTGTCACGGCCCTCAGGATGCTCCTCGGAAGCTCCTGTCTTTACTTTGGCCCACTCTTGCACAGACTCCCTTTGACCAGAGGAAGGTGGCTCACGTCCATCTTCCCCCAGCCCGTTACTTGTCGAGAAAAAGAGGAAGGGCACGATTTCCTGTGCTGCGTTGGCGTCCCATATTGCCCGTAGCCTCTTCACTGACTTTCCCCGTTGCCTAACACATGTATATAGGAACGTGTACATTGAAATTAACGCCATGCTGGCGTTGTTTTGGTTAGCTAAGGACCAGCGGACTTGGAAGATTAGTGGTTCTGAGTCCGTGACCTTACCTTTTCCCGACCTACCTCGTCTTTTACCCTTGACCACTGTGTCGGGTAGGTTACCTCCACCTCTACCTTCTTACCACCTTTCCTTGCTCCTTCCGCTTCTAAGAAGCAGAAGCGACCTGAGACCGGAGAGGGGTCCACACCGACCCAGGCTGGGCAGACGTCGACGTCGACGTCCACGCCCACGCCCACACCGACCCCTATCCCTACTTCTTCTGTTATTCAGCCGGATTTGCCGACTAATTTTGTTGCTCTTCCTCCCTTTGAAGCGCCCGAGGTCATGGACCAAGGGCGTCGTGATGGTTTGATTCTTGATATGTGCAGGAGAGTGGCTCGTATAGAGCGGGACCAGGCACTTGCCTTGTTCCCTCTATATGAGTACTACATGATGAGAGGACGTCCCGTTCTAGACGGCTGGCCATACCCTTCTTTCTACCAGTACCTGGCGGAGGGGTACCCACAACCGGAGAGCGAGGCGGACACAACTGAGCAAGAGGAGCGAGCTAGAGCTGACGAGAGGAGGAGACGGGAGCAGGAGCGTGACCCCGACTACACGGTGGTTGGTGAGGAGCAGGAGGAGGCCGACGAGTAGCTGCTGGTCTACTCACTTCCCCAGTTTTCTGGCTGGTTTGGGGAAGTTCGTATTTATTGTAAGTATTTCTGCTTTTATTTATTTTTCTTCTCCTTTTATTTACTTATTTCATTCATTTATTGGTTGTAATTTTCCGGTTTCCCATTTATACTGCTGGTGTATGCTGGAGGACAACGAGGGTGTTGTCCATTTTGGTTTGGGGAGGGTATTACATCCTTTGAGTCTGCATTTGCATTTGTTTTGCATTCACGTTTATTTTCTGCTTGCATTGTCTTTAATTTCAATAAATAATCAAAAAATCAAAAAAATTCAAAAATATTTCACGTTTATTTTTGCATATAGGTCGAGTCGGAACGGTATATTTCTGTGATGATTTTGCACTATAACTTGTCATTTTACTTAAGCCTTGAAAGAGATTGACATTTTATTAGCTTTGTCATGCGCATATCTACGAGTTAATGTTAAAAATATAGCATAACATATAGACTTGATCTGATAAAATTTGGCAAACTACTTAAAAATTTCTAAGTTTTTAGAGCCGTATAACTGGTGTCATTTATGAACAGTTCATGTAGGAATTGAGAGTAGTATACTCCTTGCATAACATGTTCACTAATTTGCACTTTTATGATATTCGATTGCTTTTTGCTTGCATACATTCGGGTTTGTGGTCGGTGTCACATGCAGGGAGGCGCTTGCATTTTTCCTTTGTTTCATTTTCACCTATTTGTTGGAATATGTGTCCTCCGACAATAATGCGATCACGACTGTTGATCATGATGATCACATGTTTAAGTCTCAGTATAAAGAATACAATTGGGAAGTAATATTTTTACTGTCAACTGGTCCACACATATCGGTAATGATTGGCTGACTAGAGTTTGACATTACTGTCGTGCGACGGTGGTGATCAGTTGATCCCCTAGGTCATACCTATAGGGCAACACTCTTAATTGATCATTTAATTAATCGCATAACGTTGCGAATTAATTAAATTACTTGAAAATTGACGGACGATTTTGGAAGTAATATTTACGTATCTCATTGAAATTGATTAAAATGAGATACGATCTGAGTAATCGAATTGTATCATTACTCAGATGAAATTATTGTTTAAGGAAACAATTGAATTTGAATGAATTATTATAAATACAAATTGTTGTGATTTATAAATATTTTGGTACAAGTAATTATGAATTACTAAGTCGATTTTTGTATATGACGTATTTTTATTAATACGTTGATTTTTAATATGTTAAAAATACATAACAAATTCATGTGACATGTGACATGTAACATATTGACAAATTTACAAAAATAATATGGATTCCATGTTATAAGTGTACCGAAATTAAGAGGTGGATTAGGCTAAATATTGTGTTTGAAATATGAGTGGTAAACATAATGATTACTTGCCTTACTAGGCATGCAACCCTAGTTTACATTGTGAAGATAAACAAAGGCATGCATTGGCTCCCCTCCCCACCTCTTACCCGGTTTTACCACAAGAAAAGGCAAAGGGTTTTTGCCTTATATTTTTTGATAAAACAATACATCACTATGTTGTTGATTATTCATTCACCTAAAATATTTTTAGAGAGATAAAAATATTCCACTTCCTCTTCTCCTCTCCTAACCGGTTTTGGGAGATTAAAATCAAAATTATTTTGGGTCAATTTTCTACAAAATTAATATTGTCTAGTATTCATAATATTAATTTTAATTAAGAGTGTGCTTTGGGTATTTAGCTTTGGGAGAGATCCTACACTTGGATCTTAGTTCTTCCATTAAAAGAAAGCACAAGAACAAGAGAGAAAGGTGATCTCTCTTGTGCCCATATTAACCGAATTTCCAATGTAAGAACAATGTTTCTTCTTTATCTTGTTTATTTGTTTGCATGCATAAGATCATTCTTTAATTTTATGACAAATTAAATTAAAACATATATGAGTATGTTAAGTATATAGATCTACTTTTCTATCAATCGGTATCATGAGCCATGGTTGTTTGCATGCAAATCGGTTAAAAGTTTTTCCGAGTTATAAAGATTAACATATAAAACTTGTATAATTTGTGTTATTATGATATATCACGAAATTAATTTATGCATGTTAAAATTTCTGATCCTAAAATGTTTTTAGGATATTTTTGTTAATTTACGGATTTTTATTGTTCATATTATACAATAATGGCATTAAAATATGATTTTTAGGAGTATAAATGTCATTTTCGGACTAAAATTAGCTAAACTTCGAATTTTCCAGTGATTTTTGGATATGTTGTCAAATATATTATTTTGAGATAACCTGTAAATTTTCATAATTTTTGGACTTCTTATGCTCGAAAAATGGATTTTTCATTATTAAAATCGGTTTTAAGTGAAAAATAGGTTAATATGAGATAAATTTCGAATCTGGTCATAGAAATTTAGTATGTTGTCACATGCAATTTTACAAGATGTGTGTAAAATAATAGGCTATATTGAAGTCTTTTTGCATGATTTATGATTTTTTGAAGAAAAATAGCATAAATAGTGACATTATTAGTGAAAAATTAATAAAACATAATCTATGACTAAGGAAAAACGTCACATGTTGCATTTTATTATCTTTTTCAGATCTAAAATTGAAAAGTTAATGAATATAATTTTTCTCATGTTTTTATGATTATTTTAGTTAAAACCGATAAACCGCAACATTGTTTTTCCGGAAAAATTTCGAAATTTTTAACCTAAGTTTTGAACATTATGAGTGTCATGGTATTTTTCCAGAATGTTCATGAGTTTAAATTTCAAATTTCAAATTTATTTGAAATTTTGTGATTTATTTGAAGTTTTAGCTTATTTTTGTAATTTTTGGTCCATTAATGAACAATTTTAGAAATATGAGTTAATTATGGTCAAATAATTAGTGAAGACTAACTTTTGAGTCCTAAGAGGTTAGGGTAATTAACTTATGCATAAATATGAATTTATGTAATTTTTGTGATAATAAAATGTTGAAATCACGCAAATCCGTAAAAACCGAATAATATACGATATTGGCTATTTAAAGGCGATTTAGCATAAAATTGGGCATGTTCATACATATAATATTGCTGCATTTTCTTTATGATTGTCATAATTTAATTTATGTAATTTTTGAATTATGTAATTTTTACTTAGTATGGCCTTAGTTTTAATTGGTATTTCCCGAAATGTATGAGAATATCGATTCGGTTGTAATTTATTGTGATCTCGTATCACCGTTTTGTAATTTAATAGATTTATTTTATTTTAGTTACAAATGTATAATAAGAAATTATGTAATTTGCTATGTAATTTAATTTATCTCGGAGTTCCCCAAGACGGATTTCTTCAAGATGGCGATACATAAAGACGGTGTTACCTCGAGATGCGTGCCACAACCGAAGTTCAAGGGACCAATGGAGTTGGTTTCCGAATATGTAATAGTTAAATAGTTTTTCTATTTTAGGAAGGCCATACTAGGATTTATTTTATGTTTGCATTTTATTTATATGTCACATGCATCGCTAAATCGCCATAACTAAAACATGCATCTTCTTTCATCGAGTTTATCGACCGTGTCAATTAGAATTATCGTAGTTCACCGCTTTAGTTCACTTAAAACGTGATAGATAATAAATTGACATGACCTCTCGCTAAAACAATTAATTGAGACATAGCCTTACCAAATAGTAGAAACCATGAAAACCTATTTCGCGAGGGAGTGCACTCGGCCCTACCGAGGTACAAACCTTGTTACGTAGGGGAAGTGGGTGATGAATGTTAATCCACCGAGTTCATGTTAATGAGGGTTTCATCGGCCATACCGTGCCTAAATTGATGTGGATTTGGATCATGGACACATTTATTCGAAATTTGGATTGAACTCAACAAAAGTTTTTCGATAAGGGTTTCATCGGCCATACCGTGCCCTTGTCGGATGTGTTTTGGGCTATAGATAATTATTAGAGTAATTTTATCGACCAAGAGTTCTAAAAGTAGAATCGATTAAAACGTTAATCGACCGAGTTATATTGATAAAGGTTTCATCGGCCATACCGTGCCTAAGTCGATATGAATTTGGGTCTTGGAATCATTTATCTAGTTGGGTAGAGGTCACTAGAAAAATGCATAAAACTTGTTTAAATTATACATTTTTACGAGTATTATTATTAAAACGACATTTGTTTTACTCCTTCTATTTTGTTTTGTAGACCACTTCTTTTTCTCATAACAAATGGCAACACCAACCCCTAACGCCACGCCTCTCGCTAATACATCATGGCTCCGATCCTTCATGGATAGATGTAAACTTGAAAAGAATGGGTCAAATTTCTCCGATTGGGATGCCCAACTCAAATTAGCCGCCCAAGGTGACGACAAGCTTCGTTACCTTACCGAGGCCTCTCCACCCGAACCTACTACTAGGTCGACCGCCGCCACTAGGGAAGCATATGAGGCTTACCAAAAGGAGTCCGCCGCAATGAAAAACGTCTTGATATTTGCGATGGAGGCGGATCTCTAAAGGAGAGCCTTTAAAATGGGCAATGCTAATGAGATTTACTCCAAGCTTGAGACAATGTTTTCACAAACTCCGCGGATCGTCCAATATGAGGCGGCTGCGGCATTCTTTGATCTCGACTTCAAAGAGGGCCAAAAGGTTAGCCCTCATGTGCTCAAACTTATGGAGCTTGTCGAGACCTTGAAGATTCAAAAGGTTGAAATCCCCAAAGAACTCATTGTAGATAGGATTCTACACTCCTTGTCCAAAGTCAAAGCGTATGTTCAATTCCGGGTGAATTTTAACATGAAAGACAAGGATGTGTCTCTTGAAGAATTGCACAAGTTACTTGTGCAAGCCTAGAGGGACATGGGGTTAAATGTGAACCCTCCAAAGGATGTGCTTAACATAAGCACTAAGAGTAAGGGGAAGTTCAAGAAGAATGAGAGGAAGGGTAAGAAGCAAGCTCCCACTTTCACCAAAGCTAGGACTTGTGAAGCTAGCACTTCAAAAATCAAGAAGGGTCCTCTTGATAAATGCCATTATTGTAATGGTATGGGACATTGGAAAAGAAATTGTTCCAAATACCTTGGTGATATTAAGGCTGGAAAGATTACTCCAGTAGGTAAATGACTATCCTTTCTTTTATGTTTCTAATTCAACTATGGTATTGTGATACAAAGTTGTGATAATGTATCTCCCTTTTTATTGTAAATAGGGCCTCCACCAAGCAAAGACAAAGGAAAAGAAAAGCAAGCTTAAGAAACCATCAAGGAGCTAGGAATAGCTTTCATGGAGCTTCGCTTTTTATTGTCTTATTTTATTCATGTTTTGAATTTTAGAACCTTAAGTTTCCGTGTTCGACATGGAAAGGTATTTTGGATAATGGGTTGTATTTTTGGATAATGGTGACTTGGTTTGCAACCCAATTCACCCGTTTTATCATTTTATCCTTTTGTTCTAAAATTCATGTTTAAATGCTTGTTCTTAGAAACATATAACTTAAAGTGATCTAATAGACAAATATAATGACGGGTTTCATTATATGTCCACATGCTTAAGGCTTGTGTATGATCATTTATAAAGTAATTTTGAGTCTATGAACTCTCTTAAAGGAATGCCAATCACCAAGTACACTTACGAAATCTGAAACTATTAGTCATACCTATGAGATAGTTCTCCTTACACTTCAAAAATCATTATTTGTGTCTCATATGCTATCTTTGAATCTCTAGTGTATTTATTCTAAAGATAGAGTGGGAGAAAAATGAGGACACAACTCACACCAAGATAAGATTGTGTAAATGAGATCTACGCAAGAGAGAATGATTTGAATAAAGGTATATCTATTTATATAGTATACCCAATAGATGAGATCGATGGTCTCATGTAAGTTCTATATGACCAAAGAGACCAAGTGAAGTAATCATAAGAGTATATTCTCAAGATAACTACACGAGGAGACCAAAAGAAAGTTTTGGAAGAAAAATGACTAATGTAAAGTCTTAACAAGAGTTTTGACTAAGTTTATGAAAATTTTGACCAATAGTTTCAACCTTGAGATTTACTTAAGAGCCTAAATGAATCAAAGTAACATACTAGTTATGATCGAGTTGCAAAGATTGATATACCGATATCTTCAATGGCCAAGTTTTAACCACGCAGATATCATTACTTAACCTCATTATAAAATGGTTAAACCTCCTTCCGAAAGGGTGTTTCGAAGGACGTGTTCTAGATATTATTTATAATGACATTGCTACACATCATTATGATATGTGTGAGTTAGAGATTAAAATCTCTTTTCATAAGGTTAAGATGAGACCACTTCAAAATAGGTATTTTGAAAGGATATGATGGGAACATATATGGTTTTATCTTAATAACTTGGCAATGCAATTTATATTTCAATTCTTGAAAAGTTTCGATTAAGAAGTCAATTTCGAAACATGTGGAATTGAGTGGGAGTTAGGAAATTATCATGTGAAGACATGGAATTTAGTGGGAGCTATCATCCTTTGAATGTTTACAACTCATCACTCATTGAAGAATGACGAGCTAATACCTTCTTTCATAAAGAAGCATTTGAGTTTTCAATTCTGGATGAATTAGGACTATGATGAATCCAATTACATCAAGAAATATTGGATCAGTATTAAGAAATACACATCGTATCAACATACACATAGGTTATTCATGTAAATGAAAATGGAATTACCATTAGCAGTCATGGTCATTCCTTGAACCTAAAAATAGTTGATAACATGATTAAAAGTTACTAATGTTTCCGCCATTAGAATAATCATGCACATGTCCAATGGTGAATCATGTGCATAAGAGCATGATGATTCATTGGTAAGCCACAATAGAAATGTCATGAATTCTCGAGTAGAATCCGATGAGCGATTTCGGTGTTTGACGGAATGCTCTATTGTGTGTCAAGAGGTTACACATATTATAGAAATTCCGAGCACATGCAAGGATTTATGAGAATCCTAAACCTCTTCAAGCTAGAAAGAGAAATAAGAAGTTTTGGAAAGATACATAGTTAGAGAATAAGTTGCTCAAAACTAATCTTTCCTAATATGCTAGGACTTGTGAGAGGTGCTAGGTCAATCATCTTGACAAATTGTTGCAAGACTCTGCAAAACATATACTTAGTGCATTGTGTGTGGATGGAGTACTTGATCAGTACAAGTCATATCATTCATCACAAATTCGTTCGTTATGTGATAATCGACAAGGAAGTTCTTTCAAGATAAAGAACCAAAACCAAGGTCGGGAACCTTGATGTGTACTTGGTAAGGTTCATGCTATGAGAGAGAACATGAATGTAAAGAAAAATGTAAGTATAAGAAGTTTGAACACATGGACACATGACATGTTAAACTTCTATTGCAATCAATAAGTGTTTACACTTACGATATACATCACAAGGTTGTAATATGGTATTGACTACCCGAGTGTGATGTCGACATTTGTCGTTTGAGTTATTATTAACTCACCATACACTTTGTTACATCCAAACGGGTTGTGGAGACAATTGAACCCCGTTAAAGTGAACATGGATTAACATTGTATTTGCCCATAGTTACTTACATGAGGTGACGTCTCGAAGTGACTACAGTGTGATGCGATTGATGGCAAGTTCAAGTGCCATAGAGTCATATGAGAATGACTAGTCGATCACATAGGCGGACTATTAGGAACATTTTGTCGGGCCTTATGACCGCTTATAGAGTTCTGGCAAATTTATATAGCCTGGTCGTGGCGAGAGCTACTATAGTATTCAAATGAGTCGATTCTTTTGAATAAAGACTATTCGCCTAAGATGGCACAGTTTCAGATTAACTTTGATTTGTGTTACTATGACCTTCGTAAATGGGGTCAAATGGGCATATTTTGGGTTATGATGGCTGTGGCTAGTTGAAGGGAATGAGTGCGATAGGAATTGTCCACCCCTAGTCAGGGTTATAACAATATCTCAGGGCCACTCGAGGAGTAATGAACTGGAAATGCGTGGCCACGCTCGGAATGTATCCATGGTGGATAAATCCGGTCAATCAGTTGTTCTCCAGATCGAGGAAACCACTCTCGATATGATCACTTGCAAGTACGATCTGAAAGACACCTTGCATTGAGTGGGAGATAGTAATAGGACAAGAGAATTGGTGACGCACACTTGTCGAGGACAAGTGGGAGATTGTTGGAATATGTGTCCTCCGACAATAATGCGATCACGACTGTTGATCATGATGATCACATGTTTAAGTCTCATTATAAAGAATACAATTGGGAAGTAATATTTTTACTGTCAACTGGTCCACACATATCGGTAATGATTGGCTGACTAGAGTTTGACATTACTGTCGTGCGACGGTGGTGATCAGTTGATCCCCTAGGTCATACCTGTAGGGCAACACTCTTAATTGATCATTTAATTAATCGCATAACGTTGCGAGTTAATTAAATTACTTGAAAATTGACGGACGATTTTGGAAGTAATATTTACGTATCTCATTGAAATTGATTAAAATGAGATACGGTCTGAGTAATCGAATTGTATCATTACTCAGATGAAATTATTGTTTAAGGAAACAATTGAATTTGAATGAATTATTATAAATACAAATTGTTGTGATTTATAAATATTTTGGTACAAGTAATTATGAATTACTAAGTCGATTTTTGTATATGACGTATTTTTATTAATACGTTGATTTTTAATATGTTAAAAATACATAACAAATTCATGTGACATGTGACATGTAACATATTGACAAATTTACAAAAATAATATGGATTCCATGTTATAAGTGTACCGAAATTAAGAGGTGGATTAGGCTAAATATTGTGTTTGAAATATGAGTGGTAAACATAATGATTACTTGCCTTACTAGGCATGCAACCCTAGTTTACATTGTGAAGATAAACAAAGGCATGCATTGGCTCCCCTCCCCACCTCTTACCCGGTTTTACCACAAGAAAAGGCAAAGGGTTTTTGCCTTATATTTTTTGATAAAACAATACATCACTATGTTGTTGATTATTCATTCACCTAAAATATTTTTAGAGAGATAAAAATATTCCACTTCCTCTTCTCCTCTCCGAACCGGTTTTGGGAGATTAAAATCAAAATTATTTTGGGTCAATTTTCTACAAAATTAATATTGTCTAGTATTCATAATATTAATTTTAATTAAGAGTGTGCTTTGGGTATTTAGCTTTGGGAGAGATCCTACACTTGGATCTTAGTTCTTCCATTAAAGGAAAGCACAAGAACAAGAGAGAAAGGTGATCTCTCTTGTGCCCATATTAACCGAATTTCCAATGTAAGAACAATGTTTCTTCTTTATCTTGTTTATTTGTTTGCATGCATAAGATCATTATTTAATTTTATGACAAATTAAATTAAAACATATATGAGTATGTTAAGTATATAGATCTACTTTTCTATCACTATTTAGCTCCACATTAGCCAAACATAGCCTTTTTGACCCTTAACTACACCCAAATTAAGCCTACCTGTCAAGCTAGTTTAGTGTGTTTTGCGGTATATTTTCCGTTGATGCGAGTTGGTTTGTTTTATATTGTTCGGAGTTGGTACAAAAGAGAAGGAAGGAGGTTGGATGAAAAGGAATTGAAAAGAAAAGAGTTAAAAAAATGAACAAAAAAGAGAGAAAATTGTGGGCAGGAAAATGAGAAAAGAAAAAAAAAAAACGTGAAAGAAAAAGAGAAAAAAAAAAAGAGAAACCGTGTGAATGAGAAAAAAAAGAAAGTAAGTTTGTTTTTGACGGTCTTACTCCTATACTTTACTTATATCTTTTGAGAAGTTATTGTGTTGGTTGATTGAGTTTATGTGCCAAATGAAGGGCACTTGTGTTTGACTTTTTGGTTAGGAATTGGATGTTGTTATATGGTATTGTTTAGGTTCTAGCTTGACGCTTTACCTCCACAAATCCCATAATTGTTTTGCCTTTTCTTACCCATAGCCTCACTTTCCCATAACTTTTGTGAGCCCTCGGCTATGACAGACATTGCTTGGTTGGAATGTATGTATGGTGATTAGAATTGTCTATCATTTTAGCTGCAAGCATGTTTATGTGGGTCGTAGTTTAGGTGAGTGACTATTTTCTCTTCTTCTCTTACACTTATATACTTACCCTTTGCTTCATTAGAGAAGATTGACCCGTGAGAGTCCAGTTTTGAAGGTCTTGCAAGGTCGACATGTAACACCCCGATTTATGAAGGAGCCTTTAGCAAGACATTCCCTAATAAACCGGACTGTTACCATCTCGGTTTCCCGAGGTAGTGAATAACAAATTAAACTCCAAGGCAAATTATACAATTACTTTAACTTAATTATTACAAAACCTCTTTTACATCAAATTACAAAGAACTAATATAAAAAAAAGTGAAAGTCTTCTAAATAATGGTCTAGCTACTAAGTCTTCTGATCCAGTGCCTCACGCCCATCAAGCTCCCATCCTGTCTCATAAACCTGTCAAGTCTGCTCCCAAGATTTGGATCACGGTGTTCACGAATACACAGGGTCAACCACGAGGTTGAGTAGGGAAAACAATGAAACAATAAAATATGATATGCATGCTCCTCCGTCACCTCCATCTCCATCTCAACTCATAGCTCATCTCATAACCCGGACAACCAGCACCATACCGATCCCGGTAGACTATATATATCGACCGTAGCCGATCTGCACTCTTGTTGAGGACACCAGGGCAAGTCTGCAGAACCACTGGGCCTTATCACAACATCATCTTCACCACACCACATCACCACAACATCCTCCATCTCCAATGCATATGAATGCTCAAAAGAAATTAATGCAACACAATATATATATTATTGAACTGATCAATCATAAAATCATGCCGGTTACCAATTGTTGTGATATTATACTCAATACGATCAAATCAGTTAATCACCTTCCCATGTATGAATCATAACGTAAATCAACAACCATGAATCAAGTCAACACAATTCCACAACAACGATAATAAGTCAAGTGTATTTCCCTACCTCAAAGTGCCAGCAAATCCAATTAAGCAGTTTAAGCAGTCCCGAAATTAAAGCAATGAATTTGATTATCGATCCTTCACGAATCCGTCACCTAAAACAATTATAATATTTATAATTACTAACTACTAAATATAGAAATCTCCCAAAATAGAAGCTTTCCGAAATACAATCCCGACACCAAACTTATGCCCAACTGATAACTAAAATAACCCGATTAGTATTTGACCCAACTTCCCAAAGTAGAAGGTGACTAAAGTAGAATTTCTTAAAATGGAAACTTTCCCGATATAGTAACTTTTTTCTTTTAACAAACCCGACTCAAAACCCGACTTGAATTATTTTAAAAGACTCGGGAATTTAAGTTAAATAACTAATATGATAAATAAAGATTAAACAAATTATACGCTTAAGAAACCCGAATCAAATATTGAACAACTCAACGACCCGACTTAAACCCGTCTTTAATTATTTAAATAACTCGGAATTAAATTAATTAATTAAAGATACGATAACTTAACGAATTATAATGATTAAACAATGAAAAAAACCCGTTTCAACACTAAAGCAACCCGTCATCAACATCGCCCCCTTCCCCCGCGCTCACACGCACCCACGCGCCACCACGAGGCCGTGTCAGCCACCAGCCCAGTCCCCCACACCGGCCCACCACCAACGACCACCCCCACTAGGGTCGACTCCCACTTGCCGAGTCAAACCAGCGCCGCCATTTGGCCTGGTTCACCACCACGCCTCACCAAACACCTCTAATACTCAACCTACAACCACCGCAACCATTTCCTAACTCCTGCCAAACCACCACCGTCATGCTCGCCGCCAAACCACGCACCCAGACACAGTGGCACCACCGTTTCAACCTCCCCCAAGTCCACGGTGGCGCCACCCCAAACATACCCATCTAAACCCGTCTGAAAATCTCTTGCTTAAACCCGTTTGCTACCCCCTGTCAAAGCCGCCTTTCACAACCACTATCCCCACCTACAACCACCCTAACCACCACCCCTACACTCGTCACTTATCACCCATTTCCCTTACCCCGTCAACAACCACCAGCCTTACCTCTATAAGACACGAAACAACCCCCAACAACCCGACATCAATGCGAAAAACAGAGGAGGGGGTTGAACTCTTACCTTTTTCCGCCACCACACAGCCACCATGGCCACCCACGGTCGTCGACAAATGCCCCTAGCTCTTCCTTGCTGCGCCGCCAACACCCCAAGCTCACTCTCTCTCTCTCGTTTTGCGTGAAAGCTGGTGTTTGGTGTTGGTGAAGAAAAGAGGCGGGTTGAGGGAGTAAGGAATGAGGGAGGCGGGTTGGTTAGGGTATTATTAGGGTTAGGGTTAGGGTTTAGTTGGGCTTAGGGTTAAATGGGCTGAACAGTTAATGGGCCAACTCAGATGGGTTAGCTCATAATTCGAATTCTTATAAACCCGTCACAATTAACTTATATCGATACAACGCGGGTTAAGTAAAATAACTTAACGAAATTATCGACTCAATATTAACTCGACTTAATTAGTAATATAATATGTATAATAATTAATATATAATAATATCCTTTTAATTGGTTATATAAAAAAAATACGGGGTATTACACGACAGTTCAGCTTATTTATAGACATCATACAACTCGTTTGCGCTTGACTGTTGTAGCTATAAATGTCAGTTTTGTTTGCATTAAACGGTTTAAGTGGACAAGTTATAGCTAGCTCTGAGTTTTCGTTTCCGTTCCATTAGTTTGCATTTAGTTTACTCGAGGACGAGTAAAAGTTCGGTTTGGGGAGATTTGATACATGCAATTTATATAGTCCTTTTGGCCTCTTATTGCACGCATTTCTATGTCATTCTCGTAGTTTTATATTGCAAAATGGCCCGAATAGGCTACTTTGGTTTGTTTTGCCTCATTTGCAGGAACAGACCTGAAAGTAGTAAAATCGAGCCTTATTCAGTCCTCATAACATGCATTTATGGAGATGGAGGATTTAGAGTGGAAGTGCTGTGCCTCAGGAAGCATGAAGGAGTCCCGTAAGCTAACCAAGTAAGAACACGAGCTGTTTCAGTAGCTGAGCACTCGATCGAAGACTTTGCCTAGTCTATCTGTTCGATCGAGTGGTTTTGGCGGTTCAAGATGGTCGATCGAGTCCCTGATGAAGTCGATCGAAGTGTGCTAATTTGGAGGTCCTCGATCGAAGGGTGTTTTTGTTCGATCGAAGGACTTGGCTGAGGATTTGCTCGATCGAGTGGAATGAAGATCCTCGATCGAGTGGGTTGCTGTTTTACACGGGATTTTAATTTCGTGTAACTTAATTAATATCTTAGTTTAGTTAATAAAAATATTCCCTATATAAGGGAAGATGTAATTAGGTCAGGATTATCTCTTAATTACTATGGGAATCTCAGAAACTTTATGCAGACACTTTGCTCTTCCCTTTATCCTTTGCTACGTTGAACTTGTTCTTATTGCCGGACTCACTTTTGTGTAATCTTTCTCTACTCTATATACTTAATCTAATGTCCTTTGCTCTTAATCTTTGTTCTTAATTTCTGTTTAATTATTATTACTATTAGTTTATGATTCATCTTTATTGCTCTTATATTATGTTTCTTGCTTATTCATATACCGTCGTTATTTATTCCACCAACATTATGAGTAGCTAAATCCCTCTATGTTAGGATTAGGGGAGCCATGGTAGTGAGTTAACGATGTTATGAATAGGTTAGATGATTGAATTGTGAGAACTGTTTTATGACAATGTAATTGTATTCGTTTAGTTGAGTGCACGCTTCTAAACTAGTTAAATCGGTTACATTCAGACCTAGATCGAAAGATTGGAATGAACAGACCTATTATGAACAGTAGACTAACCTAATGAGGATGAAAGTTAAGTTTGTTGTATTCTAGGGCGGATAGCGGACCGAAAGGACCTTTCCCTTACCTTTCTCACATTAGATCGTCTGAGCTATTTATGACTAAGTTGATTAATTGCCATGGTGAAACGACTTCTTAACATACTTCTCTTTATTTGATCACAACTCATATCCCTTTTATTGTCTTTATTGCTCTTTTCTCTCTTTTAATCCTTTTAGTAGTTTAGAAATCAATTAAAAACTCCCATTTGTTACGGTGATAGACTTAGATAGCAGATAGATATAATAGCCTCCCTATGGAGATCGACCCTACTTCAACTAGCTTCTGTTAGTTGTTTTAGGTATTTATTTTTGGTACTAAACGACGGGTATCACAAGTAAATAGACTACTTATACTAAACAAGTATAAATTTCGTCCTCCATACACACAAAATGCCAACATGACTCAGTCTCATGTTGATGCTCCAATAGCATCAAGGCGATTACTTGTGTGACTAGGCATCATATAGCTTGGTGGCATCTCTAACATGCCTTAACCTGTAACATATGCTCATGAACATTTCATAGAAGAACAACAAATTTTATTCCATAATGCATAATAGAAGTCCATTATCCAATACATGCTAAAAACATTTAACAAGATTAGAAGCATAAAATTAAAACTTCCACAAACCTAAGCTCCTGACATAAGCTCGGAACACATATCTAGCAATAGGCTTAGTTAACGGATCAATTATCATCTTGTTAGTAGATATATACTTAATGGCTATCTCTTTATTCTTTATGGCGTCTCGAACAAAATGATAATGCCTCTTAATATGTTTGATCTTTCTATGGAATTTTGGATCTTGGACAAACTAGATAGCAGCAGTATTGTCACAAAACATTTCAACAGGTTCATCAAATTTAGAAGCAAGTTTCAGATCCTGGAGAAAACACCTTAGCCATATTGCCTCCTGAACGGCAAGGCTAGTAGCGACATACTCTGCTTCCATAGTCGACAAAGCAATGCAATCTTGCTTCTTACTGCACCAAGATATTGCACCTCCATCAAGGATAAAAGCATATCCTAAGGTCGATTTAGACTCATCTAAATCACCAACCCAATCGGCATCCGAATAACCCTTTAGCCTCAAGTCTCCACTTTGAAAACATAGGACTATATCACTTGTACCATGAAGATAACGCATGATTCTCTTGAGTCCTTACCAGTGCGCAGGTGCTAGGTTGCTTTGGAAACGACTCAGCAAGCCAACCGGATAGCAGATGTGCGGCCGTGTACACAACATGGCATACATCAAACTACCAATCGCACTAGCATATGGAACATTGCTCATTTGCTTCTTTTCTGAATCTGTTTTAGGACATTGATCAAGGCTTAGAGTTTTACCCTTTTCAACTTGAGTGTCAATGGGTTTGGAATTATGCATCCTAAATCGTTCTAACACTTTTTCAATATATGACTCTTGAGACAAACCAAGAAGTTTCTTAGAACGATCTCTCATCATTTCCACGCCTAGGACATACCTAGCTTCACCCATATCCTTCATCTCAAAGACAGAGGATATCCATTGCTTAGCGGCCTTAATCATCTCCAAGTTATCACTAGCTAGTAGTATATCATCAACATACAATGAGAGAAACATAATCCCCTTTGCAGTTTTATTGACATACACACAATGGTCTTCATCTACCATATAGAAGCCAAACTCAGTTATGGCCTCATGGAATCTGAAATACCATCGCCTAGAAGATTCCTATAGACCATATATAGATCTTTTAAGACGACACATTTTGTCATTATAACCTTTTGAGACAAACCCAATAGGTTGATCCATATAGATCTCTTCCTCAAGCGTCCCATTGAAGAAAGCAGTCTTTACGTCCATTTGGATCAACTCCAAGTCCAAATGGGCAACTAGGGCTAGCAGGTGGCGAATAGAGGCAAGTCTCACCACAGGAGAAAATGTCTCATCATAGTCTATACCCTTAATTTGGGTAAAACCTTTCGCCACTAATCGCGCCTTGAACTTATCAATTGACCCATCCGCTTTACGTTTAACTTTGAAAACCCATTTGTTTCCAATTCACTTACGTTTAGGCGGAAGGTCAACAAGTTCCCAAACTCCATTCCTTGTCATAGAGTCCAACTCATCCTTCATAGCATCCATCGACTCTTGACTATTTGGTGAATCCATAGCTTGCCTAAAATAAGTAGGCTCATCAATCTCTTAAATAGCGCAAAGGAATGCTCGCTCTTCGATATCAAAATATCGTCAAGGATCTCTCCCTCTTTCACTCTTACGTTCAATACCATTAAGTGAAGTATCTCTCCCACTATCTTCTAAAAAAATGGGATCTTTAACTTGAGAACTAATCTCATATTCTTCACTTGAGGGTTAAGGACTTACCTCAATTTCAAGTGGCTTACCTCAATTTCAAGTGGATTTTCACTAATAGGCAAATTTTAATCTTCTTGAATTAGTGGACTATTCCCATCATTCACACCATTATATGGGACTTCACCATCTCTGGTGACTTTAAGAGTTCTAAATTCCCCATCTTCATCTAGAGATGGTTGTTGTAACTCATACAGCTCGAGATCTTTATTAATTTCACCAATACTTGGGAACTTATCCTCAAGAAAAGCGATATTACGAGAATAAATCTCGGTCATGCCACCATTTAGGTGCTCACCATACATCACATATCCCTTGGAATGCTCAGAATATCTATTGAACACCATTTTAGTTGCTCTTGGACCAAGCTTGCCATGTTTATGGGTCAGATTATGCACATAGCTTGCCGAACCCCACGGACGTAAATGATCCAAAGAGGGCTTTCTCTTATATCACAACTCATATGGCGTGAGGGGTACACTCTTACTTGGTACACGGTTAAGAATGTAGGTTGCCGTAAGTAACGCATCTCCCCAATAACTAATTGGTAGGTTGGCTTGAGCCATCATCGACCTAACCATATCAAGTAAGGTACGATTCCTTCTCTCCGTAACACCATTTTGTTGTGGAATATGAGGGATCGTAAGTTATCTACGTATACCCTTTTCCTCACAAAACCCTTTGAACATATCAAAAAGGTATTCACGACCACGATCGGTTCGAAGATTTTACTTTTCGATCCAATTGATTCTCAACTTCCGCTACAAAACGCTTGAACGTATCAACTGCTTCATAACGCTAAGACAACAAATACACATAACCAAAACGTGTATAGTCATCAATAAAAGTGAGGAAATATATAGCACCATGACAAGCCCTTATATTTAAAGGCCCACAAATGTCAGAATGGATTAACTCTAAAGGACATAGAGCTCTTGAAGCCTTACTAAAAGGATTCTTGCTTGCTTTACCAGCTAGACAAGGCTCACATATGGGCAACTTAACCCTAGTAAGCCGATCCAAAAGACCATCTTTAGCTAGTCGGTTCATTTTTTCTTGACAAATATGACCAAGTCTAGTATGAAACTTAACAGATTCTGAATCAACATCAAATGAGAAACAAATGCATAAGATGAATTATCATAAATATCATCCAAGTCAAGTACAAAGAAATCGTTTTTAATACCATGGCCAAACACATCGCCATGATACAAAATATCCAAACTACCGTCTTTAAAATTAAAAACAAATCCTAATTTCAATAAACTAATTAATGAAACTAAGGAACATCGCACCCCGGTGCGTAGAGGGCATCGTGTAGAAGCATCATTGTAACACCCCTAATTCCCGTAATATATTTCTTTACTTTTATTTTCCCATATTTCATATTTTATTTTCCGGGAAAATATCCGTCTCTTATCTTTTGGGCTCGTTGGGTTCGAAAACGGTGAAGACCCATTTCTTTCTTGGGTTTCACGTGATTATGGAGCAACATGGGTGAGTTTTGGGCCTAAGCTTGGAATAAACCCATGAGCTTCTCTATAAATAAGAAGGGAAATCAAACCCTTGCTTTTATTTTCTTACATTTCTCACAAAACCCTAAACCTAGTTTCTCTCTTCTCTTTTCTCCCTTGGTGCCGTGTGCCTCCACCCTCTCTAGGGTTTCGTGCGCCTCCTTCATCGTTCTCTTCATCATCTTTCGTGCCTAGATTGATCCTACTCTTTGGATCTATCTATCCTCGTCGTACGTTTAATGTTTTCACGTGGTTTTATAGTTTTATAATTATCGTTTAGTATTTTAATTGGGAACGTTTCCCTTTGGCACGTGTGGTGATTCAATAAAGGCGTGGAAACTACACCTGGAGAAGACATATATATCGTGGAAGACGATCTCTAGGGTTTAATTCGCTAAAAAGGTAACTAGGTGTTTTCCTTTAATTGTGTTTATACAAATTTGATGTAATTTACATGACTTAATAATTGATTTGCGTAATTAGTACGTGTTTGATTGTTTACTATCATGTTAATTGTGTTTGTGTGTTTACGTATGTGTTTTTACCGTTTAATTTGCATAACGTATGTTGCTTCTGCCACGTTTTTGGGCGTATGGTGCGCGGCTAGGGTTCCCAATTGTAACACCCCTGATTTTCGGCTAAATTAAAACTAACTTTTACATATAAAACACGCCGAAATACAGAGATATTATAATTAATATACAATGTCTCTTATTACAAATCTCTTCTACACAAATGAAAATGGAATAAAATAAAACTTTTACAAAGTCTTTAAATAAAATCCTTTTTCAACAGTAGCGGAAGACCTGAAAGCAAATCCAGAAGGCAGAAAGAACTACCCCCATGACGAGTAGCCCCGAAAGAAGAAAACACGTCAGCCGGAAAGCTGAGTAACAGATAATACCTCAATATAAGTAGCTTAGTTTTGGTCATGGCGTGGAAACACATACATGTAAAAATAAAAATAAACAGAGAGAATATTAAAACACTCCTCGATAACTAAATTCAAACTGACTTCATTTTAATTCCATAATATAATACACTCTCTTATCCCAATAATTAACCAAGTCTCAGCTCATTATTCCGTTTTACTCATTACTCTGTCTCATAATATAATACTCAAAGTTAACCAGGTACTATATTCTCATCGTCGACCATAAGCCAAGGACAAGGGGTGAGTGAACTGGCGGATTCAACCGCTAAACAATATTTCCATCTTAATATCGATTTCAAACTCATAATAATATAACTCAATAACCACGGTCACTTTGGACCGTAAACAAAATATGGCACAAAGGCCCCATAAGTCAACTCCAGTAACCAATTTCTATCTCAATTTCAATATCGATATTGTCAAGGGCTCAAAGAACCGTGCTCAACACTTAAAGTATAAACTCAAAGCTACTCACCCATTAGCCAGTCATAGGAATCAACGAAAGAAATTACAATACAAAACCCACGAAATTCCGATACATATAACATAATGCCTATGCCCAAAAGTGATTCCAATTTCCACCTAACAATTCTAACTTATAGAACATAATCCATTTGCCAAATAATAAGGAATCAAGTATAAGGTCAATCCTTTTTATCAAGTCCCGCGATCTCATCTCTTCTCTACTGTCCTAGTATATTCAACGAACACATAGGTACATTCAACTTCACAAACATTAGTCCTTAATTCTGCGTGTAGCCAATAATCGACTTAATAGAGAATCATCTTATTTGCCTCACACAACCATAGTATAGAATCGCCCTAATCATATAAGTAAACTCATTCGTACCCCATCTCATCAATAATAAAATTAAATTACCGATATAAAATATTAGCTAACAATAACAATAATAATCATTAATAGTCCAACCTATATAAAAGTTCAAAACAAAAGAAATAGTAATAAACTGATAAACAGTTAGAACGTAAACACACAACCTCGAACAATAATAATAATAATATTAGGATCGGTAGAATCGTGTTACCTATACAAAGAAATTAACTCTGGTGAATGATCAATATATGTGTGAAATCAATGGAGGTGCATAAGACTGGGTTATGAAGAAAACAAAACAATAACGACACGATAAATAGATGTGGAGGTAAAGATGAAGGTAACATGTTGGTGATTAACAAGCAGAGCAACTTTGGTAGATGAAATTGAAAGAGACCGAGAGATTTTAGAATTGTGGGAGATAAACGGCAACTTTTGTCCTCTTATAAACATAAGGTTTGCTAGATTTGACTAAACCAACACCCATAATAAAATTACTTAAAATACATGTTTAACTTACCAATAAAATATTAATAAATAATTTTTCGTAAAAACAAATAATGTATATAAAATTGTCGAGTATTACACCAATGGAAACATTAGTGGCGGCTTGGTGGGTGTTTATGAGAAGGCCTAGAGTTATAGCTAAACTAGTATAACCTTGAGATTATGGCTCAATGTTATAGCTGGGTTGGTACAACTCTGAGGTTGTGATAAAGTTATAGGTGAAGCTGTATAACTTTGAGATTATAACTCAATGTTATAGCTGGGCTACTATAACTTAAGTCACATGTCGATGTTATAGCTAATGCTATTGTAACATTAGGCTAATGGATTCAATGTTATAGCTAAAGCTAATATAACATTGGGTTACGAGGTAAGGTTATTGTTAAAGTTATAGCTGAAGTTACTATAACATTGGTTGCTTATACTTGTTTCATATGTTGTATTGTGTTCAATGTGTTATGTCCTTGTGTTGCATATGTCTTTGGTTACTCTTGTTTTTATGATAAGTAGGATAGTCAGTTATACTATCCTACGAGTTAAGTTGTAATGTTGTTCACGCGTGTTGGCACAGTCAGTTATACTGTGCATTTGTTTCTTGACTGGTTGAATAGGTGACAATAGTATCAGTTATATACTATCGAAATGAACAAACACCACCCGTTGATGCGGGATTTATTTTGGTCTATGTTCGGGGGGTGGCCAGAGTCGACAGTTATACGCTCTAGGTCCGGAGTGTCGTTCGGTGTACAATTATTGCATCAAGGGGTCTGGCCAGGTCTTAGGCATATAGGCAGTGGTGATACGCTATACATAGTACCATGGAGGCAGTGGTGATACGCTCCGTCAGTCAGAGGCAGTGGTGATACGCTCTGACAAGTTAGAGGCAATGGTACGCTCTAACGGGCGTTTGCTCTATTCGCTATGATTTGTTGCTAGCTTTGTGCCTTCTGTTGCTGTGGATTGTGTGTTACCGTATTCGCTATACTTTGATGCTAGCATTGTGCCTTGAGTTGTTATGGGTCGTGTGCTACGTTGGTTATAAGTGTACATGGTTTAGTGGTTGTATATGGTTTAGGTTTGCATGACCCGGTCTAAGATTGATAAGTCATGGTAAGCTGTATTGGGTTTTCATGAGTATAGATGATCTCACATGTTTACTGGTTTTACATTTCATTTGTTAATGATTGTTAATTATATTCAATTGTTGTAAACATGACTGGAAGAGCATCTAGTTACCCATGACTGATTGTCGACCCCCATTCTCAGGTTGTTCAGATGATTGCTGTTTTGGATGATATCTTGCTGGGGAATTACTGTGCGGCGAGATGAATAATAAATTAGGACTTTGTTTTCATGTTTTGAGAACCTTTGAATAATGTATTAGTTATTTTGGTTTTAATAACGAAGTGGATTGGTCAGGTGTTTCCACCACCTTGACCCTTTTATCATTGATATACTCTGATAATTCTTTTAATATAAGTTTTTCCTTTGTTTTATAATCCGGGTTGTTACAGTTGGTATCAGAGCAAACACCCTCCCGACTCTTGCTTAGTAGATGACTAAGATAAATGACTTAGTTAATGAGTGAGAGTAAATGGGGTAGAAACCAATAGGATTTGTTGGTTTTCTCATGTTAGTAGAGTGTATGAGTAGTTGTTTGGAGTGGTACTTAGGTTCTACCACTTATAACGAGATTTTTTTCTTGCAGATGGTGCGTAACGCGAATGGTGAAACTGATGCTGATCGCATCAGGAGACTTGAGGCCGCTTTGGCATCTATAGCCGAAGGTTTCACTAATCACCTCAACAAAAACAACAACAACAACAACAATAACAACAACAACAACCATCCGCAACAGACTGTGTTCGATCGTTTTGCTCGTCACCGTCCTCCTACTTATGATGGTGCGAATGATCCGACTGCTTTGGAGGCTTGGATTCGAGAGATCGAGAAGTTATTCCTTGCGACTGGATGCCCTAAGGATCAGAAGGTGGATATTACCACCTATTATGTGAAGGATGAGGCCGACAACTGGTGGGATCTTGCTAGAGCTGGTCTGGAAGTTCAGCCAGGATATGGTTGGGCTTTTTTCTTTGAGGCTCTGAAGAAAAAGGTTTTTATCCTGAGGAGATGCATTGGTAGAAGGAGCAAAATTTCCTTCGGTTTCAGCAAGGTTCCATGACTGTTGAGGAGTACACGAACAAGTTCGTGAAGCTGTCACGATTCGTTACTTCTGTTGCTATGGACGAGGTGTCGAGGACTCGTCGTTATGAAAAGAATCTAGCTCCTAAGGTCCAGACTACTATGTCTGGTATTCCTTCGACTTTTTTTATTTCACAAAAACGAAAACCATAAAAATTTGAAAATTCAAAAACCCAAAAACATGTTCATTTCCTCTATAGTGTAGTCTTGTATATATTGTTTATATATATTGTGTTTGTCTATCCTTTTTCACATTGATCGACTACGCCACATCCGAGACATGAGGATATTGAAGACCGCATGGTATGATCTT
Organism: Silene latifolia; assembly: GCF_048544455.1. Taxonomy (NCBI): domain Eukaryota; kingdom Viridiplantae; phylum Streptophyta; class Magnoliopsida; order Caryophyllales; family Caryophyllaceae; genus Silene; species Silene latifolia. The sequence goes on along the minus strand of NC_133538.1, from coordinate 437,966,449 downwards.
TCCAATCTCCTTTTTCCTCTTTATGTTAATGACTATGTGGCTTTATTTTGATTGATGCGGTATAAACAATGTGAATATAGGATTGCATTTAGATTATTTGGCATACTTGTTGGTAGAAGCATATGCATTAGGTTGTATAAATGTTAGTTGCATCATGGCATGTAGTTTGCATGTTAGAAAATTTTTGTGAAACCATTTATTTGGGAAACTTGACAAGTGTATATAAGGCCCTAGTAGATGCTTTTTCTTCTCAAGACTTTGCTTGTTAGAATATTTGTAAAACACCCTCGGATGTGTCATGCCAGTATCCTTTGACCCATGGATTATGGCCTAGTCAAGAGTACCTTGTGGTGTGATAACTCCTTGGCTACCGTTTATTCCAAGGTGACCCTTGAAACCATGCAATCGTCATTCATCCATATTCTACCATACATTTTGTCATCAAAGGGAATGGGCACAAAAATTGTTCAAAATTTGAGTTCAAGAATTGAAATGAAAGTAAAAAAGTTTGCAAAATGCATCAAAAAGAAAAGAGGACTCCAAAAATAAGAACTCCTAAGCTTCAAAAATAAGGCACCCTCGTTACTAATAATTGGGGTAACTCTGAAAACGTTCAAAAGAAAATGCAAAAGTTGAAAAATTGTCAAGTGTTGAAATGCCAAACATCAAAAGAAATGGCAAAGAAATGTTCTCAAAATGTCAAATGCCACAAATTGGGGGGAAAACAACAACAAAAGCAAACTCCCATATGAAACTCAAATACTATCGATCCCTTTATCCATCGAATCCACTTTTGTGCATGGTAGAGAGGGGATGACCCTTCTTCTTGTCTAGGCAAGAGGAGGAATTCCGCGATCCTCCAGTGTTTCTAACACCATAGGGAGTCTACTCTTGACGAAAGCATTTAACGATTGAGGACAAAGGTACCCTAGCTTGGCACAACTTGGAGGTGATTTATTGGTATCCTTCTAGGTTTAGTAGTTTGAAGAAACCATATCTATGAAGGAGTGTGTACCTTTGAATTGCTTCCCCTTTAGATAATTTCCGCCACTTAGATGAGGAAAGTGGCTATTCTTTTTGTAGATGCATCCATTACTTGATTTTGTGTGCTTTAATGATTGGATGTGTCGCCAGTTTGGCAAGATCCACCTTGCCTTGCAAGAAGGCATCCTACCTCATGGTTGTCTTGTTGTGAGTTGAAGGGGCGGAGTGAGACCCGCTAATTGTCTCATATCGGTTATATTATTAGGATAGTTTAAATAAAGGTCTAGTTTTTGTCACCTCTTTACTCAGGACGAGTAAAGGTTCGATTTGGGGATACTTTATGTGACTCGTATTTGCGCACATTTAGTCCCCCTAATTGAGCCTATTTTGCATACTATTATAACATTCCATAGCCATTTTGTCCGTCAAATGCTTCCTATTTTGCTCTCCTAGTGCATTTCGTATGTTTTGTAGGAAAGAAGCCAATTAGGTGGAAATTCCCGTCTCTTGAGCTTATTTGGAAGGACATTGATGATCTTGGTAGAACGAGTGTGGAAGAAGAGACAAGAACTAAAGAACAATATTGCAAGAATAAGAAGTATGCGAGAGGAAGCATTCTGAACAGCAATCCGAGCGTCCAAAGCAGGAAGCCGCTCGTCCAAGTGCCCCATAATCCGAGCGTCCTGACCTTCAGCCGCTCGTTCTACCTACCCAAAATCCGAGTGGATTACCCTTGTGTACGAGCATCCTTCGGCGTCTTCAGCAAGGATGCGCATCTCTCCAAAATACTTACATTTCCCTACTTAGAACTTAGAATTGTTAATTACTAATTTAGCCTTAGTTAACCTAATGAGGCACTACTATAAATACCCCATTTTGATGATAATCAAAGGGGGCTTCCACATTAGAAATTCCTCTTAGAGTAGGTTAGGAGTAGATTAGAATAGATTACTCTTTAATCTTTCCACAAATCACACATTAATCTCTCCTTAATTATTGTTCAAGTTTATTACTTTTGGGTAATTGAAGATTATGGGGTTATTTTTGGAGGATTGACAAACCTTCATCAATCAAACAAGTTCTCTTCTTTTACTCTTTGCTTTATTATTGGGAATCATCTCAAGTTTGGTATAATTCATTTACTCTTTACTCTTTATTGTTTATTTCCTTAAGCTCTTATCATGTTTATACTTGTTGTAATGATTGACACCATTAATGACATGTTTTCCATGATAATGAGTGAGTAGTTTCCTTTAGATAGGATTAATGGGTAATTAAGGGAAACAAACATGGGGAATAATCATGCTTAATTTAATATGTTTCCATGATTAAGATTGCTTGTTTGTTGCAATGTCAACCTATGCACATGTTATGTTTGATGAAATGCTAAGCCTATGAATCCTTGCATTTACAACCATCTCTTATCTACTCAACTTGACTTGTAAGATATAAACCAACTCGAGTCTTGTTAGACCATGCATAGAAGTGATTAGGAGGAAAGTAAGTCGACTTGTAGGTGTTGTACAATCTAATCGATTCGGCTCCGGGACCCAACTCTTCCTAATAACCGTAAGACATAAACCAACTCGGTTCCGCTACAACATTAATTTCTTGCAACTTTGTGAACATGTTTGTATGGTCAACTCCCATGAATCCCCCATGAACCCATGATATCCTAGCACTTTTAATTATTTGTTTACATCCTTCCTTTTCTTGCTTGTTATACTTTATTGCTTGCATTAGTCTAAGAACACAACTACAAACTCAAACAAATTGTGACACTAGCATAAATTGAGATAGATAGACTTAGAACCCAAAGCACACCGTCCCATGGATCGACCTCGACTTAACCACTAACTAGTTGTTTGTTGAGAATTATAAATGTGTTTGATTAAGAGCCCCGACGACACTCTTCATCAGGCATATAGGCAGTGGTGATACGCTATACATAGTACCGTGGAGGCAGTGGTGATACGCTCCACACCGATGGAGGCAGTGGTGATACGCTCTGTCAGTCAGAGGCAGTGGTGATACGCTTTGACAAGTTAGAGGCAGTGGTGATACGCTCTAACGGGCGTTCGCTCTATTCGCTATGCTTTGTTGCTAGCTTTGTGCCTTCTGTTGCTGTGGATTGTGTGTTACCGTATTCGCTATGCTTTGATGCTAGCATTATGCCTTTAGTTGTTATGGTTCGTGTTCTATGTTGGTTATAAGTGTACATGGTCTAGTGGTTGCATATGGCTTAGGTTTGCATGATCCTGTCTAAGATTGATAAGTCATGGTAAGCTGTATTGGATTTTCATGAGTATAGATGATCTCATATTTTTACTGGTTTTACATTTCATTTGTTAATGATTGTTAATTATATTCAATTGTTGTAAACTTGACTGGGAGAGCATCTAGTTACTCCCGACTGATTGTCGACCCGCATTCTCAGGTTGTTCAGATGATTGCTGTTTTGGATGATATCTTGCTGGGGAAGTACTATGCGGTGAGATGAATAATAAATTAGGGTTTTGTTTTCATGTTTTGAGAACCTTTGAATAATGTATTAGTTGTTTTGGTTTTAGTAGCGAACCGGATTTGTCAGTTGTTTCCGCCACCTTGACCCTTTTATCATTGATATACTCTGATAATTCTTTTAATATAAGTTTTTCCTTTGTTTTATAATCCGGGTTGTTACAATCGTATTGCCTCCATGAAGCTTTATTTGATAGGTACCAGTTCCATGGACATCTTCATCACTACCGTTTCCAAGCATGACAGTTTGTGAACCCACCAGAAATCGATGATAATCCATAAAACCATCACGATCAGGAACTATGTGCTTGCTCGTCCCGGTATCTACTATCCAATTAGGAAGAGAATTAGCAACTAATGCATGGGAACATACAAGCAAATCATGATCATTAGAGGAGATAGGTACCTTCTTTGGCTCGGAACACTCTCGAGCAAAGTGACCTCTCTTCTCACAATTGAAGCACTTCACACACGCTAAATTGACCCCTTTAGCCACTTTTGCCTTTTGTTGATTTTGGATTCCATCTTGTGGTCTAAGAGGCTTTATAGGACGTCTCCCTTTCTTGCCCCTCCTACCCTTGTTGTTCTTAAACTTATTATGAACAACAAGTGCAGCAGCAGGAGTAGGTGGTTTGAGCGTCTTTTGTTGCTCTACCTCCATTTCCACATGTTTGGCAAGTTCAGTGAAAGTCTTAATATTCTCACTATGAGAGATGAGGAGCTTAAAATTCTTCCACTCCTCGGTATCGAAGGGAAGAGAGCAAAGCACATTCACTACTTGCTCCTCATCGGGCATATCTCGCCCAGAAGCTTTCAAATCACATATCATGGCACTCATGACACGTAAGTGTTCAGTCACATTATGTTTAGGATCAATCAAATAATCCATCCATTTCAGGTTCAAGGCACGGAGCCTTGTCACCGATGTTTGACCAAATGCGATCTTAAGCTTATCCCACATGTCCTTAGCAGTAGGACACATTTCAAACTCACCAATTAGATCATTGTGCATGCAGAATAACATAGTAAAGTGTGCAGAACGATCCTTTTTTAACCACTCATCTTTGACTTTCAACTTTTCATTATATTTAGCCATGTCCTCAGGTTCCTGAGGCTTGGCCATAATAGCTGTCAAGGTTTCAAGTACATCGCGCTCATTAAGAAGATACTGAATCTTCCTACGCCAAATGTCATAGTTTGTACCATCTAGCTTTTCAGTGGTTGACAAGTCACCAATCATATTTTTAGCCATCTACAAGTATATATTAACATAATGGACATTAGGCACGCAAGAAAAATTAAATGACCCAAGAATTTTATTATTCATATCACATGTTCGAAAATTTCGCCAAGCTCATAATTGATACTGTCGTTTCTGTACCAAAAATAAAACCTAAATAAAACTAACAGAAGCTAGTGATAAGTAGGGTCGATCTCCACAGGGAGGCAAGATATCAATCCTTAGTCCGTCTATCTAGGTCACAAATGGGGTTTTTTAATTTGATTTGCTAAACTAATGAAGATTTAAAGGAAAGAGAAATAAAGTAAGAGCAGTAAAAGTGAGAAAATATGAAAAGAGTGATCAAATAAGAGAAATTATGCCATGATTTCGGTTCACCATGGTAGTCTATGACTCAGTTGTAAATAGCCTAGACAATCTACTGCGATAAGGGCATGGGAAAGGTCTTTCCGGTCCGCTATCCACCCTAGAATTCCACTAACTTAACTTCCGTCCTCGTTACGGTAGTTTACTGTTCATAGCAGGTCCGTTTATTCCAATCTTCCGATCCAGGATCAAAGTTAACCAGATTAATGTAATTTAGAAGCGTGCACTCAACTAAATTGGTGTTACAATTATATTGCTATGGGGAGAGATTGTCACATATAAATTATCTAGCCTATTCGCTACATCGTCACAATCCTACCATGGATTCCTTAGTCCTAACATAAAGAGAATTAGCTACTCATGTTCTTAATGTAATTAACAATAACAACAAAAGATGTGCTAATGGAATACATGATGAAACGATGATAATCAAGCATAAATAAGACAAGGATAAGAATAATAATGAAAGAACAAGAAATTAATGCAAACAAAGTATTAAGATTAAGAAGAAAACAATGCTTACAATCTTAAAGAATCCAGCGTAGAGAACAATCCTCAAAGCAAAGTACGAGATTAAGCAATAAAGTAGTTCAGAGATTAAGAGAAGTAAAGAGTGGTAAAGAGCTGTAAAAAGTATGTTTATTAACCTAATTACGACACCCTTATATAGGGGAGCAAAAATTAACAAAACTAAACCTATAACGGATTAAATCAACCCGTGGAAACTATTAAACCCCTCGATCGAGCACTTTCAGATCACTCGATCAAGGTCTTCTCCAGCAATTGTACTCCGTCGACCACTTATGGCCCTCGATCGAGTAACTCCCAATAAACACATTTCGATCGAGCTCTAAGAACTGCTCGATCGACCTCCTGTTCCAGCCAAACCATTCCACTCGATAGAGTGGATATCCCATAAATCAGCCTCAAATACGTCCTTGGCAGCTTCATAGACCTTCCTTCACGCATCTCGAGGTACGACTCTTGCTCGAATGACTCCGTCTCCTTACAATGCATGCTAAATGGGACGAATAATGGTCGATTCCGCAACTTTCAGGTCCATATCTGCAATAAAGGCCAAACGAACCAAAGTAGCCAATTCGGGGCATTTTGCAATACATAACGATACAAAAAGGCATAGATATGCGTGCACTAAAAGGCTAAAAAGTCTATATAAATTGCACGTATCAAATCTCCCCAAACCGAACCTTTAATCGTCCTCGAGTAAACTAAATGCAAACTAATGGAACGGATATGAAAACTCAGAGCTGGCTATAACTTGTCTACTTGAACCAATTTAATCCTAACAAAATTAACAGTTATAGCTACAGCAGTCAATACGCAAACGAGTTGTAGGATGTCCATAAATACAGCTGACCTATTGACCTTGCAAAACCAACAAAATTGGACTCTCACGCGGTCACTCTTCTCTCATGAAGCAAAGGGTGAATATGTATATTTAAGAGAGGAAGAGAATACAGTCACTCACCTAAACTGCGTCCTACATATCATGCATGCAACAAAAATGATAGACGATTCAAGTATTATACATACATTCCAATCAACAATGTCCGTCACAGCCGAGGGCTTAAAAATGATATGGGAAAGTGAGGCTACAGGTGAGAAAAGGCAAAATGAATTATGGAAATGTGGAGGTAAAGCGTAAAGCTAGCACCTAACAGGACCAAATAAAACCATCCGAATCTCAGCTGACTAGAAAATAAAGCGCAAGTGCCCTTCATTGGCACACAACTCACTACCCAAATACACTATCTCCTGAAAAAGATATGAATATAACGGAGGAGTGAGACCGTCACAAACTTCCCTTTTTTAATACGTCTCATTTTTTCAAATTCTAACTCTTTTTCTTCTCATTTTTTTTCTTTCTTTTTCCTTCTCCTGATTCACGTGTAATTCAATTTTTCAATCAAATTTTTTTCTTTTTTTTTTCTTTTCATTTCACACGTTTCTTTTTCTTTCTTTTCCTCATTCCTTCTCATTCCCATCGACTCCAAACAGATGAAAACAGGCCAAACTCACAATAAGGATGAATATACCACAAAAGTCACACTAAACTAGCTTGACAAGGCAGGCTAAATTTTGAGTGTAGCTAATGGGTCAAAAAGTCTATATTTGGCTAAAGTGGAGCTAAATGGGTGAAAATAAAAGAAAGGGAAATTTCCAAGCACTTCCCTGCATGTGACACCGACTACAAACCCGAATGTATGCAATTGACAAAAAATCGAATTTTATAAATGTGCAAAAATGGGAAACATGTTATGCAAGAAGTACTACTCTTAATTCCTACATGAACTGATCATGAATGTCACAAGTTATATGGATCTAAAACTCAGAAATTGTAAAGTAGGTTGCCAATTTATCAGGTAAAGTCTACACAGTCAGCTAAATTTTTAACATTAACTCGTAGATATACGCAAGACTAAACTAATAACTATCAATTAGATGCAAGGCTCAAGTAAAAATGACAAGTGAAAGTGCAGTTTCATCAAGGAAATCTACCGTTCCGACTCGACCTATATGCAACATGAAACGTGAATATTTTTGAATTTTTTTGAAATTTCTAATTTTTTTTGGATTTTTATGATTTTATTGAAATAAATAAATAAATAAATAAATACAATGCAAACGGAAAAATAAACGTGAGTGCAAACACAATGCAAAAATGCAGACTCAAAGGATGCATTATAACACGTCTGTCGTGTACCTGTCAAAAATAAACTAACTAAACTAACTATATAGCTAGGGAAGTCAGGTCGATCTCCACAGGGAGGCAAGATATTTGTAGTAGTCCGTCTATTTGGTCACAAATGGGGGGGGGGGGGGTTGTTTGATTTGTTGTCTAAACTACGAGTTTTGAAGGAAAGAGAAATAAAGGCAAGAGCAATAAAAACAGAGAAATAAGGATAAAACTATCAGATAGAGAGGGACATGTCAGGATTTCGGTTCACTACGGTAGTCCAGTGACTCAACTGCAAATGACTCAGACGAATTAATGTAAGACGGATGTTGAAAGGTCCTTTCGTTCCACTTTCTATCCTAAAATACCACTAACTTAACTTTCATTCTCGCCAGGGTAGTCTACTGTTCATAGCAGGCCTATTTAGTCCAATCTTTCGATCTAGGATTAATTTTAGCCAGATTAAAGGTTAACTCAAAAGTGTGCACTCAACTAAGTCGAATAAATACAATTAAATTGCTATGGTGACAGAGTCTTGTAATTAATTCATCTGTTTCATCTACTACATCGTCACTTTCCTATCGCAGATCCCCTAATCCCAACATGAAAGGGGTTTAGCTGCTCATGTCGCTAATTAAACTAACAGCAGATAATATTCCAGCAGTAAACATAATGAAATAACAATTAAAAAGCATAAAAGAAAATTAGGGCAAAAGAATAAATGCAATGAAATGAAGAATTAAAGCGAACAAAAGATTAATTATTATAAAGAGAAGAGAAAGGAATTACAATCAAGCGAATTCCGGCGTGAAGAACAAAATTCGAGCAAAAGCAATCCCAAGAACAAGGTTACAGTGAAGAGGAATGGTTTACGCGGTGAAGTTTGATAAAAAAACCTAAGTAGTAAGTAAATCTGATACTAATAACCTAACTATTGTAGGTTTAAATAGGAAGAGTAAATAAGTTTTGCGGAATTAAAACATAACACGGGCTAATTAAAGCCCATAATCAGCGAAACCACTCGATCGAGTGGATTAAAACCACTCAATCGAGCAAACACCTCAGCAAATCTACTCGATCGAGTAGAAAGTTACTCGATCGAGTAACTGGTCTTTCTGCAAGCTAAGGATCGAGTGGAAAACCACTCGATCGACCACCCTGGGACGTGAAAACCACTCGATCGAGTGGTAGAACTGCTCGATCGAGTACTTTGACTTCATTTCAGCTCAAGTCCGCGCCTAAATGCCTCGTAATCCGTGCCATGACGCTGCCAAACGTAGTATCTCACTCTGGAAAATCCCGTCTCCTCTAAATGCATGCAAAAAGGACGAAAAAGAGTACGATTCCACTACTTTCGCATTCATTTCTACAAAATGGACAAAATGAACCAAAGTAGCCAATTCAGGGCAAAATGCTATAAAAACAGTATAAAAATGCATAGAAATACGTGCTGAAAAAGGCTAAAAAGACTATATAAAAAGCACGTATCAAATCTCCCCAAACCGAACCTTTACTCGTCCTCGAGTAAACTCAAAACTAAACTAATGGAACGGAAATGATAACTCAGAGCTAGCTTAACTTGTGTACTTGAACCAATTTAATGCAACCGAAACTAACAGTTAAAGCTAAGCAGTCAATACGCAAACGAATTATAAGCTGTTCAGAAATATAGCCAACCTATCGACCTTGCAAGACCAACAAAATCGGACTCTCTCGTGGTCACTCTTCTCTCATGAAGCAAAGGGTGAATAATATGTAAAAGAGAGAAGGAAAGGCAGTCACTCACCTAACTGCGACCTACATAGCATACATGCAACAAAAATGAAAGACAATTCAAGTACTAATGCACACACTCCAATCAATAATGTCCGTCACAGCCGAGGGCTTACAAATAATTTGGGAATAGTGAGGTTCGGTGAGAAAGGGCAAAACATGTTATGGAAAAGTGGAGGTAAAAGCGTCAAGCTATTTCCTAACGGGACCATAATAAAACCATCCGAATCTCAACTGACCGAAAAACTAAGTACAAGTGCCCTTCATTTGGCACAAAGCTCACTAAACTCAAACACAATCTCCTCAAAAATATAGAATAAGAATGGAGGAGTCAGACGGGCACAAACTTCCCTTTTTAAACACCGTCTGAAATAACTAACTGAAACAAACAATTCTTTTTTTTTCAAACTTCTTTCTTTTTCTTCCTGATCTCACGTTTTCAGCTCTTTTTTTTTCATTTTTTTTTCTTTCTTTTTCTCACGTTTTCTTTTTCTTTCTTTTTCATTTCTTTTTTTTTTCTTTTTCCTCCTTTCTCAATTTTCCAACGACTCCATACAAAGGAAAAACGAGCCAAAATGCAAATGAAAACTCGTACCCAAAAGAACATACTAACTAGCTTGACTAGGCATGCTTAATTTGGAATGTAGCTAATGGGTCAAAAAGGCAAATTTGGCTAATGTGGAGCTAAATGGGTGAAAAATAGAAAGAAAGGGGAATTTGCAAGCACCTCCCTGCATGTGACACCAACCACAAACCCGAATATGTGCATTTGACGAGAAATTGAATGTCATAAAAGTGCAAAAAAGATGAACATGCTATGCAAGGAGTACTACTCTCAATTCCTAATGAACTGGTCATGAATGTTACCAGTTATAAGGCTCTAAAACTCAGAATTTTCAAGTAGTTTGCCAATTTTTCAGGTCAAGTCTAAACAGCCAGCTATATTTGAACAGAAACTCGTAGACTATGCGTATGACAAAGCTAATAACTATCAATAAAGTGCAAGGCTCAAGTAAAATGACAAGTTATAGTGCATTATCATCATGGAAATCTACCGTTCCGACTCAACCTATATGCAAAAGTAAACGTGAAATTTTTTGATTTTTTTGAAATTTTATAATTTTTTTGGATTTTTGAATTTTTAATGAAATAAATAAGCAATGCATGCTGAAAAATAAACGTGAATGCAAAAACAAATGCAAATACAGACTCAAAAGGATGCAATACCCTCCCCAAACCAAAACGGACAACGCCCTCATTGTCCTCCAGCATACACCAGCAGATATATACGGGGAAATGGGAATATACAACCAAAATAAAAGAAAAACAAAATTAAAAGGAGACAAAATAAAAGAGTAAGAGATACATACAATATACGAACTTCCCCAAACCATCCAGAAAACTGGGGAAGTGAGTAGACCAGTAGCTACTCGTCGTCGTCGTCACCATCGTCGTCCACCACCGTGTACTCCGGGTCTCTCTCCTCCTCTCTCCTCCTCCGCTCCTCAGCACGAGCTCTCTCCACTGCCACCTCCGGGTCCTCGTGCTCCTCCTCCTCAGACACTGGGTACCCCTCAGGTGGGTACCGAAAGAAGGAAGGGTGTGGCCAACCCTCTGGGATCGGTCGGTGCCGCTGCAAGTGGTACTCGTACAGAGGGTGCAAGGCTAGAGCCAAGTCCCTCTCCATACGAGCCTGACGCGCTGCAACTTCAAGCAACAAACCGTAAACGGCGCCCCCTTGGTCTAGGACCGTGGGCGCCACAAAGGGAGGAGGTGGTACAAAAGTAGCCAGTTGGTCCGGCTGAGTTTGTGTCTGGTCAGTGAGAGTGGGAGTGGTAGTAGGAGTGGTAGTAGTAGTGGGAGTAGGGGTCGGAGCGGGAGCAGCCGTGGAAGGTTGGGTGCTCCCGGAAGGTGTAGACCCCTCTCCGGTCTCAAGACGCCGCTTCTTGGCGGCGGGTGCATCAGGAGGTGGTCGACGTGGAAGGTGAAGGTCAGGCAGTGGTGGCAGGCGGGCGCCCCTAGCAACAGTAGGAAGGGGCTCTAGACGGGGGAGAGTCTCACAAGGTAAGTCTACGAGACAGAAGCCGTCTATCTTCCATGACCTGGTAGTGCAGGGGTAAGCCAATCTTTGAGAAAGCATGGCATCCAGACTCAGTAGCCTCTCTCCCTGGAGGTACTGCAGGTCACGAGGCCAAACGGGGATGAGGGAACGAGCAAGAATGGTGGCTATGCCACCGCAGGCAATGGTTCCCGTCTCCTTCTTCCCCTGGCTGTGAAGGTACTGGGCGGTCAAGTAAGCTATGTTGAGGTAAAGGGACCCTCACAGTCGATGTTCAGGTAACCGCCCAGGATGGAGAGCTCGGTGTTTGGGATGTTGTTCGGCTCCTTTCGGCCGAAAATAGTGCTCCCCATCAGTCTAAGGAAACAACGAACAGCGGGGAGGTGGACCTGTTGGAGCTTTCGCTCCTGAAAAGTGGTGTGGGTCAGGGCTCTCCAGAGCTAACGGTAGACCGTCCTAGGGGGGGCAACTGCGCCCGTAGATTTAAGGCCAAGTAACCTACCAAACTCCCCTAAGGTCATCGGAAAGGTACGGTTAAACAACCGGAAGGACACTGACGAACTAGAGGGGTCAGCATCGTGTGCCCCTGAGGAGAAGGTAAAGGAGCTGAGAAACTCGAGGCTCAGCTCCAGAAAAGTGCGGCCGCTCATAGGGATGAGCCCGGCCATCCCCGTTGCCCGCAGTAAGTCACAAACCGACTCGTAAATGCCGAGTCTCACAAGTGCCGTTTCTCTAGAAAAAGGGAAGGAACATGCACACAGCCTAGCAGGTCATAAAATTTCGTACGATGTAAAGCGTTAACAAAATGTACCTGCGGATAATCTGGGTGAGAGTCGAGGGAAGTGTCCCCTCGGACTGTGATTGTGCCAGAAGTAGAAGCAGCAGCTGAAGCAGAGGTAGAAGTGGCTGGAGCTGGCGCAGAACGAGACTGTCTGCGACCCCGGCCTCTGGAACCCGAAGTAGTAGCCCGTCCTGAGACGGTGTGAGGGACCAGGGCTGCTCTAAAAGCAGCTGCGGCTGCTGGCGAGTCCACCACAGAAGTAAAAGTAGGGGCTGGTGTAGAAGTAAGGGCTGCTATAGCCACCACTGAAGAAGAACTAGCAGCAGTGCTAGCTGTGGTGGTGACCGTAGAGGAAGTGGCAGCCTGAACTGAGCTAGCAGCAGAGCTAGCTGGAGCAAAAACTGTACCGGCAGCCGAAACTAGGAACACTGGGGCTGCGGTAGTCACTAAAGTGGAGACAGTGGCAACAGCAGGGGCCATTGTCTCGACAAAGACGGGCTAGAAGTGGAGCTGGTAGAAGGTAGAGAACTAGACTCCATCCTGTAACAAGGGGCAGGGGATATGATAAAATAACAATGGCTAACAGAGGATAAAACAGCAGGAAAACAACATGTTAAACCAGAAAAACTCCCCTACCAGTCGAAAAGTTCGACCTACAGCATATAATTCCCAACAAATTCCCAACAATTCCTCAAACAAAATCGAAAAGCAGCATGTAAATGGCGATAAGGCGGGCATAACAGTCAACAACAACAGCATGTAAACAACACTGAGGTTAATTAGGTCAAGAAAGCATGCAAACCCGTATGACAGTCAAGAATTTCGACTGAAACAGCCCTAATCGCAAAAATTCGCGCAAGATTCGAATGGAATCATGTTAAGCATCGACAGGGGTGTGGTAACAGTCTACAATCAGCAGCAATATCGCAACAAGGAAGCTAACCAGACAAATGACAAAGCAATGGCACATGCCGGACGGTCAAAATTTCGATTCATCCCCGAACCCAAATCGCGAAAATCATGTGAAATTCGAAAAAGGCATGCTACAGACAGTGAGGAATTGGGGTTGATCATCAAGCAAGATAAACAAGGGCAATAAACACAATGAAAGTAAAAAAAAATCGACCAACCATGGATTTTCGAAACCCTAGGAACAATTTACCTCAATATAATTCGAAATAACGAAATTAAAAAGCAATGAGGAAGTAGAAATCACTTACTTGATGATAGAAATCCTACAATTGCAATTAATCTTCAATCAAACAAGCAAAACTAGCGATTTTTCAAGTTAAAAACCGCAAACCCTAACCTTCTTCGAAAACCGTGTAAATGGACACCAATCAAGGGGAAAATAAGGGGCTATGAGAGATTAATTGACGAGCAAGAGATTGTAGGTAGCGGATTTGGAGATTGGGCACGAAAAATTGGGGATTTGTGGGATTTTGTGTCGCAATTAGGGGTGTTTAGACGAAAAATTAGGGACAAATGAAAAAGAAACCAAAAATAAGAAGTTCAAAGTAAAACTCCCTGCGTCCCTTTGCAATTCTACTCGATCGAGTGGTTTTAAACTACTCGATCGAGGGCTTTTGATGATCTAGTTGCTCGATCGAGTAGAATTCTACTCGATCGAGAAGTCCCACTTATTGCTTTACTCGATCGACCAGATGAAGCACTCGGTCGACCAATTTTTCACTCGATCGAGTACAAAAAGTACTCGATCGAGCTCTTTCCTCACGTAAGCTCTTGAATTTCGTCTATTCTTCCCTTGGGATGCGTAAAACTTCCCCAAACCTGCATAAAAACACGTGCAAAAGTATCCCAACATACCAAATATGCATATAAACAGTCTATAGTCTTAGTTCTACGTTAAAAATAGTCTATAAACTAATTGTCCTAATTAAAAGCAAAAATAAATTCAGCGAAAAATTCAAAAATTATCTATTACAAAGTGTTACACGGGGCATTTCCCCGGTTAATTCCCAATGTAATTCAGTGGCCCCTTGAAGGGCTCCTGACTGGAGGACGTCATCTCAGCAACATTGACTGTCCTCTTCAACTCCCATGAGCATGAATTATCATTTGAAAAGGTAGGAGGAGAGTAGTTCACATCCACATAAGCGCGAACCTTCCTCGTCCTTGCTCCTCTATCATCGGCTGTAGCATCATAATCTCCAATTTGATTGACCGTAATTGCACCATGTCCCTTGACAGCTCCTTCATTGCTTTCATCTGTACCTGCAGCAAGGAAAACAGACGAACTTTTCTCCTTTTTGCTCTTAGTCTGAGGCGGAGGGGTAACAATTGCAGCACAATACTCCAAATTTTCAACTGGAGTGTCAATAATAGGATCAATAGAAGAGAGAGCATTGCAAGGCTGAGCTTGCATGGGAGCCCTCCGGGACTTAGATTGATGAAAAATTAGCTCCTCGTCCCCTACCTGAAAGGTCAAAGTCTTGCCCCCGACGTCTATAACTGCACGAGCAGTAGATAAAAATGGTCTCCCTAAGATAATTGGGGTGTGGGCATCTTCGGGGATGTCTAAGACAACGAAATCAACGGGAATAAAGAACCTCCCGATCCTCACAGGTACGTCTTCTACTCTACCTAGTGGCCGTGATATACTACGGTCGGCCATCTGGACTGTCATATTAGTGCAACTCAGCTTTGTCAGACCAAGTATCTTAGCCAGAGACAGCGGTAAGACACTTACGCTAGCGCCTAAATCGTATAGCGCATTATCAATCAAATAGTTACCGATATGACACGGAATTGAAAAACTACCCGGGTCTGACTGCTTAGGAGGTAACTTATTTTGAAATAGGGCTGACCCCACCTCAGTCAAAGCTACGGTCTCACTATCATTAATACTCCTCTTACGCGATGAAATTTCTTTCATAAACTTGAGATAAGAGGGTACCTTTGTCAGCAACTCAGTGAACGACACAGTGACTTCCAAGCTTTTCAGAAGTTCGACAAATTTGCTGAATTGATGATTGGCCTTAGTATTTTGCAACCGCCTCGGGAAGGGAACCGTGATAGGTATCTCGAGTCCCTTGTTTCTCTCTTCCAATGTATCTTCCGGAGCAAGTTCTGTATCCTTTGGACGCTTCTTACCTCTCGAACGAGGTTTTTCCGGTGATTTATCGCTTAAACGAGCACTAGAAGGCTCTCGAATAAGCTTCTCGTCATCAAAACTACTCGATCGACCAATATACCCATTCGATCGAGTAGAATCTTCAATAATATCACTCGATCGAGTGAAATTTTTACTCGATCGAGTAACTCCATTTTGCTCTTCACTCGATCGAGTAGATAAGCTACTCGATCGACTAGTCTGCTCTTCCTGTTCACTCGATCGAGTGGAAAAACCACTCGATCGAGCACTTTCTTGCCAAAATCTGCTTGATCGACCACCTGAAACCAGTCGATCGAGCACTTGCTTTGCCGTGAGCTCACTTTCTTCGACAGAACACTGTTCATCATCAGTTACAGCTCTCCTCGGGTCTGATTTTTGTAATTCCGGTCCCTCATAAGAACGACCGCTTCTCAGATTTATCAATTTTACCATCTCGTGTGGATTCTTCTCATTTTGAGTCGGTAATTGACCCTGCTTTCTTGAGGATTGATTCATGGCTAGTTGGGCAACTTGAGTTTCAAGTGCCTTTATGGACGCATCTTTCTGTTGATCACTCAGCTGAAATTGCTTTGTAAAAGCTTGCAACATAGACTTAAGCTCACCAATTTCACTCACCCCACCGAAAGATGATGCACCATGGTTAGGAGGAGCAAAGGAAGGAGGCTTCTGGAAGCCTTGTTGATTCTTATGTGGAGGAACATAAGGCTGCTGCTGGTGTAGAGGAGGTGTAGGATTAAGCACATTTTGACTAGTCCACCTCAAATTGGGGTGGACTGCCCCTTGATTATTGTAATAGGAACCTCCCCCTTCCCTATATTGCTGAAAGGCAAGGACTTGTTCCTTCTCTACAAGACAGCCAACAGCAGTGTGGCCGTCATTACTCCCACATCTCTCACATGAAACGGTCTCTCCTCTAGTAAGAACATGGACCGTCTGAGGCTCCCCAGCAGCTTGTAACTCCAACTTGTCAAATCTAGCATTCATGGTCTCCAGCTGAGCCAAAACCCGCTTATCAACCGCATGAACTGTTCTAATCCCATCCCTCGGGTTACCATACTCAGTACTGTGATTAGCCACCTCTTCAATAAGAGACCATCCCTTATCGTCATAAGTATTCTCCTGGAATCTTCCACTGGATGCCGCATCAAGTATGGCTCTTTGATCGTCATGCAACCCATTGTAGAACTGATTAGCTAAAAACCATGGGTCAAAACCATGGTTAGGGATAGACCTCACCAACTTCTTGAATCGCGACCATGCCTCATAGAAACTTTCATCGGGAGCCTGTCTGAAACTAGTAATCTTGGCCCTCAACAGATTGGTGCGTTGTGGACGGAAGTATCTCTTGTAAAATACAAGAGCAAGAGACTCCCAATCTGTAACCCCAACAGTTGTGCGGTCCAAGTCAGTCAGCCACTCCCTGGCTGAATCAGCTAAAGAGAAAGGAAATAGAACTTCCTTAATCTTGTCTTGAGTTACCCCCTTAGTGGAGGGGATAGTAGAACAGTAATCGGTAAAGGTCTCCATATGCTTCCTCGGATCCTCACCTGCCACACCTTTATAGATATTCCTCTCCACCAGATTGATATAAGAAGGACGGATGTCGAATGTATTCCCATCATCAGTCTGGAGATTGAAACCCTTCGGAATAGAGGATGCTTTAGGCACTGAATGACTGGAAAGCTTAGGCATCTTTACTGTAAAAATCAGGCTGTTTTCGAAAAGAGAGTGATGTAGCTCTGGCTCGAAAGTACTCAAGTCTTCCTTTCGTGATTTCCTTTGCAGACGGAGTCTATGCCTGAATAATCTCTATGGCTCCGAATCAGCTGAAACTAATTCAAACCTATCTGACCTGGGCATAAACAACACTGAAAAAAATAATAAGAACGACCTCAAGCAATAAAAATTCCCTGAGACGGATAAAATAAACGGAACGAAAACAAATAGGGCAATTGCCTCCCCGGCAACGGCGCCAAAATTTGACACGTCTGTCGTGTACCTGTCAAAAATAAACTAACTATATAGCTAGGGAAGTCAAGTCGATCTCCACAGGGAGGCAAGATATTTGTAGTAGTCCGTCTATTTTGTCACAAATGGGGGGGGTTGTTTGATTTGTTGTCTAAACTACGAGTTTTGAAGGAAAGAGAAATAAAGGCAAGAGCAATAAAAACAGAGAAATAAGGATAAAACTATCAGATAGAGAGGGACATGTCAGGATTTCGGTTCACTACGGTAGTCCAGTGACTCAGCTATAAATGACTCGATTTAATTAATGTAAGACGGATGTTGAAAGGTCCTTTCGGTCCACTTTCTATCCTAAAATACCACTAACTTAACTTTCATTCTCGTCAGGGTAGTCTACTGTTCATAGCAGGCCTATTTAGTCCAATCTTTCGATCTAGGATTAATTTTAGCCAGATTAAAGGTTAACTCAGAAGTGTGCGCTCAACTAAGTCGAATAAATACAATTAAATTGCTATGGTGATAGAGTCTTGTAATTAATTCATCTGTTTCATCTACTACATCGTCACTTTCCTATCGCAGATCCCCTAATCCCAACATGAAAGGGGTTTATTTTGCTCATGTCGCTAATTAAACTAATGCAGATAATATTCCAAGAAGAAACATAATGAAATAACAATTAAAAAGCATAAAAGAGAATTAGGGCAAAAGAATAAATGCAACGAAATGAAGAATTAAAGCGAACAAAAAATTAATTATTATAAAGAGAAGAGAAAGGAATTACAATCAAGCGAATTCCAGCGTAAAGAACAAAATCCGAGCAAAAGCAATCCCAAGAACAAGGTTACAGTGAAGAGGAATGGTTTACGCAGTAAAGTTTGATAAAAAAAAACTAAATAGTAAGTAAATCTGATACTAATAACCTAACTAATGTAGGTTTAAATAGGAAGAGTAAATAAGTTTTGCGGAATTAAAACATAACACGGGCTAATTAAAGCCCATAATCAGCAAAACCACTCGATCGAGTGGATTAAAACCACTCGATCGAGCAAACACCTCAGCAAATCTGCTCGATCGAGTAGAAAGTTACTCGATCGAGTAACTAGACTTTCTGCAAGCTAAGGATCGAGTGGAAAACCACTCGATCGACCACCCTGGGACGTGAAAACCACTCGATCGAGTGGTAGAACTGCTCCATCGAGTACTTTGACTCCATTTCAGCTCAAGTCCGCGCCTAAATGCCTCGTAATCCGTGCCATGACGCTTCCAAACGTAGTATCTCACTCTGGAAAATCCCGTCTCCTCTAAATGCATGTAAAAAGGACGAAAAAGAGTATGATTCCACTACTTTCGCGTTCATTTCTACAAAATGGACAAAACGAACCAAAGTAGCCAATTCGGGGCAAAATACTATAAAAACAGTATAAAAATGCATAGAAATACCTGCTGAAAAAGGCTAAAAAGACTATATAAAAAGCACGTATCACATTACCCTCCCCAAACCAAAACGGACAATGCCCTTGTTGTCCTCCAGCATATACCAGCACATATATACGGGAACGGGGTAAAAACATCCAATAAAGTCATGAAAAACAATAAATAAAAAGGAGACGAAAATTAATAAAAGAGCAAGAATGTACATACAAAATGACGAACTTCCCCAAACAAACTAGAAAATTGAGGAAGTGAGTAGACCAGTAGCTACTCGTCAGGAGTCTCCTCCTCCTCCTTTACCACCGTGTAGTCGGGATCACGCTCCTGCTCCCTCCTCCTCCCCTCCTCAACTCGTACTCTCTCCTCCTCCTCAGCGGTGTCTGCCTCGCTGGCTGCCTGTGGGTACCCCTCCGCCGGGTACTGGTAGAACGACGGGTGTGGCCAGCCCTTAGGAATAGGACGTCCTCTCCTCATGTGATGCTCGTATAAAGGGAACAAAGCAAGTGCAATGTCCCGCTCCTTGCAAGCTTGCCTGGTAAGAAGCTCAAGAAGCAAACCGTCACGGCGCCCTTGGTCTAGGACCGCGGACGCCTCAAAAGGTGGAGGTATCCTACCCCTAATAGTAGGCAAAGGGACAAGACGGGGTAGGGTGGTGCAAGGTAAGGTCTCGGACAAGGAACCATAAATCTTCCAAGTCCGCTGGTCAGAAGCAAGCCAAAACATAGACAACATGGCAG
This sequence comes from Silene latifolia, assembly GCF_048544455.1. Lineage (NCBI taxonomy): Eukaryota > Viridiplantae > Streptophyta > Magnoliopsida > Caryophyllales > Caryophyllaceae > Silene > Silene latifolia. The sequence continues at coordinate 437,946,759 of NC_133538.1, read as the reverse complement.
GAATGTCGAGGTACCTATCAGTGTCTTGTTGTGCTAAGTCACGAGGGAAGTCGGGGAAGATAGAATGGGCAAGAAAGGTGGCTATGCCACCACAGACAATGGTGCCCGCCGTCTTCTGGCCCACAGTATGAAAATACTGAGAAGTCAAATAAGCAATGTTCAGGACAAAAGGGACCCTCGATAGTAATGTTCAGATAGCCCTCGAGAATAAACAGCTCAATGTTGTTAACATTGTTGGGTTCTTTACGGCCAAATATTGTCCCACCAATGAGACACAAAAAGTAACGGGCCGGGGGCAGGTAGACATGAGCGAGTCTGCGCTCCTCGAAACGGGTCTATGCCGAAGTCTGCCACAAGATGTGTAGGACCTTCCTAGAAGGGTCTGAGTCACCGGTAGAAGACAAACCTAACCTACTGCCAAACTCAGCTAGGGTCCAGATCGTAGTCCGGGTAAACAACCTGAAGGAAACACAAGAACTACCCTGGCCAGTGGCGTAGGCAGCTGCAGGAAAAAGTGAAGGAGCTGAAAAACTCGAGGGTCAGGTCCTTGTAGGTCGTGGCACTCATCGTAATCAGTCCAGCCATCCCCGTCCCGTTCAATATCTCAACTACAGGCTCGTAAATACCTAACCTCTCAAGTGATTTTCACAGAAACTTTGTCGAAGCAAAGTCACAGCTCTCTAAAGCATAAAAACGAGTACGATGCATAGCTTTAACAAAACGTACCTCGGGGTAATCAGGATGCGGGTCAAGAGACTCATCGGCCCAGAAAGTAACTCGGCCAGCAGTGGGTGTGCCTCGTCCGTGACCCCGTCCTCTAGTACCTAAAGAAGAAGCCCGTCCAGTAGCGGGGCGAGGTACTAGAGCAGCCCGGTAGGCGGCTGTGACAGCTGGTGACGACGCAGCAGGGGTCGTCACTGAAGTAGACACGGTACCAGAAGTAGAAGCAATAGCTGTACTAGCTGAGACAGAGCTAACAGTGGCGGAAGCAGAGCTAGCAACAACAGAAACAGAAGGGGCGACAGTAGTACAAGCAGAGCTAACAGTATGTGTAGCAGTACTAACAGTCGGAGTAACGGTGGTACCAGCAGGGACCACCGTCTCAGTCGTGGATGGGGTAGCAGTCGAACTAGACGAAGGGAGAGTGCTACTATCCATCCTAATCAAGCAAGTAATGGGGGAAATTCAATTTATTAACAATTAAAACACGAAATCCCCAATATCAAACGGATTTTCGAAAATAATTTTGAAAAATCAAACCTTAATCCATCAATAATGTCGAAAATAAGCAATTAAACAACAAAGGAATGAAGGGAAATACTTACTTGATGATTAACCCACAATAATAAGCAAAGAAATCGACAAGAATTGCAGTAAAAGACGAATTTCGATCAAAAAACCCGAAAAACCCTAATTCCCAAAATTAGACGCAACAAGATGAATTTTAAGGGGGAAATTGAGGGCTTTTGTCGATATATTGGCAAAGAAAATAATGTGGGTAATTGATTTGGTTTTAGGGGAAGATTAATGGAGAAATTGGGGGAAAACCGCACAAGATATCGCACAAAAGAAAGAACAAATGAAGAATGAAATTAGAATGAAAAATAGAAGTTAAAAGGATTAACTCCCTGCGTGTAATAGGAAATTTCACTCGATCGAGTGATTTGAAATCACTCGATCGAGGACTCTGGCATTCAATCTGCTCGATCGAACAAAATTCCTCTCGATCGAGTATTCTTCATTTTTGACATTTTGATCGAGTGTCTGAAACCACTCGATCGAACACTTTTCCTGGGCATTCCTCTCGATTGAGTACAAAAAGTACTCGATCGAGTTGTTTTCTCGTGGAACACATCCCATTGCGATATAATTTCCCCAAACCTGTATAAAAACACGCAAAAACATATCCCGACAATACCAAATCACAGAATTAAGCAGTCTATAGTCGGTTGTCGCTAAATCTAACTAAACTACTGTCTAATAGTCTAAAAACGCAATTAAAAAGTCTTAACGGAAATTCAAAATTACAAGTTATTACAACGGGGCATTCCCCGCTCATCTTCCAAAACATTTTAGTAGCCCACAAGAGGGCTTCTGACTGGAGTAGGTTCCTTCAGCATCTCGGATCGTCCTCTTTGAACGCCACGAGTTTGAATTTGAACTAACGGAAGGAGAGTAGTTGACAACCACGTATGCACGAACTTTCTTCTTCCTCTTGTCATTCCCATCAACATTGGCATCCCCATCACTTTGATTGATTTTAGCTGCACTTTGACCGCTATCTGTACCTGCAGCAAGGAAAACAGAAGAATGGTCCTCCTTTTCGCTCTCAGTCTGACGCGGAGGGGTTACATTTGAAGCACAATATTTAATATCCTCAGCTGGAGTATCTGTATCTGAGTCAATAGAGGATAGGGCATTACAAGGTTGAACTTGCATGGGAGCCCTACGAGATTTGGACTGATGAAATATCAGCTCCTCATCTCCTACCTGAAATGTAAGTGTCTTTCCCCCGACGTCAATCACTGCACGAGCAGTGAATAAAAATGGTCTCCCCAAAATGATAGGGGTGTGAGTGTCATCGGGGATGTCAAGTACTACAAAGTCTACGGGGATAAAGAATCTCCCGATTTTGACAGGTATATCCTCTATAAATCCTAGTGGCCGTGATACACTACGGTCGGCCATCTGAACGGTCAGGTTAGTGCAATTAAATTTGGTCAGGCCGAGTCTCTTAGCGAGAGACAAAGATAAGACGCTCACGCTAGCACCTAGATTGCATAGCGCGTTATCAATCAAATGGGTCCCTATATGATAAGAAATTGAAAAGCTACCCGGGTCTGACTGTTTAGGCGGTGTCTTATTCTGAACTAAGGCAGTACCTACTTCAGTTAAAGCTACTGTTTTATAGTCATTTATATACCTCTTACGCGATAATATTTCTTTCATGAATTTCATATAAGAGGGTACCTGAGTAAGCAGCTCGGCGAATAGAACATTAGCATGTAGGCTTTTTAGGAGCTCGGCAAATTTCCCGAACTATTGATTAGCTTTGTTGGTATGCAGTCGCCTTGGAAAGGGCACAGTGATAGGAATTTCGAGCCCTTTATTTCTTTCTTCCAATGTCTCAGCGTGTTCAAATTCATTTTTACTCGATCGAACCTTTTTACCTCTCGATCGAGGTCTTTCAGCAGCCTTTTCACTCGATCGAGCATTTTCAGCCTCTCGACCGAGTTCCTCATTATCAGCACTGTTCGATCGAGGTAAAATATCACCGATCGAAGACTTTTCCCAGCATTTTCATTCGATCGAGCAATTTCAGCTTCTCGATCGAATCCTTGAAATAAGCTTTACTCGATCGACCCTCAGAACCACTCGATCCAGTAATATAACCAGCATTTCTACTCGATCGACCACCAGAAATCAGACGATCGAGTATATTCTTCGGATTAAGCATCCTTTCAGCAGTTGACGCCTGTTCATCATCCGCAACAACACTCCACGGGTCTGATATGTCCTTATTAGTTGAAAATTTGGGTCCTTCATAAGAAAGACCGCTACGCAAGTTAATCAAATTTTTCGTCTCATGTGGATTCTTCTCGGATTGAGACGGCAAATGACCCAGTTTCCTCATGGATTGACTCGCGGCCAACTGAGCTACTTGAGTCTCGAGTGACTTAATTGATGCTTCTTTTTGTTGATCACTCATTTGCATCTGCTTAGTCAATGATTGAATCATCGACTTCAATTCAGCCAATTCACTAACTTCACTAGAGGAAGCTCCTTGATGCGGCGGAGGAAAGGATGGAGGCTTTTGAAAGCCTTGTTGAGCCTTATGAGGAGGAACATAGGCTTGCTGTTGCTGCGGAGGAGTAGGATTAAAAACATTCTGACTGGTTGATGTGATCATTATTTGCGCACATTTAGTCCCCTAATTGAGCCTATTTTGCACACTATTATAACATTATATGGCCATTTTATCCATCAAAACCTTCCTATTTGCTTCTCTAGCGCATTTCGTATGTTTTGTAGAAAAGGAGATAATAAGGCGGACATTCCCGCCTTTTGTGCATATTTGGAAGCTTATTGATGATATTAGATGGACTAGTATGAAGAGAAAGCAAGAATGATGACCAAAGATGTAGGAATAAAGTGTATATAGAAGGATCAAAGGGTTAAAAGTAAGAATGACGAGAGGGAAGGCATTACAAGAAAAAATCGCCCGAAAACCGAACCAAGGGTTGCTCCTTTGGCTCTGAAAATATGCTAGATGGAACGGCGTCGAAAAAACAAGTGATCTAGGCTTTTGAATCACTCCAATAGGAGTCCGGATGAGAAAATGACGTCCGTTTTACAATCCGAGCTCAAACAAAGAAGCTGTTCGCCAATCCGCGCGTCCCGAGACAGAAGACGCCCGTCTTCCCCACAAGACGCCCGTCTTCCCCACAAGACGCCCGGGCAGAACCTCCAAAGATGCCCATCTTCCCCACAAGACACCCGGGCAGAAATCACCAAATTCGCCCGTCCCGTGCTAAAGACGCCCGGATTCCCAGGCAGACCCATTTCGTCTTCTTCAAGCTTCAAGGAAGGATGCACATCTTTTTCTAGAGACCGGAGTCTTTCCAAAAAGACCGGTGTTTCCTCAACAAGGGACTTAATTGTCATTTAAGCCCTTAGTTAACCCTAAATCTTACACCTAATCCCCACTATATATACCCTATTTGTAATAATCAAACCATCAAGTTTTCATTAGGTTAATTCAATCCTTCTTTAGATTGGATTAGGAGTAGATTAGAATAGATTACTCTTTAATCTTTCCACAAATTACACATTAATCTTTCCTCAATCATTGTTCAAGTCTATTATTGAGTAATTAATGTGCTTGCTTGTTGTGATTTCAACTTATGCACATGTTATGTTTGATGAAATGCTAAGCCTATGAATCCTTACATTTACAACCATCACTTATCTTTTCAATGAGACTTGTAAGACATAAACCAACTCGAGTCTCATTAGACCATGGATATAGTTGGATAGGGAGGATTAAGTCGACTTGTAGGTGTTGTACAATCTAACCGATTCGGCTCCGGGACCCAAACCTTCCTAGGATTGTAAGATATAAACCAACTCGATCCATTACAACAATAATTGCTTGCATCTAGTAGGAAACATGTTTGTATGATCAACACCATGAATCCCCTATGACCCCATGACATCCTAGTGCTTTTAGTCATCTGTTTACATTTCTTAGTTTATTGTTTGCTTTACTTTGTTACTTTCATTAGTTTAGAATACAACTACAAACCCCATCAATTATGACACTAGCATAAATCGAGATAGATAGACTTAGAACCCAAAGCACACCGTCCCTTGGATCAACCTCGACTTACCACTAACTAATAGTTTGTTGAGAAATATAAATGTGTTTGATTGGGAGACCCGACGACATCACCCACATCAAAATGGCGCCGTTGCCGGGGATGGTGCTATGTGATTAAGTTCTTGCTTGTTTGTCTATTTTGATTTTGCTTTAACCTTGAGGAACTTGTTCCTCAAGGATTGTTTTTACCGTTTTCTTGTAGTTTCCTTGTTTGTAGTTATATCTTTGTCCTAGTTATGATGATGACCGAAGGCTTGGCACATGGAGTATGTGGTGAATCTTTTGAGTATGACTACCATGGGTATGGGGAGTTTGTGGAGCAAGTTAAAACAACCCTACCTTACAACTCATACAATGAAAGTCCTAACCACTACCCCAAATTTTCTTACCAAAGCCCCCACATCCAACATCCACAACAACCACCCTCCCAAAACCCACTTTACAATCAATGCCAAATGTCATCCTACAATGAACACCCATACCACCAAATTCCCATGTACCCACAACAAGAGAATGAGCATAATCTTGACATGCAAAGTGTGGTTCTCCAAATGTTAAGGGACCAACAAAATCTCTTCATGCAAATGCTAGAAGAGAGCCAAGCTAGGGACAATGTTCTCAAAAACATTGTTACTAATGGTGAGAAGTTGGCAAATCAAATTGCCCAAATAAAAGCCACCCAAATGCTAAATGAATAAGAAGGGGAATATAATGAGGGTAAATAAGAATTTGGATGGAATTATGAAGCTACTCTTGTGAATACCCCACCACCTCCTAAATTTATAAGTATTGAACACCCCATATTCCAACTTGTACCCAACTTTACAAACATTCATGATAGATGTGAATATGAAGATGTTACTTTTGAGGAAGGGGAGTGCTTGATTGATTATGGACCAAGAGTGGATGATGAATTGAAGCATGATGAAGTTGGGGTGGAGAGCAATGATGAATGTGAGTTGAAGGCCAATTATGAGACAAGCACTTTGTCTAAATTGTCTAATGAATCTAGCTCACACACTAGCCTTGCTTCTCCAATTTGGGATACCTATGATGATGATGATGATGATGATGAGGAAGACCTCCCACCACAATTTCCCTCTATGACCCATGTAGAGGAAGTGTGCTCCCTTGGCACTTATGGGAGTGAAGGTAAAACTTGGAAAGAAGAGGTTGATGAATTTGAACTTGCTATCTTTGGAGAATTGAGAGGCCAAAAGGAAAACTATGATGTTGGCATCTTTGATCATAGTTTGGAAGAAATTGAAGCTCTTTTCTTTGGAAATGGTTCAAGTTCTAAGGAGGGTCAAGAAGAAAGTGAAGATAATAAAAGCATGAATGACCTCAATGGTGAGAAGTTGACTCCTCCACATCTTATCCTTCAACTATCCCCTCATCAAAGAAATTAGAATTCTCCTTCTACTAATGAAGGATTGATGAATCAATGCTCTATCATCATAGAATTTGAAAGAGATGGTAAAGAGTGGAAGCCTCCGAATGAATATGGGCAATATTTCATACCTTGTATTGACAAGAATCATGGGCTTGTTGGTTTGAGGCATTATAAGAAGCCAAGTGCCAAGGGAAAAACAAATGGGAGAGTGTTCGGCAAGTTCTATTCCAAGCCAAGATGGCTAAAATACGCTTTGACATCGCCAATCTCCTATTTGTGCTTATATGAAGCCCATTCAAAAGCCTTTGACCGGTTATTGAGAGCATTAAGCAACATGGACAACATCAATAATCATGGCAACAAGGAATGAGTTTGGTGGAGTCCTCCCTCAAACCACCATTTGTAAGATATCCTTTCCTTTCACTTTGCATTATATTTCCACTTACATTTAGTTATATACATATACATTTAGCTTGCATTTGTATTATATTTCATATTGCATTTACATTAGTGAGTTCATATAGTATAGTTGCATTGTAATATATCTCACATACTCATATAGATAGTTGCATATAGACTAGAATTCATGCATAGTTACTAATGGCCAAACCTATTCATTTCTACACTAGAAATAGTGTTTAAATCGGTTTGGGGAGGTTTGATCATAGGTGACCATAGTTTACTAGAAATCATGCATCATTTAGTGTAATGTAGATTGCATTCATTTGTTATATATGTCATATAGAATTGCATTTAGTTAGAGCATGCATTCATTCATATCATATCATTGCATTTATTCAAAAATCCAAAAACATGTACTTTCTTTTTCATTCCTACTCCGACATGTACATTGAGGACAATGTCCAAAATAAAGTGGGGGATGGGAATTTATATTCCAAAATGCATAAAAATTGAAAAATTTCGAAAAACCACAAAAATATGTCTTTTAATTTCATAAAACAAAAATCCATAAAAATTTGAAAAATTGAAAAATCAAAAAAATGTTCTTTAATTTAGTAGTGTAGAATTGTATATACTTGTGCTTTTTTTCTCTTCTCACATAGATACAACACTACATTTGAGGCATTAGCAAGGGAAAATGAAGACCGCTTGGTATGATCGTTCTAACCTCTATTTCCCTTCCATTTCTTTTTCATTGTTCATATGAAGAGGATGGGCTTACATGTCAAGGAGGATGTGGTGTATTTTGTTGTTGCGGTTTGTGTATCTATGTGTTGTTAGGAGTTGCATTTAGCTTATTTGGCATACTAGTTGGTAGAAGCATATGCATTAGGATGTATAAATGTTAGTTGCATCATGGCATGTAGTTTGCATGGTTATAAAAATTTTGTGAAACCGTCTACTTGGGAAGCTTGACAAGTGTATATAGGTCCTAGTAGATGCTTTTTCTTCTTAAGACTTTGCTTGTTAGAATACTTGTAAAACACCCTAGGATGTGTCATGCTAGTATCCTTTGACCCATGGATTAAGGCCTAGTCAAAAGTACCTTGTGGTGTGATAACTCCTTGGCTACCGTTTATTCCAAGGTGACCCTTGAAACCATGAAACCATCATTCATCCATGTTCTACCACATTTTTGTCATCAAAGGGAATGGGCTCAAAAAGAAATCAATTAGAGTTCAATGAAATGAAAAGTGAAAGAAAGTTTGCAAAAAAATGCATCAAATGAAAAGAGGAGAAAAAAATAGACTCCTAAAGCTTCAAATATAAGGCACCCTCACTACATATGGGGTGACTTTGAAAATGTTCAAAAGAAAAATGCAAAAAGTTGAAAAGTTGTCAAGTTTTGAAAAGCCAAAAATCAAAAGAAATCTCAAGAAAGTAAAACTCAAATATCTATTGATCCCTTTATCCATCGTATCCATTTTTATGCATGGTAGAGAGGGGACGACCCTTCTTCTTGTCTAGGCAAGAGGGGGAATTCCGCGATCCTCCAGTGTTTCTAACACCATAGGGAGTCTACTCTTGACAAAAGCATTTAACGATTGAGGACAAAGGTACCCTAGCTTGACACAACTTGGAGGTGATTTATTGGTATCCTTTTAGGCTTAGTAGTTTGAAGAAATTGTATCTATGAAGGAGTGTGTACCCTTGAATTGCTTCCCTTGTAGATAATTTCCGCCACTTGGATGAGGAAAGTGGCTATTCTTTTGTAGATGCATCCATTACTTGTTTTGCGTGCTTTAATGTTTGGATGTGTCACCATTTTGGCAAGACCCACCTTGCCTTGCAAGAAGGCATCCTACCTCATGGCTGTCTTGTTGTGAGTTGAAGGGCCGGAGTGAGACCCGCTAATTGTCTCATATCGGTTATATTATCAGGATAGTTTAAATAAAAGTCTAGTTTTTGTCACCTCTTTACTCGGGACGAGTAAAGGTTCGGTTTGGGGATATTTGATGTGATCATTATTTGCGCACATTTTGTCCCCTAATTGAGCCTATTTTTCACACTATTATAACATTCTATGGCCATTTTATCCGTCAAAACCTTCCTATTTGCTTTTCTAGCGCTTTTCGTATGTTTTGTAGAAAAGGAGATAATAAGGCGGAAATTCCCGCCTTTCGTGCATATTTGGAAGATTATTGATGATATTAGATGGACTAGTATGAAGAGGAAGCAAGAATGATGACCAAAGATGTAGGAATAAAGTGTATATAGAAGGATCAAAGGGTTAAAAGTAAGAATGACGAGAGGGAAGGCATTACAATAAAAAATCGCTCGAAAACCGAACCAAGGGTTGCTCCTTTGGCTCTGAAAATATGCTAGATGGAACGGCATCGAAAAAACAAGTGATCTAGGCTTTTGAATCACTCCAATAGGAGTCCGGATGAGAAAATGACGTCCGTTTTACAATCCGAGCTCAAACAAAGAAGCTGTTCGCCAATCCGCGCGTCCCGAGACAGAAGACGCCCGTCTTCCTCACAAGACGCCCGTCTTCCCCACAAGACGCCCGGGCAGAAATCACCAAATCCGCCCGTCCCGTGCTAAAGACGCCCGGATTCCCAGGCAGACCCATTTCGTCTTCTTCAAGCTTCAAGGAAGGATGCACATCTTTTTCTAGAGACAGGAGTCTCCCTAGAGACCGGAGTCTCCCTAGAGACCGGAGTCTTTCCAAAAAGACCGGCGTTTCCTCAATAAGGGACTTAATCGTCATTTAAGCCCTTAGTTAACCCTAAATCTTACACCTAATCCCCACTATATATACCCCATTTGTAATAATCAAACCATCAAGTTTTCATTAGGTTAATTCAATCCTTCTTTAGATTAGATTAGGAGTAGATTAGAATAGATTGCTCTTTAATCTTTCCACAAATTACACATTAATCTTTCCTCAATCATTGTTCAAGTCTATTATTGAGTAATTCAAGTTTATTACTTTTGGGTAATTGAAGATTATTGGGTTTATTGGGAGATTGACAACCTTCCATCAATCATCAAGTTCTTCTATTATTCTTTGCATTATTATTTTGGAATCTCCATAGGTATAATTCTCTTAATCCTTATTTTAATTATTGTTAATCTTTCTTACTTGTTCATCATGTTTGGCTTTGTTAGTATGATTGACAACCTTATTAACATGTTAAACTTGATCATGAGTGAGTAGTTTACTTAGCTAGGATTAATGGGTAATTAGGGGAAATAAACATGGGGAATGATTCATGCTTAATCTAATATGATTCCATAATTAATTTGCTTGCTTGTTGTGATTTCAACTTATGCACATGTTATGTTTGATGAAATGCTAAGCCTATGAATCCTTGCATTTACAACCATCACTTATCTTTTCAATGAGACTTGTAAGACATAAACAAACTCGAGTCTCATTAGACCATGCATATAGTTGGATAGGGAGGATTAAGTCGACTTGTAGGTGTTGTACAATCTAATCTATTCGGCTCCGGGACCCAAACCTTCCTAGGATTGTAAGATATAAACCAACTCGATCCATCACAACAATAATTGCTTGCATCTAGTAGGAAATATGTTTGTATGATCAACACCATGAATCCCCTATGACCCCATGACATCCTAGTGTTTTTAGTCATTTGTTTACATTTCTTAGTTTATTTTTTTCTTTACTTTGTTACTTTCATTAGTTTAGAATACAACTACAAACCCCATCAATTGTGACACTAGCATAAATCGAGATAGATAAACTTAGAACCCAAAGCACACCGTCCCATGGATCGACCTCGACTTACCACTAACTAATGTTTGTTGAGAAATATAAATGTGTTTGATTGGGAGACCCGACGACATCACCCACATCACTGGTCCACCTCAAATTGGGATGGACTACACTTTGATTATTGTAATAGGAACCCCCTCCTTGCCTATATTGCTGAAAGGCAAGGACTTGCTCCTTCTCTGTCAGACAGTCAACAACAGTGTGACTGTCATTGCTCCCGCATCTTTCACAAGTAACAGTCTCTTGTCTAGTCAACAAATGAACCATCTGTTGATCACCAGCAGCTTGCAATTCTAACTTATCAAAACAGGCGTTCATGGCTTCCAGGTGAGCCACAACTGTATTATCAACCGAATGCACTATCCGAATGCCGTCCCTCGGGTTCCCATACTCAGCACAATGGGTCGCCATCTCCTCAATAATACCCCATCCCTTATCATCATCGTTATTCTTTTGAAATCGCCCATTGGACGAGGCGTCAAGTATAACACGGTGGTTATCATACAACCCATTCTAGAACTTGTCGCATAAAAACCACTGATCAAAACCATGGTGAGGAAGAGACCGCACCAACTTCTTGAACCGACACCAAGCCTCATAAAAATTCTCATCATGTGCCTGTTTGAAACTCGTAATCTTTCCTCTCAGCTGATTGGTACGTTGTGGAAGAAAGTACCTTTTATAAAAGGCAAGAGCAAGGGTCTCCCAGTTGGTAATACTGGCTGTAGTACGATTAAGATCAGTGAGCCACTCCCTGGCTCCATCGGTCAGCGAAAAAGGAAACAGGACTTCCTTTGTCTTGTCTAGAGTCACTCCCTTAGTCGTGGGAATGGTAGATAAATAGTCACTAAAGACCTCCATGTGTTTTCACGGATCTTCACCCGCCACACCCCGAAACAAGTTCCTTTCGACCAAATTAATGTAAGACGATCTAATATCGAAAGTATTACCATCCTCTGTCGCAAGCTTAAAACCTTTGGGAATCGAGGCAGCTGTAGGCTCCGAGTGACTCGCAATATTAGGCATCTTTACTAGCTTGATAGCAGAAATAGAATTGTCTTCTTCACAAGACGGATCTTCTGCGAAAAGAAAGTGTTGTAGCTCGGGTTCAAAAGTACTCAAGTCTTCTTATTGAATCTCTCTTTGCAGTCTGAGTCTATGCCATAAAGATCTCTCTAGCTCAGGATCAGCAGGGACTAATTCTCACCTGTTAGACTTGGGCATACACAATACTGAAAGAAATAAGCGAGAACTATCTCAAGGAATAAAAATTCCCTGAGACGGATAAAGATAAACGAAAAAGCAAGACAGATAGGGCTATTGCCTCCCCGGCAACGACGCCAAAATTTGATACTATCGTTTCTGTACCAAAAATAAAACCTAAATAAAACTAACAGAAGATAGTGATAAGTAGGGTCGATCTCCACAGGGAGGCAAGATATCTATCCTTAGCCTGTCTATCTAGGTCACAAATGGGGTTTTTTTAATTTGATTTGCTAAACTACTAAAGATTTAAAGGAAAGAGAAATAGAGTAAGAGCAGTAAAAGTGAGAAAATATGAAAAGAGTGATCAAATAAGAGAAAGTATGCCAGGATTTCGGTTCACCATGGTAGTCTATCGACTCAAATGCAAATAGCCTAGATAATCTACTGTGAGAAGGGCATGGGAAAGGTCCTTCCGGTCTGCTATCCACCCTAGAATTCCACTAACTTAACTTCCGTCCTCATTACGGTAGTCTACTGTTCATAGTAGGCCTGTTTATTCCAATCTTTCGATCCAGGAACATAGTTAACCAGATAATGTAATTTAGAAGCATGCACTCAACTAAATTGGTGTTACAGTTATATTGCTATGGGGACATATTCTCACATTTAATTATCTAGCCTATTCGCTACATCGTCACAATCTTAACATGGATTCCCTAGTCCTAACATAAAGAGAATTAGCTACTCATGTTCTTAATGTAATTAACAAGAACAACAAAAGATGTGCTAATGGAATACATGATGAAACGATGATAATCAAGCATAAATAAGACAAGGATAAGAATAATAATGAAAGAACAAGAAATTAATGCAAACAAAGTATTAAGATTAAGAAGAAAAGAATGATTACAATCTTAAAGAATCCGGCGTATAGAACAATCCTCAAAGCAAAGTACGAGATTAAGCAGTAAAGTAGTTCAGAGATTAAGAGAAGTAAAGAGTGGTAAAGAGTTGTAAAAAGTATGTTTATTAACCTAATTACGACTCCCTTATATAGGGGAGCGAAAATTAACAAAACTAAACCTATCACGGATTAAATCAACCAGTGTAAACTATCAAACCCCTCGATCGAGCTCTTTCAGATCACTTGATCGAGGTCTTCTCCAGCAATTGTACTCGATCGACCACTTACGGCTCTCGATCGAGTAACTCCCAATAAACATATTTCGATCGAGCTCTAAGAACTGCTCGATCGACCTCCTGTTCCAGCCAAACCACTCGATCGACTCATAATTCCACTCGATCGAGTGGATATCCTATGCATCAGCCTCAAATACGTCATTGGCAGCTTCGTAGACCTTCCTTCACGCATCTCGAGGTACTAGTCTTGCTCGAATGACTCCGTCTCCTTACTATGCATGCTAAATGGGACGAATAATGGCCGATTCCGCTACTTTCAGGTCCATATCTGCAATAAAGGCAAAACGAACCAAAGTACCCAATTCGGGGCATTTTGCAATACATAACGATACAAAAAGGCATAGAAATGCGTGCAATAAAAGGCTAAAAATTCTATATAAATTGCACGTATCAATAATCATCACACAATAACATAAATAACAAAACTCTTTAAAACTTAATTTTTTCTCATAAAATTATTACGAAACAAATTCGTGTTATAAAGTTTAAGCTAAACACATCGGCATTATAATATAATGTCACTTAGACATTAACAATGAAATGTAAAACAAATTTACATAATTATACGGCAAGTACACAACTTGTATTTTATAACTGAGGGGAAAACAAAACTACTACACATACAAAGCTACTACACATATGACTATACATGTGATAAGTCACCTCAGTTCATAACATTAATGTGATTTCCCGTAAATTCATAGTATTTATAAGAATAAATTGTTTAATTCGAATAATTAATTAATATCATTTATAAATTAGACGGAATAATTAATTAAATTGTTTGGGCATCGGGAATTAGCATTGGGCCATGTGATTTCTAGATGGGCCGAATATTCGGAGCTTGAGTATATGTAATTATAAGACATGGTATTGGTTAATACGAATTAATAATAATAAATTATGTGTTTTCCTAAATCTAGTCAATGTTCTTATGACCTAGCATATAAATAGATGGTAAGGGCACCATAATAGTCTTCAATCACCAATCAACCGTAGAAGTGCATAAGGAAAGAAAGAGGAAGATAATTTAGAACGATAGTCAAAGCAAGGTAAGACCGTCTCGCAAATTTCTCAATTGATTACATGTTGTTCAACCGTACAAATTAGAGCACCATTGACCACTTTATTGACCACTATATGACTCGTGTTTCTGACCCTCGGATGACCTTGGACCACCGTGACTTTGGCAAGACCCTTCCATGACCGTCATTGACCGGACCCTGGTGGTTTTAGGGGTGTTAATTGGACGAGTTGGGGATGCTGCGGGATTGGTTGTGGGGATAGTAGTGGGTAATTGAACCCTTAATCGGACTCAACTTGACCTGGGTACGGTGGGGTTGGGACCTGGGTGGTTAGTCGACTAAGGTAGGTGGTTGAGGGCGGCCGTAGGTGGTGTTTTGTGCGGTAGTTGGCCGAAATTCGCAAAAAATAGGGGAAAAGCAAGGGACGGGTTTGTGCTTGCGTGACTATCTTAAGACAGTTGTTGTGACCGGGTCTGTTAACCCAACGGGAAGATGGGACAATCCCTGGAATCACCGTGGGACAGTGGTATCAACGGTGGTGGCCAGAGGTAGTATGGTGGGTTGTGGTTGCCGTGGTTACTAGTTTAATATGGGGTGGTTGGTGCAGTTGTTGTCGTTTGTCAGGTCGTGTGTAATTATATTTGTTTTTGTTATCGTTGGTGGTGGTGGTGGTAGGGTACATGGTTGTTGTTGTTGGTGGTGCTGGGTATGGTGGAGGACGGTGACGGCTGGTAAGGTGGTGTTATGGGTGGTGGTTGTGTTGATTGCTAAGCTAACTATGTGTATAAGGGAGAGTGTTAGTGGTTGTTGTTGGTGTAAGATGGGTTAGGGTTGGTTGGTGAGGACGAGTTGGGCGGTGGACAGAGGTGGCTCACTGTAATACCCATCCTTTTAGGGACCCGTTGACTGACGTTGACCGACCTTAGTTACATGTATTAGTCTTTAAGGAAACCTTACGAGCGATGACTTGTGACGTAGCAAGCTTTGGGTGTGCGGTACTCGATTTAGTCGAGGCCACTCGATCGAGTAGCCTTGAGGCTCGATCGAGTAGGGGCCACTCGATCGAGTAAGTTAGTTACTCGATCAAGTAGCGTCTTTTCAGCGGGGATTTATAATCGTGTTTTGGTAGAATCGCAAATCATTTAAGCCTCTTCCTAAAAACCTAAAACTCGTCTCTCCTTCTTCCCTTCACCCTAGTTCCTTCCATGGAAGCCTTTGAGGATGCTTGTGCCGTAGGGATGGGTTGCTTGAGTCGGGTAGCGGTCTTGACGCTGGTATGCTATACGTAGGTATGTCATCGTCAACGTCTTTGTCGTTGTTGTTTTCAGTTAGGGTTATAGTGGTTATGATAGGTTATTGTACTGTTTATATAGGTGTGTTGCTTTCTTGGTTGATGTCGTGTGATTGATCGTGGAATCGCTTCGGTTGGCTAAAGGTAGGTTCGCCTACTCAGTTTCCGTCGGTTGTCTAGTGTGTCGTTTGTTGTGTTGTTTGTGGCGTCGGTATGATTGGATTGATTGTGATATTGGTTGCTGGTGATTGTGACGGTTGTTGGTTTATATTGTTGATTCTTGTTGTATAACTGTCTGTGATATTCGGGGCGCGTCCCTGGCTGAGTGGAGTCACTTAGGGAAGGGGATGTGCACATTAATTGGACATGGTTATCATTCGGTATGATGAGCGGGGATTTGGTGGGTACGGCTGCGGTCCCCACTGGCACGGCTGGTCCAGTGGACAGTCGGTTACGGTGATTGATCGGAGTGGTGATGGACCGTGGGTATGTTTGTTGTGACTGTTGTGAACTGGTTGTTATTGATATGTTGTCCGCAGTTACTGACCTTGTGTGGTTGTGTCTTGTTTGCTTCTGTTGTGTCTGCTGTGATCCCTTATGGTGAGCAGCCGGTCTTACAGGTGATGTCTTGGAAGTTAGCTGGAGTCTTGGCAGGGAAGGGTCTTTCACAAGTTACGTCAAAGATTGTTCACATAAGGATGTTGAGTTGTATCTTTTGTATCGGTTGTTTTAGTTTAATCACTTGTAATAAATAATAAATGTTCTTTTATCGACTTTTGATGATTGCTTTTCTCGGGCAACCGAGATGGTAACGCCTTTATATGCTAGGGAAGGTCTTGTTAAGGCTCCCTAGTATATGGGGGTGTTACAAAGTGGTATCAGAGCGACGATTTTGGAACCTGTAACAAATGAGTCCAATGAATGTAGTGAGTCTAATAAAATGAACCTGGTGTATGTATTTTGGGAGCACTAGCTGATGTTAGATTTTGGGTGAATAGGCACCCTCATTTCAAAATCATGGCCCCATTATGCTTAAGCCGGTCACTGTTTAAGGGAGTAGGGAGTCGGGAATTATGTGCCTTATATAGTCTATGGTTATGATAGAAAGTGTGTGATAAAGTTATGTTAATACTAGCATCCGTGTGGTGAGAACTGTCAAATCTTGTGGTTGAATAGAGATGGTGAATCGTTTGTAATATGCGCTATTGTGTGTGACATGTGGTGATAGTAGTGTTTGTTCTAAATCGATGGTATTAGTAGTTGATATAGGAGCTTGTGAGTCTTGTATGTGGTAGTAATGTTGATGATTGGCCAGTTGTAAATTGTGTAGTGGTCATTAAGATGGTAGTGGAGCAAATGTGATAGATGAATGGTTGAATGCTTCTGCAATATGGCTTAATTGGGTTGAGAAAGTTGTTTGTCAATTGTTGTGATAAGTTAGTCAATAGTAAACTTGGATGATAAATGAAAGTTGAATGATAGGTGAATGCCAAGAGTGATGTGATTAATAGTTATAATATCGAAGTTACAAATGCATGTTTAGGAATCGTCTTGTTGAGGTCACGATGGTGTGGTTAGAGGTAAAGAAAAAATGTTAGAGGTATTTGTGTTGAAGCTAAAAGGTAGTCCATTGGTTGCATAATAATTGTTATAGTATGAAGATAACAAGTTGAATGAGGTAATGTATTTGTTAGATTGATACGTTGTATTTGTGTAGTAGTAATGTGATGTGAATGAATATATTAACCAGTGCCGATATCCGAGTTCATTTTTGGAATCGACACGCGTTGTTATTTTGCAGGATTCTTTAGTTAATCTTTTATTTCCAACCTCGTATCTAGGCTTGCTTAATCGAGTACGAGTGACTACTATATCGAGTAGACCTCATTCGATCTAGTTAGGAAGCTATTACGTCGAGAAAGTTGGAATTTCCTACGAAAACTCGACCGAGTAGCTCCAACTCGATCGAGTGGCCTCCACTCGATCGAGTAACATTTTTACTCGATCGAGTAAGTGCTACAGTACCCAGGAAATTGCGGGTTCATAACCCTTTTCTTTTGTTCTTTCTTCTCATTCTTTCTTCTTTTCGCAAACCCTAATTCCTAATCACTCTCAAAACCCTTTGATTCTTGTTGATTTTGGTGCTTAAAACTTGGTATTTTAGTTGCTTAATCCGCTCTTGTTTCTTATCCATTGATCAAGGTATGAATACTTGTTCTATTTTGATATTTTAATTAGTAGAAACATATAAGATGTTGGAAATTGTCGGAGAAATCGATTTATATGAATTAAATCTTGCTTCTAATTGTTGCAATATGATCTAGATGTTTTCCTTTGATGATTATTGTTGTTGACTATGCAAAAAATCAAATTAAATTGGATGTTAATATGACTCGAAAATTCTAGGGTTTGAGCTTTTAAATTGATTTTTGGTTATCTTTTAGGTGAAAAAGGGGGAAAATTGAGTAATCTATGTCATACATATCATGTTTAGGGTTGATTTTTGTGATTTTCACTCAAAAATTTGCTTTAAAACTCCTCTTAAAAGTGTCCCAAATTGAAATTCGTCTCATGTTGTTGTGAAATTGGTTTGTATGTAAAGATGTTTTGGAAGTTTGAGTTCTAAAAGTAGTAGTAGTAATGTTAATTCATGCTAAATATGTCAAAATTTTTTTTACAGCTGTAGAGACCGTCTGAAGACCAGAATTGAGAATTTTACTTGTAATTTTGGATTGTTGGTAATAGTGTGTACTTAGTTGCTCTTTTCTATGAACGTACATGAATGTTTTACATGTTTTCAAGTATATATGTGGTTGTATATTTAAGCCATGTGTTGAAAACAGATGCCGAGACCAACCGTGGGAACCAGACAAAGAAAGAGAGGGAGGGCTTCTGTGCCCGAAGTGGGAGAGGGAAGTGGCCCTGTAGTCCCAGCCGTGCCGGAATACCCGTCTGTAGTCTTTGTGGATTTCGCACAAAGGAAGAGGTTTGTGGCTTTGCAGGGCCGTAAGATGAGACCCACCCGCTGTATAGATACGACCCTTCTGACTGACTTGGGGATTCAGACCGACGTTAGGCATATTTTCGAGACCTTGGGGATGACTGGGTTGTATCACCTCCGTAAGCACTCCTATGCTTTTTTGACTCTTGAGTTCATGAGCTCATTTAAATACGAGGCGGTGGAACAAACTGTGGAGTTCCGCCTCATGAACACCAGCTTTGTCTTGACCATGGACTTGTTTACTTCTCACCTTGGCCTTGCTAAACCCGCTAAGGGAGCTCTTTGGGACATACCATCGGAGTGTGGGGTTAGTAGTCTTATGCCTTGTCACTTTGAAGATTTTCCTTCGTGCTTTAACATGTCTTCTTTATGAGAGAAAGGATGTGAGTAAGTTGAACTCACATGAGTTGATGTTGTTGATGGCGTACCTTAACCCAGAGCGGTCTCAGAGAGTGACCTTTAGTGCCCCTGCCATGGTGTGTGCCTTTCTAGCTTTGATGGCCTCGTCTGACACTAGATTCCTGAGTTGTGGTGCCATTGCCACACGTTTTGCAGAGAGGTTGACATCCTTCGAGGCTTCCTTGGCCTATACTCCCTTGACCACCACAGTACCTACCTTAGACCGTCAGTACTTTCTCGACCAGAAATGGTTGAGAACTTTAGCGGATGGGAGTTTAGCATGGAGGGTGTGGGGTATGAGTTGGATGCGGATACCAGTCCCAGAGCATCTCCCAGTGACAGAGCCTTTACCCGCGGCAGTGGTGTCTGCCGACTCTGACGAGGATGAGGAGGAGGGGGAGCGTCCTGCGAGGCAGACGTACCTCATAGACCCGGACATCCTACAGGTTATGCCCAAGCCGAGGAAGGGGGAGAACGAGAGAGCTGAGGAGGACCGGCCTAGGTTGGGGAGGGGACCACACAGAGTGAGGGAGAGAATGGCTGAGACTCAGCCAGAGCAGCCAGCGCCACCACAGTATCAGTTCCCTGGTTACCCTCCCTTTTACAACCCAAAGATGCGTGAGAGCTACCTTGCCGAGAGAGTGTCCTCTACCTTGACATTTGGAACTTGCATGAGATGGCGTATGTTCAGGGTATTGGGACCTCATCCGGTTTGGTGGAGGGGATTCGGGGACAGCAGCGGGGTTTTCCACTCTTATGGGGTGGACATGTCTCCTTGGGGAGAGCCTCAGGCGTACCCCTAAGGTGGTTTGGCCCCTTGGTACGTGAGACTAGATGCTGGAGCCGGTGGTGATGCGGGTCTTGGTGCGTCAGGAGCAGGCACTTCGGGTGGTGGTGGTGATGAGGATGCAGTGATGGATGAGCAGCAGCAGCAGCAGGAGTGATGATACTCCATTTCCTTCTTTTATGTTCGTAGTTTATCATGGATATTAGTTTGTTTTCGGTTGGTACTTTTGGACTTGGTCTATATCGGCAGCCATAAGGCCGTACTTGCATATCTTTGGACTTGGTTTACAGGATTTTTGGGTTAAGTCAGCATCCCGACTCGTATTTATGTGATTATATATCTTGTGTTTGGAGTTCTGGGCACTTTTTGACTTGTGGCAACTCGATCGAGTGCCCCTCACTCGATCGAGTAGCTGCAGGTGTGGCATCTGGGGGGTAATCTAATCTCGGGCTACTCGATCGAGTAGCTAATGGACTCGATCGAGTAGGGCCAGCTGGATCGAGTGCCTGACGAACTCGATCGAGTGTCACTGTTACAGGCACATTTCAAGATTTAAATTGCTTGAATGCTTATATTTTTGATGTTTCTATATTACTCATGGTTGTTGGTGGGTAGTAACATGTTGTAGCTTCACGGTTGGTCATGTTTTAGCTTGTGGTTGACTTATGAGTGAAATTTTGTGCGATATAGGTGCGTCGGGACAATAAGACATATTGTTGCGGGAACTTGGCATGCAAGTGGTGTTGTTTAAGTTTATATTTGCATATATATCTCTATGTTTTGCGAGTAAGGGTTATGTAATGTCAAGAGAGTGTTATTTCTGTCATGGGTCGGTTATGGATTTTAATCACTTCACGCAGTTTTAACGGTATTTGTGTTACCTTGTAATCTTCATGCGGGTACCATCTGTCGTGATTTAATCGAATACTATGTTTATAATATTCTCACTTGTTTCGTATGGTTGTATAATATATAATTAGTGGGTTGCTGCTAGTTTGTCACAATGTATAAAACCGTGATGTAGTCCGTAATTTCAGTGGTTTACATTTGTATGAGTTGTAATCAGGTAATGTCCGTTAGCAAGTAATGTTCACGTAAATCAATATTATTTTGGTGGCTTATGCGTAATGTCAAAGTAGTGTTGTTTGTGTCGGTCTGAGGGACAATGAAGTGGTTTGATGGTGAACTTCGGGGACGAAGTTCCTTTTTAGAGGGGAAGAGTAATGTCTCACAAGAAAAATGATGTAATTATAACAATTTTTCGGTATTTTGTGGTATTTTAAAGTATGTGATCAATTACTTGAATAGTTTCATATGTATGTTGTGGTAGCTTCATGGTGGTTGTAATGCATTTGAGTAAGGATTTATAACATTTATCGAATGAAACAGCATGTTGTACACTCAATTTTCAGTAATTATTTGTTATATTGGCTTGAGAATAAAATGTTATTGTCAATTGAAGAGTTGTCTTGAGTAAATTGTGGTGTGGTTATGGTGATAGAGTGGTATGAACCGGGTATTATTGCAAATTTATGGCAGCGCCGTTATTCTGTAGGATTGTATTGGTAATTTTTGGCCAGTGTTGAATGGAAGTATAGTCGCGTAGTTGTGTTAATGCATGTCTGAATAATTTGATGTAGTAGTATAAGTGATAGTCGAGTTGATCGTATTGGTGTATGATATGTGTGCTGTAGCTCAATAGGAAGTTAGTAGTTGTTGAGGTTTGAGGTGTGACGTGTGTTAGGTGGTTGACGATGATGATGTTTGATAGACATACGTAGTGAGATAATATTTCTAAACAGTTTTGTTGACCTGTGTCAGGTAAACGGTGGTGTAGACTTTAGTTCTTTGTCGTGCGGTTCGGGAGAGGATGAGCCGAACTTCGGGGACGAAGTTCTTTTTAAGGAGGGAAGACTTTAATACCCGTCCTTTTAGGGACCCGTTGACTGACGTTGACCGACCTTAGTGACATGTATTAGTCTTTAATGAAACCTTACGAGCGATGACTTGTGACGTAGCAAGCTTTGGGTGTGCGGTACTCCATCTAGTCGAGGTCACTCGATCGAGTAGCCTTAAGACTCGATCGAGTAGAGGCCACTCGATCGAGTAAGTTAGTTACTCGATCGAGGAGCGTCTTTTGAGCGGGGATTTATAATCGTGTTTTGGTAGAATCGCAAATCATTTCAGCCTCTTCCAAAAAACCTAAAGTCGTCTCTCCTTCTTCCCTTCACCCTAGTTCCTTCCATGGAAGCCTTTGAGGATGCTTGTGCCGTAGGGATGGGTTTCTTGAGTCGGGTAGCGGTCTTGACGCCGGTATGCTATGCGTAGGTATGTCATCGTCATCGTCTTTGTCGTTGTCATTTTCAGTTAGGGTTGTAGTGGCTGTGATGGGTTATTGTACTGTTTGTATAGGTGTGTTGCTTGCTTTGTTGATGTCGTGTGATTGATCGTTGAATCACTGCGGTTAGTTAAAGGTAGGGTCGCCTACTCAGTTTCTGTGGGTTGTCTAGAGTGTCGTTTGTTGTGTTGTTTGTGGCGTCGGTATGATTGGATTAATTGTGATATTGGTTGCTGGTGATTGTGACGGTTGTTGGTTTATATTGTTGATTCTTGTTGTATAACTGTCTGTGATATTCGGGGCGCGTCCCTGGCTGAGTGGAGTCACTTGCGAGAGTGGCTTCACGCCCTAGTTTCGCCCTCCATGGAACCCTCCACGGGAGGGGATGTGCATATTAATGGGACATGGTTATCGCTCGGTATAATGAGCGGGGATTTGGTGGGTACGGCTGCGGTCCCCCACTGGCAGGGCTGGTCCAGTGGACAGTCGGTGACGGTGATTTATCGGAGTGGTGATGGACCGTGTGTGTGTGTTTGTTGTGACTGTTGTGAATTGGATGTTGTTGATATGTTGTCCGCAGTTACTGACCTTGTGTGTTTGTTTCTTGTTTGCTTCTGTTGTGTCTGCCGTGAACCCTTATGGTGAGCAGTCGGCCTTAGTGGTGATGTCTTAGAAGTTAGCTGAAGTCTTGGCAGAGAAGGGTCTTTCACAAGTTACGTCAAAGATAATTCACATAAGGATGTTGAGTTGTATCTTTTATATCGGTAGTTTTGGTTTAATCACTTGTAATAAATAATAAATGTTCTTTTATCGACTTTTGATGATTACTTTCCTCGGGCAACCGAGATGGTAACGCCTTTATATGCTAGGGAAGGTCTTGTTAAGGCTCCCTGGTATATGGGGGTGTTACACTCACGATGGGAGTGGTTACGGGTAGGTGTTGGTGTCGGGTTAGGTTGGAAGTTATGAGTAGGTGTGGGTGTTTGGGGACGGGTCAAGGGGAATACTAGACTCGGGTTTCGTAAATTGAATCGGGATTATTTTAGTTGAGTCGGGTTGAATTTAACTAGTTAATTAGTAATTGTTGGGTTGGGTTTTCAAGATGGGTTTGACATGGGTATAAGGGAGTGTGACTCGGGTTGGGGAAGGTCTTGACTCGAGTTTGTAATATTTGAAGCGGATTTTTGAATATCGTAATGCAATAATAGTAATAATAATAATGAATAATGAATATAATTTATAAATTATTAAATAAGAATAATGAATTAATATTAATAATAATGGAATAATTATTTATGTTAGGCGACGGAATTGTTGGGAAGCGTTATTTTGATTTCTACTTATTGGATTCGCTTTGCTAATTACTTGGATTTGCTTTGCATTAATTGGACTTACTGATCAGGTAGGATAATCTACTCATTTTAACTATGTTTGATTGAGATGGCTTGAGCATGTGATATGGTAATTGTTGATGATTCTGTTGTTGAGATTGATATATTATTACGAGATGGATTATTATTATTGGACTAAGCTATTATTGTGAATTGGTCGAGTATACTTATAATATATATATTGTATGTTGAGATTTGGATTAAGAGGATATTGGGCGGCCCAGGCTGGTTCTGCAGACCATGTCTCTGGTGGATAATGTGAATGGATATTGGACTGCCCCAGGCTTAGTCTCTGGTGGATAACGTGTATGAATAATTGGAAGGCTCCAGGCTTAGTCTCTGGTGGATAACGTGGATAGTGGATGTTGACATATGACATGTTGACAGTTGCGAATTTGTATTGTTGCTTTGTTATTATGATGTATTTTATCCTACTCAACCTCGTGGTTGACAATGTATTCGTGAACACCTGTGATGAACCGTAACCGCGGAGCTGATTTGACAGGTACTTAAGATTAGCTGACTTGGGATCTTATGGGAATGCGTGAGGACTCAGCCAGTTTACCTAGAAGTCTAGATCATATAGTTTTGTTATTCACTTTATTTATTTCCGCTGCGAGTTGTAATTAATTGAATTATCTAGTTGGTTAATTGTAATAAATCTTTATTCGCTAAATTTTAATATAAAGTACTATGGTATTGATTTACTTTGTTATTCACTACCTCGGGCGACCGAGGTGGTAACGCTCTCATTTACTTGAGAGGCCTAGCTAAAGGCTCTTAAATAAATGGGGGTGTTACAATTACTACCCAATTAATTAATATTATTGTGTCAAATGATAATAAGATCATACAAACCTATTGTAAAAAAAAAAAAAAAAAAGTGTACTATAGTCTATAACTCATATCCACCACATTTTTTATTATTAAACAAAAAAAAAAAAACTGGAAGGTTCTAGTACCACCACATGTTAACATTAATAATAAAAAAAAACTTAAAGCACAAAAGACAACCCCCTTACCCCTCGTCTTATTTTTGAAAGAAACACAAACAACATCTTCAATAATGATAACGACAGAGAACCCATCTCTATTTTTAAACATAAACAACGAATCGAAAAAAAAAGTTCAGACAGAAGCAAATCCGAAGCAACTGTGTTCCACCTCGACCAGAACAACCACACCGTACTCAGATCGGCGCCGGACAAGTCAATTGAGCTAACTCACGTGCTCAACGCTCCATAACCGGTGTCGGTTCGTGACACACACACGCCTCTGTTTGGCATCAAATGGTGGTTCGTGACACACACACAAAGCCTGCCCGTAACTTATGGGTCATTTGTGACAGTCACACAGACCGAAGACAAAGATCGGGTAAGGATCCAATTTTAGACAACAAACAGGCGGGTTGTAACTTACTGTGTAAATTCAACATATGAACAATTGATATGTAAACATTATTAGTGAAATCATCAGTTTACAAAAATTTATCAGGGGCTGTCGGATAACATGATAAATAAAAAAACGAATTTTGATTTTAATCATGTTATTTAGAGTCGGGACAGAAGCCGTAACACGATTGACTCTCATACCACTGTTAGAATATGCGTACCTTAATAGCGGAATGGTACAAAGATCGACGTGCCGATGTCTGCCCACGAAAAACCCGATACCGATGGCTACTAGAGTCACCGTAGGTAGTTCACACCCCAAATTCCAAAAGCTCAAATGATAGTGGCTTTGTTGTGATTGTATGTTACTCTTATTGTGTTTTTTGTTGTTGGATGGATTATGCTTAGATCATACCACTATTTATAGTCTCATAATATGTGAGTTACAACAAGGAAATTTATGGACATTTATGAGCATTGAAACATATTCAGTTTCTCAATTGCTTTAGTCACAATCTCAGCCATAACGGAGATTATATGACTCTTAGAATTTGTAGCATTCACCACATTGATGGCCATTCAAAATTCAATAAGAACCAACTTTATGATTTAGTAGATCAACTCTTTAAATAAAGTTCTTGGCGATAATTTTAAAAATAAGAACTATTATTACTAATGCTCTTAGAGCCCTAAATTAAGGTATTTACGTAGACATAATTATAAGTTTAATAAACCAAAGTAATCAAATTTGTTGTACTAGTAACGCGACACATATGCATGATATATATATAATTCACAAATTGTTAGATAGAACGGTCTCTTACCATAAGACCTTCCATTAGATCAACCCATTAACTAAAAGACCCAAAATTCGTTTGTGAGTTTAATACATTTTATTTACCATTTCTCTCCCATTAAGCTCTCTCCTCTTTTGTTATACCTCATCTAAAAAAATCTTTTCATCATTTTTTCATCTCTCTATGTCCCCTAATTAGATCATGAACAACATGCACAGTCAACCATTTTATGCAATTTTGATTTGTTGGTGAAGATGACAAAAAAGGTAGCTTTGTTCATAAATTTGTAAATCTGTAAGTTTCTATTTATTTGTATTTTTTATTTTGATTGATGCTTTAGGTTGGAGACTAAAGATTTTGTGCAAGTACTCTTTGTTTAAAACTGGTAGTGTACCAGTTAACATCATATGAGTTTAAGTTGAAAATTTAGGACTTTCAGTTGTGAGTTTTGAATATTATTAAATTAAAAATCGTGTCTTTAGATTGAAAACTCGTAATAGTTTATACTTGGTAATTGGTGTACAAGAATCTTGGATCAAAAGCATAAATCTTCCGTGAAAGTGAACCTTTTTCTTTAAGAAAAACAAACTATTGATTTTAAATAGGCAATTTAAGGTTTTAAATTGAAAATCTAAGGCTCTTATTTTAAAAAATTAGGTCCCGAAATCTCATGTATGCTTTTAACTTGAATAAAATGGTCGATTTTGATAAACTATTGTTGTTGTAGTCACATCTTATACGGAGCATCTTTGTTGAATTGTTTGATAAGTCCATTTTATATATACTTTAACTCCCTATTTTAGCTCGGTTTATTTGATTATTAGTGTATTTGTGAGCTAATTCCGTGTTCTAGGTGTTTTTGTTCGTATTCATTGTATTTTGTAGGAAATGAAGGCGTTGATAGCTTTTTCCCGTCAAATTAGAAATTACCTAAGTTCACAAGGCTAATGAGAGCAAGTTTTGACCATGCAAAGTTGTTTCGGGAAGCATAGAGGCATTTTGGGAAAAAATTGGAAAACCCGAACAAGCGAAAATCAATCTTGGTTGGTGGATATGTAAAGAAATGAAGTTCAAGTAAAATCCCAAGACATATGCATGCATTGGGTGCCATAGGATGCTTAAGATGCCTTATAGGACTCTTAAACACACTAGCATAGGATTCCGCATCACCATAAAGCAAAGAGTTAAGACGAAATTAAAACAAAAATGAGAAAACCCACGACCCCGATCAGGGTGGGTGGCCCCGATCGGGGCTTCCTTTCCTTGAGTTGTTTATGTTACACCCCCTATTCCTATATAAGGAGGTTGATCCGACACTTCATATACACTTCTTACACCACTTTTACATGTTTTTAATACACTATTTCAAGTTCTTAATATAATTTAGATTAACTTTCCCTTTAGCATTTCCTTTATGTTATAAGCAATTTCATTCAAGTTATATACAATTAGATTTCAAGTTATTTCCATTTGCTCTATCTTGTTCTTCATTTCCAAGTTCATTTCCAATTGTTAAGGTAATCTTATTTCAAGTATTGTTTTGTTATTAATTTGTCATTTACTTTACTAGTTAGTATATTCATCTTTATTATATCATTTGTCATTAGTTTAGTTTTCATTCTGCATGAGTAATTCACTAGTCGAGGGTTTAAGGGAGCCATGCATGAGTAGTTTTTGCAATTGTTGAAATATGATGTTTTAATATCAATTCATTGTTTCTTTAACATGCTTCTATTGTTTTGTTAGTCTTTGATTATTGGCCATAACCCTTGATTAAATTTGTTAATTCAATTTTATAAGTCGAGAGGCACGAAAATGAATTAGAATAAGTATGTTTTAGTAGACCGACCTAGCCATAGCGAGAGCTCGTTAGGACCCGTTCTATGGTTGACAATAAGGCCGA
The DNA here is from genome assembly GCF_048544455.1 of Silene latifolia. Taxonomy (NCBI): domain Eukaryota; kingdom Viridiplantae; phylum Streptophyta; class Magnoliopsida; order Caryophyllales; family Caryophyllaceae; genus Silene; species Silene latifolia. The sequence continues at coordinate 437,919,047 of NC_133538.1, read as the reverse complement.
GAGGTGGTTGTCATAAGACCTAAAAAATTATCTTTGTTAAGCAGTTCTACTTTGACATAACCATTTACATATTTGCATGTTTGACCCGACCTCCCTTGACTCTTTCTTTATCATTGTTTTACAAACCCAATCAAACATTCATACGATAACCAACCTCGATAGAATTCACTCCATGATAACTTGTTTAGCAACTCCCGACTCCTTGTGTTCGACCCCTATTACTACATTAAATTGTGTCTAGGGTAATTTATCTCTATAATAACCCGACCCGCTTCCGTCGTAACACAACCCCAATAAGATGGGTGTGCACTTTTGGGCCCATTAGTTTGTCCTCACTTAAGGCCAAAAGCACAAGGCCTTGTTACTAAGTGGTGAATGGAATCCTTTATAAACATATCACAAGCTCCTAAAATTCCCGATGTAGGACAACTTACTCTCAATCATCTCTTGGAGTGTTACAATCTCTGATTAGGTGTGCGACAAAGCCTATCAAATTTTGGCACCGTTGCCGGGGAGCACGGTTTTGTTTGCTAATTAGTTGTTGAATTTTATCTTGTTTTATTTTATCTCGGGGAACACTTATTTCTTGGGATCTTCTCACGGTTTCTTTGTGGTTTTAGTGCCTATTTTGTAGGTAATAAAGCTTGGCCTTTCATAATAAATGACGGATTCATCCCACAACTCAAATATGAGCCTTTTCATGACTATCTTGCCCGGTTCTACTATTTTTGCGATGGTCTCATCTCCCTTGGATATTTTCTTGACGGGGATTACTTGGGTTATTTCGTGCTTGATAACATGGATTTTGAGACCCGAGAAATGGCTCTAAACTTGAGTAATGGGGGTATCTACAAAGTCAATTACGGGAGGAAGCATGTAATACTCCACTGAACCGAAGACGTTATTCGGGTGGGGCAACCCCTTGAAGAGGTCCATTGATAGGCTTAAAATATGGCTAGTGCTTAAAGGGATTGAAAGTACTACTCATATCTATAAAGTGCACTTTCTTTTCTGGTTATCCATGCGAAAGAACTCCACAGTTAAGCATGCTTGGCTGAGAGTAATCTTAGGATGGGTGACCTCCTGGGAAGGTTCCCGGGATGCGCATGAGTGAGAACAAAATTCGCTGGAAAAGACCCGTGTTGATATGTGGGCCATGTACACAACTTTGGGTTCGGGTCGGGGTGTTACAAGTGGTATCAGAGAAACCCTGCGACCATCTGGTGAGCTTGTGATCTGGAGTACCCAAGCCACCAACCTAGCAGGGAAGGATTCTGGGTTTGGCTCAGCTACAGTCAGATGCTGACAGGCGCAACGAGGACGTTGCGTTCTTCAAGTGGGGGTGTGTAATACTCCACTGAACCGAAGACGTTATTCGGGTGGGGCAACCCCTTGAAGAGGTCCATTAAAAGGCTTAAAATCTGACTAGTGCTCAAAGGGATTGAAAGTATCACTCATATCAACAAAGTGCACTTTCTTTTCTGGTTATCCATGCGAAAAAACTCCACAGTGAAGCGTGCTTGTCTGAGAGTAGTCTTAGGATGGGTGACCTCCTAGGAAGGTTCCCGGGATGCGCATGAGTGAGGACAAAATGCGGTGGAAAAGACTCGTGTTGATCTGTGGGCCATGTACACAGCCTGGCAAGCTACCGTGAGTGACCTCTCCCGACCCTAGGTTTGGGCCGGGGTGTTACATAGCACGCCAATACAATGTGTGGCATATCCAAGAGGAGCCTAAAGTGCTTCAAGCTCGTTTGGAACAACTTTTTCAAAAGGAAGCGAGCCAATGTGAGCTTATTGTTGGAATATGTGTCCTCCGACAATAATGCGATCATAACTGTCGATCATGATGATCACATATTTAAATCTCATTTTAAGAATACATGTGGGATGTAATATTTTACAGTCAACTGGTCTACCTGGTCCACACATATCGATAATGATTGGCTGACTAGAGTTTGACATTACTGTCGTGCGACGGTGGTGATCAGTTGATCCCCTTAGGTCATACCTATAGGGAAATACTCTTAATTGATTATTTAATTAATCGTATGCCGATACGCGTTAATTAAATTGCTTAAAATTGACGGATGGTCTTGTGAGTAAAATTAACGTGTCTTACTGTAATTCGATTATATTAGATACGGCTAAGTAATTAAATTGTTTTATTACTTGGATAAAATTATTGTTTACGAAACAATTGAAATAGAAATTGAATGAATAATTCATTATAAATACAAGACGTTGTAATTTATAATTTGATAAACTTTTTTGGTACAAGTAATTACGAATTACTAGTCGATATTGTATATGAGATATTTTATGAGTATATTGATTTTTAATATGTTAAAAATACATTACAATTTCACATGTCAAGTAACATGTCACATATGTTACAATTGACAAATGACAAAATAAAATGGACCTCCCATTTTATGTCACATGTGCCGAAATTATGGAGGGAGTATAAGGTTTAAATTGTGTTAATTGTTTTAAGTGGAAAACACAATGATAAAAGCTAACTAGTAGCCATACAACCCTATAGCTTTTGAGAAGAGCAACTTTTGCATGCATTGGGCTTAAAAATACTCCCCCTCCAACCGGTTTTCTAGTGTGATGCTAAGAGGTTTTTTCCTCTACAATTATTCACAACTTCAACTAATTTTTCTAGTGTAAGAAAATATAATCTCTCCATAATTTAGATGATATAATCTCTGTATGGCTAGCCCATTATCAAGGTGAATATATTCTAAACCAAGCTAAAATGATACATCATGTAGATGATACAAGACTCAAATTGGTAACCCAAGATTAAACCTTAAATTCTGGAATGATGAACGCAAAGAGTTATCGAGTACTCTTGAAACCATTAGATCTTATGGTATATGCGTATCTTGTATTCAAAGCAAGATGTCTCGTACCTTTTGGTTAAAAAGGAGATCGAGGATGTAAATCATTGATCCAAAATAGGTTGATCATTTTCTTTTACCAACGATTTAAGTTGACGCTAATGTGTTCACTTAATAAGTCAAATAGAGAAATCTTTGAAGAAGTTCAAAGAATCACGATTTAGTCGTGATGCGATTATCAAAGTGAAGACTTTGATATAAGCCAAAGGAAATGTGATATAGTATCACAAATTAATCTCTCTTAGCACGCATTATGGGATAATATGTGGTTGGATAAAGAAATCAAACGCTATTCGATATGGTTTGAACTTCAATCAAGTTACTTTGAGTTACTTGATCCTTTTGGGGATTTTATCATTTTGTCTAAATTATTTTTCCACTAAATCTAAATCGAATCATATGAGATATGAAATGGTAGGGTACCATGTTTGTAAGTTTTCAAAAGAAACAAATGCTCATTTTTCCTTACTATAATCACGAGTACAACGGGTTTCTGGCTCGTGAAGCTGTCTTTCTAGAATACAAGTTTATTTCTAGAAGACAAAGTGGGAGAAATTATTCAAGAGCCACAAATAATGTTATGTCGCAAGAAATTGGTCTTTCTTGGCTACATGAGACGTTTTGTGTAAGACGTTGTTTCTTCAAAACCCAGGAGGTTAAAGTCATCACTTGTTGAAGATGATGAATTAGTGTTACTTTTAGAAAGTAAAGACCTTACAACTTACAAAGAAATTGTTTGATTCAAGTTACTTCTGGAAAGTAATGAATATATGACTTACATGAGAGTGTTTAAGTCACAACTCAATACAAGGCATAGAGCCATGAAAATCCGAAATAAATTTCGAGTGGAATTGTTGGATATCTAAGAGAGATATCAATGCTTGATTGGTGGCAAAGGGTTTTTCACTAGTTGAAATGATTTAGTCTATTTGGATCTTCTTAGGGATTGTGTTTCATTATGATGATATACATAGCAAGTGAATCGAAAACCCACTTCTTCAATTAGAAGGAATGTATTCAATACATGTCTTGAGTTTTGTAGATTCTTGCAATCCTAAGATAATGTGAAACTTAAGAGAGGGTCTTAAGTAGGACATCAATGAGTTGGAATCAATGTTTTGATCATGTTATAAAACTTTTCTCGATAAGTCAAGAAGTTGTGTTTATACATGGAGTTTAGTGGGAGTTACGGTAATTTTAATTAGTCTAATATGTGGATGACATATTGATCATTGGGAATGATTTAAGACTTGGAGATATATAATACATCTTTAATATCCGGATTTATGGATCCACATGATATTAGAATCAAATAAGAAGTCTTATGTTGATAAGATTCATGATTAGTTCAATCGAGTTGAACATATTTGATTGATTCCATTTGTTTCCGCTGCTGAATCAATTAAATAGGAAATGATGTATAACACTTCATATACTTTAAGTATGATGAATTGTTTCAAATCGAATTTAAGTAATAGTTACCAAGTAAGCCATAAAGATTACCCTTAAGTGCTTGCAGAAGCATTTATGTTTGCATGCATAAGATCTAGTTTTATTTTATGACTAAATATATATTTTCATATATGAATATGTTATTTAATGAGATTAAGATTTATAACACTTATTACCTCTCATTATGCTCTCCCAACCTCCCAATGTGAGTCTTCTCCCTCTAACAATTTTGAATTATTGGATGACGATAGACCGACTTTCTTGTTTGAAATTACCCCTATTGTCGTTCCAATTAACCATTCCGTGGAGGAGGTAGTTGACAGACGTGCCATGGATGTTGGGCCCGATTACCATGAAAAGGATGAGATTTTACCCGAGACCTTAGCCCCCTTTGAGAATCCTTCCGTGGAGGATACCATTAACCCTTTTGAGCTTGACAGAGGACTTAGTGATTTTCGTTTAAAGGTTAAGTGGGATGAACCCTCCATTTTTTATGAGTCCTACCACCTTGAGTTTTCATACCACCAATTTGGGACCGTTCATGATTATAATATTTGCACTAACGGTTATTTTTATGGTCTTAAGCATGATGCTCCATCTCTTGCTGACGAGTGGAGTAGTACGGTGGTTCTCTTTGAAATCTCTCATGGGCATTTTGATAAGATTTATCCTTCCTTGCCTTTGATCTTTCATGCTTGTATCTTATCAATTGCTTACATATGCTTGTGTATTGCTCATGCGTAGGAATATGATCAACTTCTAAAGGCGTTGACATGCTTTTTAGAGGACAATGGATATTCATTTCGGAAAATTTGTTTTATTTATGGTTTTTAAGACAATTTACAATTTTTGGACAATTACAATTTCAACTTGGTTTTGATGTAATAGTTAGGACAATAAGACAATTTAGTTTGCTTTAGTTTGTAGTAGCTTGTTATTTGCAGGTACTTTGCTACTTGGATTGGACCTTACCCCGTTTTCAAGCTAGCTTGGGGGAGGCTTCTAAACTTTAGTACGCTATCTTTCCTCCCTTTATTTCCGCATGTGTCATCCCATCTCCCCTTATTGGGTGTTCTTCTTTGTTTTACACATTAAGGACAATGTGTTATTCTAGCTTGGGAGAGGGATTTAGTGTGTCTTGTTATTTAATTGCTTTCATATATTTTAAAAATCCAAAAAAATTTAAAAAAATGAAAAATAGAAAAAATTTCATAAAAAGTGTTTGTTGTGTCCACCCTTTTGTCTTTTGCATAATGTCATTCCTCCTTGCATTTCCCATATTGTAGTTTTTTAAAGCTAATGAATGACGGTTTATTGATGGATGATTGCATTCATGGGGATGTCTTGACATAGTAGGTGGAAGATGAAATTTAAACCAAATAGGCTTGATCTTGACTTTTGAAAAGCCACAAAATGGTAAGGTAAAGCCTCCTTGGACCGGTTCATCCATTTCCGGTCTCACTTAGGTGAGTGTATGTCTCCTTATTGTGTGTGTTATATCAATAACGCACAAGTATGGTTTTTATTTTATCTTTTATGAGCATAACTTTCATAATAGGCTTGCATTTGAAGCCATTCACATTGACATTATTGCCCATTTCTAGCCCCTTCTTACACATGTTTACATCTTATCTAGCTACATTTTAAACTTGCCTACCTTGTTAAGTTATTAGCTATGTCATTGGTGTTAGGGTGCTCATTTGGGATATGCTTAATTTTTAGTCTTTGTGAGCTTGGTTATGCCGAAATTGTTATTTTTCGGAATTGGTTTATGAAAGAAAGAAGTGAAAAAGAAAGATAAGGAAAAGAAAAGAAAAGAAAAGAAAAAAAATGATGAAAGAAAAAAGGAGAATGAAAGAAGCATGAATTGAATTGAAAAAAGAAGAAGTTGAATTTAGAAAACTCTCATGTTTTATTATCATCTTTTGGAGAATTTTCTTATGGTTTGCATTGAAGTTTTTGGGTTTAGGCTCCGTTTGGCAAGACATTTCAGGTACCTGTTTTGACTGAACTAGCTTTTTTGATAAAAGTTTCAGGTAGCTTATTTTTATGGATGTGTTTGGCAAGTAGCTTTTTTGCTTAAATAAGCTACCTAAAATGAAATGCAACCTAGAGTAGCATTTCACATTTCAGGTACCTGATTCTTGGTAATATTACGTTTTTGCCCTTTCAATTTATAATATATTAAATAATTATTATATCCTTTTACGTCATTTTACCAAAATAAGCTACCTTTTCAGTTAGTTTGCCAAACAATTTTTTATATAATCAGTCACCTTATCAACTCCTAATTTTTAGTTACCTTATCAGCTACCTTTTCAGGTTTCAGTTAGCTTTTCAGTTTCCAGGTACCTTTTCAGGTTTCAACTACCTTTTCAGTTCGTTTTACCAAACAGAGCCTTAGCTTCGGGATTGAGCATCCTTTCATTTGGTTGTTGCTAGCTTGACTTAGCTCCACATACCATAATTCATATGTTCCCCTTTCTACCCATTACAAATTGCCTGCTTCTTACCCATTGGCTTCTTTTATATGCTTGCATTTTGATTTTTTTTGACTTGTGATTTGAAATGACTACCATATTACATTGCGGGCACACTCTCATGAGTCGAGGATAGGTGAGTGTTACTCACAAAAAAATCCTTTCACATATAAATGAGTAATGAGTGAATCATGAGAGTCCAAAGTCAAAAAGATCATGCAAGGGCCGAAAAGTTCATGTGAAGTCTTTCATACTACGCCGTCATATAAATCTCATCCATGTTATTGAATTTTTCCATATGCCCATGTTGTTTCGGGATTTGATTCATTGTGCTCTATAGTTACTTGACGGGAATTGCATTTGGAATGGATGATTGTTGCTCGTACCCTTGTCCTTATCATACATTATTTTGTGTGCTTGCTTGAGGACAAGAAAGGGTTTAGCCTGGGGGTGTTTGATAAGTGGATTTTATATATACTTTAACTCCCTATTTTAGCTCGGTTTATTTGATTATTGCACTTTTATTAGTGTATTTATGAGCTAATTTCATGTTCTAGGTGCTTTTGCTCGTATTCATTGTATTTTGTAGGAAATGAAGCCGTTGATAGCTTTTTCCCGTCAAATTAGCAATTATCCAAGTTCACGAAGCTAATGAGAGCAAGTCTTGACCATGCAAAGGTGTTTCGGGAAGCATAGGGGCATTTTGGGAAGAAATTGGAAAACCCGAGCAAGAGGAAACCAATCTTGGTTGGTGGATATGTAAAGAAATGAAGTTCAAGTAAAAGCCCAAGCCATATGCATGCATTGGATGCTATAGGATGCTTAAGATGCCCTAGACAGACTCATAAACACACTAGCATAGGATTCGGCATCACCATAAATCAAGGAGTTAAGACGGAATTAAGACAAAAATGAGAAAACCCACGACCCCGCTTGAGTTGTTTACGTTACACCCCCTATTCCTATATAAGGGGGTTGATCCGACACTTCATATACACTTCTTACACCACTTTTACATGTTTTTCATAAACTATTTCAGGTTCTTAGTATAGTTTAGATTAGCTTTCCCTTTAGCATTTCATTTATGTTATAAACAATTTCATTCAAGTTATATACAATTACATTTCAAGTTATTTCCATTTGCTCTATCTTGTTCTTCATTTCCAAGTTCATTTTCAATTGTTAAGGTAATCTTATTTCTAGTATTGTTTTGCTATTCATTTGTCATTTACTTTACTAGTTAGTATATTAATCTTTATTATATAATTTATCATTAGTTTACTTTTACTTATGCATGAGTAATTCACTAGTCTAGGGATTAAGAGAGCCATGCATGAGTAGTATTTGCAATTGTTGAAATAGGATGTTTTAATAGCAATTCATTGTTTCTTTAACATGCTTGCATTGTTTTGTTAGTCTTTGATTATTGGCCATAATCCTTGATTAAATTTGTTAATTCACTTTTATAAGTCGAGAGGCACGAAAATGAATTAGACTAAGCATGTTTTTGTGGGATTTATCTGTATGCATCCCTTTAACTTATATGATTATAACGAATTTATAAGACGATTACGAGTCATAAAACTAAATTGCATAAACAAAAGTAGAGAATGAAGAAACAACCTTCGGTCCTAGCAAAATCGGCCTAAGAACAATATCGCAATGATATTCACCTATCAGTTGCAACCAAGACGATATGAGATATGCCCTTTGCTTCTTGCTAGAATCGATCCCTAAATTTTCTATAAAATTTTTAGGTTATTTTGTGTTTTTCTGATGAGAGGAGGCTCGGTTGAAAAATTAGGTTAAAGAGAGTGAAAATGATCTCCCCTTTTAACCCTAATGTCACCGAAAAAGAGGTGGAAAAAAATAGAAAATTTTTTTTTTTCTTTTTTTTTTTCTGTCCATTCGGTTTTTCCGAAAATCAAAAATAGGAGGATGAATCCTCTTATTTTTAGATGTTTCCTTAATGTATAAAAATGTGTATCTTTTTATAAATTGTCAATTAAATTGATATGTATTAATAAGACTACACACAACGGCTTGCAGTCGATTTATTAATACCGTTCTATCAACATTTGTACTGACAATATTGTATAATATATACATTAACTATAAATATCGCATATTTATAATTAGCTTATTAAATATAACCAATTACATTTAATTACGAATTAACATATTAATTCGTCCAAGCTTAACATTATATACATTGATTAAATATAACATATTATATTCAATTTACGAATTGTGATTAATTTGTAGCCTAATATTATTTAATCGGCATTAAATAATCGTCTCATTAACACGTTGACTAACTGTTTAGTCATATAAGGCATCAATGTGATTACATTTCCATAACCACATCTCTCAAAGACATCCTTTAGGTGTGACTTTTAGGGACCAGTTGATCACCGCCATCAGTATGATAATAACGTCAAACTTTCTAGCAAGCCAACCGTTATTAAGTAATCGTTAATCAACTGATAAAATACGAAGTATACCCTTGTGAACCTATAAGAGATTTATAAATGTTATCACACTAATTTGTGGAGGACACAAGCTCCAACAGTTTTAGTAGACCGACCTAGCCATAGCGAGAGCTCGTTAGGACCCGTTCTGTGGCGACAATAAGGCTGAGAGGTGGTTGTCATAAGACCTAAACAGTTATCTTTATTAAGCATTTCTAGTTTGACATAACCATTTACATATTTGCATGTGTGACCCGACCTCCCTATACTCTTTCTTTATCATTGTTTTACAAACCTAATCAAACATTCATATGATAACCGACTTCGATTGAATTCACTCCATGACAACTTGTTCAACAACTCCCGTCTACTTGTCTTCGACCCCTATTACTACATTCAATTGTGTCTAGAGTAATTTATCTTTGATTAGGTGTGCGACAAAGCCTATAATTGTTGCAGCCTTGCAAGGTTATTTAATGATACAGGTAAACATGTCATATGAATCATAAACTTTTAAGCTAAAAACAGGTGATTTAAGTTTGAATACTCTTATTTTTAGTTTGAAGACCGGCGGTTTTAGTAGATGACTGTTGATGTTAATCTTCTATTTTCATTAGATCTTTGTTAGAGTAGATAACCTTACTAAACCTAATTAGCTCAAATGGAAGAGCGTGTGTAATACTGTAATGCACAAGTTGTGGATTCAAGTCCCACATTAGCTTTTAAAACTAAGAAATTAAGATGAACAAACTTGCATTTACAACGATCGAGTTTCTAAATTGAAAACATTACGAAGTATATTATAAGTCCAAAACTTAGATTTAAAAAAAATTAAGATTTCGATTTAAAATTTTGTGGTTTCAACCCGAAAATTTTGGGTTTTAATGTTAAAAGAACTACTAGATTTCAAGTTGAACCTTTTAATATGAAATAAATTTGTACCAACTCCTTAGTAAATTTAAAAACTTGTAGTTTTACATTGAAGTCATTGAACACCCAATATACCGTATACAAGGTTTATTTAAAAACTTGTAGTTTCACTTTGATAACTTGAAATTTGTTCACCTATTAACTTAAAACTAGAAGGTTTAATAAGTTAAAACTTATGGTTATAATGTAAAAACCCTTGGTTATTGTTTAGATGATTTTTACCAAGTTAATTGTATTAGGTCAATGCGGTCTTACTCGTTGGTTGCTTGATTGATCGTTTGTATTTGATGTTTAAATAAGGAAATAAAGTACGGAATGTAAATTGACACGTAAGATTTGGTGACGCAGAAAACCCAATGTGGGAACAACCGCGGGAGGGACGGTACCCTGCCAAATATTGCACTATCTTTGAATGGGAGGACGAATACAATTGATGCGTATTATAAATCTTGCTAGCACAAAGTATTGTGTATGTGTGATCTCGAATGTCCTCCTTTGATTGCTTCCTTGGCTATTTATAGGGTAAGAACCCTAGACGTATCCTACCTTGATTATGGAAAGGAATACAACTTCCATAATAACTCTTGCCATAACACACGATCTCCCTTTATTCTCCCTGATCTCCCTTTATTCTCCCTGAACCCTTTCCTAAATACGGACGCCTTCCCAGTGGGCCCCGTTTCCCTTCATATGCATTATGGCCCACCTATCCTTCCTCCACCCGTGGACTCTACTTCCACCATACCTCCCTTCAAGGCCCATTCTCTTAACAACTTTACTAAGTGGGCTTTTCCAATTGTGCAAAATTTAGCCCAAAACAGTTTGCCCCAAATTTCTTGCGAGGTACGCTTCGAGGCGTCGAACAAGGAATTTATGTAGTTGATTATTTAAAACCCTAAGCCGTCGTTTACACTTCCTCCCATGCACACTCATCATAACTCGCCACCCTCCTCCTTATTTCTCGCACCCCTCTCTCTCTCCCTCTCTCTCTCTCTCTCCCTTTATAATCTAAACTCCCTCCCCACTTCATTTACTCACTTCCATTATTTCCCCAAGAAATCTTCCCCTTATTCTCATCTCTCCCTTTTCTCTTTTTCCGTCGGCTTCACTATTTCACTCCCGCCGTCCTCTTCACCAGGTATTTCTCCCTTCCCTCCTTTCTTTTCACTTTTCAATCATGGGAAAGACCGAACAAGCCTATTCATCCTCTACCCCAACTGACCGGAATTCGGACCCCGTCTTTCCTTTGCGAAATCTTTTTACTCACCCCCATGACTGTGACTCCGCCCTGACTCCCGCTGATATTCCACTAATCAAGGGTATGCTCGGCCTTGGTGATGGGGTTGAGATAGCCATCCCCAAACCGGGTCAAAAGGCTGACGTTATCTGTCCGGGGTGGGTTTGTTTCTATTTATACCCATTTAGATACGGCCTCCGTTTCCCCTTTCCATAACTTATCCAAGACTTCATCTTTACCAACAACTTTGCTATAGCACAAATCTCGGCCACTGTTTGGAGTGTTCTCCTCTACTCTTTAGCTGCATGTCAGAACTCTGGCAATTCCATGTCTCTGGGCGATTTGGCCCATATGTATGATATCAGGTCCCTAGGGAGGGGCCAATTCTCGCTCCGGGGTTCTGGTGAGACTCCCTTCAAGCATGTGTTAAAGTCCAGGGACGAGAAATGGTTCGAGGACTTCTTCTATGTGAGGAAGGCTTCTATCCAGCCACCTGCTGACTATATCTTCGAGAAATGGATTATTACTTCAAGTAAGTAGCTTTCCTGATGCCTGGCTTGTTCACCCCAATGCTTACTAGCTTACTCTGTTGTTTTCATGCAGGTCCCTGCTACCTAACCCGCATAGGTGCCCCGATCCCTGCTCGCAACAAACTGTTCTGCATCCCTCTGAGCGAGAGGAAGTTCCCTGATCTGCTGCCTGGATATTCACCTGCTTCCTCCTCCACCCCCCTACAATCAGCCCACAGCATATCTTCCGGTAAGCTGCCTAAAGCCTTCTTTATCTGCGTGCAACCTTGCTGGCTGTCTAACCCTTCATGACACCTGAAATAATGACTGCTTGTAGGTTCAAAAGTCGACCCTTTGGAGGCTATCCTCCAGAGTGCTAAAAGAAAAAGGTCCGCTGCGAGTCCTTACATGGCGTCTGCTTCCAAGAGGAGCGCCCCTGCTGCCTCTTTCCAGTCACCTCCTACTCATTGCAGCTCTGCTCGGACTGAACCTCCAGAGGTCAGCCCGCTGTCTCGTCATCCTCCTACTCCTCCTGCCAGCCCTCGTGCTTCTGCTAGCGGTGGCATCATCGCCCATTTTCCAGAGGGTTTTGTAAATGTTGACAAGGTGCCATACTGGCCTGAAATTGACCAATTGCTCTTCCCTCCTCTGGCTGATGCTTTCTCGGAGTTTGGTCCCGAGAAGACGGCTGAGAACGATGTGCATAATGCTTTCATGGTGAGTATCCTTCGTCTTCCACCTGTTCTAAGTTTCTTATCTTCAATTTCTGCTAACTTTGAATTTCCTTACCCCAAGGCCCTCCAGTCTGCTCTTTATAACAGGAAGATGATAATCATAGTACAGACCACCAGCCGTGCTACTAGCGCCAAGAACAGGGAGCTTGCTGGGTCCATCGCTGATCTAGAGAAGCAAAGCGCTGATCTGAGAGGACGGCTGGCTGAGCTGAAGGCAGATCTAGCCGGCACAAAGAAGAAGCTGAAGGAAGGGGCTGATCAGCTGGCTCGTACCCAGGAGGTTTGCACCACTTTCTCTGACTCCTTGAAGCGCTTTGAGGAGAGGATCAGTGAGCTGACTACCCTGGCCTTAAACATTGTTGCCTATGCTACCTGGCGGGGAAAGATCAGCGGAATGCATGCTGCCCTTGAGGAGCCTCCAACTCTGCAAGCTATTGAGGAAGAAGAGAGGCAGTTGGAGACCCTGTATCCGGTGCGACCTGACCTGAGCATCCTGATGCCCGAAGTTGGCGAGGTGAGTTCTCCTGTGCTGGCTGAGCATGCTGCTGCTGAGGATGCTGGGTTACCCCAAGATGCTACTGACGGAGCTCAGGAAGCTGTGGTAGCTGAGGGTGTGCAAGCTGGTCCCGTACCTGAAACAGATGGTCAGCAGGAGGAGGCAGAAAAGATGCCAGATGTGGAGGTCATTAATGTGACCGACAATTAAGAAGAAGTTTTTTTTTTTTTTTATATCAGTGAACTTTTGGTAGTCTAGCCCTTTGGTGGCAGACTTGAAATATTTTGAAACACTTTTCTGGTAGTTCGCCATGGTGACGATTAAACTCTGGGGCCGAATTTTCGGCCAGATTTTTGGAATACCCCTTGCCCTAGTTTGGCAAGTTTTAATTACATACTGTGTGTTAAATTTCGTTTTTGTTTAGGAGGTTGCCGTGTCAGCCTGTTGACTGATTTAGGCGAGTCGTGTCATCCTGAGGAGGCTGACTTAGACTCAGATAGCTGCCGTGTTGGTCTGTTGACTGATTTGGGCATGTACCGCATTGTAAGGAGGGGTGGCTGTGTGAACCTTAGAGGCTGATTTAGACCAGTCGTGTCAGCCTGAAAAGGCTGATTTAGACTCAGTTAACTGTCGTGTCAGCCTGATGGCTGATTTAGGCGTATGCCGTAATTTTTACTACTTAACCTTGTTCATGACGCAAGGTGTGTTCATCATATTTTAGAGCCAACAGGGGCATACTTTAGGCAAGTTTATCGACATTCTAGGACCGACGGGACGCTGCAAGATTCTGGTAGCGCAGAGATCCCTACGTTCCATATATGTGTGCATGCATTCTGGGGCCCTGATTAATTGCGATTAGTGCGGGCTACGTCCAGGGGGTGGTATCAGGGGTAGCTGGGTAAGCGTTTTTAGCTGTCAACCAGACTCCCTTTCGTATGTTCCACAGTCCGCCTGGTGAGGGTGCTCCTAGTGGAGAAAGTAGGCTAGGCATGTTGGAGTGCCATGTGCCTTGTCACCCCGCGTTGGCAGTTGACAGTCCTGCTAGATACACTTTAAACCTCCTTCTCAGATTGTCCATGATAATTTTGTTGCTGGACTCAGCTTGCCCGTTAGACTTTGGAGTCCTGGGTGCTGATTTCTTCAGGGTGATGTTCCACCTGGCACAGTATCCTTCAGCATCGTTGGAGATGAATTGTGAGCCATTGTCACATATGATCGCTGATGGGATACCAAACCTGCAGATGATATTTCATATTATGAAAGAAATGACTTGTTTGTCCTTCACTTCTGTGAATGCTTCTGCCTCTATCCACTTGGAGAAGTAATCTGTCATTGCCAGCATCCATATTCTGTTCCCCGTGGCTCTCGGTAGGGGGCCTACTATGTCCATGCCCCATGTCATGAATGGCCAGGGAGAAATGATAGGGTGCAAGGGCTCTGTTGGCTGATGGATCATTGGTGCTGAGCGCTGGCAGGCGCCACACTTACGTGCATATTCTGCTACATCTGCCCTCATTGTGGGCCAGAAGTATCCTTGTCTGAGAGTTTTATTTGACAGACTCCTGCCCCCTGCATGGTTTCCACATTCACCACTGTGGAGAGCATGTAACACGGTCTGTGCTTCCTCCTTGTCCAGGCATCATATGTAGGAACCTGCCAGTGACGTCCCGAAGAGTATATTATCAATTAGTATAAATCTTGAGGCCTTCACTCTGAAAGATCTTACTTCCTTCTTGTCATCTGGCAGCTTGCTATGTCGCTGCCAGTCTAGGTAGGGTGTGCGCCAATCCCAGTTATCTGCCTGTATAGATGGTTGGTCAGGCGGCTGGTCGGCTGGATGGGAGCCTTCCTCGGCCTCCGTAGCTGTCTGAACTCCCACTTCGTCCTGATGGTCCTCCAGTTCTCCTCTGTCTATTTCATCTGTCTTCTGGATAGAAGGTTCTAGCATATGTGCGATAGGAATGCTGGATAGTTCTGTTGGCTTAAACGTTGCCCCCAGAGTTGCTAAGGCATCTGCTTCCATATTCTGATCCCTGGGAATCTGCTTAAGCTAGCAAGTTTTGAATTTCTGTTTTAGCTCTTTTGCTACCTTTAAGTATGCAATCATCTTTGAATCTCTGGCTATAAACTCGTTATTTACGTGGTTGACTATTAGCAGAGAGTCGCTGGATATGTGCAGGTGCTTGACTCCTAATTCCAGAGCTAGCTCCATTCCTAGTATCAAAGCCTCGTATTCTGTTTCATTATTGGTTGCCTTGAATTCACATCTTACCGCTTGTGCTATCAGATCCCCCTGTGGTGATCGCAGGATTAACCCTACACCTGCCCCCCTTTGATTGGAGGCTCCGTCGATGTGCATCTGCCAGATCTCCACGTCCCAGTTTCCCTCTAGGGCGAGGATTTCCTCATCTGCCAGATTTTGGATGGCTGGACTGAATTCTGAGACAAAGTCCGCTAATGCTTGCTACTTGATTGTTGTTCTGGGGTCATACTGGATATCATACCCACTAAGGTGTACAGACCATTTTGACATTCTGCCTGACAGTTCAGGTTTCCTCCTGACAGACTTCAGCGGGTAGTTGGTCACAACATGTATGGTGTGGGACTCAAAATAGGGGCGCAGCTTATAAGATGCTACTAGCAGAGCTAGTACTAGTTTTTCGAGAGATGTGTACCTGGTCTCTGCTGGCAGCAGAGACTTGCTTACTTAGTATAATGACCTCTGTTCCTTCTCATGCTCTCTGACTAGAACAGCACTCACTGCCACCTCTGTGATGGACAGGTAGAGGTATAGTGGTTCTCCTGGTTCCGGTTTTGACGGTGGTGGGTGGGTTCGAGGTAGTGTTTCAGCTCTCTACGAATGCTTGCTCGTGGTGCGGTCCACTCGAACTTTTGGCTCTTCCTTAGTATGTCGTAGAATAACCTGCACTTATCTGAGGATCTTGAGATGAACCTGCTCAGGGCTGCTACTTTGCCAGCTAGTCTTTGAACGTCCTTAGGCTTTTCAGGTGACTCCAACTGCAAAACTGCCTTGATCTGCTCGATGCTGGCTTCTATCCCTCTTTGTGTTAAAATGTAGCCTAAGAATTTGCCAGAGGATACCCCGAAGGTCCATTTAGATGGATTTAGCTTCATTTTGTATTCTCTCAGGGTGCCGAATGTTTATGCTAGGTTGTAATACTATGGTTTTACGAGTCTCTGGGTACTATATCGAGTGGGCCTTACTCTGTCGAGTAAGGATGTTTTGCAGTTTAAAACAGTTTCTGACCTGTAGGGTACTCGATCGAGTAGCTTTGGTACTCGATCGAGTAGGCGGCACTCGATCGCGTACGTCAGTTACTCGATCGAGTATCCCGGTTTAAGGGTAATGTTTTGTCGGGTTTTGTTAATAATGCGAATTAGTATTTAAACTTTCCCGTCACATTCATAATACACTTTTTACAAACCTAATCACTTTGAAAAGATATTGCAACCTACGTACTTCGCATCCTTCGCATTATTGACAAATCCCGGAGCTTGGGAGGTCGGAATTCATCATTCTTTACATTCTTGTGATCCTTGCGTCGAGGGTAAGATCTACATACTTATTTTATGGTATTTTGTTAAGGTTGTTTAAACCCTAATTTGGGGGTTTGGGGGTTTTGTTGTCTTTTATGATTGTTAGTAATTGTATGATCTAATGTTAGGAGGAGGATTCGTAGAGGAGGCCTTTTAATAACAGCTGTTGAGACCGTCTGATTGTATTGCATTCCAGGTAGGGTTTCCCTACTCAATATTAGTCACATGATGTATTGGTTGTGCTTTGTGATTGTTGAATATTATCATACGAGTATTGTGACGGTTGTTGGTTTTGATTGTTGATAGTAGTTGTGGTCGATTTTATCTGTCGGTGTTCTTTGGGGTGCGTCCCTGGCTGAGTGGAGTCACTTGCGGGAGTGGCTTCATGCCCATTATTCGCCTTCTTTGGAACCCGCCACATAAGGGATGTGCACATTAATGGATTTGGGTTTATCGCTCGACGGAGATGAGCGGGCTTAGGTGGGAACGGATGCGGTCCCCCACTGGCGGCGAGGAGTAACCTGTTGCGATGGGTACTCTGGCAGGGCTATACACTTTAGTGTGTAGTCAGTATTGTGGAGTTGGTGATGGAGTTCAGAGTATGTCTGTGACGATTGAGCTGTGTTGTTTGTTGTATTGTTGAGTTATATAAATTGTGTGATTAGTACTAACCCCGTTTATTGTTTTAAAAATTGTGGTGATCCATTCGGGGATGGTGAGCAGTTGTTGAGCAGGTATGACTCGAGATACATGGGATAGCTGGGATGTGTCACCTTCAGATGATAGAGTCTTCCGCTGTAGCTTGAGTAGTTTGTCAGACATTTCATTTAGTTGATTAGACAGTTTTTTTGAGAACATGTAACCCGTAATTTGTGCAGTTGGTTTTGGATTGTATTTATTCACTAAACTTATACTATTTAAATGTTGTTTCATTATTGCCTTTATGATTATCATTGCCTCGGGAAACCGAGATGGTGACATCTTTATACCTGAGTGGTCTTGGTAAGGCACTCGGAGTATGGGGGTGTCACAAAGTGGTATCAGAGCGATGATCCTGAAACCTGTAACTAATGAATATAATGAACATAGGGAGTCAATTTAAAATGAACTCGGGGTAAAGGTTGTAGGAGCTAATGCAAAGGCTTGGGAGACGTCCTAAAGTCGCGAACTCGCCCTACATTTTTGAACCGGTCACATGGGGGTATATGTCAAGGTCGTATGTGGTGTTTGTTAGTTTGTATGTGAATGTAACGATATATGTTGTGAATTTTTGGATGTTGGGAGTGGAGGATTGAAATTGTGATTGAAAAGTTGGTGGGGTGTGTTTATATGTTGGTTGGCATAAAGAGGCATGATGGTTGTTTATTATGTGGCATTTAATAACATGAAGTAGATTATTTTGTTGATTGTATGAGGAATTGCGTAGTTTTGCATGCGTAGTTGTTGTATAATGTTAAGATAATAATGAATGCATAGTACGTTGGGGTATATGAGATAACATGCGGGTAGTATTCACGAGTCTCCATGACTCGATCGAGTGGGTATTTGACGTTTTCATGATCAGAATCGTGTTTTTGAGTACTCGATCGAGTACATAGGGGCACTCGATCGAGTAGGGGGTCACTCGATCGAGTGGCTAGTCTACTCGGTCGAGTATGTTAGAGATCAGAAGGTCTGTTTGGGGTCTGGAGTTGGGGTACTCGATCGAGTACGTTGGGCACTCGATCGAGTAGCCTCTACTCGATCGAGTAGGTTTAGACACCCGATCGAGTGGGGCCTGGGCAAGTTGTTCTCGTGTTTTGGGTTATAGTACGTATGTTGATATCTACCTTTTCTTATATAGTTTCAAGATGCCGCCAAAGAAAACCGCTTTGTGTGCGAGAGCTGAGAGCATGAACATGGATGACATAGTTAAGATGTTGGAGCATCAAGATGCTCTTACGGAAGCCCTAAAGAGAGTGGGGAAGGATAAGGAGGTTGATCACTCTAAGATCAGTCTTTATATAGCGAGGTTTAACCCAAAAGAGTATAAGGGGACCGGGGAGCCAATTCTTCTTGACAATTGGCATCGTGAGATGGAGAACATTCTGGATCTGGTACATTGTCCTGATGAGATGAAAGTAGAAAAAGCTGCGTTCTACTTGAGGGAAGCGGCTGGTGAGTGTTGGGACAAGGTGAAAGCGAGTGCTAGAGAGATGTATGCAAAGCAGGGCCTGCCTGATATACCTTGGGAAGAGTTCCAGAGGGCTATGAGGAGAGAGTTTGTACCTGAGCATGTGAGGAGCAAGTTGAGGGAGGAGTTTGATGGGTTTAGGATGACATCTGATATGTCGGTAGCTGAGTACTACAAGCAGTTTAATGAGAAGTCTAGATATGCTGAGGACATGGGTTTGAGTGAGGAGAACCTAGCAGTGAGATTTGAGAGGAGGTTGACCCCCAAGATTATGGATAAGTTACCCGTGGGAGTCCTTACTGATGTTAAGGAAGCTTATGAGAGGGCAGGGAGAGCTGAGAGGTTGGTGGAGATGGCCCGGGAGAGAGGAGGTGAGAAAAGAAAGGCTAAGAGTGAGGGTGGTGACCAATCTAACTGCAAAAAAGGCAACCACAATCAGGCTAGAGCGTTTTCTTCTGGCTCGAGGTTCAGTGCTGGGGCTTCCTTTGGGCGTGGCCGTGGGAGCGGTAGTGGTAGTTTTAGTTGGGGGATGACCTGCTTTGGCTGTGGCGGTGTAGGCCACAAGAGACATGAGTGCACGAGTGTACCAGGAGCTTTTCAGAGATCGGCTCAGGGGAGCTATTCTCAGGGGTCGGCACAAAGTTATGCGAGCAACAGACCGGTTGGGTCATGGTCTAACCGGGGAGGTCAGAGCAACCATGGTGGAGGTAATTGCAATGGCGGTAATTCTTATCAGAAACCAGCTACGAACAACAACAACAATCAAGGATCGGGTGCTAAGCCGACTACTTCAGCCAGTACTGTCAAGGGAGGTGGACAGAAGACCAGTGGAAAGCTGTATATGATGGACAATAAAGCAGATGAGGACGACGCACATGTTATCACTAGTACCTTTCTCATTAACGGTATTCATACCTTTGTTTTGTTTGATTCGGGGGCGTCTCAGTCGTTTGTATCTTCGAGTCATGTTAAACGGTTGGGTCTGAGGGTATATGAGTCTGTAAGTGAGAATGTTTTTATACCTTCGGGTGAGTCTGTATCATGTGGGAGGTTGTATAGGGATATATCTATGATAGTTGGGCAAGTTGATCTACCTGTAGACTTGCTAGAGTTTCCTTTAGACGGTTTTGAGATGATAGTCCAGATGGATTGGTTGGGAAAGTACAAAGCTAAGATAGACTGTCATCAAAAGAAAGTGTCTTTGAGAGGCCCTAAGGGCGTTATGTGTCTTATCGTGGGTTTGTGGTCAAACCCAAAGTTAAGTTGATTGCAGCTGTGACCTTGAAGTCCTATCTGAGGAAGGGATGCCCTTTGATCTTGTGCCATGTGAGAGATGATCGGATAGAGAGTCCGACAGTTGATTAGATACCAGTGGTGGGTGAGTTTGCAGATGTCTTCCCAGAGGAGATTTCGGGGTTGCCACCGAAGAGGGAGATAGATTTCATGGTTGAGTTGAAACCGGGGACGGGCCAATCTCTAAGGCACCGTACCGGATGGGTCCTAAAGAGTTGGAGGAGCTCAGGAAGCACTTAGATGATCTGATAGAGAAGGGATACATTAGACCTAGTGTATCACCGTGGGGAGCACCAGTTCTTTTTGTGAAGAAGAAAGATGGGAGCTTGAGGTTGTGTATAGATTACAGGGAGCTGAACCGAGTAACGGTGAAGAACAAGTATCCTTTGCCAAGGATAGACGACGTGTTTGATCAGTTAAGTGGTGCATCAGTCTTTTCCAAGATTTATTTGAGATCGGGGTACCATCAGGTGAAGATTAGAGAGGTGGACATACCGAAGAGAGCTTTCACGTCGAGGTATGGCTATTATGAGTATGTGGTGATGCCTTTTGGGTTATCTATCGCACCGGCTGTGTTTATGGATTTGATGAACATAATCTTCAATCAGTTTTTGGACAAGTTTGTGGTGGTGTTCATTGATGATATCTTAGTCTATTCCAAGACTAAGGAGGAACACGAGGAGCATCTGAGGATTGTGTTGCAGACCTTGAGGGAGCATGAGTTATATGCTAAGTTGTCCAAGTGTGAGTTTTGGTTAGAGAGAGTTGCTTTTCTGGGGCATGTGATCTCTAAGGATGGGGTAGCTGTGGATCCGACAAAGATTGAGGCAGTGACCAAGTGGGAAGCACCAAATAATGTTGCTGAGATTAGGAGTTTCTTGGGTTTAGCTGGATATTACAGACGGTTCGTGAAGGATTTCTCCAAGATTGCTTGACCTATGATAGCTTTGATGAGGAAAGAGAACAGGTTTCGTTGGGATGAGAGTTGTGAGATGGCGTTCCAAACATTAAAGGAGCGTTTGACCACAGCTCCTATCTTAGCATTGCCTGAAGGGAGTGAGAACTTTGAGGTTTATGCAGATGACTCAAAGAATGGGTTGGGATGTGTGTTGATGCAGAACGGTAAAGTGATTGCCTATGCTTCTAGGCAATTGAAGCCTTATGAGGAGAATTATCATACACACGACCTAGAGTTGGGCGCAGTGGTGTTTGCTCTCAAGATTTGGAGATATTACCTTTATGGGGCGACCTTTAAGGTATTTTCTAATCACAAGAGTCTCAAGTACATCTTCACTCAAAAGGAGTTGAACATGAGACAGAGGAGGTGGATGGAGCTGATTGGCGATTATGACATGGATATTATCTACCATGAAGGGAAAGCCAATGTTGTTGTTGATGCTTTAAGCAGGAAGAGTGTACATTCTTTGTGTATGTTTAGGTATTTTTACCCAAGTCGATTAATTAGGGTCAATGTAGTCTTACTCGTTGGTTGGTTGTATGACAGTTCATATGTCAATAAATAAATAGAAAAATAAAGTGCGTAACGTAAATTGACACGTAAGATTTGGTGACGCGGAAAACCCAATGTGGGAACAACCGCGGGAGGGACGGTACCCTGCCAAGTATTGCACTATATGAATAGGAGGATGATTACAATCGTGGCACAAAGCTAATCCTGCTGGCCCTAGGCGTCAGGCCTGCAAGATCCTAGACGAACGTATATTTGAGTATGATATGTCGAGGTGTGATCTTGAGTGTGGATGTGTGAATATGGTGTCTTGAATGAATGCCTTCTTGATTTGCTCCTTGGGCTATTTATAGGGCAAGAACCCTAGATATGTCCTACTTCGAATATGGAAAGGGAATATAATTTCCATAAGAACTCTTTCCATATTTGGCCGCCTTTCCCAATTCTCCCTGATCTCCCCATCTTCTCCCTAACTCCCATTTCCTTAATCCGGACACTCTCCATGATGGGCTCCTGATCTCCCTTGAGCCCGTTCCCCCTTTCTCCATCCGCGGGCTTCCTTCCTCCTTATCACTCCTTCCATAGCTTTCATTTTATTAAGTGGGCCTCCTTTGTTGTGCTAATTTTAGCCCAAACAGTTTGCCCCAAATTTCTTGTGAAGTACGCTTTTAGATATTGAGCAAGGAATTTACGTAATCGAATGCTAAAAACCCTAAGCCATCTTTTACACTCCTTCCCATGAAATCCATCATGTCAGCCGCCCTACTCCTCTTTTCTCGCACCCGACTCCCTCTCTCCTCTTTATAACTCCAACCTCCAACCTCCACCTTCCACTTTTCATTAATCATTTCAAATAATTTCAAAAAATACTCTTCTTTCTTAAACCCTCAACCTTCCTTCTTTTTATCCTTTGCTGGCTTCACTGTTCCTCTTCCCCGTCTTCTTCATCAGGTAATCCACCCTCTTTTCTTCTTTTAATTTTCGCTTTCTCCCTCCACCATGGGCAAAACTCGTTAATCCTCCACACCTTCTGACCGTAATCTCGACCCCACTTTTCCTTCTCGGGGACTTTTTAAGAACCCCCACGACTGTGACTCTGCCTTGACTGCGGCCGATATTCCCACGATCAAGAATCTTCTTGGTCTTGGTGATGGGGTGGACATTGCCATTCCTGAACCGGGACAGAAAGCCGACGCCCTCCGTCCAGGGTGGGTTAGTTTTTACCTGTACCCATTTAGATACGGCCTCCGTTTTCCTTTTCCTAAACTCGTTCAAGACTTCATCTTCACCAACAACTTTGCCATGGCACAAATTTCTGCTGCCATTTGGAGAGTTCTTCTCTATTCTCTTGCCGCCGGTCAGAATACTGGTAAATCTGTCACTCTGGGCGACCTAGCCCATATGTACAACATCAGATCCCTAGGCAGGGGTCAATTCTCATTCCGGGGCCGTGGAGAGGCTCTCTTCAGACACTTGTCAAAATCCCATGATGACAAATGGTTTGTGGACTTCTTCTACGTGAGAAAGGACTCTATCCAGCCTCCTGCTGATTATATTTTCGAGACATGGGTTCTAACTTCGAGTAAGTAGTCTTCCTGTCACCTGATTTATTTTATCTCGCTGCTTACTAGCTTACTTCATCGTCTTCGTGCAGGCCCCTGTGACCTTACCCGTATTGGTGCCAAGATCCCACACTGCAAAGAAACTGTTTCAAAGCATCTCCGAATACGAGAGAAAGTTCCCGGACACTGCTTCCTGGTTTTTCACCTACTTCCTCCTCCAATCCTCCTCAGTCGGCTCACAGTATGTCTTCTGGTAAGACATCTACAGCCGTTTTAATTTGCATCTTTGTTTCTCGCTAACGTTTTAAGCATTCGTCAAATGCGAGATTTGTATATGCTTGCAAGTTCAAAAGTTGATCGGTTGGAAATCATCCACCAAAGTGCCAAAAGAAAGAGACCTTTCGCCCCGATGTGGCCTCTCGCCTCCAAGAGGAGTGCTCCTGCCTGCCTCCTTCCGGACTCCTCCCACAGTTTCGGTTTCGCCGCACGTGAGCCCTTGGAGGTCAACCCGTTATCTCGCCATCCGCCTACTCCTCCTGCCAGTCCTCGGGCTTCATCTAGCGGAGGTATTATTGCTCATTTCCCAGACGGCTTTGGGAGTGTGGACAAGGTTCCATACTGGCCGGAGATTGACCAACTGCTCTTTCCTCCTGTTGAGGAAACGTTTTCGGAGTTCTCCCTACAGGAGATGGCTGAAAATGACGTGCACAACGCCTTCATGGTAAATATTCTTCGTTTTTTACCTGTCTTTCTACTTTACTTAGATTCTGCCTCCTAACTTCCTTGCCGACTCTTGATTTTTCCTGCCCCAGACCCTCCAGTCTGCACTCTACAACAGGAAGATGATCAACATAGTGCAGACGACCAGCCGTGCTACCAGCGCCAAGAACCAGGAGCTGAAGGAGATCTTGCGATCCGGCACACGGCGGATCGATCTGAAGGAGCTTGTGGTGCAGCTGAAGACTGAGCTTGCTGTCACCAAGAAGAAGTTGAAAGAGGGGGCTGATCAGCTGGCGCGTACTCAGGCGGTATGCAAAACTTTCTCTGACTCCCTCAAGCGCTCTGATGAGAAGATCAGTGAGCTGATCTCCCTGGCCACCAACGTTGTTGCCTATGCTACCTGGCGGAGAAAGATCATCGGGATGCGTGCTGCCCTCGAAGAGGCTCCTACCCAGCATGCTATAGAGGAAGAGGAAAGGCAGCTGGAGATGCTTTATCCTACTCAACCTGATCTGAGTGTGCTGATGCCTGAAGTTGGGGAGGTGAATTCTCCTGCGCTGGCTGAGCAAGCTGCTGGGGACGGAGCTGAAATGTCCCAGGACGCTGCTGACGGAGCTCAGGGAGCTATGGCAGCTGAGGATGCACAGGCTGGTGCGGTACCTGAAACGGGAGGTCAGCAGGCAGAGGAGATGCTAGAGGTGGAGGTCATTAATGTGACCGATAATTAAATATTTTTATGTTTTGATGAACTTTTTGGCGGTCTGGCCCAGAGGTGGCAGACCTTGTAATTTTTGAAACTCTTTTTGTGGTTGCTCCGCCAAGGTGGCGGTGAAACTTTGGGTCGTACTTTGGCCATATTTTGAAAATGCCCCTTGTCATAGTTTGGCAAGGCTTTAGCTTACATATCGTGTGCTTGTTGTTTATTTTCCCTATTTTTAGGAAATTTGCCGTGTCAGCCTGTTTGACTGATTTAGGCGAGTCGTGTCATTTTGAGAAGGCTGACATTCTGACTCAGCTAGCTGCCGTTGTTGGGGCTGTGTCCTCCAGTTAGTGCGGATAACGTCATTGCACATGCACTTGTACGGACAAGTGGGAGATTGTTGGGGTTTGTGTCCTTAACAGTTAGTGCAAGGACTTATAAACCTCTAAAAGGATCAAAGGGCATACTTTTGGTATTATTATCAGTTGATCCACGTTTATCAATAACGGTTGGCTTGCTAGATAAGTTTGACGTTATTGTCATACAGATGGCGGTGATCAACTGGTCCCTAAAAGTCACACCTATAGGATACGTTTGAGAGATGTGTGAAGTATGAAAATACGATCATGTAGATGCCAAATTTGACTAACCGGTTAGTCCGAGTTATTTGACTAATAATTAGTCAAAATATGATGTTGAGATATTATATTTGATACGGATTAAATATCATGGGCTAAGGCGAATTAACTTGATTAATTCGTAAAATTAAATATAAGCGATTTATATTTAATTAATGTATATTGAATATTAATTATACAATATTGTCTTTGTCGGACATGTATTAATACTTTAACTAATCCGTGTTATTAGTCGATGTATTAATAACGATAACCGATAATGAGTTTATAATACAAACCCGTCATATACATTTTAGCATTTGGCGAACTAGACCTCGAGCTAAAAGTAAGAGGAAGTGGAAGCCCACTTCCCCATGAGGGCTCTCGGTTTTGGCCGAAACACACAAAAGGAGAGCTCCTCTCCTTTTGTGACCTAGACAATTCATTTTACAGAAAACTAGGGTTTTGGAGACATTTTCTCTCTAAAACCTAGATCTCACATCTCGAGAAAACCTCACATCAGTTCTCCCAATATTGCAAGGCAATCGGAGAACACCATCTAGCCAAGGGCATATCTCGGACAAGTCTTGGGTGCAACAATTAGGAGGAAATCTCGTTTGATTTCTGTTCTTTACGCCGCACTATAAAGGACCCGAGGTTAATTCTTTACCTTTATCGTTTCTCTATTGTATTTATGTTTTATGACGATAATCGCATGTTAAATTTACGTTATAGTCCTAATTTTAGAGGGTCTTATACGGATATTACCCCACAAGTGGTATCAGAGCGAGGCCACGTAAATTTTTCCATGTGTTTTTCATAAAACCGATTTTGAAACGATTGTTTTGTCTCGAATTCCGTGCCATGTATACACGGCTGATTCGGTTTTTGTTCTTGTTGAAACCGTGACATGTTTTACACGGTTTTATCATCTTGTTTTCGATTTGTTTTTATGCATATTGTTGTTTTATACGGAGATTACAGCAACATGTCAAGTTTTGTCAATTGTTAAATTGTTTTTGATGCGTTTTTGATCAAAATTGCAATTGATTTTGTTTTGTCAAAATGTTTTCACGAGGGTTTTATGTTTTCCAGAAACTTTTTCCCTCGATCGAGCATGTTTTTAGTCGATCGAATGGTTTTTTCTGACATGTTTTTACTCGATCGAGTCCCTTCTGTACTTTCGATCGACTGCTTTTAAAACCCCTTTCTTTCGATCGAGAAGTCCTCGTACTCGATCGAGCAAGATTCTTGATATAAGTCCTCGATCGACTACCGTTTTGTCGATCGAGTACTTCCGATTAGCACACCTCTCGATCGACTTGCGATTCGATCGATCGAGCCCTTTTCCTCGATCGAGCACTGTGTCCCTGGATCGAGGGATTTTGTTTTTGTGACTTTGAAAATTTATTCTTTTTGCTTTAAATTTTCTTTTGGGTACAAAATGTACATTATACGGATATTGTACACTCGCTATGATTGTGAAACGGTTCACACACGTACCATTAAGTTATTTTAAAGCGTATTTAAAGTAACGGATTTGTATTGGATTAAAATTAAATGATAGAAGCGGTTTTATCACATGAATTTTAATCATTAAAAGGTGGTTTGGATAAATTTAACATAATTACGGAATTATGTCACGAATGAATTTGTTTTTAGTTGATGCATTTTTATTTATCGTTAATTTTGAATGCTTGTGAATGCCTCTTATTACGTATTTAATTTTGCAATCAGTTGTAACTTAGTGTGGCCTTAGTAGAACGTGTTACCGTAATGATGGAACACGGTCTTGGTTGTATTTTGAGATCTCGTATCTCCGTTTTGGATTTTTCACTTGTAATTACAGTTTTTATTAGAATGTAATTAGGTTTATATTTTGTAATTTTAATTGTAATTTTTGAGAAGACCAAAGACGGAGACCAGATGCTCACTCCCGCTACATGGATCAAGATGGAACATCAAGACAAGCTTTTCGGGTCCAACGGTGGATTCCAAAGTTGTATTATGTTTTTATACTAGGATAGGCCACACTAGGACCTTTTTATTTACGTATTGCATTCTTTTATTTTTTTTATTTTTCGTAACGATAATATGCATCATATTCCGCCTAAAAACCAAACCACCTAATAATTGCATGAAAACTGACACATATAGAGGTCACGAGTTAGTTTTCTTTGACAATCGTATGTCACACGTTTTTTAAGCCATCACCCAAATTAATTCATTCACGCAGACGCTAGTTATTCGTTCACTTAATATGAATTATAATTTAGTTGATGGGATCTTCCTCGTATAAACAAAAATTGAGAACGGTCTTTATAGGTCAAACTCCAATGAGTCCCTTCTTCGTCGGTAGGCATAATATGACCCCTTCTACGTCGGGTAAGTTGGAACCGATTGACCTATTTTATCTCAACACTATGGTCACTCGTACGATCCTGTGACTGTGGTGGACTATAGATAGGATTTACGGAAATCTATCGACCAAGAGTTCTTCCGGAAGAATTAGCTAAACAGTTGGCTTATCAATTTACAGAAATTGAGTCTTGGGATCACTTGTATCATTCTTGAGGGAGATCAATTATGCAAGTGCGAGAGTCTACATGTTTAAAATGAATTTTAAAATAGACTTAAATCACCTCGATGAGTTGCTTATTTCGTTTTGTTTTTCTTTCTTTTTCAGTGTAGATCACGTTTTATTAAAGCGCAAATAACAAATGGCTGGTTCTCTCGATAACCCAATGCCAAGTGCCACATTGGACCGTGAGTCCACGGCCGGATCTTCATGAATCGGATGAATCGGTCTACTCGATCGAAGAATGATGGATCAAACTTCGCGGACTGGGAGGCGGCATTACGGAATCTGCCGCTGGCGACGGAAGCTCAAATATCTCTTGGAGCCCATCAGGGGAACCCAGGTCCCACGGCTAGAGAGTCGCTTTGAAATCACCAAGTTTAATGATTTACGTATGGAAGCGGGTGCGATTAAAAACGTACTCATTTTTGCAATGGAACCCAATTTGCAGAAACGCTTCATAGCCCATGGTGCAAACAAGATTTTCACCACGCTCACCAAGGAATTCTCGAAAGCACCGAGAATCGTGACCTATGAGCATACCACTCGCTTCTTTGATGCGAGACTCCAGAAGGGCCAACCGGTTAGCCCACACATTCTCAGCATGATTGAGAATGTCGAGAAGCTGGAGACCTTTGATTGTAAGATCAGCGAGAACATTGTTATTGACCGCATACTTCACTCACTCCACGATGGTTATTCGCAATTTAGAGCGAATTACTATATGAATGATTTGAAGAAAACTCCCCATGAACTGCACTCCCTCCTCGTACAGCACCGAGAGAAGGACATGAAGTTCGGTGGGAGCATGAAACAGGATGTTCTCGTTGTGACAAACAAGGGAAAGGGTAAGGGCAAAGCTCGGCAAACCTAGCGAGAGGTAAGGCGAAGTTCAAGAAGTCGGGTTCGGGTAAGAGTGGGCCTGGTGAGTCGAGCACCTCATCGGGCACGACAAAGAGCAAGAATGAAAACATGGAATGCCATCATTGCCACAAGACTGGGCATTGGAGACGCACATGTCCTGTTTATCATGAGGACTTAAAGGCAGGTCGTGTTAAACCTGTTGGTATGTCTTCCTCTTCTTCTACTTTTATTCATATGATTGAGATTAACCACGCAAGTTACGGAACTTGGGTACTTGATACTGGTTGTGGTTCTCATCTGTGTAATCATGTGCAGGGCCTCCGAAATCTCGAGCCTCTCGTAAAGGGTGAGGTTCACTGCGTGTCGGGAATGGAGCAAGAGTGGCTGCCGTCTCGAGGGGAACATATGTGATCCAGCTTCCTAGCGGATTTGAGTTATCATTATATGATTGCTATTATGTACCCAGTCTTTCGAAAAACATTATTTCGGTTTACGCACTTGATAAACTTGGTTTTTCATTTGTAATAGAAAATAATACTTGCATTTTCTCATTACACGATATGATTTCTGACAAAGCGAGTCTCCATGAACGGAATTTATGTTTTAGATCGGACCACCGAAATATTACACGTAATGAATAAAAAGTTAAAAGTTGGTGACAAAGATCAAACGTATCTATGGCACTGCCGTATGGGACACATTAATGAGAAACGCGTAAAACAGCTCATCAAACATGGAGCTATCTCGGCTTTTGATTTTCAATCATTTGGCACGTGTGAATCATGTCTCATCGGTAAGATGACTCGGATTTCCTTCAAAGGTGTTGGAATGCGCGCTGCTGACCTATTAGGACTCATACACACGGATGTATGTGGCCCTATGTCAATCACCGCACGAGAAGGCTATAGGTATTTCATCACTTTCACGGACGATTTAAGTAGATATGGCTATGTCTACTTAATGAAGCACAAAAGTGAATCCTTTGAGAAATTCAAGGAATACCAGAATAGGGTACATAACCTATTAGGTAGGAAGATTAAAACACTGTGTTCGGATCGTGGTGGCGAGTATCTTTCTCACGAGTTTGATCGGCACCTAAAAAGACGTGGGATTGCCCTACAGTTAACTCCACCTGGAACACCTCGGTTGAATGGTGTGTCCGAACGGAGAAATCGAACACTACTTGATATGGTTCGATCCATGATGAGTCACACCGTGTTGCACGACTCGTTATGGGGTTATGCTCTTATGTCGGCCGCTCTAATACTTAACCGAAGTCCGTCTAAAGTGTTGACAAGACTCCATATGAACTATGGAAGGGAACGGTCCCTAACTTGTCCTTTATACGGGTTTGGGGCTGCGAGGCTTATGTCAAGTGGAGACCTGAAGATAAGCTCGGCCCGCGATCGGTCAAGACATACTTTATAGGTTATCCTAAAGGAACACTTGGTCATTACTTCTATTCGCCAACCGAACAACGTGTTTTTGTTGCGGCTAGTGCGACATTCTTAGAGAAGGAATTTCTCGAGAATGCAAAGAGTGATAGAACCTTCGACTTGTCGGAGATTCCAGAACCAAACACCGAGCAACCATTGGAGGAACCTGTTCCTTCAATCCCGGCTGCGGTGAATATTCCTGAGGAACCTAGGAGGTCGGGAAGAGTCTCTATTCCTCCGGACAGATACATTGGTATGGTCGAGGAACATGACATAGATGACGTTCTACTCTTAACGAGTAGTGAACCCGCAACCTATAAAGGTGCCATGACTAGTTCTGACTCAAAGCTATGGCTTGAGGCCATGCAATCCGAGATGGACTCCATGTATGAGAACAACGTGTGGGATCTTGTTGACTTACCTGCTAAGGTTCGTCCCCTTCAATGCAAATGGCTTTACAAGATAAAGCATTCTGTGGAAGGTCAACAAGATATCTATAAAGCACGACTAGTTGCTAAAGGTTTCACCCAAGTGCCAGGTTTGCACTACGATGAGATTTTTGCACCCGTAGTCATGCTGCGTTCCATTCGGATTATCTTAGCGATCGCCGCTTTTCATGACTATGAAATTTGGCAAATGGACGTGAAAACCGCCTTCTTAAACGGCTTTTTGGAGGAAGAGTTGTACATGGTACAACCCGAAGGTTTCATCGATCCACAACATCCTAAGAAAGTATGCAAACTTAAGCGTTCCATTTATGGACTTAAGCAAGCATCTCGGAGTTGGAATCATCGCTTCGACCAAGTGATTAAAGAAAATGGATTTACTCGATCTGTCGAGGAACCATGTCTATATATCAAGTCGAGTGGGAGCAAGATTTTCTTCCTAATATTGTATGTCGACGACATACTCCTGATTGGGAATGACAAACCTCTCTTAACTTCGGTGAAAGTATGGTTGAAAAACCATTTCCAGATGAAAGATCTGGGAGAGGCACAAAGAATTCTAGGCATTCGTATCTATCGAGATAGATCACGACGGATGTTATCTCTCAGTCAGGAGTCTTACATAGACAAAGTCCTAGAGAGATTCAGCATGACTAACTCCAAGAAGGGGTTCCTTCCTATGGCTCCAGGGGTGCATTTGAGCAAGTCTCAGGCACCAGAGACACCGGAAGAGAAAGAGCGCATGACACGGATTCCATATGCTTCGGCAATAGGATCAATCATGTATGCCATGATATGCACACGTCCGGACGTGGCATATGCATTGAGTATGACAAGTCGATTCCAACAGCATCCAGGTGAACCACATTGGATGGCTGTCAAGAACATTCTTAAGTACCTACGGAGGACTAAAGATTGGGCATTGACTTATGGAGGCGATCAAAAGCTATGCGCAACCGATTCTGTGAGATGCTAGCTTCCAAACGGATCGAGATGACTCGAGATCTCGATCTGGATTCGTTTTTACTCTTAATGGCGCTGAGATCGGTGGAAGAGTTCGGAACAAAGCTATTACAGATTCTACGACCGAGTCCGAGTACTATGCCGCGTACGAAGCTACAAAGGAAGCGATATGGATGCGTCAATTCTTACATGGGCTCTCTGTAGTGCCTAGTTCGAATGACCCGATCACCATCTATTGCGACAATAGTGGTGCCATCTTCCAAGCTAAGGAGCCAAGTCTAGCAACAAGTCTAGACATGTACAACGGAAAGCTCATCTAATCCGGGATTACGTGGAGCAAAAGGAAGTGGTGATAGAAAAGATTGCTACAGATGATAACATAGCAGATCCTCTCACTAAACCATTACGACAAGATAAGCATGAAGGGCATGTTAATTCCATGGGAATTAAACGTGTTCCTAAGTTGTAGTACTCTTTTATGGATCAGATTCATTCTCTCTTGTACTCTATACGACATCATCGTTTTGATATTTTATATATATATTTTGTTTGTCATGTGGATTTGTACGACAAATTTTGAACACCACAAAGTGAACTGAACGAACATTATATTTTTCAGTCCTTAATTGCCCACATGAGCTGATAACTCTGGCAATTATTTTGTGACGTTGGTTGATGGTGGGTTCAACGAGCCATAAGTCAACCGGTTGGTGACCAATCACGAGGCGATTTATACGGATATCTCGTAGGACACAATTGTGACATCGACGTGGAGTCCTAAATGTTTTATAACATTCGGTGCCGGTCGTGGATAGGACCTCCATGGTGATCCTAAGAGTCGATTCTTTTGACTATCGATTGTCTCTTGAGACTACGGCAGATTTTGGGTGACTTTGGTTTCTTTCTCACGGTCATCCGTAACAGGGGGCCAAGTAGATTTTTTCTGGGTCATTTCATGCTGTGCTTAGATCGGAAGGAGTCGAGTTGAAGGAAATATTCAGCCTTTATCAGGTACTCGATATTTCTCAGGGCCACTCGAGGAGTCAGAATCGAAATGCATGGCCATGCTCGAATACGGATTCGTTTTATCGTCGGTTAAGTTACTCTCTAGTCTGGGAAACCACTCTAGATACGGATCGATTGTAAAATACGACCTTTGTGGATCCGGATCTGCAAATTGTTTTACATTGAGTGGGAGAAATTTTAAATGAATATGAGAATCGGTTATCGCACATACACTTGTACGGACAAGTGGGAGTTTGTTAATTTGTGTCCTCCAGTTAGTGCGGATAACGTCATTGCACATGCACTTGTACGGACAAGTGGGAGATTGTTGGGGTTTGTGTCCTTAACAGTTAGTGCAAGGACTTATAAACCTCTAAAAGGATCAAAGGGCATACTTTTGGTATTATTATCAGTTGATCCACGTTTATCAATAACGGTTGGCTTGCTAGATAAGTTTGACGTTATTGTCATACAGATGGCGGTGATCAACTGGTCCCTAAAAGTCACACCTATAGGATACGTTTGAGAGATGTGACAAGATGAAAATACAAGTCATGTAGATGCAAATTTGACTAACCGGTTAGTCCGAGTTACTTGACTAATAATTAGTCAAAATATGATGTTGAGATATTATATTTGATACGGATTAAATATCATGGGCTAAGGCGAATTAACCAGTTAATTCGTAAAATTAAATATAAGCGATTTATATTTAATTAATGTATATTGAATATTAATTATACAATATTGTCTTTGTCGGACATGTATTAATACTTTAACTAATCCGTGTTATTAGTCGATGTATTAATAACCGATAACCGATGACAGTTTATAATACAAACCCGTCATATACATTTTAGCATTTGGCGAACTAGACCTCGAGCTAAAAGTAAGAGGAAGTGGAAGCCCACTTCCCCATGAGGGCTCTCGGTTTTGGCCGAAACACACAAAAGGAGAGCTCCTCTCCTTTTGTGACCTAGACAATTCATTTTACAGAAAACTAGGGTTTTGGAGACATTTTCTCTCTGAAACCTAGATCTCACATCTCGAGAAAACCTCACATCAGTTCTCCCAATATTGCAAGGCAATCGGAGAACACCATCTAGCCAAGGGCATATCTCGGACAAGTCTTGGGTGCAACAATTAGGAGGGAATCTCGTTTGATTTCTGTTCTTTACGCCGCACTATAAAGGACCCGAGGTTAATTCTTTACCTTTATCGTTTCTCTATTGTATTTATGTTTTATGACGATAATCGCATGTTAAATTTACGTTATAGTCCTAATTTTAGAGGGTCTTATACGGATATTACCCCACAGCCGTGTCAGCCTGATGGCTGATTTAGGCATATGCCGCAATGTAAGGAGGAGTGGCTGTGTCAACCTAGGAGGCTGATTTAGACCAGCCTGGTCAGCCTGAAAAGGCTAATCAAGACTAAGCTAGCTGCCGTGTCAGCCGGATGGCTGATTTAGGCGTATGCCGCAGTTTTGGACTACTTAACCTTGTTCATGACGCAAGGTGTGTTCATCTCGTTTAAAGCCAACAGGGGCGTCATTGAGGCAAGTTTATCGTCATTCTAGGACCGATGGGACGCTGCAGGATTCTGGTAGCGCAGATATCCCTACGTTCTATGTTCGTGTGCATGCATGCTGGGGCCCTGATTAATTGCGATTAGTACGAGCTACGTCCAGGGGGTGGTATCAGGGGTAGCTGGGTAAGCGTATTCAGCTGTTAACCAGGCTCCCTTTCGTATGTTCCACAGTCCGCCTGTTGATGGTGCTCCTTGTGGAGAAAATAGGTTAGGCATGTTGGAGTGCCATGTGCCTTGTCACCCCGCGTTGGCGTTGTGATCTGCTAGGCATCCTTTCAAAGTACCATAGATACCGAGAATTCAAAGTGGTGTACTTAGAGAAGCACGAAAATAAGAGAATCTATTAAAATGATGTGAAGTACTGTCGCCATCTCATGGGGTACAGAGCAATTGTGGTCCCGGGTGTTTGCAGACCACACCATCTAATAGTAGTTTAAAATCTTAAAATAATTAGAGACACCAGAAATAAAAGTGAAATTGGCAGTATGCCTACTACCGGATTTTAATTTTAATTTTTAAAAGACGGTTTAGCTTTTCATAGTACATCATTCTGAAATCTAGAGTCTACTTATTATTAAAAGTAATATCTCTTCAGGTGAAGTATGTTCCATGGGCGTTGTAAGATTTGACCGTCCATAGTCATCAGTTTATATGCGCCATGGCCAACAACTCCTTCTACCTGGTATGGTCCTTCCCATTTGTAGGCGAATTTGCCTGCCTTTCGATTCTTGGTGTTTTGAAACACCTCTCGGAGAACCAGGTCTCCTACCTCCAGGAGCCTGACTTTCACATTCTTGTTATAACTCCTGGCCACAGACTGTTTGTAGGCAACCAGACGGATTTTTGCGCTTGCTCATGGCTCAATCAGTGTGTCCATGCTTCTGGTCATCTCTGCATTGTTTAGTTCCCCTGTCATATTTTCATACCTGTGAGTGGGAACTAGAACTTCTGACGGAATGACTGCTTCTGCGCTAAACACTAGGCTGAAGGGTGTTTGACCTGTTGTTATCTTTGGTGTCGTTCTGTCTGTCCATAACACTAGTGGCAATACATCTGCCCATTTTCCTCCTAACTCCTGTAACCTCCTTCTTAGATTGTCCATGATGATTTTGTTCTTTGGATTGACTTGCCCGTTGGACTTTGGAGTCCTAGGTGCGACTTTTTAAGGTGATGTTCCACCGGCACAAGTATCCTCGGTATCGTTTGAGATGAATTGTGAGCCATTGTCACATATGATTTCTTATGGGATACCAAATCTGCAAATGATGTTTCGTTTTATGAATGAAATGACCTGTTTGTCCTTTACCTCCGTGAATGCTTCTGCCTCTATCCACTTGGAGAAGTAATCTGTCATTGCTAGCATCCAGGTTCTATTTCCTGTAGCCCGTGGTAGAGGGCCTACTATATCCATGCCCCACGCCAGGAATGGCCAGGGGGAAATAATAGGGTGCAGGGGCTCTGTTTGGTGATGGATCATTGGTCTTTGAGCGCTGGCGGGCGTCACATTTTCATGCGTATTCTCAGTATACGCGCCTTCATTGTAGGCCAATAGTATCCCTGTCGAGGGCTTTATTTGGACCCCCCTGCATGGTTTCCACATTCGCCACTATGGAGAGCATGCAACACAGTCTGTGCTTCTTCCTTGTCCAGGCACCGTAGGTAGGGGCCCGCTAGCCATTTTCTGAACAATGTATCATCAATAAGTATAAATCTGGAGGCCTTTACTCGGAAAGCTCTCACTTCCTTCTTGTCATCTGGTAGCTTGTTTTGGCGCAGCCAGTCTAGATAAGGTGTGCGCCAGTCATCTACTTGATCGGCTATTTGGTCAGGTGCCTGCCTGTTTGGCTGGGAGTTCTCACCTTCCTCTGTAACTGCTTGGATTTCGTTCTCGCTCTGTGGATCCTCCGGTTCACCTCTATCTATTTCGTCCGCCTTCTGAATAGACGGTTCCAGCATATGTGCTATTGGAATGCTGGATAGCCCTGTTGGTTTCAATGTTGCCCCCAAAGTTGCTAAGGCGTCTGCCTCCACATTCTGATCTCTGGGGATCTGCTTAAGCTTGTAAGTTTCGAATTTGTGTTTTAGTTCCTTTGCTACTTTTAGGTATGCAATCATCTTCGAAGCTCTGGCTATAAACTCATCATTCACGTGGTTGACTATTAATAGAGAGTCACTTTGGATATGAGCAGTGCACGACCCCTAACTCCAAAGCTAGCTTCATTCCTAATATCAAGGCCTCATACTATGTTTCATTGTTGGTTGCCTTGAATTCACATCTTACTGCTTGTGCTATCAGGTCTCCCTGTGGTGACCGCAGGATTAATCCTACGCTTTGCCCCCTTTGGTTGGAGGCTCGTCAATATGCATCCGCGCGGACTTCGTCCGCTTGCTTCCTTCTAAGGTGAGGATCTCGTAGCCCGCGCGATTCTAGGTGGCGGATCAAGTCCGATACGAAGTCGGCCGGTGCTTGTGATTTGATTGCATTGCTGGGGTCATATTGAATGTCGTACCCACCGAGGTGTATAGACCATTTTGACATTCTGCCTGACGATTCAGGCTTCCTCATGATAACTTTTAGCGGGTAATTGGTCACGACATGTATGATGTGGGACTCAAAATAGGGGCGCAGTTTGGGAGATACTACTACCAATTCTAGTACTAACTTTTCAAGAGATGTGTACCTGGTCTCTGCCAGCGAGAGACTTGCTCACGTAGTATACTCGGCTTCCCGCTCCTTTTCTTGCTCTTTGACTAGGACATCACTCACTGCCACTTCTGTGACGGCTAGGTATAGGAATAATGGTTCTCCTGGCTTCGACTTTGACGACAGTGGGGTGCGAGAGGTAGTGCTTGACTCTCGAAGGCTTGCTCGTGCTCATAGGTCCATTCAAACTTCCGGCTTTTCCTTAGTACGTCGTAAAAAGCGACTGCATTTATCTCAAGATCTTGAAATGAACGTTTGTTGTTTGCTACCTTCCGGCTAGTCTTTGAACATCCTTAGGCTTTTCGGGTGACTCCGGTGCAAGATGGCTTTGATCTGCTCGATGTTGGCCTCTATCCCTCTTTGAGTTACGATATAGCCCAAGAATTTGCCAAAAGATACTCCGAAGGTGCATTTAGATGGGTTTAGCTTCATTTTGTATTCCCGAGGGTGTCTTGAATGTTTCGCGCGGATGCCGCATGTGATCTTTGGCCTTCTCTGATTTCAGCACCATGTCATCGATATACACCTCCATTATTCTTCCTATCTGTTCTTTGAACATTCTGTTAACCAACCTTTGATATGTGGAGCCTGCATTCTTTAGGCCGAATGGCATGACGTTGTAGCAATATATTCCTCTTTCAGACATAAATGTCGTCTTCTCTTGATCTGCAGAATCCATCTTGATCTAATTGTATCCACTCCATGCGTCCAGGAATGTTAACATCTCGTGTCCAGCTGTTGCGTCCACCATTGCATCAATATGAGGCAGCGGGAATGGATCTTTAGGGCATGCTTTGTTGAGATCGGTGAAGTCCACACATACTCTCCACTTCCCATTCTTCTTAGGCACCACCACTACATTAGACAGCCATTCTGGATATTTTACTTCTCTTATTTTCTTCGCTACGAGCAGGCTATCTACTTTCTGGTTGATTACCTTATTTCTCTCCGCTGCAAACTTCCTTCTTCTCTGTTGGACGGGCTTACACTTTGGGTCCACACTAAGCTTATGTGTTATGATGGACGGATCTATTCCTATCATGTCATCGTGTAACCATGCAAAACAAATCCATGTTATCCTGTAGGAACTTGACTAGCTGCTGTCTTAAGCTTCCTGTGCATCCTGCTCCAATGAGCACGGTTCGTTCTGGGTGCAGCTTATCCAGGTTGATTTGATCCAGCTCTTCTACTGGAGGTTCGATGTATTCGTCTGGATAGGTCGTCATGTAATGCTATGCGGGGGTGGCGGTGCACTTGAGTGCCTTCTTATAGCAGCCTCTAGCTTCCTCCTGATCTCCTCTTATCGTTTCTACTCCCCATGGTGTGAGGAATTTTATGCACTGGTGGTATGTTGAGGGCAGTGCCTTCATCTGGTGCAACCATGGTCTTCCCAAGATGACATCGTAAGTAGAGGGGCCGTCTATAACCAGGTACCTGACCTGCTTGTTGACTCCTCCCACAAAGGTTGGGATGACTATCTCCCCTAGCGAGCTGGCTATTTCTCCACTGAAGTCTACTAGCGGAATAGTCTTCTTCTGTAAATCCTTCTCATTTGAATCCCATGTTTTCTATAGTTTTCAAAGCATGATTAAGTTGACCGAGCTTCTGTATCTACCAAGACCTTTCTAAGCGTGCAATTGGCCATTGATAAGGTGATAATAAGTGCGTCATGATGTTCTCGTTCATCGTATGCATCTCCTTCATCAAAGCCGATCTTTGGCGAGTCCTTTGTGAGAAAGTGCACGAATTGGTCGGCCTATCTCCTTTGGTCTCTCGTAGCACGTCTCTTAGCTGCTGAATATGTCGGCCCCGCTTAAGTCTAAGCCGCCTTTGTTATCACGTTTATGATTTTGGTGCATGTGGGCGGATCTGCCGGCTCGGCGGAGCCTACCTTATCTTGCTGCTTGCCCCCACGTGATAATAGGTGGCTCAGCTTTCCTTGTTCGTACAGGCGCTTGTTCTCTCTTCGTAATGTGTAGCAATCCTCAGTGTTGTGCCCAATATCCCGGTGGAATTCGCACTTCTTCTTGCTGTCCTTCCTCGATGCTTGCTCTCCTACTGGTGGGTTGGGCCACCTGACTCCATCTCCCATCTCCCTGAGTGCCTTCAAGATTCCTCCGATTCTTGTGGTGAATCCGTATTCTGCCAGAGTGGGGAGTAGCTGATTTTCTTCGATTCTGTTGACTCCCCTCCCGTATGGTCTGTACCTCTCATCCTTCTTGCTGGTGGTTTTCTTTCTTCTTGATTTCTCCACGGCTAAGGTACTAGAGATACTAGGCGCGCTTAGCAAGCTGGCTTTGGCTAAGACATCTTCTTCCAATCTGATTGCGGCAGCTGCCTTCTCCTGTACTGCCTCGAAACTATAGCATGGATGCATGGTTAACTGCTTGTATAGGTCAGAGTCGTGGTGGAGGCCTCTTCTGAAGGCTTCTCTGCTTTGTTGAGACATCACATTCTCGCATCGCTACCTTCTCCTTGTTGAACCTAGTATTGTATTCTCCAATGCTTTCTCCTGCCCCCTGGACGATTCTGTACAGGTCTCCTGCGTGCTTCTGTGGCTTTCTGCTGCTTGCGAACTGTTGAGTAAATGCGTTCACCAATTCAGCAAATGTAGATATCGACCTGTTGGGCAGGTGATACCCGTCGTTGTGAGTACCAAAGATAAAATTTATAATCTCCTATTAAGACTAACCTAGGCTAGTGGTAACAGGGTCGAACCACAAGGAGGCAGTTGTAAACTTTAGTTGATTTATGTTGATCCGAGGTAACTATTATGGGGGTTGATTTGAATTGGTCTAAGACTAAGAGCAAACAAAGATAATAAACTAAAAATACGATTTAAACAGATAAAAGAAGGGTACTAGGATGGTCGGTTCATTATAGCTTCGGCGGCAGCAAACTAAGTCGGTCTGAATCAAACGCAGGTAAGGCGGGAAATAAAGAGGTCCTCTCGGTCCACTCTTAACAAATAGCATATCTCGATCTCGCTATAGGTCCCTAATGTCACTAATACTAACTTTCGTCCTGAAAAGTGACTAACGGTCTAAACTATACCTATCTTTCGATCTTAGCACAGTTTTGTTGGGAAATGTGTCCTCAACAATAGTGCGATCACATGATTTAAATATCATTATTAAATCTCATTTTAAGAATACAATTGGGAAGTAATATTGTTACTGTCAACTGGTCAACATATATCGGTAATGATTGGCTGACTAGAGTTTGACATTATTGTCGTGTGACGGTGGTGATCAGTTGACCCCTAGGTCATACCTAAAGGGCAATACTCTTAATTGATTATTTAATTAATCGTATAATGTTACGAGTTAATTAAATTACTTGAAAATTGACGGACAATTTTGGAAGTAAAATTTACGTATCATATTGAAATGTGATTAAATAAGATACGGTCTGAGTAATTGAATTGTATCATTACTCGGATGAAATTATTGTTTAAAGAAACAATCGGAATTGAATGATTTATTATAAATACAATCTGTTGTGATTTATAAATTGGTAAAATATTTTGGCACAAGTAATTATGATATTACTAAGTCGATTTTTGTATGTGACGTATTTTTATTAATACGTTGATTTTTAATATGTTAAAAATACATAACATATTTATGTCACATATGACATGTGACACATTGACAATTGACAAAAATAATATGGGATCCATATTATGTAAAGTGCCGAAAAATTGGGGAGCATTAAGCTAGTTAATTGTTTTATTTAGTTGATAAAACATAATGATGAAAAAGCAAGTCTAGGCATGCAAGCCTATTGTTCCTTGTGAAGAACAATTTTTCCATGCATTGGCTCCCCAATAGCTCTCCTCTTACACGGTTTTGGGGAAGAAAAACTATCATTGTTTTTCTATAATTTTTACCTAATAATATACTAAGTGTAGTGTATTATTTTCATTCTAACATTATCATCCAAAATTAAGTTCTAGAGAGAAGAAAAATCCTCCTCATATTCTCTCATAAAACCGAAATAATATAAGTGTTTTATAAATTTTTGGTTCAATTTTCTACCTAGATTAATATTATACTAGCTCAAATAATATTAATTAGATTAAGAGGAAGCCTTGGGTATAATACATAGGGAGAGATCTTACACTTAGATCTTTGTTCTTCCATTGGAAAAGCTCAAGAACAAGAAGAGAAAGGTGATCTCTCTTGTGCCCTAATAGCCGAAATCTACTATGTAAGGACATGATTTCTCCTCTATTTATATTATCGTTTGCATGCATAAGATCCGTTTTAATTTTATGACAAATTAGTTTTGACATATTTGAGTATGTTAACATGTATATGAAACTACATTTCCTTCAATCGGTATCAAGAGCCACGGTTGTTTGCATGCAAATTGGTTAAAAGTTTTTCCGAGTTATATGAATAACAAAATAAAACTTGTAAAATTTGTGTTATTATGATATATCACGAAATTATTACATGCATGTTAATATTTCTGGTCCTAAAGTGTTTTAGGATATTTTGGTTAATTTTTCGAATTTTTATTGTTCATAATTTACAATAATGGCATTTAAATGTGATTTTATGAGTAAAAATGTCATTTTTGGTCTAAAAATAGCTATACTTCGAATTTTCACTTGGTTTTTGGATATGTTGTTACATATATTATTTTGAGATAACCTGTAAATTTTCATAATTTTTGGACTTGTTATGCTCGAAAAATAAATTTTTCTTTATTAAATTCGGATTTAAGTGAAAAATAGGTTAATATGAGTTAAATTTCGAATCTGGTCATAGAAAATTAATATGTTGTCACATGCAATTTTACAAGATGTGTGTAAAATAATTGGCTATAAAGAAGTCTCTTTGCATGATTTATGAATTTTTGAAGAAAAATGGCATAAATAGTGACATTATTAGTGAAAATTAATTAAAACATAATCTATGACTTAGGAAAAACGTCTAATGTTGCATTTTATTATATTTTTCAGATCTAAAATTGAAAAGTTAATGAAAATAATTTTTCCCTTTGTTTTATGATTATTTTATTAAATTGATAAACATGCAACATTGTTTTTAGGAAAAATTTGAAATTTTTAACCTAAGATTTTGAACATTATGAGTGTCATGGGATTTTTCCAGAATGTTCATGAATTTAAATTTCAAATTTTGAATTTATTTGAAATTTTTAGATTTATTTGAAGTTTAATGGCTTATTTTTGTAATTTTTGGTCCATTTTTGAACAATTTTATAAATAAAGGTTAATTATGGTCAAATTATTAGTGAAGACTATATTTTGAGTCCTAAGAGGTTAGGGTAATTAACTTATGCATAAATATGAGTTTATGCATTTTTGTGATTATAAAATGTTGAAATCACGCAAACCGTAAAAACAAGAGTAATATACGATATTGGCTAATTAAAAGGCGATTTAGCATAAAAATTGAGCATGTTCATACATATTATATTGCTGCATTTTTCCTTTATGATTGTCATAATTTTAATTTATGTAATTTTGAATTATGTAATTTTACTTAGTATGGCCTTAGATTTTAATTGGTATTTCCGAAATGTATGGGAATATCGATTCGGTTGTAATTTTTATTGTGATCTCGTATCACCGTTTTGTAATTTAATAGATTTATTTTATTTTAGTTACAAATGTATAATAGGAAATTATGTAATTTATTATGTAATTTTATTCATTAGGAGTTCCAAAAGACGGATTACTTCAAGAATGGCGATACATAAAGACGGTGTTACCTCGAGATGCGTGCCACAACCAAAGTTCAAGGGACCAATGGAGTTGGTTTCCGAATATGTAATAGATTAATAGTTTTTCTATTTTAGGAAAGGCCATACTAGGATTTATTTATCTTTATGCTTGCATTTTATTTTATGTCACATGCATCGCTAAATCGCCATAACTAAACATGCATTGTCTTTTATCGAGTTTATCGACCGTGTCAATTAGAATTATCGTAGTTCACCGCTTTAGTTCACTTAAAACGTGATAGATAATGAATTGACACGACCTCTCGCTAAAACAACTAATTGAGACATAGCCTTACCAAATAGTAGAAACCATGAAAACCTATTTCGCGAGGGAGTGCACTCGGCTACCCGGGGTACAAACCTTGTTACGTAGGGGAAGTGGGTGATAAATGTCTAATCCACCGAATTCATATTGATGAGGGTTTCATCGGCTACCCCGTGCCTAAATTAATATGGGTTTGGATAATGGACACATTTATTCGAAATTTGGATTGAACTCAACAAAAGTAATTGATAAGGGTTTCATCGGCTACCCCGTGCCCTTGTTGATGTGTTTTGGGCTATAGATAAATATTAGAGTAATTTTATCGACCAAGAGTTCTAAAAGTAGAATCGATTAAAAGGTTAATCCACCGAGTTATATTGATGAGGGTTTCATCGGCTACCCCGTGCCTAAGTTGATATGAATTTGGGTCTTGGAATCATTTATTATAGTTGGGTAGAGGTCACTATATAAATGTTCATATCTTGTTAAATTTGCAAGTATGATTTAAAAAGACAAATGTTAATATTTCCTTTCCTCCATATTTGTAGTGCATTACAATGAATCCATCAAATGCTACCGCACCGATAACCATTGAGTCATATCACCATGTTCTTGACGACGTATGCTCCAACAATAATTTCGATACAACTAGAGAACTTCATTTCGGGATAGGTTCGGATGGAAACCTTAATTTCATCACCACTTCTAAACCACCCACTACTACTAGACCTCGTGTGAGTCCGTCTAAGGAAGACTACCTCATACGATCTATAGGGTCTTTATCTCTGGAAGATAAGGATGCCAAAGCTAGTGGGAGCTCTAGCAATCAAGTTCTTGCTTCAAAGGGCAAGAGGTTCAAGAAGAAAGGAAAGAAAATCAAAAACATCAAGCAAGTTAATGATGAGTGCCATTATTGCTATGGCATGGGACATTGGCTTAGGAATTGCCCTATGTATTTGCGAAATATAAGGGAAGGACTCATTACTCCAAAAGGTACAATTCCTAAAGAAATTTATGTTATTGATATAAATTATACTTCCACTACGACATGGGTACTAGATACCGGTTGTGGTTCTCACCTTTGTAATCATTTACAGGGTTTAAGAGATGTGGAGAAGCTTATCAAGGGAGATGTGGATCTTCGACTTGGAAATGGAGCTCGGGTAGCGGCCGAATCCAAAGGAACTTATGTTCTAGCTTTGCCAAACGGTTTTGAGTTGTATTTGCATAATTGTTTTTATGTTCCTACGCTCTCTAAAAACAGTATTTCAATCGCCATGCTAGACATGGACGGTTTTTGTTTTGTCATTAAGAACAATCGTTGCTCTATTTCTAGGAATGATTTGGTTATTGGCCAAGCTTCTTCCATAAATGGCATTTACATTTTAGAGACCTCAAAACCGACTAATGATATTTATAACATTCAATCAAAGAAACTCAAAACAAGTGACCCAAGTGAAGCGTTCATTTGGCATTGTCGATTAGGTC
The DNA here is from genome assembly GCF_048544455.1 of Silene latifolia. Lineage (NCBI taxonomy): Eukaryota > Viridiplantae > Streptophyta > Magnoliopsida > Caryophyllales > Caryophyllaceae > Silene > Silene latifolia. The sequence continues at coordinate 437,874,643 of NC_133538.1, read as the reverse complement.
ACATAAACGAGAATCGCATCAAAAGATTAATTTCAACTAATGTGATTACACCTTCTGATTATCAATCATTTGGTACATGCGAATATTGCCTACTTGGCAAAATGACTCGTAATCCTTTTAGCGGTAAAGGGACACGAGCTAGTGAGCTATTGGGACTCATACACACCGATGTATGCGGACCAATGAGTATCACCGCTCGTGGTAATTATGACTACTTTATAACCTTCACCGATGACTTGAGTAGATATGGGTATATCTATTTAATGAAACACAAGAGTGAAGCATTTGAGAAATTCAAGGAATTCCAAAACGAAGTAGAGAACCAATTGAACAAAAGGATTAAGGCACTACGATCCGATCGTGGTGGTGAATACCTTAGTCTTGAATTTGATTCACACTTGAAAGGTTGTGGCATTATATCACAACTTTCTCCACCAGGAACACCACAACTGAATGGTGTTGCCGAAAGGAGGAATCGAACCCTACTTGATATGGTTCGATCCATGATGAGTCAAACCGAGTTACCGAACTCGTTTTGGGGATTTGCAATCAAAGCGCAATTCTATCTTTAAATAATAGTCCCACTAAGGCCACCGAAAAGACTCCATTTGAGACATGGAAAGGAAGGGTTCCTAATCTATCCTATATGAAAATTTGGGGATGTGATGCTTACGTCAAGGCTAAACCCGACAATAAGCTTGCCCCAAGATCCGAAAAATGCATCTTTGTAGGTTATCCTTTGACCTCTCGAGGTTACTACTTCTACAAACCTCAAGAAAACAAAGTGTTTGTGTCTAGTGAGGCTGTCTTCTTAGAAAGTCAATTTATTTCTAAGAGACAGAGTGGGAGAAATTTTGAACTTGACGAAGTTCAAGAGCCACAAACCGAGGTAGAGACGCAAGAAGATGTTCCTTCGTCGTCTAACGCGGTTGTACCTCCTCCACTAAGAAGGACGGGCCGAGTCATTCGCCATCCCGATCGATATGTGGGACTTATCGAAGAAGATGGAACGCTCGATGTGTTGCTTATGGAAAGTGACGAGCCCGCCACCTACAAGGCCGCAATCTCTAGTCCTAATTCCACCTTATGGCTTGAAGCCATGAAGTCCGAAATGGATTCTATGCTTGAAAACCAAGTTTGGGACTTGGTAGATTTGCCTAAAGGAGCAAGACCCCTCCAATGCAAATGGATATTCAAGGTCAAAAATGGCATAGAAGGACATGACGATGTCTACAAAGCTAGGCTAGTGGCAAAAGGATTTACCCAAGTCCAAGGTCTCCATTATGATGAGACCTTCGCCCCCGTAGCCATGCTAAGATCCATACGGATTTTGTTAGCGATCGCCGCATTTCATGATTATGAAATTTGGCAAATGGATGTCAAAACCGCTTTTCTAAATGGGCATTTAGAAGAGGAGGTGTACATGATACAACCCGAAGGTTTTGTTGATTCTAAAAATCCTAACAAAGTGTGCAAGCTTAAGAGATCCATTTATGGTCTTAAGCAAACATCTAGAAGTTGGAATCATCGATTCAATCATGTTATAAAAGAAAATGGTTTCACTCGAAATGTTGAGGAACCATGTTTATACATGAAATTCAGTGGGAGCAATGTTGTGTTCCTAATCTTGTATGTCGATGACATACTACTCATTGGAAATGATATTCCAATGTTGTCTTCGTTTAAGAAGTGGTTAGGTAACCACTTCCAAATGAAGGATTTAGGAGAGGCACAACGCATATTAGGTATCCGGATCTATAGAGATAGACCCAAGAGGATATTGGCACTAAGTCAAGAGTCTTATGTTGATAAGATTCTTTGACGATTCAGCATGGACAAATCCAAAAGGGGTTTGGTACCTATGGTAATAGGAATGATATTGAGCGGACTCAATGTCCCTCCGAACCCCATGATGTTGAACGCATGAAGTTGATCCCTTACGCTTCATTGTTGGATCAATCATGTATGCCATGATATGCACACGTCTCGATGTCTCGTATGCCTTGAGCATGACGAGTAGATATCAAGGAAATCCAGTGAGAGTCACTGGATTGCTTTGTCAAGAACATCCTTAAGTACTTGAGAAGAACTAAGGACTCTATCCTTGTGTTTGGAGGAGACACTGAGTTGCGTGTTACAGGATACACGGACTCAAGTTTTCAAACAGAGAGAGATGACATGAAATCACAAGCTGGTTTTGTTTTCATGCTCAATGGTGGTGCCGTAAGTTGGAGAAGCTTCAAGGAAGTCAGAATCATGGATTTGACAACGGAGGCTGAGTACATAGCAAAGATCGGAAGGCTGCCAAGGAAGCTATGTGGATCAAGCAATTCACGGAAGGTCTAAAAGTAGTACCTACCGCCGATGATCCCATCACTCTTTATTGTGATAATAGTGGGACGATCTTCCAAGCTAAGGAGCCAAAGTCTAGTAATAGATCTAGACATGTACTTAGAAAGTATCATGTAATAAGAGATTTCATTGAAAGAAAAGAAATTGCGATTTGTAAGGTTGGGACGGATGACAACATAGCCGATCCGCTCACCAAGCCTTTATCGCAGGCTAAGCATGATGGGCATGTTGCGTCCATGGGACTTAAACGTGTACCAAATTTTTGTTAGATTTTGAAATGAAATAAAAGTGTTGTTTTTGTTCATGTTCATAATCGCATTGGTCTTTTATCCTTAATTTATACTTTGTTACATCCAAACGGGTTGTAGAGACAATTGAACCCCGTTAAAGTAAACATGGATTAACATTGTTTTGCCCATAGTTACTTATATGAGGTGACGTCTCGAAGTGACTAGAGTGTGAGGCGATTGATGGCAAGTTCAAGTGCCATACAGTCATGTGAGATGACTAGTCGATCACACATAGGCGGTGTTAGGAACATTTTGTCGGGCCTTATGACCGCTTATAGAGTTCTGGCAAATTTATATAGCCTGGTCGTGGCGAGAGCTACTATAGTATTCGAATGAGTCGATTCTTTTGACTAGAGACTATTCGCCTAAGATGGCACAGTTTCAGATTAAATTTGATTTGTGTTACTACGACCTTCGTAAATGGGGTCAAATGGGCATATTTTGGGTTATGATGGCTGTGGCTAGTCGAAGGGAATGAGTGCGATAGGAATTGTCCACCCCTTGTCGGGTTATAACAATATCTCGGGGCCACTCGAGGAGCAATGAACTGGAAATGCGTGGCCACGCTCGGAAGGTATCCAGAGTGGATAAATCCGGTCAATCAGTTATTCTCCAGATCGAGGAAACCACTCTCGATGTGATCACTTGCAAATACGACCTGAAAGACACCTTGCATTGAGTGGGAGATAGTAATAGGACAAGAGAATTGGTGACGCACACTTGTCGAGGACAAGTGGGAGATTGTTGGGAAATGTGTCCTCAACAATAGTGCGATCACATGATTTAAATATCATTATTAAATCTCATTTTAAGAATACAATTGGGAAGTAATATTATTCTTGTCAATGGTCAACATATATCGGTAATGATTGGTGACTAGAGTTTGACATTACTGTCGTGTGACGGTGGTGATCGATTGACCCCTAGGTCATACCTAAAGGGCAATACTCTTAATTGATTATTTAATTAATCGTATAATGTTACGAGTTAATTAAATTACTTGAAAATTGACGGACAATTTTGGAAGTAAAATTTACGTATCATATTGAAATGTGATTAAATAAGATACGGTCTGAGTAATTGAATTGTATCATTACTCGGATGAAATTATTGTTTAAAGAAACAATCGGAATTGAATGATTTATTATAAATACAATCTGTTGTGATTTATAAATTGGTAAAATATTTTGGCACAAGTAATTATGATATTACTAAGTCGATTTTTGTATGTGACGTATTTTTATTAATACGTTGATTTTTAATATGTTAAAAATACATAACATACTTATGTCACATATGACATGTGACACATTGACAATTGACAAAAATAATATGGGATCCATATTATGTAAAGTGCCGAAAAATTGGGGAGCATTAAGCTAGTTAATTGTTTTATTTAGTTGATAAAACATAATGATGAAAAAGCAAGTCTAGGCATGCAAGCCTATTGTTCCTTGTGAAGAACAATTTTTCCATGCATTGGCTCCCCAATAGCTCTCCTCTTACACGGTTTTGGGGAAGAAAAACTATCATTATTTTTCTATAATTTTTACCTAATAATATACTAAGTGTAGTGTATTATTTTCATTCTAACATTATCATCCAAAATTAAGTTCTAGAGAGAAGAAAAATCCTCCTCATCTTCTCTCATAAAACCGAAATAATATAAGTGTTTTATAAATTTTTGGTTCAATTTTCTACCTAGATTAATATTATACTAGCTCAAATAATATTAATTAGATTAAGAGGAAGCCTTGGGTATAATACATAGGGAGAGATCTTACACTTAGATCTTTGTTCTTCCATTGGAAAAGCTCAAGAACAAGAAGAGAAAGGTGATCTCTCTTGTGCCCTAATAGCCGAAATCTACTATGTAAGGACATGATTTCTCCTCTATTTATATTATCGTTTGCATGCATAAGATCCGTTTTTATTTTATGACAAATTAGTTTTGACATATTTGAGTATGTTAACATGTATTTGAATCTACATTTCCTTCAAGTTTAGTCGATTTAATTGATGGTCAAATAACTTTCCCTATCTTTCGATCTAATGGGTCAGTCACGAAATAGGTATCTAACTGGTCGCATGCATTCGATTCGTTAAATACAAGATTAAATTCAATTAAAACGAATATGAACCCTACGAGGTCAGTCGATCGACTGAAAAGGTCAGTCGATCGACCAACACGCGAAACAGCTTTCTCTGATCTAATGCCGCCTATGCCATAAATCGCCTACATCCTAGCACTAAAGAATTAGCTACTCATGATGAAGGTAAAAACAACAATGAAAATAATAACAATTACTGAATTCATGCTTAAAGTAAATAACAACAGTGATGATACGATAATTGGCTTTGGGGCACTAACTATCAAACCTATACTAACAATGAAAGTAAAACAATAAAATTGGAATTAGGGTCGAAGAAATACCGAGATTCAGCGGAACGATTAAGAATAAGAACAGGAAAATCCAATGTCAAACCGATGTTTCAAACCCTAACTACCCGAATGAATAAAACTCAAAGTACTGTATTTGTGATAAAAACTTAGGTGAAAAACTTAGATATCTAAACTGATGGTTTTATGTTACGTTATATAGCAATCAACGCAACATCTTATTTCCTAAACCTAGACTTCACGGGCTTCAAGATTCACGGTCTTTCAATTCACGTCTGGAATAGAAATCTGGTCGATCGACTAATAATGCTGGTCGATCGATCGCTCCTCTCAAAAAAAGTGGCTTACGGAACCGAGCATTTGGTCGATCGACCGAAAGGTCTTGTCGGTCGATCGTTGGATGATTTTGCTACTTGACTTCTTTATTCTCGTGGATTCATCTTTTGGGCCTTGTATTGCGCACCAAGCTCGTTCCTTAAGCAGTTCCTTTACGTCATTTGTAATGCAGATTACTCGGGGATGGATTTGGCTTGATTTTCCGTTCAATTCTTCACATTTCTGCAATAAAGTACAAAATACGGAAGTAGACGGAAATAGGGAGAAATGTAGCATAAACTACAAGAATGAGCTCTGAAATGCGTGCAAAATGGGATGTAAAACATCATATAAAAGACACGCATCAAACTTCCCCAAACCAAACCCTTGCTTGTCCCCAAGCAAGAACTAGACTCGATCTAATGACCTAATGGAACGAGTTCAATCTCAGAGCGAAATGCAACAAGTAAAGCCTAGGCCAATTTAATGCACAACCAACAATCAATTAATAATGTGAATCATGCAAACGAGTTATGAAGTCGTTAAAAGCTGGCTGAAGCAGATTGACTATAAAGACTTATCAAACTGGACTCTCACGGGTCGCTCAAAACACTCAATAAGCACAGGTGATATTAATGTAAGATAGAAAGAAATAAATTTTGTAGTGACTCTCACCTAACTAAGACCTATGAAAACATGCCAGCAATAAAATATGAAAATGATCTCTATAACCGTACATACGCATTCCAACCGAACAGATGACCAATGACACATGCCGAGGTATATATGGGATATGTGAGGTATGGGTAAGAAGAGGCAAAACATTTTATGGTAGAGTGGAGGTACAGGTGATCAAGCTAGTACCAAAACGGAACCAAGTGGCAACATCCAACTTCTTGCTCATAAACAAACGAAACGGTGCTATAGCAAGCACAAATCTCACAATTTCCAGAGATAAAAGTAATCAACTAACTCCCTATAAAATATGAATAAAACATGGGAGCAAAAATCGCCAAAAGATAAGGATTGAATTATGCGAATTGATTTCTTTCTTCGAATCTTCAGTCGATCGACCAAAAGGGGCAGTCGATCAACTGCTTTGAACAGTACAGGACACTTTTTTTCTTTCTTTTTCGAATCATTTTTCTCTTTTTTTTTTCTCTTTCTTTTTTCTTTCTTTCCTTTTTTCCATTACATTTCCCAACCATCGTCTCAACAGAGCATATGCCACCAAAAATGAGTAACAATCCCAAAAACTAGGCTACTAGCTTGACAAAGGCCGGCTATGTGTAGGGTGTAGTAAATAGGACAAAAAGGATATTTTTGGCAGTGTGGAGTTTATGGGTAAAATGAGAAAAGGAAACCTCTTCCACATGTGTCAACAAACCACAGACCAAATGCATACAGGTATTAAGTAGATCAATTTCATATTCATGCAAATTAAGGAAACATGTCTCATAAGGAGTACTACTCACATTCCTAAATGAACCGGTCATGAATGTCACCAGTTATAGGCTCTAAATCTCATAAATATAAGTAGCTTGCCAATTTTCAAAGTCAAGTCTCAAGTCCAGCAAGTAATTCAACGAAAACTCGTAGGTATGCACTTATACGATTCTACTAATAACATGTTAATCTAGCAAGGCTCAGGCAAAACAGTTGCAAATGCGAGAATCATCATAGAAAATACTGCGTTCGACTCGACCTATATGCTAAAATAACCGTGCATTTTATTTGAAATTTTTGAAATTTTTCAATTTTTTTGAATTTTTCTGTATATATAAAAGAAATGAAATAAACAATGCAAAACAAAAAGTAAACGTGAATGCAAGCAAGTGATATGCGACGCAAAAACCCTTCCCCAAACCAAATCGCACAATGTCCCCATTGTGCAAAATCATGTAATGAAAAAGAAGAGAAATGGGAATTTGCGAGAAAATAAATAAGCAAGACACAAAGAAAAGATATGGAACTCACAAGACTTTAAGCGCAGCAAAGGAAACCTCCCCAAACCAGCGTGAGCTAGGAGGTTTCAGTAGCCAGCAGTGCTACCAATAAGGACCTAAAAAGACAATTAAAAACCACGCATAAGACTGAGAAAACAATTTTGAAACGTAAAAATTGTGCACAAATGAGACAATAGAAGAAATAGATAATTCGACGGAAGATAAAGTGGAGTAGAAGACTCCCTTAGGTCCGCATATCGACCAAACTCAGCAGTGGAAAGGTCGTGAACAGGTACAGCAGCGGAAGTGGTCGATCGACCTATAGGGGCAGTCGATCGACCGGGTGAACAGGAACAGAAGCTCCTGGAAAGCGTAACTCAGTCGATCGACCATGATGGCCAATCGATCGACTGAAAGTACTGCTGTACTCCTTATTTCTTCGTATTTGCTCAATGATTTGAGCTTAACAAGCTCTAAATACCTGCAAATGCACAATAGTACGCGCCCAAAATTGCGCAAAACCGTAACGAAGTCTAAAGTACTTAAAAATCCTAAGCAAAATAGAATAAAAGCGAAGTTTTCGCGCACACAAAAAGCAATAAAATTGTCTTAACGAAGCAAATAAAGAGAAGTTCGCAACGAGCTTGATCAACTAATAGTTGATCAAGAAGGACCACGGTATGGCCCACTTTGTCGGCTTTTGGCTACTAGAGGTAGCCTCAATGGTGCTCATCTTATCAGTTGCACCCTTCTTAGCATCGACGGTCGGAGAGCTCAATGGATCAACTTCGTCATCTCCCCAATCAAGGACTTCCTTGGGATCGTCAGACTCCAAATCAGCCCATCTCACCTTGGCTGGCTCACCTTCCACTTCCTCATCGGTCCCATAGCTTAGGCATCCCAGTCCTCCTCTTTGAATGATAGGCTTTGTCGCATGTTTGGAGCATCCAACGGCTCTTCCTTCCCAAACCAGCTCATGCATTATCTAAAATAACGATTCTTCCTCCTTCTTGCTCCCAATCCGGGCGGAGGGGTTAACACACAGCAGTAGTAATAGGGACGGTTGATTCGGGAAGCACAAAGTACGATCTCTTTTCGAGACCGTATTACAAGTGAGCCACATGGCGTCCTTCTTTTTAGCGAGGTTGGGCAAAAACGATAGAATGTTTCCCAACTTTGAAGGTCAAGGTTCCTAAACCGACGTCAATAATCGCACGACGGTGTGCGAAAGTAAAACGGCCTACCTAAGATGATCGGTATATGGTCATCCTCGGGCATGTCAAGGACAACAAAGTCAACAGGGAAGAAAAACTTCCCTATCTGGACGGGTATGTCCTCTAGGACTCCTATAGGCTCAACCGCAGATCGGTCGACCATCCGAACTGTCATCTCGTTATTGCAAACCTGGTCAACTTAAGCTTCCTAGCTAGACTCAAGGGCATGACACTTATGCTAGCTCCTAAGTCACATAATGCCTTTTCGATAGAAAAGGTACCTATGTTGCAAGGAACGAAAAAGCGCAGGGTCTTCTAACTTATGGGGCGATGTGAGACAAGTAGGAGCAAGACTCTTTAGTTAACGCAACAATGTGAACATGTTCAAGAGATTTTTTCTTTGACAACAACTGTTTCATAAATTTAGTATATCTTTGGCACTTGGTTAACTAACTCAAGGAAGGGTACACGAACATTTAAGCTACGAATAACTTTCTCAAATTTACTAAAAGATACTTGTTCCTTCGTCGGCACGAGTCTCTCCGGATATGGGGCTGTAAGGAGTACCTTAGCCCTCTCCTCTAAATCGCGTGTGCCGGTATCCTTGGACTTAGGGTGAAAGTCCGTTACCTTCTCTTTGTTGAAGCTAGACCCCTCCTCGACCGTCTTAAATGAGAACCATTGACCGTCATTGGATCAAACTTGGAGCCGGGGATCGACCCATCAGCACTCGGGTACGCCCCCAAAATTTTCGGGACGGTGGTTCCCGAAACAAGTGGTCTCGTAGATTATTTGGCATCAAGGGACGAAATTCTTCAGCATCAGCAGCGAACTCAGTCGATCGACCACTCTCCTCGATCGATCGGCGAGATGTCTGATTCGAAGCTCTCAGTAACCCGTGTTTGATCGATCGACTAGGTATGTCAGTCGATCGACTGAAATACCTGGCAGACGTCTTTTTCTTTGATTTGTTCGTTGAAGCTTTCTCTTGACTTGTTTCCGGCTCATCTTTTCCAACAGCATCCTCAACCATGGTAGGACCATCAAGGGTGGACCCGCTTCTCAAAGTGATGGCATTTAGGGTCTTCTTTTGTTCGGGTTGAGTGGGTAGGTGTCCGGGAGCTCGAGTGTTATTTTTACTAGCCAGTTGAGCAATTTGGCTCTCCAGTAACTTCATCCCGGCCTCTCTTGCTTGGGACTCCTTTAGCAACAGATTTTCTAGCTCGGAAAATTCAGAACTTTGTGATTGTTGCTGCTGCGGCACATAAGGAGGCTTTTGATATTGCTATTGTTTTTGATGAGGGGGCACATAGGGTTGTTGTTGCTGCGGCGGATGTTGGGTTGGATTTTGGACATTTTGGCTCCTCCAACTCAAGTTTGGGTGGCTTGGCTCGTAGTAGGTGTTTGTCTGCCTATAGTGTTGAAAGGCAGCACAAGATTCAAAGGGACTAGGGCAATTTTTCGAGACATGGCCCTCAACTCCACACCTTTCACAGACGAAGGGACCGTCTGACACAGCGTTGACTTGGTACATCCCACCCTTAGAGGCTCCTCCTAGCTCATACTTGTCAAACCTCGCAGTAAGAGCCTCAAGTGCGATGAGAGGAGGATTCAGCGGCTCTCCTCCGGTTCCCTCTAGAATTCCCGTACTCGGCCTTGTGGGTAGCTAAATCGTCAATGATCTTCCACCCCTTGGTTGCTCCCAAATTTTCAGCGAATCTTCCATTGGTGCGACATCCAAAATGGCCCTCGATCGTCGTACAACCCATTGTAGAAATGATTGCACAAACTCCACTTTTCAAACCCATGGTGCGGTATGGTTCGCACCAACTTCTTGAATCGGACCCATGCCTCGTGGAAATTCTCATCTGGCCCTTGTTTAAAGCCCGTGATTTGAGCTCTAATAGCGATCGTCCTTGAAGCAGAAAAGTACTTCTTGTAGAACGCCAATGCCAATGTATTCCAATCAGTGATCTCCTGAGCGGTCCGGTCCAAATCTCTATACCACTCCCTTGCAGCATCACGAAGGGAGAAGATGAACATGGTCTCCTTGATTTGATCTTGGGTCACGCCGGTGGTGGGGGAATGGAGCAGCGAGTCAATAAAGGTCTCCATATGCCTTGCTTTGCATCTTCATTTGCGGCTCCCCAAACTGATTTCTCTCAACCATAGTAATGTAAGCAGGCTTTGGTTCGAATTTCCTGGCATCTCCCGGTAATTCGAACCCCTTATATAAGTTATCGGATGTCGGCTCAGAAAAACTAGCTATACTTGCTTCCTCGGCCATGACTGGAATTTCCGGAGAAGTAATCGTCTCGGTGAAGAAGTGGAAACGGGTGAAGATCGTGGGTCTTCTTGAACAGATCGTTCTCGTGATAGCTTGACGAGTACTCGGCTCTTCCTCTGTCGGTAATACTCTTTGTGTTCGTCTCAACTCGCGCAAGGATCTCTCAAGCTCAGGGTTCAATGGTACTAATTCTCCACCCTGTGACCTGCGCATAAGATGAAACTACAAAAAGAATATGAGAAAAGTTTAAGGAACAGATGTCCCTTAAACTAAGAAAGACTAAAAATAAAAACAACTAAAATTAGGACTATTGCCTCCCCGGCAACGGCGCCAAAATTTGATACCCGTCGTTGTGAGTACCAAAGATAAAATTTATAATCTCCTATTAAGACTAACCTAGGCTAGTGGTAACGGGGTCGAACCACAAGGAGGCCGTTGTAAACTTTAGTTGATTTATGTTGATCGAGGTAACTATTATGGGGGTTGATTTGAATTGGTCTAAGACTAAGAGCAAACAAAGATAATAAACTAAAAATACGATTTAAACAGATAAAAGAAGGGTACTAGGATGGTCGGTTCATTATAGCTTCAAGGGCAAGCAAACTAAGTCGGTCTGAATCAAACGCAGGTAAGGCGGGAAATAAAGAGGTCCTCTCGGTCCACTCTTAACAAATAGCATCTCTCGATCTCGCTATAGGTCCCTAATGTCACTAATACTAACTTTCGTCCTGAAAAGTGACTAACGGTCTAAACTATACCTATCTTTCGATCTTAGCACAGTTTAGTCGATTTAATTGATGGTCAAATAACTTTCCCTATCTTTCGATCTAATGGGTCAGTCACGAAATAGGTATCTAACTGGTCGCATGCATTCGATTCGTTAAATACAAGATTAAATTCAATTAAAACGAATATGAACCCTACGAGGTCAGTCGATCGACTGAAAAGGTCAGTCGATCGACCAACACGCGAAACAGCTTTCTCTGATCTAATGCCGCCTATGCCATAAATCGCCTACATCCTAGCACTAAAGAATTAGCTACTCATGATGAAGGTAAAAACAACAATGAAAATAATAACAATTACTGAATTCATGCTTAAAGTAAATAACAACAGTGATGATACGATAATTGGCTTTGGGGCACTAACTATCAAACCTATACTAACAATGAAAGTAAAACAATAAAACTGGAATTAGGGTCGAAGAAATACCGAGATTCAACGAGAACGATTAAGAATAAGAACAGGAAAATCCAATGTCAAACCGATGTTTCAAACCCTAACTACCCGAATGAATAAAACTCAAAGTACTGTATTTGTGATAGAAACTTAGGTGAAAAACTTAGATATCTAAACTGATGGTTTTATGTTACGTTATATAGCAATCAACACAACATCTTATTTCCTAAACCTAGACTTCACGGGCTTCAAGATTCACGGTCTTTCAATTCACGTCTGGAATAGAAATCGTCGATCGATCGATAATGCTTTGGTCGATCGATCGCTCCTCAAAACAAGCGATTTTCGGAACCGAGCATTGGTCGATCGATCGACAAAGTGATCTTGGTCGATCGATCTGGATGAGCCGCTACTTGACTTCTTTATTCTCGTGGATTCATCTTTTGGGCCTTGTATTGCGCACCAAGCTCGTTCCTTAAGCAGTTCCTTTACGTCATTTGCAATGCAGATTACTCGGGGACGTATTTGGCTTGATTTTCCGTTGAATTCTTCACATTTCTGCAATAAAGTACAAAATACGGAAGTAGACGGAAATAGGGAGAAATGTAGCATAAACTACAAGAATGAGCTCTGAAATGCGTGCAAAATGGGATGTAAAACATCATATAAAAGACACGCATCAGCAGGCTCACAAACCATCGAACTGCCGGTCCAGTTAGGGTGGACCCGAATCCTTTGCACATGCAAGCCTCCGTGACTTGCCCTATAGCTGTTACCGTCATCATTTTCTGCTTATACTGGCTGATATGATAAAAGGGATCTGCTGTGCCGTTAAAGAGAGGCATATTTGGATTTGTGAATCCCTTTGGCATGGCTGTGATGGATATGGTGTCCACGGATGGTGAATCGGCGTAACTGTCTAGAGCTGCTTTCTCGGGTGGGGTGGTAGCCACTGGGACCCTGCTCAAAGCATCTCCTTTAGTTCAAACCGGGCGATTGGTTATCTTTGGGTGAATGGGGTCCGTCTGTCATTTGTCTGCATATTTCCTCCCGATCCGGGTTCTTGAAGGTTCGACAGCTCCGGCGGCCGGGGGGTTGTAGTAACGATTGTCCCCATTTGCCGTTCACTTCTTTGGTTTGACTCGGATCCTGCTACGGTGTGTCGATGGATTGTTCGGGGTCCGACGGGGAGGCCACTGTCGTGTGTCCCTATGCGATTAGAAGGGTCGCCGCCTATATCGGTGTGATGTATCCTAACCCTCGTGGGGTTATTCTTCCATCGACGCATCGTAGCCAAATCTAATCTTGTTATTAGTTGGTGGTATCTGCTCTGCGCCGATGCTCATTGTCGGATCTACCAAAGGAGATCTTCCTTCACCGTCCCACTTACATCGGAGTGATGATTTCTTGTTTTAGGATATCAATCTGTGCCCAGAGCTCTCTGTCTCTTCTTCTTGCTTCAGCATCTGCTCTCCTTTGGTCTTCTCTCATGTTTTCCATAGCTTTTTGAAGATTTTCCACGCCAGTGAGTAAGATTTATGTGGGACTAGGTGGCGGAGTGAGGCCTGAACTTGTTATTCCCTTATCTGACCTGGCCTGGGCCACGACAGCAGGAGTCCTGGGAGGTAGAGAGGCTTTTGTTGTCGTTATGATTCTTGAGGTGTGTCCGGGAGCCTGCGTGGCCACTGTTGATGTTGGATTTTGGGTAGACGGTGGTGGTGGCCATGGTTGCCTGCTCCCTGACACGGCTTCAGGTGCTTGCTTTTCCATTTTATATCTAGAATATCAACGATTGACGACCACAATGCCCCACGGTGGGCGCCAAACTGTTTAGGTATTTTTACCCAAGTCGATTAATTAGGGTCAATGTAGTCTTACTCGTTGGTTGGTTGTATGATCGTTCGTATGTCAATAAATAAATAGAAAAATAAAGTGCGTAACGTAAATTGACACGTAAGATTTGGTGACGCGGAAAACCCAATGTGGGAACAACCGCGGGAGGGACGGTACCCTGCAAGTATTGCACTATATGAATAGGAGGATGATTACAATCGTGGCACAAAGCTAATCCTGCTGGCCCTAGGCATCAGGCCTGCAAGATCTTAGACGAACGTATATTTGAGTATGATATGTCGAGGTGTGATTTTGAGTGTGGATGTGTGAATATGGTGTCTTGAATGAATGCCTTCTTGATTTGCTCCTTGGGTTATTTATAGGGCAAGAACCCTAGATATGTCCTACTTCGAATATGGAAAGGGAATATAATTTCCATAAGAACTCTTTAAATACTTGGCCGCCATTCCCAATTCTCCCTGATCTCCCTAACTTCTCCCTATCTTCTCCCTAACTCCCATTTCCTTAATCTAGACACTCTCCAAGATGGGCTCCTGATCTCCCTTGAGCCCGTTCCCCCTTTGTCCATCCGCGGGCTTCCTTCCTCCTTATCACTCCTTCCATAGCTTTCATTTTATTAAGTGGGCCTCCTTTGTTGTGCTAATTTTAGCCCAAACAGTGTACATCTTTATCTTTGATGAGGTTGAGAGATGAGGTGGGGAAGTTTGGGATACATATGATGCAGAAAGGGGATGCCATGGGAGATTTGTCAGTGCAGCCTGATCTTTATGATGATATTCGAGGTAAACAGGCATTGGATCCTAATATGGTAGAGTGGAGAGCTAGAGTAGAGAAAGGGACAATGTCTAGATTCTCTATTCATTCAGATGGTAGTTTGAGGTTCGATGAGAGGTGGTGTGTCCCTAATGATGAGGTGCTGAAAAAGACAATCATAACAGAGGCACATTGTACACCATATTCAGTACATCCAGGTGGTCACAATCTATACAAGGATTTAAAGAACACGTTTTTGTGGCATGGGATGAAGAAAGAGACAGCTGAGTTTGTGGCCCGTTGTTTGACATGCCAGAGAGTTAAAGGAGAACAGCGACGACCACAAGGTAAGATTCAGTCTTTAGAGGTACCTGAGTGGAAGTAGGAATCCATTTCTATGGATTTTATCGTGGGTTTGCCGAAGAGTCAACAGGGTAACAACATGATATGGGTAATAGTGGATCGATTGACCAAGTCAGCTCATTTTGTGCCAATGAAAGATACATGGACTAAGGCACAATTAGCTATGGCTTATCGGAAGAATGTGCTAAAGTTGCATGGGGTCCCTAAGGACATAGTATCTGACAGAGCTGCGAGATTTATCTCAAAGTTTTGGAAAGAGTTGCAGGAATCTTTGGGAACAACTTTGAAGATGAGTACAACATTTCATCCTACGACAGATGGTCAGACAGAGAGAACAATCAAGACTCTTGAGGATATGTTACGAGCTTGTGTGATGGACTTTGGTGGTAGCTGGGAACAGCGGTTGGATTTGATAGAGTTTTCTTACAACAACAGCTATCATACTAGTTTTGGCTTGGCACCGTTTGAGGCCTTATATGGGAGGAGATGTAGGAGTCCGATTTGTTGGGACGACAGTGCGGAGGCAGTGGTTCCAGGACTAGAGATGGTACATGAGATGGTTGAGCAGATTAAGATGATCAAAGAAAGGATGAGAGCGGCTCAGGATACGCAAAAGAGTTATGCAGATCTACATCGCCGGGATATAGATTTTCAGGTTGGGGACAAGGTTCTTCTGAAAGTGTCTCCTATGCGTGAGGTTATGAGATTTGGGAAGAAAGGCAAGTTGAGTCAGAAGTTCATAGGACCTTTTGAGATCTTAGACCGGGTTGGAGAGGTTGCTTATCGTTTGGCTTTACCAGCTGCGTTGAAGAGAGTGCATAATGTGTTTCATGTGTCCCAGTTGCGGAAGTATGTGAGTGATCCGTCACATGTGTTAGAGGTAGAGAGCATAGAGTTAGATGAGTCCTTGTCTTATCTTGAGGTGCCTAAGCAGATTCTTGACCGGAAGGTTAGGAAGACTAGGAGTGGTGAGACAGTTTTGCTTAAGATCCTTTGGTCTAATCATGAGGTCGAGGAAGGTACGTGGGAGACAGAGGAGGCCATGAGAGAGAGTTACCCTTTCCTTTTTTATCAGGTATGTATGGTTACGGGGACGTAACCTTGTCTCTTTTAGGGGGGTAGGAGATGATCGCAAAGAGTTTTTAAGAGCTTTTACACCCTTTTTGTGTTGTGTCGGTATGTCTTGTAGTGTTGAGTCGGGTTCAGTTTGGTTGGTAGCATGTTTTTATGTTGAATTTTATGTTGGGTGTTGTGTCGGGAGTGTGGTAGTGTGTTTTGTTTTGTTGTGGTTTGAACTTCGGGGACGAAGTTCTTTTTAAGGAGGGAAGACTGTAATACTACGGTTTTACGAGTCTCTAGGTACTCTATCGAGTGAGCCTTACTCTGTCGAGTAATGGTGTTTTGCAGTTTAAAACAGTTTCTGACCTGTAGGGTACTCGATCGAGTAGCTTTGGTACTCGATCGAGTAGCTTTGGTACTCGATCGAGTATGTCAGTTACTCGATCGAGTATCCCGGTTTACGGGTAATGTTTTGTCGGGTTTTGTTAATAATGCGAATTAGTATTTAAACCTTCCCGTCACTTTCATAATACACTTTTTACAAACCTAATCACTTTGAAAAGAGATTGCAACCTACGTACTTCGCATCCTTCGCATTATTGACAAATCCCGGAGCTTGGAAGGTCGGAATTCATCATTCTTTACATTCTTGTGATCCTTGCGTCGAGGGTAAGATCTACATACTGATTTTATGGTATTTTGTTAAGGTTGTTTAAACCCTAATTTGGGGGTTTGAGGGTTTTGTTGTCTTTTATGATTGTTAGTAATTGTATGATCATATGTTAGGAGGAGGATTCGTAGAAGAGGCCTTTTAATAACAGCTGTTGAGACCGTCTGATTGTATTGCATTCCAGGTAGGGTTTCCCTACTCAGTATTAGTCACATGATGTGTTGGTTGTGCTTTGTGATTGTTGAATATTATCATACGAGTATTGTGACGGTTGTTGGTTTTGATTGTTGATAGTAGTTGTGGCTGATTGTATCTGTCTGTGTTCTTCGTGGTGCGTCCCTGGCTGAGTGGAGTCACTTGCGAGAGTGGCTTCACGCCCATTATTCGCCTTATGTGGAACCCGCTACAAAAGGGATGTGCACATTAATGGATTTGGGTTTATCGCTCGACGGAGATGAGCGGGCCTTAGGTGGGAACGGCTACGGTCCCCCACTGGCGGCGAGAAGTAACCTGTTGCGATGGGTACTCTGGCAGGGCTACACACTTTAGTGTGTAGTCAGTATTGTGGAGTTGGTGATGGAGTTCGGAGTATGCCTGTGACAATTGAGCTGTGTTCTTGTTGTATTATTGAGTTATATAAATTGTGTGATTAGTACTGAACCCGTTTATTGTTTTAAAAACTGTGGTGATCCATTCGGGGATGGTGAGCAGTTATTGAGCAGGTATGAGTCGAGATACATGGGATAGCTGGGATGTGTCACCTTCAAATGATAGAGTCTTCCGCTGTAGCTTGAGTAGTTTGTCAGACATTTCATTTAGATGATTAGACAGTTGTTTTGAGAACATGTAACCCGTAATTTGGGCAGTTGGTTTTGGATTGTATTTATTCACTAAACTTATACTATTTAAATGTTGTTTCGTTATTGCCTTATGATTATCATTGCCTGAGAAAACCGAGATGGTGACATCTTTATACCTGAGTGGTCATGGTAAGGCACTCGGAGTATGGGGGTGTCACACAGGTGTCGCATATGATCTTTGGCTTTCTCTGATTTCACCACCATATCATCGATGTATACTTCCATAGTTCTTCCTATCTGCTCTTTAAACATGCGGTTGACCAGCCTCTGATATGTGGAGCCTGCATTCTTCAGGCCGAATGGCATGACGTTGTAACAATATATTCCTCTTTCAGACATGAATGTCGTCTTCTCCTGGTCTGTAGGATCCATTTTGATTTGATTGTAACCACTCCATGCGTCCAGAAATGTCAGCATCTCATGTCCAGCTGTTGCATCTAACATTACATCGATATGAGGGAGTGGGAAGGGATCTTTAGGGCATGCTTTGTTGAGGTCGGTGAAGTCCACACATACTCTCCACTTTCCATTCTTCTTAGGTACTACCACCACGTTGGACAACCACTCTGGATATTTTATCTCTCTTATTTTCTTTGCTGCCAGAAGGCTATCTACCTCTTGATTAATTACCTTACTTCTTTCTGCCGCAAACTTCCTTCTTCTCTGCTGGATGGGTTTACACTTTGGATCCACACTGAGTTTATGCGTTATGATGGATGGGTCTATCCCTATCATGTCGTCGTGCGACCATGCGAAACAGTCCATGTTATCTTGCAAAAATTTGATTAGTTGTTGCCTCAAGCTTCCTGTGCATCCAGCTCCAATTAGCACAGTTCTCTCTGGGTGCAGCTTGTCTAGGTTGATTTGATCTAGTTCTTCAGCTGGGGGCTCAACGTACCCATCCCGGACTGGCTGCTTCTGTAATTGCTATGCAGGAGGGCTGGGAGTGCACTTTAGTGCCCTCTTATAGCAGCCTCTAGCTTCCTCCTGATCTCCTCGTATTGTCTCTACCCCCCATGGTGTGGGGAACTTTATGCACTGATGGTACGTTGAAGGGACTGCTTTCATCTGGTGTAGCCACGGCCTTTCCAGGATGACATTGTAGGTAGAGGGTCCGTCTATGACCAGGTATCTGACTTGCTTGTTGACCCTTCCCACATAGGTTGGGATGACTATCTCGCCTAGTGAGTTGGTTGTTTCCCCACTGAAGCCTACCAGCGGGATAGTTTTCTTTTGTAAATCCTTCTCACTAAATCCCATGTTTTCTATTGTTTTTAACATAATCAGGTTGACCGAGCTGCCTGTATCTACTAAGACCTTTCTAACTGTGCAGTTAGCCATTGACAAGGTGATAATGAGTGTGTCGTGATGTTACCGTTCGTCATATGTGTCTCCCTCATTGAAGGTGATAGCTGGAAAATCACTGTGAAAAATTCTGCAAGAATTTGTTGGTCTATCTCCTTTGGTCTCAGTGACATGTCTTTTAGCTGCTGAGTACGTCAGCCCACTTAGGTCTGAGCCGCCTGTTATCACGTTTATGATTTTGGTGCATGTGGGTGGAGTTTCAGGCTTTGTGGAGCCTACCTTATCCTGTTGCTTGCCCCCTCGTGGTAATAGGTGGCTCAACTGACCTTGCTCATACAGGCGCTTGATCTCTCTTCGTAGTGTGTAGCAGTCTTCAGTGTTATGCCCGATGTCACGATAGAACTCGCACTTCTTTTTGCTATCTTTCCACCATCCATGTCCTTCTACTGGTGGTTTGGGCCACCTTACTCCATCTCCCATCTCCCTGAGTGCTTTCAGGATTCCTCCGATGCTTGTAGTGAATCCACACTCTGCCAGAATAGGGAGTAGCTGATTTTCTTCAATTCTGTTGACTCCCCTTCCATATGCCCTATACCTTTCGTCCCTTTTACTTGTAGATTGTTTTCTTCCAGACTTTTATACGGCTGAGGGCTGGAGATGCTTGGTGTATTAGGCAGGCTGGTTCTGGCTAGAATGTATTCCTCCAATCTGATTGCGGCTGCTGCCTTTTCTTGTACCGCTTCAAAGCTATGACAAGGGTGCATAGTTAGCTGCTTGTACAGGTCAGAGTCATAGTGGAGGCCTCTCCTGAAAGCTTCTACTGCCGTTGAAACATCACATTCCCGTACTGCCACCTTATCGTTGTTGAAACTAGTATTGTATACTCCAATGGTTTCTCCTGCCTCCTGGACGATTCTGTATAAATCTCATGTATGCTTTTGCGGCTTCCGGCTGCTTGCAAACTGCTGGGTAAACGCGATTACTAACTCAGCAAACGTGGAGATCGACCTATTGGGTAGACTCAGAAACCATCGAAGTGCCGGCCCCTTTAAGGTGGATCTGAGTCCTTTACACATGCAAGCTTCCTTGACCTGCAGTACGGTTGTTACTGTCATCATCTTCTGCTTGTACTGGCTTATATGGTCAAAGGGATCTGTTGTGCCGTCAAAGAGAGGCATGTTTGGATTTGTGAATCCCTTTGGCATGGCTGTGATGGATATGGCGTCCACGAATGGCGAGTCGGCATAACTGTCAGGTGCTGCTTTCTCAAGTGGGGGTGGCAATCCTGGAACCCTGCTTAGCATCTCTCTTAAGTCCAAGTACTGCTGATTTGTTATGCTGCCTGAATATGGGGTCCACCTGTCAGATGCCTGCTGATTTAATGTGCTGCCTCCTGACCCAAACTCTTGAAGGTTCTGATGTGTTCCGGTAGCTAGGGGGTTGAGGTTACGATTGTTCCTTGCTGCCAGTTCACCTGCGGGTTTACCGCGGACTCTGCTTCAGATGTCTGGCCGGTTGCTACGAAATTATCAACAGGGGTGCCACCTGTTCGTGCTTCCACGTGGCTGGCTGGCGGCCAGTTATCTGATGTAAGATATCCCAGCCCTTGTGGAGTTATTCTTTCATCTGACGATACTGTAGCTAGATCCAACCTCGTTACTAGTTCAGCTGGTACCTGTCGAGGCGGATTCCTGCTGCCTGATGCCCTCTGTGTTAGATCCACTACTGGAACCCTTCCTTCACCTACCTTGCTTGCTGATGTGGCAGATTGCCCAGAGCTCTCTGTCTCTTTTCCTTGTTTCAGCTTCAGCTTTCGTCTATCTGTGCCCAGAGCTCTCTGTCTCTTTTCCTTATTTCAGCTTCAGCTTTCGTCTGGTCTTCTCTCATGTTTTCCATCGCTTTTTGAAGGTTCTCTACGCCAGCGAGCAAGATTTGTGTTAGACTGGACGGTGGGGTGAGGCCTGAGCTCGCTGTTCCTTTATCTGATCTGGCTTGGGTTGTAACAACAGGGGTTTTAGGAGGCAAAGAAGTTTTTGCCGAAGGTATGGTTCTTGAGGTGTGCCCAGGAGCTTGCGTTGACACCGTTGATGCCGGGTTTTGAGTAGAATTTGGTGGCAACGACGGTTGAATACTCCCTGACACGGCTTCTGATACTTGCTTATCCATGGTTTTTTTAGATTATCAACGATTGACGACCACAATGCCCCACGGTGGGCGCCAAACTGTTTAGGTGATTTTTACCATGTTAATTGTATTAGGTCAATGTTGTCTTACTCGTTGGTTGCTTGATTGATCGTTTGTATTTGATGTTTAAATAAGGAAATAAAGTACGGAATGTAAATTGACATGTAAGATTTGGTGACGCGGAAAACCCAATGTGGGAACAACCGCGGGAGGGACGGTACCCTGCCAAATATTGCACTATCTTTGAATGGGAGGATGAATACCATTTATGCGTAATGTAAATCTTGCAAGCACGAGGTATTGTGTATGTGGGATCTCGAATGTCCTCCTTTGATTGCTTCCTTGGCTATTTATAGGGTAAGAACCCTAGACGTATCCTACCTTGATTATGGAAAGGAATACAACTTCCATAATAACTCTTGCCATAACACACGATCTCCCTTCATTCTGCTTGATCTCCCTGACTTCTCCCTGAACCCTTTCCTAAATACGGACGCCTTCCAATGGGCCCCGTTTCCCTTCATACGCATCTTGGCCCACCTATCCTTCCTCCACCCGTGGACTCTACTTCCACCATACCTCCCTTCAAGGCCCATTCTCCTAACAACTTTACTAAGTGGGTTTTTCCTATTGTGCAAAATTTAGCCCAAACAGTTATTAGATAAAAAATTCCAAATTATAACTTTGTATACTTCTACCTTTGAGATAAACTTTCATACCATAAGAAGTCTACAATTTACGAACAAATCAGTGTAATTTAATTCATTGACTACATGACCCCATTTTCCAATAACATATACGAAGCAAAGTATATTGCATATGTACTAAGTTATACTCCGTATTGAAAAACGTTCAAGTGCCCTAGTGCACCACGAAAAAACTGAGTGAGATGATTCTAGGTAGTTACTCTCTATTGTTTACTGCAAGTGTATTGCTTTTAGGCCATAAATGTCGTTAATTTTCTTTTTGTTTCTTCTATCTAGCAATTCTAATTGAACAATTGGACTCTTCTCTATTTGAGCTCCTCCTATGCTCTAGGAGTATAGGACGATCTTATAGAAGAGTTCCTGTATATAAATTATATATCCCTGAGTAATGACTATAAAGAAATGGTCCGATAAATTCATCACCAATTAATACGCATTGATTCCACATTTCCACCACGTAAGTAAGGCTCTGTTTGGTAAAACTGACTGAAAAGGTACCTGAAACTTGAAAAGGTACCTGAAACCTGATAAGATGACTGAAATTAAAAAGGTACCTGAAAAGCTAGCTGAAAATTGGAAACTGATAAGGTAGTTGATTAATTGTAAACTGTTTGGTAAAACTAACTGAAAAGGTAACTGATTTTTTGTAAAATGACATAAAAGGACATTAATAATTATAATAAATTAATTTAAATAAAGGGTAAATATGTAAAGTAGAACATTTCAGCTACCTGAAACTTTAAAAAGCTACCTGGAATAGCTTTTCATTTCAGGTACCTAAAAAGTCATTTCAGGTACCTGGAATGACTTTACCAAACAACACTAGGTAAAACAACTACCTGAAATATTAGTCAAATCAGGTTACTTGGTCAAATCAGATACCTGAAATGACTTGCCAAACATATAGCCTACGATTCTTTTTTTTGACTTTTCCACTTTAGATACTTTATCCAAAACAGGATATTCCCTTCCAAATTTCAATACTAATAAAGGTTTGGGCCATTATATTTATATTGGGTCGGGTTTCCAAAAATACAAGAACTTGCACGTACATGGTGAGATCTTGTACCAACAGAAAAGAATAGGGAAATGGATGCATGGTTTTGCAACAAACAAAGTATAGTAGCATTAACAATACCCACCGGGGCCGTTCAATGGATTTGCGGAGCCCTGTTCTAAAATACCATATTATAAACAGTTAGTCTCTCTTAAGATAGTATTATCCATCTTAAGATGAACAAGGGTCAAATAAGCTCCTAAATATGCTCCTACATTACTTGCATATATAGGAGTAATAAGACAAATCAAAATTAACTTCGTGATAAAAAGAAATATGGTCCTAAATATTTTGTTATCAAAATATACAATGGTTTATATTTTAGTCAAAATATATACATTTGATTCCAATTTTTTTACCTTTAGAATTCATCTTATTTAATTTGTATTTAAACAAGTAAAAAGTAAATTTGCATGTTAAAGAGCTAACAAACCAGAACTTAAAGTAATTGGAAGAAGATCTTATTAATAATGGGATCCATGGACATTCTAAATACGTAAAAAAAATGAAAATGTCGACAGTGGGATTCGAACGCCCCTTGTCATTGAATAGAATTCTATTTCTAACCAATTGTGCATGCTATAAGGGTATTAGCAATAGATGAACCTCCAATAGGTTTGTTCTCATGCCACATAAGCTAGTATACAAAATCATTTACCTACAAACCCCATCCCAACAATAAATAAACCTCTTCAAGTTTTATCACATGGCTCACTATATTATTTATTCTCTCACATTCTCTCTCCACAAACCTGTATACTATATTGTAACCCCTCTCATCCATGAACCTCAACACCCATGTCCAATAATAGAGGGTTTGTAGACAAACCTCTAAAATAGTTGACACATCATTTTACAAACCTATTGACAAACCCCTATTTCTAATGCCCTAATTACTTGCATTGAAACTTATAAGTATTGGGCCCTTCGTCTTTTGGGCCCCAGTTCTAAGAATCGGTTCAACACCCTATTGGACGGGCTTGATACCTACCTCTCTTGGTGGAAACAAGATTAGTACCTTAAGGTACTCTGAAGGTCGTAACTACCCTCTTATACTTTATGATCCACCCTTTAATTAATGGGTTTGAGTCACAGTTGTGCTCAATTACTTGTAATAATTTAGCGCTCAAGGATGAATGATATAACCCCCAAACTTAAACACAATAATCTCCAACGATACTTATATATAAAAAAAGATCCAATAACACAACATCAACTAGAGTTTTTACAAGAGTACTTATGGATGCTAAATTACAAACAAAGGGATAGATGGTTGATTACCTCCATGATCGGATGGGCTCACCGTGATGCGTCTAAAGTTAATGCTAATCTAATCTACGACTAAGAATCTAAGATCTAAAGCGACTAAGTTGTAGTTGTTGTTGTTTGAGTTGGTTGTTTGTTCCTTGGATGAGTACCTCCTTATATAGACAACGTCTGAATTCTTGAAAACTACTCCATAGTGGAGAGGCGGTTGAATAACCGCCAAGTCTTCTTGAAGCTTCCTTCAGGCGTTTGATATAGCATTCGCTAGTTCAACGTTCTTCTCTCTGGACTTCGTTCATCTTCCTTGTGGATAAACATTATTAGGCCCAATAACTTATTCACTATTATATAGGCCCACATAGCCTTAAAATAATTAATTTTGTACTTTAACTAAATTAGGCGCCAAAAAATTACCCCCCAGCGTTCAAAGGTTTACGTAAGTCTAAACCTTTGGACGCTGAATCTTTTCCCAGGCTTGGCGCTTTGTTGATTTAGGCTTTTTGTGCCAAAAATCTCAACTTCCTATCCATTGATGACATGCCTATTCGATTCACTCAAAGACACTCCATTGATTGATTCGATTCATTTAGCTTCATTCGATTGATTCGATTGGGCTCATTTCATTTCCACCCAACTCCACTAAATTCAGCTCATTTCAATTCTGCGTATCTGAAACTTAATAATTTTTATTTATACTCCCTGCTATTCTATATTTTCTTCCCTATTTCCTAAAACGAATTATTCAGGTTTTCTTCCCCTTTCTTATTTTGGAAACTTTTACTATTATTTTATTCTCCCTCTCTCTTATCACCAAACCCCACCCAACTCTTTTACTCATATTTTATTACTTTTTTTTAATATTTTGGCTCCACAATTCTTTATTTAACTCCTAATTATTCATCCCTCTCTCATATCACCAAACCCCACCCAACTCTTTTACTCTTATTTTATTCCTAACCTTAATATGTGTGCCCACTAACAAGGGGAAGAAAATATGGAATCGGAGGGAGTATTATTTATTATTTGTTATTATTATTATTATTATTGTTATTATTATTATTATTATTATTATTATTATTATTATTATTATTACTATTACTATTACTATTACTATTATTACTATTACTATTACTATTACTATTACTATTACTATTATTATTCATATCTTTATTCACATTATTATTATCATTCATATCTTTATTCAAGTATTCTTTATCTTTATTCTTTATTATTATTCTTATTCTTTATCATATCTTTATTCTTTATTCTATCATTCTTTATTCTTATTCATATTACATTCTTTATTCTTTATTCTTTATCTTATATCAAGTATCGTTATTCATTTATTATTATTGTTATTGTTATTGTTATTGTTATTGTTATTGTTATTGTTATTGTTATTGTTATTGTTATTGTTATTGTTATTGTTATTGTTATTGTTATTGTTATTATTGTTATTGTTATTGTTATTATTGTTATTATTGTTATTGTTATTGTTATTGTTATTGTTATTGTTATTGTTATGGTTATTGTTATGGTTATGGTTATGGTTATGGTTATTGTTACTGTTATTGTTACAGTTATTGTTATTGTTGTTGTTATAGTTGTTGTTGTTATTGTTGTTGTTGTTATTGTTGTTATTGTTATTATTATTATTATTATTATTATTATTATTATTATTATTATTATTATTATTATTATTATCATCATCATTATCATCATCATCATTATTATTATTATTATTATTATTATTATTATTATTATTATTATTATTATTATTATTATTATTATTATTATCATTATCATCATCATCATCATTATTATTATTATTATTATTATTATTATTATTATTATTATTATTATTATTATTATTATTATTATTATTATTATCATTATCATCATCATCATCATTATTATTATTATTATTATTATTATTATTATTATTATTATTATTATTATTATTATTATTATTATTATTATTATTATTATTATTGTAATACCCGTCCTTTTAGGAACCCGTTGACTAACGTTGACCGACCTTAGGCACATTTCTGGACCTTCGGAAACCTTAAGATCAATAACCTGTGACATGGTAAACTTTGAACGTTTGGTACTCGATCTAGTCGAGGCTACTCGATCGAGTAGCTTGGGAGCTCGATCGAGTAGTGTGTTTACAGCGAGGATTTATAAACCGTGTTTTGAGAAACCGCAAATCATTTCCGCCTTTCTTCTCTAAACCTAAATGTCGTCTCTTCTCCTTCCCTTCACCATAGTTCCTCCCATTGGAGTCCTTGAGGATGCTTGTGCCATGGGGATGGGTTGCTTGAGTCGGGTAGCGGTCTTGACGCCGGATTGCTATGCGTAGGTATGTCATCGTCATCATCATTATCGTGGTTGTTTTCAGTTAGGGCTGTAGCGATAGTGATAGATGTTTGTACTGTTGGCGTAGGTGTAGTGCGTGGTTGATTGATATCTTATGGTCGGACATGGAATCACTGCGGTTGGCTAAAGGTAGGTTCGCCTACTCAGTACTGTTGCTTGTCTAGAGTGTCTTTGATGTGGTTTGGTTGTTGTAGTGTCGATGCGGTTGTCTGATTGTGATAGTTGGTTGGTGTGGTGTTGTTTCGTTGTCGTTGTTGTATTACAGCTGATTGTGTGTTTGTCTCTTGTTCTCGAGGTGCGTCCTCGGCTGAGTGGAGTCACTTGCGGGAGTGGCTTCACACCCGTAGTTCGCCCTCCGTGGAACCCGCCACGGGAGGGGATGTGCACATTAATCGACATGGGTTTATCGCTCGGTATGATGAGCGGGGATTTGGTGGGTACGGCTGCGGTCCCCCACTGGCAGGGCTGGTCCAGTGGACAATCGGTGACGGAGATTGGTTGGAGGAGCTGTGTGTGTGTGTTACTGTTCTTGCGTAGTGTCTATGGTGGTATATCTGTTTTATCAGTTACTAACCTTGTGTGGTTTGTCTTGTTGTTTGTTTCTGTTGTGTCTGCCGTGATCTCTTATGGTGAGCAGTCAATCTTAGCAGGTTATGATCTGGATGATAGCTAGGTGCTTGGCGGGACGAGTCTTCCATGAGTCACGACTGAAGTAGTTCACATAATGGATAGTGGTTTTGAGTTACATATTTCGTATATCTTTGGTTTTGTTAAACACTTGTAAAATAACTTAATTGTTCTTTTATCGACATTTGATTATTGCTGTCCTCGGGCAACCGAGATGGTGACGCCCTTATATGCTAGGGAAGGTCTTGTTAAGGCTCATTGGTATATGGGGGTATCACAAAGTGGTATCAGAGCGACGATTTTGGAACCTGTAACAAATGAGCCTAATGAATGTAGCGAGTCTAATAAAATGAACCTGGTGTATGTATATTAGGAGCCCCAGCTGATGCTAGATTTTGGGTCAGTAGGCGCCCTCATTTCAAAATCATGGCCCCATTATGCTTAAGCCAGTCACCGGATTTTGGAATGTTGAGTCGGCAATTACGTGCCTAGTGTGTATAATGGTTATGTTAGAAATGTTTGTGATGAAGTCTCTATTGATGCTAGCATATGCGGTTGTGATGAGAAAATGTGGAAGTCTTTGATTGAGTAGAGATGTGTATGAAAGTAGTGGAAGTGGTGAAGCGTTATAGTAAGTGATAGTGGGTATGATGTGGTGATGGTAATGTTTTCCCAAATAGTTGGCATTAGTGGTTGATCTAAAGAACTTGTGAGTCTTGTGTGTGGTAATAATGATAATTAGTAAGTTTTAACTCTGATGTAATGGTTATCAAAATAGAATTTGCTAAGTGTGATAGATGAATGGTTGAATGCTTTCGTGGTATGACATAATTAAGTTGAGTAAGTTAGTTGATAATTGTTCTGACATGGTTGAATTATTAGTAAGTTTGGATGATAAAGAAAGGTTAAATGTTAGATGAATGCTTAGAGTGATATGATTAGTAGTTTTATTGTCGAAGTTACAAATGCATGATTAGAAGTTATTTTGTTGTAGTCGCAATTGTATGACTAGAAGTAAAAGAAACGTGTTGAAAGTATGCATGAGAAAGCTAAAAGTTTAGTCATTTGGTTGCGTAATGGTTGTTATAGAATAAAATTAAAGAGTTGAAGGGAGTAATATATTTGTTGGAATTGATACGTTGTACTTGTATAGTAGTAATACGTTGTGAATAAGTATAATAATCTGTGATGATTTCCGAATTTATTTTGGAATCGTCACGCGTTGCTGTTTTGCAGGAATCTTTAGCTAAGCTCATGATTTCCGATCATGTACCTAGCCTTACTTGACCGAGTACGAGTGCATACTAGACCGAGTAGACCTCATTCGATCTAGTTTAGGAGTTATAACGTCGAAAAGTTGGATCTGCCAGCGGAAAACTCGACCGAGTAGCTCCAACTCGATCGAGTAGAGGCCACTCGATCGAGTAACCTGCTTACTCGATCGAGTAAGCTACACTAACGGTGAAACATGGAATATTTATACCCTTTTCTCTAATTATTTTCTTCTTCATTATTCATTCAACCAAAACCCTAACACCCTATATCTCTCTTGTGCTCTCAAACTTTGTGATTTTGTGCTTGAGTCTTGGTGTTTTATTTGTTAAATTCGTTCTCTTTGATTTCCAATCAATCAAGGTATGAATGTTTACCCTATTTTAATGTTAGAAACATGTAGGATATTAGTAATTGCTGAAAAGTCGATTTATATGGACCCAAAACACGTTTATAATTGTTGTAATATGATCTTATTGCTTCAATTTGTTGGTTGTTGATGTTAGTTATGCAAAAATCGAATCAAATTAGGGGTTTGTGTGACTCGAAATTTCTAGGGTTTGAGATTTTAAATTGAATTTTGGTTGTCTTTTGTATGTAAATGGGAGAAAATTGGGTAATGTAAGTTATATATATCATGTTTAGAGTTGATTTTGATGAATTTCACTCAAAATTTTGCCTTAAAACTCCGTCTTAAAAGTGCCCCAAACTGAAATTCGTCTTACATTATTGTGGAATTCGTTTACTTAGGAAGTTATTTTGAAGGTATGATTTTCAAAAAGTGGTAGTGGTGATGTAAATTGATGCCATACTTGTCAAAAATATTTACAACTGTGAGACCATCTGATAGTAAATTTGGGAGTTTATACTTATAATTTTTGGACTGTTGGTGGAAGTGTGTACTTAGTAGCTCTTTTCCATGACCGTACATAAATGTTTTACATGTTTTCAAGTATATGTGGTTTGTATATTTAAGTCATATGTTGAAACAGATGCCGAGACCAACCGTGGGAACCCATCAGAGCAAGAGGGGGAGGGCTTCTGAGCCCGAGGTAGGAGAGGGGTGTGGACCTACGGTCCCAGCAGTACCCGAGTACCCGTCTGTCGTCTTTGTGGACTTTACACAAAGGGATAATTTTGTAGCTTTGCAAAGACGCAAGATGAGACCCACCCGTTGTATAGACACAACTCTCTTGACTGACTTGGGGATTGAGACCGATGTTAGGCATATCTTCGAGACTTTGGGGATGACTGGGTTGTACCATCTCCGGAAAAATTCTTATGCTTTCTTTACTCTTGAGTTTATGAGCTCCTTTAAGTACGATGCGGTGGAACAAACTGTTGAGTTCCGCCTTATGAACACAAGTTTTCTTCTTACCATGGATATGTTTGCAATACACCTTGGCTTGGCTAAACCCGCCAAGGGAGCTCTCAGAGACATTCCGTCTGAGTGTGGGGTTAGTAGCTTCATGCCTTGTCTTACCGGTAAACTAGCTCCTACTTCGAGTAACATGTTGATTAACGATGTTCAACATGTCACTTTGAAGATTTTCCTTCGTGCTTTGATATGTTTGCTCTATGAGAGGAAGGATGTGAGTAAGCTAAACTCACACGAGTTGATGTTGTTGATGGCGTACCTTAACCCCACCCGATCGCAGAGAGTGACCTTTAGTGCCCCTGCCATAGTGTGTGCCAGTTTAGCCCTGATGGCCTCGTCCGACACCCGATTTCTGAGTTCTGGTGCCATTGCCACTCGATTGCCAGAGAGGCTGACTACCTTTGAGGCTTCCTCGGCCTATAGCCCTATGACCACCACGGTACTTACCTTGGACCAAGAGTACTTCCTCGACCAGAAGTGGTTGAGAACCTTGGGGGATGGCAGTTTGGCGTGGAGAGTGTGGGGTATGATTTGGATGCGTATACCAGCTCCTGAGCACCTACCTGGGACTGAGCCCTTACCGCCGACGGTGGTAGCTGCCGATTTTGACGAGGAGGAGGAGGAGGCTCCCTAGAGGCAGCTCTACCTCATTGACCCAGATATCTTACAGGTGATGCCCGAGGCGAGGAAAGGGGAGAATGTGGAGGTTGAGGAAGCCCAGTCTAGGATGGGGAGGGGACCACGGCGAGTGAAGGAGAGGGTGGCTGAGACCCAGCCGGAGCAGCCAGTACCTCCATAGTACTAGTACCCCATTTCTCCTCTTTTCTATAGCCCTGAGATGAGAGTGAGCGAGCTCACGGAGAGGGTATCAGCGACCTTGACACTCCGGAACCTCCATGAGATGGCGTATGTGCCGGGCATTGGGACTGAGGCAGCGCAGCCTGTGTGGTGGAGGGGTGTTGGGGACGACAGTGGAGTCTTCCACTCTTTCGGCGTGGAGAGGTCTACTTGGGGAGAGCCCTAGTCATATCCCTACGGTTGTTTGGCCCCTTGGCGTATGGGTGCAGATGTTGGTGCTGGTGGTGTGGCGGGTCATGATGCAGCAGGAGCGGGCACATCTGGTGGTGGTGGCTGAGATGAGTCATGGACGAGCAGGATGTGGAGTGATATACTCCTTTTTCTTCTTCTTTTATCGTATTTGTTTTTCGGCTGGTACCTTTTTGGATCATTGGTTTTTATGTTGGCCATAAGGCCGTATTTTGAGTATCTTTAGACTTGTTATGCAGGATTTTAGGGTCGGGAGAGCATCCCAACTCGTGTTTATATGATTGTTTGGCCTATGATTGACTTTTAGGGGATTTTCGACCTGTGGGAACTCGATCGAGTGCCCCTCACTCGATCGAGTACCTTCAGGTGTTACTTTGAAGAGAGTATTTTGATCTCGGCTTACTCGATCGAGTAGCTGACGAGCTCGATCGAGTAAGGCCAACTCGATCGAGTGCTTGACCAACTCGATCGAGTGTCACTGTTACAGGACCTTTTCGGATTGAGACTTGGTTGAATCATCATATCTTTGTATGGTAGTATACTAATCTTCATTGTGAGTGTTTAGTATCACCGTTTAGCTTCACCGAAGGTTATATTATTGCGTATGGTCGTGCTATATATATAATTATCATGTTATGTACATTAGTCAGAACTATAAATCAATTTGATGCAGGTAATATAATGTGCGGCGGTGTTGTTCAAAGTTGATAATGATTGCATATATACATATATATATATATATATATATATATATATATATATATACATATATATATATATATATATATACATATATATATATATATATACATATATATATATATATACATATATATATATACATATATATATACACACATATATATATATATACACATATATATATACACACATATATATATATATATACACACATATATATATATACATATATATATATATATATAGAATCAGGATCTTGTGCGAACTATTTTACGGTGCAAACTGTACGAACTGAATATGAATCATTGGATAAAGTCAAATGAATGGTCCAGATGGTATCTCGCATTACCCCCTTGGTGACCTTATCCTAACAAATCCACTCAACAATGTAACCCCCAATTACCCGTACACTCTTAAGCCCTCAGTCCCTCACACATCTCCAGGACCGCAGGACCCCAACCACCACTCGCACCTACCATCACTGGTCAACGCTGCTCAATAACTACGCCGACGACTTCTCACCATACCCAGTGTCTCTTCTCCCCACTCTTTTCTCTCTCCTCGTCTTCATCTACTGAGCACTCGTCGACCGACATCGACGTACCATCATTATAAAGACCAGATACGCATCTCTGGGTGGTGGGGTGAGTGGTGGTGGAAAGGCCAGCGTTGATGTCGCGGTTGCCGGAGTGTTGATTGATTATTAATATGTGGAGTGATGGCATCGTGGTCCGAGTGGCGGTAGTGGTCAGCGCAGTGTGTGCGGTGGTGTTCGGCGTGCAGTCACCTTATTGTTGGTGAGAGTGACGATGTTTGTGTCACGTCAACGACTTATCGACAACATTAAAGACGGTGGAGGTGGGGTGTCTATGATGGTGGTGGTGTGCGGCATCTAATGGTGGTTGTGGTACTGTCATGTAGTAGTAGGTTGTAGCCGGTAGCTAGTATAGGAGTCTAGGACTATGTACATTGTAAATGTTTCTAGTACGGAGTATGTTGTTTTGTATACCTGAGAAACACTAACTTGTCATACAAATTAATCATGCTAAAATGTCAAATTATCAAATATAAATTTGAGAAATATCAGACATATTAAGAAAATACCAACATTAGGAAAAATTTAATAGTCTTAGTTTGTCTAACTAATGTCTATGGGTTATAAGATATTATAACCACAAAAGATAGATAAATAAGGAAAATAGAAGATCTTTATTAATTTATCGTTTTAGAAAATGTGAAGATTATAAAGAATAATAGATAGTATCAAAAATCTAATAAAATTTTCATCCAGATGGGGGAACTTTTAAAACAAGCTGCATTGTATGTACTGTTTATTACACATGCATCATTTTCTAAGAAATTGAAGAGGTAATTGTTTTATCAATTGGTCTCCCTTGTGACGGGTTACCATTTGTGACGGATATTTTGTGAGATAAAATGGTAACAAAATGGGTTAGAGGAGAAAGGGGACCACATGAATAGTGTTGCAGAGAGAGAAAAAGGGGGTACATTGTGAGGTAAAGTGGTATCCGTCACAAGCTTGTGACGGATATGTCATGTCTTCAATGAGAATTTGTGTTGTTTTATTGTGTCACTAATACCAAGTTGTCATTTTATAGCTTTCATTATGACCAAACTATCATATTGGCAACAAAATTTCCGAATATAGTTGGGTTCGGAGCCTATTGTGTAATGATCTCTCTAAGTTGCAAGATACAAACTTTTAGCATGTTAGAAACATTCCTTTAAATTGCTAGATATATACCATTAGATAGCTAGATACACTAGTTTAAATTGTTAGATACATATCATTAAATAGCTAGATACACTCGTTTAAATGGCTAGATACATACCATTATATAGCTAGATGCACTCGTTTAGGTTGCTAGATACATACCATTAGATAAGTAGATACACTCGTTTAAATTGCTAGATACATACCATTTGCTAGCTAGATACACTTTTTAAGTTGCTAGATACATATCTCGAGTTAGGTAGATACACTACTTTAACTTCCTAGTTACATATCTCGAGCTAGGTAGATACACTACTTTAACTTCCTAGATACATATCTCTAGCTAGCTAGATACACTCGTTTAAGTTGCTAGATACATTCATCTACCTAGCTAGGTACACTCCTAAAAAAGAAGTGTATCTAGCTTGCCAAAAATGTGTATCTAGTTAGATACACTCGTTTAAGTTGCTAGATACATTCATCTACCTAGCTAGATACTCATCTCTCTCGTTTAATCTCATTTCCCCTAAAAAAGAAGTGTATCTAGCTTGCCAAAAATGTGTATCTATGCTAATAAGATAAATAAATGTATCTAGTAATATAAATGAGTTTATTTAAACTCAAAAAAATCTAGGAGCTATTGAAATTTTGTTGCTCAAAACTCAAAACCATGCTAAAATGGAAAGTGCATAAGCTTGCTTTTTGAGAAGTTATTGCAACACCTTTTTCTTGCCCACTTTGTAATAAATGCCGACTGTATTTGTGTTGTTTTAGCTACTAATACATGTATTATATCCTGCTTTTCTAACATTGTAATGACTTGTGAGACTATATTTACATTTGCACAAGGATGCTGCTACCATATCAAAGCTTTTTTTTTTTGACAATAATACCATATCAAAGCTAGTGAGTGTTAGTGGGGTTGTGTCACTGAAATTTCGAAAATATGGGTCAATTTTTCAGATCAAATTAGACCATCCCCAAGCAAAAGGTCGACTTAATCGGGTCAATCGGAATTTTTCTCTTAATCACAACTTATTAATCTTGACCCACTTTCACCCTCCCAAGCAGAAGGTCACGACCCAGGTCAATAACCAAATCATTTTTCCATTTTCCAACATTTCCAACCATTTACCATATTCACTACCCCACCAAAACATTTCTCTTACTTCCACTTTATTTAGTTTTCTCTTTTTTTTTTCAAATGTTTTAACCAATAAAATTGTGACACATGGAGGGTCAATTGGTGGGTCAATTTACTCTACCTTAGGTCACAAATTGACCTTCTCTACCTTGGGTCGTCCTAATCCTCCTCTTAATTTGTAATTAACTTGACCCAAGCAAGGTCATGACCTACCAATTGACCTTGCTTGGGGATGGTCTTACCATAACTTACTCTTTCACAGTCTTCCTTGCTTCTAGTTTTATTTTTAGAGGTTAATTTTCTATAAACCTGAATGGTTTTTAACACTTGCTTACGATTATAGCTGAATTACGACTACTTCAGCAACAAATCGACATAATACAACTCAATTAACGACGAAACATAAATTCCAACGCACAAAATACAATAAGCGACATTTTAATAAGCATCAAATAACTTGATAATTAATAATCGATTTTTCGAACCATTACATACCGTAGAAAGTGATTTTATCAAATTTTCAACAATTTCCAAGCTTAAAATTCATCAACAACAAATAATTTATAAAATCGATTTGTGTGTGTGTGCATCAGGAATAATTATTGGTTGTCCACCAGCTTAACTACCACAGCCACCACAACTGCCCCGCCCCACCAAACGGCGCTAAAAACATCAGCAGCGATGTCCGACGACCACCTCACCTCCTACCTACTACCAGACATGCCCCTTATAACCTGAGACCCACCAACCAGCCCATGAACCACCACCAACTACATTATTCAAGATTTCTTCCAAGTGCCAGATCTATAAAAAAGGAAGTAAAATTTCGTAAAACTAACAATGCAGTGGATGTAATCGAAAAATTTAGAGCCAAAAAGTGGTCTTCATCACCGTTGTCGGCATTTTCATACAAGGTCACCGGCGAAGGAAGCGATGAAGAGAAGGGTGGATCATTGGCGCGGTCAGCGTCGCCGGCGTAGGAGAATGCGATTCCGGTGGTCCTCTAGGCTGCTGCGACCGATGGTGGTTGTGGTAGGTAGATTAGGAAGAAGGAAGATAATGTGTGAATATATCTGATTGATAAAGGACGCGTGAAGACAAGTTAGGGATTGACTCTGGGCTTTTGAAATTAGTTTTAGGTTGGTTCGTACAGTTCGCACCCAACTTTAGTTCGTACGGGATCTCAACCATATATATATATATATATATATATATATATATATATATATATATTTATATATATATATATATATATATATATATATATCTGGTGGGTCATGTTTACGTAATGTCAACAAAGTGTCATTGCTGTCATGAGTCGTATATGTATATTGGTCATCTTGCACAATTCTCGGTGGTATTTGTATAACTTTGTAGTCTACATCAAGTCGAATTGGGTAAGTAGGATACAATGTTCATAATGTTGTTGCATGTTCGGTATTATCTTACAACAAATAGTTGATGACCTTGCTGTAAGTTGGTAATAATATATCTTGTGGTGTGTTACATACTTTCAGTGGTTTTAAGTTTATACGAGTTACATTGTGTAATGTCAAAGAGTAAGTTATGTCAATGTGAATCAAGGTTGTTTTGCGGTTTATGAGTAATGTCAAGATGGTATAATAGGTATCGGTTTGAAGGATAGGGGAGTTGTTTGATGGTGAACTTCGGGGACGAAGTTCTTTTTAAGAGGGGAAGAGTAATGTCGCAAAGGAAAAATGATGTAATTATAACAACTTTACAGTATTTATGTGGTATTTTAAAGTATGTGAATGATTGTTTGAATAGCTTTATATGATTTTTTGAATAGTTTCATAGTGGTTATGGTGCAATTGAGTAAGAATTTATAATTGTTGAATAAATAACATATTGTATACTTTATTTTCAATAATTAGTAGTATGTTGTCATGAGAATGACATGTTGTTAGCAATAGTGGGTTGTCTTTGGCAGAATTACGTTGTGTGATTAAGGTAATAGAGTGGAATTATATATGTGTTGTATGAATAAGTCAACCATGGGTTGTCTTTGGCATGATATATGTTTTCTATGTGTTGTACGATGCCAAAGATAGCAACATGCCAAACACCCTTCAGCCTATTGTTTGGTGCGGAAGCAGTCATCCCCTCAGAAGTTTTGGTTCCCACCCACAGGTATGGATATATGACAGGGGAGCTAAACATTACAGAGATGCTCAGGAGCCTGGACACAGTAGATGAGCTGCAAGCAAGCGCAAAGATACGTCTAGCTGCCTACAAGAAGTCGGTGGCCAGGAGCTACAACAAGAATGTGAAAGTCAAGCTCCTGGAGGTAGGAGACCTGGTTCTCCGTTAAGTGTTTCAGAACACTAAAAATCAAAAGGCAGGCAAATTCGCCTACAAATGGAAAGGACCATACCAGGTAGAAGGAGTTGTTGGCCATGGTGCATACAGACTGATGACTATGGACGGTCAAATCATACAACGCCCATGGAACATACTTCACCTGAAGAGATATTACTTTTAATAATAAGTAAATTTTAGCTTACAGAGTAATGTACTATGAAAAGCCAAATTATTTTAAAATAATAAAAAATCCGGTAGTAGGCATACTACCAATTTCGTGTCCTTTTCTGATACCTCTGTTTCTTTCAATTTTCAAATAACTATTGGAGTGGTGTGGTCTGACAGTTTCCTGGGACCACAATTGCTCTGGTACCCCATAAAATGGCGTCAGGTACTTCACATCACCCTTATAGGCTTTTCTACTTTCGGGCTTCTCTAAGTGTGTCACTCTGGATCCTAATGTCTATGGTACGTTGAAAGTGTATATAGCAGGACTGTCAACTGCCAATGCGGGGTGACAAGGCACATGGCACTCCAACATGCCTAACCTACTTTATCCACTACGAGCACCCTCACCAGGCGGACTGTGGAACATACGAAAGGGAGCCTGGTTGACAGCTAAAAAATGCTTACCCAGCTACTTCTGATACCACCCCTAGGACGTAGCTCGCACTAATCGCAATTAATCAGGGCCCCAGCATGCATGCACATATATATGGAACGTAGGGATCTCTGAGCTACCAGAATCCTACAGCGTCACATTGGTCCTAGAATGATTATAAACTTGCCTAAATTACACCCTTGTTGGCTCTAAAAAAGATGAACACACCTTGCGTCATGAACAAGGTTAAGTTGTCAAAATTGCGGCATATGCCTAAATCGGTCATCAGACTGACACGTCAGCTAGCTGAGTCTAAATCGGCCTTCTCA
The DNA here is from genome assembly GCF_048544455.1 of Silene latifolia. Classification (NCBI taxonomy): domain Eukaryota; kingdom Viridiplantae; phylum Streptophyta; class Magnoliopsida; order Caryophyllales; family Caryophyllaceae; genus Silene; species Silene latifolia. The sequence continues at coordinate 437,837,042 of NC_133538.1, read as the reverse complement.
GGCTGATACGACTGGTCTAAATCAGCCTCTGAGGTTGGCACGGCCATCCCTCCCTATAATGCGCCACATGCCTAAATCAGTCAGCAGACTGACACGACAGCTAGCTGAGTCTAAGTCAGCCTCCTCGGGATGATGTGACTCGCCTAAATCAGCCAGCAGACTGACACGGCAACTACCTGAGCTAAGAAAATCAAAAGTCAGCACACAAGATGTAAATAGAACCTGCCAAACTAGGGCAAGGGGCATTCCGAAATTTGGCCAAAAGTGCGCCCTCAAAGTTTAATCGCCACCACGGCGAGCTACCAGAAAAAGTATTTAAAAATATTACAAGTCTGCCACCAAAGGGCCAGACTACCAAAAGTTCACTGATAAAAAAAAATTCTTAATTTTCGGTCACATTGATGACAACCACATCCGGCATCTCTTCTGCCTCCTCCTACTGACCATTTGTTTCAGGTACGGGACCAGCTTGCGCACCCTCAGCTACCACAGCTTCCTGCGCTCCATCAGCAGCAGCATCCTGGGGCAACCCAGCATCCTCAGCAACAGCCTGATCAGCCAGCGCAGGAGAGTTAACTTCGCCAACTTCAGGCATCAGGATGCCCAGGTTAGGTTGCACCGGGTACAGGGTCTCCAACTGCCTCTCTTCTTCTTCAATAGCTTGCAGAGTTCGAATCTCCTCAAGGACAGCACGCATTCCGCTAATCTTCCCCCGTCAGGTAGCGTAGACAACAATGTTTGAGGCCAGGGTGATCAACTCACTAATCCTCTCCTCAGAGCGCTTCAAGGAGTCAGAGAATGTGGTGCAAACCTCCTGGGTGAGAGCCAGCTGATCAGCTCCTTCCTTTAGCTTCTTCTTTGTGCCAACTAGATCTGCCTTCAGCTGAGCCACTCGTCCCCTCAAATCAACACGCTGCTTCTCTAGATCAGCGACGGACCTAGCCAGCTCTCTGTTCTTGGCGCTAGTAGCACGGCTGGTGGTCTGCACTATATTGATCATCTTCCTGTTATAGAGAGCAGACTGGAGGGCCTGGGGGCAAGGAAAGTCAAAGTTAGCAAGAATTGAAGATAAGAAACTTAGAACAGGTGGAAGATGAAGGATACTCACCATGAAAGCATTATGCACATTGTTCTCAGCATCTCCTTCGGACCAAACTCCGAGAAAGCATCAACCAGAGGAGGGAAGAGCAATTGGTCAATTTTAGGCCAGTATGGCACCTTGTCAACATTTCCAAAGCCCTCTGGAAAATGGCCGATGATGCCACCACTAGCAGAAGCACAAGGGCTGGCAGGAGGAGTAGGAGAATGACGAGACAACGGGATGACCTCTAGAGGTTCAGTCCGAGCAGAGCTGGAATGAGTAGGAGGTGACTGGAAAGAGGCAGCAAGGGCACTCCTCTTGGAAGCAGACGCCACGTCAGGACTCGCAGTGGGCCTTTTTCTTTTAGCACTCTGAAGAATAGCCTCCAAATGGTCGACTTTTGAACCTGCAAGCAGTCATCATTTCAGGTGTCAGAAAGGGTTAGACAGCCAGCAAGGTTGCACACAAGTAAAGAAGACTTTAGGCAGCTTACCGGAAGACATGCTGTGGGCTAATTGCAGGGGGTGGAGGAAGAAGCAGGTGAATATCCAGGCAGCAGATCAGGGAACTTCCTCTCGCTCAGAGGAATACAGAATAGTTTTTTGCGAGCAGGGATCGGGGCACCAATGTGGGTTAGGTAGCAGGGACCTGCATGCAAACGACAGAGTAAGCCAGTAAGCATTGAAATGAACAAGCCAGGCGTCGGGAAAGCTACTTAATTGAAGTAATAATCCATTTCTAGAAGATATAGTCAACATGCGGCTGGATAGAAGCCTTCCTCACATATAAGAAGTCCTCAAACCTTTTCTCGTCTCTGGACTTTGACACATGCTTAAAGGGAGTCTCACCAGAACCCCGGAGTGAGAATTAGCCCCTCCCCAGGGACCTGATATCATACATATGGGCCAAATCGCCTAGAGACATGGAATTGCTAGAGTTATGACATGCAACTAAAGAGTAGAGGAGAACCCTCCAAACGGTGGCCGAGATTTGTGCCATAGCAAAGTTGTTGGTAAAAATGAAGTCTTGGAAAAGGTTCGAAAAGGGGAAACGGAGGCCGTACCTAAATGGGTATAAATAAAAACAAACCCACCCTGGACGGATAGCATCAACCTTTTGACCCGGTTCAGGGATGCCTATCTCAACCCCATCACCAAGGCCGAGCATACCCTTGATTAAGGGAATATCAACGGGAGTCAGGGCAGAGTAACAGTCGTGGGGGTGAGTAAAAAGATTTCGTGAAGGAAACATGGGGTCTGGATTCCGGTCATTTGGGATAGAGGATAAAGAGGCTTGTCGGGTCTTTCCCATATTTAAAAAGAGAAAAGAAAGGAGGAGAGGAAGGAGTACTTGGTGAAGTGACGGTGGTGAAAGCACAAGAGGACCGGCGTGGAAGGCAAAATGGAGAGATGGGAACAAGGGGAAAAGTTTTTGAGGAAAATAATGGAAGTGAGTAAATGAAGTAAGGAGGGAGTTGAGATTATAAAGGAAGAGAGAGAGAGAGAGAGAGAGAGAGAGAGAGAGAGAGAGAGAGAGAGAGGCGCGAGAAATGAGGAGGAGGGCGGAGAGTAATGATGAGTGTGCATGGGAGGAAGTGTAAATGACGGCTTAGGGTTTTTAATAATCAACTGCGTAAATTCCTTGTTCGACACCTCGAAGCGTACCTCGCAAGGAATTGGGGGCAAACTGTTTGGACTAAAATCTGTATAATGGGTGAAGCCCACTTAATACGTTGTTAGAGACATGGGCCGTGAAAGGGAGCATGGTGGAAGGAGATTCCACGGATGGAAGAAGGTCAAATGGGCTAGGACGCGTAAAAGGAGAGGCAAAGCCCACTAGGAGAGACGTCCGTGTTTAGGAAAAGGCTCAAGGAGAAGCCAGGGAGAAGTCAGGGAGATCAGGGAGAATGGAGGGAGACGACGTGTTATGGAAAGAGTTATTATGGAAGTTATATTCCTTTCCATAATCATGGTAGGATACATCTAGGGTTCCTACCCTATAAATAGCTAGGGAAGCAATCGAAGAAGGACATTCAAGATCACACATACACAATACTTTGTGCTAGCAAGATTTACATTACGCATCAATTGTATTCATCCTCTCATAAAAAGCTAGTGCAATATTTGGAAGGGTACCGTCCCTCCCGTGGTTGTTCCCACCTTGGGTTTTCCGCGTCACCAAATCTTACGTGTCAATTTACATTCCGTAATTTATTTCTTTATTTAAATATCAAATACAAACGATCAACCAAGAAACCAACGAGTAAGACCACATTGACCTAATACAGTTAACTTGGTAAAAATCACCTAAACAAACATGTGTTGTGGTAAATCGATGGTAGGATCGTTGTTTTGTATGTTTCGTAATCGGTAGTTGTTGACAAGTAATGAATGGAAGTATATTCTAATAGTTGTGTTAATGTACGTTTAGATAGTAGCATGTAGTGGGTGCCGGTGATAGTTGAGTTAGTTGTTTTGTGATTGGTATACGTTCAAATGATTCGAAGAAAAGTTTGTGTGTTTAGCTGGGAGTCGTGTTGTGTATTGTGTGCTAAGGTGGGTGATGATGATGTTTGATGAACATACGTAGTAAGATGGTACTTCTAAACAGCTATGTTGACCTGTGTCGGGTAAACGGTGGTATTGACCTTGGTTTATTTGTCGTGTGGTTCAGGAGAGGATGAGTCAAACTTCGGGGACGAAGTTCTTTTTAAGGGGGGGAAATTGTAATACCCGTCCTTTTAGGGACCCGTTGACTGACGTTGACCGACTTTAGGCACATGTCTGGACTTTCGGAAACCTTACGAGCAATAACCTGTGACGTGGTAAACTTTGAACGTTTGGTACTCGATCTAGTCGAGGCTACTCGATCGAGTAGCTTGGGAGCTCGATCGAGTAGGGGTCACTCGATCGTGTACGTTAGTTACTCGATCGAGTAGCGTGTTTACAGCGAGGATTTATAAACCGTGTTTTGAGAAACCGCAAATCATTCCGCCTCTCTTAACCTAAATGTCGTCTCTTCTCCTTCCGTTCACCATAGTTCCTCCCTTTGGAGTCCTTGAGGATTCTTATGCCATGAGGATGGGTTGCTTGAGTCGGGTAGCGGTCTTGACACGGGATTGCTATGCGTAGGTATGTCATCATCATCATCATTGTCGTGGTTTATTTCAGTTAGGGTTGTAGGGATAGTGATAGATGTTTGTACTGTTGGCCTAGGTGTATTGCGTGGTTGATTGATATCTTATGGTCGGACATGGAATCGTTGCGGTTGGCTAAAGGTAGGTTCGCCTACTCAATACTGTTGCTTGTCTAGAGTGTCTTTGATGTGGTTTGGTTGTTGTAGTGTCGATGCGGTTGCCTGATTGTGATAGTTGGTTTGTGTGGTGTTGTTTCGTTGTTGTTGTTGTATTACAGCTGATTGTGTGTTTGTCTCTGGTTCTCGAGGTGCGTCCTTGGCTGAGTGGAGTCACTTGCGGGAGTGGCTTCACGCCCGTAGTTCGCCCTCCGTGGAACCCGCCACGGGAGGGGATGTGCACATTAATGGACATAGGTTTATCGCTCGGTATGATGAGCGGGGATTTGGTGGGTACGGCTGCGGTCCCCCACTGGCAGGGCTGGTCCAGTGGACTGTCGGTGACGGAGATTGGTTGGAGGAGCTGTGTGTGTGTGTTACAGTGCTTGTGTAGTGTCTATGGTGGTATGTCTGTTTCCTCAGTTACTAACCTTGTGTGGTTTGTCTTGTTGTTTGTTTCTGTTGTGTCTGCTGTGATCCCTTATGGTGAGCAGTCAGTCTTAGCAGGTTATGATTTAGATGATAGCTGGGTGCTTGGCGGGACGAGTCTTCCATGAGTCACGTCTGAAGTAGTTCACATAATGGATAGTGGTTTTGAGTTACATCTTTCGTATATCTTTAGTTTTGTTAAACACTTGTAAAATAAATTAATTGTTCTTTTATCGACATTTGATTATTACTGTCCTCGGGCAACCGAGATGGTGATGCCCTTATATGCTAGGAAAGGTCTTGTTAAGACTCCTTGGTATATGGGGGTGTCACAATTATTATTATTATTATTATTATTATTATTATTATTATTATTATTATTATTATTATTATTATTATTATTATTATTTTTTTTTTTTTTTTTTTATTATTATTATAGAATGCGCGCAGCTTTCATTATAATAAAAATAAAAGGTTTACATGAAATTGGTGGGGAGCCGAGAGACAATCTGGGCTCCCACACCCTTAGCAATAGTAAAGCTAATACGAGTAAAAATGTAAGCGGCTACCCAAGCCCCAAAGATCCGAGATACCGAGAATTTTCGGATCCGCTGAGCAAGGCAACAAGATCCGAACTCAACTCCCCAAGCGAAGAGAAAGAGAAAGGTAGGAAACTAACCGCTACCGCGCACAAATCCCCATACTTAGCACACTTTCGCTGAGCAGCATCAGCGACAACCCGGCCCGGCACAAAATCTGTCAACCCAGTCTGAGTCAAAGGTGAAGAACCTGTCAGGTCGACGCACACATCACGCCCCCTGTCCCAAGAATAAAGCAATAAATCCGCAGGACGAAGAGAGCCACCATGCCCATCAACCAAACCGATATTATTATTATTATTATTATTATTATTATTATTATTATTATTATTATTATTATTATTATTATTATTATTATTATTATTATTATTATTATTATTATTATTATTATTATTATTATTATTATTATTATTATTATTATTATTATTATTACTACTACTACTACTACTACTACTACTACTACTACTACTACTACTACTACTACTACTACTACTACTACTACTACTACTACTACTACTACTACTACTATTATTATTATTATTATTATTATTATTATTATTATTATTATTATTATTATTATTATTATTATTATTATTTTTGCAGAAAGTTAGGATCTTAATATTAGAAATAACGTTATAAGTACAAGATCCTTAATACCTCTACAAGGAAGGCGATAGTGACCACCTTAACCAGAAACTACCAAAGAAACATCAAGAAAAAGACAACCTCAACTAGAGAGAAGCAACACTAAGTATACAATCATCCTAATGATAGTAGAAGGGGAAGAAGATTTGCTCTCAAAGACCCTCATGTTTCTCTCCTGCCAGATGAGATACATGGAGAAAAGAAAAGCACATCTTCACTGCCTCTTCAACAAACTTTTTCCTCTATTACAGCGTTGTAACCAGCGAGCTTAGTAGCCCCTATATGCAGCCAGTGGGATATATGAGACCAAATTTCTGAAGAAAAGGGACAGGTAAAAAACAGATGTGAACTGCTTTCTCCATTACTCTCACACAGTACACACCTATTTACCAGGTGCAGTCCTCTAGTACAAAGATTATCAATGGTGGACAGCTTGTTTTGCAAAGCTAGAAGACTGATCACAACATGCTTAGGAAAGTTGATAGAATCCCCCAAACTTTGAGCCAAAGGGAAACTAGCACCATGCTTACGAATTAACTCATAGGCCTGATGTTTAAAAGAAGCATGAGAAATTGTTTAGCAGCAGCAGAATTACCAGTCAGTTGTACAAGAGTATCTCGACAATGAATGATACTATGCCAGCTCCAAGAATAGGCAGGAGTAATCTGGAAATTCCATATACTCACCCCTTTCAAAACATAAGCCTTGATCCATCTAACCCAAATTGTATTGGAATCAAGCTCAATTTTTCGAATCCATTCCACACTTATTCCATCTAAGAATCTCCTTTATATTGACTCCACCTTCCTGCAGAGGGCAACAAAAGCTACTCCAACTTTTGAAGACCATCTTTCTATGCCCTTCACCAATGCTCCAAAGGAAGTCTTTATAGAGCTTAGTAATTTATTTAACCACTCCCTTAGGCAATAAAACACTAGAACCCTAGAAGTTTTGAAGCCCAAAAATAACAGAGTTGACAAGAGCACACTTACCAGCATAACTCAGTAAGTTATTAGCCAAATGATTAATTTTGCATCTGATCTTATCCAGCAGGGGTACAAACATCTGTTGAGTCAGTCTGACACTGAAGAGAGGAATACCCAAATATCTCACTGGCAAATTGTTGGATTGTCCCCGACAATAATGCGATCACAATTGTCGATCATTATGATCACATGTTTATTTTAAAGAATACGTAAGGGATGATTCATTATATAGTCAACTGATCAACATTAATCAGTAACGATTGGTTGCTAGAGTTTGACGTTACTGTCGTGGGACGGTGGTGGTCAGTTGATCCCTTAAGGTCACACCTAAAGGATGATGCCCTAATCTGTAAAGTTGATTAATTGTATGACGATACAAGTTAATCAATTCCTTAAAATTGAACAAGTCAATTTGAGAGAGAGAATATTGATATCTTATTATAATGGGATTAAATAAGATTTATTTTAGTAATTGAAATATTTTATTACTAAAATTGTTTATTGTTTGAGAAACAATAGAGATAAGAATGAATGGTTAATTATAATTACAAAATGTTGTGAATTATAATTATATGACCCATTTTATTTTTGTGATCAAGTATTACTAGTCAATTTGTTGTATGTAATTTAATTAATTCATAAAATGATATTTATGTGATAAATATGCATTAAATTAATTAATAACATGTATCATACTACATGTGATATATTGTGTGACAAGTGACAAATTGATAAAAATAAAATGGTAGTCCATTTTATGTAAGTGGACCAAAATGGAGGTTGTAGTGGAGTGTGCATAATATTATTTTATGTGATAAGATTAATATAATCATACCTACTATTAGTAGCCTTACACACCTACATTATGGAAAAGAGGAAAAGAAAAAGGAGATGCCATATTTTGGCATGTTGCCTTCCTTTTTCACGGCACTCCCTCCTCCTTTTATGATGAGAATCTTTCTCATTTTGTATCTTATCATTCATTCATTTACCACATGCAAAAGTTTATGCATTTTTCTCTCTACTCCTTTTTCTCTAAAAACTTGAGAAATCTTGATTTAAATTGTTCAATCACATTACTAATATTATTAATGTAATATATGAGTATTAGTAATCAATTTTAAGGTAAACTACTAAACTAATATCTAGCTAATATTATTTAGTGGGGATAAGGGATAATCTTTGGTGCAATCAAGAGGAGTGACTTCTATACTTGAGGTCTTTGGAGGATCATCCTAATATATGGAAAGCTCAAGAACAAGTGAGGTAGGAGACTTCATTTATGCCCATTTGGCCGAAATATTCATATGGTATGGAACGATTTTTCCTTACTCTTATTCTAGTTTTGCATGCATAAGTTCTTTAAGTTTTTATGACTAAAACCTTAAAAAAAAAATATGTAATATTTAAAATATGATTTCCAACAAGTGGTATCAGAGCATTATGGTTGTTGCATGCAAGATCGGCTTACTTTTTCCGAGTTAATTTAATTAACATATAAAACTTGTTATTTAGGATTTATGAAGATAAATCATGAAATAATTTTGCATGTTAAAAGTTTTTGGTCCTAAGTGATTTTTAGTACATTTTGGTTTATTTATGGATTTTTATTGTTCATTTTATATATTATTGGCATTAAAATGTGATTTTTATGATAAAAATGTCTTTTTTTGACTAAAAATAGCTAAACTTCGTTTTTTCCAGTGGTTTTTGGATATGTTTTCACATATATTATCTACTGATGGCCTGTTAATTTTCATAATAAAATGAGTTGTTATGCTCGAAATATGGATCTTTCAAGTTAAAATTATATTTTAATGGGAAAATAGGTTAATATGAGTTATATTTCGAATCTGATCATGGAAAATTAGTATGTTATCACATGCAATATTAAAATATGTGTGTAAAATGTTTGGCTATAATAAAGTCTTTATGCATGTTTATGAATTTTTGATGAAAAATCACATAAATAGTGACTTTAATTAGTAAAAATGCTAAAACATACTTCATGACTAAGGAAAAACGTCACATATTGCATTTTATCATATATTTCAGATCTAAAAATGAAAAGTTGGTAAAAATAATTTTTCTCATATTTTTATGGTCATAATTGTTAAAATCGATAAACCGCAACATTGTTTTTCTCGATAAATTTTCGAAATTTTTAACCTAAGTTTTGAACATTATGAGTGTCATGGTATTTTTCCAGAATGTTCATGAGTTTAAATTTCAAATTTGAAATTATTTGAAATATTTATTATTTAATTTGAAGTTTATGACATAATTTTGTATTTTAGGTCCATTCATGAACAATATTAAGAAATCTAGGTTAATTATTGTCAAATGTTAGTGGAGACTAATTTTGAGTCCTAATATGGTTAGGGTAATTAACTTGTACATAAATATAATTTTATGTAATTATTGTGATTTTAAAAGGTTAAATCACGCAAATCCGTAAAAACCGATTATTATACGATATTGGCTCCTTAAAGGCGATTTAGCTTAAAATTTGGCATGTTCATACATATTATAATGCTGCATTTTATTTATGATTGTCATATTTTAATTTTATGTAATTTATTATGTAATTTTACTTAGTATGGCCTTAGTTTTAATTGATATTACCCGAAATGTATGGGAATATCGATTCGGTTGTAATTTATTGTGATCTCGTATCACCGCTTTGTAATTTAATAGATTTATTTTTTTTTAATTTCAAATGTATAATAGGAAATTATGTAATTTATTTATTCCGGAGTACCTTGAAGACGGTGCCACTCTAGAAGACAATCCATTAAGGAAAGTGTTGCCTTGAAATGCGTGCCAAGACCGAAGTTCAAGGAACCAAAGGATTTGGTTTTCGATTTTGTAATAGTTTATTAGATTTACTATTTTAGGAAGGCTATACTAGGATTTTATTTATGCTTTGCATTTTATTTATATGTTGCATGCATCGCTAAATCGTCATAACTAAACATGCATTTTAAATCGAGTTTATCGATCGTGTCAATTACAATTATCGTAGTTCACCGCTTTAGTTCACTTAAAACGTGATAGATAATAAATTGACATGACCTCTCGCTAAAAATAAACAATTGAGACTTAGCCTTACCAAAAAGTAGAAACCATGAAAACCTATTTCGTGAGGGAGTGCACTCGATCGGCCACACCGGGGTACAAACCTTGTTACGTAGGGGAAGTGGGTGATAAATGTCTATCCACCGAATTCATGTTGATGAGGGATTTATCGGCTACATCGTGCCCAAGTGAATGTGGGTTTGGATCATGGACACATTTATTCGAAATTTGGATTGAGCTCAACGGAAGTATTCGTGACCGTAGTTGCATGTGTTCCGGGCTAAAGATAAGTGTTAATGTAATTTTATCGACCAAGAGTTCTAAAACTAGAATCGATTAAAGAGTTAATCCACCGAGTTATATTGATAAGGGATTTATCGGCCACACCGTGCCCAAGTTAATATGAATTTGGATCTTGGAATCATTTATCATAGTTGGGTAGAGGTCACTATGTAAATGCTTTACTTGTTATTTACAAGTATTAATAAAATGATAAATGTTAAGTTTTCCACTATTCCGTTATCATATTGTTCTATTTCTTTACCTCAATTTATATACGATATCATTTCGGTTTTTGATTCAAATCTCCATTAAAACATCGTAACTAAAGACAAATATGAATTTTCTGCTAAAACCTCATGTTATCCATTGGAAGGATCTCTTGTGAAGAGTATAGATAAAAGTTATTCATGATCAAAAGGGTTTTTGATTCTTGACTAACATATCTACTTACAATGAATTGTTTCTCATATGCCTAATTGAGTTAAGCACTTTGAAAGGTTACATCATTTTGGTAACTAGATTTGTTGGAAATCAAAATTGACCAAAATACCGCAACCACTTCAATGAAAGTTTTAAGACTAAAACAAACGAATGAAGAGTAGTCTTCATGAAATTCAATTTTGCTTCTCTAAGCAAAGACTCATTGAAATAAGTGGGAGCATTCAATTCAACCGTTAAGAAAAGGACGAAGTTCAAAGAAGTAAAATTAAGATGGAATTGATACAAGGTAATGTTAAAAGTAAAGTTATTGAGAATAACGATACTAAACCTATCAATCCCGACCGATTAAGTTTCCATTGTCTTAATTGTTGGACGCTAGAAAGGAAACTACCTCAAATTATTGAAGAATCAACAAGTTAGTTGTGGGGACATCTAATGGGACCTTCTTCTTTAAATGTTTATTTGATTGACATAAATTTTGCTAGTACTACTTCGTCAATATTAGAAACCAGTGGAGGTTTTCATCATTGTATTTGATACATACAATGATTAGAATATGACGACTAGCAACAATGACGTTGTGAGATAGAGTCATTGTGTACTCAATCTAGTTTTTGAGTTTAAAGTTGTACTTAATTGTGACTATTAAGTGCATAAACTCCAAATAAGAATATAAACTTGTTAAGATAGAAAAGAGGTTTCACTTTTGTGACCCTATACACCATGATTTGATATATGGCTAGCCCATTATCAAGGTGATTATATTCTAAATCAAACTAGAATGATATATCATGTAGATGATGCAAGACTCAAATTGGTAACCCAAGATTGAACCTTAGATTCTGGAATGATGAACGCAAAGAGTTATCGAGTACTCTTGAAACCATTAGATCTTATGGTATATGCGTATCTTGTATTCAAAGCAAGATGTCTCGTGCCTTTTGGTTGAAAAGGTGATCGAGGTTGTAAATCATTGATCCAAAATAGGTTGATCCTTTTCTTTTACCAACGATTTAAGTTGACGCTAATGTGTTCGCTTAATAAGGTAAATAGAGAAATCTTTGAAGAAGTTCAAAGAGTTCAAAGAATCACGGATCTTGTCGTGTTGGGATTATCAAAGTGAAGACCTTGATATAAGCCAAATGAAATGTGATATAGTATCACAAGTTAATCTCTCTTAACACACATTATGGAATAATGTGTGGTTGGATAAGAAATCAAACGCTATTCGATATGGTTTGGACTTCAATCAAGTTACTTTGAGTTACTTGATCCTTTTGGGATTTTATCATTTTGTCTAAATTATTTTTCCACTAATTCTAGAACAAATCATATGAGATATGAAATGGTAGGGTACCATGTTTGTAAGTTTTCAAAAGAAACAAATCCTTACTATAATCACGAGTACAACGGGTTTGCGGCTCGTGAAGCTGTCTTTTTAGAATACAAGTTTATTTCTAGAAGACAGAGTGGGAGAAATTGTTAAAGAGCCACAAAGAATGTTATGTCGCAAGAAACTGGTCTTTCTTGGCTACATGAGACGTTTTGTGTAAGACGTTGTTTCTTCAAAACCTAGGAGGTTAAAGTCATCACTTGTTGAAGATGATGAATTAGTGTTACTTTTAAGAAAGTAAAGAGCTTACAACTTACAAAGAAATTGTTTGATTCAAGTTAATTACTTCTGAAAAGTAATGAACATATGACTTACATGAGAATGTTTAAGTCACAACTCAATACAAGGCTTAGAGCCATGAAAATCCGAAATAAAAGGCTTGATTAGTGACAAAGGATATTGCACTAATAAAGAGAGATTTCAAAGCTTGATTGGTAGCAAAGGGTTTTGCACTAGTTGAGAAGCTTAAGTCTAAGGATTGTATTTCATTATGATGAGATATATAGCGAGTGAATCCAAAAACCCACTTCTTCAAAGAAGAAATGTATTCGATACATGTTATGAGTTTTTCCAATCCTAAGATAATGTGCAACTTAAGAGATGGTCTTGAGTAGGACATAAATGAGTTGGAATCAATGATTTGATCATGGTATAAAAATTTTCCCGATAAGTCGAGAAGTTGTGTTTATACATGAAGTTTAGTGGGAGTTACGGAAATTTTTAGTAGTCTTATATGTGGATGACACATTGATCATTGCGAATGATTTAAGACTTAGAGAAATATAATACATCTTTAATATCCAGATTTATGGAGATAAATCCACATGATATTAGTGTCAAATAAGAAGTCTTATGTTGATAAGATTCATGACTAGTTCAATCAAGATTGAACATATTTTGATTGCTTCCGCTGCCGAATCAATTAAATAGGAAATGATGTATAACACTTCATATACTTTGAGTATGATGAATTGTTTCAAATCGAATTTAAGTAATACTTACCAAGTAAGCCATAAAGATTACCCTTAAGTGCTTGCAGAAGCATTAAGGATGTAATGCAAAGTGTTTTTGATGCAATTTTGTGTAAGGGTGTTACACAAATGACAATTGACAATTGAGATTGCGCATGGTTTCCGACAAAACCATAATCAAAACACATCAGGATGGTTAAGATACCATTGTGGTTGTGTTATATAAGAAATAGATTTTCTAGAATCGTTCTAGGCAATAAAGAACAATGAGAAATACTTACAACGGAAATTGAGTACACTTGCAATCATGAGATGTGCAAGAAGGATGAGTCCCGCATTAATCGTAAAAAAAAGTGGGAGCTATTCTAAGGCTAGAGGGCCTATGTCTTGATTGGATCTCGACACGTACTCAGAAAGTTTTGTAATGCAAATATATACATTACAAAGGAAAACGAGTATGTAGTAAGGTTGAGTAAGGTATAAGAAGTTAATAAAACCTACTAACCAAAGCCTTCTCATAGGCTAAACATGATGAGTCATGTCATTTCAATTAAATTAAGATGAACAACTACATTCAAGATCAAACTGGATTATAGAATATGAAGTAGTAATCAGGCATTAACTATTCATATGTGATAATCGCATTTGTCGTTCGAGTTTTTACTTTAAAAACTCTTTTCTTGTACTTTGTTACATCCAAACGGGTTGTATGACAATATTGAACCCCGTTAAAGTGAACCCGGATTAACATGGTATTTGCCCATAGTCACTTGTATGAGGTGACGTCTCGAAGTGACTAGAGTGTGATGCGATTGATGGCAAGTTCAAGTGTCATAGAGTCATGTGAGATGACTAGTCGATCACATAGGCAGACTGTTGGGAACACTTTGCCGGGCAGTGACCGCTTATAGAGTTCTGGCAAATTTATATAGCCTGGTCGTGGCGAGAGCTACTATAGTATTCTAATGAATCGATTCTCTTGACTAAAGACTGTTCGCCTAAGATGACACAGTTTCAAATTAGCTTTGATTTATGTTACTACGATCTTTGTAAATGGGGTCAAATGGGCATATTTTGGGTTATGATGGATGTTGCTAGTCGAAGGGAATAGTGCGATAGGAATTGTCCACCCCCTTGTCAGGGTTAAAACAATATCTCAGGGCCACTCGAGGAGTAATGAACTGGAAATGCGTGGCCACGCTCGGAAGGAATCTATGGTAGATAATTCCGGTCAATCAGTTATTCTCCAGATCGAGGAAACCACTCTCGATATGATCACTTGCAAGTACGACCTGAAAGACTACTTGCATTGAGTGGGAGATAGTAATAGGACAAGAGAATTGGTGACGCACACTTGTCGAGGACAAGTGGGAGATTGTTGGAGTGTCCCCGACAATAATGCGATCACAATTGTCGATCATGATGATCACATGTTTAAATCTCATTTTAAAGAATACGTAAGGGATGATTCATTATATAGTCAACTGATCAAAATTAATCGGTAACGATTGGCTTGCTAGAGTTTGACGTTACTGTCGTGGGACAGTGGTGGTCAGTTGATCCCTTAAGGTCACACCTAAAGAATAATGCCCTAATATGTAAAGTTGATTAATTGTATGACGATATAAGTTAATCAATTTCTTAAAATTGAACAATTCAATTTGAGAGAGAGAATATTGATATCTTATTATAATGGGATTAAATAAGATTTATTTTAGTAATTGAAATATTTTATTACTAAAATTGTTTATTGTTTGAGAAACAATAGAGATAAGAATGAATGGTTAATTATAATTACAAAATGTTGTGAATTATAATTATATGACCCATTTTATTTTTGTGATCAAGTATTACTAGTCAATTTGTTGTATGTAATTTAATTAATTCATAAAATGATATTTATGTGATAAATATGCATTAAATTAATTAATAACATGTATCATACTACATGTGACATATTGTGTGACAAGTGACAAATTGACAAAAATAAAATGGTAGTCCATTTTATGTAAGTGGACCAAAATGGAGGTTGTAGTGGAGTGTGCATAATATTATTTTATGTGATAAGATTAATATAATCATACCTACTATTAGTAGCCTTACACACCTACATTATGGAAAAGAGGAAAAGAAAAAGGAGATGCCATATTTTGGCATGTTGCCTTCCTTTTTCACGGCAATCCCTCCTCTCGATCTTTTTATGATGAGAATCTTTCTCATTTTGTATCTTATCATTCATTCATTTACCACATGCAAAAGTTTATGCATTTTTCTCTCTACTCCTTCTTTTTCTCTAAAAACTTGAGAAATCTTGATTTAAATTGTTCAATCACATTACTAATATTATTAATGTAATATATGAGTATTAGTAATCAATTTTAAGGTAAACTACTAAACTAATATCTAGCTAATATTATTTAGTGGGGATAAGGGATAATCTTTGGTGCAATCAAGAGGAGTGACTTCTATACTTGAGGTCTTTGGAGGATCATCCTAATATATGGAAAGCTCAAGAACAAGTGAGGTAGGAGACTTCATTTGTGCCCATTTGGCCGAAATATTCATATGGTATGGAACGATTTTTCCTTACTCTTATTCTAGTTTTGCATGCATAAGATCTTTAAGTTTTTATGACTAAAACCTTAAACAAAAATATGTGATATTTAAAATATGATTTCCAACACAAATCACCTTCAGCATATCTAGTAGTAGAGAGAATAAGTGCCTTAATATGAGGAGAGACACCTGCAAATTAGAGACTTGACTTCATAGGATTAACCCTCAGACCAGAGAAGGAAGCAAATAGCTCAAGTCATTTATCCACAGCCTAAATAGATGGCAAGTCACCCCTTGTGAACACCAACAAGTCGTGAGCAAACATAAGATGGGTGAGATTTATTTTAACACATTTCGGATGATAGGAAAAACCATAGAAAGTAGGAAGCTGTCTAAGGAGCCTGGATAATACCGCCATACACAACGCAAAGAGATAAGGAGATAAGGGGTCTCCTTGTCTCACCCTCCTCCCAGGGAAAAAACCTTCAACAGAACCATTTATATTAAGAGAGAAGTGAGAAGCAGTAACACAAGCTAGCACCCACTTACTGAACTATGCAGGAAAGCCAAATAACTTCAAACACTCTGCCAGAAAAGCCCAATTGACTGAGTCAAATGCCTTTTTAATGTCAACTTTCAGAATACAACGAGTAAGAAGAGCTCTATTGTATTTGGCAGCCAATTCATGGGCAAACATTGAGTTATCAAATAAGTCTCTACCCTCAATAAATGCTGCCTGTTCTAGACCAATAATGGATCCCAATACAGATTTCATTCTATTAGCAAGAACCTTACTAACTGTCTTATGAAAGACAGTACAACATGAGATAGGCCTGAACTCTGTAACTGACTTAGGAGCATCAGTCTTAGGGATAAGAGCAATTAATGTAGAATTAGAAGCTCTTGGCATGACCCCTTTCTGAAAGAATTCAGTGACAACTGCCACAAAATCAGGCCCAATAGCTGCCCATGTATCTCTAAAAAAACTTGGAAGTAAAACCATCCACCCCAGAACTTTTGTTCCTGTCAATGGAGAAGAGGGAAGACTCAATTTCATGGATAGTGACCATAATATTTAAGTGAGAAGCCTGGTGAAGGATGTTGTCCTGAAATAGGTCAATAGGAAGTGCAACATTGGGTTCTGCAGTCCCTAGCAGATCTTGGTAGAAGCTCAGAAAAGCCTGAGCAACCTGCTCATGCCCCTGACATATATGGCCATGGATATTAGTTATGGCTCCAATAGTATTCCTAGCCCTTCTGGCAGCTTGACACGTCTGTCGCGTACCTGTCAAAAATAAAACCTAACGGTCTCAACTAAAAATGTAGCAGAGGCAGTCGAGTATCGAATCCACAGGGAGGAATGCAACTACAGCTATCTATTTCTAATCCTATGGTAACAATTGGGTTTGATTGAATTTTTGGTTCTAAACTACGGAGAAAAAGGAAGAGAAATAAAGCAGAGAACAGTAAAGGCAATAAAACGATTTAAAACTATCAATGAGAGAGGGACATGTCGGGAATTCGGTTCACTACGGTAGTTTAACCACTTAGCAGTAAATGACTCAGACGAACTAATGCGAGACGGATATTAGAAGGTCCTTTCGGTCCACTTCCCACCCTAAAATACCACTAACTTAACTTTCGTCCTCATTAGGGTAGTCTACTGTTTATAGCAGGCCTATTTAGTCCAATCTTTCGATCCAGGATTAATTGTAGCCAGTTTAATGGGTGACATAGAAGTGTGCACTCAACTAGGTCGGTAATTACAGTTATATTGCTATAGTGACAGAGTCTCTTAGTCAATTCGTCTAATTCATTCACTACGTCGTCATTATCCTACCGCAGATCCCCTAATCCCAACATGAAGGGGTTTAGCTACTCATATTCGTAATAAAACTAACAGCATGTAAATTTCCAGCAGATGACATAATGAAATGATAATAAAAATTGCTAATAGAAATTAGGGCAGAAGGAGACAATAACATAAAACAAGAATTAAACAACAAAGGAAGGTTAATTATTATTAAAAGGGGAAGAGAATTACAATCCAGCAATTTCCGGCGTAAAGAACTCGAAATCCGACCAAGCAATCCGAAAACGAAAGTAACAGTAGAGGGTTTAAGCAACGTAACTAGTTCTCCAGTGAAGGAAGGTAAAAAAGATAGATAAAAAGATTAAGTAAAAGATACCTAATTAACCTAGTAAACATAGGTTAAATAGGAAACAAACTAAAGAGTTTATGCGGAAATACTAAAACACGGACTGATTAAGCCCACGAAGTCAAAAGCCTCTCGATCGAGTAGATTAGACTACTCGATCGACCATCAGCTCAGCAGAAACTCCTCGATCGACCTTCAGGGGACTCGATCGAGGACTGGTCATGTGTGGATCACTCGATCGAGTAAGCAGTAGCTCGATCGAGTCTTGGGAAGCTTAGGAATCACTCGATAGACCACCAAACAGCTCGATAGACCACCTGGGTCTTCAATTCAGCTCACGTCTTCACCAAAATGCCTCGTAAAGCGTGCAATGACACTTCTAAGTGCAACATCTCACTCTGGGATGGTCCCGTCTCCTCTAAATGCATGCAAAAGGACAGAAAAGAGCATGGTTCCGCTACTTTCGCGATCATTCCTACAAAAAGGACAAAATACACCAAAGTAGCCAATTCGGGGCAAAATACTATAAAAACAGTATATAAATGCATAGAAATACGTGCTGAAATAGGCCAAAAAGGTTATACATTAGGCACGTATCAAATCTCCCCAAACCAAACCTTTACTCGCCCTCGAGTAAACCTATAAACTAAACTAATGGAACGGAAATGATAACTCAGAGCTAGCTTAACTTGTCTACTTGAACCACTTTAATGCAACAGAAATCAACAGTTAAAGCTAGGCAGTCAATACGCAAACGAATTATAAGCTGTTCAGAAATAAAGCTGACCTATCGACCTTGCAAGACCAACAAAACCGGACTCTCACGTGGTCACTCTTCTCTCATGAGGCAAAGGGCAAATGTTATATGTAAAAGAGAGAAGAAAGACAGTCACTCACCTAACTGCGACCTACATAGCATGCATGCAACAAAAATGAAAGACAATTCAAGTACTAATGCACACACTCCAACCAATAATGTCCGTCACAGCCGAGGGTTTGCAAATAGTATGGGAATAGTGAGGTTCAGGTGAGAAAAGGCAAAACAAGTTATGGAAATGTGGAGGTAAAAGCGTCAAGCTAGTTCCTAACAGGACCATAATAAACCATCCGGATCTCAAACTGACTGAAAGACTAACACAGGTGCCCTTCACTTGGCACAAAACTCACTAGACTGGAAGCACAATCTCCTCAAAAAAAATGTGGAATAAGAGTGGAGGAGTCAGACGGTCACAAAGTTCCCTTTTTTAAACACATCGTCTGAAACAACTAACTGAAACAATCAACCCTCTTGTCGATTGTACATCTTCGAACATCTTCTCAACTCTGACAAGAGGGGACAACATTTTACACAATTTCTCTTTCTCTTTTTTTTTCATTTTCTATTTTTTTCTTTTTTTTTTTCTTTTCTTTCACGTTTCTCTTTTTTTTCTTTCTTTTTCAATACTTTTTTTTTCTTTCCTCCTCCCTTAACACAACACCAACTCCAACAAGAAAGACAGGCCAAACTGCAATGGAAAATCATACCACAAAAGGACAAACTAACTAGCTTGACTAGGCAGGCTCAGTTTGGAATGTAGCTGATGGGTCAAAAAGGCAGGTTTTGGCTAAAGTGGAGCTAAATGGGTGAAGATATATAAAGAAGGGGAATTGCAAGACCCTCCCTGCATGTGACACCAACCACAAACCCGAATATGTGCATTTGACGAGAAATTGAATGTCATAAATGTGCAAATGAGACAAACATGCTATGCAAGGAGTACTACTCTCAAAATTCCTAATGAACTGGTCATGAATGGCACCAGTTATGGGCTCTAAAAACTCAGAATTTTTAAGTAGTTTGCCAGTTTATCAGGTCAAGTCTAAACAGTCAGCTATTATTTGAACAGAAATTCGTAGACTATGCGTATGACAAAGCTAAAAACCATCAATTGAAGTGCAAGGCTCAAGTAATATGACAAGCTATAGTGCAATTTCATCACGGGAATCTACCGTTCCGACTCAACCTAAATGCAAAAAATAAACGTGAAATTTTTTTGAATTTTTAACATTTTCTAAATTTTTTTGATTTTTGATTGTTATGAAAATAAACAACAAATGCAAACTGAAAAATTAAACGTGAATGCAAAACAAATGCAGATGCAGACTCAAAAGGATGCAATACCCTCCCCAAACCAAAACGGACAACGCCCTCGTTGTCCTCCAGCATACACCAGCAGAAAAATGGGGGATGGGGGTATACAATCAATAAAATAAAAATAAAGGAGACGAAATAAAAAGAGTAAGAAAACATACAAAGCACGAACTTCCCCAAACCATTTAAAATCGGGGAAGTGAGTAGACCAAGATAGCGACTCGTCGTCGGCACCGCCGTCTCTCGTGTACTCCGACTCAACAAAACGGTCTCCCAAACCAAAGAACAAACAAGGGGGAGACTCGGTCGTCATCTCCACTGATCATCCGGACCAGGGCACGAACGGAGGATCACTGCTCCTCTCTGGCAGCTCTCGCGCGATCGCTCCGCTCTGCCAGAATCGCACCTCTCGTGACTTGTCTCCTCCGGCTCCTCCTCGAGTCGAAGAAAACGGAGGGTACCCGTCCGCCGGGTATCGGTAGAAGGAAGGATGCGGCCACCCCTCCGGAATCGGTCGCCGGGCTCGGATATGGAACTCGTAGAGCGGGAATACGGCCAAAGCCATATCCCGCCTCATCTCGATAAGGTACCTGCACATATCCTCGGGCGCCTCTAAAGCGGGAGGGCGGAGACAAAATTGGCGGAAAAGCCGAACCGAGGAAGGAGGGTCAAGTGGGGGTGGAGTGAGTGAAGGTGTAGGCTGAGGCGTGGGTGTCGGTCCAGCCTGGGCCTGAGTCGGGGCCTGGGAGCTAGAAGACGCTCCGGCCTCCCTCTTCCTCTTCCTAGAAGAAGGAGGAGGGGTGAAGGTAAGGTGGTAGGTAGGTGGAGGTGGCCTCGCTCCTCGGCAGCAAGAGAGAGCGGTAGAAGTGGCGGAAGGGTAGAGCACGGCAAGGTAACAGACGTGGAACCACAGATCTTCCACGTCCTCGCACTCCCCTTCGCCTTTGGGAACCAGGTCAAGACAGCCATGGCATCCAGGTCAAGCTGATCCACCTCAGCAGGTGCAGTGAGTGAATGGTCAGTGGGGTAAAGGTCGCGGGCGATCCTAGTCACTAGCCCGCATGAGCACAATAGCGGTCTTGACCCGAGTCCCAATCCCGTTCCAATGCTGAGCTACCAGATAGGCAATGTTTAGAACAAACGGAGTACCGTAGTCAATGTTGAGGTACCCCGCGAGAATCGCTAGCTCGGTGTTGGTCAAGTTATTGGGCTCGGGCGCCCAAAAATGGTCTCTCCTATGACGCAAGTAGTAACGGGGCGCAGGTAAGTGAATGTGAGCTCCCTTCCGTGAGTGGAAGGGAGTGTGAGTAAGCGCAGCCCCAGTGGTCGAAGGAGGTCTCGAGGTGGGGCGGTGGGACCGTCACCGACTAGGCCTAAAACCTGGCCAAACTTGGCCAAAGACATTGTGCGACTCATTGCGGAGTCGAAAGTGGATGCAGGAGCTGGAGTGGTCAGCGGCGTAAGAGTCGGTGTCAAAGGAATAGGAGCTGAAGAACTCGTACGTAAGGGTACGAATGGTAGCCTCCTGCATGGTAATCAAACCCGACATACCCGTCCCGTTCAACAAACTACAGACCTCCTCGTAAATGCCTAAGGTCTCTAGGTCAGTCCGCGCAAGGAAACGGGTGGAGGAGAGGGGGCAACAAAGTAAAGAGACTAACCGTGTCCGGTGAGCCTCGAAGTGAAACGACGAGTGGGCGACTTCGATGCGGGTGTGAGAGCGCCCTCTCCCGTAACAATGACCTCAGACGGGCTGGAAGTGATGGCTAGCCGGCTAGCCTCTTTGGTGTGGTCTCGGTGGCGCATACCAGCCTGCTGAACGGGGCGTCCGTCCACGATCCGAGAAAGAGAAAGGCCTGGTGGGAGTGAGGGTGATGGCCTCTGTGAAGCTCGAACCGAGCTCCATTTGTGCTAGCCGCGGAGTAAACGTCCCGCAGTGAGACAAGTAGAATCGGTGCTACGGTGGTGACTAAGGCGGAGCTAGTGGCAACAGCAGGGACCACTGGCTCGCTCGAAGAAGGGCTGGAGGACGTACTGGTAGAAGAAAGAGAGCTCGCATCCATCCTGCAAAGTGTCAAAAGGGCATGAATAAGAGAATATGCTGCTAACCGTGGTTAAAATAACCGCTAACCAACATGTGACAGCAAAAAGAATGGCCCTATTAGTCGAAAAATTCGACTTCCAGCATGCAAAACCCAGCAATTCCTCAAACAATTCGAATTACAGCATGTGAGTGGTGATAATATGATAAAATAATGACTGCAAAAGGGTTAATACAGCATGAAAACCAGAAATTGGGGCATGTATGACCCTGGGCAGTCGAGAATGACCACTCACAGCGCGAGATTCCTAATAATTTACATCAAGTAATGGCGATAGGGGACGGGAAAACAGATAACAGCAACAAAAGGTAGTCAAGAACTGCAGTTAGGCATAGTATGACAGCATAAAACCGTCTTACAGTCGATAAACTTCGACTCACAGGAACCCTAATCGCGGAAATCGCGCAAAATTCGAAATTAACATGCAAAAACAGTGGGGAATTGCCAAAATATCATCATCAAGCTAATCAAGGGTAAAAAAACACAATTTAATCGAATAAATTCGACTATACATGGAATTTTCGAACCCTAAATCAATCACCTCAAAGAAATTCGAATTAAATCAAGAGAAATTGCAAAGAGTATGATAGAAATACTTACTTGATGATGATTAACCTACAATGTGCAATTAAACTTCAAAAACGAGCAAGCAAGACGGATTTTTAATCAAAAATCCGCGAACCCTAATCCCTTTAAAAACCGCGAAAACGAGCAAGAAGGAGGGGGAAAATAAGGGGTTATGGAAGATTAATTGACTAACAAGAGAATGTAGGTGGTAGATTTGATGATTTTGGGCAAGAAATGGGGATTTGGGGGAAATGGATGTCGCAATTAGGGAGGAGGTTAGACGGAAATTAGGGGTTAAAACAATTTAGAAATGAAAACTGAAATAAAAAGGAGTTAAGTATAGAAAAACTCCCGTCCACTGTTCATTTCACTCGATCGAGTGATTTTAAGTCACTCGATCGAGGTCTTTGCTGTTCCCCTTGCTCGATCGAGTAAAGGACCCCTCGATCGATCTGTTCCTTTTGGTCTTCCTCGATCGAGTAACCAGCTAGCTCGATCAACCCAATTACCATTCGATCGAGTACAAAAAGTACTCGATCGAGGGTTTCTTCTCGTTAACTCTTGGATTTCCGTCTTTATTTCCTCGAAATGCGCGACATTCCCCCAAACCTGCATAAAACATATCCAAACGCATCCCAAAAATACCAAATATGCAGCAACACAGTCTATAGTCTTATTCTACGCTAAAAAGAATGTCTAAACTAACTGTCCTAACAAAAATGCAATAAAATCAATTCAAAGGAAATTCAGAACTTGTCTATTACACTTTGTTACACGGGGCATTTCCTCGTTTAATTCCCATTAGCTTTCAGTAGCCCCTTCGTGGGCTTCTGACTGGAGGACGTCACTTCAGCGATACTGACCGTCCTCTTTGATTTCCATGAGCTTGAATTACTGTTTGCAAGAGGAGGAGGAACATAGTTCAAATCTATGTAAGTTCGAACTGTCCTTGTCCTCGTCGCTCTGTCAGCTTCCTTAGCCTTCTTGGCTCCAGTTTGATTGACAATGGTTCCACCTGTCCTTTGATCGCTCCTTTCTTGCCTTCATCCGTACTGCGGCAAGGACAAATGCATTTAATTTTCCTCCTTGTTGCTCTCAACTGAGGCGGAAGGTCGCAATAATAGCAATATTCTCCAGACTTTCATCCGGAGTGTCAATAATAGGGTCAACAGAAGAGAGGGCATTGCGGGGTGAGCTTGCATGGGAGCCCTCCGGAATTGGGGGCGACGAAAAGTCGGCTCCTCATCCCCTACCCGGAAGGTCAAAGTCTTCCCCGACATCTATCACCGCACGGGCGTGGACAAAAATGGTCTCCCTAAAATGATAGGGGTGTGCACATCTTCGGGGATGTCTAGGACGACAAAATCGACGGGAATAAAGAACTTCCCGATCCGAACAGGTACGTCTTCCGCTACACCTAGTGGCCGTGATAAACTACGGTCGGCCATCTGGACAGTCATATTGGTGCAACTCAGCTTTGTCACACCAAGTCTCTTAGCTAGAGACAAAGGTAGAACACTTACACTAGCGCCTAAATCGCATAGTGCATTATCAATCAATTGCATTCCTATGTGACAAGGGATCGAAAAGCTACCCGGGTCTGATTGCTTAAGAGGTAGCTTATTTTGAGATAGGGGTGACCCCACCTCCGTCAAAGCTACGGTCTCATTATCATTTATATTCCTCTTACGACCTAAAATCTCTTTCATAAATCGTAAATAAGAAGGTACCTTAGTAAGCAATTCAGTGAACGGCACGGAAACCTCCAAACTCTTCAAAAGCTCAACAAATTTGCTGAACTGTTGATTAATCTTGGTGTTCTGCAGCCGCCTTGGGAAGGGAACCGTAATTGGAATTTCAAGTCCCTTGTTCCTCACTTCCAAAGTATCTTCCGGAGCGAGCTCAGTATTCTTCGGACGCTTCTTACCTCTAGAACGAGGTCTTTCTGGTAATTCATCGCTTAAACGAGCACTAGCAGGCTCTCGAATAAGCTTCCCGTCATCAATGTTGCTCGATCGAGCAGTGTGGTCACTCGATCGAACACCCTCTTCAGCAACTTCAGTCGATCGAGCAACATTCCCACTCGATCGACCACCTTCAACTTCCAGTTCACTCGATCGAGCAGGAAGACTACTCGATCGACCAGATTCTTCACCATTTCCACTCGATCGACCTGTTTCAGCACCAGACTTCAGTCGATCGAGTAACTGCTTCGTCGTGAGCCCCTTTTTCTTAACAGAACACTGTTCATCATCAGTGACAGCTTCCCTCGGGTCTGATTTCTGTACTTCTGGTCCTTCATAAGAGAGACCGCTTCTCAACTCTATCAAATGTACCGTCTCATTTGGGTTCTTGTCATTTTGAGTTGGCAAATGACCTGGCTTCCTCGAGGATTGATTTGCGGCTAGTTGGGCAACTTGAGTCTCAAGTGCCTTTATAGTCGCGTCTCTCTGTTGATCACTTGTGCTTCTTTGTTGATCGCTCGCATGAAGCTGCTTTGTAATGGCTTGCATCATAGACTTTAACTCGCCCATTTCACTCACCCCACTTGAAGATGAACCGTGGTTAGGAGGGTTGAAAGACGGAGGCTTCTGATAGCCTTGTTGCTTCTGATGTGGAGGGATATATGGTTGTTGCGACTGATTTGGAGGGGCGGTGGGATTGAGTACATTGTTCTGGTTACTCCACCTCAAGTTGGGGTGGATATTTGGCTCGTAATGAGTGTTGTTTTGCCTGTAATGTTGGAAGGCAGCACATTGCTCATAAGGACTAGGACAATAATCAGCGACATGTCCGTCTACCCCGCACCTCGTACAGACGAAAGGACCGTCTGTCATAGCATTAACTTGGTACATCCCTGGCTTGAGAGCTCCCCCTAGTTCGTACTTGTCGAACCTAGCAGTAAGGGCCTCTAACGCGGCCACTGAAGAAGACTCAGCAGCTCTCCTTTGGTTTCCTCTTGAATTCCCGTATTCAGCCCTATGAGTGGCTAAATCATCTATTATTTTCCATCCCTTCGTCGGCCCCAAGTTGTCAGAAAATCGACCGTTGGCTGCAGCATCTAATATAGCCCTCTGATCATCATATAAACCATTGTAAAAATGGTTGCACAGACTCCATTTTTCGAAACCGTGATGCGGTATGGTCCGCACCAATTTCTTAAATCGCAGCCATGCCTCGTGGAAGTTCTCGTCGGGACCCTGTTTGAAACTGGTTATCTGAGCTCTAATGGCAATGGTTCTCGAAGCAGAGAAATACTTCTTATAAAACGCCAATGCTAGCGAATTCCAATCTGTTATGCCGTGAGCAGCTTTGTCTAAATCCCTGTACCACTCCCTCGCAGCATCGCGGAGTGAGAAGATAAACATAGTTTCTTTGATTTGGTCGGCTGTCACGCCAGTGGGAGGTGGTATGGAGCAGCAGTAATCAATGAAAGTCTCCATATGTTGAGCTGCATCTTCCTTCGCAGCTCCCCCGAACTGATTTTTCTCGACCATGCTAATGTAAGAAGGCTTAGGCTCGAACTTCCTAGCATCTCCAGGCAGTTCGAACCCTTTATAAAGATTGTCAGCGGTGGGCTCGGAGTGACTAGCAATGGTAGCTTCCTCGGCCATTTCGGGAAATTCTGGGAAAGTGATAGACTCAAGTGAATAGTCGGAAACTGGAGAAGACGGCGGGTTGTCTTCGAAAAGCTCGTTCTCGTAAAAGTTACCACGAGACTTGGGCTCTTCCTCGGCCTGTTGCTCTTGAAATAGTCTCCTTTTTACGCGTAGAGATCTCTCAATCTCGGGATCAAAAGGTAGTAGTGGACCACCTTGCGACCTGCGCATAAGAAGAAACTACAGACAAGAATGAGAATAGTCCAAGGAACTGATGTCCCTTAGACCGAAAAAAAAGGAATTAAAACTAAACAGCTAGTAAATTGAACAATTGCCTCCCCGGCAACGGCGCCAAAATTTGACACGTCTGTCGCGTACCTGTCAAAAATAAAACCTAACGGTCTCAACTAAAAATGTAGCAGAGGCAGTCGAGTATCGAATCCACAGGGAGGAATGCAACTACAGCTATCTATTTCTAATCCTATGGTAACAATTGGGTTTGATTGAATTTTTGGTTCTAAACTACGGAGAAAAAGGAAGAGAAATAAAGCAGAGAACAGTAAAGGCAATAAAACGATTTAAAACTATCAATGAGAGAGGGACATGTCGGGAATTCGGTTCACTACGGTAGTTTAACCACTTAGCAGTAAATGACTCAGACGAACTAATGCGAGACGGATATTAGAAGGTCCTTTCGGTCCACTTCCCACCCTAAAATACCACTAACTTAACTTTCGTCCTCATTAGGGTAGTCTACTGTTTATAGCAGGCCTATTTAGTCCAATCTTTCGATCCAGGATTAATTGTAGCGATTTAATGGGTGACATAGAAGCGTGCACTCAACTAGGGTCGGTAATTACAGTTATATTGCTATAGTGACAGAGTCTCTTAGTCAATTCGTCTAATTCATTCACTACGTCGTCATTATCCTACCGCAGATCCCCTAATCCCAACATGAAGGGGTTTAGCTACTCATATTCGTAATAAAACTAACAGCATGTAAATTTCCAGCAGATGACATAATGAAATGATAATAAAAATTGCTAATAGAAATTAGGGCAGAAGGAGACAATAACATAAAACAAGAATTAAACAACAAAGGAAGGTTAATTATTATTAAAAGGGGAAGAGAATTACAATCCAGCAATTTCCGGCGTAAAGAACTCGAAATCCGACCAAGCAATCCGAAAACGAAAGTGTGAAGAGAGGGTTTAAGCAACGTAACTAGTTCTCCAGTGAAGGAAGGTAAAAAAGATAGATAAAAAGATTAAGTAAAAGATACCTAATTAACCTAGTAAACATAGGTTAAATAGGAAACAAACTAAAGAGTTTATGCGGAAATACTAAAACACGGACTGATTAAGCCCACGAAGTCAAAAGCCTCTCGATCGAGTAGATTAGACTACTCGATCGACCATCAGCTCAGCAGAAACTCCTCGATCGACCTTCAGGGGACTCGATCGAGGACTGGTCATGTGTGGATCACTCGATCGAGTAAGCAGGAGCTCGATCGAGTCTTGGGAAGCTTAGGAATCACTCGATAGACCACCAAACAGCTCGATAGACCACCTGGGTCTTCAATTCAGCTCACGTCTTCACCAAAATGCCTCGTAAAGCGTGCAACGACACTTCTAAGTGCAACATCTCACTCTGGGATGGTCCCGTCTCCTCTAAATGCATGCAAAAGGACAGAAAAGAGCATGGTTCCGCTACTTTCGCGATCATTCCTACAAAAAGGACAAAATACACCAAAGTAGCCAATTCGGGGCAAAATACTATAAAAACAGTATATAAATGCATAGAAATACGTGCTGAAATAGGCCAAAAAGGTTATACATTAGGCACGTATCACAGCTATACTAGCATAAAAATACCTAGTATTCATATCAGATAGCTTAAGATGTTGAACTTTAGCTTTCTGAGCAAGCGAACCCATCTCAGCATTTTTTAAAGCCCTAAAATGCTGATGCAGAAGTTGCTTCTCTTGAAGTAAGAGAGAATGGTTAAGAGGAGAGTCTTGCAGAAGAAGTTGGCACTCCTGAAGACTGACTTTAGAAGCAGAAACTCTAGTGGTAAGATTATTAAATTCTAAAGTATGAAGCATTTCAGCTCAGGTCTTAAGGTCCTCAGCATTGAGATCAAGGACTAAATCTTACTACCAGAAGAAGGAGCAACCCATCCACTAGACACACTTTCGGCAAATTTGGGAGAAAGTGACCAACAGTTAAGATACCTGAAAGGCTTATGAGCATTATAGGCAGAAGAAACAGTAAGCAGAATTGAAGCATGATCAGAAACACCAGATGGGAGAAAGACAACCGAAGACATTGGAATTTGAAGAAACCAAGCAGGATTAACTAGAATTCTGTCTAATTTAGCCCATTTAGGAGAGTACACTTGATTATTATGCCAGGTGTAAACCCCAACAGTGTAGGGATGATCTTCCAGAACACAAGAGTGGAGGCAGTCTCTGAAGTCCTGCATTTCCCTATCATGAAGAACACAACCTACTCTCTCATCAGAACTCAGAGAGACATTAAAATCTCCCAAACAAATCCAGGGACCAGTTTGTCAATTAGAGAAACCATTAAGTTTATGCCAAAGCTCATATCTATCTTGAGCTCTATTGAAAGCATAGGCCATAGTAAGAAGGATATTCTTTTGAGAAGAGTAATGCAGCAAAGTGCAGTGAAGAAATTGAGCACCAGAGTCCAAGACCATCACCTTCCCAGTAGAAGGATTCCACAAAAGCCAAATCCTACCACCAGGATGAGAATCATAGTTGGTAGCAAGAGAATAAAAACTAAACTTTCTTTTATAGATAACCTTAGCTAAGTGACTTTTAACATGAGTTTCAACAGCCCCACAATCCACCTTATTCCCTTTCAAGAATTCTAAAACCTCCTGTTGTTTTAGAGGGTCATTCATCCCTCTCACATTCCAGGAGGAAATGATCATTGAGTCTTTAGCAAGACTTTTCCAGATAAATAAACTTCCTGTTATTGTTGTTGTTGTTGTTGTTGTTGTTGTTGTTGTTGTTGTTGTTGTTGTTGTTGTTGTTGTTGTTATTGTGGTCATGGTCATGGTCATTGTCATTGTCATTGTCATTGTCATTGTCATTGTCATTGTCATTAAGTATTTATTCTTATTCTTTATTCTTTATTCTTTATTCTATCGTTTATTGTTATTGTTATTGTTTATTGTTATTTTTATCGTTATTGTTATCGTTATTGTTATTGTTATTGTTATTGTTATTATTATTATTATTATTATTATTATTTATAAAAGGATGCGCGCAGCTTTCATTAAAAGAAAAATAAAAGTTTACATGAAATTGGTGGGGAGCCGAAAGACAATCTGGGCTCCCACACCCTTAGCAACAGCAAAGCTAAGTCTAGTAAAAATGTAAGCGGCCACCCGAGCCCCCGCATCCTGAGATACCGAGAATTTCTGAATCTGCTTGAGCAAGGCAACAACATCCGAACCCAGCTCCCCAAGTGAAGAGAAAGAGAAGGGAAGGAAACCATAACCCGCTGCCGCGCACAAATCCCCGTACTTAGCACACTTACGCTGAGCAGCATCAGCGACAACCCGGCCAGGAACAAAATCCGTCATCCTAGTCTGAGTCAAAGGAGAAGACCATGTCAAGTCAACGCACACATCACGCCCTCTGTCACAAGAATAAAGCAACAAATCCGCAGGACGAAGAGAGCCACCATGCCCATCAACCAACCCGATATAAACCTCCTTTCTCACAGAAATACCAGATCTATAGAAGATGTTTAATAGGGTGTCACGGATGAGGTTATGCCGATGTTTAACGCCCACAGTACCAGTACAAGAGAAAGCGTGGTCCCCAAAAACATCATCAGCAAAAACCCGAGAGGAAGCAGGACAGGGCCTAGATACCGTGAATAACGGAACACTCAGACGATACCCAAGCACACTACGGTAAGTCCTCCTGTTCATAGTTTGACCCAAGCCTGAGATAGGAACCGCACACAACCAATTAGAGGAGTGGGAACCCTGCTGAGACTGCCACAAAGCAAGCTAGCGTGGTGTCAAAGAGAAAACAGACTCTGAAGCAGTAGTAACCGTCGCGAAATAAATGTCTGCCAATTTCTTCATAAGTTTGGGGGCAGCAATTTCACTAGGGTTACCTAAGATACCAAAGCCTGTAGTCGCATTAAACATCCGCGCGGCATCGTCAAAAGCAGGGCCAGCAGCTACAATACTAGAAGGTCCGAGGAGCTTAGCCTGTAAATCAGCAGACTGCAAACGGGACGCAATAAAAGTATAGTGTAAAACATCTCCCGCCGCATAGACACCAAGACCACCAAGATGAAAAGGGAATGTAGCAAGGCGCCACTGCCAATCCCCAAAACTCGGGCCAGACGCGGTGACAATACGTTCCAAGATGGAACGAAGAGCAGCATCAAAAGGAAGATGGACCGACCCAAAAACACTGGGGGAGCAAGTACGAAGAGAGAAATAGAGCTTAGAAATACCAGTACAAGCGCGAAGTAGAAGAACCTCACATTGCGGGTCCTCAATCCTCGCAACCAAGTCCATTAGCTCAATGGTCTTAGTTACTCTCTTCGCCACAATCTCACTGCCAAAACCAGGACAAGTACTGACAGGTCCACCCAAAACTGTAACTCCACGCAAGGGCCGAGCAATAGTGTAACACTACGGATTTTCTTTGGCGACTACTCGATCGAGTAGAGCCTACTCGGCCGAGTAGTGCTGTTGTTGTGAGTTGTTTTGGTTCTGCCGATGAATACTCGGCCGAGTATAGTGAATACTCGACCGAGTAGAGGACACTCGGCCGAGTATAACTTTACTCGACCGAGTATTCGGTCTGGCGAGTGTTATTTTGACGGTTTGATTAGGGAATGTTTAAGATTATTTTATATCCCGCGTCAGTTTTCAAAACATCATTTCAATTTCATCAGTTTCTACGTTACCCTAATTATACCCTAATCATTCCCTAATCTTTCCCTTAATCATTCCGTAGCATCGTCGTGTGGGTAATCTTCGTGACTTTTGCGTATAAGTTCTCGTTGCACTGTTGGTAAGTCCTATCTTTATGATTATTTGTACTCTTTAGGGTTACTGTATATATTTATGGAAATGGGATTTTGGGAATTGTGCAATGTGTAATTGTGTTACATGATTATTGTATAGGAGAAGACTTCGTAGAGGAGCCTTTTTTATTGTCCGTGTTGCATACTACTGTTGGTTGCTAAGGTAGGGTTTCCTACTCGGTTCATCGTTATTGTAAGACATGTTGTTGTGATTATTGTTATCTGTTGATCATCGGAGTATGGAGATTGTTGTAACGATGTGGATGTAAGGGTGTTGAGACGGCTGTGTTGTATTGTGATTGTGATTGTGGTGGAGTCACTTGCGGGAGTGGCTTCACACCCTAGTTCGCCCTTCGTGGAACCCGCCATGGGAGGGGATGTGCATATTAAGGGACAAGGATTATTGTCGCTCGTTGAGGAGCTGGACTAGGTGGGATCGGCTGCGGTCACCCACTGGCGGCGAGGATTACTGTTGCGATGGGTAATGGCGCGGGCTACGAGACTTGAGTGTGTAGTCGGTTCATCGTGTGTGAATGGAGGATTGGGGATTGGCGATGATCGTTGATTTCCCCATTTGTTGTCTTAATTGTTTGTGTAATATCGACCCGTGTTGTTTGTGGAATCTGCGGTGATCCATTCGGGGATGGTGAGCAGGCTTGACAGGTATTGCTAGTGTGAGCTTGGGGACTGTCTTGGGAGAAGTGCCATCACGAGTCATAGCATCACCGTCTGAGTCTTAGTGGGATTTCTTTTATTATCAGACTTTGAAGTTGTAATTTGTTAAAACAGTATTTGAGTTTGGTTGAAGTAAACTTTACATTTTACAATACTTTAATAGATGTGCTCAATTCAGACGCTTTTTGATATGTACTAACCTCGGGCAACCGAGATGGTAACACACTTTCATGGTAGGGTGGTCCTGGTAAGGCACCTTGGTATGAGGGGGTTTTACAACGTGGTATCAGAGCCAAAGATTCCGGCACCTAAACAAATGAATATAATGAACCTAGGGAGTCTAAGTAAAATGAACCCGGGGAGAGTTGTTTCGAGCTACCGCAAAGACTCGGGAGACGTCCCAGAGTCGCAAATTGGCCCTCACTAACTCGAGCCGGTAACATGGGGAAGTGTGATGAGAGCTAGGTTTTGTATGTGCATGTATGTGAAGATGCATGTTGGTAAAAGTTGATAGTTGAAAGTATGTGTGTTGAAGTTCCTAAATGTTGTGATGGGAGGAATGGTGGATGTGACGGGTTGTGAATGTTGGTCATGATGGATTTAGCATATGTATGAATTGTATGCTGATATGATTCTAATGTGGCATTAAAGTTCTTGAGATATGAATTGCATGCTGATGTGATTATAACATGGCATTTAAACTCGTAATATTATCCGTTTGCTGCGGGGAATAGTGAGCATGATAGGGGAACTTTATATCGTATAATTGCCGTCTATTTTGTAACTCGTAGAAGCGGGCGGTACTCGACCGAGTAGGGAGCACTCGGCCGAGTAACCAAGAGCTCGACCGAGTATTGATTTCTGATGAGTAGCGGTAGCTCTTGTTTGAGACAACTCGACCGAGTAAGAGGTATACTCGACCGAGTAGTGGCTACTCGGCCGAGTGTTGTTTTACTCGACCGAGTGTTGTTTTTGAGTTTTTGAAGTTCGCACGGAGTCGAAATACTCGACCGAGTATCTAGGATACTCGACCGAGTAGTCGTTACTCGACCGAGTATGTTTGTATACTCGGCCGAGTGTTCTTTTGGCGGAGGTTACTACGTTTTGAGTGGTAGGCTTTTGTGTTTACGTTTCCGTGTTTCTTGTCGATTCAAGTATGCCACCCAAAAGAACTCCCGCCGATCCAAGCTTCAGAGATGACTCTTGATGAGGTTGCTCGCATGATTGAGCAACAAGAGGCTCTCCTTGAAGCTCTCAAAAATGTGGGAAAAGGGAACGAGAAGTCGATGGATGCAACACAGCTTAGCATCAACATTGCTCGTTTCCACCCTCCCACATATGACGTGGTAGGAGAACCAAAGCTACTCAAGAAGTGGCACCGTGAGATTGAAGCTCTCATGGAAATGGTTAAGTGCCCCGAGGACATGATTGTTGAGCAGGTAGTGTACTACCTAAGAGGTGAAGCTGCAGTTTGGTGGCAAAATGTCAAGGAAGATGCTAGAGCTTACTACCAGGCGGAAGGAGCTATTCCTTGGTCTGGGTTGAAGAGTGCTATGAGAGAGCAGTTTGTGCCGGAGCATATCCGACACAAGATGAGATCCGACTTTGATTCCTTCACCATGACCGAGGAGATGACAGTCACTGATTACTATCATCGGTTTTTGGAGCTATCTCGTTATGTTGAAGATATGCAGCTAGGACAGAGAGGTTTGGCTCTCCATTTTGAGAGGGGTTTATCTGCTAAGATCGTGAGTCGTATGCCAGCCGGGGTTGCTACTGACCTCAAGGAAGTGTACTTGAGAGCGGGTCAAGCTGAGAGAATGGTAGATCTCTCAAGAGAGATCGATGAGAGGACTGCTGCAGAAAAGAGGAAGGCTGATGGCGGAAACAACAGTCAGCCAACCAACAAGAAAGGGAATTTCAACCATGCTAAGGCTTTTTCTGGTGGAGTGGTTTCTCCGGAGGATCTCGTGGCTGGGAAAGAATGGGGGTCGGGTCGTGAGTGACAACACCAACCTTACTTGCTTCAACTGTGGTGGAATAGGCCACAAAAGACGGGAATGCACGAGCTACAAGCCCGGCAATGGTTCAGAGCTCGGTCGGGAATTTTTCTCGGGGGCCGACTCGAGTTTTGCTAGTAACCGACCGGGAGGTTCATGGGGCAACATAGGTGGACAGGGCAGGCAACCGGGCGGTTACAAGCTGCGGTGGTGGTGGATCTTATCGGCGCCGAACAATAGCGTCACTCAGATTCGGCAGCCAAGCCAAGTACCTCCAATGCTTCAGTTCAGGGTGGAGGACAGAAAAACAGTGGAAAGCTCCTCTTCATGATGGACAAGCAGGAAGCACAAGATGATGCTCATGTAGTTACCGGTACCTTTCTTGTTCATAATGTACCGTCCTTTGTTTTGTTTGATTCCAGGGCTACACATTTTTTTGTGTCCAAGAGTCATGCTGTATCTATGGGTTTGGGAAAGTTTGAGGTTGTTAAAGATGATGTATTCATACCTTCATGGGAGTCTGTGTCATGTCTCAAGCTGTATAAGGGAGTGTCCATGATAGTTGGAGGGGTAGATTTACCAGTAGACCTGTTAGAGTTTCCTATGGATGGGTTCAAAGTGATTGTCGGGATGGATTGGCTGGGTAAGTATGATGCCAGGATAGATTGTCGGCAAAAGAGGGTGTCCCTAAAGGGTCCCAAGGGTGTTAGAGTGTCCTATAGAGGGTTTGTGGTAAAGCCTAAGTGTAGGTTCATAGCTGTGATGACTTTAAAGTCATGTTTCAGGAAGAAGTGTCCCTTGATTCTTTGTCATGTGAGAGATCACCGAGTAGAGCCACCGACAGCTTCTGAGATATCTGTGGTGAGAGAGTTTGAAGATGTTTTCCCTGAGGAAATACCGAGTTTGCCTACCAAGAGGGATGTTGATTTCAGCGTGGAGCTTAAGCCGGGAACGGGTCCTATATCTAAAGCACCTTACCGTATGGCGCCTAAGGAGTTGGCAGAGTTGAAAAAGCAGATACATGAGCTGCTAGGCAAGGGTTACATCAGGCCTAGTGTGTCACCGTGGGGAGCTCCAGTTCTTTTTGTAAAGAAGAAAGATGGAAGTATGCGATTGTGCATTGATTACAGAGAGCTCAATCGTGTCACAGTGAAGAACAAGTATCCGTTGCCGAGGATTGATGATTGTTTGATCAGCTTAGTGGAGCAGGTGTGTTCTCCAAGATTGATCTGAGGTCGGGGTACCACCAGCTGAGGATAGCAGATGAGGATATTCCTAAGACAACGTTCCGATCTCGATATGGTCATTATGAGTATGTAGTGATGCCTTTTGGGTTGACCAATGCGACAGCAGCTTTTATGGATTTGATGAATCGGATCTTCGCACCGTTTTTGGATAGGTTTGTGGTTGTTTTCATCGACAATATCTTAGTCTATTCTAAGACTAAGGAAGAGCATGAGGAACACTTGAGGATAGTTCTGCAGACCTTAAGGGATAATCAGCTTTATGCCAAGCTATCCAAGTGTGAGTTCTGGTTAGAGGAAGTGGCTTTTCTGGACCATGTAATATCTAAGAAGGGGGTAGCCATGGATCCTAGTAAGATTGAGGCCGTTACCAAGTGGGAATCGCCGAAGAATGTTGCTGAGATTCGAAGTTTCTTAGGTCTTGCCGGCTACTACAGATAATTTATGAAAGATTTCTCTACCATAGCGCAGCCTATGACATCTTTGATGAGAAAGGAAGTCAGATTTGTTTGGGATGAGAGTTGTGAGACGGCGTTTCAGACCCTAAAGGAACGCTTGACCACAGCTCCTATCCTAGCCTTGCCAGAGGGTTGTGAGAACTTTGAGGTATATACCGACGCTTCAAAGAATGGTCTTGGTTGTGTTTTGATGCAGGGAGGGAAAGTCATAGCCTATGCTTCGAGACAGCTGAAGCAATATGAGGAGAATTACCCTACGCACGATCTGGAGCTGGGTGCAGTTGTGTTCGCTCTTAAGATATGGAGACACTACCTTTATGGGGCAACTTTTAAGGTGTTCTCTGATCATAAGAGTCTAAAGTATATCTACACTCAGAAGGAGCTTAATATGCGACAGAGACGGTGGATGGAGCTGATTGGAGATTATGATATGGAGATCATCTATCACGAGGGTAAGGCTAATGTTGTTGCAGATGCATTGAGTAGGAAGAGCGTTCATTCGCTATGTACAACTATGTCCTTGCTGAAGTTGAGGGATGAGATGTCTAGTTTGGGGATCTTTATGATTCGATAGAGGGACACCATCGGGGATTTGACGGTCGAGCCAGAGTTGTAAGAGAACATCAAAAGTAAACAAGAGCTTGATCCTAAGATTCAGGAGTGGAAGTCAAAAGTAGAGAGTGGAACGGCTTCCAGGTTTTCTATCCATCTAGATGGGAGTGTTCGTTTTGATGGGAGATGGTGTGTTCCTGAGGATGCAGAGTTGCGGAGAGTGATCTTGACGGAGGCTCATTGCACTCCCTATTCAGTTCACCCAGGTGGTGACAAGCTTTATAGAGACCTTAAGAAGACTTTTTGGTGGCCAAACATGAAGAGAGATGTAGCTGAGTTTGTAGCCAGATGTTTGACCTGTCAAAAGGTCAAGGGTGAACAAAGGAGACCACAAGGTAAGATCCAGTCTTTGGATGTACCAGAGTGGAAGTGGGAGTCAATCTCCATGGACTTCATTGTGGGGTTACCTAGGTCACAACAAGGTAACAACATGATTTGGGTGATTGTTGATAGGTTAACCAAGTCAGCCCATTTCGATCCATGAAGGATACTTGGTCTAAGATGCAGCTGGCAATGGGTTACAGGAGGCATGTGGTTCGGTTACATGGTATACCTAAGGATATCGTTTCTGATCGTGATGCGAGGTTCATATCCAAGTTTTGGCAAGAGCTGCAAGAGTTGATGGGTACGACTTTAAAGATGAGTACGACCTTTCATCCGCAAGCGATGGTCAGACAGAGCGGACCATCAAGACCTTAGAAGATATCTTTGAGGGCATGTGTTATGGACTTTGGGGCGATTGGGAAGACAGGCTTGATCGATCGAGTTTTCATACAATACGATTATCATACAAGCATTGGTATGGCACCTTTTGAAGCTTTGTATGGCCGGAAATGCCGAAGTCCAGTTTGTTGGGATGATAGTTCTGAGACGGTGGTTTTAGGGCCACAGCTGGTTCAAGATATGGTTGAGCAAATCCAGTTGATTCGGCAAAAGATGAGAGCAGCTCAAGATCGTCAGAAGAGCTACGCCGACTTGCACCGCAAGGACATTGAGTTTATGGTAGGTGACAAGGTTCTTTTAAAAGTGTCACCTATGCGAGGTGTTATGAGGTTTGGGAAAAAGGGTAAGCTACGCCAAAAGTTTATAGGTCCTTATGAGGTTTTAGACCGTGTTGGCGAGGTGGCCTATAGATTAGCGTTACCACCAGCTTTGGATAGAGTACACAATGTTTTTCATGTATCTCAACTTCGAAAGTATGTGAGCGATCCGTCGCATATCCTTGAGATGGAGAACATCGAGCTTGATGAATACTTGTCCTACGCCGAGATTCCTAAGGACATTCTTGATCGCAAGGTTCGTAAGACCCGGAATGGTGAAACGGTCTTACTCAAGGTCCTTTGGTCTAATCATAATGTGGAGGAAGCCACATGGGAACCCGAGGAAGCTATGCGAGAACGTTTTCCTAACCTTTTCGATCAGGTATGTTTGGTTACGGGGACGTAACCGTTGTCCTTTTAGGGGGGGGGGGGGTAGGAGATGGTCGCGGTCGTGTTTTGTTTTGTTTGTTGTTTTGCTCTGAGTTGGGGTAATGACTTTTGTGGTGACTTATATAGTTCCTTGGTGTTGTTATATGTGGTTAGTATAGTCTTGTGGTATAGTGTTGTGTTTTGTTTTATAGTACAGTGTGAACTTCGGGACGAAGTTCTTTTTAAGGGGGGAAGATTGTAACACTACGGATTTTCTTTGGCGACTACTCGACCGAGTAGAGCCTACTCGGCCGAGTAGTGCTGTTGTTGTGAGTTATTTTGGTTCTGCCGATGAATACTCGGTCGAGTATAGTGAATACTCGACCGAGTAGAGGATACTCGGCCGAATTTAACTTTACTCGACCGAGTATTCGGTCTGGCGAGTGTTATTTTGACGGTTTGATTAGGGAATGTTTAAGATTATTTTATATCCCGCGTCAGTTTTCAAAACATCATTTCAACTTCATCAGTTTCTACGTTACCCTAATTATACCCTAATCATTCCCTAATCTTTCCCTTAATCATTCCGTAGCATCGTCATGTGGGTAATCTTCGTGACTTTTGCGTATAAGTTCTCGTTGCACTATTGGTAAGTCCTATCTTTATGATTATTTGTACTCTTTGGGGTTACTGTATATATTTATGGAAATGGGATTTTGGGAATTGTGCAATGTGTAATTGTGTTACATGATTATTGTATAGGAGAAGACTTCGTAGAGGAGCCTTTTTTATTGTCCGTGTTGCATACTCTTTGTT
Organism: Silene latifolia; assembly: GCF_048544455.1. Lineage (NCBI taxonomy): Eukaryota > Viridiplantae > Streptophyta > Magnoliopsida > Caryophyllales > Caryophyllaceae > Silene > Silene latifolia. Next base: position 437,798,431 of record NC_133538.1, on the reverse strand, counting down.
GGTTGCTAAGGTAGGGTTTTCTACTCGGTTCATTGTTATTGTAAGACATGTTGTTGTGATTATTGTTATCCGTTGATCATCGGAGTATGGAGATTGTTGTAACGATGTGGATGTAAGGGTGTTGAGGCAATTTGTGTTGTATTGTGATTGTGATTGTGGTGGAGTCACTTGCGGGAGTGGCTTCACACCCTAGTTCGCCCTCCGTGGAACCCGCCACGGGAGGATGTGCACATTAAGGGACAGGGATTGTTTGTCGCTCGTTGAGGAGTTGGACTAGGTGGGATCGGCTGCGGTCACCCACTGGCGGCAAGGATTACTTGTTGCGATGGGTAATCTGGCGGGGGCTACACACTTGATGTGTGTAGTCGATTCTTGTGTGTGAATGGAGGATTGGGGATTGGCGATGATCGGTTGATTTCCCGTTTGTTGTCTTAATTGTTTGTGTAATCGACCCCCGTGTTGTTTGTGGAATCTGCGGTGATCCATTCGGGGATGGTGGCGGAGCTTAGCGGTATTGCTAGTGTGAGCTTGGGGACTGTCTTGGGATAAGTGCCATCACGAGTCATAGCATCACCGTCTGAGTCTTAGTGGGATTTCTTTTATTATCAGACTTTGAGGTTGTATTTTGTTAAAACAGTATTTGAGTTTGGTTGATGTAAACTTTACATTTTACAGTACTTTAATAGATGTGCTCAATTCAGACGCTTTTTGATATGTACTAACCTCGGGCAACCGAGATGGTAACACACTTTCATGGTAGGGTGGTCCTGGTAAGGCACCTTGGTATGAGGGGGTGTTACAAATAGAAGGGGGAAAACCTCAGGAAGCCGACTCTGAGGATCCTCAACAGGCCAAAAGACCTCCGTCTTGGAGACATTAAGATGCAATCCAAAACGAGGGCCATCCGCCATAATCAAATCCAAGACCTTCCCCACCTCCAATGTATCCCCCACGATAGTGCCATCATCCAAGTACCACGCCTGCATAGTAAGGTCAAAAGTGTCCCGGATTTTGCATACTAAGGGATACAACACAAAAGCGAAAAGCAAAGGGCTCAAAGGATCACCCTGCTGGACACCCTGACAAGACCACAAGCAATGCTCCCCATAAAAAAGACGGACAGGGCTGGAATAAAAAAACTCCACCCAACGGGAAAGAACCGGGCAACGACGGCGGACTTCATGAAGCATGGTCGCACGATCAACAAGGTTGAAAGCATTCTGGAAATCAGCCAGCAACATAGAAAGTCCCACCTCAGCACCCCGAGCCTCAATGAGCCGATTCAAGGCATACAAGATAGCAATTTTTATTATTATTATTATTATTGTTGTTGTTGTTGTTGTTGTTGTTGTTGTTGTTGTTGTTGTTGTTGTTGTTGTTGTTGTTGTTGTTGTTGTTGTTGTTGTTGTTGTTGTTGTTGTTGTTGTTGTTGTTGTTGTTGTTGTTGTTGTTGTTGTTGTTGTTGTTGTTGTTGTTGTTGTTGTTGTTGTTGTTGTTGTTGTTGTTGTTGTTGTTGTTGTTGTTGTTGTTGTTGTTGTTGTTGTTGTTGTTGTTGTTGTTGTTGTTGTTGTTGTTGTTGTTGTTGTTGTTGTTGTTGTTGTTGTTGTTGTTGTTGTTGTTGTTGTTGTTGTTGTTGTTGTTGTTGTTGTTGTTGTTGTTGTTGTTGTTGTTGTTGTTGTTGTTGTTGTTGTTGTTGTTGTTGTTGTTGTTGTTGTTGTTGTTGTTGTTGTTGTTGTTGTTGTTGTTGTTGTTGTTGTTGTTGTTGTTGTTGTTGTTGTTGTTGTTGTTGTTGTTGTTGTTGTTGTTGTTGTTGTTGTTGTTGTTGTTGTTGTTGTTGTTGTTGTTGTTGTTGTTGTTGTTGTTGTTGTTGTTGTTGTTGTTGTTGTTGTTGTTGTTGTTGTTGTTGTTGTTGTTGTTGTTGTTGTTGTTGTTGTTGTTGTTGTTGTTGTTGTTGTTGTTGTTGTTGTTGTTGTTGTTGTTGTTGTTGTTGTTGTTGTTGTTGTTGTTGTTGTTGTTGTTGTTGTTGTTGTTGTTGTTGTTGTTGTTGTTGTTGTTGTTGTTGTTGTTGTTGTTGTTGTTGTTGTTGTTGTTGTTGTTGTTGTTGTTGTTGTTGTTGTTGTTGTTGTTGTTGTTGTTGTTGTTGTTGTTGTTGTTGTTGTTGTTGTTGTTGTTGTTGTTGTTGTTGTTGTTGTTGTTGTTGTTGTTGTTGTTGTTGTTGTTGTTGTTGTTGTTGTTGTTGTTGTTGTTGTTGTTGTTGTTGTTGTTGTTGTTGTTGTTGTTGTTGTTGTTATTGTTATTGTTATTGTTATTAGTATTAGTGTTATTATTACTGTTATTAGTATTATTGTTATTATTGTTATTGTTATTACTATTACTGTTACTATTACTGTTATTATTATTATTATTATTTTATTTTTTATTTTTTTTAGAAGGATGCGCGCAGCTTTCATTAAATGAAAAACAAAAGTTTACATGAAATTGGTGGGGAGCCGAGAAACAAGCTGGGCTCCCACACCCCTAGCAACAGCAAAGCTAAGTCTAGTAAAAATGTAAGCGGCCACCCGAAGCCCCGCATCCTGAGATACAGAGAATTTCTGGATCCGCTTGAGCAAGGCAACAGCATCCGAACCCAACTTCCCAAGTGATGAGAAAGAGAAAGGAAGGAAACCATAACCCGCTGCCGCGTACAAATCCCCATACTTAGCACACTTCCGCTGAGCAGCATCAGCAACAACCCGGCCAGGCACAAAATTCGTCATCCCAGTCGGAGTATAAGGAGAGGACCCGGTCAAGTCAACGCACATATCACGCCCCCTGTCCCAAGAATAAAGCAGCAAATCCGCAGGAGGAAGAAAACCCCATGCCCGTCAACCAAGCCAACATCAACCTCCTTTCCCGCAGAAATACCAGATCTATAGCAGATGTCGAAAAGAGTGTCACGGACGAGGTTATGCCGATGTTTAACGCCCACAGTACCAGTACAAGAAACAGCGTGGTCCCCAAAAACATCATCAGCAAAATCCCGAGAGCAAGCTGGACAGGGCCTAGAGACCGTGAATAACGGAACACCCAGACGATACCCAAGCACACTACGGTACGTCCTCCCGTTCATAGTCTGACCCAACCCCGAGATAGGAACCGCACGCAACCAATCAGAGGAGTGGGAACCCTGCTGAGACTGCCACAAAGCAAGCTGGCGAGGTGTCAAAGAGAAAACAGACCCTGAGGCAGCAGCAACCGTCGCGAAATAAATGTCTGCCAATTTCTTCATAAGTTTGGGGGCAGCAATTTCACTAGGGTTACCTAAGATACCAGAGCCTGTAGTCGCAGTAAAACCTCTCGCGGCATCATCAAAAGCAGGGCCAGCAGCTACAATACCAGAGGGTCCGAGGAGCTTAGCCTGCAAATCAGCAGACTGCAAACGGGACGCAATAAAAGCATAATGTAAAACATCCCCCGCTGCATAGACACCAAGACCACCAAGATGAAAAGGGAAAGTAGCAAGGCGCCACTGCCAATCCCCAAAAACCGGGCCAGACGCGGTGACGATGCGTTCCAAGCTGGAACGAACAGCAGCATCAAAAGGAAGATGGACGTTATTATTGTTATTATTATTGTTATTATTATTATTATTATTATTATTATTATTATTGTTATTAATATTAATATTATTATTATTATTATTATTACTATTATGATTATTATTATTATGATTATTATTATTATTTTTTTTTTTTTTTTTTTTTTATTTAATGAGCGCGGACTTTCATTAAAAGAATCATAAAAGTTTACATGAAATTGGTGGGGAGCCGAGAGACAATCGGGCTCCACACCCTTAGCAAATGAAGAAAGCTAAGTCTAGTAAAAATGTAAGCGGCCACCCGAGCCCCGCATCCGAGATACCGAGAATTTCGGATCCGCTTGAGCAAGGCAACAAGATCCGAACCCAGCTCCCAAGTGAAGAGAAAGAGAAAGGAAGGAAACCATAACCCGCTACCGCGCACAAATCCCCATACTTAGCACACTTTCGCTGAGCGGCATCAGCGACAACCCGACCAGGCACAAAATCCGTCATCCCGGTTTGAGTCAAAGGAGAAGAACTGTCAAGTCAACGCACACATCACGCCCCCGTCCCAAGAATAAAGCAATAAATCCGCGGGACGAAGAGAGCCACCATGTCCATCAACCAAACCGATATCAACCTCCTTTCCCGCAGATAATACAGATCTATAGCAGATGTCGAAAAGAGTGTCCCGGACAAGGTTATGCCGATGTTTAACGCCCACGATACCAAGTACAAGAAACAGCGTGGTCCCCATAAACATCCTCAAAGCAAAAACCCGAGAGCAAGCGGACATGGCCTAGATACCGTGAATAACGGAACACCCAGGACGATACCCAAAGACACACTACGGTAAGTCCTCCGTTCATAGTCGACCCAAACCCGAGATAGGAACCGCACGTAACCAATCAGAGGAGTGAGAACCCTGCTGAGACTGCCATAAAGCAAGCTGGCGTGGTGTCAAAGAGAAAACAGACTCTGAGGTAGCAGCAACCGTCGCGAAATAAAATAAGGTTAATATTATTATTATTATTATTATTATTATTATTATTATTATTATTATTATTTTAACACCCCAATTTATGCAGAAGTCTTTAGCAAGACCTTTCCAGATAAATAAGGTTATTACTATCTCGGTTTCCCGAGGCAGTGAATAACAAAGATAACAAACCAAAGTACTTTATATAAAATTTAGAAAATAAAGGTTTTATTAAAATTCAACCAACAGATTAAATTAACTTCTAATAATACAATCTACTACGCAGCGAAAATAAATAAACTGAATGGTAAAACTACGTGATCTAAACTTCTAGGTAGACTGGCCGAAATCCTCACGTTAGCTAATCTCAAGTACCTGTCGGTCAATCTGCTCCACAATAATTGGTTCATGACAGGTATTTATAGAATACACTGTCAACTAAACGGTTTAGTAGGGACTAAACAAACAACAGTATTAACAACATAAATAAAGACAGTAGTGTTAACACAACAGTAATAAAACCAGCTCAGTTATTGAAAAAAACACATGTTACGGTAGCACCCATAACATTTGTCCGTCCACAACATACTCTAATCACATCCACTCCTCCAAACTCCGTCTTAACGCTTCCTCCGCTCCGAATGTGCACATCTCCCTAGTAGTGAGCCTACTAGAGAAGAGACTCTGAGGGGCGGCCAGTGATCAACTGACGCCACAAGGACTAGCCGTTGCTCAGACCGGTCCCTTCAAATAATAACCAAGGCCTAGCGGTATATCGGTCGCTTCAAATAAATAACTCACAAGGACTAGCAGTTCGGTCCCTTGAATAAATAACTCACAAGGACTAGCGATATATCGGTCCCTTTAATAAATAACTCAACTCTATGTTCTTAACTCAACATCATTAATCACAATCGCAATATATAAATCAATCACATATATAAACAATTAACAATCACGTAAATATAAATTGAGTAGGATAATCCCTACCTTTTAGCAACTTCCAAGTACAAGCCAATTAGCACAAGAATAAAACCGCTCCTCTACGAATTCGAATCCTACATAAATAATTACATACTAACTAATACTAGATTACCTAATACGATTTACGACTTAATTTTTACCGTTATAAGCTAAACACATATATATATATATATCCTTAATTTATTTCTACTCTAACAACTACCGTACATGGTCACTAATATAACCCCATTACTATAATAAACTAAGCCTCCTTGTTTTCTTTCTTTTATATACGGAGTGCTATAGTACGATCATCATCATCATCAAATATGATGATGCACCCCTTCATCCTAATTAATACATCATCCCGACATACCTGCCATCCTCCCAACACAACCCCACCACGGCTTACACCACCTACACAACAGCCACAACTTCAAGCAGCCAGACCCGACTCGTCTTTCACATGACTACCGCACCACTCACGACCAGCACTCTAAATGCCTAACATTCGCTACACCCACGACCAAAACAGAGCAGACCTAAACGTGTTGTTCTCAGCTACTAATGACAGGTCCGCCACCAATAAAATACTCCTCGTAGTCACAATAGGGTATGGTCCAACTTCCGGGTTTGAGTTGACCAATAGAGGGCTTTTAGCGACACCGAAACTACGTCGTATCGGTACAAAAACAGAGCATTATGCTCTCCTTTCCAGCCACGTTCCCGACCACCAACGACCCAATAAATGGCTCTAAAACACCCTATTTACGACCTAAATCATGACCCTCAGAAGTCAGAACCCCGATGACTACCGACACCAACCCCAACAATAAGTTCCGGTTTAAAGACGAATTACTACTATTATCATAATAAGAGGGAAACACACGTTTACCTTAGTTGTTAAGAGGACGATGGCAATTGTTTTAATGGTGTCCAGATGGTTGTTCTCGCGTTCTCGCTGCTGCTCTCACGTACTCGCCGCACAACCTCTCTTTCTCTCTTTGTTTTTGTGTTTTGGTTGAATAAGGACACGGAGGGTAGTGCTTAGGGTTATTATGATTATGGGTGAATATTTTACCATAGTAATTATATCATATTAGCATAATATTAAGGGTTATTTCATGAAAATAATCCAAACTAAGGCATCTTTTCTCATATTAATCCAAACTAGTGTTTAACTAGGAAAAATCTCAACTATGGCATCATTTAACTTATAGTAAACCCATGAAAGGGCTACCTAAACAGCCGGTTTCCCTTGTCTTTAAACATAATGATTTGATTACTCCCTTCAAATTATTCACAAAACAAAAACCCCAAACTTGTTAAACAATTCTTAACCAAACAAACCCTAAACTGATTTCCCCCAAAATTGATTACCCCCAAATTGATTTCCCCCTAAATTCCTATCATTGCTATCAACGGTGGAACGAATTGATCGTCAAGTACGATTCTGAGCAAGCTAATGCAATTGATGAAAATCATTGCTAAATCTAACATGATCCACAAATTGAGGAGGAGACAAGTAGCCGTGATTTGCCAGAGAACAATCGGACGCCACCATTAGCAACCAGGTCATGGTCGTCGACATTACTTGTGGCCACCACAGGTGCGGCCAGATCAGGTCACTACAAGGCCTCACGGGCTGTTAAACAATTCTTAACCAGGTCACACTACGGGCTGTTGCGCCGACGACGTCGAGGAGAGAGCAAAGGTGATAAATTTCATGGTGGTGCAGGTGGTGGCTGTAAAATCTCAGAAGGGTGACGGAGGTTGTGCCCCATGATGATTTTAATGAAAAGATGAACTACTCATTACTTAGAACTTTGAAGAAGAAGGGAGGAATAAATTAGAGAAAATGAAAGAAGAAGAAAACAAGAAAAAAGAGAGAAAATGATGAAATGGAGAATAAGAAATGGAGAATGAAGAAATGAAGATCCAGGAGAATGAAGAAATGAAGAAATGACGAGAGAATGGGAACCATGGTGACTTGTTTACCAACCGGGAATACTAGGTCAAAATTGGGGTGGGTTTAATAGAAGTTAAATGATGTTAAAGTTAAGATTTTCCCAGTTAAACACGAGTTAGTATTAATATGAGAAGAGGGGTTTTAGTTTGGATTATTGTCGTGAAATAACCCTAATATTAATATAGTATTAGTGGGTGAGTTTGGTTTCCTATTAATAATATGATGTATAGTGGCATATAATATAATATAATAATTCTATAGTAATTAATATTTTTATTCGTGTTTATTAAAATAATTGTTTTTCCGCTTACTGGTACGCTAACAAAATAAAAACATATATTATTATTATATTATATGGTACGAGTTTTTAGTAATTCTATTAAAATGTTTATTGAAAATAATCCTTTAATTGAGTTGAAATACGGGGTATTATTATTATTATTACTATTATTTTTTTTTATTATAACAGAATGCGCGCAGCTTTCATTAAAATAAAAATAAAAGTTTACATGAAATTGGTGGGGAGCCGAGAGACAATCTGGGCTCCCACACCCTTAGCAACAGCAAAGCCGAGAGACTATTATTATTATTGTTGTTGTTATTATTATTATTATTATTGATTTATTATTAATTAATCATCCTCATTATTGTTATTATAATGAATATTATGGTTATTAAAAGCAATAATATTTATATTAATATAATTACTACTATTACTATTAATATTATTATTAATATTAATTAATAATAATATTATTAATAACACTATTAATGTTAATTTTAATATTACTATTATTAATACCTAATTATTTTTTCATATACGAACATTACTTTTTCACATACACTTTTTCATAAACGTTTTATTTTGTACCCTTTTCATCCAAAACTAAACCAAATGAACTCTTAAATCAACATTTTCCCTAAAACTTTATTTAATTGCTCAAATGACTTAAAACTTACAAGATGGATTCTAATTTACTAATTAATAAATTAATTTTCTTGTTTATCAATTATTAATATTATTTGTTGAGTTTTAATTAATCAATCAACTTTTATTTGTTTCTTAATGATAAAATTAGGGTCTGTTGATTTTTATTTAATTAATTAATTAAATTAGGGTTGTTGGTGGTTTGTGGTGGCTACCTAATCAATAAAATTAGGATGATACACGACTAGACTTTAAACAACAATCTAGCAAATCGATGTCCCATTATTTCACCTAATTAGGATTGATGGTGAACCGTGGTTCGTGGTGCTATCTAGCCAATCACTCAAATTAGCACAATTACTAGTATTAATATTAATATTAATATTAATATTAATATTAATATTAATATTATTATTATTATTATTATTATTATTATTATTATTATTATTATTATTATTATTATTATTATTATTACTACTAATATTACTATTATTACTATTATTACTATTATTATTATTATTATTATTATTTTTTTTTATGAAAGGATGTGCGCAGCTTTCATTAAATGAAAAACAAAAGTTTACATGAAATTGGTGGGGAGCCGAGAAACAAGCTGGGCTCCCACACCCTTAGCAACAACAAAGCTAATTCTAGTAAAAATATAAGCGGCCACCCGAGCCCCTGCATCCTGAGATACCGAGAATTTCTGGATCCGCTTGAGCAAGGCGACAGCATCCGAACCGAGCTCCCCAAGTGAAGAGAAAGAGAAAGGAAGGAAACCATAACCCGCTACCGCGCACAAATCCCCATACTTAGCACACTTTCGCTGAGCAAGATCGGCCGACAACCCGGCCAGAGCACAAAATCCGTCATCCCGATCCGAGTCAAAGGAGAAGAACCGTCAAGTCGACGCACACATCACGCCCCGTCCCAAGAATAAAGCAATAAATCCGCAGGACGAAGAGAGCCACCATGCCCATCAACCAAACCGATATCAACCTCCTTTCCCGCAGAATACCGAGATCTAAAGCGGATGTCGAAAAGAGTGTCCCGGACAAGGTTATCTGATGTTTAACACCCACAAGATGCCAAGACAAGAAACAGCGTGGTCCCCAAAAACATCCTCAACAAATACCCGAGAGCAAAGGGGACGGGGCCTAGATACCCTGAATAATGGAACACCCAGACGATACCCAAGCACACTACGGTAAGTCCTCCCGTTCATAGTTTGACCCAACCCCGAGATAGGAACCGCACGTAACCAATCAGAGGAGTGAGAACCCCCAGAGACGCCCATAAAGCAAGCGATCGTGGTGTCAAGGTGAAAACAGACTACGAGGCAAAGAAGAAGCACTGCGTCGCGAAATAAATGTCGCAATTTCTTCATAAGTTTGGGGCGACAATTTCACTAGGGTTACCTAAAATACCAGAGTCGTAGTTGCGGTAAAAACCCGTGCGGCATCATCAAAAGCGGGGCCAGCAGCTACAATACCGGAAGGGCGAGGAGCTTAGCTGCAAAACCATGAGACGCAAACGGGACGCAATAAAAGCATAAAATAAAACATCTCCCGCCGCATAGACACCAAGACCACCAAGATGAAAATGGAATGTAGTAAGGCGTCACTGCCAATCCCCAAAACCCGGGCCAGACGCGGTGACAATACGTTCCAAGCTTTTATTATTATTATTTGTAGATACCCGTATTCGTTGATATTGGAATTTACAGAAATCCCGACAAAACACCCGATGATGATAGGACACATGTTTACTGACATCGCTCGTTAGCGGATTTCGTTTTGTGATGCGGGACAAGCGTTATTTGACGATTTTATAATTTAAATGAAATTTAAATTATTTCGAAATAAATGAAATTTATTTCATCGGTTTTCATATTTTCGACTTTATTTAAAATTTAAAGATTTAATAATTTATTCGAAAAATAAATTATTTTTCAAAGTTTTTATTTTAAATTTATTTGAAATGAAATATGTGACGGTTTCGTATTTTATCGCTTTATTTAATTTGAAAATTTAGATTTTAAAGCGGTTTTAAACGAGGTTTTTTGAGACGGTTTTAAGCTCGATTTTTGAACGGTTTTGAGCACGAGTTTCAAGGCATAGCTTTAGTACATCCCTTCTCCCATAGTTTCGGGTTCGAACCCTCATACCACCACCCTTCCCCCTCCATTTTCCACCCCAAACCCGACACGCAAACACCCCAAACCAACACCCCTTCCCCTGTTTTTCGAGCCCAAACCCGACACCCAAACCACCAACCAACCCAGCCTAGACCACACCACCACCAAGCCCACTAACCCAACACCCATCCTAGCCCTAACCCATGCCCAAACCCGCACCAAACCCGCACCCAAAAACCCAACCCGTGCTCTGTTTTGCCGCCCAAAAACAGAGGCTTTCGAGCCCTATTGAAACCCCCATCCAAGCTAATCCCTTTCTCTATCTTTTCTTACTTAATCCCCAAGTAAAGAAAGATATTTCCCTCATCTCAATAGCTCACGAAATCCCACCAAAACTGAAACACAATAACCTTTCTTTATCCTTTCCAAAACTGAAACTATATCCTTCCATACTCCATAACTTAACCAAATTTGTTTACCCCTTACATAAGCCAACTCCTAAGTCTCCATACCAGCCAAATAACCTAACCCTAGCACCCCATTCCCGTTTCCTATGTAAACTACGCACATGAACACCGAAAAGAGGGACGAAACAACACGGTTTCCAGAGAACTCTAAACCCTAGCAATTGCCTTCCTTTCTCATGTAAAACAGCAACCCTAAACTCATTTCATACCCAGAAACAAAGAAAAAAGTTCACACAAGAGATTAGACGAACATTAGAGCATCGATTTGCTCTCTTATTCGTGTTCTCTCGCGTTCTGGACAGCACCTGTTCTCGTTCATTTTGAGACATGATTTAAGCGTTTTTACCTTGGTTTTTTGCTAAAGTTTGAATCTTTGGAGTCTAAGGATTCCAAAACATCTTTTGGATTTAAATTTGAGTAAGAAACGAAGTTAAAATCTTCGTTTGAAAATAGCTGCTCGAAGTGCCTTTTACGCGAGACATTGTTTTTGTTTTTCGAAATTGATTTTGTTAAATTGGTTTGATATTTATTTTACAATCGTTGAAGATGTGCCTTCTAAGCAACATTTGCATCTGGGATCCCGAGTGGTGTCCAAGTCTATATGTAAGTTGAGGGTGCACAAAATCCCATCTCAATTCCTTCCTTTTTTCTCATGTATCTCACGGCCTAAGGGCCTTTTTGTTTGCTTTTTATCGTCTTTTAATTATCGTTTCATTAGTTATTGTTTCGTAAATATTTGTTGTTAATAATGAGGATTAATTGCTGTTAGGATTAGTTAATCATATGCTTGTCTTTCAATTTATGACGATAACATGTTTAGTTAGAATAATTATCATGTTTAAATTATAAAATGAAATAATTTGTTAATTGTATGACGATAACATGTTTTAAATTGATTAAAATGAAATTTCAGTTACTTTATTTCTTTCTCACATGATTTGCATTTGTTTAAATTTTAATTATGAAGTAATTAGTTTAATTCACATGTTTAATGATTTGTTCTAGTTTTAATTATGAAATAGTTAAGATTAGTTCATATGTTAGATTTGTTTCATTTAATTTATGATACATGTATGTTTATTTGTATCGTATATCGTTGTTAAATCACAACTTGGTCAAATCAATATGTAGAAAGCATGTTAATTGAATTAGACATTCATAGGTCATACAAAACCCGACATAGGATTTTAAATGGATTTCTTTAAAAGTTTAAATGAATTCATCTCATCTTATGACGATTTATCGCTAGTTGAATCGCGCATGTTTAGCATCCAATTCATGACACTCGATGACTAGAATAGTCAACATTGACCACCCGTTTTGGCAATGTGATGTCTCGGCCTCCATGCCCATTTGTCTCGGCCTTCGTGCCACTTTGGTTTGGTTTGTTTGGTTTTATTTAATTATTGCGGTTTTATTTCAATTGTTATTGTTATTTAATCGTTGCAATTATTGTAATTTATTTCAAGCAATGTAATTTATACTTTAAATATGGGTCTAGTTAGTCCTTTATTTTGAGTCAAAATGATTTTATAAAACTTTTGTTTTAGTTGGTTAAATTGAAGTATTTAATCAATTAAATCGAAGCGAGTGCACAAAACGATGATGAGGCCAAGGACGAAGTCCATGTGAGCCGTGGCCTCACCATATGGCACGAATTTCAAGGCCTAAGTAGGCTAGTTTGTGTCGTGTGTCAAGTGTCATGTTTTAGCAATTGTATTTAGATCGAGTTGTATCTTTAATTCAATTGTTTGCAAATCGAGTCGACGAGAATCGTCTGGGTTGTAATAGTTTAGCTCCCCAACGGCTCCCACACTCCCATCTAAGCCATGTTTATGAATGCTTGTTAGTATAGTTCAAATCAACCTCACATGCTAAATCACTTGGACAAAGTAGATTAGATGCATTAAACGATTAGAAACTAAGATCACATGATAGGTTTAAAACGGTGTTTTGCACTCTCATACAACAATCGTAGTCTTGTCCAATTAGCCATCATAGTCCCAAGTAGAGGCCGTTATTGCAACGGACAGGGGTGGGTGTTTTATTAACGAACTTCCCACCACGTACTTTCAACAACGAACTCAAATCTCGTTTTTCAAAATGGTTCCCAAATTTCCTTAAATTTGGTGGCGATTCCAAACAATTTTCAACCCGTGGATTACATTCAAATCCACACATCCACATTTTGGCGACTCCGCTAGGGAGTTGTAACTTGAAAAGGAAAATGATGGCTAATAGGACTAACACTATGATTTTTTTTGCATACATGCATCACCCATTTGAGACTTTATGAGGACCACCTCACCCATTGGGTCGATTTCAATGGTTAGGAGGTGACGTCCACTATGCTGATTTAAATATCAAGATGGTACCGCCGAGATCTTTAAGTACTTGCTCTTACCATATTGCACACTTCTGCTTATGGGAGGCTTGCCTTTCTTTGATAAGGTGGATCATTGCCATAGACCCGATTAGAGGACCGGCCGAGACTTAGAAGAGTCTAGGTCCATGCACGATTAATATGCGAATGCTTATGTTGTATGTGATCATGCTCCATGTTTTTTTCGAAAATTTCAAGCTGTTTTGTCAAACGGTTTTTCAAAAACCGTCTTCAAATCAAGCATGTTTTTAAACTCGGAATGCTGCCGAAATAGATGTAGGTTTTTTCGACCAAAATGAGCTCTTATAGCCGGCATACTGCCCATTTAAAATCTCATTTTTCAGATCATCCATTTTCAAATCAATTCTGAAATGATTTCTCACCTTTCGCGAGCATAGAATATGTTTCGAGTCAAGTCTAGTCACATTAAGGGTTCAAGTGAACCGTGCCAAGTACACGACCCTAGTAGGTCACCCAAGTCACCTCTTGGGTCCAAGTCAAGCGTGTCGACCATTTGGTCAAAGTCAAACTACCAAAATGTCCATCCTAGGCCACTTAGGACGTTTTCCTTGAGCCCATGAACCAAATTTGGTCCAGTCACGGGTTAGTCACACCAGTCGATGTTAAGCCCAAATCAAGAACTTAGTTGAGTCGAGTCATAACCCTTGTTAGGTCTAGACCCCTCTCCCATGTGACCCCTTACAAGTGAGCCACTTAGCTCATTTTCTGGGTTTAGTTCCGTCTTTGAGTCAAGTTTGATTCAAAGGTCAAGTCTGTGAGTCAAGTCCTTATTTTTGCAGGGGATTTTGATTCAAGTATTGATTGGTTCGGGGTTTTTCTTGTAGAAAGGTCGCCTCAAACCCAAAGAAAATCAATGGAAGCCGCCATCACTAAGATGAGTGAAATTGTGGAGTTGATGATAGCTCGATTGGATGTTATTGCAGAAAAGATGAGTAGGGAAAAAGCTATAACTGCCCCATCGGAAATATCTGAACTTGAGAAACGAATCGAGCTCATGCAAAGTCGACTGAAACTCTCGGAAAATATCCGCTATGACCCTTCGGCCCAGGACCACCATCGGTCCAAAAATCTCTTTGTAGGAAAAGCAGTTGTGAGTTGCCCAGAGTACCTTCCAGGCCCGAAGAACAAAGTTCGATTTGGGGATTTCGGTATCGATTGCACACCATACATTCTCCGGAGTGGGAATGAAGTCCATGAAATTTGGGACAATAGTGAAGATGATATTTACCTTACCAAAGGAGCAATCGTTCCACGAACCCAAGATGAATCTTAAAGCTAAGGAAAGATGTCCTCGAGTCCAATCATTTGACTCGATCTGGGCGCCCTTACCGAGTTGAGAAGACGAACCACACTGCTACTACCAAGGATTTTCCAGATAAGGGATCCTCAAAAGAACCTACTTTAGTTGAGGCACTTAGTGAAGGGTCGACCTCAGAGGCTTCCTTTATTAAGCAGCTCCAAAAGACTAAGGCCGATGTCTCTATCTGGCAACTAATCTTAAGCTCAATTGAACACCGTCAAGCCTTGCTGCAAGCACTAATGAACATGACCGTATCCCCAAGTACTACTCCAGATGATATGGTCACCTACCACTACAACAAATCATCACTTGCGCCACGAATTATGCCACGGGAACTCATAATTCGTGGCTAAATTTTGCTTATCCACGGGAAAAACTTATTCATTATTTTGGAAAAAAATTTATGCCACGGGATAACTTTTCCTGTGGCAAAAAGTCACTTCCGCCACGAATTAGGCTACACCCGTGGCAAATAATCATTTTAGCCACGGCCTATGTCACACCCATGGCGAAATTTTATTTAGTCACGAATTATTCCGTGGCAAATATTTTTTTAGCCACGAACAAACAAACACCCGTGGCGAGTATCTTTTCCGACTTAAATCTGAATGAAATTTAATCAAATATAATAATATGAAAATACATTTGAATATAAAAATTTAGAAACACTTTGATTAATTTAATTAATATTTTTTATTGTTTTATTTATTTTAATAAGAAATTTTAAAATTTTATAAACTATATGCAAGCAAATAATAGTTTATCGTCTAATTTTTGATTTTTTACAGATAACATTTATGTTTTGTAGGTTTTTCAAATTATTGATAATTTAAAAAAATTGTTTTAATATATACTCTGTTTATTAAAGTCACGAATTTCTTTTACTTTTTTAAATTAAACTTTATAATCTTGAATAACAATCTTAAATGATCGTATCACATTTAAAGATATAGCATATCAAATTGAATAAAAAAGTTATTTACCATCTATCTTTGAAAATCCAAAATTAATATATTGTTAAACTATTTCATTCAAAATTTTATTTCCAACTTTATTTGTAGGATATTTATAGAAAAATTTGAATTTGATATAAAATTTACGGAAATTTCCCATGGTACTCTCGAACTTTGCCAGATTACGCATGGTACCCCTTATTTTAAGTTTCTACATATGTTGCCCTTCTGTTTACCTTTTTCATTCCCAGAATACTCTTTGGGGAAATTTCATCATAACGTCGTTACTCCTATAAGTAATTTGATGAGTAATTGTGTATGTTATGTTGTTATTGTTATATTATTTACGTACTAAATGTTAGTTTATTGGACAAAATAAGGATTTAGGTATTATTAGATGATGAATTGATAGTGTATTAGATAACAAAAAAAGGCGTCACAAGGCATATGAGTAGCGGCGTTATGACGGAAGTTTGTCAAAGGGTATTCTGAGACTGAAAAACGTAAATACATGGGTACCATATGTAAAAACTTTAAAAAAAGGGTACCATATGTAATCTGTCAAAATTCGAGGGTACCGTAAAAATTTTACGTAAAATTTAACTTGCTGAGAAAAAAAAATTGGGAAATTTTTTTTCATTGAAAATGAGCGCATCACACGGAAAAATATATAAATTATAATAATTTAAAGTCACATATGCAAATAATGTGAAAATTTTAAGAAAAGAAACGATAAATCATAACAAAGAGAAATCAGTTTAGGAAAATAAGTGATTCTTTTGTACAATAATCTTTTTCGTGGTTTTTGGGTAAAAAAGTGGCTATTTTTTGGTTATTAGTGATCACTTTGGGGAAAAAAGACCTTTAATTATAAAAAGCAGTCATTATTTTACCACAAAATGGTCTCATTTTTCATATCGCAGGTATAACGGTTATACAATAGAATTTGCGAAGACAAATATACGAAAATATGAGTACATGAGAAATGAAAACAAGTATGTCGATAAACAAAAGAAATAAAAAAATGTTAGGAAAACAGAATTAATTTTACTTTTTGCAGAAAATGGTTTACGGATTTGGGCAAAAAAAATGATGTCAAAAATCATTAGTCAGGAGGTTAATGTCGAAAATTTAATTGTTTCAACCAAAATAATGTTTTTCCCACAAAAATTGTAAAACATGTAACATTTATGTAATTAAATAGTACTAAAGGTAAGATTTGAAAGAAAAAAAATAAACTTAAAAGGATTCAAAGTGCTAATTATATCAACAAAGGTAACATTCAATTTCGGTAGCACATCAAAATAACTCTACGGTTAAGCGTGCTCAGGTGAGAGTAGTGTTGGGATGGGTGACCTCATGGGAAGCCTCTTTGATGCTCACAAATGCAAGACCCGTGAAACGAAATAACGTTCAAATGAATCAAGTTAACTAGCGAAACAATTACCTAGATTGTCACGGTTCCGTATATGATAAAATACCCATTGTGAAAAATAAATAAATTATTTTACGTTTTATTTATTTAATTTTCATATATATTATTTGCCACAGAAATTATTTTTTCGCCACGGGAAATTTTTTTGGCCACGGGAGTTATTAGCCACGAGAGAATCCGTGGCCAAAAATTCAATAATAGCCACGTTCTTGTTTTTCCCGTGGCTATCTCTTTGCCACGGCCACTTGCGCCACGGAAGGTATTCCCGTGGCAAAATGATTTAGCCACGGAAATTTAGTACTTGCGCCACGAATTTGGATGTGGCCCAAGTGCTCATTTGTAGTAGTGTACGTCACCCAAAGTCAGCCACGGCTCACTAATGCCGTGATCTTTTCAGATGAAGACTTACCTCTATTTGGGCCGAAGCACTGTTTAGCCATGTATATTGCGATTATGTACCTCCAAAAACACATCTCAATGACCCTTGTCGACGATGGGCCATCTGTCAATGTCCTACCATTAAGAACTGCCCACGTGTTGGGCCTGGACAAGAAAGATTTCACTTTAACTACCCAAACGTTTCGGGCATTTGACGGGATGATCCATCAGGTATCCGGAATCATCGACTTGGTAATTCAAACAGGATCCATTGAAAGGAAGGTGAGATTCCAAGTTATCGATTTAGCCTCATCCGTCAATCTATTATTAGGAATGTCGTGGATCCATGCAGTAAGGGCCGTGTCCTCCACCCTACACCGAAAGATCAAGATCCCTTTCAAAGATGGAACCATAACCATTGACGCCACACCCATCGTGGTGGCCGGAAGGGATGTCACCTCTGAAGTAAGTCTTGAAACCGCTAATGATACTTGTGATTTTGAAGTCATAAGCATGATCAAACCCAACCCCGAGTTAGGAAACATGGACCTATACACGGGAAGTCATGTCTGTGAGACAATTCTCAAGACGGGAAAGTACTTCGGTTTTTCTATGTACCCCCGAAAGGAGGACACGTTTGTGCTAAAACCGGCAGTCCCAAAAGAAACAACATTTTGGCTTGGATATAAGCCCATTGAAAAAGATCTTTTGGCAAAGAAGAAGAAATCGATCGAAGGCCGATAAATCGAGATGGAGCCATACCTATTGACGCTAAATGGGTATTTTCGTGAGGGCCGGAGAAGATGAACCATGTTTGGACTTTCCCGAACCCATTTACGATTTGAAGAATAAAAGGATGGTTCCTGGAATTGAAATATTCCAAGACTTGTAGACACCTCAAAATGTCTGCTAGCCTTTTGAACACCCGATGATGAGGTCTTATTTAATTCGGAATGAAACTTACTTGGATTTGATATAAGGTTATTTATGCTCAAAATCCTCCCAGAAAACAACCATTTTATCACCCAGTCCACTTCGACCACTTATTATATTTATAGCCCATTTATTCAATTCTAATCATTATACCTCTATAATTTGTGAGTTGGAATATTAATGGCACGAATCCGTAAATTATAATGAGGAATTATACATTTTTATAGGTCGTATTCAAGACGATATTTTATTAGACTAGTTCAATAAATAAGGCACGACACCTTATAAATGTAAGGTCCTTCTCATTTTAGGGATTTAGTTTGACCCGAATCAATTTTACTTTGTTTTGATCCAAGACAAGGTCCAAAATCATGTTACAATGTGAACGCCTAACAACAAAATAAGGATTTTGTCAGCTTAGTAATGCAACAAAGGGGCACGTACTCCGCATGCCATATGGATTTAATATACCAACTAAGAGATGATACTTGGTCATCAAGGAATTAGCCCGAGTGTAGTTGGATAGTACAAGGACTTGAGTTTTGCATCTTCATTGGGATTGCAATTTGTCAAATATTATATTGATATTAAAATAGGAATTGTGAACAAGATAAGAAAGAAAACATGGGATACAGTTGTGCCGTGATTTGGAATTGCCAGTATTTTATTATTATATTGGTGATAAGGATGAAATTTGCCAATAAGATAAAAAAGAGCACATAGAATAAAGGAAACAATTGAAGGGAATGTGTACGTATTCAAGGAGCACTTGAATACGCCAGTTAGCAAACGGTAGTTCGATTGGTAAAATTCTATCAACCTACAATTCAACCTCTCGTCAAAACACTCGGTCCATAACTAGTATAAATACTCCTCTTAGTACCCTTATTCGGAGACAGAAAAATCATAGACACGGAACATATACGCAGAAAATTCACAGAAAAATTGTTATTATCATACAACCTCTCATAAAATAATTCCTTTCATACAAAATACCGTTCTATACATTGATCCTATTTTGAGCATAAAGACGCCCTAAAGTCAATTCAAGTAAGCTAATTGTCGAAACGCCGTATTCAGGTAGGCCTGAGGTGTCATATTTTACTCCTTATTTTGCTATTGTCATAATCTAATTTGTTTGTTTGTATTATTTGTAAATAAACTAACTTAGCTAATCCACCCACCTAAATAATTCGTATAGTCTTGTAAAATCGTTTTATAACCTTTTTTTATTGTTAATTTCGTCAAATATACAATATTATAAATACATAGTAGAGGTCGTCAGTTTGATGGACGGTCTGGGTGCCTAACACCTTCCCTGGCTGTACCTTTATCCCCGAATCCGCAATCTTTGGTTCAGACGGGAGTGACGGATCAGTCCCCATTCCAGGGATCAAAAGGGCTATTCCGTTAAAATAATTTTTGTATATTTTTTATGAAATCTATTGGCGACTCCTATTATATTATAGTGGACTTAATAAAAGGGTAAAACTTGAAACATATTTGTTATATTTTATATTTGACGAAATTGATTCACCCGGATTGATAAATCAATCCGTCCATAAATTACACATACGGGAGATAATCGAATTTAAGCGGTCTTGCATAGCTAAAGTAACCGTAATGTGGTACTCACACTAATAGCTTTTTGCTGAGAAATAGATCCTCTCCATTTCTTTCTCTTCATTTATTGTCCATTTTTCTCTTAAATTCATTTAATAATATTTTTCTCACCAAACCTCATTATCCTTTTATTTTTATCCATAAATTTTGAGCGGTTTAATGATGCCAAAATACGATCTGGACCACCGAAAAAAATGATCTCTCCATTTCTTTTTAGGAAATTGAGAGAAACTCTCATCCTTTTGTTGCTCTTGTTGATGCTCACTAATTGAATTTGGCGTATTAGGTATGAAATTGTTTAATACTCCACTTCTAATTGACTTGCTAGGCTTCAAATTGGTTACTATGTAACTTATAATTGACACTCGCATAAGTTTGTTACTTTGTAATCAAGTGGGATTCATTTGTTGCGCACTGATATTTTTTCTTCTAAAATTTCTCTACGTCCCCTGTTTGTACCATACATAGCATGTCTTTTGGCGTAGGCTTCTCGTAAGTCAATTTTACGCCTTATATATTATCATAATATTACCTCGGAAATACGTTGTATACTTAGAAGGTCCATTCGACCAACTAGACCTTACGGCGTAACTTCCACCTCATGACGTCGTCTTTTGGCAGCTCGCCTGATCCATTCGACTGGGTGAGCACAAAAGCGAAAATACCCTCGTCTCATTGCGCGCTAGCACCGCAGATGTAATAGTATTTAAATGTTGTGAGAGCATTAATGCATTTTGAGACCTTTTGTTTTGTCATACTCTTACATGTAACAATCACCTTCACTAATTAATAGACGTAAAAAATATTTAGCATATGCATGCATTCGTACACGTCTTTACCAACCAGTGAAGTTTTTGTTTTTTTTTAAAAAAAAATTGGTGTGAATTCTTATGTTAGGTGTCTTACTAATAGCTTATAGGCTAAGCATGTGCATTAATAAGGAAATTTCTGGGGTCATGTTATGCTTGTAGTGTCCATTCAATACCATGGTCTTAACGAAAATACGAGGCTTAAGCATCTTGGTTTTTTTTAAAATAAAAAATAAAAAAGCGCCTTCTTTTTTTCTCAACACATTTTGCAATTTTTTTTAAGCTTAGATTTTTTCTCTAAAATAAAATAAAATGCTAAATGCCTTGATCTAGGATAGGGAGGAGAAAAAAGGATCCTAACCAAATAATCACCCCTGCTTGGGAAAGAGAGAAAGGTACAGGACGATTAATTAGTATACCGCAAACCGTACTTGTAACCCAACCACCAGTAACCATGTCGCTCGAAGAATCAGTCAAAGACCTTAAGGATGCTCTATCCGTTTTGACCAACCGATTGTCGTCCATCGAAGACAGAATCAAGGATGATAGTAGTGGCGAGGATGATGTAACCAAAAAGCTCAAGGATATGGAAAAACTACTCAAACGACACATCAAGTATGCTGACATGCTAGATGTTGAGTGTAACATGCAAAACATGCGAGGAAAGCTACCGCCCAAGTTTTCGACCGCTGACCTACTAAAATTCAAGGGTACAGAGCATCCAGCTCACCACATAAGAAGTTTTGTACAAGCAATGGCTTTGAAAGAAATGGATATATCTGTTTTTCCGGCTATTTTTCCTTCCACTCTAGAAGATGTAGCCCGGAGTTGGTTTTTCTCCTTAGACCCCATACGGGTCTCTACTTGGGATGACATAAAAAGAGAATTCTTGACACAATACTCCAGTAATGCTGAGCTTCTAATCACTAAAAGAGACTTAGAAGTCACAAAACAGAAAGATAAAGAAGGTTTCACAGAATTTTTAGCACGCTGGAGAGAGAAAGCTGCAAAAATGATCGAAAGACCACCCGAGTCAGAACAAGTGGGATATCTTTGTGAAAAACTTAAGGGATCCTTACAAGCAATATTTATGTTATGCTGGTATAGATTCCTTTGCACGTTTAAATAAGATTGGAATATAAATAGAAGATGACGCGGTAGAAAATAGTGCAAAATCTCAGAACAAGTGTGCCTTTAACAAAGACAAGAAAAATTTCGCATCAACATCTAAGAATGGGGACACGGTTAACTCTTTATCGTCAACAAGAGAGCAAAGACTAAGAAGGACATACACCGAGTTAGGAATGACGTTATCACAAGCATTGGCACGCTTGATCAAATCAGACGATCTAAAACCTATTGGACCCACTCCAGATCCAATAAACATTAATTCAAGATGGAATGAAAAGGCGTATTCCAAATATCACCAAGGAAAGGGACATGATACTAACTATTATTGGACTCTAAGAGGTGCGATCCAAGATTTAATCGACAATCACACTATTCCTATATCTAAAGCAGCCCGACGCCCGAATAACAAACATAATCCTTTAGGATCACACAAGGATGATGTTCTAGTCATCTCTGTAACACCCCCATATTCAGAGGAGCCTTAACTAGGCCTTCCTTAGCATATAAGGGCGTTACCATCTCGGTTGCCCGAGGGTAGTAATAATCAAATGTCGATAAAAGAACTATTATATTATATTACAAGCGATTTAAACCAACAAACGATATGAAAGATACAACTCAAAGACTACTCGCTAAGACTACCGAATCTCGTGAAGACCCATCCCTGCCCAGACTCCAGCTATCAACAACATCAGCACCTGCTAAGACCGACTTCTCACCATAAGGGATCACGGCAGAGACATAACAAACAAACAACCACACAAGGTCAGTACTGAGATAAAATACAACAATCGCAACTATAATTAACAACACAATACACGCTGCCATCCTCATACACAATCACGATAACCCAACCAACCTCCGTCACTGACTGTCCACCGGACCAGCCCTGCCAGTGGGGGACTACAGCCGTTCCCACCTAAGCCCGCTCATCATATCGAGCGATAACCCTGTCCATTAATGTGCACAT
This sequence comes from Silene latifolia, assembly GCF_048544455.1. NCBI lineage: Eukaryota > Viridiplantae > Streptophyta > Magnoliopsida > Caryophyllales > Caryophyllaceae > Silene > Silene latifolia. The sequence continues at coordinate 437,775,490 of NC_133538.1, read as the reverse complement.
CCCCTTCCGTGGCGGGTTCCACGAAGGGCGAAACTAGGGCGTGAAGCCATTCCCGCAAGTGACCCCACTCAGCCGAGAACGCATCTCGAGAACTAGAGACCACAACCACAATCACAATCACAGCCGTCACAATACAATTACGATATTAAACAACCACAATATAACCACAACGACCGACACGCTAGACCATCTACAGAAACTGAGTAGGCGAACCTACCTTTAAGCAACCGCAACCAATCCATGTCGACAAACAACATATCCAGCGACCAAGCAAAGCCTATAACCACAATACAATTATCTATTACTAACAAGCAAACCCTAACTGTAAAGAACAAGGACACGGATGATGATTATGACATACCTATAGGGAGAAACTCAGCAAAAGACCGCTACCCGACTCAAGTGACGCTCTCCTAAGGCACAAGGATCTTCAAAAGGCTTCCATGGAGGTTTTGAGGTGAAGGGAAGGGAAAGAGGCGTTTGAAGGATAGGAGGAAAGTGGCGGAAGTGATATGCGGATTTAACAAAACGCGATATAAAACCCTCGCTGAAAACTCGGTACTCGATCGAGTACCCAACATACTTGATCGAGTGGCCCCCTACTCGATCGAGTAACCTAGCTACTCGATCGAGTAGCCTCTACTCTATCGAGTACCACTCATAACACGCAACCCAAGATGGTTTTGGCACGCAATTCTAAGACTACTCCCGCTCCCAAGGTCGTCAACGCCTGGTCAAAGGGTCTCTAAAAGGGCGGGTATTACGGTCTTCCCCCCTTAAAAGAACTTCGTCCCCGAAGTTCAACTCACCTATCTCACGCACAAGACACGGAAAAACACGACATCACTAATCTTCCTACTCAAATCACTGCTCCCTGGAAATATCGTCCCCCCCTCCCCCCCATGTCATCATCATCACCGTCTACGCTTTGTACCTATCGACTCTTACAACTATCATGCAAACAGTATCACCGTTAAATGTCACTCTATATGTATGCATCAATTCTTACAAATTATTATATATCAAACATCGACCTTGCCATACGAGCCAACACAAACGACCATCACTCATCATATGATAACGACGATCAACCCGAAACGTATCTCATGTCAACCTCATCTTTCGCACAACTAACACCTTTGTGTTACTCACTAATTCATTCTATTACGACACATCGCGCCACAACTGGCTCTTTATAACGGTCCTTTACAACATACTATCATATTCATTTCAATGAACTAAAGTAACCACTTACACTTCATATAAGCAATGTGACCAAAGTACTACAACGACAACAAAACATTGTAACGAGTAACAACATAACACAACAAAACATTGTAAACGTATAACCATATAACTTCAAATTCAGCCTTTTTATTTTGCGACATTACTCTTCCCCTCTAAAAGGAACTTCGTCCCCGAAGTTCACCACCAAAATTACAACACATTTTACTTATTACTTGATTCATAACATGTATTAGAAACATATTATTTATTATGGACATTACTCGCTAAGCATAAACTCGTTAAATCACCAATCGTATACAAACCACCGGGATAACTTGCATAAATCGATAAAGCACGTTAGTATCGTATGCACAAACGCACGAGGAAATGTAACTTCAATGAATGAATGGTAATATGGCATATGTAATATTAAAACAATCAAGAAATCGTCGCCACTTCACTAATTGTTACAAACACGCATATAAAACCGAAACTTGACTTCCAACATATGAAATTAACGGTTCAAAGGTGTTACTACGCACTAATAACCACATTAAACATCAAACTTGCAATTATAAAACAATTGAACATTTCTAATTTTCGAAAACCTCTGAATAAAGTGCTACTCGATCGAGTAGGTAGCGGTACTCGATCGAGTGCCATGCTACTCGATCGAGTGTCTTGGCTACTCGATCGAGTAGCCCATAGATCAGAATGATTTTTATCCCACTTTCCTGCAGCTACTCGATAGAGTACGGGGTACTCTGGCGAGTACCTACAGGTCACAGTGCCTTATAAGACTTGTCGTAAGCCATCATATATAAACATAGTTGTCATATAATCCGAGTCGGGATGACTCCCTGACTCCCAACATCCTGCAATAAGCTCAAAATATCCAATCCGGCCTTATGGCCAACAATACAAATCCATAACTAAGTCTCAACGAAAACAACTACTAAAGTCTAACAACACTACCAACATCTAAACCAACTACCATCAACAAAGATAAGAACAAGGAGTATCACTCCTCCTGCTGCTGCTGCTGCTGCTCAACCATCACCTCATCATCACCACCACCGCCAGAAGTACCTGCTCCCGATGACCCAAACCCTGCATCCACTCCTGCTCCAACTCTCGGGCTCACGTACCTTGGGGTCAAGCCACCGTAGGCAAAGGACTGAGGTGTCTCCCACGTCGACTGATCCACCCCGTAGGAATGGAAAACCCTTGTGTAGTCCCCAACTCTACTCCACCAAACCGGATGCGGTCCCTCGGTCCCTATCCCCTGAGCGTACGCCATCTCGTGCATGTTCCGGAGTGTCAAGGTAGATGACACTCTCTCCGCTAAGTAGCTGGATCGCGTCTCCGGGGTGTCGAGGTAAGGGTAGCACGGAAAAAGATGTTGCTGCTGCTGTGGTGCTACCGGCCGTGGCCTAGTCTCCGAGGTCCTCTCCCTCACTCGACGGGGTCCTCTCCCCAACCTAGGTTTCTCCACTGCCACGACCGACGCATTCTCTCCCTTCTTCGGCTCTGGCATCACCTCGAGAATCGTGTCGTCGATGAGGTAGGTCTGCAGATGGCGGGGTCTATCAACATCCTCCTCCTCCTCCTCATCATCGGAGTCCACCGTCACTACTGTCGGCTCTAAGGGCTCCGTCGGTGGGAGGTGCTCAGGAGCTGGAATCTTCATCCAACTCACGCCCCACACCCTCCAAGCTAAGCTACCGTCAGCCAAAGTCCTCAACCATTTCAGGTCGAGATAGTAGTCACGATCCATAGTGGGCACAGGGGTAGCTATAGGCACGTACTCCGAAGAAGCCTCGATAGAGGTTAGCTTTTCAGCTAACCGAGTGGCGATGGCGCCACAACTCAAGTACCGGAAAGAGGCAGTGGCCATCAAGGCAAGGGCAGCACAAACCATCGAAGGAGCATTAAAGACCACTTTCCTGGTCCGCTACAGGTTCAAGTAAGACATCAGAAGTAACACCTCATGGTTGTTCAGCTTACTGATATCCGGTCGATCATAAAGGAGGTTCGAGAGAGAACGAAGAAAGATCCTCAATTTGACATGCTGAACATCATTAATCAGCATGTTACTCGAGGTGGGGGCTGGTTTCCCGGTCAGACAAGGCATTAGGCGGCATACACCGCACTCAGCAGGGATATCGGTGATGGAGTCCTTGGGAGGCTTGGCCAACCCAAGGTGAGAAGCAAATTGGTCCATAGAAAGCAAGAAACTAGTGTTCATCAACCGAAACTCAACGGTCTGGCCAGCGGGGTCATAGATAAAGGAGCTCATAAACTCCAAGGTAAGAAAAGGATAAGAGTGTTTCCTCAGCCTATACAAACCCATAAGGCCCAAGGTCTCAAATATGTGACGGACATCCGTCTCTATCTCCAATTCCTCCAACAAAGTAGTATCTATACACCTCGTTGGTCTCATCTTGCGTTTTTGTAAAACTACAAAACGCTCTCGCTGTTTGAAATCAACAAAAACCACAGAAGGGTACTCCGGAACTGCGGGTACCACAGGTCCACTCCCTTCCCCCATCTCAGGTGGATTACCCCTCCCCCGTTTACTTTGACGAGTTCCTATGTTCAGTCTCGGCATCTGTTTCAGCATGTGACTTAAGCAACTTGCATAAACACGTAAAGCATATACTTCATGTAATTTAGACTTTACATACTCAGTTAGGCACTCAAATTCACCAACAAATTCGACATGTGAAGCACATAATTCATGCCATTAACTTTGAATATTCATCTAGGTACACACATTCACCAGCAGTCTCCCAAATTTGATATATATATAAACTCAGTTTACAGCTATTCATAAGCCACAGTTGTGAACGATTTATCATACTGAATACACATGCTCAACAAATTCGAATATCCTAGCGTGATTCTAAAGGTTGTTCCAAACACACTTCTAATCACATGTGAGGCATTGTTACTAGTTCATGGAAAAGAGTAACTTAGAACATATCATCATCACCCTTCAATATTATGAACAACTTAATTAAATTTTTCAGACGGTCTTTACAGCTGTAACAATTTTGGCATATTTTTCATCAATTATCGTCTCTATTATCATATTGAAGTTCAATCTTCACTTAAACAGTCATATACCACACCAAATTCCAATTATAGATCACGAATTTCCACTTGAGGCACTTTTAAGACGGAGTTTTAAGGCAACTTTCTAAGGTAAAAATCATCAAAATCCATCTTTCAACATGATATAAATAATAAATAAGACTCAATTCTACCATCTAACCATTGTAAAACAACCAAAAATCAATTTCAATTTTGGAAACCCTAGAAATTTCGGGTTCAATATTTGCAATTTCAAGTCTAATTTACAGCAATTAGTCATCAACAAACATGAAATGAAGGCATGTGAATCATATTGCAACTATTAAAAGCAACAATCTATCCATATGAATCGAAAATTTCAGATTTTATCCTTATTCTAACACATCCAAATAAATAAATCATGTAAATTAGGAAGAAAAGCATACCTTGATTGAGTAGCAAAGTAAAGAAACGAAATTAAACAAGGAAATCAACCCCAAGAATCACCACTAACCCAAGAGTAGGAGAGATTTTGAGAGGATTGTAGACTTAGGTTTTCGAAATATAGGAGATGAATGGGAGGAATAGAAAGAATAAGGGTTTTAAGAAACCTGTAAGTCTCACTGTACAGTAACCTACTCGATCGAGTGCCTAGGGTACTCGATCGAGTACCACCCTACTCGATCGAGTAGGAGCCATTTCGTCGAGTATCTGCAGGGAATCTTTCCACATCCCGACGTCATAGCTTCCTAACTAGATCGAGTGAGGTCTACTTGGTCTAGTAAGCACTCGCACTCGGTCAAGTATAGTTAAGTACTCGGTCAGAAATACGAAGAAAATTGAAGATACCTGCAAAACAACACCGCGTGTCGATTCCAAACTAAGTTCGGAATTCGGCACTAATTATCACATTCGGTCACGTTTTACAATCATTACTCAAGCATTAAGCATCGTCTCGACAAATAAGGTGTACGTCACATTACGCTACACAATTACCCAACTCGGTTTACTCACAGGAGTCCCTCATAAACATAAGTACGTCATTATATAACACTTAAACTTGTCTTAACATATCGCTACCAAACTCGCGTTCACAATAACATGAAACATGTAATTAACATTAATTCATTATTTCATATAACATATAATTGTATACTCTTCATAACAAATCAATCTATCCATGTTCTCCAATACAATTATAAGCAATTCATTTTACACAAATCGATTGTCATGCAGCGGAAAAGTTTCTACTAACTAATAAAGCATATATACATTACCATATCCTATGATTCAAATTATAACTCAACAATTCTATAACCATCATCATCGTACACACGACAGGGTTTATAGGCTCGTACATGACTACCGTCACCATCAACTTAAGCAAACACCAACATGTTCATCCTTCTATTATAGCACACCCATTCACATTCCCAAGCATTTCTATCGAATAGACTTTTGTCACGTATCTCAAAATCATCATACAAGCTCACTAATCATGCCAACTCTTCACTAAACACGGCCCAAATACAGCTATCACATCCTTATTAACGCTAACTAAGGCTCAACTACAAGTAGCTCCGACACAATTAGCATACACGTCACACATATACACACGGACTCCACATTCCCGTACCATGTGACTGGCTTAAGCATCATGGGGCCAAGATTTTGAAATGAGGGCGCCTACTCACCCAAAACCTAGCATCAGCTGGGGCTCCCATTACACATACACCAGGTTCATATTACTAGACTCCCTACGTTCATTATGTTCATTTGTTACAGGTTCTAAAATCGTCGCTCTGATACCACTTTGTAACACCCCCATATTCAGAGGAGCCTTAACTAGGCCTTCCTTAGCATATAAGGGCGTTACCATCTCGGTTGCCCGAGGGTAGTAATAATCAAATGTCGATAAAAGAACTATTATATTATATTACAAGCGATTTAAACCAACAAACGATATGAAAGATACAACTGAAAGACTACTCGCTAAGACTACCGAATATCGTGAAGACTCATCCCTTCCCAGACTCCAGCTATCAACAACATCAGCACCTGCTAAGACCGACTGCTCACCATAAGGGATCACGGCAGGCACATAACAAACAAACAACCACACAAGGTCAGTACTGAGATAAAATACAACAATCGCAACTATAATTAAAAACACAATACACGCTGCCATCCTCATACACAATCACGATAATCCAACCAACCTCGGTCACTGACTGTCCACCGGACCAGCCCTGCCAGTGGGGGACCGCAGCCGTTCCCACCTAAGCCCCGCTCATCATATCGAGCGATAACCCTGTCCATTAATGTGCACATCCCCTTCCGTGGCGAGTTCCACGAAGGGCGAAACTAGGGCGTCAAGCCACTCCCGCAAGTCACCCCACTCAGCCGAGAACGCATCTCGAGAACTAGAGACCACAACCACAATCACAATCACAGCCGTCACAATACAATTACGATATTAAACAACCACAATACAACCACAACAACCGACACGCTAGACCATCTACAGAAACTGAGTAGGCGAACCTACCTTTAAGCAACCGCAACCAATCCATGTCGACAAACAACATATCCAGCGACCAAGCAAAGCCTATAACCACAATACAATTATCTATTACTAACAAGCAAACCCTAACTGTAAAGAACAAGGACACGGATGATGATTATGACATACCTATAGGGAGAAACTCAGCAAAAGACCGCTACCCGACTCAAGTGACGCTCTCCTAAGGCACAAGGATCTTCAAAAGGCTTCCATGGAGGTTTTGAGGTGAAGGGAGGGAAAGAGGCGACTGAAGGATAGGAGGAAAGTGGCGGAAGTGATATGCGGATTTAACAAAACGCGATATAAAACCCTCGCTGAAAACTCGGTACTCGATCGAGTACCCAACATACTCGATCGAGTGGCCCCCTACTCGATCGAGTAACCTAGCTACTCGATCGAGTAGCCTCTACTCTATCGAGTACCACTCATAACACGCAACCCAAGATGGTTTTGGCACGCAATTCTAAGACTACTCCCGCTCCCAAGGTCAGTCAACGCTGGTCAAAGGGTCTCTAAAAGGGCGGGTATTACAATCTCAACTACAAGCATCGTCGAAAATCCCTCTGCATATATCAAGCCAGTTGACATTATGGGTATATGGACAAGTGAGGAAGATGATGAGTGGGGCAATGATGATATAAAACATAATGTTTGGGGAGAAGAAAGTGAAAGTGAGTCAGAAATTTTAAAAGAAGATGTGCAACATCTCACTCCCACTGGTAGCCATCCTAAGCATAATGTTTGGGGAGAAAAAAGTGAGAGTGAGTCCGAAGTTTCAAAAGAAGATATACAACATCTCACGCGCACAGGTAGGCACTCTAAACCTATAACGCAAGGCGTATTCCAGGCCATGGAAAATAAGGAATAAGTAAATAAGAGTGAAGAGGATACTCTCATTAAACTATTTAAGAAGCTAAAAGCAGATATTAGTATTTGGGATTTGCTTTGTAATTCACTTGAGCACCGCCAAGCAATCTTAAATGCCTTAACTAGTATGAGCGCACCTCCCGAAACAACCCCAACAGAATTAGCTAACTTCTTAATAGCTGAAAGAGATGCACCATCAATCACCTTTTCTGATAAGGATTTACCACCTAAAGGAGTACAACATAATAACGCTTTATATTTAACAACAATATGCAACAAGAAATGTGTCCCCCTCTCACTTGTGGACAATGGTTTAGCTGTGAATCTATGCCCTTTATGAACCGCCAAACTAATCGAGTTGTGCGTTCATATGATAATACGCATCGAGACGTGCTAGGAATATTGACCACTAATGTCACCACAGGACCAATTGTAAAGAAAGTCTCGTTCTTAGTAATCGATATCCCGGCTACGTATAACCTTCTCCTAGGAAGACCTTGGCTCCACGAACTTAACGCTGTATCCTCCACCTTATACCATAAAGTCAAGATGATTATTCAAGGATCCATGGTTACTTTAGATGCAACACCAATTAAGGTCGAGGCAACACCCAATCCTATATTGAAAGTTGACCATGGCCAAGAAGACTTGGACCTGTGGGGATTCTGCGAAGACATTCTCGTTCTTGAAGAAAATAAAGAGGGTAAAATGGAGGCTCCACCTTACTACCCAAATCTTATAGTCAACTCCATCATGAAAAGTAGAGGATATATACATGGTACAACTCTCGGTAAAACACCGAAATGGGAATCCAATCCGACACCTAAAAAAGAAGACACCACCTTTTTGGTTTAGGCTATCAACCATCCTCGAAAGAATTAAAAGAAGCACTGACTCGGAGAATGAAGGAAAAGTTAGCCGAAAAAGACACGAAATCTAATGATCAAACTATACGTGCATACCCACATACTTTAAATGGTTAATTTATTAAAGAAGGGGACTATTTTCCATACTACGGTTTTCCCGAGCCATTCTTTGTAGAGAAAACCAAGAAGGTAGTCCCAGGATTTGAAATATTTGAAGAGTGTTAGTTCTCGGCTTCGGAAGCACCTCAACTTCCCTTGAAAGTCTCGACAGAAGATTGGATGCAAGAAGCAAACAATAATGCATTTGGTTTACTGTTTGGGCAAGAATGTGAGAGCAATCTGAATCATTTTACCATAGCACTTCAATATGAAAACTTTAATCCCTCTAGGTTAATCACTCCTTACCACAATACTGAGCATCTGTGGTGCAAGACTTGGAAATGGACTACATTAGATGGAAAACAGTTCAAGATAAGTGTAGGAGAAGGGTCCGTCTTCAAAGAAGCTGAGTCTGAAACCGAGTCCGATGAAGGGTTTGAACTTAGATATAGTGTCCCTAGTAAGTCTAATATCGAGTCTAGTTGTAATACTCCGTATTTATAAGTCTTGGGGTACTCTATCGAGTAGCCCTTACTCTGTCGAGTAAGGGCAAGTTGCGAAATAAAATAGTTTCTGACCTGTTGGGTACTCGATCGAGTAGCTGGGGTACTCGATCGAGTAAGGGGGTACTCGATCGAGTACCTTGGGTACTCGATCGAGTGTCCGGTTTTACGGGGGTTTTTCTCGGGTTTTGTTAATTATGCGATTAAGGTATTTAAACATAGCCGTCATTGTTTTAAATCACTTTTGCAAAACCTAAAACCCTGTTTAAGAGAGAAAGCAGTCAGTTCATCTTCCTAATCGCATTCTTAGCAATTCCCGGAGTTCAGACGGTCAGTTCGTATCGTTGAGTTCCTTGCGTCGAGGGTAAGCTTTTAACATAATTTTTATAATGTTTTGTTAAGATTGGTTAAACCCTAATTTAGAGATTGGGGGTTTTGGTGTGTAGTTTGTGATGTGTAGTCTTTATGTGCTGTATGATAGGAGGAGAATTCGTAGAAGAGGCGTTTTGATACAATTTGTAGATACCGTCTGCTTGTTGTGCTTTCCAGGTAGGATTTCCTACTCAGTATTAGTCCCATAATGGGATATTGGTGATGTGCTGTAGTTAGTTGTTTGGTATGATGATTGTATTGTGTTTGTGGTTGTGACTGTTGTTGATGGTTCTCGAGATGCGTTCTCGGCTGAGTGGGGTCACTTGCGGGAGTGACTTCACGCCCTAGTTTCGCCCTTCATGGAACCCGCCACGGAAGGGGATGTGCACATTAATGGGACAGGGTTATCGCTCGTATGATGAGCGGGGCTTAGGTGGGAACGGCTGCGGTCCCCCCATCGGTGGTAGTCCAGTGGACGGTCGTATTGAGATGATGGGAGTTTGGTGTGTGTGTGTGTGTGTGTGGTTCATTTGTCTGTTTGCCTTATTATTGTTATCTATATTGATTGTGTGATTAGTACTGACCCTGGTGTTGTTTTGTAAACTGTGGTGATCCATTCGGGGATGGTGAGCGAGAAATTGAGCGAGTATTGAGATGAGTACGGGATATTTGGGATGCCACGACATGATGATAGGAGTCTTCCGCGTAGCCTTAGTTTATTTACATTTCGATTAGAACAGTCATTTGAGAATATTGTATCGCACTTTGGTTTGGTTTTGAGGATTGTATTTATTCATTAAACTATTTATAATAAATGTTGTTTCTGTTTTGTCTATTTGATTATCATACCTCGGGCGACCGAGATGGTGATGTCTTCATACCTGAGTGGTCCTGGTAAGGCACTTGGAGTATGGGGGTGTTACAAATGGTATCAGAGCGACGATCATGAAACCTGTAACCAATGAACTTAATGAACATAGGGAGTCAATTAAAATGAACCCGGGGTAAAAGTTGTAGGAGCTAGTGCAAAGGCTTGGGAGACGTCCTAAAGTCGCGGGGGTCGCCCTACAACTTTGAACCGGTCACATGGGAAAGTGTTTGTCGAGTCATATGTGTGCTTGGTTAACTTGTTAACAATGTGATGAAGTGTGTGATTGTTGGATGTTGAAGGAGAAGTTGAGAATGTGAAAGAAAAGTAATATATGTGTAGACTTGATGTTGGAATAACATGTTGGATGTTTACAATGTGGCTTTAATAGCATGATGAATTGATCTTGTTGATAGTAGAATAGATGCGTAGCATATTTATTATGTTATCATGTGGTTTTATAAAGTTTAGCATGTTAGTGTACGACGTAACATGCGGGTAGCTCTTACGAGTTAGTGTTACTCGATCGAGTGAGACTGACTCGATCGGGTGGGTTTTTGGCGATTTTGAGTCCAGAATCGAGTTTTGGGGTACTCGATCGAGTAACTAGGGGTACTCGATCGAGTAGGGGTCACTCGATCGAGTAGCCTAGATACTCGATCGAGTAGGTAAGAGATCGAAGGTCCGTTTGGTTTCGGAGTTTGGGTACTCGATCGAGTACGTGGGGCACTCGATCGAGTAGCCCGTTACTCGATCGAGTGTGTTTGGGAACTCGATCGAGTGGGTTCTGGGCATCGTGTTTTCGTGTTTTGAGGTTTAGTACGTGTGTTTATGTTTACCCTTTCTTATATAGCTTCAAGATGCCGCCCAAGAGAACTGCTTTGTACGCGAGAGCTGAGCTTATGACCACGGATGACATCGTTAAGATGTTAGAGCACCAGGATGCTCTTACTGAGACCCTGAAGAGAGTGAATGAGGACAAGGATAAGAGTAAGGAGAAGGAGGTTGATCATTCTAAAATCAGCCTCTATATTGCGAGGTTTAACCCGAAAGAATACAACGGAGTTGGGGAGCCTAATCTGCTGGATAGTTGGCTGAGAGAGATGGAGAACATCTTAGACTTGGTTCATTGCCCTGATGAGATGAGAGTGGAACGGGCTGCGTTCTATCTGAGGGAGGCGCGGAGGCAAGTGGTGGGATTGGTGAAGGTGAGTGCTAAGGAGATATATACCAACCAAGGCTTACCTGCTATACCTTGGAAGGAGTTTCGTAGGGCTGTGAGGAAGGAGTTCGTACCGGAGCATGTGAGGAGTAAGTTGAGGGAAGAGTTTGATAAGTTTAAGATGACCGCCGAGATGTCTGTAGCCGAGTACTACGGGCAGTTCAATGAGAAGTCCAGGTATGCTGAGGATATGGGTTTGAGTGAGGAGAACCTGGCATTGAGGTTTGAGAGAGGGTTGACTACCACGATTATGGATAAGTTACCCGTGGGAATCCTTACCGATGTTAAGGAAGCTTATGAGAGGGTGGAAGAGCCGAGAGGTGGTGGAGATGGCTCAGGAGAGGTCTGGTGGTGAGAAGAGGAAGTCTGAGAGCGAGGGTGGTGGCCAATCTAATCACAAGAAAGGCAACCACAATCAGTCTAAAGGATTTTCTTTTGGGTCTGGATTTAGTGCTGGGGCTTCCTTTGGGCGTGGCCGAGGGAGTGTGAGTAATAGTTGGGGAGTGACCTGCTTTGGTTGTGGTGGCGTAGGCCACAAGAGACATGAGTGCACGAGTGCACCGGGATCTTTCGGAGACTCGCACGAGCCGCGAGCAACAGACCGGGTGGATCATGGCCAAACCGGGAAGTCGAGTTACGGAGAGTGGAGGCAACCGCAATGGCGGTAATTCTTATCGAGGACACCGACGAACAACAACAACAATCAAGGGTCGGGTGCTAAGCCGACCGCATCGTCCAAGATCTTGTCCGGGGAGGTGGGCGAAGACCGATGTGGCAAGTTATTCATGATGGAGAAGAAGGCGGTGAGGAAGATGCGCACGTTATCAGGTACATTCCTTGTTAATGGTATTCCTACGTTTGTTTTGTTTGATTCGGGGGCTTCTCAGTCGTTTGTGTCTTCGAGTCATGTAAAACAGTTGGGTTTGAGAGTATATGAGTCCGTTAGTGAGCGAGTTTTCATACCTTCGGGTGAGTCCGTATCGTGTGGGAGGTTGTTTAGAGATGTATCTTTGATAGTTGGGCAAGTCGATTTCCCTGTAGACTTGCTAGAGTTTCCTTTTAACGGTTTTGAGATGATAGTTGGGATGGATTGGTTAGGAAAGTATAAAGCTAAGATAGACTGTCATCAAAAGAAAGTGTCTCTAAGAGGTCCAAAGGGTGTTAGTGTGTCTTACCGTGGGTTCCTAGTCAAACCCAAAGTTAAGTTGATTAAATTTGTCACCTTGAAGTCTTATCCGAGGAAGGGATGTCCTCGATTTTGTGCCATGTGAGAGATGACCGGATAGAGAGCCCCAGCGGTGGAGGAGATACCGGTGGTGGGGAGTTTGCGAGATGTTTTTCCGGAGGAGATTAGGGGTTGCCACCGAAGAGGGAGATAGACTTCACCGTTGAGTTGAAGCCAGGGACGGGGCCAATCTCCAAGGCACCGTACCGTATGGGTCCTAAGGAGATGGAGGAACTTAGGAAGCAGTTGGATGATTTGATAGAGAAGGGATACATTAGACCAAGTGTATCGCCTTGGGGAGCACCAGTTCTGTTCGTGAAGAAGAAAGATGGGAGCTTGAGGCTGTGCATAGATTACAGGGAGCTGAACCGTGTGACGATAAAGAACAAGTATCCTTTGCCAAGGATAGATGACCTGTTTGATCAGTTGAGTGGTGCAACAGTCTTTCCTAAGATTGATTTGAGGTCGGGGTACCATCAAGTGAAGATTAGAGAGGTGGACATACCGAAGACAGCTTTCACGTCAAGGTATGGCCATTATGAGTATGTGGTGATGCCGTTTGGGTTGTCTAATGCGCCGGCAGTGTTTATGGATTTGATGAATAGAATCTTCAGACAGTTCTTGGACCAGTTTGTAGTGGTGTTTATCGATGATATCTTAGTCTACTATAAGACTAAGGAGGAGCATGAGGAGCATCTGAGGATCGTGTTGCAGACTTTGAGGGATCATGAGTTGTATGCTAAGCTATCCAAGTGTGAGTTCTGGTTAGAGAAAGTTGCTTTTCTGGGGCATGTAATCTCTAAAGATGGGGTAGCTGTGGATCCGGCGAAGATTGAAGCAGTGACAAAGTGGGAAGCACCAAAGAATGTTGCTGAGGTTAGAAGTTTCTTGGGTTTAGCTGGATACTACAGACGGTTCGTGAAAGATTTCTCCAAGATAGCTAGACCGATGACAGCGTTGATGAGGAAAGAGAACAGGTTTCGTTGGGATGAGAGTTGTGAGACGGCGTTCCAAACATTAAAGGAGCGTTTGACCACACTCTCTGTCCTCGCATTACTGAAGGGAGCGAGAATTTTGAGGTTTATACTGAGATGCCTCGAAGAATGGGTGGGGTGTGTGTTGATGCGAGAATGGTAAAGTGATTGCCTATGCTTCTAGGCGTTGAAGCCTTATGAGGAAAACTACCCTACTCATGATCCGGAGTTGGGTGCGGTGGTGTTTGCTCTCAAGATTTGGAGACATTACCTTTATGGAGCAATCTTTAAGGTATTTTCTGATCACAAGAGTCTTAAGTACATCTTCACGCAGAAGGAGTTGAACATGAGACAGAGGAGGTGGATGGAGTTGATTGGCGACTACGACATGGAAATCATCTATCATGAAGGGAAGGCCAATGTTGTTGCGATGCTCCGAGTAGGAAGAGTGTACATTCCTTGTGTACGCTCTATCTTTGATGAGGCCGAGGGATGAGGTAGCGAGCTTTGGGATACATATGATGCAGAAAAGAGATGCCATGGGTGATATGACAAGACACCTGGAGTTTTATGATGATATTCGGGATAAGCGAGGCTTTGGATCCTAAGATAGTGGAGTGGAGAGAGAGGAGTAGAGAAAGGGACAGTGTCCCGGTTTTCGATTCATACAGATGGTAGTTTGAGGTTTGATGGTAGGTGGTGTGTCCCTAATGATGAGGAGTTGAAAAAGACGATCATGACAGAGGCGCATTGCACACCATATTCAGTTCATCCAGGTGGAGACAAGTTATACAAGGATTTGAAGAAAACGTTTTGGTGGCCTGGGATGAAGAAGGATACAGCTGAGTTTGTGTCCCGTTGTTTGACATACCAAAGAGTTAAAGGGGAACAGAGAAGACCACAAGGTAAGATTCAGTCTTTAGAGGTGCCTGAGTGGAAGTGGGAATCCATTTCCATGGATTTCCTTGTGGGTTTGCCTAAGAGTCAACAAGGTAACAACATGATTTGGGTGATAGTAGATCGTCTGACCAAGTCAGCTCACTTTGTTCCAATGAAAGATACATGGACTAAGGCACAATTGGCTATGGCCTATCAAAAGAACGTGCTTAAGTTACATGGAGTCCCTAAGGACATAGTGTCTGACAGAGATGCGAGGTTTATATCGAGGTTTTGGAAGGAGTTGCAGGAATCGTTGGGAACAGCTTTGAAGATGAGTACAGCGTTTCATCCTGCGACAGATGGACAGACTGAGAGAACAATCAAGACTCTCGAGGATATGTTGCGAGCTTGTGTGATGGATTTTGGTGGTAGCTGGGAGCAGAGGTTGGACTTGATAGAGTTTTCTTACAACAACAGCTATCACACCAGTATTGGTATGGCACCGTTTGAGGCTTTGTATGGGAGGAGATGTAGGAGTCCAATCTGTTGGGACGATAGTGCTGAGGCAGTGGTTTTAGGACCAGAGATGGTGCATGAGATGGTGGAACAGATTAAGATGATCGGGGAACGGATGAAAGCGACCCGGGATCGACAAAAGAGTTATGCAGACCTACATCGTCGGGACATAGAGTTTCAAGTTGGGGACAAGGTTCTTCTGAAAGTGTCTCCGATGCGTGGAGTTATGAGATTTGGGAAGAAAGGCAAGCTAAGTCAGAAGTTTATAGGGCCTTATGAGATCTTAGAGCGAGTTGGGGAAGTTGCTTATCGTCTGGCTTTACCAGCTGCATTAGAGAGAGTGCATAATGTGTTTCATGTGTCGCAGCTGCGAAAGTATATGAGTGACCCGTCACATGTGTTGGAGGCAGAGAGCTTAGAGCTAGATGAGTCCTTATCATATCTTGAGGTGCCTAAGCAGATTCTAGACCGAAAGGTTAGAAAGACCAGGAGTGGTGAGACAGTTTTGCTTAAGATCCTTTGGTCTAACCACGAGACCGAGGAAGCTACATGGGAGGCAGAGGATATCATGAAAGAGCGTTACCCTTTCCTCTTTGATCAGGTATGTATGGTTACGAGGACGTAACCTTGTTTCTTTTAGGGGGGTAGGAGATGATCGCGAGCAGTTTTTAAGAGTTTTGTACACCTTTTATATGTTGTGTCGGGATGTTTGTCGGGATAAGTTGGGTCAGCATCATGTTTTATGTTTGGTTGCTGAGTCGGGAATGTTAGGGGAGTACCTTTGTTTAGTAGTGGTTTGAACTTCGGGGACGAAGTTCCTTTTAAGGAGGGAAGACTGTAATACTCCGTATTTATAAGTCTTGGGGTACTCTATCGAGTAGCCCTTACTCTGTCGAGTAAGGGCAAGTTGCGAAATAAAATAGTTTCGACTGTTGGGTACTCGATCGAGTAGTGGGGTACTCGATCGAGTAAGAAGTACTCGATCGAGTACCTTGGGTACTCGATCGAGTGTCCGGTTTTACGGGGGTTTTTCTCGGGTTTTGTTAATTATGCGATTAAGGTATTTAAACATAGCCGTCATTGTTTTAAATCACTTTTGCAAAACCTAAAACCCTGTTTAAGAGAGAAAGCGATCGATTCATCTTCCTAATCGCATTCTTAGCAATTCCCGGAGTTCAGACGGTCAGTTCGTGTCGTAATTCGTATCGTTGAGTTCCTTGCGTCGAGGGTAAGCTTTTAACATAATTTTTATAATTTTTTGTTAAGATTGGTTAAACCCTAATTTAGAGATTGGGGGTTTTGGTGTGTAGTTTGTGATGTGTAGTCTTTATGTCTTTGTATGATAGGAGGAGAATTCGTAGAAGAGGCGTTTTGATACAGTTGTAGATACCGTCTGCTTGTTGTGCTTTCCGGGTAGGATTTCCTACTCAGTATTAGTCCCATAATGGGATATTGGTGATGTGCTGTAGTTAGTTGTTTGGTATGATGATTGTATTGTGTTTGTGGTTGTGACTGTTGTTGATGGTTCTCGAGATGCGTTCTCGGCTGAGTGGGGTCACTTGCGGGAGTGACTTCACGCCCTAGTTTCGCCCTTCGTGGAACCCGTCACGGAAGGGGATGTGCACATTAATGGGACAGGGTTATCGCTCGTATGATGAGCGGGGCTTAGGTGGGAACAGCTGCGGTCCCCATCGGCTGGCGGGTCCAGTGGACGATCGATATTGAGATGATGGGAGTTGGTGGTGTGTGTGTGTGTGTGTGTGAGATTCAAAATTTGTCTGTTTGCCTTATTATTGTTATCTATATTGATTGTGTGATTAGTACTGACCCTGGTGTTGTTTTGTAAACCTGCGGTGATCCATTCGGGGATGGTGAGCGAGATATTGAGCGGTATTGAGATGAGTCTTGGGATAGTGGGATGCCACGACATGATGATAGGAGTCTTCCGTCGTAGCCTTAGTTTATTTACATTTCAGTTAGAACAGTCATTTGAGAATATTGTATCGCACTTTGGTTTGGTTTTGAGGATTGTATTTATTCATTAAACTATTTATAATAAATGTTGTTTCTGTTTTGTCTATTTGATTATCATACCTCGAGCGACCGAGATGGTGATGTCTTCATACCTGAGTGGTCCTGGTAAGGCACTTGGAGTATGGGGGTGTTACACTAGTCTTCCTAGTGAGTCGGGGAATACCCCAATTTCTATCCAAGATGAGTCAGGGAATCCCCTTATCAATAATGAGTCTAGTGACTTACTTCTTGATGTACTTCTTTCTAAAAGTAATAAAGTAATTTTCAATTATTCTTCTGGCTCTTCCACTCCTTTTGATTGTTTAGTTTCTAATGATGACGAGTTTCCAAAATAAGTCATAAAAGCAATGAAAAACCAAGAAGAAAGAACATCAATAATTGAAGAAACTAAGTTAATAAATATCGGAACCGAAAATGAAATCAAAGAAATAAAAGTTGGTTTATCACTCAACTCGGAGGAACGAGCAAAATTAATAGATCTTCTCAAAGAATTTAATGATGTTTTCGCATGGTCATATAAAGATATGCCCGGCATAGATAGAGAAATCGCGGAACATACTATTCCCTTGTATCATGATGCAAAACCAATACAACAGAGACTACGAAGGATGAAATCAGAATGGGCATTAAAAATAAAAGAGGAAATAGAAAAGCAGTTAGATGTTGGTTTTATAAAAGTAGCTAACTACCCAGAATGGGTGGCAAACATTGTTCCCGTGCCCAAAAAGTAAGGAAAGGTTAGGATGTGTATAGACTACAGAGACCTTAATAAAGCCAGTCCGAAGGATAATTTCCCACTACCCCATATTGAAATCTTAGTGGATAACACTGCAGGCCATGCATTACTCTCTTTTATGGACGGTTATGCGGGTTATAATCAAATCAAAATGGCTAGAAATGACATGGAAAAGACTACATTTATCACAGAATGGGGCACTTATTGCTATACAGTGATGCCTTTCGGACTAAAGAACGCAGGGGCCACTTATCAAAGAACAGCTACTACACTTCTACACGACATGATGCATAAAGAAGTCGAAGTATATGTAGGCGACATGATAGTGAAATCACGTGATAGGGAAAGCCACACGACGACACTAAGAAAATTTTTTGGTCGACTCAGAAAATATAACGTTCGACTTAATCCACAAAAATGTGCTTGTGGCGTTACCTCGGGGAATCTTTTGGGGTACGTCGTCAGTGAAAGAGGAATAGAAGCTGATCCATCCAAGATCAAGGCAATTAGTAATATGCCACCACCAAAGACAGAAAAGTAAGGTCGGGCATTTTTAGGGCAATTACAATACATTAGTCGGTTTATATCCAAGCTTACCATGGTTTGTGAACCAATTTTTAAGAAGCTCAAGAAAGGGGCGTCCCCTGAATGGGATGAGAAATTTCAGGAATCTTTCGAAAGAGTAAAAAAATATTTAGAAAATCCTCCAATCTTGGTCCCTTCTAGACCAGGAACACCACTCCTATTATATCTGACTGTTACGGAGGAAGCCATGGAGGCAATGTTAGCACAAGTTCAAGAAGGGCAGGAGAAGGCTATATATTATTTAAGTAAAAAATTTCTCGAATACGAAACCAAGTATTCCCCCATCGAGAAGACGTGCTTAGCACTTGTGTGGGCAACCAAAAAATTACGACATTACATGTTAACCCACACGGTTCATATCCTATCAAGAATGAACCCCATGAAATACCTCTTCGAGAAACCAGTACTTAACGGAAGCATTAAAAGATGGACCATGATTCTGTGAGAATTTGACCTAATGTTTATGACCCACAAGTCCATAAAAGGCAAAGCAGTCTCAGATTATTTGGCCGAATTCCCTGTTCAAGAGGAAAAGAAGGAAGCATACAACTTCCCAGATGAAGAAATTTTAGTTACCAATGACGAATCCTGGGAACTATACTTTGACGGTGCATCAAATCAAATGGGATATGGCATAGGTGTCCTTCTAATATCGCCGGATGAAGCACATACTCCATTATCAGTCAAGCTAGATTTTAGCGTAACTAACAATGAGGCGGAATATGAACCATGTATACTTGGTCTTCAAGCTGCCATAGCGTTGGCTGTGAGAAATTTAAGAGTTTATGGAGATTCATCATTAATCATAACCCAAATATTAGGCAAATGGAAGGTTCGAAGTGAGGGGTTATCGTTGTATCAAACATATCTCGAGAACATGCTCAAAAATTTTGAAAATCGTCCTCAATTCACATACCTATCTCGGGAAGAAAATCAATTCGCGGACGCCTTAGCAAAATTGGCTTCTATGATCAGTATACCAAATGAACTGGACAATATTCCACTTTGCATAGAAAGTAGAGAATAGCCTGCATACTCTATGGCCATGGAAGATACGAGCAACGACCAAAATCCATGGTTCACTGACATTTTAAATTATCATATAGACAAAGAGTTCCCACCAAACTCCGACATAAGAACCCAACGGGCGATAAAAAGGCTTGCGGCACAATATATCCACAGCCAAGGAAAATTACACAAGAAATCCCCACAAGGGATTTTACTTCTCTGGGTGGATGAGAAAGACGCTCAATGCATAATAGAAGATGTACATAGTGGGACATGTGGGCCACACATGAATGGTCGAATGCTTGCTAAAAAAATTATGCGAGTAGGATACTTTTGGTCCACAATGGAACACGACTGCTGCAATTATGTTAAGAAATGCCATAAATGTCAGATTTATGCGATTGTGCAATACCTTTCCCCGTCGTTGTTGCACAACCTCATGTCTCCATGGCCATTTTCAATATAAGGGATAGATATTATCGAAAAAATAACATAAAAGGGAACAGGTGGACATGAATATATATTAGTAGCAATCGACTACTTCACTAAATGGGTTGAAGCAGCATCATATGCCACTTTAACGCCAAAACATGTAGCTAAGTTCATCACAGAAAATATTATTTGTTGATATGGGGTTCCACATGAGTTAATTAGTGATCATGGTTCTCATTTTAAGAAGGATGTGGCTAGTTTACTAGAGCAATATAAAATTCAGCATCGAAAATCGTCTACCTATAAGCCACAAATGAATGGGGCAGTTGAAGCAGCAAATAAAAATGTGTAAACTATAATTGAGAAGATGACTGACAAGTATCATGATTGGCCAGCAAAATTACTGTTTGCTTTGTGGGGATACCGCACATCAGTTAGGACATCCACCGGGGCAACACCATACTCACTAGTGTATGGGATCGTGTGGGGAAATAAATCTGTATACTTCCCTTAAACTAGAAGGATTATAACGATTTAATAAAGATGATCTAAGGTCATAAAATAAAATACATAAACATAAGTAAAAGGATTTAGTATTAACCTTCGGTCCTAGCAAATATGGCCTAAGAACAATATCAAAATTGATATTCGCCTATTAGTTGTACCCAAGACGATCTGAGATATGCCCTTTGATTATGCTAGAAATCAATCTAAAATTTTATGTAAAATTTTATTGTCTTTGTGTTTTGTGATGAGAAAGAGGAGGCTAGGTCAAGAAAAAGCATTAGAGTAGAAATAATTCTCTACCTTTTTTTTATATAGACCGAAATTTGGAGTCAAATTAGGAAAGAAAAATCTCCCTAATTTTCGGCCAAAACAAACCGAAATAAGGAGTGAATACTCCTTATTTTTGGTCTTTCCAAAAATATATAATATGTGTTGAATTGTCATCTAGTGAGGATCGAACCCATGACCTCTTGGTATGTGTACCCTCACTATTACCACTATGACACATTCAGCTTGTTGATATTAAATACAACTGATTATATTTAACTACGAATAAACAGATTAATTCGTCCAAACTAACCTTATATATATTTAATTTAATTATAACTTATTATATTTAATTTACGAATTGATAGTTAATTCGTCTTAACTTAATATTATTTAATTTTCATTAAATAATTATCTCATCAACACATTGACTAACTTTTTAGTCATTTTGGGCATCAATGTAATTATATTTCTATAACCACATTTCTCAAATACATCCTATAGGTGTGACCTTTAGGGACCAGTTGATCACCGCCATCTGTATGATAATAACGTCAAACTTTCTAGTAAGCCAACCGTTATTAGGTAAACGTTAATCAACTGATTAAATATACGAAGTATACCCTTGTGAACCTGTAAGAGATTTACAAATGTTATCACACTAATTTGTGGAGGACACAAACTCCCACTTGTCCTCACAAGTGTATGTGCGATAACCGATTCTCATATCCTTTAAAATTTCTCCCACTCAATGTAAAACAATTTGCAAATCCGAATTCACAAAGGTCGTATTTTACAAGCGATCATTATCAAGAGTGGTTTTCCCGACTAGAGAGTAACTTAACTGATAAACGAATCAACATTCGAGCTTGGCCATGCATTTCAGTTACAACTCCTCGAGTGGCCCTGAGAAATAACTATACCGATAAGGGATGGATATTTTCCTCAACTCGAATCCTATGACGTAAGCACGTATGAAATGACCCAGAAAAAATCTACTTAGCCCCGATTCTGATGAGACCGTGAGAAAGAAACCAAAGTCACCCAAAAGCGCCTTAATCTCAAGAGACAGTTGATAGTCAAAAGAATCGACTCTAGGAACACAATGGATGTCCTATCCACGACCTGGCACCGAATGTTATAAAAACATTTAGGACTCCATTACGTTGTCACAAAAAGTTGTCCTACGAGGTATCGTCATAATCTCGCATCTCGTGATCGATCGTCAACCGTTTGACTTATGGCTCGTTGAACCCACCATCAATCGGTCGCACAATATAATAGCCGGAGTTATCACTCACATTGGCGATTACGGACCAAAACAAATATAATGTAATTGATTCACTTTGTGGCGTTCAATGTTGTCGATACAATCCACATGAAAAACAAAATATTATATATAAAACGATGAAGTTATAAATAGTATATGAAAAAGATAATGTATCAAATCCATAATCAAGTACTACAACTCCGAAACACGTTTAATTCCCATGGAAATAACGTGCCCTACATGCTTATCATAATTCAATGATTCAAGAGTAGAATCTGTTACAACACACTAAGAGTGAAGACGAACAGACATCGAGATCCGTTTGGAAGCTAGCATCTCACAGAACCGGTTGCGCATAGCTTAGTATCTCCTCCATAAGTCAATACCCAATCCTTAGTCCTCCGTAGGTACCTGGATTCTTTTGGTACCGACTCGCCATACTCAATGCATATGCCACGTCTGGACGTGTGCATATCATGGTATACATGATTGATCCTATAGCTGATGCATAAGGAACACGATTCATGCGTTCAACCCCTTCAGGCGTCGTGGGTGACTGAGACTTGCTCAACTATATCCCACACGTCATTGGAAGGTTCCCCTTCTTGGAGTTGGTCATGCTGAACCTCTCAAGAACCATATCCAAATAAGACTCCTGCCTAAGTGATAACGTCCGTCGTGATCTATCTCGGTAGATATGGATTCCCAAAATGCGCTGTGCCTCACCCAGATCTTTCAACTGGAAATGGTTCTTCAACCATTCTTTAACCGAAGAAAGGAGAGGAATGTCATTCCCAATCAAGAGTATCTCATCGACATATAATATCAAGAATACAATCTTGCTCCCACTCGACTTGATATATAAGCATGGTTCTTCGACCGATCGAGTGAAACCATACTTTTTTATCACTTGGTCGAAACGATGATTCCAACTCCGAGAAGCTTGCTTAAGTCTATAAATGGAACGCTTAAGCTTGCATACTTTATTAGGATGTTTAGGATCTATGAAACCTTCGGGTTGCACCATGTACAACTCTTTCTCCAAATAACCGTTTAAGAAGGCGGTTTTTACATCCATTTGCCAAATCTCATAATCATGAAATGCGGCAATCGCTAAGATTATCCGAATGGAACGTAGCATGACTACAGGTGCAAAAATCTCATCATAATACAATCCTTGCACTTGAGTGAAACCTTTTGCCACAATTCGTGCCTTATAGATATCTGGTTGCGCGTCTACAGAACGCTTTATTTTATAAAGCCATTTGCACTGTAGAGGTTTTACCTTATTAGGTAAATCAACTAGATCCCATACGTTATTCTCATACATGGAGTTCATCTCGGATTGCATGGCTTCGAGTCATAGCTTTGAGTCGGAACAGGCCATGGCACCTTTATAGGTTGCGGGTTCATTACTTTCTAGAAGTAAAACATCATTCTCCTCGACCATACCAATGTATCTGTCCGGAGGATGAGAGTCTCTACCCGACCTCCTAGGTTCCTCAGGAATATTAACCGTATCATCAGTTGGAGGTACAGCTTCCTCCATCTGTTCCTCGGTTGTTGGTTCTGGAATCTCCGACAGCTCGAAGGTTCTATTAATCGACTTGTTCTCGAGAAATTCTTTCTCTAAGAACGTCGCACTAGCCGCAACAAAAACTCGATGTTCGGTTGGCGAATAGAAGTAATGACCAAATGTTCCTTTTGGATAACCTATAAATTATGTCTTGACCGATCGCGGGCCGAGCTTATCCTCGTGTCTCCACTTGACATAAGCCTCGCAGCCCCAAACCCGAATAAAGGACAAGTTAGGTACCGTTCCCTTCCACATTTCAAATGGAGTCTTATCGACTGACTTTAGACGGACTTCGGTTAAGTATAAGAGCGGTGACAAAAAGAGCATAACCCCATAATGATTCAGGCACTACGGTGTGACTCATCATGGATCGAACCATATCAAGTAAGGTTCGATTTCTCCGTTCGGACACACCATTTAATTGAGGTGTTCCGGTGGAGTTAATCGTAGAGCGATTCCACGATCTTTCGGTGTTGATCAAACTCATTTGAAAGATATTCGCAACCCCGATCTGAACGGAGTGCTTTAATCTTTCTACCCAGTTGGTTCTGTACCCTATTCTGGTATTCCTTGAATTTCTCAAAGGACTCACTTTCATGCTTCATTAAGTAGACATATCCGTATCTACTCAAATCGTCCGTGAAAGTGATAAAATATCTATAGCCATCTCTAGCGGTAATTGACATAGGTCCACATACGTCCGTATGTATGAGTCCTAATAGGTCACTAGCACGCATTCCAACACCTTTGAAGGAAATTCGAGTCATTTTGCCGATAAGACATGATTCACACGTGCCATATGTAGAAAATCCGAATGAGGGAATAGTCCCGTTATCGACGAGTTTCTTTACGCGTTTCTCATTTATGTGTCCCATTCGACAATGCCATATATAGGTTTGATCTTTGTCACCAACCTTTAATTTCTTATTATTCATGTGTAATACTTCCGTGATTTGATCTAAGATATAAATTCCATTCATGGAAACTGCTTTGCCATAAATCATTTCATTAAAAGAGAAAATACAACTATTATCCTTTATTGAAAATGTAAAACCGTCTTTAGCAAGTATGGAAACAGAAATATATTCTTAGATAAACTGGGTACATAGTAACAGTTATTTAAAAATAACTCAAAACCACTAGGGAGTTGGATTACATATGTTCCCTTCGAGGCAGTAGCAACTCGTGCTCCATTCCCGACTCGCAGTCCACATCACCCTTTTCGAGAGGTATGATGTTCTTTAGGCCCTGCAAATGATTACACAGATAAGAACCACAACCAGTATCTAGTACCCAAGTTCCGAAACTTGCATGGTTAATCTCAATCATATGAATATAAGATGACATACCAACAGGAACGACGCGGCCTGCCTTGATGTCCTCACGGTAGACGGGACAGTTCCTCCTCCAATGTCCAGTCTTGTGACAATGGTGGCACTCTATGTCACCGCCCTTGCTCTTTGTCCTTCCCTGTGAGCCACTAGTCTCACCAGGCGCACTCTTACCGTTTCCTGGCTTCTTAAACTTTGGCTTACCTACAGCTAGGTCACCATGAACCTTGCCCTTACCTTTACTCTTGTTGTGAATCGTGAGAACATCCTGCTTCATGCTCCCACTCAATTTCATATCCTTCTCGGTCTGTACGAGAAGGGAGTGTAGCTCATGAGGACTCTTTTTCAAGTCATTCATGTAGTAGTTCGCCCTGAAAAGGGCAAAACCATCGTGAAGAGAATGAAGCATTCGGTCAATGACAATGCTCTCACCGATTCTACAATTCGGTGACTCAGTTTCTCGACATTCTCAATCATGTGAAGAATGTGTGGGCTAACCGGTTGGCCCTTCTGGAGTTTCACATCAAAGAAGCGACAGGTATGCTCATATGTAACGATTCTCGGTGCCTTTGAGAACTCGTTAGTGAGCGTGGTGAAAATCTTGTTTGCACCTTGGGCAATGAAGCGTCTCTGCAAATTGGTTTCCATTGCAAAGATGAGTACGTTCTTTATCGCACCCGCTTCCATAACGAAATCACTATAAGCGAGTGACTCGTTGATTCCCGCATTTGGGCTGGGTCTGACCGGTATTGGCTCGATTAAATACCCGAGCTTACCGTCAGCGATGGCGACATTCCGTAGTGCCGCCTCCCGATCCCGCCAAATTGGACCCATCATTCTTGATCGAGTGGATTGATTCATTTGGTCCATGAACATTTTAAGCCGGGACGAACGATCTAGTGTGGCACTAGGCATTGGGATTGCGTTATTTCCACCCATTTGTTGTAACAAAAGATTATTGATAATAAGCGTGTTCTACACTGCGAAAGAAGAATAAAATAATAAGCATGCATCGTTTTTATTTTAAGTCTAATGAACTAATGTCATAACGCGAAGACTCAAAAACATTTATACAATTGACCTTCCTCAAGAATTATATAAATGACCCCAAGACTCAATTCTCTGTAAATTGATAAGCTAACCTGTTAGCTAATTCTACCGTTAGAATTCCTGGTCGATAAATTTCTGTAAATTCTATCTTTAGTCTATCATAATCACGAGAAACTCTTCGGACTATGATGTTGAGGTAAACTAAGTCAACACAACTACTTACCCAACGTAGAAGGGGTCATATTAGGCCTACCGACGAAGAAGGGACTCATAGATGTTTGCCCTTATAAAGACTAATCTCAATTTCCATTTTAGAGGAAGATCCCATCAACTATTTTTAATTCATTTTAAGTGAACTATAATCTAGCATGCGAGAATGATTTAAACTAAAGTGATGGCTTATAGATGATGACATCCGCATGTTCATGAAAACTAACATACAACTATATGAGTCAATTTTCATGCATTTTAGTAGTAGGTGGTTTGGTTTTAGGCGGAAAATGATGCAATTACTAACATGTTAATGAAAAGCAATAAAATGAAAAACGTAAAAAAAACAGTAAAAGTCCTAGTGTGGCCTATCCTATCAAAATGAACAATATATACAAGTTTGGAATCCATCCTTGGACCCGAGAAGCTTGTCTTGATGTTCCATCTTGATTCATGTAGCGGGAGTGAGCTTGAATCTTCATCTTTAGTCTTCTTTGAAATTACAATAATTAAAATTACATAATTGACCTATTAATTACATTCTAATTTCAAAACCCAAAACTAAAATAAAGGAGATTCGAGATCTCATAATTACATAAAAATTATGTTTCCTTCATTACGAAAACATAATTGACTAAGGCCACACTAAGTATTACAAATTACAACCGATTGCAAAATTAAATACGTAAATAAAATTCATTCATTCGATTCATTCAACATAATTAAAAGCATCAACTAAAAAAATTAAACATACATAATACAATAAAGTAATTATGTTGATTAATTTATCCAAACCACCTATTTAAATTAAATTAAGTGACAATTCCGCAATTAATCACATTAATTTCAATACTTAATCCATATTAAACTTGTAATATAAATTCTATCCGTCTAAATTTTAAACCGCTTTAAAATAACTCGGTATCTTTAAATTGTGAACCGATTCACAATAACTAATTGGCCAAAATAAAAATAAAAAAACAACCTTTTTTTTCTTGTTTGGTCTCGGCAGAACCAAATAAAAGAATTTTTTTTTTTATTAAAATCCCAGCTCTCGGCTGGAAAAAGAAAACAGCCATAAATTTTTTATTATTATTATTTATCCGGCAATAAAAAATAAAAAAAACTTTCCCCCCTTTTTTCTTATGCGGCAAAAAGAAAAAAAAAACAAAACTTTCCTTTTCTTTTTCTGATTCGGTAATCAAAAAAAAAATTCTTAAAAACCGTTTTTTTTTCTTTTCCAACGGCAAACCCTAAAAAATGAGCCGTCAAAAAAAAAAATATTTCCCTTTTGCGGCAATATGCCCTAATTCAAAGATTTTATGAAGAAAATATTTAAGTTGCTATTAGGACATGATTTAGCAAAAGCATTAACAAACATGATTAATCGTATATGCTAAAACTATATAGCAAAAACAAATTCTTACATCAATGACATGATATGATACTATATGTATTTTAACTTAATCTGCATTAAATCAAAATCTACCAATTCGCATATGATAATTTTAACCGATTAAAACAATGATATGATCTAAAAAAATTGGATATAAATCATGAAACAAAAGGAAAAACGAAAGAAGAAAAAAACAGGCCGAAAGATTAAAAAAAACGGCCAAAAAAAATAATTTTTTTTTTTTTGAAAAAAAAACGAAACCCTAATTTTTTCGAGAATTAGGTAATTGTTTACATACAATTTTTATGAAAATCATCAAGATTAAAATCGTAGCTTAGTGCTCTGATACCACTTGTGGGAAATAAATCTGTATACTTCCCTTAAACTAGAAGGATTATAACGATTTAATAAAGATGATCTAAGGTCATAAAATAAAATACATAAACATAAGTAAAAAGATTTAGAATTAACCTTCGGTCCTAGCAAATATGGCCTAAGAACAATATCAAAATTGATATTCGCCTATTAGTTGCACCCAAGACGATCTGAGATATACCCTTTGATTATGCTAGAAATCAATCTAAAATTTTCTGTAAAATTTTATTGTCTTTGTGTTTTGTGATGAGAAAGACGAGGCTAGGTCAAGAAAAAGCATTAGAGTAGAAATAATTCTCTACCTTTCTTTTATATAGACTGAAATTTGGAGTCAAATTAGGAAAGAAAAATCTCCCTAATTTTCGGCCAAAACAAACCGAAATAAGGAGTGAATACTCCTTATTTTTGGTCTTTCCAAAAATATATAATATGTGTTGAATTGTCATCTAGTGAGGATCAAACCCATGACCTCTTGGTATGTGTACCCTCACTATTACCACTATGACACATTCAGCTTGTTGATATTAAATACAACTGATTATATTTAACTACGAATAAACAGATTAATTCGTCCAAACTAAATTTATATATATTTAATTTAAATATAACTTATTATATTTAATTTACGAATTGACAGTTAATTCGTCTTAACTTAATATTATTTAATTTTCATTAAATAATTATCTCATCAACACATTGACTAACTTTTTAGTCATTTTGGGCATCAATGTAGTTATATTTCTATAACCACATTTCTCAAATACATCCTATAGGTGTGACCTTTAGGGACCAGTTGATCACCGCCATCTGTATGATAATAACGTCAAACTTTCTAGCAAGTCAACCGTTATTAGGTAAACGTTAATCAACTGATTAAATATACGAAGTATACCTTTGTGAACCAGTAAGAGATTTACGTGTGCATATCATGGCATACATGATTGATCCTATAGCTGATGCATAAGGAACACGATTCATGCGTTCAACCCCTTCAGGCGTCGTGGGTGACTGAGACTTGCTCAACTATATCCCACACGTCATTGGAAGGTTCCCCTTCTTGGAGTTGGTCATGCTGAACCTCTCAAGAACCATATCCAAATAAGACTCCTGCCTAAGTGATAACGTCCGTCGTGATCTATCTCGGTAGATATGGATTCCCAAAATGCGCTGTGCCTCACCCAGATCTTTCAACTGGAAATGGTTCTTCAACCATTCTTTAACCGAAGAAAGGAGAGGAATGTCATTCCCAATCAAGAGTATCTCATCGACATATAATATCAAGAATACAATCTTGCTCCCACTCGACTTGATATATAAGCATGGTTCTTCGACCGATCGAGTGAAACCATACTTTTTTATCACTTGGTCGAAACGATGATTCCAACTCCGAGAAGCTTGCTTAAGTCCATAAATGGAACGCTTAAGCTTGCATACTTTATTAGGATGTTTAGGATCTATGAAACCTTCGGGTTGCACCATGTACAACTCTTTCTCCAAATAACCGTTTAAGAAGGCGGTTTTTACATCCATTTGCCAAATCTCATAATCATGAAATGCGGCAATCGCTAAGATTATCCGAATGGAACGTAGCATGACTACAGGTGCAAAAATCTCATCATAATACGATCCTTGCACTTGAGTGAAACCTTTTGCCACAATTCGTGCCTTATAGATATCTGGTTGCGCGTCTACAGAACGCTTTATTTTATAAAGCCATTTGCACTGTAGAGGTTTTACCTTATTAGGTAAATCAACTAGATCCCATACGTTATTCTCATACATGGAGTTCATCTCGGATTGCATGGCTTCGAGTCATAGCTTTGAGTCGGAACAGGCCATGGCACCTTTATAGGTTGCGGGTTCATTACTTTCTAGAAGTAAAACATCATTCTCCTCGACCATACCAATGTATCTGTCCGGAGGATGAGAGTCTCTACCCGACCTCCTAGGTTCCTCAGGAATATTAACCGTATCATCGGTTGGAGGTACGACTTCCTCCATCTGTTCCTCGGTTGTTGGTTCCGGAATCTCCGAGCACTCGAAGGTTCTATTAATCGACTTGTTCTCGAGAAATTCTTTCTCTAAGAACGTCGCACTAGCCGCAACAAAAACTCGATGTTCGGTTGGCGAATAGAAGTAATGACCAAATGTTCCTTTTGGATAACCTATAAATTATGTCTTAACCGATCGCGGGCCGAGCTTATCCTCGTGTCTCCACTTGACATAAGCCTCGCAGCCCCAAACCCGAATAAAGGACAAGTTAGGTACCGTTCCCTTCCACATTTCAAATGGAGTCTTATCGACAGCTTTAGACGGACTTCGGTTAAGTATAAGAGCGGCTGACAAAAGAGCATAACCCCATAATGATTCAGGCACTACGGTGTGACTCATCATGGATCGAACCATATCAAGTAAGGTTCGATTTCTCCGTTCGGACACACCATTTAATTGAGGTGTTCCGGTGGAGTTAAGCGTAGAGCGATTCCACGATCTTTCGGTGTTGATCAAACTCATTTGAAAGATATTCGCAACCCCGATCTGAACGGAGTGCTTTAATCTTTCTACCCAGTTGGTTCTGTACCCTATTCTGGTATTCCTTGAATTTCTCAAAGGACTCACTTTCATGCTTCATTAAGTAGACATATCCGTATCTACTCAAATCGTCCGTGAAAGTGATAAAATATCTATAGCCATCTCTAGCGGTAATTGACATAGGTCCACATACGTCCGTATGTATGAGTCCTAATAGGTCACTAGCACGCATTCCAACACCTTTGAAGGAAATTCGAGTCATTTTGCCGATAAGACATGATTCACACGTGCCATATGTAGAAAATCCGAATGAGGGAATAGTCCCGTTATCGACGAGTTTCTTTACGCGTTTCTCATTTATGTGTCCCATTCGACAATGCCATATATAGGTTTGATCTTTGTCACCAACCTTTAATTTCTTATTATTCATGTGTAATACTTCCGTGATTTGATCTAAGATATAAATTCCATTCATGGAAACTGCTTTGCCATAAATCATTTCATTAAAAGAGAAAATACAACTATTATCCTTTATTGAAAATGTAAAACCGTCTTTAGCAAGTATGGAAACAGAAATATATTCTTAGATAAACTGGGTACATAGTAATGTGATTATTTAAAAATAACTCAAAACCACTAGGGAGTTGGATTACATATGTTCCCTTCGAGGCAGTAGCAACTCGTGCTCCATTCCCGACTCGCAGGTCCACATCACCCTTTTCGAGAGGTATGATGTTCTTTAGGCCCTGCAAATGATTACACAGATAAGAACCACAACCAGTATCTAGTACCCAAGTTCCGAAACTTGCATGGTTAATCTCAATCATATGAATATAAGATGACATACCAACAGGAACGACGCGGCCTGCCTTGATGTCCTCACGGTAGACGGGACAGTTCCTCCTCCAATGTCCAGTCTTGTGACAATGGTGGCACTCTATGTCACCGCCCTTGCTCTTTGTCCTTCCCTGTGAGCCACTAGTCTCACCAGGCGCACTCTTACCGTTTCCTGGCTTCTTAAACTTTGGCTTACCTACAGCTAGGTCACCATGAACCTTGCCCTTACCTTTACTCTTGTTGTGAATCGTGAGAACATCCTGCTTCATGCTCCCACTCAATTTCATATCCTTCTCGGTCTGTACGAGAAGGGAGTGTAGCTCATGAGGACTCTTTTTCAAGTCATTCATGTAGTAGTTCGCCCGAAAAGGGCAAAACCATCGTGAAGAGAATGAAGCATTCGGTCAATGACAATGCTCTCACCGATTCTACAATTCAGTGACTCCAGTTTCTCGACATTCTCAATCATGTGAAGAATGTGTGGGCTAACCGGTTGGCCCTTCCGGGAGTTTCACATCAAAGAAGCGACAGGTATGCTCATATGTAACGATTCTCGGTGCCTTTGAGAACTCGTTAGTGAGCGTGGTGAAAATCTTGTTTGCACCTTGGGCAATGAAGCGTCTCCGCAAATTGGTTTCCATTGCAAAGATGAGTACGTTCTTTATCGCACCCGCTTCCATAACGAAATCACTATAAGCGAGTGACTCGTTGATTCCGCATTTGGGCCTGGTTGACCGGTATTGGCTCGATTAAATACCCGAGCTTACCGTCGCAGTGGCAGCATTCCGTAGTGCCGCCTCCCGATCCGCAAAATTGGACCCATCATTCTTGATCGAGTGGATTGATTCATTTGGTCCATGAACATTTTAAGCGAGGACGAACGATCTAGTGTGGCACTAGGCATTGGGATTGCGTTATTTCCACCCATTTGTTGTAACATGATTATTGATAATAAGCGTGTTCTACCTTTGCGAAAGAAGAATAAAATAATAAGCATGCATCGTTTTTATTTTAAGTCTAATGAACTAATGTCATAACGCGAAGACTCAAAAACATTTATACAATTGACCTTCCTCAAGAATTATATAAATGACCCCAAGACTCAATTCTCTGTAAATTGATAAGCTAACCTGTTAGCTAATTCTACCGTTAGAATTCCTGGTCGATAAATTTCTGTAAATTCTATCTTTAGTCTATCATAATCACGAGAAACTCTTCGGACTATGATGTTGAGGTAAACTAAGTCAACACAACTACTTACCCAACGTAGAAGGGGTCATATTAGGCCTACCGACGAAGAAGGGACTCATAGATGTTTGCCCTTATAAAGACTAATCTCAATTTCCATTTTAGAGGAAGATCCCATCAACTATTTTTAATTCATTTTAAGTGAACTATAATCTAGCATGCGAGAATGATTTAAACTAAAGTGATGGCTTATAGACAGTGACATCTGCATGTTCATGAAAACTAACATACAACTATATGAGTCAATTTTCATGCATTTTAGTAGTAGGTGGTTTGGTTTTAGGCGGAAAATGATGCAATTACTAACATGTTAATGAAAAGCAATAAAATGAAAAACGTAAAAAAAACAGTAAAAGTCCTAGTGTGGCCTATCCTATCAAAATGAACAATATATACAAGTTTGGAATCCATCCTTGGACCCGAGAAGCTTGTCTTGATGTTCCATCTTGATTCATGTAGCGGGAGTGAGCTTGAATCTTCATCTTTAGTCTTCTTTGAAATTACAATAATTAAAATTACATAATTGACCTATTAATTACATTCTAATTTCAAAACCCAAAACTAAAATAAAGGAGATTCGAGATCTCATAATTACATAAAAATTATGTTTCCTTCATTACGAAAACATAATTGACTAAGGCCACACTAAGTATTACAAATTACAACCGATTGCAAAATTAAATACGTAAATAAAATTCATTCATTCGATTCATTCAACATAATTAAAAGCATCAACTAAAAAAATTAAACATACATAATACAATAAAGTAATTATGTTGATTAATTTATCCAAACCACCTATTTAAATTAAATTAAGTGACAATTCATAATTAATCACATTAATTTCAATACTTAATCCATATTAAACTTGTAATATAAATTCTATCCGTCTAAATTTTAAACCGCTTTAAAATAACTCGGTATCTTTAAATTGTGAACCGATTCACAATAACTAATTGGCCAAAATAAAAATAAAAAAACAACCTTTTTTTTCTTGTTTGGTCTCGGCAGAACCAAATAAAAGAATTTTTTTTTTTATTAAAATCCCAGCTCTCGGCTGGAAAAAGAAAACAGCCATAAATTTTTTATTATTATTATTTATCCGGCAATAAAAAATAAAAAAAACTTTCCCCCCTTTTTTCTTATGCGGCAAAAAGAAAAAAAAAACAAAACTTTCCTTTTCTTTTTCTGATTCGGTAATCAAAAAAAAAATTCTTAAAAACCGTTTTTTTTTCTTTTCCAACGGCAAACCCTAAAAAATGAGCCGTCAAAAAAAAAAATATTTCCCTTTTGCGGCAATATGCCCTAATTCAAAGATTTTATGAAGAAAATATTTAAGTTGCTATTAGGACATGATTTAGCAAAAGCATTAACAAACATGATTAATCGTATATGCTAAAACTATATAGCAAAAACAAATTCTTACATCAATGACATGATATGATACTATATGTATTTTAACTTAATCTGCATTAAATCAAAATCTACCAATTCGCATATGATAATTTTAACCGATTAAAACAATGATATGATCTAAAAAAATTGGATATAAATCATCAAACAAAAGGAAAAACGAAAGAAGAAAAAAACAGGCCGAAAGATTAAAAAAAACGGCCAAAAAAAATAAATTTTTTTTTTCAGCCGAAAAAAAAACGAAACCCTAATTTTTTCGAGAATTAGGTAATTGTTTACATACAATTTTTATGAAAATCATCAAGATTAAAATCGTAGCTTAGTGCTCTGATACCACTTGTGGGAAATAAATCTGTATACTTCCCTTAAACTAGAAGGATTATAACGATTTAATAAAGATGATCTAAGGTCATAAAATAAAATACATAAACATAAGTAAAAAGATTTAGAATTAACCTTCGGTCCTAGCAAATATGGCCTAAGAACAATATCAAAATTGATATTCGCCTATTAGTTGCACCCAAGACGATCTGAGATATACCCTTTGATTATGCTAGAAATCAATCTAAAATTTTCTGTAAAATTTTATTGTCTTTGTGTTTTGTGATGAGAAAGACGAGACTAGGTCAAGAAAAAGCATTAGAGTAGAAATAATTCTCTACCTTTCTTTTATATAGACTGAAATTTGGAGTCAAATTAGGAAAGAAAAATCTCCCTAATTTTCGGCCAAAACAAACCGAAATAAGGAGTGAATACTCCTTATTTTTGGTCTTTCCAAAAATATATAATATGTGTTGAATTGTCATCTAGTGAGGATCAAACCCATGACCTCTTGGTATGTGTACCCTCACTATTACCACTATGACACATTCAACTTGTTGATATTAAATACAACTGATTATATTTAACTACGAATAAACAGATTAATTCGTCCAAACTAAATTTATATATATTTAATTTAAATATAACTTATTATATTTAATTTACGAATTGACAGTTAATTCGTCTTAACTTAATATTATTTAATTTTCATTAAATAATTATCTCATCAACACATTGACTAACTTTTTAGTCATTTTGGGCATCAATGTAGTTATATTTCTATAACCACATTTCTCAAATACATCCTATAGGTGTGACCTTTAGGGACCAGTTGATCACCGCCATCTGTATGATAATAACGTCAAACTTTCTAGCAAGTCAACCGTTATTAGGTAAACGTTAATCAACTGATTAAATATACGAAGTATACCTTTGTGAACCAGTAAGAGATTTACAAATGTTATCACACTAATTTGTGGAGGACACAAGCTCCAACAGATGGAAGTCGTACTCCCAATAGAGATTGAAATTCCTTCCCTTAGAATCGCCTTAGAGAGTCAAATACCAGAAGTTGATTGCGTACAGTCTCGATATGAAGAGTTGCTTCTACTAGATGAAAAAAGACTATCAGCTTTGAATCAAGTTCAATTGTATCAGCGACGGATTTCTCGTTCTTTTAATAAAAAGGTGAAGCCTCGCAATTTAAGGGAAGGAGACTTGGTGCTTAAAGAAGTACGAGCACCTGTAAGAGACCCTAGAGGAAAGTTCAAACCAAACTGGGCAGGGCCATATATTATTCAAAAAATTCTACGTGGCGGGGCAGCGAAATTAACAGACCTTGAAGGGGTAGAACTCATGCAGCTAACTAATATAGACCAATTATAAAAATACCATGTTTAAATATAAAACGATCTTCAGATCTAGATGACCCACACCAGGTCGTTAAATAACGTGAATAATACGTTGACCCACACTAGGCCGAAAAAAAACGAACAAACAGTGACGCGCGCGAAAAAAAAAGTGAAAAGGAATTATACCCAATAACAAATCGACCCACACCAGGTCGGAGAAGAAATTGTGCGAGTAAAAGTAGCTCAAATCACGAATCCACAATAGATTTAATAGAATACTCTTAATTGGAAGGACATAAATAATTGGCAACTTGTCTCAAGATTCTAAAAAAACAAAAACAAAAAAACAAAACTCAGCTACATATTATTTATTTGCTTCTAAGCTCAAGAATAAAGTCCTAATATTTTCTAATATTAAATCATATTGCTTAATTAGCGGGTCCATCCATCGCTTCCCTTTTCTTTGTCCCATCTTCATCACCAGGGTCTTTCTTGCTAGGTTCATATACCTATTATTAAACATCTCTAATGGTGAATAAATTAACATTTTAATATGAGTTCTTTAGATCTAGTGCATGCATAACTAAATAAGAAATAAAATGAGAAAACAATGATTCTTACATTGTTATTTTCAGATTTTTGGGCACAAGTAAGGTCTTCTACCTTCACTTGTTCTTGAGCTATGATAAGTAATAGGATGATCCTCCAAGACTCTATATTAGGAGCCCTCCTTTTAATTGCACCCAAGATTTAACCCAAACATTACTACTAATGTTAAGTAGATATTATGTAGTAATGTACCCTTAATTATTACTACTATTACCAATACTACTACACTAGTAATATGTCACAAATATTAGTATATGAGTGGTTATTAAGGTTTTTGCATGTATGAAGGAGATAAGCATTTTAGAGAGAATAAGTAAAAGGAAAATTTGAGAACAAAATGTTCTTCTCTCTTACTCAAAGGTCCGGCCACTTTGCTCTTTTTAGAGCATTTTTCTCTTCTCAAAAATCACATGCTATGAGTGTAGGTGGTAGCCTAGTTAATAAAGGGTGTCATAAGAAGTTGGAGCATCTTTCCAACAACAAAATGACAAAACTAAAAAACTCAACCATCCTACTATTTGGAAGGTGCATATGAGTTATTTTGGTCCATTTTTGTCTTATAATATTTGTCCCACAAAGTCTTATAAGTCTTAAGTTTAATTATCTTACATAATTAAATATTAATTTGATCAACAACAATTATGTGACAAATTAATAAACATATATTCACTCAACTTATTGAGTAATATTTTATCATTATATCAACATATAATGGGTCCCGTAATAGCTTGTTAGTTAAATTTACAACCTCTTGTAAATGTAAATACCTAATTACCTCTACCTCTAAATATTTATAAAACCTCAACATAATTTAGTGAATTAATATATTAATCCACTAAATCGAATCTTATTTAATCACATTACAATAAGATATAAAATCCAACTCACATAAATAAGGGATTAATTAATCCGTATCGAATACAATTAATTAATTATTTATTTGGGTCTCATCCTATAGGTGTGACCTTAAGGGATCAACTGATCACCACCGTCAATATGACAGTAATGTCAAACTCTAGTTAGCCAATCATTACTGATTAATGTTGATCAGTTAATTATATAATTTATCATCCCTTCCGTATTATTATTATGAGATTTAATTATGATTTTAAATCATGTGATCGCACTATTGTTGAGGACACATACTCCAACAATCTCCCACTTGTCCGAGACAAGTGTGCGTCACCAATTCTCTTGTCCTATTACAATCTCCCACTCAATGCAAGGTGTCTTGCAGGTCGTACTTGCATTTGATCATATCTTGACTGGTTTCCTCGATCTGGAGAGTAACTGTCTGACCGGAATTATCTACCGTAGATACCTTCCGAGCGTGGCCACGCATTTTCAGTTCACTACTCCTCGAGTGGCCCTGAGATTTCAAACAACCCTGACAAGAGGGTGGACAATTCCTATCGCACTATTCCCTTCGTTTAGCCACAGATCATCATGACCCAAAATACACTCATTTGACTTCAATTACGACAGTCGTAGAGTATAAATCAAAGCCAATCAGAAACTTGTGCCAACTTGGGCGAATAGTCTCTAGTCAAAAGAATCGACTCATAAGAATACTTTAGTAGCTCTTGCCATGACCAGGCTTTATGAATTTCCAGAACTCTATAAGCGGTCACTGCCCGACAGAGTGTCACATACAGTCTGCCTACGTAATCGACTAGTCATCCCATATGACTCTATGGCACTTGAACTTGCCATCAATCGCATCACACTCTAGTTACTTCGAGACGTCACCTCATATAAGCAACTAGAGGTCAATACTATGTTA
Source organism: Silene latifolia (assembly GCF_048544455.1). Classification (NCBI taxonomy): domain Eukaryota; kingdom Viridiplantae; phylum Streptophyta; class Magnoliopsida; order Caryophyllales; family Caryophyllaceae; genus Silene; species Silene latifolia. Next base: position 437,737,362 of record NC_133538.1, on the reverse strand, counting down.
ATCCAGTTCACTTTAATAGGGTTCAACGTTGTCCATACAACCTATTTGAATATAACAAAGTAATAAAAGAGTTTTAATATAAAATTCAAACGATGAATGCATTATCACATATGTAAAATTGATACAATATCAATTTCTACATAATCTATAATCCATATTCCATTTTATATAATTGTACATTTCAACTCAATTAAAATTACATGACTTATCATGTTAAGCCTGTGAAAAGGCCTTTGGTTAGTAAGTCTTAGCAACACCTTGCACTCTTCCTAACCTTACAATATACTATTTCCCATTGTTATGTATAATGTTTATTAAAAAAACCTTTTGAGTACGTGTCTATATCCAATCTAGATATAGGCTCTCTTGCCTTAAATAACTCCCACTGTCCTCACAGTGTGTGGGGATAGGACCTTCGGTTATTGGAACGAACTACCATAGTTCCTCTAATTCATAAAACCGAATCTTAATATCATCCCTTCCTTCTTGAATATGACCTTATTGCAAGTGTACTCATTTTCCGTTGTGTATATCCCATTGTTCAAATGCCTAGGATGTTTCTAACAGATATCCTCCTTAAATAATATAGCCAATATGGTTCTCTAATCATCCATATGTGTTTAGAATGTGGTTTTTGTGTAACTCTTTCCACATAAATCCATCTCAATTCTAAATACTTAGCTTCATATCTTTAGTACTTCCTGAGTACTAACTAATGAACTATGTGGCTATATAGAGACTTCTCTTAAAGATTCGATTTATAACTTCTCGTCATACTCCAAGTATACGAAGGTCAAGAATGGTGATACATCTTAGCGTAATGAATTAATCCCTCAACGGAAGCATGTAGATTCAATTTCTACATGTTCAATACTTTTGAACTTGTCAAGATTCTTATTAACATAAGAATGTTCATTTAACGCTAATATCCTCTTAGAACTATCTTTATAGGTCTGGATACCTTAGAAATGTATTATTCTTCTCCTAAGTCTTCCATCATTCACAATGATCAATATGTCCCTTACATATAAGACTAGTAACACCACATTACTCCCACTAAACTCCATGTATAAACAGAACTATTCGACAATTCGAGAAAATTTTATCACATGATCAAAACATATCATTCAACTCCTTGACATTTACTTAAGATTTCTTCTTAAGTTCGTATCCTACCTTAGGATAGTTGCGATTATCAAAACTCATGCAAGATGATTTTGAAATCCAACTGTCAAATCATATCCGAATTCAATAAAGTGTTATCCGAATTCAATAAAGCGTTGTTGTTGCGTGCAAAACCCTTTGCTACCAATCAACCAAGCTAAGTAAACATCTTCATGTTTATGCTCATTTCGGACTCTTGTGCAGTTGAGACTAGATAAAGCATCTTAATAAGTAAGAAGGAACATCTTCCTACATCTTATTCTCAGTTTGTGGCTCTTGAACATTTCCTCCCACTCTGTCTTTAAGAAATAATCGTCTTTTCTTAATAGACAGCACCACGAGCGACAAACCCTTCGTTCTTGTGATCTTGTAGGAAAAATGAGCACATGTTTACTAAAGCTACAATTTTGGTACCATGCCTAACCATATCATATGAAAAATAGATGATTGCTTTAATCATGTTTTATATTAGTGGAAAATTTTTAAATGCCAGACAAATTTTATAATAGAAACTACCTCCAACTGTAATGTAAAGATTCAATCATATCATAATGAAAGTGAACTTGCGATACGATATCACACTCTTTTGGTGCAGATAAAAGTCATCACTTTATTGTTCCCCATTTTAACAAAGTAATAATACTTTGGTATTATAATATGTAGGTTTTGATACTTTTTAAACATTCATTGAACTTATTCAAAGAATTTCTCTTTTTACCTCATTAAGTGGATATCAAGTATCTACCTAATTCGTTGGTAAAAGAGATGAAGAAGTAATAACCTTCTCTGATTGAAATTGTATTCGACTATACACTTCAAAGTGTAAATAGGGAGAATATCTTGCTCTATTCATAATCCTTTTCCTGAAAAAGGTCATGAATTAACTTGCTTTGAATACAAGATTCGCATACACCAAAAGATTCCCAATCAAATGGTTTGGGAGACTAGTCAAAACTAGTTTTTAAAAGTGATTTTCAATTGATAATTAAGAAATGGTTGGGGTTACCAACATAAGTCTTGTATATATGACATTTTATTTCTAGTTTGAATATAATTACCTTGACTTGCATGGTCTCACCATAAATTTAGTCGTGGTATGTAAGAGTACAACGCTTGTTTTAATTACATAATGCTAAAACCCTTTACCTTTTGTGCAAAACTCAAATTATATTCTTATTTAGACATATTGTACATCATAATAATTATTGAGGTACATTTCTAAATACAAAACTAAAATGAGTACACTATAACACTTATATGTCCATGGATGAAATGGCAACTACCCTAGTTCCATTCATGTAAATATCTGAGTTTATTCTTGTTAGTCGTTACACGATAATGCCAACTATTATGACGAAATTCATAAATTTGTATCAAATACTCATGATGTGGTAATTGGCAAGAATGCAATGTCAATGTCATAGATATTTAGGAAGGAATATAATGGAGTCACACGACCAACTTCCTAGATCTTTACTCATTTGGGGTTTGTCTCTATTTAAGTGTCTAACACTTTCTCTTTCGAGCCTAGTTCTATCCTTAACAATTAAGATAGTAACTTTACTTCATATTGTTCCCACTCACTTAAAGAATTTCTACTTGATGAAGACTTATCTTCATATAAATTCCTAGTTAATCCTTCACAAGGGTTAACTCTATTGTAGTTTTGGTTAATCAGAATTTCTAACAAATTAATTTACCAATTTAACATTTTCATGTTCTTAACAACTTAAGTGCTTGATGACAAGTGTTTAGGTTGAGCAATAAAACTTTTGAACCATGTATGCATAGAAGATATAATCAAAACATATTTTGACTAATCATTACCTCTAGTCATATTTCTTCACAAGAAATCATACATAGGTATGTTAGGAATTTTAAGATGCTAATCTTATACAACATAGGACAACTCCTATGGAGTTATATGGAATAGAACGATTCCTATGGAGCTAGTCCACAATCTATGATACGGTTCATTTTTAGAAAGAGATTCTTTGTCGTTTAGCAAAAGTGGTTTAGCTAAGACTCGTGTTACAATCGAATGATATCGCAAATGAGTAGGAGTAATGAAATAGAACAACATTAAAAACAACGAAATGGTGGGAAAATTAAACATTCATCGCTATATCTAAAACATTTTAGCATGTTTTAACATTTATATAATGACCTCCACCCAATTATATAAACGATTCTGAGACCCAAAATTCATATTAAATCTTGGATGTGAGCATACGTGCCCTCTACACCCTTTGCTAATATAACCTTGGTGGGTTAACCCTTTTAATCGATTCTACAATTAGAACTCTCGGTCGATGATTTTACATTAAACTCATATTTAGCCCGAACCTTTTGCGGCTACGGTCGCAAAATATCTTCGTTGAGATCAACCAAATTTTCGAAGTTTAATAACTATTTATTACCCCAATCACCCAACGTCAAAGCAAGTACTCCGGTATAATATTTCAATACCGTATTATACCTATATGAAATTTAGATTCATGGGCTTCTACTATTTGGCAAGGCTAAGTCTCAATCTTTTAAAAGTAAAGGTCTTGTCAATTTATTATCTATCAATTTAAAGTGACCTAAAGTTGAATTATCGATAATTATAATTGACACGGTCGATTACTCGATATGATATTCATGTGTTGTTTATGGCGATTTGGCAATGCATGCAACATATAATGAAAAATGCATAAGCAATAAATAAATTTCCTAGTATGGCCTTCCTAAAATAGAAAATCAAATAATCTATTACATATTCGGAAACCAACTCCTTTGGTCCCTTGAACTTCATATGACACGCCTCCCAAGGAAAACACCATCTTGACCAGAACTCCTTTCCGAATGGCTCCGTCTTTAGGAAACTCCGGAATTACAAAATAATAATAAAAATACATGGCTATTCCTATTATACATTTGTAATAAAATTTAAATCTATTAAATTACAAAACGGTGATGAGAAATCACATTAAAATTACAACCAAATCGATATTCCCTTTCATTACGGGTAATACTGATTAAAAACTAAGGCCATACTAAGATAAAATTACATATTTCAAAATTAAATAAATAAAATATGACATTCAACAATAAAATATGCAACATTATAATATGTATTTATCATGCCAAATTATGTGCCAAATCGCCCTATTTAAACTTTATGTCGTATGTAATCCGGCTTTATCGATATGCGTGATAATAACTTATTAAATTCACAAATCAATACTTAAATCAAATTTAAGCCAAAGTTAATTATCCTAACCTTCTTAGGACTCAAAATTAGTCTTCACTAAATATTTGACAATAATTCAACTTGGTTTTGTATTATTGCTTATTTAAACTTCTTATAATCCTAATAAATATGAAATAATTCCCAATAAATCATAAAAATTTGGAAAAATTCGAAATAACATTTTTTTAAATACTGGAATATTATCAATATTCCAAAAACTCAATAAAAGTTTGCCCAAAAAATATGTATACTTTATTTCCCTAATAAATTGTATAAAATATAACTTTTACCATTTAATTCCAAATTAAACATAAAAATTATGGAAAAATCAAAATCAAAATTTGGAAAATTCTTAAAAAAATTTCAGAACCTGGAAATGGCAAAATTTCAACCAAAAATTTCGAATTTATTTTTATGATTAATAAAGTTGCCCTTTTATCGATTTTATCACATAAAAATCAATAATCATATTAAATCAATCAAAATTAATTATGCAACTTTAGATCTGATGTTCATATAATATATAAAACATTAGGAAAAAATTTCATGCCATAAAATTTATTTTAGCTATTTTTGCTAAAAATAGTCACTATTTATATCATTTTAACGATTAAAATTATAAATCATACATAATAAATCACATTTATCTAAAATTTTACATACACTCTGTAAAATATGTATGTGACATCATATTAAAATTTCATCGCCTATTTCGAAGTTTAACTATTTTTAGTCATTTTACCTCCATTTACTCCATTTTTATCTCATAAAAATCATAAATCATGCAATATTAATCACATTAATACGAAATTTTACATACAATACTTAAAATATGCATGTGAGGTCATACTAAAAAATCACGGCCAGTAGTGAAGTTTAACTACTTTTAGTAAATAAAAGTTTATTTTACTCATAAAAATGTAATTATTTCACTAAAAATCATTAAAATAAGCAATAATCTTCCATAAATCATCAATATGACCTAAAAATATTTTAGAACCAGAATGTATAACATACAAAAATTTCCGTGGCTTTATCCTTATAAATCACAAAATAACTAGTTTTAATTAAGTTATATTTAACTCGGAAAAACCAAACCGATTATGCATGCAACACCAAAGCTCTTGATGTCAATTGCTAGGTTCATATACCTATTATTAGACATCTCTAATGGTGAATAACTTAACATTTTAATATGAGTTCTTTAGATCTAGTGCATGCATAACTAAATAAGAAATAAAATGAGAAAGCAATTATACTTACATTGTTATTTTCGGATTTTTGGGCACAAGTAAGGTCTCCTAACTTAACTTGTTCTTGAGCTATGATAAGTAATAGGATGATCCTCCAAGACTCTATATTAGGAGCCCTCCTTTTGATTGCACCCAAGATTTAACCCAAAAATTACTACTAATGTTAACTAGATATTATGTAGTAATGTATCCTTAATTATTACTAATATTACCAATACTACTACACTAGTAATATGTCACAAATATTAGTATATGAGTGGTTATTGAGGTTTTTGAGTGTATGAAGGAGATAAGCATTTTAGAGAGAATAAGTAAAGAGGTAAAATTGAGAACAAAATGTTCTTCTCTCTTACTCAAAGGTCCAGCCACTTTGCTCTTTTTAGAGCATTTTTCTCTTCTCAAAAATCACATGCTATGAGTGTAGGTGGTAGGCTAGTTAATAAAGGGTGTCATAAGATGTTGGAGCATCTTTCCAACAACAAAATCACAAAACTAAAAAACTCAACCATTCTACCATTTGGACGGTGCATGAGTTATTTTGGTCCATTTTGGTCTTATAATATTTGTCCCACAAATGCTTATAAGTCTTATGTTTAATTATCTTACATAATTAAATATTAATTTGATCATACAACAATTATGTGACAAATTAATAAACATATATTCACTCAATTTATTGAGTAATATTTTATCATTATATCAACATATAATGGGTCCCATAATAGCTAGTTAGTTAAATTTACAACCTCTTGTAAATGTAAATAACTAATTACCTCTACCTCGAAATATTTATAAAACCTCAACATAATTTAGTGAATTAATATATTAATCCACTAAATCGAATCTTATTTAATCACATTACAATAAGATACAAAATCCAAGTCACATAAATAAGGGATTAATTAATCTGTATCGAATACAATTAATTAATTATTTATTTGGGTCTCATCCTATAGGTGTGACCTTAAGGGATCAACTGATCACCGTCGTCAATACGACAATAACGTCAAACTCAAGTTAGCCAATCATTACTGATTAATGTTGAGCAGTTGAATATATAATTTATCATCCTTTCCGCATTCTTATTATGAGATTTAATTATGATTTTAAATCATGTGATGGCACTATTGTTGAGGACACATACTCCAACATTTCTTTCTCTTCCACACCATTTTCCCTTTATTTTCACAAGTGTCACGACCTTTATTAGGAGGTCTCATCTCTGGTCTTTTTGAAGTTTGTCCAGATCCTTCTCATGTATCAATAACGTCAAGTTTTATCCTTCGTTCAGCTTGTCGGGCTCGTTCACGCTCCTCACTCGAAGGAGATGTCATCCAGGCCCTATAGTGCACACTAATATGTACTTTGAGGAACACTATGAACAGTCCATGTCTTGCACGTATTCCAGTATTGATACCAGTTACGGAGGTGATTCATTGTCTTTGGTTGTAACCCAGGCGGCTCCGTGTCTTTAGAAGGAATATGTTGCTTGCGCCCAAATTGTCGTAGCAAACGAGAAGGAAATATGAAAGTTGATTGAGAGAGCTCAGGAAGTCGAATATAGGTTATTGATGATCGGGGTGCAGTCATAGCAGGTATTCGCCACCAAGATATGGTCCAACGTATTGCAAACCCGCTACCCATAAACTCCCTCCAATAGCCAAGTGATTGCTCCTCTTTGATAATCTTTCGTCTTCCAACAAAGCTTTTAGGTTGATATGATATAGAATCGATATGACGTTCAATAAGCCGCATGTGTTCTTGTAGCCATATCTAGCATAAGTACAATTAGCAGTGGTTGAAGTTAGTACGTAGAGTAAAGACCCACCTCAGGTCAAAACATACAAAAAAAAGCGTGAACAGTGACGCACACCAAAAAAAACGCGGACAGTGACGCGCGCAAAAAAAAAAGCGTGAAAAGTGACGCACACAAAAAAAAAAAAAAAAAACTGACCGTAAACAGTAACGCGTGAGAAAAACGTGAATAGTGAAAAAAAAGAGAAGAAAAAAAACCAACTTGGAGTAACAGGGGGCTACCGCTAAACGGAGCCTCTGGATTATGTCGTAGAGTATCAAGACAATGAAGAGTTCCAGCTAATACCAGAGGCATATGAGAGCTATCATTTCGCATTTGTCTCACCACTTTAATTAAACAACCGTGACCCATGGTACTTGAGGAAGAGACAAACATATACCGATTCAGCAAGCATAATACCAATGCTCTATTCCTATATCGAAAATCAATGACAGTCATGGGATAGTTAGGGGCTGTAAAATAAGCATATAACCGACAAAGATTCACCTTATGACCATCAAGAAAGTTTTCTAAATTGGTAGTAACCCCTAGGTAGTCCCTAAAGTCTTGCGATAAATCTGATTCCAAGTTGGGGAGAGCAGGAGGGGATTGAAAAGATAAACCCATAATGGCGCTAAATTTTTCAGGCATAGGACAGATCTCGCGATGCCCAAATCGAAAAACATGTAAATCAGAATCCCATAATGAAGTAGTTGCTCGTACGAAATTCCATGAAATTTTACATGTCTCAAAGATTGCAACAGAGTTCTGAGCTGAATACCATTTACATACATCTTCTCATTTTCGGTCAAATTGCGAAGCTATACGTGTAGTCGTGTAAATCTTTCTCAAAATTAGGAGACATCTTGGATTGAATTAATTATGTTGGAAAAGAAGGCTAGCGTATAGAGCTATTTATACATGAGTCATGGATCTCCCAGAGAAAGATTAGGATTACTTACTCTCTTCCCAATTATACTTCTCTTGGATCATAAAATACTAGCAAACAAAAATAGCTTTGTTGTACTTTGTTTAGGAAAGTGCTGTTTTCTTTTTAAGACAACTTTTTAATAAAAGTTTTCCTATTTGCAAAAGGAAAGGTTAAAGGATAAATATTATATTAATTAATTTTACTTATCCATTGTATAATAAATACATACATAGAAAAGCACATCCAAATCTGTACTTTAGACATAATTTAGTAACAATGTGCATTTGTCATTTGTTCATTAATGTCTTTCGTCATCAAAAATTGTCAATATGTTCAAATAATTATTTTCAGTTTTGCTCAGCCGCGAAACTAAGCTCACTCACCCGCATGAGTTTTTATATATTTATTTTCACTTTCGCTCACCCGCGAAATTAGATCCCGCTCACCCGCGGAATTAATCAGAATCTAGCTTCGTTCACTTGCGAAGTTAAACAATACTTGTTTCATTCACCTGCAAGACTAAGCCATCCAGTTTGCGTTCACCTGCGGAATCATAAAAAAAATCTAGTTTAGTTCACCTGCGAAACTAAGCAAATCCAGTTTCGTTCCTTTGCGAAGCAAATCAATCTTGTTCCGTTCACCTGCGGAATAATAATAAAAGAAACCCAGTCTTGTTCACCGGCGAGGCTAAGCAATCCAGATTTGTTCACCTGCAAAGCTAAGCATTTAGGTTCCGTTCACCTGCGGAATCATTTTAAAAATCCAGTCTCGTTTACCTGCGAAACTAAGCAGTCTAGTTCCGTTCACCTGTGAAGCTAAGAGAGTCCAAGAAATCAGAAAACAGAAACAAAGTTTTGTTTCTCCATATTCCAGCTACTCCAGACGGGTAATATAAGAGGCCCAGGTACGTTTTTTAATCTTTATTTGTCTCGACTAGACTACATTGACCTTCGTCTTACTCAGATTCGGCCAAAGTGGAGGCTTCCCGAACCCATTTACGATTGGAAGAATAAAAGGATGGTTCCTAGAATTGAAATATTCCAAGACTGTTACTACATCCCCGAAGATGTACTAGCCGTAGTACCAGAGAAGAATGATTCGACCCCTATCCAAGATGGGAGGGCGCTGGGTCTCCTCTTCGGAGAAGAAAGGAAGAGGGTACCACCGAGCGAAGATTTGGTTAACATGATCCCTCGAAGTGACAGGTTCGATCCATCTACCCTCATCACTGATGTAGATCCTAAGAGGACTATTTCTGGATGGCGGAAAACTGTTAAATGGACTGGCAATAGAGGACTCCTCTTCAAGTTGACTACGGGAGAAGGAAAAATGTTTAAGCTGGATGATGGTTCCGAGTCTGAGTTTGAGTCTGAGTCCGAGTCTGATAAGAATCCTAAGTTTGAGTCTAAGGAGTCAGGTGTCGAAGCCACCCCCTCCCAAGTCTTTCCTTTCAATGCACCCCTTTCTAATTCTGGTATCCTGGGGCCTGTCTCGGGTACCTCTGTTGTCTCGCCACAGACCTCCGATCAGTTGGCTTAAATGTTAGGGCATTTCGCGCAGTTTCAAATTAATAATAATAAGATGAACCAGTTTGTTTACGACTTGTTTTATTTACACTGCAATTCAATTTTTGAAAATAATTGTTTTAGTAATGACATTAAGAATGAGGCCGAAGGCGAGCAGGTTGAAGAAGAAGAAGAAGAGGAGGTAGAACCACCTCCACACTTGGTTAGAGGGTTAGAAGAATATGACCAAAGAAACTCAGTGATCGAAGATACCGAAACTATAATGTGGGAACCACCCTAGAACCATAGGAGCTTAAGATAGGAACTACTTTAGATCTTGTTAAGAGACAAGGGTTCATTGACCTTCTGATTGAATTCAAAGATGTTTTTGCATGGTCTTACAAAGACATGCCCGGTATTGATAGGGAAATTGCAGAGCATAGGATTCCGATTAAACCAGGGTTCAAACCAGTAAAGCAAAAGCTACGCAGAATGCGTTCGGAGTGGTCTTTAAAGGTTAAGGAATAAATTGATAAACAGCTCAAAGCCGGGTTCATCAAGGTGTCAGAATATCCGGATTGGGTCGCCAATGTAGTGCTAGTACCGAAAAAGGATGGTAAGGTTTGCGTGTGTGTAGACTTTCGGGACCTGAACAAAGCTAGTCTAAAGGACGACTTTCCATTACCTCACATCGATATCTTGGTTGACAACACCACAAATCATGCATTACTATGTTTCATGAATGGATATGCCGGTTACAATCAGATTAAGATGGCCGAGGAAGACATGAATAAGACAACATTTACGTCACAATGGGGAACCTATTGTTACCCAGTAATGCCTTTCAGTTTGATAAATGCCGGGGCGACGTACCAGAGAACGGCAACGACGTTGCTACACGATATGATGCACAAAGAATTTGAAGTTTATGTCGATGACATGATAGTCAAGTCAAAGGAACATAGTGGCCATCTTGGGGCACTACAAAAATTCTTTCAAAGATTGCGAAAGTACAACATGAGGCTGAATCCGTAGAAGTGTGCTTTCGGGGTCACCTCTGGCAAACTATTGGGTCATATCATTAGCCACCGTGGCATCGAAGTAGACCCATCAAAGATAAAAGCCATTATGGAAATGCCCCATCTAGAGAACGAGAAAGAAATTCGAGGTTTCCTGAGAAAAGTTCAATACATAAGCCCTTTTGTCATGAAGTTGGCGATGATTTGCGAGCCGATCTTCAAGAAACTGAAGGTCGGAGAACATGTTATGTGGGATGACCAGTGTCAGGCCGCGTTCGATAAAATAAAGGATGTATTGTCTCCTCCACCAGTTTAAGCCCACCGGTAGTCGGGCTGCCGTTATCACTATATCTAACTGGTACGGATACAGCGATGGGGGCTATGTTAGCCCAAACAGTTGACAAAGAAGAAAGAGTTATTTACTACATCAGTAAAAAGTTCTTAGACTATGAAGTAAAGTATGCACCTCTTGAAAAGACGTGTTTGGCCCTAGTCTAGGCAACGAAGAATTTGAGACATTACATGCTTAGCTACAGTGTGAGTGTCTATGCCAAAATGGATCCAATCAAGTACTTGTTTGAAAAACCAGTGCTAAAATGGAAGAATGTCAAGTTGGACCCTCATGTTATCAGATTTTGATCTCAAATATGTATCTTTGAAAGTAATTAAGAGAAGGGCAGTTGCCGATTTCCTCGCCGACAGTCCAATCGGAGAAACAGAAGTCATGGACACTTGGTCATTTCCCTACGAAAACGTGGTACACGTTGAGAATGATATATGGGATTTGTATTTCGATGGAGCATCGAACTATATGGGATATGGAGTGGGAATTGTGGGGTAATATCCGTATAAGACCCTTTAAATTTAGGACAATAACGTTAATTTAACATGTGAAATATGGTCATAAACGAAATACAACAATAAAACGATAAAGATAAAGAATCAACCTCGGGTCCTTAGATGCACGGCGTAAAGAACAGAAATCAACAGAGATTTCCTCCTAATTGTTGCACCCAAGACCGTCTGAGACTATGCCCTTGTGCTAGAAATGCTTTCTAATTGACTTGCAATATTGAGAAAGCTCTTGTGAGGTTTTACGATGTGAGATCTAGAAATTTCAGAGAAGAATGCTCTGAAACCCTAATGTTTTGTCAAAATGATCGATTAGGTTAGAAAGGAGGAGAGGCTCTCCTTTTGTTCCTCCATTCGGCTAACCGTGAGCCCTCATGGGGAAGTGGGCTTCCACTTCCTCTTAATTTTAACTCGTGGTCCGGCTCGACAAATTGCTAAATGTATATGACGCGGTTTTTATTATAAATCGTCATCGGTTATCGGATATTAAAATATCAACTAATAACACGATTAGTTGAGTTATTAATACATGTCCGACAAAGACGATATTGTATAATTATATTCAATATACATTTAATTAAATATAAAATGCTTATATTCAATTTACGAATTAACTGCTTAATTCGCCTTAGCCATTATTATTTAATCCGTATTAAATAACATATCTCAACATCACATTTTGACTTATTATTAGTCAAATAACTCGGACTAACTGGTTAGTCAAAATTGGCATCTACATGACTGTATTTTCATACCGTCACATCTCTCAAACGTATCCTCTAGGTGTGAATTTTAGGGACCAGTTGATCACCGCCATCTGTATGACAATAACGTCAAACTTATCTAGCAAGCCAACCGTTATTGATAAACGTGGATCAACTGATAATAATACCAAAAGTATGCCCTTTGATCCTTTTAGAGATTTATAAGTCCTTGCACTAACTGTTAAGGACACCAACCCCAACAAGCTCCCACTTGTCCGTACAAGTGTATGTGCAATGACGTTATCCGCACTAACTGGAGGACACAAGCTCCAACAAACTCCCACTTGTCCGTACAAGTGTATGTGCGATAACCGATTCTCATATTCATTTAAAATTTCTCCCACTCAATGTAAAACAATTTGCAGATCCGGATCCGCAAAGGTCGTATTTTACAATCGATCTGTATCAAGAGTGGTTTCCCCGACTAGAGAGTAACTTAACCGATAAAACGAATCAGATCCGAGCATGGCCATGCATTTCGATTCTGACTCCTCGAGTGGCCCTGAGAAATATCGAGTACCTGATAAAGGCTGAATATTTCCTTCAACTCGAACTCCTTCCGATCTAAGCACAGCATGAAATGACCCAGAAAAAATCTACTTGGCCCCCTGTTACGGATGACCGTGAGAAAGAAACCAAAGTCACCCAAAATCTGCCTTAGTCTCAAGAGACAGTCGATAGTCAAAAGAATCGACTCTTAGGATCACCATGGAAGTCCTATCCACGACCGGGCACCGAATGTTATAAAACATTTAGGACTCCACGTCGATGTCACAATTGTGTCCTACGAAATATCCGTATAAATCGCCTCTGTGATTGGTCAGTCAACCGGTTGACTTATGGCTCGTTGAACCCACCATCAACCAACGTCACAAAATAATTGCCAGAGTTATCAGCTCATGTGGGCAATTAAGGACTAAAAAATATAATGTTCTTTCAGTTCACTTTGTGGTGTTCAAAAATTGTCGTACAATTCCACATGAAAAACAAAATATATAAATATCAAAACGATGATGTCGTATAGAGTACAAAAGGGAATGAATCTAATCCATAAAAGAGTACTACAACTTAGGAACACGTTTAATTCCCATGGAATAAACGTGCCCTTCATGCTTATCTTGTCGTAATGCTTTAGTGAGAGGATCTGCTATGTTATCATCTGTAGCAATCTTTTCTATCACTACTTTCTTTTGCTCCACGTAATCTCGGATTAGATGAGCTTTCCGTTGTACATGTCTAGACTTGTTGCTAGACTTTGGCTCCTTAGCTTGGAAGATGGCACCACTATTGTCGCAATAGATGGTGATCGGGTCATTCGAACTAGGCACTACAGATAGTCCATGTAAGAATTGACGCATCCATATCGCTTCCTTTGTAGCTTCAGACGCGGCATAGTACTCGGACTCAGTCGTAGAATCTGCTGTAACAGTTTGTTTGGAACTCTTCCAGCTGACTGCAGCGCCATTAAGAGTAAATACGAATCCAGACTGAGATTTCGAGTCATCTCGATCCGTTTGGAAGCTAGCATCTGCGTAACCGGTTGCGCATAGCTTTCGAGGGCCTCCATAAGTCAATGCCCAATCTTTAGTCCTCCGTAGGTACTTAAGAATGTTCTTTGACCAGCCAATGTGATTCACCTGGATGCTGTTGGAATCGACTTGTCATACTCAATGCATATGCCACGTCCGGACGTGTGCATATCATGGCATACATGATTGATCCTATAGCCGAGGCATAAGGAATCCGTGCCATGCGCTCTTTCTCTTCCGGTGTCTCTGGTGCCTGAGACTTGCTCAAATGCACCCCTGGAGCCATAGGAAGAAACCCCTTCTTGGAGTTAGTCATGCTGAATCTCTCTAGGACTTTGTCTATGTAAGACTCCTGACTGAGAGATAACATCCGTCGTGATCTATCTCGATAGATACGGATGCCTAGAATTCTTTGTGCCTCTCCCAGATCTTTCATCTGGAAATGGTTTTTCAACCATACTTTCACCGAAGTTAAGAGAGGTATGTCATTCCCAATCAGGAGTATGTCATCGACATACAATATTAGAAAGACAATCTTGCTCCCACTCGACTTGATATAAAGACATGGTTCCTCGACCGATCGAGTAAATCCATTTTCTTTAATCACTTGGTCGAAGCGATGATTCCAACTCCGAGATGCTTGCTTAAGTCCATAAATGGAACGCTTAAGTTTGCATACTTTCTTAGGATGTTGTGGATCGATGAAACCTTCGGGTTGTACCATGTACAACTCTTCCTCCAAAAAACCGTTTAAGAAGGCGGTTTTCACATCCATTTGCCAAATTTCATAGTCATGAAAAGCGGCAATCGCTAAGATAATCCGAATGGAACGCAACATGACTACGGGTGCGAAAATTTCATCGTAGTGCAAACCTGGCACTTGGGTGAAACCTTTAGCAACTAGTCGTGCTTTGTAGATATCTTGTTGACCTTCCACAGAATGCTTTATCTTGTAAAGCCATTTGCATTGAAGGGGACGAACCTTAGCAGGTAAGTCAACAAGATCCCATACGTTGTTCTCATACATAGAGTCCATCTCGGATTGCATGGCCTCAAGCCATAGCTTTGAGTCAGGACTAGTCATGGCACCTTTATAGGTTGCGGGTTCACTACTCGTTAAGAGTAGAACGTCATCTATGTCATGTTCCTCGACCATACCAATGTATCTGTCCGGAGGAATAGAGACTCTTCCCGACCTCCTAGGTTCCTCAGGAATGTTACCCGCAGCCGGGATTGAAGGAATAGGTTCCTCCAATAGTTGCTCGGTACTTGGTTCTGGAATCTCCGACAGTTCGAAGGTTCTATCACTCTTTGCATTCTCGAGAAATTCCTTCTCTAAGAATGTCGCACTAGCCGCAACAAAAACACGTTGTTCGGTTGGCGAATAAAAGTAATGACCAAGCGTTCCTTTAGGATAACCTATAAAGTACGTCTTGACTGATCGCGGGCCGAGCTTATCCTCGTGTCTCCACTTGACATAAGCCTCGCAGCCCCAAACCCGTATAAAGGACAAGTTAGGGACCGTTCCCTTCCATAGTTCATATGGAATCTTGTCATGACTTTAGACGGACTTGGTTAAGTATTAGAAGCGGTGACGAAGAGCATAACCCCATAATGAATCGGGTAATATCGTGTGACTCATCATGGATCGAACCATATCAAGTAGTGTTCGATTTCTCCGTTCGGACACACCATTCGGTGAGGTGTTCGGTGGAGTTAAGCGTAAGGCAATCCCACAGTCCTTTAGGTGTTGATCAAACTCGTGAGAAAGATACTCGCCACCACGATCTGAACGTAGTGTTTTAATCTTTCTACCTAATAGGTTCTGTACCCTATTTTGGTATTCCTTGAATTTCTCAAAGGATTCACTTTTGTGTTTCATTAAGTAGACATAGCCATATCTACTTAAATCATCCGTGAAAGTGATGAAATACCTATAGCCTTCTCGTGCGGTGATTGACATAGGTCCACATACATCCGTGTGTATGAGTCCTAATAGGTCACAGCCGCGCATTCCAACACCTTTGAAGGAAATCCGAGTCATCTTACCGATGAGACATGATTCACACGTGCCAAATGATTGAAAATCAAAGGCCGAGATAGCTCCATTTTTGATGAGCAGTTTTACGCGTTTCTCATTAATGTGTCCCATACGGCAGTGCCATAGATACGTTTGATCTTTGTCACCAACCTTTAACTTTTTATTCATTACGTGTAATATTTCGGTGGTCTGATCTAAAACATAAATTCCGTTCATGGAGACTGCCTTGCCATAAATCATATCGTGTAAAGAGAAAATGCAAGTATTATTCTCTATTACAAATGAAAAACTAAGTTTGTCAAGTGCAAAACGAAATAATGTTTTTCGAAAGACTAGGTACATAATAGCGTCATATAATGACAACTCAAATCCGCTAGGAAAGCTGGATCACATATGTCCCCTTTGAGATGGCAGCCACTCTTGCTCCATTCCCAACACGCAGTTCCACCTCACCCTTTACGAGGGGTTCGATGTTTCGGAGCCCCTGCACATGATTACACAGATGAGAACCACAACCGGTATCAAGTACCCAAGTTCCGTAACTTGCGTGGTTAATCTCAATCATATGAATAAAAGTAGAAGAGGATGAAGACATACCAACAGGTTTAACACGACCTGCCTTTAAGTCCTCATGATAAACAGGACATGTACGCCTCCAATGCCCAGTCTTGTGGCAATGATGGCATTCCATGTTTTCATTCTTGCTCTTTGTCGTGCCCGATGAGGTGCTCGACTCACCAGGCCCACTCTTACCCGAACCCGACTTCTTGAACTTCGGTTTACCTCGCTAGGTTTGCCGAGCTTTGCCCTTACCTTTCCCCTTGTTTGTCACAACGAGAACATCCTGTTTCAAGCTCCCACTAAACTTCATATCCTTCTCGGTCTGTACGAGAAGGGAATGCAGTTCGTGGGGGGTTTTCTTCAAATCATTCATATAGTAATTCGCTCTAAATTGCGAAAAACCATCGTGGAGTGAATGAAGCATGCGGTCGATAACAATGTTCTCGCTGATGTTACAATCAAAGGTCTCGACTTCTCGACATTCTCAATCATCGAGAATGTGTGGGCTAATGAGGTTGGCCCTTTCGAGTCTCGCATCAAAGAAGCGAGTGGTATGCTCATAGGTCACGATTCTCGGTGCTTTCGAGAATTCCTTAGTGAGCGTGGTGAAAATCTTGTTTGCACCATGGGCTATGAAGCGTTTCTGCAAATTGGGTTCCATTGCAAAAATGAGTACGTTTTTAATCGCACCGCTTCCATACGTAAATCATTAAACTTGGTGATTTCAAAGACTCTAGCCGTGGGACCTGGGTTTGCCGGGATGGGCTCTAATAGATATTTGAGCTTCCCGTCAGCAGCAGCAGCATTCCGTAATGCCGCCTCCCAGTCCGCGAAGTTTGATCCATCATTCTTTAGTCGAGTAGACTGATTCATCTGATTCATGAAGATCCGAAGCCAGGATTCACGGTCCAATGTGGCACTTGGCATTGGGTTATCAGTAGAACCAACCATTTGTTATTAGCAGTTTAAAAGTTCGTGATCTACACTGAAAAAGAAAGAAAAACAAAAAAGAAATAAGAAACTCATCGAGGTGATTTAAGTCTATTTTAAAATTCATTTTAACGTGTAGACTCTCGCACTTGCATAATTGATCTCCCTCAAGAATGATACAAGTGATCCCAAGACTCAATTTCTGTAAATTGATAAGCCAACTGTTTAGCTAATTCTTCCGTAAGAACTCTTGGTCGATAGATTTCCGTAAATCCTATCTATAGTCCACCATAGTCACAGGATCGTACGAGTGACCATAGTGTTGAGATAAAATAGGTCAATCGGTTCCAACTTACCCGACGTAGAAGGGGTCATATTATGCCTACCGACGAAGAAGGGACTCATTGGAGTTTGACCTATAAAGACCGTTCTCAATTTTTGTTTATACGAGGAAGATCCCATCAACTAAATTATAATTCATATTAAGTGAACGAATAACTAGCGTCTGCGTGAATGAATTAATTTGGGTGATGGCTTAAAAATCGTGTGACATGAGAATGTCAAAGAAAACTAACTCGTGACCTCTAAATGTGTCAGTTTTCATGCAATAATTAGGTGGTTTGGTTTTTAGGCGGAATATGATGCATATTATCGTTACGAAAAAATAAATAAAAGAATGCAATACGTAAATAAAAATTCCTAGTGTGGCCTATCCTAATAAAAAGAACATAAAACAACTTTGGAATCCACCGTTGGACCCGAGAAGCTTGTCTTGATGTTCCATCTTGATCCATGTAGCGGGAGTGAGCATCCGGTCTCCATCCTTGGTCTTCTCAAAAATTACAATTTAAAATTACAAATATAAACCTATTTATATTCTAATTAAAACTGTAATTACAAGTGAAAAATCCAAAACGGAGATACGAGATCTCAAAATACAACCAAGACCGTGTTCCATCATTACGGTAACACGTTCTACTAAGGCCACGCTAAGTTACAACTGATTGTAAAAATAAATACGTAATAAAAAGGCATTCAAAAGCATTCAAAATTAACGATAAATAAATGCATCAACTAAAAACAAATTCATTCGTGACATAATTCCGTAATTATGTTAAATTTATCCAAACCACCTTTTAATGATTAAAATTCATGTGATAAAACCGCTTCTATCAATTTAATTTTAATCTAATACAGATCCGATTACTTTAAATACGCTTTAAAATAACTTAATGGTATGTGTGTGAACCGTTTCACAATCATAGCGAGTGTACAATATCCGTATAAAGTACATATTAAGGCCAAAAGAAAATTTAAAGCAAAAAGAATAAATTTTCAAAGCTGCCAGAACAAAAATCCCTCGATCCAGGAACATTAGTGCTCGATCGAGGAACAAAAAAACTCGATCGATGAACCGCAAGTCGATCGAGAGGATTGCCAAACAGAAAGTGCTCGATCGACTAAGCGGTGGTCGATCGAGTACTTTTATCAACAAATCGCTTTCGATCGAGTACGAGGACATCTCGATCGAGAGGAGGGTTTTGAAAGGGTCGATCGAGTACAACAAGGACTCGATCGAGCAAAAACAAGACAGAAAAACCACTCGATCGATTAAAAACTTGCTCGATCGAGTACAAAAATTTCTGGAAATGCAAAACCCTCGTGAAACAGTTTGTCAAAACAAAACTTATTGCAATTATGATCAAAACCTTTGTAAAATTAAATCAACAAATTGCAAAACATTAACATATTGCTATAATGATCGAGTAAAATAACAATATGCAACGGACAATAACCGTATTAGCCGTGTAAACACAAAAACGCAACAGCCCAAAAAATTTTCTGCCGTGAGAAAAAGGCTGATGCCGCACGGTTTTTAAGACAAAAATAAGATCGTTTCAAATCGATTTATGAAAAATCACAATGAAAATTTACGTGGCCTCGCTCTGATACCACTTGTGGGGTAATATCCGTATAAGACCCTTTAAATTTAGGACTATAACGTAAATTTAACATGTGAAATATGGTCATAAACGAAATACAACAATAAAACGATAAAGATAAAGAATCAACCTCGGGTCCTTTGATGCACGGCGTAAAGAACAGAAATCAACAGAGATTTCCTCCTAATTGTTGCACCCAAGACCGTCTGAGACTATGCCCTTATGCTAGAAATGCTTTCTAATTGACTTGCAATATTGAGAAAGCTCTTGTGAGGTTTTACGATGTGAGATCTAGAAATTTCAGAGAAGAATGCTCTGAAACCCTAATGTTTTGTCAAAATGATCGATTAGGTTAGAAAGGAGGAGAGGCTCTCCTTTTGTTCCTCCATTCGGCCAACCGTGAGCCCTCATGGGGAAGTGGGCTTCCACTTCCTCTTAATTTTAAGTCGTGGTCCGGCTCGACAAATTGCTAAATGTATATGACGCGGTTTTTATTATAAATCGTCATCGGTTATCGGATATTAAAATATCAACTAATAACACGATTAGTTGAGTTATTAATACATGTCCGACAAAGACGATATTGTATAATTATATTCAATATACATTTAATTAAATATAAAATGCTTATATTCAATTTACGAATTAACTGCTTAATTCGCCTTAGCCATTATTATTTAATCCGTATTAAATAACATATCTCAACATCACATTTTGACTTATTATTAGTCAAATAACTCGGACTAACTGGTTAGTCAAAATTGGCATCTACATGACTGTATTTTCATACCGTCACATCTCTCAAACGTATCCTCTAGGTGTGACTTTTAGGGACCAGTTGATCACCGCCATCTGTATGACAATAACGTCAAACTTATCTAGCAAGCCAACCGTTATTGATAAACGTGGATCAACTGATAATAATACCAAAAGTATGCCCTTTGATCCTTTTAGAGATTTATAAGTCCTTGCACTAACTGTTAAGGACACCAACCCCAACAGGAATTCTCCTCATCTCGCCAATAGGTGAACACGTGCCCGTGTCCATCAAACTAGATTTCAATGTCACAAACAACGCCACTGAATATGAAGCATGTTTGCTTGGTTTACGCAGTACTCTAGACTTGGGTGTGAAGAAGTTGTTAGTATATGGAGACTCGTCCTTTGTGATCAATCAAGTGGGTGGGTCATGGAAAATTAAAAGCCGATGTTTGGCCCTATATCAAACCAGGATCGAAGAATTGGAAAAGTACTTCGAGGATATTCGATATGTTCGCCTCCCGAGAGAAGAAAATCAGCTTGCAGATGCGTTATCCAAGCTAGCTGTCTTGATCAACATTCCTGACCACGTAGACAATATGCCAATATGTGTCGAACGAAGATCGTAACCTGCCTATGTGAACGCAATCGATGATGCCGAGGAAGGTGAAACTGAACCCTGGTACACAACCATTTTGAAATTCATGGAAATAGGAGAGTATCCTCCCGACCTTGCAATGCGTGGGAAACGCGCTCTACAAATGTTATCCGCCCAGTTCATTAAGACCGATGACGGGTAATTGTACAAGAAGACGGCTCAAGGTGTTTTGTTATGATGCATCGATGAACCGACAGCTGAAAAGGTTATGGAGGAAGTCCATGACGGTGAATGTGGGCCACACATGAATACCCATATGTTAGTCTGTAAGATCATAATGCATGGTTACTATTGGACAACGATGGAAACAGATTGTTGCAAATATTTCAGGCACTGTCACAATTGTCATATATTCGCAAATGTGCAGCATGTGGCACCTTCTATGTTATACACCATGGCGTCACCCTGGCCATTTTCGACATCATTGGAAAGGTAAACCCATCAGGAACTGGAGGGCATTGTTTTATCCTTGTTGCAATTGACTACTTCACGAAGTGGGTAGAGGCTAAGTCTTACAAAGTGCTAAAAGCGAAGTAAGTAGCACAATTCATTCAGAATGACGTCGTTTGTCGGTACGGAGTACCACATGAGTTCATCAACGATCACGGGAAATATTTCCAAGCCGAGACTGCGGTTATACTTGAAAAGTATAAAATCAAACATCACAAGTCATCACCATACCGACCACAGACGAACGGTACGGTAGAGGCTGCTAATTAAATAGTTACAATCATTTTAAGGAAGATGTCTGACACTATAGGGAGTGGCTAGAAAAGATACCCTTCGCATTATGGGGGTATAGAACTTCGATCAGAACAACTACGGGAGCAACCCCGTATTACTTGGTATATGGAATGGAAGTGGTTCAACCAGTTGAGCTGGAAGTACCATCCCTAAGAATCCTGCTAGAAAGCCAGGTTCCTAAAGCAGATTGGGTTCAAGCAAGATATGATTCACTAGTCATGCTCGATGAGCGGCGTTTGAACGCATTGTACCATGTCCAACTCTACCAGAAAAGGATAGAGAGAGCTTTCAACAAAAAGGTGAAACCAAGGGGAATTAGTGAGGGTGATCTGTTTCTCAAGTCGGTCAGAGCTTTGTTACCTATTGACCCGAGGGGTAAGTTTAAACTAAATTGGGCAGGCCCTTATTTGGTAAAGAAGATTTTGTCAGGAGGCGATGTTCCGTTAACAAATTTGGATGGGAATGACTTCACCAATCCTAAGAATTTGGACCAGCTGAAGAAATACTATCCTTAATGACCTCATTCTCAAATGTTGTGAAATAATTTTTGAAATGCAAATGTTTTTAGAATAAGTTGTGAATTTTTAGTCAACACTACATGAAATTTTTTATGTGAGAACTACGGACTCGGTTTGATTTTGTTGTAAAGCAGATACGTGGACAACTCTTAGTAAAGAGTACAACCGAAACATGTAAAACAAAAATGAAATTTTTGATGCAGAAACTGGGGATTTCTGATAAATAATAAGTTTTTATTTATTCTAAATTCCGGGCGAAGCCCGTTATAATATTTTTTTTTCCGGGCGAAGCCCATCACACACAACTAAAATGGAAAGCGCACAAAAAGTAATAGTAATATTACATAGTAATGTCGAACACTACGCTTTGCTACCCTCAGTTGGGCCGCACACCCATCACGACGAGACGAAGTCTCACCCATCATCACTCGGGATTTTTTCTTCGGAGATCATCAATTCGTCACGAGGGCCCTATCTGTCTTCCACACTAGGTCGAGGACCACGTCTTTCTGCAAGTGCCAACCCACTTTCATTCCTTGGACCTAACCTGTAATACCCCGTAATTTGATAAGTATTTATAAGAATAAATTATGTAATTCAAATAATTAATTAAAAGGCATTTATATTAATAATTGCAAATAAGACGATAATTAATAATAAAGTAATAAGTGAGTCGGGAATTGGATATTGGACCGTAAGATGGGTCGTGTATGGGTATGTTGGGCTCATACTACTCGAGTAGTATTGATATAATAATAATAGTATATAATACTACTACTACTACTACTGATACTACTACTACTACTACTACTACTACTAATAATAATAATAATAATAATAATAATAATAATAATAATAATAATAATAATAATAATAATAATAATAATAATAATAATAATAATAATAATAATAATAGTAATAATAGTAATAGTAATAATAGTAATAGTAATAATAGTAATAGTAATAATAATAATAGTAATAATAGTAATAATAGTAATAATAATAGTAATAATAGTAATAATAATAGTAATAATAATAATAACAATAGTAGTAATAATAATAATAGTAATAAAAAATAATAATAGTAATAATAATAATAGTAATAATAATAATAATAATGATAATAACAATAACAATAATAATAATAACAATAATAATAATAACAATAATAATAATAATAATAATAATAATAATAATAATAATAATAATAATAATAATAATAATAATAATAATAATAATAATAATAATAATAATAATAATAATAATAATAATAATAATAATAATAATAATAATAATAATAATAATAATAATAATAAGTGTAAATCGATGTTGGGGTTGAGCGGTTGGTTGGACTATCTCTTTGCTTGATCGTTTGCTTTCGTTGGGTTTTTTGTGAAATCTATCCCTCTCTAAGTGTCGTCTTGGGTTTGCTCGGGTTTTAAAAGGGGCTTTGGACGATGTGGGTGGCTCTCCTGGTGACCTCTCCTGCTGGATTCGTTTGATTGTGTTGCCCCTTTGTATACTTAAGACCTTTTCCTCGAGGAGTAATCTTGAGTGTAGGACCGCTGTCAGACGTCAGCGCCAGGAGGAGAGTATTGCCAGTGCTATTCTTGCTTGGGGTGTGCCTGGTGGCAGTTTGCAACTCGTGCGGGCGACTTTGGATGAGGTTCCCCCTTCCTTTCTTGTGGAGGAGGATCTTGATTTGAGCGAGCTTAACCTTCGGCAATGTCGGAGGAAGATTTGTGATGGTCATTATCTTCTTCTTTGTGCGAGTGCTTTCTTCATCGTGTATTGCCCCTTACTCGATGCCACTCTTGTGGCCTTGCGTTAAAGCATCCTGTCGCCCCGCCTCCTTATTTGCCTCCTTTGTGCAGGGATCATCATCCTCAGGTTGCCTCTTAAATCGTGGTTTTGGATATGATTCGAGCTTCCCACGCGGTACATCTTGTGGGCGGGATGGTTTTCGTGCCCAGCACCTTATGGATTGTTTGAGTGGCGCTGCTGTGGCTATCTCTGATGATTTTATCACTTCTATTACTAGAGTGGTTAATCTTTTTCTTAAGGGCCGGTGTCCTCTTCCTCTAGGTGAGTACATTGCCAGCGCCCCTCTCACGCCACTTGTTAAACCGGGTGGTGGGGTTCGTCCTATTGTTGTTGGCACGGTCTAGAGACGACTTGTCTCTAAGGTTGGTGCTTTTATGGTTGGTCCTTCTTTATCTTCTTATTTTGATGGACTTCAGTTTGGGGTGGGTGTGTCCGGTGGAGGAGAGGCTATCTTACATGCCTTGAACAGAAGCTCATTGAGGCTCGGGGTCTTTGAGGTGGGGGTTTCTATGTTCTTGGTTGATTTCGAGAATCGTTCAACCTTGTTGATCGTTTGACCATGCGGGAGGTCCGCCGTCGTTGCCGGCTCTCTCCCGTTGGGTGGAGTTTTGTTATTCCAGGCCGGCCCGCCTTTTTTATGGAGAGCACTTGCTTGTGGTCTTGTCGGGGTGTTCACGGAGGTGATCCGTTAGGCCCTTTGCTTTTCGCTTTGGTTTTGCATCCTTTAGTTTGCAAGATCGGGACACTT
Organism: Silene latifolia; assembly: GCF_048544455.1. Lineage (NCBI taxonomy): Eukaryota > Viridiplantae > Streptophyta > Magnoliopsida > Caryophyllales > Caryophyllaceae > Silene > Silene latifolia. Next base: position 437,712,589 of record NC_133538.1, on the reverse strand, counting down.
TTGACCTCACTTTGCAGGCGTGGTACTTAGATGATGGCACCATCGTGGGTGATACTTTGGAGGTGGGGAAGGTCTTGGATTTGATTTTGGCGGATGGCCCTCGGTTTAGATTGCATCTTAATGTCTCCAAGACGGAGGTCTTTTGGCCTGTTGAGGATCCTCGGAGTCGGCTTCCGGGGGTTTTCCCCCCTTCTATTTCTCGGCCATTTCGTGGTGTTACAGTTTTGGGTGGACCTGTCAGTGCTTGTTCTGATTTTAGCAGTGAGATTGTGGCGAAGAGAGTAACCAAGACCATTGAGCTAATGGATTTGGTTGCGAGGATTGAGGACCCGCAATGTGAGTTGCTTCTTCTTCGAGCTTGTACTGGTATTTCCAAGCTCTACTTCTCACTTCGTACTTGCTCTCTTAGTGATTTTGGGTCTGTCCATCTTCCTTTTGATGCCGCTCTTCGTTCCGACTTGGAACGTATTGTCACCGCGTCGGGGCGGGTTTTGGGATTGGCGGTGGCGCCTTGCTACATTCCCTTTTCACTTGGTGGTCTTGGTGTCTATGCGGCGGGAGATGTTTTATTTTATGCTTTTATTGCGTCCCGTTTGCGATGCCTTGTTTGTTTGAGGCTAAGCTCCTCGGCCCTTCTGGTATTGTAGCTGCTGGCCCTGCTTTTGATGATGCCGCGCAGGTGTTTTCTGCGATTACAGGATCTGGTATTTTAGGTAACCCTAGTGAAATTGCTGCCCCCAAACTTATGAAGAAATTGGCAGATATTTATTTCGCGATGGTTGCTGCTGCCTCAGAGTCTGTTTTCTCTTTGACACCACGCCAGCTTGCTTTATGGCAGTCTCAGCAGGGTTCTCACTCCTCTGATTGGTTACGTGCGGTTCCTATCTTGGGATTGGGTCAGACTATGAACGGGAGGACTTACCGTAGTGTGCTGGGGTATCGTGTGGGTGTTCCGTTATTCACGGTATCTAGGCCATGTCCGGCTTGCTCTCGGGTTTTTTCTTTGAGGATGTTTATGGGGACCACGCTGTTTCTTGTCTTTGGTCTTGTGGGCGTTAAACATCGGCATAACCTTGTCCGGGACACTCTTTTCGACATCTGCTATAGATCTGGTATTACTGCGGGAAAGGAGGTTGATATCGGTTTGGTTGATGGACATGGTGGCTCTCTTCGTCCTGGGGATTTATTGCTTTATTCTTGGGACAGGGGGCGTGATGTGTGCGTTGACTTGACAGGTTCTTCTCCTTTGACTCGGCGGGATGACGGATTTTGTGCCTGGCCGGGTTGTCGGCCGATCTTTGCTCGGCGAAAGTGTGCTAAGTATGGGGATTTGTGCGCGGTAGCGGGTTATGGTTTCCTTCCTTTCTCTTTCTCTTCACTTGGGGAGCTGGGTTCGGATGCTGTTGCCTTGCTCAAGCGGATCCGGAAATTCTCGGTATCTCAGGATGCGGGGGCTCGGGTGGCCGCTTACATTTTTACTAGACTTAGCTTTGCTGTTGCTAAGGGTGTGGGAGCCCAGATTGTCTCTCGGCTCCCCACCAATTTCATGTAAACTTTTATGAATCTTTTAATGAAAGCTGCACGCATCCTTCCATAAAAAAATAAAAAAAATAAAAAAAATAAAATAATAATAATAATAATAATAATATGGTAGTTTCCTAATATCTCTCTATAAGACCTACATTATCACTATAAATAGATGGCATGACCTAATAAGAAAGCTTATTTTCATCTAATGACATAATAATTCACATGAGAGAAAAGTGAAGGAAGAACTAGCTAGGAGATCGTCACAAGATAAATTTATAATCGTCTCATAACATACTCACCTTAAGACTAATATAACTCGTTAAATAGATAACCGTTGACTGACCCGAGACCATGACCTTGACCGTGGGACACCAGAGGTCGACCGAACCCACCGTTGACCACCATTGATCGACGGGAAAGGGGTGTTCGAAGGGTTTTTTCGAGGGTGGTTTGAAGGGTATGTATCATATGTTTAGACGGAATTAAAACCCTTATTTGGACTCGCCTTAACCTGGGTTGGCTAGGGTTGGTATCAGGGTGGTTAGTCGACCTTTTTGGGTGGAATAGGGTGGCCGGAGGTGGTGCTCGGTGCGGTTGCTGCCGGAAAGTCGTGATTGTTGTTATTCCTAATCGGTAGGTCTTCTTCGACTGGTCGTGACCATGACCGAGGGTAGGGTGCCGCATGTGGGACCACTGTGGGTCAGAGGAGACCACGGTGGTGGCCATAGGTGGCTGCTGGTGGTGATAAGAGGTTGAGTTATTGTTGTTGTGTCGAGAGTATTGTTATTTTGAGGTTGTCGTGGTGGTGTTGCTAGGGCAGGGTTGTAGTGGTCGTGTGGGGGCTGTGTTGCCTGTGTCAGGAGAGTGGCTGGGCAGTAGGTGGAGGCCACTGGTGGCCGTGAGGGTGGTTAAGGGTGAAGGTGTTGTTTATGTTATTGTTTGTGTCGGGTTTTGAGGGACTGTTTAGGGCGTGTGATTGAGGGTTGCAGAGGACGGTTTAGCTGGTGGTAGGAGGATGTCGGGATGCGTCGTGGTGCAGGCTAGTGGCGGTTGGCCGTGGTGGTGTCATTGGTAGTTGGTGGTGTCGGGAAAAGGCGGGTAGGGTTGAGTGGTTGACACCGTTTTGCCGTGTGTATGTGGGTTTGTTTTCACGTGTTTTGCCGTTGATGGTTTGGGTTGTTTTCACGTGTTCTTGGGTGTCGGGTATTGGGCATAACACGGTGGGTGTTACTGCCAGTTATGCATAGCGAGTAATCGTTACTGCCAAATGTGAATAGTAAGTAATACTAATGCCAGAGATAGTTGTGCATAGTAAGTAATTATTACTGCCAGGTGAGCATGGTACGCAAGTACTACTGCCAGTTGAGCATAGCACGGTGTTAAGGGGGTTGTGCTACTGCCAGTGATGTAAGTGAGTTATACGAATGAAGTGATGAGAATTTGAAGGATGTCTATTTTGATTGGATTATTATTGTTGTTTAGTTTATTCCTACTTAACCTCGTGTTTGACAGTGTATTCGTGAATACCTGTGATGAACCATAAATGGGGAGCAGATTTGCAAGTGCTTAAGATTAGCTGACTTGGGAGCTTATGGGATACGTGAGGACTCCGGCCAGTCTACCTAGAAGTCTAGGTCACATAGTTCTTTATTCACTTTATTTATTTTCGCTGCGAGTTGTAATTTATTTTATAATATTAAGGTTTAGTTTGGTTAAGATGTAATAAACATGTAATCGCTAAATTTTATTTAAAGTACTTTGGTTTGTTGTACTTTGTAATTCACTACCTCGGGAAACCGAGATGGTAACGCTCTCATTTACTTGGGATGTCTAGCTAAAGGCTCCTGAATAAATGGGGTATTACAAAGTGGTATCAGAGCAAAACGATCCTCAGGCCTAACTAATGAACCATAATGAATTTAGGATGAGTCTAATAAAATAAACCCCGGGTAGGAACTATTTGGTGCCCCTCTTAGTGCGGTTAAGAAGGCGCCTTTAATTCGTACCATGACCTTCTCAATTTTGAATCGGGAACCTTGAGAAAATACTTGAGAGTATGAGGTAGTTTTAATGAGGTATATTTTAGAGAATATTTGATATAAAGTTACTAACATTGTTACAGGGAAATATTACGGTAAGTATTGTGAATGATTGTTGGCTTGGCCATGAGATGAGAATTAATATTGTTTAATGGATGAAATAAGGATTTGATGATGAATTGTTTTGATTTTGAGCATGAAATTTATTGTGAATCGATATTTATAATGTGGTTGGATGTTTTGTGACAGTATCATTTCTAGTGATATGCGGTTATGTGAATCCCGAAACCATGTTATTTACAATATTATGAAATGATTAAACTTGTGATAGGAATGCTTTAGGATAGATGTTATTCGTGTGGGAAGTATGATGACCAAATTCTGTTGATACATGTATAGGAGGGTGTTAATGAGGGCTTATGACCTCGTAAAAAGGAACCTAGAGCTGAACCTTATTCTGTCATATTTTTATCTCTATTTGATCTAGCTGCCATTTGATCTCACTTTATCGTCTAAGGTTGAAATTTTTATGAGTGATAACCCAGTAAGTTAGCCTTCCAATGTCGATGTCTCATGTTTAAAAGTGTTACGGTTTGAGAGAAATAAATATTTTAATGGATAGTGGTCGGAATGTTCTTGTACAGTTAAGTTTTCGACAAACGATTTTGTAAATTTCTCATTTAATTTGTACTTAAAAGTTTCGTATAATTCCAACTCCACTGTGTAAGAGATTCATAGATGTTTTCAAATTGATAATGTAACACCCCCATACTCCAAGTGCCTTACCAGGACCACTCAGGTATGAAAACATTACCACTCGGTTACCCGAGGCAATGATAATCAAACAAAAAAAAAAAAAAATGTTTATTATAAATAATTTAGTGAATAGATACAATCCTCAAAACCAAACCAAAAGTACGATACATGATTTCAAACTGACTGTCTAACTGAAATGTAAATAAACTAAAGGCTACAGCGGAAGACTCCTATCATCATGTCGTGGCATCCCAGCTATCCCAGTACTCATCTCAATACCTGCTCAATATCTGCTCACCATCCCCGAATGGATCACCGCAGGTTTACAAAACAACACCGGGGTCAGTACTAATCACACAATCAACATGTATAACAATAATAAGATAAACAGACAACTTAACTGTCACACACACACACACACACACACACACAGCCAACCAATTCCCATCATCTCAATCCTGACTGTCCACTGGACCAGCCCTGCCAGTGGGGGACCGCAGCCGTACCCACCAAATCCCCGCTCCACATAGTGAGCGATAACCCTGTCCATTAATGTGCACATCCCCTTCCGTGGCGGGTTCCACGAAGGGCGAAACTAGGGCGTGAAGCCACTCCCGCAAGTGACCCCACTCAGCCGAGAACGCATCTCGAGAACCAATAAACAACAATCACAACCACAATCACAATACAATTATTATATCAAACATCCAATTACAATACATCAACCAATATCCCATTATGGGACTAATACCGAGTAGGAAATCCCGGAAAGCACAATGATCAGACGGTATCAACACTTTTGTATCAAAAAGCCTCTTCTACGAATCCTCCTCCTATCATATAACACATAGAGGCTACACATCACATACTACACACAAAACCCCAATCTCTAAATTAGGGTTTAACCAAATCAAGGGAAAAACAATAAAAGGGTACATAGATCTTACCCTCGACGCAAGGAACTCAACGATACGAATAACGACAAGAACCGACCGTCGAACTCGGGAATTGCTAAGAATGCGATTAGGAAGATGACTGGTTGCTTTCTCTCTTAAACAGGATTTAGGTTTTGTAAAAGTGATTTAAAACAATGACGACGAAACTTAAATACCTTAATCGCATAATTAACAAAACCCGAGAAAACTCCCCGTAAAACCGGACACTCGATCGAGTACCCAAGGTACTCGATCGAGTACCCCCTTACTCGATCGAGTACCCCAGCTACTCGATCGAGTACCCAACAGGTCAGAAACTATTTTATTTCGCAACTTACCCTTACTCGACGAGTAAGGCCTACTCGATAGAGTACCCCAAGACTTATAAATACGGAGTATTACAGTCTTCCCTCCTTAAAGGAACTTCGTCCCCGAAGTTCAAACCACTACTAACAAAGGTACTCCCACAACATTCCCGACTCAAAAGCCAAACAAAATTTAACATAAAACCTGATACTAACCCAACTCATCCCGACAAACATACCGACACTACATATAAAAGGTGTATAAAACTCTTAAAAACTCTCGCGATCATCTCCTACCCCCCTAAAAGAAACAAGGTTACGTCCCCGTAACCATACATACCTGATCAAAGAGGAAAGGGTAACGCTCTTTCATAGCTTCCTCTGGCTCCCATGTAGCTTCCTCGGTCTCGTGGTTAGACCAAAGGATCTTAAGCAAAACTGTCTCACCACTCCTAGTCTTTCTAACCTTTCGGTCTAGAATCTGCTTAGGCACCTCAAGATATGATAAGGACTCATCTAGCTCTAAGCTCTCTGCCTCTAACACATGTGACGGGTCACTCACATACTTCGCATTGCGATACATGAAACACATTATGCACTCTCTCTAACGCAATTTGGTAAAGCCGGACGATAAGCAACTTCCCAACTCGCTCTAAGATCTCATAAGGCCCTATAAACTTCGGACTTAGCTTGCCTTTCTTCCCAAATCTCATAACTCCGCGCATAGGAGAAACTTTCAAAAGAACCTTGTCCCCAACTTGAAACTCTATATCCCGGCGATGTAGATCCGCATAACTCTTTTCACTGTCCCGAGTTGCTCTCATCCTTTCCCCGATCATCTTAACTGTTCCACCATCTCATGCACCATCTCTGGTCCTAAAACCCTTTGCCTCAAAGACTTTGTCGTCCCAACAGATTGGACTCCTACATCTCCTCCCATACAAAGCCTCAAACGGTGCCATACCAATCTTTTGGTGTGATAGTGTTGTTGTAAGAAAACTCTATCAAGTCCAACCTCTCGCTCCCGGCTACCACCAAAATCCATCACACAAGCTCGCAACATATCCTCAAGAGTCTTGATTATTCTCTCGATCTGCCCGTCATCACGGGATGAAATCTTTGTGCTCATCTTCAAAGTTGTTCCCAACGATTCCGCAACTATTTCCAAAACCTCGATATAAACCTCGCATCTCTGTCAGACACAATGTCCTTAGGGACTCCATGTAACTTAAGCACGTTCTTTCGATAGGCCATAGCCAATTGTGCCTTAGTCCATGTATCTTTCATTGGAACAAAGTGAGTGACTTGGTCGACGATCCACTATCACCCAAATCATGTTGTTACCTTGTTGACTCTTAGGCAAACCCACAATGAAATCCATGGAAATGGATTCCCACTTCCACTCAGGCACCTCTAAAGACTGAATCTTACCTTGTGGTCTTCTCTGTTCCCCTTTAACTCTCTGGCATGTCAAACAACGGGACACAAACTCAAATTTGTCTCTTTCTTCATCCCAGGCCACCAAAACGTTTTCTTCAAATCCTTGTATAGCTTGTCTCCACCTGGATGAACTGAATATGGTGTGCAATGCGCCTCTGTCATGATCGTCTTTTTCAACTCCTCATCATTAGGAACACACCACCTACCATCAAACCTCAAACTACCATCTGTATGAATAGAAAAGCGGGACACTGTCCCTTTATCTACTCCAGCTCTCCACTCAACTATCTTAGGATCCAAAGCCTGTTTACCTCGAATATCATCATAAAACTCAAGTTGTACTGTCATATCACCCATGGCATCTCCTTTCTGCATCATATGTATCCCAAAGCTCGCTACCTCATCCCTCAGCCTCATTAAAGATAGAGCTGTACACAAGGAATGTACACTCTTCCTACTCAAAGCATCAGCAACAACATTGGCCTTCCCTTCATGGTAGATGATTTCCATGTCGTAATCGCCAATCAACTCCATCCACCTCCTCTGTCTCATGTTCAACTCCTTCTGCGTGAAGATGTACTTAAGACTCTTGTGATCAGAAAATACCTTAAAGATTGCTCCATAAAGGTAATGTCTCCAAATCTTGAGAGCAAACACCACTGCACCCAACTCCAGATCATGAGTAGGGTAATTCTCCTCATAAGGCTTCAACTGCCTAGAAGCATAGGCAATCACTTTACCATTCTGCATCAACACACATCCCAGCCCATTCTTCGAGGCATCTGTATAAACCTCAAAATTCTCGCTCCCTTCAGGCAATGCTAGGACAGGAGCTGTGGTCAAACGCTCCTTTAATGTTTGGAACGCCGTCTCACAACTCTCATCCCAACGAAACCTGTTCTCTTTCCTCATCAACGCTGTCATCGGTCTAGCTATCTTGGAGAAATCTTTCACGAACCGTCTGTAGTATCCAGCTAAACCCAAGAAACTCCTAACCTCAGCAACATTCTTTGGTGCTTCCCACTTTGTCACTGCCTCAATCTTCGCCGGATCCACTGACTACCCCATCTTTAGAGATCACATGCCCCAGAAAAGCAACTTTCTCTAACCAGAACTCACACTTGGACAGCTTGGCATACAACTCATGATCCCTCAAAGTCTGCAACACGATTCTCAAATGCTCCTAGTGCTCCTCCTTAGTCTTAGAGTAGACTAAGATATCATCGATAAACACCACTACAAACTGGTCCAAGAACTGTCTGAAGATTCTATTCATCAAATCCATAAACACTGCCGGCGCATTAGACAACCCAAACGGCATCACCACATACTCGTAATGGCCATACCTCGACGTGAAAGCTGTCTTTGGTATGTCCACCTCTCTAATCTTCACCTGATGGTACCCCGACCTCAAATCAATCTTAGAAAAGACTGTTGCACCACTCAACTGATCAAACAAGTCATCTATCCTTGATAAAGGATACTTGTTCTTTATCGTCACACGGTTCGGCTCCCGTAATCTATGCATGACCTCAAGCTCCCATCTTTCTTCTTCACGAAAAGAACTGGTGCTCCCAAGGCGATACACTTGGTCTAATGTATCCCTTCTCTATCAAATCATCCAACTGCTTCCTAAGCTCCTCCACCTCCTTAGGACCCATACGGTACGGTGCCTTAGAGATTGGCCCCGTCCCTGGCTTCAACTCAACGGTGAAATCTATCTCCCTCTTCGGTGGCAACCCCGGAATCTCCTCTGGAAAAACATCTGCAAACTCTCCCACTTCTTTGGTATCTCATCAACTGTCGGAATCTCTATCCGGTCATCTCTCACATGGCACAGGATCAAAGGACATCCCTTCCTCGATAAGACTTCAAGGTAAATTTGCAATCAACTTAACTTTGGGTTTGACTAGAAACCCACGATAAGACACACTAACACCCTTTGGACCTCTTAAGGACACTTTCTTTTGATGACAGTCTATCTTAGCTTTATACTTTCCTAACCAATCCATCCCAACTATCATCTCAAAACCGTTAAAAGGAAACTCTAGCAAGTCTACAGGGAAATCAACTTGCCCAACTATCAAAGATACATCTCTAAACAATCTCCCACACGATACAGACTCACCCGAAGGTATGAAAACTTGCTCACTAACAGATTCATATACTCTCAAACCCAACTGTTTAACATGACTCGAAGACACAAACGACTGAGAAGCCCCCGAATCGAACAAAACAAAGGTAGGAATACCATTAACAAGGAATGTACCGGTGATAACGTGCGCATCTTCCTCAGCTGCTTTCTTCTCCATCATGAATAACTTGCCATTGGTCTTCTGTCCACCTCCCTGGACAGTACTGGCTGATGCGGTCGGCTTAGCACCCGACCCTTGATTGTTGTTGTTGTTCGTCGGTGTTTTCTGATAAGAATTACCGCCGTTGCGGTTGCCTCCACTCTGGTAACTCTGACTTCCCCGGTTTGGCCATGATCCAGCCGGTCTGTTGCTCGCGAAGCTCTGTGCAGGTCTCTGAAAAGATCCCGGTGCACTCGTGCACTCATGTCTCTTGTGGCCTACACCACCACAACCATAGCAGGTCACTCCCCAACTATTACTCACACTTCCACGGCCACGCCCAAAGGAAGCCCCAGCACTAAACCCAGACCCAGAAGAAAATCCTTTAGACTGATTGTGGTTGCCTTTCTTGTGATTCGATTGGCCACCACCCTCGCTCTCGGACTTCCTCTTCTCACCACCTGACCTCTCCTGAGCCATCTCCACCAACCTCTCCGCTCTCCGGCCCTCTCTCATAAGCTTCCTTAACATCGTAAGGATCCCCACGGGTAACTTATCCATAATCTTGGTGGTCAACCCCCTCTCAAACCTCAATGCCAAATTCTCCTCACTCAAACCCATGTCCTCAGCATACCTAGACTTCTCATTGAACACTGTAGTACTCGCCACGAGACATCTCAAAGATCATCTTAAAACCATCAAACTCTTCTCTCAACTTACTCCTCACATATTCCGGTACAAACTCCTTTCTCACAACCCTACGAAACTCCTCCCAAGGTATAGCGGGTAAGCCTTGGTTGGTATACATTTCCTTAGCACTCACCTTCACCGAATCCCACCACTTGCCTCGCCGCCTCCCTCGGATAGAACGCACTGTTCCACTCTCATCTCATCGGGACAATGAACCAGGTCTAAGATGTTCTCCATCTCTCTCAGCCAACTATCAAGCAGATTAGGCTCCCCAACTCCCTTGTACTCTTTCGGGTTAAACCTCGCAATATAGAGGCTGATTTTAGAATGATCAACCTCCTTCTCCTTATTCTTATCCTTGTCCTCATTCACTCTCTTGGGGTCTCGGTAAGAGCATCCTGGTGCTCTAACATCTTAACGATGTCATCCATGGTCATGAGCTCGGCTCTCTCGCATACAAAGCGATCTTCTTGGGCGGCATCTTGAAGCTATATAAGAAAGGGTAAACATAAACACACGTACTAAACCTCAAAACACGAAAACACGCTGCCCAGAACCCACTCGATCGAGTTCCCAAACACACTCGATCGAGTAACGGGATACTCGATCGAGTGCCCCACGTACTCGATCGAGTACCCAAACTTCAGACCCCAAACAGACCTTCTGACCTCTTACCTACTCGATCGAGCATCTAGGCTACTCGATCGAGTGACCCCCTACTCGATCGAGTACCCCTAGTTACTCGATCGAGTGCCCCAAAACTCGATTTTGGACTCAAAATCGCCAAAAACCCACCCGATCGAGTCAGTCCCACTCGATCGAGTAACACTAATTCATAGAAGCTACCCGCATGTTACGTCATATGCTAACATGATAAACTTTATAAACCACATTATATCATAATAAGCATGCTACGCATCTTTTCTACTATCTACGAAACCATTTCATCATGTTATTAAATGCCACATTGTAAATCATCCAACATGTTATCATCTCATCAACAAGTTTCCTCATATCACCATTTTCTTTCACATGCTCAACTTTCTACTTCAACATCCAACAATTAACACATTCCATCACATTCGTAAACAAGTTAACCAAACACACATACGACTCGACAAACACTTCCCCATGTGACCGGTTCAAAGTTGTAGGGCGACCCCTGCGACTTTAGGACGTCTCCCAAGCCTTTGCACTAGCTCCCACAACTTTTACCCCGGGTTCATTTTAATTGACTCCCTATGTTCATTAAGTTCATTGGTTACAGGTTTCAGGATCGTCGCTCTGATACCATTTGTAACACCCCCATACTCCAAGTGCCTTACCAGGACCACTCAGGTATGAAGACATTACCATCTCGGTTACCCGAGGCAATGATAATCAAACAACAATAAAGAAACAATGTTTATTATAAATAATTTAGTGAATAGATACAATCCTCAAAACCAAACTAAAAGTACGATACATGATTTCAAACTGATTGTCTAAATCGAAATGTAAATAAACTAAAGGCTACAACGGAAGACTCCTATCATCATGTCGTGGCATCCCAGCTATCCCAGTACTCATCTCAATACCTGCTCAATATCTGCTCACCATCCCCGAATGGATCACCGCAGGTTTACAAAACAACACCGGGGTCAGTACTAATCACACAATCAACATGTATAACAATAATAAGATAAACAAACAGCTTAACTGTCACACACACACACACACAGCCAACCAATTACCATCATCTCAATCATGACTGTCCACTGGACCAGCCCTGCCAGTGGGGGACCGCAGCCGTACCCACCAAATCCCCGCTCCACATAGTGAGCGATAACCCTGTCCATTAATGTGCACATCCCCTTCCGTGGCGGGTTCCACGAAGGGCGAAACTAGGGCGTGAAGCCACTCCCGCAAGTGACCCCACTCAGCCGAGAACGCATCTCGAGAACCAATCAACAACAATCACAACCACAATCACAATACAATTATTATATCAAACATCCAATTACAATACATCAACCAATATCCCATTATGGGACTAATACTGAGTAGGAAATCCTACAAGCACAACAGTCAGACGGTATCAACAGCTGTATCAAAAAGCCTCTTCTACGAATCCTCCTCCTATCATATAACACATAGAGGCTACACATCACATACTACACACAAAACCCCCAATATCTAAATTAGGGTTTAACCAAATCAAGGGAAAAACAATAAAAAGGGTACATAGATCTTACCCTTGACGCAAGGAACTCAACGATACGAATAACGACAAGAACTGACCGTCTGAACTCCTGGAATTGCTAAGAATGCGATTAGGAAGATGAACTGGTTGCTTTCTCTCTTAAACAGCGATTTAGGTTTTGTAAAAGTGATTTAAAACAATGACGACGAAACTTAAATACCTTAATCGCATAATTAACAAAACCCGAGAAAACTCCCCGTAAAACCGGACACTCGATCGAGTACCCAAGGTACTCGATCGAGTACCCGCTTACTCGATCGAGTACCCTGACTACTCGATCGAGTACCCAACAGGTCAGAAACTATTTTATTTCGCAACTTACCCTTACTCGACAGAGTAAGGCCTACTCGATAGAGTACCCCAAGACTTATAAATACGGAGTATTACAGATAAGCTATGTTGCAAAATAATATTTTGACATTTGATAATGATTTTTACAAGTTGACCCAAGTTTTTGACAAGTTGCTGATCGGTTTCTATTTGGACCAACTGAATTGTAAACATCTTTATAAAATGGTTTTTCGAGATTTGAATTCGATTCTTTTTATCATGTTTTGAAAAATCCCTATATTTTCTGGAAAGTATAAATACTCAAAGAGTAATGTAACGGTTATTTAATGGTTACAGCTTGACTTTGATTTCTGAAAACGCGAGTTTTACCAAAAGTTCAATATAATTGCTTTATTAATTCTTAACCTATGATAGTTGAGAGGTAGGGGTGACGATACGGGGACCAAGAGGTAATATAGGATACAATTGACTACACATTGTTTTGATTGTAGGGTTAATTTTAGACGCGTAACTCGAAGTTGGAAAAGGGGGGTTGTGAGGTGTGCTATGATTTATGTCAAAATGAGTAACTGTTGTTCTATAATAGTGCTAATAGAGGCTTGTAATAAAAAATTTTATAATCTTTGAACTTTGTTATCCTTATCTAATTGGTATTTATACAGTGTATTACATTTGTTATAGTCAAGGTTACGAGGACGTAACCTTAATTTTAAGGAGGGTAGGATTGTAAAATCTCGGTGGTCGTGGCGTTTTGAAATTTTACGATGTTATATTATGGTGTTGGTATTCTCAATCTTAATGCTTTTGTTTGAATTATTTATTTTAGTTGTTGTCCTTACTTCAGCAATGTAATGCACGGTATAGAGTAGAGCTTTAATTGTGTTATTAAACTTCGGGACGAAGTTTATTTTTAGGAGGGTAGAATGTGACACTTCATGTTTTAAGTTTATTTTGTGATACATTTTGATAAGTATGATATGGTTTGATAATGATTAAGGGAGTTAATTGTGTTGCAATGATAATGAGGTGAAATGGCATCCAGATGTGTTGATGGTTTCATGAGGCTTTTGTAGCATTTATGGGTGAACTTCGAGACGAATTTCATTTTAAGGGGGGAAGACTGTAATATCCCGTAATTTGATAAGTATTTATAAGAATAAATTATGTAATTCAAATAATTAATTAAAAGGCATTTATATTAATAATGGCAAATAAGACGATAATTAATAATAAAATAATAAGTTAGTCAGGAATTGGATATTGGACTGTGAGATGGGTCGTGTATGGGTATGTTGGGCTCATAGTACTCGAGTAGTATTGATATAATAATAATAATAATAATAATAATAATAATAATAATAATAATAATAATAATAATAATAATAATAATAATAATAATAATAATAATAATAATAATAATAATAATAATAATAATAATAATAATAATAATAATAATAATAATAATAATAATAATAATAATAATAATAATAATAATAATAATAATAATAATAATAATAATAATAATAATAATAATAATAATAATACTAATAATAATAATACTAATAATAATAATAATAATAATAATAATAATAATAATAATAATAATAATAATAATAATAATAATAATAATAATAATAATAATAATAATATATGGTAGTTTCCTAATATCTCTCTATAAGACCTACATTATCACTATAAATAGATGGCATGACCTAATTAGAAAGCTTATTTTCATCTAATGACATAATAATTCACATGAGAGAAAAGAGAAGGAAGAACTAGCTCGGAGATCGTCACAAGATAATTTTCTAATCGTCAGATAACATACTCACCTTAAGACTAATATAACTCGTTAAATAGACAACCGTTGACTGACCCGAGCTCATGACCTTGACCATGGGACACCAGAGGTCGACCAGACCCACTGTTGACCACCATTGACCGACGGGAAATGGGTGTTCGAAGGGTGTTTTCGAGGGTGGTTTGAAGGGTATGTATCATATGTTTAGATGGAATTAAAAGCCTTATTTGGACTCGCCTTGACCTGGGTTAGCTAGGGTTGGTATCAGGGTGGTTAGTCGACCTTTTTAGGTGGAATAGGGTGGCCGGAGGTGGTGCTTGGTGCGGTTGCTGCCGTAAAGTCGCGATTGTTGTTATTCCTTATAGGTAGGACCTCTTCGACTGGCCGTGACCATGACCGAGGGTAAGGTGCCGCATGTGGGACCACCGTAGGTCATAGCAGACCACGGTGGTGGCCATAGGTGGCTGCTGGTGGTGATAATTGGTTGAGGTGTTGTTATGTCGAGAGTATTGTTGTTGTGAGGGTGTCGTGGTGGTGTTTCTAGGGCAGGGTTCTGGTGGTCTTGTCGGGGCTATGTCACCGGTGTCAGGAGAGTGGTTGGGCAGCAGGTGGTGGCCACTAGTGGCCGTGAGGGAGGTTAAGGGTGAAGGTGTTTTCTATGTTGTTGTTTGTGTCGGGTTTTGGGGGACTGTTTAGGGCGTGTGATTGAGGGTTGCAGAGGACGGATTAGCTGGTGGTAGGAGGATGTCGGGATGCGTCGTGGTGCAGGCTAGTGGTGGTTGGCCGTGGTGGTGTCATTGGTGGTTGGTGGTGTTGGGAAAAGGCGGGTAATGATGAGTGGTTGACACGGTTTTGCCGTGTGTATGTGGGTTTGTTTTCACGTGTTTTGTCGTCGGTGGTTTGGGTTGTTTTCACGTGTTCTTGGGTGTTAGGGTATTGGGTTGGCTTGTTTAAATTATTAAGACGGATTTTTACGTAATAATTTACACGAGAAGTAATTAATATAATTAAATTATAATTAATTAAATTAATATTATAAATTGAATAATTAATAGTTAAGTTATAAATATTATTTATATATAGGTGACGGACTTGTTGAACGGGTTTATTGAAGGATACTTTTGGTAGATTACACTAATTGGATTTGCTTGTCAGGTAGGAATTTCCTACTCAACTCGTATTTTATTATTATGTGAATGTATATGAAATTGTGATGGATGATGAGGTTAATGTTGATATTATGAATGAGTATTGGAGACGGAGAATATGTGTCGTATGACTGGATTGTTATTGATTATTTACTATGGGTTATATTTGGTATGGAGCGATAATGTCCAGTTGAGCATAACACGGAGGGTGTTACTGCCAGTTGTGCATAGCGAGTAAACGTTACTACCAGATGTGCATAGTAAGTAATTACTAATGCCAGTGATAGTTGTGCATAGTAAGTAATTACTACTGCCAGGTGAGCATGGTACGCAAGTACTACTGCCAGGTGAGCATAGCACAGTGTTAAGGGGGTTGTGCTACTGCCAGTGATGTAAGTGAGTTATACGAATGAAGTGATGAGAAATTGAAGGATGTCTATTTTGGTTGGATTATTATTGTTGTTTAGTTTATTCCTACTTAACCTCGTGGTTGACAGTGTATTTGTGAACACCTATGATGAACCATAAATGAGGAGCAGATTTGCAGGTGCTTAAGATTAGCTGACTTGGGAGCTTATAGGATGCGTGAGGACTCCGACCAGTCTACCTAGAAGTCTAGACCACATAGTTCTTTATTCACTTTATTTATTTTCGCTGCGAGTTGTAATTTATTTTATATTAAGGTTTAGTTTGGTTAAGATGTAATAAACATGTAATCGCTAAATTTTATTTAAAGTACTTTGGTTTGTTGTACTTTGTTATTCACTACCTCGGAAAACCGAGATGGTAACGCTCTCATTTACTTGGGATGTCTAGCTAAAGGCTCCTGAATAAATGGGGGTGTTACAAAGTGGTATCAGAGCAAAACGATCCTCAGGCCTAACTAATGAACAATAATGAATTTAGGATGTGTCTAATAAAATGAACCCCGGGTAGGAACTATTAGTAGTGCGGTTAAGATGGCGCCCTTAATTCGTACCATGGCCCTCTCAGTTTTGAATCGGGAACCCTGAGAAAATACTTGAGAGTATGGGGTAGTTATAATGAGGTATATTTTAGAGAATATTTGATATAAAGTTACTAACATTGTTATATGGAAATATTACGGGTAAGTATTGTGAATGATTGTTGGCTTGGCCATGAGATGAGAATTAATATTGTTTAATGGATGAAATAAGGATTTGATGATGAATTTTTTAGATTCTGAGCATGGAATTTATTGTGAATCGATATTTATAATGAGGTTGGATGTTTTGTGATAGTATCATTTCTAGTGATATGCGGTTATGTGAATCCCGAAACCATGTTATTTACAATATTATGAAATGTTTAAACTTGTGATAGGAATGCTATAGGATGGATGCTAGTCGCGTGGGAAGTATGATGACCAAATTCTGTTGATACATGTATAGGAGGGTGTTAAAGAGGGCTTATGACCTAGTAAAGAGGAACCCAGAGCTGAACCTTATTCTGTCATATTTTTATCTCTATTTGATCTAGCTTCCATTTGATCTCACTTTATCGTCTAAGGTTGAAATTTTTATGAGTGATAACCCAGTGAGTTAGCCTTCCAATGTCGTTGTCTCATGTTTAAAAGTTTTACGGTTTGAGAGAAATAATTATTTTAATGGATAGTGGTCGGAATGTTTCTATACAGTTAAGTTTTCGACAAACGATTTTGTAAAATTTCTCATTTAATTTGTACTTAAAAGTTTCGCATAATTCCAACTCCACTGTGTAAAAGATTCATAGATGTTTTCAAATTGATAAGCTATGTTGCAAAATAATATTTTGACATTTAATAGTTGTTTTTGCAAGTTGACCCAAGTTTTTTACAAGTTGCTGATCGGTTTCTATTTGGACCAACTGAATTCTAAAAATCTTTATAAAATGGTTTTTCGAGATTTGAATTCGATTCTTTTTATCATGTTTTGAAAAATCCCTATATTTTCTGGAAAGTATAAATACTCAAAGAGTAATGTAACGGTTATTTAATGGTTACAGCTTGACTTTGATTTCTGAAAACGCGAGTTTTACCAAAAGTTCAATATAATTGCTTTATCAATTATTAACCTATGATAGTTGAGAGGTAGGGGTGACGATAGGGGGACCAAGAGGTAATATAGGATACATTTGACTACACATTGTTTTGATTGTAGGGTTAATTTTGTACGCGTAACTCGAAGTTGGAAAAGGGCGGTTGTGAGGTGTGCTATGATTTATGTCAAAATGAGTAACTGTTGTTCTATAATAGTGATAATAGAAGCTTGTGATAAATTTTGTTATAATCTTTAAACTTTGTTATCCTTATCTGATTGGTATTTATACAATGTAGTACATTTGTTATGGTCAAGGTTACGAGGACGTAACCTTAATTTTAAGGAGGGTAGGATTGTAAAATCTCGGTGGTTGTGGCATTTTGAAATTTTACGATGTTATATTATGGTGTTGGTATTCTCAATCTTAATGCTTTTGTTTGAATTATTTGTTTTAGTTGTTGTCCTTACTTGAGCAATATAATGCACGGTATAAGTGAGTAGAGCTTTAATTGTGTTATTACACTTCGGGACGAAGTTTATTTTTAGGAGGGTAGAATGTGAGACTTCATGTTTTAAGTTTATTTTGTGATACATTTTGATAAGTATGATATGGTTTGATAATGATTAACTGAGTTAATTATGTTGCAATGATAAGAGGTGGAATGGCATTCAGATGTGTTGATGGTTTCATGAGGCTTTTGTAGCATTTATGGGAGAACTTCGAGACGAAGTTCATTTTAAGGGGGAAAGAATGTAATACCCCGTAATTTGATAAGTATTTATAAGAATAAATTATGTAATTCAAATAATTAATTAAAAGGCATTTATATTAATAATTGAAAATAAGACGACAATTAATAATAAAATAATAAATGAGTTATGAATTGGATATTGGACCGTGAGATGGGTCGTGTATGAGTAGTATTGATATAATAAAAAATTTATATAATAATAATAGTACTAATAGTACTAGTACTACTAATAGTAATAATAATAATAATAATAATAATAATAATAATTATTATTATTATTATTATTATTATTATTATTATTATTATTATTATTATTATTATAATAATAATAATAATAATAATAATAATAATAATAATAATAATAATAATAATAATAATAATAATAATAATAATAATAATAATAATTTGGTGAGGAGAGAGGGAGAGAGGTTTGTGCGATTTTTTGGCGATTAGGGCATTCTCGCGTTCCGTTTAAGCTGCCGCCACTACCGCCGCTGCACATCACCATCACCACCACACATCGACCATTAGACCTCACGTCGCCGGTCAGAGGTGTCCGTTGGTTGTTGTTTTGCTTTTCGTTTTCGTTTCTGTATCTTTTGCGTTTAGGGCATTGTTGCCTACCTTTTGCAACTGCCGCCACAACCGCCGCTGACCATCACCAACACCACCACACATCATCCTTTAGACCTCACGTCGCCGACCAAGGGTGTCTGCTGGTGGCCTTGGTGGTATTTTAGGGTTCCGTTTTGGTGTTGGTGATCGTTTTGGTTTCGGTTTCGAGATTTTTGTGGTTTCTGTTTTCGGCTACCGTTTGCTGCACTTGCTCGACGTTTGCTGCCGTGATTTGTTGCCGGCTTGCTCGACATTTTCGTCTCTGTCGTTGATCTTCACTGGCGGTAGTCTACGGTCAGGTTCTTTGTTATCGGCTTTTCAGTTTTTTTCTTTTCTTCTTTGTGTCTCCTCGGCTGTCTTTTCCGGTGGTGGTGAAGCCTTCTGCTCGCTGTTTTTCCTCAGTCTGTTCTGGCCGTGGTGTTTAGGGTTCAGTCTGTGGTGGCCGCTGCTGGGTTTGGGTTGCTTGGGTTCGGTGTTGCGTGGTGATTCTAGGCTTGGTGCATGTTGCTTTGGCATGGTGAAGGTTCAGAGTTGACTTTTTGAGTTGACTTTCTGAGTTGACTTGACACGTTGACTTTCCCTTTTTTTTATGCATTTAATTTTGGCTGTGGTTACAAGTTAAGCGCGTAAGGAGTTTTTTTTCTTCTTTCATGCCCCAGCTTGTGCGGTACCATTGTCCTTTTTCGGGTCTTCATGGGTGTCGGGATGGTTTTGGTAAGGGCCTTACAAAGGAAGCTTGGCAGAAACATTTCCAGGTCCGACATTGTCATGACGGTGCGTTGGACCTTACGCGTCAGACTCTTACTGATAGTTTGACTGTTTATTCCAATGTCGAGAGTATTTTGAGACGGATGGGCCTCTGGTTGTGTGGGGTGTGTTTTATGACCTGTACCACTCGTGCTAGATGTCGGCATAGTCGCGGTGATATAGTGATGTATCCGGCGTGTGTTGATGGCCTTTATACCTTCCATATTTATGGTATTCCGAGACCTACGGCTCCTTCTACTTCGGTTTCTTCTGATGATAGTGTCGAGCTCGTTCAGTGGTCAATATCTTCGCTGGATCGTTTATTGTCTTCAGGCCTTCGCACAGTGAAATCCATTCCTCCCAAATGTCGTCTTGGGTTTGCTAGGGCGTTGAAAGGGGCCTTGGATGCGGTGTTTGATCCCCCTAGTGATCTCTCCCGCTGGGTTCGTTTGCTAGTTCTACCGCTTTGTTTGCTTCGGACTTTCGCTCCTCGGAGTAATCATGAGTGTCGATCTGCTATTCGGCGTCAGCAACAGGAGGAGAGTATTGCCAGGGCTATCCTTGCTTGGGGGGCGCCTGGGGGGTTTGCAGTTGTTACACGAGTGTTTTGATGAGGGTCCTTCTTCTTTTTCTGTAGATGAGGATCTGGATCTGAGTGAGCTTAACCTCCGCCAATGTCGGCGGAAGATTTGTGATGGCCACTATACTGCTGTTGTCCGGGTGCTTTCTTCCTCTGGGGTTGCCCCCTACTCCGATGCCACTCTTGTGGCCCTGCGTGAGAAGCATCCTGTCGCCTCGCCTCCTATATTGCCTTCTTTGTCTGGGGATCATCATCCTATGGTTGCCTCTTCGGCGGTGGTCTTGGATATGATTCGGAGTTTCCCACGTGGTACTTCTTGTGGGAGGGATGGTTTTCGTGCCCAGCACCTTATGGACTGTTTGAGTGGCGCTACTGTGGCTATCTCTGACGATTTGACCACTTATATTACTAGGGTGGTTAATCTTTTTCTTGAGGGCCGGTGCCCTCTTCCTCTGGGTGAGTACATTGCCAGCGCCCCTCTCACGCCACTCGTTAAACCGGGTGGTGGGGTTCGTCTGATTGTTGTTGGTACGGTTTGGAGACGGCTTGTCTCTAAGGTTGGTGCTTCTATGGTTGGTCCGTCTTTATCTTCTTATTTTGATGGGCTTCAGTTCGGGGTGGGTGTGTCCGGTGGAGGAGAGGCTATCTTGCATGCCTTAAACCGGCTCATTGAGGATCGGGGGGCTCAGGTGGGGCTTTCTATGTTCTTTGGTTGATTTCCGGAATGCACGTTCAACCTTGTTGATCGTTCGACCATGTTTCAGAGGTCCGCCGTCGTTGCCCGGCTCTCTCCCGTTGGGTGGAGTTTTGTTATTCTAGCCCGGCCCGCCTTTTTTACGGGGAGCACTGCTTGTGGTCTTGTCAGGGTGTTCAGCAGGGTGATCCGTTGGGCCCTTTGCTTTTCGCTTTGGTTTTGCATCCTTTAGTTTGCAAGATCCGGGACACTTTTGACCTCACTTTGAAGGCATGGTACTTAGATGATGGCACCATCGTGGGTGATACTTTGGAGGTGGGGAAGGTCTTGGATTTCATTATGGTGGATGGCCTCCGTTTTGGATTGCATCTTAATGTCTCCAAGACGGAGGTCTTTTGGCCTGTTGAGGATCCTCGGAGTCGGCTTCCTGGGATTTTCCCCCCTTCTATTTCTCGGCCTTTGCGTGGTATTACGGTTTTAGGTGGACCTGTCAGTGCTTGTTCTGTTTTTAGCAGTGGGATTGTGGCAAAGAGAGTAACCAAGACCATTGAGTTAATAGATTTGGTTGCGAGGATTGAGGACCCGCAATGTGATTTGCTTCTTCTTCGAGCTTGTACTGGTATTTCCAAGCTCTACTTCTCACTTTGTACTTGCTCCCCTAGTGTTTTTGGGTCTATCCATCTTCCTTTTGATGTCGCTCTTTGTTCTAGCTTAGAACGTATTGTCACAGCGTCAGGGCCGGGTTTTGGGGATTGGCAGTGGCGCCTTGCTACATTCCCTTTTCAGCTTGGTGGTCTTGGTGTCTATGCGGCGGGAGATGTTTTATTTTATGCTTTTATTGCATCCCGTTTGCAGTCTGCTGGTTTGCAAGCAAAGCTCCTCGGCCCTTCTAGTATTGTAGCTGCTGGCCCTGCTTTTGATGATGTCGCGCAGGTGTTTACTGAGACTACAGGATCTGGTATTTTAGGTAACCCTAGTGAAATTGCTGCCCCCAAACTTATGAAGAAATTGGCAGAAATTTATTTCGCGACGGTTGCTGCTGGCTCAGAGTCTGTTTTCTCTTTGACACCACGCCAGCTTGCTTTATGGCAGTCCCAGCAGGGTTCTCACTCCTCTGACTGGTTACATGCGGTTCTTATCTCGGGGTTGGGTTAAGCTATGAACGGGAGAACTTACCGTAGTGTGCTTGGGTATCGTCTTGGTGTTTCGTTATTCACGGTCTCTAGGCCTTGTCCTGCTTGCTCTCGGGTTTTTGCTGAGGATGTTTTTGGGGACCACGTTGTTTCTTGTACTGGTACTGTGGGCGTTAAACATCGGCATAACCTTGTCCGGGACACTCTTTTCGACATCTGCTATAGATCTGGTATTACTGCGGGAAAGGAGGTTGATATCGGTTTGGTTGATGGACATTGTGGCTCTCTTCGTCCTGCGGATTTATTGCTTTATTCTTGGGACAGGGGGCGTGATGTGTGCGTTGACTTGACAGGTTCTTCTCCTTTGACTCAGACTGGGATGACGGATTTTGTGCCTGGTCGGGTTGTCGCTGATGCTGCTCAGCGAAAGTGTGCGAAGTATGGGGATTTGTGCGCGGTAGCGGATTATGGTTTGCTTCCTTTCTCTTTCTCTTCACTTGGGGAGCTGGGTTCGGATGCTGTTGCCTTGCTCAAGCGGATCCAGAAATTCTCGGTATCTCAGGATGCGGGGGCTCGGGTGGCCGCTTACATTTTTACTAGACTTAGCTTTGCTATTGCTAAGGGTGTGGGAGCCCAGATTGTCTCTCGGCTCCCCACCCATTTCATGTAAACTTTTATTTTTATTTTAATGAAAGCTGCGCGCACCCTTTATAATAAAAAATAAAAAATAAAAATAAAAATAAAAATAATAAAAATAATAAAAATAATAAAAATAATAAAAATAATAATAATAGTAATAGTAATAGTAATAGTAATAATAATAATAATAATAATAATAATAATAATAATAATAATAATAATAATAATAATAATAATAATAATAATAATAATAATAATAATAATAATAATAATAATAATAATAATAATAAATAATAATAATAATAAAGCCTTGCTCATGAAATGGATCTAAAAGTTTTCTCAGACTAATGGGGGAATCTGGCAGCACTGGTGCAAGGACTATGTCCTTAAGGGATCCTCAATCTGGGAGATTAAGGCAAGTACTAATATATCTGAAGGGTTGGCTGGTATTCTCTCAGTTAGGGACCACTGTATTTCTGTTGCAGGCGGAGTTGATACGGCTGTTTTAATGATTCAGAGTTGTTCCAATAATAGTTGGTTCTCTGTGCAGAAAGCTTATAACTGTATCAGGCCTAGGTATCAGGAACCTGTCTGGGCTAAGAGTCTGCATTATAATGAGGTTATGCCAAAGCATAGAATTACTGCTACTCTTGCTGCTGCTGGCAAGCTTACCACTATTGATAACATTACTTCTCGGGGTTTAATTTTTGTGAATAGGTGCTGTTTATGTGAGGCAAATTTAGAGGATCATGAGCATCTCTTTTCTCATGCCCTTATTCAACAGAGGTTTGGTCTGGCATCCTTCACTGGATGGGTCTCACTGGTAGGAGTATGTATCTGCACCAGGAACTCAGCTCGGTTAGTGGTAGTACTCAGGCAAGGCATTGGAAAGCTCATTTGTTCCAATGTAGTTTAGCTGCAACTGTCTATGCAATTTGGGCAGCTCGTAACACAAGGGTATTCACAACTTCCTCCAACCTCCTAGTTTTGTCATAAAGCATATTCAGTTCGAGGTGTCCATTAGAATGTTAGCTCACAGCAAGAGGTTTCATTATGATGAGATTTTAACACATCTCAATAGCTAAGAATTTGCTTGTCAAATGTAGTATATTGACTAGTCTTTGTAAGAAACTCCTTTATTTTACCCCTTGATGGGAAGAATATAAGGTACATAACTTCTTGCAAAAAAATAATAATAATAATACATAGTATAATATGGTAGTTTCCTAATATCTCTCTATAAGACCTACCTTATCACTATAAATAGATGGCATGACCTAATAAGAAAGCTTATTTTCATATAATGACATAATAATTCACATGAGAGAAAAGAGAAGGAAGAACTAGCAAGGAGATCGTCACAAGATAATTTTTTAATCGTCTCATAACATACTCACCTTAAGACTAATATAACTCATTAAATAGACAACTGTTGACTGACCCGAGATCATGACCTTGACCATGGGACACCAGAGGTCGACCGGACCCTCCGTTGACCACCATTGACCGACGGGAAAGGGGTGTTCGAAGGGTGTTTTCGAGGGTGGTTTGAAGGGTATGTATCATATGTTTAGACGGAATTAAAACCCTTATTTAGACTCGCCATGACCTGGGTTGGCTAGGGTTGGTATCAGGGTGGTTAGTTGACCTTTTCGGGTGGAATAGGGTGGCCGGAGGTGGTGCTCGGTGCAGTTGCTGCCGAAAAGTCGTGATTGTTGTTATTCCTTATAGGTAGGACCTCTTCGACTGGCCATGACCATGACTGAGGGTAGGTTACCGCATGTGGGACCACCGCGGGTCAGAGGAGACCACGGTGGTGGCCATAGGTGGCTGCTGGTGGTGATAAGGGGTTGAGTTGTTGTTGTGTCGAGAGTATTGTTGTTGTGAGGGTGTCGTGGTGGTGTTTCTAGGGCAGGGATGACGAGCTTAATGTTGATATTATGAATGAGTATTGGAGACGGAGAATATGTGTCGTATGACTGGATTGTTATTGATTATTTACTGTGGGTTATATTTGGTATGGAGCGATATTGTTCAGTTGAGCATAACACGGAGGGTGTTACTGCCAGTTGTGCATAGCGAGTAATCGTTACTGCCAAATGTGCATAATAAGTAATTACTACTGCCAGAGATAGTTGTGCATAGTAAGTAATTATTACTGCCAGGTGAGCATGGTACGCAAGTACTACTGCCAGTTGAGCATAGCACGATGTTAAGGGGGTTGTGCTACTGGTAGTGATGTAATTGAGTTGTACGAATGAAGTGATGAGAATTTGAAAGATGTTTATTTTGGTTGGATTATTATTGTTGTTTAGTTTATTCCTACTTAACCTCGTGGTTGACAGTGTATTCGTGAAAACCTATGATGAACCATAAATGGGGAGCAGATTTTTAGGTGCTTAAGATTAGCTGACTTGGGAGCTTATGGGATGCGTGAGGACTCCGGCCAGTCTACCTAGAAGTCTAGACCACATAGTTCTTTATTCACTTTATTTATTTCCGCTGCGAGTTGTAATTTATTTTATATTAAGTTGTAACACCCGCGAATTTTCCATTTTGACATTTAAAATTTATTAAACAGTTTGATTACTTTATTTTATATTTTTGAATTATTCAATTTAATTAATTTTATGTCAAACACGATTTTTTTATAAAAGTACTATATAAAAGCTCATTTTTATAAAAATACGTTCTATTAAATTATATTTTTAAGGCATAATTTATATAAGAATATATGTATACGTATTTTTGGTCGGATAATAATAATGACTGTAATAATAATAATTCGCGTCTTAAATTCCGTCTAGCAATAGACCGTCACATTTCCACTTATGAGACTAACCTTTCTTGAACTATCCTATAATGACAACACATCACACCCACCTAACATCCTACACTCTACTTTTAAAATATCTCTATTATATATTATTATTATTATTATTATTATTATTATTATTATTATTATTATTATTATTATTATTATTATTATTATTATTATTATTGTTATGGTTTATTGTTATGGTTGTGCATACCGTGTGACCCCCACCCCCTGCTTTTCCCCTTCTTCCTTTCTTTCGAAACAAAAGCAGCAGCAACAAGCTATAAACAGAAGCTCCATCGCCATTTTCATTCTCGTCTTCAACCCGAGATCCCTCCTCCATTTCTCAACCAAACTCCATTATTTTTGTACCCTTAGCTTCCCCTCCTCATTCTCCTTCTCTATATGTAAGAAAGACGCCACCTTGCCATCTATTTCCGTTCGGGCGTCTTACTTTGGATTCGAATTTCCCACCTTTTTCCTTCGTTCCTGCATTTGGGTGTTAGCTGGGACAACTCAGAGTAGCTGTGGACCGGGAACATGCTGTTTTAAAGAGCAATGAGGTAACGGTGATAGGTTACTCGACAAATGTCGAAATTTCACCCTTTTTACTCGACCTTTCCTAATTCATCACAAGTTCGAGTCTTTTCTGCATTTCGCTTGTATGAAATCGAGTTTTATATGCTCTTAAATGTTAAGGTTTGGTTCTTTACTCTTTTCTTTCTTGGATGGTAATTTTCCGTCTCAATTCGATGGTTGAAATGGACTGTTGGAACGGGTTCGTGGATGTGTTGCAAGGTACTACTTGAAATCGGAATGGGCTGTTCTGGTATTGTTGTGTTGCCCGTCTTCCTTTTCTTTTATGCAGTTTTTACGGACTGTTTACATGGGATTTTCAAGTATTGTTAGGACGAGTGTTATGGTGGTGATTCATGTTCTAGTTACATTTTATTTCCGTCTCAAACTTGTCTTCCATGCCTTTCGATATCGACCTGTTACGGATTGGTAGGACTCTGTTTGGAGTCATGAAATGACCAGTTTGGACCCTGTTCTGGGACGTGTTCTGGGATGGATATGGTACCTATCGGGAGTGGTTATCATTCCTGCCCTCTTCGTGTGATTTAGTCACATGTTCACTCGGTTTTAGGTGGCTGTTTAGACGGCTTTTGATAGCTAGTGGTTGTTTTGGGGTGGAAATGGTGGCTGGTGGTGAGGCCGTTACTGTTGATTGTCGGGTCGAGTAAGGGACTGCTCAAACGACCCTTGAACCGTGATTATGGTTGCTCTCGGTGCATAGTTCGAGTCTTTTGAATTAATTAAATCCCCGTGTTTTATAACGTAATTCGTTGACATCGCTCTTTCACATATTTATTTTGATTGGGTCGTTTACATTTTATATTATTGGACCACACTTATTATGAGTGTTGTTGGTGTCCATTTTGGGTTACTTGAAATAATTAAATATCCGTCTCGTATTTTATATAACGTAATTCGTTAACTATCTTTCTTTTACATATTTATTCAATTGAGCTCATTTGGGTTTGTTTGTTGGGCTCACCTTGAATCTTTTGTTGGACTTGTTGTGTTGGACTATTTGGTTTTCACACGCTTCTTATGTCGGGGTTAACATATTCATGGGTTTGGGCTTGTTATGTCACTTTTGTTGGGCTTCACATGGTTTATTTGTTGGGTCTCATATGTTCTATATATTGGACATGTCATGTCTTATTTGGTTGGATTCACTATAACACATTTATGAAATACTTATTTATAAATGATTACTTGTGGTGAGTTGTGTTCTTAATAATGTCTGGTATTGTTCGGTTGTGAGAGTCTTGGTCCTATCGGATACTAGGGGTGAGCTATAAGCCCTCTAGTTGCGATATGATCGTCGGGATTGATGTTCCCATCCGTACTCATGGTGAGATGCAAGCCATAAGTATGAATGTGACATTAATAATCCTGTCACATGTGCAATAAAAGGGTATTATAAATAATTACTTGTAAGAGTCGTATTCCTGTAGAAATGCCATATTACCACCGTATGTGCTTGACGTGCTTTATGCCCTGCTTGTGCTGTTCTGGCAAACACGGGTTTGACCTACTTGTGCTATTCTGGCAAGTACGGTATTGGCCTACTTGTGTTGTTCTGGCAAGTACGGTTTTTGGCCACTTGTGCTGTTCTGGAAGGTGAGTCTTATCTTAGTCTTTCCGCCACTTTCGTGCTGTTCTGGCGATTGGGGTACTCGGTCTCCTTAGTAGTCGAGTCTTGGGTGCGTGCTGTGCTGGCGCACGTCGAATCGGGATGTACATCCGAGAATCTGCAGATTTAGACTAGGACCGTATTATTATCGTAGTCCTACCCGGGAAAATTATAGTCTAAGAGTGATAAATGTCCTGCATTATTTGGATGGTTACTTTGGTCATATCTCCTTAAAATACGTGCTCGTCGCTAAGTGGTCATGTCGGTTTCCTTGTCCTTCTTTTCCATTTATTTATTGTTGCTTATGCCTTACCTGTTTATTCAATCATTTCTTTATTCCTTGTTGGTTTAAACACGTATGATCCCATGTTTAGTTATGATTCGATTCACTCATGTCTTGTCTAATATGATTGTTTGTTTATATTCTTTGTTATGTTCGTTTCGACATATTGTGGCTGGGAGAACCTTGAGTTACTCCCCACTGACTGTGGCGTTCATGTTTACATGAATGACAGGTGGTGAAGATGCTTACTTGGGGAAGACGTGTGGGCTAGCGAGAACTAAACCCTTGGACCTTAGTTTGCTAGTTAGAAACCCTTTATTTGTTTATTCGTGGGATATCTTTTCCCCGCTTTCCAGAATTGGGTTGTAATAACCTAAATTTGTCTATTATCGTATTTGTTTCATTTCGTTGGTGGCACCCGCGTGCTATTCTTTAACTGGTATTTTTTGAAAGCTTTTAAAATCTCACAAATTTCCGCTTTAATTTATTAGTTATACTTTCCGCTTTATCGCGGGGTGCCACAAAGTTTTAGTTTGGTTAAGATGTAATAAACATGTAATCGCTAAATTTTATTTAAAGTACTTTGGTTTTTTGTACTTTGTTATTCACTACCTCGGGAAACCGAGATGATAACGCTCATTTACTTGGGATGTTTAGCTAAAGGCTCCTGTATAAATGGGGGTGTTACATAACCTCTTCCACACATCTGAAACCAAAGAGAGTCGAGTCAGTCTCTGTTTTGGGCCTAGATGAAATCGGGGTCGTCCCAGTAAAGAATTCTCGGTTCTTCTCCCCTTCCTTGTGGTATTTGAAGTCAATAGCTTCATCCTTGTAAAGTTCCCTCCGGGCCTTGAAAGAAGGCTCAATAGTCCACCGCAAGTAAGAGGGTGACACCCAAGTAGAAGCAAATGGCTCAGAAATATGCCAAATGGTCCTCCGAGTCCAAGACTCCAACCATGCATTGCACCTTGCGAGCGTCAGTTCCTTGACTTGGCCGCGAACAGGCTCAGTGATGGGAATCCGTTGCTGACGACCGACCTGTCGAAGAACACAGTCTGGATAGATATGGGTGGACCACTCTAAGCCCAAAAGAGTGAGATGTCTGGTTCTATCAGTTTCAGACAAACCAGTAACTGCAGTAAGGCGGAGCCAAGGTAAGGCCCATCTAACATGTAACCCAGCATTGGCAGAAAGCCGCCGACGTCTGAAAGGCTCCTTTTTCCCAGTAGCAAACTGACGGTGACGAGAAGTGAAACTTCTCACCTCATATATACCTGGAACCTTCGGTGGATCAACCAACTCGAGTCTCTCACATAGCCAGATCTGTGAAAAAGGGCCGAGAAAACAAATTAGACTACAGCAAATGATTTCAAACCCACTGAAAAGAAAAGAGGTGGGTAAAAGAAGAAAAAAGAAAAAAAAAAAGAAAAAACGAAAAAAAAAGAAGAAAGAAAAAAAAAAAAAAGAAGAAGAAGAAGAACAAAAAAAAAAGAAAAAAAAACGAAAAAAAGAGAAAAAAACGATGCAATAAAAAAAGAAAACGGTGAAATGACATACCTGTAGAAGATGGGTTGATCCAGTGTAAGCAAGATTTGGGTTGGCCTTCCGAGCATCTAACCCAATAATAATTTCAGCGAGAATGAGCCAAGCTAGGCTCCTACGTTTCTCCATCTGTTCAACAATTCGGATGAACTTCGCTTTATTATAACAAGTTGGTACCTCAATATGCCCTTCAAAAGTATAAAGATGAAGCACAATCAATCCAAAAGCCTTACGACGGAACGTCGTAGGAATTAATGGGTCGTCAACACGACCAAATTTCTGAGCAATGGCGAGTAAGTTTACTCGTTCCCCATCAACAAAGGCACGCACCTCATCACGTGATAAACCAAGGAAGTCACGATACTTGTTAGCCCATCCCCTCTGAAAGTCAAGAATAACAGGAGTTAGCTCAATCTTCCAACCTCCTAGAATGGCAATTTCTTCCGGAGAGGGACAAATCTCTCCTTCAGGAAAGGCAAAAACATGATGGGTAGGGTCCCAGAATTTTAAGCACTCATCAAGAAAAATAATTTCAGGCAGGACCTATCTCAGCGGGACTAGTTGTTTCAATCCCATATCAACAAGTATTTTAGATTCCAATCCTTTGAAATCAGAAGCCCAAGATGACATGGTTTTTCGAAGAGAATTCATGTTTAACAAGAAGTTTTTATGAAGAAAAGAATATGAAGTGATGGTTTACCTCTTATTATGATATCCTTATATAGGAAAAATAAGGGGAGAGTTTTAACAAGGGTTTTAGGAAACCCTTGCTTGCCGCCTAAGCAACACGGCCGAGGGCCTTTGGGCACGGGCCTCCGGGCTTCCTCATCACCCTTTATCACTTGTTGCACCAAAGTTCGTTGTCGCGGGCTTTATTTGTATTTCACGGGCCAGAATGGCCAATCTACATTTTTTTATCCCCAACGAGTCCATGCTTGAATTAAAAATCCTGTACACACTTATGGATTTTTTTTATGTTTTACGGGTTATGTCTTGCCCATATTATTTACGGGTCAATCCCCGAGTCAGAAACTCGAAACATGTCTACTCATCGTTTTTTCCTATGAAATTACGAAAATTCAAAATAAAATGTTCCAGGTGAAGCCCATTTTCAAAAAAAAAAAAGAAATTTTAGCTCTGGGCGAAGCCCATGTTCAAATGAAATGTTCCGGGCAAAGCCCATTTTCAAGTTCCGGGCGAGGTCCATCTTCAAATGAAATGTTAATTCCGGGTAAAGCCCATTTTCAAAGTGAAACTTTAGCTCCGGGCAAGGCCCATATTCAAAATGCAATGATTCCGAGCGAAGCCCATTTTCAAAATGAAATTTCAATTCCAGACGAAGCCCATTTTCAAAATGAAATGTCAATCCCGGGCGAAGCCCATTTTCATGTATCAAATCAGGTCAGAAACCCAATTCAATGTTTTAGTTCGGGCCTCGAGCCCATCTATATTTTAGCTATGATTTTCGAGAGTTCGGGATAGCATTATGTGATTTCTCTTATGATATATGTCCAAGTTTAAGCAGGTACACTTCAGCTAGGCGCCCTAAAGTCAGAAACTTTAGACCCAACGCAACTGGGGGCTCTGTCGCTTTCAAGCTCCAGAGACCGTTATAATGATGAATGGAGAAGTCTCCACCAAGTAAAGTAATCCGTGTCGGGTTACTAAGATGAAAATATTCCCCAGCGGAATAC
This sequence comes from Silene latifolia, assembly GCF_048544455.1. NCBI lineage: Eukaryota > Viridiplantae > Streptophyta > Magnoliopsida > Caryophyllales > Caryophyllaceae > Silene > Silene latifolia. The sequence continues at coordinate 437,681,379 of NC_133538.1, read as the reverse complement.
AACCAATGATATTACAACAACGTGCTCAGATGTTGGTCACTAATGATAAAGAGTCGCAGCTTAAGTGGGCTAATGCACATGTAACTCGAAGAGTATAGACATCATGGGAGAAGTATCTCCAAAGTATGACGGCAACCTCCTTTCCGAAAGCTCCGTTTCGGGCCAGGACTGAACAATTTCAAGGCCAAGGTATGCCGAAGTACGATGCGGGTTTGATTCCGTCACAACGGCTATGTAGGCGCCTAGGGATAAGGCTCAACCCACCATATATGCAAGTTTATGGGTCGACGACCAATGATGATGATTTGATGCAACAGAAACAAGAGTCAATCCCCAGCAAAGTTTGAGGTATGATCTCTTCTTATGGCTGGCAAGCTTACATACACAAGTCTAATGGACTCTAAACGACCCGCGGAATCCTCAGGTTGAGAGGGACTTGGGGTATACTTTGAGTTTCGCCTTGTCCAAGCCTCGGTCAAAGTGGGGGCTCTGTAGATACCAATATCCGTCGATATTGAAATTTACAGAAATCCCGACAAACTACCCGATGATGATAGGACCTATGTTTACTTACATCGCTCGTTAGCGGATTTCGTTTTGTGATGCGGGACAAGCGTTATTTGACGGTTTTATAATTTAAATGAAACTTAAATTATTTCGAAATAAATGAAATTTATTTCATCGGTTTTCATATTTTCGAGTTTATTTAAAATTTAAAGCTTTTATAGTTTATTCGAAAAATAAATTATTTTTCAAAGTTTTTATTTTAAATTTATTTGAAATAAAATATGTGACGGTTTCGTATTTTATCGCTTTATTTAATTTGAAAAATTAGATTTTAAAGCGGTTTTAAACGAGGTTTTTTTAGACGGTTTGAAGCTCGATTTTTGAACAGTTTTAAGCACGAGTTTCAAGGCTTAACTTTAGTACATCCCATACCCCATGGTCCCGGGTTCGAACCCACATACCACCACCCTTCCCCCTCCTTTTTTCCACCTCAAACTCGACACCCAAACACCCCAAACCAACACCTCTTCCCCTGTTTTTTGAGCCCAAACCCGACACCCAAACCACCACCTAACCCAGCCTAGAACACACCACCACCTAGCCCACTAACCCAACACCCACCCTAGCCCTAACCCATGCCCAAACCCGCACCCAAAAACCCAACCCGTGCTCTGTTTTGCCGCGCCAAAACAGAGGCTTTTGAGCCCTATTCGAACCCCCATCCAAGCTAATGCCTTTCCCTATCTTTTCTTACTTACTCCCCAAAAAAAGAAACATATTTCCCACATCTCAACAGCTCACGAAATCCCACCAAAACCGAAACACAATAACCTTTGTTTATCCTTTCCAAAACCGAAACTATATCCTTCCATACTCCATATCTTAACCAAATTCGTTTACCCCTTCCATAAGCCAACTTCTAAGCCTCCATACCAGCCAAATAACTTAATCCTAGCACCCCATTCCCGTTTCCTATATAAACCACACACATGAACACCGAAAAGAGGGACCAAACAACACGGTTTTGAGAGCACTCGAAAGCCTAGAAATTGCCTTCCTTTCTCACGTAAAAAAGCAACCCTAAACTTCTCTCATACCCAGATACAAAGCAAAAGGTTCACACAAGAGATTAGACGAACATTAGAGCATCGATTTGCTCTCTTATTCGTGTTCTCTCGCGTTCTGTACAGCACCTGTTCTCGTTCGTTTTGAGTCATGTTTTAACCGTTTTTACTTCTGTTTTTTTTTTTGATAAAGTTTGAATCTTTGGATTTTAAGGATTCCATAACATCTTTCGGATTTAAATTTGAGTAAAAAACGAAGTCACAATCTTCGTTTGAAAATCGCTGCACGAAGTGCCTTTTATGCGAGAAATTATTTTTGTTTTTCGAAATTGATTTTGTTAAATTGTTTGGATATTTGTTTTACAATCATCGAAGACACGTCTTCTAAGCAACACTTACATACGGGATCCCGAATGGTGTCCAAGTCTACATGTAAGTTGAGGGTGCACAAAATCCCGTATCAATTCCTTCCTTTTTCTCGTGTATGTCACGGCCTAAGGGCCTTTTTGTTTGCTTTTTATCGTCTTTTAATTATCGTTTCATTAGTTAATGTTTTGTAATTATTTGTTGTTAATAATGCGGATTAATTGTTGTTAGAATTAGTTAATCATATGCTTGTCTTTCAATTTATGACGATAACATATTTAGTTAGAATAATTATCATGTTTAAATTATAAAATGAAATAATTTGTTAATTGTATGACTATAACATGTTTTAAATTGATTAAAATGAAATTTTAGTTAGTTTATTTCTTTCTCACATTGTAATACCCCGTAATTTAGTAGATTTGATATTAATAATTTACGCATTATTAATAATAATTAATTACAACAGTTTATATTTATAATATAATTAAAGGACGGAATAATGAAGTGACGTAATGAAGGAGTCGGGAAGTGTTGAATTGGGCCGAGTGTGGTGGGCTACTGGTATAACATGAGTTGGTTGAGTGAAGTTGGGATTTCGTCATTTAATTGTATTAAGCTAGTTTCCTAATAGAAGTACCATACCTTCTAATCTTACCATAAATACCCACCATAGACCTCTACCCTAATTCTTATTCACAAATAAATCAAAGAATTACTCATCAAATAAAGAAGACGAGATCTAGGAGGAGAAAGAAGAGAATTCTAGCTAGGAGACCGTCACAAGGTAATTTTCTATCATCTCTTAACATACTCACCTTAAGACGAATATAATTCATAAACTAGACCACCGTATGACGAACTAAGACCATCAACTTGACCGTGGATCACCAAGGTTTGACCTGACCCACCGCTGACCACCGTTGACCGAAGGGAAAGGGGGAAAGACAAGCGGTTTTCGTGGGTGGTTATAAAGGGGAAATCAGGTAATTAATTGGGTAATTGAACCCCTAATCGTGACCATTGTTACCTGGGTTAGGGTTGGTTGGTCGTGGGGGGGAGGAGTCGACCACCGTGGTGGTGGTCGGACCTGGTGGCTTGTGGCGGTGGCGGCGGTAAAAACGCGAAAACAGGGGAAGAAATAGTGTTTGTATGTGACCGTCTTAAGACGAACGCCATAGCCGTGTTTGTGACCGTGACTGAGGTTGGATGGTACCATTGGAACCGCCATGTACAAATGGTGTCTATGGTGGTGGTCAGTGGAGGTGTGGGGTCAGGTGTTGGTCGTGGTGTGGTGTTTTAAACACGGTGGTTGGGTGTCGTAAAATAGGGGATTAACCCGTGTTCTGGAGGCTGGTTTCGGGGGGGTTTGGTGGTTGTTTATGGCCTAAACTAGGGTTTTTTTGGTGGCTATTGTCGAGGGTTGAGATGAGAGTTGGGTGGTGGTCGTGGGTGCTGGAATAGGTGGTGGTAGGGTGGTATAAAACGGGTAAGAAGGGGCGTGGTTTAGGTGGGTTGTGAGTATTGTTTGATGTTGCGAGTTTGGTTGCTAGGGCGTTTTATAGTGGATGAGTAAGGTTGTTGTTGCTGGTGTTTAGGCGGTGGTAGGGTAGGTGGCAGTGGTGACTCACGGTGGGGCAGGTGGCAGAGGTGGTTGGGTGAGTTTCGTGGGTTGTTTAAGGGAGGTGTGAATACGGGTTGAATTGTGTTTGTTGGGTATGGGTATGGGGTTTGCGGGTTTTGACACGGGTTGATGAATGGGTTTAGGTGATTATGTGACTTGGGGTTCAAGTTGAGTCGGGATTGATTAATTTGTTGAGTCGGTATAATTAATTAATTAATTAGTAATATTTGTGAGTCGGGTTCTAAGTTGAGTTGACCCGGGTTTTCGTATATCATAATAATTAATAATAATGAATTATGAATAAATATGATAATTAATAATGAAATATAAATAAAGTATAAATAATAATAATAATAATAATAATGGAATAATTATTTATGCTAGGTGACGGAATTGTTGAGAAACTTTATTTGGATTTCTACTTATTGGATTGGTGTATATGGAGTATTTGCTTGCCGGGTAGGATAACGATTCTACTAGACTTATTATTTGTCATTTAATTTGATGTTGTGGATTGAATTGTTTGGATTATTGGTTTATTCCATATCTTGGATATTGTGATTAAAAGCGGTTGTATTGGTTATTCCTGAGTCAGTGTGGTAGGTAGCCATTGTTGTTGCTACAGTTGGTTTGATAATGGGTTGGATATCAGGTTTAGCCTGACAGACATCATGGTAAGAGCCTTCGGGTGATGTGATATAAACTTACTGGCTGAGGGAGACATCATGGTAACAGCCTTCGGGTGATGTATTATAAACTTACTAGCAGACACCGTTTAATACCTTCGCGGTGGTGTAAGGCCCCATGCTGGTTTTGTAGATCTGTCTCTGTTGTGTCTACTCAACTGGAGGTTGAGGGCTGAATTGTGACTCAACGGGAGGTTGAGGGTTGACTTATCAGAATAGTTGATTTGGCATTAGTGGTTGAATCTTTATACTATTTATATTATCTGGCTTGAGATTTTTATCCTACTCAACCTTGTGGTTGACCGTGTATTCGTGAACACCTATGATGAACCATAAATGGGGAGCAGATTTGCAGGTGCTTAAGATTAGCTGACTTGGGAGCTTATGGGGATGCATGAGGACTCGGCCAGTCTACCTAGAAGTCTAGATCATATTGTTTATTAATCACTTTATTTATTTCCGCTATGAGTTGTAATTAAATTTATATTGAATTTTGAGTTGGTTAATTTGTAAAGAACATGTAATCGCTAAATTTTATCTAAATTACTTTAGTTTGTTGTACTTTGTTATTCACTACCTCGGGAAACCGAGATGTAACACCCCCATTTACAGAGCAAAATGATCCTCATGCCTAACTAATGAATAATAATGAACTTAGGAAGTGTCTAAATAAAATGAACCCCGGGTAGGAACTGTTAGGTACCCCTCTAAGTGCGTTTAAGAAGGCGCCCTTAATTCGTACCATGGTCCTCTCAGTTTTGAACCGGGAACCCTGTGAGAATACTTGAGAGTATGGGATAGTTATAATGATATATATTTTAGAGGATATTTGATATGAAGTTACTAACATTGTTACAGGAAAGATAGATTACGGTAAGTATTGTGAATGATTGTTGGCTTTGCCATCAGATGGGAGATGATATTGTTTGATGGATGAAACGAGGATTTGATGTTAAATTGTTTTGATCACAAGCATAAAAGTAGTTGTGAATTGATATTGATTATGTGGTTGGATGTTATAGTAGTATCATGTCTAGCGATATGCGGTTATATGAATCCTGAAACCAAGTTATTTTTAATATTATGAAATGATTAAACTTGTAATAGGGATGCTTTAGAGTAGCTGCTAGTCGTGTGAGAAGTATGATGACAAAGTTATGTTGATACATGTATAAGAGGGTGTTAATATGAGATTATGACCTAGTAAAAAGGAACCTTGAGCTGAACTTTATTTTGTCAGATTTTACCCCTATTTGATTTAGTTTGTCTCATGTTTAAAAGGTTTACGGTTTGGGAGAAATAAATAGTTTAGTGGACAGTGGTCAGAATATTTCTGTACGGTTAAGTTTTCGACAAACGATTTTCTAAAATTTCCCATTGAATTCGTACTTAAGATTTTTGCTTAGTTCTAACTCCACTTTTTAAAAGATTTAAATATGTTTTCAAATTGATAAACCACGTTTCAAGATAAATTTTTGACAATTAATAGTGATTTTTACAAGATGACCCAAGTTTTTGACAAATTGCGGATCAGTTTTTGTTTGGACAAACTGGATTGTAAAAATGTTTATAAAATGGTTGTTCGAGTTTTGTATTTGATTCTTTTTCTCACGATTTGTAAACTCTCTACATTTTCTGGAAAGTATAAAAACCCAAAGAAAAATTTAACGATTATTTAATGGTGATTTTTGAAAGTTACCGCTTAACTTTATTTGATTTCTGAAAACGCGAGTTTTACCAAAAGTTCAATATAATTGCTTTATCAATTCTTAAACTATGATAGTTGAGATGTAGGAGTGACGATAGGGGAACCAAAGGAGAGGTAAGATAGGATACAATTGACTACACCTTGTTTTGATTGTAAGGTTCATTTTATACGCGTAACTCGAAGATGGTACATGTGGGGTTTTGAAGTGTGCTACGATTTATGTCAAAATGAGTAACTGTTGTTCTATAATAGTGCAAATAGAGGCTCGTGATAAATTTTGTTATAGTCTGTAAACTTTGTTATCCTTATCTGATTGGTAGTTATACAGTGTAGTACCTTGGTTATGGTCAAGGTTACGAGGACGTAACCTTAATTTTAAGAAGGTTAGGATTGTAAAATCTCTGTGGTTGTGTGCGTTTTGAAATTTTACGATGCAATCTCAGTGGTTGTGGCGTTTTGAAATTTTATGATGTTATGTTATGGTGTTGGTGTTCTCAATCTTAATGCTTTTGTTTGTGTTATCTGTTTTAGTTTTTGTCCCTACTTGAGCAATGCAATGCGTGGTTTAAGTGAGTAGAGCATTAACTGTGTTATTAAACTTCAGGACGAAGTTTATTTTTTGGAGGGTAGAATGTGACACCTCATGTTTTAAGTTTATTTTGTGATACATTTTGATAAGTATGATATGGTTTGATAATGATTAAGTGTGTTAATTGTGATGAAATGATAATGAGATGAAATGGCATTCAGATGTATGATGGTTTCATGAGGCTGTTGTAGCATTTTTGGGTGAACTTCGGGATGAAGTTCATTTTAAGGGGGGAAGACTATGATACCCCTTAATTTAATAGATTTGATATTAATAATTTACGCGTTATTAATAATAATAATTAATTACAAAGTTTATATTGATAATGTAATTAAAGGACGGAATAATGAAGTGACGTAATGAAGGAGTCGAGAAGTGTTGAATTGGGCCGAGCGTGGTGGGTACTCGTGTAACATAAGTTGGTTGAGTGAAGTCGGGATTTTGTAATTTAATTGTATTAAGCTAGTTTCCTAATAGAAGTACCATACATTCTAATCTTACTATAAATACCCACCATAGACCTCTACCCTAATTCTTATTCACAAATAAATCTGAGAATTACCCATCAAATAAAGGAGACGAGATCTAGGAGGATAAAGACGAGAACTCTAGCTAGGAGACCGTCACAAGGTAATTTTCTATCGTCTCTTAACATACTCACCTTAAGACGAAAATAACTCGTAAACTAGACCCCCGTATGACGAACTAAGACCATCACCGTGACCTGGATCACCAAGGTTTGACCTGACCCACCGTTGACCGACGGAAAAGGGGGAAAGACAGGCGGTTTTTGTGGGTGGTTACAAAGGGGAAATAGGGTAATTAATTGGGTAATTGAACCCTTAATCATGACCATTGTTACCTGGGTTAGGGTTGGTTGGCCGTTAGGGGAGGATTCGACCACCGTGGTGGTGTCGTGGTGGTCGAATTTGGCGGCTTGTGGCAGTGGTGGCGGTAAAAACGCGAAAATAGGGGAAGTAATAGTGTTTGTATGTGACCGTGTTAAGACGAACGCCATAGCCGTGTTTGTGACCGTGACTGAGGTTGAATGGTACCATTGGAACCGCCGTGGAGCAAGGGTGTCTATGGTGGTGGTCAGTGGAGGTGTGGGGTCTGGTGTTGGTCGTGGTGTGGTGTTTTAAACACGGTGGTTGGGTGTCGTAAAACAGGGGATTAACTCGTGTTCTGGGGGCTGATTTCGGGGGGGTGGTGGTTGTTGGTGGCCTGAACTAGGGTGGCTTTTGTCGAGGGTTGAGAGGAGAGTTGGGTGGTGGTCGTGGGTGATGGAATAGGTGATGGTAAGGTGGTATAAAACGGGTAAGAAGGGGCGTGGTTTAGGTGGGTTGTGAGTATTGTTTGATTTTGTCAGTTGGGTTGCTAGGGCATTTTATAGTGGATGATTAAGGTTGTTGTTGCTGGTGTTTAGGCGGTGGCAGGGGTAGGTGGCAGTGGTGACTCATGGTGGGGCAGGGGGCAGAGGTGGTTGGGCGAGTTTCGTGGTTTGTTTAAGGGAGGTGTGAATACGGGTTGAATTGTGTTTGTTGGGTATGGGTATGGGGTTTGCGGGTTTTGACACGGGTTGGTGAACGAGTTTAGGTGATTATGTGACTTTGGGTTCAAGTTGAGTCGGGATTGATTAATTAGTTGAGTCGGGATAATTAATTAGTTAATTAGTAATATTTGTGAGTCGGGTTCTAAGTTGAGTTGACCCGAGTTTTCGTATATCATAATAATTAATAATAATGAATTATGAATAAATATGATAATTATTAATGAAATATAAATAAAGTATAAATAATAATAATAATGGAATAATTATTTATGTTAGGTGACAGAATTGTTGAGAAGCTTTATTTGGATTTCTACCTATTGGATTGCTGTATACAGAGTATTTGCTTGCCAGGTAGGATAACGATTCTACTAGACTTATTATTTGTCATTTAATTGGATGTTGTGGATTGAATTGTTTGGATTATTATATTATTGCATATCTTGCATATTGTGATTAAAAGCGGTTGTATTGGTTATTCCTGAGTCAGTGTGGTAAGTAGCCATTGTTGTTGCTACAGTTGGTTTGATAATTGGTTGGATATCAGGTTTAGCCTAGCAGACATCATGGTAATAGCCTTCGGGTGATGAATTATAAACTTACTGGCAGACACCGTATAATACCTTCGCGGTGGTGTAAGTCCCCATGCTAGTTTTGTAGATCTGTCTCTGGTGTGTCTACTCAACTGGAGGTTGAGGGCTGAATTGTGACTCAATGGGAGGTTGAGGGTTGAATTATGCGAATAGTTGATTTGGCATTTGTGGTTGAATCTTTGTAATATTTATATTATCTGTCTTGAGATTCTTATCCTACTCAACCTTGTGGTTGACCGTGTATTCGTGAATACCTGTGATGAACCATAAATGGGGAGCATTTTTTCAGGTGCTTAAGATTAGATGACTTGGGAGCTTATGCGGATGCGTGAGGACTCGTCCAGTCTACCTAGAAGTCTAGATCATATTGTTTATTAATCACTTTATTTATTTCCGCTACGAGTTGTAATTAAATTTATATTGACTTTTTAGGTTGTTAATTTGTAAAGAACATGTAATCGCTAAATTTTATCTAAATTACTTTGGTTTGTTCTACTTTGTTATTCACTACCTCAGGAAACCGAGATGGTAACGGTCTCATTTACTTGGGAGGCCTAGCTAAAGGCTCCTGAATAAATGGGGGTGTTACACACATGATTTGCATTTGTTTAAATTTTAATTACGAAGTAATTAGTTTAATTTACATGTTTAATGATTTGTTCTAGTTTTATTTGTATCATTTATCGTTGTTAAATCACAACTTGTTAGATTTGTTTCATTTGATTTATGATACATGTATGTTTATTTGTATCGTTTATCAGTGTTAAATCACAATTTGGCCAAATCAATATGTAGAAAGCATGTTAATTGAATTAAATATTCATAGGTCATACAAAACCCGACCTATGATTTTAAATGAATTTTTTTAAAAGTTTAAATGAATTCATCTTATCTTATGACGATTTCTCGCTAGTTGAATCGCGCATGCTTAGCATCCGATTCATGACACTCGATGACTAGAATAGTCAACATTGACCACCCGTTTTGGCCGTGTGATGCCTCGGCCTCTGTGCCCATTTGTCTCGGCCTTCGTGCCACTTTGGTTCGGTTTGTTTGGTTTTATTTAATTATTGCGGTTTTATTTCAATTGTTATTGTAATTTAATCGTTGTAATTATTCTAATTCATTTCAAGCAATGTAATTTGTACTTTAAATATGGGTCTAGTTAGTCCTTTATTTTGAGTCAAAATGATTTTATAAACCTTTGTTTTAGTTGGTTAAATTGAAGTATTTAATCAATTAAATCGAAGCAAGTGCACAAAACGATGATGAGGCCAATGACGAAGTCCATATGAGCCGTGGCCTCACCATATGGCACGAATTTCAAGGGCTAAGTAGGCTAGTTTGTGTCGTGTGTCAAATGTCATATTTTAGCAATTGTATTTAGATCGAGTTGTATCTTTAATTCAATTGTTTGCAAATCGAGCCGACGAGAATCGTTTGGGTTGTAATAGTTTAGCTCCCCAACGGCTCCCCCACCCCCATCTAAGCCATGTTTGGGAATGCTTGTTAGTATAGTTCAAATCAACCTCACATGCTAAATCACTTGGACAAAGTAGATTAGATGCATTAAAGGATTAAAAACAAAGATCACATGATAGGTTTAAAATGGTGTTTTGCACTCTCATACAACAATCGTAGTCTTGTCCAATTAGCCATCATAATCCCAAGTAGAGACCGTTATTGCAACGGGCGGGGGTAGGTGTTTTATTAACGAACTTCCCACCACGTACTTTCAACAACGAACTCAAATCTCGTTTTTCAAAATGATTCTCAAATTTCCTGAAATTTGGCGGCGACTCCAAACGATTTTCAACCCGTGGATTACATTCAAATCCCCACATAAGATAGCAGAACCTGTAGTCGCAGAAAACACTCGTGCGACATCGTCGAAAGCAGGGCCAGCATCTACAATACCAGAGGGTCCGAGGAGCTTAGCCTGCAAATTAGTAGACTGCAAACGGGACGCAATAAAAGCATAGTGTAAAACATCTCCCGCCGCATAGACACCAAGACCACCAAGATGAAAAGAGAATGTAGCAAGGCGCCACTGCCAATTATTATTATTATTATTATTATTATTATTATTATTATTATTATTATTATTATTATTATTATTATTATTATTATTATTATTATTATCATTGTTATTATTATCATTGTTATTATTATTATTGTTATTATTATTATTGTTGTTATTATTGTTATTATTATTGTTGTTATTGTTGTTATTATTGTTATTGTTATTATTGTTATTGTTATTATTGTTATTATTGTTATTATTGTTATTATTATTATTATTGTTATTATTATTATTATTATTATTATTATTATTTTTATTTTTATTATTTTTATTGTTATTATTTTTATTATTATTATTATTGTTATTGTTGCGCATACATCCCCATACTTAGCACGCTGAGCAGCATCTGCAACAACCCGGCCGGGCATAAAATCCATCATCCCAGTCTGAGTCAAGGGAGAAGACCCTGTCAAATCGATGCACACATCACGCCCTCTGTCCCAGGAATAAAGCAGCAAATCCGCAGGACGAAGGGAGCCACCATGTCCGTCAACCAAACCGATATCGACCTCCTTACCCGTAGAAATACCAGACCAATAACAGATGTCGAATAAGGTGTCACGAACAAGGTTGTGCCGATGCTTAACACCCAGAGTACCAGTACAAGAAATAGCGTGGTCCCCGTAAACATCATCAGCAAAAACCCGAGAGCAAGCAGGACAAGGCCTAAATACCGTGAATAACGGAACACCCAGTCGATACCCAAGCACACTACGGTAAGTCCTCCCATTCATAGTCTGACCAAACCCAGAGATAGGAATCGCACGCAACCAATCGGAGGAGTGGGCACCTTGCTGAGACTTCCATAAAGCAAGCTGACAAGGTGTCAAAGAGAAAACAGACTCTGAAGCAGCAGTAACCATCGCGAAATATATATCTGCCAATTTCTTCATAAGTTTGGGGGCAGCAATTTCACTAGGGTTACGTAAGATAGCAGAACCTGTAGTCTCAGAAAACACTCGTGCAGCATCATCGAAAGTAGGGCCAGCATCTACAATACCAGAGGGTCGTAGGATCTTAGCCTGCAAATCAGCAGACTACAAACGGGAAGCAAGAAAAGCATAATGTAACACATCTCCCGCCGCATAAACACCAAGACCACCCAGGTGAAAAGGGAATATAGCAAGGCGCCACTGCCAATCCCCAAAACAAGGGCCAGACGCGGTGACTATACGTTCTAAGCCGGAACGAAGAGCAGTATCAAAAGGGAGATAGGCCGAACCAAAAACACTGGGCAGCAAGTACGAAGAGAGAAATAGAGCTTAGAAATACCAGTACAAGCTCTAAGCAGAAGCAACTCACATTGCGGGTCCTCAATCCTCGCGACCAAGTCCATAAGCTCAATGGTCTTAGTCACTCTCTTCGCCACAATCTCACTGCCAAAAAGAGGATAAGTACTGACAGGTCCACCCAAAACAGAGACACCACGCAAGGGCCGAGAAATAAAAAGTGGGAAAACCCCGGGGAGCCGACTCTAAGGATCCTTAACAGGTCAAAACACCTCAGTCTTGGAGACATTAAAATGCAGTCCAAAACGAGGGCCATCCGCCATAATCAAATCCAAAACCCTCCCCACCTCCAATGTATCCCCAACGATGGTGCCATCATCCAAGTACCATGCTTGCATAGTGAGGTCAAAAGAGTCCCGGATTTTGCACACCAAGGGATGCAAAACCAAAGCGAAAAGCAAAGGGCTCAAAGGATCACCCTGCTAAACACCCTGACAAGACCACAAGCAATGCTCCCCATAAAAAAGACGGGCAGGACTGGAATAACAAAACTCCACCCAACGGGAAAGAACCGGGCAACGACGGCGGACTTCCTGAAGAATGTTCGCACGATCAACAAGATTGAAAGCATTCTGGAAATCAACCAGCAACATAGAAAGTCCCACCTCAGCACCCCGGGCCTCAACGAGCCGATTCAAGGCATGCAAGATAGCCTCTCCTCCACCGGACATACCCACCCCAAACTGAAGACCAACAAAATAGGAAGTCGAAGAAGGACCAACCATAAAAGCACCAACCTTAGAGACAAGTCGTCTCCAAACAGTGCCAACAGCAATAGGACGAACACCACCACCTGGTTTAACAAGCGGCATGAGAGGGGCGCTGGCAATGTACTCACCCAGAGCAAGAGGACACCGGCCCTCAAGAAAAAGATTAACCACCCTATTAATAGAAGTGATCAAATCATCAGAGATAGCCATAGCAGCGCCACTAAAACAGTCCATAAGGTGTTGGGCACGAAAACCATCCCTCCCACAAGAAGTACCACGTGGGAAGCTTCGAATCATATCCAAAACCACTGTCCAAGAGGCAACCAGAGGATGATGAGCCCTAGACAAAGGAAGCAATGAAGGAGGTGGTGCGACAGGATGCTTCTCACGCAAGGCAACAAGAGTGGCATCGGAATAAGGGGCGACCCCAGCGAAAGAAAGCACCTGAACAGCAGTAGTATAGTGACCATCACAAATCTTCCGCCGACATTGACGGAGGTTAATCTCACTCAAATCAAGATCCTACTCCACATGAAACGAAGAAGGACCCTCATCCAAACACTCCCGCAACAGCTGAAAACCACCCCCAGGCACCCCCCGAGCGAGGATAGCCCTGGTAATACTCTCCTCCTGACGCTGGCGCCTAATAACAGTCCTACACTGAAGATTACTCCGAGGGGAGAAGGTCCTAAGCAGACAAAGAGGCAACACAAGCAAACGAATTCAGCAGGAGAGGTCACCAGGAGAACTAGCCACATCAACCAAAACCCCCCTCAAAGCCCGAGCAAACCCAAGCCGACACTTAGGAGGTATAGATTTCACGATGCGAAGGCCCAAAGATAACAAAGGATCAAGCGAAGATATAGACCACTGAACAAGCTCAGCCTCATCATCAGACGAAATAACCGATGGAGACGAAACCGGAGGTGTGACACCCCGCGATAACGCGGAAAATATAACTTATAAAATTCAAGCGGAAGATAGGAAATTTTTGAAACTTTTAAAATTTAAAGCGCGGGTTCATTAAAATCCAAAACATAAATAAAGATTGCAGAAATAAAGTTTAAATTATACAAACGTGATAGTCAAGGTGAAGGAAAATATATCCCTCGAATGACAATATTGTAAAAGGTAAATCTAAGCAATCCTAATAAACCAACTACTAGGCCAAAGTGCTCGCTAGCTCACACATGTCTTCACCCCATATATGCATCAACTAATACCTGTAATTCATGTAAACATGAACGCCACAGTCAGTGGGGAGTAACTCAAGATTCTCCCAGCCACAAAATGTCGAAACGAACATAAGAAAGAACTAAAACAGGTAAGTCATGTAAGATACTTACAAAAGATGTGAATATCAAGTTATATTTAAACATGGCAATTAAATGAGATGGAACAAGATAGATCAACATTAGCATGATAGTGATTCAACTAATCATGTGAGACAATTAAATAATATGAAAGACAAGAATACGGTCATTTATATAAAAGCACGCATTTCAAGGAAATACAACATAGATATAAGATTAGAATTCGAATCATGTGAAGCAGTTAAGTAAGAGATCAACCAAAGCAATTTACAAGAATAGAAATTGTAGCCATTAGTTGGAAAACCACTTAGCAAACATTGTACGGGACGTGGCTACTAATGTCACATTCATACTTATGGCTTGCATCTCACCATAAGAACGGATGGGAACATCAATCCCGACGATCATATCGCAACTAGAGGGCTTATAGCTCACCCCTAGTATCCGATAGGACCAAGACACACAACACAAGAAAGACAAATACCAATATCTATAACAAAGCAAGACCTTTACTACTCATATATCAATATATAATTCCCCTGGTAGGACGACAATGGTACTCCCAAGACTCAGTCCTAGTCTAAATCTGGCCAGACTCTCGGGACAGCACAGTTCCCTATTTGACAAGCGGCAGGACAGTCCGCATCCAAGACCCGAACCCTAAATCAGAAATCGAGAACCCACAATCGGCAGGACAGTCCGAAAGAGGCGGAAGATATGAGCTAAACCCACAATCAGCAGGACAGTCCGAAAGAGGCGTAAAGATAAGTCAAGCAATACGGTATAGCATAAAGGCATTTTCAAATGAACACGACTCAACCAAGCGATACGAATCAACTTGGAAAGAGACTACTAATGAAATGAGCCGATGATAATCCAAGTAAGACATTTCATGCCAAATTATATTCATAAACATGAACAAATAACCCATTTCTTCAATATTTGTCACTTGGATAAAAATGTAAACAAACGGAAATGAACCATTTATAATAACCAAAACAAGCATTTCATTATCAATGACTCAAATGTAAGATAAACCATTTATTACTTAGAAGGCATGAATAATTAAATTGGACTCATATTAAAATGGAAGCATGTCATTTCATAGACAAATGGGACGATTAATAGATGTATTTCATAATTATAAATCTGTGAGAAGGATATAAAAATGAACGATATTTAACGAATTACTAAAATCTAGTTAAAAATCTAGTTGTAGAAAGATTCATCAATGCCAAATTAGGTTGTCGAATCCAAGTAATTAATCTACATATCAAGTTGAAAAACATATTGCAACTTTTCCAACAAAAGACTGCAATTATCAAATTTAACCGAATATTTCACACAAAATGTGAAATTTAAGTGTAAGCATAAGTCTGCGTAAGAGGTAACTAACTCTGAACTGTAGAAATATGAAATCTTTATAGTATGAACACTTTCCAAAACTATGGAGCTCAATATAAAACTATAAAGCTCAGTGGTCACTGGTCAGTACTCAAACTCATCAATAATGACATATGAATCTCATCAGATGGCAGGCTGTATGAACAAAAAAAAAACAATACTTTTGAAATTCGAGCAATACCGTAACATAAGCATCATCATTCAATTCAAAAATGTGTCCATCAAAAAAATCGTGTAACAACCACCAAAACAAGACAAACTTAAGACGGATATTATACATATATATATATACACCCATCCTACCATACCTATTAATCCATTTTTTTACTACCCAAAAATATTTCGACACAGGTTCTATACCTCCTGCAAGGGACCACCTGCGGCTGCCCAAAAAGGGCTGTAAACAGCCGCCCAAAACAGGTGTAACCAGGCCGTGACAGGCCACCCAACAAACACCATATCGACCATCCAAAACCGAGCTCAACAGTCCTTTCACGACCCCAAAACAGAGTCCCAAAAACAGTCCATACGGCCTCCATTTCGACTGTCCCAAAATGATCTGAAGGCTGCACCACAACTGGTACAAAAACAGTCCCCCATGAACCTATAAAACTACCTCTAAGCAGTCTCGAAACTGAATAAAAAAAACGTTCCCAAAACAGTCCACAAACGCATTCATATACAACGTCCGAAAAGACTATTTTGTGACCATCTTAAGACGGGATTTGTCCCTCACAACTAACCCAATTCACACATGTGTATGCACCCAAGGTAGAATCTAACAAACCAACCTGTACCAGCTACAAAGCCGACGCCAAAATCGCACTCAAAAACGTCCTACACAACAATTGCACTCACGGTTTTCCACAGTCTACTGGAGCTATACTTCGACACCAAAGGTAAGATTGAAAACGAATTTTGACACGATGATATCAAGCATACAAGGGAGTAAAACATAAAGAACCAATCTTTAATACATAAGAGCATGAAAAACGACATATAAGACGGAAATTTCGACATTTGTCGAGTAACCTATCACCGTTACCTTTTTGCCCTTAAAAACTCATAGAAAACGTCTAAAAAGTATGAGCCTCTCACCGGGTCTTCAGTTTCTTAAACTAGAGGAAAGAAAACGAGATAAAAGAGCTAAAAATCAGAACTTTCATGAGACGGGTCAAACTGAAATCACCACAAAAAGAATACTTTCTTACCTTGAAAGAATAAGGAAGGAAAGAGGAAGAGAATGGTCTAAAAATTATGAATTTTGGTTGAGAGACGGAGACGGGATCGGGGTTGGAAGGTTGACGGAAATGGAGTACAATGGCTCTGTTGTTTGTGGTTTATGTTGCAGCTGCTCATTTTGGTCTCTTGTTTGTTGTTGCTGTAAGTCAAACGCAAAAGAAGAAAAGGAAATGAAGGGGGTGGGGACGGGTGAATCAACAAAACAATTAGTATTAATAATAATAATATTAATAATAATATTAATAATAATAATAATAATAAAAGAATAAAAGAATTATATAAAAGGTAGAGTGTGAGAGGGTAGGTGAGTGTGTTGTCGATATAGGATAGGTCGAGAGAAGATTAGTCTTACAAATGGAAATGTGACGATCTATAGCTAGACGGAATAATGTCTCGAGTCTATATTAACTTAAGACGGAAACTAATATTATTACTGTCACTATTATTGTCCGACTAAAAATACGTACACACATACATTCTTATATAAATTATGTCTTAAAAATATAATTTAATAATACGTATTTTTATATAAATGAGCTTTTATATATTACTTTTATGAAAATCGTGTTTGACATAAAATTAATTAAATTGAATAATTCAAAAATATAAAATAAAGTAATCAAACGGTTTAATAAATTTTAAATGTCAAAAATGGGAAATTCGCGGGGGTTACAGGAGGTCTAGGGATACCCTGAATGACAAAACTATATAGGCCGCCAACACACTCCGGAGGCGCGACAATATCCCCCCGACTATACCGACATCTAGCGCGATAGGTACGGGTTTTAAAGCACACCTCACACAACCAGTGCCCCATCCGTCTCAAAGTACTCTCGGCATTGGAGTAAACAGTCAAACTATCAGTAAGAGTCTGACGCGTAAGTCCCAACGCACCATCATGACAATGCCGGTCCAGAAAATGCTAATGCCAAGCAGCCTTAGTAAGGCCCTTACCAAACCCATCCCGACATGCATAAAGATCCAAAAAAGGACAATGGCACCGCACAAACTCGGGCATGAAGGAATAAGCAAAACCCCACGCCCTACCTGCACAAAAACCAATATAGCCACCAAAACAAACACCCGTACGAAAACCACCACACTTGCAACCACACACGCAACTAGAGGCAAGACCCACTCCTGGCCAAGTTTGTAATACCCTGTAGTTTAGTGAAGTTTATATAACTAATTTACGTAATTCGAATAATTGATTATGACGGTTATAATTAATAATTGTGAGTAAGACGGAATGATATAATAAAAAAAAAAAAAATGGAGTAATAGGAGTCGGTATGGACTTAGTGGATTATGTTTTGCTAGTAATGTCAGTCGATTTCTATTAGCAATAGAAATAAGGTTCATTAATAATAATAATAATAATAATAATAATAATAATAATAATAATAATAATAATAATAATAATAATAATAATAATAATAATAATAATAATGTTTATAGAGTTTCCCTACTAAAATTATGAGATAATAATATGTTATAATAATAAGGTATTAAATTTAAGAGATATATTAATATATTTATAAATTATAAAATTAAATAATTAGTAATTTCCTAGTAAGTTCCTAAAGACGACCTTTTACTAGTATAAAAGCAAGACAGGCCTACATAATAGGTTTTATTCACATAAGTTACACATAGAGGGAGATCTAAAGACGGAAAGAAGAGGGACTTAGCAAATAGAACTAATTGACTCAAGGTAAATAATTTTCCTAACTCGGTTTTATATGTTATTGTTCAAACACGTTTACAACCACCGTGTATCATCCATGCTTGACCTCAACTGGACCAGACCTGAACCGCGGAAAGGGTGGACCATAGGGGGTACCAGGGACCCGTCGTTGACCGTCGTGGTGGCTGTTTAGGAGGGTTTTCGTGGCTGCTAGGTGGTTGTCGTAGACCTTAATAATAATAGTAATAATAATTAATTAATTTGAATAATGAATATACTTTATAATTATTGAATAATAATGGAAGGTAATAATAAATAATTTAATCATAATATTTTGTTAGGTGACGGTTTGTGAAGAAATTATAATCGCGTCGGATTGCTTTAATTATTTGGATTGCTTGAGTTGTTTAATTGGAATTGCTTATCAGATAGGGATAAATCCTACTCAACTTTTTCTCGATAATGTTTGTTGGATGATTTATATTAAAGTGAATTGATCATATGCGAATTGTGTTGGTTGGTATCATTGAAATTGTTAGAAGGGAGAAATATATTGTTATGTTGGAGTATTGTTGTGGTATTAACAGATTTATTCTGGCAGACATTACTTATAGTAATGTGGAGTGGTGGAACAGATTTATTATGGCAGACGATATTTATCGTGTTTACTCGAGGCAGGCCCCAGATTGGTCTGCAGACCATCTGGTGGATATTACTCAACTATATGTTGAGGTAGAAATTACCTTTTGGTAATGTAGTGTGTGTTTACTCACCTTCGGGTTGAGGCTGCCCCGGCCAGGGATTGGCGGGATGATTAGTGTAATGAGTAAGTAAAGAAAGGAGCACGTTGTCAGGGGGTTGTGCAATGAAAAAGGAAATTTGATTATTTATCGTATGTTTTTGTTGTTAGTATTTATTCCTACTCAACCTCGCGGTTGACTGTGTATTCGTGAACACCTGCGGTGAACCGTTTTATGGGGAGCAGATTTGACAGGTACTAAAGATTAGCTGACTTGGGAGCTTATGGGAATGCGTGAGGACTCGGCCAATCTACCTAGAAGTCTAGATCACATAGATTATGAGATCACTTTATTTATTTTCCGCTGTGAGTTGTAATTATTTTATATTAAGTTTTAGTTGGTCAAGTTGTAATAAACATGTAATCATTAACTTTTAATTTAAAGTACTTTGGTGAGTTGGACTTTGTTATTCAGTACCTCGGGAAACCGAGATGGTAACGCTCTCATTTACTTGGGAATGTCTAGCTAAAGGCTCCCGAATAAATGGGGGTGTTACAAAGTGGTATCAGAGCAAAATGATCCTCAGGCCTAACCAATGAATAATAATGAACATAGGATGTGTCTAAATAAAATGAACCCTGGTAGAAACTGTTAGGAGCCCTTCTTAGTGCGGTTAAGAAGCGCGCCTTAATTCGTACCATGGCCCTCTCAGTTTTGAACCGGGAACCCTGAGAGAATACTGGAGAGTGTAGGGTAATTTAAAATGAATATTGTTTATTTTGCCTTGGAAATTTTGCTTGCCTTGTTTGAATATTGTTTTCATTGATGACTGCGGTTACGGGGACGTAACTTTGCTTTGAGGGAGAGGGGATGTGATATGATTTTAAGTATTTGTATAAGCATGTGGGTATAAGAAAATATATTGGCATGTATTTGGGAGGTGTAATTATGATTAACATGAGAATTATTATGGAGTTTGATAAAATTGTGAAGAATGTAATCTTGGTTGATTTCTCGTAATTTTATCCTTGATTGTTTTGGCTGTCATTTACTGACTGTTTAAGATCCTTGTACAAAATATTTATTTGTGATAGCCTTGGGAGTTATCTTTCATATACCTCTGGTATCATACTTAAATAATATACTGTTTAGGAGAAATAAATATTTTAGCGGACAGTGGTCAGAATATTCCTGTACAGTTGTGTTTTCGCGCCATATTTTTATAAAATTTGCCATTTAAAAACTACATAATTATTTGTTATAATTACAATTCTACTGTTTAATAGACTCATGTACGTTTCTAAATTGATAAGCCATATTGCAATTTAAATTTTTGACAATTTATGGTGATTTTTAAAAGTTGACCTAAGTTTCTGACAAGTTGCTGTGAAATCTCTGTTTCGACCAAGTAGTTTGTAAAATGCATTATAAATTAACCATATGAGTTTTTGATTTGATTATTTTTCTCATGCATTGTTAACTCGTTGTATTTTCTAAAAAGTAAAGGTTCTCAAGAAGTAATTGTGTTATTAGTTATTTATGATTTTTAGAAGTGGTGACATGTTTCCTTGGTCTTGAATAAATGAAAATTTTGTTTCTTGATATTTTTGAATTGTGTGAAGTAGGTTACCATGTCTAGTGATATGAGGGATGTGTTGCCCTAAACCTATATATACGTTTACAATAATTGCATCCATGTTTAAGTTAGATATCATTATTAAGAAAAGATTAACTAATTAATTATGTATATTTTGTTATAAATTATTATTTATTCTGCCAATGTATTCGTCGGTAGTTAAGTAAAAAAGTTAACTTTAAATAAAGTTAGTTTGAGTATATTATAAGTTGTGATTTTGCTATTTGGAAGTAAATCAAGTATTTTGTATTCATTTAACCATTAATTCGTGTTGGAAATATAGTTGTTTTATATTACAATGTGTGTTTCATGTTTTATGGCGTTACAACAATGATTTGGTTGTTCCTGTTGTTGATATTCCGAACTTCGAGGACGAAGTTTATTTTAGGGGGAAGGAATGTAATACTACGAATATTTTGAGTTATTGTTGTGTTACCTTGTGATAAGATTGGCGTGATTGATAATCGTAAAATGTTTGATTGTGTTGGATGGTGCTTAGTTATGAGGATGTTATAAGTGTTGTGGTAGTAGTTGTGGACGAACTTCGGGACGAAGTTCATTTTAAGGGGGGAAGACTGTAATACCCCGTAGTTTAGTGAAGTTTATATAACTAATTTACGTAATTCGAATAATTGATTATGACGGTTATAATTAATAATTGTGAATAAGACGGAATGATATAATAAAAAAATAAAATAATGGAGTAATAGGAGTCGGTATGGACTTAGTGGATTGTGTTTTGCTAGTAATGTCAGTCGATTTCTATAGAAATAAGGTTCATTATGAATAATAATAATAATAATTATAATAATAATAATTATAATAATAATAATTATAATAATAATAATAATAATAATAATAATAATAATAATAATAATAATAATAATAATAATAATAACAATACTAATAATGTTTATAGAGTTTCCCTACTAAAATTATGAGATAATAATATGTTATAATAATAAGGTATTAAATTTAAGAGATATATTAATATATTTATAAATTATATAATTAAATAATTAGTAATTTCCTAATAAGTTCCTAAAGACGACTTTTTACTAGTATAAAAGCAAGGCAGACCTACATAATAGGTTTTATTCAGATAAGTTACACATAGAGGGAGATCTAAAGACGGAAAGAAGAGGGACTTAGCAAATCGAACTAATTGACTCAAGGTAAATAATTTTCCTAACTCGGTTTTATATGTTATTGTTCAAACACGTTTACAACCACCGTGTATCACCCATGCTTGACCTCAACTGGACCAGACCTGAACCGCGGATAGGGTGGATCATAGGGGGTACCAGAGACCCGTCGTTGACCGTCGTGGTGGCTGTTTAGGAGGGTTTTAGTGGCTGCTAGGTGGTTGTCGAAGGGGATTAAAGGGGATTCACGAAACAGGGGATTCAACCCAATTCGAACCCTAATACGACGTGCCTTGACCTGGGTGTGGTGGGGATGGAATCTGGTGGTTGTGTCGACCACATTGGTGGGTGTTAGAGTGTTAAAGGCGGCTTTTTGTGGTGGTGGTGGCCGAAATAGCGTGAAACAGGGGATGCGCGTGGCCGTCTTAAGACGAACTTTGTGACTTCTTTAGTTGACCATTGGGGAAGTGGGGACCACCCCTGGAGTCACCGTGGGACATTTGTGTCAACGGTGGTGGCCGGATGTGGTAATGGTGGTTGTGGTGGTATTGGCGAGGGGTTATTTACACGGTGTTGTCGAGGTCGGGTTTTCGGCAATTAGTCATGTTCGTGATTGTTGCTGCTAGGGCGTGAGTGTTCAGGGTTGTGGGGACAGTGTGGCTAGTGGTTGGAGGTTGTTGGGGTGCGTCATGGTGCAGGGTGGTGGCGGTTGGGTGAGTGGTTGGCTACGGTGGGCTAGGTGGAGTCGGGTTGTTTTGGAGTTGTATGTGTGGGTGTTTGTGGTAAGTGTTACACGGGTTAACGGGGGGTTATACGTGGGTTTGGGGTTTTTGTCTTATATGGGTTTGGCTTTTATTTACTTGAGTCGGGTTTTTAAGATTGGGTTTGACTCGGGTTTGTATTTGAGTCGGGTTTTAATATCGTAGACCTTAATAATAATAGTAATAATAATTAATTAATTTGAATAATGAATATAATTTATAATTATTGAATAATAATGGAAGGTAATAATAAATAATTTAATCATAATATTTTGTTAGGTGACGGTTTGTGAAGAAATTATAATCGCGTTGGATTGCTTTAATTATTTGGATTGCTTGAGCTGTTTAATTGGAATTGCTTATCAGGTAGGGATAAATCCTACTCAACTTTTACTCGATAATGTTTGTTGGATGATTTATATTAAAGTGAATTGATCATATGAGAATTGTGTTGGTTGGTATCATTGAAGTTGTTGGAAGGGAGAATTATATTGTTGTGTTAGAGTATTGTTGTGGTATTAACAGATTTATTCTGGCAGACATTACTTATAGTAATGTGGAGTGGTTGAACAGATTTATTCTGGCAGACGATATTTATCGTGTTTACTCGAGGCAGGCCCCAGATTGATCTGCAGGCCATCTGGTGGATATTACTCAAATATATGTTGAGGCAGACATTACCTTTTGGTAATGTAGTGTGTGTTTACTCACCTTCGGGTTGAGGCTGCCCCGGCCACGGAATGGCGGGATGATTAATGTAATGAGTAAGTAAAGAAAGGAGCACGTTGTCAGGGGGTTGTGCAACGAAAAAGGAAATTGGATTATTTATCGTATGTTTTTGTTGTTAGTATTTATTCCTACTCAACCTCGCGGTTGACTGTGTATTCGTGAACAACTGCGGTGAACCATTTTATGTGGAGCAGATTTGACAGGTACTAAAGATTAGCTGACTTGGGAGCTTATGGGAATGCGTGAGGACTCGGCCAATCTACCTAGAAGTCTAGATCACATAGATTATGAGATCACTTTATTTATTTTCAGCTGCGAGTTGTAATTATTTTATATTAAGTTTTAGTTGGTCAAGTTGTAATAAACATGTAATCATTAACTTTTAATTTAAAGTACTTTGGTGAGTTGGACTTTGTTATTCACTACCTCGGGAAACCGATATGGTAACGCTCTCATTTACTTGGGAATGTCTAGCTAAAAGCTCCCGAATAAATGAGGGTGTTACAAAGTTGACCACCAACACACCACCCACTCCGGTGATGGCCAACAACCAACCCAAGCAACCCTATCCACACGGCATTGGCAACCAGTAACACCCACCACAAACCACAACCACAACAAGGCAGCGGCGGCAGACAGTGGTTGGACACAGCACCAGCAAACACCAAGGCCACGACCATAAGCAAGCACGAAGAAGAAACGGAATAGTAAACGAAACCCTAATGCAAAAAAATAAACAAAACGAAACTGAAAGAAAACTCACCGGAGGGAAACCGTGGGTAGAGCCGTCAGCCACCACAACATTGATCGGCGACTTGAGGTCTAATGGCCAAAGGGTGGTGGCACAAGTGTACACCAGCCGCAAGGAGGCGTTAGTGACCCTCGAAAACAGCCGCCACACAAAACCCTCGCAACAGCCGCACCACCGCATGAACAACCAACAAAAACCACCCCTTATCGGCGATGTGAGGTCTAACAGTCGATGTGAATGGAGGTTGGCCGTCAACGGTGGCTATAAGACAGAAAAATCCGATGCCCTAAAAGAAACCACCCGCGATTTTCAGCGTTTTTCAGAAACCCTAAAACCAACACTGTTTCACACAGCCGTCGACGAGAAGGCGTGAGCAGTGGCGGTGATAGGATGACGGTGAGCAGACGGCAGCCGGAGAGAAACGCCTGGAAGTCTCCTGAAAATCTCCCTGAAAATCCCCCCCCCTCTCTCTCTCTAAGTTGTTGTTGTTATTATTATTATTATTATTATTACTATTACTATTATTACTATTATTACTATTACTATTATTACTATTATTATTATTATTACTGTTACTGTTACTATTATTATTATTATTATTATTATTATTATTATTATTATTATTATTATTATTATTATTAGTTATTAATATTAATATTATTACTACTATTATATTACAATTATTAATTATTATTATTATTATTATTACTATTATTATTATTATTATTATTATTATTATTTTATATTATTATTATTTCAGTTTCGTTCAGCTTCAATCAGCTTAGTTTAGTTCAGCTATATTTAGTTCAGTTTAGCTCAGCTCCATTCAGTTCAGGTCAGCTCAGTTCAGTTCTGCTCATCTCCATTCATTTCAGCTCAATTCAGTTAACATCTAAAAAACCAGAAATAAGAGGGCTAAGAGCAACTTCAGTGGTTGCATTTAGGGACTTGCTTGCAATTATTGTAAATATTCAAGCGGTATGCTCACCATTGAAGTATCGAAATATGTCCCTGCTTGTAAGTATATGTAGCTTTGTCAAGCTACATGCTTGGAATAAATTAGTAATTAGGAAATAATAAAATAAATTATATTATGATATTTATTTGTTATGTGGGCCATTTTAAGCTAGATTTATCGTAGTTTATCATTGGAGAACGTTGTAGCTTAAAAGCATTGTTGCTTAAAAAAAACGATGTGGCAAGGTGAGCTACAACACCTCGTAGCTTGCCATTGGAGTTGCTCTAAGTCTCCTTTTCCCCTTTCTACTAGTCGTAGCACCACGCCCTTCGGGCGCGGTGCCCCAATTTATCGAAATGTTAAGTGTAAGTTACTCGGAATTATCTTAATAGAAATGGACAAGATCCATCATATATTTAGAATTTGTCGAACAAGCATAGTATTTATTACATAATTGGCGAAATTTCTTGAAAACACGATATCTAATTCCAACTAATTAGAGAATAGTTGCCGGCAAATAGAAGGCGAAATAACAGCGACGCTAAGGCACAATCGTTTTTTTTTTTTGGGTCAAACGGGCATAAAGAGCCTGATAACAATACGAGAGGACAAAATGAACGTTGACGGATGGAAACACAACACGCTTGTCTTTGAGGATTCTAGAAGCTCTTAAAGGAGATGAAATTGCAAGTATGTTCCACCAAAATTACCTGTAAGAATAAAATAAAAAATCATTGATCAAGTGTGGATATACCAATCCCCATGAAATGCTTCACGCATGCTTTGATCGCACTACTTTGCTCTTAATTTTCTAGCATTGTGTATAACTAATGAACTAGTAGGGGAAACAATTTATGCCCCCATTTATAATTTACTTTGAAATTTCAGTTTGACCTCCCAGTCCCTCGTCTCCACCCTTCTTCACTTAAATCCCACACATATCCTCATTCATTCATTTTTAGTTTTTAGGATCTTTTCCATTTCAAACAAGAAATAGTGGGAACATGTCTTCTTACAATAAGTCTCCCGTAAGACGATCACTTTTCCTCTCAAGCTTAAGACGAAGTAAATGTGACTTATTTACAATAAGGCTCCCTTAAGACTGTAACTTTTCGTCTTAACGTAAAGACGAAGTAAATGTGACCCATTTACAAAAAATAAAACTGAAAACCATTACCTTCATTTTTTTTTCCTTCAAAAAACTACTATCTTGATACTTACTCGGGTCTTTTAACACCCTATTAGCTCTACAAAATAGAATAATTCTAGAAGCGACTTACTGTTAAGAATGCAGCTTCACTATATAATATGTAATACACTATATAATATGCATTATAGATCACCTCTCCAACTGAATCTATCGAAGGAAAACATGTGACACGTATTATAACCTATTAGTTACCGGTCCTGCCATTCAACAACATTTAGTTTACTCTTAATGGAAGCTTAATTCACCCTATTAATCTTCACCACCACGCTATTGCACCTCAAATTGTCTGAACAAATAAATGATGAGTTCATTTATTGCAGAAGACCAATATTAAAAACAAACCAAGTACACGATCATGTTTTACTAACCAAAGATTTACATTGCTAGCAATCGGAGGCCTTAGTTACGTTTTACTCAGTAAACTCATAATAGAGAATAAACCATGATCCTCTCTTTCAAGAATAACTAAATTAGTATGTAGGGTTTTTTTGTCAAACACAACCTTTTAAAAAAAAATTCTTCCAAACACCACCTTTAAAAAAAAAGTTTGTAAAACACAACTTTTAATAAATTTTTTGTTGTCAAACACGACTTTTTGGCTGAAGGACTTAACATTTTGCAATGGGGTAACTTTCAATCGATGTTTGAGATAGCAAACGATGTCAGTTTGAGGTGTTCTTGGACTGTTTGGAAAGGTAGAAATACAAGCTTTCCATGGGTTATCAACACGATGGTCAAAGGTGGTCTTATGTGTGGTCTATTATTGTGTAAAGTAAGGCTGGTCGGAGAGATTAGCGAGTGGTCGGGGATTTTTAGTGGGTCTTTTAAAGAGGTTATGATGCTTTGTTTGTTCTGAAATTTGGTATGTAGGTAGCGGGGAGTGCAAGGTAGTTCTTAGTTGTGTTGTTTGTGGTGGTTGTTGGTTACAAGTGGTGGTTCAAGGGGAGTTAATTTGAAGGTAAAAAATATTCAAAAGAATGTCAAAGTAGGATTTTTTTTTGTGGGTCAATTCACTCACCTCAAACCAACACTTACAACAAACAACCACAAAAAACAACATAACTACGGCCTACCTTACACTCCCCGCTACCTACATACCAAATTTCAGACCAAACAAAGCACCATAACCTCTTTAAAAGACCCACTAAAAATCCCCGAACACCCGCTAATCTCTCCGACCAGCCTTACTTTACACATCAATAGACCCCACATAAGACCACCTTTGACCATTGTATTTATAACCCCTGGAAAGCTTGTATTTCCACCTTTCCAACGAGTCCAAAAATGCCTCAAACCGACATCGTTTGCTATCTCAAACATCGACTGAAAGTTACCCCATTGCAAAATGTTAAGTCCTTCGGGCAAAAAGTCGTGTTTGACAACAAAAAATTTATTAAAGGTTGTGTTTTACAAACTTTTTTTTAAAAGGTGGTGTTTGGAAGAAATTTTTTTTTTAAAGGTTGTGTTTGACAAAAAACCCTAGTATGTACTAAAAGAACTCATATTTACAATTGCTAGGAATTAGAGGCCTTGGTCACATTTTTCTAGAAATTAGTATGTACCAAAAGAGCCTGATGCAGTTGCACCCACATGCATCTAAATCATAATCAACGTTAGCTTTAAGCAAATAAACAGGATAAAATGTGACAAGGTCAACTCTTTAAGCAAATAATGAACAAAGGCATCATAAGAAAAGGGTAACTTTCATAGGTTCCTAATTCTTAAATTAATAGGAGTTCGCCTCTGATGATAAACTACCACCGAACAAGAGATTTACTACTAAACTATGCAAAATTAAGAAACCTATTCTTAGCCTAAGGTTTAAAAGTACACAAGTCTGACATACCACATCGACCACATGTTCTTAAGCATACTTATACACGTCAAAAGACTCGAAGAGGGAATTGTTATAAACCAGGGCAAAACTGGAAGCAAGATGTACCTCAAATTAAATTTGAAATTATCTCCCTATATTACCCCTTACCTCTTACCGACTCGATAATAACACATACCTGAACAAAACATGACCCAACCCCAATCACATGCAAACATATCCAAAATCTCTCGACTCAAATTGCTTGTACAGTTGAACCATATCAGGCTTAGATGACTCATTTGTTACTTCCTTCGTGAAGTCAATTAATATTGAAACTTGTAATTGAACTATGGCAAGGATAATAGTTACCAAATGCGAGCAAGCTCCCGGGCAATACAATGGCAGTTGTTCCAAGTAGTGCCCGTTTTTCATTGATGTATGTACCATTTGTGTTGTCTAAATTCGTGACAGAAGACCGCCTTCTTGTGCAACCTGGAAACTACATAGGATGTAACCACATTATAATACGAATTTAAAATGCGGAAGCGATATTTGACACTCGTATCACATTCATATTGGAATAGGGAGCTAAATTAGTCATTTCTTCTACACTTGACTGTTAGTATTGACAATCTAAGAGTTGATATTAGACATGCAAAGACTGTAATACGAGAGTATGAGACAGTCATAAGATAATACATGTGGCAATAGGAAGCACCAACACCGCTGTATCAACCACTCAACCAACAATAACCTCTCTCTCTCTCTCTGACAATTTAGCATTCCTGATTATTATTTAGATCATGTAGCAAAATGTATCTACCAGAAATCTAACCAAATAATAAGTTTAGTAACTCACTGAGAATATTTCATATGCACCTGGTATATCCATCTTATACCCTATGTGTTTCTAATCGCCGTCTCCTTCAAGGCGCGCTATAATTGTCCATACATCACTCTGAGTCTAAGACCAACAAGACAAACATGCTAATATAATTCATGTCGTGATTTTTATGGGGCTAATACTTACTAAGACAATGATGTACATGACTTATGTCATTTTCAACATGGGAAAGATTATGTTGCCATCTCAACAAAATTTGCGGTAACAGGCGGTTGTAGTGTTATTCGTGAGACTGCCTCTGTTATCCATTATTTACTAACTTATACGGAGTACATAAATCTAACATATGATTAAAAGCGATGGTAAACAAAACAATGCCTTAAAAAAACAATCATATGACAAATAACATAAACAATTCTTTCAATATGCTACGAGAGTCAGATAGTTTTCGGAAAAGAAAAGCTACTTACTGAGATAGCTAAGATGGACCAAGAGTCAGATAGTATAGCAACAGCAGGTACTGCTGTAAAAGGGAAACAACAATGAAGAGTTAAATGTATATTATTATTACTCACAGTATCTCCAATCTAGACAAATTTCAATCAATTAAGACAAAATCATCAAACCAAAAACTCAACTAAAATGAAATACATAAGAACTTAAGACAATATCGACAGATAATCGGAGATAAATTCATGCCTTGAAGATTAAAATAGAGACGATTGCTAAGTGCAGGTGGGAGAGAGAGGGAGGGAGAGAGAGAGAGAGAGAGAGAGAGAGAGAGAGAGAGAGAGAGAGAGAGAGAGAGTGCAGCAATCGTTTACATTGATGTTGCCATCGTCGTCATCAGCAGAAGCGGCATCTTTATCGCCATCACCATCGCATCAACTCACTATTGCTATCATATTTATTCCTTATCACTATCGCCGTGTCAACATCGTGGCTCGAAGGGATGAAGGAAAATGAAAGTAGAATGGGAGGCAAGCTGCAATTAATCTCAGAGAAAAGGAGTGGAGGGAGAAGAGACACGTTTAATGTGGGTCGGTGTTTGAGTGAGTGGAAGGGCGAGCTTTGATAAGAAATGTAAAGTTCACACGTGTCTTGTGTTTGGTTCGCACAAGCAAGGGAGGGTTATTTTATGAGAGAGATTGGAGGAGGCATATGCCTTGCATGCTTTTGAATAGTCTAGCACTATTCCTAAGGGGGAATTAAAGGATTTCATACATTTTAAGGGGGTGTTTGGTTCACCCAATATAGGTATGAGGTATAGGTTTGGAATGAACCAGATTCATACCATGTGCTTGTTTGACAAATGAAGGTTTCATACCCATACCTCAAACCCATAAGGTATGAGTTTCTCATACCCAAGGAGGGGGTGGATATGAGATTGATACTCATGGTATCAAATTAAAAATATTAAAAAGTGATAAAAACAATTGTAAAATTTTTTTTATATATATTTATTTGATTAAATTTTCAATAGTATAAAAATTATTATTAAAATTGTATTTTGAAGTTTTTTTAGCTTTGATTGATTTCTAACCCCATACCCCCCAAAATTGAACCAAACATAAGGTATGAGGTATTGAGTGCCAACCCGATATCACCCAGATATGATTCCCGATTCCAAACCATACCCACGCGTGAACCAAACACCCCAAAGTTATAGATTTCTCTTGCCTCCTCCTATGTGAACTCAGCAATCTAGCAACGCCTCCTACAACGACCCCTAGACTCACGCCGACCACCACCGCCGCCTCCTATCGATCGCGCCTTCTTACTAATAATAGGTACTCATAGTTTTTCACTTATTTTTATTTAATCAATTAGGGTTTATGGATAATTTGATTTATACCGAGTTAGATGAATTTGGGTGTTGTATGATTTTTTTGGTTGATATTTAATAATAAATTCAACTTAATTTTTGTTGTGTTAAAGTATACACTTCAATTAATTTGACCTGCTAATTAGAGTTGATCAATTTTGGGGTTTTAGTCAATTTAGGGGTTTTAGATTCAATTCAAGTTAGGGGTTTAGTTTCATATTCAATTTATGCCAACTAGCTGGAAATTAGGGATATTCAATTTAGGGGTTTTATGTTTTTGTTTTGTTCATGTATTCAAATTCATTTTTCTGTCTTGTTCATGTATTCAAATTAGGGTTTTAGTTTCATATTCAATTTGTTTTATTCGATTTTGGTGGTGTTTTAAGTACATATTTTTTTTTTTATGTTTGTGCAATACTTTGTGAAACTTGGAGAATAATTGGCAGTTTATTTTTGTTTGGTTGTCGTCGTTGATTTGCTGTTATAGTGGTTTTTGTTATGTGTTTAATTAATTGTCTCTATGAGTTTTCATATGTTCGTGATTCCTGTAGTTTAGTTGTACTATTTCGTGTTTATGCTCTCTGATTTATTGAAATTAAATTCGATGTTATTCAATTAGGGTTCTGCTGTCTATATGTTCGATGAAATGCTCTTGATTTTTTTTGTTGTTTTACAGTATAATTTTGCGACGGTGAAATTATTTGCTAATGGTAATGCTGACATTCCTGTAACTGTACATGAGAATTTATTTGGTCAGTACAGTGATTATGATTATTCAATAAGTTACTAAAATAAATATTATAGGAGTAGGCTGTTTGACAGGCTAAGAGATAACGCGGTGGAACTGGAGGCTGGTTCCGAAACTACCTTGTTAAAATCTATAGTTGCTATTACATATGATGCGAATTTAATTATTGAAGAAGATATTGGTGTACTTGGCATTGACGGTGTTAGTGAATCTATATGTGGGATGGCAGAATTCGACTATGCTATATATCCTAAAATCTAAAACCATTCAGGGAGAACATTATTGGATCGAAGTTTTCGTATGTTTTAAGGAGACAACTTAGTAGTACCTTAGCTGATGTATTCCTATTTTTTTTGGTATCCACATAGGATTTGTCTATGCCTTCCGGTAAGGAATGAATGATTTGAGCTTGCTACTTGAGCAACACAAGTTCACTTCCACTTTTAAGACTTTTTTAAAAGTTGAACTTGGAAGTTAGATATCCTTTAGTTGAAAATATTTATGCAGAATAGAAGAATGAATATTATCACTTAGTCCGCCAGAATTATTTATGTAGAAGATGATATTTTTATTACTTTGTCCAGTGATTTTTTCTCTTGTTCATTATTTGCAATTTATTTTTCTTTGGCGGTTTGTTAATTTATGGGTTTTGTCAAGTATGGTGACCTTCATTATTGTTGCCTAAGCTCGTGTCTAATGTAAAATTTTGAGCCCTATGCTTATCAGGAAATCGTTATACTCCGAATCCTTGGTCTGAACAAGGGGAAACATATCTTGGTCTATTAAGTTCTGTAATGAAACTGAGCCAATTAAAAGGTCATTTTTTCAGCTTCTGGTCATGTTGGTGCCACAAGAAATGCCCTCGTTAGAGTGCTTTTATCATTCACCTGGAATTGTGCTTATTGACATATAGTGTATACGTCACAATCGAAGAAAATTGCATCTTTGCCTTCAGCTAATGATAGGAGCATCAGTTTATCGTCCCTCTTGGATGTTGATGCGAAATAGATTGTTAGCATGGCACAAAAGTGGGCCTTTTGGAGATAATAGAAGGATAGAGTGGACCATTTTAAGACATTTTAACAATAAGCATTAGCTTCATTCATGAAAGTGTAACTGTGTATGGCCAAGAGTGTTGAGGAGTCTGTTGGTTCAAATATTTGTTGTGACCTGAAACAAAAAACAGGAAATGCTACTAAAATTGGTAGGTAGAAGCAAATGAGAATGACGATGAAGGAGAGGATGATGAATTATGTGTACAGTCTACCATGCCATATTGTGAGGACTACTGAATACAATGCGTTATCAGTGACCTGCTAAATTTTTGTAAGTCAGCGCTCTCGATATCTACTTACTGAATCTGTGTGTTCATGTTCGAGCAATATCTGTACAATAGAACCATGCTTATTGACCTTAATTGATTTTTATTCTCCTTCTAAGTTATTTTCTGTTTTGTATAATCTTTAATTATGCTATTGTACTTGAGATGATGTTGTTGATGCTGAGTTTAATTGCCTTGAATTTTGCTAATTTCACCGGCTTATGATGAATTGACCTTCTTGTAATCATTTTACTCATCTGTTATTCTTACTGTCACTAAACCTGCCATCTAATCAATTGAGGTTTGTCCCTTTCTCATCTGTAACTTCCACTACCATACTATTGTTGTCCAGTTTGATGTTTGGCTATATTAATTGAACCAAATGGGCTTCATTTACTTGTGATTCTCATGATGCTTTTACTTGAGAAGCGAGAACGTAGACTACTGACTTAAAAATGAACACAAAATTGAGATTTTAAGAAAAAAAATGAAGGGATAACTTATACGGTAAACTTTTTTAAAGTTACTGTTTCATTGTCTGAGACTCATAAGTTACATTCACTACCTTATATTTTCGGGTCATGCAAAATATGCTACTAGACAGTTGTAGTGTGGGTGGCGTATCTCTTAAGCAAAATATTTTATGTGTTATATTGCCCATCTAGTATATATATTTCACTTATTGTAAGTTCAACACTGGCCATGGTATCTTTTGATATAATGTCCTGGTTTTCCATGATAAATGATAGCTTGACCCCATGT
The DNA here is from genome assembly GCF_048544455.1 of Silene latifolia. Taxonomy (NCBI): domain Eukaryota; kingdom Viridiplantae; phylum Streptophyta; class Magnoliopsida; order Caryophyllales; family Caryophyllaceae; genus Silene; species Silene latifolia. Next base: position 437,647,719 of record NC_133538.1, on the reverse strand, counting down.
ATATTTAAGTGAGGCACACTGCTTTTATTGGCGGCAACAAAAATGGAAGTAAATAATGCAAGGGGGCTTGTTTTGGGAGTATAACAACTTCCGAAAAGATTAGTTTTTTATAAATAATTTGTAACCTCTATGATTTATCATAGTTTTCCTTTTCATCTATTAACTGTTCGGTAGTTCATCTCTGGGATCAGCCAAAAAATTGCCGGAAGCTTGTATTTCTAAATTCAGTCTGGAACTGGTAATAACTGTACTTGTGACCTGCTTAGAGTAAATTGGTCATGCCATTATGGGATTTTGGGACTTCTCTTTTTTATTAGGCTGAAAGATTTTCGTAAATGGAATTACAGTGCATGTTCCCGTCGTATGCAGCGAGGAATATTCAGACGCCGTGGTTCATGCTGAATGCAACTTATGGTTCCTGGCAAGGTATGCACGTCTAATTCTCTTTCTACGTCTCTTTAAAAGTTAAAATTGACTAAAGAAATGTAATGAAATGCAAAATTAGAGAGGGGGGAGGGGAGGGTCAGGTGGGTTAAATAAACTGTGGCATAACACCTCATCAATTAAAGGTGACCGTTCAGTTCGTGACTGTTTGGTTTGTGACTGTTCGGCGCTTACATGATTGCATTCCGCATTTTTAGTCCATGCCTTCTCTATTTATAATGTTGATTTGTTAAGGTTTCGTGCAGGTTATAGTAAGGAACTAAGGTCTGGGACGGCATGTATGAGATATACGACAAATGCCAATTGTGGCTGGAGAATACTGTGGATTTTAGCATATACATGACAAACTAGTAGCTGCTTCTGTGATTGCTTACTGAGGCTTCAGTTTGTTGCTGGAGTTGTGGTCAGAAACTGGTGGCGCTGCCCTTTGTGTGTCGACGACGTTGCGGGCAGTGAGATACGATCGTGTGGCAGACTGATTTTACATTCAAGCCATGGCTAATGCTGAATAATAGTGCCCTTATATTTAGTTTTAGATTGCATTTGTATTATTTTTGGAATCATGTATGTGTTTTGGATTTCCGGAGAAGTGGCAAATAAGCCCCATACGATTGCCACTACGTGCAAATTAGCCTCATAACTTTCAACATGTGCATATTAACCCTGCAAGTTTACCTTTTGGAGGAGAGTGATGATCACCTGTTCTTTTCATGTCCATATAGCAGACAATGTCTATCTCTCTTTGAGGACTGGCTGCAGATATCAATACCAGCACAAGGAGTAATTGAATGCTGGCTTCATGACAGTGGACGATCTTTGATGGCTAGACAGGTGCTTGCTGCAGGTCCTACACACTTGATGTATGAATTGTGGCATGCATGGAATAGATGTAGAGTCGATAGCATTCTTTTGTTACCATCCGTGTTGTTTAGACAGGTGCAGGTAGGGATAGTAGTGAATCTGCGAAGTAGAAATGTGTTAGGAAAAGCTAGTAAAGCAACAATATGGTTAGAACAAATTATGTCGAGTTGTAATTAACTAGGGCTATCTCCCTAGTTAATCAATTGGTTGGTTTGCGATTAATATACTACTTACCCCCCCCCCCACCCCACCAAAAAAAAAAAAAAAAAAAAAAAAAAAAGTTTACCTTATGGTGCAAATCAATTCTATTATATTTTTTTTGTATTATTTAAATATGAAAATTGTATTAGCATAATTAATTAATGTTATACAATCACATATATTATTGCTAATTTATTAAAAGTCAGTTTTACCCTCTACTAACAACTACACTACCATATCCCCTTCGATCACCACAATTACTACTACAACAATTATGACGAATCGCAAGCGTGAGGTTAGTTCAAAATCACCATCAACGACCCAAAAAATTATCACACTCTACCTGTGACCACTTTACTCTTACAACCATCTCGTCCTAATCGAAATCGACCCAGCAACATACACAATTCCTAAACTCTGATAACCCATAATTTACCCTCCCCCGTAATGAAACCTTGGAAAGGGAGGTGGTGTTTCGTGTGGCGTGTTAGATTCAACGGGGATGAGTGTTATGTGAGGGTGAGTGTTCTCATCTCCTAAATATATAGCCTTGACCTAGTGCGGATCTGGGTGGTGGTGGAGGCATGTCAGATGGTTGTGGTGTAGTGGGTTGTGGAGCCGTGGAGGGTTATAATATAGGTGTTGGTGTTGGAGGCATGTTGTGGTTGTAGTACCTAAGTGGGAGCAACAGTAGAGCCGAGAAGAAAGTGGATTTGGGTCTTAATGATTAATGGTAATTAGTAAAGGGTGGGAAGGGTAGATTGGTCCAAATACCAATTTTTAATAAAATGAGGAAACCAAATAGATAAAAAAACAGAATAATATATTAAATATAAGCCAAATAAATTAAATGGAGGTAATTTGCACCAACACTTAAAGGTATGGGGTTAATATGCACATGTTGAAAGCTATGAGGCTAATTTGCACGTAGTTGCAAACGTATGAGACTTATTTGCCAATCTATATTAAAATTATAAAAGAACAACCACTATACACAATTTTGTACACGTGTCCTATTGTGGTGAAAAAATTTCCCGCACACCTGTATAACCCTAGAGCCTAAATATGTCTAAATAAACGAGCAATTTCTTAGCCACCACTATCACCCACCATTCTCCTGTTATTCTCTTCAATTTCAATTTGACTCTTTCTTCTGGATTAAATACTTCGTCTACAGTCTTCACTAACTCTCTTCAATTTGCCCTTTTCTCTTGATTTTCCATTAGTCAATCTGTTCTTGACATATTGCAGGATCTTCAATTTATGAAATCGCGATTAAGAACGAATCTATGTGGTATGTTGGAGTTTCAACTTCTTTACATTGTTTTTTTTTTTCCGATTTTTATGAGTGATTCGGTTTCGATAGGGAAAATCGCTGATTTATGTTTTCTTTGTTATTGTTGTTGATTTACACTTCGGCTCGCACATATTTCTACAGAATCGTCGGGCGATTGAGATTTATTTTATTGAATTGTTCACATGGCTATGTTCCATTTTCGGTTTTAGTTAAGCAATTGAGACTCCACAAGTCCTTTTAATCGGCTTAGTGTAATTTCATCTAATTATATGAAGTAGTACTTTGTTTTCCAATTGTTTTTTTTACTGTATTATTTATTTTTATTATCTATTCTTCAACTTTTCATCATAGTTGTGCATCAATAACTTTTCTTTGCATCTGATTTGATATTCAATTAATTTCAGACTTAACAGAACGATTTCATGGAGTCCGTCAAACACAACTGTGCCACCTTCTTTTCCTTCTCCCATTTGATAGTTGAGGTGTTGTGTATTGAATGATATTCCGTAATTTGGTTTTATGGTCACTGTTATTGGGTTAGTATGAAATGCTGACAAAATGCATATTCAATTTGAATTGAGTTGTTTTAACTTCTTTCTGGCAAGTTCTAAAAATGATGTGGTGTTCTTTAAACTCCTTGAGAATTCTGATGATAGTGAATTTTATTATAGGCTACTTTTCTTCGTTTGGTCTTTCCTTCCATTGATGGCTGAGATCCGCATTAATCCTTGGTTTGCTCAACAATTTTTTTAAATAAAATGTTGCTTTCACATACTAATCAATTTAAATGATTGTATGCGTTTAGCCATCAATTAGAGCCTTCTCTTATTATAGGTTATGGTGTAGGGAGCATGAGCACATCATCACTAAGTAGCATTTAGTAGTCATTTTCTAAGTAGTAAGTACTGTAGCATATTACATGACAAGGTAAAATCTTAGTGTTGCTGAAACTTTGCAGTGATATAACATGTTTAGCAATGGTATATGTCATTTAGTACGTCAAAACTCCTAACTATATATGGTTATACGCCTTTTAAAGAACCCAATACTCACAAGTCACACCTAATTACAATAAACAAAGATGATGGTTACTTTCTTAATCGATGTTGAAACTTTGCATTTAGCTAAGCATGAAGAGGATTGTTTGTTTTGAACATGAAAAATTGTTTGTTTCAAAATTAAAGCCTTTAACGTTGCTTACCGTATCTCCTAATAGTGTCCGACTAGGATGTAATAACTTGGTAGTTATAAACTTCCAATCTTTGCTAGGTATCACTTGGAACAGTTGTGTTCACTGATACAGAACGAATTTATAATTTGAAAATCGGCCATCTTGACTATTCGCTTAAGAGAGTCGTTGGAGTCGTTTGAATTCCCTGGGAGATATATTAGTACGTAAAAGAAAGTGTCAATTGGTTTTATCGCTGCTTCAAACGGATATATTTTCAGTTGTTTTCGGGTTGTTTTTTTCATCTTGATGAGCCATATTTATGTTTCTTAGGCAATGTTTGCAGGTGATTTCAACTCATTGGTGATGTTCCCTTAATGGTGAATCTGAGACCAAAGGATACTGAGTAGAACGTAAAAGGAAAACCAAGTGCAGCTGTCTTATATTCACCATGGTGTAGCCGTGTACCAAATAAGCCACCACAAAAGGATGTGAAACCTTTGTAACTGGTCGAGAAGAGTCGATGAAGAATTCAGTCATGGAAATTCTTCAAAGAAATGTAAAAGAAACGATATTACCTTCTCAACTTCTTTTGATTACCGATAACCACGATAACATTATACATTTTAATGCTAAGACAATTTGGACTGGAGAGCCCTATTTTGGAGTCAGATTTTTTGGAAGTCTGTGGTGATTTTTAGTTTCACACAAGTTATTTATGTAACAACGGTAAGACAATTTTGGAGTCACATTTTTCAATATAACTTGTCACGATATTACAGAACATAATATTACTTGTGGGAATTCCTCCTGTCATTTTCCACACTAATACTTTTCTCAACTATACCTCAACAATGAATTCTCAATTTTGAAATGATCACACCATGATATCATACATGTACTAATATGCGAAACACATGCAAATATGATGCTCCAGTATTTTAATGTGATAACTTTAAAAGATTAAAAGATATTTAATTTAATTTAATGTTGTCATTTAAATATAGATTATTATACCAAGTTCTACACGATTTAATATTGTTCTAATGCAGACTATTGCGTAAAATGTTAAATTATAAAATTTTAAAAGCATATTTATATATGCCTGTGCAACTTTGCACGGGTCCTAAACTAGTTTAGAATATTTATAAAATCATTTAAGATTGTATTATGGAAGAACATATTTGAGAGTTAAATTAAAATCATTTTGTTTTGAGTATTTTTTGTAAAAAAATTTTTTTTTTTTTTTTTTTTGAAAAAACGCCGCAAATAGGCATTTATTTGCGGGGTTTTGAAACGCCACAAATAACTTTGCTATTTGCGGCCCCTCATTTGCTGCTACATCATAAATGCCGCAAAAGGCCCCTTTTTGGAGCCGCAAATAAATATTTTTGTAATAGTGAATGATCCCCGGGCGCTACAACTTCATGATTACAAAAGTTGAACTGGATGACTTTTATCCCTGCAAATGCTTCAAAAAGGACATCTTCCTCTTCCTCGTCACTGTCAGCCACCGAGGGTTCATCGCGTTCATTCCCAACCTCAGGGACTACAAGATCATTTTCCTCATCGCTGTACTCGGTATCTCCATCATCTACGAAATCTGGGGATTAACATTACCCCAGTAATACATCGGTGGATGGACCATCTGGGGCAAGAACAACTTTTTGCTCTCCTGGAACTCCCATGCAACGGGAATATGGTCCCTATAAATAGTTACCCATAAACCCGCTAGGGTCAGCTGGAGTCCCCATCTCACCACATCCAAATGTGCCCGCGCCAACCTTCATGGCCCTGAAAGCATAAGCCATACACCCCATACTCTGCACACCATGATCATGTTTTCCGTTGTATGGGGATCAGCCTTCTTCATGATCAATCTAAGCAAGTCGATATTATCACAGATTGGATGTGGTGGCCTTCCAACAACCTGAGCCACCGTCCCCTCTTCTGCCTTGATTGACAACTTCCTGTAAAAAGCCGACCCTTTTACAGCTTCGAGGTGCCTTACTGCAAAAGCCGTTTGATCATTATCAAGCTGTTTAATTGCCTTCTCGGTTCTAAAATCAACCAGAGCTCGTAGAGGGCTAGTATGCGCCAAGTAGCAATCGTTAGCGTACCATGGAACTGGCGTCATTTGATTGCAAATTTCCTTTTAGAAAAAAGTGAACTTTTTGGAAAAGTCGTTAGACGAAGGTTATCCCTTAGCTTTCAAAGAGTATGTTTTTTTTAACCGCTTTGAGAAGATTACCTTGGGATAATTCTCAGAGTGAAAGGCAACTTCGCTTAAATAGGCAAAATTAGGGGAACGCTTCACATAACCCTAATTATTGTTGGACATGATTCATATCCACCTTTTACACGTTTCTCAACACGTGGTGATTCATCGCACCGCTTAATTATCGCAATATCCTAATAGATACCTTGCGTAAAGCACGCAAGATATACTTCCGATTTTTATAAGATTTTCTTTATTATAAACCCCTTTTCTATAAAACCAATTGTCTTTTCAGAGTTTCTTATTCCCCAAGAAAATCTTTTCAAAATCTTCTACTCTCAGAAAATACAAAAAACCTGCAAACACCATTTTTTGATGGTGTTTTCTTCATCTTTAGCCACTGTTGGGCCAGTTTGCCATAGCAAATTATATGGGAAAGATCTCCCTTCAATTTCTACAATTGCAAATACTCACAACAAAATTTATCACCCACCAGGTTTAACCCTTGATCTAAAACCCGATGGTGATAATTTTCTTGATGTCACCTTTGGCCCTTTAATTTAATCACTCCGATACGCCGGCGGTGAAAAATTCCTGCCTGACATTCAAAAATGCCTAGCCTCCCATTATCCAGACACTTCTGATGTCTGTCCACTTGCTTTTCATCCTGAGCCCTTCCAAATTAAGTGGGTTGGGGCTTCTAACCCCATCAAAGGATGGTGCAATGAGAAGGATAAGAAAAAGACTATGGGAATCAACGCTTAGTACAAACGCTTGTCCAAATTTCATGACATGTGGACTGAAAATCGAATCGACTCATTTATCCGGTTGACGCATTTTAACATACTTCCCTTTGACAACACTATTTGTTTAGTGCTTGTGTCTCTATGGAACCCAGCGCTTAACTGCTTCTTCTTGCCACATGGCGCTATGACCATTACCTTGGCCAATATCAGCTACCTGACTGGCCTTTCTCCAGTTGGAGCTGCCCGAGATTACATTTCCTTAGACAAGACCAAACTTTCCATAGAGGGCACCAGACTTTACCGTGGGGCAAGTTCTCTCTGGGAGCAACACTTTGCTGCGCCCAAAAAAGGATTTTCGGAAGTCAAAAACAAGTTCAAGAGTGACCGTATTGAATATGAGGTCGTTGTTTTCCTTGCATATGTATTTTCCAGACTCTTAATGCCAAAGAGTGGTGGGTGCGTCTGTGGCTTTATCCCACTTGCCGCCGAGATTCAATCTTGCATAGGTCAAATTACTTTGGCGCCCCTTGTGCTGAGCTCTGTAAACAGAATGCTCCGAAGTTGTCATCAGATTGCTCGTCGCAAACCTGAAAAGAACAGAGAAACTGGTCTTACCCCAACTTGTAACGGCGTAAGTGGTCCTCTTTGGATTCTATCTTTTAGAGCAATGCTTTATTTTCCTTATCACAGCGCCGTTGATCCGCGAAACACTTTTTGAAGGGAACCGTACACCCAAAGCGTTATAACTACGCCGAATTTGCTATTGATGTAACCAATGTTAATCTGTCTAAAACTAGACAGTATTGTTGACTCTTTTCTCTGTCAAAATAATTCATTATGTACCGTTACCTGGTGTGACATATTAGAACACCAGTTATTCCGACTCCCCAACTTATTTGTTCAAGTTGTATTTACCTTCATGGATGAATTCCATGGAATTCCCCATTCTTGATGAAACCACCAAGGAGATATGGGACATCTTCTTGTGTCCTAGGGACTTACCTTATTCTCCCTTCTTGACCACTCTCTTTAGTGCGGAAGTATTCAACCCCCAACTTGTTGCACGTAAGTTTGGCCTTGTACAATCCTTCGCCATACCATTTCTGTGGTATGTGAACAACCCATGACATGAAAGAGTTAAAATGTACGTAAAATATGTCCAAAAACTCTTCTCCAAGCCTATCCCAGTAACTGTAAAAAAATGCTGGCGCTATCACCATAGCGCTGCTACAATCTCTCAGACTCAGTGGTGGTCTTCTTCACCATGGTGTTCAGCCGATGTATTGACTCAGGCCACTCAGAGGCTTAAGGACAACATCAGAGGTAATTCTCATTTTTCTCATGAAAATATTTTCCCATCCAAAATAGGAGATGTTACACTGTTTACCTTTTCATCCAAGATTCTTCCAGACCCAAAGTTTTTAACACTCTCCAATCATCGGGAAATGCTACATAGCTTTGCCTCTACTAGGCATACAACACCCACAATTTAGGAGCTCGTCTTTCGTCTGGAGTTCCCAGGGAAATTTAACTTTCCACTATCAGTTTTCATTCCTCAACTTACTGTGACTTCAACAAGCGCTGAAGTAGAAGACGAGGAAGAAGGAGCTCAACCAGAAAAATCAGACGAAACCCCTTAAGATAAACCCCTTATCAGGAAACGTGGTGGTTGCTCACTTTCAAAAGGAAGCCCCAAAAGGCAAAAAGTGACCAAGTCAGTACCTGAAGGTTCACTTTCCACAACCTCTCAGATTATTAAGATCGCTGATCAAGATCGAACAACTCCGCCCGTCACCAATGTTTTGGAAGAAGACCCAATCACAGCTTCTTTAATGGCTGCTATGAACAATGAAGAAGCAAACCAGCCCCTGAATCAGGGCTGTCCAGGACAAGAGATACACACCCCCGATCATGGAGAGGGCAGACTCAACCAAGAGCGATACCTTGAGATCATGAGCCAACCAGAACAGATGAATGCTGCCTCTAGGGCGTCATCTCCCATTCATGCCAGCCTCAGTGATGACGATGATGTGCCTCAAGAGGACATAGAAATAACTATGGTTGGAATCCCCAACTCCATATTCAAGTCTTGGCTATCCGAAATACAGCTGAACAAACGCCAACCGAGTCCCAAGGTTTCCAAATCATCCTACGTTCTTTAGAGGATGATTCTTTCAGGGGAAACTGAGGTGATACAAACACCATCACCCCCCCAGTGATACCCCCCAAGAGAACATACTCGAGAAGCTAACACTACTGGCAATATCATGGCTTGAACAATCGCCAATGGCGGGAATCATGATAAGTTCTCCTTCATTGTTTCCAATCATTGCTAAATTACAATGCTTAGTATTGCTACCAACCAGCAAAAAACTGCTTTAACAGCTCCACAACTTATGCTAGGCATTAGGGAGCTCTTTCCTTTCAGCGCCCAAGTTCATGGCACCCAACGTCGGTATGAGCGCTAAATTAAAGAACTTGATCAAAAGATAAGTGATGCTGAGAAAGCCCTCAATGAAATGAAGGCTCTGTGCCAAGCTTTGTTCAAAGGTTTGTTATCGCTACCCTTTTCACTTTGCCAACCAGTCCATTTGATCTAGGCTCTGATAGAGAACAGTCAGCAGCAACATACTACTTCCATTAAAGAGCAGCTCGCAGAACTAAAGCATCTGTGGGATTCTCGGTTGGTGAGTATATATATATATATATATATATATATATATATATATATATATATATATATATATATATACATTTTTATGCCTCCCTTTAGTTGATTTTGATACGGGTTTCGTGCTAAATTAAGTCATTTATATGACATTTATATTAGAATGTCGATACTTCCGTTATTTGGTGTTTAATGCAGGATTGATGCATTTATAGAGCAGAAGAATGAAATAGAGCATCACGGAGTTAGCATGACGAAATTCACGAAGCATGGCACATAAATCTAGGAGAATGGAAGAAGAGAAGTAGAGAAGATTATTGAAGAAAGTGCTGAAAGAAGAGGATACTCGATCGAGTTGCCCTGTACTTGATCGAGTGTGCACTCGATCGAGTGGCCCTGTACTCGATCGAGTGACTTGATTACTAAAGACTTTTTTCGAATATTTCCTAAAGTCGTTTAACTTGTAATATAAATAAAAAACTCGCACATCTTTATTTGGGCACGCTTTATTATCAATTAGAACTCCTAAGACTCTTAGTTTCATTCGGCTACTCCATTTCAGATCTACTCTCTTTAACTACGGTACTTTGTTAATCTTTCCTCCTTCATTAATTATTCAAGTTGTAGTTTATTCAATTAATCATTTGTTTATCTCTGTTATTCTTTTTAGCATGTTTATCATTCAATTTGTTGTTGTTTACTTTATCATTATGAGTAGCTAAATTCCTTTTCTAGGGTAAAGGGGGTCTAGGTTGATTAGAAGGGTATTAATTGTTTAATTGTTAGCAATATCATATGAATTATCGTCTGATTGTTATACTTCTTCTAATTAATCAATTTAAGCCAAAGTTGTTAATTAGTCTAGCGAATTAGGATTTTCTTCGACTGGGTTAAGACTAATATAGGCTGCGATAATCAGATAGAAATAGTTTAATTATAGTGATTGCATATTATTCTAGATCTAAATGGCATAATTAAATTGACCGATCTTGTGACCTTAGATAATTCGACTGACCTTATAATTGGCTAAATTACATCCCCAGATAATTGACCTAGTGAACCCAATACCTAGACCTTTTAATCATATTTGAGTAAACTTTTATTTTACATCGCAATTAGTTTATAGCAAACAAATCAAAACATTCAAGAAATTGTTATTTTAAGACACTTTAAACATTAATAAACGGAAGAATTACCACCTCCCTATGGATTCGATAACTGTCTTACCACTAGGTATTTGTTAGTAGTATTGTAGGTTTACTTTGATTTAGGTGATACGACTTAAGCCTTATCATCGCTCCCAAGCTCTCATGAACGAGATGTTAGAATTTCCGACTTTTATTCGACAAGCCAAAAATATTGAAGGCTGATTTTATACAATCAATGTAGTGCCCCCATGTTATCCCAAACTATGAATATTGTGTTTTAATATTTGCCGCGTATTTCTCCCAAATAGTGGGGTGATAGAACTTCAAAAATTTACCGTTTATACTTCTTTGAAATGTGTTCCATCAAAGTTTTGTAGGCCGCGCGCATTACCTGAAAAAACTTTAGTAACCTTTAATGGCCCTTCCCATCTAGGTGACCGTTTTCTATAAAAATGATCCTTATGCCCTTCAGACAAGATTACTTTCCATACTAAATCTCCTTCTTCAAAAGACTTATAATTAATACGCACATTATATGCTTTAACTTACTTAATCTTATTTTTTAACAAGTTCGTCAACGCTTACTCTAAGATGCTCCACATCTATATTAGCAATGTTCATAGATTCAGAATAGGAATCCAAATCCAATGAATTTTGACGTAAAATTCGGGTAGATTCCACATTAACCTCCGCTGGAATCACAACTTCATGACCAAATACAAATTGATAAGGAGTATACCCTATCGCTACCCTTTTGAAGTTCTATAAGCCCACAACTTATCAAGTAACTTTCATGCCAAACTCGAGGAGTATCATCGATCATATTAGAAATCCCAGCCTTAATCAACTTGTTCGTAGTTCTGCCCGCCCATTTGCCTGAGCATAATAAGGAGAAGAATTCAATAATTTTACCCCATACCGGGTAGTGAACTCCTGAATCGCTGACCTATTACAAACAGGCGTCTGATCCACTGTAACGCTCTTAGGGACTCCAAAGCAGATGAAAATGAATTCTTTCATGAAATCCACTAAGTCCTGCGTTTTTACAGTTTTGAAAGGCTTAACTTTCACCCATTTAGTGAAATAATTTGTAATAACCAACACATACCTATATCCTTTTGAGGAAGGTGGAGTTATTTCACCTATCATATCGATCACCCAGCCGTGAAAAGGCAATGGTTTAACAATAGGCTTTAAGTCTTTAGCGGGTACCCTACTTATCTGTTCATAACGCTGATAAGCCTTACAACCATTTGCATATGTCACACAATTTTCTAAAATTGAAGGCCAATAAAACCCATGTCGATGGAGTAACCATCGCATTTTTGGCCCAGGCCTATGGGCGCCACAAACACCCTCATGGACCTCTGTCATGATAAGCAAAGCATCATCAGCACCTAAAAATTTTATTAGTACCCCTTGTTGATCCTTTTTATACAAAATGTCATCAATCAAAAAGTATCCAAAATCCTGTTTTCTAAGCTTAGGATTTAATCCTTTTGAGAAGGACTATGTAAGACACTTATAATGTTAGTCCGCCAAACCAATGGCTTTTCCAAAATGTCCACTTTACTAACCTCTATTGTAAAGACAACATCTTTTACATGAAAAGGTCATTCTGAACGTTCCACCTCTATGAACGCATTAGTATCCTCCACGTTATAACCAGAAGCAAATTATGCCAATTGATTAGCCATTGCATTCTGATCTCTTAGCACGTGAACAAATTCAATTTTCCAAAAGTGCTTAAATAAATCCTCTACCTTTTGAAGGTATTGAGATAATGGCAAAGATTTGCATTTAAACAAAACATTTACTTGATTAATAACAAGTTGAGAATCTCCCAGTATACGAACATTTAGCGCTCCTAGGTCAACAAATTTTTCTAAACCAACAATGAGTGCTTCATATTCCACTTTATTATTAGTACCACTACCATGTAAGGTTACCGTCAGCTTCCACTAGTTTCCCATAGGAGAAACAATAACTACACCAGCGCCAGATCCATTTGAGGTAAATGACCCGTCAAAAGACATCTCCCAAGGAGTGTAATTATTATTATTATCATGTGTCTCTTTGTCGAAACAAGGATGCTCAATGAGAAAATCAGCCAATACCTGACCTTTCATCGCTCTTTGTGGAATATAGACTAAATCATATTGAATTAAATGAACACTCCATTTACTTAAACGCCCTTTTAATAAATTTTATGACAACCCATATTGTAGATACCTCGTTTCTGCCCCGCCCGCCAAACACCCAGTGATGATTGGGTCGCATGTTTAGCATATATCGCGATTTTATGACGTTTTGTAAATCGGTTAATAAAAGGTAACTCATACACTTGTGTCTACCCCTTAGTTGTCATTTAGGTGTCATTACGGTCGTTTTGGCAGTAATTAGAGTACATTTGGAGTCCGGGTCAAAAACCGTCTTCATTTCCTAAAACCGTCAAATCCCGAGTCAAAAATAATGTGCTTGTCTACCTAAGATTTGGATGTCATAAATGTTATGGGTATATCTCATTTTGAGTCTCATGTCACTTCTTCATTTCACTTCTTTCCAACGTCACCGAAATCACCTTATTAAGAGTCTTTTAGAAAAAGTTATGCCTAAAATACGACATGTTGTCAAACGCGTTTTCTACGCGCAGAAGGAACCTACCTAAGAAAAGATACAGTAAGTGCTGCGCCTCTTTTAAGGGACGCAGCACCTGCTGCGCCTTTTCTTAGGGCTTTCTTTTTGTCCAAGTTTCCGTGTTTCAACTAAGTCGGTTATTTCCGGATCTTTTCTTCCAAATTCTACCCTTACCAAAATTCCTCCGTGTGTTTAGTATAAATAGAGGCCTTCACCTCACATATTTTTCACGCGAGTGTCCGCCCTTCTCTTCTCTCTTTGCATTCTAAGACCGCGCTCTTTGCTTATTGACGTCTACGTGCTTGAACTTTCGACCACGTAAGCTCGGATCCTTCTGAGTACCAGTCTCGTTTTGCATGACCGACCAATTTGACCACTAGACCATAATCAATAATTCAATTTATTTTAACTCCTTTTTCAAGGGCACTTTCATATTTTCATAGTTCGAGTCGAGTTACCACTAAAAAACCAATTTAGTTAAATCTCGCGACGCTAACATGTAAGTCTGAGGGTGTAAATCCCACTTTTATTATTGTATTTTATCTTTGTATTAATTATTGTAAGATTTACGTCGAAAGTATGTTTAAAACCGATTTACAAAACCTTTTATCAAACTGTTTTTAAGGATTAACGGAAGACAGACGTCGAGAAGAAACGCAGCGACTGCAGCGCCTCTTCGAAGAGTCGCAGCACCTGCTGCGCCTCTTCCTGAGGTTGCCGCAATTTCTGCTTTTCTTCTTCTTCCTTTGTTCTTCGTTGATTCATCTGTTTTACTCTGTTTTCTTTTGTTCTTCATTGTTTCATCCGTATAACAATTTTAACGTATAATTCAAATTATTTATCACCTTTAAATCCGACCTAGATACGTAATAATAAATATTAGCGGGTTTTCGTCATTAACATCAAACCTGGATTTTAGAGACTCGATTCGTTCATATCAAGTTTCTGAAATTCGACCTTTTGTATATGTTTTCATTACTGTCTATCACGTCTTTTCCATCTTTAATTTAACCTAATTCGTAACTAGTTTAACCTATTTCATTTTCATTAACTTTAACTCGTTTATAATTCGCCGTAATTCGTTCATTATTCGTTTTAATTGGTTATAATCAGTTTTAATTCATGTTTTATTGCTTTTATAACCAAATTCATAGGCAATTAGTATGTTAAATCACTTCTACTTGAGTCAAACATTATCAATCAATCCTTAAACACACCAATGAACATTAACAATTGCAGTTCCGACTTCACAGCCAGAACTCACCTCAGGAACAGACGCAGTAACCACTGCGCCTCATCCAAAAGACGCAGCATTGCTGCGCCTATTCTGGGTTGAGTTATGTCTCTGAACTTCTGTTTCTCGCTTTGACCTAATTCATTAGTTTACGTATTAATCGACTATTAATCGTAATATCACTGTTAATCTATCCATTTTCTAACCTTAATTATTTTTCTTCTTTTTCTAAAACTATCCGTTTTAAATGTATTTTCGACGTAAATCATCAAACCATTGTAATTATTGTAATTTAATTATCGTATTTCATTTATTTTACTCTTTATTATCGTGTCCTTTGCTTGTTCTCACATATAATCAACCCTAAATCCTTAGTTCGACCCAATTGAGTGCTAATTACATGTTCACTGACTTAGTTAATTCTCACATGTTAGGTTTAAAACGTTGTTTGTTGCATTGCATGCATATAATCGACAACATATCAAGTATGAATAACTTCCCTAATCATTAGCAGAGGCCGCTATCGAGGCGGGCGGGATTAGGTGTTCGATCAAAAGAGCTTCCTAATACGTACCCTCACCCCTTACTCCAGATCTTTGTGAACGTCCGTGTTCATTGGCATCCACGAGAGTCATTCTAGACATAGAATGCTAAGGGTAACGAGTTCTTAGTGTTCATGTCATTACTTTGTGTCTTGACATGATACGAGGTATTCGAACGGTTCCAATTTCCCATAAAATTGGTGGCGACTCCACAAATGCAAACGCTTGTTTTCCCAAGCGCCCCCGTGGGCCCCCCGTGTCCACAGTTTGGCGACTCCGCTGGGGAGTAATACACTTACGTGTTGCCAAGGGTGAAACTTGAACAAGGTTAGGGAATAGTTTATATGAGACAGTTGTCGGTTTTCATAACTCGGTCTTCCTAGATCATTTTAGTCGGCCTTCCTAGGCCCAACCCCACCCATTCGACCAATCGTCCCGTCTGGACGGTCCAAATTCTTATCTAGGCCTAAGGATGAATAGCGATTGACGTTAACCATACCATGATGCTTACTCCTGTTTGTATCAAGGGCATTCACTACTCGTGGGAATGGACTAGGAATCGGCCTTACTCCTGTTTTGTACGAGCCTCTCAACAGACCCCGAGTTTGATTGCTCGGTATGGCAACCCACCCTTTAAACCAAAACCCTTTTAAATGAACTCAGCATACCGTTATAATGCCTGTTGTAATGCTTATATCATCTGTGATCACCATCTTCTAAACAAAACCATGACGAATTCTGTAAAATCAAAAGTCTCTTTTAAAATGTAAATATTTTCGAAAAAGGCCTAAATTAGCGCAAAATAAGCAGAAACTCTGTCCAAATGTCGAGTCAAACTTCGGGCCTTAAACACATTTCAAACAAAAAAAAAACCAAAAAAAAAACCAAAAAACAAAAAACGTTTTAAACCAAAGTATTTTCAAATGTAAATGTGTAAATTTAATTGGCTAAATTAGAGTCAGAGTTCAAACTGACTATGTCCTAGTTGGAACTCTGTCGAGTCATAAACCGGTCTTCCTTTACATTTTGGGTCTTTTCAAATTCAAGTCAAGTCCTAAGGCGTCGCGCCGTCATTTTTGACCCCCTATCCCAATTCAGTTAGGATTTAAACATTTCCGACACCTCGAGTCACACGGTCCGAGGCTCAACACACGAGTCTCAATGGGCCTCATATTTGAGTCTAAACTACAGCAGTCTTCTTAACACCTATAAGCAAACCTCGAGTCTAGAATCAACACGTGTCTTCAATCCCGTGAATAAGGTCAACTGCATAAATGTCACTCCGTCAAAGTCAACACTCGAGTCGAAAGTCAAAGTCAAGCACCGTGAGTTCAAACACGAGAAGTCACTCACGACATTTCGCGATTTCACAAGTAAAGAGTCTAGTTATCCCATCTCGTCCTCATATGTTTTCCTTTGTATATCCTTTGTTTGTCGCCTTAGTATGCGTGATCCCATGTAAATCAAGTTGTAATGCGCGTTACTTTCTTCTCGGTAGGAATTTCGCAACTTCCAATGAAAATGTTCAAGAACGATTATCTGTCGATGTCAAAGAACTAAGTACTGCAGTCATTAAGCTTCAGGCCACCGTCAAAGACTTGAGCACTCGTGTCATCAATATGGAAAACATGATAGACATGATGAAACCTTTACCATCTTCTCGTGCCCCAAGGCCAGGTCATAGCTTCAACACAACCCACCCACCTAAGAAGGCCAATGAAGACAAGGGAGTCAACCTCTTGGAAACTCCACCCAGAAGGCCGGGACGAGCTCTTAGGGAATTCCTTGACCTCGGAACCACATATGAAGTAGCTCTACAAAGACGGATTTCCCAGGGAAAACTTCATCCAATTGGTCCAACCCCAGATCCTGAAAAGATATTCCTTAGGTGGAAGGGCAATTCATATTGTCAGTACCACCGAGGTAGGGGACATGATATAGAGGAATGCTTTTGTTTAAAGCATATTGTTCAGGATATGATCGAGGATGGCAAGCTTCCTGTGCCACCTTCCGCCAAGAAATCCAAGAAGACCGACCCTCTTGGGTCTAATATCATTAAACATGACCAAGAAGAATCATTCCTAGACTGTTCTCACCTCCTCGCTCCTCATGATAGCGAAGAGATCAACGTGCTTGAAGACGACAATATCCAAAATGGAATGCTCATGCTTTCCATGGCCTTCAACAACAAATTTTCCAAAATAGAAAGAGCTATTGATAGCCTAAACTCTCGGCTTTCCAACATAGAGAACCAGTTTGCTGAAATGGGTAAGAAGCTTGATGCCCAACCTCTCAAGATTAAAAGTGTCCAGACAAACCCTCAACTTGACAGTCTTAAGGAGAAAGCAATAAGCGAGAAATCCATTCCTCGTTATTCTCATCCAGGAATCCAAATCAACAAAGGCAACCTCATGAAGCCTTCGTCAAAGAAACCTAACAACTCTCCCAGGTCATTCACAAGTCTAGGCAGACCTTATGCCCTAGCCTTGAATAAATTATCCTCTATAGGTCTTCTTCAACCTATAGGACCTACGCCTGACCCAGAGAAGAAGTCTAAGTTCTTGTTGGAGCTTGTGTCCTCCACAAATTAGTGAGATAACATTTGTAAATCTCTTACAGGTTCACAAGGGTATACTTCGTATATTTAATCAGTTGATTAATGTTTACCTAATAACGGTTGGCTTGCTAGAGAGTTTGACGTTATTATCATACAGATGGCGGTGATCAACTGGTCCCTAAAGGTCACACCTATAGGACGTGTTTGAGAAATGTGGTTATAGAAATATAATTACATTGATGCCCAAAATGACTAAAAAGTTAGTCAATGTGTTGATGAGATAATTATTTAATGAAAATTAAATAATATTAAGTTGAGACGAATTAACTGTCAATTCGTAAAATAAATATAATAAGTTATATTTAATTAAATATATATAATGCTAGCTTGGACGAATTAATCTGTTAATTGTAATTAAATATAATTAGTTGTATTTAATATCAACAAGCTGAATGTGTCATAGTGGTAATAGCGAGGGTACACATACCAAGAGGTCATGGGTTCGATCCTCACTAGATGACAATTCAACACATATTATATATTTTTGGAAAGACCAAAATAAGGAAAATACACTCCTTATTTTCGGTCTGTTTGGCCGAAAATTAGACCAAAATAAGGAAAATACACTCCTTATTTTCGGTCTGTTTGGCCGAAAATTAGGAGGTTATTTCTTTCCTAATTGATTCCAGATTTCGGTCGATACAAAAAGAAAGGTAGATAATTATTTCTGACCTAATATTTTTTCTGACCTTGCCTCCTCTTTCTCATCACAAAACACAAAGATAATAAAATTTTACAGAAAATTTTAGATTGATTTCTAGCATAATCAAAGGGTATATCTCAGATCGTCTTGGGTGCAACTAATAGGCGAATATCAGTTTTGATATTGTTCTTAGGCCAATTTTGCTAGGACCTGAGGTTAATTCTAAATCCTTTTACTTTTGTTTATGTATTTTATTTTATGACCTTAGATCATCTTTATTAAATCGTTATAATCATTCATGTTAAAGGGAAGTATACAGATTATTTCCCACAATTGGTATCAGAGCACTAGGCTACGATTTTAATCTTGATGATTTTCATAAAAATTGTATGTAAACATAACTTGATTTTCGAAAAAATTAGGGTTTCTTTTTGTGATTCGAAATTTTTTTATTGTGCCGTTTTTTTTTGTTTGATGATATATAACCAATTTCTATAGATCATATCATTGTTTTAATCAGTTAAAATTATCATATGAAGAATTTGGTAGATTTTGATTTAATGCAGATTAAGTTAAATTACATATAGTATCATCATGTCATTGATATAAGAATTCGTTTTTTCTATATAGTTTTAGCATATACGATTAATCATGTTTGTTAATGTATTTGCTAAATCATGTCCTAATAGCAACTTAAACTTTTTCATCATATCTTTGAATTAGGGCATAAGTGCCGCAAAAGAGAAAAAAAAAAGAGGAAGGGCGTTTTTTTTTTAGGGTTCACCGTATAAAAAAAAAAAAATTTGTTTTTTTTTTGGTAAACCGAGAGAGAAAAAAAAAATAGGAAATTTTTTTATTTGCCTTTTTGCCGAAAAAGAAAGAAGAAAAAAATTATGGAAAGTTTTTCCTTGTTTTTCCTATTTACCAAATTAAAATAGGAAAAGAGTTTTTTTTTTAAATATTCAGCCGTGCAGCTGAAACATAAAAAAAAAAAAAAAAAATCTTTTTCCTGTTTTTTTTGCCGTGACCAATTTAAAAAAAAAAAATTTGGATTTTGTTTTTTATTTTTTTTTATTTTGGCCAATTAGTTATTGTGAATCGGTTCACAATTTAATGATACCGAGTTATTTTAAAGTAGTTTAAAATTTTGACGGATAGAATTCATATTACAAGTTTAATATGGATTAAGTATGAATTAATGTGATTAAATTGCGGAATTGTCACTTAATTTAATTTAAATAGGTGGTTTGGATAAATTAATCAACATAATTAATGTATTGTATTATGTATGTTTAATTTATTTTAGTTGATGCTTTTATTTTTGTTGAATGAATCGAATGAATGAATTTTATATACGTATTTAATTTTTGCAATCGGTTGTAATTTGTAATACTTAGTGTGGCCTTAGTCAAATTATGTTTTCGTAATGAAGGAAACATGATTTTTTATGTAATTATGAGATCTCGAATCTCCTTTATTTTAGTTTTGGGTTTTGAAATTAGAATGTAATTAATAGGTCAATTATGTAATTTTATTTATTGTAATTTCAAAGAAGACTAAAGATGGAGATTGAAGCTCACTCCCGCTACATGGATCAAGATGGAACATCAAGACAAGCTTCTCGGGTCCAAGGAGGATTCCAAACTTGTATTTATTGTTCATTTTGATAGGATAGGCCACACTAGGATTTTTACTGTTTTTACGTTTTTTTCATTCTTATTGCTTTTCATTCACATGTTAGTTTATGCATCATTTTCCGCCTAAAACCAAACCACCTACTACTAAAATGCATGAAAATTGACTCATATAGTTGTATGCTAGTTTTCGTGGACATGCAGATGTCACTGTCTATAAGCCATCACTTTAGTTTAAATCATTCTCGCATGCTAGATTATAGTTCACTTAAAATGAATTAAAAAAAAAAAATTGATGGGATCTTCCTCTAAAACGGAAATTGAGATTAGTCTTTATAAGGGCAAACATCTATGAGTCCCTTCTTCGTCGGTAGGCCTAATATGACCCCTTCTACGTTGGGTAAATAGTTGTGTTGACTTAGTTTACCTCAACATCATAGTCCGAAGAGTTTCTCGTGATTATGATGGACTAAAGATAGTATTTACAGAAATTTATCGACCAAGAATTCTAACGGTAGAATTAGCTAAAAGGTTAGCTTATCAATTTACAGAGCATGGAGTCTTGGGGTCATTTATATAATTCTTGAGGGAGGTCAATTGTATAAATGTTTTGAGTCTTCGCGTTATGACATTAGTTCATTAGACTTAAAATAAAAACGATGCACATGTTTATTATTTTATTCTTCTTTCGCAGTGTAGAACACGTTTATTATCAATAATATTGTTAACAAATGGCTGGAAATAACGCAATCCCAATGCCTAGTGCCAAACTAGATCGTTCGTCCTGGCTTAAAATGTTCATGGACCAAATGAATCAGTTCACTCGACTGAAGAATGATGGGTCCAATTTTTTGGGATGGGAGGCGGCACTATGGAATGTCGCCCATCGCGACGGTAAGCTCGGGTATTTAATCGAGCCAATACCGGTCAACCAGGCCCAAATGCAGGAATCAACGAGTCACTCGCTTATAGTGATTTCGTTATGGAAGCGGGTGCGATAAAGAAAGTACTCATCTTTGCAATGGAAACCAATTTGCAGAGACGCTTCATTGCCCAAGGTGCAAACAAGATTTTCACCACGCTCACTAACGAGTTCTCAAAGGCACCGAGAATCGTTACATATGAGCATACCTGTCGCTTCTTTGATGCGAAACTCCAGAAGGGCCAACCGGTTAGCCCACACATTCTTCACATGATTGAGAATGTCGAGAAATTGGAGTCACTGAATTGTAGAATCAATGAGAGCATTGTCATTGACCGAATGCTTCATTCTCTTCACGATGGTTTTGCCCTTTTCAGGGCGAACTACTACATGAATGACTTGAAAAAGAGTCCTCATGAGCTACACTCCCTTCTCGTACAGACCGAGAAGGATATGAAATTGAGTGGGAGCATGAAGCAGGATGTTCTCACGATTCACAACAAGAGTAAAGGTAAGGGCAAGGTTCATGGCGACCTAGCTGTAGGTAAGCCAAAGTTTAAGAAGCCAGGAAATGGTAAGAGTGCGCCTGGTGAGACTAGTGGCTCACAGGGCAAGACAAAGAGCAAGGGCGGTGACATAGAGTGCCACCATTGTCACAAGACTGGACATTGGAGGAGGAACTGTCCCGTCTACCGTGAGGACATCAAGGCAGGCCGCGTCGTTCCTGTTGGTATGTCATCTTATATTCATATGATTGAGATTAACCATGCAAGTTTCGGAACTTGGGTACTAGATACTGGTTGTGGTTCTCATCTGTGTAATCATTTGCAGGGCCTAAAGAACATCATACCTCTCGAAAAAGGTGATGTGGACCTGCGAGTCGGGAATGGAGCACGAGTAGCTGCTGCCTCGAAAGGAACATATGTAATCCAACTCCCTAGTGGTTTTGAGTTATCTTTAAATTACTGTTACTATGTACCCAGTTTATCTAGGAACATTATTTATATTTCCGTACTTGCTAAAGACGGTTTTACATTTTCAATAAAGGATAATAGTTGTATTTTCTCTTTTAATGAAATGATTTATGGCAAAGCAGTTTCCAGGAATGGAATTTATATCTTAGATCAAACCACGGAAATATTACACATGAATAATAAGAAATTAAAGGTTGGTGACAAAGATCAAACTTATCTATGGCATTTTCGAATGGGACACATAAATGAGAAACGCGTAAAGAAACTCGTCGATAATGGGACTATTCCCTCATTCGGATTTTCCGCATATGGCACGTGTGAATCATGTCTCATTAGCAAGATGACTCAAATTTCCTTCAAAGGTGTTGGAATGCGCGCTAGTGACCTATTAGGACTCATACATACGGACGTATGTGGACCTATGTCAATTACCGCTAGAGATGGCTATAGATATTTTATCACTTTCACGGACGATTTGAGTAGATACGGATATGTCTACTTAATGAAGCATAAAAGTGAGTCCTTTGAGAAATTCAAGGAATACCAGAATAGGGTACATAACCAACTGGGTAGAAAGATTAAAGCACTCCGTTCAGATCGTGGTGGTGAATATCTTTCAAATGAGTTTGATCAACACCTGAAAGATTGTGGAATCGTTTTGCAGTTAACTCCACCTGGAACACCTCAATTAAATGGTGTGTCCGAACGGAGAAATTGAACCTTACTAGATATGGTTCGATCCATGATGAGTCACACCGTAGTGCCTGATTCATTATGGGGTTATGCTCTTTTTTCAGCTGCTCTTATACTTAACCGAAGTCCGTCTAAAGCTGTCAACAAGACTCCATATGAAATGTGGAAGGGAACAGTACCCAACTTGTCCTTTATTCGGGTTTGGGGCTGCGAGGCTTATGTCAAGTGGAGACACGAGGATAAGCTCGGCCCGCGATCGGTCAAGACATAGTTTATAGGTTATCCAAAAGGAACATTTGGTCATTACTTCTATTCGCCAACCGAACATCGAGTTTTTGTTGCGGCTAGTGCGACGTTCTTAGAGAAAGAATTTCTCGAGAACAAGTTGAGTAATAGAACCTTCGAGCTGTCGGAGATTCCAGAACCAACAACCGAGGAACAGATGGAGGAAGATGTACCTCCAACTGATGATACGGTTAATATTCCTGAGGAACCTAGGAGGTCGGGTAGAGACTCTCATCCTCCGGACAGATACATTGGTATGGTCGAGGAGAATGACGTTTTACTTCTAGAAAGTAATGAACCCGCAACCTATAAAGGTGCTATGGCCTGTTCCGACTCAAAGCTATGGCTCGAAGCCATGCAATCCGAGATGGACTCCATGTATGAGAATAACGTATGGGTCTAGTTGATTTACCTAATAAGGTAAAACCTCTACAGTGTAAATGGCTTTACAAAATAAAGCGTTCTGTAGACGCGCAACCAGATATCTATAAGGCACGACTTGTGGCAAAAGGTTTCACTCAAGTGCAAGGATTGCATTATGATGAGATTTTTGCACCTGTAGTCATGCTACGTTCCATTCGGATAATCTTAGCGATTGCCGCATTTCATGATTATGAGATTTGGCAAATGGATGTGAAAACCGCCTTCTTAAACGGTTATTTGGAGGAAGAGTTGTATATGGTGCAACCCGAAGGTTTCATAGATCCTAAACATCCTAAGAAAGTATGCAAGCTTAAGCGTTCCATTTATGGACTTAAGCAAGCTTCTCGGAGTTGGAATCATCGTTTCGACCAAGTGATAAAAGAGTATGGTTTCACTCGATCGGTCAAAGATTCATGCTTATATATCAAGTCGAGTGGGAGCAAGATTGTATTCTTGATATTGTATGTCGATCACATACTCTTGATTGGGAATGACATTCCTCTCCTTTCTTCGGTTAAAGAATGGTTGAAGAACCATTTCCAGATGAAAGATCTGGGTGAGGCACATCGTATTTTGAGAATCCGTATCTACCGAGATAGATCACGACGGACGTTATCACTTAGTCAGGAGTCTTATCTAGATAAGGTTCTTGAGAGGTTCAGCATGACCGACTCCAAGAAGGGGAACCTTCCTATGACGACTGGGATGCAGTTGAGCAAGTCTCAGTCACCCACGACGCCTGAAGGTATTGAGCGCATGAGTCGTGTTCCTTATGCTTCTGCAATAGGATCGATCATGTATGCCATGATATGCACACGTCCAGACGTGGCATATGCATTGAGTATGACGAGTCGGTACCAAAAGACTCCGGTGAAACACACTTTGGATAACGATCAAAAATATCCTCAAGTACCTACGGAGGACTAAGGATTGGGTATTGACTTATGGAGGCGATACTAAGCTATGCGCAAATTCTGATTACGCAGATGTTAGCTTCCAAACGGATCGAGATGATTCAAAATCTCAGTCCGGGTTCGTCTTCACTCTTAATGGTGTTGCGGTCAGCTGGAAGAGTTCCAAACAGAGTGTTGTAGCAGATTCTACTACTGAATCCGAGTACTATGCCGCTTCGGAGGCAGCAAAGGAAGCGATATGGATGCGTCAATTCTTACAAGGGCTTTTGGTAGTTCCTAGTTCGAATGACCCGATCACCATCTATTGTGACAATAGAGGTGCCATCTTCCAGGCTAAGGAGCCAAAGTCTAGCAACAAATCTAGACATGTACTTCGGAAGGCTCACCTGATCCGTGATTACGTGGAGCAAGAAGAGATAGTGATTGACAAGATTGCGACGGATGATAACATCGTAGATCCTCTCACCAAACCGTTGAATTATGATAAGCATGTAGGGCATGTTAATTCCATGGGAATTAAACATGTTCCTAAGTTGTAGTACTTGATTATGGATTTGATACATTATCTTTTTCATATATTATTTATAACTTCATCGTTTTATATATATAATATTTTGTTTTTCATGTGGATTGTACTGACAACATTGAACGCCACAAAGTGAACTGAATTACATTATATTTGTTTTGGTCCGTAATCGCCAATGTGAGCTGATAACTCCGGCTATTATATTGTGCAGTCGATTGATGGTGGGTTCAACGAGCCATAAGTTAAACGGTTGACTAATCGATCACAGATACGAGATTATGACGATACCTCGTAGGACAACTTTTTGTGACAACGTAATGGAGTCCTAAATGTTTTATAACATTCGGTGCCAGGTCGTGGATAGGACATCCATTGTGTACCTAGAGTCGATTCTTTTGACTATCAACTGTCTCTTGAGATTAAGGCAGTCTTTGGGTGACTTTGGTTTCTTTCTCACGGTCTACGTAACTGGGGCTAAGTAGATTTTTTTCTCGGGTCATTTCATACCGTACTTACGCCTCATAGGATTCGAGTTGAGGAAAATATCCATCCCTTATCAGGTATAGTTATTTCTCAGGGCCACTCAAGGAGTTATAACTGAAATGCATGGCCATGCTCGAATGTTGATTCGTTTATCAGTTAAGTTACTCTCTAGTCGGGAAAACCACTCTTGATACTGATCGCTTGTAAAATACGACCTTTGTGAATTCGGATTTGCAAATTGTTTTACATTGAGTGGGAGAAATTTTAAAGGATATGAGAATCGGTTATCTCACATACACTTGTGAGGACAAGTGGGAGTTTGTTGGAGCTTGTGTCCTCCACAAATTAGTGAGATAACATTTGTAAATCTCTTACAGGTTCACAAGGGTATACTTCGTATTTTTAATCAGTTGATTAACGTTTACCTAATAACGGTTGGCTTGCTAGAGAGTTTGATGTTATTATCATACAGATGGCGGTGATCAACTGGTCCCTAAAGGTCACACCTATAGGACGTGATTGAGAAATGTGGTTATAGAAATATAATTACATTGATGCCCAAAATGACTAAAAAGTTAGTCAATGTGTTGATGAGATAATTATTTAATGAAAATTAAATAATATTAAGTTGAGACGAATTAACTGTCAATTTGTAAAATAAATATAATAAGTTATATTTAATTAAATATATATAATGCTAGCTTGGACGAATTAATCTATTAATTGTAATTAAATATAATCGGTTGTATTTATTATCAACAAAGTGAATGTGTCATAGTGGTAATAGTGAGGGTACACATACCAAGAGGTCATGGGTTCGATCCTCACTAGATGACAATTCAACACATATTATATATTTTGGAAAGACCAAAATAAGGAAAATACACTCCTTATTTTTGGTCTGTTTAATAAAATTAGGAGGTTATTTCTTTCCTAATTGATTCCAGATTTCGGTCTATATAAAAAGAAAGGTAGAGAATTATTTCTGACCTAATATTTTTTCTGATCTTGCCTCCTCTTTCTCATCACAAAACACAAAGACAATAAAATTTTACAGAAAATTTTAGATTGATTTCTAGCATAATCAAAGGGTATATCTCAGATCGTCTTGGGTTCAACTAATAGGCGAATATCAGTTTTGATATTGTTCTTAGGCCAATTTTGCTAGGACCTGAGGTTAATTCTAAATCCTTTACTTTTGTTTATGTATTTTATTTTATGACCTTAGATCATCTTTATTAAATCGTTATAATCCCTCATGTTAAAGGGAAGTATACAGATTATTTCCCACAGTTCTGGGATGAGAATGCCTACTGCAATTACCATAGAGGCAAAGGGCATGATACAAAGAAATGTTTCAAATTAAACATGTCATTCAGGATATGATCGAAAGCGGGAAGTTGTCCCTCTCAAACTTTAGCCCACAAGGCAGCTTAGGCAATCCTCATGGATATACCACTTATCAAGAAACACTTTTTAACTGTTATCCTTCTAGTTTTCCCAATGATGAGGATAAGGTGCTCAAATGGATGAATGCTCAAAATCAGATGCCAAAGCTAGTTTCTAGAAGAATAAATATTCAAGCGTGGGCCGATGATTACGAGTCAGGATCTAAGATCGCGTCAAAGTCCGAGTCCGAGTCCGAGTCCGAGTCTTAGGCTTTCTATCCCATAATTTTGTCATAGTGTCTTTCTTCGTGTCCATTTTCATTTCTAGTGACAACCTGGGGGCTGTCCCACGCGTCACATGTCTTTTCGAGTCTATACATTCATTATCCATTTCAATAAAAGTACACTCTTTTCAATCCACATATTCTATCATATCTCTTCCTTTACCCATTTCCTGTGACAACAAGAATTGATTTGAGACATTTTAAAACAAACAAACAACGCATGTAAGTCAATCTGAGTGCACTTAAATGATGTTCTGTTCTATGTTGTAGAGGACCCAAAACTCCGTGTTCTTTCCTTACCTATTCCATGTCTGGCAATAGAACCCTCACCATACCCCAGTTTAGGACGAACCTATCTCAAGAGATTCTAGGACGAATCTAGACCGTCTCCCTTGTTAATGATCCATGATGGAAGGCAAGGCCATTCCCCACAATAAACAACCTATTTAAAAAAAAGACCAACCTATTTCACACTAAAGGTGCTAGCCTGACCCAAATCCATGGTAACAAACAAATCCAAGATGATACGAGCCATGATCAAAGACAAAGGCTCAATCAAGAGAAACTGATCAATATCCAAGGCCGCAGTTATGCCCGTAATCCAAGACAAAAGAGTCAAAAGAAGAAGGCTCAATCAGGCAAGCCAATGTTAATATCCAAAGTCAAGGTTATCTTCAAAAACCTGAATAAAAAATCTGAGCAAAAGCCAAGATATGTTCAAGAACGAGTATGAAATCAAATACGAAATACTGCTGAAGTCTATATAGAATAAGGACATCGATGAAGATGGTCATCTAGCACCCTCACTTATCCTTTCACGCTTTACACACCCTAAGTTCTTCTTGAGACCGTTATAGGGAGATAGTTAGGAATTTTGAGAATCCTCTGAAGCTCGTCAAATATACCCATCTTTTAGAGCCAAGACATGGAAACTTGATCCCGCATCAGTTAACCTACCTTTATATGCTCAGGCTACATCAAGCCAAGAGACTCCATTTCCAAGCCATATTACAAGCCAGAATCCCATCAAGCCTCAACTCCACAAAATCAATGCTCCAGAGATTTACTCATCAAAGCCTCTTATTTCCAAGCTCCACATTCCAAATATCCAATCCAGTTTCACCTTGACCCAGACACGGAGTCTTCAAATACTTTGCTACCCTAGAACGGGACGAACCCATATCTATCCTTAGGGTCCACTTTCAAGTGCGCTCATACGACAAGGATGTTTTTACAAACTTCATTATACCTCTTTGGTCTATGATCAGAGGGAGTTATCTCAAATCGATTCTTCGAGTCACCAAAGGAAATTACTCTCCTGACCCATGCACTTTAAGGCCCTAACAATGTAGCTTAGGCACACACTTGAACTACGAGCATGGTTTGATTTCACCTCTTCAGGTGGATACGTAGGCAGTCCTTTCTTACACAAGAAGGATACAACCACAACACCCAAATAAAATTAACCAAACCTCAGAATTATGATCTGGATTGATTTCACTTTACGTGAATACGTGGGCAGTCCTCAAGGACACAACCATCCCAACTTTCAATCTCAATTATCAACTTTCCTCCTCAACCATCAACCATCCCAATTAACAACTTTCAACCACCTCAATTATCAACCATCCCAATTTTCAACCTCTCAACCTCAATTTCATAACCTTCTAACCACAATTTCTATTTCTACCTCTTTACTGGGGGCTCCTTATTGTCGCCAGTCTTCTTTTTTTTACCAAATTCTAGAGTCTTCTTCTCATCCTGGGGGATTCTCTTCCGAGTTGCCACCCTTCCCTTATTCCTCTCTCATTGAGTCAAGCTAGTGCTCAGTCCAGACAATGACAAAGTTCTTAGATCAATTCTCTAATTTATCGTGCCTCAAAGGGGTCTCTTTTACAGCAAACGGTGTCAAAAGATGTCTAAGTAGACAGTTGATCCATGGCTCATGCCTTGCCTTTATTGTCCACATCATTCTTGCAGTTCTTCTACATTTGGAGCTGATACGCGTTGTCACCCACACTTGGCTAGCGGTTGCGCATACTTAGGCAAAGTCTGTCAGAGTCATCCTTGTGTTGCATCAAATCTATGTCAATGTTACGTCAGTCTATCGTCTTACGTCCTAGTAAGTCGATCTCGTGTCAAGTCCTATGTCTAGAGCCCATTTGAATAGGCATAACGCGTTACAAACGACAAATTTCTTTGACCAGTTTTTAAACTACTTTTATAAAGAAACAACTTTTGCAAAACCTATGTGTTTCCTCATTCGAGGTCCATGTGATAATTGCTTACATGCATATGTGTTTATGTGCTATTTTTTCCTATTAGATCGCATTCTTGTGTAGCTACTAACCATGCAGGTAAGTATCAAAAGCAGTGCTCGTTCCAACTGGGGGCTTCGCTCAAGTCTTCATTCTCCAGTGCAGCAGTATTTTGCAGTATTGCTCACCCAATGAGAGTTTGCTTGCGGATAGAGACATGAAGATACCCCAGATGATCCTTTATCCCCTCAGATAATCCTTTAATCCTTTCAGATAACCCTTTTCAGGATAAACCTTCATATGTTTCAGGAACTTGCCTTAATCTTTCAGACAACCTTTCAAATAAGCCTTCAGATAATCCTTTTTCCCTTCAGATAACTTCAGATAATCCTTTATTCCTTCAGACACCTTTCAGGACAATCCCTTTATATGTTCAAACAACTTTCAAGATAATTCCCCCTTCAGTTCTTTTCAGCCCTCATGTTCAGTCCTTCAGAGAGAGTTATCCTTTTGCCTTCCCTTTAGAGAGAGATATCCTTCAGAGTTAGTCTTCAGAAGTGTTAAGAAGTTTCTTCAGAATCCCTGTAACCCCTAATGCCTTCAGACACCAAGTTATCTTCAGACCAAAGAGTTTTGCCAAAGCGCCTTCAATCTCGTTTCACCCAGGGGTATATCAGGTATGGTTTCTTCTTATGGCTGGCGAGCTTCCTTACGTAATCTAATGGACTTTAAACGACCCTCCCTGGAAGTCGACAGACTCTAAAATGTTCCGGACGACAGGTACTTGGTTCAGACCCCTTGAGCCGCCTCGCGTCGCCATAGTCTTCAGGTTGTAATCTTCGATTGACCTGAGGTCTATACTTTGACTTTCGCCTTGTCCAAGCCTCAGTCAAAGTGGGGGCTCTGTAGATACCTCGTTTCTGCACATCCCGCCAAACACCCAGTGATGATTGGGCCGCATGTTTAGCATATGTCGCGATTTTATGACGTTTCGTAAATCGGTTAATAAAAGGTAACTCATACACTTGTATCTACCCTTTAGTTGTCATCTAGGTGTCATTACGGTCGTTTTGGCAGTAATTAGAGTACATTTGGAGTCCGGGTAAAAAACCGTCTTCATTTCCTAAAACCGTCAAATCACGAGTCAAAAGTAATGTGCTTGTCTACCTAAGGTTAGGATGTGATAAATGTTATGGGTATATCTCAGTTTGAGTCTCATGTCACTTCTTTAGGCTAAACTAAAAGTTTGCATTACAAAATGTACATTTCATTTAGCTAAAATGACAACCCGACACTTAGGCCCGTTTTATGAGGTGATAACGACTTTTTTGGGTCAGGCCTGTTTCACACAAAGTTCTAGATCTCTTTCTTAGCTTTCCAACGCCACCAAAATAACCTTCTTCGGAGTCTTGTAGAGAAAGTTATGCCTAAAATACGACAGGCTGTCAAATGCGTTTTCTACGCGCAGAAGGAACCTACCCAAGAAAAAACGCAGTAAGTGCTGCGCCTCTTCTCAGGGACGCAGCACCTGCTGCGCCTTTTCTTAGGGCTTTCTTTTTGTCCAAGTTTCCGTGTTTCAACTAAGTCGGTTATTTCCGGATCTTTTCTTCCAAATTCTACACTTACCATAATTCCTCCGTGTGTTTAGTATAAATAGAGGCCTTCGCCTCACATATTTTTCACGCGAGTGTCCGCCCTTCTCTTCTCCCTTTGCATTCTAAGACCGCGCTCTTTGCTTATTGATGTCTACGTGCTTGAACTTTCGACCACGTAACCTCGGATCCTTCTGAGTACCAGTCTCGTTTTGCATAACCGATCAATTTGACCACTACACCATAATCAATAATTCAATTTATTTTAACTCCTTTTTCAAGGGCACTTTCATATTTGCATAGTTCGAGTCGAGTTACCACTAAAAAACCGATTTAGTTAAATCTCGCGACGCTAACATGTAAGTCTGGGGGTGTAAATCCCACTTTTATTATTGTATTTTATCTTTGTATTAATTATTGTAAGATTTACGTTGAAAGTATGTTTAAAACTGATTTACAAAACCTTTTATCAAACTGTTTTTACGGATTAACGGGAGACAGATGTCGAGAAGAAACGCAGACACCTCATCGCGCCTCTTTTCGAGGTTGCCGATTTCGCTTTTCTTCTTCTTCCTTTGTTCTTCGTTGATTCATCTCTTTTACTCCGTTTTATTTTGTTCTTCATTGTTTCATCCGTATAACAATTTTAAAGTATAATTCATATTATTTATCACCTTTAAATCCGACCTAGATCCCTAATAATCAATATTAGCGGGTTTTCGTCATTAACATCAAACCCGGATTTTAGAGACTCGATTAGTTCATATCAAGTTTCTGAAATTCGACCTTTTGTATATGTTTTCATTACTGTCTATCACGTCTTTTCCATATTTAATTTAACCTAATTCGTAACTTTAACTCGTTTATAATTCGTCGTAATTCGTTCATAATTCGTTTTAATTAGTTATAATCAGTTTTAATTCATGTTTTATTGCTTTTATGACCAAATTCATATGCAATTAATATGTTAAATCACTTCTACTTGATTCAAACATTATCAATCAATCTTTAAACACACCAATGAACATTAACAATTGCAGTTCCGGCTTCACAGCCAGAACTCACCTCAGGAACAGACGCAGTAACCACTGCGCCTCTTCCAAAAGACGCAGCATTGCTGCGCCTGTTCTGGGTTTAGTTCTGTCTCTGAACTTCCGTTTCTCGCTTTGACCTAATTCATTAGTTTACGTATTAATCGAAATATCACTGTTAATCTATCCGTTTTCTAACCTTAATTATTTTTCTTCTTTTTCTTAAACTATCCGTTTTAAAATGTATTTTCGACGTAAATCATCAAACCATTGTAATTATTGTAATTTTAATTATCGTATTTCATTTATTATACTCTTTATTATCGTATCGTTTGCTTGTTCTCACATGTAATCAACCCTAAATCCTTACTTCGACCCAATTGAGTGCTAATTACATGTTCACCGACTTAGTTAAATCTCACATGTTAGGTTTAAAACGTTGTTTGTTGCATTGCATGCATATCATTGACAATATATCAAGTATGAATAACTTCCCTAATCATTAGTAGAGGCCGCTATCAGGCGGGCGGGATTATGTGTTCGATCAAAAGAGCTTCCTAATACGTACCCTCACCCCTTACTCCAGATCTCTGTGAACATCCGTGTTCATTGGCATCCATGAGAGTCATTCTAGACATAGAACGCTAAGGGTAACGAGTTCTTAGTGTTCATGTAATTACTTTGTGTCTTGACTCCACAAATACAAACACTTGTTTTCCCAAGCGCCCCCATAGGCCCCCCCGTGTCCACACATATGCTTCATCACATCTAGCGGTGATACTATTTCTATAGTACGAGCCATGAAATAATGCCTTAATTTGACTGAAGCATCATAAAGACTTAAACATACTTTTTCTAAATAAGTATATCATTGATCCGTCTCTTGAAGGACTCGGCTCAAGTAAAATACTACTTCTTCAAAACCTTGCTCATTTTCTTGAGACAACATACAATCAATTGACTGGTCTGCAGTTGACAAGTAGAGCCTCTAAGTTTTACCTGCCTTTGGAGAAATCAACTCTGGTGGATTAACCAAATATTTCTTTATTTGATCAAATGCTTCTTGCTATGGTTCCAAATAAAAGTCTCCTCCTTCGTTAATCGTAGCAATGGAGAAAAAACCTTGGTCTTTCCAGCCAAATTTGCCATAAAGCGCCGAACATAATTGACCTGCCCTAAAAACCGTTGTAACTCTGTTTTATCAAAGGGTGGTTTAGCATTTATTACTGCTTTGGCTTTATTCTTGTCAATCTCAATTCCTCTTTGATGAATAAGAAATCCAAGAAAATTTCCTGCGCTAACACAAAAAGCACATTTTAAAGGATTCATTTTGAGATTATACTTTCTCATTCTCTCAAACGCTTGTTTGAGATGAAGCAAATATTCATCAAATTCATTGGATTTAACAACATTATCTATATAGATAGCCATTGAATCTCCATTTAAGTCATGAAAAATATAATTCATGGTTTTTTGATATGTAGCGCCTGCATTCTTTAGTCCAAATGGCATAAATCCCCACTCAAATATTTCCAAAGAACTAAGACACCTAAACGCTGCCAAATAACAGTCATTTTCTTCAATCTTAATTTGGTAATACCCAGCATATCCATCCATAAAGGTAACATATTTATGCCTTGAGGTAGCATCAATAAGCACATTAACCAAAGGCATGGGATATTCATCTTTAGGAGTGGCTTTATTCAGATTCCGAAAATCAATGCACACTCTAATTTTCCCATTCTTCTTAATGACTGAAACAATGTTAGCAATCCACTCCACATATTTTATTGGACGGATAAATTTTTCTTTCAGGAATTTGCCAACTTCCTCTTTAATAGCCTGAATGACTTCGGATGACATTCTTTTACACTACTACAGATATACGGGACAAAAACGGCTAATAACCGTTGTTATAGAAAAAAGCGGGCGTTGTCGTCCGGGCCGTTGTTAAAACTTTTAACAACGGTTAGGATTTAAAAAAAAAAAACCGTTGTCTAAGGTTTTAACAATTATTTATAACCGTTGTCGTTATTAATTATCCGTTGTGAAAAGAAGTCCCTGTTTTGAGTAATATTTTGGTGGGAAAGTAATAACAACGATTTCTTTACACAAAACCGTTGTTATAAGTATTTTAACAATAGTTTATACCCGTTGTTGTTACAAGTCATCCGTTGTGAAAAGAGTGGGTGGGAAGGTAATAACTACGGTTTTTTGTGATAAACTCGCTGTTGATAGTAATACGCGCATTTAATATTTTATTGGAGGGAAGGTAGTAGCAACGATTATGTTTATGATTACTGTTGTTATTATTAATAACAACGGGTTTTTTTTATTGTTATTGTTCTCTTTTTTTTTAAATTACAAATGCAGTGCATTATTGTCAAAAACCTGCATCAATTAACAGTAGCACCAGCAGCATCAAATAACCACAGCAGTAGCAGCAGCATATCAGATCAATATACAACATCAACTAATTCAACTAAATAGAAAGTTCGACGAACTAGTAAGGGTGTTGCAATTTATGTCGCTGCTTGATGTACCTGGGTTGCCATATCCCGCAACATCTTATTTACTTGATTGTTTTGAATATCATTGAGTGGATTAAGATGGGCTCTCTGCAATACATTTTTTCGTTATTGGAACATGCATGATAAATCTGGCTGCCTTATTATCCGTCATAAAGCACCTGCATCTTTGGAAAATTAGTCTACCATTCCTACGCATTACCCTCACGCTATTGACATCACTGTCGCGTAAAGTTCGGAGGTACGCCAACAGAACACGAGGTGAATTCAGATAAAAAAGAAACAGCTGAGCCCAAGGTTTACATAGCATGGCCATGTTTGCCTTATCCGAACAGCTATCAAGAAGGTGGAAGATAATTGAAATGAGATTTGGATAAGTTAAAACATCATATTGGGATTGGTTGCAGTTGCCATTGAACTCGACTTATTTATGTTGACCAAACCAACCCAGAGCATCTGTTTTTGTTTTGACATAATCTGCAAGGAAGAGTTCTCTATCTTCATCCAGCTTTTGCCTACCCAGCCTTTGCACCAATTTTCCATATTTTTCTGTATGCATAATGGTAAAGGGAAATATAAGCGACATTTGAATAAGCAAAGAAGAACTTGCTAATTAACGATCGAATTTACAAACTACTATAAACCGTAGAAAAGTGATGTAAGCTAAATGTCAATAATTTACGAGCATAAAACTCATCAACAACAACAGATTTTAAACTAAAGTTTATAAAATAATAATCGAAACAGTTCGTAATGGAATTATAGAAAAAGCAAATAAAATCAAAAAATATATATATATATATATATATATATATATATATATATATATATATATATATATATATATATATATATATATATATATATATATATATATATATATATATATAGATAGAGAGAGAGAGAGAGAGAGAGAGAGAGAGAGAGAGAGAGAGAGAGTCGGGATCCGGTGAGAACTCCTAAATATTTGAGGATGGAGGAATAATGAATACAATATCACATGTTCTTCAATACAATATCACGAAAAATCTGACCTTTGCCAAAAAAAATATTTTTTTCGAAAAAAAAAAATTAATTTTTTTTTTACACAAGTGTTTTTTTTTTGTGATATTTTATCGAATAACTTTTTGTGATATTGTATTGAAGAACCTCTCGATATTGTAACGAAATCCTCAATCCTAAAAAAGACAAAGTGTATCCTCACATGATCTCATTCCTATATATATATATATATATATATGTATATATATATATATATATATGTATATATATATATATATATGTATATATATATATATATATATATATATATATATATATATATGGATCGGGGACGTTTTTTGGGTGACAATGTTTTTTCGTTAACCCAAATACCTTCACCATGATCATCATCCATATAGATGCTTGGAGTGTTATCATCGTCAACATCGTCAAAATCTGATATCTTATGGTGATCCAGTCCCTCAAATACGACATCCTGATCATCACCACTATCGGGTGCTCCCTGCCTACTCCTTATAGATAGTACACTAGCCACTTCTTATCCATAGCATCGGTGACATAAACCACTTGTGTTAGCTTATGATCCCATTATGAACGGATCATCCTTATTTCCAACCTTATCAAGATTCACCAACGTAAATCCCATATTATCCTTTCGAACACCATTGTTGTTATGTATCCACTTAGATCGGAATACAGGTATTTTGAAGTGAATGTAATCTAATTCCAATATTTCTTGAATTACACCATAATATTGCATTTTTCCCCAAATAGGATGTTTATATTTTGAACTAGCAAAGTGCATCGCCTCAAATTCAAAACAAACACGACAATTTTGCATTGTGCTCAACTCATCTTCCTCTCGGGTGTAAAAAGTATATCCATTACTGGCCAAACCACTATAAAAGGTTGCTATTGTATTTGGACCTAAGCCGAGATTTAATAATCTAGAGATATGTCATCACCATACTGATTCTTATAATTTAAAACCATATTCCTAAACAACTCTCCAAATCACTTGTTATGCTCGTTTGCAATCCTATCTCGCTCTTGTTTGGGTAAACGTCTTTGAGCTCATCTTGGTGCTGCTGAATATAAGTTTTCACCTCATCATCGTTGTGAAGCACGTATGTATGTGCTAAATGCAACATGTCACATGTCATAATTTTTCCAACACGACTCCTAATTCCTTTTCCCGCCATCCAGTCACTATGGCGATTCTTAGGAACTCCAATTAACTCGTCACTGGAGAGGTATGCGTAACAATATGAAAGAGTTTCATCGATAATAGCGCGCTCAGCAATACAACATTGTCGCCAATACCGATTAGATGTGTAGTCCTTGTACACTTTCATCAATTTCGAAATGATACTGGTATCTCAAGTACATGGGGCCAAGATACAAAATCTCCCTAACTAAGTGAAAAGTCAGGTGTACCATGATAGTGAAAAACGAGGGTGAAAAATACATTTCCAACTGACAAAGAGAGGTGACAACGAGGTTTTGGAAAGGCTTCGCGTCAGCGGGATCAATGAAATTTTCGCAAATAAACTGGAAGAAGGCACAAAATCTAGTTAAAGCATATCATACCTTGTTGGGTAAAATGTGTTAAAGTATATGTGTCCTCAACAATAGTGCGATCACATGTTTAAATCTCAAATTAAGAATACGTAAGGGATGATTCATTTATATAGTCAACTGATCAACATTAATCAGTAATGATTGGCTAACTAGAGTTTGGCATTACTATCGTTTGACGGTGGTGATCAGTTGATCCCTTAAGGTCACACCTATAGGACAATTTCCTTAATAGACAAGTTGATTAATTGTATAACGATAAAAGTTAATCAATTCCTTAAAATTGAACAATTCATTTGTGAGAGAGAATATTTATATCTTATTGTAATTTGATTAAATAAGATTTATTAATCTAGTTAGTTAATATATTAGTTTAAGAGATTTGTTTTGGGTGCAATCAAGAGGAGGATCTCAATACTTGGGATTAAGGAGGATCATCCATTATATTTAAGCTCAAGAACAAATAAGGAAGGTGACCTTATTTGTGCCCTTATTTCTAGCCATATAACAATGTAAGGAACATTGTTTTTCTTATTTTATCTCTTATTTAGTTATGTATGCACTAGATCTAATGAACTCATATTAATATATTAATTATTTCACTATTAGAAGAGTCTAATAATAGGTATATGAACCTAACAATTGGTATCAGAGCATAGGATGTTGCATGCATAATCGATTTATAGTTTTTTCGAGTTATTAGTAACTTAATTAAAACTAAAAATTTGTGATTTATTAGATAAAGCCACAAAATATTTATGCATATTGTATATTCTGGTCCTAAAATGTTTTTAAGTCATTTTTATGATTTATGGTATTTTATTGCTCATTTTAATGATTTTTAGTTATTTTATTACATTTTTATGACTTAAATGGAAATTAAAATGCTAAAAATAGTTAAACTAAGTCTATGACCTTGAAATTTTTATATGACATCACATGCATATTTTATTTATTGTATGTAAAATTTTGTATTAATTTGATTAATATTGCATGATTTACGATTTTTATGAGATAAAAATGAATTAAATGGAGGTAAAATGGTTAAATATGGTTAAACTTCGAAATAGGCTGTGAAATTTTAATATGTTGTCACATGCATTATTTAATCACTTTGTGTAAAATTTAAGATGAACTTGATTTATTTTGCATGATTTATGAATTTTTAGTGTAAAAATGGCATAAATAGTGACTATTTTAGCATAAATAGCTAAAACGAATTACATGGCATGAGAAAATTATTTTAGGTTTCATTTATATCCCGATTATCAGATCTAAATTTGTAAAATTGATTTGATTAATGTTTTGTATACTTTAGATGTTTTATTTGATAAAACCGATAAATCGCAACTACATTTTTCTCGAAATAAATTCCAAAATTTTAACCATGATTTTTGACATTTTGAGTGTCATGGATATATTCCAGAATGTTCAAAAATTTAAAATTTAAATTTTGAAATTATTGTAATTTAATTTGGATTTATTTCATAAATGTTATGATTTTAGGGTAAAAAAAGAGCATAAAATTAAATCAAGTTGAATTATTGTCAAAAATTGAGTGATGACTAATTTTTGAGACCTAAGAGTGTTAGGATAATTAACTTGGACTAAAATTAGATTTTAGTATTAATTTACGATTTTAATAAGTTAAAATCGTGCATTTCCATAAAACCGGGTTATATAATCGATATATGTTAAATAGGGCAATTTGGCACATAATTTGGCATGATAGACACATTTATAATGCTGCATATTTCATTGTTGAATGTCATATTTTATTTATGTAATTTTGAATTATGTAATTTTATCTTAGTATGGCCTTAGTTTTAATCGATATTATCCGTAATGAAAGGGGATATTGATTCGGTTGTAATTTAATGTGATCTCGTATCACTTTTATTTTTACTAGTTTTTTATATTACAAATGTATGATAGGAATAGCTTTGTATTTTTATTATTATTTGTAATCCCGGAGTTCCTTCAGGACGGTGCCATTCGGAAAAATGTTCCGATAAAGACGGTGTTCTTAGGAGGCGTGCCACTTGATGATTCAAGGGACCAAAGGAGTTGGTTTCTGAATATGTAATAGATTATTTGATTTTTTATTTTAGGAAGGCCATACTGAGAATTTATTATTTATTTTGCATTTCTTTTAATATGTTGCATGCATTGCCAAATCGCCATAACAACACATGCATATCATATCGAATCATCGACCGTATCAATTATAATTATCGTAGTTCACCGCTTTAGTTCACTTAAAACGTGATAGATAATAAATTTACAAGACCTTTACTTTTAAAAGATTGAGACTTAGCCTTACCAAATAGCAGGAGCCCATGAATCTAAATTTCATGAGGAGTACAATCCGATTTTTCGGAGTGCTTCTATTGACGTTGGATAAGTGGGGTAATAAGTAGTTATTACACTTCGAAAATTTGGTTAATCTCAACGAAGATATTTTGCGACCGTAGCCACAAAAGGTTCGGGCTAAAGATGAATTTAATATAAAATCATCGACCGAGAGTTCTAATTGTAGAATCGGTTAAGAGGGTTAACCTACCAAGTTATATTAGTAAAGATGTAGACGGCCCGTTGGCTCACATCCAAGTTAATATGAATTTTGGGTCTCGAAATCATTTATTATAGTTGGGTAGAGGTCATTATATAAATGTTAAACTTGTTTAAAATATTTACAAGTTTTAAAGATGATAAATGTTTATAATTCCGTCATTTTCTATTTTGTAGTCAATTTGATTAGTAAGCAATGACTACTCCGATTTCATCCCCATCAACTAGTGCAAACGCTCCAGCACTCCCCAATGCTTCTTGGCTCCGATCCTTTATGGATCGATGTAAACTTGAAAAGAATGGTTCAAACATCGCCGATTGGGATGCGCAACTCCGTTAGGCCGCGGAAGGTGACGACAAGCTTCGTTACCTTACCAAAGCCGCTCCCACCGCACCTACTACTAGGTCAACCTCCGCCGCAAGGGAAGCCTATGAGGCCTACCTAAAAGAGTCGGCCGCTATCAAGAACGTCTTGATTTTCTCTATGAAGCCTGATCTCCAAAGGAGTGCTATTCAGATGAGCACGGACTATGAGATCTACACCAAGCTTGTGACCATGTTTTCGCAAGCTCCTAGGATAATCCAATATGAGGCGGCCTCTTGAAATCAACATCAAAGAGGGCCAAAAGGTTAGCCCTCATGTGCTCAAATTGAATGACCTTGTTGAGACTCTTAAGATCTAAAAGGTTGACATTCCCGAACAACTCGTTATAGACCGAGTTCTACATTCCTTGAATAAAGTCAAGGCATATGTGCAGTTTAGGGTAAACTACAATATGCAAAACATGAAGACTTCTCTCCATGAATTGCACAATTTACTTGTGCAAGCCGAGAGAGATATGGGTCTTAATGTTAGTACTACCAAGGATGTGCTTGCAATTAACACCAAGAGCAAAGGGAAATTTAAAAGGAGTGCTAGTAAGAGCAAGAAACCCACTTCCTTCAAAGGAAAGGAAAAAGCAATTGAGAAAAACTCTTCTAAAAAGGGTGCTACTTCTGAAGACAAATGCCATTATTGTAATGGCATAGGACATTGGAAGAGGAATTGCCCAAAGTATCTTGGAGATATCAAAGCTGGAAAGATTGTTCCAGTAGGTAATAAATAAAATTCTCCCCATCATTTATGTTTTGAATTTCAATCTCAACTTTGGTATTTGGATACAAGTTGTGATTCTTACCCTTTTTAATTTGTTTTTCAGGGCACCCGAGCAAAGACAAAGGCAAATACAAGCAAACCTAAGGAGGCTCTTCAAGGGAAGCTAGAGTAGCCGCCCAAAGTAGAAGACCTATGGAAGCTTGGCCTTTATAATGATAGTCTTCGTTTCATTGTTGTATTTTGAACTTGTTGTTTTAGAACTCTTTTAATTTCGTAGTTGGACATGGAAATTAGTTTATTTCCTTTTGTTTACAAGAATAAGAAGTTGTATTTGAATTTTAGTGGCTTGGTTTGCAACCCAAGTCACTCGGTTTATGGAAATTTTCATTCTAAAACTTGTCATTATACACCTTTCGTTCTAAAACTTAATCTAATCATAAAAGAATTACAACGATGGGATCATTGTAATTAGTTCATAAGCCATGAATTTAATTCTCACTTATGCTTTTGTGATCTAGTGTCACATCTTATTTGATATAAGAAAGAATGATTATAAAGTCAAAAAGAGTTACTTGAACTCTAAAAGGGGAAATTTTATAAACCAATTGGCTACACCACTTATAAGACTCCATACGAGCTATGGGAGGGCTTAAGACCTCAAGATTGCATATAACATAGATATAAGTCGGATTGAGTTGTCGAACTCACTTTTGGGGATTTGCGATCCAAAATGGACACGTTAGTTTAAACGAAAGGTTAACCTGGAGATACCTAAAATAGCAAGTCTATTTAACAAATGACATGGATCAGGTTCGCATATTACGTGAATCAAACTGCCATAATAGAGCTGGTCTTTTTATGAGCTCACACGTCAATCTAGACAAACTTCTATTACATCACAATATATGTTTGTAACTCACAAAGCTATCTCTTAAGAAGATAGATGTATTTCTAAGAGATAGAGTGGGAGTAGATAGTCACAAAAATGTCTTATAGTTCATATGTTACATTTTGAAAGTAATGGAACTATAATCTATTGAGATAGAGTGGGAGTAAAGTAGACATGTCTTATTGTTAATGAGTTACTTTTCGAAAGTAATGGAATTATGACCTAGTCCCAAATCGACTTAGTTGCAAACAAGCTATAGCATTACAATCCAAAAGTTTTACTCAAGAGTAGATTTACTTTAAGGCGATGGTCTCTTTAAAGTAAATAGAGCTTTAGAGTACCTAAGAGCATGGATTGACATGAAGATGTTAATCAAGATAAATCATGATTAAATCATGTTAGGAATTGCCATATTTTCATGAATGGCAAATGATATTAAAAATTCGCTTTTCTAAAATGAGAATTTAGAGAAGGATGTGTAAGGAACACAAAACCTTAGATAAAGATCTAAGAATCCTAACATATTATGCAAAGCTTACTTAAGCAATACTAGAATGGTCTTAAGCAAGCATCACAGGATTGTAATAGTCATACTTTTCATTCATGTGATAATTGAGAATGATTTCATTCACATTGTTGAAGAATCATGTTTATGCATGAATTTAAGTGGGAGCCAGAATTATTTTTCCATGTCTTATATGTTGATAACATATTACTTATTGAGAATAATTTACCAATGCTCTCTTCTGTGAAAAAGTGATTGGGAGACTAGGAAAAGGTGTAATGTATTCTAGATTTCTGAATCTATGTGTTAAATTTGAGAGAATATTGGCATAGAGTCGAGAGCCTTATGATGATAAGTTCTTTTATATCTTTAACATCAACAAGGTTGAGTAGGTTGTTCATATTAATGAAAGTGGAATTACTATGATAGATGCATAGTCATTCGCTGAACCTAAATAAGTTGTTGATCACATGAAATCGATCTCTAATGTTTCCACCATTAGAACGATCATGTATGCGATTATATGCACATGTCATGATGAATCATATATTTGGAGCATAATAAGTCAATAACAAGTTAATTCGAATAATGGTCTTTTGAAAGCCTTAAAGAACATCCTTAAGATTCTTGAGGATAATTGAGGATTCGTTCTTATGTTTGGATGACATACTAAGTTGTGTGTTGAAGGGTTACACAAACTTTAGTTTCCAAATCTATAAGGATTTATTGAAATCCTAGGCTGATTTTATTAACTTAGGAGTAAGAGACTAGAGAAAGGTTTTAGTTTCAACCATTGCAAGTTCTACAAATAAAATCTAAGTACATTGTGTTAAGATGGTCAACGTAGGTAATGAGAGTAAATCCCTCTACGAAAGACTTTATCACAAGTTATATGATAATAGTGGGAGCATCTTCCAAGTACAAGAGCCCAAGTCTAGTAAGAAGACTAGACATATACTTAGATAAATTCATGTTATTAGAAATAACATTGAATAGAAGGAAATAACAATTAATAAAGTTAGAATGTATGGATACATGGTATATCCATTTACCAAGCTTTTATTGCAATTCAATTAGTGTAAAATGTACACTATAGATTATAAGATATGAAGTAGTAATAGTGTATTAACTATTCATATATGATAATCGCATTTATCGTTTGAGTTTCTTTAAACTCATCCATTACTTTGTTATATCCAAATGGGTTGTTGACACAATATTGAACCCCATTGAAGTGAACTGGATTGACATAGTATGCACCCTGGTTACTTATAGGAGGTGACGTCTCGAAGTGACTAGAGTGTGATGCGATTGATGGCAAGTTCAAGTGCCATAGAGTTATACGGGATGACTAGTCGATCACATAGACAGACTGTATGGGACACTCTGGCGGACAATGACCGCTTATAGAGTCCTGGAAATTCATAAAGCCTGGTCGTGGCAAGAGCTACTATAGTATTCTTATGAGTCGATTTTTTTGACTAGAGACTGTTCGCCCAAGTTGGCACAAATTTATGAATGGCTTTGATTTATTCTCTACGACTGTCGTAACTGAGGTCAAATGAGTGTATTTTGGGTCATGATAAACTTTGGCTATACGAAGGGAATAGTGCGATAGGAATTGTCCACCCCCTTGTCAGGGTTGTTTAAAATCTCAAGGCCACTCGAGGAGTAGTGAACTGAAAATGCGTGGCGACGCTCGGAAGGTATCTACGGTAGATAATTCCGGTCAGACAGTTACTCTCCAGATCGAGGAAACCACTCAAGATATGATCAAATGCAAGTACGACCTGCGAGACACATTGCATTGAGTGGGAGATTGTAATAGGATAAGATAACTGGTGACGCACACTTGTCTCGGACAAGTGGGAGATTGTTGGAGTATATGTGTTCTTAACAATAGTGCGATCACATGTTTAAATCTCAAATTAAGAATTCGTAAGGGATGATTCATTAATTCGTAATAATTGGCTAACTAGAGTTTGGCATTACTGTCGTTTGACGGTGGTGCTCAGTTGATCCCTTAAGGTCACACCTATAAGACAATTCCCTTAATAGACAAGTTGATTAATTGTATGACGATACAAGTTAATCAATTCCTTAAAATTGAACAATTCATTTGTGAGAGAGAATATTTATATCTTATTGTAATTTTATTAAATAAGATTTATTTTAGTAATTAAAATATTTTATTACTAAAATTGATTATTGTTTATGAAACAATTGAGATAAGAATGAATGGTTAATTATTATAATTACAATATGTTGCGAATTATAATTATATGACCCATTTTATTTATATGATCAAGAATCACTAGACAATTTGTTATATGTAATTTTATTAATGTATATAATGATATTTATTTGATAAATATGCATTAAATTAATTAATAACATGTTACATACTACATGTTACAATTGACAAATTGACAAAAGAAAATGGAAGTCCATTTCAAGGAAGGGCACCGGTTTTTGGTAGTGGGAAATGGGTTTGTTTGTATTTGTTTATATTGTTTGGCAAATATGATGAGTACCCTATAACCTAGTCTTACACCTCTAATCCTTGTGAAGAACAAAAAGAAAAAGGGAAGGACCATGCATTGGTCTTCCTCTTCCCCACAACCGGCTCCCCTTAAACAAATAGAGAGTTTATTCTCTACTTTCATATGATACAATTTTACATATCATTATTATTCATCCTCTCAAAATATATCTCTCTAAATGGTTTTAGAAACCTCAAAAATTGTTCATTTAAGATTCTAATTTCAATATAAGATTACTAGTGTAGTAATAAAGAATATTATTAGAATTATTTTAAGGATACTAGTATATTAATCTAGTTAGTTAATATATTAGTTTAAGGGATTTGTTTTGGGTGCAATGATGAGGAGGATCTAAATACTTGGGATTAAGGAGGATCATCCATTACATTTAA
Source organism: Silene latifolia (assembly GCF_048544455.1). Taxonomy (NCBI): domain Eukaryota; kingdom Viridiplantae; phylum Streptophyta; class Magnoliopsida; order Caryophyllales; family Caryophyllaceae; genus Silene; species Silene latifolia. Next base: position 437,602,784 of record NC_133538.1, on the reverse strand, counting down.
GCTCAAGAATAAATAAGGAAGGTGACCTTATTTGTGCCCTTATTTCGAGCTATATAACAATGTAAGGAACATTATTTTTCTTATTTCATCTCTTATTTAGTTATGCATGCACTAGATCTAATGAACTCATATTAATATGTTAATTAGTTCACTATTAGAAGAGTCTAATAATAGGTATATGAACCTAACAAAATGGACCGAATAGCCACAGGTAATAACTGTTGCATCAAAGTGTGACAGTCATGTTACTTTAACCCGATGAGTTTTAGGTCCTGCATCGATACAAGGCTTCTCGAATAACCCTGTGGCACCTTAATTCCATTTATGCATGCACATAACTATTTTTTCTCATCCCGTGAAAGGGTAAAAGCTGCTGGCAGAAAAAATGTATGATTATCTCTCTTTTCTGGTGGCAGTTCCGGTTTAATACCCATTAATGTCATATCTTACCTATAGAGTTTGTTATCTTTTGTTCTGTCGGGAACATTCAAGAGGGTGTTGGTCATATTATCACAGACATTCTTCTCAATGTGCATGAAATCGAGGCAATGCCTAACATCCAGGTCAGGCCATTATGAAAGTTTATCAAAGAATATCGATCTTTTCTTATACCCATGGGTAGACAATTTAGAGCAGCTCTTCTTCCCATATATTATCTCAATTTCCTTAACTTTCTCATAACCTTCATGCCCATTCAAAATCTTAGGACTCGCACGATGCTCGGCGTACCCATTAAACGCCTTCTGAAGCTTACGATAAGGATGATCACGGCGTAACCCCCTACGATATCCCATGTACACATGCATGCGAGAATGCTTCAAGTATTCTTATACAAAATCCTCTCCACACAATAGGCAAGCCTCTTTCCCATGCACAGTATGTCCACAAAGGTCGCCATAAGCCGGATAGTCAGATATTTTACACAACAACATCGCTCTCAAATTGAAAGTTTCATTCTTATATCTATCGAATACTTCTATCCCACAATCCCACAAAATTCGCAAATCATCTAGAAGAGGTTCCAAATAGACATCTATATTGTTTCTAGGTTTTTTAGGGTCGAAAATTAACAACGGCAACATCAAATACTTTCTTTTCATGCACACACGTGGAGGTAAGTTATAAATAGACACCACTATTGGCCAAGTACTATGTTGACTACTCATGTTTCCGTGTGGGTTCATTCCATCAGTGGACAATGCTAGACATAAGTTTTTAGGTTCATTGCCGAACACAGGATACTTAGCGTCAATCTCTTTCCATTATATACCATATGCCAAGTGTCTTAGCTTTCCATCAGTTATTCTTCCAGTTTTATGCCAAGTCATCATTCTTGCATCTTCTTCATTCGAATAAATCCTTATGATTCTTGGTATTATTGGAAAATACCACAACACCTTAGCCGGGATCGCTTTCTTATCCTTATAACGCCACTCAAAACAAACCGGATAGTTAGTTAAATTTTGATATACTTTTCGGTACAATAGGCAGTCATTTGGACATGTGTAGATACCCAGTATATGTGGAATCCCCAACAAACACCTGATGATTATCGGATTACAATATGTTTCGGAAATCGCTACGATTGATCAACATTTTGTACGACTACGTGTCAGAAAGCTCAGAAAATGGTTTCGAAAATGAAAAATATTTTAAAACATTTCAAAAATACCTGGAGTGTTTTATGCACGACGACGGAGTCGCAATGACACTAACCAGAGTCAAACCGACACCAGACCAAAAACGGACTCAAAATTCAAATCCTGATTCCAACAACGAGTCAAACACAACAAACCCACCCCACATAACACCCATATACTAAGCATACACGGAATACTTAGTGAGCAAGCACAAAAAAATATCCTAACATTCCTCCATAAATACTCCTCAAGCACACCTTATAATCCTTATGCGAGAGTCCGCCCCCTCTTTCTCCATTAAAATTCTAAACCTCGACTTTTAAAGTAAAAAACTGACACGTGTAGCAACACTCCATATTTACAAAATGGTTTTTCAAATCAAGCTTTTTGACTCATAAGTTTTACACTTTGTCGATTTCTCGTCAAGCAACCGAACTTGAAGTATGAGGGTGTAATTAATCCTCTTCTTTCATGTCCTTTTACTGTTTTCATGACTTTAACAACATAAAACATGCATAACAAAATTCCAAACTTGGAAAGATCGAGCCAAAACCGAGTTTTGGCCTGAGACAGAAGCATGTTGTCTCACCTAGGGGTTCGCGCCTCACATGGCTTCTCAGGCCAGAACTCAACGTGTTTTGAGTTCATCATTCCTCAATGTTTTATTTCGTTTTCCTTTTCTTTCTTAAATGGTTTTTACCATTTCAAATCATTTTCATGATAAGCATTTTTAACCATAAATCGTAATCACCCTTAGTTCTTTATACCATGGCAGTTAATTGCGTATTTCGGTGATATTATTTGGTTAATTACACTTTAAAGGGTATTTTAACACTCTTTTATTCATTTTATCAAATTTTCTCTTTTATTCACATTTGCAAGCATTTTAGTTATATTCATAATCATCCTTGGTTCCTTATACCATGTCGGTTGAATTCGAGTACGATGATAAATATTGACTAATTACAATTAAATGAACTTGACATATTTAGTTCATATCAAACATTTCTCTTTATTTTATTTTATTTTATTTTCATTCTTGTCTTGGCCATAATGGATATCATCCTCAGTTAAAATAAATATGATGTCGATTTAATTCGATTACGAGGATAAAACTGTTAAGCACCACATTTTACATATTTATTTGTAAACTATACTTTTCAAGCTTGCAAATATGAATCCGACGACGAATATTACTAATATAATGGTAATTATTCCGAGTCATGCAAACAACACTTGCAAATCATTCATCACAAATACGGTTTTAAACAACCTTTTTAACAACCAGGAGGCACCTCTTGGATTTCCCCATGGCTCGTGCCCCAAGAGGCTGCTTATTTGCACCTTTCAAAACCTGGGCAGAGCCTCTTGCATCGCGCTATGGCTCGCGCCCCTATGGGGCTGCTTGATGCTATTCTGCCTCACTTTTTTAGCACTTCTCTAGGACGATCCCGATTAAAGTTAACCCGAATACATGACATATCAGATTGACAAGTTTACATTTTTACACTTTGTCATTTAAACACACTTCTTTTTCAAACGAAAGGATCGTGTTAAGCATCATAACCTAAACTTGGTAAATGGATGCTTAATTTCCGTCTTCACATGTAAATCAACTTAAATCCAACTCGACACCAATTACTTGATACTTTGATAAACAACCGACTTAGCAAACTCTCACATGTTAGGTTAAACTTTTGGATGCGCATTCATGCATTTAAACCGTTTTATCAACTTTTGCACTTAAACAACCACGATCGATTAGTGGAGGCCGCTAACGCGGGCAGAATTGGGTGTTCGATTAAAGAGCTTCCCAATACGTACCCTCACCCCTTACTCAGAATCTTTGGATAATGGACGACCTTATCCATGGCAACGAGAGTAATTCTAGCGATAGGATGCTAAAGGAGGACGAGTCCTTATCTTTAGTACCTATGTCAAGCACTGCTTTTTGCTTAATTTGACCAAGGTACAAAGTGGATTCGAATGGTTTCCAAGCATCCCATAATTGCTTGGTGGCGACTCCGAGCATCTCTTCATCATTTAAAGGCCTTCATCGAGATGAAACCGACCGATCTAAAGTGATCCGGCCGAGAGCATTTCTACGTCACCAAACGTGGCTTTCAGACTACTGCATGTCTACAGATTGGCGTGTAGGTGGCCTATGTCCACAGACTGGCGACTCCACTGGGGAAAACTAGGACACTTGTGTCTTTGTGATCCCTAGATGGTGAAAATCGAACGAGGTCTTGGTTGAAGTGCATCTTTTGATATTACGGTCATAAGTCGGGTTCCTTGTCCGGGCCCACAACCTAACCTTTATCGACCAATTAACTCGTATTGTCGGTGTAAGTTTTCTCATCCCCCCGTTTCGAATCCCGATTACGTCAAGCATACCATTGACGTCACATGTTTCTGTTTCGTCAAAGAGCATTCACTTCCTACATGAATGAGGCTAGGGCACCAACCTTACACATTTTGTTTGGACTGACATCCCTCTCGAATATTGGGGATTAATCGCTTCGTGTGTAATCACGCTTATTTAGCCAAAATCCGTGTCAGCATTATGCATAATATAATGAACTATGAGTGCGTATCTGCTATGTGATCATAAGTCCTTCCGTGTCATTTACAAAATTTGCAAAAACCCTTTTCGTGCCGTTATAATGGCCGTTTCAAACCTCGGTCTTTTGCCGACCGTTGCAAATCACATCTTTCATGCCGTCACAATGGCGATTTCAAAACCACTTCAAAGCAACCTTTCATGCTGTCGTAATGACGATTTTAAAACTTGTTTTTCACACCACCTCAAAGCACCCTTTGACTCCATTGTAATGACGATTTCAAAACTTGGTTTTTCACAACCATTTCAAAACAACCTTTCACGCCGTCATAATGACGATTTCAAAACCCGGTTTTTCATAACCGTTTCAAAAGCACCTTCGCGACGACATAATGGACATTTGCGCCAATATAATTACCCTTTTCAAATCCCGGAAACAACGCACCGTTTTCGAGAACCCAACACTCTCAAACTTTTCAGGCCTCGATTTTCAAAACTTTTAAGTTTTGAATTTTGAAAACCCGTCTTTGGAAACGACACACCATTTTCAAAGCCGTCACAACTTTATCTCAAACCGTCTTTTGAAAACAAACCTAAGACGACCTTTTCAATCCTAACTAGTCGGTTTTCGAAGATTTCTATTTTCGGAAACCATCCATAAAGCAACAAATGTATTTTTGAAAATTTCAATTTTCGAAAATTTCATTCCACCATTCCGATTCAGCCTTGTGTCTACCGAGTCAAAGCAAATGTACTTATGGGACTTTACTTATGAGTCGTCTCACCACCGAGACCCGTTCAACGGCGTCACGCCGTCAAGTTGAACCCGAGTCAAGGTCTGGTCAACACCGTTGCACCATCAATCGAGTCACCGCCGAGGCGCCACATATGGTCAACCTTGTTTCTTGGAGTCCGAAATGTTTTTACGCCCGTGTGATTTCTGCGTTTAGATGTTAACCCATGTTGATCTAATTGTAACATGAGCTGTTTCCTGCCTCAGACGATGGCCCCATCTTCAGCTTCGTCCAACAATAATGATGATAACAAGAGAGATCTAACCAATGCTCAGCTAGCCGGTCTGCTTACCGCCCTCAAAGTCATCGTAGATCGTATCGAGACCCGTATAAATACTTTAGAGAACAAGGAGGCCGGAGAATATAACCCTCCATCCTTAACTAAAACTGATAAAAGGCTTAAGCTCTTTGAGGAACAACTCCTATCCCGTGGGAACAACATCCACCTTGAGAATAACCGAAGGTTCGAACCCGTCGGGGATCAACTACCCGACAACTTCACCTTAACTGATGTTCCCAAATTTAAGGGAATGGAGGAGCCACTCAACCATATCCGTGCCATCAAGGATTATATGTCAATCAAGGGAGTCAAGCAAGAACTCTTTACCCGAATTTTCCCGTCATCGCTGAAACCGATTCCCCGTCAATGGTACTATTCCCTTGACCCCAAGAGCATCACCACTTGGGATGAGGTTGCCGTTGAGTTCGCTAAGCAATATGTCGACAACATCAAAATTCAAGCCAATACCCACACCCTTGAGGTCCTAACACAAAATGATAAAGAGGGGTTCACCGAATTCCTAACCCGCTGGAGAAGGGTGAGCACCCAATTGGTGAGCAAACCAAGTGAATCGACCCTGGTGAATAAATTAGTCAATACCTCCATCCGATATATGCCAATCTTATCAGATACCAGAACATCAAAACCTTCCAGGATATCTAAAGCCTTGGGACCCGTATTGAGGATGACTTGCGCAAGGGCAACTTGGCCAAAACCACGGGTAGAGGTTACCAAGGGTCTACATCAACCAGATCTCGTCCTTAAAACCAAACCAACAAAATCGACGAGGTCAACCGCCTAGAACCAACTGCAAAGAAGCCCGAACGTCCCCAATGGTCGTTCACCAATTTAGGGTCAACATATGCCAACGTCCTGAAGAGGCTCATAGAAAAGGGAAATTGCAACCAATCAGGCCCACTCCAGAGCCGCCTGAAGCAAAGAAAACTCGTTTTTGGAACCCGAACGCCAATTGCCAATATCACCAAGGCAAAGATCATGACACCAAAACTTTCTTCAAGCTCAAACACGCCATTCAGGATATGACTGAGAAGGGCGAACTACCCCTACCTCCACCTGCAAAACCAAACAACAAAACAAACCCTTTGGGAATGCATGCCATTTTAAAAGATGAGAAAACTCTGGATTGCTGACATCTTATCTTGCCTGTTGACGGCGAAATTAATGTTTTGGAAGATGACACCCCGGACGGCATGTTCATATTTAGCGTCGCCTCCATGCTTGTCATGTTTCAGTGGGACGAGAAGACTACTGCTAGTCTCTCTGAGAGGATCACTCGACTCGAAGATGTATACCACAGACACATCTTCAACTCACCAACACCCATGCTGCACCCGAGGGAGGGTCCACCAAGCATCCAAAATTCCCAATTCCAAGGTGGACCACCTCCATTCTGGCACGTACCATCCAATACGACTTAAAACTATCACCGTCACAAAAATTATCCCCACAAAAATTACCCACCATGAAACACTCCTTCCAGGTTCGCTCGTGTTCCCGAAATCAATGGCATTTGGAGAGATGGCGTAGAAAACGTCTACATCATCCGAGAAAAAGGAAAGCAAACCGAGGAAGTCGATCACCTCACCCGATCCGGACATCCCTAACAAAACCCGTATCCCAGGACAAGCAACGTGCTCGCAATTGATGACTAGATCATCTCGGACATGGAAGGCCAACTGAGGGTCCCAAAAAACTTCATCCTCAAACAACTAAAAAAAGCCAAAGCCGAAATATCCATTTGGCAACTGATAGCCACGTCATTCGAACACCGTCAAGCCTTACTCCAAGCACTGGGAAGACTGACAGTACCGTCCACTTCCTCGCCTGGAGAAATGATAGCTCATATGACAAGAGACATTCTTGAGTTGAGCAACCCTATCATCTTCTCCGACGAGGATATTCCTCTCTTCGGAAGTAATCACTACCTGACATTATACATAACTATTCAATGTTTGAAAAATAATGTACCCATGGTCCTAGTCGATGACGGTTCTGCTGTGAATGTCATCTCTCTCAAAACCGCATGCAAATTGGGAATTAAGGAAGCTGATCTTGTCCCAAAAAACCAAGGAGTTCGCGCCTATGATGGTACTCGCCGCAAAGTCGCCAGTCTAACTACCTTAACGGTTGCGATCCGACCCCTGGAAAGGCAAGTCAACTTCCAGGTGGTCGACATTGAAGCATCTTTCAACATGCTCTGAGGGCGTCCTTGGATCTATGCCACCAAAGCCGTCACTTCAACCCTGCACCGGAAGATTAGGGTCCCCTTCAATGGAAAAACAATCATTATTCCTGCATCCCCAATCAAAGCTAACATGGAAAAAGAGATAGCCTCTCAGGTCACCGAGGAAGTCAACAATGAAATGTGGGGATTCCAAGCCGTGAATGCCCTAACCGACAACCCAACACCTTTTGATTGTGACCCGTTTCAAACCTCACGATCAAGCGCATCCTGATGCGCCAAGGGTACTTCCCCGGCATGTCCCTCAACCCACTGAAAAGCACGTTGCCTCCCCTAAAGCAGGCCAAGGTCCCCAACATCGCCTTCGGGCTAGGCTACGAACCATCCGACAAAGACATCCTGGAGATGGGCCTCCTCGTCAGGAAGCGCAAAAAACAAGGAGTCATCCTCCGCCCATACCATCTGACCATCAACGGATATTTCTTCCTTGAAGTAGAATCTGAACCTTACAACGGCTTTCCTGAGCCTATCTATGACCCCATGATAAAGGTCAAACATCCAGGTATAGAGGTCTTCCAAAACTGCTACTTCATCCCCGACAATAACAACAATGCTGCACGAGTCAAGTCTGAGTCGACTCCTTTCTGGAGAAGACAAAATCAAGCACCTCAACAACGAGGAGATCATAGCTATCGCCCTCAAAGACAATCAATTCAACCTTCTTGCTTTGATCTCTAACGCTAACCCAGAGAAAACTCTCCAAGGCTGGAGGAAGACTTTCAAAATGGACTGATGGTCAATGCCACATTCTCAAGATCACAACTAAAGAAGGCCCCATGTTAAAGGAGGGAAGTGGAGATGAGTCTAAACCCGAGTCTGATGACAAGTCAAAGTTATAGTTTGTCTTGGTTCCTAATGTTCCTAACACCCCTATCAAAACCCCCTTTCCACTATTCTACGAGAAGCTGGGGACTGTCCCAGAAGTCGAACCCCCATCCACAAAAAAAGTCCCTTTCCCACTATTTTATCACAATCTCAGGGCTGTCTCAGAGGCTGAGTCAACTATTGTTACCCCTACTCCCGCGGTGAGTAGCCACCTGGAGCTTATCCCAGGGGCCACCTCCTCAGCAGCGTCGCCTATGACTCCCCACGAGATGTCTATCCCGTCCGAGCTCTTCGCTCAAATTGACTTAATGAATAACAAGTTTGATTACGACTCGTCTCATTTCAACTGCAATGCAATTCTGAACGAATATGAGGATTTTGACTTGAGTGATTACCCACCTCATTTAGCCAAAGAACTTGACAAACACGAAGTTAGGACACCCATCATTGATTAGACCGGACCAATTAATGTAGGGACTGACCAAACACCTCAAGAACATAAGATAAGGACCACTCTTGACCCCTCGGAAAGACAGCAATTCATCGACCTCTTGCTCGAATACAAGTACGTATTCTCATGGTCCCACAAAGACATGCCTGGGATTGAGAGGGAGATCGCAGAGCACATGATACCCATTAAACTCTGAGCCAAACTCGTGAAGCAAAAACTGCACCGCATGCGCCCTGAATGGGCATTGAAGATCAAAGAAGAGGTTGACAAGCATGTCAAAGCCGGATTCATCAAAGTTTCCGAATATTCTGATTGGGTGGCTGACACAGTCTCCGTACCCAAAAAGGACGGGAGAATCTGGGTCTGCGTTGACTTTAGAGACCTGAACAAGGTTAGTCCAAAGGGCGACTTCCCCTTACCGCACGTCGACATCTTGGTGGACAACACCACCGAACACCCCCTTTTATCATTGATGGATGGGTACGCCGGATACAACCAAATCAATATGGCTGAGGAAGACATACACAAGACTGCCTTCACTATGCAGTGGGGCACATAATGCCACACTGTCATACCCTTCGGTCTAATCAACGCCGGAGCAACCTACCAAATAACTGACACCACTCTCCTACACGACATGATGCATAAGGAAGTAGAGGTGTACGTCGACGATATGATCGTTAAATCAAAAGAGCGAGATGGCCACATCGACGCCCTCCGAAAATTCTTCGCCCGTCTTCGAAAATACAATACGAGACTAAATCCTCAGAAGTGTGCATTCGGGGTCACCTCCGGAAAATCATGGGACACGTCGTCAGCAAAAGAGGCATCGAAATCGATCCAACCAAAATAAAAGCTCTCCAGCAAATGCCTCGCCTTAAGGACGAGAAGGAGATTCGGGGATTACTGGGTCAAGTTGAATACATTAGCCGTTTTATAGCCAAGCTCAGCATGATTTATGAGCCTATATTAAAAAAGCTCCGCATCACCGATCACAACGATAGGGACGATGTGTTGGAAAATGTGTCCCCAACAATAGTGCAATCACATGATTTAATATCATAATTAAATCTCATATAAAGAATACGTAAGGGATGATTCATTTATATAGTCAACTGATCAACATTAATCGGTAACGATTGGCTTGCTAGAGTTTGACGTTACTGTCGTGGGACGGTGGTGGCCAGTTGATCCCTTAAGGTCACACCTAAAGGATGATGCCCTTATCTGTAAAGTTGATTAATTGTATGACGATACAAGTTAATCAATTCCTTAAAATTGAACAATTCAATTGTGAAGAGAATATTGATATCTTATTGTAATGGGATTAAATAAGATTTATTTTAGTAATTGAAATACTTTATTACTAAAATTGTTTATTGTTTGTGAAACAATTGAGATAAAAATGAATGGTTGATTATAATTACAAGATGTTGTGAATTATAATTGTATGACCCATTTTATTTATGTGATCAAGTATCACTAGTCAGTTTGGTATATGTAATTTAATTAATTTATAAAATGATATTTATGTGATAAATATGCATTAAATTAATTAATAACATGTAACATACTACATGTGACATATTGTGTGACAAATGACAAATTGACAAAATAAAATGGTAGTCCATTTTACATGAATGGACCGAAATGTAGGAGGTATTAGTGGGTTGTGCTTATATTATTTTATGTGATAAGATTTAAATAATAAGCCTACACTACACTAGCCTTACATAACCTACACTCTGATAAGAGAAAAAGAAAAAGGAAGATGCCTTCCTTGGCTATATGTGTGCCGGCCACACTACTCATGGATGAGTAGTTTTTGGCTTTTTATCTTCACTCTTACACACTATCATTCATACAACATGCAAAACTTTCCTCTCTCACACATTCTTCTTCATCTTTCTCTAAAAATTTGAGAAATGATGATCCAAATTGTTCAATCACATTACTAATATTATTAGTGTAATATATGAGTATTAGTAATCAATTTTAAGGTAGACTACTAAACAAATATCTAGCAAATATTATTTAGTAGAGATAAGGGATAATTTTGGGTGCAATCAAGAGGAGTGGCCTCTATACTTGGAGTCTTTGGAGGATCATCCTAATACTCATCATAGCTCAAGAACAAGTGAAGGTAGGAGACCTTATTTGTGCCCACAAAACCGAAATTAACAATGTAAGGGACATTGTTTTCTTATAAATCTCTTATTTTGTTATGCATGCACTAGATCTAAAGAACAAATAATTAAGAAGTTAATTAGTTCATTATTAGAGGAGTCTAATAATAGGTATATGAACCTAACAAGTGGTATCAGAGCATAGGATGTTGCATGCATAACCGGTTATTGTTTTTCCGAGTTAAAATGTTAACATATAAAACTAAAATTTGAGTTTTATGAAGATAAAGCCACGAAAATTTTTGCATGTTATATATTCCGGTCCTAAAATATTTTTAGTTCATTTTTATGATTTATGGAAATTTATTGCTCATTTTAATGATTTTTAGTGATTTTGTTACATTTTTATGATTAAAATGAACTTTTATTCACTAAAATAAGTTAACCTTTACTACTGGCCGTGGTATTTTAGTATAATCACACATGGATATTTTATGTATTTCATGTAAAATATCAAATTAATGTGATTAATATTTCATGATTTATGAATTTTTAGTGTAAAAATGGCATAAATGGAGGTTAAAATGACTTAAAATGACTTAAAATGGTTAAACTTACTCTATGACCTTTAAAATTTTATATGACCTCACATTCATATCTTAAAAGTTGTGTGTAAAATCTCGTATTAATTTGATTAATATTGCATGTTTTATGATTTTTTATGAGATAAAAATGGATTAACGAGGTGAAATGGTTAAAAATAGTTAAACTTCGAACCAGGCCATGAAACTTTAATATGTTGTCACATGCATAATTTACACAGTGTATGTAAATTTTGGGATGATATGATTTCATTTTGCATGATTTATGAATTTTTAGAATAAAAATGGCATAAATAGTGACTATTATAGCATAAATAGCTAAAGTGAATTACATGGCATGAGAAAATTATTTTAGGTTGCATAAATATTCCACTTATTAGATATAAAGTTGTAAAATTTATTGGATTAATTTTTTGATACTTTAGATGTTTTATGAGATAAAACCGATAAAATGGAACTATATTTTCTCAAAATTAATTAGAAAATTTTAACCATGATTTTTGACATTATGAGTGTCATGGAATTATTCCAGAATGTTCAAAAATTTAAAATTATTGTAATTTAATTTGGATTTATTTCATATAAATGATGATTTTAAGGTCAAATATGAGCATAAAAATTAAATCAAGTTGAATTATTGTCAAAAATTGAGTGATGACTAATTTTTGAGTCCTAAGAGTGTTAGCATAATTAACTTGAGCTTAGATGTGATTTAAGTGTTAATTTGTGATTTTAAGAATTTATTATCACGCATTTCCATAAAACCGGGTTATATTGATTCGGTTGTAATTTAATGTGATCTCATATCACTTTTATTTTACTAGTTTTTCCATTTACAAATGTATAATAGGAATAGCTTTGTATTTTTATTATTATTTGTAATTATGGAGTATCTTCAAAGACGGTGCCATTCGGAAAGGTGATCCGATGAAGACGGTGTTCTTGGGAGGCGTGCCACTTAAAGATTCAAGGGACCAAAGGAGTTCGTTTCCGAATATATAATAGATTATTTAATTTTCTATTTTAGGAAGGCCATACTAGGAATTTTATTATTGATTTGCATTTCTTTTAATATGTTACATGCATTGCCAAATCGCCATAACAACACATGCATATCATATCGAGTCATCGACCGTGTCAATTACAATTATTGTAGTTCACCGCTTTAGTTCACTTAAAACGTGATAGATAATAAATTGACAAGACCTCTCACTTTTAATAATTGAGAATTAGCCTTACCAAATAGTAGAAACCATGAATCCCAATTTCATAAGGAAGTAGATTCGGCTCACCGGGGTACTAAACTTGTTACGTTGGGTAAGTGGTAATAAAATGTTATTACATCGAAATTTGGATTGAGCTCAACGGAAGTATTCGTGACCGTAGTCGCATGTGTTCCGGGATAAAGATGAAAATTAGAGTAATTTTTGTCGACAGAGAGTTCTAAAAGTAGAATCGATTAAGAGGTTAATCCACCGAGTTATATTAATAAGGGATGACTCGGCTCACCGTACCCGTATTAATATGAATTCGGATCTCGGAATCATTTATGATAGTTGGGTAGAGGTCACTATATAAATGCAATACTTGTTTAAAAGTATTATTAAAACGATAGATGTTAATTATTTCCTTCATTTCCGTTTTTTGTAGTTAATTATACGCAATGAATTCATCTAATACTCCTACACCAATCACCATTGATTCATGGCTCTAATAATTCGATGAAAAGTGCTCCGAGTATGACAATGATACGATTAGAGAATTACGCATTGACATTGGTCAGGATGGAAATTTTCTCTTCTTTACCACCTCCACACCACCCACTCCAATATTAATGCCCACCACCTTGGTAAGAAAATCTTGTGAAGAAAATCTCGCTAAACCCAAGGCATCCTTGTTTGAGGAAACAAGGAGAAGTATTAAATTCAGTGGGAGTTCTAGCAAGAGTGTCCTTGCAAATGAAAGGAGGATTGGCATTGTTAAAGGGAAGGCAAATATGGGTGAGAAACCCAAACCTGAAAATGAATTAGAAATAGATAGTGGGACTACCAAAACCAAGACCAAGAAGGGTGCCCAATCCTATGAAGAATGTCATTATTGTAATGCCATGGGCCATTGGAAGCGAAATTGCCCCAAGTATTTGGGAGATATCAAAGTTGGACTTATTACTCCAAGTGAGACTTGGAAATGTGGAAAAGCTAAACAAGAATGATATTAATCTCCGACAAGGAAATGGAGCTAGAGTAGCTGCCACTTCAAGAGGGACTTATGTACTTGTTTTAGCTAATAGCTTTGAGTTATAATTTACATAATTGTTATTATGTACCCACTTTGTCTAAAACATTATTTCCATTTCTATGTGAGACATGAAAGGATTTATATTTTGCCATCAAAGATGTATTTTGTTGAAAATAGACATAGCTGTGAGCCATGTCACTTATCTTTATGATATACAAGTTTTAGACACTTCCAACTCAAGCAAATATATCTTCATAAATACAATCCAAAAGACTCATAACTATTAAACCAAATGAATTATACATTTGGCTTTTTCGATTAGGTCACATAAATGAGAAACGCATTAAATGCTAGTGTCGACTAGAATTATTGGACCATTTGATTTTCAATCATATGGAATATGCGAATCTTGTCTCCTTCGCTAAATGATTTATACTTCCTTTAATGGTAAAGGGACATGAACAAGTGATTTTTTGGAACTAATACATGTCGGTGTATGTGTTCTAATAAGCATCACCGCAAGGGGAATTTATGACTACTTCGTCACTTTTACCAATGATTTAAGTAGATATGGATATATTTACTTAATCAAAATTAAAGTGAAGCATTTGAGAAATTTCTAAATGACGTAGAGAACCAATTGAACAAAGTAATAAAGCATTACGATCCGATCGTAGTGGCAAAGATCTAAGTAATGAATTTTATTTATTAAATATGGATTATGACCTAGTGTCACTACCTATAAGATCGAACTAATATGAGTCGGTTTGAGTTGTTGAACTCAATTTTGGGAATTTGCAATCCAAAATGGACAAGTAATTCTAAACGGATGGTCAACCATGAGATACCTGAAATAGAGAGCCTATTTAACCAATCACATGGATTAGACACACATATGACATGAATCAAACTGCCATGATAGAGATGGTATTTTTATGTGCTAACATGTCAATCTAGACAAACATGTCTTATACTTGAAGTGTTACTTTGTGAAAGTAATAGAACTATAATCTATAAAGATAGAATGGGAGTATAGTTCAGTGGGAGTTTAGCACACATGTCTTGTTGTTAAAATATTGCTTTGTGAAAGTAATGGTATTATGACCTTATTCCAAATCGACCTTGTTACATACGAGCCATAGCATTACAATCCAAAGATTGTTACTCAAAGAGTAGATTTACTTAAAGGCGAGGGTCTCCTTAAAGTGAATAGAGCTTTAGAGTAAATAAGAGCATAGATCGACATGAAGATGTTGATCAAAATAAATTATGTTAGGAATTGTCACATTTCATTTTGATGAAGGATGGCAAATGATATTAAAAATACGCTTTGCTAAAATGGGAATTTAGAGAAGGATGTGTTTGGAACACAAAACCTTAGATAAAGATCTAAGAATCCTAACATATTATGCGTAGCTTTCTTAAGTGATCCTAGAGTGGTCTTAAGCAAGCATTAAAGGATTATACTTTTCGTTCATGTGATAATAGTCAATTGTTTCATTCACATGATTGAAGAATCATGATTATACACGAAGTTAAGTGGGAGCCAGAATCATTTTTCCATGTCTTATATGTATTGAGAATAATGTACCAATGCTCTTTTCTGTGAAAGAGTGATTGGAGACTTGGAAAGGGATGCAAAGTATTCTAGATTTTTGAATTTATGTGAGAGAATATTGGCATAGAGTTGAGAGTCTTATGAGGATAAGATCTTTTGTATATGTTGTACATCAACAAGGTTACACATTTTGTTTAGATTGGCATCCCTCTCGAAAATCGGGGATTGATCGCTTGGTGTGTAACCACTCTTATTAAGCCAAAATCTGTGTTAGCATTATGCATAATATAATGAACTGTGAGTGCTTATGTGCTATGTGATCATAAGTCCTTCCGTGCATTTCCAAACTTTCAAAACACCTTTATACGCCGTCATAATGGCCATTTCAAACCTCGGTTTTTCACCTACCGTTGCAAACCTTTTTTATGCAGTCCTAATGACGATTTTTAAAACCGATTTTTACAACCATTTCAAAAACACTTTTTCAAGCCGCTGTAATGACGATTTTCAAACCCGGTTTTTACAACCGTTTCAACAAAAACAGCTTTTTATGTCGTTTTAATGGCAATTTTGAAACCCAGCTTTCAAACCGTTTTGCGCCGATATAATGGACTTTTGCGCCGATATAATGGACCTTTCAAAACCCGAAAATGACACACCATTTTCGAGGACTTTCCAAATCATGAGGACAACACACCGTTCTCAAGACCACACCAATTTTAACCCTGTTCAAATCTCGATTTTCAAAATACACGATTTTGAATTTCAAAAAAAACCGTCTTCGGAAACAACGCATCGTTTTCAAATCCGCCGCAACTTTAACTCAAACCGTCTTTTAAAAATAAACCTATGACGACCCTTTTTAACTAGTCGACTCTTTGAAGATCCCTACTCTTTGAAAGCCGTCCATAAAGCAACAAATTTATCTTTTTGAAAATTTCTATTTTCGAAAATTTCAGTCCATCACACCAATTCCGCCTCGTGTCTACCTAGTCAAAGCAAACTTACTTATGGGTATTTACTTATGAGTCGTCTCACCTCGAGACTCGTTTAATGGCATCACGCCATCACTTGAACGTGAGTCAAAGTCTAGCCAACACCGTCACACCATCAATCGAGTTAGCACCGAGGCACCACACACGGTTGCCCTCATTGATGCGTGTCATTTATATGATGTTTTACATCCCATTTTACACGCATTTCAGAGCTCATTCATGTAGTTCATGCTACATTTCTCCCTATTTCCGTCTACTTCCGTATTTTTGTACATTATTGCAGAAATGTGAAGAATCCAGCGGAAATCGAGCTAAATCCGTCCCCGAGTATCCTGCATTGCATTTGACGTGAAGTATTTGCTTAAGGAACGAGCTTGGTGCGCAATCCAAGGCCCAAAAGACAAATCCACGAGATTATAGAAGTCAAGTAGCAGCTAAAGCAGTCGATCGACCACTACCTTAAGTCGATCGACCAACCATCGGGTTCCAGAGGCAATTGTACACTGCTATTCAGTCGATCGACCGCCACTCTTAGTCGATCGACCAAGCCGCTATCCCAGACGAGAATTAAAAGATCGAGATTTATCAAGCCCATGAGTTATTAGGTTTAGGAATTATGTTACGTATACTTTCTATATAACGTAACCTAGTTCGACAGAGAATCATTCAGAAATTTACATAAAGTTTTACATATAGTTCTTTAGAAATAATTAGGGTTCGAGATTACTTTCGGTATTGAATACAATTCACTTTGCCATTCGGCTTTGTTCTTTTCCTTCACAATTCACACGACACTCTCTAGTTTTATTATATTATTTTATTTTCGTTCATAGTTGTCGAATTTCTAGATCAGTTCCCAAGCCGAATTGCCATCTTTTGTTAATTGTTTATTTTACCGTTTCAAGCATGAATTCTTCTGTCTATCTTATTAGTTTTATTGCTGTTATCGCCCTTAGCATGAGTAGCTAAATAGTTTGTGCTAGGATGTAGGGTAATTATAGTGTAGGCGGCAATATAATGAACACGGCCTGATTCGCGTGTTGGTCGATCGACTGCCATACTTGGTCGATCGACTGACCACGTGAGGTTTTATTTTCGTTTTAATTGTTTTAATTCTTTATTCAACGAATCGAGTGCACACGACTAGTTGAATGTTTAGGATTTGACTGACCCATTAGATCGAGAGATAGGGACAGTTGTTAGATCACCAATTAAAAATGACTAAACTATGCTGAGATCGAAAGATAGGTAAAGTTTAGACCGTAGTCACTTTTCAGGACGAAAGTTAGTATTAGTGATATTAGGGACCTATAGCGAGATCGAAAGATGCTATTTGTTAAGAGTGGACCGAGAGGACCTCTTTATTTCCCGCTCATGTGTTTGATTTAGACCTGTTTAGTATGCTGCCGCCGAAACTATAAAGAACCGACCATCCTAGTACCTCTTTTTATACTTGATTTCATATATTTCATTAGCTTACATTTCTTTTACTGCTATTAGTTGTAGACCAAATCCAATCAACCCCTCACTTTATTGTTACCTTAGACCGAATTTCAACAACTAGAAATTACGTCTGCCTCTCTGTGGTTCGACCCGACTGCCGCTAGCTATAGTTGTAGTTGAAGATTATAAATTTATTTTTGACACCTCACGACGGGTATCAAATTTTGGCGCCGTTGCCGGGGAGGCAATTGTTCTAATTTTTAGTTGTTTTTATTTAGTCTTTCTGTAGTTTAAGGGACTTCCGTTCCTTAAACTTTTCTTATATTCTTTTTGTAGTTTCTTCTTATGCGCAGGTCACAGGGTGGTGAACTAATACCATTCAATCCTGAGATCGAGAAATCCTTGCGCGAGTTGAGACGATCACAAAGGGTATTACCGACAGAGGAAGAGCTGAGTACTCTGTCAAGCTACTACGAGAACGTTCTGTTCCAAGAAGATCCACCTACATCTCCTGCTTCAATTTCTTCAGCTGAGACAGTCACTTCTCCAGAAATTCCAGTCATGGCTGAAGAAGCAACCATTGCTAGTCACTGAGAGCCGACAGCTGCTAATCTCTACAAAGGATTCGAACTACCTGGGGAGGTGAGAAAATTCGAGCTAAAGCCTTCCTATATTAACTTGGTTGAGAGAAACCAGTTTGGGGGAGCTGCAAATGAAGATGCAGCCAAGCATATGGAGATTTTTATTGATTATTGCTGCTCTATACCCCCACTGACCGGTGTGACCCAAGACCAGATCAAGGAGACCATGTTCATTTTCTCCCTTCGTGATGCTGCAAGAGAGTGGTATAGAGATCTGGATCGAGCCGCTCATGGGATCACCGACTGGAATTCCTTAGCCCTGGCATTCTACAAAAAGTACTTCTCTGCCTCGAAGACTAATGCCATTAGAGCTCAGATCACGAGCTTTAAACAGGGGCCTGATGAGAACTTTAATGAAGCATGGGCCCGTTTCAAGAAACTGGTGCGAACCATACCGCACCATGGGTTCGAAAAATGGAGTCTTTGCAATCAGTTCTATAATGGGGTCGTATGACGATCGATCGAGGGCTATTTTGGATCTTTGTAGCCAATGGCCGATTTCTTTGAGAACATGGGAGAGACTAGGGGTGGAAGATCATTGATGATTTGGCCACTCATAAGGTTGAATATGGGAATTCGAGAGGAAACCAGAGGAGGGTTTGAATCTTCCCTCTGTTCGCACTAGAAGCTCTCACTGCAAGGTTTGACAAATATGAATTGGGAGGAGCTTCTAAAGGTGGGATGTACCATGTTAATGCTGTTTCAGACAGTCCTTTCGTCTGTAGAAGATGTGGAGCTGAGGGGCATGTCTCAGAGAATTGTTCTGTCCCCATTGAGTCTTGTGCTGCCTTTCAACACTATAGGACGACAAACACGTACTATGAGCCGAATATCCACCCCAACTTGAGGTGGAGTAGCCAGAATGTCCTGAATTCGACTCAACCTCCACAACAGCAGCAGCAGCAAGCCTATGTGCCTCCACATAAGCAGCCATATCAAAAACCTCCCTATGTGCCGCAGCAGCAACAATCCCAAAATTCCGAGTTCACTGAGTTGAAGAACTTATTGCTGAAGGAGTCCCAAGCTAGAGAGGCCGGTATGAAGATGCTAGAGAGCCAAATTGCCCAATTGGCTAGCAAGAGTACCACTCGAGCTCCGGGACACTTACCGACTCAAACTAACCAGAAAGAGACCCTAAATGCCATAACATTGAGGAGTGGGTCCACCCTGGAGGGGCCTGCTATGGTCGAGGATGATGCTGCAAAAGATGAGGCAAAACCGAGTCAAAAAAAAAGCTGGAACGAGCAAAGGAAAGAAAAAGGCGTCTACCAGGTATATCAGTCGATCGACTGACATACCCGGTCGATCGACTGAAGTGCGGGTTACAGAAGCTTCTGGTCCTGTTCAACTCAGTCGATCGATCGACATCACCGGGTCGATCGATCGAGATCGCTGGCGATAGTGAGATTTTTCGTCCTCCGATGCCCGACAACTTGAGGGATCATTTGTTTCGGGCACACACGATCCGAAAATATTGGGGAAAGACCCGAGTGCTTGATGGGTCGAGTCCGGCTCAAGTACGACCCAATGTCGATCAATGGTTCACATTTGAGACGGTCTGAAGAGGGTTCAAGCTTCAACAAGGAGAAAGTAGTGGACTTTCAGCCTAAGTCCACGGATACCGGCATGCGCGATTTAGAGGAGAGGGCTAAGCTACTTCTCACAGCCCCATATCCGAAAAGACTAGTGCCGACGAAGGAACAGGTATCTTTCAATAAATTTGAAAAAGTTATTCGTAGCTTGAATGTACAAGTGCCTTTCCTTGAGTTAGTTAATCAAGTGTCTGCCTATACTAAATTCATGAAACAACTCTTGTCTAAGAAAAAGTCACTTGAAAATGTGCATACCATCGCATTAACCAAAGAGTCATGCTCTTATTTGTCTCACACTGCACCCCATAAGCTAGAGGACCCGGGTAGCTTTTCTGTTCCTTGTAATATAGGTACCTTCTCTATTGAGAAAGCATTGTGTGACCTAGGAGCTAGCATTAGCGTCATGCCCTTGAGTCTTGCTAGGAAGCTCAAATTAACTAGGTTCGCAGTGACAGACATGACAGTACAGATGGCTGACCGATCTGCGGTCCAGCCAATATGAGTCTTAGAAGACATCCCCGTGCAAATAGGGAAGTTTTTCTTCCCCGTCGACTTCGTTGTACTTGACATGCCTAAGGATGCCCATATTCCCATTATTTTGGGTAGGCCATTTCTGCACACTGCTGGTGCAGTCATAGATGTCGGTCTAGGAACCTTGACCTTCAAAGTGGGCAAGCATTCTATTGTCTTTGCCCAGCCGGCTAAGAAAAAGGACCCCATGTGGCCTGTGACTTGTAATACGGTTTCTGACAAGAAATCGTACTTTGTGCTTCCTGATATGCCTATCTCTATTCCTGTTGTAACCCCTCCGCCCCAGATTGGGAGCAAATTGGAGGAAGATTTGTCTATTTCTGATACTGCAGGAGCTGGTTTGGGGAAGGAAGAGCTGCAAGTCACCCTAGTTGCGAAGAAGCCAATCATTTCACGAGGAGGTCTTGGTTGCCTTAGCTATGGCACTGATGAGGAAGTTGATGACGAGCCGGTCAAGGCAAGAAAGTCCAATTTGGATTCTGACGAGTCTGAAGAGGTCATTGACTGGGGAGATGATGAAAGTGTTGATCCGTTGAGCCATACGGACGTGGAAGCTAAGAAGGGTGCAGCTGATAAGATAAGCATCGTTGAGGCTACCTCTAGTAGCCAGAAGCCGACGAAGTGGGCCATTCCGTGGCCGTTCTTGATCAACTACTAGTTGATCACATGTTTTCCAAACATTTTATTTGCTTTTGTTAGACACTTTTTATTGCTTTTGTGTGCGCGAAACTTCGCATTTTATTTTGCTTGCTTAGGATTTTATACGCTTTAGACTTTATTTTGGGTTTTGCGCAATTTTGGGGCGCGTATTATTGTGCATTTGCAGGTTTTTAGACCTCTTTAGCTCAAGTAATTGAGCGAATACTAAGAAATAAGAAGTTACAACAGTATCTTCAGTCGATCGACTGGGCTATATAGTCGATCGACTGGTCTGCAGTTTCCAGGAGCTACTGTTCCTTTCACCTCCGTCGATCGACTAAGTGATGTGGTCGATCGACCGACCTGCACTGCTGTGCCTATTTACGACCTCTCTCCTGCTATGTTTGGTCGATTTGCGGAATTAAGGGAGTTTTCTGCTCCACTTTATCTTCCGTCACTATTTATTTCTTCGTATTTTTCTCAATTTTGCACATAATACCGCTTCATTATTGTCTTTCTCGATTTTATGCGTGGTACTTTGTTTGTCTTTTCAGGTACTTATTAGTAGAACTGCTGGCTACTGAAACCTCCTAGCTCACGCTGGTTTGGGGAGGTTTCCTTTGCTGCGCTTAAAAGTCTTGTGAGTTTCTAAGTCTTTACTTCATGTTTTATTTGTTTATTTTCTCGCAAATTCCCATTTCTCTTTTCTTCATTACATGATTTTGCACAATGGGGACATTGTGCGATTTGGTTTGGGGAAGGGTTTTGCGTCGCATATCATTTGCTTGCATTCACGTTTACATTCTATTTCGCATTGTTTATTTCATTTTATATATGTATACCAAAAATTCAAAAATCCAAAAAAAAATTGAAAAATTTCAAAAAATTCAAATAAAATGCACGTTTATTTTAGCATATAGGTCGAGTCGGAACGGTAGTATTTCAAGGATGATATTGTATTTGCATTTGTTTATGCCTAAGCCTTGCTTGATTAACATGTTATTAGTAGAATCATATAAGTGCATATCTACGAGTTTTCGTTAAATTTCTTGCTGAATTTGAGACTTGACTTTGAAAATTGGCAAACTACATCATATTTCTGAGATTTAGAGCCTATAACTGGTGACATCTATAACCAGTTTATCTAGGATGTGAGTAGTACTCCTTATGAGACATGTCAAATCAATTTGCATAAATATGAATTTAATCTGCTTAATACCTGTATGCATTCGGTTTGTGGTTAGTTGACACATGTGGTAGAGGTTTCCCTTTTTTCATTTTACCCATAAGCTCCACACTGCCAAAAATATCCTTTTTGTCCCATTTACTACATCCTACATTTAGCCTGCCCTTGTCAAGCTAGTAGTTTAGTTGTTGGGATTGTCACTTCGTTTTTGGTAGCCAATTGCTCTTATTTGAGATTTTGTTGGGAAGATGAAATGAGAAGAAAGGAAAGAAAAAGAACTGAAAAAGTTGGAAAAAAAAGAGAAAAGAAAAAATGATTCAAAAAAAAAGGAGAAAAAGAGGTTCTGTACTGTTGAAGCGGTCGATCGACTGGCATAATAGGTCGATCGACTAAGGTTCGAGAGAAAGAAAAGAAATCCATTTCGCATAATTCAAGCTTTATCTTATGGCGATTTTTGCTCCCATGTATTATTCATATCTTATGGGAAGTTAGTTGATTACTTTTATACCTGGAGATTGTGAGAATTGTGCTTGCTATAGCACCGTTTCATTTGATTATGAGCAAGAAGAAGGATGTTGCCATATGGTTCCGTTTGGGTACTAGCTTGATCACCTGTACCTCCACTTTTCCATATATGTTTTGCCTCTTCTTACCCATACCTCACATATCCCATATATACCTCGGCATGTGTCATGGTCTTTTGTTGGTTGGAATGCGTATGTACGGTTGTAGAGATTGTTTTCATATTATACTGCAAACATGTTCTTATAGGTCGTAGTTAGGTGAGTGTCACTACAAATGAATTCTTTCTATCTTTACATTATTCACCTGTGCTTATTTGAGTGATATGAGCGACCCGTGAGAGTCCAATTTGATAAGTCTCTTTGGTTGACGGTTCAGTGGTTTTTGACGACTCCATAACTCGTTTGCATGATTCGCATTACTAATTGATTATTAGTTATTGCATTAAATTGGTTTAGGTTTTACATGTTGTAATTCGCTCTGAGATTGAACTCGTTCCATTAGGTTTTAGGATCGAGTCTAGTTCTTGCTTGGGGACAAGCAAGGGTTTGGTTTGGGGAAGTTTGATGCGTGTCATTTATATGATGTTTTACATCCCATTTTACACGCATTTCAGAGCTCATTCATGTATTTTATGCTACATTTCTCCCTATTTCCGTCTACTTCCGTATTTTTGTACATTATTGCAGAAATGTGAAGAATCCAGCGGAAATTGAGCTAAATCCGTCCCCGAGTATCCTACATTGCATTTGACGTGAAGTATTTGCTTAAGGAACGAGCTTGGTGCACAATCCAAGGCCCAAAAGACAAATCCACGAGATTATAGAAGTCAAGTAGCAGCTAAAGCAGTCGATCGACCACTACCTTTAGTCGATCGACCAACCATCGGGTTCCAGAGGCTACTGTACACTGCTATTCAGTCGATCGACCGCTACTCTTAGTCGATCGACCAAGCCGCTATCCCAGACGAGAATTAAAAGATCGAGATTTATCAAGCCCATGAGTTATTAGGTTTAGGAATTATGTTACGTATACTTTCTATATAACGTAACCTAGTTCGACAGAGAATCATTCAGAAATTTACATAAAGTTTTACATATAGTTCTTTGGAAATAATTAGGGTTCGAGATTACTTTCGGTATTGAATACAATTCACTTTGCCATTCGGCTTTGTTCTTTTCCTTCGCAATTCACACGGTACTCTCTGGTTTTATTCTGTTATTTTATTTTCGTTTATAGTTGTCGAATTGCTAGATCAGTTCCCAAGCCGAATTGCCATCTTTTGTTAATTGTTTATTTTACCGTTTCAAGCATGAATTCTTCTGTCTATGTTATTAGTTTTATTGCTGTTATCGCCCTTAGCATGAGTAGCTAAATAGTTTGTGCTAGGATGTAGGGGAATTATAGTGTAGGCGGCAATATAATGAACACGGCCTGATTCGCGTGTTGGTCGATCGACTGCCATACGTGGTCGATCGACTGACCACGTGAGGTTTTATTTTCGTTTTAATTGTTTTAATTCTTTATTCGACGAATCGAGTGCACACGACTAGTTGAATGTTTAGGATTTGACTGACCCATTAGATCGAGAGATAGGGACAGTTGTTAGATCACCAATTAAAAATGACTAAACTATGCTGAGATCGAAAGATAGGTAAAGTTTAGACCGTAGTCACTTTTCAGGACGAAAGTTAGTATTAGTGATATTAGGGACCTATAGTGAGATCGAAAGATGCTATTTGTTAAGAGTGGACCGAGAGGACCTCTTTATTTCCCGCCTCATGTGTTTGATTTAGACCTGTTTAGTTTGCTGCCGCCGAAACTTTAACGAACCGACCATCCTAGTACCTCTTTTTATACTTGATTTCATATATTTCATTAGCTTACATTTCTTTTACTGCTATTAGTTGTAGACCAAATCCAATCAACCCCCACTTTATTTTTACCTTAGACCGAATTTAAACAACTAGAAATTACGTCCGCCTCTCCGTGGTTCGACCCGACTGCCGCTAGCTATAGTTGTAGTTGGAGATTATAAATTTATTTTTGACACCTCACGACGGGTATCACTCATCTCGTTGAGTCCAAAGTGTCTTTCCGACCTTTGTGATGTCTGCGTTTAGTCGTTAAACCTTGTTGGATTGGGATGTAATGTGAGCCGTTTTCTACCTCAGAACCATGGCCCCATCTTCAGCTTAGTCCAACTACAACAACGATGACAACAACAGAGACCCGTATCAACACTCTGGAAAACAAGGAAACCGGAGAGCATAACAGTCTGCTATTAACTGAAACTGAGAAAAGGCTTAAACTCTTGGAGGAGCAACTCTTGGCCCGTGGGAACAACATTCACCTCGAAAACAATCAAAGGTTCGAGCCCGTCGGGGATCAACTGCCTGAGAACTTCAACTTAACTGATGCGCCTAAATTCAAAGGAGTTGAGGAGCCACTCAATCACATCCGGGACTTCAAGGATTACATGTCCATCAAAGGGGTCAAACAACACCTCTTTACCCGGATCTTCCCATCGTACTTGGAACCGATTCCCCGTTAATGGTACTATTCTCTCAATCCAAAGAGCATTACCACTTGGGAAGAAGTCGCCGTTGAACTCGCTAAGCAATACACCGACAATGTCGAAATTTAGACCAACACCAGCAACCTTGAGGTCCTAACCCAAAATGACAAAGAGGGATTCACCGAATTCCTAACTCGCTAGAGAAGGGTGAGCACCCAATTAGTCAGCAAACCAAGCAAATCAACCTTGGTGGAGAAATTCGTCAACAATCTCCGTCCGGTTTATGCCAACCTGGTAAGGTACCAGAACATCAAAACCTTCCAGGATATGCAGATCCTCGGGACCCGTATCGAGGATGACCTACGCAAGGGAGTCTTGGCAAAAACCATGGGTAGAGGCTATCAGGGGTCTACATCAACTGGATCTCGTACCTACGGTCAAGCAAAAAAATTGATGAGGTCAACCTCCTTGAGCCAATTGCAAAGAAAGCTGAATGTCCCCAAAGGACATTCACCAACTTAGGATCGACCTACACTAGCTCCCTAAAGAGGCTCATGGAACAAGGAAAACTGCAACCAATCAGGCCCACTCCGGACCTGCCTGAAGTAAAGAAAATTCGCTTTTAGAACCCTAATGCCTATTGCCAATATCACCAGGGCAAGGGCCATGACACAGAAACTTGCTTCAAGCAAAATCACACTATCCAGGACATGATCAAGAAGGGAGAACTACCCCTACCTCCACCAGCAAAACCAAACAACAAAACAAACCCTTTGAGAATTCACACCATTTCAGATGATAAAACAACTCTCGATTGCTCGCATCTTATCTTGCCTATTTTGGACGAGATCAATGCCTTGGGAAAGGACACCCCGGACGGGATGTTCGTGTTTAGCATTGCGTCCATGGTCGCCTTGTTTCAGCAAATCAAGAAAATCATAGCTAGTCTCTTGGAGAGGATCACCCGACTCGAGGATGCTTACCACTAACTAATATACAACCCACCAACACCTGCACCGCATCTAAGGGAGGGTCCCCCAAACACCCTAAACTCCCAATTCCAGAAGGGACTACTTCCATGACCATTCTAGCATGCACCTCAGAACAAAAATAACAATAATCAACCTCACAATAATCACCTTCACAAAAACTACCCGCACAAAAACTTCTCTCACAAAAACTTTCCTCCGAGGAATACCCCTTTAAGCTAGACTCGCGACTCTGAAATCAACTGTATTTGGAGAAATGACGTAGATGACGTCTACATTGTCTCGGGAAAGGGTAAGCAAACCAAAGAGATTGATCACCTTACACGATCTGGACGCCCTTACCAGAACCCAAACAATACAATAAATAATCCACCAACAATCAATGACCAAATCGTCCCAGGCGTTGACATTCAACCTAGGGTTCCTGAGAACTCAATTCTTAAGCAACTCCAAAAGGCCAAGGCCGAGATATCCATTTGGCAACTAATCGCCACATACTTCGAGCACCGACAGGCTTTGCTTCAAGCCTTGGGGAAGCTGAAAGTGCCTTCCACCTCCTCACTCGAAGAAGTGGTAGCCCATATGATAAGGCACGTCCCTGACCTGAACAACCCAATCATCTTCTCCAACGAGGATGTCCCTCCCTTTGGAGCCAACCACAACTTGGCCCAATACATCACCGTGTAATGCTTGAAAAGAATATACTCATGGTCTTGGTGGATGACGGATCTGTAGTCAACGTCATTCCTGTCAAAACAGCTCATAAACTAGGGATCAATGAAGCTGACCTAGTCCCAACCAATCAAGGAGTTCGCACCTACGACGGTACTCGTCGTTAGGTTGCAGGTCTTATCACCCTAACCATCGCGATAGGACCCTTGGCGAGGCAAGCCAATTTCCAAGTAGTCGACATCGACGGATCATTCAACAAGCTTCTAGGGCGCCCTTTGATCCATGCTGCCAAAGGCGTCACATCTACCCTTCACCAGAAAATTAGGGTCCTCTTCAACGGGAAAACAGTCATAATTCATGAAAGGATTCTAAACCCTCTAATTAAACTCATTTAATTATAGATATAAATTACTCATTGATTTAGATTAGGCTAGATCTAGTTGCATGCATAACTTAAAATGAAATAAGGAAGAAGAAGAAGAAGGTTCCTTACATTGTAGGTATGGCACGAAAAAGGCACAAGTGATGACTCCTTCCTCCACTTGTTCGTGAGCTACAATGTATATGGATGATCTTCCAAAATCCTAATGTAGAGATTCTCCTCTTGATTGCACCAAAATTATCCCTTAAATCTAATAATATATTGACTAGATATGATTATTCAACACCTTAAAATTAATCTAATATTACTAAATATTACTACTTTAGTAATCTAATTAGGGTATTAGATATATGAACAAAAACAAGTCTAAAACTATTTTAGACAGAAGTGTAATAATGCATGTGAATTAAGAGAGTTGTTGAGTGTATAATTGGAAAAACAAAAGTCCCTCTTAAGGGAGAGGGCCGGGTGAGGTGTCTTACATAAGGCCAATACATGGCCTTCACTTTTGCTTTTTCTCTTACCAAAATATGCAGGGTATGGGCTATATAAAGTAAGGTTATGATTATGTCTTTTAAACAATTTAAAAACATTTTACAATAACCATAAACCACCTATAATTTCGGTCCACATCACAATGTGAACACTCATTTTATTTTTGTCAATTGTCATTTTGTCATTTTGTAATGTTGTGTGACATGTGACAATTCACATGTTACTAGTCTTACTAATTTACATTTAAGAAATTAAATGTTATTTACAAAATGAACAAATCAATTTTAACTAATTAAAAGGTAATTCACAATTACATATTATAAAATGGATCATGTTAATATAATCTACAACACTTTGTAATTAAGATTAACCATTCTCTCTTAATTGTTTCATAAACAAATTTTAGTAATATAACATTTTAATTACTAAAACGAATCTTATTTAATCTAATTACAATAAGATATATATTCTCACTCATAGACGTAAATTGTTCAATTTTAAGGAATTAATTAATCTGTATCAATATACAATTAATTAAATTATCTATTAAGGGAATCGTCCTTTAGGTGTGACCTTAAAGGATCAACTGATCACCACCGTCAAACGCCAGTAATGTCAAACTCTAGTAAGCCAATCATTACCGATTAATGTTGATCAGTTGACATATATAAATGAATCATCCCTTTACGTATTCTTATCATGAGTTTCAATAATGTGATCGCACTATTGTTGAGGACACATACTCCAACAATCTCCCACTCACTTGTCCGAGACAAGTGTGCGTCATCGATTCTCTTGTCCTATTACAATCTCCCACTCAATGCAAGGTGTCTTGCAGTTGTACTTGCATGTGATCACATCATGAGTGGTTTCCTCGATATGGAGAGTAACTGTCTGACCGGAATTATCTACCATTGATACCTTCCGAGCGGGGCCACGCATTTTTCAGTTCACTGCT
Source organism: Silene latifolia (assembly GCF_048544455.1). NCBI lineage: Eukaryota > Viridiplantae > Streptophyta > Magnoliopsida > Caryophyllales > Caryophyllaceae > Silene > Silene latifolia. Next base: position 437,573,881 of record NC_133538.1, on the reverse strand, counting down.
CCTCGAGTGGCCCTGAGATTTTTAAATAACCCTGACAAGGGGGTTGACAATTCCTATTACACTATTCCCTTTGTATAGCCACAGCTCATCATGACCCAAAAGATGTTCATTTGACCTCATTTACGAAAGTCGTAGAGCATAACTTAAAGTCACTCGTAAATGTGCCAACTGGCGGGCGACCGCAGTCTCTAGTCAAAGAATTGACTCAAAAGAATACCATAGTAGCTCTCACCACGACCAGGCTATATAAATTACCAGAACTCTATAAGCGGTCACTGCCCGACAGAGTGTCCCTTACAGTCTGCCTATGTGATCGACTAGTCATCTCTTATGACCCTATGGCACTCGAACTTGCCATCAATCGACTCACACTCTAGTCACTTAGAGACGCCACCTCATATAAGTAACTAGGGGCAATTACTATATTAATCCTGTTCACTTTAATAGGGTTCAATATTTTCTCAATAACCTATTTGGATAAAACAAAGTAATAAATAAAAGAGTTTAAAATAAAACTCAAACGATAAATGCGATTGTCATATATGAACAATCAATAAAATATTATTACTTCATATCTCATAATCTAATACAAATTAGGCATGCGCTTAAGACCCATGGAAACTACATGTTGGTCAGGCGTAGCCTGCGGTAGAGTCTTGGTTAGAGGATCAACAATATTATCATCTGTCCCAACCTTACAAATCGCTATTTCCTTCCTTTCAATGTAATCCCTAATCATATGAAATTTTCTGGGTACATGTCTAGACTTGTTGCTAGACTTGGGTTCTTTAGCTAGAAATATGGCCGCTCTGTTATCACAATAAAGTGTGATATAATCTTTGGCGTAAGGGACTACCTTTAGCCCTTCTAAGAATTGCCTTATCCATACAACTTCTTTGGCAGCTTCAGATGCTGCAATGTACTCAGCCTCTGTTGTAGAATCCGCAACGACTGGCTCTTTGAAGCTTCTTCAGCTAACAGCACCACCATTGATCATGAAAATGAAGCCAGCATGGGACTTCAAGTCATCCCTATCAGTTTGGAAGCTTGAGTCAGTGTAACCCTTCACACTCAACTCGGTATCACCTCCAAACACCAAGAAAGAATCCTTAGTCCTTCTCATGTACTTAAGGATATTCTTGACGGCTACCCAGTGACTTTCACCTGAATTGGCTTGATATCTACTCGTCTTGCTCAAAGCATATGAAACATTGGGACGAGTGCATATCATGGCATACATGATTGATCCAACAACGGAAGCATAAGGGATCAATTTCATACGTTCAACATCTTCAAGTTCAGTGCGTGACTGAGACTTGCTCAAGGTAAATTTCACTGCCCATTGGAATAAAACCCCTTTTGGAGTTTTCCATGTTGAAACGTCGAAGAATCTTATCAACATAAGATTCTTGACTTACTGCCAATATCCTTTTAGATCTATCTCTATAGACCCGGATACCTAATATGCGTTGTACTTCTCCTAAATCGTTCATCTGGAAATGATTTTCCAACCACCCCTTGACAGAGGTAAGCATTGGCACATCATTTCCAATGAGTAGTATGTCATCTACATACAAGATAAGGAAGACAACATTGCTCCCACTGAATTTCATGTATAAACAAGGTTCCTCGATACTTCGAGTGAATCCATTCTCTTTTATCACATGATTGAAATGATGATTCCAACTTCTTGATGTCTGCTTAAGACCATAAATGTATCTCTTAAGTTTGCATACCATGTTAGGATTTTTCGGATCCACAAAACCATCAGGTTGTGTCATGTACACTTCCTCCTCTAAATACCCATTTAGGAAGGCGGTTTTGACATCCATTTTCCATATTTCATAATCATGAAATGCGTCAATCGCTAACATAATCCGAATAGATCTAAGCAAGGCCATGGGGGCAAAAGTTTCATCATAGTGTAAACCATGAATTTGGGATAAACCTTTTTCCACTAACCTTGCTTTGTAGACATCATCATGCCTTTCCATGCCATTCTTTACCTTAAAGATACATTTGCATTGAAGAGTTCTTACATCTTCAGGCAAATCAACCAAGTCCCAAACTTGATTTTCATGCATAGAACTTATTTCGGATTGTACGGCTTCTTGCCATAAAGTTGAATTTGGACTAGATATTGCGGCTTTGTAGGTCGCAGGTTCGTCAGTTTCTAAAAGTAACACGTCTAAGTTGCCATCTCCCTCGATAATACCTATGTATCTATCAGGTTGGTGACTGACTCTACCTGACCTCCTATGTTCGGAAGGAAAAACGTTTGTGTTAGACGAGGAAGGAACATCTTCTTGCGTCATCTCTTCAGTTTGTGGCTTTTAAACTTCATCAAATTCAAACTTTCTCCCACTCTGTCTTCTAGAAATAAACTCATTTTCTAAGAAGATAGCCTCACGAGCCACAAACACTTTGTTCTTGTGACAGATGTAGAAGTAAAAGCCATATGTTTCCTTTGGATAACCTACAAATATACACCTTTGATATCTTGGGGCTAGTTTATTGTTGGTCTTAACCTTGACATGAGTATCACAACCCGAAATCTTAAGGTAAAACAAATTAGGGACCTTCCCTTTCCACATCTCATATGAGTCTTCTCGGTTGCTTTAGTCGGGATACGATCGAGTGAGTGAACGGCCGATTGAAGAGCAAATCCCTAAAAAGATTATGGTAAATCAGATTGACTCATCATTGATCGAACCATATCAAGTAAGGTTCAATTTCTCCTCTCGGCAACACCATTTAGTTGTGGCGTACCAGGTGGAGTGAGTTGTGACACAATGCCACATCCTTTTAAGTGTGAATCAAATTCATTACTAAGATATTCACCACCACGATCGGATCGTAGTGCTTTAATCTTCTTATTCAATTGGTTCTCTACTTCATTTTGAAATTCTTTGAATTTATCAAAAGCTTCACTTTTATACTTAATCAAGTAGACATACCCATATCTACTTAAGTCATCGATAAAAGTGATAAAGTAGTCATAATTTCCTCTAGCGGTGACAGTCATTGGACCACATACATCGGTATGTATAAGGGCCAACAACTCACTTGTTTGTGTTCCTTTACCACTAAAAGGATTACGAGTCATTTTCCCTAGAAGACATGATTCGCATATACCAAATGATTGAAAATCAAATGATTTGATTACACCCGTCGACACTAGTCTTTTAATGCGCTTTTCATTTATGTGATCTAATCGACAATGCCAAATGTACGATTCATTTGGGTCACACGTTTTGAGTCTTTTTTATTGTATGTTATAGATATCCTTGGTTGAGTTAGAAGTTTCAAGAACATAAATGCCATTAATTGAAGTGCCTTGGCCTATGGGCAAGTCATTTCTAGAAATTACACAACAATTGTTCTTAATAGCAAAAGAAAAACCTTTCATATCTAACATGACAATAGAAATGATGTTCTTAGCTAAAGAAGGTACAAAATAACAATTATGTAAGTACAACTCAAAGCCATTAGCTAAAACAAGTACATAAGTCCCTCTTGAAGTGGCGGCTACCCTAGCTCCATTTCCTTGTCAGAGATCCACATCACCCTTGTTTAGCTTTTCCACGTTTCTAAGCCCCTATAAATGATTACAAAGGTTAGAACCACAACCGGTATCCAATACCCATGTTGAAGTGGCGCCGAGTCATCTCGACATCGCCCTTCCCGACGGCAAGTCCTTGGCCAAAATCCCTTTGAGCCGCCTCGACGTCGCTTCGGTCTCCAGGTTGTAATCTTCGATTGACCTAAGGGCAATACTTTGACTTTCGCCTTGTCCAAGACTCACTCAAAGTAGGGCTTTGTAGATACCCGGTATCTGTCGAATCCCTAACAAACACCCGATGATTATCGGACTATAACATGCTTAGGAATTCCTACGTTTGATCGACAGTTTATATAACTACGCGTCGGAAAACTAAAAAAACGATTTCGAAAATTAAAAATTTTTCAAAAATACCTGGAGTGTTATATGCACGATGACGGGGTCGCAATGACACTAACTAGAGTAAAAAATGACACCTCACCAAAAACCGATTCAAAATTCAAATCCCAACTCCAACAACTAGTCAAACACAAAAAACAAACCTCACAATGCTTCCATGCAAAGCATACTCGGTATACTGGATGGTCAAGTACAACAATCATATCCTGCAAAACCTAGGATAGAACAAACTGCAAATTCAAATGCGTGATAGTGACAAGCAACTTTTACAGGCACGTCGCCCAAAACGCACACCACCACACAAATCCTCTATAAATACCCCTCAAATGCGACCATTTGAAGGTACGCGAGAGTCTGCCCTTCTTTTGTCTTTTAAAATTATAGACCTCAATTTCTCAAGTCAACTACCCAGCATCAACAACCCTTCTTAGCAACCGCACCTAAGTCTCAAGTCATTTCCTCGAAAGTTATGATTTGAAATTACATGATTATCGAGTCTAAGTTATGACACATTGCCATGTTTCAAGCAGCTTTTGATCTGTCGAAAGCATCATCGATTTGCACAAAAAAAAAACACCTGAACTACGAGCATGGTTTGATTTCGCATTGCGCGAATACGTAGGCAGTCCTCTCTTACACGAGTAATTCCCTTATTTAATTAATAATAGGTGGACATACAAACTTGGCAACGATAAGAGGCTAAGCGAGTCCACGACTTGCAAAACTAGAGCGCCGACTGAGACATTTAACATAGTAAAACTAACACACACAAGTACACAACATAATAATACGACATAATAACAACGCACATACTACATAACTAATACAACATAATAATTAAAGGGCGGAGGTCTTCACTCTTCCATTGTACCCTTGCCTTTGCCTTCGGGATACCTTTTCCCCTTGTTCTTCTTGCTAGCCCGCCTAGCACGAATTTCCTCCTCGGAGCAGATCCTCTACAGATCCACAGTAACCACAGCATTCAGGCTGCTACACGACCTGCTACTTGGTCCAATTTGACCCCCCGACCCAAAGCCTCCTTGGGACCTAAGCTCCTCTTCTTCGGCAGCCTCATCATACTCGGGCTCACATCATCATCAAAATCATCAAAGAAATCACGGTTTTCCTTGGTCACATCTCGGTATTTCAAGTCGTTGACTTCATTCTTGTGGAACTTTGACCTTTCCTCCAAGGTGGAAGCTCTTGAACATTTGACATAAGAAGGAGTCATCCATGTCGTAAGAGCCGAATTCAGCATATCCCACATCGGCCGAGTGTCCCACCACCTCTTCAAAGCCTCTACTAGCTCGGAGTTTCGGAACACGCTCTCTTGGACAACAGTATATTGAGTGGGCACCTTTTGTTGACGGCCCATTTTCCTTATAACTCTTTCCGGATAAAGGAAGGAAACAACCTTCAAAGCAACAATCATCAAGGAACAGGAAGAAGCGGCCGAAGCGGGCAATCCCGTGAAAGATCTCAAGCGCCATCACGGTACCACCAAACGGACGTGAGGACCGCCCTCCTCTACTAATCTCGAGGTCCAATAGGCCTCGGTGCATGCAAAACTATCCGCATAAAACTTCTTTCTCATGGTAAGATGACAGAAGGAGTAGGAAGAAGCATCAATTGGAGGCTCAACATACCTTAGCCTCTCCATAAGCCATACTTGGAGGATTCTAGGAGATCCAAATGATGGTGAATCTTAACAAGGCACCTTCTTGTCCAAGGCTTAAATGATCTCACCAAGCACCAACCAAGACGGGTCCTGTCCATGCTCCATTTGCTCAACAACATGAATGAGGGTCATACTACCGTACCATTTCAGTCCCTCTTTCTTCAAAACATCAACAAGAGGATAAGCATGCACTAGGAAAAAGGCAAGGACCCTTTTCCTAGCAACCAACAAAACATTAGCATCTAACAGATTGGAAAAGATGTTGATAAAGGACAACATATCAACACCATGTGAAGCGAGAAAGAAGTTCATTTGGTGCACCGACAAGCCGATCATGGAGTGGAACGTCTCCTTATAGCACAACCGAGTTGGGGAAAGCACCAGACTACAACCTGAACACCCTCTAATAGCACCTACTTCTTCGGCAAATGGGAAATTTTGCCTTTCGGGAAGACGAAAACATGGTGTTTCGTATCCCAAAACCAAGAGCATGTATCAAGGAATGAAGAATGAACCTTAACTTAGTGAAGCACCAACAATTGACCAACTCCCATTACATTAAGTCAATAATTTTCGGGAGGCGACAAATCCCGACACCAATGCCGCAACCTACCTTCGTAAGTATCCATGAAATTTTTTTGTGGGAAGTTTTCGTAGAGATTTTATGTTTCGGATGATGAAGCAATGAAGCACAAACTCGCTATTTATACAAAGCAATCAATGGTTTTTTTTTCCAGAAAAAAGGGGAGACCCCTTGCATCGCCAAGATGCTCGCGTCTCTTTAGGCTGCTTCTAAGGATTCGCACCTTGACTTGTCCTTCTCAAGTTGTGTTTTTTCCTGACACCTCTTTTTCCTCGCCGTAATGCTCGTGCCTCTTGTGGCTAGCCCAGGAATTTTTGTGTTTTCTCACACTCACATTTCCTTGGATTCACGTTTTACGAAATCTGACACGGTTTTAGTGACTCAGCTTTAAACATACGAGTTTCCTTTTCTTTTTTTTTTAAGGGGGAAGTGTGACACCCCCTACTCCAAGTGCCTTACCAAGACCACTCAGGTATATGAACGTCACCATCTCGGTTTCCCGACGCAATGATAATCAAATGACAATAAAGAAAAGTAATTTAAATAGCCAAACTGTTTAAAGTGATTACAAGTCCAAAACCTAACTGATAAAAGGTACAATACATGTTCTCAAAAACCAAAGGTCTAAACAACTAAAGTATGACAGCGAAAGACTCTAATCGGCTCGTGGTGACACATCCCAGCTAGCCCAAAAGCCTCTAGTCAAACCTGCTCAATAACTGCTCACCATCCCCGAATGGATCACCACAGTTTTTAAAACAATTAAACGGGGTCAGTACTAATTACACAAAACAAGATACAATACAATAATTACCAAACAGCACAATCCTCACATCAAACCCCGGTCTCCATAAACAATCTCCACGTAACTGACTACACAGTAAAGTGTGTAGCCCTGCTAGAGTACCCATCGCAACAGATACTCCACACCGCCAGTGGGGGACCGCAGCTGTACCCACCAAATCCTCGCTCATCTCCATCGAGCGATAAAACCAAGTCCATTAATGTGCACATCCCTTCTTTGGCGGGTTCCACAGAAGGCGAATCATGGGCCTGAAGCAACTCCCGCAAGTAACTCCACTCAGCCAGGGACACGCCCTGAAGAACACAGACAGATAAACAACAATCACAATACAACCTCAACAACCGTCTGAAACAATCAACAATACTACCTACAGCACAATACACCACACATATCATGTAACTAATACTGAGTAGGGAAAACCCTACCTAAAATGCAATCACAAGCAGTAGACGATCTAACAGCTGTCTCAAAAACGCTCTTCTACGAATTTCCTCCTATTCACATAATCATATAATTACTAACAACCACAACTAACCATCAAAACCCGCAATCCCCCAAATTAGAGTTTAAACAAAGTTCATTAAATGCTATAAAATTGGTACGTAGATCTTACCCTCGACGCAAGGATTACAAGGACACAAAGAACGATGAAATCCGACCTCTCAAGCTCCGGGATTTGCCAATAACACGGATGATGCGAATAACGTAGTCTCAATCTCCTTTTTAAAATTATTAGGTTTGTAAAAGTGTTTAATAAAGATGACGGTATGAATTATATACTAATCCATGTTATTAACAAAACCCGTAAAAATAATACCCGTTAACCGACATACTCGATCGAGTAACTAACGTACTCGATCGAGTGCCACTTACTCGATCGAGTACCAAGGCTACTCGATCGAGTACCCTACAGATAGACTACTGTTTCGCAAATAAAAACACCCTTACTCGATAGAGTACCCAGAGACTCATAAAACCATAATATTACAGTTTTCCCTCCTTAAAAAGAACTTCGTCCCCGAAGTTCAAACCACAACAAAATAAAAACATAATACCACACTCTCGACACTACAACCAAAACAAAACTCAACACAGAAACTTCTACACATGTTACCAACCCAAACTCAACTCGACACAACTCACTGCTAACTATACCAAAAACAATATAAAAGATGCAAAAACTCTTCGCGATCATCTCCTACCCCCCTAAAAGAAACAAGGTTACGTCCCTGTAACCATACATACCTGATAAAAAAGAAATGGATACCGCTCTCTGATGGACTCCTCTGCCTCCCATGTAGCTTCCTCAACCTCATGATTCGACCAAAGAATCTTAAGCAAGACCGTCTCACCATTTCTAGTATTCCTAACCTTCCGGTCAAGAATCTGCTTAGGCACCTCAAGGTAAGACAAGGACTCATCTAGCTCTATGTTCTCTGCCTCTAACACATGTGATGAATCACTCACATACTTCCGCAGCTGAGATACATGAAACACATTATGCTCCCTATCTAAAGAAGACGGTAAAGCCAAACGGTAAGCAACCTCTCCAATCCGGTCTAAGATCTCATATGGTCTTATGAACTTCTAGCTCAGCTTGCCTTTCTTCCCAAATCTCATGACCCCACGCATAGGAGACACTTTCAGAAGAACCTTGTCCCCAACCTGAAACTCTATATCCCGGCGATGTAGATCTGCATAACTCTTTTGCCTATCTTGAGCTGCTCTCATCCTTTCCCTGATCATCTTAATCTCCTCAACCATCTGATGTACCATCTCTGGTCCCAAAACCACTACCTCAGCACTGTCGTCCCAACAAATCGGACTCCTACATCTCCTCCCATATAAGGCCTCAAATGGCGCCATGCCAATACTAGTGTGATAGCTGTTGTTTTAGGAAAACTCGATCAAATCTAACCTCTGTTCCCAACTACCACCAAAATCCATCACACAAGCTTGTAACAAATCCTCAAGAGTCTTGATTGTTCTCTCTGTCTGACCATCTGTTGCAGGATGAAAAGCTGTACTCATCTTCAATGTCGTTCCCAAAGACTCCTACAACTCTTTCCAAAACCTTGCGATAAACCTCGCATCTCTGTCAGATACTATGTCTTTAGGCACCCCATGTAACCTTAGCACATTCTTCCGATAAGCCATAGCTAATTGTGCCTTAGTCCATGTATCTTTCATTGGCACAAAATGAGCTGACTTGGTCAGTCGATCCACTATAACCCATATCATGTTGTTACCCTGCTGGCTCTTTGGCAAACCCACGATAAAATCCATGGAAATGGATTCCCACTTCCACTCAGGTACCTCTAAAGACTGAATCTTACCTTGTGGTCGTCGCTGCTCCCCTTTAACTCTCGGACATGTCAAACAACATGACACAAACTGAGCTGTTTCTTTCTTCATCCCAGGCCACCAGAAAGCCTTCTTTAAATCCTTGTACAGCTTGTCACCACCTGGATGTACCGAAAATGGTGTACAATGTGCCTCTGTCATGATTGTCCTTTTCAGCTCCTCATCATTAGGGACACACCACCTCCCATCAAACCTCAAACTACCGTCTGTATGAATAGAGAATCTAGACGCTGTCCCTTTCTCTACTCCAGCTCTCCACTCCACCATCTTGGGATCTAACACCTGTTTGCCTTGAATATCATCATATAGATCAGGCTACACTGTCAAATCTCCCATGACATCCCCTTTCTGGATCATATGTATCCCAAACTTCCCAACCTCATCTCTCAACCTCATCAAGGATATACCTATGCACAAAGAATGTACACTCTTCCTGCTCAAAGCATCTGCAACTACATTGGCTTTCCCTTCATGGTAGATAATATCCATGTCATAATCGCCAATCAACTCCATCCACCTCCTCTGTCTCATGTTCAAATCCTTTTGAGTGAAGATGTACTTGAGACTCTTGTGATCAGAAAATACCTTAAAGGTCGCCCCATAAAGGTAATGTCTCCAAATCTTGAGAGTAAACACAACTGCACCCAACTCCAGATCGTGTGTAGGATAATTCTCCTCATAAGGCTTCAATTTCCTAGAAGCATAGGCAATCACTTTACCGTTCTGCATCAACACACATCCCAACCCGTTCTTTGAGGCATCTATATAAACCTCAAAGTTCTCACTCCCTTCAGGCAATGCTAAGATTGGAGCTGTGGTCAAACGCTTCTTTAATGTCTCGAACGCCGTCTCACAACTTTCATCCCAACGAAACCCATTCTCTTTCCTCATCAAAGCTGTCATAGGTCTAGCAATCTTGGAGAAATCTTTCATGAACCGTCTGTAATATCCTGCTAAACCCAAGAAACTCCTGATCTCAGCTACATTCTTTGGTGCTTCCCACTTGGTAACTGCCTCAATTTTTGCAGAATCCACAACTACCCCTTCCTTTGAAATCACATGCCCCAGAAAGGCAACTTTCTCTAACCAGAACTCACACTTGGACAGTTTGGCATACAACTCATGTTCCCTCAAGGTCTGCAACACAATCCTGAGATGCTCCTCATGCTCCTCCTTAGTCTTAGAGTAGACCAAGATGTCATCGATGAAAACCACTATAAACTTGTCCAAAAACGGACTGAAGACTCTGTTCCTCAAATCCATAAACACATCTGGTGTATTAGATAACCCAAAAGGCATCACCACATACTCATAATGGCCATACCTCGACGTGAAAGCTGTCTTTGGTATGTCCTCCTCTCTAATCTTCACCTGATGGTACCCCGACCTCAAATCAATCTTGGAAAAGACTGATGCACCACTCAACTGATCAAACAGGTTATCTATTCTTGGTAAAGGATACTTGTTCTTCACCGTCACTCGGTTTAACTCCCGGTAATCTATGCACAACCTCAGGCTCCCATCTTTCTTCTTCACAAAAAGAACTGGTGCTCCCCATGGTGATACACTAGGTGTAATGCACCCCCTCTCTATCAGATCATCTAGCTGCTTCCTGAGCTCCTCCAACTCCTTAGGACCCATCCGGTACGGTGCCTTAGAGATTGGCTCTGTCCCCGGTTTCAGCTCAACATTGAAATCTATCTCCCTCTTCGGTGGCAACCCCGGAATCTCATCTAGAAAGACATATAGAAACTCCCCCACAACTGGTATCTACTCAACTTTCGGGCTCTCCATCCTGTCATCTCTCACATGGCACAAGATCATCGGGCACCCCTTCCTCAAATAAGACTTCAAGGTCACAGCTGCAATCAACTTAACTTTGGGTTTGACAACAAACCCACGATAACACACTAATGCCCTTAGGACCTCTCAAAGACACTTTGTTTTGATGACAGTCTGTATTAGCTTTGTACTTTCCTAACCAATCCATCCCGACTATCATCTCAAAACTGTCTAAAGGGAACTCTAGCAAGTCTACAGGTAGATCAACTTGCCCAACTATCATGGATACATCTCTATACAACCTCCCACACGATACAGACTCACCCGAAGGTATAAAAACTTCCTCTCTTACAGACTCATACTCTCTCAGACCCAACTGTTTAACATTACTCGAAGATACAAACGACTGTGATGCCCCCGAATCAAACAAAACAAAGGTATAAACAACGTTAATAAGAAAAGTACCAGTGATAACATGAGCGTCGTCCTCAGCTGCTTTCTTCTCCATCATGAACAACTTGCCACTGGTCTTCTGCCCACCTCCTTGGACAGTACTAGCTAAAGTAGCCGGTTTAGCACCCGACCCCTGGTTGTTGTTGGTGTTCGTAGCAGGTTTCTGATAAGAGTTACCGCCATTGCGGTCGCCCCCACCGTTGTTGTTCTGACCTCCCTTGTTGTTCCATGACCCAGCTGGTCTATTGCTCGCATAACTCTGTGCAGGACCCTGAGAAAAGCTCCCTTGTCTCGGCCTTTGAAAACCTCTACTCACCGCACTGGTTCACTCATGTCTCTTGTAGCCAATACCGCCACAGTTGTAGCAGGTCATACCCCAGCTACCACCACTACTACCACGGCCTCTCCTGAAAGAAGCCCCAGCACTAAACCCCGAGCCAGATGAATAAGCTCTCGCCTGAGTGTGGTTACCCTTCTTATAGTTGGATTGGCCACCTCCCTCACTCTCAGCCTTTCTTTTCTCAGCACCTCTCTCTCTCGGGCCATCTCCACTAGTCGCTCAGTCCTCCCAGCTCTCTCAAAAGCTTCCTTAACATCCGTAAGGACTCCCACAGATAACTTCTCCATGATCTTGGGGGTCAACCCCTTCTCAAACCTCAGAGCTAGATTCTCATCACTCAATCCCATATCCTCAACATACCTAGCCTTCCCATTAAACTGTCGAAAGTACTCAGCCACCGTTATATCAGATGCCATCTTAAACCCATCGAATTCCTCTCTCACCTTACTCCTCACATGCTCCGGCACGAACTCTCGCCTCATAGCCTTTCTAAACTCTTCCCAGGGGATAGCAGGTAACCCCTACCTCACATACATATCCCTAGCGTTCAACTTTACCTTGTCCCACCACTCATCTGTCGCCTCCCTCAAGTAGAACGCAGCTTGTTCCACTTTTATCTCATCCAGGCAGTGCACCAAATCCAGGATGTTCTCCATCTCTCTGTGCCAATTATCCAGAAGAATTGGCTCCCCGGTCCCCTTGTACTCTTTTGAGTTAAACCTCGCTATGTAGAGACTAATCTTTGAATGATCAACATCCTTATCCTTCCCCACTCTCTTTAAAGCTTTCGTAAGAGCATCTTGGTGCTCCAACTTAACTATGTCATCGGTGGTTATGCTCTCAGCTCTAGCATAAAGGGCGTTTCTCTTTGGCGGCATCTTGTAACTATATAAGAAAAGGTAGATATAAACACGCATACTATAACCCAAAACACGTATACAACCTGCACAGACCCCATTCGATCGAGTACCAGAACCCACTCGACCGAGTTGAGGCCACTCAATCGAGTGCCCAAATTACTCGATCGAGTGCCTCGACTCCAGAACCTAATCAGACTCCTGCCCAAAAACATACTCGACCGAGCTGACAAGACACTCGATCGAGCGCCCCCTACTCGATCGAGTGCCCCTATGTACTCGATCGAGTACCCAAAAACACGGTTCTGTCCAGAAACATCAAACTACCTACTCGACCGAGTCACACCCACTCGAGCGAGTGCCTCACCCACTCGATCGAGTGCCCCTTACTCGATCGAGTCATGCAGACTCGTATAAACTACCCGCATGTTCATCTCACTTTCCCAACATAATATACAAGTTTTATAAGTTTAACAAAATAAACATAACTACGCATGCAATTACGCGCAACTCCTTATATAATCATCAAAACGATCTATTCATGTTATCAAAATGCGACATTATAAACACGCAACATACTTTTCATTCAATTCAACATGCAAACACGTCTCCTTCAACTTTTATCCATACTTCCAATTCTCCACATCCAACATCCAACAGTTCACAACACATACTATTAGGTACACATACAGAACAAAAGACAACACTTACGACCCTGACATGTACCCCCCATGTGACCGGTTCAAAATTGCAGGGCGAGTTCGCGACTTTAGAACGTCTCCCAAGCCTTTGCATTAGCTCCTACAACTTTTACCCCGGGTTCATTTTAATTGACTCCCTATGTTCATTAGATTCATTGGTTACAGGTTTCAGGATCGTTGCTCTGATACCACTTTGTGACACCCCTATACTCCAAGTGCCTTACCAGGACCACTAAGGTAGAAGAACGTCACCATCTCGGTTTCCCGAGGCAATGATAATCAAATGACAATAAAGAAACGTAATTTAAATAGCCAAAATGTTTAAAGTGATTACAAGTCCAAAACCAAACTGATAAAAGGTACAATACATGTTCTCAAAAATCTAAGGTCTAAACAACTAAAGTATGACAGCGGAAGACTCTAATCGGCTCGTGGTGACACATCCCAGCTAGCCCAAAAGCCTCTAGTCAAACCTGCTCAATAACTGCTCACCATCCCCGAATGGATCACCACAGTTTTTAAAACAATTAAACGGGGTCAAGTACTAATTACACAAAACAAGATACAATACAACAATTACCAAACAGCACAATCGTCACATCAAACCCCGGTCTCCATAAACAATCTCCACGTAACTGACTACACACTAAAGTGTGTAGCCTTGCCGGAGTACCCATCGCAACAGATACTCCACACCGCCAGTGGGGCACATCAGCCGTACCCACCAAATCCCCGCTCATATCCATTGAGCGATAAACCCAAGTCCATTAATGTGCACATCCCTTCTGTGGCGGGTTCCACAGAAGGCGAATCATGGGCCTGAAGCCACTCCCGCAAGTGACTCCACTCAGCCTGGGACACGCCCCGAAGAACACAGACAGATAAACAGCAATCACAATACAACCTCAACAACCATCTGAAACAATCAACAATACTAACTACAGCACAATACACCAAACATATCATGTAACTAATACTGAGTAGGGAAAACCCTACCAGAAATGCAATCACAAGCAGCAGACGATCTAACAGCTGTCTCAAAAACGCTCTTCTACGAATCCTCCTCCTATTCACATAATTATATAATTACTAACAATCACAATTAACCATCAAAACCCGCAATCCCCCAAATTAGGGTTTAAACAAAGTTCATTAAATGCTGTAAAATTGGTACGTAGATCTTACCCTCGACGCAAGGATCACAAGGACACAAAGAATGATGAAATCCGACCTCTCAAGCTCCGAGATTCGCCAATAACACGGATGATGCGAATTACGTAGTCTCAATCTCGTTTTTAAGATTATTAGGTTTGTAAAAGTGTTTAATAAAGATGACGGCATGAATTATATACTAATCCGTGTTATTAACAAAACCCGTCAAAATAATACCCATTAACCGACCTACTCGATCGAGTAACTAACGTACTCGATCGAGTGCCACTTACTCGATCGAGTACCAAGGCTACTCGATTGAGTACCCTACAGACAGACTACTGTTTCAAAAATTAAAACACCCTTACTCGACAGAGTAAGGCCCACTCGATAGAGTACCCAGAGACTCATAAAACCGTAGTATTACAGGAAGGGTTAGTTGCCCCGATCTGTGACGAATCGTTTCCTTGACGAAAATTTTTCACAAAATTGATTTTACAAATTTCGGTCTTGCAACTCGCTTTTCGCAAAATTTGAGACTCGATTTCGCAAATTCAAAAATCAGCACATTCACAAATCCCTTTTGAAAAATTCAAGCGTAACGTTTTGTTACGGAATTATCAAAATTTCAAACGAGCAATTTCAAATTTTTAACTTCGAGTCATCGCGGTTATTTTAACAGCATTTTTGCCTGTTTTTCTACGTTTGTATGTGCATGTATTGAATGCCTATGTGCTACCTATTGTTTGTTTTCTACACTAACATTTCAGGTACAAATGACCAAAGCAAACGAGAAGCCGTCCGTCGACTGCTTTTCTCTGAAAGACAACACAAAAGTTCCAGGCAAAAAGCTAAAAACCATACACAAAATACAAACCAAAGTCCGAAAGGCAACTACAAACTACTCAACGGCTCACGACGGGCTAGCCATGCCCTCGCCAGGAGTCGCAACCAGGGCAAGCATGGTCTTGCTGTCGGCAACACTCTCAGGAGAACTCTCCAGTGTCTCCCACTCCATCACGATCCTCGGCTTCGGAGAACCACGGGAAGCCTGCGCCACAACCAACTAAGCTCTAAGAGAAGCCATCTCAGCATCCCGACCCCGTGGCTCGTCCTCGCGACGCCTTAACTCATAGTCTCGCGTGGTGAGTCCAAACTCCTTTGCCTGGATCGTCGCTCTCACCTCATTCAAATCAGCACGGAGCCAGGCCAACTCTGCCGAATGCGTATTGCTCTATAAAACAAAACAGGGGTTGTCAAGCTCACGAAACGTGGAAACAAAGCAAAAGCAAATCATAACGACAACCAACAAAAGGTACCTGGACGAGCCGAGCCTCTCTCCCTGCCAAGTCACTAGCAAGCGCCCTCAACAAAAAAAAAACACAAAACAATTCAAAAAACCCATGGCTCTAGCAGATGTAACTCCAACTCTTCACCACTCGGCCCCCAGTAAGTGGTCTGTGCCGTGAAAGCCGGGGAGTGGCTCCTCCTGAGGTGGTCGACACCCAGCATAGGAAACCACATAAAAAAGACCGCCAACTATCTTTACCATAATTAAAAGCAATAAGCATGAGGTGATGAAGACGTAGCTCAATCGGGTACCAAGCAAGCCTCGACAAGCGAAAAGTCTCGTAAGACACCCCCGACAACAACAGCTCCTCACCTCTACGACCGTGAAGGTGCTTCGAAGTCTCTTTAGGAGTCTACTCCTGGAACAGAACCCTAGGCAGGTCGACACGCACCACAAATGTCTCGCTGAAGCACTGACAAGCCAAACGCTCACCAAGGTACCAGACCGGGTCGATCACCGTCTCCAAGTACAGACAACGACAACTACGAGCTCGTAAGCGCTCTACAGTGAAGGCAGGCATCCCTGTGTGGCGCTCCTAGGGCCTCATAATGAACTAGATTCACAACGAAACCAGTAAACTAACTGGGGTCTTTCTAGCTACCTAGTCACCCTATTTCTTCCAATTATTGCAAAAAGGAAAGGATAAGGAATAAAAACTCACGTCGCCAAGGCGAATGGCATTCACCTGACGCTTGCAGTCCAAGTAAGTCGACTTGGTGGACTTTTTCCATGCCACCGTCCGGCCCCTCACAACCAAATAAACCCGAGGCACATCACCCACCGTCTTCGGACGCAAGGCGGGCAGATAAGAAAAACAACCAAGCCTGCAACACAAAACACAACAACAACAAGATTGCCAACTTTCAAAACGTCGAATGACAACAACCACAAATCCATAAGAACAAAAAGCAAAATAAAAAAACAACACCACAAAAAGCACCCGTACCTCCAAAATGAGGCCGGGACCAACCAAAGCAGGAGCATTCCCCTCGTCCATCGTCTCTGGATAAACGATGGCGTGCAGGTAGCGAGTGAACTGGGCCAAAGCAGGCATCACACAGCCGTACTGACCCACGGCATCTGAGTCAGCAAGCAACAGAAATACTTTGGTCGAAAAGCGCTCACCCTTGTTACCAAAGTATGTAGTACCCAAAAAGTATCACAACCACAACCGCGCCTCCTCCGCATCAGCTTGAGCCTCTGCCTCTGGACTCGCTAACGGTGCTGGAACAAACCCGGACACCCTAACCTTGAAGTGATCTCTCACATAAGAGTTCGCTATCAAGAAAGAGGTAAAGTCAGTCGGCAGAGCTAAAACATTACCGATAAAACCCGTGATCACGACAGAAGACACCCTAATCGAAGCCCCGTGAATCTCGTGACAAGCAGCAACCAGCAGGCGCATGGCCGACCTCTCTATGAACGCCCTTGATAGGCTAGTCGTGCACCTATGCAAAGATAATTTCCCTAGACACAAATTAATGTAGCAATAGGGGTCGAACACAAGGAAATGGGAATTACGTCGTGAATTGCTATGGGTAGATTCTTATCAAGGTCAATTTCGATTTTGATTTGATAGGTTTGTTTGATGATTTATAAAAATTATGATGTAAATTATATAATTAAAAGGGAGTCTAAAGGGTTCGGGTAACACATGCAAAGTTAAACATATGATTATGATAAATTCGGTGCTAATAATTTTGTCAATTGTTTAGGCTTAGAGATACCCACCTTACGGCATTAGTATCAACCATAGACCGGGTCCTAGAAAAACTCTCGCCCATGACTAGGTCATCCTACTACACATGCTTAGTCTAATTCAATTCCGTACCTCTCGACTTTAGAAAGAATGAACAAACTTAATCTACAATTACGGCCGATAATCAAAGATTAAATGTGACAATGGAAACATGTGATAGAAACAATTAAACAATATTATTATCGACCTATTTAAACATGTTATATATTTGATTTTGCATGGCTCCCCTAGCCTTTAGACTAGGAAATTTAGCTACTCATAATAAAATATAAATTGCAAACTATATTATAAGAAATGTTAACATGGTCTTGTGATTTGTGAAAACTAAATTAGATAACATGTGCTATAAGTAATGCTAATAAAATGTAGATGAAGTATTGATAATAAACTATGCATAAACTAAATGCGAGTGTAAAATTATGAACTAGAAATGAAATACCTTAATAGACAAGAACTTGTATGGAAGAAACAATTTAAAACCAAATGCTTGAATATCAAATGCTTGAACAATAACTTGTAGTACAAAGTGTTGAAAGATTAAACTAAAGGAAAACTTAACAATTTGTAAACTAAAATGAGAAAACTAATGAGAGAGATTATAATGCTTAAGGCTATGTAAGGAATTGAGACGTGAAAAATGAGATACCCTAAGGCTTCGAATGTAATACTACGTATTTATGAGTCTCGGGGTACTCTATCGAGTAGGCCTTACTCTGTCGAGTAAAAGTGAGTTGCAGTTTAAAATAGTTTCTGACCTGTTGGGTACTCGATCGAGTAACGTGGATACTCGATCGAGTAAGGGGGCACTCGATTGAGTACCTTAGCTACTCGACCGAGTAGCCGGTTTACAGGGGATGATTTCTCGGGTTTTGTTAATAATGCGATTAAGTATATATTACTTCCGTCACTATTCTTTAAACACTTTTTAAAACCTAATTACTGTGAAAAGAGAAATCAAACTACGTCATTCGCTTTAATCGCATTGTTGGCAAATACCGGAGCTTGGAAGGTCGGATTTTACCTTTCTTGATACCTTTGTGATCTTTGCGTCGAGGGTAAGACCTACGTACCATTTTTATAATGTTTCGTTAAGTTTCGTTAAACCCTAATTTTGGGATTGGGGGTTTTCTATGTTTTTGTTGATGTGGTAGTGATTGTATGATTATGTGTATAGGAGAAGGGTTCGTAGAGGAAAGGTTTTGAGACAGCTGCTAGATCGTCTGATGTTTGTGTTGCATTCCAGGTAGGGTTTCCCTACTCAGTAGTATTTACATAATGTGTGGTGATTGTGCTGTAGTTAGTGATTGTTGACTGATTCAGACGGTTGTTGATATTGTATTATGATTGTGATTGTTGTCTCTGGTTCTCGAGATGCGTTCTCGGCTGAGTGGAGTCACTTGCGGGAGTGGCTTCACGCCCTAATTTCGTCCTTCATGGAACCCGCCACGAAAGGGGATGTGCACATTAATGGGACAGGGTTATCGCTCGGTATTATGAGCGGGGATTTGGTGGGTACGGCTGCGGTCCCCACGCGGGTAATGGGTCTAGTGGACGATCGGTAACGGAGATTGATTGGTGTGGTTGATTGTGTGTGACTGTTTGAGTTGTGTTGTTTCTTTATCGTTGGTTATATAAATTGTGTGATTAGATCGACCCGTTTAATGTTTTAAAAACTGTGGTGATCCATTCGGGGGTGGTGAGCAGTTATTGAGCAGGTATGATATGACGCGTATGGGATAGCTGGGATGAGTCATCACGTGGCAGTTAGAAGTCTTCCGCTGTGTCAGACGGTGTTTTGTAGCTTTGATAGTTTTAGCAGTAGACCGTCTGAGAACCTTGTATTTCAGTTTATCAGTTTTGGTTTTGATCATGTAATCACTTAAACTATGTTTACTTTTAAAGTACGTTTCTTTATTGTCTTATGATTATCATTGCCTCGGGTAACCGAGATGGTATCACTTCCATGCCTTAAGTGGTCCTAGTAAGGCAGTTGGAGTATGGGGGTGTTACAAAATGGTATCAGAGCGACGATCCTGAAACCTGTAACCAATGAATCCAATGAACATAGGGAGTCAATTAAAATGAACCCGGGGTAGAAGTTGTAGGAGCTAATGAAAAGACTTGGGAGACGTCCTAAAGTCGCGAACTCGCCCTACAATTTTGAACCGGTCACCATGGGATATGAGTCGGGATCGCTATGTGTTTATCTTGTGAATTGTGTATCAATATAGTGATGTGTTACATGAATCAGTGGGTGTACGTATGGCGGATAATGGGGAATGTGTAGAAAAGATGGTGATGATGTGATTTCGTATGTTGTTGATTGAAAGCATGTTGCATGATAGATGGTTTACAATGTTGGTTGGAATTGTTAGAAAAGTGTATGAGAATGATGAGTAATGTGGTGGAAAAAGGAAGTAATTTATATGTGATATGATTATTTATAATTTTGTTTGTGTAATTTTATAAAATGATTTCTTATACATGTCTACTATTGTTCATATGTATATGTTGTACGAACAATGTGGTGGAAATGGATGAATTGATTGGAAAAGATGGAGTGGCAATTGCACGAGAATATGAATTTTGTGATTATGAATATGTTTAGGTGACGAAGTGTATTTATAATATTGTTGTATTAGTAACATGGAAACAGGATTTGTAATGTATGAGTATGTTTTGTTTACGAAAAGTGATAGAATAAAAGCATGTGGGTAAGTCATGATTGGCAAGTTAAATAAATTATTTGCATGATGAATGTTGTTGCTTTGCTTTTGAAAATAGTAACATGTGATTGGGACTACTGGTTTTATGAGTATTGGGTTGTTTTTGTTTACCATGTTGTCGTTTAAGTTGTTTGGAGGTAAAATTAAGTTGTTATGTTTTTCGATTATAAAGAGATTGTCTTTAAACTGTTATAACTTGATATGTATAAATGATTTTAATGTGATTCCAATAGGAGGTGATAGCTTGTTCTCTTACGATTCTAACGATAGGTCACACGCCCAAAACGACCAAGAAATGAGTGAGTTATGGTTGTTTTACGAAAAACCGGACAAAGGTCTTTGAGAAATGCGTAGGTACTCGATCGAGTAGCCTTGGTACTCGATCGAGTAGGCGGCACTCGATCGAGTACGTTAGTTACTCGATCGAGTAGCCCTAGTGATTTGTTTTACATGCTTATGATCTTCACCTACTCGATCGAGTAAGTCCTTACTCGATCGAGTTGCCTGTACTCGATCTAGTGACCCCTATTTTGGGTCATATGCCTATCTTTTAACTTCGTTGCATATTATGTTTAATTCAAAGGTGTTATTTTGCTTCTTTATACATTGTTTTACATGTATTTTGGTCTTGACGCGTAAGTTACCCAATCTTGTGGTGTAGTGAGTGACACCTGTGGTGAGTATGAATTCGGTGGGAGGACATGAGGTATATGTGGTTGCGATAGATAGTGGAAAAAGAAAAGGAAGATCGTTATAGCTTAATTAAGACATAGAGCATGTTTTCTGAGATGAGATGAGATGAGTGATATGATTGTGTATTGAGTAACGTAAAAGTAAGTGAATATGGGTAAGGGATGATGTGAGTCTAAGGAACGTGAGAATAAAAGGATTGAGAGTAAGGATGTGGATAGTGGCAACATGAGATGTGTAAAGAATTATGAAGGGAGATGGTTAGGAGTCGTGTGGGTTAAGAATATACATAGTGAAAGTTCGTTTTAAAGGGGTTGAGAAGAGTGATGGTATATAGTGAACTTTGTGGAGACATGTCGCGAGGTGGATTTGTAGACAGTGAGTGAGTTTGGGAGATTTGGTATATTAAGAGGTGAAACTATTGTGGGATTTCCTTGGACAATTAGCGGTATCAAAGGAATTTTGATTTATAGAGATGTAAAAAGGGAGATGCAATTGTTGAACATTAAACGTTGATTTTATGGATAGATTAGTGGCAAGTGTGAGTGATAGCAGTATAAGAGAAGATCCACGATAAGAAAGAGTGAGATGATATCGATATAAAATAATGAGATGTGAGTCTTGGAGCAATGGGAAAGTAACCGGAACACTAAAGAGTTAGGTAGAAGTGATAAGGAGTTGAATAGTTAATTGATTTTGTCAAGTGTAAAAGAAAAGAATGAGGGGAGTAAAACTAGGAAAATGTTGACCGGAGTTATGTGACATAAAAGTAAGGAGTCGTCGAGATGTATGATACTATCATGAGTAAGTAAATTAATGGTTATACAGAAGTTTCAGGACAACATGATTAATCATGAGTTTCGAGGAATTAAGGGAGTAAGAAGTTGGTAGAATATCTGCATGATATGAGATTTTGGTGGTGAGTCGGGTGACTATACAATTAAGGATAGTATTGGGAAGAATGTTGAGGTAATGTTGTCGATGGATTTGATGTTCGTTATTTGGGATGTTAACCACAGATAGGAAAGAAATCGTGATGTTTAGAGATGAGTGTAAGAGGTTTGATGCTCGGACAGTGGTAGTGTTATGGTTTGTGACTAGTGGTTAAGGGTGATGGTATATTAGAAAGGTAGCAATTCTAATGAGGTTGATTTGTTAGAGGCCGGATTTATATGTATGGTTGTAAGGAAGTATAAGATGTGGTCAGATGAGGCGGGTGCTAATAGTTGAATAGTAATGGTATGGTTATACTTGGCATGAGGTGATGGTTATGCGAATGGGGGAATATGTTATGAGGGGCATATGAGTTAAACTCGGGCGACAGGTAACCTTTATCGAGTGGTAACTTACGTGATCAGGACTGACTAGGTGGATGTGATTACGGGTCTGTGATGTGTATAAATGTTTGTGCGAGGTTCTGACCTCACGGGAAGTGGTATGGTGTGATAGTTATAAAGTCGTTATCCGAATGTTTCGTGATATATGTTGGACACGGTAATTTAATTGAATGATATTCAAAAAGTAATCATTTGATTGATCTGGCATGACTGGTTATACTTGTATGTATTCATGATATATGTTATTCCGTGATGTGGTAAGGGGATGATGTTCATGAGGTTATTATCTGTTTAATTCATATAATATATTGCTTTGTGATTTAGTAAAGTGGATTTGAGTAAGTTTTTCTTGTCCGAGAAGTTATGTTGAGTTAGTGCTTATGGGATAGTGTAAGTTGTGATGACTATCGATGTGGTTGTGGTGCCTCGGGTGGTAATCCGGCCACGGTATTTAGTGTTGTGATGCGGGTATTTTCGCACTGCGGTGTGGCTGTTGGTGGCGGTGTTGCGATGCCTTCACCGGTTGTGGTGGAGTAGGCGGGATGTTTATGATTCGAGTTTCAAAAGTACATACCAGTTACACATAAATTGTTGTTTTGTCTGATGTGGCTTCTTGTGAGTTTCAGTTTGTACAGATAGACAGTTGTTTTGTTTATTGATGTTTCTTACCAGTTAAGTTTTGGAATGAGGGTAGAGTATGATATGAAAGAGAGTTGTAGATGTTTTCGTTGTTGTCATGGTATAGTGACATTCTGTTGATGAGACATAGTTGTGAGAAGTTGTTACAGTAATTTTGATCTTGTTTTAAGATGAGGCATCAGTAGTCATAGTCATGGCAAGTGATTCGTGGAACATGTGTTGTAATGATCTGAAAGCGACAGGTGGTTCATAATCTTTTGTTGAGATAGTGAGTGCAGGGTATTGGGATTTGGTGTCATGTTAAGTTATGTATGAGTTTTGTGGTAATGAAAGAAAAGAACTTGAGGAGCTAGTGTGAGTGTACGTAACAAGTGTGGATCGTGAGTTATGCTTTTGACGATGGGAGTTTTATATAGTTTATATAGAGAGGTATGTCGTATTGCGGTAATGGGGAAAAGTTGAAGTTTTGGGTTAAGCTAAAGATTTTGAGGTACAGTTTAGGGGTGTGACGAGTGAATTGAAGTATGAGAATTGTTTAAGTAAGAGAGCCTTGGATATATGCATGGCGAGTGCTTAGAGTATAGGTGGTTATCTATGACATGTGATGGTGATGAGAATAATGAGAAGATATAACTAAGGATATAGTATTAGTGAGTTACGAGGACGTAACATTTATCTTAAGAGGAGTAGGATGCGATAAAAGAGATTTTGATAGTTGTGCATATGGTAGTATATTCACAGTAGAGTGTTGGTGTAGCATAAATAATGAAGTTGTATATTTTGTGGTTGATGTTGTTAAAAGGCCATGGTCGTGCTTGTAGTAGTGTGATGCTTAGGAGTGTGAGAATATTTCACTAGTGTTGACAGTTGGATGATGAGGTTATGAGTGTGAGTAAATTTCGAGGACGAAGTTCCTTTTAAGGGTGGTAGAATATAACATTCCGTTTGATGTCTATGAGTGTCTTGATTTTGGATTTGGTAGTGGATGATATATTATGGAGCTAGCAGCGTTAGAGGATGGTAGTTGGTAGTGTATGGAGTTAGTGTCAGGAGAGTTTATGATGTAGTTGATACGACATCGTGAGCGATGTGGGGAGGTAGGAATAGTTGGTGGAGTTGGTGTTAAGGGTTCATGGTTTCATGTTTTATAAGTTGGGGTTTTGTTTTGAGTTCTTAGTAGCTTTGTTGCGTCTTGACCAAGTTAGTATGTTTGTTTTTATGTATGGGGTTGAACTTCGGGGACGAAGTTCTTTTTAAGGAGGGAAGACTGTAATACTACGTATTTATGAGTCTCGGGGTACTTTATCGAGTAGGCCTTACTCTGCCGAGTAAGGATGAGTTGCAGTTTAAAATAGTTTCTGACCTGTTGGGTACTCGATCGAGTAACGTGGATACTCGATCGAGTAAGGGGGCACTCGATCGAGTACCTTAGCTACTCGATCGAGAGTAGGTTTCTGGGGATGATTTCTCGGGTTTTGTTAATAATGCGATTAAGTATATATTACTTCCGTCACTATTCTTTAAACACTTTTTAAAACCTAATTACTGTGAAAAGAGAAATCAAACTACGGCATTCGCTTTAATCGCATTGTTGGCAAATCCCGGAGCTTGGAAGGTCGGATTTTACCTTTCTTGATACCTTTGTGATCCTTGCGTCGAGGGTAAGACCTACGTACCGTTTTTATAATGCTTCGTTAAGTTTCGTTAAACCCTAATTTTGGGATTGGGGGTTTTCTATGTTTATGTTGATGTGGTAGTGATTGTATGATTATGTGTATAGGAGAAGGGTTCGTAGAGGAAAGGTTTTGAGACAACTGCTAGATCGTCTGATGTTTGTGTTGCATTCCAGGTAGGGTTTCCCTACTCAGTAGTATTTACATAATGTGTGGTGATTGTCTTTGTAGTTAGTGATTGTTGATCGATTCAGACGGTTGTTGATATTGTATTGTGATTGTGATTGTTGTCTCTGGTTCTCGAGATGCGTTCTTGGCTGAGTGGAGTCACTTGCGGGAGTGGCTTCACGCCCTAGTTTCGCCCTTCGTGGAACCCGCCACGGAAGGGGATGTGCACATTAATGGGACAGGGTTATCGCTCGGTATTATGAGCGGGGATTTGGTGGGTACGGTGCGGTCCCCCATCTGGCGAGTGGCTGGTCCGGTGGACAATCGGTGACGAGATTAATTGGTGTGGGTGATTGTGTGACTGTTTGAGTTGTGTTGTTTTCGTCTCGTTGGTTATATAAATTGTGTGATTAGTACCGACAACGTTTAATGTTTTAAAAGCGTGGTGATCCATTCGGGGTGGTGAGCGATTATTGAGCGAGTATAATATGACGCGTATGGGATAGCGGGATGAGTCATCACGTGGCGATTAGAAGTCTTCCGTGTCGACGGTGTTTTGTAGCTTTGATAGTTTTAGCGAGACCGTCCGAGAACCTTGTATTTCAGTTTATCAGTTTTGGTTTTGATCATGTAATCACTTAAACTATGTTTACTTTTAAAGTACGTTTCTTTATTGTCTTATGATTATCATTGCCTCGGGTAACCGAGATGGTAGCACTTCCATGTCTTAAGTGGTCATAGTAAGGCACTTGGAGTATGGGGGTGTTACATCGAAAGCCTCTCCTATTTATAGGACAGGAAGAACAAACGTAAGCATTCATGAAGCATGCAGCCCCGATCGGGGTCGTGTGTTTCTTGGTTGTTTGCCTTAATTCTCCTCTTAAATACTTGGAGAATCCTACGTAGGTGATTAATTGTGTGATTAATCACATGGTTAATGCTTTCATTTGGCATCTTAAGAACTTTGGAATCCCATGTTTTCCCTTTGACTTTTAACTTGTAATTTGGGCTTGACTTGGATATTTGATCACACTTGCATTTTGCTAATTGATCCAACAAATTACTATGCAAAACCCATGCAACTTGAAGTACAAAGTTTATGCAACATCCAATCCTTAGTCCATTTGGTTTTCTTTCCTCTTAGCTTGCAATTTTTCGCAACTTTGTAGTATTTTAGCTCCAAAAAGCTTATTCCCTACAAAATATGTCAAAACATCCAAAACAACTAGAAATGCAAATATTAGCTATAAAACACTTAAGATAAGTGCTAAAGACATGTAAAATCAAGCTAATATGGGGGGGGGGGGGGGTAAAATGTATAAAATAGGCACTTATCAAACTCCCCAAAGCTAAATCCTTGATTGTCCTCAAGCAAGAAACCAAATCCCATCAATTGCAATATCCAAACAAGCTAAGCATAATGATTTAAAACCCCGAAACAACATGGGCAAGGAATAAAGCAAACATGGATGAGATTTACACGACGGCGTAACATAGAAAACTTTGAAATGAACCTTTAAGCTCTTGCATGATCTTGTGACTTATGGACTCTCACGGGACACTCAAACTCTTTTATATGTGAAAGGACAATTTTGTGAATGAACACTCAACTATCCTCAACTTATAACAATGTGCCAGCAATCTAATATGGTAAACATGTCAAAACTAGCAAGAAAAGATAATCAAATGTAAGCATGAT
This sequence comes from Silene latifolia, assembly GCF_048544455.1. Taxonomy (NCBI): domain Eukaryota; kingdom Viridiplantae; phylum Streptophyta; class Magnoliopsida; order Caryophyllales; family Caryophyllaceae; genus Silene; species Silene latifolia. The sequence goes on along the minus strand of NC_133538.1, from coordinate 437,547,163 downwards.
AAAGAAGCCAAATGGGTAGGAAGAAGGCAAATAAACTTGGGTAAGAAAGGAGAACAAAAGATTTATGGTAATGTGGAGCTAAGTCAACCTAGCAACTACCAAAATGCAAGGATGCTCAATCCCAATTCTAACCCAATTTTGTAATTCAAACCGTAAGAAAATTCTCCAAAATAATATGAATAATGCTTGAGAATTTCTCACATCTTTTCTTCTTCTCTTTTTTTCGTTTTCTTTTTAATGCATACTTCTTTTTTTCATGCTTTTTCTTTCTTCATTTTTTCATTTTTTCATTTTTTCATTTTTTCATTTTTTTCAACTTTTTTCATTCATTTTTTTTTTTGAGCATTAAGACCAAGCTCACATGACTTCAAACAATAAACCATATCCCAATGAGCACCCAAACACTATCCAACTAAGCTACTAGCTCAACAAGGGTAGGCAATTTCAATGATGTAGCTAAGGATAAATTTTGTGAAGGGGTCAAAAAGGCTAAAATATCATGTGAATGGCTCCAAAATGCTATAACAAATGAATGCATGCTTACCAAGAAATGACCTGAGAACCGTACTTGTGCGTTTTGATGAAACACACATTATAAGGAGACACCTACACTCACCTAAGAGAGAGTGGATATGGATGCATTGGCCAAAAAGATGCTCTACTTTACCTTTTGTAGCTTGCCACTAGTCAAGATCAAGCCTATTTGGTTCATTCTCTATCTCCCACCTACTATGTCAAGACATCCCCATGTAGCTAATATCCCATAATTAAAGAATAAATCATTAGCAACAAGCCATTATTAGGATAAGCAAAGAGGAAAGTAGGCTACAAGCAAGCACAAAGCAAAAATTTCTTTCAAAATTTTTCAAATTTTCTACACTACATGCAAACTACACTATATGCAAATGCAATCTCCCCCCCCCCCCCCACAAGCTAAACATCACATTGTCCTCAATGTGCCAACAATTCAAATTACCCAATCAAACCATAAAAATGGCTCAAAGTACAAAACAAGAAGGACTAGAGGTTATGTTTAATGGGTTGCAAGATCTAAACTAATATGCAAAACAATGAAAAACTTACTCAACTTGCTAGCCCCCCCCCCAGCTAGCATGAATTCGAGGGATTTCTTCATCAATCAACTAAGAAAAGGGACAAAAATTGAACCCCTTCCTCCCTTTTTTCTTCTTCTTACCACTACCACTTGATTCACCTTGGTGGCCACTTCCACTTGAATAATCTTCTTGAAGAGGAGTGACATACTCACCAGTATCTTGGCCACTACCAAGACCATCACCATAGCTACTAATCCCACCATATCCACCATAGCCACCATATCCACCATAGCGTCCTTGTAAAGCCTCAACACCATAATCCGAACCACAAAAATCCGGACCGGGTTCATATGTAGCAAATGGACCTGCATCATCGTTAGAAGGGGGAGGGGGAATAGGGGAAGGAGGAGGAAATCCACCCGGAGGATAAGTATAGAATGAAGGGTGTGGCCCCTCGGGTTGGACAACTCCTTGCCTAGCAAAATGATCATAAATAGGATGCAGTGCAAGTCGTTGGTCATCACGAATTTGATTTACACCTAAGTTCATTTCCCGCATCATATTCATCATTTATATGCTAGAGGGTGACTCAATGCTAGAGGTGGAGTGACGTGCTTGAGAGGATTGACCTCCCGCACGCCTCTCAATGGTGGTAGGCGTCTCACCTCTTATGTCTAAATGGTAGGTAGGTCCAGTAAAGGGGTCACTTCCACGATGAGGCTTAGTGTGAACCAAAGCCTTAATTTCTTTCTTTTCTTCAGGTAGACTAATGGAGTCTTGCCTACCTATCTTCCAAACCATGTTAGGGTAAGCATCCCTAAACCAATTACAAGAAAGAAAATATTCATAATCAAGCCCAACTCCCTTTTCCCTAGACTCAAGCAATGGTCTCAAATAATTGGTATTCTCTTGGTTAAACCTACATAAGTGGTGTGCAATCTTAGTGACCAAACCTCCTAAGATAATACAACTATTCTTGACATTACATTGTTTGGTCAAGTGAACCGCAAAGTGGTAGGGGATATTGATTCCCCACTTCTCATCACCATTAACATTCAAGAAAGCACCCAAAATCTCTACCTCAATCTCGTTTCATTTCTCCCAAAAAGGTCCATCCCATAAACCTTTGCCAAATCCTTATGTCGGGGTAATGAATAAATTGATGAGGGGTATGATCCCAACCCGGAAAGGGCAAGTGAGAAATGGCATTCCAAGTCAAAACGGGGTTATAATCATCGGGTGATTCAGTGGGTAAGTCCTTGTGAGGCAATTGAAAGATAGTGGCAAAGTCCGCTAAGTCCATCCTATGGTCTTCGTTAAACAAGCGAAAGGTAACAAAAACAATAAAACCAGGTTTCCTAGACCTATGAAACTCGAAAGAGCTCAAGAACTCAAGGGTGAGATCGGGAAAGGTCTTATAATTCATTGTGTAACAATGTTTCATACCAAGATTTTTAAACAAAGCTTTCACATTTTTCTCAATTCCAAGATTTTTAAACAAAGCTTGGTTGATAAATTTTGTTGGTTTCATACCTTTGCTCTTCAAGATGACCCAATTGTTGTATTGAGCTTGTGAATTGAAGATCACACCCGGAAAATCCGGGTCATGCGACTTTGGGACTTCTTCCATTTGCACATCCTCCGCAGCATGGGAGGATTCCGCCTCACCTCTCCTTCTCTTAGAAGCACCTTGGTAGGAGGTCTTCTTGGTGCCATTTTTCTGAAAATTAAGACAAAAATTCATCTTAAGGCAAACCAAAATTCATCCTAATAGGCATAATAGTATGAATTAGTGAACTAATTCACACTACAAACATGTAATAAGCATTCTACAACCAATTTATAGCTCTAAAAAGCACAAAATCGAATTCCCCCAAATTGAGTTAGGCTTTTCATAATCCAATTAATTGATTGAAATGGATGAATGAAAAGAGAAAAGAGAAGAAAACTTACCAATTGATGTTAATGGGTGATTGAATCTTGCAAATCAATGAAGAAATTGATGTTTCCTTGTGATTTTAGGTGGAGTATTGAAGAAAATAACGGAGATAGAGAAGAGGAGAGTACTGTCGGGTTTGTAAGTGAATGATAGAAATATTTTTTTTTACTTACCCGTAAAAAGCAGTGAACAGTAACCACAGAACCACGACCCCGATCGGGGTTGACTGCTAAATCCCGTGTTTGACTTGCTTGCCTATGGATTTTAATTCTATTCTCTTTTTTCGAAAACCACGTCCCCGAACGGGGTTCTTGCATGGGGATGCGTATCGAATTCAGTCCAAATTTTCCTTTCTTCATTTTTACCTAAAAATCACAAAAAGAAACATCTTTTCACTTCCAAAATTGTCCGTCAATTTTATGTAATTTAATTAACCCGTATCGTATACAATCAATTAAATAATCAATTAAGAGTGTTACCCTTTAGGTATGACCTAAGGGGATCAACTGATCACCACCGTTGCACGACAGTAATGTCAAACTCTAGTCAGCTAATCATTACCGATATGTGTGGACCAGTTGACAGTAAAATATTACTTCCCAATTGTATTCTTAAAATGAGACTTAAACATGTGATCATCATGATCGACAGTTGGGATCGCATTATTGTCGGATGACACACATTCCAACAATCTCCCACTTGTCCTCGACAAGTGTGCGTCACCAATTCTCTTGTCCTATTACTATCTCCCACTCAATGCAAGGTGTCTTTCAGGTCGTACTTGCAAGTGATCATATCGAGAGTGGTTCCTCGATCTGGAGAATAACTGATTGACCGGATTTATCTACCATAGATATCATCCGAGCGTGGCCACGCATTTCCAGTTCATTACTCCTCGAGTGGCCCTGAGATATTGTTATTACCCTGACAAGGGGTGGACAATTCCTATCGCACTTATTCCCTTCGACTAGCCACAACAATCATAACCCAAAATATGCCCATTTGACCCCATTTACGAAGGTCGTAGTAACACAAATCAAAGTTAATCTGAAACTGTGCCATCTTAGGCGAATAGTCTTTAGTCAAAAGAATCGACTCATTAGAATACTATAGTAGCTCTCGCCACGACCAGGCTATATAAATTTGCCAGAACTCTATAAGCGGTCATAAGGCCCTAAAAGGTGTTCTAACATGCATGCTATGTGATCGACTAGTCATCACACATGACTCCATGGCACTTGAACTTGCCATCAATCGCATCACATTCTAGTTACTTCGAGACGTCACCTCATGTAAGTAACTATGGGCGAATACAATGCTAATCCGTGTTCACTTTAACGGGGTTCAATTGTCTCTACAACCCGTTTGGATGTAACAAAGTATAAGGTGAGTTAATAATAACTCAAACGACAAACGTCGACATCACATTCGGGTAGTCAATACCATATTACAACCTTGTGATGTATATCGAAAGTGTGTAAACACTAGTTGATTGCAATAGAAGTTTAACAAACCAAGTGTCCATGTGTTCAAACTTCTTATATTGCATTTTCCTTTATATTCATGTTATCTTTCATAGCATGCACCTTACCAAGTACACATATAGGTTCCCAACCTTGGTTTGGGTTCTTTATCTTGAAAGAACTTCCTAGTTGTTTATCACATAACCAACGAATTTGTGGTGGATAATATAACTTGCACTGATCAAGTGTTCTACCATTTTGCAATGTACTAGGTATACGTTTTGCAGGGTCTTGCAACAATTGTCAAGATGATTAGCCTACCACTTCTCATAAGTCCTAGCATATTAGAATATATCAGTTTTGAGTAACTTCTTACTTCAACTAAGTACTTTTCAAAGCTTCTTATTTCTCTTTTTAGCTTGAATAGCTTAGGATTTTCATAAATCCTTACGTGTGATCGAACTTCAATATGTGCAACCTCTTGTCACATAACAGAGTTTTATGTCCATCACTGGAATCGCTCATTAGTTCCCCTCGAGAATTCATGACGACTCTTCTATGGCTTGCCAATGATTCATCATGCTCTTATGCATATGATTCATAATTGGACATGTGCATGATTATTCTAATGGCGGAAACATTAGTAATTAACAATCATGTGATCAACCATTCTTAGGTTCAATGAACGACCATGACTGCGAATGACAATTCCATTTTCATTGACATGAATAACCTACGTTTCTCGTTGATTCGATGTGTATATCTCAATACCTATCCAACATCTCATGATGTGATTGGATTCATCATAGTCCATATTCATCCAGAATTGAAAACTCAAATACTTCTTTGTGAGAGATAGTATTAGCTCGTCATTCTCAATGAGTAATGAGTTATAAATTTTTACAAGATGATTGTTCCCACTAAATTCCATGTCTTCACATGATAATTTCCAACTCCCACTTAATTCCACATGTCTCGCAATTGACTACTCAATCGAAACATTTCAAGAATTGAAATATATTTTGCTTTGCCAAGTTATTAAGATAAAACCATATATGTTCCCAGCATATCCTTTCAAAATACCTATTTTGAAAAGATTTCAATCTTAAACTTATGGAAAGAGATTTTAATCTCTTACTCATTCATTTTATAATGATGCGTAGCAATGTCATTATTTAAATGTGAATTTCATTTAATATACGTCCTTCTCAAAATACCCTTTTCTGGAAGGAGGTTTAACCATTTCATTTTCATAATGAGGTTAAGTAATGACACTAGCATGGTTAACAATTAATTTAGCTTTTGTAGATATCGGCATATCATCCTTTGCAACTTTTAGTCATAAATCACATTTATCTTTGAGGATGCAACTTTGTTTCATTTAGGCTTTTAAGTAAATATCAATATTAAAACTATTGGTCAAAAGTCGCTCATAAACTAGCCAAATCTCTTGTTAAGACATTACATTAGTCATTCTTCTTCCAAAACTTTCTTTTGGTCTCCTCGTGCAGTTATCTTGAGAACATATTCTTTTGATTACTTCACTTGGTCTCTTTTGTCATGTAGATTTCATCTATTCGAGACCATAGATCTCATCTATTCGTGTATACCACCTATACAAATCATTCTTTATTGCGTAGATATCATTTACACAAGTACACAAATTTTGCTTGGTGTTCTTTGTGTCTTCATTTTTCTCCCACTCTATCTTTAGAATGAATACACTAGAGATTCAAAGATAGCTTATGAGACAAATAATGATTTTGAAGTATAAGGAGGACTATGTCATAGGTTGACTAATAGTTTTAGATTTGATAAGTGTACTTGGTGATTGACATTTCTTTAAGAGAGTTCATCAACTCAATCATCACTTTTAATTGATCATACAAAAGCCTTAAGCTTGTGGACATATAATGAATCCCATCATTATAGTTGTCTATTAGATCACTTTAAGTGGATGATCATATGTTTCTATGTGCAAGCATATATAGACGAATTTTTAGAACAAGGAAAAATACGATAAAATGGGTGACTTGAGTTGCAAACCAAGCCACCATAATCCAAAATACAACAATTGTTTAGAAAGGATCAAAAATTTCCATGTCGAACACGGAAATCAAAAGGTTCTAAAAATACGAAACATAAATTAAAATAAGACAATAAAAAGCCAAGCTTCATGGAAGCTACTCCTAGCTTCTTGATGATTTCTCAAGCTTGCTTTTCCTTTCCCTTGTCCTTGCTTGGTGGAGGCCCTATTTACAATAAAAAGGGGATACATTATCACAACTTTGTATCACAATACCATAATTGAATTAGAAACATAAAAGAAAGGATAGTCAATTACCTACTGGAGTGATCTTTCCAGCTTTGATGTCACTAAGATACTTGGAACAATTTCTTTTCCAATGTCCAACACCATTACAATAATGGCATTTATCAAGAGGACCCTTCTTGATCTTGGAAGTGCTAGCTTCAAAAGTCTTAGCCTTGGTGAAAGTGGGAGCTTGCTTCTTACCCTTCTTCCCATTCTTCTTGAATTTCCCCTTGATCTTGGTGCTTATGTTAAGCACATCCTTAGGTGGGTTAACATTTAACCCCATGTCTCTTTCGGCTTGCACAAGTAACTTGTGCAACTCTTCAAGAGACACGTCCTTGTCTTGCATGTTAAAATTCACCCGGAAATGAACATATGCCTTGACTTTGGATAAGGAGTGTAGAATCCTATCTACAATGAGCTCTTTGGGGATTTCAACTTTTTGAATTTTCAAAGTCTCGACTAGCTCCATCAATTTGAGCACGTGAGGGCTAACCTTTTGGCCCTCCTTAAAGTCGAGATCAAAGAATGTCGCGGCCGCCTCATATTGGACGATCCTCGGAGTTTGTGAAAACATTGTCACAAGCTTGGAATAAATTTCATTAGCGGTGCCCATTTTAAAGGCTCTCCTTTGGAGATCCGCCTCCATCGCAAAGATCAACACATTTTTCATTGCGGCGGACTCCTTGTGGTAAGCTTCATATGCTTCCCTAGTAGCGGCACTCGACCTAGCATTAGGTTCGGGTGGAGAGGCCTCGGTGAGGTAACGAAGCTTGTCGTTACCTTGGGCGGCTAATTTGAGTTGGGCATCCCAATCGGAGATATTTGACCCATTCTTTTCAAGTTTACAACGATCCATGAAGGATCGGAGCCATGAAGTATTAGTGAGAGGTGTGGCGTTGGTGTTTGGAGTGGCCATTTGTTATGAGAAATAGATGTGATCTACAAAACGAGAATTGAAGGAATAAAACATATGTCGTTTTCAAAATAATAATAACACTCGTAAAAATTTAATTTAAACAAGTTTTATTGTATTTATCTAGTGACCTCTACCCAACTTTGATAAATGATTCCAAGACCCAAATTCATATTAACTTAGGCATCGGTAAAGCCGAAAACAACCCATATCAATATAACTCGATGGATTAACCTTTTAATCGATTCTACTTTTAGAAATCTTGGTCGATAAATTTACATTAAAATTTATCTTTAGCCCGAAACACATCAGGCAACCGTAGAGAATACATTCGTTGAGTTCAACCCAAATTTCGAATAAATGTGTCCATGATCCAAATTTACATCAACTTGGGCATCGGTAACGCCGAAAACAACCCGCATCTTTATAAATTCGGCGGGTAGACATTTATCTCCACTTCCCCTACATAACAAGGTTTGTACCCCGGTAAAGCCGAGTGCACTCCCTCACGAAATAGGTTTTCATGGTTTCTACTTTTTAGTAAGGCTATGTCTCAATTGTTTATTTTAGCGAGAGGTCATGTCAATTTATTATCTACCACGTTTTAAGTGAACTAAAGCGGTGAACTACGATAATTATAATTGACACGGTCGATAAACTCGATTAAAATGATGATGCATGTTTTAGTTATGGCGATTTAGCGATGCATGCGACATATAAATAAAATGCAAAGCATAAATTAAATCCTAGTATGGCCTTCCTAAAATAGTAAATCTAATAAACTATTACAAATTTGGAAACCAACTCCATTGGTCCCTTGAACTTCGGTTTTGGCACGCATCTCGAGGTAACACCGTCTTTAATGGATCGCCTTCTCGAGTGACACCGTCTTCAAGGTTCTCCGGAATAAATAAATTACATAACAAATTACATAATTTCCTATTATACATTTGTAATTAAAATAAAAATAAATCTATTAAATTACAAAACGGTGATACGAGATCACAATAAATTACAACCGAATTGATATTCCCATACATTTCGGGTAATACCAATTAAAAACTAAGGCCATACTAAGTAAAAATTACATAATTCAAAAATTACATAAAATAAAATTATGACAATCATAAATAAAATGCAGCATTATAATATGTATGAACATGCCCAATTTTATGCTAAATCGCCTTTAAGGAGCCAATATCGTATATTAAACGGTTTTTACGGATTTGCGTGATTCAACCTTTTAAAATCACAATAAATTACATAAAATCATATTTATGCACAAGTTAATTACCCTAAACAACTTAGGACTCAAAATTAGTCTCCACTAACATATTGACAATAATTAACTTATATTTCTTAAAATTGTCCATTAATGGACTCAAAATTACAATAAAATGCCATAAACTCCAAATAAATCATAAAAATTTCAAATAAATTTGAAATTTGAAATTTAAGCTCATGAACATTCTGGAAAAATACCATGACACTCATAATGTTCAAAAACTTAGGTTAAAATTTCGAATTTTATCGGGAAAAAACATTGTTGCGGTTTATCGGATTTATCAAATATTATCATAAAAATATGAGAAAAATTATATTTATTAACCTTTCAATTTTAGATCTGAAATAGGTAATAAAATGCAACATTGTGACGTTTTGCCTTAGTCATGAAGTATGTTTTAGCAATTATTCACTAATTAAAGTCACTATTTATGCTATTTTTCATCAAAAATTCATAAAACATGCATAAAGACTTCATTATAGCCTATTATTTTACAAACATCTTGTAAAATTGCATGTGACAACATACTAAATTTCTATGACCAGATTCGAAATATTTATCATATTAACCTATTTTATCATTTAAATTCGATTTTATCATGAAAAATCCATATTTCGAGCATAGTAACTCATAAAATTATGAACATTTACAGGTCATCTAAAAATAATATATGTGAAAACATATCCAAAAACCACTGGAAAAATCGAAGTTTAGCTAATTTTAGTCCAAAAATGACATTTTTATCATAAAATCAAATTTTTAATGCCATTATTATATAAAATGAACAATAAAAATCCATAAATTAACCAAAATATCCTAAATACATTTTAGGATCAGAAAATTTAATATGCATAATGGATTTCGTGATATATCATAATAAACACACATGTACAAGTTTTATATGTTAGTCGTATAACTCGGAAAAATTATAACCGATTTGCATGCAAACAACCTAAGGCTCATGATACCGCTTGTTAGAAAACAATATCTCATAATACTCAACATATTCTTATATGTTCCATTTAATTTAGTCATAAAATTAATTAGATCTTATGCATGCAAACATAAGTAAATATAGAGAAGAAATCGTCATTCTTACATTGGATATTTCGGATTATTGGGCACAAGTGAGTTCTCCTACTCACTTGTTCTTGAGCTCTCCTAATATGGATGAACAAAGGATTCAAGTATAGAATCCCTCCCAAGGAATAATACCCAAGATAACCTCTTAATAAAATTAATATTATTGATACTAGAACAATATTAATTTTAAATAAAATTGACCCAAAATATTATTTTTGGTCTCTTAATTTCGGTTAAGAGAAGGGAGAAGAAGAAGTGATTTTTATCTCTCTAAAAACTCTATATTTTAGATGATGGAATGAATGAATAATACACTAACTTTTCATGTAGTGTATAAGGTGAATAATTGAGAAAACCCTTTGGTCTCTTTCACTAGGAAAACCGGGTAGGGTGGGGTGGCTTTGGCCAATGCATGATAAAGGTGCTCTTCACAAAAACAACTAGGTTTGCATGGCTAGTAATTAGGTAAAATGATTATGTTTTCCACTTAATTAATCAACACAATATTTAGCCTAATATACCCACTATTTCGGTCCACTTAAGATAAAATGGATTCCATTTTATCTTTGTCGATTTGTCACATGTCACAAGTCATGTAAAATTGTTATGCATTTTTAACATATTAAAAATCAACGCATTAATAAAATACGTCATGTACAAAATCGACTTAGTAATTCATAATTACTTGTACCAAAATAATTTACCAATTATAAATCACAACATCCTATATTTATAATAAATTATTCATTCAAATGCAATTGTTTCTTTAAACAATAATTTCATCTGAGTAATAAAACAATTCGATCACTTAGACCGTATCTCATTTAATCAAATTATAATGAGATACGTAAATATTACTTCCAAAATTGTCCATCAATTTTAAGTAATTTAATTAACCCGTATCGTCATACGATCAATTAAATAATCAATTAAGAGTGTTACCTTTTAGGTATGACCGAAGGGGATCAACTGGTCACCACCGTCGCACGATAGTAATGTCAAACTCTAGTCAGCCAATCATTACTGATATGAGTGGACCAGTTGACAGTAAAATATTACTTCCCAATTGTATTCTTAAAATGAGACTTAAACATGTGATCATCATGATCGACAGTTGTGATCGCATTATTGTCGGAGGACACACATTTCAACAGATATATCTCCGGAATAGCCCATCGGAGCAATATTTGAACAAATGTGGATCATCCCATAGGAAGAACTTGGCATCATGTAAGAACTTCTTCCTTTGTTGATATGAAAGGTTGGGTGGCAACTCTCTTCCAACTAGGTAGTTGGCTATGTCGGCATACCAAGGAGTATTGGCTTCCAACATCATTAGAACATCATCGGCGAAGGATTCATCGATAGGTAACTCAATACCTCCATCATGGAACTTCAATCGGGATAGGTGATCGGCAACAACATTTTCGGGCCCCTTCTTATCTTTAATTTCAAGATCAAATTCTTGCAAGAGCAAGATCCATCTTATCAACCTTGGCTTAGCTTCTTGTTTGGCTAGGAGATGCTTCAATGCGACATGATCGGTATGAATAATGACTTTAGAACCGATCAAGTAAGAGCGAAATTTGTCTAAGGCATAGACAATGGCAAGTAGCTCTTTCTCCGTCGTGGCATAGTTAATTTGAGCCGCATCCAAGGTTTTGATAGCGTAGTAGATAGCATGGAGAACCTTGTCTTTTCTTTGTCCTAGCACGACACCTACCGTATAGTCACTTGCATCACACAGGAGCTCGAAAGGCAAGTTTCAATCCGGTGATTGGATGATATGTGTGGAAATCAAAGCCTTCTTGATCCTATTAAAAGACTCAAGATAATCGTTAGTAAACATAAAGGGAGCATCTTTTAAAAGAAGCTCCGTAAGGGGTTTTGCAATTTTTGAAAAATCTGTAATAAAATGGCAGTAGAAACCCGCATGGCCTAAGAAACTCCTTACACTCTTCACATTTACTAGTGGGGGTAGTTACTCAATAACTTGGACCTTAGCACGGTCCACCTCAATTCCTATTTCCGAAACAATATGACCAAGCACCACTCCTTTATTCACCATGAAGTGGCACTTTTCCCAATTCAACACCAATTCAACCTCTTCACAACGCTTTGAAACTTTGGACAAGTTAGTCAAACAAGCATCAAAAGAAGAACCATAGACACTAAAATCGTCCATAAACACCTCCATGATAGACTCAATGTAGTCGGAAAAGATGCTTATCATGCAACGTTGGAAAGTGGCGGGGGCATTACAAAGACCAAAAGGCATTCTACGGTAGGCAAATGTACCATAGGGACATGTAAACGTGGTCTTCTCTTGGTCATCCGGGTGAATGGGTATTTGAAAGAACCCGGAATAACCATCTAGGTAGCAAAAAATATTTGTGGCATGCCAACCTTTCCAACATTTGGTCAATAAAAGGTAATGGGTAGTGGTATTTCTTGGTGGCTAGATTTAGCCTCCTATAGTCAATGCACATTCTCCAATCCGTCACAATTCTAGTTGGAATTAGCTCATTTTTATCATTTTTGACTACGGTGGTTCCTCCTTTCTTAGGGACCACTTGGACCGGACTCACCCATTTACAATCGAAAATCGCATAGATAATTCCCGCATCTAACAATTTAAGCACTTCCTTTTTGACCACTTCTTGCATGTTAGGATTTAGTTGTCTTTGACCTTGGACACATGGTTTATGATCTTCCTCAAGATTAATTCGGTGCATGCAAAATTCGGGACTTATGCCTTTGAAATCATCAAGTTTATAACCAATGGCTTTCTTGTGAGACCTTAAGACATGAAGCAATTTAGCCAATTGACTCTCATCTAATTTAGCACTAACGATTACCGGACACATCCCCTCATCATCTAGAAAAGAATACATCAAATTGGAAGGAAGGGGCTTAAGCTCGGGTTTTTGTACCTCAAGATCTTGAGGCGTAGCAACTAAGCCTATAAACTGTGAGCTCTCCTCCAATAATAGCTCCTCTCCATCCAATTCTTGCTCCAAAGCATCAATCTCCTCATTTCCAATCTCACCGTCATCTGCCGTTGGACCTTATTCGTATAAGTTTTGATAATGACAAGTATTATGATTTGTAATATGCTATACACTTGTGCTTGTAAATGTTTGTTAAATGGTGCATATCTTAGCTGACAATTACCATGAAGACTAATTGTGGTTATAGCGTATGATGGAATTTTTATGGTGATATTGGAGCATGGTAATTGAGTTCGGTTATAGTTGTTTTGTCTATAACCAAAGAAGACTAAATCAAGCAAAAATATATATTATTTGATGGGAGCTCAAGATGAAGAGTTTCTAGATCAAGATGAAGAAAAGAACCTATGTTTGAAGATCTCATGAAGATTAGGGATATTGGATTTCATTCTATAAATGGTATGAACAAAATGATCTTTGAGAAAGTATGGTTATAGCTATTTCATCTCTAACCTTACCTATCAAAGCTCTTGGTTATAGTCATTTAACCTATAACCATGAACAACGTATAAGAGAGCACAATTTAAGCTTTAGATTCACTTATTATTTCGAAAATTAAAGTGATATTTATACTTTATCTTTTCTAGATGAAATTAATAATATAGATTATATTAATCCTACTGACTTATCATACAACTTATGAGTTGGTATGTAATCTAGGGTTTCTAATCATATTATCTTAGTTTTATAAAGTAAAACTAATTATTGTTAGGTTTTCAATTAGAGTGAAATGGATTATGGCCATATCACCTTCTAGTCGAAAATATCCTAGTAGTAATTAGGGTTTTTAAATAAGAAGTATTTTGTAGATAAAATAAAAGATCTAGCCTAGCCCACTTGAAGAGATTTCACGCCAAAGAGGCCGGCTAGGGTTTCGTTCTTCTTGACATAGTTTTAGGTTTATCTACTCCTATAAATACCAAAACATATCATTAGAAAAGTAAGACACTTATTTTGAGAAAAACCTTTGCAAAAATATTAAGCATATTTCGAATTCAATCTCTTAATATTTGCAAATTATTTTCGAAACCCTAATTGTGTCTAAAGCTAAAAATCGTGTGCCTCTCTTTAAGTCAATCATTCTAGTTCATCTCATTAATAAGATAATAGTACTCATTGTATTCATACTCGTTCATTAACGTGAACACTAGTAGAATCTAGTAGTACTTTCTTATTAACGTAAGATAGAAATCGAGTATTTAACGATACTCAAATTGAGTTACAACTATAGTTAGTTGTACGAGTTAGATTGATAATTTTGTAATCCGTAGAAAGGTACTAAAGTTATTAATCGAGAATAGTGGACGTAGGTTTCGACTTGTGAAACCGAACCACTTCAAAACTTCGTGTGTCTCCTTTATTTACGCATTTATTATTTCATTTTCGCACATACGATAAATTAATTAATCAAGTTTAGTTAATAAACTTCGAGTAATTAATAAAATATCAATAAATCCAAAAAGTGGGCAAGAGTTCTACATACTCAATTCCCCCCCCTCTTGAGTATATCTTTACATAGACTCTTCAATTGGTATCAGAGCCTCGTGCTCTTGATAGCCTAATAGCTAGGGGTTGATCTACTTTTTTGGTTCTTTATTTTTCCGCTACTATATACGTGTGAAATGGATTCCAAATACCTCAAATGTCCCGTCTTTGATGGGAAGAATTATGGTTTATGGAAAAACATGATGACACACTACATTAAAGGTATTGATTGGGAATGTTGGAGAATCGTTAAGAATGGTCCTATCAAAATTTTTGTAGGAACGACTGAAGGTCCTTCCTATGAGAAAAAAAGAAGAAGACTATATCGAGGCTGACTACAAGAAGGCAGAAAAAAATTCAAAAGCGATAAGTCTACTACAAAATGGTATGACTTCAACTGAATTCGATCGCTTTTCTTCTTGTACGACTACCAAGGAGATATGGGTTGGATTGGAATTAGCCTATGAAGGAACGTCCATTATTAAGAAAAATCGTATTGATCTTTTGATACAAACATACGAACTATTTTCTATGGAGCCTAATGAGACACTTGATAGCATGTCAACACGATTTTTAAGTATCATAAATGAACTAAAAATTCTAGGTCACACTTTTCCGACTGAAGACATAGCTAGAAAAGTTCTTAGAAGCTTAACAAAAAAATGGCGTCCTAAGGTCACTGTTATGGAGTAATGTCGTGACCTCAATAACCTCTCATATCAAGAACTCATTAGACCCCTAATGGCTCATGAACTCACTTTAAATGCGGATGAAGCAGAAACGAGCACTCGAAAGAGTATGGCGCTCGCAAGTGAAAACAATGAGTCTGATCTAGAGGATGAAACTGTGTTGTTTGCCAAACGTTTTAGAAAGAAAATTTTCAATTTTAAACAAAATAAAACGTTCAACAACAATAAGTCTTCTAACAAAAAGTCTTCTGATTCGAAAAATTCTTTTGCAAATAGAGGTTGCTTCAAGTGTGGTGATTCTGATCACATGATCAAAGATTGCCCGACATGGAAGAAAATAAAAGACAAAACCCAGAGAGACAAAACAAAGAAAGAATTCAAGCAAGTCATGATGGCTTCATGGTGGGGAGATCTAGATACAGAAGACGATGAGGAATCCGAAGATGAAGAAGTCGCAAATCTATGCTTAAGCAATATAAGTTTAGATATTGATAATGACTCAAGTTCAGAATTCTGTTTCATGGGAGAATCTGAATCTGATGAAGATGAAGATGAGGTAAGTTATCTTAAACTTAAGAAACAAGTTAAGAAATTATCCAAGAGTGCGTTAATTAAGTATTTTGAACAATCGTTGGATCATTGTCATGAACAAAGTCTTGAGTTAAAAGATTTAAAAGAGCAAATAATGGACATTGCTGAAGAAAATAAATTGCTTAAAGCAAAGGCCAAGAAATTGAAATCTAAAGCTACCGTTGATGATACTAAAGCTTTGAATTCAATGGCTAATAAGAAAAAGGCTCTTCAATCTAAGGTTATAGCTAATGAAGCTATAACCAAAGAGCAGAAACTCAACATTAAGCAGCTTCAAGCCAAGGTTATATCTAATGAAGCTATAACCACAGAATTGAAGAAACTTAATGAACTTCAAAGAACCGAGATTTCAGCCAAGAATGGTACAATCTCAGATCATAAAAAGGAAATTGATTTTCTTAATAAGCAACTAAATGAAAAGGAGATTAATCAAGTAAAAATCTCAAAACAATATGAAGAGAAAATTGCTAAATTAAAAAAGCAATTAAATAATCTCTGTGAAGGTAGTTCCTCTATAGAAATTAAGATTGATCATACAAAATCCAATGAAGAAATTCAATCTTTAAAAGAACTACTTCTTCATGCACGTAAGGTTCACGATAAATGGGAAGGAAGTACAAAGGTATTGAACTTCTTAACAGAACAATCCGATAACAATATGAAAATGGGATTAGGGCATGAATGCTATGGTCACAGGGATCATTCTAAATGCAAGGCTACTCCCTCAAATCGAGATTTTAGAAAACGAAAGTACGCTGATTTACCCGCGTATTTAATTTGTACTTACTGTGGCGATAAAAGGTCACATAAAGGTTAATTGTGTAAAACATGCACATGATATTCGTAAAAATGTCGAGACCCATAAAGCATGTGAGGTAATAGTTGAAGACGATTACTTTACCATTGATGAACCAAACGATAATGAAGAACGAAATAATGAGTTTCAATGGTTTTATGATATGAGTTTTGATTTTCAAAGCAAAAAGAATGTTCCTAAACAAAACACAAGTGAAACATCTAAAACTCAAACGAATTATGTTAAGAAGCCTAGATCTTATCATATAATGCCTCAAAAGAAAAAAATCGTTAGACAAGTTTGGGTTCGGAGAGACCTAGTGTATAGAGAAACTAACATCAAAGGACCCAACTTAGCGTGGGTACCTAAAAACTGCCTTTAAATTATTTTGCAGGTCGTGGTGAAAGAAAACAATGGTATCTCGACAGCGGATGCTCAAGACATATGACTGGAGACAAAAATCTATTTCTTTCACTCAAACCCTTTAATGGCGGCAAGGTTACCTTTGGAGATAATAAGAAAGGTAAAGTAGTAGGAATTAGCAAAATAGGTATTTCTCCTTCTCATGCAATTAGTGAAGTATACCTTGTAGAGGGTCTAAAACATAACTTACTAAGTATCTCACAATTATGTGATAAAGGCAACAAAGTCGTATTTCATTCATATGGTTGTCGAATCATAATTGAGGGAACTAGTAATGTTATCCTTGAAGGACAAAGAAAGAGAAATGTATACATGATTGATTTAAATGCTATTCCTACTAACTCTTTTACATGTATGAAAGTAACTTTAGATGATCCATGTTTATGGCATAAGAGGTTTGCACACATAAGTTTAACCATTTTAAACAAACTCAAAAGATGGGACTTGGTAGACGGATTACCCACAATCAAGTTCGATCAAGAGAGCTTATGTGACTCTTGTGCTCATTCTAAACATGTAAGATCATCTTTTAAGCCTAAAAGGGTGATTAGCACAAGCAATCCTTTGGAATTGGTGCACATGGATCTATGTGGAGCAATGAAAGTAAGAAGTAGAGGCGGATCAAGGTAGGTATTTGTTTTGGTAGATGATTACTCGGGGTACGTTTGGCCTATATTCTTAAGTTCTAAAGATGAGACTTTTGATGAATTTGTTTTACTAATGAAGCTTGCTCAAAACAAATATAAACACAATCTGGGTTCTATTCGTACGGATCATAGCACTGAATTTGATAACCAAGCATTTATTGAATATTGTAGGGAGAATGGTGTAGAACATAATTTTTCTGCATCACGAACCCCACAACAAAATGGTGTTGTTGAACGTATGAATAGAACACTGGAAGATATGGCACGAACCATGTTATTATGTAGTGGTTTGCCTAGAAGCTTTTGGGCAGAAGTTGTTAGTACTGCATGTTATGAACACAACCGTGCTATGATTAGACCAATCATTAAGAAAACTCCTTATGAATTACTCAGAGGACGTAAGCCAAATATATCACATTTTCATTGCTTTGGGAGCAAATGTTATGTCCATAATAATGGCAAAAATCGTTTAACTAAATTTGATCCTAGAAGCGATGAAGCAATATTTGTTGGTTACTGTAATCATAGCAAGGCATACAAAGTTTTCAACAAAATAACTCTATGTATAGAAGAAAGTGTACATGTTATTTTTGATGAAAATAATATGTTTGATAAGGCTGAACAGGATGAGGAAGAAGATATGAATAAACCTGACTTTCGTCTTTCTAGAGATGATCCTCCAGAGCTAGAAGAAGAAGAAAAAGAAATCGAAGGTACTAATGATGAATTAGGGAATCCTTCAAATGAGAAAAATGAGAGAACTGAAACAATAGTTGATGATACTATTGATTCTTCTCAAAAAGAAAAATTGGAATCTACGGTTATAACTAATGAAACTATAACCACAAATATAGATCTTACAGTTACACCTGAATCTACTATGACCCAAGGGTTGGATTCAGGGGGAACCACTTCTAACTCATTTGAAGAAGGAGAACCTAGTTCACATGATAATGCACCTGAAAATTCCAAAAAGTGGAAATACAAGGGATCACACCTTATGGAAAGTATACTTGGAAGTTTGGACTAAGGAGTTCAAACCCGAAGAAAATTGAACGACTTTTGCTCATTATACTCCTTCCTATCCACCATTGAACCTTCCAATATTAAAGAAGCTCTTGCAAAATCTGACTGGGTTATAGAAATGCAAGAGGAACTTTAACAATTTGAACGTAATAAAGTTTGGCATTTAGTACCAAGAACTAAAAATCGTTCAATTATTGGAACCAGTGGGTTTTCAGAAACAAATTGGATGATACAGGGATCATAGTTCGAAATAAATCAAGATTGGTGGTACAATGTTACAATCAACAAAAAGGATTCGACTATGATGAGACATTTGCTCTAGTGACAAGGCTAGAAGCAATTCGTCTCTTAATTGCCTTTGAAGAACATAAGAAGATGAAGTTATTTCAAATGGACGTTAAGACTACATTCCTTAACGGCTATCTAAATGAAGAGGTTTTTGTAGAGCAACCTCCTGCCTTTCTAGATCACAAGTTTCAAAATCATGTATACACGCTTGACAAAGCTTTATATGGTTTGAAACAAGCCCCAAGGGCTTGGTACGATAGAGTATCCAAATTTTTGCTTGAAAGTAATTTTAAAAGGGGGTCAATCGATAAAACCTTGTTTCTAAAGTCAGAAGGTTCTGATTTATTAGTTGTTCAAATTTATGTTGATGATATCATTTTTGGTTCAACTAATAATAAGCTTTGTAAGTATTTTTTAGATTTGATGACATCAGAATTTGAGATGAGCATGATGGGTGAGTTAAAGTTCTTTTTAAGACTTCAGATTCAACAAACAGATGAAGGTATCATGATACATCAACAAAAATACATCAAAGATTTAATCAAGAAATTTGGAATGCAAGATGCCAATCCCATGGATACTCCAATGGTTACTGATAAGAAACTAACCTTGGATAAAGATGGTAAGTGTGTGGATGAAACCACTTACCAAGGTATGATTGGCTCACTTCTCTATTTAACTGCAAGTTGTCCGGATATAATGTTTAGTGTATGTGTGTGTGCACGATTTCAGTCGTGTCCCAAAGAATCACATATGGTTGCAGTAAAAAGAATTTTAAGATATTTAATTGGTACAAAAAATTTGTATTTATGGTATCCACTCGAATGCAATTTCAATTTAATTGGATATTCAGACGCAGATTATGCAGGATGTTCTCTAGATAGGAAAAGTACGTCAGGATTCGCTACATTTGTTGGACCTTGTATTATAACATGTGGTTCAAAGAAACAAAATTCATTCGCCTTATCTACTGCTGAAGCCGAATATATTGCTGCCGGACTGATGTGTTCTCAATTGTTATGGCTTAAGCAACAATTATGTGATTATTGTGTAGATGTAGGATGTATTCCTATTTTATGTGATAATACGAGCGCTATTATTATATCTAAAAACCTCGCACAGCACTCTCGTACTAAACATATTGATATTAGACACCATTTTCTACGCGACCATGTTGAAAAAGGCAACATAAAACTGGAATTTTGTAGTACAGAAAATCAATGGGCGGATATTTTGAGAAAGGCTTTAGCTAGAAAACGTTTTGAGATTTTACGATTGGAAATTGGTTTAATCGGTGGTAGTTAAATTCGTCATACCTATTTTATTATCTCAAATGACTGACTAGAAATAGACAAGATTGTATGACTGTGTCCATATATTTTGTTGCAAGAATATTTATGTTAATTATCTTATTATATTACGTGAATTTTTTATCCTTGTGTATAATATATTTTTATCCATATGCAAACCATAAGATATCGTCAGAATATTTTCATGTTCCATCTTGACTGAAAAAAAATATATTCCTTTTATCTTGCATTTTATAGCTTGGTAAATCTCACAATATCTTACCATATCCTCCACAAAAGATTTACCTTATCACGTTTTTACCTAAATCTAGACTCTTCCACTCCTTTTTCCATATTTCCTTCTTAAATTAAAAAAAAAAACCAATTCTATACGGCACCTAGTCATTATAACCTACCAAAAGTCTTATTCATCAAATCACATAAAAGCCTTCACCTCCCTCATCTCACATCACCATCACTTTTCAAAAACCAAAACACTCTACCCTCACCTTCCTCTTTTCGGTCATCACCATCATCAACCATGAGACCCACAACCCGATCAAACACAAAGACACACTCATCCAAACCCACATGCAACACTCCCAATGCACCATCTTCTCACCCATCTCCCTCTGCCAATCCGAAACCGAACAATCCCAACCAAAACCGGAGTCCACCGGAAGTCGAGAGCAAGAAAAGGCGATTAAGTAAGGGTAAAAATAAGGCACATGTTGAGGAAGATGATGTGGAAGAAATTCAAGAAGTAATTGCTCGTGACAGTGCTAAGAGGATTCTATTTCGCCACTCTATGCCGAAAGCTACTGTTATGGGTCTTGATCGTCTTCGTCTTACCAAAGAGGAACGGGAACTGGTTCATCATGTGTCCGGTTACGACATTCATGCCGAACGTTCATATCCCAAAAAGTGGTATGGTAAGTCCGAAGCCTTAAAGTTCTTTGATACTTTCTTGAATTTTCAAGGGTGGGTTATAATCAGTGAGTTTTCGGGTCCTATTTACCCTATTGAAGTCATTCAATTTTATGCAACTGTGTCGATTAAGAATGGATGTCTGTGTGCGATTGTGAGTGGGACCAAAGTCAAGGTCTCCATTGATGATTTTTGTGCTCTATTTTCGGTTCCTGATGATGGGGCCAAAATTAATCCGAGTGTAGAATGGGGTACCTTGACCGAGGGTGAGAAGGAGGTTGTTAAGAATTATTTTGAGGTTGATGCTAAGGGCGGTAGTCGTTTGTTGGCGGGTAATTTGTCGCCAAAATTGAAATTCTTTCTTAATTTTTTATGGAATACTGTCATGCCTCGCCGTGGTGGTCAGGATAAATTGTCGACTTATGAGATGGTCGTGGTCTATCATTGGATGGAGGGAAAGAAAGTTAGTCTTCCTTTGTTAGTCTTTCAACGCATCATACAAACCGCAATGCTTGTAACCGAAGATAAAGTTTATACCACTATAGACTTACCTTATGGTATGTGGGTGTCTCGGCTTTTGGAGCATAAGGGGGTGGTTAGTCCTTCTAGTTATGGTGTGAGTGCTAGGGATGAGATGAGTGACACTCATTTCAAATTGATGAAAATTTCCGCTTGTGGTCCGCAATTAGTATTTCTAGCAAAGGGTAACTCGGATGAGAAATTGGAGGGTTTAGAGGCCATGGAGAAAAAGCTCGATGCCTTCATGGTGCCGGTTAATGAAAAATTGGAGGCTCAATCAAAGTTGGTTGAGAGCTTGGTCTCGGGAATGGCAACGGGAAAGGGTGTGGGGTCGTCTAGCTCGGGTGTTAGCAATGATGACTTGTTTGCTCGACTAATGGCATTTGAAACAAAATTGGTCGTGACTCTCAAAGCTACGGAACGTCAATCAAACACGGTCGCGGATTTTGCAACTCAAGGCGGAGCTTTGTTGCAAATTGGGCGTGAAATGAGGGAAGAAATGGGCCAACTTTATGAAGTTACTCGGGCTTTGACTTTTCAGATGACCAACTTCGACATTTGCTTGGTGGCTCAAGCAAATAATGTGCACTTATGTCTTGATCGTCTTGATTCTCTCGAGTACCGGACTCGACCCGGTTATGTTGACCCTACCCAAGTCCAACACCCATAAGCCCATCTCCCTTTTCATTTTGTTTTCCTAAGTACGTTATTTTGAATGCTTCACCTGTAACACTACGGATTTTCTTTGGAGCCTACTCGACCGAGTAGAGCCTACTCGGCCGAGTAGTGCTCTGAGTGCGTGTTATTTTGGTTCTGCCGAGGAATACTCGGCCGAGTATAGTGAATACTCGACCGAGTATTGGACACTCGGCCGAGTATGCACTTACTCGACCGAGTGTCCGGTTTGGCGAAGTTATATTTCGACGGTTTGATTAAGGAGTGATTAGGGTATTTTATATTTCCGCGTCAGTTTCTAATATCATTTTCACAGCATTATCATTTCTACGTTACCCTAATCATACCCAAATCATTCCCTAATCCTTCCATTGAGCATTTCGTAGCATCTTTGTGTGGATAATTGCGGTGATTCTTGCGTATAAGTTCTTGTTGCACTGTTGGTAAGTTCTATCTTTGTAATTATTGCATCTTTTTTGGTTACTGTACATTTACATGGGAAGGGGATGTTGGGAATTGTACAAAGTGTAATTGTGTTGTATGATCATTGTATAGGAGAAGACTTCGTAGAGGAGCCTTTTTGATTGTCCGTGTTGCATCTTTGTGATTGCTAAGGTAGGGTTTCCCTACTCGGTTCTTGTGCTTTACATGACATGTTGTTGTAATTATCGTTGTCTGCTGATCATCGTAGTATGGAGATGGTTGCGACAGTGTTGGTGCGAGGGGATTGAGATGACAGTAATGTCATGTGATTGTGATTGTGGTGGAGTCACTTGCGGGAGTGGCTTCACACCCTAGTTCGCCCTCCGTGGAACCCGCCACGGGAGGGGATGTGCACATTAAGGGACAGGGATCGTTGTCGCTCGTTGAGGAGCTGGACTAGGTGGGATCGGCTGCGGTCACCCACTGGCGGCGAGGATTACCTGTTGCGATGGGTAATGGCGCGGGGCTACACACTTTAGTGTGTAGTCGGTTACTATGTGTGCTTGGGTGATTGGGAGTTGATGATGATCAGACGAGTATTGCATTTGTTTGTCTTGTTTGTTGCATATCGACCCCGTTGTTGTTTGTGGAATCTGCGGTGATCCATTCGGGGATGGTGAGCAGGCTTGACAGGTTTTGCTAGTGAGAGCTTGGGGATTATCTTGGGAGATTTGCCACCACGAGTCATAGCATCACCGTCTGAGTCTTAGCGAGTTTTCTTTTATTGTTAAGACTTTGAAGTTGTATTTCATTAGACAATATTCGGTCTTGGATATTGTAAACTTTGCATTTTACATTACTTTAATAATGATGCTCAATTCAGACGCTTTGGTATATACTAACCTCGGGAAACCGAGATGGTAACGCACTTTCATGGTAGGGTGGTCCTGGTAAGGCACCTTGGTATGAGGGGGTGTTACATCACCATTCGGTCCATTTTGGCTTTTGTTTATTCGGCCCATTGTGGCTTCTCTTTTTCGGCCCATATGGTTTGTGTTGGATAATTTTATGTTGTGTGCTTAGTTTAATCATTCTCGTTTTCTTAATTCGCGTTTACTTGACTATCTCTTTCCTCAACTTATATTATTCTAGTTGTTTCATGCCTTGTTCTTGTCTTTTCGATGATGTCAAGAGGGGGAAGAAATCGTATGACTTGAATTATTGCCTAAGCTTGCTCCTTGTCAAGATCTTTAATCTCTTAAGGGGTTCCATGCTATACCTTTGAATACAAATAGCTTGTTCTTGCGATTAACTTACTATAACTTTGGTAGTAGTATGTTGAGGGGGAACTTGACCTTAGTCACAAATCATAGGAGACTTGCCATCATCAAAAAGGGGGAATTTGTTGGACCTTATTCGTATAAGTTTTGATAATGACAAGTATTATGATTTGTAATATGCTATACACTTGTGCTTGTAATTGTTTGTTAAATGGTGCATATCTTAGCTGACAATTACCATGAAGACTAATTGTGGTTATAGCGTATGATGGAATTTTCATGACGATTTTGGAGCATGGTAATCGAGTTCGGTTATAGTTGTTTTGTCTATAACCAAAGAAGACTAAATCAAGAAAAACAATATATTATTTGATGGGAGCTCAAGATGAAGAGTTTCTAGATCAAGATAAAGAAAAGAACCTATGTTTGAAGATCTCATGAAGATTAGGGATAAAGGATTTCATTCTATAAATGATATGAACAAAATGATCTTTGAGAAAGTATGGTTATAGCTATTCCATCTCTAACCTTACCTATCAAAGTTCTTGGTTATAGTCATTTAACCTATAACCATGAACGACGTATAAGAGAGCACAATTTAAGCTTTAGATTCACTTATTATTTCGAAAATTAAAGTGATATTTATACTTTATCTTTTCTAGATGAAATTGATAATATAGATTATATTAATCCTACTTACTTATCATACAACTTATGGGTTAGTATGTAATCTAGGGTTTCTAATCATATTATCTTAGTTTTATAAATTAAAACTAATTATTGTTAGGTTTTCAAATAGAGTGAAACGGATTATGGCCATATCACCTTCTAGTCGAAAATATCCTAGTAGTAATTAGGGTTTTTAAATAAGAAGTATTTTGTAGATAAAATAAAAGATCTAACCTAGCCCACTTGAAGAGATTTCACGCCAAAGAGGCCGGCTAGGGTTTCGTTCTTCTTGACCTAATTTTAGGTTTATCTACTCCAATAAATACCAAAACATTTCATTGAAAAAGTAAGACACTTATTTTAAGAAAAACCTTTGCAAAAATATTATGCATATTTCGAATTCAATCTCTTCATATTTGCAAATTATTTTCGAAATCCTAATTGTGTCTAAAGCTAAAAATCGTGTGCCTCTCTTTAAGTCAATCATTCTCGTTCATCTGATTAATAGGATATAGTACTCATTGTATTCATACTCGTTCATTAACATTAACCCTAGTAGAATCTAGTAGTACTTTCTTATTATCGTAAGAAAGAAATCGAGTATTTAACGATACTCAAATTAAGTTACTCAAATTGAGTTACAACTATAGTTAGTTGTACGAGTTAGATTGATAATTTTGTAATCCGTAGAAAGGTACTAAAGTTATTAATCGAGAATAGTGGACGTAGGTTTCGACTTGTGAAACTGAACCACTTCAAAACTTCGTGTGTCTCCTTTATTTACGCATTTATTATTTCATTTTCGCACATACGATAAATTAATTAATCAAGTTTAGTTAATAAACTTCGAGTAATTAATAAAATATCAATAAATCGAAAAAGTGGGCAAGAGTTCTACATACTCAATTCACCCCCCCCCCCTCCTCTTGAGTATATCTTTACATAGACTCTTCACCTGCAAATGATTCTAAAAGCAAGAGTGCCTCCAAGTGATCTTTAGATAAAGATCGAGGTGTAGAGTCTTCTATAACAATGTCAACAACATCCAAAATGTCAATAGAATAACAAGACTCTTCTATCATTGGAGTCTTCATGGCACTATTCAAATTATATGTGACCTTATCATCACCCACTTCCAATGTAATTTTACCGTTCTTGACATCAATTAACGCACCCGCGGTGTGTAAAAATATTCTTCCCAAAATGATTGGGATTTGGGCATCTTCGGCCATGTCAAGAACAATAAAATCAACCGGAATAAAAAACTTACCAACCTTAACGGGAACATCCTCCAAAACTCCCAAAGGGCGTTTTATAGAACAGTCCGCCATTTGCAATGTGACACTAGTGCATTTTAAGACTCCCATATTAAGCTTAGCACAAATAGAGTAAGGTATTACACTCACACTAGCACCTAAATCGCATAAAGCTTTGTCAATTTGGTAGGTGCCAATTGTGCATGGAATTGAAAAGCTATCGGGATCTTTTAACTTAGGAGGGGACTTGTTTTGAAAAAGAGCATTCACCTCGGCGATGAGAGATATTGTTTCAACTTCATCAAAAGTCCTCTTCTTAGTTAAAATGTCTTTCATGAACTTGGTGTAAGATGCAATTTGAGTGATTAATTTGGTAAAAGGAATGGTTACCTGGAGATTCTTCACAACTTCCATGAATTTACCGAATTGAGAATTCTTTTGATGCTTTGCCAATCTATGAGGAAATGGCATTTTGACTTTTTCCGGAATCTTTGCTTCAACATCTTTCTTTGGATGAGCATCCTCCATTCCTTGACTTTCTCAACAACAAGTGGATCATCCACTTTCTTGGGAACTTCCTCACTTTCCTTATCATTTGAAGGGATCTCCAACTCAACAAGCACCTCCTCATCTTCTTTGGGCATGGATGGCCCATTATATTTTGTACCACTTCTTAAGAAGATAGCATTAAGGGTAGCATGTGGTTGCTCACCTTGAGGAGGTAGTCGACCCGATTTTCTTGAAGAGCTAGATGAGGCTAATTGAGCCATTTGTTGTTCCAACATCTTGATTGCGTCATTTTGAGCTTGCTCATTCTTTTGGATTTGAGCCAACAATTCCTTTTGCATACGGACTATGAAGCCCTCAAGCTTACCTCCTTCTTGGTTGTTTTGTTGGGCATTTTGTGGTGGAGGTTGATTTTGTTGGAAATTGTTTTGTGGGGGCCTTTGTTTATTTTGATAACCCGGTGGAGGGACATATTTTTGTTGTTGAGGGAAATAGGCATTTTGTTGTGGTTGAGGGTTAAGTACATTGTTGCTTCTATAAGACATGTTCGGGTGAAATCTTGAATTTGGATTATATGTGTTTGAGAATGTACCCGATGGATAAGCATTTTGTCTTAAAGCTTGGAAAGCATTTACCTCTTCAATGGGAGCTTGGCAATGAGCGGCATAATGACCCGCGCCTCCACAACCATCACAAACGATGATTTGACTAGTTGAAGACATGGCATTGAGTTATTGAACGGAATCTCTAGCATCCCTTTCCGCCAATTGTTGTTGAAGCAAGGCAATTTGGGCTAGCAAAACGGAGTTGTTGGAGGATTCTTCTTTACCTTTGGATGGCACAACTCGGAAATTGACATATTGTGCATCATGGACCGCCATAGATTCGATCGTGGCATGAGCAAGGTCGGTGTCAATTTGATCAAACCGCCCATTGTTGGCGGAATCAAGAATCCTTCGGGACTCGGCATAACATCCATTGTAGAATATTATTGCTAGGAACCAATCATCTAACCCATGATGTGGGCATTGTCTTTGAAGTTATTTGTACCTCTCCCAAGCCTCATATAAGCTCTCAAGAGCTTGTTGACGGAACCCGGTGATTTGGCTCCTCAAAGTTTGAGTTTTCTCCGGTTGAAAAAGCTTCTGATAGAAGGCTAGAGCCAAAGTCTCCCAATTGGTGATTCCCACGGTGGTGCAGTCAAGGCTATTAATCCAAAGCTTGGCCTTGTACTTCAAAGAGAAAGGGAAAGGTATTTCCCTTATTTGGGCTTGAGTGACGCTCGTTTGAAGGATCATGGAGCAATAGTCACAAAAATTTTGCACATGCAAATTGGGATCCTCCAAAGGACTTCCCCCAAATTGCTTCCTCTCCACAAGGCTAATGAAAGCCGGTTTGATCTCGAAGTCCGCCGCGGTGATTTGAGTGGTTGTGATACCGGCCGGAAGCATGGCCGCGGTGGGCTTTGAGTGATCGGAAAGTTTAACCATCTTTTTGGTAGTAGATGGTGGTGGTGGAGATGATGAACTTGAAGTCTCCCCCTCTTCAAGGGCTTCTTGATCGTCTAAGTAAGACTTTATAGCACTTTCGGCTTGTACGGGAGAAGAGTCCCCGACAACGGCGCCAAAATTTGACGAAAATTTGATAGGCCAAAATTTGACGAAAATTTGACGAAAATTTGTACGGGAGAAGAATCCCCAAGACAAAGAAAACAAGATAAAAATCGACAATTCAAAACGCAATAAAATCGAGTCCCCAGCAACGGCGCCAAAATTTGATAGGCTAGTCGTGTACCTATGCAAAGATAATTTCCCTAGACACAAATTAATGTAGCAATAGGGGTCGAACACAGGGAAACGGGAATTACGTCGTGAATTGCTATGGGTAGATTCTTATCAAGGTCGATTTTGATTTTGATTTGATAGATTTGTTTGATGATTAATAAAAATTATGATGTAAATTATATAATTAAAAGAGAGTCTAAAGGGTTCGGGTCACACATGCAAAGTTAAACATATGATTATGATACATTCGGTGCTAATAATTTTGTCAATTGTTTAGGCTTAGAGATACCCACCTTACGACATTAGTATCAACCATAGACCGGGTCCTAGAAAAACTCTTGTCCATGACTAGGTCGTCCTACTACACATGCTTAGTCTAATTCAAATCCATGCCTCTCGACTTTAGAATGAATGAACAAACTTAATCTAAGATTAAACGTGACTATGCAAACATGTGATAGAAACAATTGAACAATATTATTATCGACCTATTTAAACATGTTATATATTTGATTTTGCATGGCTGCCCTAGCCTTTAGACTAGGAAATTTAGCTACTCATATTAAAATATAAATTGCAAACTATATTATAAGAAATGCTAAACATGGTCTTGTGATTTATGAAAACTAAATTAGATAACATGTGCTATAAGTAATGCTAATGAAATGTAGATGAAGTATTGATAATAAACTATGCATAAACTAAATGGGCGTATAAAATTATGAACTAGAAATGAAATAGCTTAATAGACAAGAACTTGTATGGAAGAAACAATTTAGAACCAAATGCTTGAATATAAAATGCTTGAACAATAATTTGTAGTACAAAGTGTTGTAAGATTCAACTAAAGGAAAGCTTAACAATTTGTAAACTAAAATGAGAAAACTAATGAGAGAGATTATAATGCTTAAGGCTATGTAAGGAATTGAGACGTGAAAAATGAGATGCCCTAAGCCTTCGAAAGCCACTCCTATTTATAGGAGAGGAAGAAGAAACGTAAGCATTCATGAAGCATGCAGCCCCGATCGGGGTTGGGTGGCCCCGTGATAGGACAAGAGTTGGTCATCACACATCCATCAAACACATTTATAATACTCAACAAACAACTAGTTAGTGGTAAGTCGAGGTCGATCCATTGGACGGTGTGCTTTGGGTTCTAAGTCTATCTATCTTAATTTATGCTAGTGTCACAATTGATGGGGTTTGTAGTTGTGTCTAGACTAATGCAAGCAATAAAGTAGAACGAGAAATAAAAGGAAAGATGTAAACAATTGATTAAAAGTGCTAGGATATCATGGGGTCATGGGGGATTCATGGTGTTGATCATACAAACATGTTTACAAGGTTGCAAGCAATTAATGTTGTGGAGGAACCGAGTTGGGTTATATCTTACGGTTCTTAGGAAGAGTTGGGTCCCGGAGCCGAATCGATTAGATTGTACAACACCTACAAGTCGACTTACTTTCCTCCTAATCGACTTCTATGCATGGTCTAACAAGACTCGAGTTGGTTTATATCTTACGAGTCAAGTTGAGTAGATAAGAGATGGTAAAAATGCAAGGATTCATAGGCTTAGCATTTCATCAAACATAACATGTGCATAAAGTTGACATCACAACAAGCAAGCAATTTAATCATGTGAACATATTAGATTAAGCATGAATCAATCCCCATGTTTGTTTCCCTTAATTACCCACTAATCCTAGCTAAGAGACTACTCACTCATTATCAAGTTTAACATGCTAACAAGGTTGTCAATCATATTAACAAGGTAAAACATGATGAACAAGTAAGAAAGATTAACAATAATTAAAACAAGGATTAAGAGAGTTATACCTATGGAGATTCCAAAATAATAATGCAAAGAATAATAGAAGAAATTGATGATTGATGGAAGGTTGTCAATCTCCCAATAATAACCCAATAATCTTCAATTACCCAATAATAAACTTGAATAATAAACTTGAACAATAATTAAGGAGAGATTAATGTGTAATTTGTGTGGAAAGATTGAGATTAATCTATTTTAATCTACTCCTAATCTAATCTAAGAAAGCTTGATTTAATCTAATAAAACTTGGTTCTAATCTAATAAAACTTGATGGTTTGATTATTACAAATGGGGTATTTATAGTGGAAATTAGGTGGATGCATTAGGGTTAACTAAAGGCTAAACTAGTAATTACACTTTTGAGATTTGAGCAGGGAGAAGCCGGTATTTTTCGAAGGAAGTGCGTCTTTCACGGAGCTTGAACAACACGAAAATTGCTGTAAAGGAATCCGAGCGGATTAGTGTCGGGACGGGCGGATTGTAGCAAGGGAATCCGAGCGGATTTGGAGCAAGACGCTCGGATTGTACCAAGGGAATCCGAGCGGATTTGGAGGAACACGAGCGTCTTCCTGAGAACACGAGCGTCTTCTGCGTAAGACGCGCGGATTCCCGAACAGCTTTTTTGTTTGACCTTGGATTGTAAAACGGACGTCATTTTCTCATCCGGACTCCTATTGGAGTGATTCAAAAGCCTAAATCACTTGTTTTTTCGACGCCGTTCCACCTAGCATATTTTAAGAGCCAAAAGAGCAACTCTTGGTTTGCGTTCCGAGCCATTTTCCTCATGAATGGCTTCCTTGCTTTTCCTCCTTGCTTTAAACCTTATGACCCTTCTATATACTCTTTATTCCTACATCTTTGGTCATCATTCTTGCCTCCTCTTCATACTAGTCCATCTAATATCATCAATAAGCTTCCAAATATGCACGAAAGACGGGAATTTCTGCCTCATTTATCTCCTTTTCTACAAAACATATGAAATGCGATAGAAAAGCAAATAGGAAGGTTTTGACGGATAAAATGACCATAGAATGTTATAATAGTATGCAAAATAGGCTCAATTAGGGGACTAAATGTGCGCAAATAATGTTCACATCAAATATCCCCAAACCGAACCTTTACTCGTCCCGAGTAAAGAGGTGACTAAAACTAGACCTTTATTTAAACTAACCTAATAACATAACAGATATGAGACAATTAGCGGGTCTCACTCCGCCCCTTCAACTCACAACAAGACAACCATGAGGTAGGATGCCTTCTTGCAAGGCAAGGTGGGTCTTGCCAAAATGGCGACACATCCAATCATTAAGCACACAAAATCAAGAAATGGATGCATCTACAAAAGAATAGCCATTTTCCTCATCTAAGTGGCGGAAATTATCTACAAGGGAAGCAATTCAAGGGTACACACTCCTTCATAGATACAATTTCTTCAAACTACTAAGCCTAGAAGGATACCAATAAATCACCTCCAAGTTGTGTCAAGCTAGGGTACCTTTGTACTCAATCGTTAAATGTTTTTGTCAAGAGTAGACTCCCTATGGCGTTAGAAACACTGGAGGATCGCGGAATTCCCCCTCTTGCCTAGACAAGAAGAAGGGTAGTCCCCTCTCTACCATGCACAAAAATGGATAAGATGGAAAAGGGATCGATAGTATTTGAGTTTCATTTTGGGACTTTGCTTTCATTGTTGTTTTTCCCCCCAATTTCTTGTGGCATATAACATTTGAGAACACTTTCTTTTTGCCATTTCTTTTTGATTTTTGGCATTTCAACACTTGACAACTTTCAACTTTTCTTTGCATTTCTTTTTGAACATTTTCAAAGTCACCCCATATGTAGGGAGGGTGCCTTATTTTTGAAGCTTTAGGAGTCTATTTTTGCTCCTCTTTTCTTTTGATGCATTTTGCAAACTTTCTTTCACTTTTCATTTCATTGAAATCAAATTGATTTCTTTTTGTGCTCATTCCCTTTGATGACAAAATGTGTGGTAGAACATGGATGAATGATGGATGGATGCATAGTTTCAAGGGTCACCTTGGAATAAACGGTAGCCAAGGAGTTATCACACCACAAGGTACTCTTGACTAGGCCTTAATCCATGGGTCAAGGGATACTAGCATGACACATCCTAGGGTGTTTTACAAGTATTCTAACAAGCAAAGTCTTAAGAAGAAAAAGCATCTACTAGGGCCTATATACACTAGTCAAGCTTCCCAAGTAGACGGTTTTGCAAAAAAATTTCTAACATGCAAACTACATGCCATGATGCAACTAACATATATACATCCTAATGCAAATGATTCTACCAACTAATATGCCATATAAACTAAATGCAAGTCTTAAGTTCACATTGGTTTTACCGCATCAATCAAAATAAAGCCACATAGTCATTAACATAAAGAGGAAAAAGGAGATTGGAAAGATCATACCATGCGGTCTTCAATATCCTCATGTCTCGGATGTGGCGTAGTCAATCAATGTGAAAAAAGATGAACAAACACAATATATACAAAACAATATATACAAGTCTACACTACAAAGGAAATGAACTTGTTTTTGGATTTTTCAATTTTTCAAATTTTTATGGTTTTTGTTTTTATGAAATTAAAAGACATATTTTTGTGATTTTTCAAAATTTTTCAATTTTTATGCATTTTTGGAATATAAATTCTCATCCCCCACTTTATTTTGGACATTGTCCTCAATGTACATGTAGGAGTAGGAATGAAAAAGAAATACATGTTTTTGGATTTTTGATTTTTTTGAAATAAAGTACAAATGCAATGATATGGTATGAATGAATGCATGCTCTAACTAAATGCAATTCTATATGACATATATAACAAATGAATGCAATCTAAACTATACTATATGATGCATGATTTCTAGTAAATTATGGTCACCTATGATCAAACCTCCCCAAACCGATTTAAACACTATTTCTAGTGTAGAAATGAATAGGTTTGGCCATTAGTGAGAATGCATGAATTCTAGTCTACATGCAATTATCTATATGAATTATATTACAATGCAACTATACTATGAACTAACTAATGTAAATGCTATATGAAATATAATACAAATGCAAGCTAAATGTATATGTATATAATTAAATACAAGTGGAAATGTAATGCAAAGTGAAAGGAAAGGGTATCTTACAAATGGTGGTTTGAGGGAGGACTCCACCAAACTCATTCATATTCCATTATCCATGGAGCTCAATGCTCTCAATAGTTGATCAAAGGTTTGTGAATGATCCTCATATAAGCATGAATAAGTCTTGAACCATTGCCAAATAGAGTAGGGCCAATCCATGAGGGACCTCCCTTTGAACTCCTTCCCCTTCTCTTTTGCTTTGTGATGGTGGCCTTCCCGGCTCTTAAAACTAGCAAACTTGAGATTCTTGTCATGGGGGCTTTTCCGGTTGCTCCTATTTCTTCCAAAGTTGAAGATGCGAATGCTTGGACTAGTCAATTCTCCAAGGATAGAAGGCGAACTTTCATGGCATTGATGATGGGATGTCTTAGGATTTGGGATAGTGGATGCCAAATTTCCACATATAGACTCCTTCTTAACCTTTTCTTTGAGCTTCCCCACTAAGTAATTCTTGTATGACGATTTAACTTTCGTGAGAAGGTCCATAATGTCATCTACAACTATCATGGGCTCCATAGTGGGTGCAAAAAGGTTCTCATGAAGGCATTCCTCCTCTTCAGCGAAGCAATCTTCAAACTTCTCAAGGATGGGTTCCTCAAGAAAGCTAATCCCATAACTCCCTTCATCATTTGAGTCCATATTTCCCTCATCATCTTCTTCCATAGATGCATCATCATCGCTTTCTCCATATGAATCATAAATAGGGGCTTCACTCTTCTTCACCAACTCATTCTCCAACACCTCAACATCTACTTCAAATGACACACCCTCATACTCACAAAGGCTAAGAGTATTTGGCTTACTCAACCACATGTCTTCATCATCAAATACCACACTTTCATACTCACAAGAGCCCAAAGAGGTTGGCTCTTCCCACTTCTCATCAAAGGTAACTCCTTCAAACTCACATTCATGGTCAATGTCCAAGGAGTGGTGGGGGGGTGGTTTCTTGGGATTCTCTCATTTGGGCAATTTGAATCTCCAACTCCTCACCTTGGGCAACAATGACTTGAAGAACATTGTCCCTATTTTGGCTCTCCTCTAGCATTTGTTTGAAGAAGTTTTGTTGATCTCCCATCATTTGGAGAATCACAGTTTCAATGGGTTCATCTTCTTGTTGTGGGTAGGTGTGAAAGTGGTTGTATTGTGGCACTTGAAGTTCATTGTGAAATGGGTATTGGGTGGGTGGTTGTTGTTGATATTGGGTGTGGTGATTTTGGTGGGAAAAATTGGGGTAGTGGTTAGGATTTTCGTTGTACAAATAATAAGGTAGGTTTGTGTTGACTTGCTCCTGAAACTCCCCATACCCATAGTCATACTCCAAAGATTCACCACATACTCCATATGTCAAGTCTTGGGTCATCATCATTGGTCAAGATAGAGATACAACTACAAACAAGGAAACTACAAGAAAACGGTAAAAACGATCCTTGAGGAACAAGTTCCTCAAGGTGAAAGCACAATTAAAATAGACAAACAAGTAAGAACTTAATCACATAGCACCATCCCCGGCAACGGCGCCATTTTGATGGGACAAGAGTTGGTCGTCACACATCCATCAAACACATTTATAATACTCAACAAACAACTAGTTAGTGGTAAGTCGAGGTCGATCCATGGGACGGTGTGCTTTGGGTTCTAAGTCTATCTATTTCAATTTATGCTAGTGTCACAATTGATGGGGTTTGTAGTTGTGTCTAGACTAATGCAAGCAATAAAGTAGAACGAGCAATAAAAGGAAAGATGTAAACAATTTATTAAAAGTGCTAGGATAACATGGGGTCATGGGGGATTCATGGTGTTGATCATACAAACATGTTTACAAGGTTGCAAGCAATTAATGTTGTGGAGGAACCGAGTTGGGTTATATCTTACGGTTCTTAGGAAGAGTTGGGTCCCGGAGCCGAATCGATTAGATTGTACAACACCTACAAGTCGACTTACTTTCCTCCTAATCAACTTTTATGCATGGTCTAACAAGACTCGAGTTGGTTTATATCTTACGAGTCAAGTTGAGTAGATAAGAGATGGTAAAAATGCAAGGATTCATAGGCTTAACATTTCATCAAACATAACATGTGCATAAAGTTGACATCACAACAAGCAAGCAATTTAATCATGTGAACATATTAGATTAAGCATGAATCAATCCCCATATTTGTTTCCCTTAATTACCCACTAATCCTAGCTAAGAGACTACTCACTCATTATCAAGTTTAACATGCTAACAAGGTTGTCAATCATATTAACAAGGTAAAACATGATGAACAAGTAAGAAAGATTAACAATAATTAAAACAAGGATTAAGAGAGTTATACCTATGGAGATTCCAAAATAATAATGCAAAGAATAATAGAAGAAATTGATGATTGATGGAAGGTTGTCAATCTCCCAATAATAACCCAATAATCTTCAATTACCTAATAATAAACTTGAATAATAAACTTGAACAATAATTAAGGAGAGATTAATGTGTAATTTGTGTGTAAAGATTGAGATTAATCTATTCTAATCTACTCCTAATCTAATCTAAGAAAGCTTGATTTAATCTAATAAAACTTGGTTCTAATCTAATAAAACTTGATGGTTTGATTATTACAAATGGGGTATTTATAGTGGAAATTAGGTGGATGCATTAGGGTTAACTAAGGGCTAAACTAGTAATTACACTTTTGAGATTTGAGCGGGGAGAAGACGGTATTTTTCGAAGGAAGGGCGTCTTTCACGGAGCTTGAACAACACGAAAATTCTTTGTAAAGGAATCCGAGCGGATTAGTGTCGGGACGGGCGGATTGTAGCAAGGGAATCCGAGCGGATTTGGAGCAAGACGCTCGGATTGTACCAAGGGAATCCGAGCGGATTTGGAGGAACACGAGCGTCTTCCTGAGAACACGAGCGTCTTCTGCGTAAGATGCGCGGATTCCCGAACAGCTTTTTTGTTTGACCTTGGATTGTAAAACGGACGTCATTTTCTCATCCGGACTCCTATTGGAGTGATTCAAAAGCCTAGATCACTTGTTTTTTCGACGCCGTTCCATCTACCATATTTTAAGAGCCAAAAGAGCAACTCTTGGTTTGCGTTCCGAGCCATTTTCTTCATGAATGACTTCCTTGCTTTTCCTCCTTGCTTTAAACCTTATGACCCTTCTATATACTCTTTATTCCTACATCTTTGGTCATCATTCTTGCCTCCTCTTCATACTAGTCCATCTAATATCATTAATAAGCTTCCAAATATGCACGAAAGGCGGGAATTTCCGCCTCATTTATCTCCTTTTCTACAAAATATATGAAATGCGATAGAAAAGCAAATAGGAAGGTTTTGACGGATAAAATGGCCATAGAATGTTATAATAGTATGCAAAATAGGCTCAATTAGGGGACTAAATGTGCGCAAATAATGTTCACATCACCCCGATCGGGGTCGTGTGTTTCTTGGTCGTTTGCCTTAATTCTCCTTTTAATTACATGGAGAATCCTATGTAGGTGATTAATTGTGCGATTAATCACCCGGTTAATGCTTTCATTTGGCATCTTAAGAACTTTGGAATCCCATGCTTTCCCCTTAACTTTTGACTTGCAATTTGGGCTGGGCTTGACTTGGATATTTGATCACACTTGCATTTTGCTATGCAAAACCCATGCAACTTGAAGTACAAAGTCCATGCAACATCCAATCCTTAGTCCATTTGGTCTTCTTTCCTCTTAGCTTGCAATTTCTAGCAACTTTGTAGTATTTTAGCTCCAAAAAGCTTATTCCCTATAAAATATGTCAAAACATCCAAAACAACTAGAAATGCAAATATTAGCTATAAAACACTTAAGATAAGTGCTAAAGACATGTAAAATCAAGCTAATATAGGGGGGTAAAATGTATAAAATAGGCACTTATCAGCTCTCGAACTTGCTCACATGACGTCTTAGAAACTCATGCAAGTCGAGAAACCTGAGAACGTCTTTATGGTAGTAGCCTCCTGAAATTGAAAATCAAACAGGATCAGAACGCCTATTCAGGATCAAAACAAAAAAATAACAAAGCCCAGCAAAATAGAAAACTCGCCAGGCCCTCGTGTGCACGGTAGGAATTGTGAGTCTCAAGCCGCAACAACAATTGACTACCATCCCAACCCGCGGCCCAAGTAGGCGCCGCACGCAAGTTCAGCCTCCGCGGAGCCTGAACCTGCCTAACGTCCCAGTTATCGACAAAAGCGTCGTCCGCCTCTTTCTCCACCCTCAGTCTCTTCACACCGCGAGACTGCACGGTACGACGATGACCCTTCTCAACAACCCGCACGACTCCCTCAAACTCCTGTCTGGAGATCAGAGGAGCTCTCCTCCTAGTGGTGACCCTCCTCCCAGAAGTACCAGCCGTGGATTCCGCCCGAGTCCCTCCGGCACCAGAAACCACCCTAGGCTCCTCCCGAGCCTCTGTAACCCTCTCAGCACAACGACCTCAACAACAGGCTCATCCTCAACAACGTCCTCCGCAACTGCCTCAGGGGCTCTCCCCGAGGAAACAACTGACCCTGACTAAGCCAAAGACCCAAGGTCCTCACAACCTCCTCCTCGAACGTCCTCGACTCGGGACCAACGGGCTTTTCAGATCCTGAACACTCACCTGAAACCAAAACAAAAACAACGTCAGTCGAAATTTCGATATTACGACGGTACAAAATAGGCAAAAGCCAAGAACAGCTGAGACAAAAATCGCCTGCAAATACAAAACATTTGCAAAACCAGTAAGGGCAAATCCGCCCGATCCGATCCAGCAAAATACTTCACAAAAAAAAAAACTCACACAAAGAAAGCTCACAAAAACCCGCTTGCCCTTGTTTTCAAGCAAAAGACGAGTCAAATCAACAACAAAACAACCAAAACCCCCCCGGGCTAACACAAAACCTATAGAAGCAAAAATAAACACTCGTTCTAATCGGACACTTCACAAAGCTCAAAAGGCGATTCCCCCCTTCCCCCCCCCCCCCCCCCTAATTAAGCGATAAAAAAGACCAAAGATTCAAAAACGGCCACAACAAATCAACGTGAGCCGATCACATACTAATGAGACCTAAACTGTGTCTAGGGAACATTTGAAAGTAAGACGGCTCAGTTTGAGCCCCAAACAGGCGCTTGTTTCGTCAGCAAAAGACCGTCTGACAAGGGCAAAATGCAAAATTTTTGCCCCACGCATACGACAAGTGTTTGACATAGCAAAGACTACCTTCCCTGACTACAATGCAACTTAGTGGGGCCCAGTAATTGAGCAAACAAGCACAACATTGCAAAATAAGATGGTTTCATGCCTTATTCGAGTTTTTCGCACATAGGAGATGGGAACGGGGACCAAAATGTAAACTAAAAGCACACATATAGTCCTAAACAGGTTTCTTACCTAATTCAAGCATCAATTACACACGAAAATGGGCAGATCAAAAATGCCCAATTCAATTTAGGATGAATTAGGGTTTGTCCTAACTCAATCAACACAAGCACAAACAAAAACAAATGAAATTAAGAGGATTGACATACCTTGAGATGACATGATAATAATAGCATG
The DNA here is from genome assembly GCF_048544455.1 of Silene latifolia. Taxonomy (NCBI): domain Eukaryota; kingdom Viridiplantae; phylum Streptophyta; class Magnoliopsida; order Caryophyllales; family Caryophyllaceae; genus Silene; species Silene latifolia. The sequence goes on along the minus strand of NC_133538.1, from coordinate 437,508,279 downwards.
AATGCAAGCAACTAGCAAGATCAACAATGGCGATTTTTGAGAGCCTTTGGTTTGATTTTTGTCGAAAAACGATGAATGGAAAGCAACAGACTATCTCGTCTATTTTGAAGAAAATAGGGGGAGCCCCTTATATCGCTAAAGGGCTCGCGCCTCTTTGGGGTGACCCTGTCAGTTTCAGCAAAATTTTGGGCTTTGGCCCAAACACATGCTCAACCCACCATTTTTCACAAATACAAATCTCAAATGACAGAATTCAAAACCGTTATTTTCTTCACAAATACAAAATGGCGAAATTCAAATTCGATATTCTCACAAAATTTCAAATGACGGAATTAAAAACCGTTATTTCCCTCACAGGTACAAAATGGCGAAATTCAAAATTCACTATTTTCACAAAATCTCAAATGACGGAATTAAAAATCATTATTTTCTTCACAAATACAAAATGGCGAAATTCAAATTTGCTATTTTTCACAAAACGTCAAGTAACGGAATTAAAAACGGTTAAATCGTTCACGATCACAAATAGAGAAATTCAAACTCGTTATTCTCACAAAATCTAAATGACGGAAATAAAAACCGTTATGTTCTAAATTTCAGAACTGCAAATAGCGAAATTCAAACTCGCCATTCTTGCGAAAACTCCGAATGACTGCAATAAAAACCGTCCTCCTCAAATTCAAAATAATAAATGGCAATAATAGAAGCCGTCATCCGCAAGAGCCAGGCCCGAGTTATTAAAGGCATATCTCTTCCAAGCACCGCAAACATCCTTTATAAACACCAAAAATCCCCCTAGCGGAACCCTTGGAAGCTTCCACATGGAGTCATCTCTCAAAAAACTCGCAAATCTACCTGCATAAGCAGCGGCGACCGGGCGTCAAACAAAGCGAAATCTATCACCTTCAACCCCTAGTAGGATCAAACGTCGCTCCCCATTGGGTTTATTGAACAAATAACCTCTTAAAATAGGCTCGATGATTCTGGCTATTTCCCGAAGTCGATCATTCGACCATTAATAGCTGGCGAGTCTCTACGCACCGAAGAAAAACAACCTCTTGAAATAGGCCCGATGATTCAGGCTATTTCCCAAAGTCAAGCATTCGAACATTAATGGTAGGGGAGTCTCCACGCACCGACAATAAACAACCTCTTGAAGTAGGCTCAATGATTCAGGCTATTTCCCACAGTCTATCACTCGACCATCAATGGCTGGGGAGCCTCTACGCATGTGCTAGAACGGATCAAGGACATATCCCGAAGATGCCTCAGGTGTGACTCCTTCTTATGGCTGGCGAGCCTTTATATGTAGTCTAACGTACTTTAAACGACCCACACGATAGTTGACAGACTCTAAACTATTCCTGACAGCATGTCCTTGACTTGAAACCCTGAGTCACCTAGTCATCGCCCTTCCCGATGGTAGGTCCTTGGCTCAAATCCTTTTGATCCGCCTCGACGTCGCTTCGGTCTCCAGGTTGTAATATTCGATTGACCTAAGGGTTGTACTTTGACTTTTGCCTTGTCTAAGCCTCAGTCAAAGTGGGGGCTTTGTAGATACCCAGTATCTGCGAAATCCTTAACAAACACCCGATGATTGTCGGACTACAACATGTTTCGGAAATCGCTACGTTTGATCGACAGTTTATATGACTACGTGTCGGAAAGCTCATAAAACAGTTTCGAAAATGAAAAACATTTTAAAAAATTTCAAAAATACGTGGAGTATTTTATGCACGACGACGGGGTCGCAATGACACTAACAAGCGTCAAAACCGACACTAGACCAAAAACCGACTCAAAATTCAAATCCCGACTCCAACAACAAGTCAAACACGAGTCAAACACAACAAATCTGTTGGAGTGAGTGTCCTCTACAATAATGCGTTTACATACTAAATCTCGTACAAGGAATATCAGGGATTTATTTCATATATTTGTCGGTTGATTAACGTTAATCGGTAACGCTCAGCTGACTAGAGTTTGACGTTACTAACGTGTGACGGCAGTGATCAACTTATCCCTTTAGGTAACACCTATAGGATGATGCCCAAAAAGAAAAACAAATTATTTGTATGAGATACAATTTAATTAAAACCTTGTATTAATTGACTTTTATTAAGTCAAGTGAATGTATTATTTGATGACGAGTTACGAACTCGGGCCAAGAGGATTCATTATTTAATTATGTAATAATTAATTAAAAAATATTAATTAGAAATTATTAATTAATAGTTAATTAATTAGTTTTATGCGATATATGCGTATGTTGTGAGGCGGAGGTAATTAGCTTTTTATATTTACAAGAGGTTGTTGGTCCGATAAAAACTCGTCGTCAAAAGCTACCAACCAAAACAATATTTATAACTTCACAAACTACTCTTAGCAAAGAAGCAAGTAAAGGTCGGATCCCAAGGGACGGGTATTGATGTAGGATTTTCAATTGCAAATGGTTGTGTCTTAGGGTGTCACAATTTGGGTTGAGATAGGAGATCAACTAAACTAATCAACAATACAAAAGGAGATGTAAACAATTGATTAAAAGCATTGGGGTATCATGGGTTCATAGGGGATTCATGGGATTTGATCATACAAACATGTTCTCTACTAGATACAAGCACTTATTGTTGTGATGGGATCGAGTTGGTGTATAAGCTTACAATCCCTAAGAAGGTTTGGGTCCCGGAGCCGAATCGATTAGATTGTACAACACCTACAAGTCGACTTAATCCTTCCTATTCAACTATATGTATGGTCTAATGAGACTCGAGTTGGTGTATAAGCTTACAAGTCTCATTGAAAAGATAGGTGATGGGTAAAAAATGCAAGGATTCACAACAAGCAAGCAAATTAATTATGAAAACATATTAGATTAAGCATGAATCAATCTCCATTTTGGTTTCCCCTAATTCCCCATTAACCCTAGTTAAGGAAAGTACTCACTTGTTATCAAGTTCAACATGCTAACAAGGTTGTCAATCATACTAGCAAGGCAAAATATGATGAATAAATGAAAGTGATTAACAATAATTAAACAAGGTTAAGAGAGAATTTTACCTATGAAGATGATTCCAAATAATAAAGCAAAGAATAATAGAAGTACTTGATGATTGATTGAAGGTTGTCAATCCTCCAAATAAACCCAAATAATCTTCTAATTACCCAAAATAAATGAAGAACAATAGAGATATTAAGAAAGGATTAATATTGTATTATAACTTGATTAAGAATTGATTACAAATTTAAGGATGGATTAAGAGAACATTAAAGGATGATTATAACTTGATTAAGAGAGCATGCCAATCTAAGTAGTACAATTGGGTATTTATACTAAAGATTAGGTACAAGGATTAGGGTTACTAAGGGCTTAAATGACTATTAAGTCCCTAAGAAAAGTTGAGGAAATTCTCCTCTCGAAGTAAATGAGCATATCCCTGTTGCTGGTCCCGTGTCAATCTGCTCGTCCCGTGCTGAGGCACGGTTGGTACTGCCTTGTGATCCGCTCGGATCACTGGGGAGACGCTCGGATCAGGGTATTGTGGGACGCTCGTCTTGGGCACAAGACGCTCGGATCTTGCTGCTCAGAGACGCCCGGATTGTGCACAATCCGCTCGGATCCTGGGACAGACAGCTTCTCTTCTTTTCCTCCTTCACAATCCGCAAGGATCATTTCGGGGATGCAAGGATCCTTTCATCATTGCCCATTTCACTTTATTATCTACATAGGCCTTCTAGTATTGTTTCTCTTTGATGCTTGGTCATTAGATGCCATCAATTTAGCTCCATTTTGCCTCATGAATGCAAGGTTAGCGATCCTCTCCTACCAAGGACACATATCCTCAAAGAATACGCAAAATGGGAAACTAAAGATAAGAAATGACTTTCTCTACTTTCTCAAAAGCTAATGGACTTAGGGTTAGCACTGCTAAGTCAAGTGCTTATTTAAGTGGGGTTAGTGATCAGTTAAAGCAAAAGATACTGCAGGTCTCTGGTTTCACAGAAGGGAGCTTGCCTTTCAGGTACCTGGGTATGCCCATTCAAACTACTCGGCTTCAGAAGAAGGACTGTGATTGTTTAGTAGAGAAAATTTGTGCCAGGATACATGGATATGGAGCAAGAAACTTCTCCTATGCAGGCCAGGTTGGTGCTAGTTCAGTCAGTGCTTAAAACCCTTTGAGGCTATTGGGCATCTCTTTTTGTACTTCCCAAAGGAGTTATCTGCAAAACTGAGGTGGAATTAATTAGCTATTTATATTTTACAAGAGGTTGTAAACTTAGCTAATTGGGATAATATTGACACATTGTATGCTAATAAAATGGTCTTATGATTACTTAATAGTCAAGTAGTCATTGGTAGTTAATTTATATTATTTAAGTGTTAAATAATCAAATTAATATTTAATTATGTCAGATAATTAAATATAAGACTTATAAGCATTTGTGGGGCAAATGTCGAAAATCGAAATGGACCCGGAGAGGACCATTTGGACAGATTTTTATACACTACTAATACACTCATTGTGAGTGGAAAAGGTAGGCATTTCCCAATAGCATTTGTATGTGAATTGTATACATTTGCATGCCTATATATACCTAAGTCCTTCCATCATTTCTAAGGTTGGAAATTTGAAGAAAAAATGGTCTTTGTGTGCTTGTTGTGGATGGTTCATATACACCATCAATAGACCATATTTTTCTTCTTATTTTGTTCATCCTTTTACATTAAACACATATAAAAGTAAACTAATAATATTATCAAGGTAATAATATTAATTAGTACATCAAATATATAAATAAACAAGGTTACTACTACATTTACCTAGTTAGTATTTTAGTAGTATTTTGGGCTTATCTTGGGTGCCACCTTAGGAGATTAACTACTTTGGTAATTAAGGTGTTGGAGGATCATCCTTATTGCATTATCACAATAACAACATCAAGGCAGGAGTCCTTGAGTTGTGCCCATTTTGCCATATAACAATGTAAGGAATTTTTGTCTTAAGATGGTTTAATACCATCTCTTTTATATTTTGCTTTGCATGCATGTAGATTTAGACCACCTAAAATTAATTTGTAATTTTGATATCATAAGATGAGTATTAATTTGGTCTAAATAACTAACAAGTGGTATTAGAGCATTGTTATATACATGCATGTTGTCTTAAGACGATTTTAGTAATTTATGAGATAAATTAATAAAATTGATATTATGTTACTAAAATTATTTTTATCACATAATATGGTCTTGCATGTAAATAATCTGGTCTTAGGATGATGTGGGACAAAATTTGATTTTTATTATATTTTTCCATTTTTTACAACTTAAAATGGCATAAAATTGAATAAAAATACATTAAAATTAATTAAGAATTAATTAAATTTGGTTGCATGTTAATTTTATGTATATTTATTTACAAATAACCACATGCATGTTCTATTTATGAGATAAGTAGTTACTTTAAGTTAATGTGATTAATTTAGATAGTTTATTGATTTGTATTTGATAAAAATTGATAATAATGGTTATTTTGCAAATAAATATTGATTTAATTTTTAGGCTCGAAATTTTTGAATTTTTAGCTCCTGGAAATTGTTCCAAAATGTAAAATTTTTTATTTTAAGTTATTTCAATTTTTATGGTTTGGTTTAGAATTAAATCGTACAAATTTTCGTTTTACCGATTAAATTGTAAAATCGTTTTAAATAAATTTTAAAACAAAAATTTTCACTTGCATGTCATTTTTGGTATAAGACCAGAATTTTCATGGCCTTGAAATTTTTTTTCCATAAATTTCATAATTAAATGAAATTTTTACATAATAATTGTGAATTATTATGTCTTTTTGTCATAATTTGTGTTTTAATCCCATATTAATTCAAGATAATTAGTGAGAATAATTGTTTTGAAATTAGACCAGATTAGTATCATTAGCATATCTTAAAATTGTTTTAAGAATTGATTATGAATTTTTATTGGTAAAAATTCCGTCAAAGAAAGCTCAAATGATCGTTGTTGGTAAGTTAGACGATTTGGCATGTCATTTTCAATAATGCATTTTATTATTCATTTGGATGAATAATTTTTTTTAGCAGTATAATTATGTAATTTTTCCTAATATGGCCATAGGTAGAAATTGGTATTTCCCGTAATGTAAGGGAATATCGATTTGTTTTGTAATTAACTGTGATTTCGTATCGCCTAATTTGTAATTAATTAATAGTTTTATTTTAATGTTAATTACAAATTGTATAATAGGATATTGTTATGTAATTTAATTATTAGTAATTAAATGAAGCATATAAAGACGGAGTTTTGATGAAGACGGTGTTTTCGGAAAGGCGTTCCGAAATCCTAAGAAGGAGGCCAATTTATGAAGACTCAAGGGACCAAGGAGTTGGTTTCCGATATGTAATTATTTTAGTTAATTAGATTAAATAGGTGGCCATATTAGGACTTGTTTGTTTATTTATGCATTCATGCCAAATCGTCACTACATGTTTAACTTTTTGTTGTTATCGATTTAATCGTCTAACATTCACCAATTTTGTTCACTTAAAAGTGATAGACAATTGAATTGATAAGATCTCTCACATTTGTTTAAAATTGAGATTAAGCCTTACCAAATAATAGCACCTATGAATCCCTTCTTCATTAGAGGTAGGTTTGGATCACTGAGGTACACTCTTTTTATGTTGGGTAAGTAGGGTAATAAAAGTTATTACGCGTGAAAATTGGTTGGACTCAACGGGATAAATATGGGTTGAATCGGTCTACCGTGCCCATATTTATTCTGGGCTAAAAGATAGATTTTAAGAAAATCCGTCAACCAAGAGTTATAGTAGTAGAATCAGTCAAAATGCTGACTCACCAAATTTATATAAATATGGGTTGAATCGGTCCATCGTGCCCGTGTTTATATAAAATTGGATCTTTGAATCATTTTTATAATTCAATGGGAGATCATTATATAAATGGGAACTTGTTAAAATAATTTCACAAGTTAAAAATTTTTTAGACGATAAATGTTAACCTTTCCATTCATTTCCTTTGTAGTAATCACGATGACTTCTACTAGTGAAACCGTCACCATAGCTACAGATTCATGGCTACGTTCTTTTATGGACAAATATGTTTTAAAAGCCGACGGTAGTAATTTTAAATATTGGGAGGAACAACTTCGATTAGTTGCCGCATGTGATGGCAAATTACGCTACCTTATCGATCCCTCTCCCCCTTCGCCTAGTACTAGGGCCACTGCCGATGTAAGGGAGGCTTTTTCAAATTATCAAAAGGAATCCGCTGCAATTAAAAATATTTTGATTTTTTCAATGGATCCTGCTATACAAAGGCAATGTGTCAAGTTTCGTGATGCACATGAAGTATTCTCGAGGCTTTCAACTATGTTTTCTCAAGCCCCGAGAATAATTCAATATGACACCGCAGTTCGTTTCTTTGAGGCTAACCTCAAAGATGGTCAACCTGTAAGTTCACACGTACTTAAAGTGATTGAGTACGTGGAAACTTTAGACGTGTTAGGATGCAAGATCCCTGACGAACTTGTGGTGGACCGAGTGCTCCACTCTCTCTCGCATGTCAAAAGATTTACCCAATTTAGGGTAAATTATAATATGACGAACATGAGAAAGAGTTTACATGAGCTCCATTCTCTGCTTGTGCAAGCAGATAAGGACATGGGATTGAGTGGGAGTACAAGGAAAGATATGCTTGCGATAAACGTGAAGGGGAAGAAGCAGTTTAAGAGGAATGCAGGTAAGAAGCCCATACAGGTGGAGGGAAAAGGTAAAGCAATTGCAAATTGCTTTACCAAGCCTAAACCTATAAAGGGTAATCCTATTAAAGAGACTTGTAATTACTGTAATAACAAGGGACATTGGAGGCGTAATTGCACGAAATACTTGGATGACATCAAAGCTGCCATTCTGAAGCCAACATGTAATTTCTCAACCGAATCTTTTATGATAGACAAAAATTATGCTTCAAATACAACTTGGGTATTAGATACTGGATGTGGTTCTCACTTGTGCAATCATTTGCAGGGCCTAAAAAGCATAAGAAAGCTAAACAAGGGTGATGTTGATCTCCGAATGGGTAAGGTGTCTAAAGTAGCCGCCGTCTCAGTAGGAACTTATGTACTTAACATAGATTCGGGGTTGCAGTTGTTTCTTAATAATTGTTATTTTGTACCAACGTTGTCTAGAAATATAATATCAGTATCTGTGTTAGACAGAGAAGATTTTTCTTTTGTAATTAAAGACAAACGTTGTACTTTTTCCCTTAATGGGATTGTATATAGCGAAGCTATTTCAATCAAAGATATTTATATTCTAGATACTTGCAACGATGTTTATCATTTAGATAATAAAAGACTCAAAACAGGTGATCCCAATCAATCTTATTTATGGCATTGTCGATTAGGACACATTAACGAGAAACGCATTAAAAGACTAGTGTCGACTGGTATAATTAAACCTTTTGATTTCGAATCAATTGGTACATGCGAATCTTATCTTCTTGGCAAGATGACTCGTTCACCTTTTCTAGGAAAAGGATCTCGAGCTAGTGAGTTGTTGGGTTTAATACACACCGATGTATGTGGTCCAATGACAGTCACTGCTAGAGGTAATTATGACTATTTCATTGCTTTTACCGATGACATGAGTAGATATGGTTATATCTACTTAATGAGGTATAAAAGTGAAGCTTTTGATAAGTTCAAGGAGTTTCAGAATGAAGTAGAAAACCAATTAAATACAAATATTAAATCATTACGATCAGATCGTGGTGGGGAGTATTTAAGCAATGACTTTAGAGATCACCTTACAAACTGTGGTATTGTATCCCAGTTAACTCCTCCTGGCACACCACAATTAAATGGTGTGGCTGAAAGGAGGAATCGAACTTTATTAGATATGGTCCGATCAATGATGAGTCAAACAGAGTTACCTAAGTCATTCTAGGGTTTTGCCATTTTATATGTTGTACGCTCACATAATCAAAGTCCCACTAAAGCAACTGACAAAACTCCATATGAGATATGGAAAGGGAAAGTCCCGAATCTACGATACATGAAATTATGGGGTTGTGATGCTTATGTCAAGAGCAAGTCTGGCGATAAGCTTGCACCTCGTTCTGAAAAATGTATTTTTGTAGGCTACCCTAAGGAAACTTGTGGATATTACTTCTACAATAGTAGCGAGAACAAAGTATTTGTGGCTTGTGAAGCTGTGTCTTTAGAAAAAGAGTTTATTTCTAGAAGACAGAGTGGGGGAAGATTTTAACTTGATGAAGTTCAAGAGCCACAAACTGATATAACACTACAGGAAGATGTTCCTTCTACGTCTGAATCGGTTATTGTTCCTTCTTAACGTAGGAGATCAGAGAGGGTTAGTCGCCAGCCTGATATATACCTTGGTGTCATCGAGGAAGATGGTGACTATGAGGTTTTACTTTTGGAAAGTGATGAACCCAAGACCTACAAAGCAGCTATTATGAGTTCTGACTCTAAGCTATGGCTCGAGGCCATGCAATCGGAAATGGATTCCATGTACGATAATCAGGTATGGGACCTGGTTGACTTACCTAAAGATGTTCGACCTCTTCAGTGTAAGTGGATATTCAAGATTAAAATCGGCATAGATGGACATAAAGATGTCTACAAAGCTAGATTGGTGGCAAAAGGTTTCACCCAGGTCCATGGTTTACACTATGATGAAACTTTTGCACCAGTTGCTATGCTTAGATCTGTTCGGATAATGTTAGCAATTGCTGCATTTCATGATTATGAGATATGGCAAATGGATGTCAAAACCGCTTTCTTGAACAGGTTTCTGGAAGGGGAAGTTCATGACACAACCTGAGGGTTTTGTGGATCCTAAAAATCCTAACAAAGTATGCAAACTTAAGAAATCCATTTATGGTCTTAAGCAAGCGTCAAGGAGTTGGAATCATCATTTTGATCATGTTATTAAACAGAATGGCTTTTCTCGAAGTGTTGAGGAACCATGTTTATACATGAAGTTTAGTGGGAGTAAAGTTGTTTTCTTACTTGTTTATGTGGATGACATATTACTCATTGGAAATAACGTAGATAAGCTTGCTTCTGTCAATAAGTGGTTAGGAAATCACTTCCAAATGAAAGATTTGGGCGAAGCTCAGCGCGTCTTGGGTATCCGGATCTATAGGGATAGATCCAAAAGGATATTAGCATTGAGTCAAGAAGCCCATATCGATAAGATTCTTGACCGATTCAATATGAAAACTCCAAGAGAGGTTTTCTACCTATGGGCAGTGGGATCACTTTGAGTAAGTCACAGTGTCCTACTGAGCCTAAGGATATTAAACGCATGAAATCGATTCCCTATGCTTCCGCTGTTGGATCGATCATGTATGCTATGATGTGTTCTCATCCTGACGGCTCGTATGCTTTGAGTATGACGAGTCGGTTTCACAAAACTCCAGGTGAGAGTCACTAGATAGCCGTCAAGAATATTCTAAAGCACTTGAGAAGGACTAAAGATTCATTCTTAGTGTTTGGAGGGGAATCTGAATTACGTATAAGAGGTTATACGGATGCCAGTTTCCAAACCGATAGCGATGATTTGAAATCCCAAGCTGGTTTTGTTGTTTTTGTTGAACGGAGGGGCGGTTTGCCGGAGAAGTTTTAAAGAGTCTCGTGATCTTTGATTCTATAACTAAGTGAGTACATTGCGGCCCTACGAAGCGCAAAGGAGGCTGTTTGGATTAGGCAATTTTTAGAGGGACTGAAAGTAGTTCCTACCGTCGAGGATCCTATCACTTTGTATTGTGATAACAGTGGGGCTATTTTTCAAGCAAAAGAGCCCAAGTTTAGTAACAAGTCTAGACACGTGCTTAGGAAATTTCATGTAATAAAAGATTTAATCGAAAGGAAAGAAATTGAAGTTTGTAAGGTTGGGACATCTGACAACATCGCTGATCCTTTAACCAAACCTTTGTCTCAAGCCAAACATGATAGTCATGTAGTTTCGATGGGATTGAGACGAATGCCAGAACTGTTGTCAATTATATGATATGTAATAATTAAGATATTGTATTTATTATTTCATATATGATAATTACATTTATCGTTCCATTCTGTTTTATATCTGAATTTTTATATACTTTGTTTTATCCAAATAGATTGTAGTGACAAAGTCGAACTCTATTAAAGTGAACTGGATTAACATTGTATTTTGTCCCTAATTACTTAATGAGGTGACGTATCGGAGTGAGTATATTGTAAGGCAATAGATGATAGGTTCAACTGTCATATGGTCATAATGATGACTGGTCGGTTACATAGGCAGATTGTGAGAGGATTTATCGGACAATGACCGTTTATAGAGTCCTTTTGTTGCTGGGTCGTAGCGAGGATTTATATATATTCCTACTAGTCAATTCTTTAGACTGGTGACTATTTGTCTGAGTTGGTGTGGTTTTTCGGTGGCTTTGGTTTTTGTTCTAAGTCGCACCGTAAAAGGAGGCCGATGAGCATTTACCGGGTCATTGTGATCTGTATCGAACAAAGAAGATAGGTCAACGGGATTGTCCATTTATGTCATATTTTATCTCAAGGCCACTCGAGGAGAGGTGATAGGAAATGTGTGGCCACGCTCGGATGAGATCTATAGTAGATTATCCGGTCAGACAATCATTCTCCTGATCGAGGAAAACACTTTATGATATGATCACGTGCAAGAACGACCTGAAAGACATCTTGCATTGAGTGGGAGATATTATTGGATAAGAGAATTGGTAACACACACTTCTGTCGGACAAGTGGGAGATTGTTGGAGTAGTGTCCTCCACAATAAGTGCGTTTACATATTAATCTTGTAAAAGGAATATCAGGGATTTATCTTTTTATTTGTCAGCTGGTCATCGTTAATCGGTAATGATTGGCGACTACGATTTGATTATTCTTGTCGTGTGTGGCGGTGATGGTGATCCCCTTAGGCCACACTTATAAGATGACGCCCAAATAGAATAAATTAATTTTTTGTATGAGATACGAGATAATTAATTCCTTGTATTATTTGACTTTTAATTTGTCACGTAAAAGTATTATTTGATGACGGGTTACGAACTCGGGCAAAGAAGATTTATTATTTAATTATGTGATATTTAAGTAATAAATTAATAATTAATAATTTATTAATTAATTAATTTTATGCGATATGTGTATATGTTTTTGAGGTGGAATTAATTAGTTATTTATATTTTACAAGAGGTTGCAAAATTAGCTAATTGGGATAATATTGACACATTGTATGTTGTTAAAATGTTCTTATGATTACTTAATAGTTAAGTAGTCATTGGTAGTTAATTTATATTATTTAAGTGTTAAATAATCAAATTAATATTTAATTATGTCAGATAATTAAATATAAGACTTATAAGCATTTATGGGGCAAATGTCGAATCGAAATGAATCCGGAGGGGACCATTTGGACAGATTTTTATACACTACTAATACACTCATTGTGAGTGGAAAAGGTAGGCATTTCCCACTAGCATTTGTATGTGAATTGTATACATTTGCATGCCTATATATACCTAAGTCCTTCCATCATTTCTAAGGTTGGAAATTTGAAGAAAAATTGGTCTTTGTGTGCTTGTTGTGGATGGTTCATATACACCATCAATAGACCATATTTTTCTTCTTATTTTGTTCATCCTTTTACAATAAACACATATAAAAGTAAACTAATAATATTATCAAGGTAATAATATTAATTAGTACATCAAATATAAAAATAAACAAGGTTACAACATTTACCTAGTTAGTATTTTAGTAGTATTTTGGGTTTATCTTGGGTGCCACCTTAGGAGATTACCTACTTTGGTAATTACGGTGTTGGAAGATCATCCTTATTGCATTAGCACAAGAACAACATCAAGGAAGGAGCCCTTGAATTGTGCCCATTTTGCCTTATAACAATGTAAGGAATTTTTGTCTTAAGATGGTTTTTTTTTTTAGGGTTAAGATGGTTTAATACCATCTCTTTTATATTTTGCTTTGCATGCATGTAGATTTAGACCACCTAAAATTAATTTTTAATTTTGATATCATAAGATGGATGTTTTTTGACAGATTTAGTGTTTTTATTTATTTATTTAATTTAAAGAAATTAATTTATTTATTTTTCTCTCCTTTATTACACACTTTTTCAACAACCACTTTCTTATAGATTTTACCTGGTTCATTCCGGATCCTTAACTCTATTTCGGTTTTTAAAAATCGTTTTAATCCTTTCTCTCGATTTAAATTTTAAGTTTTTATAAAAGAAAGACGGAATTCGATTTTAAAACCCCTAAGTTCACCTTGACTTTCCATTACATTTTCGTTCTCCCTTTTGTTTTTATCTTCCCCTTTTTTATTCGCATTTTGAGGCGTGCGTTCACCCATGGACGGTTCGAAAGGATGATTCATGTCAGCCGACCCCAAATCATTTTGGGATTAAGGCTCTGATGTTGTTGTTGTTGTTGTTGTTGTTGTTTGATATCATAAGATGAGTATTAATTTTGTGTAAATAATTAACAAGTGGTATTAGAGCATTGTTATATACATGCATGTTGTCTTAAGACGACTTTAGTAATTTATGAGATAAATTAATAAAATTGATATTATGTTACTAAAATTAGTTTTATCACTTAATATGGTCTTCCATATAAATAATCTGGTCTTAGGATAATATGGGACGAAAATTAGATTTTTGTTATATTTTTCCATTTTTTATAACTTAAAATGGCATAAAATTGAATAAAAATGCATTAAAATTAATTAAATTGGGTTGCATGTTAATTTTATGCATATTTATTTAGAAATAACCACATGCATATTCTATTTATGAGATAAGTAGTTACTTTAAGTTAATGTGATTAATTTAGATATTTTATTGATTTTTATTTGATAAAAATTGGTAAATAATGGTTATTTTGCAAATAAATATTGATTTAATTTTTAGGCTTAAAATTTTTCAATTTTTAGCTCCTGGAAATTATTCCAAAATGTACAAAATTTTATTTTAAGTTATTTCAATTTTTATGGTTTGGTTTAGAATTAAATCATAAAAATTGCCGTTTTATCGATTAAATTGTAAAATCATTTTAAATAAATTTTAAAAAACAAAAACTTCACTTGCATGTCATTTTTGGTATAAGACCAAAATGTTCATGGCCTTGAAATTTTTTTTCCATAAGGTTTATAATTAAATGAAATTTTTCCATAATAATTGTTAATTATTATGTCTTTTTGTCATAATTTGTGTTTTAATCTCATATTAATTCAAGATAATTAGTGAGAATAATTGTTTTGAAATTAGACCAGATTAGTATCATTAGAATATCTTAAAATTATTTTAAGAATTAATTATGAATTTTTATTGGTAAAAATTCCGTCAAAGAAAGCTCAAATGATCGTTGTTGGTAAGTTAGACGATTTGGCATGTCATTTTCCATAATGCATTTTATTATTCATTTGGATGAATATTTTTTTTTTAGCATTATAATTATGTAATTTTTTCTAATATGGCCATAGGTAGAAATTGGTATTTTCTGTAATGTAAGGGAATATCGATTTGTTTTGTAATTAACTGCGATTTCGTATCGCCTAATTTGTAATTAATTAATAGTTTTATTTTAATTTTAATTACAAATTTTATAATAGGATATTGTTATGTAATTTAATTACGGAATTTATTTTCGCAGTATATTTTTTACTCATTATAGTACATTTTGCACCAAATTTTCCATTTGTCTACCCCTGACTAAATATTTCAAACCTAATTTTCTCTACTCTTTCTCTATTGTTGAATCCTTAACCTCTTTCAAACTCCATCAAATTCTTCAATTATTTGAATGATTATTCAAGCATATAGCAATATTAATTCATTAATGCATTATTACCAATTGAATTGACTCTCTGTTATAGGTTTTTTATCTTTTCTAATTAGGGTTATGTTGAAATTAATTAAGGGCAATTGGTGTGCAATGGTGATGGTATTAGTGTAATTGGATGTTGCCGGCGACATGAGTAAGCCCTGCCGGCAAAAAAATCGACAGAGATAATCGCCATAACCGTTCAACGGAGTCAAGTACTGCATTCAAAGAAAAATAGCACTAACTGTCGTGCGTAGTAGAGCAAATTAACAATAGTCTTCAACATAGTAATGTCCACGTAGTACAACAATTAAATAGCCTTTCTGCCCACTTAAACCCACAGCGCTACGCCACCGTCGGCGACCTAATCGGTCGGCAAACCACCTTCCTCTAACGTCGATAACAGTAATTATAGGGTGGGTGCGTAAAATAAGAGGAAAATGGGTGTGTGAAATTAAGATAACATATTAGAGAGAAATTAGAGAGGGAAAATAGGAAGAGAAAATGAGAAGGGTATTATTGTCAATATGTACTGTAATGAGTAAAATGTGTACTGTGAAAAGCAACACCCTTTAAATATTAGTAATTAAATGAAGCATCTAAAGACGGTGTTTTCATGAAGACGGTGTTTTCGGAAAGGCGTTCCGAAATCCTAAAGAAGGAGGCCAATTTATGAAGACTCAAGGGACCAAGGAGTTGGTT
This sequence comes from Silene latifolia, assembly GCF_048544455.1. NCBI lineage: Eukaryota > Viridiplantae > Streptophyta > Magnoliopsida > Caryophyllales > Caryophyllaceae > Silene > Silene latifolia. The sequence continues at coordinate 437,492,657 of NC_133538.1, read as the reverse complement.
TCCGGTATGTAATAATTTTAGTTAATTAGATAAAGTAGGTGGCCATATTAGGACTTGTTTGTTTATTTAAGCATTCATGCCAAATCGTCACTACATGTTTTAATTTTTGTTGTTATCGATTTAATCGTCTAGCATTCACCAATTTTGTTCACTTAAAAGTGATAGACAATTAAATTAATAAGATCTCTCACATTTGTTTAAAATTGAGATTAAGCCTTACCAAATAATAGCACCTATGAATCCCTTCTTCATTAGAGGTAGGTTCGGATCACCGAGGTACACTCTTTTTACGTTGCGTAAGTAGGGTAATAAAACTTATTACGCGTGAAAATTGGTTGGACTCAACGGGATAAATATGGGTTGAATCGGTTCACCGTGCCCATATTTATTCTGTGGTTAAAAGATAGTTTTTAAGAAAATCCATTAACCAAGAGTTCTAGTAGTAGAATCAGTCAAAATGTTGACTCACCAAATTTATATAAATATGGGTTGAATCTGTCCACCGTGCCCGTTTTTATATAAAATTGGATGTTGGAATCATTTTTATAATTCAGTGGGATATCATTATATAAATGGGAACTTGTTAAAATAATTTCACAAGTTAAAAATTTTTTAGACGATAAATGTTAATCTTTCCTTTCATTTCCTTTGTAGTAATCACGATGACTTCTTCTAGTGAAACCGTCACCATAGCTAGAGATTAATGGCTACGTTCTTTTATGGACAAATATGTTTTAAAAGCCGACGGTAGTAATTTTAAATATTGGGAGGAACAACTTCGATTAATTGCGCAGGTGATGGCAAATTACGCTACTTTATCGATCCCTCTCCCCCTTCGCCGAGTACTAAGGCTACTGCCGATGTAAGGGAGGCTTTTTCAAATTATCAAAAGGAATCCGCTGCAATTAAAAATGTTTTGATTTTTTCAATGGATCCTTCTTTACAAAGGCAATGTGTCAAGTTTCGTGATGCACATGAAGTATTCTCGAGGCTTTCAACTATGTTTTCTCAAGCCCCGAGAATAATTCAATATGACACCGCAGTTCGTTTCTTTGAGGCTAACCTCAAAGATGGTCAATCTGTAAGTTCACACGTACTTAAAATGATTGAGTACATGTAAACTTTAGAGGGGTTAGGATGCAAGATTCCCGACGAACTTGTGGTGGACCGAGTGCTCCACTCTCTCTGGCACGTCAAAGGATTTACCCAATTTAGGGTAAATTATAATATGACGAACATGAGAAAGAGTTTACATGAGCTCCATTCTCTGCTTGTGCAAGAAGAGAAGGACATGGGATTGAGTGGGAGTACAAGGAAAGATGTGCTTGCGATAAACGTGAAGGGGAAGAAGCAGTTTAATAGGAATGCAAGTAAGAAGCCCATACAGGTGGAGGGCAAAGGTAAAACAATTGCAAATTGCTCTACCAAGCCTAAACCTATAAAGGGTAATCCTCTTAAAGATACTTTTAATTACTGTAATAACAAGGGACATTGGAGGCGTAATTGCACGAAATACTTGGATGGCATCAAAGCTGGCATTGTGAAGCCAACATGTAATTTCTCAACCGAATCCTTTATGATAGACATAAATTATGCTTCAAATACAACTAAGGTATTAGATACTGGTTGTGGTTCTCACTTGTGAAATCATTTGCAAGGCCTAAAAAGCATAAGAAAGCTAAACAAGGGTGATGTTGATCTCCGAATGGGTTACGAGTCTAAAGTAGCACCTGTCTCAGTAGGAACTTATATACTTAACTTAGTTTCGGGGTTGCAGTTGTTTCTTAATAATTGTTATTTTGTACCAACGTTGTCTAGAAATATAATATCAGTATCTGTGTTAGACACAGAAGGTTTTTCCTTTGTAATTAATGTTGGGAAATGTGTCCTCAACATTAGTGCGATCACATGATTTAAATATCATTATTAAAACTCATTTCAAGAATACGGAAGGGATGATACATTACATATATAGTCAACTGGTCCACACATATCGGTAATGATTGGCTGGCTAGAGTTTGACATTACTGTCGTGCGACGGTGGTGATCAGTTGATCCCTTGAGGTCACACCTAAAGGACGATTCCCTTAATTGAAAAGGTTAATTAATTGTATACCGATACATATTAATTAATTCCTTAAAATTGAACAATTCAATTTGTGAGAGAGAATATTGATATCTTATTGTAATGGGATTAAATAAGATTTATTTTAGTAAATAAAATGCTTTATTACTAAAATTGTTTATTGTTTGAGAAACAATAAAGATAAGAATGAATGGTTGATTATAATTACAAGACATTGTGAATTATAATTATATGACCCATTTTATTTACGTGATCAAGTATCACTAGTCAATTTGTTGAATGTAATTTAATTAATTTATAAAATGATATTTATGTGATAAATATGCATTTAATTAATTAGTAACATGTATCATACTACATGTGACATTTTGTGTGACAATTGACAAATTAACAAAATAAAATGGTAGTCCATTTTAAGACATGGACCGAAATGAAGGATGTCATGGTGGTGTATGGTTGATTATCAAAGTAATATGTTGGTAAGAGTAAAAGGAAAAGGAGATTCCATTTCTTGGATGTTTCCCCTTGTTCCAACCGTGCTCCCCTTCTCTCTTTATGAGATTTTTGTTCTCATTTTTTGTATGACAACAAATACACATTACCATTCAATCTACATGCAAAAGGTTCATGTTTTTTCTCTCTTCTTTCTCTTTAAATCTTCATCAAAAAGATGAGATTTTAATCCAAATTGTTCATGTAAGATTACTAAAATTATCAAAGTAATATATGAGTATTAGTAATAAAATTTAAGGTAAACCACAACATAAACATCTAGTACATGTTAGTTTGTGGGATTAAGGGATTGTCTTGGGTGCTACTAATTGGAGAATCTCTACTTTGGGATTTTGTATGTTCATCCACAAGGAAAGCTCAAGAACTAAGTAAGGTAGGTGACCTTACTAGTGCCCAAATATCCGAAAATCACATGGTGAGAAATAGATTTTTCCATCTCTTTAATTAAAGTTTGCATGCATAAGATTTGTAATTATTTTTATGACTAAATTAATTTAAAACATATATGAATATGTTAAAAATGAGATATAGATTTCCAACAATCGGTATCATGAGCCATGGTTGTTTGCATGCAAATCGGTTAAAAGTTTTTCCGAGTTATAAAGAATAACATATAAAACTTGTATAGTTTATGTTATTATGATATATCACGAAATTAATCCATGCATGTTAATATTTCTGGTCCTAAAATGTTTTTAGGATATTTTGGTTAATTTACGGATTTTTATTGTTCATATTATACAATAATGGCATTTAAATATGATTTTATGAGTAAAAATGTCATTTTCGGACTAAAATTAGCTATACTTCGAATTTTTCAGTGATTTTTTGATATGTTGTCACATATATTATTTTGAGATAATCTGTAAATTTTCATAATTTTTGGACTTGTTATGCTCGAAAAATGGATTTTTCATTATTAAATTCGGATTTAGGTGAAAAATAGGTTAATATGAGATAAATTTCGAATCTGGTCATAGAAATTTAGTTTGATGTCACATGCAATTTTACAAGATGTGTGTAAAATAATAGGCTATTGTGAAGTCTTTTTGCATGATTTATGGATTTTTGAAGAAAAATTGCATGAATAGTGACTTTATTAGTGAAATATTAGTAAAACATACTCTATGACTAAAGAAAAACATCATATGTTGCATTTTGTTATATTTTTCAGATCTGAAATTCAAAAGTTGATGAATATAATTTTTCACATGTTTTTATGATTATTTTAGTTAAAACCGATAAACCGCGACATTGTTTTTCCGGATAAAATTCAAAATTTTTAACCTAAGTTTTTGAACATTATGAGTGTCATGGTATTTTTCCAGAATGTTCATGAGTTTAAATTTCAAATTTTGAATTTATTTGAAATTTTGTGATTTATTTGAAGTTTATAGCTTATTTTTGTAATTTTTAGTCCATTAATGAACAATTTTATAAATATGAGTTAATTATGGTCAAATTATTAGTGAAGACTAAATTTTGAGTCCTAAGAGGTTAGGGTAATTAACTTATGCATAAATATGAATTTATGTAATTTTTGTGATTATAAAATGTTGAAATCACGCAAATCGTAAAAACAAGTAATATACGATATTGGCTAATTAAAGCGATTTAGCATAAAATTGGGCATGTTCATACATATTATAATGCTGCATTTTCTTTATGATTGTCATAATTTTAATTTATGTAATTTTTGAATTATGTAATTTTACTTAGTATGGCCTTAGTTTTTAATTGGTATTTCCCGAAATGTATGGGAATATCGATTCGGTTGTAATTTTATTGTGATCTCGTATCACCATTTTGTAATTTAATAGATTTATTTTATTTTAGTTACAAATGTATAATAAGAAATTATGTAATTTGCTATGTAATTTATTTATCTCGGAGTTTCCCAAAGACGGATTTCTTCAAGATGGCGATACATAAAGACGGTGTTACCTCGAGATGCGTGCCACAACCGAAGTTCAAGGGACCAATGGAGTTGGTTTCCGAATATGTAATAGTTAAATAGTTTTTCTATTTTAGGAAAGGCCATACTAGGATTTATTTATTTTATGCTTGCATTTTATTTTATGTCGCATGCATCGCTAAATCTCCATAACTAAAACATGCATCTTCTTTTAATCGAGTATATCGACCGTGTCAATTATAATTATTGTAGTTCACCGCTTTAGTTCAATTAAAACGTGATAGATAATAAATTGACATGACCTCTCGTTAAAATAAACAATTGAGACTTAGCCTTACCAAATAGTAGAAACCATGAAAACCTATTTCATGAGGGAGTGCACTCGGCCATCCCGGGGTACAAACCTTGTTACGTAGGGGAAGTGGGTGATAAATGTCTATCCACCGAATTCATGTTGATGAGGGTTTCATCGGCTATCCCGTGCCCAAGTTAATGTGGGTTTGGATCATGGACACATTTATTCGAAATTTGGATTGAGCTCAACGGAAGTATTCGTGACCGTAGTCGCATGTGTTCCGGGCTATAGATAAATATTAAAGTAATTTTATCGACCGAGAGTTCTAAAAGTAGAATCGATTAAAGAGTTAGTCCACCGAGTTATATTGATAAGGGTTCCATCGGCTATCCCGTGCCCAAGTTAATATGAATTTGGATCTCGGAATCATTTATCATAGTTGGGTAGAGGTCACTATGTAAATGCTTTACTTGTTATTTACAAGTATTATTGAAACGATAAATGTTAAGTTTTCCACTATTCTGTTATTATATTGTTCTATTTCTTTACCACAATTCATATACGATATCATTTCGATTTTGATACAAATCTCCATTAAAACATCGTAACTAAAGACAAAATTTGAATCTGCTTTTAAAACCTCAAACGAACCATTGCTAAGGATCTCTTGTAAAGAGTATAGATTAAAGTTATTCATTATCAAACAGGTTTTTGATTCTTGACTAACACTTCTACTTACAATGGATTATGTTTCATATACTTAATTGAATTAAGTACCTTGAAGCGATAAATTGTTTTGGTGATTAGATTTTCAGAATTCATAATTGACCAAAATAACGCAACCACTTCAATGAAAGTTTTAAGACTAAAACGAACAAATGAAGAGTAATCTTCATGAATTCAATTTTGCTTCTCAAAGCAAAGACTCATTGAAATGAGTGGGAGCATTCTCTTAAACCGTTAAGATAAGGACGAGGTTCAAGAAGTAAAAATTATAATGGAATTGATACTAGGTAATGTTAAAGGTAAAGTTGTTGAGAATGACGATACTAAACCTATCAATCCCGACCGATAAGTTTCCATTGTCTTAAATGTTGGACACGAGAAAAGAAACTACCCCAAATTATTGAAGAATCAACAAGTTAGTTGTGGGACATCTAATTGAACCTTCTTCTTTAAATGTTTATTTGATTAAACATAAAATTTTGCTAGTACTACTTCGTCAATATTAGAAACCAATGGAGGTTTTCATCATTGTACTTGATACATAGGATGATTAGAATATGACGACTAGCAACAATAATGTCGAGAGATAGAGTAATTGTGTACTCAATCTAGTTTTTGGATTTAAAGTTGTACTTAATTATGACTATTAAGTGCATAAACTCTAAATAAGAATATAAACTTGTTAAGATACAAAAGAGGTTTTCACTTTTGTGACCCTATACACCACGATTTGATGTATGGCTAGCCCATTATCAAGGTGATTATATTCTAAACCAAACTAGAATGATATATCATGTAGATGATGTAAGATTCAAATTAGTAATCCAAGATTAAACCTTAAATTTTGGAATGATGAACGCAAAGAGTTATCGAGTACTCTTGAAACCATTAGATTGTTAATGGTATATGCGTATCTTGTATTCAAAGCAAGATGTCTCATGCCTTTTGGTTGAAAAGGAGATCGAGGTTGTAAATCATCGATCCAAAATAGGTTGATCATTATCTTTTACCAACGATTTAAGTTGACACTAATATGTTCACTTAATAAGGTAAATAGAGAAATCTTTGAAGAATTTCAAAGAGTTCAAGGAATCACGATTTAGTCGTGATGGGATTATCAAAGTGAAGACTTTGATATAAGCCAAATGAATTGTGATATAGTATCACAAATTAATCTCTCTTAACACGCATTATGGGATAATGTATGATTGGATAAGAATTTAAACGCTATTCGATAAGGTTTGGACTTCGATCAAGTTACTTTGAGTTACTTGATCCTTTTGGGGATTTTATCATTTTGTCTAGATTATTTTTCCACTAAATCGAATCATATGAGATATGAAATGGTAAGGGTACCATGTTTGTAAGATTTCACAAGAAACATATGCTCATTTTTCCCTTTTCAATTATCACGAGTACGACGGGTTTGCGGCTCGTGAAGCTGTCTTGCTAAAATACAATTTTATTTTTAGAAGACAGAGTGGGAGAAATTATTCAAGAGCCACAAAGAATGCCACAGAGAATGTTATGTCGCAAGAAACTGATCTTTCTTGGCTACATGAGACGTTTTGTGTAAGACATTGTTTCTTTAAAACCTAGGAGGTTAAATTCGTCACTTGTTGAAAATGATGAATTCATGCTACTTTTAAGAAAGTAAAGAGCTTATAACTTACAAAAGAAATTGTTTGATTCAAGTTGATTACTTCTGGAAAGTAATCAACAAATGACTTACATAAGAGTGTTTAAGTCACAACTCAATACAAGGCTTAAAGCCATGAGAATCCGAAATAAAAGGCTTGATTAGTGACAAAGGGTTTTGCACTAATAAAGAGAGATTTCAAAGCTTGGTTGGTGGCAAAGTGTTTTGCGCTAGTTGAAATGCTTAAGTCTATTTGGATCTTCTTAGGGATTGTGTTTCATTATGAAATACATAGCAAGTGAATCTAAAACCCACTTCTTCAAAAGAAAGAATGTATTCAATACATGTCATGAGTTTTATAAATTCTTGCAATCCTAAGGTAATGTGCAACTTAAGAGATGGTCTTAAGTAGGACATCGATGAGTTGGAATCAACATTTTGATCATGTGATAAAACATTTCTCGATAAGTCAAGAAGTTGTGTTTATACATGGAGTTTAGTGGGAGTTACGGAAATTTTAATTAGTCCGATATGTGGATGACATATTGATAATTGAGAATGATTTAAGACTTTTGGAGTATTACAATACATCTTGAATGTCCGGATTTATGAAGATAAATCCACATGATATTAGCGTCAGTAAGAAGTCTTATGTTGATAAGATTCATGACTAGTTCAATTATATTGAACATATTTGATTGATTTCATTTGCTTCCGCTGCCGAATCAATTAAAAGGAAATGATGTATAGCACTTCATATGCTTTGAGTATGATGAATTGTTTTCAAAATCGAATTTAAGTGATCTTTACCAAGTAAGCCATAAAGATTACCCTTAAGTGCTTTCACAAGCATTAAGGAAGTAAAGCAAAGTGTTTATGATGCAATTTTGTGTAAGGGTGTTACACAAGTGACAATTGACAATTGAGATTGCGCATGGTTTCCGACAAAACCATAATCAAAACACATTAGGATGGTTAAGATACCATTGTGGCAATGATAATTAAGAAGTATATTTTCTAGAATCGTTCTAGGCAATAAAGAACAATGAGAGATATTTATAACGGAAATTGAGTACACTTGCAATCATGAGATGTGCAAGAAGGATGAGTCCCGCACACTGTGAAAATAGTGGGAGCTATTCTTAGGCTAGAGGGCCTATGTCTTGATTGGATCTCGACACGTACTCAGAAAGTTTTGTAATACAAATGTATACATTACAAAGGAAACCGAGTATATAGTAAGGTTGAGTAAGGTACAAGAAATTGATAAAACCTACTAACCAAAGCCTTCTCAAAGGCTAAACATGATGAGTCATGTCATTTCAATTGAATTGAAATGAACAACTACATACAAGATCAAATTAGATTATAGAACATAAAATAGTAATCAGGCATTGACTATTCATGTGTGATAATCGCATTTGTCGTTCGAGTTTTACTTTAAAACTCTTTTATTATACTTTGTTACATCCAAACGGGTTGTAGAGACAATTGAACCCCGTTAAAGTGAACACGGATTAGCATGGTATTCGCCCATAGTCATTTGTATGAGGTGACGTCTCGAAGTGACTAGAGTGTGATGCGATTGATGGCAAGTTAAAGTGCCATAGAGTCATGTGAGATGACTAGTCGATCACATAGGCAGACTGTTAGGAACACTTTGTCGGGCAGTGACCGCTTATAGAGTTCTGGAAAATTTATAAAGCCTGGTCGTGGCGAGAGCTACTATAGTATTCTAATGAGTCGATTCTTTTGACTAAAGACTATTCACCTAAGATGGCACAGTTTCAGATTAACTTTGATTTGTGTTACTACGACCTTCGTAAATGGGGTCAAATGGGCATATTTTGGGTTATGATGGCTGTGGCTAGTCGAAGGGAATAAGTGCGATAGGAATTGTCCACCCCCTTGTCAGGTTTAAAACATATCTCAGGGCCACTCGAGGAGTAATGAACTGGAAATGCGTGGCCACGCTCGGAAGGTATCAATGATAGATAAATCTGGTCAATCAGTTATTCTCCAGATCGAGGAAACCACTCTCGATATGATCACTTGCAAGTACGACCCGAAAGACACCTTGCATTGAGTGGGAAATAGTAATAGGACAAGAGAATTGGTGACGCACACTTGTCGAGGACAAGTGGGAGATTGTTGGGAAATGTGTCCTCAACATTAGTGCGATCACATGATTTAAATATCATTATTAAAACTCATTTCAAGAATACGGAAGGGATGATACATTACATATATAGTCAACTGGTCCACACATATCGGTAATGATTGGCTGGCTAGAGTTTGACATTACTGCCGTGCGACGGTGGTGATCAGTTGATCCCTTGAGGTCACACCTAAAGGACGATTCCCTTAATTGAAAAGGTTAATTAATTGTATACCGATACATATTAATTAATTCCTTAAAATTGAACAATTCAATTTGTGAGAGAGAATATTGATATCTTATTGTAATGGGATTAAATAAGATTTATTTTAGTAAATAAAATGCTTTATTACTAAAATTGTTTATTGTTTGAGAAACAATAAAGATAAGAATGAATGGTTGATTATAATTACAAGACATTGTGAATTATAATTATATGACCCATTTTATTTACGTGATCAAGTATCACTAGTCAATTTGTTAAATGTAATTTAATTAATTTATAAAATGATATTTATGTGATAAATATGCATTTAATTAATTAGTAACATGTATCATACTACATGTGACATTTTGTGTGACAATTGACAAATTGACAAAATAAAATGGTAGTCCATTTTAAGACATGGACCGAAATGAAGGATGTCATGGTGGTGTATGGTTGATTATTTTATGAGATAATGCAAGTGTAATCATTCCTACACACACTAGCCTTACACACTTATTATGTTGGTAAGAGTAAAAGGAAAAGGAGATTCCATTTCTTGGATGCTTCCCCTTGTTCCAACCGTGCTACCCTTCTCTCTTTATGAGATTTTTGTTCTAATTTTTTGTATGACAACTAATACACACTACCATTCAATCTACATGCAAAAGGTTCATGTTTTTTCTCTCTTCTCTCTCTTTAAATCTTCATCAAAAAGATGAGATTTTAATCCAAATTGTTCATGTAAGATTACTAAAATTATCAAAGTAATATATGAGTATTAGTAATCAAATTTAAGGTAAACCACAACATAAACATCTAGTACATGTTAGTTTGTGGGATTAAGGGATTGTCTTGGGTGCTACTAATTGGAGAATCTCTACTTTGGGATTTTGTATGTTCATCCATAAGGAAAGCTCAAGAACTAAGTAAGGTAGGTGACCTTACTAGTGCCCAAATATCCGAAAATCACATGGTCAGAAATAGATTTTTCCATCTCTTTAATTAAAGTTTGCATGCATAAGATTTGTAATTATTTTTATGACTAAATTAATTTAAAACATATATGAATATGTTAAAAATGAGATATAGATTTCCAACAATTAAAGACAAACGTTGTACTTTTTCCCTTAATGGGATTGTATATAGCGAAGCTATTTCAATTAATGGTATTTATATTCTAGATACTTGCAACGATGTTTATCATTTAGATAATAAAAGACTCAAAACAGGTGATCCCGATCAATCTTATTTATGGCATTGTCGATTAGGACACATTAACGAGAAACGCATTAAAAGACTAGTGTCGACTGGTATAATTAAACCTTTTGATTTCGAATCATTTGGTACATGCGAATCCTGTCTTCTTGGCAAGATGACTCGTTCACCTTTTCTAGGAAAAGGATCTCGAGCTAGTGAGTTATTGGGTTTAATACACACCGTATATGTGGTCCAATGGCAGTCACTGCTAGAGGTAATTATGACTATTTCATTACTTTTACCGATGACATGAGTAGATATGGGTATATCTACTTAATGAGGTATAAAAGTGAAGCTTTTGATAAGTTCAAAGAGTTTCAGAATGAAGTAGAAAACCAATTAAATAAGAAGATTAAATCATTATGATCAGATCATGGTGGGGAGTATTTAAGCAATGACTTTAGAGATCACCTTAAAAACAGTTGTATTGTATCCCAGTTAACTCCTCCTGGCACACCACAATTAAATGGTGTGGCTGAAAGAAGGAATCAAACTTTATTAGATATGGTCCGATCAATGTTGAGTCAAACAGAGTTACCTAAGTTATTCTAGGGTTTTGCCATTTTATCTGCTGTACGCTCACTTAATCAAAGTCCCACTAAAGCAACTGACAAAACTCCATATGAGATATGGATAGGGAAAGTCCCGAATCTGCGATACATGAAAGTATGGGGTTGTGATGCTTATGTCAAGAGCAAGTCTGAAGATAAGCTTGCACCTCGTTCTAAAAAATGTATTTTTGTAGGCTACCCTAAGGAAACTTGTGGATATTCCTTCTACAATAGTAACGAGAACAAAGTATTTCTGGCTCGTGAAGCTGTCTCTCTAGAAAAAGAGTTTATTTCTAGAAGACAGAGTGGGAAAAGATTTTAACTTGATGAAGTTCAAGAGCCACAAACTGATATAACAATACAGGAAGATGTTCCTTCTATGTCTGAATCGGTTATTGTTCCTTCTAAACCTAGGAGGTCAGAGAGGGTTAGTCGCCAGCCTCATAGATACCTTGGTGTCATCGAGGAAGATGGTGACTATGAGGTTTTACTTTTGGAAAGTGATGAACCCAAGACCTACAAAGCAGCTATTATGAGTTCTGACTCTAAGCTATGGCTCAAGGCCATGCATTCCGAAATGGATTCCATGTACGATAACCAGGTATGGGACCTGGTTGACTTACCTTATGATGTTCGACCTCTTCAGTGTAAGTAGATATTCAAGATTATAATCGGCATGGATGGACATAAATATGTCTACAAAGCTAGATTGGTGGCAAAAGGTTTCACCCAGGTTCATGGTTTACACTATGATGAAACTTTTGCCCCAGTTGCTATGCTTAGATCTGTTCGGATAATGTTAGTGATTGCTGCATTTCATGATTATCAGATATGGCAAATAGATGTCAAAAGCGCTTTCTTGAACGGGTTTTTGGAAGAGGAAGTGTTCATGACACAACCTGAGGGTTTTATGGATCCTAAAAATCCTAACAAATTATGCAAACTTAAGAGATCCATTTATGGTCTTAAGCAAGCGTCAAGGAGTTGGAATCATCGTTTTGATCATGTTATTAAACAAAATGGTTTTTCTCAAAGTGTTGAGGAACCATGTTTATACATGAAGTTTAGTGGGAGTAACGTTGTTTTCTTACTTGTTTGGTGGACGACATATTACTCATTGGGAATGACGTAGATATGGTTGCTTCTGTCAAGAAGTGGTTATGAAATCACTTCCAAATGAAAGATTTGGGCGAAGCTCAGTGCATCTTGGGTATCCGGATCTATAGGGATAGATCCAAAAGGATATTAGCATTGAGTGAAGAAGCCTATATCGATAAGATTCTTGATCGATTCAATATGAAAAACTCCAAGAGAGGTCTTCTACCTATGGGCAGTGGGATCACTTTAAGTAAGTCACAGTGTCCTACTGAGCCTAAGGATATTGAACGCATGAAATCGATTCCCTATGCTTCCGCTGTAACACCCCGGTTTATAAAAGAAGTCCTCGTCAAGACATTCCCTAATAAAACGGACTGTTACCATCTCGGTTTCCCGAGGTAGTGAATAACAAATTAAACTCCAAGGCAATTTATATAATATTTTAACCTAATTATTACAAAACCTTTTTACGTCAAATTACAAGAACTAACATAAATAAAAGTGTAAGTCTTCTAGATGATGATCTAGCTACTAAGTCGTCTGATCCAATGTCTCACGCTCATCCAGCTCCCGTTCTATCTCTTAAACCTGTCAAGTCTGCTCCCCATAAAACGGTTCATCACAGGTGTTCACGAATACACAGGGTCAACCACGAGGTTGAGTAGGGAAAACAATAAAACAATAAAATATGATATGCATGATACTCCGTCACCTCCATCTCCATCTCAACTCATCACACACATCTCATACCCGAACGCCCACCCATACCGATCCCGGTAGACTATATATCGACCGAAGCCGATCCGCCACTCAATACCAATTTGAGGACACCAGGGCAAGTCCTGCAGAACCCGCCTGGGCCTTATCACAACATCACATCGTATCTCAACATCATCACCACCACATCATCCTCCAACTCCAATGCATATGAAATGCTCAACAAAAATTAATGCAATGCAATATGTATATAATTCATCAACCGATAAATCATAAAGTCATGCCGTTACCCGATGTTGTGATATCATACTCAATACGATAAATTCAGTCAATCACTTCCGTATATAAATCATAACGTAAATCAACAATCAGGAATCAAGTCAACACAATTCAACAACGACGATAATAAGACAAGTGTATTTCCCTACCTCAAAGTGCCAGTAAATCCAATTAAGCAGTTAAGCAATCCAGAAGGTAAAGCAAAGAATTTGATTATCGATCCTTCACGAATCCGTCACCTAAAACAATTATAATATTTATAATTACTAACTACTAAATATAGTAATCTCCCAAAATAGAAGCTTTCCCGATATAGTAACTTTTCTATTAAACAAACCCGACTCAGAATAATTAATTATGATTAATTATTATTTTATTTTAATAACTCGGAACTAAAATCAAATGATAATTAAAGGATTAAACAATTTATGCGATTTAATAAAAACCCGAATCAATCATTTGAATAACTCGACACCCGACTCAAAATCTGTCTTTAATTATTTAAATACTCGGGAATTAACTTAAATAAATTATTTAGAAGACTCGGGGATTAAATTAATTGGGTTAAGAATACGACCCATTACTAATTATAACGATTTAAATTATGAAAACCCTTTTCAAAACTAAAAACGATTCGAATAACCCGATTAAACACGACCCACACCTTCGCTCTCGCTCACACTCTTAAACCGCCGCCTGAACCACCACGACAACAACCAGTCGTGGTCCCCACTTCAACCCAGCCACCAACCACCAACCCCACCCTGGTCGACTGCCGCCGGCGAGTCGAACCAGGGTCGCCAACTTGGCAGGTTCACCACCGTGCCTCACCATACGCCCCATTTACGCGACTCACCACCACCGCAACCATGCTCTATTCCCTGTCAAACCACCACCGTGATGCACGCCATCAGCCCACGAACACAGACACCGTGGCACCACCATTTCGACCTCCCCCGAGTCCACGGTGGTGCCACCCCAAACCTAGTCGTCTAAAACTCGCCTGAACCCGTAACAAAAACCCGTTTTTGCCCCCTTAATCGATACCGCCTGTTTCTGCCACCCTAACCACCTACAACCACCCCAACAACCACCAAGTTACTCGCCACTCACCACACCACTCATATAACCCGTCAACAACCACCAACAATGCCTCAACAAGGCACGAACAACCCCCAAAACCCGGCAAATTCGAAAAACAGAGGAGGAGGAGTTGTGCTTACCTTTTCCTGCCACCACCACGGCCACCAGGGCCACCCACGGTCGTCGACATTCGTCCCTATCCCTTCCTTCTTTGTTCCGTTAATGCCCACGACCACTCTCTCTCTCCTATGCATGAAATCGATGTTTTGGTGTTGGTGAAGGAGGGAGGCGGCTGAGGGAAGAGGGAGGCGGGTTGAGTGAGGTACTATTAGGTTTAGGTTTAGGGTTAGGGTTATTTTAGGGTTAAATGGGCTGAACAGTTAATGGGCCAACTCAGCTGGGTTAGCTCATAATTCGAATTCTTATAAACCCGTCACAATTAACTTATATCGATACAACGCGGTTTAAATAAAATAACTTAACGAAATTATCGACTCAATATTAACTCGACATAATTAGTAATATAATATGTATAATAATTAATATATAATAATATCCATTTAATTTGTTATATAAAAATACGGGGTATTACAGTCTTCCCCCCTTAAAATGAACTTCGTCCCGAAGTTCGCTCCCGTACCCAAACCTCAGAAGGATATTGCATCTCGTATTTACGGACGTCACACATTTCCTACCACGGTTAACACACACTTTTGACACATTAATTAAACATGACAAATACGAAATGTTATATTCCGCCCTCCTAAAAACAAACTTCGTCCCGAAGTTTAACTCATCTTCACTTAACCCAATTAACTACAACTAATAACTACCTGCGAATACAAATATATAACAACTATATAATCATCTGAGAACACCGTCATCTTCCATCTAAATTTCGATCTCAAACTCAAGTAACCCAATAACCATGGTCGCACTGGACCGCAATGTAACTCGGCACAAAGGCCCCACAACTCATAACTTAATACCAGTAGTTTAACTTATACTCTCCTTTTCACATCGACCAACTAAAGAAGTAGGAACCAAAACATATAGAACTCATTTGCATAGGTACTCCCACAACGAAATATCAACTTGATCAAAACTACGATCTACACACAAGTGCAAATTAAACATTAAGATTTTACAATCCTCCCCAACTAAAAACATGGTTACGTCCTCGTAACCTTCATTATTATAACTAAAGTTCTCAAACTACTGCTAACACTGAAAGAGGATAAAAGATTCCCAACTCATGCTCAAGTTAACTAATCCTTACCAAAGACAATCAATATATAAACTCTCTCAAGGAAGCTACCGTTACCAGTAAAATCATTAGTAATTATTTATTTTACCAATCATTGAAATCTCGTACCTTAGAAACATAGGGGATCAATCACATAAGAAAAGAATTAGGGTTAAAACTTAATAAATCGATTTATGAAAATTTATAACCTAATAGGTCCAGTCTGACTTTCCTTTACTTAATTGTACAGATTTAGGTCAAGACACAGAATCACCAATAAAATGAAAACAACCAGTTTCGACATTCGTAACTAACCACAACCCACCAATTCGCTAAATGAATGAACAACATGACTAAATTAACCCACTATTTGTGACTCCGTTCTAGTTTCATTCCCCCAGACTAGCAAAATTATGAAACCATGCAACCAGACACTGGCTGGAAATCTCATTCTGAATTCATACCCACACGACAAAATTTAACTTCATTTTGAAAACTTTTACTTTCATACTAGACGGTGAATAATTTTCTTAACATAATCTTATAACAGGGCCGTCATAGAATCCATTTACAGCTTACTACAAAACTCAAAAGCAGATGAACTTAATTCAATTCCTTTAAACAAAACAAGCTTAGGTGTCGACTCATATATCATAATTTACAGGTTCATCTTATTCATTTCAGTCCTATCTTTACTAATGAACGACTATTACCTCAATCATCAGGATTTTAGTTGCACTTCTTTACTCAGTTATATTCACGGCTCAATTAAACGTAACTATAACAACTATCATTTAAACCAATGTATATCATGTGAATCATAAAAAGGGTTATCCCATTATAATTGCTAATATAATTATCATAAACAATCTTTATTTAAAATATAATTGATAGTAACGACTCGAGAATATAGATATGTCAATTGTCGTGTTACCATTGCAAAAATCGCTTTGGCATTTTATGTCAATATAATAACGAACATATTCAATAAGAAATAACTCATTGTTTAATTATCATGTTATAGATTTAGGTTCAACTGAAATAATTTAATTCGATGAAGGTAATAAATATAACTATGGCACACAACTCATATGAAAGACATTAGAACTCAGATGCATCCTACATGTGTGAACATTTAGACACAATCATTACTACCATCCATGTGTAAACTTTTAAACATAACTATTATAATTTTCATGCGAGTATATTAGAACAATCAAATTACTTTTAATACCATCAATTTTTACTAAGATATGACAATATAGTTTTATATTTATATATATCCGACCACTATGCAAATATGATGAACACACCAAAGATATTCCAACATGCCAAACGTATATAAAATATGCAAACAACTGGACTCATATAAAATATTTCACCCTCGATTAAAATCAAATTAAGCTATCCAATTTTACTCATACTATCATGCCAACCATGTTATCAACTAAGTGTTAAATTTTTGTCACTTGTTAAGATACATAATTACTGAACATGCGTGCTACTATCGCCATATGAAACATTATAAATTCTCATTACTAAAGCTCATGAATTAACCAAACAATTGTATGAAATTGTAACATAGAACGCACATTTTAAATGTTTTGATTTACGTTGTACCTTCCAAAAATCACGAATAAATAACTGTTTGATTAAAACTTGATTCATATTACTTTTATAAAACATGGTGGGTTCAAAACACATGGAAAAAGAATTAGGTTAAAAGCACAAGAATTCCATTTTTAAAGAATTTTACAACTCAGTTGGTCCAAACAAACATGTGACAACTATTGGTCCAAAACTTGGGTCAGTTTGCAAAATTTACCGTTTAATATAAAGACATCAAGAACTTACGTGGCTTATTAATTTGAAAACATATGCGACTCTTTTGATCGATGGAGTTGGAATTATGCGAAAATTATTTACACCATTTAAATGAGGATTTTTACAAAATCGTTGGTCAAACATCACTGCAAAGGAACTTCCTAACCACAGCTCACTAAAGTATTTATTACTCCTAATCCGTTTATCACATAGGCATGAAACCAACGCCAAAAGGACACTAACTCACGAGGCTATCTTTCATAAAATTTTCATCCGTAGGCAAGAAACAGAGAAGAAATGGCAGCAAGGTTAATTAAAGAGTAAAATCAACCAAAACGAGTTTTATCACTAAGTCATTCATTTCTATGTCCCAATTCTTACAACTATACTATCGATACTAATCCATCCTGACTTAAATCTAACACTGTGCTTACGTAAACATCTATCCCATAGAATCCCTTCGCATCTCGATTTACTCCGTACATCTAAATCACGATTGCTGACTATAAACATGCAATTCAATAGTGTTTCTAATTACTATCACAAGACTATACTAATATGGCTTCGGGATCACATAACCGCATATTACTTAGTCATAGTAGTACTATCAATACATCATTCATACAAATTATTTACCGTAGCGTTGTCCTGCATAATGGTTAGAATATATGGGTCTCAAAGTATACATCAACTCGATTATGCAATAATCAATGTATCAATAAGTTAATACCTAGGCAACGATATATGAATTTCCTGTTCATCCTCAAGCAACTATTCTACCCTTTCTCTCGTATACACTCATGGTTTCCGGTCAACTGAGAGGGCCACAGGTTCGGTGTGAGGGGGCCCCTAACTCATACCTTATCTTAGTGTGCTCCTACAGTTCTATCCCGGGGTTCATTTTATTTAGACACATCCTATGTTCATTGGGCTCATTGGTTTAGGCCTGAGGATCGTTCGCTCTGATACCACTTTGTAACACCCCGGTTTATAAAAGAAGTCCTCGTCAAGACATTCCCTAATAAAACGGACTGTTACCATCTCGGTTTCCCGAGGTAGTGAATAACAAATTAAACTCCAAGGCAATTTATATAATATTTTAACTTAATTATTACAAAACCTTTTTACGTCAAATTACAAGAACTAACATAAATAAAAGTGTAAGTCTTCTAGATGATGATCTAGCTACTAAGTCGTCTGATCCAATGTGTCACGCCCATCCAGCTCCCGTTCTATCTCTTAAACCTGTCAAGTCTGCTCCCCATAAAACGGTTCATCACAGGTGTTCACGAATACACAGGGTCAACCACGAGGTTGAGTAGGGAAAACAATAAAACAATAAAATATGATATGCATGATACTCCGTCACCTCCATCTCCATCTCAACTCATCACACACATCTAATACCCCGGAACGCCCAACCATACCGATCCCGGTAGACTATATATCGACCGAAGCCGATCTCGCCACCATTTCTTAATGTTTGAGGACACCAGGGCAAGTCTGCAGAACCCGCCTGGGCCTTATCACAACATCACATCGTATCTCAACATCGTCACCACCACATCATCCTCCAACTCCAATGCATATGAAATGCTCAACAGTAATTGATGCAATGCAATATGTATATAATTCACTGAACTGATAAATCATAAAGTCATGCCAGTTACCCGATGTTGTGATATCATACTCAATACGATAAATTCAGTCAATCACTTCCCGTATATAAATCATAACGTAAATCAACAATCAGGAATCAAGTCAACACAATTCAACAACGACGATAATAAGACAAGTGTATTTCCCTACCTCAAAGTGCCAGCAAATCCAATTAAGCAGTTAAGCAATCCAGAAGGTAAAGCAAAGAATTTGATTATCGATCCTTCACGAATCCGTCACCTAAAACAATTATAATATTTATAATTACTAACTACTAAATATAATAATCTCCCAAAATAGAAGCTTTCCCGATATAGTAACTTTTCTATTAAACAAACCCGACTCAGAATAATTAATTATGATTAATTATTATTTTATTTTAATAACTCGGAACTAAAATCAAATGATAATTAAAGGATTAAACAATTTATGCGATTTAATAAAAACCCGAATCAATCATTTGAATAACTCGACACCCGACTCAAAATCTGTCTTTAATTATTTAAATACTCGGGAATTAACTTAAATAAATTATTTAGAAGACTCGGGGATTAAATTAATTGGGTTAAGAATACGACCCATTACTAATTATAACGATTTAAATTATGAAAACCCGTTTCAAAACTAAAAACGATTCGAATAACCCGATTAAACACGACCCACACCTTCGCTCTCGCTCACACTCTTAAACCGCCGCCTGAACCACCACGACAACAACCAGTCGTGGTCCCCACTTCAACCCAGCCACCAACCACCAACCCCACCCTGGTCGACTGCCGCCGGCGAGTCGAACCAGGGTCGCCAACTTGGCAGGTTCACCACCGTGCCTCACCATACGCCCCATTTACGCGACTCACCACCACCGCAACCATGCTCTATTCCCTGTCAAACCACCACCGTGATGCACGCCGTCAGCCCACGAACACAGACACCGTGGCACCACCATTTCGACCTCCCCCGAGTCCACGGTGTTGCCACCCCAAACCTAGTCGTCTAAAACTACTTTGAACCCGTAACCAAAACCCGTTTTGCCCCCTTAATCGATACCTTTGTTTTCGCCACCCTAACCACCTACAACCACCCCAACAACCACCAAGTTACTCGCCACTCACCACACCACTCATATAACCCGTCAACAACCACCAACAATGCCTCAACAAGGCACGAACAACCCCAAAAAACCCGGCAAATTCGAAAAACAGAGGAGGAGGAGTTGTGCTTACCTTTTCTCGCCACCACCACGGCCACCGGGGCCACCCACGGTCGTCGACATTCGTCCCTATCCCTTCCTTGCTGTTCCGTTAATGCCCACGACCACTCTCTCTCTCTCTCTATGCATGAAATCTGATGTTTTGGTGTTGGTGAAGGAGGGAGGCGGCTGAGGGAAGAGGGAGGCGGGTTGAGTGAGGTACTATTAGGTTTACGTTTAGGGTTAGGGTTATTTTAGGGTTAAAGGGGCTGAACAGTTAATGGGCCAACTCAGCAGGGTTAGCTCATAATTTGAATTCTTATAAACCCGTCACAATTAACTTATATCGATACAACGCGGTTTAAATAAAATAACTTAACGAAATTATCGACTCAATATTAACTCGACATAATTAGTAATATAATATGTATAATAATTAATATATAATAATATCCATTTAATTTGTTATATAAAAATACGGGGTATTACATCCGCTGTTGGATCGTCATGTATGCTATGATGTGGTCTCGTCCTGATGGCTCGTATGCTTTGAGTCTGACGAGTCGTTTTCAGAAAACTCCAGGTGAGAGTCACCAGATAGCCATCAAGAATATTCTAAAGTACTTGAGAAGGATTAAAGATTCATTCTTAGTGTTTGGAGGAGAATCTGAATTATGTATAAGAGGTTATACGGATGCCAGTTTCCAAACCGATAGGGATGATTTGAAATCCCAGGTTGGTTTTTTTGTTTTTTTTTGAACGAAGGGGCGGTTTGCTGGAGAAGTTTTAAAGAGTCTGTGACTGCTGATTCTACAACGGAAGCTGAGTACATTGCAGCCTCTGAAGCTGCAAAGGAGGCTGTTTTGATTAGGCAATTTTTAGAGGGATTGAAAGTACTTCCTACCGCCGAGGATCATATCACTTTGTATTGTGATAACAGTGGGGCTATTTTTCAAGCAAAAGAGCCCAAGTCTAGTAACAAGTCTAGACACGTGCTTAGGAAATTTCATATAATTAGAGATTTAATCGAAAGGAATGAAATTACAGTTAGTAAGGTTGGGACAGCTGACAACATCGCTAATCCTTTAACCAAACCTTTGTCTCAAGCCAAACATGATAGTCATGTAATTTCGATGGGATTGAGATGAATGCCAGAACTGTTGTAATTTATATGATATGTAACAATTAAGATATTTTATTTATTATTTCATATATATGATAATTATATTTATCGTTGCATTTAGTTTTCTATCTGAATTTTTATATACTTTGTTTTATCCAAATAGATTGTAGTGACCAAGTCGAACTCTATTAAAGTGAACTGGATTAACATTGTATTTTGTCCCTAGTTACTTAATGAGGTGACGTCTCGGAGTGGCTAGATTGTAAGGCGATAGATGACAGGTTCGACTGTCATATGGTCAAAATGATGACGGGTCGGTTACATAAGCATATTATGAGACGATTTGTCGAAGAGTGACCGTTTATTGAGTCATTTTGTTGCTGGGTCGTAGCGAGGATTTCTATATATTCCTATGAGTCAATTCTTTTGATTGGTGACTATTTATCTGAGTTGGTGCGGTTTTCTGGTGGCTTTGGTTTTTGTTCCAGGTCGCACCGTAAAAGGAGGCCGATCAGCATTTACCGGGTAATTGTGATCTGTATCGAACGAAGAAGATAGGTCAACGGGATTGTCCATTTATACCATATTTTATCTCAAGGCCACTCGAGGAGAGGTGACTGGAAATGCGTGGCCATGCTCGGATGAGATCTATAGTAGATTATCCGTTCAGACAGTCATTCTCCTGATTGAGGAAACCACTTTATGATATGATCACGTGCAAGAACGACCTGAAAGACATCTTGCATTGAGTGGGAGATATTATTGGATAAGAGAATTGGTAACGCACACTTGTGTCGGACAAGTGGGAGATTGTTGGAGTAGTGTCCTCCACAATAAGTGCGTTTACATATAAATCTCGTAAAAGGAATATCAGGGATTTATCTTTTTATTTGTGAGCTGGTCATCGTTAATCAGTAATGATTGGCTGACTAGAGTTTGACATTACTGTCGTGTGACGGCGGTGATCAGCTAATCCCTTTAGGATGATGCCCAAAAAGAATGAATTAATTGTTTGTATGAGATACGAGATAATTAATTCCTTGTATTATTTGACTTTTAATTAGTCACGTAAAAGTATTATTTGATGACGGGTTACGAACTCGGGTAGAGAAGATTTATTATTTAATTATGTGATATTTAAGTAATAAATTAATAATTTAGAATTTATTAATTAATTAATTTTTTGCTATATGTGTATATGTTTTGAGATGGAATTAATTAACTATTTATATTTTACAAGAGGTTGTAAAATTAGCTAATTGGGATAATATTGACACATTGTATGTTGATAAAATGGTCTTATGATTACTCAATAGTTAAGTAGTCATTGGTAGTTAATTTATATTATTTAAGTGTTAAATAATCAAATTAATATTTAATATGTCAGATAATTAAATATAAGACTTATAAGCATTTGTGGGGCAAATGTCGAAAATTGAAATGGACCCGGAGGGGACCATTTGGACAGATTTTTATGCACTACTAATACACTAATTGTGAGTGGAAAAGGTATGCATTTTCCACTAGCATTTGTATGTGAATTGTATACATTTGCATGCCTATATATACCTAAGTCCTTCCATCATTTCTAAGGTTGGAAATATGAAGAAAATTTGGTCTTTGTGTGCTTGTTGTGGATGGTTCATATACACCATCAATAGACCATATTTTTCTTCTTATTTTGTTCATCCTTTTACAATAAACACATATAAAAGTAAACTAATAATATTATCAAGGTAATAATATTAATTAGTACATCAAATATACAAATAAACAAGGTTACTACTACATTTACCTAGTTAGTATTTTAGTAGTATTTTGGGTTTATCTTGGGTGCCACCTTAGGAGATTACCTACTTTGGTAATTAAGGTGTTGGAGGATCATCCTTATTGCATTAGCACAAGAACAACACCAAGGAGTCCTTGAGTTGTGCCTATTTTGCCTTATAACAATTTAAGGAATTTTTGTCTTAAGATGGTTTAATTCCATCTCTTTTATATTTTGCTTTGCATGCATGTAGATTTAGACCACCTAAAATTAATTTGTAATTTTGATATCATAAGATGAGTATTAATTTGGTCTAAATAACTAACATATACTACAAAGGAATGAACATGTTTTTGTATTTTTGAGAAATTTTTCAATTTTTATGAATTTTTCAAGAATTTTTCAGTTTTTATCATTTTTTGAATTCAAGGTTAAGTTATAATTTCCCATCCCCACACTAGTATGGGCATTGTCCTCAATGGCCAATACGATAGGTAATTATGCAATGCAATATATATGAATATGTATGATTTCTAAACTAATATGCAAACTATATGGCATACTCCCTCTCATCCACTCTTTTCTTCCATATTTCCTAAAACGAATTATTCAGGTTTTCTTCCCCTTTCCTTTTGAGAAAGTTTTTATTAATATTATACTTCTGCCTCTCTCCACTCATCAAACCCCACCATATCCTTTATTAATATTTAATTCTAATTATTCCTACCTCTCTCCAATAACCAAACCCCACCCATCTCCTTTATTAATATTTAATCCTAATTATTCATACCTCTCTCCAATTACCAAACCCCACTCATATTTTTTTCAATATTATACTCCCCACCCTTAATCCCAGTGCCCACTTCAAATGGGAAGAAAAGAGTGGATGGGAGGGAGTATAAAACAAGTGAATGCAATCTAATATATCCTATATGATGCATGCTTTCGATTGTTCGGAGAGCTAATTTGAATTAACTCGCATCCCTTGCGTGTGAACTTCCCCAAACCGAGTAAGACACTATTTCTAGTGTAAAAATAGGGGGAGTTCATGCATAAGGAAAGGATGCAATGCATGAATCCTAATTGTCATTTTGGATTTTGCTAATGGGAACAAAATACGACACCTCAATGGAACCGAGGTGGTAGTCCTTTAAATGTTGCTAGGACTCAAAACAAATACTCGAGATAAAGATTAAAAACATGATATAGAGACAAAGCTAAAGGAGGTGTAGGAAACTCACAATGGAATAGGTTGAAGTCAAGTAATCAACCCCGCAGTTGTGGTATCCTCTAATAAGCCTTGACAACCCTCAATTGTCGCTCATTGCGACATCCTCATCAGCGGCATCATTACCATCAACCTCCATTAAACCGGAGGATTCACCATCTTCTTCATCGTTAGAACTTGAACCTCGCTCTTCTTCTTCTTGGCATAAACCAATACCTTCCCCGTCTTCAACAACAACAACCTTATTTACATTAGCCACCCGACTATCCCTTTCGGCATCTTGAGTAGTAGAAGGGAAAAAATCTTCCTTATCCGCCCAACTAGGCAAAGGACATGAAGGATTAGAAGTCCTTGCCTAGATAGATGTAGAAGGGGCGGATATTGGGCTTGATAGGCATTCACCCGGTCTTCATAAGCTTCTCTATGCATTTGTTGCATTAATTGGGTCAAGTAGTCATTGCCTACCACAACACTAAAGTCACTTGGTTTGAACTCTTGGTAGGCAATAGGATAGGGTGGAGTCACAATGGAGGAGGAGGAGGGCTAGGCAATTGGATCCCTTTGTTGCTTGATAATCTCCTCGGCTTCTTTGGAGACGGGTATTAGGTAGTTTGGTCTATGGGCGGAGATACAGCAAATCTTGGCGGGCAAAAAAATGGACTTGGCTTCCTTGATGAGCCACTCATATTTATTGTCAAGATTGTCATTCTTGGCCCAATGAAATTTGTTGATCAAAGTGCTCATATCAAGAAGGTAGCTTCCCTTAACCGGTTTGTAGGTGTTATCTTTGTTGAATTCCGGGTTAAAATGCTTAGCTAACCTTGTTACCAAGCCTCCGTTTACAATGTAGGCCACTCCCTCTTTCCCATTATCAATCTCTAGCCACCGGTCAATCAATAGTTGAAGAATGTTGTACTTTTTGGTGGACTTTCCATTGACATTTAAGAAGGACTCAAGGTAGACAAAATCAAGTTAGGTGAAGTGGTTGGTGCCTTTCCTAGCAATAAAAGTATTTGCCACACACTTGTGCCAAATTCTTATGCCCGGATGGTGGACATACAAAGCATGACACTCCCGGATGGACTCAAATTTTCGACCGGTGATAGCCTTCCAAAGGGGTGCGGCATCATATTTTAAAGGCTTCTTCTCATAACGATCATGTTACATAAGACCAAACACTTTTACAAACTCATCCTTAAACATTGTTCTACTCTTGTTCACAAGTCGGAACTCGATATAATTTCGAGTCTCTATCTTATATGCCCTCAAGGAGCTTATGATCTCCATGGTCAATGAGGGGTAAGTCAATTCATCCATATCAAAGAGGGTTGTCAACCCCATTGACTAGAAAAATGCTCTAGTTTGTTCAAGGACACCCAACTTTTGCAATGTATCATGGCAAATGAACTTGGTAGCTACAACTTTCTTTTTGGCAAGGGATAGAAGGAAATCCTATGTTTTTCGGTTAAGAAAGTTACCTCCAGAAAATTTGGCAATTGTTCTACAACCGGAGTAGATGTGGTAGCTTCCTCAATAGGATCGACAATTTCTCGGACTTGCTCCCTTTGAGATACTACCAAAGCCCTAGAAGCTTGAAGATCTTGTTACCTCTTTGAAAAATTTGGAGTCTTGGGTGCCTTGGTTCCGCCTTTAGTCCTTGTCATTGTATGCTCCTTATGAAATTAGTATCAACAAACCAAGATATTCCTTGAATGCTCCTTGCTTCTTCAAACTTCAATCAATTCCTCAATCAATTTGGGATTTTTGAAATTTTGCCCAAACCCTAGAAAATTGATTCAATTTGTGAGGAAATTGATGTTTAGAGGGTCTTTTGTTGATGAAGAAGTTATTTAATCTTGTTTTGAGCAAGTTTTGTTTTGATTGTGGTGAATTTTGTTGAGAAATTGGTGTTTTTGAATGAGGGGTTTGAGGGTTGTAGTGAGGAAAAATGTATGTGTTTGTGTTTTTGAAAGATGGAAATGAATTAGGAGGAAGGAGTGTTGTCCCTTGTTTTGTTTAAGTACCAGGCCAGGAATGCTCGGATTAGACTTAGGACGTGCGGTTCATCTAACAAAGTTTTTTGAAAAATCAAAGCAGTGCTTGGATGCGCGGATTGAAGCTAACTCGAGCGGATTTCAGCTGAGACGCTCGAATTGTTCCTGGGATGTGCAAATTTTCTCACAACGAAATTTCACCAATTTGAGCCTTCCCAGGACCCGCGGCTTGATAGCAGCTCGAGCGGATTGTGATAGAGGACGAGCGTCCTGAGCTCGGCTTGCACAGATTTCCTATTGGTTTTTTCCACAATTTTGAAGCTTCCCAGCTCCCACGTCCTAAGGCCAGGACGCACGGATTGTGCTTGGGGACGCTCGGATCATACTCAGCTCCAACGAGGTCAGGTCTGCTCGTGGGGATTCCTTTTCCCGTGTCATTCTTCCTTCCTTTCCTTGTTAAATGTTGTGGGTTGCACTACAAAGGCTTGATTAGCCTAGGCATTTGCCATCCCCATAATTGGTCAAGCACTACATATTAAAACATGTTAAAATACCTCCCTCACTTGCTCTCATGTCAAAAATAATTTTTTTGTAATAAATCACAAAAATGCAAATCCAAAAATGACAAAGATGCAATAAAGGAAATAAAATGCGAGTTAAGGGGTTAGAATATTTAAAAATAGTGGTTTAGGGAGGACTCCACCAAACTCTCCTTCTTGTGAGAGATATCAAGGGGGCAAAGCTAAGGTGTTGTTGATGTTGCTCAACACCTTGTAGAAGTAGTCGAAGGCTTGCTCATTTTCATGATAAAGATCTTGCGTAGACCTTTGTGCATTGTTTTCTTCATTGTTGTAGTCCAAGTCAAAGTGATGACAAGGATCAACAAAGCCTTGGTCTAGGGTCATAGCATTTCCAATATAAGGATTGACCAATCCTTCAAATTCATCGTCCCATAGACCGCAAACTTTACTAGCTTGTTCGCCAGTGATGTCATGAGTTGACAAAAGCAACTCTCCTTTCTTGCTATGTTGGCCAATGAGGCCTTCTTCATTACTTGTCATAATGGGTGAGCTATTCAAGCTCTCATTCTTGTTGTTGAAAATTCCATGCTCTCCGAATAGAGCTACTTGAAGGTCATCCAATTTATCCTTCCATATGGGTGATCTTTCTTTACCCATGGTTTTATCTTTGCATAGATATTCTAATTTCTTCCTATCACTTTCTCGGCTATAGTGATCGACCATGAAGCATGGCTCATGTAGTCGGGGAGCTCTCATTGTTTTGTCAAGATTGAAAGTAATTGTCTCATCCCCTACTTCAAGTGTGAGCTCTCCATATTTCACATCGATTACCGCTCCGGCGGTATGCAAGAAAGGTCTTCCCAAAATGATAGGAATGTTGGAATCCTCCTCCATGTCTACAATGACAAAGTCTACCGGGATGAAGAATTTGCCAATTCTTACTGGCACATCGTCCCATACCCCTAAAGTTATCTTTGTTGGTCGATCTGCCATTTGAAGAGTGATGTTGGTGCATTTGAGCTCTCCCATTCCTAGCCTCTTACATACCGAGTATGGCATGACACTTGCACTTGCTCCAATATCACATAATGCTTTGTTGATTGTAGTGTCGCCAATGGTACATGGGATAGAAAAACTTTCCGGATCTTTGACCTTTGGAGGGGAACTCCCTTGAAGAATAGAACTACTCACTTTGGTAAAGGCAATAGTCTCCAACTTTCGGATGGATTTCTTCTTGGTAAGAATATCCTTCATGTACTTTGCATATGCCGGAACATGATTGATCAATTCCGTGAATGGGATTGAGATTTCTATGTTCTTCGCAATTTCCATGACCTTTTCGAGTTGCTCATCAAGCTTAGGCTTCGCTTGGCGACTTGGGAATAAAAGTCTAATCATAATAGGCTCCTTAGCCTTTTCTTCATTCTTCTTCTTTAAAAGTTCGTTGGTAGTGGGTTCTTCTTCGTTAGAGTTCTCCACAACTCCTTGCTTGCCACTAGCATACAAAATATCTTCATCAATTGGCCTCTACGGCCCCTCATATCTTGTACCGCTCCTCAAATGGATAGCATTAACCGTCTGATGTCTTGTGGACGGGTTACCTTGAGGAGGTAATTGCCCCTTTTGTCTTTGGGAGCTAGAAGATGCTAATTGGGTCATTTGAGTCTCTAACATTTTGGTATGGGCAAGTATATTGTTGATGGTGATTTCTTTAGCTTTGCTATCTTTTTGCATTTGGGTGAAGAATTCATGTTGGGTCTTTTGCATTTGGAGGACCGCTTTTTGAACATCAAAGCTTTGGTCATTGGATTGGTTGTAAGAAGGTTGATTTTTATAACCTTGGCTTTGGTTTAAAAAGGGTCTTTGAGATTGGTTTCTCATTGCAGGTGGAGTGTATGTCGGTTGAGGGTTTTGAACATTTTGGCTCATATATGAGAGATTTGGATGGAATTTGGTTTTCTCATTATAGTAGTTGGAATAAGGGGTACCACTCTTGTATTTCTTGGAAAGCATTTACTTGTTCATTTGTTCCCCTACATTCGTTTTGATCATGTCCCAAGGTTCCACAACTTTCACATACTCCATTTGGGATTGAGGATGATGGCACCATAGCATTAACAAGTTGTTTGGGTGATTTGAAAGCTTCATCAAGTTTTGCCATGGCCTTCTCAAACTTCAAATTGATGGTGTCGATATGAGGACTTAGTTGAGCACCCAATTATGTGATGAAATCTACCTCATGCTTTCCTCCTCTAGTGGCCTTTCGAGGCCTACTATATTGGGAATTATGAACCGCCATCTCTTTGATTTTGGCCCATGTTTGATTGTCATCAACTTCGGTAAACCTCCCATTGGATCCCATATTAAGAGCATTGCGTGAGTCTTCATATATGCCGTTCCAAAATTGTTGCACAAGGAACCACTCACTAAGTCCATGGTGTGGACAAGAACGACAAGTGTCCTTAAATCTCTCCCATGCTTCATATAATGATTCCTTATCCCTTTGCTTGAACCCGGTGATTTGGGCTCTCAACATATTAGTCTTCTCCGGAGGATAGAATTTCTTGTAGAAGGCAAGTGCTAGCTTCTTCCATGAATCAATACCAAGGGTAGCCTTGTCTAAGCTCTTCAACCATTGCTTTGCGGTACCGATCAAATAAAAAGGAAACAATACCCATCGGATTTGGTCTTGAGTAACTCCGGTTTGAGAAATTGCATCACAATAATCGCAAAAAGTCTGCATATGTAAATGAATATCTTCACTAGGCATCCCTCCAAATTGAATTCTCTCAACTAATTGTATGAATATGGATTTGGCAATGAAATTACCGGTTAAATGTGGTGGTGTAGGAGTACCATTTGGTAGGTTCTCCTCGGTTGGTACGGAATGTGATGAAAATTTAGGCATTGTAGGTTGATTTTGAGGTGGGTTTGGAATTGGATTATCCTCTCCTTCTATTGCAAAAGGATTGACAAACTCAATGTTATTTGGTTGAATGTCCACAATCTCTCCAATACCTACGACTCTTGAAGTACCTCTAGCAACTCTTCTATTGTTGGTTAAGGTCCTTTCAATCTCGAAATCAATAGGTAACAAATTACCTTGTGATCTTCTAGTCATGCAAAATATGAAACAACTAGAAAACAATTAGAACAACCTTGAGGAGATTGAATTCCCCAAGGTAAAGAAAGACATAATTAAAAACAATTAACAAAAATCAAATCAATTGAACACCGTCCCCGGCAACGGCGCCATTTTTGGCCGGGTCGTTTTTGTGCTTAGTGCTTAGTCGTTGTCACTACCTAACCAAAACAATATTTATAACTTCACAAACTACTCTTAGTAAAGAGGTAAGTAAAGGTCGGATCCCAAGGGACGGGTATCGATTTAGGATTTCAATTGCAAGTAGTTATGTCTTAGGGTGTCATAAATTGGGTTCAGATGAGGTATGGTCAAAACTATTCAACAAGATGAATATAAACTAATGAAGACAAAGTAAAGCAATTAAGAGGGTTTGTAAACAATTGATTAAAGGGACTAGGGTGTCATGGGTTCATAGGGGAATCATGGAAATAGATCATGCAAATGTTCTCAAATAAAAGCAAGCACTTATTGTTGTGATGGGATCGAGTTAGTGTATTCTTACAAAACCTAGGAAGATTTGGGTCCCAGAGCCGAGTCAATCAAGACTTTATAACACCTACAAGTCGACTTAGTCTCTTACTATTCAACTTTATGCATGGTCTAATGAGGCTCGAGTTGGTTTATGTCTTACAAGCCTCATTGAAAAGATAAGAGATGGGTAAAAAATGCAAGGATTCATAGTCTCGCATTTCATCAAACATAACATGTGCATATGTTGAAATCACAATAAGCAAGCAAATGATTATGAAAGCATATTAGATTAAGCATAGATCAATTCCCATGATTACTTCCCCTAATTCTCCATTAACCTTAGCTAAAGGAGTACTCACTCATGATCAAGTTTAGCATGCTAATAAGGTTGTCAATCATACTAACAAAGCAAAACATGATGAATAAATGATGTGATTAACAATAATTAAACAAGGGTAAAAAGAGATTATACCTACTTGAGATGATCCAAATAATAAAGCAAAGAATAATAGAAGTAAACTTGATGATTGATGGAAGGTTGTCAATCCTCCAATAAACCCAAATAATCTTCCAATTACCCAACTAAACTAAGAACAATTGAGAGAATTAAGGAAAGATTAAGATATGATTAATATTGAGATGTGTATTACAACTTTGATTAAGACTAAATTTAGGAGTTGATTATGATAAGATGAGATTAGATGTTCTAAGATAGTACAATAGGGTATTTATACTAAAATTAAGTACAAGGATTAGGGTTACTAAGAGCTTAAATGACGATTAAGACCCTAAGAGAAGCTTCATGATTTGCAACTCCCGAGGGACATGCGCGGATTGGTGTAGCAACTCCCCAGGGACACGCGCGGATTGAGGTGAAGCACGCCTTGTCCTGTGAGGCGATCCGCTCCAGCTGGCAGTCAGGACACTCGGATCGTGCTCTGACACGCTCGGATCCTGCTCTGGGTGTAGCACCCCTAATTTACGTAATACAATTCTTTAATTTTATTTTCCCATATTTCATATTTTATTTCCCGGGAAAATATCCGTCTCTTGTCTTTTTAGCCGTTGGGTTCGAAAACGGTGAAGACCCATTCTTTCTTGGGTTTCACGTGTGGTTTAGTGTTTATGGCTGAGTTTTGGGCCTAAGCTTGGAATAAACCCATGAGCTTCTCTACAAATAAGAAGGGAAACCAAACCCTTGCTTTTCTTTTCTCTTATTTCTCACAAAACCCTAAACCTAATCCTCTCTTCCTTCTTCCTCCCTTGGTGTCGTGAGATCCCCTCCTCCCCAGGGTTTTGTGCCGCGCCTCCTTCCTCCTAGAGAAGACATCTATAGCGTGGAAGACGATCTCTAGGATTTAATTCGCTAAAAAGGTAACTAGTTGTTTTCCTTTAATTGTGTTTATGCTAATTGATGTAATTTACATGATTTAATAATTGATTTGTGTAATTGGTACGTGTTTGATTGTTTACTATCATGTTTAATTGTGCTTGTGTGTTTACTTATGCGTTTTACCTTTAAACTTGCATAACATATCTTGCCTATGCTCCGTTTGGGTGTATGGGCGTGCGGCTAGGGTTCCCCATGGAAACCCTACTGGCGGCATGGTGGTGGTATGGGAGAATACCTAGAGTTATAGCTAAACTAGTATAACCTTGAGATTATGGCTCAATGTTATAGCTGGGTTGGTACAACTCTGAGGTTGTGATAAAGTTATGGGTGAAGCCGTATAACTTTGAGATTATTGCTCAATCTTATAGCTAGGCTACTATAACTTAAGTCACATGTCGATGTTATAGCTAATGCTAATGTAACATTGGGCTAATGAAGTCAATGTTATAGCTGAGCTAATATAATGTTGAGTTATGAGGTAAGGGTATTGTTAAAGTTATAGCTGGAGTACTATAACATTGAGTGGTTAGTGTTAAAAGTTATAGCTGGAGTACTATAACATTGAATGGTTAGTGTTAAAAGTTATGGCTGGAGTACTATAACATTGAATGGTTGATCCTTGTTTTATATGTATGTGGTGTTCAGTTATATTGTATGACGATATGTGTGCATATGTTGTCATTTACGCTTGTTCGTATGATAAGTAGGGCAGTCAATTATACTGTTCTATGAGTTGTGTCATGATGTTGTTCATGCATTATTGGTACAGTCAGTTAACTGTGCATTTATTGGTTGGCTGGTGTATAGATGACGATAGTATCAGTTATATACTATCGGAATGAACTAAGGCTACCCTTCGGGGATTTGTTATGGTCTATGGTCGGGGGTAGCAGAGGCAGTTCGTTAATCGCTCTGTTCCCCGAGTGTCGTTCGGTGTAGCAGAGGCAGTTCGTTAATCGCTCTGTGTTTCTCCGAGAGGTCTGGCCAGGTCTTAGGCATATAGGCAGTGGTTATACGCTATACATAGTGTGGATCCAGTTTGTTTATCGGTCCACTGTGGGTGTAGTTCGTTAATCGGCCCATACCATTGAATGGAGGCAGTTCGTTAATCGCTCCATTAGTTAGAGAAAGTTCGTTAATCGCTCTAACGGCCTTCATTCTATACATTGTGCTGTGTTGTTTGGTATGTTCCTATATGTCGTGGTTATGATGGATCTATGATTCGCATGATGTCGTAATATGGTTTATTTCTTTATGCGACGTCACTTGTGGTTTGACTTGGGAGTTATCATTTCATATGTTTGTCTTTGTCATTGTTCAATGGTAAGTTGGTGTCGAGTTTTCATGAGTATAGATGGCCTCACAAGTTTACTGGTTTTGCATTTCAATTGCTAATAATTGTTAGTTATATTCAACTATTGTAAACATGACTAGGAGAACATCTAGTTACTCCCGACTGATTGTCGACCCCCATTCTCAGGTTGTCCAGATGTTGCTGACTGGTTGATGCTTGCTTGGGGAATGTGCGAAGCGAGCTTAATAATTAAATAGGAGTTTGCTTTATGTTTTAGGAACCTTCAAATAATGTATTAGTTTGGTTTGGATTTAGTATCGATCCGGATTTGGGCTTAGTGTTTCCGCCACCTTGACCCTTTTATCAGTATCATACTCTGATATTTTCTTTATATAAGTTTTTCCTTTGTTTTATAATCCGGGTTGTTACAGTTGGTATCAGAGTGAACACGCTCCCAACTCTCGCTTAGTTGATGACTAAAATAAATGATCTAGTTAATGAGTGAGAGTAAATAGGGTAGAAACCAATAGGATTTGTTGGTTATCTTATGTTTGATAAGTGCATGAGTAGTTGCTTGGAGTGGTACTTAGGTTCTACCACTAATAACGAGATTTCGTTCTTACAGATGGTGCGTTACGCGAATGGTGAGACCGATGCTGACCGCATCAGAAGACTTGAGGCCGATTTGGCATCTATCGCTGAAGGTTTTACTAACAACAACAACAACAACAACAACAACAACAACAACAACAACAACAACAACCATCCGCAACCGACTGTGTTTGATCGCTTTGCTCATCACCGTCCTCTTACCTATGATGGTGCGAATGATCCTACTGCTTTGGAGGCTTGGATTCGAGAGATGGAGAAGTTGTTCCTCATTACTGGGTGTCCTGAGGATCATAAGGTGGATATCGTCACCTATTATCTGAAGGATGACGCCGACAACTGGTGGGCTCTTACTAGAGCTGGTCTGGAAGTTCAACCAGGATATGGTTGGGCTGTTTTCTCTGAGGCTCTGAAGAAAAGGTTTTATCCTAAGTAGATGCGCTGGCAGAAGGAGCAGGAGTTCCTTCGTCTATAGTAAGATACAATGACCATTGAGGAGTACACCAACAAGTTCGTGAAGCTGTTGCGATTCGTTACTTTTTGGATGTGGACGATGTGTCGAGGAATCGTCGTTATAAGAAGAATATGGCTCCTAAGGTCCAGACTGCTATGCCTGGCATTCCTTCGACTTCTTTCCAGCAGGCTTACGATCGTGCTCTTAGTATCTATGATTCAGTACTTGCTACCGAGGCTGAGGAGGGTGCGAAGGGTAAGTTCGTGAAGAGGCCTTATGTTACTCCCAGTGCTCCCCAGAAGTGGCAGAAGTATGAGGCTCGTTCGTACACTCCGCGTGACCAGGGTCAAGGTAAGAGGGATTTATCTTGCTATAAGTGTGAAAAGGCATACCACCCACGTACGACATGTGTTACTGGTACTCCGACTACATGTTATACCTGCAAGGCTCCGGGACACAAGTCGATCGATTGCTCCCAGAAACCAAAGACGGAAGCGCTGAAGGTTGATGCTCCGAAGACTTGTCGTGTGTTTGTCATGAGTCGTGCTAAGGCAGATGTTAATCCAGACGTGGTTACGGGTACCTTTCTCGTTCACTCTTTTTCTGCTTTTGTCCTTTTTGATACGGGTGCGTCGATGTCTTTCATATCCGAGTCCTTTTCCGACCGAGCTGGACTCAAATCCTCATCATCTGTTCATACCTCTATATCCCTCCCTACGGGCGAGATTGTTTCTTGCTCAGTTTTGTTCAAGGACGTACCTGTCAGCATTGCAGGGGCGATCCTTCCTGCGGACCTTGTCTAATTCAAACAAGGAGAGTTTGATGTCATTTTGGGCATGGATTGGTTATCTCGCTATGACGCTAGGTTCCTGTGTCATGATCAGAATATCGTGCTTAAGAGTCCTACAGGTACAAGGGTTTCTTATCAAGGTGGTAGGGTTACACCTACGGTCAAGTGGGTTTCTGATTTGAAGATGGTTAACATGGGTAGAAAGGGTCATCAGATCTATCTGTGCAGTGTTCAGGTTGTTTCACCTGAGCCAAAGTTAGAGGATATCCCTGTGGGTTAAGGATTTTTCCAATGTCTTTCCTGAGGATCTACCTGGTATTCCTCCTAAGCGAGACGTGGAGTTCTCGATTGAGTTGTTCCCTGGAACTGGTCCCATTTCGAAAGCTCCCTATCGTATAGCACCAGCTGAGTTATAGGAACTTAAGAAGCAACTTGAGGAGATGATTGATAAGGGTTTTATCCGACCGAGTGCTTCGCCGTGGGGTGGTCCTGTTTTGTTCGTTAAGAAGAAGGATGGTAGTATGCGGTTGTACATTGACTACCGTGAGCTGAACAAGATTACAATCAAGAATAAGTATCCTTTGCCGAGGATCGAGGATTTGTTTGATCAACTCCGTCGTGCGAGTGTGTTCTTGAAGATCGATCTGAGGTCTGGTTTCCATCAGATTCCAGTTAGGAATGAGGATATTCCTAAGACTGCGTTTTGTTCGAGGTATGGCCACTATGAGTTCGTGGTGATGCCGTTTGGGTTGACGAATACACCTGCTGTTTTTATGGATCGGATGAACCGCACTTTCAGCGAGTATTTGGATAAGTGTGTCGTGGTGTTCATAGACGACATACTGATTTACTCGAGAGATGAGGCTGAACACGAGAGTCATCTTCGTGTTACGTTGGAGACTCTGCGTAAGCGAAGTGGTATGCTAAGTTCTCGAAGTCCGAGGTTTGGCTAACGGAAGTTACCTTCTTGGATCATGTGATATTTGGCAATGGAGTTATGGTTGATCCATCGAAGATTCCAGCTGTGGCGAGTAGGAGAGTCCAATGAATGTGAACAAGGTTTGGAGTTTCCTTGGACTAGCTGGGTACTATAATCGGTTTGTGCATAATTTCTCTAAGATCGTGAGACGGATGTCTCAGTTAATGAAGAAGGAATATAAGTTCATTTGGACTGAGGCTTGTGAAGTTGCTTTCCAGGAGTTGAAGAATAGGATGACTACCGTTCCTGTGTTGACTCAACCTGAAGAGGGCGTTGAGTTCGATGTTTTCTGCGATGGGTCAAAGTTTGGGTTAGGTGGTGTCTTGATGCAGAAGAGTAAAGTTGTGTCTTATGCTTCTCGTCAGTTGAAAGTTCACGAGATGAACTACACGACTCACGATCTTGAGTTAGCAGTAGTGGTGTTTGCACTTAAGCTTTGGCGACACTACTTGTATGATGTCTCTTGCAACATTTATACGAATCATAAGAGATTAAAGTAAATCTTCACTCAGAGAGATCTTAACATGACGCAGAGACGTTGGTTGTAGCTGCTTAACGACTACAAGGTTGAGCTGCGGTATCATGAGGGTAAGGCAAACGTAGTTGCCGATGCTTTGAGTCGCAAGGTGTATCATGCGTTGAGATCCGTGATGGTGTTACCTGATGACTTGAGTCGAGAGTTCCAAAATATCAGCTTCGAGGTAATCCTTCATGGTACTCTAGATTTGAGTGCGATGGTTGCTGAACCCGAGATCCTTCATGAGATCCGAGTTAAGCAAAGAGAGGATGAATTCTTAGAAGGAGTTCGAGTCGCTATAAGCGAAGGTCGCGCCACAGACTTCGACGTTGGTCCTGATGATGGTCTGCAATTCCAAGGTCGTTGGTGTGTACCTAGCTGTGAGGTCTTAAAATGTAAGATTCTCAAGGAGGTTGATAGTACTCCCTATTCGGTTCATCCTAGTGGTGATAAGATTTATAAGGATCTGAAGCTACAGTTTTGGTGGCCGGGTATGAAGAAAGAGATCGCTAAGTTTGTGGGCCGTTGCTTGGTTTGTCAGAAGGTCAAGTTCAAACACAGAGACCTGGTGGTCTACTGCAATCTTTGGTGATTCCCACATGGAAATAGGATTCGATTTCGATGGACTTCGTCACGGGTTTGCCAAGATCGCCGAGAGGAATGAATGTGATTTGGGTCGTGGTTGATCGTTTGACTAAGGTCGCGCATTTCATTCCGATGAAGGAAACTTGGAATCTCGAGGAGCTAGCGAATTCATATGAGCGTGAGATCATTCGTCTTCATGGGGTTCCTAAGGATATCATCTCCGACCGTGATCCGAGGTTTTGTTCTCAGATTTGGAAGAAACTTCAGTTGGCTTTGGGCAGTGAGCTTAAGATGAGTATGGCTTTTCACGCTGAAACGAATGGTTAGACTGAGCGTACGATTCAGACGCTCGAGGATATGTTGCGATCTTGTGCTTTTGAGTTCCAAGTTAGTTGGGAGAAGATTTTACCGCTTGTGGAGTTCTCCTACAACAACAGTTACCAAGCTAGTATTCAGATGGCTCCGTTTGAGACACTTTATGGAAGGAAGTGTCGTAGTCCTTTGTGTTGGGACGATTCTAGTGAAGCTGTCGTTCTTGGTCCAGAGTTGGTTCAGAAATCGATTGAGCAAGTAAGGTTGAACCGTGAGAAGCTTAAGTCAGCCCAGGATTGACAGAAGACGTATGCAGACTTGCGGCGTAGGCGGATAGAGTTTGAGGTTGGCGATAAGGTTTTTCTTAAGGTTTCGCCGATGAAAGGTGTCAAGAGATTTTGGATTAAGGGCAGCTTAGTCCTAAGTACATTGGACCTTATGAGGTGCTCGAGAGAGTTAGCGAGGTAGCCTATAGGTTAGCTTTACCTCCGAATCTATCAAAGGTTCACGATGTTTTCCATGTGTCGCAGTTGTGCCGTTATCGCAGTGATCCTTCTCATGTTCTACATGCTAATGTTATCGAGGTTCAGCCTAACCTGGCTTATGAGGAACGACCTGTTCGTATTTTGGAACGTCAGGAGAAGAGGCTAAGGAATAAGGTTGTACCTTTGGTTCGGGTTCTGTGGAGGAGTCAGAAGTTCGAACAAGAGACTTGGGAAACCGAAGCGTCTATGCGAGAGAAGCATCCGCATCTTTTCGAGTGAGGTAGTTCTCTTATCAAGTTTCGAGGACGAAACTTCTTTTTAACGGGTTGGATTGTAACACCCCTAATTTCCGTAATATAATTCTTTAATTTTATTTTCCCATATTTCATATTTTATTTTCCGGGAAAATATCCGTCTCTTGTCTTTTTAGCTGTTGGGTTCGAAAACGGTGAAGACCCATTCTTTCTTGGGTTTCACGTGTGGTTTAGTGTTTATGGGTGAGTTTTGGACCTAATTAAGCTTAGAATAAACCCATGAGCTTCTCTATAAATGGGAAACCAAATCCTTGCTTTTCTTTTATCTAATTTCTCACAAAACTCTAAACCTAATCCTCTCCTCCTCCTTCCTCCCTTGGTGTCGTGAGATCCCCTCCTCCCTAGGGTTTCGTGCTGCACCTTCTTCCTCCTCCTTTCATCATCTTTCGTGCTTAGATCGATCCTACTTCTTCGATCTATCTATCTTCTTCGTAAGTTTTTATGTTTTCGCGTAGTTTTTATAGTTTATATATATTAGTATATTTATTAGACTCGTTATCTTTGGCACGTGGATGATTCATAAAAGGCGTGGAGACTGCACCTAGAGAAGACATCTACATCGTGGAAGACGATCTCTAGGGTTTAATTCGCTAAAAAGGTAACTAGGTGTTTTACTTTAATTGTGTTTATGCCAATTGATGTAATTTACATGATTTAATAATTGATTTGTGTAATTGTTACGTGTTTGATTGTTTACGATAATGTTTAATTGTGCTTGTGTGTTTATGTATGTGTTTTACCGTTAAACTTGCATAACGTATCTTGCCTATGCTCCGTTTGGGTGTTTGGGCGTGCGGGTAGGGTTCCCCATGGAAACCCTAGTGGCGGCTTGGTGGTGGTATGGGACAAGACCTAGAGTTATAGCTAAACTAGTATAACCTTGAGATTATGGCTCAATGTTATAGCTGGGTTGGTACAACTCTGAGGTTGTGATAAAGTTATGGGTGAAGCCGTATAACTTTGAGATTATAGCTCAATGTTATAGCTGGGCTACTATAACTTAAGTCACATGTCGGTGTTATAGCTAATGCTAATGTAACATTGGGCTAATGAAGTCAATGTTATAGCTGAGCTAATATAACGTTGAGTTATGAGGTAAGGGTATTGTTAAATTTATAGCTAGGGTACTATAACATTGAATAGTTAGTGTTAAAAGTTATAGCTGGAGTACTATAACATTGAATGGTTAGTGTTAAAAGTTATAGCTGGAGTACTATAACATTAAATGGTTGATACTTGTTTCACATGTATGTGGTGTTCAGTTATATTGTATGACGATATGTGTGCATATGTTGTCGTTTACGCTTGTTCGTATGAAAAGTAGGGCAGTTATTTATACTTTTCTATGAGTTGGGTCATGATGTTGTTCATGTATTATTAGTACAGTCGGTTAACTGTGCATTTGTTGGTTGGCTGGTATATTCATGACGATAGTATCAGTTATATTATATCGGAATGAACTAAGGCTACGCTTCGGAGATTTGTTATGGTCTATGGTCGGGGGGTAGCAGAGGTAGTTCGTTAATTGCTCTGTTCCCCGAGTGTCGTTCGGTGTAACAGAGGCAGTTCGTTAATCGCTCTTTGTTTCACCGAGAGGTCTGGCCAGGTCTTACGCATATAGGCAGTGGTTATAAGCTATACATAGTGTGGATCCAGTTTGTTTACCAGTCCACTGTGGGTGTAGTTCGTTAATCGGCCCATGCCATTGAATGGAGGCAGTTCGTTAATCGCTCCATTAGTTAGAGACAGTCCGTTAATCGCTCTAACGGCCTTCATTCTATACATTGTGCTGTGCTGTTTGGTTTGTTCCTATATGTCGTGGTTATGATGGATCTATGATTCGCATGATGTCGTAATATGGTTTATGTCTTTATGCGTCGTCACATGTGGTTTGACTTGGAGTTATCATTTCATATGTTTGTCTTTGTCGTTGTTCAATGGTAAGTTGGTGTCGAGTTTTCATGAGTATAGATGGTCTCACATGTTTACTGGTTTGCATTTCAATTGTTAATAATTGTTAGTTAAATTCAATTGTTGTAAACATGACTGGGAGAGCATCTAGTTACTCCCGACTGATTGTCGACCCCCATTCTCAGGTTGTTCAGATGTTGCTGACTGGTTGATGCTTGCTTGGAGAATGTGCGAAGCGAGCTTAATAATAAAATAGGAGTTTGCTTTATGTTTTAGGAACCTTCGAATAATGTATTAGTTCGGTTTGGATTTAGTATCGATCCGGATTTGGGCTTGGTGTTTCCGCCACCTTGACCCTTTTATCAATATCATACTCTGATATTTTCTTTATATAAGTTTTTCCTTTGTTTTATAATCCGGGTTGTTACACTGGGACGCTCGGATTGTTGCTCTGATCCGCTCGTCCTGGGCTCGGGACGCTCTGATCGTTGGACAGAGTTCTTCTCTTGTTCTTGGCTCCCTAACAATCCGTGAGGACTGTCTTAGGGATGCGTGGATCTTTCACAATTGCCCATATCACTTCATTTATTTGCTTAGGGTTTTAGTGTCAGTCTCCTCTTCGATGCTTGGTCATTAGTTGCAATCCATTTAGCTCCATTTTGCTCCGTAAATGCGAGGCTAGCAATCCTCTTCTACCAAGGACACAAAACCTCAAAGAATATGCAAAATGGGAAACTAAAGATAAGAAATTACCCTAATAGGTGCTAGAAAGCATAGGAACGAGGCTAATTCGGGGACTAAATGTGCTCAAATATGAGTCACATCAATTATAAATTAATATGATTAATTTAAATAGTTTAACGATTTTTATTTGATAAGAAATCGCTAAATAATGGTTATTTAACAAATAAATATTTATCTAATTTTTGGTCTCAAAATTTTTGATTTTTTAGCTCCTGGAAATTGTTCCAAAATGTTCAAAATTTTATTTTAAAGTCATTTTATTTTTAATTATTTAATTTGGAATTAAATCGTAAAATTGTCACTTTATCTTTAACAAATTGCAAAAATTGTTTTAAAGCAATTTTATGGCCATATTTTTTACATGCATGTCATTTTGGTGTATGACCAGAATGTAAAAAAAATTAAAATTTTATTTTTCTATAAAAATTTTGAATAAATTGATTTTTCATAAAAGTTATGAACTTTTAAGCTATTTTTGCTATAAAAATTAATTTTAAACCCATTTAAGCACAAAATAATTAGTGGGAATAATTATTTTGTGGTTATACCAGATTAGTATGATGAGTAAATTTTAAAATTATTTTAAGAATTAATTGTGGATTTTTAATGGTAAAAATTCCGTCAACACAAGCTCAAATGATCGTTGTTGGTAAGTTGGACGATTTGCTATGATAATTTTTTCTTGCATATTTATTTTTCATATAGATGAATGGATTTTATTGTACATTTATTAATGTAATTTTACCTAATATGGCCATAGTTAGAAATTGGTATTTCCCGTAATGTAAGGGAATATCGATTTAATTTGTAATTAATTGCGATTTCGTATCGCTAATTTGTAATTAATTAATAGTTTTATTTATATTACAAATTGTATAATAGGATATTGCTATGTAACTTGATTATTAGTAGTTAGTTTGTATTATCTCAAGATGAAGTATCCTAAAGATAGTGTTTTCGGAAAGGAGTTCCGAAGTCCAAAAGATGGAGGCCATTTTTATGAAGACTCAAGGGGCCAAGGAGTTGGTTTCCGAAGTGTAATATTTTAAGTTAATTAGATTAACAAGGTGGCCATATTAGGACTTATTGTTTTTATAATTATATGCATTCATGCCAAATCGTCACAACATGTTTTCCTTTTGTTATCGATTTTAAATTGTCTAGTATTCACCTATTTAGTTCACTTAAAAGTGATAGACAATTAAATTGATAAGTTCTCTCACATATTAAAATTGATATTAGCCTTACCAATTAGTAGAACCTATGAGTCCCTTCTTCATTAGGGGGTAGGCTCGGATCACCGGGGTGCCTTCTTTTTACGTTGGGTAAGTAGGGTGATAAATGTTGTTACACGCGAATATTGGTTGGACTCAACGGGACAAATATGGGATGTATCGGCCCACCGTGCCCATATTTGTTTTGGGGCTATAGATGGAATTTATGGAAAATCCGTCGACCAAGAGTTCTAATGGTAGAATCGGTTAAAAGAGTTGACTCACCAAATTTATATAAATATGGGATAAATCGGCCTACCGTGCCCGTGTTTATATAAAGATGGATCTTGAAATCGTTTATATAATTCAGTGGGAGATCATTTTTTTTTTGGTATAATGTAAGTATAATATATTCAAAAAAGTGTCCAAATATACAAAAGATATGAGGCCCCTCTTAACTAGTCTGACTAACTAGTAGTCAACATTTTTAAAAACAAAAGAACATATTAAAGCCAACAACCCAAGGTAGTCAACACTATCAGCCTCGACTGTTAAGATAGCCAAGCCACAATGAAAATCAGTCCCCCTCATTTCCAGATCTACTTTCTTGTGCCTCAACGTTAATCAATCCCCTTCGTTCTAGCCACTTTTGATCCTTGCTGCTGATAGGTAGCTTGAGCTTCTTATTAACTCTGCACATTGCTTCCAATTTTAATTTATCTTGTTAGCAATTATATCAGGTCGGTCCATTTTTCCTTCCACTCGAGCTTATTTCTCTGGTACCATATATGGTAATTAGCTGCAGCTACTACCATAATCTGAACACGTCACTGTAATTTGGTTCCCCTTTTGGTTTTGCACCACTCCAAGCATCGGCTCTCAGGTAACATCATACCGATTTGATTGTTAATAGCATTTATCAGTCTGTTGCTATAGCTGCATTTATAAAAGAGATGATCTTGGTTCTCCTCTGCTTGCTCACACATACAACAGTGGGAATTGTAA
Organism: Silene latifolia; assembly: GCF_048544455.1. Classification (NCBI taxonomy): domain Eukaryota; kingdom Viridiplantae; phylum Streptophyta; class Magnoliopsida; order Caryophyllales; family Caryophyllaceae; genus Silene; species Silene latifolia. The sequence goes on along the minus strand of NC_133538.1, from coordinate 437,449,358 downwards.
CAACCCCTTATCTTGAGAAGTTTATCTTTAGTATTCAAGGCCTCCTTAGATATTAGCCAAGCAAGCATAACATGTTTAGGTATGGACCAAGAATTCCACACTACCATTGCCCATCTGCATTTAGGATGTTTAACTCTGAACCAGTCATAGCACTCAGTTGCTGAATACTCTTTGGTTTGGCCAAACCACTTACCATTTACATGTCCAGCAGTAATGTCCTCTTTTATTTTACATATCTTCCTCCATGCCCAGCTTGACTCATAGCTAGGACTATAGGTCAACCATTCTTTGTCTTTGATATATACCTGATGAACCCATTTCACCCATAGACTAAGGGCATGTCCGTGACTCATCACTTGCTCTTAAAACTCAATTACAAGTATTTTTGTTTAACGATAAATGTTAAGTTTTTTCCTTTCATTTCCGTTTTTGTAGTAATCACAATGGCTTCACCTAGTCAAACTACCACAATCCCATCTACAATTCCTAATGATTCCTGGCTTTGTTCGTTCCTGCATAAATACACTTTAAGTGCTAATGGTAGTAATTTTAACGATTTGGAAGAACAACTTTGTTTAGCCGCCGCAGATGATGTTAAATTACGCTATCTAGTTGATCCCTCTCCCCCTTTACCGAATACAAGGTCTAGTGCCGATGTAAGGAATGCTTACGAAGATTACCTTAGAAATTCTATGATAGTTAAGAACTTCTTTATTTTTGCTATGGATCCTGCCTTACAAAGGCAATGCATCAAATTCCACACCGCTCACGAGGTATTTTTGAGGCTTTCTACAATGTTTTCACAAGCCCCAAGAATACTTCAATATAATGCCGCTGTCCGTGAGGCGAACCTGGTTCGATTTAAAACTCGTCGTCAAAAGCTACCAACCAAAACAATATTTATAACTTCACAAACTACTCTTAGCAAAGAGGCAAGTAAAGGTCAGATCCCAAGGGACGGGTATTGATGTAGGATTTTCAATTGCAAATGGTCGTGTCTTAGGGTATCACAATTTGGGTTGAGATGAGATTGGTCCAAACTAATTAAGAAGATAAAAGTAAAGCAATGAAAACAAGCAAGATGTTAAAAAGGGATGTAAACAATTAATTAAAGGCACTAGGGTGTCATGGGTTCATAGGGGATTCATGGGAGTTGATCATACAAACATGTTCTCAATTAGATGCAAGCACTTATTGTTGTGATGGGATCGAGTTGGTGTATAAGCTTACAATCCCTAAGAAGGTTTGGGTCCCGGAGCCGAATCGATTAGATTGTACAACACCTACAAGTCGACTTAATCCTTCCTATTCAACTATATGCATGGTCTAATGAGGCTCAAGTTGGTGTATAAGCTTACAAGCCTCATTGAAGAGATAAGTGATGGATCAAAAAATGCAAGGATTCATAGGCTCGCATTTCATCAAACATAACATGTGCATAAGTTGAAATCACAACAAGCAAGCAAATTAATTATGAAGACATATTAGATTAAGCATGAAACATTCCCCATGTTGGTTTCCCCTAATTCCCCATTAACCCTAGTTAAGGAAACTACTCACTCATTATCAAGTTTAGCATGGTAACAAGGTTGTCAATCATACTAACAAAGTAAAATATGATGAATAAGTGAAAGTGATTAACAATAATTAAATAAGATTAAGAGAGAATTATAACTATGAAGATGACCCAAAATAATAAATTAAAGAATAATAGAAGTACTTGATGATTGATGGAAGGTTGTCAATCCTCCCAATAAACCCAAATAATCTTCTAATTACCTAAAATAAAGGAAAAACAATAGAGAAATTAAGGAACGATTAAGATGTGATTAATATTGAGAAATTGTATTACAACTAAACTACGACTAATTTGAAGAGATTAAGAGAGTATAAGATATAATTAAGGGTGGATTATGGGAGCATAAGAAATTGGATGATAATCTAGGTAGTACAAAGGGGTATTTATACTAAGGATTAGGTACAAGGATTAGGGTTACTAAGGGCTTAAACGACTATTAAGTCCCTAATAAAAGTTCATAAAATGCTCCTCTCGAAGGAAATGAGCGGATTCCCATGCTAGTCTTGCCACGATCCGCCCGTCTTGTGCTGTGGCACAGGCTCTTCGATCTTAGGATCCGCTCAGATCCAGGGGAAGACGCTCGGCTCCTTAGGCTGCAATCCGCTCGTCTGGGGAATAAGACGCCCGAATCTTGGTGTTGTGAGACGTCCGGATCGTGCCTAATCTGCTCGGATTCCTGGGCAGACTGCTTCTCTTCTTTTCCTCCTTAACAATCCGCAAGGATCATTTTGGGGATGCAAGGATCCTTTCATCATTGCCCATTTCACTTTATTATCTACTTAGGCCTCTAGTGTATGTCTTTTCTTTGATGCTTGGTCATTAGGTGCGATCCATTTAGCTCCATTTCGCCTTATAAATGCAAGGTTAGCACTCCTTTCCTATCAAGGGGACAAAACCTCAAAGAATATGAGAAATGGAAAACTAAAGATAGTAAATGACCCAATTATGTGCTATAAAGCATAGGAACGAGGTTAATTCGGGGACTAAATATGCTCACATATGAGTCACATCAAACATCCCCAAACCGAACCTTTGCTCGTCCCGAGTAAAGAGGTGACTACAACATGGACCTTTATCTAAACTAGCCTACTAATATAACCGATGTGAGACAATTAGCGGGTCTCACTCCGCCCCTTCAACTCACAACAAGACAACCATGAGGTTGGATGCCTTCTTGCAAGGCAAGGTTGGGCTTGCCAAAATGGTGACACATCCAAGCATTAAGCACACAAAATCAAGTAATGGGTGCATCTACAAAAATGAATAGACACTTTCCTCATCTAAGTGGCAGAAATTATCTTAAAGGGAAGCAATCTAAGGGTACACATTCCATCATAGATACAGTTTCTTCAAACTACTAAGCCTTGAAGGATACCAATAAATCACCTCCAAGTTGTGTCAAGCTAGGGTACCTTTGTCCTCAATTGTTAAATGTTTTCATCAAGAGTAAACTCCCTATGGTGTTAGAAACACTAGAGGATCGCGGAATTCCCCTTCTTGCCTAGACAAGAAGAAGGGTCGTCCCCTCTCTACCATGCATAAAAGTGGATTCGGTGGATAAAGGGATCAATGTGTTTTGAGTTTTATACGGGAGTTTGCTTTTGTTGTTGTTCCCCCCCCCCCCTTTCCCCAATTTCTTGTGGCATTTGCATTTGAGCACACTTTCTTTTTGCCATTTCTTTGATGTTTGGCATTTTAATACTTGACAACTTTCAACTTTTTGCATTTTCTTTTGAACATTTTCAAAGCCACCCCATTTGTAGCGAGGGTGCTTATATTTGAAGCATAGAAGTTCTTATTTTTGTACTCCTCTTTTCTTTGATGCATATTGCAAATTTTTTGTTTTTTCATTTCAATGCTTGAACTCAAATTAGAACAATTTTTGTGCCCATTCCCCTTTGTTGACAAAATGTGGTAGAATGTAGAAGATGGTTGCATGGTTTCAAGGGTCACTTTGAAATCAACGGTAGCCAAGGAGTTATCACACCAAAAGGTACTCTTGACTAGGCCTTAATCCATGGGTCAAAGGATAATAGCATGACACATCCTAGGGTGTTTTACAAGCATTCTAATGAGCAAAGTCTTAAGAAGAAAAGGTATCTACAAGGGCCTTATATACACTTGTCAAGCTTTCCAAATAGATGTTTTCACAAAATTTTCCTAAAATGCAACTACATGCCATGATACAACTAACATTTATACAACCTAATGCATATGCTTCTACCAACTAGTATGCCATATAAACTAAATGCAACTCCTAGAATCACATTGGTTTGTACAGCATCAATCAAAATAAAGCCACATAGTCATTAACATAGAGAGGAAAAGGGAGATTGGAAAGATCATACCATGCGGTCTTCATAATCCTCATGTCTCGGATGTGGCATAGTCAATCAATGTGATAGAAGGATAAACGAACACAAGCAAGTATATACAAAATATATACAATTCTACACTATAAAGGGATGAACATGTTTTTGGTTTTTCAATTTTTTATGGTTTATGTTTATGAAATAAAAAAGACATGTTTTTGTATTTTTCAAAATTTTTTAATTTTTATCATTTTTTGTTTTAAAAGTCAAGTTAGAATTTCTCATCTCCACACTAGTATGGGCATTGTCCTCAATGGCCAAAACGATAGGAAATTATGCAAGCTAAATGAGAATGCATGATTTCTACTCTAATATGCAAACTATATGACATATATGCAAGTGATGCAATCTATACTACACTATATGATGCATGAATTTATTGATTAGAGAGCTAATTTAGATTAACTCCCAATGCTTGTACTTGAACTTCCCCAAACCAAGTAAGACACTATTTCTAATGTCAAAAATAGGAAAGTTCATGCATAAGTATGCAATGCATGAAACTAATTATCATTTTGGATTTTCAAAAGTGGAAACAATATGAGACACCTCAATGGAGCCGAGGTGGGAGTCCTCTAAGTGTTGCTAGGACTCAAAATAATTGATCAAGATAAAAATTTTGAAAACAGGAGAAATAAACAAAGCTAGAGGAGGTGTAGGAAACTCACAATGGGATATGTGGCATCCTCCAAAAAGCTTGTCAACCTGAATTGTTGCTCATGGCGACATCTTCATCACTATCATCATCTTCCTCATCATCATCATCTACCTCCATGGACCTGGAGGCTTCACCATCTTCATCATCACTTGAACTTTGCACTTATTCCTCTTCTTCCTCATGGCAAGAGTCACTACCTTCCCCGCTCTCAACAACAATCTCCTTCCCCTTACCAACTTCACTATCCACGGTGGCATCTCTAGGAGCACTCGGAAAGAATACTTCCCTATCCACCCAACTAGGCAAAGGACATGATGGATGAAGGGGTCCTTGCCTAGCTAGGTGTATGAGGGGCGGATATTGAGCCCGGTAAGCATTAACCCGGTCTTCATGAGCTTCCTTATGCATATGTTGCATCAATTGGGTCAAGTAGTCGTTGCTTACCATGACATTAGTGCCAATTGGTGTGAATTCACGGTAGGCAAATGGATAAGGTAGAGTCACAATAGAGGAGGAGGAGGGCTTGGTATTAGATTCCCTATGTTGCTTCATAATCATCTCAGCTTCATTGGAGACGGGTAGAAGGTAGCTTGGACTTCGGACATTGAGGTGGCATATCTTGTTAGGCAACATGAAGGACTTATATTCTTTAGTGAGCCACTCATACTTGTTGTCAAAATTATCATTCTTGACCCAGTGGAACTTGTTGATCATAGTGGACAAATCAAGAAGGTTGCCTCCTTTAATCGGTTTATATGTCTTGTCTTTGTTGATGATGCGATCCCGCTAAGTATTCACAAGTAAATAGATGTGGTCGTTGGTCACGGTCGAATCAAAACACAATTTATAGCTTAACAAGCAACTCTACAATTAGTAAAGAGGTAAAGGTCGGATCCCAAGGGACGGGAGTTGAAATGAGATTTCTATTGTAACTAGCGGTGTCTAAGGGGTGTCACAAATTGGGTTGATGTAGAAGGTTACTAAACTAAAATAACAATGAAAATAAACAAGCAAGATGAATAAAAAGGGGTGTAAACAATTGATTAAAGGCACTAGGGTGTCATGGGATCATAGGGGAATCATGGGATATGATCATACAAACATGTTCTCAAATTATAAGCAATCAATTATTGTTGTGATGGATTGAGTTGGGTTATATCTTACAATCCTAGGAAAGTTTGGGTCCCGGAGCCGAATCGATTAGATTGTACAACACCTACAAGTCGACTTAATCTTCCCTACTCAACAACATGCATGGTCTAATAAGACTCGAGTTGGGTTATGTCTTACAAGTCTCATTGAAAAGATAGGAGATGATAGTAAATGCAAGGATTCATAGGCTTAGCATTTCATCAAATATAACATGTGCATGAGTTGAGATCAAAACAAGCAAGCAAATAAGATATGAAAGCATATTAATTTAAGCATGAATCATTCCCCATGTTGGTTTCCCCTAATCACCCATTAACCCTAGCTAAGAGACTACTCACTCATTATCATGTTGATCATGCTAGCAAGGTTGTCAATCATACCAACAATATGAAACATGATGAATAAATGAAAGTAATTAACAATAATTAAAAAGGGATTAAGAGATTATACCTACTAATGATTCCAATAATAAAGCAAGAATAATAGAAGTACTTGAATGCTAGATTGAGAGGTTGTCAATCTCCCAATAATAACCCAAATAATCTTCCATTACCCAAAATAAAGGATGAACAAAAGAGAGATTAAAGAACTAAAACTTGGATTAAAACTTGATTAATACTTGATTACAATACTGAAGAGAGATTTGATTGATATTAACTACACTAATTATTGATAAGAAGAACATGCTCCTCTAATTAGACTAATGGGGTATTTATAGTGAAAATTAGGGAGGATGCATTAGGGTTAACTAAGGGCTAAACTAGTAATTACACTTTTTAAGTTGAGCAAGGAGAAGCCGGTATTTTTGGAGAGAAGGGCTTCTCTTTTCGTAGCTTGAAGAAGACAACCGTCTTTGTGAAGGAATCCGGGCGGATTCAGGTCGGGACGGCCGGATTTGGGCGATGGAATCCGAGCGGATTCTGGGGAATCCAGGCGGATTGTTGAGGGGGAATCCGAGCGGATTCACTGGGACGCTTTCGGATTGTGCAAAGGCGAACGGGCGGCGGATTGTTGACAATCCGCTCGGATTGTCGATCGCGTGGTAACTTCTTCTTTTCTTCCCTTTTCTTCATAAATTCCTTGGGGATTTCCTTGGGGACTCAAGGATCTTTTCTCAACATTGCTCTTCTACTAAGATATGTACAAAGGCCTTCTAATCTTGTCTCTCCTTGATGCTTGGTCATTGAATTTGATCAATTTAGTCTCGATTTGCCATGAAAATGCAAGATTCTTACTCCTTTCCTACCAAGGGATCAAAATCTCATAGAATATGCAAAACAAAGAACTAAAGATAAGAAATGACCCAAATAAGCACTAAAAAGCATGGAAACAAGGGTAATTCGGGGGCTAAATATGCGCCAATTATGGTCACATCAAATATCCCCAAACCGAACCTTTGCTCGTCCCGAGTAAAGAGGTGACAAAGACTAGGACCAATACTAACCTATCCTAATAATATAGCCGATATGAGACAATTAGCGGGTCTCACTCCGCCCCTTCAACTCACAACAAGACAACCATGAGGTAGGATTCCTTCTTACAAGGCAAGGTGGGTCTTGCCAAAATGGCGACACATCCAAACATTAAGCACATAAAAACACATAATGGATGCATCTACAAAAAGAATAGCCACTCCCTCATCAAGTGGCGGAAATTATCTACAAGGGAAGCAATTCAAGGGTACACAATCCTTCATAGATGCAATTTGTTCAAACTACTAGGCCTAGAAGGATACCAATAAATCACCTCCAAGTTGTGTCAAGCTAGGGTACCTTTGTCCTCAATCGTTAAATGCTTTTGTCAAGAGTAGACTCCCTATGGTGTTAGAAACACTGGAGAATCGCGGAATTCGCCCTCTTGCCTAGACAAGAAGAAGGGTCGTCCCCTCTCTATCATGCACAAAAATGGATATGATGGATAAAGGGATCAATAGATATTTGAGCTTCACTTTAGGAGTTTGCTTTCGTTTTTGTTTTTCCCCCCAATTTCTTGTGGCATATAACATTTGAGAACACTTTCTTTGCCATTTCTTTTTTGATTTTTGGCATTTCAATACTTGACAAATTTTTTCCATTTCTTTTTGAACATTTTCAAAGTCACCCCAATTAGTAACGAGGGTGGCTTGTATTTGAAGCTTAGGAGTTCTATTTTTTTGCTCCTCTTTTCATTTGATGCATTTTTGCAAACTTTCTTTCACTTTTTCATTTCATTGAACTCAAATTGATTTCTTTTTGTGCCCATTCCCTTTGATGACAAAAATATATGGTAGAACATGGATGAATGATGGTTGTATGCATGGTTTCAAGGGTCACCTTGGAATAAATGGTAGCCAAGGAGTTATCACACCACAAGGTACTCTTGACTCGGCCTTAATCCATGGGTCAAAGGATACTAGCATGACACATCCTAGAGTGTTTTACAAGTATTCTAACAAGCAAAGTCTTAAGAATAAAAAGCATCTACTAGGGCCTATATACACTTGTCAAGCTTCCGAAGTAGACGGTTTCGCAAAATTTTTCTAACATGCAACTACATGCCATGATGCAACTAACATATAAACATCCTAATGCATATGATTCTACCAACTAATATGACATATAATCTAAACGCAAGTCCTAGATTCACATTGTTATACCGCATCAATCAAGATAAAGCCACATAGTCATTAACATAAAGAGGAAAAAGGAGATTGGAAAGATCATACCATGCGGTCTTCAATATCCTCATGTCTCGGATGTGGCGTAGTCAATCAATGTGAACAAGGATAAAACAAACACAATATATACAAGACAATATATACAAAGGAAATGAACTTGTTTTTGGGTTTTCAATTTTTTCAATTTTTATGGGTTTTTGAATAAGAGTTAAATGTTAGAATTCCCATCCCCACACTAATATGGGCATTGTCCTCAATGGCCAAAATGATGGAAATTATGCAAAGATGATGCATGATTTCTATACTAAATGCAATTCTATACTAAGCTACACTACATGATGCATGGTTTTTGTTATGACGGAGAGGATAATTTAGATTACCTCCGTTGCGTATGCATTAACTTCCCCAAACCGAGTGAGACACTATTGCTAATGTCCAATGATGGGTATAGTTCATGCACACACTATGCTATGCATGAAACTAGTTTGTCATTTTGGATTTTACAAATGGGAACAATAAGATAAGAACACCTCAATGGTACCGAGGTGTGAGTCCTTTGATGTTGCTAGGACTAAACCAACAATGATCAAAATGAAATAAAATACAAAGAGACAAGACACAAACTTCTTTTCATGAAAAATAAAGATAAAGAGAAGAGATGAGAGAACTTCACTTGAACTTAGGTGGCGGCTCATGCTTGCTCCACCTAGTGATGAAGTAGTCTCCTAGGCATCCGCATCATCTCCCTCTATATCGCTATCCCAAATATCCTTTGAAGCATCACTTAAACTTGGATCCATGAATTCATCTTCACTCTCAAGCTTCACCGTATCACCTCCACAAGAATCCCTACTCTCTTCCCCTTTGCGACCGTTCGCCCCTTCATTAGCCTTCTCCGAGTTGGGAAAGAGCAATTCCATTTGAGCCCATGAGGGGAAAGCTCCTTCCTCACTAATCCGTCCTTTTTGAGCCATCTCATAGTATTGGGGGTAAAGAGCATAATAAGTGTCCACGGAGGTCTTATATTGACGGTAGTGTAAATCTTGCAAAATTCCCGTGACAAAGTCGTCACGGGGGAGGATGAAGGGATTTGGATGGTTATATGGTTGGTAAGGAAAGGGGTAAGGAGGCACTTTTATCTTCTCATTTTGAGTTTGTTGTTCTTGTTGGTGTGGTGGTGGATTTTGTGGAGGTGGAGTTTGCCTTGTTTGACTTGGGATGAGGTAGGAGGGCATTGGGGACAAGCTTCCTCTTCTTGGGGAGACCCGTGGTAGATCGGTTATTGGGAGATAGAGTGGATCGCTCCCTTTTGTCAACCACTTTATCCGCTTATCAACGCCCTCAAGGGTTATACAATGGTGTTGGACGACAAGTAGATCTTCATTAATTCTCGTTCCCCCCGTAAGTGGAGTGTACTCATTATTCTCATTGAACCTTGGGTTAAAGTGCTTTGCAAGTCTAGTTATGAGTCCACCATTTACTATGTGCTTCATTCCATCATCATCTCCATTTCTAAACCTTGCCCACTTCTCTAGCAAAACTAGAGGTGCATTGAAGTGATACCTATCTCTCCCTTGAATGTTGAGGTATGATTCCATGAATACAAGGTCCAATTGGTTGACGATGGCCGGATCTCGCCGGGCGAAGAGGGTACCCGAAAGAAATCGATATGTAAGCCTCAAGATCGGGTTTTGGATGTGAAAAGCAAGGCATTCCTTGGTAAGAATGAAATCCCGGCCCGTCATGGCCCTCCACAATGGTGTGACATTATACTTTTTGGGTTTTGATGTTCGGGTAGGTGAGACATCAAGTCCGAATACATTGGCAAACTCGACAAGGGTCATCATCCTAGAAACATTTTCCAACCTAAACTCTATGCATATCACTTTGTTTACGGTTGTAATCTTCAAAAAGCTTAAGAATTCTAGCACAAGGGACCGATAGGTTGGTTCATACATGCGAAAGAGAGTCGAAAGACCAAAAACCTCAAAGAGTGCTTCTACTTGGTGAAAAATTCCAAGCTTTCTTAAGGTATCATGACAAAGAAATTTAGTGGGAAGAATATTCTTACTTAAGAGTCGGTGGAAGACCAATCGCTGCACATCATCAAGGAATTCCACATTCGAGAAATCATCGAGCCTTGTGAGATCTACAATCTCTACATGTTCCCTTCTAATGGTGTTGAGATGTGAGGTAGAGGAACTTCCCACCGTCCTTGGTCTTCTTGCACTTCTAAAGGAGGATCTCCTTGGTGCAATTCTTGCTTCTTTTGTTGGGTTCTTTTGATTTGAAGATTGCTAAGGATGTTCCTTGTTGATTGAGAATTGGAAACCCTAGAAAATTGGGGATTTTTAATTTTGAGGGTAAAGAGAGTGATTTGGATATGTATGGGATTCATAAGAAGGTGGGTTTTATAGGGTAAGTGCAAGGAATAGTGATGTGTCAAAGTATGTGTGGTGGGGTGGTATTTTAATTGGAAAAAGTCGGGTTGAAAAATAGCGAGAAGACGAGCGGATTTAAAGCGAAGACGCTCGGATTCTCTCTTCACGGGACGGGCGGATTCTGGGCAATACGCCCGGATTCTGCCACAGAGTAAAATCCCAAAATTTTGACGCCACAAGACGGGCGTCCCGAGCATAAGACGCTCGGATTCTTTCAAGGTGGGACGGGCGTCTTTTTGAGAAGACGGGCGGATTCCAGTACAGAGATTTTTCCTTGAAATGCATAGGTGAAAAGACGGGCGTCTTTCTTCAGATCCGGCCGGATTCTTCAAGACGACGGATTCTTCACAGGGGCCTCGGATTTGACCTCGTCCCAGAAATCTTCAATTTCTCGGTGTTCTTTGGCCGGACGTCACGGTTTCTACCCTATACGCCCGGATTCTGACAAGACGGCCGGATTCTCTGGAATCCGCACGGATTATGGTTGCGAGTTTTGACTTCTTTTCCCTTTTTTTTTTTTAGATGCATCCCCACACTTGGGCATTTGTTCCTTCCTTCATTCAAAAACTCATTAGTGACCCTCCCTCACTTACGCTCATGAAAAGAGTCTATGCTACTTATTAAAACGAATGCAATAAATAAATACAAGTTAGAGGGTTAGTATATTTACAAGTGGTGGTTTAGGGAGGACTCCACCAAACTCTCCCTTAGATGGTCCTTTCAAGGGGGAGGAGGCCCGAGGTAGGTAGCCTCGACCTCTCCAATGAATGCTCCTTCATAGTATGTCTTCAACCTTTGACCATTTACCTTGAACTTGCTTCCATCTTCGGCCTTGAGTTCGAAATCTCCATATTTCCCAACTTCGGTTATCACATAAGGACCCATCCATCTAGAGTTCAACTTTCCCGGAAAGAGTCGGTAGCGGGAATTGAATACAAGGACTTTGTCTCCCTTGTGCAAGGCCTTTTGTCGAATTCTTTTGTCATGAAGTAGTTTTGTTCTTTCTTTGTAAATCTTTGCATTCTCATAGGATTGTAGTCGGAATTCTTCCAACTCTTGGATTTGAATCATCCTCCTTTGACCGCTTAATTTGAGATCAAGATTGAGTGCTCGGATTGCCCAATAAGCTTTGTACTCCAATTCAATTGGCAAATGACATGCTTTTCCATATACAAGCTTGTAGGATGAGGCTCCTATGGGAGTCTTGTAGGCCGTCCTATAAGCCCAAAGAGCATCATCAAGCTTTGTGCTCCAATCTTTCTGAGTCTTGTTCACAACTTTTTCAAGGATTTGCTTGATCTCTCTATTTGAAATTTCCACTTGACCGCTTGTTTGAGGATGATACCCCAAGCCGGTTCGATGTTGAACACCATATTTGGTCAAAAGGGATGCAAGCTTTTTCTCATGGAAATCTGTTCCTCCATAACTAATGATTGCTCTAGGAACTCCAAATCTTGGGAAAATTATCTTCTTGAAAAGCTTGGTGACCGTTTTCGCATCATCATTTGGGGTGGCAATTGCCTCCACCCACTTTGAAACATAATCGACGGCCACAAGGATGTACTTGTTCCCATTGGATGTCACAAAGGGCCCTTGGTAGTCAATTCCCCAAATGTCGAAGATTTCTACCTCTAAGATGCCTCTTTGTGGCATTTCGTTCCTCCAAGATATATTCCCCGTTCTTTGACAAGCATCGCAATGAATGATGAACTCTCTTGTATCTTGAAACATTGTAGGCCAATAGAAGCCCGATTGGAGAATATTTGCAACGGTTCTCCTTGCTCCATGGTGCCCACCATAGGGTGATGAATGACATCCTTCCAAGATTCCTTGGATTTCCCATTGAAGGATGCATCTCCGGTAGAGCCCATCACTACACTCCTTGTAGAGGTTTGGGCCATCCCAAAAGTACCTCTTCACTTCGAATAGGAATCTCTTCCTTTGATTGTGGTTCAAGTTTGGAGGGAGCACTTTTCCAACAATATAATTGGCATAATCGGCAAACCATGGGGTGATGTGCCTTTCAAGTTGTGTTTGAATAGCCGTCAAAATATCGTCGGGAAATGAGTCATTGATCAGGGTTTCTCCATTTTCATCATGAAACCGGATTCTTGACAAGTGATCCGCCACTACATTCTCGGCTCCTTTCTTGTCTCTTATTTCCAAATCAAATTCTTGAAGAAGCAAAATCCATCTCAACAATCTTGGTTTTGCCTCCTTCTTTATCAAGAGATGTCGAAGAGCACGGTGATCCGAAAATACAATCACCTTGGATCTAAGCAAGTAGGAACGGAATTTATCCAAAGCATATACAATGGCAAGAAGCTCCTTTTCGGTTGTATCATAATTTACTTGAGAAGGGTCGAGGGTTTTGCTTATATAATAGATGGCATGAAGAGCTCTCCCTACCCGTTGGCCAAGAACCGCTCCAACGGCGTAGTTGCTAGCATCACACATAATCTCGAACGGTAGTAAATTGGAATTGGGCATCTTTAAGCAAAAGTTGAGTGAGGGGTTTTGCTATTTTCGAAAAATCTTTTATGAAACGACGATAAAAACCCGCGTGACCGAGAAAACTTCTCACCCCTCTAACATTCACGGGAGGTGGGAGTTTCTCTATCACCTCAGCTTTAGCTTTATCGACCTCGATGCCCTTTTCCGAAATCAAGTGACCCAAAAGAATTCCTTCATTGACCATGAAATGACACTTTTCCCAATTTAAAATAAGACTAACATCTTCACATTTTTGCAATACAAGAGAAAGATTATGCAAGCATGAGTCAAAGTCCTTTCCATAAACACTAAAATCATCCATAAAAACTTCCATTATGGTCTCTAGGTAATCGGAGAAGACACTCATCATGCATCTTTGGAAAGTAGCGGGTGCATTACATAATCCAAAAGGCATCCTCCTATATGCAAAAGTGCCATAAGGGCACGTGAAGGTGGTCTTATGTTGGTCATCCGGGTGTATAGGGATTTGGAAGAATCCCGAATACCCGTCAAGGTAACAAAAGAATTTGTTAGAGGCTAACCTCTCAAGCATTTGGTCAATGAATGGTAGGGGAAATGATCTTTTCTTGTTGCGGAGTTTAATTTCCGGTAGTCAATGCACATACGCCAACCGGTGATCATTCTTATGGGTATTAATTCATTCTTTTCATTTGTCACTACCGTGGTACCTCCTTTCTTAGGTACCACTTGAACGGGGCTAACCCACAAAGAATCCGATATGGGATATATGATTCCGCATCAAGTAATTTCATGACTTCTCCTTTGACAACTTCTTGCATGTGGGGGTTCAATCTTCTTTGGGGTTGAATGGTAGGTCTATGGTCGTCCTCTAGATGAATTCTATGCATGCAAAAGTCGGGACTTATCCCCTTAAGGTCATCTAGACTATAACCTATAGCCTTCTCATGTTGTTTCAACACATCAAGCAATTTTCCCAATTGGTCATCATCAAGTCTATCATTAACAATCACGGGTTTGGTCTTTGATTCATCAAGGTAAGCATATTTCAAATTTGGGGAAGGGGTTTTAAAGTAGGAGTTTGTACCTTACTTTCTTCCTTTGGAGTTTCATTGAGAATTTGCTCCATCTCCATTAGACATTCCATTCTCATAGCATACTCAACTTCACTTTCATCAACCTCATCATATTCAAATCCCATGATGGGTTCCTCTTGCTCTTGAGTTTGCAAGATATCCTCTAGGATGGATTGCTCATCCTCTATGGGTTGACATGCTTCTACTAGAATATTATGCACCAATTCGGATTGTGCATGAGTAAGTTCCTTGTTAGCTAGAGCGGCCTCGAAGAGATCCACCTCCAACTCCCAATACATACTCTTAGCCTCACTTGCTTCTAAGGCTTCTAGTGCTTGCATGGGATCCTTGAAGTAAGGGATACTCAAGTGGTCCTCTACAAAACAGTCTATGAAATCCATCTCGCAAAATATCAAACGACTTGAAAAATGATTAGAACAAACCTTGAGGAGTGTTACTTCCTCAAGGTGAAGAAAGACACAACTAATAACAAAAAGGAAATCTAAATCAAACAAACACCGTCCCCGGCAACGGCGCCATTTTTGATGCGATCCCGCTAAGTATTCACAAGTAAATAGATGTGGTCGTTGGTCACGGTCGAATCAAAACACAATTTATAGCTTAACAAGCAACTCTACAATTAGTAAAGAGGCAAGTAAAGGTCGGATCCCAAGGGACGGGAGTTGAAATGAGATTTCTATTGTAACTAGCGGTGTCTAAGGGGTGTCACAAATTGGGTTGATGTAGAAGGTTACTAAACTAAAATAACAATGAAAATAAACAAGCAAGATGAATAAAAAGGGGTGTAAACAATTGATTAAAGGCACTAGGGTGTCATGGGATCATAGGGGAATCATGGGATATGATCATACAAACATGTTCTCAAATTATAAGCAAGCAATTATTGTTGTGATGGATTGAGTTGGGTTATATCTTACAATCCTAGGAAAGTTTGGGTCCCGGAGCCGAATCGATTAGATTGTACAACACCTACAAGTCGACTTAATCTTCCCTACTCAACAACATGCATGGTCTAATGAGACTCGAGTTGGGTTATGTCTTACTAGTCTCATTGAAAAGATAGGATATGATAGTAAATGCAAGGATTCATAGGCTTAGCATTTCATCAAATATAACATGTGCATGAGTTGAGATCAAAACAAGCAAGCAAATAAGATATGAAAGCATATTAATTTAAGCATGAATCATTCCCCATGTTGGTTTCCCCTAATCACCCATTAACCCTAGCTAAGAGACTACTCACTCATTATCATGTTGATCATGCTAGCAAGGTTGTCAATCATACCAACAATATGAAACATGATGAATAAATGAAAGTAATTAACAATAATTAAAAAGGGATTAAGAGATTATACCTACTAATGATTCCAATAATAAAGCAAGAATAATAGAAGTACTTGAATGCTAGATTGAGAGGTTGTCAATCTCCCAATAATAACCCAAATAATCTTCAATTACCCAAAATAAAGGATGAACAAAAGAGAGATTAAAGAACTAAAACTTGGATTAAAACTTGATTAATACTTGATTACAATATTGAAGAGAGATTTGATTGATATTAACTACACTAATTATTGATAAGAAGAACATGCTCCTCTAATTAGACTAATGGGGTATTTATAGTGAAAATTAGGGAGGATGCATTAGGGTTAACTAAGGGCTAAACTAGTAATTACACTTTTTAAGTTGAGCAAGGAGAAGCCGGTATTTTTGGAGTGAAGGGCTTCTCTTTTCGTAGCTTGAAGAAGACAACCCGTCTTTGTGAAGGAATCAGGGGCGGATTCGGTCGGGACGGCCGGATTTGGGCGATGGAATCCGAGCGGATGCGGGGAATCCGGGCGGATTCTGAGGGGGAATACGAGCGGATTCGTTTGGGGCGCTTCCCGGATTGTGCAAGGGCAGGACGGGCGGATTGTTGAAAATCCGCTCGGATTGTCAGTCAGCGTGGTAACTTCTTCTTTTCTTCCCTTTTCTTCATAAATTCCTTGGGGATTTCCTTGGGGACTCAAGGATCTTTTCTCAACATTGCTCTTCTACTAAGATATGTACAAAGGCCTTCTAATCTTGTCTCTCCTTGATGCTTGGTCATTGAATTTGATCAATTTAGTCTCGATTTGCCATGAAAATGCAAGATTCTTACTCCTTTCCTACCAAGGGATCAATATCTCAAAGAATATGCAAAACAAAGAACTAAAGATAAGAAATGACCCAAATAAGCACTAAAAAGCATGGAAACAAGGGTAATTCGGGGGCTAAATATGCGCCAATTATGGTCACATCAGTTGAACTCTGGGTTAAAGTGTTCGGCTAACCATGTTACTAATCCTCCATTCACAATAAAAGCCGCTCCATCTTTACCATGGTCAATTGTAAGCCACCGTTCAAGTAAGAGTTGAAGTATGTTGTATTCCTTGGTGAACTTTTTGTTGACATTCATGGTGGATTCAAGATAGACAACGTCGAGCTCGTTAAAATGATTAGTGCCCTTTCTTTCAATTAAAGTGTTGCCCACAACCTTATGCCACACTCTTATTCCCGGATGGTGGACATAAAGAACATGACACTCATGGAAGGATTCAAATTTTCTCCCAGTGAATGCTTTCCATAGAGGTGCGGGGTCATATTTCAAGGGATTCTTTTCATAATGAGAATGTTGTTCAAGACCAAACACTTTGCCAAACTCACTTATCGACATTCGTCTATCCTTATTTTCAAGGCGGACTTTAATATTTTTCTGAGTCTCTACCTTAGTCACCTTCAAAGGGATTATAAACTCCATGGTAAGGGAGGAGTAAGTCAATTCTTGCATGTCAAAGAGTGTTTTCAACTTCATAGACTCGAAAAAATTCTTAGCCCTCTCAAGAACACCCAACTTATCTAAGGCATCTTGGCATATGAATTTGGTAGGCAAAATAATCTTTCTATCAAGGGATACAAATGCTTTCCTATGAGAATCGTTTATGAAAGTTACCTCCGAATAATCTTGCAATTGTTCAATGACCGGAGTAGGAGTAGCTTCCACCATAGGAATAGCAACTTCTTGAATCTCCACCCTTGGTTGATGCACTACCATAGCCTTTGAGGCTAAAAGAGCTTGTTGCCTTTTGGAAAGATTTGAAGTTGTGAGTGACTTATTTCCAACTTTTGTCCTTGCCATGTTCTTCTCCTTGTCAAGATTGTATCAACAAACCAAAGTTTTGCTTGAATGCTTCTAGTCTCCTCAAGCTTCAATTGATCCTAATCGATTTTGAGGTTTTCGAAATTGCCTTGAAACCCTAGAAAAATCGATTCAATTTTTGAGGATTTTGATGTTTGGTTGTTGTTTTGTTGATGAAGGAGTAATTTAATTATGATTTTAGGAAGTTTGGGTTTGATTTTGGTGAATTTGGTTGAGAAATTTGTGTTTTGTTGATCAGGGGATTGAGGGTTTTGAGGGAGAAAGGGTGTGTGTTTTTGTTTATATAGGAAAGAAATGAATTGGGGAAGGAGGGTTTGAATCCCGTGTTATATTCATTCAGCAGCAGGAGACGGGAGTCTTGGGCTGGGGACGCTCGGATCCTCAGTTAGTGAGCTTAGGAATTTCTAACCCGTGCTGAGACGCGCGGATTCTTCAGCAGACGGGCGGATTTCTGCAGGAGGCGCTCATCTTCACTTGGGGACGCTCGGATTTTTAAACAGCAAGGAACTTAAACTTTTGAAGCAGCCAGGACCCGCAGATTGCTCCTGAGATGAGCGGCTTAAGACTGAGACGGGCGTCTTCTGTGTAATCTGCTCAGATTTTTAAAAAGACTAAAATTTTCAATTTCAGCTCTCCCAAGACGAGCGTCTTAGAGCCAGGATGCTCGGATCACTTCCAAGATGAGCGGGTTCCCTCTGGGATGCTCGGATTTCTTCCTGTGCCCACGGGTTCAGTTCCACCCGTGCGGATCTTCATTTCCCATATCATTCTTTCTTGGTGCCTTTGTTCAACATTGTGGGTGCACTGTGAAGGCTCGGTTAGCCTAGGCAATTATTATCCCCACACTAAATCAAATACTACACATCAAAACACATTAAAATCCCTCCATCACTTTGTCTCTTAATAATAATACAAGAAGTAAAATGCAAGTTAAGGGTTAGAATATTTACAAATGGTGGTTTAGGGAGGACTCCACCAAACTCTCGCTCTTGAATGAGATGTCAAGGAGGCATAGCCAAGGTGTTGTTGATGTTGCTCAACACCTTGTAGAAGTAGTCAAAGGCTTGTTAATTTTCATTATAATGATCTTCGATAGACCTTTGCACATTATGTTCTTCATGGTGGTGACCCGAGTCAAGATGGTCACCAAAGCCTTGGTCTAAGGTCATAGCATTGCCAATGTAGGGATTGACCAATCCTTCGAATTTGTCATCCCATAGACCACATACTTCATTAGCTTACTCCCAAATTGTATCATGAGTTGATGAAAACAACTCCTCTTTCTTGTTGTCATGGTCAATGAGGCCTTCTTCCTTACTTGTCATGATCGGTGGTGAGCTATTCAAGCTCTCTTTGTTGTTGAAATTTCCTTTCTCTCCGGATAGAGCATATTGAGGATTATCCACTTTCTTCTTCCATATGGGTGGTGATTCTTTACCCATAGTTTGTTCTTTGCATTGAGATGCCAACTTCTTCCTATCACTTTCTCAGCTATAATGATCGACCATGAAACATGGCTCATGTTGTCAGGGAGCTCTCATTGTCTTGTCAAGATTAAAAGTGATTGTCTCATCCCCCACTTCAAGTGTAAGCTCTCCATGTTTCACATCAATTACCGCTCCCGCGGTGTGCAAAAAAGGTCTTCCTAAAATGATTGGAATGTTGGAATCCTCCTCCATGTCTACAATGACAAAGTCTACCGGGATGAAGAACTTGCCAATTCTCACGGGCACATCCTCCCATACCCCTAAAGGTATATTTGTTGATCGATCCGCCATTTGAAGAGTAATGTTAGTGCACTTGAGTTCTCCCATTCCTAGCCTCTTTCATACCGAGTATAGCATAACACTTACACTTGCTCCAAGGTTGCATAGTGTTTTGTTGATTGTAGTGTCGCCAATGGTGCATGGAATAGAGAAGCTTCCCGGATCTTTGAGTTTTGGAGGGGAACTTCCTTGAAGAATAGCACTACTCACTTTGGTAAAGGCAATAGTCTCTAGCTTCCGGATGGAGTTCTTCTTGGTAAGAATGTCATTCATGTATTTTGCATAGGCCGGAACATGATTGATCAATTCCGTGAATGGGATTGAGACTTCTAAGTTCTTCACAATCTCCATGAACTTTCCAAGTTGTTCATCAAACTTAGGATTAGCTTGACGACTTGGGAATGGAAGTCTAATCACAATAGGATATTTCTCCTTAGCCTTCTCTTCATTCTTCTTCTTTGAAACTTCTTGGGTGATGGGTTCTTCTTCTTTAGAGTTCTCCACAACTCTTTGCTTGTCACTATCATCCACAATGTCTTCATCAATTGGATTCTCCGGCCCTTCATACCTTGTACCACTCCTCAAATGGATGGCACTAACCGACTCATGTCTTAGGGGATTACTTTGAGGTGGTAATTGCCCCTTTTTGTCTTTGGGAGCTAGAAGATGCTAATTGAGACATTTGAGATTTTAACATCTTGGAGTGGGCTAGTATGTTGTTGATGGTGATGTCTTTAGCTTGGCTATCTTTTTGCATTAGGGTAAAAAATTCTTGTTGGTTCTTTTGCATTTGGAGGACCGCTTTTTGAACATCAAAGCCTTGGTCACTGGGTTGATTGTAAGAAGGTTGATTTTGATAACCTTATATTTGGTTATAAAAGGTCTTTGAGCTTGATTTCTCATTGGAGGTGGGGTGTATGTTTGTTTAGGGTTTTGAACATTTTGGCTTTTGTATGAAAGGTTTGGATGGAATTTGGTATTCTCATTGTAATAGTTGGAATAAGGGGTGCCACTCTTGTATGCCTGGAAAGCATTCACTTATTCACTTGTTCCTCTATATTCACTTTGGTCATGTCCTAAAGTTCCACAACTCTCACATACTCCACTTGGAATTGAGGATGATGCCACCATATCATTAACATGTTGTTTGGGTGATTTGGAAGCTTCATCAAGCTTAGCCATGGCCTTCTCAAACTTCAAGTTGATGGTGTCAATATGAGCACTTAGTTGAGCACCCAATTGTGTGATGGAATCTACCTCATGCTTTCCTCCTCTAGTGGCCTTTCGAGGCCTACTATATTGTGAATTATGGACCACCATCTCTTCGATTTTGGCCCATGTTTGATTGTCATCAACTTCGGTAAACATACCATTGGATCCCATATTGAGAATGTTGCGGGAGTCTTCTTATAGACCATTCCAAAATTGTTGCACAAGGAACCACTCGCTAAGTCCATGGTGTGGACAAGAACGACAAGTGTCCTTAAATCTCTCCCATGCTTCATACAATGATTCCTCATCCCTTTGTTTGAACCCGGTGATTTGGGCTCTCAACATGTTAGTCTTCTCCGGAGGATAGAATTTATTATAGAAGGCAAGTGCGAACTTCTTCCATGAGTCAATACCAAGGGTAGCCTTGTCTAGGCTCTTCCACCATTGCTTTGCGGTACCAATCAAAGAAAAAGGAAATAATACCCATCGGATTTAATCTTGAGTAACTCCGGTTTGATAAATCGCATCACAATAGTCACAAAAAGTCTCCATATGTGAATGAGGGTCTTCACTAGGCATCCCTCCAAATTGACTTCTCTCAACTAGTTGTATGAACGTGGATTTGGCAATGAAATTACCGGTTAGATGTTGTGGTGTAGGAGTACCATGTGGTAGGTTCTCCTCGGTTGGTACAGAATGTGATGAAAATTAAGGCATTGTGGGTTGATTTTGTGGTGGATTTTGTATTGGGTTGTCCTCTCCTTCTCTTGCAAAAGGGTTGGTAAACTTAATGTTATTTGGTTGAATGTCCAGAATCTCTCCAATACCTACAACTCTTGAAATACCTCTAGCAACTCTTCTATTGTTGGTTAAGGTTCTTTCAATTTCAAGATCAATAGGCAATGGATTACCTTGTGATCTCCTAGTCATGCAAAATATCAAATAACTCGAAAACAATTAGAATAACCTTGAGGAAATTGACTTACCCAAGGTAAAGAAATACACAACTAAAAACAATTAATGAAAATCAAATCAATTGAACACTGTCCCCGGCAACGGGGCCATTTTTGGTTCGGTTTAAAACTCGTCGTCAAAAGCTACCAACCAAAACAATATTTATAACTTCACAAACTACTTTTAGCAAAGAGGCAAGTAAAGGTCGGATCCCAAGGGACGGATATTGATGTAGGATTTTCAATTTCAAATAGTCGTGTCTTAGGGTGTCACAATTTGGGTTGAGATGAGATTGGTCTAAACTAATTAACTAGATAAAAGTAAAGCAATGAAAACAAGCAAAATGATTAAAAAGGGACGTAAACATTAATTAAAGGCACTAGGGTGTCATGGGTTCATAGGGGATTCATGGGAGTTGATCATACAAACATGTTCTCAATTAGATGCAAGCACTTATTGTTGTGATGGGATCGAGTTGGTGTATAAGCTTACAATCCCTAAGAAGGTTTGGGTCCCGGAGCCGAATCGATTAGATTGTACAACACCTACAAGTCGACTTAATCCTTCCTATTCAACTATATGCATGGTCTAATGAGGCTCGAGTTAGTGTATAAGCCTACAAGCCTCATTGAAGAGATAGGTGATGGATCAAAAAATACAAGGATTCATAGGCTCTAATTTCATTAAACATAAAATGTGCATAATTTGAAATCACTACATGCAAGCAAATTAATTATGAAGATATATTAGATTGAGCATGAATCATTCCCCATGTTGGTTTCCCCTAATTCCCCATTAACCCTAGCTAAGGAAACTACTCACTCATTATCATATTTAGCATGCTAACAAGGTTGTCAATCATACTAACAAAGCAAAACATGATGAATAAATGAAGGTGATTAACAATAATTAAACAAGATTAAGAGAGAATTATAATTATGAAGATGATCCAAAATAATAAAGCAAAGAATAATAGAAGTACTTGATGATTGATGGAAGGTTGTAAATCCTCCCAATAAACCCAAATAATATTCTAATTACCCAAAATAAAGGAAGAACAATAGAGAAATTAAGGAAAGATTAAGATGTGATTAATATTGAGAAATTGTATTACAACTTAATTGAGACTAATTTGATGAGATTTAGAGAGTATAAGATATGATTAAGGGTGGATTAAGAGAGCATTAAAAACTTGGATGATAATCTAGGTAGTACAAAGGGGTATTTATACTAAGGATTAGGGTTACTAAGGGCTTAAATGACTATTAAGCCCCTAAGAAAAGTTGAGAAATGCTCCTCTCGAAGGAAATGAGCGGATTCCCATGCTAGTCTTGCCACGATCCACCTGTATTATGTTGTGGCACAGGCTCTTCTGTCTTAGGATCCGCTCGGATCTATGGGAAGACGCTCGGCTCCTTGGGTTGTAATCCGCTCGTCTGGGGAACAAGACGCCCGGATCTTGGTGTTGTGAGATGCCCGGATCGTGCCTAATACGCCCGGATTCCTGGGAAGACTGCTTCTCTTCTTTTTCTCCTTAACAATCCGCAAGGATCATTTCGGGTATGCAAGATCCTTTCATCATTACCCATTTCACTTTGTTATCTACTTAGGCCTCTAGTGTTGGTCTTCTCTTTGATGCTTGGTCATTAGGTGTGATCCATTTAGCTCTATTTCACCTCATAAATGCAAGGTTAGCACTTCTTTCCTACCAAGGGGACAAAATCTCAAAGAATATGCAAAATGGGAAACTAAAGATAGTAAATGACCCAATTATGTGCTATAAAGCATAGGAACGAGATTAATTCGGGGACTAAATGTGCTCAAATATGAGTCACATCAGAACCTCAAGGAACGACAATCTGTGAGTTCTCACGTACTTAAAATGATTGAGTTCGTGGAAACTCTAGATGGGCTAGGATGTAAGATCCCAGAGGAGCTTATTGTGGACCGAGTGCTCCACTATCTCTCATCGGCCAAGGGATTTACCCAATTTAGGGTAAATTACAACATGGCCAACATGACGAAAAGTCTTCATGAGCTCCATTCTTTGCTTATGCAAGCAAAGAAGGACATAGGATTGAGTGGGAGTACAAGGAAGGATGTTCTTGCAATCAATGTGAAGGGTAAGAGGAAGTTTAAGAGGAATGTTGGTAAGAAACCCGTATAGGTTGAGGGCAAAGGTAAGGCTATTGCGAATAGCTCTATAAAGCCTAAACCTAAGAAGGGCAATCATCTTAAGGCCCTTGTAATTATTGTAATAACAAGGGACATTGGAGGCGTAATTGCCCCAAATATCTGGATGACATCAAATATGGCATTGTGAAGCCAACATATAATTTCTCAACCTAATCTTTTATGATAGACATAAATTACGCTTCTACTACAACTTGGGTATTAGATACTTGTTGTGGTTCTCACCTATGTAATCATTTACAGGGCCTAAAAAGCATAAGGAAGCTAAACAAGGGTGATGTGCATCTGCGGATGGGTAACGGGTCTAAAGTAGCCGTCGTTTCTGTAGGAACATATGTACTTAATTTAGCTTCGGGGTTGCAGTTGTTTTTATATAACTGTTATTTTGTACCAACATTGTCTAGGAATATAATATCAGTCTCTGTGTTAGACACAGAAGGTTTTTGTTTTGTAATTAAATACAAATGTTGTACTTTTTCTCTTAATGAGATTGTATATAGCCAAGCTATTTCAATTAGTGGTATTTATATTCTAGACACTTCCAACGATGTTTATCATTTAGATAATAAAAGACTCAAAACAGTTGATCCTGATCAATCTTATTTATGGCATTGTCGATTAGGGACATATTAACGAGAAATGCATTAAGAGACTAGTATCAACTGGTATCATTAAACCTTTTGATTACGAATCATATGGCATATGCGGATCTTGTCTTCTTGGCAAGATGACTCGTGCACCTTTTCTAGGAAAAGGATCTCGAGCAAGTGAGTTATTGGGTTTAATACATACCGATGTATGTGGTCTAATGACTACCACTGCTAGAGGCAATTATGACTACTTCATAACTTCCACCGATGACATGAGTAGATATGAGTTTGTCTACTTAATGAGGTATAAAAGTGAAGCTTTTGATAAGTTCAAGGAGTTCCAGAATGAAGTAGAAAACTAATTAAATAAGAAGATTAAAACATTATGATCAGATCGTGGTGGGGAATATTTAAGTAATGACTTTAAAGATCACCTTAAAGACTGTGGTATTGTACCTCAGTTAACTCCTCATGGCACACCACAATTGAATGGTGTGGCTGAAAGGAGGAATCGAACTTTATTAAATATGGTCCGATCAATGATGAGTCAAAGTGAGTTACCAAAGTCATTTTGGGGATTTGCCATTTTATCTGCTATACGCTCACTAAATCGAAGTCCCATAAAAGCAGCCGACAAAACTCCATATAAGATACAGAAAAGGAAAGTCCCAAATTTCTGATACATGAAAGTATGGGGTTATGATATTTTTGTCAAGAACAAGTTTGAAGATAAGCTTGCACCTCGTTCTGACAAATGTATTTTTTTAGGATACCGTAAGGAAACTTGTGAATATTACTCCTACAATAGTCACGAGAACAAAGTGTTTATGGCTCGTGAGGCTATCTTTCTAGAAAAGAGAGCTTATTTCTGAAGACAGAGTGGGAGAAAATTTAAACTGATGATGTTCAAGAGCCACAAACTGATGTGACGGTACAGGAAGATGTTCCTTCTATGTCTGGCTCGGTTATTATTCCATCTGAACCTAGGAGGTCTGGAAGGGTTAGTCGCCAGCTTGATATATACCTTGGTATTATCGAGGAAGATGGTGACTATACGGTATTACTTTTAGAAAGTGACGAACCTAAAACCTACAAAGCGGCTATTACTAGTCCTAACTTTAATCTATGGCTTGAAGCCATGCAATCCGAAATGGATTCTATGTACAATAATCAGGTATGGGACCTGGTAGACTTACCTAAAGATGTTCGACCTCTTCAGTGTAAGTGGATCTTTAAGATCAAAATCCGAATGGATGGACATAAAGATGTCTACAAAGCTAGATTGGTAGCAAAAGTTTTCACCCAGGTTCATGGTTTACACTATGACGAAACTTTTGCACCAGTTGCTATGATTAGATCTGTTCAGATAATGTTAGCGATTGCTGCATTTCATGATTATGAAATATGGCAAATGGATGTCAAGACCGCCTTCCTGAATGGGTTTCTGGAAGAGGAAGTGTATATGACACAACCTGAAGGTTTTGTGGATCCTAAAAATCCTAACAAAGTATGCAAACTTAAGAGATCCATTTATGGTCTTAAACAAGCGTCAAGGAGTTGGAGTCATCGATTTGATCATGTAATTAAACAGAATGGATTTTCTTGAAGTGTTGAGGAACCATGTTTATTTATGAAGTTTAGTGGGAGCAAGGTTATTTTCTTAGTTTTGTATGTGGACGAGATACTACTTATTGGGAATGATGTATTTATGCTTATTTCAGTGAAAGAGTGGTTGGGAATGCACTTCCAAATGAAATATTTGGGAGAAGCTCAACGCATCTTTGGTATCCGGATCTATAGAGATAGATATAAAAGGATATTAGCTTTGAGTCAAGAAGCTTATATCGATAAGATACTTGACCAATTCAATATGAAAAACTCTAAGAGAGGTTTTCTACCCATAGGTAGTGGGATAAATTTGAGTAAGTCACAGTGTCCTACTGAACCTAAGGATATTGAATGCATGAAATCGATTCCTTATGCTTTCGCTGTCGGATTGATAGTATATCCTATAATGTGCACCCGTCCCGACGTCTCTTATGCATTGAGTATAACAAGCCGCTATAAGAATAATCCAGGTGAGAGTCACTGGATAGCCGTCAAGAATATTCTTAAGTACTTAAGAAAAAATAAAGATTCATTCTTGGTGTTTTGAGGAGAAACTGAATTACGTGTAAAAGGTTACACGGATGCTAGTTTCGAAACGGATAGGGATGATATGAAATCACAGGCTGGTTTTATATTTTTAATGAATGAGGGAGCGGTTTGCTGGAGAAGTTTTAAGGAGTTTGTGACGGCTGATTCTACAATGGAAGTCGAGTACATTGCAGCATCTAAAGCTGCTAAAGAAGCTGTCTGGATTAGGCAAATTTTGGAGGGACTAAGAGTAGTTCCCTCTACTAAGGATCCTATCATTATTTATTGTGATAACAATGGGGCAATTTTTCAAGCAAAAGAACCCAAGTCTAGTACTAAATCTAGACATGTACCTAGGAAATATCATGTAATTAGAGATTTCATTGAAAGGAAGGAAATTATATTTTGTAAGGTTGGAACAGATGACAATGTCGCTGATCCTTTAACAAGTCATTGTCTCAAGCTAAGCATGATAGTCAAGTACGTTGTATGGGATGAGACGAATGTCAGAACTATTGTAAATTATGTGATATGTAATAATTATGGTATTGTATTTATTATTTCATATATGATAATTGCATTTATCGTTTTAACTCTTATATTCAATTTTATCTGAATTTAAATACTTTGATTTGTCCAAATAGGTTGTATTGACAACGTCGAACCCTATTAAAGTGAACTGGATTAACATTGTATTTTGTCCCTAGTTACTTAATGAGGTGACGTCTCGGACTGACTAGATTGTTAGGCAAATGATGACAAGTTCGACTGCCATATGGTCATAGAGATGGCTGGTCGATTACATTGGTAGATTGTGAGATGATTTGTCGGACAGTGACCGTTTATAGAGTCCTTTTGTTGCTGGGTCGTGGCGAGGATTTCTATTTATTCCTTCGAGTCAATTCTTTAGACTGTCGACTATTTGTCTGAGTTGTTGTGGTTTTCCGATGGTTTTGGTTTTTGCTCTAGGTCGAGCTGTAAAAGGAGGCCAATGGGCATTTACTGGGTCATTGTGTTCTGTATCGAACGACAAAAATAGGTCAACAGGATTGTCCATCCATGTCATATTTTATCTGAAGGGAACTCGAGGAGAGGAGACTGAAAATGCGTGGCCACGCTTAGACAAGATCTATTGTAGATTATCCGGTCAGACAGTCATTCTCCGGATCGAGAAAATAACTTTATGATATGATCACATGCAAGAGCGACCTGAAAGACATCTTGTATTGAGCGGGAGACATTATTCGACAAGAGAATTGGTAACGCACACTTGTGTCAGACAAGTGGGAGATTGTTGGAGTGAGTGTCGTCCACAATAATGCGTTTACATACTAAATCTCGTACAAGGAATATAAAGGATTTATTTCATATATTTGTCAGTTGATCAACGTTAATCGGTAACGCTCGGGTGACTAGAGTTTGACGCTATTGTCGTGTGACGGCGGTGATCAACTATTCCCTTTAGGTCAGACCTATATGATGATGCCCAAATGGAAAAACTAATTATTTGTATTAGATACAATTTAATTAAAACTTTGTATTAATTGACTTTTATTAAGTCAAGAGAATGTATTATTTGATGACGAGTTACGAACTCGGGCCTAGAGGATTTATTATTTAATGATGTGATAACAATTTAAAAAATATTAATTAGAAATTATTAATTAATAGTTAATTAATTAGTTTTATGTGGTATATGTGTATGTTGTTGTTGGAATATGTGTCCTCCGACAATAATGCGATCACAACTGTCGATCATGATGATCACATGTTTAAATCTCATATTAAGAATACATGTGGGATGTAATATTTTACAGTCAACTGGTCCACACATATCGGTAATGATTGGCTGACTAGAGTTTGACATTACTGTCGTGCGACGATGGTGATCAGTTGATCCCCTTAGGTCATACCTAAAGGGTGACACTCTTAAATGATTATTTAATTGATCGTATGTCGATACGGGTTAATTAAATTGCTTAAAATTGACGGACGATTTTGTGAGTATTATTGACGTGTCTTATTGTAATTCGATTAAATAAGATACGGTCTAAGTAATCAAATTGTTTTATTACTTAGATAAAATTATTGTTTACGAAACAATTGAAACTGAATAAATAATTTATTATAAATACACGAGGTTGTGATTTATAAATGATAAACCGTTTTGGTACAAGTAATTATGAATTACTAAGTCGATTTTCCACATGACGTATTTTTATTAATACGTTGATTTTTAATATGTTAAAATTACATTACAATTACACATGACTAGTAACATGTGACAATTGACAAATGACAACAAATAAAATGGACTTCCCATTTTATAAAAGTGCCGAAAATAGAAGGATTCTATTAGGTTTAAATTGTGTTAATTATTTTTAAGTGGAAAACATGATTATTACAACCTAAT
Source organism: Silene latifolia (assembly GCF_048544455.1). NCBI lineage: Eukaryota > Viridiplantae > Streptophyta > Magnoliopsida > Caryophyllales > Caryophyllaceae > Silene > Silene latifolia. The sequence goes on along the minus strand of NC_133538.1, from coordinate 437,420,489 downwards.
ATAGCCATGCATACCTATGATTTCTTGGGTAGAAAAACTTGCTCATGCATTGGGCATCCTCCTCCCCTCCAACCGGTTTTTGCATGGTAAAAGCCAGAGGTTTTTACTCTATTTTTCTAAGATACACTACAATTACTAGTGTGATTCATTCATTCTTTTGATCATCTAAAACTTCTAGAAATTTTAGTGAGAAAAATACTCCATTTCTTCCCTTCTCTTGGCCGAATAAACAAGAGAGTAAAAGAATATTTTGGGTCATTTTTAAGCAAGATTAATAATATTACTAGTTCATAGTATTGTTAATTATTAAGAGTTACACCTTGGGTATTCCCTTTTGGGAGGGATTCTATTTTGGATCCTTGTTCATCCATTATAAGGAAGCTCAAGAACAAGTGAGAAGGAGAACTCATTTGTGCCCAAAATACGAAACTAAAACAGTAAGAAGTGACAATTTATTCTCTTATCTTATTTATGTTTGCATGCATAAGATCTAGTTTTAATTTTATGACTAAATTAAAATGTCACATATATGAATATGTAAATTAATGAGATTCATATTCTAACAAGTGGTATCAGAGCCTTAGGTTATTTGCATGCAAATCGGTTTATTGTTTTTCCGAGTTAATCTAATTAACAAACAAAACTTGTAAATTTGTGCTTATTATGATATGTCACGAAATTTATTTGCATGTTAAATTTTCTGGTCCTAAAATGTATTTGGGATATTTTGGTTTATTTATGGATTTTATTGTTCATTTTAAATAATATTGGCATTAAAATGTGATTTTTATGATAAAAATGTCATTTTTGGACGAACAAATAGCTAAACTTCGATTTTTTTAGTGGTTTTTGGATATGTTTTCACATATATTATCTACTGATGGCCTGTAAATTTTCATGATAAAATGAGTTGTTTTGCTCGAAATATGGATTTATCAAGTTAAAATCGTATTTAAATGGGTAAATAGGTTAATATGAGTTATATTTCGAATCTGGTCTTGGAAATTTAGTATGTTGTCACATGCAATTTTACAAGATGTGTGTGAAATATTTGGCTATACTGAAATCTTTATACATGATTTATGAATTTTTGATGAAAAATTGCATAAATAGTAACTATAATTAATAATAATGCTAAAACATACTTCATGACTAAGGAAAAACGTCACATGTTGCATTTTATCATATATTTCAGATCTAAAAGTGAAAAGTTGATGAATATAATTTTTCTCATATTTTTAGGGTCATAATTGTTAAAATCGATAAATCGCAATATTGTTTTTCTCGATAAATTTTCGAAATTTTTAACCTAAGTTTTGAACATTATGAGTGTCATGGTAATTTTTCCAGAATGTTCATGAGTTTAAATTTCAAATTTTGAATTTATTTGAAATTTTTATGATTTAATTTAAGGTTTATAGCAATTTTGTAATTTTTAGGTAACAATATTAAGAAATGAAGGTTAATTATTGTCAAAATGTTAGTGGAGACTAATTTTGAGTCCTAATATGTTTAGGGTAATTAACTTGTACATAAATATGAATTTATGAAATTATTGTGATTTTAAAAGGTTAAATCACGCAAATCCGTAAAAACCTATTAATATACGATATTGGCTCTTTAAAGGCGATTTAGCATAAAATTTAGCATGTTCATACATATTATAATGCTGCATTTTATTTATGATTGTCATATTTTAATTTTATGTAATTTTTGAATTATGTAATTTTACTTAGTATGGCCTTAGTTTTAATTGGTATTACCCGAAATGTATGGGAATATCGATTCGGTTGTAATTATTGTGATCTCGTATCACCATTTTGTAATTTAATAGATTTATTTTATTTTAATTACAAATGTATAATAGGAAATTATGTAATTCATTATGTAATTTATTTATTCCGGAGTTCCTTGAAGACGGTGCCATTCGTGAAGGCGGTCCATTAAAGAAAGTGTTGCCTTGAAGTGTGTGCCAAGACCGAAGTTCAAGGGACCAAAGAAGTTGGTTTCCGAATTTGTAATATTTTGTTAGATTTACTATTTTAGGAAGGCCATACTAGGATTTTATTTTTATGCTTTGCATTTTATTTATATGTTGCATGCATCGCTAAATCGCCATAACTAAACATGCATTTTAAATCGAGTTTATCGACCGTGTCAATTATAATTATCGTAATTCACCGCTTTAGTTCACTTAAAACGTGATACATAATAAATTGACATGACCTCTCGCTAAAATAAACAATTGAGACTTAGCCTTACCAAAAAGTAGAAACCATGAAAACCTATTTCGTGAGGGAGTGCACTCGGCCTTACCAGGGTACAAACCTTGCTACGTAGGGGAAGTGGGTGATAAATGTCTATCCACCGAATTTATGTTAATAAAGGGTATTTCGGCACACCGTGCCCTAAGTTAATATGAATTTGGATCATGGACACATTTATTCGAAATTTGGATTGAACTCAACGAAAGTATTCACGACGATTTCTGGATGTGTTTCGGGCTAGAGATAAATATTAATGTAATTTTATCGACCAAGAGTTCTAAAAGTAGAATCGATTAAAGAGTTAATCCACCGAGTTATGTTAATAAAGGGTATTTCGGCACACCGTACCCCAAGTTAATATGAATTTGGGTCTTGGAATCATTTATCAAGTTGGGTAGAGGTCACTAGATAATGCAAATAAAACTTGTTTAAATTAAAATTTACGAGTGTTATTATTATTTTAAAACGACAAGTGTTTTATTCCTTCTATTTTTGTTTTGTAGACCACTTTTATTTCTCATAACAAATGGCCGCACCTCTCACTAATGTTTCATGGCTCCGATCCTTCATGGATCGTTGTAAACTTGAAAAGAATGGGTCAAATTTCTCCGATTGGGATGCCCAACTCAAATTAGCCGCCCAAGGTGACGACAAGCTTCGTTATCTCACCGAGGCCTCTCCACCCGAACCTAATGCTAGGTCGAGTGCCGCCACTAGGGAAGTATATGAGGCTTACCACAAAGAGTCCGTCGCTATGAAAAATGTGTTGATTTTTGCTATGGAGGCGGATCTCCAAAGGAGAGCCTTTAAAATGGGCACCGCTAATGAAATCTATTCCAAACTTGTGACAATGTTTTCACAAACACCGAGGATCGTCCAATATGAGGCGGCCTCGGCATTCTTTGATCTCGATTTCAAGGAGGGCCAAAAGGTTAGCCCTCACGTGCTCAAATTGTTGGAGCTAGTCGAGACTTTGAAGATTCAAAAGGTTGAAATCCCCAAGGAGCTCATTGTAGATAGGATTCTACACTCCTTATCCAAGGTCAAAGCATATGTACAATTCCGAGTGAATTTCAATATGCAAGACAAGGACGTGTCTCTTGAAGAGTTGTACAAGTTACTTGTGCAAGCCGAAAGAGACATGGGGCTAAATGTTAACCCACCTAAGGATGTGCTTAATATAAGCACTAAGAGCAAGGGGAAGTTCAAGAAGAATGGGAAAAAGGGTAAGAGGCAAGCTCCCATGTCCACCAAGGCTAAGACTTTTGAAGCTAGCACTTCCAAAACCAAGAAGGGTCCTCTTGATAAATTCCATTATTGTAATGGTGTTGGACATTGGAAGAGGAATTGTTCCAAGTATCTTGGTGACATCAAAGCTGGAAAGATCACTCCAGTAAGTAAATGACTATCCTTTCTTTTATGTTTCTAATTCAACTATGTTATTTTGATATAAAGTTGTGATAATGTATCCCCTTTTATTGTAAATAGGGCCTCCTCCAAGCAAAGACAAGGGAAAAGAGAAGCAAGCTTGAGAAATCATGAAGGAGCTAGGAGTAGCTACCGATGAAGCTTGGCATTTATTATTGTCTTTATTTTAATATGAATTTTAGAACAATTTTGATTTCCGTGTTCGACATGGAAATGGTTAATCCTTTCTAAACAATGGTTGTATTTTGGATTATGGTGGCTTGGCTTGCAACCCAAGTCACCCCTTTTATCGTATTTGTTTGTTCTAAAAATTCGTCTTTATATGCTTGCACATAGAAACATATGATCATCTACTTAATGTGATCCAATAGACAACTATAATGATGGGATTCATTATATGTCCACAAGCTTAAGGCTTGTGTATGATCAATCATAAAGTGATGTTCAGTTGATGAACTCTTCTAAAGGGATGTCAATTACCAAGTACACCCATCAAAATCTAAAATCTATTAGTCAATCTATGAGATAGTCCTCCTTCTACTTCAAAAATCATTATTTGTGTCTCATATATCTATCTTTGAATATCTAGTGTATTTATTCTACAGATAGAGTGGGAGAAAAATGACGACACAAAGACGACACAATGAATACAAAGAATAATTTGTATGCTTGAGTAAATGAGATCTACGAAAGAAAGAATGATTTGTATACCTAAATAGATAGTATACACGAATAGATGAGATCTATGGTCTCGAATAGATGAGATCTACATGACAAAAGAGACCAAGTGAAGTAATCTAAAGAACATGTTCTTAAGATAACTACACGAGGACACTAAAAGAAAGTTTTGAAAGAAAATGACTAAGGAAAAGTCTCGACAAGAGAATTTGCTAGTTTATGACCTAGATATAAATAAAGTTTCAATATTGATATTTACTTAAGAGCCTAAATTGAACAAAGTTGCATCCTTGAAAATAAATGAGATTTATGATTAAAAGTTGCAAAGAAAGATATGCCGATGTCTACAAGAGCTAAGTTAATTGTTAACCACGCTAGTGTCATTACTTAACCTTATTATGAAAATGAAATGGTTCAACCTCCTTCCAAAAGGGGTATTTTGAGAAGGACGTATATTAAATGGTATTTCACATTTAAATAATGACATTGTTACGCATCATTATAAAAATGAATGAGTTAGAGATTAAAATCTCTTTCCATAAGTTTAAGATTGAAGCCTTTTCAAAATAGGTATTTTGAAAAGATATGTTGGGAACATATATGGTTTTATCTTAATAACTTGGCAAAGCAAAATGTATTTCAATTCTTGAAATGTTTCGATTGATTAGTCAATTACAAAACATGTGGAATTGAGTGGGAGTTTGAAATTATCATGTGAAGACATGAAATTTAGTGGGAGCTATCATCTTGTGAAATTTATAACTCATTACTCATTGAGAATGACGAGCTAGTACTATCTTCACAAAGAAGTATTTGAGTTTTCAATTCTGGATGAAAATGGACTTAGATGAATCCAATCATGTCATGGGTGTTGGATTGACATTGAGATATGCACATCAAATCAACGAGAAACGTAGGTTATTCTTATCTATGAAAATGGAATTACCATAAGCAGTCATGGTCATTCATTGAACCTAAGAATGGTTGATCACATGATTAAAGATTACTAATGTTTCCGCCATTAGAATAATCATGAACATGTCCAATAATGAATCATATGCTTAAGAGCATGATGAGTCATTGGTAAGCCATAGAAGAATCGTCATGAATTCTCGAGAAGAACTAATGAGCTATTCTATTGTTTGACAGAACACTCGCTTATGTGACAAGAAGTTCCACATATTGAAGTTCGAAAATGCGTAAGGATTTATGAAAATCCTAAGTTATTTAAGCTAAAAAGAGAAATAAAAAGTTTGAGAAGATACTTGGTTATAGTAAGAAGTTACTCAAAACTAGTATTTTCAAAATTGATAGGACTTATGAGAAGCGTTAGGCTAATCATCTTGACAATTGTTGCAAGATCTTACAAAACATATACCTAGTACATTATGAGTTGAAAGAACACTTGACTAGTGCAAGTTATGTCGTCCACCATAATTCGTTTGTTATGCGATAAACAACAAGAAAGTTCTCTCAAAGTAAAGAACCTGTACCTAGTTTGGGAAACTAGATATGTATTTGGTAAGATTCATGCTATGTGAGACAAACATGAAAATAGAGGAAAATGCAATTCAAGAGTTTAAACACATGGACACATGGTGTGTTAAACTCATGTTGCAAATGACTAGTGTTTACACACTTACAATATACATCACAAGGTGGTAATATCGTATTGACTACCCGAATGTGATGTCGACTTTTGTCGTTTAAGTTACTGTTAACTCACCTTATACTTTGTTACATCAAAACGGGTTGTAGAGACAATTGAACCCCGTTAAAGTGAACACAGATTAGCATTGTATTCGCCCATAGCCACTTATATGAGGTGTCGTCTCGAAGTGACTAGAGTGTGATGCGATTGATGGCAAGTTCAAGTGCCATAGAGTCATATAAGAATGACTAGTCGATCACATAGGCAGACTGTTAGGAACACTTTTTCGGGATAATGACCGCTTATAGAGTTCTGGCAAATTTATATAACCTGGTCGTGGCGAGAGCTACTGTAGTATTCTAATGAGTCGATTCTTTTGAATAAAGACTGTTCGCCTAAGGTGGCACAGTTTCAGATTAACTTTGATTTATGTTACTATGACCTTCGTAAATGGGGCTAAATGGGCATATTTTGGGTTATGATGGCTGTGGCTAGTCGAAGGGAATATGTGTGATAGGAATTGTCCACCCCTTATCAGGGTTATAACAATATCTCAGGGCCACCCGAGGAGTAATGAACTGGAAATGCGTGGCCACGCTTGGAAGGTATCTATGGTAGATAATTTCGGTCAATCTGTTATTCTCCAGATCGAGGAAACCACTCTTGATATGATCACTTGCAAGTACGACCCGAAAGACACCTTGCATTGAGTGGGAGATAGTAATAGGACAAGAGAATTTGTGACGCACACTTGTCGAGGACAAGTGGCAGATTGTTGGAATATGTGTCCTCCGACAATAATGCGATCACAACTGTCGATCATGATGATCACATGTTTAAATCTCATTTTAAGAATACATGTCGGATGTAATATTTTACAGTCAACTGGTCCACACATATCGGTAAAGATTGGCTGACTAGAGTTTGACATTACTGTCGTGCGACGGTGGTGATCAGTTGATCCCCTTAGGTCATACCTAAAGGGTGACACTCTTAATTGATTATTTAATTGATCGTATGTCGATACGGGTTAATTAAATTACTTAAAATTGACGGACGATTTTGTGAGTATTATTGACGTGTCTTATTGTAATTCAATTAAATAAGATACGGTCTAAGTAATCAAATTATTTTATTAATTAGATAAAATTATTGTTTACGAAACAATTGAAACTGAATGAATAATTTATTATAAATACAAGACGTTGTGATTTATAATTGATAAACCGTTTTGGTACAAGTAATTATGAATTACTAAGTCGATTTTGCACATGACGTATTTTTATTAATACATTGATTTTTAATATGTTAAAAATACATTACAATTACACATGACTAGTAACATGTCACAATTGACAAATGACAAAAAATAAAACGGACTTCCCATTTTATAAATGTGCCGAAAATGGATGGATTCTATTAGGTTTAAATTGTGTTAATTATTTTTAAGTGGAAAACATGATGATTACAACCTAATATAGCCATGCATACCTATGATTTCTTGGTTAGAAAAACTTGCTCATGCATTGAGCATCCTCCTCCTCTCCAACCGGTTTTTGCATGGTAAAAGCCAAGGGTTTTTACTCTATTTTTCTAATATACACTACAATTACTAGTGTGATTCATTCATTCTTTTGATCATCTAAAACTTATAGAAATTTTAGAGAGAAAATTACTCCATTTCTTCCCTTCTCTTGGCCGAATAAATAAGAGAGTAAAATAATATTTTGGGTTATTTTTAAGCAAGATTAATAACATTACTAGTTCATAGCATTGTAAATTATTAAGAGTTACACCTTGGGTATTCACTTTTGGGAGGGATTCTATTTTGGATCCTTGTTTATCCATTATAAGGAAGCTCAAGAACAAGTGAGAAGGATAACTCATTTGTGCCCAAAATCCGAAACTACAATAGTAAGAAGTGACGATTTCTTCTCTTATCTTATTTATGTTTGCATGCATAAGATCTAGTTTTAATTTTATGACTAAATTAAAATGTCACATATATGAATATGTAAATTAATGAGATTAATATTCTAACAGTTGTGAGGCGGAGGTAATTAGCTATTTATATTTACAAGAGGTTGTAAAATTAGCTAATAAAGGTTCATAAGACACATTTTATATTGATAAAATGGTCTAATAATTACTTAATATATAAGTGGTCATTAGTTGTTAGTTTGTATTATTTAATAGTTAAATAATCAAATTAATATTTAATTATATAAGATAATTAAATATAAGACATATAAGCATTTGTGGGACAAATGTCGGAAATTGAAATGGACCAAATAAGGTCCATATGGACCGGTTTTATAAGGGACTTTTATGTCCTACACTTGTCAACTTATTTTGACAAGAAGCACATGGAATGTTCCTCATTTCTTTACATTTTATGATCTATAAATACCCACCTCATGCAACATCATTTATGATAGAAAATTTGAAGAAAAATTTGTTCTATATTCCTCTATTTGGCCGGCCCATATATTGAGGTTTAAGACCAAATTTTTCCTCAATATCACCTCATATTCGCATCTTATAATCATCACAAAATACCAACAAACTATAATATAAATTAAATATTATTAGTGTAATAATATTTGTAGTTATATACAAAGTTAAATACTAATATTATCTAGTTAGTAAAATTAGTATTTTTTGGGCTCGTCTTGGGTGCATCCAAAGGAGATCACCTAGTTTGGTGATTAAGGTTCTAGGAGGATCATCCATCATCATTTAGCTCAAGAACTACAAAAGGTAGGAGACCTTTTATAGTGCCCATATTGCCTATTTTCAATATAAGGATATTTTTTTCTTTATTTATCTTTGCATGCTTGTAGTTTTAGACCACCTAATAAAATTAACAAGTAATTTTATTATCACTTGAATAGTCTAATATGGTCTAAAATACTATCAAAACCGACCCCAGATAACACCCACATACTAAGTATACACGGAATACTTAGTGAGCAATCACAAAACATATCCTAACAAAACCTAAGATAGAACAAAACACAAATTTCCTTTTCCTTGACCTTTTATTGTTTTCATGACTTTAACATAATAAAACATGCATAACACAATTCGAAACTTGGAGAGATCGAGCCAAAACCGAGTTTTAACCTGAGACATAAGCCTGTTATCTCACCTAGGGGCTCGCGCCTCATATGGCTTCTCAGGTCAGAACTCAACGTGTTTGAGTTCATCATTCCTCAATGTTTTATTTCCTTTTCCTTGTCTTTCTTAAAACGGTTTTTACCATTTCAAATCATTTTCATGATAAGCATTTTTAACCATAAATCGTAATCACCCTTGGTTCTTTATACCATGGCGGTTAATTCCGTGTTTCGGTGATATTATTTGGTTAATTACACTTTAAAGGGTATTTTATATTTAGTTCATATCAAACATTTCTCTTTATTTTATTTTATTTTCATCCTTGTCTTAACCATAATGGATATCACCCTCGGTGAAAATAAATATCATGTCGATTTAATTCGAGTACGGTGATAAAACGGTTAAGCACACACATTTTACGTATTTATTTGTAAACTATACTTTTCAAGCTTGCAAATATGAATCCGACGACGAATATTACTAATATAATGATAATTATTCTGAGTCATGCAAACAACACTTGCAAATCATTCAACACAAATACGGTTTTAAACAACCTTTTTTAACAACCAGGAGGCACCTCTTAGATCGGCCCATGGCTCGCGCTTCTAGAGGCTGCCTATTTTCACCTTTCAAAACGTGGGCAGAGCCCTTTGCATCGCCCTTATAGCTCGCGCCCCAATGGGGCTGCTTGATGTTGTTCTGCCTCATTTTTTTAGCACTTGTCTAAGACGATCTCGATTACAGTTAGCCCGAATACATGACGGATCAGATTGACAAGTTTACATTTTGACACTTTGTCATTTAAACACACTTCTTTTTCAAACGAATGGATCGTGTTAAGCACCATAACCTAAACTTGGTAAATGGATGTTTAATTTCCGTCTTCACATATAAATTAACTTAAATCTAATTCGACATCAATTACTTGATACTCGGATAAACCACCGACTTAAAAAACTCCCACATGTTAGCTTAAACTTTAGGATGCACATTCATGCATTTAAACCGTTTTATCAAATTTTGCACTTAAACAACAATGATCGATCAATAGAGGCCGCTAACGCGGCTGGGATTGGGTGTCCGATTAAAGAGCTTCCCAATACGTACCCTCACCCCTTACTCAGAAACTTTGGATAGTGACCGACCTTATCCATGACAACAAGAGTCATTCTAGAGATATGATGCTAAAGGTTGACGAGTCCTTATCTTTAGTACTTATGTCAAGCACCGCTTTTTGCTTCGTTTGACCAAGGTACAAATGTATTCGAACGGTTTTCAAAAATCCCATAATTGCTTGGTGGCGACTCCGAACATCTCTGCATCATTTCGAGGCCTTCATTGAGACGAAACCGACCGATCTACAACGATCTGGTCGAGAGCATTTCTACGTCACCGAACGTGGCTTTTAGACTCCTGCATGTCCACATATTGGCGTGTAGGTGGCCTATTTCCACAACATGCATGTATTTTCTCATATTTCATATCCACGTCTCTAATTAGTTTCTTAGCGTCAAAAGTTCTAACAGGAAGAACATTACCATCTGGAAGCAAGTTGTTTATTAAGGCTAATAAACTAGTGAAACATGTGTCAGTCACACCCATTTTCCCCCTTAATATTATACAACTTCATCACAACCGACATTTTTGTGTACTTAGAACCCACGTATAGATCTGTCAAATAAACCTATTATTACCAGGCTCCACATTCCATAATGTCGAAGCCATTTTCACCCTGACCCAGATACAGAGTCCTCGAATGCTTTGCTACCGAGAACGAGACATGCGCAATTTACCCTTAGGGTCTACTTTTAGTGTGTTAACATGATAAGGAACATTTTCACAAATTAGACCTCTTTGATTCATGATCAAAGAGGAATTCTCTCAAATTAGTTTTCGAGTCACCAAACGACATTTACTGACGCGACCCTCATCTTTAAGGTCCTAACAGTTAGCTTAGGCACATACACGCAGAACTACGATCTGGTTTGGTTTCACACTACGTGAATACATAGACAGTCCTTCAAGGAGGCAACCATACACCTCAAAATCAATTATCAACACACACACAGAATTACGATCTGGTTTGATTTCACACCACGTGAATACGTAGGCAGTCCTTCGAGGGCACAACCACAACCCCCCCTCCCCCCCACACATTCAATTTTCACACCTTCAATTTGCAACCCATTTCACACCTGCCAAGAACTACGATCTGGTTTGATTTCGCAAATACGCGAATACGTAGACAGTCCCCCCAATAAGGATACAACCACATACCCCTTACACAACCACACATCCTTCTTTATCCACCGCTCCCAACTCACTCAGCCACACGCTCAATGCTACACCTCTTTACTGAGGGCTCCTTCTTGGATGTATCACCCAATGCTTCCTTTTGCCAAATTCCTATCTTCTAACTCTGGGGGCTTCCCTTCTAAGATGCTACTCGTCCTTCATCCCTTCAGTCAAACTAAAGTTCAAAATAAACCACCTTTAGCCTAGTGCTCGGTTCGGACGATGACAAGGTCTTGGTTCCTCTCTCTGAATAATCAAAACTCGAGAAGGGCTCTGAAGCGAACAAACGGAGGCAAAGGTGTCTGGAGAAGATAATCAATTCGCTTTCCCCAGTTAAGCGGACCTTCTACTCCAGGGATTTGATATGCGTTGTCACCCTTTCTTGGCTAAGGAGTTGCACACACATAAGCAAAGTCTATCAGAGTCACCCCCGTGTCGTGTCGATACCGAGTTTGTATCACGTTCATGACCGTCTGTTTGTCAGTCTGTTAGTATGCGTCCGTGTGAGTCAATGTCATAACGATCACGTGTCTCCAATCTATCAAATCACGGATCTACAAGCAACAAGGCTCAATATTAAGCTTCAAAACTTTAGAAACTCCAATCTCCCCTCACGTGAGATATTACATGCTAGTTGCTTATATGCTAATTGCTCACATGCTTATGTGCTTATATGCTTGCATTCCTACGTGTTTTTCTATGCCACTGCGGATTTGTGTGGTCACTAACCATGCAGATATTCTTGAGAAGAAAAACGCACTCTAACTAAGCACTGGGTTCTTCCCAACAAACTCCGACCCGTCAAGTCCAGGGGCTTTAACCTCGCCGATTACATGGCATACGCTACCTCCCAACGAGCGGCAACTCATATCCCCGGCGAGTCCTGAGAAGTTTCTAACTTCCCAACGAGTGCTGATTTTCAAATGGAAGTCACACAGGCCTTTCAAAAATCCTCGCAACATCATTTATGATCCCCACGCAGCGCTCTCCCTTAATTTCTTTCCAGAGAGCCTTGCTTAGATGATTTATCCCCACAGAGTTTGTTTAGGACCCCCAGCAAGTTGGAGTTCATTGCTCCTTAGCCAAACCTATCAACGTCAACCTAGTTAGAAGTCGTTACTAGACAATATATTTAAATAAGCTTGACAAATCCGGCTATTTTCCACAGTCGACCATTCAACCTTCAACACGGCTGGCGAGCCTCATCGTATCCATAACATGGCTGGCGAGCCCCATCATATTCACAACCCGGCTGGCAAGCCTCATCATATCCGCAACGTGGGTGGCGAGCCCCATCATATCCGCAATGCGGATGGTCTTGCGGCTGGTGAGCCCCATCATATCTGCAACACGGCTGGCGAGCCCCATCATATCCGCAACCCGGCCGGCGAGCCTCAAACGCACCTTTAATGACTGGCTAGTCTCTATGCCACCTTCAATAGCTCGCGAGCCTGTACGCACGAACAAGAAGTAATTCAAGGACGTATCCCGAAGATGCCTTAGGTATGACTCCTTCTTATGGCTGGCGAGCCTTTATACGTAGTCTAATAGACTTTAAACGACCCGCATCGATAGTCAACAGACTCTAAAATGTTCCCGACGGCAGGTCCTTGACTCGCATCCCCGAGTCGTCTCGACATCGCCCTTCCCGACGGCAGGTCCTTCGCTTAAACCCTTTCGAGTCTCCTCGACGTCGCAATGGTCTTCAGGTTGTAATCTTCGATTGACCTGGAGGCTATACTTTGACTTTTGCCCCATCCCAGACTCAGTCAAAGTGGGGGCTCTGTAGATACCCAGTATCTACACCTTCCAAAAACCACCAGATGATGATCGAACTCCAACGTGTTTTTGATACGCGTGCGTGGATTGGCTATATATGAGACGGTTTAATGTATTACTAGGATATGAAATTGATTTCAAAAATGGTTTTCTAACTTCATTTGCAATAAAACAACACTATTTAAAGTTAAAACCGTCTTCGGACCCAAAACCGACTGAGAAACCCATAACCCGAGTCTCGAATATTGAAAATAATGCCATGAATGGTTTTATCATACCATTTGCATTAAGATGACATTAATTAGAGTCAAAACCGACACCGGCCAAAAACCGACTCCAAATTCAAATTCCAACTCGAAACCTGAGTCAAGCACACAAAATACCTACCCCAAATAAAACCCAAGAGGAAGCTCACACGGCTAAGCAATCACACAAGACCACAAATCACAACCAACAAAACATTGGTTAGAACAATTGGAAAATCCAATTTTCCGAAAAGGACAGGACACCTCATTGATCACTGACGTGCTCGCACCTCAATGGGCCACATCCTTAGCCTCTAAGCAAACTCAACCGACCTACTACCTCATATTTATCTATAAATACCCACCTTCACACACCATAATACTCACGCGAGCGTCCGCCCCCTCACATCTCCCTTAAACTTCTAGACTCGACTTCCTAAGTCACAAATCGACACGTGTTTTTAACCTACCGATCTAATCACAAGCATTACACATTTTGTTTGGTACCGTCGCCGTGAATTCGACCGACCCATTCGACCAACTCAACATTAATCAATATTTTTTTCAACAACATATTTTCAAAACAAAATCCTTTTTTAAGGCACTTTTTTAAACATCTTTTATCGTGAGTAGTCGCATACGAGAAAACCATCTCTAAAGCGTCTACCTCGCAAACATCATAACACGTAAGTTTGAGGGTGTAAACAACTCACTTATTTCATGTCTTTATGTTTTTATGAGTTTATAAGCATGAACAATGCATAACACGATTCAAATATAGGTTAGATGAGCCAAAACCGGATTTTGCTTGGAGACCGAAGCTGGTAGTCACCACTACCAGCCTCGCGCCTCTTATGGGGTCTCTGGCCAGAATCCAAACGTGTTTGTTCTCGTGTTTCCTCTTTGTTTCATTCATTATTTACAATCGGTTTTTACCATTTCAAATATTTCAAATCATTTTTATGACAAACTTTTTAACCATATATCGTAATCATCCTTGGTTCCTTATACCATGATAGTTTATTCCGTGACTCAGTGATATTATTTGGTTAATTACATTTTAAAGGGTTTTCTAACACTCTTTTCTTTTATTTACCATTTTTCTCATTTATTTACACTTGCAAACATATTAGTCATAATTCATAATCATCCTTGGTTCTTTATACCATGTCGGTTTAGTTCGAGTACGATGATAAATATTGACTAATTACAAATAAATGTAAACATATTTAGTTCATATCAAACATTTCCCTTTTGCTTTTATTTCATTTTATTTTCATCCTTGTCTTGACCATATGGATATCACCCTTGGTTAAAATAAATACCATGTCGATTTAATTCGAATACGGTGACGAAACGGTTAAGCATACACCTTTTACATTTTTATTTGTAAACTATACTTTTCAAACTTGCAAATCATTAATTACAAAAGCGGTCTTGATGACCTCTTCAACGAAAGCGTTTTTTAACGACCTTTTAAAACGGTTTTTCATAACCTTTTAAACAACCAGGAGAGGTCCCTTGGACTGCCCTATGGCTCGCGCTCAAAGGAACCTCCTGTTTTCCGTGTTTCAAATCTGAACACGCCTTGTTGCCTCGCCGTATGGCTCGCGCCCTAATGGGCTGCCTGGCGCTGTTCTGATTCGTTAATTTCAGCACTTGTCTAGGACGATCCCGATTACGGTTAACCCGAATCTACATGGATCAGATTGACGAGTTAAGAATATTTTAAACATTTGAACATTTTTTTATTCATCCTTTTATTCTTTCATTTTAACAATAAATGTATCGTGTTAAGCACCATAATCCGAACATGATAAATGGGTGTTTAATTTCCGTTTTCGCATGTAAATCAACTCTAAATGCAACTCGACATCAATTACTTGATATATGGATAAACAAATCGACTTAGGAAACTTTCACATGTTAGGTTAAACTTTTGGATGCGCATTCATGCATTTAAACCATTTTATCAACTTTTGCACTTAAACAACCACGAACGATCAGTAGAAGCCGCTAACACGGGCGGAATTGGGTGTTCGATTAAAGAGCTTACTAATACAAACCCTCACCCCTTACTCAGAACCTTTGGATAGTGGATGACCTTATCCAGGGCGTACGAGAGTCATTCTAGCGATAAGATGCTAAAGGGGGACGAATCCTTATCTTTAGTACCTATGTCAAGCACCGCTTTTTGTCTTGATTGACCTAGGTATAAAGTGGATTTTGAATGGTTTTCAAGCATCCCATAATAGGTTGGTGGCGACTCCGAACATCGCTGCATCGTTTCGACACTTTTACAGAGACGAAAACGACCGATCTAAAGCGTTCCGGTCGAAAGCATTTTTATGCCACCTAGCGTGACTTTCAAGATCGCTGCATGTCCAGAGATTGGCTTGGCGTGCAGGTGGCCCGTGTCCACAGACTGGTAGGTGGCCCATGTCCACAGACCGGCGGGTGGCCTATGTCCACAGACGGCACCGCAACACTGTCCACCAAATAGTCGGACCGCAATCCGTAACATAGGTACTCGGGACACACCCGTGGTACCAAACCCGGACGCTAACTGGTTCCTTACAAAAAGCCGTGCCTCAACCACACGAGTTCTTCCAAAACTCAATTCATTAATGTGCACATCCCTCTTGGAGTTGGAAGCTCCAAAAGGCGACCAAACTGTAAGACGGTCTCCCAACCGTCTTACGCTCCTCAACAACAACCACCTCCTCAAACATATTCAACAATATAACAATGTAATATGCAACACAATATATCAAAACACGAATCACTATGGGATACACCTCCCAAACATGCCATGAACATCAATTGCTCGAGTATTCCGACTCCTTAGATCACCACAACCCAATTCGGTACTTATATGCATTTCCGACAGCAACATATAACTAACCTTAATCCCAATATCATAATATGATGCAATTCGACTCGTACCATGGAAACATGACTGATGGACACACAACACATATTCACATTGTTAAAACTGAGTAGGATAAACCTACCTTTAAGCAAACTTCATAAGAAAATCCGAGACAAGCAGGACTTCGTCTCAAACAACCCTCTCATCCTGCATAAACCATATAATAACTATTACAACACATTTTATATACTTATACAACACAAAAACCCTTATTAGTACCCACTAATTACCCATATTACTCATATTAATTACTAATTAATCACCCATATTAAACCCCCAAAAGTTAGGGTTCATAAGAAATAGAAAAGGGTAGATTTCAACTTACAAGGTGAAAGGAAAGAAGCATAAGGTGTATAATCTTCTAATCCAAGCTTGAATCCCGTGGAGAGTTGTTTAGGAAGGTTTTAGAGGGAAGGGAGAGGATTGGAGTGATAAGGAAGAAGAATGAAATGATTTAGGGTTAGATGAAATAAGATCCCGACATAGGTTATATCGCGTACTGTTGAGCTGCACTCGATTGAGTGCCAAATCCACTCGGCCGAGTGCCACTCACTCGTTCGAGTACTCGCTGTATACGGCCGAGAGCGAGCTACTCGATCCACTAAACACTCTACTCGGTCTTATTCAACCTCACTAGGTCCAGTCTAAGTCACAATTGGTTTAGTGTACGACTATCCCTTACTTTCGAGTAGTCTCTTGTTAAGTCCAAGGGTCCTCTCACGCTTCCCGAGGTTCCTTTATAGGTCCCAAATATCCGGGTATTACACAACGGATCGGGATCCCTTGAATTCACTTAAATTGTAATTCGTATTAAAAGATTTCTTTAACTTAAGTTTTGGTTTATGATTTAGCGATTTCACGGTTTTTATCATTAAAGTTTTTAAAATCTCTCATTTCCACTGCAATTTTGTATTTATTTTATTATATAACAACGGGGGTTCACAACATTTTTGCCACATTATGCTTTATAGTCTATGTGCGACCTTGGTTATTGAGTTCATTATTATTGAGTTTTGAATCGATATTGATATGAAAATATCTTTTTGCGGTTTTAACCCCAGTTCACTCACCCCTTGTCTATGGCCTAGGAGTAGCTAAGACAATTCAAAATATGATGAATAAAGTAGGGTATATTATTGGTATAAGATTTTAGCTACAGTTGTTGCGTTAGCATATTCACAAATATTTTAGTAATGGAATATATTTGTTAGAGTATTTTAGGAACTGGATTTGAACGTATTATTTATTTAGACCAAGAGTGGTGAGATGTTTGTGGGAAAAGTGTGGTATTATGCTAGAGGACGAAAAAGGAGAATTATTGAGGATTTGGTTAATTGGGTGGTACTTGGGTTACGAGGACGTACTCTTTGTCATAAGAGAGGTAGGATGTGACACCATTGTAATAGTTATACATTTTGTCGTGTGTTTTGTGGTTGGTTACCTAGTTTTGTGCTAGAATTGTGTTGTAAAGCATGGAGGTTTTTGTTGGATTTTGTTGTGGACCTTGTTTGTTACTTGAAGTAAGGATTAGTGGCTTGGTAGTTGGAATAACATTGCTTATGAATACTTTTGTAAGTGATGTGTCGTACGTGTGGGTTGTAGTATTTTGTATTGAGACTATTTGAGATTGTGTTGAGAACTTTAGAACGAAGTTCATTTTAAAGGGCGTAGACTTGAACACTTGCTTTTTGGTCGTTGTGTAACACCCGTGAATTTTCCATTTTGACATTTATAATTTAATTAACTATTCTATTACTTTATTTTATATTTTTAAATTACTTAATTTAATTAATTATATTTTAAGCCTAATATTTATAAAATTATATTTTTGAGGTTTAATTTATATAAAAATATGTATTTTTAGTCGGATAGTAATAATAGTGATAATAATAATAATAAATTCCGCCTTAAGTTGTAGCAGACTTGAGACATATTTTCGTCTAGTATAAGACCGTCACATTTCACTTTTGAACCTATGTAAATTGTGGACCAACCGGAAATGGACAACATATACACACTCACCTACTCTCTTACACACTAACTTAAATTAATTCTTTTTTTTTATTCCGTCACTCCCACTCTCTCCTATTCAACCCGTCCCTACCCCCATCCCTCCTTTCTTTTATTTTATTCGAACAACAACAACAATATACAGTACAAACAATTCTCATGGACACCATTGTTGGCCGACCTTCGAACTGAGATTTCTCCTCCATTTCTCAATCGTTTCCTTTGATTTTTGCGCCATTCTCTTACCCTTTCCGTCCTTCAACTTTCTAGGCAAGAAAGTTCCACCCTTGTTGAGTTTTCGAAATGACCCGTCTTATGAAAGTTTCGATTTTTAGCTTCTATATCCCGTTTTCTTGCTCCTAGGTGAAGGATTTGAAGACCTGGAGAGAGACTCGTGCCTTGTGGACCACTTACTTGAAGATTAAAGAGCTTTCAAGGTAACGGTGATAGGTTACTCAACAAAGTGTCGAAATTTCGTCCCTTAGCTCGGTTTTATAGCCTTATTTGTCTTAAAGTTTGGTTCTTTATTTTTTTCTCATATGTGTGGTTGAATGTGTAGATTTTATAGTTGTTTTACATGCTTACTTGGTATATTTTCATAACTTGTGTCTCCATGTATGTTTCAGGTATGGAGGTTTATGTTGGGCGAATAAGTCCGTCTTTGTATGGCCTCTTTTCATGTATTTCCGAGCTTTGTTAGGATGTGTGCCTCCATGTGTGTTTTCATGGCAGGAAATATTCTTTCACACTTTAATCTAGTTGCTGCTACATCTAATACACCTATAATCGCATAGCCTGATTGCTCCATAAAAGGAAACAAATATGAGTACTTTTTGTGAGCCATTTTACTACATCAAACTTAGCAACTCGGATATTTCACTAATGTTCTGCAATTTCCATGCCAATCATATTTGTTGTTATTCATGAATTAGTTGTGTTTAATTTTCGTCTTAACCTCGCCTTAAAAGTTGTCTTAAAATGGGTTGAAGTGGACTGTTTTTGGTCGGTATTTGGAGGCCATTTTGGAGGGTGTTGGGTGTTGTTGTGGTGTGTAAGTTTTGAACTTCCATCTCATGTATATAAGTGCGTTCTTTTACCTTGTTAATGTCGTGTTAATGTTTCATATTGGTTATGCCTTTTGAAGCTCTAGCATAAACTTGTGGAGCTGATAGTGGCTCCGTATTCAACATGCCGTTGCTCCTTGGCTCTTGTGCTAAGCAATGCTATTTTGATAGGCCTGGCTGTGGCCTGCCTGTGGCCTGGGCAGTGGCTAGGGCTAGCGGGTTGTGGCTCTAGTCACGAGTAGAGGCATGGCCATGCTTGAGACGTGGCCTAGCCTCGGGTTGTGTGCCTTGTTGAGTCGATTTAAATTCGTGTTTGGTTTATTTATATCCCGTCTCGTGCTTTGTAATACGTAACTCGTTAAATATCGTTATTTATATGTAATGTGGCAAATTGGATTTGTTTTGTATTGTATGCTAATGGACCATATGGTGTTGTATTTTGTCAAATATGGGCTTGTTACGTTTTATTAGTTGGGTTTGTACCATGTTTCATATTTATGGGCCAACCCAATATGATAGTGTGGACTTATGAATGACCCACTTGTTATTGGTTACATTTTATCTCGTAATTTTACATAACATTAATTATTCATTACCGCTTGTTATATTTTACTTAACTGGCATGTATATTTATGAAAAGAAATGCTTATCGACATAATACAAGTATGAAAGATTTATATTAAATAATTACTTGTAAGGAATCGTATTCTTGTAAAAATACCATAATGCTATGCCTTCTTGCTTGACTTATATTTACGCCCTACTTGTGCTGTTCTGGCAAGTACGGTTTTGGCTATTTGTGTTGTTCTGGCAAGTACGATTATTTTGGTCACTTGTGCTGTTCTGGCAAGTACGATTTTAGTCACTTGTGTTGTTCTGGAAAGTGCGGTTTTGGTCACTTGTGCTATTCTGGCAAGTGCGGTTTTGGTCTTTTGTGCTATTCTGGCAAGTGCGGTTTTGGCTACTTGTGATGTTCTCGCAAGTACGGTTTTGGTCACTTTGCTGTTCTGTCAAGTGAGGTTTATCTTAGTCTTTCCGGAGAAAATTTAGTCTAAGAGTAGCAAGTGTCCCACTTGGTTATGGTCATTGGCATATGTCTTTTTACACGAGAGTTTACGTCTTATGTGGTTGAATGTAAGAGTCTTGGTCCTATCGGATACAAGAGGTGAGATACAAGCCTTCTAGCTGCGATATGATCGTCGTGATTGATGTTCCCATCCGTTCTTATGGTGAGATGCAAGCCATAAGTATGAATGTGACATTAGTAGCCATGTCGCGTGCACTGTTTGTTAAGAGGTTTTCAAAGTAATGGCTATGGTTTCCATTCACGTATTTAATATTGGTTGATCCCTTATTTACCTATTTCATATGATTCGAATCCTAATCCCATATCTATGTTATGTTTCCTTGAAATACGTGCTTTCGTCTAAATGACCGCATTCATGTCTTTCATATTATTTAATTATCTCACATGAATAATTGAGTCTTGATTTTTGAAAATATTGATCTATCTTGTTTCTCATACTGTGTTAAAATAATTGACCCCATGTCTATTATAATTCAAGTTATTCACATCTTGTTTTAAATGCTTGATTAATTGAGTTATTTATTATGTTCATTTTGTCACTTTGTGGCTGGGAGAACCTTGAGTTACTCCCCACTGACTGTGGCTTTCATGTTTACATGAATGACAGGTTTGTGAAGATGCATTTATGGGGTTTAGACATGTGAGCTAGCGAGCACCATGGATTAGTAGTCGGTTTACTAGGATTGCTTATACTCACCCTTTATCGTCTTGTCATTCGAGGGATGTATTTTCTCCATTTCGACTATCACGTTTGTATAAACTTAACTTCTATTCCGCATACTATGTTTATATTTTAGGTTTTATTGAACCCGCGCTTTAAATTTTAAAAAGTTTCAAAAATTTCCTAAAATTCCGCATTTTCTTATTGTATTTCCTTAGCCTTATTGCGGGGGTTCACAGTTGGTATCAGAGCCTTTGTTGCTCTCGACGCACACACGTGTACCCCAAACTTAAATTTGAACTTGACCTTAAATAATGAATGAGAGATGGGTAGATTTAAGGACCTAAGTTGGTAGTCTCTTTGTGTATGCTTCGTGGTAGGTTCTAACATGTTTGTTGATTGTCAATTAATGATTTTTGTACCCTTGGATCAATAACCGTGAGCTTATCTATGTGGCGATCAAGACTTGGTGCCAATTGCCGGGAATTGAAGATTTGTTCAACCTTTGAAGAATGCTTCTACATCCTCGAAGATATTCCTCGTTCTTGTGTACCTTGCCTTGTTCTTTTATTTCTTGATGATTTTTCTCTTCTAAACTCTCTTTTGCTTTACCTTGGAAACCAGTTTGGTATCCACCCGACCTATCTTTCGTTTCTTGTTTCTCGTTCTATAACACCTCGTATATGGACCTCTTTATCTTGAAGAATGTTTCTATCATTTCCAACCATTCCTTCCTCTCTTAGAGTACCTTGTCTTATCTCTTTATCTTTGTACTCATTTACCTTCTGCAACTCTTCTCTCATATCTTTGAAGTTGCCTTTGTACCTTTTATTCATATAATACCCCTCATGGACACCTTCATCCTTGTCTCATGGAATGTTAACCTTGGTCGAAAACTTTGACTTTTGAGGAGATTGTTTGTGGTTGACCCATAACACTAGTTTTAAGAGGTTGCACTGTTAGAAAGGCTTAGGTAGTGTGGTGAGACATACCTTGGTGATTCTTATACTTAGTTTCTTGATATAAAGTGAGTATAATTGATTGGTGGGATTCTGTGTGTTAAGTGTGAGTTGCCTATGTTACTAAGATTATGGAACTTGACTTTATTAATCGTGTTGGGGATTTGAAAGCTTAGTAGATTGAGCGTCATTACTTTAGGAGTAAACATGGAGTAATGTTTATGATGTGAGCTTGAAACAAAACCCCTTTAGGATGTTGATAACCATACATAGATTGGTGTTACCTTTTGACGTTTATTGGGTATGAGTGTAGCTTTGTTAGTAGTTTTGATCCTATTTTGTGAAAGTCGTTGTCGATGTTTAATGATTGGGAATTGTTGAATCACAAGTGTCGTGAAGTACTTTGTTTCATGGAGTAGCTTAGATGTAAAGTGGCGTGAGTTATTTCGAGGAAATCCTTGGAGGTAATGTGGTTGTGAGCTTTATTTTATTAGGAAGTTTTCGGAACCGTTTAGGAAGATGTTGTATTTGAGATTTGAGTATCTGGCATTTCCTTGTTGTCTAATTTCTCTTTTTCTTTGACCATAAGCGTTACCGTTCATACCTCTCTTCCTCGCTTTGCCGTGCTCCTCCTTTAAGTTTGATACTAGTGGCCTATAAAACTCTATCTTTGACGTCCTTGACGACCTGACTTCGACTCCTACCCCTCGAAGTTCGTCATAGCTCTTTTGTTGGTTAAGTTTGGATCCTTTTAGCATACTTTGTATACATGATGTCTAAGTTACTTTTCATTTCGTACAATTTCTAAACGATTCAAGCTACCATTTTTGGTTCGTTGTTAAAAATTTATGTCACTTTTATAAAACTTTACCTATTTTAAAGGTTTGAAAATGAAAATTTGATATAGTTCCCTTTTTGTTCTTTGAGTATAGACTTCTTTATCATGATCTTTGATTGCTAAACCCGAGATTACTTTTAATGTTGCTCAATTTCTAAATAACTTTGATTTATTTATGATTCCTTGTCTGAATTTAATGTTATAATTTCAAGAACTTGACTCCTTTTTGAGTTTAAAAAAATGAAACTTTTTTTTTATTTGGCTTTTGTAAAGGAAAATTTGAGTGGATTACCATTTTCATTTGGTTTTAACGCTGATGGGGTGTTACGACTCGTTATTAAAGGCGTCTAATAACCCGTTCTACGCTTATCGGCGAATGATTTTGTTTTGAACTTGTCTTGACTTGGAAAGTTAGCGCTCTTGTGTGCACGACAAGAGCAATTTCATTCCATGCAGGAGACTATACTTTTGAAAACTCTCCATAAATGTTTTTGGAAGTACTTTGATTTTTTATTTCTGCAAATGATTTGGTGTTTGACTTTGTCTTTGATTTGGAATGTTGAGGTTCTTGAATGCGCAACGAGAACACTTCCGTTCTTTTGACGAGAAACTGGTACTATTTGAAAATTCTACTTGAAACTTTAGAAGGAATTTTAATTTTTACAATGACAAACTTTTTAATGTTTTAGTTACCGATTTCAGAAAGTCCAACTTTATCTTTATAACCTTTAATTTTCTACTTTCAAGTTTCGAGGACGAAACTTTTTAAAAGGTGGGGTGATTGTAACACTCGTGAATTTTCCGTTTTGACATTTACAATTTAATTAACCATTCTATTACTTTATTTTATATTTTTAAATTACTGACACGGCTGTCGCAACCCATCAAAAATAAACCTAACCGGCTCTAACTAATGTAGCAGAGGTAACTCGAGTATCATATTCCACAGGGAGGCGGTAACTATCTACTTGTTATCTAGTCTGTCTATGATCACAAAATGGGGGTTTGATTGAGTTGTTTTGACTAAACTAAAGAACTGAATTAAAAGCAATAAAAGAAACAACAATCAAAATTAGCAAGAGTGAAAAGAAGTGTGATCAAATAGAGAGAAAAATGCTAGGATGTCGGTTCACCATGATATTTCGCAAATCAGCTAAAGGTAAGGTCAGTCGGTCTGATGTGAAAAGGGTAGTGGAAAGGTCCTTCCGGTCCGCTATCCACCCCAGATTCTTCCTAAATAGCTTTCGCTCTGATTAGGGTAGTCTATTGTTCATAACAGGTCTGTTCATTCCAATCTTCCGATCTCGATCTGAATTTCACCGGATTAATTAGATAAGTTGCGTGCACTCAACCAAGTAATTATTGTTATATTTCTATAAAACAATTCTCACATTAAACCTCCTAAGCTAATTATCGCTTTATTGTTTTACTATCATGGCTCCCCTAATCTTAGCAATAGGGAATTTAGCTACTCATAACGATAAATAAAACAATAATGATTGATAAAAAAATATTAAACATGGTATAAAGATAAATAAAATGAAATTGCATAAACTAAATATAAATCCTAATAACCAACAACAATTAAAGGACAAGAAATTAAGTGTTGCAAAGGGAATTTAATTATGAATAAAAGAGAGTAGAAATTACACAATTCGATATCCGAGAAAAGCAACGTCGAATGAAAGTAAATGAAAGTAATGAATGCTTAAGTTCTGAAGTTAATGAATAAAAACTGAATGATTAAACCTAATTAAGTCTCTCCTATTTATAGGAATGATAATTATTAACCTAATACGATAACTTAAGATATTAAGTAAATAAGTTCACGCAATAAAAACTCGCGTCACATAACAAAGTGATCGATCGAGCACTTCCAAACTCCTCGATCGATCAACTTCCAGCCAAAACCTCTCGATCGAGTACAAAATCTACTCGATCGAGGAACACCAAAAAAACCACCTCTTGATCGAACATAGCAGGAGTTCGATCGAGGATTGTTCACCATAAAAAAGTACTCGATCGAGAAACTAAGCCAGCAAAATCTCTCGATCGGAGGATCTGCCACTTAGTCAGCTCATAAAGGATGTTGATTTGCTTCCAAAGTGACTTCACGCATCCCAAGACAGTAGTATTCTCTCTCCTATTCCTTCCATCTCCTAAATGCAAGCTAAAGGGACAGTAAAAGGCTCAATTCTGCTCTTTCCAGGTCCATTCCTACAATTAAAGCCAAACGAACCAAAGTATACTATTCAGGGCATTTCATAGCCTAAAACTACGGGAATCGCATAGAAATGGGTGCAAATAAGGCTTAAAAAGACTATATAAAATGCACGCATCAAAATTCCCCAAACCAAACCTTTGCTTGTCCCCAAGAAAACTATATACAACTAAATAATGGAACGGAATAAAACTCAGAGCTAGCTACAAATCGTCCACTTAAACCAATTTAATGCAAGCAAACCAACATTTATAGCAAAAACTGTCAAATGCAAATGAGTTATAAGATGTTTATAATAAAGCTGAACCGTCGACCTTGCAAGACCTTTAAAAATGGACTATCATGGGTCACTCTTCTCTCACGAAGCAAAGGGTAAGCAAGTATATATAAGAGAGAAAGAATAAGAACTCGCTCACCTAACTACGACCCACATAAACATGCATGCAATATAGTAAGATAGATAATTCTAGCTACCGTACACATACATTCCAACCAAACAAGGTCCGGTCATAGCCGAGTGCTTACAAAAGTTTGGAAAAGTGAGGTAATGTGTAAGACGGGGCAAAACATTTTGGGAATGTGAGGGTATAGGCCAAGCTAGTATTCTAACAAAACCAAATAAACCATATCCGCTTCTAATCCATCTCCAAAACTGAACACAATGCCCTTAATTCGGCATAAAAGCTCACTAAACCAAAAGCAAACGACTCCCCATAAGATAAAATGAGTGCATAGGAGCAAAACTGATATCATTCAAACTTTTTTTCATTTTTTCCTTTCTTTTTCTTCTTGGTTTTCTTGTCGTTTTTTTTTCATTTTTTTCATTTCTTTTCATATTCTTTTTTCAATTCTCCTTCTCCATATTACCAACTCCCGTCTTTCAATGCAAACCAAATTCGGCACAATAAACAATATACCCGCAAAAATAAACTAAACTAGCTTGATAAAGCAGGCTAAATTTGGATGTAGTTAAGGGGTCAAAAAGGCAAATTTGGCTAAATGTGGAGTTAATGGGTAAAAATGGAAGAAAAGGGAATGTAAGCACCTCCCTGCATGTGACACCATCCACTAACCCGAATGTATGCAGGCAATAAGCAATTGAATTTCATACTTGTGTAAATTAATGTTACATGCTATGCAAGGAGTAACTACTCACAATCCTACATGAACTGGTCATGGATGACACTCGTTTTAAGGCTCTAAAATCTTAGAAAATATGAGTAGGTTGCCAAAATTTCAGGTCAAGTCTATTCGTTCAGCTAAATTTCAACATAAACTCGTAGATTATGCAAATTGACTATGCTAAAAGATATTTAGTTTTTGCAAGGCTTAAGTAAAAGGACTAAATGCAATGCAATTTCATCATTGAAATACATCGTTCCGACTCAACCTAAATGCAAAAATAAACGTGAAATTTTTTGATTTTTTCGAAATTTCTAATTTTTTTTTTGAATTTTTGAAGTTTTTTGAATTAAAAGACAATGCAAACAAAAATGCAATAAACGTGAATGCAAAACAAATGCAAATACAGACTCAAAGTGTGAATTACCCTCCCCAAACCAAAATGGACAATGCCCTCATTGTCCTCCAGCATACACCAACAGAATAATAGGGAACGGGAAAATACAACACAAATGCAAAAGAAATAAAATAAAACGAAAGGAGATGAAAATGAAAAGCAAAAATACTTACAAAATAGAACTTCCCCAAACCAGCCAGCAAACTGGGGAAGTGAGTAGCCAGCAGCTACTCGTTAGCAACCTCCTCGTCAACCACCTGAAAGGTGGGATCCTCCTCCTCACCCCTCATCCTAGTACGACCTTCAGCAGCAAGGTCAGCTCTAAACCTCTCCTCCCTCTCGGACGTGTCCTCCTCGCTCTCAGGCTAAGGGTACCCTTCCTCCGAGTACCGGTAAAAAGAAGGATGTGGCCACCCTTCTAGCACCGGACGGCCTTGACGCACGTGATACTCGTAAAGAGGGAATAAGGCGGGAGCATGATCCCGCTCTATCCGACCTACTCTCCTGCACATATCTAAAAGAAGAGCATCACGACGCCATTGGTCCATGACCCGAGCCGCCTAAAAAACAGGAGGTGGAAATAAATGAGCAGGTAAAGCCGATTGGGAGGTAGAGGGTGTAGGTGTAGGCGTGGGCGTGGACGCGGGTGTGAGCCCTGCCTGTGTAGGTCTAGACCCCACTCCGACTTCCCTAACAGCAGGGGAAGCCCTCTTCCGCTTCCTAGAAGTGGGAGGAGAGAAATCAAGGAGGTAAGAAGGTGGAGGTGGTGGTAGTCTACCCATTACAGTAGTCAAAGGTGAAAGACGGGGTAGAAAGGGTGAAGGTAAAGTTACGGACGGGGAAGTGCCTATATTCCACGTCCTATGGTCAGAAGCAAGCCATTTCATAGAAAACATAACTGAAATGTGAATGACATTATTCTTATCCAAATATTTAAGACCACGGGGAAAGTCAGGGAAAAGGCGGCGGGCAATGCGAGTCACTAGCCCACCAGACGCTATCGTACCCGATACTTTTAACCCGACAGTGTTAAAATGCTGAGCTGTCAAGTAGGCAATGTTAAAAACAAACGGGGTACCGCAGTCAATGTTCAGGTACCCGGCTAAAATGGACAGCTCAGTATTATTAACATTGTTAGGCTCATGACGGCCAAAATAGTTTCTCCAAAAAGACGGAGAAAGTAGCGGGCTGGGGGTAAGTGGACGTGGGCACCACGACGCTGATCGTAGGGAATGTGTGATAATGTAGTCCAAACCTGAGGCATGAGCTTCCTAGGAGGCTCAATGCAGCCATCACTAACTAGGCCTAACCGTTCCCCGAACTCAGCTAAAGTCCAAGAAAAGGTGGTGTTAAACAGTCGGGAAGTGATGCAGGTGTTCCCATGGTCAGTCGCATAGGCCGCAGAGTGAAACTCAAAAGAGCTGAAAAACTCTAAGGTCAGTCCCCGATAGGTAACCTCTTTCAAAGTGGCCAATCTCGACATTCCCGCCCAATTGAACAGGTCAACAACGGGCGCTAAAATTCATAGAGTCTCTAGGGAAGGTTGACACAGAAAACAGGTCGAAGCATGTGACATTCCATCAAATTTAAAAAACGAGTACGGTGGGACGGGGACAAAAATCGTACCTCCGGAAACTCGGGTAGAGATTCCGTAGAAGTGTCAGCAACTTTCCTAGCAGGGGCCCGCAAAGCAGCAGCACGGGAACCCGTGCCCGTCCCGGATCGTGAACTAGCAGCAGCTGTGACAGTAGCAGTAGTAGTAACAACAGGAGCAGTGACCGTTGTAGTAGCAGCTGTAGTAGTGACAGCAGCAACGGTGGCGGTAGCAGTAACCATAGTGGCAGCAGGGACCTCAGCCATAGAAGATGAAGGTGTCGCAACAGAAGCCGTCGACTGGGGCTTCTCGATACCGGTATCTTTAGCACTCTCCATAACTATAACAAAACACATGTTCCATTTATCAATCAATCAATAAAACGAATTTCCCAAAATCAATTTTCAAAACCCTAAGTCGTATAAAACTAAGGGAAAATTGCAATTAAACAATAAAGAAGGGGGAAGGAACTTACTTAGGCGATAACCCAACAATATAATCAATTAAAGCAAAGGAAACTGCAAGTAATCGAAATAAATCGATTTTTCCGAAACCCTAATTTCAAAAATTCCCCAAATTAAACGAGAATTTGATGATGCAATTAAGGGTAAATGGTTTAATTGATGCTTAGAAAGTATTTGGGTAATTTTATTGGTAAATTTAGGGAAGAAAATGGGAAATTAGGTTAGGGATTTGAGGGTGTCGAAGGAATTTGGGGAAGAACATAAAACAAGCAAATGAACATAAGGTGAGAGAAAAGGAAACTCCCTCGTCTGTTTAAGCGCTTGAACTGCTCGATCGAGTGGTTTGAAACTGCTCGATCGAGAATATTCCTCCTCCATCTGCTCGATTGAGTGATTTTTCTACTCGATCGAGAACCCCTGAAATTGGCTTGCTCGATCGAGAGGTTTGAACAACTCAATCGAAGACTTTTGCTTGGGCATTGGCTCGATCGAGCACATAAAGTGTTCGATCGAGGGCTTTCTTCTTGGCATGCTTCCCAATGATTAGTGTTCCTCCCAAAATCTACAATAAACACAATAATACTTCCCGCAAAATACCAAAATAACAGTACGCAGTCTATATTCGTCCTAAGCTAATTAAATCTATCTAAGCTATTACTAAAGTCTATAACTAATAACTAATTAAATGTCTAGCGAAATTTCAAATTACAAAATGTTTACAAACGGGATAGCGTCCCGTATCATCCTCTGAAGCAATTAAGTAGCCCAAAGTTGGGCTTCTGGCTCGACGAGGTTCCTTCAACATTAGTGACCTCCGTCTTCGGTTTCTAAACAACTGAGCCATCGGAAGGAGAATAGCACATCTCGTAATCCGCATCCCTCCTCTTTTCTTTGTCAGGCTTTTTCTTTCCATGCCCCCTGTGATCTTTAACGCCATTAGTGCTAGGCTCCAATTGCAATGCACCAAGTATAGCAATGGGATCTCCACTGTCCATTCCGCCAAGTCCTGTAGAAATAAAAACAGCAGAATAGTCCTCCAATTCGCTCCCAGACTGGGGCGAAGGTGTCATAACAGCAGTATACGACTCATTAACAGTACTAGAGAAATCCTCATCGAGGTCTATGGAGGGAATAGCGTAGTAGGGCATGACTTGCTGAGCGCCCTGTGAACACTGGACTGGGTAAATGTCAAATCCTCCCCACCCACCTGAAAGGTCAAAGTCTTAGACCCGACATCAATTATTGCATGAGCAGTATGCAAAAATGGTCTTCCCATAATAATGGGAGTGTATGAGTCCTCGGGTATGTCTAAGACTACAAAATCGACGGGAATAAAGAATTTCCCGATCCTGACAGGGATGTCCTCTAAGAATCCTAACGGCCGTGATAATGAGCGATCGGCCATCTGTACGGTCATGTTTGTGCATTGAAATGTTGTCAAACCGAGTCTCTTTGTGAGAGACAGAGGTAAGACGCTTACGCTAGCTCCTAAGTCACAAAGCGCATTATCAATCAAATAAGTTCCAATATGACAGGGAATTGAGAAACTACCCGGGTCAGCTAATTTCGGGTGGAGTCTTATTCTGAAGAAGTGAGGAGCACCCCTCAGTCAAAACTAACGTTTCAGTTTCATCTACAATCCTCTTACGTAAAATAATCTCTTTCATAAATTTGGAGTAACAGGGTACCTGGGTGAGTAATTTGGAAAACGGTATGTTAACTTTATGACTTCGCAAAAGATTAACAAATCTGCCAAATTGTTGTTCCGCCTTTGTCCTCCGCAGCCTCCCTGGAAATGGAACTTGGGGCTTATAGGAATTATCCTTATTTGCAGAATTATCGTCCAAATTAGATTTAGACGACAATTTATCAACCTCGGCATTAATATTGCTCGATCGAGCAACTTCACCACTCGATCGAGAGGTTTTCTCAGACAATTTGCTCGATCGAGCAGTTTGGGTTACTCGATTGAGAGACATGTTTTCCTCACTGCTCGATCGATCATTTTTATCCCCTCGATCGAGCACTTCTTCAATAAATATGCTCGATCGACCATCAGAAACCTGTCGATCGAGTACACCTGGTGAATCCGTTACTTTTTCGTCAAAAGACGCCTTCTTATGAACAATAGCTTCAACCTCCGAGTCTGAAAGTTCGGCATTCTCCTTTGGCATTTTGCGTCCCTCATAGGAAAGACCACTCCTTAAACTGATCAGATTTACCGTCTCATGTGGTTTCTTGTCAAGTTATGACGGTAATTGGCCCGGTTGTCTTGGAGCTTGCTTAGTAGCCAATTGAGCTAACTGGGACTCAAGCAATTTAATAGAAGCATCTCTTGCTTGGTCAATTTTTTGCATTTGAAGTGCAAGTGTTTGCACCAGTGACTTCAACTCGGCTATGTCATTATTACCACTAGAAGAGGCACCTTGCTGATGCGGCGGTGGGAAAGAGAGAGGCTTTTGAAAGCCTTGTTGTTGATTCCGATGGGATGGAACATAGGCTTGTTATTTCTGTGGTGGAGGTGTAGGATTCAACACATTCTGGCTAGACCACCTCAAATTGGGATGAACTCTAGCTTGATTATTAAAATAGGAGCCTCCTTGCCTAAATTGTTGAAAGGCATAGACTTGCTCCTTCCCAGCTAAACACTCCACTGCATTGTGGCCATCAATACCACATCTCTCAAATGAGACGATCTCTTGTCTAGACAACAAGTGAACCGTCTGTTGATTTTCCGCAGTCTGCAATTCTAATTTGTCAAATCTTACATTCATGGCTTCGAGTTGAGCCACAAGTGCGCCATTGTCTCCAGCAAATGCCCTAGTACCACTCCTTGGGTTCCCATATTCAGCGCAATGGGTAGCCATCCTCTCTATAATATGCGAGCCCATATCATCATCAATATTCTTCTGGAATCTTCCATTGGCTGCAACATCTAAAACAGCACGTTGGTCATCATACAACCCATTGTAGAACTGGTTGCACAAAAACCATTGGCCAAACCTGTGATGTGGGATAGACCTAACCTTCTTCTTAAACCTATTCCCCATGCTTCATACAAGTTCTCAGTTGGATTTTGTTTAAAACTTGTAATCTGGCCTTGCAATTCATTAGTTCTCGGTGGAGGATAGTATCTCTTGTAGAAGGCAAGAGCTAGGGTATCCCAATAAGTAATCTTAGTTGTAACCCTATCCAAGTCAGTCAACCACTCCTGAGCTCCATCAGTAAGAGAAAAAGGAAACAAGACTTCCTTAATCTTCTCTTGGGTCACTCCCTTAGTAGCAGGGATAGTAGAACAATAATCTGTGAAGATCTCCATATGCTTCCTGGGATCCTCACCAGCTACTCCTCTAAAAAGGATTCTCTCCACCAAATTAATATAAGAAGCGCGAATATCAAAGGTATTCCCCTCATCAGTTGAAAGCTTGAAACCCTTAGGAATAGAATCAACTGTCGGCTCAGAATGACTAGCAATGTTAGGCATCTTCGCAGATTTAGTAACGGTGGCAGAAATAGATTTGTCTTCCTCTAAAGACCGAGCTTCTGAAAAAATAAAATTTTCTAGCAGTGGTTCAAGAGTACTCAAGACTTCCTATCGACGAATCTCCCTCAATAATTTTTGTCTACGGCGAAATGTCTTCTGTGGTTCAGGATCAGCTGGTACTAACTCTGACCTATTAGACATGGGCATAAACAAAACTAAGAGAAAATAATAAGAATTGTCTCAAGGAATTGAAAATCCCTTGAGACTAACACAAACTAAAATAAGACAAGTAAATAAAATAGTTGCCTCCCCGGCAACGGCGCCAAAATTTAACACTGTTGTCGCAACCTATCAAAAATAAACCTAACCGGCTCTAACTAATGTAGCAGAGGTAAGTCGGGTATCGTAATCAACAAGGAGCGAGGCGGTCACTATCTACTTGTTATCTAGTCTGTCTATGGTCACAAAATGGGGGTTTGATTGAGTTGTTTTGACTAAACTAAAGAACTGAATTAAAAGCAATAAAGGAAACAACAATCAAAATTAGCAAGAGTGAAAAGGAGTGTGATCAAATAGATAGAAAGATGCTAGGATGTCGGTTCACCATGATATTACGCAAATCAGCTAAAGGTAAGGTCAGTCGGTCTGATGTGAGAAGGGTAGTAGAAAGGTCCTTCCGGTCCGCTATCCGCCCTAGATTCTTCCTATATAGCTTCCGCTCTGATTAGGGTAGTCTATTGTTCATAACAGGTCTGTTCATTCCAATCTTCCGATCTACGTCTGAATTTAACCGGATTAGTTAGATTAGTTTCGTGCACTCAATCAAGTAATTACTGTTATATTGCTATAAAACAATTCTCACAATAAACCTCCTAAACTAATTATCGCTTCATTGTTTTACTGTCATAGCTCCCCTAATCCTAGCAATAGGGAATTTAGCTACTCATAACGATAAATAAAACAATAACGATTGGTAAAACAATATTAAACATGGTATAAAGATAAATAAAATGAAATTGCATAAACTAGATAAAAATCCTAATAACCAACAACAATTAAAGGATAAGAAATTAAGTGTTGCAAAGGGAATTAAATTATGAATAAAAGAGAGTAAAGAAATTACACAATTAGAGATCCGAGAATAGCAACGTCGAACGAATGTAAATGAATGTAATGAATGCTTAAGATCTGAAGTTAATGAATAAAAACTGAATGATTAAACCTAATTAAGTCTCTCCTATTTATAGGAAAGGTAATTATTAACATAATACGATAACTTAAGAGATTAAATAAATAAGTTCACGCAATAAAAAATCGCGTCAGATAACAAAGTGATCGATCGAGCACTTCCAAACTCCTCGATCGATCAACTTCCAGCCAAAACCTCTCGATCGAGTACAAAATCTACTCGATTGAGGAACACCAAAAAAACCACCTCTCGATCGAACAAAGCAGGAGTTCGATCAAGGACTGTTCACCATTAAAAAGTACTCGATCGAGAAACTAAGCCAGCAAAAGCTCTCGATTGGAGGATCTGCCACCGAGTCAGTTCATAAAGGACGTTGATTTGCTTCCAAAGCGACTTCAGGCATCCCAAGACAGTAGTATTCTCGCTCCGATTCCTTCCATCTCCTAAATGCAAGCTAAATGGACAGTAAAAGGCTCAATTCTGCTCCTTCCGGGTCCATTCCTGCAATTAAAGTCAAACGAACCAAAGTAGACTATTCAGGGCATTTCGTAGCCTAATATTACGGGAATCGCATAGAAATGCGTGCAAATAAGGCTTAAAAAGACTATATAAAATGCACGCATCAATTACTTAATTTAATTAATTATATTTTAAGCCTAACATTTATAAAATTATATTTTTAAGGTTTAATTTATATAAAAATATGTATTTTTAGTCGGATAGTAATAATAGTGATAATAATAATAATAATAATAATAATAAATTCCGGCTTAAGCTATAGCAAGCTTGAGACGTATTTCCGTCTAGTATAAGACTGTTACATTTCACTTTTGCACCTAAGTAAATTGGGGACCAACCGGAAATCGACAACACATACACACTCACTTACTCTCTTCCACTCTAACTTAAATTAATTCTTTTTTTATTCCCTCACTCTCACTTTCTCTTATTCAACCCGTCCCTACACCCCATTCCTCCTTTATTTCTATTTTATTCGAACAACAACAGCAACATACAGTACAAACAATTCTCATGGACACCATTGTTAGCCGACCGTCAAAATGAGATTTCTATTCCATTTCTCAACCGTTTCCTTTGATTTTTGCGCCATTCTCTTCCCCTTTTCGTCCTTCAACTTTCTAGGTAACAAAGTCCCACCGTTGTTGAGTTTTCGAAATGACCCGTCTTATGAAAGTTTTAGTTTTTAACTTCTATATCCCGTTTTCTTGCTCCTAGGTGAAGGATTTGATGACCCGGAGAGAGACTCGTCCCTTGTGGACCAGTTACTTGAAGATTAAAGAGCTTTCGAGGTAACGGTGATAGTTTACTCAACAAAATGTCGAAATTTCATCCCTTAGCTCGGTCTTATTGCCTTATTTGTGTTAAAGTTTGGTTCTTTATGTTTCCCCTATATGTGTGGTTGAATGTGTAGATTTAGTAGTCGTTTTACATGCTTACTTGATGTATTTTCACAACTTGTGTCTCCATGTATGTTTCAGGTATGGAGGTTTATGTCTGGCGAATAAGTCCGTCTTTGTATGGCCTGTTTTCATGTATTTTGGAGCCTTGTTAGGATGTGGGTCTCCATGTGTGTTTTCATGGCAGGAAATATTCTGTCACACTTCAATCTAGTTGCTGCTACATCTAATACACCTATAATCGCATAGTCTGATTGCTCCATATCAGGAAACAAATATGAGTACTTTTTGTGAGCCGTTTGACTACATCAAACTTAGCAACTCGGATATTTCACTAATGTTCTGCAATTTCCATGCCAATCATAGTTGTTGTTATTCATGAATTAGTAGTGTTTAATTCCCATCTTAACCTCGCCTTAAAAGTTGTCTTAAAATGGGTTGAAGTGGACTGTTTTTGGTCGGTATTTGGAGGCCATTTTGGAGGGTGTTGGGTGTTGTTGTTGTGTGTAAGTTTTGAACTTCCATCTCATGTAGATAAGTGCGTGCTTTTACCTTGTTAATGGCGTGTTAATGTTTCATATTGGCTATGCCTTTAGAAGCTCTAGCAAAAACTTATAAGGCTGATAATAGCTCCGTATTCAACATGCCCCCTGCTTCTTGGCTCATGTGTTAAGCTATGCTGTTTTGATGGGCCTGGCCGTGGCCTGCCTGTGGCCTGGGCAGTGGCTAGGGCTGGCCGGTTGTGGCTCTAGTCACGAGTAAAGGCATGGCCATGCTTGATACGTTTCCTAGCCTCGGGTTGTGTGCCTTGTTGAGTCGATTTAAATTCGTGTTTGGTTTATTTAAATCCCGTCTCGTGCTTTATAAAACATAACTCGTTAAATATCATTATTTATATGTAATGTGGCAAATTGGGCTTGTTTTGTATTGTATGCTAATGGACCATATGGCGTTGTATTTTGTCAAATTTGGGCTTGCTATGTTTATATTTTATGATTGGGCTTGTCATGTTTTATCAATTGGGCTCGTCATGCTTTATCAATTGGGCATGTTATGTTTTATTAATTGGGTTTGTACCATGCCTCATATTTATGGGCCAACCCAATATGTTAGTATGGAGTTATGAATGACCCACTTGTTATTGGTTACATTTTATCCCGTAATTTTACATAACGTGAATTATTCATTACCGCTTGTTATATTTTACTTAACTGACGTGTATATTTATGAAAAGAAATGCTTATCGACATAATACAAGTATGAAATATTTATATTAAATAATTACTTGTGAGGAGTCATATTCTTGTGAAAATGCCATAATGCTATGCCTTCTTGCTTGACTTATATTTACGCCCTACTTATGTTGTTTTGGCAAGTACGGTTTTGGCTACCTGTGCTGTTCTGGCAAGTACGATTTTGGTCACTTGTGCTGTTCTGGCAAGTACGATTTTGGTCACTTGTGCTGTTCTGGCAATTGCGGTTTTGGTCACTTGTGTTATTCTGGCAAGTGTAGTTTTGGCTACTTGTGCTGTTCTGGCAAGTATGGTTTTGGTCACTTGTGCTGTTCTGGCAAGTGAGTTTCATAGTCTTTCCGGGGAAAATTTAATCTAAGAGTAGTAAGTGTCCCGCTTGGTTATGGTCAATGACATATGTCTTTTTACACGAGAGTTTACGTCTTATGTGGTTGAATGTAAGAGTCTTGGTCCTATGGGATACAAGAGGTGAGATGCAAGCCTTCTAGTTGCGATATGATCGCCGAGAATAATGTTCCCATCCGTTCTTATTGTGAGATGCAAGCCATAAGTATGAATGTGACATTAGTAGCCAGGTCCCATGCAATGTTTGTTAAGAGGTTTTCAACGTAATTACAATGGTTTCCATTCACGTATTTAGTATTGGTTGATCCCTTATTTACATATTTTATATGATTGCAATCCTAATCTCATATCTATGTTATGTTTCCTTGAAATGGGTTCTTTCGTCTAAATGACCGTATTCATGTCTTTCAGATTATTTAATTATCTCACATGAATAGTTGAGTCTTGATTATGCTAATATTGATCTATCTTGTTTCTCGTACTGTGTTAACATGATTGACCCCATGTCTATTATAATTCAAGTTATTCACATATTGTTTTAAATGCTTGATTAATTGAGTTCTTTGTTATGTTCGTTTTGACACTTTGTGGCTGGGAGAACCTTGAGTTACTCCCCACTGACTGTGCCTTTCATGTTTACATGAATGACAGGTTTGTGAAGATGCATTTTTGGGGTTTAGACGTGTGAGCTACCGAGCACCTTGGATTAGTAGTCGGTTTACTAGGATTGCTTATACTCGCCCTTTATCGTCTTGTCATTTGAGGGATGTATTTTCCCCATTTTGACTATCACGTTTGTATAAACTTAACTTCTATTCAACATACTATATTTATGTTTTAGGTTTTACTGAACCCGTGCTTTAAATTTTAAAAAGTTTCAAAATTTTCCTAAAATTCGGCATTTTCTTATTTTATTTTCTTAGCCTTATTGCGGGGGTTCACACGTTTTCCTTTCGTTGTGCATTATGTTAATTGGTTTGTTAGTTGGAATATTGTTTTTGTATCGTTGAGTATGTGTTGGTAAAATGTTGTTTTGTTATGTTAATGTGGTGGTGTAGGTATTGATCGGTGTTGTGGTAGTATCGTTGTCGATATTGTTTGATGGACAATATTAAGTTGAACTTCGAGGACAAAGTTCATTTTAAGGGTGGTAGATTGTGATACCCGACATTTTGAGAGGGGACACTTGATCGAGTATAGAAGGGGCACTCGATTAAGTGACCTTTGGCGGAGCTGAAGCATAGGTTATGGAGTGTTGCATCCGATCGAGTCAGGTCTATTTCGCAATGAAGTTGGATTTGCGTGTTTTGAGCCGTATTTAGTGAAGGATTACGAGACCCATTATTCATAATTCTTATAACTGCCTTTAATTCAGACCGTAAGCTATTTTGTTTAATAACTTTATCATCTTATTCTTTTAAAACCTCTAAACTCATATTAAGAGAAGTATTACTAGATTCATGATCAAAGCTAATTGGAGATCTCTCTTTCCTTTCAACCTATTACTCCCTCCATTCAACTCCAAATGGTACTTATTACTTTTCCACGTTTGCCAACGCGAGTTTTACTTTGTAAATATATTAGTAACACATTTGTAAAAATTTAAAAGTTTAATATTTTAAATGTACTCCTAAAGATGAATAAAACAAGATCCTACATGAATATATTTTATCTTATATATTGGGAGGAAATGAGAAGATTCCTCTTACTTGTGAATAGTGTAAAAAAAAAAATAACTACCATTTGGAGTTGAATGGAGGGAGTACAATTTTTTAAATCGTAATAAGTTAATTTCTATCTTTCTTGAGACCAATTATTCACCTTTCTCTTAGATTCTTACAATCATCCTTGAGAATTGAGTATTCCCTAACCCCAGGATTTGACCCATTTGGAGAAATTAATTATTAGGGATTCTAATAAGTTGGTTAATTAGAGTAATTAATAGTAATTGTATATGTGATTATTACTTGTAGTTGACGGTTTTGTAGAGGATCGGCTTTGATTTCTTGACTCTTGGAATTACTCTTTCAGGTAGGGATAATCAGTACTCACCTTTGGGTTGTTTGGTAATAATGATTGTGTTAAATTGAGTTGGTAACGGTTGATTTAATGATAACGTTACTATCTTTAATGTTGTATGCTGTAAAGATTGAACCTTGATTGTTAATGCATGTAATGGGCCCGGTTGAATCCGAGCCTACTGAGTTATGTAATGGGCTAGAGGTATGTGTTGTGATGATTTTCATGCTATTGCGGGAATCAATGTGGGAAGCTGATTCCGGCTACAGTTGATCATGGATGCCGCCTTATTGTTCTTCCTCTATGGATCCTTCTTTTGAGGGATGTATACATTCAGAACTGGGGATCTTGATGTTGATGTTGATGTTGATGTTGATATTGATATGATGATATCGAAAATATAATAATATTGATACTATGGTATTGAAAATTGGTTTGAAAATTTTGATTTCTGATGTTGTTGACTAATCGGATTGGTTCATTGATAATGATAATGTCGTTACCACCTCTGAGGTTCGCGTGTATTATAGTATTGATTATCCATGTTCAACCTTTGGTTGACGTGATTGCTTGTGGTGTGTGCCGTCCACCCAAATCCTTTAAACTTGGTGGCATGTGATGATCCATTTGTTTTTTCCGTTCAAATGGGGAGTAATGAATCTTGCAGATAAATTGAGTGGATGCTTATTGTTGATACTTGTTGCTGTATAGATGCATGATCGGGATTGGCGAAGCGACGAGTTGTCAAACTTAGGAATCGACTTATTATTTATGAGCATATATTAGATGATTTTGTTAAGCAATATGCTTAAACTTCCGTTGTATTTTTAATGACTTTATAATTTGGCAAAGTTGTAAGTTGTCGTAAACAGTTATTTAATAAAGTATTTATTGTTTTATGGTTGTAAGTATGACGTACACTGCCTCGGGTTACCGAAACGGTAACGTCCTTATTTTTCTTGAAAAGCATAGTTAAGGCCCTCGGATAAGTGAGGGTGCTACAACATGATCTATAATCGAGCTAGTGTCCCTTCCTAGAGTCTCTGCTTAGCTCGCGCATCTTTCTCGTTATTGTGTCATTTTTTTACGCCTTTTCTAATTACTTCTATTTATTTCTTTCTATTTTCTTTATGGCTTAATTTACACCGTTTGTATATAATAGGACTTTCAATTTAATAATTAATTTCTTTTTATACCTTCATTTTATTAATTAACACCGTTTGTATATAATATGTGTAAATTATATGAAATTTAAACTCTAATGATAGCATTTTTTTACTACAAATCTAAATATATTATTTCCATAGTTTTTTTTTTTAAAATAAACATATTATAATA
This sequence comes from Silene latifolia, assembly GCF_048544455.1. Taxonomy (NCBI): domain Eukaryota; kingdom Viridiplantae; phylum Streptophyta; class Magnoliopsida; order Caryophyllales; family Caryophyllaceae; genus Silene; species Silene latifolia. The sequence continues at coordinate 437,380,628 of NC_133538.1, read as the reverse complement.
TCACAAAGATATAATCGCCTCTATAAATATTTAGGTGCTTAATATTTATATGTTATCTTTTGTATTATGACAATACTTGAGAGACTCAAAAGATTTTGTGTTGATACCTCAGTTCCAATGATGACTATTATTTATAATCATGGGATCACCCCATGTAATACCCCGTAAATTATAAACCTATTAAGCTACGTTGGCATGTGTATAAGTTTAGGTGTCTCCGTCTAATCAGTTTGTATTATTTCAATGGCTTGTCTAACGAGATAGCACTTATTGTCTATTGACATTGCTGAGTGTCGATAGATAAGGAGTTGAGTGTCGATAGATAAAGGTAGGATATGCGTGGATGTGTGTGGTTTGTGTCTAGCGGCCTTGTCGATCGACTTATATGATGTTGTCGATCGACAAGCGTTGGGTGTTGATAGATAGGCAGATAAAACGGGTTCTATTATTTCCTAAACTAATTATTTTTACTTAAAACCTATAAATACCCATTCCCCATAACCCTAAATACTTTTGCAATCATTAAAACACACATCAACTGCCAAGGGAAAGGGAGAGAGACCGACAGACAAGAGAAAGAAACGGAGGCACGCGTCGTTCTTATTTCTGTCTTGCAAACTCTTTCTTGATCTTAAGTTGCTAAGATTCATTACATCTAATAGTTATTGTTGTTGTCTTTGACCGTATAACATCAAGGACCATACCCTAACCCTATTGTTGTGACTTGAACGTGAAATTATGGTTGATGGGGGTATTCGCATATCATGTTTATCACTTGGTTACGTTTTGTTGCCGGAGTATCACTCTAAACTGTTTAGGAATCTGATTGAGACAGTTATGAGGGCAGGTTAGATGGAACCGTGACCTAGGGCAACGGTTACGTTGATCGTTGTTTCTGTAATAGCATTGTATTGTTGTTGACTATACGTTATTGTATAATTTAGGCGGTGGATTCATAGAGGATCGATTCTAGTTCCTTACTTGTTCCTTGCTTGTTCATTGTTGCGATCCATCACTGAAAGGTAGGGGTACCCTACTCAACTATACTATTGAATATAACTTATTTCATAATTGGGATGCAAGTGTTTTGATGCTTGAATGTTGGCGAAAACTGGCTGTCTAACGAGCATGTTTATCGAGATGTTGTATGTCTGTCGATAGACAGACAGTATACGTGTCGAACGACACACCTGTAGGTAATGAGATGACTATTGTTCGTTTGTTCTTATACTTCGTATTACATTTGTGTGTATATATTGTTGTTACTATAATGTTGAGGCGTGGTGACAGGGAGATGCCTCAGTGTGTATTGAGGCACGGTGTTAAGGGAGTTATGCCAGCATGTGATGAGATGGTACGGTGTTAAGGGAGTTGTACCTTATTGTCGATGCATGCCTTTTATACAGATTTATTCCATCTTTTTGCGCGTATTTCTATGCACATTAGATGCTCTTCGTAGCTATTTTAGTGTCAAATTCACCACATTTGCTACTTCGGTTTATTCGTGTTAGTTTTTCAGCAAATGAAACTTTGGTGCGCGTTTTGAGCCGATTCTCGAGCATATAGAGAGTTTAAAGAGATATAGATCGGACTTCCTATTGCTAAGGAAGCTTATCGGACATATGAAGAGGTGAAGGGTTTAATTAGACCCTTCCTTGGTAATTGGTGTTAGTTTGGAGTGATATATGAGCTTCACATTACTAGTGCCTACTTTGAAGAGCCATAACTCGAGTTATACAACTGATAATCAAGTGATTCCAAATGGAGGTGAAATATTATCCTCTTAGATTTCCAACGCCACCAAAAATGTCCGATTTGCTTAAGTAACGAAGAGATTGCGGCCTTTTGAAATTCAGTGCGCATTGCAGGAACTGCGCGACGAAGAAAAGTCGATCGACTTATCTCCAGTTTGGCCGAAAATCTGCTTTACAATTTCGGCCCACTTTGTTTCTTGATGGATAATTTTAGACTTGTAGTATTTAAGAATAAGTTGCAAAACATATTAGGTCATATTCTACACTGTTAAAAACCATGGAACATTGCTTTTTGCTTTAGTTTTGGGGCTCTAAAACTTGTAGTTCATTCCTTATTTTGGTAATCAATCGACCTTTGTTCTTCCTTTAATTCTTTCTCTTTATTTCTTTCAATCTATTTTCTCTTTATCTCCGTTGTTTTATGTTTATTTGTTATTTTCGTATTTCCGGCATGTCTAATTTAATTATTTATATAATCGTTATTGTCATCATTAGTTTGAACATGCCTAGCTAAATTTCCTATGATAGGATTTAGGCGAGCTATGATAATAAGACGGTCTTAATTAGGTGATTAGATCTTGCATATATATGAATCTGTGTTGTTAATTGTTGCAGTTAATAGCATTTAATTTGTTAAGTCGACGTAATTGATTATTTGAACCGGTAATCTCCGACCTAGACCGAGAGATTGGAGAGAGTTAGACCCGCTGTAAACAATAGAGTACCTTAAATAGAGCGAGACCATATTAGAAGTTTTCTAGGGCGAATAACGGACCGAGAGGACCTTTTCACTACCCTGTAGACTCTTTTATGATTGATCGTTGACCCTAGACTTGACCGTTGCATTTTCATGGTGACCCGATGTCCTAGCCTATTCTCTTATTATTTGAATTCTGTTTTCTACGCTTTGTTTATCATTCCTTCGCTGCTTTAGTCAGTAAACAAAATAATCAAACCCCCAATTTTGTGACCTAGACGGACTTAGATTTAGCGAATAGAACACAATTATCTCCTTGTGGATACGATCCCGACTTCCTTTACTGCATTAGTTTAGGCTAGTTGGTTTATCTTTGATTAGGTATGCGATTAACCTGTCAATTGTGATGAGCATGGTGTTAAGGGAGTCGTGGTATATTTTGGTATGTGCATGGTGTTAAGGGAGTTGTACCATACTTACTGACAGGAGTGATGGTTGCCCCTTATGAGACGGGAGACCGGACACTCATTCTTGTTGAGTTTATTATCCTTGTGGTTATTACAGTATTATATATATGTTTTCATTATTGTTATTTATACATTTATATGTTGTTTATATCCCTACTCAACTAGTGGTTGACGTGTTTGTGTCTTGTGTCAATTTGTCACCTATTTGCGTGGTGGCCTGTGTTGATCCGTTCAATAATTTCCGATTGGATGGGGAGCAAATTGATTTAGCAGGTTTAAATAAATGCTGATGCTGGGACATGGGACGAGAATTGCTGAGATGATACGAGTCTAGTCACATGTTGGGTCTAATTTAAATCCGACATTAGTATTTCTTATTTCGATTCAATTAATGACATTTATTTAGTTATGTAATCAAAGGAGTATTATTTACATTTAATCCAGTTGAAATGATTTTCAGTTAATGTGGTAATATTTACTTAAAGTACTTTATTATTGTTTTATTTGATATACATTGCCTCGGGTTTTCGAGATGGTAACAGTTCCATTTAATCGGGAATGTCTTATTAAAGGCTCATGCTTAAATGAGGGTGTTACAAAGTGGTATCAGAGCGAACGATGTAACACCCCGGCCAAAACCGGGTCGGGAGCAGTTACTTATGATAGCTCACCAGGCTATGTACATCGCCCACAGATCAACACGGGTCCTTTTATAGCGCATTTTGTCATCACTCATACGCATCCCGGGAACCTTCCCAGGAGGTCACCCATCCTAAGACTACTCTCAGCCAAACACGCTTAACTTTGGAGTTCTTTCACATGGATGACCATAAAAGAAAGTGCATTTTGTTTATATGAGTAGTACTTTCAATCCCTTTAAGCACTAGTCATTTAAGCCTATCAATGGACCTCTTAAATTACCGTGTGGTGTTACAAACGATCCTAAAGGCCCAAACAAATGAACCAAATGAACATAGTTTTTAACCGTCCACTGCGGTGAGTTATGGCCCTATTAGTTTTTAACCGGACACTGCGGCAAGTATAAAGAGCGTGGGTAGTTAGCATGGATGCTGTTTGGTAGTCTGAATTGTGTAATGTGTGGTTTGTGAGCCTTGAGGTAAATTTCAAGGTTACTGTACTGATATAATGGTGAGATATGTTACTGTTGAAAGAGAAGTGTATGATGCGGAAGTTGAGAATGAATGTGTAATGGAATTAATCGAGTAAACCGCATTCTTGTGAAAGCTTGATGGAAATGACGAGTTTGAATATGAAGTTGTTTGTATGATGAAAGTTATGGATTTTGGCTGTATGACGTATTGAATGCAAAGTTAATAAAGAGTAATTATGGATTGTGTGTCTAACGACCTTGCTACTTGTTAATAGACAAAGATGAGTATACTACTGAATGTCAATCGACATAAGCATGTTATCGATCGACATAACCCAAACTTCTGAAACTTGACACCTCTGTGTCAATTGAACATGTTGTTGGGGAAGCGTCCTGTAAACCCGGTGCGGGAAGAATCTCACCCAACAACGATACTACAAAGGAACACACACAACGAACGTAAGTAAGGGCAAATAAAGTGACACCACAAATTCTCACGTGGAAACCCTTCTCAACTAAGGGAAAAACCACGGCTCTCTCGACAAATTAATTCACTAATAAGAAATTACAAAGTTCATAGAGTACAATCACACACTAGTATTGTCACTCCCTCTCAAACTTTATCTCACTCTTATTATCTCTAATGGATGTTGAACACTCTCTTTTCTCTCCTTTAGAACAAGAAGTATTCTCACCAATATAAACTAATTTGTCTCTCTATATTTGTGTGTCCTAAAACTATTAGCATCAACATCAATTTATACTAAAAGTTCTCATAACTTCTAGTAAACCATTAATTGTTTTTATTAAAACAATTTCATAACCATTTGTGCATTATATGTTTCTTCTTCCAAAACGTAAATAATTTACGTATTAGCTTGTGAAACATTTAGCACTTTATTTCAACATTTAATTGTTGGAGTTTTTGGGAGATTAATCCAACACATGTCGAACAACATGCCTAGTGGTCGATCGACATATACAGCCTGTCGATCGACCAACAGCTCGTTTGGGGGATCGTTTAGTTATGCATGTCTACAACTTTGACGGATGATTATATGATATGAGGTGAATCTGTTGATAAGTACGTTGATAAGCATTGAGAATGATACAATTATGATCCGGTTATATTGGATTTGGAAAGATGAGGTGTATGATGGTAGGTTTGTCGAGCATGAATGATGTTGGATGGTTCTTGTGTTTAATGTGCATGAGCATGTTTGATAATCGTGATAGGCATAGTACTTATGTTAGAAATATATTCATTGCCTGACAAATAAGTATGTATGACTAATTCGAACAAGTAATGTGTTAGATATGAAACTTTAAGGAATTGGGGAATTGGGTGAATATGACACAAAATATGCTAAGGATAGATGAAATATTAAATTTACATGTAATTAATAATTTATGTTAGTAATATGAGAAAGTATAGGAGATGGCATAATGTAGATGGTTTATAGTATGTTATGCGCGATTTAAAGTGTTAGATGGACATGAATCTTAGACTTGATACTTGATGAATAGGAGTTGGTTATAAAGTAATGAGCCAAAGTAGTGATGGTATTGATCATAGATTAAAAGAATTGGTTATATGATGATTTGAGATATGGAAAATGCATGAGATATAAAGATTAATGTTTAATGACATGAATAAACTTATGTATGATGATATGATTTTGACGGTTATGCGCTCTGTTAATGACAACGTCATGATTAAGAATAGATATTTGCGCGAGTAATTAAATTTTGGGAAATAATGGGAGATGATAGATTAATTATATTTGTTTGATAAAGTGATTGATATTAAATTAGTTGTAATAAGAATAGTAAGGCGATTGTGACATAGTTGACGTTTGGAAATCACTAATTGCGCATGGATATTAAGTGCTGTATAAAAGGGTGATTATGTGCTATAGTAAGTATATAATATGATGATATACAAAAAATAGTTACTACCTTGTATATTAAGTCGGCGATATGCTATATTTTGAATTGTTACATGTGATAACTATATATTACCATGAAGTAATTAAGAAGAACAAAATATAGTGTGCAAATGTGTTTATTAAAGTCGGTGATGGATATGTTAATTTTCGTTATCAATGGCCCTTTGTATTCTTAAAATTAATTGCTCTTGGTATGAATGATTGTTTAGTAACGGAGTTAAAACCAATGGATTTATTATGTACAACGGTTCTAAGTTGATGATTATCTTAGAGTGACTATATGTTTTAATTTCAATATCTACGAGTTTAGTCGAGATTCAAAATGTCAACCTGACATACTATATTTTTGGGGGAGTTGTTGTAAAATTTGGAATTTGATTCAGTTATGTGGGAAATAATCTGTATACTTCCCTTATTATTAAGGATGATAACGAATTTATAAAGATGATTACGAGTCATAAAATAAATTGCATAAACAAAAGTAGAGAATGAAGAAACAACCTTCGGTCCTAGCGAAATCGGCCTAAGAACAATATCGCAATGATATTCACCTATTAGTTGCACCCAAGATGATATGAGATATGCCCTTTTCTTCTTGCTAGAATCGATCCCCAATTTTCTGTAAATTGTTAAGGTTTTTGTGTTTTTCTTTGATGAGAAGAGGCTAGGTCAAATTAGGTTAAAGAAAAATAAGTCCCCTTACTCCCTCTTAAACCGTGAAAGAGGAAGAGAAATAGGGTAGATTTTTTCTTCCTATTTTTCGGCCCATATACCGAAATAATCAGAGGAATATCCTCCTTATTTCGGTTTTTCTACCTACCCAAAATGGTAAGATTAAATCTACTTATTTTGGTAGTATACAATATGTATATAAAGTGTATAATTATATTGTCATTTATTTATTCCGTATTAATCAGTCTACACACAACGGCTTGCAGTCAACTTATTAATGCCGGTCCGTAATAGTTTATTATGACAATATATACTTTAATTATAAATATCGCATATTTATAATTAGCTAATTAAATATAACCGATTACATTTAATTACGAATTAACATATTAATTCGTCCAAGCTTAACATTATATACATTAATTAAATATAATATATTATATTCAATTTACGAATTGACAGTTAATTCGTCTCACCTAATATTATTTAATCGGCATTAAATAATCGTCTCATCAACACGTTGACTAACTGTTTAGTCATATAAGGCATCAATGTGATTACATTTCCATAATCACATCTCTCAAACACATCCTTTAGGTGTGACTTTTAGGGACCAGTTGATCACCGCCATCTGTATGATAATAACGTCAAACTTTCTAGCAAGCCAACCGTTATTAGGTAATCGTTAATCAACTAATAAAATACGAAGTATACCCTTGTGAGCCTATAAGAGATTTATAAATGTTATCACACTAATTTCTGGAGGACACAAGCTCCAACAAACTCCCACTTGTCCTCACAAGTGTATGTGCGATAATCGATTCTCATATCCTAAACTTTCTCCCACTCAATGTAAAACAATTTGCAAAGTCCGTATTCACAAAGGTCGTATTTTACAAGCGATCATTATCAAGAGTGGTTTCCCCGACTATAGAGTAACTTAACTGCTAAACGAATCATCATTCGAGCATGGCCATGCATTTCAGTTACTACTCCTCGAGTGGCCCTGAGAAATAACTATACCTGATAAAGGTTGGATATTTTCCTCAACTCGAATCCTGCAGATATAAGCACAGTATGAAATGACCCAGAAAAAATCAACTTAGTCTCCAGTTACGGCAGACCATGAGAAAGAAACCAAAATCACCCAAAAACTGCCTTAATCTCAAGAGACAGTCGATAGTCAAAAGAATCGACTCTAGGAACACAATGGATGTCCTATCCATGACCTGACACCGAATGTTTTTAAACATTTAGGACTCCATTACGTCACAAAAATAATTGTCCTACGAGGTATCGTTATAACCCGTATTTGTGATCGATCAGCCAACTAATTGACTTATGGTTCGTTGAACCCACCATCAATCGACTGCACAATATAATAGCCAGAGTTATCAGCTCATTGAGGCGATTATGGACCAAAACAAATATAATGTAATTCAGTTCACATTGTGGCGTTCAATGTTGTCGGTACAATCCACATGAAAAACAAAATATTATATTAAAACGATGAAGTTATAAATAGTATATGAAAAAGATAATGTATCAAATTCATAATCAACTACTACAACTCAGGAACACGTTTAATTCCCATGGAAATAACGTGCCCTTCATGCTTATCAAAATTCAACGGTTTAGTGAGAGGGTCCGCGATGTTATCATCCGAAGCTATCTTGTCAATCACTATCTCTTATTGCTCCACGTAATCACGGATCAGGTGAGCTTTCCGATGTACATGTCTAGATTTGTTGCTAGACTTTGGCTCCTTAGCCTGGAAGATGCCACCTCTATTGTCACAATAGATGGTGATCAGGTCAATTCGAACTAGGAACTATCGTAAGTCCTTGTAAGAATTGACGCATCCATATCGCTTCCTTAGCTGCTTTTGAAGCGGCATAGTAATCGGATTCAGTGGTAGAATCTGCTACAACACTCTATTTGGAACTCTTCCAGCTGACTGCAGCACCATTAAGAGTGAAGACGAACCCGGACTGAGATTTTGAATCATCTCGATCCGTTTGGAAGCTGGCATCTGCGTAACCGATTGCGCATAGCTTAGTATCGCCTCCATAAGTCAATACCCTATCCTTAGTCCTCCGTAGGTACTTGAGGATATTTTTAACAGCTATCCAGTGTGTTTCACCTGGATTCTTTTGGTACCGACTCGTCATACTCAATGCATATGCCACGTCTGGACGTGTGCATATCATGGCATACATGATTGATCCTATTGCAGATGCATAAGGAACACGACTCATGCGCTCAATCCCTTCACGCGTCGTGGGTGACTGAGACTTGCTCAACTGCATCCCAGACGTCATTGGAAGGTTCCCCTTCTTGGAGTTGGTCATGTTGAACCTCTCAAGAATCTTATCCAAATAAGACTCCTGACTAAGTGATAACGTCCGCCGTGATCTATCTCGGTAGATACGGATTCCCAAAATGCGTTGTGCCTCACCCAGATATTTCATCTGGAAATGGTTTTTCAACCATTCTTTAACCGAAGATAGGAGAGGAATGTCATTCCCAATCAAGAGTATGTCATCGACATACAATATCAAGAAAACAATCTTTCTCCCACTCGACTTGATATATAAGCATGGTTCCTCGACCGATCGAGTGAAACCATACTCTTTTATCACCTGCTCGAAACGATGATTCCAACTCCGAGAAGCTTGCTTAAGTCCATAAATGGAACGCTTAAGCTTGCATAATTTCTTAGGATGTTCAGGATCTATGAAACCTTCGGGTTGCACCATGTACAACTCTTCCTCCAAATAACCGTTTAAGAAGGCGGTTTTCACATCCATTTGCCAAATTTCATAGTCATGAAATGCGGCAATCGCTAAGATTATCCGAATGGAACGTAGCATGACTACAGGTGCAAAAATCTCATCGTAATGCAATCCGTGCACTTGAGTGAAACCGTTTGCCACTAGTCGTGGCTTATAGGTATCTGGTTGCGCGTCTACAGAACGCTTTATTTTGTAAAGCCATTTGCACTGTAGAGGTTTTACCTTATTAGGTAAATCAACAAGATCCCATACGTCATTCTCATACATGGAGTCCATCTCGGATTGCATGGCTTCGAGCCATAGCTTTGAGTCGGAACAGGCCATAGCACCTTTATAGGTAGCGGGTTCATTACTCTCTAGGAGGAAAACATCATTCTCCTCTACCATACCAATGTATCTGTCCGGAGGATTAGAGACTCTATCCGACCTCCTAGGTTCCTCAGGAATATTAACCGTATCATCAGTTGGAGGAACAACTTCCTCCATCTGTTCCTCGGTTGTTGGTTCTGGAATCTCCGATAACTCGAAGGTTCCATTACTTGTATTTTTCTCGATAAATTCTTTCTCTAAGAACGTCGCACTAGCCGCAACAAAAACTCGATGTTCGGTAGGCGAATAGAAGTAATGACCAAACGTTCCTTTTGGATAACCAATAAAGTATGTCTTGACCGATCGCGGGCCGGGCTTATCCTCGTGTCTCCACTTGACATAAGCCTCACAGCCCCAAACCCGAATAAAGGACAAGTTGGGGACCGTTCCCTTCCACATTTCATATGGAGTCTTGTCGACAGCTTTAGTCGGACTTCGGTTAAGTATGAGAGCAGCTGACAAAAGAGCAAAACCCATAATGAATCAAGTACTACCGTGTGACTCATCTTGGATCGAACCATATCAAGTAAGGTTCGATTTCTCCGTTCGGACACACCATTTAATTGAGGTGTTCCAGGTGGAGTTAACTGTAAAACGATTCCACAGTCTTTAAGGTGTTGATCAAACTCATTTGAAAGATATCGCCACCCCGATCTGAACGGAGTGCTTTAACCTTTCTACCCAGTTGGTTCTCAACCCTGTTCTGATATTCCTTGAATTTATCAAAGGACTCACTTTTATGCTTCATTAAGTAGACATATCCGTATCTACTCAAATCGTCCGTGAAAGTGATAAAATATCTATAGCCATCTCTAGCGGTAATTGGCATAGGTCCACAAACATCAGTATGTATGAGTCCTAATAGGTCACTAGCGCGTATTCCAACACCTTTGAAGGAAATTCGAGTCATTTTGCCAATGAGACATGATTCACACGTGCCATATGTTGAAAAATCGAATGCGGAAATAGCCCCATTATCAACGAGTTTCTTTACACGTTTCTCATTTATGTGTCCCATTCGGCAATGCCATAGATAGGTTTGATCTTTGTCACCAACCTTTAATTTCTTATTATTCACATGTAATATTTCCGTGGTTTGATCTAAGATGTAAATTCCATTCATGGAAACTGCTTTGCCATAAATCATTTCACTGAAAGAGAAAATACAGCTATTATCCTTTATTAAAAATGAAAAACCGTCCTTATCAACTACTTTAAATCGAAATAATGTTCTTAGACAAATGGGTACATAGTAACAGATTATTTAAAAATAACTCAAAACCACTAGGGAGTTGGATTACATATGTTCCCTTCGAGACAAAGAAAGCAACTCTAGCTACATTCCCGACTCGCAGGTCCACATCACCCTTTCCGAGAGGTGTGAGGTTTCTTAGGCCCTGCAAATGATTACACAGATGAGAACCACAACCAGTATCAAGTACCCAAGTTCTGAAACTTGCATGGTTAATCTCAATCATATGAATATAAGATGACATACCAACAGGAGTGACGCGGCCTGCTTTTATGTCCTTACGGTACACGGGACAGTTCCTCCTCCAATGTCCAGTCTTGTGACAATGGTGGCACTCAATGTCACCGCCCTTGCTCTTTGTCTTGCCCTGTGAGCCACTAGTCTCACCAGGCCCACTGTTACCGTTTCCTGGCTTTTTAAACTTTGGCTTACCTACAGTTAGGTCGCCTGGAGCTTTGCCCTTACCTTTATTCTTGTTGGAAATCGTGAGAACATCCTGCTTCATGCTCCCACTCAATTTCATATCCTTCTCGATCTGTACGAGAAGTGAGTGTAGCTCATGAGGACTTGTCTTTAAGTCATTCATGTAGTAGTTCGCCCTAAAAAGGGCAAAACCATCAAGAAAAGAATGAAGCATTCGGTCAATGACAATGCTCTCACTGATTTTGCAATCAAGTGCCTCCAATTTCTCGGCATTCTCAATGATGTTAAGAATGTGTGGGCTAACCGGTTGGCCCTTTTGGAGTTTCGCATCAAAGAAGCGACAGGCATGCTCATAAGTAACGATTCTCGGTGCTTTTGAGAACTCGTTAGTGAGCGTGGTGAAAATCTTGTTTGCACCCTGGGCAATGAAGCGTCTCTGCAAATTGGTTTCCATTGCAAAGATGAGTACGTTCTTTATCGCACCCGCTTCCATGACGAAATCACTATAAGCAAGTGACTTGTTAACTCCTGCATTGGGGGCTGGTTTGACCGGTATTGGCTCAGTTAAGTACTTGAGCTTACGTCGGCAAGAATGGCGTATTCCGTAGTGCTTTGCCTCCCGATCCAAAGTTGGACCCATCATTCTTTAGTCGTGTGAACTGATTGATGTTGTCCATAAAAATTTCAGCCAGGACTCGCGTCCAAGTGTGGCACTTGGCATTGGGATTTCGTTATTTCGAGCCATTTGTTGTAAACAGTATTATCAAAATAAACGTATTCTACACTGCGAAAAGAAGAATAAAAATAATAAGCATATGCATCGTTTTGATTTTAAGTCTTAATGCAAAAACTGTTATAAGCGAAGACTCAAGCATTTATACAATTGACCTCCCTCAAGAATTATATAAATGATCCCAAGACTCAATTATCTAGAAATTGATAAGCCAACATTTTTGGCTAATTCTACTGTTAGAATCCTTGGTCGATAAATTTCTGTAAATTCTATCTTTAGTCCATCATAATCACGAGAAACTCTTCGGACTATAATGTTGAGATAAACTAAGTCAACACAAACTACTTACCCAACGTAGAAGGGGTCATATTATGCCTACCGACGAAGAAGGGATTCATAGTTGTTTGGCCTTATAAAGACTAATCTCAATTTCCGTTTTAGAGGAAGATCCCGTCAACTTTATTTTAATTCATTTTAAGTGAACTAATATCTAGCATGCGTGAATAAGGTGATGGTTTAAACTGAGTGACATCTGTATGTCTATGAAAACTGACATACAACCTATATGTGTCAATTTTCATGCATTTTAGTAGGTGGTTTGGTTTTAGGCGGAAAAATGATGCACTAACTAGCATGTGAATGAAAAGCAATAAGAACGGTAAAACGTAAAACAAAATAAAGTCCTAGTGTGGCCTATCCTATCAAAATGAACATAAATACAACTTTGGAATCCATCCATGGACCCGAGAAGCTTGTCTTGATGTTCCATCTTGATCCATGTAGCGGGAGTGAGCTCCAATCTCCATCTTTAGTCTTCTCAAAAATTACAATTTAAAATTACATAATAAACCTATTTACATTCTAATTTCAAAATCGTAATAAATAAAGAAAACCAAACGGAGATACGAGATCTCAAATTACATTAAAAATTATGTTTCCATCATTACGAAAACATAATTTGACTAAGGCCACACTAGGTATTACAAATTACAACCGATTGCAAAAATACGTAAATAAATTCATTCAACGATTCATTCACAAAAGAAAATGCATCAACTAAAAAAATTAAACATGCAAGACATAATTCTTTAATTATGTAGATTAATTTTACCCAAACCACCTATTTAAATGATCAAATTAAGTGACAATTCCTCAATTAAACATATTAATTTTAATCTTAATTCACATTAAACTTGTAATATGAATTTAATCCAATCATTATTTTAAACCTCTTTAAAATAATTAGGTATCTATGAATTATGAACCGCTTCACAATAATTTATCATACATTGTAAATTTAATGTATAATCATTCTAGGCCAAAACAAACCAAACAAAACCGAAAAAAAATTTCCTTTTTTTTTCTTTTGGTCTCGGCAAAATGCAAGATTAAAACAGCCCTCCTTTTTTTATCTTTTTGCTCGCGACTTAGGCAAAAAAAAACAAAAATATTTTTTTTTTATTTCGGCAACAAACAGCAAAACCGAAAAATAACAGAATTTTTTTTTTCTCTTTTTGGCTCGGCAAACCCTAAATCCCAGAAACTTTTTTTTTTCTTTTTGCGGCTGGAAAAAAAAAATTAAAACAGCCCTATTTTTTTTTATCGGCAAAATGCCCTAACAACAACAAAAATAGTTTTTTTTATTGTACTCGGCTGAATCATGAACAAAACAGCCCAAAAAAATTTAAGATGAACAAAATCGTTTATAGTTGCTATTAGAACAAGATTAGCATATTAATTAATAAAACATGATTAACCGTATATGCCAAAAACTATATAGCAAAAACAATTTTAACATCAACAAGACGATTTCCATTTACATTACAATTTAATCCTCATTAAATCAAACATCTACAAATTCATCATATGATTATTTTAACTGATTAAAACAACAATATGAAAAATCAAAATGGAAACAAATCATCAAACAAAGAAAAAAAAGGCTAGAAAAAAAATTCTTCTCGGCCAAAAAAAAATTTCAGCCGAACCCCTAATTTTTTTTCGAAACCCTAATTTTATTTACATCCAATTTTATGAAAATCATCAAAATAAATTTCGTGGCCTTGGCTCTGATACCACTTGTGGGAAATAATCTGTATACTTCCCTTATTATTAAGGATTATAACGAATTTATAAAGATGATTACGAGTCATAAAATAAATTGCATAAACAAAAGTAGAGAATGAAGAAACAACCTTCGGTCCTAGCAAAATCGGCCTAAGAACAATATCGCAATGATATTCACCTATTAGTTGCACCCAAGATGATATGAGATATGCCCTTTTCTTCTTGCTAGAATCGATCCCCAATTTTCTGTAAATTGTTAAGATTTTTGTGTTTTTCTTTGATGAGAAGAGACTAGGTCAAATTAGGTTAAAGAAAAATAAGTCCCCTTACTCCCTCTTAAACCGTGAAAGAGGAAGAGAAATAGGGTAGATTTTTTCTTCCTATTTTTCGGCCCATATACCGAAATAATAAGAGGAATATCCTCCTTATTTCGGTTTTTCTACCTACGCAAAATGGTAAGATTAAATCTACTTATTTTGGTAGTATACAATATGTATATAAAGTGTATAATTATATTGTCATTTATTTATCCCGTATTAATCAGTCTACACACAACAGCTTGCAGTCAACTTATTAATGCCGGTCCGTAATAGTTTATTATGACAATATCGTATAATATATACATTAATTATAAATATCGCATATTTATAATTAGCTAATTAAATATAACCGATTACATTTAATTACGAATTAACATATTAATTCGTCCAAGCTTAACATTATATACATTAATTAAATATAACATATTATATTCAATTTACGAATTGACAGTTAATTCGTCTCATCTAATATTATTTAATCGGCATTAAATAATCGTCTCATCAACACGTTGACTAACTGTTTAATCATATAAGGCATCAATGTGATTAAATTTCCATAACCACATCTCTCAAACACATCCTTTAGGTGTGACTTTTAGGTACCAGTTGATCACCGCCATCTGTATGATAATAACGTCAAACTCTCTAGCAAGCCAACCGTTATTAGGTAATCGTTAATCAACTGATAAAATACGAAGTATACCCTTGTGAACCTATAAGAGATTTATAAATGTTATCACACTAATTTGTGGAGGACACAAGCTCCAACAAGTTAAACTGTGTTTAATTGTCTTTCCTTTAAATTTTGGATCTTATGTTTTGATGAAGGGTTACCATGGGATGTGTTGATGTCTAAACTTTCTTCAAATGAATGTTATGGTCGTGTTAGCTATATGTGAATCTGAAAATGTGATGAATCTAGGGTATCTAGGGAGGAATTATGATGTTAAAGTAATGGTCATTGGTCAGCAAGTTGGAGTAAAAGCGGATTCATAAATCGCAAATATGAGATGATACCTTTTTTTTTACAGCCGTAAAGAAAAGTTGTTACAGTCTCATGGCCTGACTGGCCACGCCATGTGCTATAGTATTAAAATATCTTGGAATAAAATTAATACATAAACAATGAAATAAGCCGAAGTTGCCCCTCATATCTGCCAAAATATCTGCCAGCAAATGATCTTCTTTTTCCACTTCTGCCAATTCATTGATAAGTTTAAGACAATCCGACGAAATATCCAGATGAAGAAAACCCTCAGAGGCTGCCCATAATAGTACATCTCGCATTCCCAATGCCTCCGCTTAGAGAGCAGCTTCCGCTCTAATTTTCACACTTCGTCGCATAAGTTCTTGTCCCATCGAGTCAACTGCCACTCATCCATAGGCCGCCTTATAGGTTTGATCCCAGCTCGCATCCACTTTAACTCTTATCACCATGCAGTGATCCTGCCTACCAACTAGGTGAAAAGGATACCCTTCCTTTATTCTCCATCTTACCGTATCCATTCTCTCCTCAGGGGATCCCCTCCTATCGGCCCTAAGATGTCCTCTATCAACCTGCTCAATGAGGACCTGAATCCTCTCCCCAATATGCTCATAGAAAAGATCCATAATGTAATACTACGGTTTTATGAGTCTCTGGGTACTCTATTGAGTGGGCCTTACTCTGTCGAGTAAGGGTGTTTTGCAATTTAATTTAGTTTCTGACCTGTAGGGTACTCGATCGAGTAGGTGGCACTCGATCGAGTACGTCAGTTACTCGATCGAGTAGCCCGGTTTACGGGTAGTGTTTTGTCGGATTTTGTTAATAATGCGAATTAGTATATAAACACTTCCGTCACTTTCATAATACGTTTTTACAAACCTAATTACTTTGAAAAAGAGATTTCAACCTACGTACTTCACATTCGTCGCATTATTGACAAATCTCGGAGTTTGGAAGGTCGGAATTCATGTTTCTTTACATCTTTGTGATCCTTGCGTCGAGGGTAAGATCTACGTACCGAATTTGTTATATTTAATTAAGTCTTGTTAAACCCTAATTTTGGGAATTGGGGGGTTGTGTTAGTTTTGTGTGGTTAGTGATATATGTGATGTTATGTTAGGAGGAGGATTCGTAGAGGAGGCTTTTTTATAACAGTTGTTGAGATCGTCTGACTGTATTGCATTCCAGGTAGGGTTTCCCTACTCAGTATTAATTACATGATGTGTATGGTGATTGCGTTGTAGTTAGTGATTGTTGATTGATTCAGACGGTTGTGATTTCCTATTGTTGATTGATTCAGACGGTTGTGATTTCATATTGTTGATTGTTTCAGACGGTTGTTGAGGTTGTATTGTGATTATTGTTTATCTGTCTGTGTTCTTCGGGGTGCATCCCTGGCTGAGTGGAGTCACTTGCGGGTGTGGCTTCACGCCCTTGATTCGCCTTCTATGGAACCCGCCACAGGAGGGATGTGCACATTAATGAACATGGGTTTATCGCTCGATGGAGATGAGCGGGGCTTAGGTGGGAACGGCTGCGGTCCCCCAATGGCGGCGAGGAGTAACCTATTGCGATGGGTACTCTGGCAGGGCTACACACTTTAGTGTGTAGTCAGTTGTGTGGAGATTGGAGATGGAGACTGGGGTTGTGTTGAGCTGTTTGAACTGTTTGTGTACTTGTTTCATTGTGGCATTGTTTATGTGTAATTAGTACTGACCCCGTTTAAATGTTTTAAAAACTGTGGTGATCCATTCGGGGGTGGTGAGCAGTTATTGAGCAGGTATGATATGACGCGTATGGGATAGCTGGGATGAGTCATCATGTGGCAGTTAGAAGTCTTCCGTTGTGTTAGACGATGTTTTAGATTTGATAGTTTTATCAGTAGATCGTCTGAGAACCTTGTTTTTCAGCTTAACGGTTTTGGTTTTGATCATGTAATCAATTAAATTATATTTACTTTTAAAGTACGTTTCTTTATTGTCTTATGATTATCATTATCTCGGGTAACCGATATGGTAGCACTTTCATGCCTTAAGTGGTCTTGGTAAGGCACTTGGAGTATGGGGTGTTACACATAATGCTTCGCCAGTTCAGCTCCAGTCCGTCAAATTTGATTCTATTCTGAAGGTTCCACAATCCCCACAAAACAGCAACAAACATTATCACCCTCCTTTCACCCCCCCTCTTTACCAGAGAGTAGCTTGACCCAATCAATGATCCAGTCCGTGACGCTTAAGGATCCAACATTGTTCACCCTGATTCCTAGTTCTGATCCTGCCCAAATCCTTCTTGCACATTCACAATCCCGAAACAGGTGCTCAACTGTTTCCAAGTTTTGATTAGAAGCCCCACACATTCCACAGAAGACATCCATTTCCAACTTTCTTCTAGAAAATTCCATTCCAACCGGCAGGGTACTGGTCATAATCTTCCACACGAGGATTTTGCACGTATTTGGGATAGGCAGATGCCATAATCGCTTCCTACAGAAATCCTTTCCCCGGTCGCCAATCCTCGAATTATCTTTAGGTGAGCTCCTCTTCTGGATATATTCATCAAAAAGCAGCCCATACCCACTCTTAACTATATAAATCCCGTCCTTAGTGAGCGGCCAAAAGACCTTATCAGCTTGCCATGGTTCCCTTAACTGCATTGCCAAGATCCATCCTGAATATTCTTCCTTAAAGAGAGCCCGTACATACTGCTCATTCCACTCACCATTTGGCATCAGGAGTTGTCGCACCTGCAGATTTGCGAGGTGCGCCTCATTAGGACCCAACCAACAATCTTTTGGTTCCGGCCTAGAGCCCCCAACCCATCTAGCCAACCATACATTGAGCGAAGAGTTTCTACCAGGTTTTTCACCCAATATTATTTTGAATCGTGTGAAGTCCATGTATAATACTACATACCCCCCCACGACATACCGGAATCCTTGGTTTGACGACTGCTGAAAGAAAAGGTATTTGTCCCAAACATCTTGACAAGGAAGATCTTACAAAACAAGGAAGAATCACCGGAAACTAACCGCCATCCATGCTTGGCCAAAAGTGCTTGATTCAAACACTCCACATTACGGATCCCTAAGCCTCCTCCACTTTTAGGGATACTTAAAAAAAATTTACTACACCAGTGAATATTTTTCCCCAATTTACATCCCGTCCACCAAAATTGCGACAATAGAGAGTTAATCTTTTTCGCCACACTTACCGGAATTTTGAAAACCGATAGAAATTAATTTGAGAGGTTTGATAGGACTGATGAAATTAGAGTAAGTCGTCCCGATGGTGATAGGAAAATCCCAATCCACGAAGAAATCCGTTTAGTAATGTGATCCACTAAGGAGTTGAATATGTCTTTTTTCGATTCCTGAAATTCTGCCGGTATTCCAAGATACTTTCCAATACCTTGATTGGTCCTAATCATAAGAGTCTTCAACAGGTTCTTAACATTCGCTAAAGTAGTGTTTGGACTGAAGATGACCCCCGATTTGGCAGGGTTAATCCTTTGTCCCGAAGCTTCACAATACTCCTTTATAAGGTTCATAAGGTAGGTTGTCGTTCCCCCTTTATCTTTAAAGAATAAAACCGGGTCATCAGCAAAGAACAGATGAGTTAAAGGCTGGACTCCCCGACAAAGCCGAAACCCATGTATCCTTCCCATTTCATGAGCATGGTCTATGTTAACCGAAAGAACCTCCATGCATAGGATCAAGATATTACAAGATAACGGAAGAATTGTTCAAGCATTCATGAGAAGATGAAGCTCAATTAATGATTGATCAAGCTTGAATAATGAAGTAGCCTACACTCGAAGATCTCCTAACGAAGATTAGAATAGCATAGGTGATTATCTCGTAATGGTAACGTAAGAATAGACTTCTTACATTGGTAAAGTTATGGCCTCACAGCTATAACATTACTTATATAAGAGCTCAATGTTATAGCTTTTCTACTATAACATTGAGATGTGAAGTTTATAAAACACACGACAAAATAGTTTTTAAACTGTTTTTTGAAAACCGTTTTAAATGTTTTAGTAAAAGTATTTATTTTACAAGGGAGCTTATTTTGATATTGAGTATGGTTTTACTATTAGCTTATAATTAGTAATTATGATTGAATCAACTTATGAGTTGAGGCATCTTGCTAATTAGGGTTTCTAGTTTCTACATACTCTAAAAACCCTAAACCTAATTTATCTTACCTAGGGTTTTCGTGAAAGAGGATTGGGCTTATGAGTCGTTTCTTTCTCATACACGGTTACTCTTTGTACAAGTTAGGGTTTTGTATAAATCTTTATAATATTTGATTAGAGATTTAATATCTCTTTTATATTATTTTGATTTATTCTTTCCTAACTTATAAGATATTATTTTTGTAAAGATAGAAGGAAAAGATTGAGTAAATCTTTAAAATAATATTTGGTTAGAGATTTGTTATCTCTTTATTATTTGATTTATTCCTTTCTATCTTATAAAAATATTAGGGATGAATAGTATTGTGTGAATAGTACCCGTGAACAGTGCCGTGTGAATAGTAAACGTGAATAGTAATTTCCTTCTTGCACAATAAGTCTTTCCTTGGATAAGGGTTATGGTATTAGGATAATATTTGTTAGAGATTTCTTTATCTCCTTATATTATCTTTCCTAATCTCCAAGATATTGGTGAGTTGTTAAGATAGGAAAATATTATTTATTAAGGCAAGTCTTGGAAAAGAATTAAGGAAAGATTTAACCTAATTCCTTCTTGCTTTACAAGACACCACGCGGCATCTAGGGTTTTTAGTAAACCGAAACCCTTGCTCCTCTTTTACTATAAATACTCCATACTTTACATCATTAAAGTTAAGACCTTTCAGCATAACTTTCATATATTTTCACAAAACAAAAACCGTGTTTTAAAGCAAGAAAACCGTTTTGTTTATTTTCGAAAAAAGGTCGTGTGATTTATAAACTTGTGCATTCGTTCTTTCATTATCGTTATAAGATAATAGTGCTATAATTGATTTCTTACTTGTTCATTAACGTGAACTATTAGAAGAATCATTAGTACTTTCTTATTAGCGTAAGTTAGTCACTCGAGTATTTAACGGTACTCATTGAGTTACAGCTAGAGTTAGTTGTACGAGTTGGGTTAGTAAATTTGTAATCCGGAGAAAGGTACTAAATTTATTAATCGAGAATAGTGGACGTAGGTTTCGACTTGTGAAACTGAACCACTTCAAAAATCCGTGTGTCTCTCTTTCTTTCGTTTATTTGCTTTGCTTTTAATTCGTTAATTAGTTAAAGTTTAATCAATAAACTTTAAATAATTAATTATACATACATAGTCGAAAAAGCTTTCAAAAGTTTTAAATCCTCAATTCACCCCCCCCCCTCTTGAGTATTTTGGATCAATAGACTGTTCAATTGGTATCAGAGCCTTGTGCTCTTGATTGCCTAACCGCAAAGAGGCTGATCTATCTTGTTTTTCATTTATCTTATCGTTTTATATCCCGCTGCCTATCTCGTGATAAATGGATTCCAAATATCTCAAGTGTGCCGTCTTTGATGGGAAGAATTATGGATTGTGGAAAAACATGATGACTCACTATGTGAAAGGACACGATTGGGAGTGCTGGAGGATTATTCAAAACGGACCACACAAAATTCTTGTGGCATCCGAGGAAGGCACTACCTATGAAAAGAAAGAAGAGGACTATGTCGAGGCCGACTACAAGAAAGCCGAAAAGAACTCCAAAGCAATAAGTCTTCTGCAAAACGGAATGACTTCTACCGAGTTTGATCGGTTCTCTTCATGTTCCACGGCCAAGGAGATATGGGATGGGCTAGAATTAGCTTATGAAGGAAATTCCATTGTTAGGAAGCACCGAATTGATTTGCTTATGCAAAAATATGAGCTATTCATCATGGAGCCTAATGAGTCCTTAGATAGTATGTCTGTAAGGTTTTCAAGTATAATAAATGAATTAAAAAACCTAGGTAGGAAATTCTATACCGAGGATATTGCTAGAAAGGTTCTTAGGAGCCTTACTAAGAAGTGGCGTGCTAAGGTCACTGCAATGGAGGAATCACGAGATCTTGAAACCCTATCCTATCAAGAACTCATTGGTGCTCTCATGGCCCATGAAATTACTCTTAACAAAGATGACGCTGAACCAAGTCGTAATAAGAGTATGGTCTTAAAGAGCGAAGAAGTTGACTCTGAATTAGAGGATGAAACTGTATTGTTTGCACGCCGTTTCAAAAACAAAATATTTCGAAATAAACAAACAAAATCATCCTATAACAACAATAACAACAAGTCATTCAACAAAACGGTTAATGACTCAAAGTCGTCTTTCACAAATAGAGGTTGCTTCAAGTGTGGAGAATCTGGTCATATGATCAAAGATTGTCCAACATGGGAGAAGATAAAGGACAAGACGAAACGTGAGAAGACAAAGAGAGAATTCAAGCAAGTTATGATGGCTTCGTGTTGGGGAGACCTTGAATCAGAAGATGACGAGGAATCTGAAGACGACGAAGTAGCAAACCTTTGTCTCAGCAGTGTTAGTCTTGACCTAATCTCCGACAGTGACGATGAAAGCACAATTTATCACTCAAACTATTGCTATCTTGGAGAATCAGACGAGGATGACGATGAAGAGGTAAGTTATATTGAGCTTAAAAAACGTGATAAGAAATTGTCAAAAAGTGCTTTAACTGAATTCTTTGAACAATCTCTTGATAAGTGTCACGAACAGGATTTGGAATTGAAAGATCTAAAGGAACAGATTCTCGAAATCGCGGAAGAGAATCATACTCTCAAGACTAAAGCTAAGAAGTTGAAATCTAAAGTTATAGCTGAGAAAGCTACAACGTTAGATTCTACTATGGCTGAAAAGAAGGAATTAGAGTCTAAAGTTATAGCTAATGAAGCTATAACCTCCGACCTAAAACTTAACATCAAACACCTTCAAGCCAACGTTATAGCTAGTGAAGCTATAACTTTAGAACTTAGAAAAGTCAAAGAACTTTTGGAAACTAAGGTCACATCTAATGAAGAAGTGATCTTAGACCAAAAGAAAGAGATAGATTCTCTTTCAAAGCAATTGAAAGAATCTAAGACCGATATGATCAACGTTAAGAAACAACACATCGATGTTGTGTTCATTCTTAATAAACGATTCTAAGACTTTCGTGACAACTTTAAAAAGGACAATGATGTAGATCACACGAAATGTCAAGAGGAAATTAAAACCTTAAAAGACCTAGTTCTACACGCTAGAAAGGTCCATAACAATTGGGAAGGTAGCACAAAAGTCCTAAACTTCCTAACCGAACAATCTGATAATAATATGAAGATGGGGTTAGGACATGAGTGCTACAGCCGTAGAGATCACTCTAAATGCAAATCAACACCTTCGGATTTTGCTTTTAGAAAAAGGAAGTATGCTGATCTTCCTGAATATTTGATTTGCAATTACTGTGGTCATACGGGTCATATCCGATTCAATTGTGTCAAAAAGGCTCATGATTTATGAAAAAATGCCGAACATGCCAAAACTGTTGACACAGTTGTCGAGGATAAGGAAAGTCCCACTAACGAACCTAACGAAGAAAGGAACAATAAATTTCGTTGGTTCTATGACATGGCCTTTGACTACTCCAAGAAACCTAGCACTTCACAAAGCCCTTGTAGATCTCAACCCAGTAAACCTATTCACAAGGAAAATAATCAAGAGAGATTTAGAGAAATTTCTAGACCTAGAGAAAACCCTAACCCCAGAACTCCTCCCAAACCAAACAAACCTAAGGTTAGAAAAACGGTCATTAGACGTGTTTGGGTTCGAAAGGATTTAGTATTTAGAATAACTAATCATAAGGGACCCAACTTCGCTTGGGTACCTAAAAACTGTATCTAATCCTTTATGCAGGAAGAAGTGAAAGAAAACAATCAATGGTATCTTGACACTGGATGTTCAAGACACATGACCGGAGATAAAAATCTGTTTCTTTCACTCAAGCACTTCAACGAAGTGGAAATACAAGAACTCACACCCCATGGACAATATTCTTGGAAATATTAAGAAGGGTGTTCAAACAAGATGTTCCTTGAACAATTTCTGCTCTTTCTACTCTTTCCTATCTATGATCGAACCAAAGAACATCATGAAGCTCTTGCTGAATCAGATTGGATTATAGCTATGCAAGAACAGCTACAACAGTTCGAAAGAAACAAGGTTTGGCATTTAGTTCCTAGACCAAAAGATCGTACAGTCATTGGAACTCGGTGGGTCTTCAGGAACAAATTAGATGATGCCGGAGTCATTGTCAGAAACAAAGCAAGATTGGTGGTCCAAGGGTATAATCAACAAGAAGGTATAGATTATGACGAGACCTTCGCACCTGTTGCTCGTCTTGAAGCTATTAGACTTCTGATAGCATTCGCCGCACACAAGGGAATGAAGCTCTTCCAGATGGACGTCAAGACGGCATTCTTGAATGGTTATTTACAAGAGGAAGTCTTCGTTGAACAACCCCCTGGTTTTAAGAATATCAAATTTGAGGATCACGTGTTCAAATTGGATAAAGCCCTATATGGATTAAAACAAGCACCTAGGGCTTGGTACGATCGATTATCTAAGTTTCTACTTAACAGTGGATTTAGTAGAGGATCCGTCGACAAAACCCTATTTCTAAAAATTGAGGGTTCTGACCTTTTGGTTGTTCAAATATACGTTGATGATATCATCTTTGGATCAACCAACCGAAGCCTATGCAAATATTTTTCTGAGTTGATGACTTCCGAATTCGAAATGAGTATGATGGGAGAATTGAAATTCTTCCTAGATCTGGAAATACAACAAACTGATGAAGGCATTAAAATCCATCAACAGAAATACATCAAGGATTTGATTCGGAAATTCGGAATGGAAAAATCACATGCTATGCCTACTCCAATGGTCGAGAACAAGAAATTGACATTGGATGAAAACGGTAAATCAGTTGATGAAACTACTTACCGTGGGATGATTGGGTCACTGTTATATTTGACCGCAAGTAGACCCGATATTATGTTTAGTGTATGCGTTTGTGCGAGATATCAATCATCTCCCAAAGAATCGCATATGACGGCCATAAAACGAATTTTACGTTACTTGATTGGAACGGCCAACTTATACCTATGGTATCCAATGGAGTGCAATTTTGATCTAGTCGGTTATTCCGATGCCGACTACGCAGGATGTTCTCTAGACAGAAAAAGCACGTTGGGTGTCGCCACTTTTGTCGGACCATGTATCATCACGTGGGGTTCGAAGAAACAAAATTCGTTGCCCTCTCAACTGCTGAAGCCGAATATATTGCTGCAGGACTGGTATGTACTCAACTTTTATGGCTTAAGCAACAATTACGTGATTATGGTGTTGACGTAGGATGTATTCCTATTTTAGGTGATAATACTAGTGCGATAATAATTTCTAAAAATCCCGCACAACATTCACGTACCAAGCATATTGAAATAAGACACCACTTCATACGAGACCATGTTGAGAAGGGAAATATAAAACTTGAATTTTGTAGTACTGAAAAACAATGGGCAGACATTTTGACAAAATCATTAGCTAGAGAACGTTTTGAGACTTTACGGTTGAAAATTGGTTTAATCGGTGGCACCTATACTATCATAATTATTTCCTAGCCGTGTGACTGACTAGATTTGACGAGATTGTATGACTGTGTTCGTATTTTCCGTTGCAAGTACATTCTTATATAGTATTTTATTATTTTATGAGAATATTCCGTTTGCTAGTCTATTATATTTTGTGTCGTATACAAACCATAACTCTTGTTCATCACATATACATTCTAAGGTTTAGAGATTCATAAACCAATGACATTCATGATTGGTTTCATTTAGGATGTGAGTAGTACTCCTTACATGGCATGTAACATCAAATTGCATAAGCATGAAATTAGTCTCTTATTACCTGTATACACTCGGGTTTGTGGTGGTGACACATGTGGAGAGGCGACCCTTTCTTTACGTTACCTATTAACCTCACATTAGCCAAATTTATCCTGTTTTGACCTATTTATTCAACTACATTCCATATGGCCTACCCTTGTCAAGCTAGTCTTGTTGGTATATTTGGAAGTTTTGTTGTGGTCAATTTGGTTGGTGTTGTGATGAATATATGAAGGAAGGAAGAAAAAGTTGATCTGAAAAAAAATGAAATGAAAAAAATATACGAAAAAAAAGAGAAAAATGATACTATAAAAGATGGAAAGGCAAAAATCTCTTATTACTCCTATTCTTATTCATTTCCATATTACTTGAGGAGAAGTACTTATTGATGTGAGTGAGTGTGTGCCATACTTGGCATGGTGTATCATCTTTCATGTTGGGTTGGAAAGTGGAGTATGGTTACTTTTGGTTGTGATCGGTGCTAGCTTGGCTTTTACCTCCACATATCCAAATTATTTTGCCCCTTCTTACCCAATTACCTCACCTCACATTCATATGTAAGTCCTCGGCATGTGTTTTGGACCTCGATTGGTTGGAGTGTATATGTACGGTAGCTAGAGATATCTATCATGTTAGATTGCATGCATGCTTTTGTAGGTCGTAGTTAGGTGAGTGACTAATTTTCTTCTCTCCTACAACATCTCTATTCATCTTGGTTTGTATTGCACACTTTATATGTAGGACTTGCTTATGTTGAAATCATTCTTATGCTATAATATATGCTTTGATTAATATATATTTCTTGCCTTGGTTGATATCATTCTAGTCGTTTTATGTCTGCTCTCGTCTTTTCGATGATGTCAAAAGGGGGAAGAAATAACCATGATTTAGTATTTGCCTAAGCTTGGTCCTTGTCAAGACCGATTGTCTCTTAAATTCCTTAAAGCTTTGGTATTGAATATAATTGTTTGATCTTGCGTTGATCTCTATCTATAATGATAACGATATTATATTGAGGGGGAACTACATACTTAGTCACAATTTTAGGAGACTTGCCATCATCAAAAAGGGGGAATTTGTTGAACCATATAGAATATATGTTTATGTTTTGATGATGTCAAGAGTGCTTTATTTTATATATACTCGTTGCACGTAATTGTTTGTTTAGTCTTTTAGATTGGACTCACTAATCGCAAGCATTAAGGAATTGTGATGGAAGTATGATGCGTTTATATTATGATCAAGCCCTCAATCAAGGATCAAGATATTACAAGATAACGGAAGAATTGTTCAAGCATTCATGAGAAGATGAAGCTCAATTAATGATTGATCAAGCTTGAATAATGAAGTAGCCTACACTCGAAGATCTCCTAACGAAGATTAGAATAGCATAGGTGATTATCTCGTAATGGTAACGTAAGAATAGACTTCTTACATTGGTAAAGTTATGGCCTCACAGCTATAACATTACTTATATAAGAGCTCAATGTTATAGCTTTTCTACTATAACATTGAGATGTGAAGTTTATAAAACACACGACAAAATAGTTTTTAAACTATTTTTTGAAAACCGTTTTAAATGTTTTAGTAAAAGTATTTATTTTACAAGGGAGCTTATTTTGATATTGAGTATGGTTTTACTATTAGCTTATAATTAGTAATTATGATTGAATCAACTTATGAGTTGAGGCATCTTGCTAATTAGGGTTTCTAGTTTCTACATACTCTAAAAACCCTAAACCTAATTTATCTTACCTAGGGTTTTCGTGAAAGAGGATTGGGCTTATGAGTCGTTTCTTTCTCATACACGGTTACTCTTTGTACAAGTTAGGGTTTTGTATAAATCTTTATAATATTTGATTAGAGATTTAATATCTCTTTTATATTATTTTGATTTATTCTTTCCTAACTTATAAGATATTATTTTTGTAAAGATAGAAGGAAAAGATTGAGTAAATCTTTAAAATAATATTTGGTTAGAGATTTGTTATCTCTTTATTATTTGATTTATTCCTTTCTATCTTATAAAAATATTAGGGATGAATAGTGCTGTGTGAATAGTACCCGTGAACAGTGCCGCGTGAATAGTAAACGTGAATAGTAATTTCCTTCTTGCACAATAAGTCTTTGCTTGGATAAGGGTTAAGGTATTAGGATAAAATTTGTTAGAGATTTCTTTATCTCCTTATATTATCTTTCCTAATCTCCAAGATATTGGTGAGTTGTTAAGATAGGAAAATATTATTTATTAAGGCAAGTCGTGGAAAAGAATTAAGGAAAGATTTAACCTAATTCCTTCTTGCTTTACAAGACACCACACGGCATCTAGGGTTTTTAGTAAACCGAAACCCTTGCTCCTCTTTTACTATAAATACTCCATACTTTACATCATTAAAGTTAAGACCTTTGAGCATAACTTTCATATATTTTCACAAAACAAAAACCATGTTTTAAAGCAAGAAAACCGTTTTGTTTATTTTCGAAAAAAGGTCGTGTGATTTATAAACTTGTGCATTCGTTCTTTCATTATCGTTATAAGATAATAGTGCTATAATTGATTTCTTACTTGTTCATTAACGTGAACTATTAGAAGAATCATTAGTGCTTTCTTATTAGCGTAAGTTAGTCACTCGAGTATTTAACGGTACTCATTGAGTTACAGCTAGAGTTAGTTGTACGAGTTGGGTTAGTAAATTTGTAATCCGGAGAAAGGTACTAAATTTATTAATCGAGAATAGTGGACGTAGGTTTCGACTTGTGAAACTGAACCACTTCAAAAATCCGTGTGTCTCTCTTTCTTTCGTTTATTTGCTTTGCTTTTAATTCGTTAATTAGTTAAAGTTTAATCAATAAACTTTAAATAATTAATTATACATACATAGTCGAAAATGCTTTCAAAAGTTTTAAATCCTCAATTCACCCCCCCCCCCCTCCTTGAGTATTTTGGATCAATAGACTCTTCACGCCATCAAGATATTATCACTAATATTCCTACCAGGTAGAAAAGCGTTTTGAGTTTCACTAACTAGGGCCCCCATAACCTTTGACATCCGATTGGCAATGCACTTGGTCACAACCCTCATTATCACATTACAGAGGCTTATGGGTCGATAGTCCGAAACCCTTTCCGGTGAATCTATCTTAGGGATGAGCGTAATAAAAGTTCAATTTACCTCCTTTAAGACCCTGCCAGAGTTAAGAATCGACAGCACCGCACTAGTAAACTCTTCTTTGATCATAGACCAACACTTTTGGTAAAAACAAGCTGGGATACCGTCCGGGCCAGGAGCTTTAAAGGCACCCATTTGAAACACTGCTCCCCGGACCTCTTTGGCTGTGAAAGGTTTGTCCAGTCGGTCCACTTCATCCTGCGATACAAAATGATTAATGTGCAAGAGAACATGATCGAAAGTAGATATATCCCTTACCTCCAAGCCATCCCATGATGCTCTATAAAGATCCTTGAAAGTTCTTAAGAATTCACCACATATCAGCTGTTCCTCATAGAACCATGTCCCATTCTCACCCTTCAGCCCATGAATATGATTACGACCTGCCCTACCTTTAACCCAATTGAAAAAGAACTTAGTGCATGTATCACCATCCACCATCCACTTAACCTTTGCCCTCTGTTTCCAAAACAAACCCGCGGCTTTGGCAAATTCCCGCACCTCCTCATTTACTCTAGTATACTCCTCAACACCTCCCCCCGAACATGCTAAATTCATACCATGCTCTAATTTTCGATCAAAATCCTCTCATTTTAACTGCCATTCAGCTTTTTTATCAAGAGTACATTTTTTAACACTTGTTCTAACTCTTGCCATCTTCCTGACAAGGCGGAACGCCGGCGACCCTCTATCATTTGTACTCCAAACCTTGCGGACCGTCTCCAAGCAATCCTCATAATCCAAAGCCCAAGCATCAATTTTAAACGGTTTTTGACCCCCACTTCTAATAAGATTCAGATCAACTTCAATGGGGGCATGATCAGAAATCTGAATAGGGTGGTGCTTAATACCCGAATCCGGAAAGAGAGACAACCAGTCCTTAGACCCCCAAAGCTTTGTCAAGCCGCTCATAAACTCTTTTATCCCCATGACGGTTGTTACACCAAGTAAACCGGGGGTCCTTAAAAGGGATATTCACTAACTCATTTCTTATTTATGAGATGATACCTGAACTGTCGTATTGTTGGAATAATTTTTTATTAATTCTTAGATGGTTAATTGTGTAACAATTTGTGGCTTGATTTTTTATACAACTTCGGTTCTACTGTAATATTCAAAGTTATAGATATGGCGATTAGTTGTGCTAAGCGATTTATAACGTCAAATGTGATTAACAACCAAATGTCTTTATAGTGTGGTTTCACGATGTTCATAGGATTGGAAGAACTGAGTCATGAATTATTGGTTAAATTATTCTTGTTATTATAAGTTGTAATCGTAAACATCATGTGAGCAATGGAACGTTTGGTTCCGAGCAACGGAATTACATAACGCCATAGCTTGTGTAAATTAGATATCAACATTACATAGTAATTTGTACATTATATTGCTCGGTTAAGCATTATTTGAAGTTGTTTCCTATGTTAGGACCACCCTAGCATTAATTTATGTAAAACTCGTATGTGTTATAGATATACGTTGCAAATAACCTGAACTAATAATATGTATGATGTTTTACTAGTTATAATTCCTTTTTGAAACAAATAATCATAGTACTCGTTGCTGCGATAACCCTAAAACATGAGTGACTACCCATTAGTAAGATGACTAATGTGAACAAGTGTCGAGTAGGTTATGAGTTCACATGAGATAGTTCACATGTATGCATGATATGTGTCGATATTATATGTTTGACTGCGAGTGTGTACACCTTTTTTTTCTTTTTAATTTGATTATATCAGGCTCTCTTGGTTTGGTTGTGTGACTTATGTTATGTATGGATTTACCAATTTAGTTAGCCTAAATCAAGACTAACTTACTTCGGACCTATAAGAGTTTAAAGAGTATGGCATGGTTAATTCAATGTCTTAAGTGCATAAGAATATGAGTTATATTTATTTGTTTATTGTGATAATGGAACATCAAACTGTGATAGGATATAGGGATATAACCCGACTTGTGGATTCGTAGGTTGGAATGATCTTTTGTTAAAATTGGAAAGGAGTTAGTGTTGCTAAACCGTTGAGCATAAGTGGGTGGACGTCATACGATGATTGATAAACAAATAGAAGTATTTTGTGAAAGCAGGGCTTTTATTGGGGTGTTTTGCGACATGATTAAGGTATATGAAATGTTTGGTGTGTCATGTGACTTGAGTCATAAATGGTAAATTTAATAAGTAATATATAATACAGAATTTGTTGTAGTACGTTATAATAATATATGGAAACAAATTATGATCTTAGTTGCTACGATAATATCTTAAATGATGGTGGTGTGTCATAGATAATGACATTTTGCTAGAGGTTATGACCTTGTTTACCTTATCTGATGGTTTCTTAGCATAGAAAGTGGATTTAGTTCGTATAGTTCTATTTTATATATTGTAAAGATGATGGACTTGGCTTTGTAGTTGTGTTGTAGTGGCCTTTGCGATATCCTCATTTATTTGTTCAGGTATGAATTTGGTTATGCAGACGTAACCTTATTTTTAAGCGGGCAGAATATAATACCCTTCCTGTTTAGGACCCGTTAACTGACTCTTGACCTCGTAGGACCCTGGTTGGGAGATCGAGAGGGAGTTAGATTGTTTTAGTGACTGGATACTTGTAATACCACATGTTTCGGTATAGGGGTTACTCGACCGAGCGGGCCTTACTAGGTCGAGTAAGGTGTTGGGTGTTATGAGTTTGGGTTCAGGTTAGTCAGTACTCGATCGAGTATGAAGATACTCGGTCGAGTTGGGCGTACTCGATCGAGTACTCCCTGTACTCGACCGAGTACCCGTTCGGTTACGGGTAATTTTCGAAGATTCGATTAAAAGAGTTGAGGGGTATTTATTATATTTCGTCAGTTTCTAAATCATTTTACAATCCCTAAAAGTTTACTACGAGTCTCTCACAACTCTCTTAATCATTTTCCAAGCAAGGATCAAGCCTTTGTGATTCCGGATTCATCTAGCGTTGCATCTATCGTAGTTGTAAGTCTCTAGTTCTTCTAATTTGGATTGCATCTATCGTTGTTGTAAGTCTCTACTTCTTCTAGTTTGAATTAGTTTGAGTTATAGTAAATCCTAGTTTGGGTTAATTTGGGGGTTTAGGGTTTGGTTATCATATGTGTGTTGATTGTTGATTATCATTGTTGTAGGTGACGATGTGGCATTCGTTATGCATTTGTATGATTGATTGCAGCGTAGCGGATTGCGAAAAGGTAGGGTTTCCCTACTCGGTTTACTGTTTAATCATTATAAGTATATGTTTGTATTGTTGTACGATTGTTGAATAGGATCAAGATCGGGTAGTTGAATAGGAAGCCATGAAGGGCGTGAGAGAGGAGGTGGAGGTAGTTGATGATGACACGTTCTTCTCATCTCCAAATCCGGCTTTTGACGATGTATTAGCTACTACGACTAGTTTATAATTGCTGTGTATATACTAATTAATTAAACTTATTAATTAAAGTAGTGCATGTATATATATACTAATTAATTAAAAATGTGAAGGGCGTTTGCAAGAAGCCTTGTGTTCTTTACTACAGTGCCCCTATAGTACCAACTGGAAAAATTGATGTTGCTAGAGGAGCCGTGTTCTATTACGACCAGATTCAAGAAGTTGAGGTTCACGTCATTGCCCTCCGTTAGAATTGGAGGCAAGTGGAAGTGACCCACTTATATCTGGAGGAGTATGGTACTCTAACAGTACCACTTAGTGATTGGTGTTTGCAAGATGTCGTGGGTTCTATTGTGCAGTGGCCTGAAGGATTCATTAATGTTGACATCTCTGGGGTAGTTATGCAAAAGCTAACACATTTTATATAATGAACGTGTTAGCATAATATCTCCCGATATTTTGCAATCAGTTAAGGATATCGTTGTATATATTTTTATATAGTTCATATTGTATATGCCTAGAATAGGGGTTTTGGTTAGGATTTTTCCTAACTTATAGGAGCTGCATATTTGTATAAATTGGGTCATACGTTGAGTGAAAACAAAAACACATTTCCACAAAAACTCTTTCTCTGTTTCTATGTTCAATCCACAATATGGTATCGTGAGCCAAGTTCATACTTGCGATATTTGTCTTTTTTTTTCCTTTCTTTCTTTTGTTTTGTTGATCCTTTACAATGGTTGACGATAAGTCAATTGCTGGTGAAGGGAGTAGTAATGGTAATCCGGTTTATGCTCTTTCGAACCAGGATGGTACGGGGGCGCGGATTACTCATGTTGTTCTCACGGGATCCAAGACCTACGCCGAATGGGCTAAAGGTTTCCGGATTGCGTTGGGAGCCAAGAGAAAACTCGGGTTCATTAACGGAACTCTCAAGCAAAAGCCCTCCAATCCGAAGGAGTGG
The DNA here is from genome assembly GCF_048544455.1 of Silene latifolia. NCBI lineage: Eukaryota > Viridiplantae > Streptophyta > Magnoliopsida > Caryophyllales > Caryophyllaceae > Silene > Silene latifolia. The sequence goes on along the minus strand of NC_133538.1, from coordinate 437,347,556 downwards.
GACGATTGGACGGCGGTTAATTATTCTATAATTGCGTGGATCTTTAATACTATAGAACCACGCCTACGTTCGTCAATTTCATATCGTGAAACGGCTTTTGATCTCTGGGAGGATATTCGTTTGTGATTTTCAGTAGCAAACGATATCAAGCTCTACCAAATTCAATGCAATCTTGCCGATTGCAAGCAAAAATCTGGTGAGTCGTTAATGGATTACTATGGTAGAATTAAAATGTTATGGGATGACATCAATGACTATGATGCCCTACCCACTTGTGATTGCTGCTCCAAATGCGATTTGCAGGGTGTTATTCGTAAACGCAGGGATATTGAGCAGGTGCGCGGCTTTCTTATGGGTCTTGACCCCGCCTATGCTACCGTCCGGTCTAGCATACTTGGTACTACTCCCTTGCCTGATATACACGTGGTATATGCTCGTATTGCTCGGGTGGATGCTACTGCCAACCCTATGGCTTGCGCTGTGACCGGAAAACAACAGGCTAAGCCTGAGGGTGCTCCTTGTCCTCGTTTCAAGTGTAGTCATTGCCAAAAGGAAGGACACACTATGAGTCGTTTCTGGGAAAAGAACGGGTTCCCTGTTGGCCATCCTCGGCACGTTCCTCGAACAGAGGAGACCTCTTCACCAGCTTCCTCTTCTTCAGTCAAAACCAACGCTGTTTTTGGTGAACCATCGGTCGTTACTAATATGGTCCGCTTGAATGGTAAGCCTTCTTTAACATGGATAATTGATACGGGCGCCTCGACACACGTTTGTTATAGTGAAGAATTGTTTGAGTCGTGTGTGTCTATTCCTCCAATCAATATCGGTTTACCTAACGGTGCGAGTTTGACAGCTACAAAGGCGGGAACTATAAAGCTGAATGATAAATTATCACTTGATAATGTTTTACTAGTTCCGTCTTTCAAATGCAATTTGCTTTCGGTTTCGCAGCTATTATCCACGCAGCAATTGTGTGTGCAATTTTCTAATTCTCATTGTGTGATACAGGACCTTGCCTTGACGACGATTGGAGTGGGTAATCTTTCGGATGGGCTATTCTACCTGACAATGGAGGAACCAATGCGTGTTAATGTTGTGACCGGGCAAGAAAGTGTGGCGTTGTGGCATCAGCGAATGGGACATCCTTCATCTCGGGTTATGCAGCACATCCCTTCTATTTCTAGTTTTAATAGCGAATCTGATTTTTCGCATTGTGACATTTGTTTTCGAGCCAAACAGACTCGTACTCCTTTTCCGTTGAGTGATAATAAAGCTGAATGTTTATTCGATTTAATTCATTGCGATGTTTGGGGGCCGTATTCTCTTAATCGTGCGTGTGATTCTCGTTATTTTTTATCAATTGTTGATGATTATTCACGATGCATTTGGGTGTATTTGATGAAAAATAAAGATGAGGTTCCTAGACTTCTACGTGATTTTTTTGCTTTAATTGTTCGTCAATTTAATAGGAATGTGAAAATTGTACGAAGTGATAATGGGACGGAGTTTCGGGGCCTTATTCCTTATTTTCGAGAACATGGCATAATTTTTCAGACGTCAATAGTTAAGACACCCCCAACAAAATGCTCGGGTTGAAAGAAAACATAGACATATTTTAAATGTTGCTCGTGCTTTACGTTTTCAAGGTTCGTTGCCTATTGAGTTTTGGGGGGAATGTGTCTTGACAGCGGCATATTTAATTAATCGCACTCCCACTCGAATTTTGCAAAATAAAACTCCTTTTGAGTTACTGTTTGGTCAGGCACCTGATATGCGCTTAATTCGGGTTTTTGGGTGCTTGTGTTACGCTAAAAATCTTCATGCTCGAGATAAATTTGATTCCCGAAGTCGTCGTATTTTCATTGGTTATCCATTCGGTAAAAAAGGATAGCATCTATATGATCTTGAGATGGGCAACTACTTTCAGTCGCGAGATGTCCATTTTATTCAGTATCATTTTCCTTTTGCCACGCCTGAATTTGTGTTTGAGTCCTCTGACCTTGCAGCTCATCATGCTGATTTTCAGTTTCCAGAAATTGAGGGGGGGTCAGGTCTGCAGTAGACAGATTCAGTTTTGTCCGAGACTGACTCAGGAATGCAGCCACGACAGACTGCAACAGAGCAAATACAGCAGCAGTCTGCAATGAGCCGTCTGATGTTATTCGTTCGGATTTTTCAGAAAACGAAAGTTCTCAGTCTGGTAATTTGAGTCCGTCTAATTTGACAGATCCTAATCAGAATATAGCGAGGGGCGAGGGTGACGGGAATGAGTCTAGTGATATTTTTGATGTGGCTGATGAAGAGGTTCATTCTAATATAATTATTAGTGAAATGGTAGATGAAGCACAGGGCCGAGGTAAACGGACGAAGTATGAGAATTCTCGTCATAAAGATTTTGTGAGATGGGATTAAGTGAAAGAACACATTAACACGACTTTGGTTCCTTCCGGCTCGTCACCCACAACAACGTCCGTCAAAGGTACTCCTTATCATATTGCTAATTATATTAATTGTAAGAATTTTTCGCCTGCCCATCAACATTTTCTTGCAGCTATTACAAATGATACGGAACCGACTTCTTTTAGAGAAGCTATCCGTGATCCTAAATGGAAGAAAGCCATGGAAGAGGAAATTGATGCGTTAGAGGCAAACAATACTTGGTCTGTAGTGGATTTGCCACCGGATAAAACCGCTATTGGATCTATGTGGGTCTATAAAATAAAGAGAAATGCAGATGGGACAGTTGAGCGATACAAAGCAAGACTTGTAGTGTTTGGCAATCATCAACAAGAAGGGATTGATTTTGCTGAAACGTTTGCTCCTACAGTCAATATGGTGACGGTCCGAACATTTCTCACTATCGCTGCCATTAATAATTGGGAGTTGCACCAAATGGATGTTCAAAACGCCTTTCTTCATGGGGATTTGAGGGAGGAAGTTTATATGAGACTGCCACTTGGATTCGGTCATGGATTGCGTGGAAAAGTTTGTCGTCTTCATAAATCTTTGTATGGTCTTCGCCAGTCACCGCGTTGCTAGTATGCTAAACTTGCCACTGCTTTATGTGATTATGGTTTTTCACATAGTCCTTGTGATCATTCTTTATTTTTTTATCGTAAGGATGACGTGGTTATCAACATCATTGTTTATGTTGACGACTTGGTGATCGCTGGTAATAATAGTGTTGTTATTCAGGACTTTAAAAATTATCTCAATCAATGTTTTCGTATGAAAGACTTAGGTAAATTAAAGTATTTTTTGGGACTTGAGGTGGCACGAAATTCCAGTGGTATTTTTCTTTTTCAACGCAAGTACTCCCTCGATTTATTGACGGAAACAGGGCTCCTTGGCTCAAAACCGGCCCTTGTTCCAATGGAAGAAAAACACGAACTTGCGTTGAATGTCGAACCATTATTTCCTGAGCCCACGAAGTATCGTCGATTGGTAGGCAAGTTAATATATCTTACTCTTACTCGCCCTGAGATTACTTACTCGGTCCATATTCTTTCGCAATTTATGCAAGCACCATCTCAAGCACATTGGGATGCGGTTATACGAGTTATTCGTTATCTCAAAGGCAATCCGGGGCAAGGTATTTTATTGCGCGCTGACACCTCTATAGTTGTTGAGGCTTATTGTGACGCTGATTACGATAGCTGTCCTATCACTCGTCGCTCATTGTCCGCGTATTTTGTATTTCTTGGTGGTTCACCAATTTCTTGGAAAACTAAGAAGCAAGCTACTGTGTCTCGTTCATCTGCTGAATCTGAATACCGTGCAATGGCTTCCGCTACATGTGAAATACTTTGGTTAAAGGGTTTGCTTCGAAGTTTGGGTTTTGAGCACTCAAGGGCTGTCACGCTTCATTGTGACAACACGGCGGCTATACATATTTCTAATAATCCCGTTTTCCACGAGCGTACTAAACATATAGAAATTGACTGTCATTTTGTGCGTGACGAGATTGTACGAAGTACTATTGCGCCATCATATGTTACTACTTCCACTCAACTTGCGGATATACTCAAAAAGGCTCTCGGGCGTTTACAGTTTCACCGTTTGTTGGGCAAGTTGGGCATTGCTAATCCGTATGCTCCAACTTGAGGGGGGGTGTTAGCATAATATCTCCCGATATTTTGCAATCAGTTAAGGATATCGTTGTATATATTTTTATATAGTTCATATTGTATATGCCTAGAATAGGGGTTTTGGTTAGGATTTTTCCTAACTTATAGGAGCTGCATATTTGTATAAATTGGGTCATACGTTGAATGAAAACAAAAACACATTTCCACAAAAACTCTTTCTCTGTTCAATCCACAATAGAACGCCTTTAAATTTATTAGGGTAACCTTATCTAACATATAGTAAGTACTTTAATTTTTACATTTGTAGGAGTTACACGAAGCCATTATGGCTGAAATTAGGACTACTACGTCAACACCCAAACTCACAGATTCGACTGCGTCTCTACCCAAAATTCAAAAGGTAGTAATAATTTGAAAATAGATTGTGAGATTTTTTTTGGTATTTAAATTATATATGACGTCTCATGTAATGTGTATATATTATGGATGAATATGTCAACGGGTTTCTATTTAAATGCGACCGTTTTCAATAGATTTATTAACCACCGTTTTATTTTTAACCGTGATCGAATTTATAAATATTTTTTTTAAAACAATTATTTTAGCAGGTTCCAGCAGCTGCTGAAATGCTAATTTTTGCAGTAGCAGGTTCCGCTGAAATGCTACTGCAAAATAGCATTTTAGCAGTTGCGCATTGCAAAATTTCAATTCTGCAACATCAGAATATTACACAGATTGATCAATTCAACCCAGCATCAAAATATTATAAACAGAGTGACCAAAACTAAAAATCCAGCATCAAAATATTCAACCCAGCAACAAAATATTATAAAGAGAATATATACACACATTCATAATGAGCGAACTATTGACACTCCGGTAATGAAAAAAAACAAGTGGGTGAAAGAAAACAAGTGGCCCACTTATTTCTCATGTCGTCGAGGTCTTCCTTCGAATAGGTTGGGTCTTTGTTGTTGATTGTAGGTGGGAACTACAAATCAAAATATACTTAATCAAAATAGACAGAATAAGTGAAATATTATACGAATTAAACCCAAGTTACGTTTGAAATAGTTATTAAAACACACTAACCGGTGAGGGTATGTCGATATACTTTTGGGTGATAATCTCCCACATGGACCGACAACAGAAAAAGGCCCAGTCGTTGCTGCCTAGTTGTTGTATAGGAGACTATTAATCACATACAAATAAGCTAAATTAGATCAACCTCTCGCATAAACATAAATTAAATGATAGGAGTAATTATTAAGAATACACTTACTTTTATCCTGACAAAAGTTAGACTTGATGCTCCCATTATTTGAAACACCCTAATTCATAAATATATACAGGAAATTATAATTAGCATTTCGCTTAGTAATACTGATGGGACATTAAAAGGATCTTAGTCTTCAAAGGTCATACAATAACAATTGACATTATAATGTAAGGTTGTAAACTTACTCAGTCATCATCTTTACAAATTTATCAGTGGGAGAATGTCCGCAAGAGTCAATCCAGTACACTATGCCTTTTTTCACACCGATTACCGTTAGCAGCCAATGCTTGCTATGAAATATTGGAAATTGAACTGTTAGTTCATATACATGCATGTAAGCCTGTGTTAATAAATGAATAGAATCGTGATTCATTATAATAAACTACTATACATACTAATTCTCATTGTATTGGGCAAACCATAGGCTTTTGGGCATCATCATCCGTTCAACAATTTTTTCATTGTACTCTTCGTATGTGTATCCAAAGGACTTATGAGAGAACAATTCAGGTGACACGAAATCATAGTCATGAGAAACATAGTTCCTCTCAGCCATGTGTGTACACAGGTACCTATTACGTCAAATGGAACGAAGAACTTTATTTTCATTGATGATTTAAATAAACATCATTATTCGTAAAACCAAATGCCTAGTTTTAATTAAAAAACTTACTTAATCCAAATTCCAATGTGCATAACATCTAACTCGTCAAGGTCAATTAACTGACACAATGATTCCCCATCCATATAAATAATGAAACCGAAACCCATAACATCCTCTTCGATGTCAATCATGAGTACTTCCCCGACAGCTAGCTTCCTTTCAGCCAGCTGGTGCAAAGCTACGAACGTTGGAGTACTCAATTTTTGCATATAATCATCGGTCTGATATTTAGCTTTAAGAGGAACACCAACATTGGGTGTTCGTACAACTCCGGCCTACAATTTAGAAAAAAAAAATATATACATTACACGAGACGTCATATATAACTTAAATAACCAAAAAAAAAGGAAAAACTCACAATCTATATTTCAAATTATCACTACCTCTTGAATTTTGGGTGGAGAGGCAGTCGAATCAGTGACTTTGGGTGTTGACGTAGTAGTCCTAATTTCAGCCATAATGGCTTCGTGTAACTCCTGAAAATGTAAAAATCCAAATACTTACTATATGTTAGATAAGGTTACCCTAATAAAATTAAAGGCGTTCATTATATAAAATGCGTTCGCTTTAGCATAACTACCCCGAAGATGACAACAGTAATGAATTCTTCAGGCCATTGCACAATAGAACCCACGGCATCTTGCAAAAGCCAATTTTCACTACATGATACTATTAGAATACCATACTTCTCCAGATATAATTTTGTCACTTCCACTTCCCTCCATCCCTCACGGGGGGCAATGCCTTCAACCTCAACTCCCCTAGCAACAGCAGTTCTGCTCGATGCCACTATAGAGGTTTGGTAGTAAAGAACACAAGGCTTCTTGCAAACGACTTTCACATTTTTAATTAATTAGTATATATGCATGCACTATTTTAAATAATAAATTTAATTAATTAGTATATATACAGCAATTATAAACTAGTCGTAGTAGCTAATACCTCGTCAAAACTCGGAATTGAAGATGATAAGAACGTGTCTTCGGCTCCCACCTCCACGTCCTTCTCCCCTGCCTTCATGGCTTCCTCTTCATCTCCCCCATCTTGATCCTTTGCCATGTCTTTCTCACTTCGCATGACCGCTTTTTTCTTCTTATTCCCTGCTTCCTTTATAACTTGCCGAACCATAACCAACTCTTCTTCAGATGGCTTATCCCCCGTTTCCACCATTCTGAGTATCAACCTGGCCATTGTTTGTAGTTGTGTAGTAAAAATGAATATGATTAAAATAAGTAGTATAATTTCAGCATATATATATATATATATATATATATATATATATATATATATATATATATATATATATATATATATATATATATATATATATATATATAAATATATATATATATATATAAATTATGTTGAATAAAGTACAGTATTTAATTGCCCTATCATCACCACTCATTGTCTTTCGAGTATTTTTCCCAAAATACTTAGTGATACCAATATGCGTCGATATCCCTCTCACACGACTTGGATGCTCTGCTTTGCCGATTGCCCTAACAAGAATGTCATCGCGTCCTTCAGGCTTCCATTTTCCTTCCTGTACCTCCTTCTCACAGATTTTCTATATACACATAAAACCATTATGCAACTAAATTTTATTGAAACTCACAGTTATATAACCGACCACCAGTGGTAGGAGTGACACATTTATTCAAACTTACAATTTTCTCTTTGACGGCCTTATTGTAGACACCGAAATTTTATATTTTGGTAGATATTTATTAGATGGTATATTTATTATTTAGAGATAATTATCATTAAAGATTGTGATAATATCTTAGGATAATAGAGAATATTTCCGTCTTGCCCTATAAGCTAACTAGAACTATAAATACAGCTGTTGTGTTTAGGGTTTGGGGAGAGCACATGGATTAAGTCTCAAACGACCCCGTCTTCCTACTACCAAATTGTAGGTAGATGGAATAAGTCACAAAACGACCCCATCATCTCCCTACGGGATTAAGTCGATAAGACCCCCGTAGTACTATCAAAACCCTAAATCCCTTAGAGATGGAATCAAGAGAGTTACGGAAATTGTAACCCTTAATCTTTCATTAATAAAACTCTTGTTTTCCGTATTATCTTTGTGCCTCTTTATTTATTATTGCAGGTTCAATTTTTATGGTTCACAAATTGGCACGCTCGGTGGGACGATTTTTGCTCTTCATCTCCATCTTAAAGGATCAAATTTAGTAAAAGAGGTTCGAGACCAAGTTGCATTCGAGACCAAGTTGCAACCGACATCAAAGTCTCTACAACAAGTCTCGAGAGGGCATCTGTAGACACCGAAATTTTATATTTTGGTAGATATTTATTAGATGGTATATTTATTATTTAGAGATAATTATCATTAAAGATTGTGATAATATCTTAGGATAATAGAGAATATTTCCGTCTTGCCCTATAAGCTAACTAGAACTATAAATACAGCTGTTGTGTTTAGGGTTTGGGGAGAGCACATGGATTAAGTCTCAAACGACCCCGTCTTCCTACTACCAAATTGTAGGTAGATGGAATAAGTCACAAAACGACCCCATCATCTCCCTACGGGATTAAGTCGATAAGACCCCCGTAGTACTATCAAAACCCTAAATCCCTTAGAGATGGAATCAAGAGAGTTACGGAAATTGTAACCCTTAATCTTTCATTAATAAAACTCTTGTTTTCCGTATTATCTTTGTGCCTCTTTATTTATTATTGCAGGTTCAATTTTTATGGTTCACACTTATCATATGGAGTTTCTAACTTTCCATTCTTAGGAGTGTGACCGCCCACCCAAACGTCGTGACGATTGACAGTTCCAAGCTTCTTCTTAATCAATCTATAACCACCCCTGGAGCCATGAAATATGCTCTCTTTCTTTGAAATGTTCTCTTGGTTCTGCCTACTCATAGTCTTCATAAAATGAATTGTATCGAGTAACGTAAGCATATTTCATTACTTATTAAGTGATTACTAATAAAGTGATCCCAATGAGTCGCAGATAAATTACCTTAAACTTGTCTGACTACCTATAAGCAATAAAGTTAATCCAATCTTGCTGGCTGACAAACTTATACTTATTCTTTGGTGGTTTCTTGTTTATCTACCCGGTCTTCTTGTCGAACAAGTGGTTCTGAGCAACCTTTAACTTCCATGATCTGAAGGAATCGCCTGTCTTTCTTATAAGGTAACCATCATGTTCTTGGGGGACAGTGTAAGCTGTCTGCATATATGGTGAGTATATTTGGTTAGTTTCGGCTAATAGCACATATCGAATACTAAGATAATTTCATCTCACTGTATTTATTATTGTTTATACATATCTTTATTCTCCCTTATAGCTTTTCCTCCTTGTCTTGACTCAACTGATTGATACGCGGCAAACCGAGAGGCACATACTCTCTTACACAATAACCAATCCAAGTCGCGAACTTTGCAGCAAAATCACCATCTGGCAGCCCTGTTAATGGATCCCATATAAGTTTATTAGGTATCCCTCTTTTTATTGCTTATAGGGAAACCCTATGGGTCCTTCGCCTAGTATCCGATTCCAAATTATTCTCATCACCCAAATCTTCTTCGTTTGACCTTTTCCCATCATTTCTTTTCCGCTTTCCACCCATATCTAAACCAGAAATTAAGAAACTGCTAACTTTAAGCATTAAGTCGACATAGCAGGTGTTGTTTAACACACAATATACTTAAAATAATAGGTGTTGTTTAACACACAATAAACCTAAGATAATTAGGGGATAATATCACAACTAAGAAAATAAAGACATTAAGTTAATGAGACGAATGAGTAGGGTTTATTATTACTTCAGGTATGGCGATGACCGGGGGGGGGGGGGGGGACGGCGGCGGGGATGGCAACGACAGAGGCAATGGGAATGGCAACGGCATAGGCGACGACGACACGACGACTGCAAAGACGACGGCGACGGAGAATAGTAGTGGTTCTAGGGAAACTCGGTGTTCGAGGATTTTAAGTGGGCGAGGAGAAGATTTGCAAGTGTGTTGTTTAAATATTTTATTGAAACTAGTAAACACGGGTTAAGCGAAACCGTATTCTATATTTTGCAATATGACCATGGCTGATTATAAACCCGTAATTGTTGTCATTATATTACATCGGTTGGTGCCTAACCGTTGTCATTTATCTTTCATTGTGTCAAGTTTTTCCCGCAAAAAAAAAGCATCTTCCATATTTGGTAATCCGTATTAAGTTAGTACAAACTTCTTTCTTCAATTAAGCAACTAGGATAGCAAGTAGGGGAAAATCAAGAATAATGAGAAATACAAAGTATTAGCCACTGGCACACGGCTTAAAAAATACCGTATAGTCAAACAATTAATTATTTTTTAATATAATGAGTCGTATCGTCATATCTTACATTTATTTATTTATTTTTAATATATTGAGTCGTATGGTCAAACAATTAATAAACGGTGCACGTTGAAGTTAGAACGTCATGATTGACAACGGTTGTAGGTGAACCATTGTTAATGAAAAAAATTTACAACGGTTGTAGTTGTAGGCTAACCGTTGTTATTGAACCAATTTACAACAGTTGTAGCTGAACCGTTGTTGATGAACCAATTGACAACGGTTGCAGGTGAACCGTTGTTGATGAGTATTACGTAGCAGCAATCTGGATCTTGATTACTGACTGATCTATGGAGTTCCAAAAATGGAAGCAAATCAAACAAGCATAAATTAACACTTTCAAAATGATCATTTCCTTTAATTTTAAACCAAATACATTAGAGCAATTATCAGAAATAAAAAGATGTATAATAAGCCGGAACAACCCCGGTTAAGTGTAAAAAGCGGTTTTCAACCTGCCACCAATCACGTCACTCTGGTATACCGCTAACTTCCGGGTCATTGGCTTCATATTTTGCAATAACAGATTGAATATATGCAAGGACACGACTTGCATGTGGAGATATGGTTGGAAGAGTACAACTCAACATATCTCTGGCTGCAGCCAAGTTACGAGTACCAGGCCGACGAGGGTATGAAGATGATGATGATGATGATGAGGCTTTGTTAACAAGCCGGGCTGCTTCACGCCTCTTAATCCAATAATTTCGTTGATGTTTAAGGGATGCTTTGATTAATGGGTGTTGATCGGCGGGAAGCCCGGCGAGAACCTTCCCATCTTCTTCAATCGTTTGTGTAAGCCATTCTTCGTTGTTGATAAAATTAGAGTTCATTGCCATGTTTAAAATTTGTGTAATGGGGTTGAAATATTGTGATTTGATTAATGAATGTTAGTAAAGGATTCTTTAACATTTATAGTCACATTTATAAGTTTTTTCAAAACCGTTGGTAATTAATTTAATCAGCTAGTCTTGCTATAGACGGATATATCCGTCTATAATTAAAGACGGGTCAAATAGCTTGAAAGTGGTGACATTTTTGGCCCCCACCACCCCACTTGCTGCTTGTCCTATTAGGGATATGGTATTGTATTTGGGCCGTCTTTAGTTATAGACGGATATGTGCCGTCTATAATGAGATTTTGTGTTAATTTAATGTAAAAGTTGACTTATTAACAAATATTTTAAATTAAACCTACATAATTTGCAATAAATAATTAGACAATAAAATACACTATCACGCATATATTATTCAAGAAAAACACATACATAACAAGAAATTAAAAGACGCGCGGTTTTAAAACCATTAATTAGAATAATAATTATTATTATTAATTAACATAATCATCTTGCAATTCCCCTGCGATTGCGATAAATATTGGGAATTCAATATGTGGATTATTAAGAGACACTTGTTCTGCCTCCCATGAACGAGGCACAGTGTCAATATAGTGCCGATATGTTCTTAATAGATTAATGTCACAATCGGTTGCAATCCATAAATATTGCGCTTGTAACACATCATCCGTATAATAATTTTTCTTCCTAGCATCATGATCCTCGTATCTTGCCTGGAGTTTTCTCGCTTGACGAAAAGATTCCAGCTTCTTCCCAAAACCTTCAAACTCGATCATTGCGTAACCAAGAAAACCATAAACTTTAGTCCAAGCTGGGTGGACCTTTTTAACGTTCCTATAACCACCTTAACGAAGCATATCTCTCATCTAAGTAAAACTTCTCAAAAAAGTCTTACCATTGTTATCATATTTGATTGGAAGGTTGTGTATAATACACGTAATAGGATGGACATAGCGCGTATTTGATTGTGATTCGGCGGGTGTAGAAGACGACGACGACATAGTGGTCGAAGTGTAATATTTTTAATTAAATTATAGGCTATGATTAATTGAACGTTGAATTGGTGAATATGGTTAATTGATCACATTATAAGTGATATATTTGTAGGAAAATATGTATGCATTTGTGGATATAATAATGGACGGATAGTAAATAATGGTCAAACAAAACAATGCATGCAACGGTTCATTATTTATCATACATGCATCGGTTGAATATTTTACATTGAAAAAAGTATATAACCGTTATTTTTCACCCGTAAATGATAAATGACAACGGGAAAAGAGGAACCGTTATATCATAATAGCAAATGATAACGGTTGCAAGAAACCCGTAGCTATAACATAACAACGGGTACCAAAAACCGTTGCTAGTCTTAATTTCGTAACGGTTTTCGAAACTCCGTTTTCTTAAAATGGTAACGATTGTCTAACAACCGCTGATAAGGGTGATTATATAACGAGTTTATGGAAACCGTTAAACGTTTTTTATAACGGTTTGTTATACAGCCGTTGTCACATTATAATAAGAACGGTTTTCGACGGAAACCGTTATTCTTATTAGCGCGGTCTAAGTTTCCGCCAATATTTTGAAAACGGTAATCTAAGTTTCATTATTAAATACAATAAACCATTGTAATACGGTCCTTATTGATGGTCCGATTTGGCGTAGTGCATAAGAAATTTGTAAAGATGATAATTGAGTAAGTTTACAACCTTACATTATAATGTCATTTGTTATTGTATGACCTTTGAAGACTAGGCTCCTTTTAATGTCCCATCAATATTACTAAGCCAAATGCTAATTATAATTTCCTGTATATATTTATGAATGAGTGTGTTTCCAGCAATTGAAGCATTAAGTCCAACTATTGTCTGGATAAAAGTAAGTGTATTTTTAATCATTACTCCTATCATTTAATTTATGTTTATGCGAGAGGTTGTTCTAATTTAGCTTATTTGTATGTGATTTATATAATAGTCTCCTCTACAATCAGACGAGAAACAATGCGCCTTTTACTGTTGTCGGTCCATGTGGGAGATTATCACCTGAAAATATACTAGCATAGAGTCATCGGTTAGTGTGTTTTAATAACTATTTCAAACATAACTTGGTTTTAATTCTGTGTGATATTCTATTTATTCTGTCTATTTTGATTAAGTATATTTTTATTTGTAGTTCCCACTTTCAATCAACAACAAAGACCCAACCTATCCGTAGGAAGACATCGCCGACATGAGAAATAAGTGGGCCACTTATTTTCTTTCATTAACAGATGGTCAATAGTCCGCTCATTATGTATGTGTGTATATAGAGCCATGTGTATTTAGTTTTGGTCACCCTGTTTATAATATTTTGATGTTGGGTTGAATAAATCAATATGTGTAATATTCTGATGATGCAGGATTGAATTTTTGCAATGCGCGGCTGCTGAAATGCTATTTTGCAGTAGCATTTCAGCGGAACCTACTACTACAAAAATTAGCATTTCAGCAGCTGCTGGAACCTACTAAAACAATTTTTTTAAAAAAATATTAATAAAATTCGATTACGGTTAAAAATAAAACCGTGGTCAATAAATATATTGATAACGGTTGCATTTAAATAGAAACTCATTGACATATTCATCCATAATGCTACGGCCAAAAATATAATATAACGAAATAAAACCGTTGTTGAATTCATGACATTTAAAATGATTTAATAAGCATAAACCGTTGTCATATTTAATATTTTACAATGGTTTTGTTTCAGTAAAACCGTTTTCAGAGGTTTCCGTAGAGCATTCCAACTAATATTACCACGGTTTTAATATTATAGACAACGGTTTTTGAACCGTTCTTAATATTGTATTACGGTTATTTGAACCCATTATTTGCATTTTATAATGGTTCCGCCTTTTTAACAACCCTGGTCACATAATAACAATGGTCGATGTTATAACGGTTCTGTGTTTTGTATTACAACGATATATCACCTTATCTAACCATTATTGATCCTATTATTTGGCGTACTGAGGAGATGTGCACATTAATGATCTGGGTTCACTCGTTGTGTTGAGCGGGGCTTTAGGTGGCAAAGCTGTGGTCTACCACTGGTGGTGTGGGTTACCTGTTGCGATGGGAACTCGGTTACTCGTTGCGATTAAAGCCATTGGTTGCAATGGAGTTTGGAGACAGTGGAATTAGTATTGCTTTGCTCATTTTGGTGCTTATTGTATTTACTACCTTCTTATTACCATATACTGTTACTGACTTGTGTGATGTGTTTGTTGTGTTTCTTCTTGTTATCCGTGTCTACGGTGATCCATTTAATATTTCCGGCAAATGGTGAGCAGTGAGACTTTTCAGGTTATTAGTGGATCTTGTCTTTCTGTAGTTGCTGGGTTGGAGGGGTCGCGTGACATAGAGTTGGTTGTTAGACGATAGTAGTTCCACCAGTTGTATTTCTTATGTTGTATAGTTGAGTTGATCAACTTTTTGATTCCATTGTCTGTTTTAAAGAGCTTATTAAATGTTCTATTATGGTCTAATTGGTATACTCTTGGGCAACTGAGATGGTAACGCCCTTATGTATTAGGGAAGGTCTTATTAAGGCTCCTTGGTAGACGAGGGTGTTACAAATTGGTATCAGAGCGACGATTTTGGAACCTAAACCAATAAACCAAATGAGTGTAGGGTGTCAAATTTAAATGAACTTGGTGTATGTGTGTTGGGAGCCCTCTTATATCGGTTTTGGATGAGAAGGCACCGTCATCTCAAAATCCCGGCCCTAACATACTTAAGCCAGTAACTCCGCATAGGATAAAAGTGTGGGATTGTGTGTATGTTGATGAATGACAGGTAACCCATCTTGGTTTTTATGTTATATCTTAGCATGGAAGTTGGTACATATATGATACAGGGGAATGTTATGTGAAAGCATATGTGAATGCGCTTGCGTCGATCATAGAAGAAAAATTATAATTTATTCCGGGGGGGTGGGTGCAGGGTGGATTATTTCCAGAAAGGGGGGCGGCTCCTCCGTTGTGGCTACCTTTTCCTGTGTATCTATCTGAGGTGCCCCTCTCCTTCTAGTCGAGCTCTCCGGGCCTGCTCGGGTGTTTAAAGAAGACTCAATCAAAAAGGCTTTTTTCGAATAAGCCAATTCATTTGGGCCCCAAATACCCTTGCTTTTTTCCCAAAGCCGGTTAGAGTTGAGTTTTATGTATGATGGTTATGGTACAAGTATATGGATGTGTTTATACTATGTGCGAATTATCATGCGGTGTTGTTCCATGAGGTAACTGAGTGAGTATTTACATGCAGATGATATTGTTTGTATTCATTAAAGTTTGAATCGTATTGTATATACATGATATGATAGTTGGACGCATAGATTGTTTTGGAAGTACGATATCACTGTTAATGCAATCAAGTTAGGTTATGTGTAGTGGGTGGTAGAAATAGGACTTAATTGTGACGAGTTCTGAATTCGTTTTAGACTCCGAACAACGTTTCTTGTGTTGCAGGAGCGACAATGTTATTATAGAACGGTTTCATTCGACCCTTTTCGGGTACTCGACCGAGTACATAGGAGTACTCGAACAAGTACGCCTTACTCGACCCAGCACGAGGTATACTCGGCCGAGTGCCTAAAAGGCAATAGCTACTGCAATCTGCTAATTTGGAGCACTCGACCAAATACGCATGTGTACTCGAGTACACCATTTCAGCCGGTTTATCGAGTTTATTTCCGAAAGCTTATAAACCTATTATTGCTCAAAATTTTCGACATTTTTTCATTGTTATTCACTCAAACCCTCTTTAAACTCTCTCTCCCAACAAAACCTTGGTGATATTATGTTCATTGTCCCTTTGAGTTATCATCTTGTTCTTCTTTACACTCAATCAACTTCCAATTTCTAGGTAATGTATTTACAATGCTCCCTTTTAATTAATTGAAGGTTTAATGTTGTTCAAAATCTGAAATTTTGGTTTGAAATCCATAGAACCATATATTAGATGCTGTTAATTTAGTAGTATTTGCTTCAATGATGGTTTTGCATGTAGAAAAGATGATCTTTAAGCCCAATATTTGCTTACCTATACACCGAAATTTCGAGGGTTTGCCTCAAAGTTTTGATTTTGCCACTCAAATTCATCTTAGAATGCTCATAGGAATTTAATTGATGCTAGTATTACACTACTTAGTGTCCGTTTTACATATTTTGATCGGGAAATCCGTCTTAAACTTCGTCTTATAAGAGAGCAAAATCTGAAATATTTCCCTATGGTACTCATGTGAAATCCGAAAATCTTTGTTGAATTTTTATCCTTGCAGGATGCTGAAAGCCAAAGGACCCACCAAGAAGAGAACCCGTGCCAATGCCGCGACTGAGCAAGGGCAATCGAGCCAGGAACCGAGTGTTCCTCCGGTTGATCAATATCCAACGGTAATTTTTGCTGATTTTGACCAGCGTGCGGCTTTTGTTGCCCTGATGGAGCATACCATGAGACCTACCCGATGTGTAGACACTGGTATTTTGGAGGATTTGGGTATTAAGGGGAATGTACGCCACATGTTTGAGATTTTGGGATATGAGGGGTTGTACCGACTTCGCAAGAAGTCTTATCCTTTTATGACTTTGGAGTTTATAAGTTCGTATAAGTTTGATGCTACTGGAAAAACTGTTAGTTTCCGTCTTATCAACACTAGTTTTGGCTTAACCCTTGACCAATTTGTCAAACAAGTGAACTTGGGGACAGAAAAAGAGGTGTATCTGAGTGATGTAGAGACTGAGAGTGGGGCTCCTAGCTACCTTCCTTTGATTACGGGTTGACCTACACCTAGTGCGAGTGCCATGCTGATTAATGATGTGCAACATGTGTCTCTTCGTATATTTTTGAGGATGATGACTTGTCTTTTATATGGGCGGAGTGACGTAAGTAAGTTTAACACCCAAGAGGTAATGCTTTTAATGTCTTATCAACCCCACACAGGAGAGGCGTTTCTACTATAGTGCTCCCGGGGTAGTGTGTACTACTCTAGAGCTCATGGCCCGGTCCCGGACTCGCTATCTTAGTTACGGTGGTATAGTGACCCAATTAGCCCAGAGACTGACCCAGTTTGTGGCCCCTGCTGCTGACATTTCAACCTTGTTTGAGAAAGTGCCTACCATAGACAAAGATTATTTGTTTCACACTAAGTGCCTGAGGGAGTTAGATGATAGGACCTTGGCATGGAGGGTGAGGGGGGCTAGGTGGATGAGTTACCTGATGAGGAGAACCTACCGGTGACTAACCACTTGCACGAGTTTGACATAGACAGTGGGGAGCCCGAGCTTCCACCGCAGACTTACCTCATTCTTGATAAGATCCTTCAGAACATGCCCGATCCGGTGTTGGTTCCTCGTCGTCAGAAAGCCGTCCAGCCTCCTCGCGAGATTCGTGGAGCGAGGGTGGCTAGGGAGGTTGCGACCGAGGCACCTTATGTTTCTTAGGGCTATTCTCCATACCAGTACCCGTCTTATCCTACGGTTCATGACCCTAGGATGCAGGTTAGTGAGCTCACCGAGAGGTTATCCCTCACCCTCGTTTTGAGGAAGATGCATGAGATGGCGCATTTCCTGAATGTGGGGACCGGGTGTGCTCAGCCGTTTTGGTGGAGGGGAGTTGGGGATGACAATGGAGTCTTCCACGGCTATGGTGTGGATTGAGCTACTTGGGGAGCCTCGACTAGCTATGGGTATGGTTGTCTTGCAGGTCCGTGGGGAGCTAATTATGGTAGTCAGCTTGGTGCGGAGGGGAGATGGATTGGTGGTGACACCACTGGTGGAACGGATCATGAAGCAGGGACGTCAGGTGGAGGCGGTGACGATGACATGGATGAGGATGTGGGCACGGACCCTCGAGATTGACTTTTATCGTGGTCTTGTATTAGTTGTTGGACTTGTTTTGGATTTGGTTTCCTTTTTAACATTTGAACTTCTTTCGTGTGTAATTCGGCCATAAGGCCAAAAATTTAGTTCATCATAGACTATACTATGCTTGGGAACACGGTTTCTGTGTTATTCGGTGGCTTAGAACAGATGTTTGCAGGTGGCTTGGATTAGTCGTAGTGGCAAATTGATGAAATTATATTCTGCCTCCAAGGTACGCAACCGAGCACAAGCAAGCACTCGACCGAGTACCATGTACTCGACCGAGTGCCCGCTACTACTCGACCAAGTACTCTGGAATGGGATCATTACTTGTTTTCCATGAGTTATCATAAAATTCCGTCGTAATTTAAATGGTCCCAAGATGTGGTGTTTCCTTGTGTTGTTTAATATGCTCACGCGTGAGACTGAGGTGGTTTGATGTTATCGTTTGTGATGGATAATAATACGGTTGGGAACTTGAGCCGGATTTAGAATACGAATCGGTGGAAGTCTACATGGTGATAATGTGGTACTGTTTTATGCGTCCTGATTTGGTTATATACCATTGCATGAATTTATTATTGTCGTCATGTTCATTGCATTCATACACTAAGGATAGTTGCATCGGGTAATGTTCGTGTGTAGTTATATGTGACCATGAGGTGTTATATTTGCTTATGAGTACATGTCTAAATTAACGTATTGAGAGTGAACTTCGGGGACGAAGTTCCTTTTAAGAGGGGTAGATAACATCACGACAATAAAATCTCTTTTAAGCTGGAAATTTTACAAGAGTTTACCAATTTGGTTTTACTAATTATTTTAGTTAAGAGCATGGTTGTAATATATGGGAAGTGATGTTAATAGTAGAGTTGCATTGGTGATGGCATGATGGCGTTCATTTGGTACGGTGGTTGCAAATTTGGCACGATAGTGACATCATGGTATACATGTTGTTGCGATTTTATGATTTGCGTTGAGTATTACGTGTTCCTCGGGTTACCTTTGTCACGTTGTTGTTTGCGTATGGGAGGAAATTCAGGGACGAAGTTCCTTTTAAGGGGAGAGACTGTAATACCCGCCTTGTTTAGGACCCGTTGACCGACCCTTGACTTCGTAGAACCCTGGTTGGGAGATGGAGAGGGAGTTATATTGTTTGGGTGATTGGATACTCGACCTAGTAAGGGTCACTCGGCCAAGTGTCTATGGCACTGATGTGTCTAATTTATATATTAATTTACTCCCTATTTTAGCTCGGTTTTATTTGATTATCGCACTTTTATTAGTGTATTTGTGAGCTAATTCCGTGTTCTAGGTGTTTTGCTTGTATTCATTGCATTTTGTAGGAAATGAAGCATTCGGTAGCTTTTTCCCGTCAAATTAGCAAGCACCAAAGTTCACGAGGCTAAAAGAAACAAGACTTGACCATACAGAGGCGTTTTGGGAAATCCGGAGCATGAAGAAACCAACTTTGGTTGGTGGACAAGTAAACAAATGAAGCCCAAAATGAAGATTTAAGAGCAAGCTTGGGATTCCCATTTTGCATTTACACGAGGGAATTAAGAACAGTTAAGATGGGTCCTAGGATTCCTTGGGCTAATTAATCAAGAATTAAAGAAGAAAAATCAGATGCTCACGACCCCAATCGGGGTGGGGTGTCCCCGATCGGGGTGACCCCTCTTTATGTCAATTACGTTTCAACCCCTTATTCCTATATAAGGTTGAATCCGTCATTTAGGATATACTTTTACACACTTCATTCGCTTTATTTTCAGTTTTTAGAATAATCTTTAGAATTCCTTTTAGCATTTCCTTATTGTTCTAAACAAATTCTTTTAGCATATCCAAGTTATAATACAAGTCTCTTTACAAGTTATTCAGTATTTTTTGTATTCTTCATATCCAAGTTCCATTTCTATTGTTACGGTAATTTAATTTCTATTATTATTTTGTTAATTTATATGTCACTTTTGTTGTTACATTGTTATCATTATCATCATTTTTATTATATCATATGTTATTAGCTTAATTTTTAATATGTGTGAGTAGTTTATTAGTCTAGGGATTAGGGGAGCCATGCATAAATAGTTTTTGTAATTATCGAATTAGAATGTTATAATACCGATTAATAGTTTCTACCACATGCTTGTATTATTTTTTTAGTCTTTGATTATTGATCACAATCTTAGATTAAAATTGTTAATTCACTTTTAAAAGTCGAGAGACATGAAATTGAATTAGACTAAGCATGTTTTAGTAGACCGATCTAGTAATAGTGAGAGCTCGCTAGAACCTGTTCTATGGTTGACAATAAGGCCGAGAGGTGGTTGTCATTAGAACTAAACAATTATCGTTATTAAGAATTCCTAGTTTGACATGAACTATTGCATATTTGCATGTGTGGCCCGATTCCCCTAGACTCTTTTATTATTATTGACTTTACATTATTTTATCTCAAGTTTCACCAATCAAACCAAACACACAAAACGTAACAGACCTTGATAAAATTCGCTCCATGACAATTTGTTTAGCAACTCCTGTCTCCTTGTGTTCGATCCCTATTACTTTACTACATTCATTTGTTAGCCAAGTATAGGGTATCTTTGTTAGTTGTGCGACAGCCTATCAAATTTTAGTACCGTTTCCGGGGAGCACGGTTTTGTTTGCTATTAGTTGTTGAATTTTATCTTGTTTTGTTTTGTCCCAAGGAACACTTGTTCCTTGGGACCGTTCTCATGGTTTCTTTGTAGTTTTAGTGCCTATTTTGTAGGTAATGAAGCTATCTCAAGGGGATCTGCTTAGCCTTCTGTAATGGTTGTATTCCCTTTCTTGCAGCAACAAAACCAACCCTTTCATGACTTTCTTTCCCAATTTGAAGAATATGTCGGCCGTATTGCTTATTTTGGATGTATTTACAGTGAATATGAATTGGGTCAGGTCGTGCTTGAAGGTATGGATTCTGAGTCCCGTGATTTGGCTCTTTACATGAGTTGTGGGAGTCCTTACTATAAGAGTGGGGAGGAGCTTTGGGTTTTGGTTCATGGCTGCCCAATGTCAGGAGGTAGCTAGCCAACAAGCTTTATGGCGCATCGAAGAGGACCTCAAAGTCGTTCAGGCTCATTTGGACCAACTTTCTCAAAAGAAACCTAGACCACGTGAGCCTATTTTTTCTCCTTTTGTTATTCCGCCTTCCCATTATGAGTCTATTGCCCCTAATGATTTTGAATTATTGGATGATGATGATGATGATGGTCCGACTTTTTCTTTTAAAAGTCCCCCTAGTGTCATTCCAATTGACCCTTTAGAGACTCATGTTAAAGACAATGACCTTGTAGTAGATGACACACTAGCCATGGACGATCTTGAGGCCCATCGTAGTGAAAAGGATGAGGTTTTGTCGGAGCCTTTAGACACCTTTTAAAATCCTTTCACGGAGGGTATAGTTGATCCATTTCAGGATGATGTAGGACTTAGTAATACTAATTTAGAGGTTAAGTGGGATGAACCCCCTATTTTTTATGAGTCCCAACTCCTTGATTTTTCATGCCACCAATTTGAGCCCATTCATGATGACATTTTGAGCACTAACGGTTTGTTTCATGGTCTTAAGCTTATTGCTCCATCTCTTGCTGACGAGTGGAGTAGTACGGTGGTTCTCTTTGAAGTCTGTTATGCACACCTTGATAAGATATATCATTCCTTATCCTTGATATTTCATGCTTACATTTGCTTTTGTATTGCTCATACGCAGGTATATGATAGACTCTTACGGGCCTTGACTTGCTTTTCAAAGATGAAGATGGTCGTGTCACTTGAGGAAAAACAAGTCTAGCAAGACTTTTAAATTGCGCTCCTCGGGAGGCAACCCATGTTTAGTTGGTTTTGATGCAATTTAGTGTTTTCGGACAATTTGTTTATGTTGGTTTTTGGACAATTTCAATTTGGTTGTAATAGTTAAGACAATAAGACAATTAGTGTGTTTAGAATTGTAGTAGCTTGCCCTTTGCAGGTACTTTTGCTACTTTGATTGGACTTTGCCCCCGTTTTCAAGCTAGCTTGGGGGAGCTTCTACGCGGTTGTATGCTTTCTTTCCCTTCTTTATTTCCACATGTGTCATCCCCATCTCCCCTTGTTGGTTTTATTTGTCCTTCTATTTGTTTTTTTGCGCTTAAACCCGTTTTACACATTGAGGACAATGTGTTGTTCTAGCTTAGAGGAGGGATTTATTGGTCTTGTTTATTGCTTTCATATATTTGGAAAATCCAAAAAATTTGAAAAATTTGAAAATTTCATAAAAAGTTTCATGTTGTGTCCACCCATTTGTCCTTTGCATAATATCATTCCTCCTTGCATTTCCCTTATTGTAGCTTTCTAAGCTAGTGAATCACGCTTTTGACGGGTTTTTCCTACTTGAGGATGTCTTGACATAGTGGGTGATGGATGGATTTTGGACAAATTAGACTTGATCTTGACATTGGTAAGCTACATATTTGGTAAGGTAGAACCTCCAATGGTCAGTGCATCTATACCCGGTGTCATCTAGGTGTGTGTAGTTTCTCCTCTTGGTGTGCGTTACATTTATACGAACAAGTATGGTTTTTGTTCCATTTTGTATGAGCTTTGCTATCATGATTGCATTTAGAAGCCATTCACTTGTATGCTTACATATATTGCCCAAAAATTACCCTCTTCCCTAGCAACATATAACTTTGCCTACCTTTGTTGAGCTAGTGACTTACTACTTGTGTTGGGGTGCTCTCTTATTTGGGAGATGGTTATTTGTTACTATTGTAAACATTATTGTTACGGGATTGCTGATTCCCGTATCTTGGTGAATGTTGGATGTTGGATGGAAATTAAAAAAGAAAATAAAAGAAATTGGAAAAGAGTTGAAAAAAAAAAGATGAAAAGAATGAAATGAGAGAAAAAAGAAAAGAAAGAAGTTTGAAATAAAAATGAAAAAATGATGAAAAAGAAGAGAAAAAGATGTGAGTTACTTTCATGTTTTATAAAGAATTGTTTTGGGAAGTTTACTAGTGATTTCTAATGAAAAAAAATGAGTCATTATGCTGCTTTTGACTCTAGTTCTTGTTGCTTGGGAATGTTATGGTTTGGAATGAGCATCCTTGCACTTTTGGTTAATTGCTAGCTTGACATTAGCTGCACATGACCAAAAACATTTGTCCACCTTCTTACCTATTTCCCTAGCCTTCTTCTTTTTCTTCTTGGCTTCTTTTCTTGTGCATATTTGATCATGATTAGCATTATCTTGTTAATTTTGGAATGTCTACCATGCTAGATTGCGGGCGCATTCTCTTGAGTCATAGATAGAAGAGTGTCATTCACATAAAATTGGCTTATTCATTTTATGAGTGTAAGTGCTTCCCGTTAGGAGTCCGATGTCAATAAGATCATGTAAGAGTTGAAATGTCCATGTGAAGTCCTTTATGCTATACGCCTTGTGTAAATCTCATCCATGTATTGTATTTTCCCTATGCCCATGTTGTTTTGGGATTATGATTCATTGTGCTTGTTAGCTTATATTGGGATTTGCAATTGATGAGGTGTAGTGACTCGTTTCCCTTGTCTTGGTTTTATATGCTTGCTTTAGGACAAGTAAGGGTTTAGCTTGGGAGAGTTTTATGTGTCTAATTAATTATATATGATTTTACTCCCTATTTTAGCTCGATTTTATTTGATTATCGCACTTTTGTTAGTGTATTTGTGAGCTAATTCCATGTTCTAGGCGTTTTGCTTGTATTCATTGAAATTTGTAGGAAATGAAGATTCGATAGCTTTTTCCCGTCAAGTTAGCATGCAAAAGAGTTCACGAGGCTAAAAGAAACAAGACTTGACCATGGAGGGGCGTTTTGGGAAATCCCGAGCATGAAAATCCCGAGCATGAAGAAACCAACTTTGGTTGGTGGACAAGTAAACATATGAAGCCCAAAATGAAGATTAAAGAGCAAGCTTGGTATTCCCCTTTTGCATTTAGACGAGGGAATTAAGATTAGAAGAGTTAAGACGGGTCCTACGATTCCTTTGGCTAATTAATCAAGAATTAAAGAAGAAAAGTCAGATGCTCACGACCTCAATCGGGGTGGGGTGTCCCCGATCGGGGTGACCCTTCTTTATGGCATTTACGTTTCAAATCCTTATTCCTATATAAGGGGTGTTGAATCCGTCATTCAGGATATACTTTTACACACTTCATACGCTTTATTTTCAGTTTTCAGAATAATCTTTAGAATTTCTTTTAGCATTTCCTTATTGTTCTAAACAAATTCTTTTAGCATGTCCAATTTATAATAGAATTCTCTTTGCAAGTTATTCGGTTTTATTTGTGTTCTTCATATCCAAGTTACATTTCCATTGTTACGGTAATTTATTTTCTAGTATTGTTTCGTTAATTTATATGTCATTTTTGTTGTTACATTGTTATCATTATCATCGCGTTTATTATATCATATGTTATTAGCTTAGTTTAATTTTTAATATGTGTGAGTTGTTCATTAATCTAGGGATTAGGGGAGCCATTCATAAATAGTTTTTGTAATTATCGAATTAGGATGCTATAATACTGATTAATAGTTTCTATCACATGCTTGTATTATTTTGTTAGTCTTTGATTATTGATCAAAATCTTAGACTAAATTTGTTAATTCACTTTTAAAAGTCGAGAGGCACGAAATTGAATTAGACTAAGCTTGTTTTAGTAGATCGATCTAGTAATAGCGAGAGCTCGCTAGAACACGTTCTGTAGTTGACAATAAAGGCGAGAGGTGGTTGTAATTAGACCTTAACAATTATCGTTATTAAGAATTTCTAGTTTGACATGAACTATTGCATATTTTCATGTGTAGCCCGATTCCCCTAGACTCTTTTATTATTATTGACTTTACATTATTTTATCTCAAGTTTCACCAATCAAATCAAACACAGAAATCGTAACCGACCTTGATAAAATTCGCTCAATGATAACTTGTTTAGCAACTCCCGTCTCCTTGTGTTCGACCCCTATTACTTTACTACATTCACTTGTTAGCCAAGTTTAGGGTATCTTTATTAGGTGTGCGATAGCCTATCAGGCACTCGACCGAGTGAAGTGTACTCGGTCGAGTATGACCTATACTCGACCGAGTGCTCATCTGATAGCATGTTATAATGTTACGCGGAGATGACATTTCGGAACATTTTTCATAAATCATTTTATCATTTCTAAACCTAACTCTCTCTACCCCGATCATGACCTTACCATGAAACACAATCCGGGGAGTGACGTTGGTTATGCGCGAAGTCTTGATCGGGCCGTTGTCGCCGTCGACATCCAGTTGTCTTCAAGGTAAGTTTGTGAATATTTGTTAATCGTTTAGTCAATCCTAATAGTATAGTAATAGGGTATCATCGTTGATTGTAGGAAATGATGTGGATTCTTGTTAGGCTTGATGTGACTAATCTGATTGATATGGAGTGGCGAAAAGGTAGGGTTTCCCTACTCAGTTTCAGTTTGTTGTATTTACTACCTTCTTATTACCTTATACTGTTACTGACTTGTGTGGTGTGGTTGTTGTGTTTCTTCTTGTTATTTGTGTCTGCGGTGATTCATTTGATATTGCAAGCTAATGGTGAGCAGTGAGACTTTTGAGGTTATGAGTGGATGATGTCTTGGCGTAGCTGCTTGGTTGGAGGGTTCGCGTGACATATAGTTAGTTGTTAGACGATAGTAGTTCCACCAGTTGTATTTTCTTATGTTGTATAGTTGAGTTGATCACCTTTTTGGTTCCGCTGTATGTTGTAAAGAGCTTATTAAATGTTATTTTATGGTCTAATTGATATATTTACCTCGGGCAACCGAGATGGTAACGCCCTTATTTACTAGAGAAGGTTTGGTTAAGGCTCCTTGGTAGATGAGGGTGTTACATAGAATGTAACAATGCCGAGTAAAATCAAGTTATATGATTATATACGTAGTACCTGCTTAGTTTAAGTTGAGTTATAATGATAATTGAATTAAGTTATGTATGCTAAATAGTTGAGTTGTATTTATAATGGGTAGAATGACAATGACAAACTTGTATTAGAGTGTTATTTGGTGTAGTATGCGCGATATTCGGGACGTAGTTCATTTTAGGGGGGTAAGACTGTAATACCCTGTAATTTATAAACCTATTCAGCTACGTTGGCATGTGTATAATTTTAGGTGTCTTCGTCTAATGAGTGTCGATAGACAGGCAGATAAAACGGGTTCTATTATTCCCTAAACTAATTCTATTTGCTTAAACCTATAAATACCCATAACCCTAAATACTTTTGCAAACATTCAAACACACATCAACTGCCAAGGAAAAGGGAGAGAGACCCAGAGAGAATAGAAGGAAACGAAGGCACGCATCGTTCTTATTTTTGTCTTGCAAACTCTTTCTTCATTGTAAGTTGCTAAGATTCATTACATCTAATAGTTATTGTTGTTGTCTTTGACCGTATAACAGCAAGGGACCATACCGTAACCCTATTGTTGTGACTTGGCCGAATAAATTGTGGTTTATGGGGGTTGTTAGCATATCATGTTTATCACTTGGTTACGCTTTGCTGCCGGAGTATCGCTCTCAACTGTTTAGGAATCTGATTGAGATAGTTATGGGGGCGAGTTAGATGGAACCGTGACATAGGGCAACAGTTACATTGATCGTTGTTTCCATAATAGCATTGTATTGTAGTGTTGATTATACGTTATTGTATAAATTGGGCGGTGGATTCGTAGAGGAGCGGTTATAGTTCCTTGCTTGTTCATTGTTGCTCAGCCATCACTAAAAGATAGGGATACCCTAGTCAACTATACTATGTCTAACGAGCATGTCTATGTATGTCTGTCGATAGACAGACAATATAAGTGTCGAACGACACACCTGTAGGTAATTAGATGGCTATTGTGCGTTTGTTCTTATACTTCGTATTACATTTGTGTCTATATATTGTTGTTACTATAATGTTGAGGCGTGGTGATTGGGAGATGCGCCAGTGTGTATTGAGGCACGGTGTTAAGGGAGTTATGCCAACGTGTGATGAGATCGTATGATGTTAAAGGAGTTGTACCTTATTATGATGAGCATGGTGTCAAGGGAGTTGTGCTATGTTTTGGTATGTGCACGGTGTTAAGGGAGTTGTGCCATACTTGCTGACAGGGGTGACTGTTGGCCCGTATGAGACGGGAGACCGGGCACTCAATCTTGTTGAGTTTATTATCCTTATGGACGGCCGCTACTATTTATTTATAATATTGTATATTTGACGAAATTAACAATAAAAAGGTTATAAAACAATTTTATGCAAGACTATACGAATTATTTACGTGAGTAGATTAACTAAGTTAGATTACTTACAAATTATACAAACAAACAAATTAGATTATGACAATAGCAAAATAAGAAGTAAAATATGACATCCTGAGGCCTAAATGGATACGGCGTTTCGACATTTAGCTTACTTAAACCGACTTTAGGGCGTCTTTATGCTCAAAATAAGATGTATGAATAGAATGGTATTTTGTATGGAAGGTAGTATTTTGTGAGAGGTATAGTATTTTTCTGGTAAGGTAGTATTTTTCCCGTGAATTTTCTGTGTGACATTTCTATGTCTTGAATAAGGATGTAAAGGGGAGTATTTATACTAGCTAGCACGAGAGTGTGTGACAAAATCTCGAACTTCTACAAGATAGAACTAAAGCTTCTAAAATTCTATCTTATTCCCACCGTACAACTTGCAAATCTAGGTATGCCATGTTTCCGAGTCCTTGTACGCACACAATACTTGTCCCAATAGGTCTTGGTATAGACGGGTGAGGCGAACAGACGGGTAAAGGCCTCTAATAAAATGGGTAGGAGGACAAGGTGGGGCATCCCCTATGTGCTTCCCACTTTATGGTAAATGGGTATTTTATGAGGGGAAATGGTATCCGTCTATATGTATAGACGGATAGTGTCCGTCTATAATGAGAATTTGTGTACTTGTACGAACACACTTATTTGTTTATCTTATGTCTGTCTTTGTATATCTCTTTGTCTCGTTTGAGCTCCACTAATCTTCTTTGTCCAACGTAAACTCCAATTCTTTTTCTTATTTCTTTATTTCATACTGGCACATTGATTTTTTAATTTTACCAACACACACCTCCTCTTTGCATTTAATAGGAATATCGAATTTCTAATTGGCACCGTACACCCAAATCAACAGTAACTCCTGTGCATTATCATTCCTTAACCCCCTTGAATAATAAGTCATAATTTATCTTGTCTTCCTATAGCACCTTAATTTTGTAATTATGCTCAACATATACTTCCGCCTTATGCTAATAAAGATCAACTCGTGATTCTTGGACCATCTTTCTGAACGGAAATATCGTAAATCTGATAAAAGTAAATAGTGTCACAAATTTATAAAGTGGGTTGCTTTATTTATCTATTAGACCCGAGCAAATGTGATTTAACTTTGGCCTGATAAAATGTACCATTTCCCTTTTACGGTTTCGTTCTGTTAATATGCTAACTGAAAAATTATTTTTAAGGTATTATTATTACTAGTTTTAAACCCGTGTAAAATTGCACGGGTATGTATTTGGGTCGGAATGAATGTTTTTTGATGAATTTTTTTTTTTTTTTGCATTCTCATTTGTAATTATGTACTTTTATTATTAATTATGTAATTCATTCCGATTATATGTAATTAATTTATTCATTCCGATTTTATATAATTATTTCATAAAATTATCTCTAAGCCAGATATTGTAGCATTTTTGTATTGACAGAACATTTTTAAGAAATAAATTCTTTTGCACACTAGTGGGACCCACCAAAAATTGAATTTCCAAAAAAAAAATGTTGTATATATATGACGTGGCTCTCTCTCCATTCAGTAAATGCTCCTGAATTAATAAAGATAGGATAATTGAATAAATGGGTTGTGAACAGGGCCGTCTCGGGGATTCGAGGGGCCCTGTACAAAAGCAAAAGATGAGGCCCTACTAATATATTATTATAAAAAAGAACTGTAAGTAAGTGATTATTTTTTTTCCTTTTTTTAATTATTTCACCCGATCTTCCACTAAATCGTATATTCGATCTTTAAATGGACATAAATATGACGGTGTAAGTGTAAGATAGAAAATTTTGCTTATAATACATAAGCAATAATTACAAATGTCAGTAGTAAAAATATTAAACATCAAAATATATTTACAAAAATATATTTGCTAAAAAATTTTAAAAATTATACCATTAAATTCCTTATGAAAAACTCTTTCATATGAGTATACATATCACTATATTTAAGCATATAATTTCAGAGATATTGAAGAGAGAAGTGTGTGTCTCGAAATGTAAGAAAGTCATATATGGAAAAATAGAGGAAGTAACAATTATATAATGAACTAGTTTTAACCCGTGCAAAAATTGCACGGTTTTTCTTATTAAACAATTGATATCATCATAATTTTACAAAATAGATAAATATTCAAATTTAAATACATAAAATTATAATCTAAAAATACCAATTACGTACATGCAATTAATGTAAAGATATAAGGGAAAATGCACGCGGTGCCCTTGAACTTTCGATTTTTGCCCGAAATACCCAATTTTTTGTTCCGGAAAACTTAAAGAGGCTATAACCCGTGTTTACGAGCTCAGAAAGTGACGATTTTTTTTTCAAATTGATTATCTTTTCGAGAACTACGACTTGAAAAAAAAAATTGTCGCGTTTGGAATTCCTGACAAAGAGAGATGGTCACTCAAAGTTTGTTCGGTAAATAAAACTTTGACGTACAAAAACTCCTAGCTACGGGATCCAAATACGACAATTTTTTTTTTTCAAATCGTAGTTCTCGGAAAGATAATCGATTTGAAAAAAAAAAATTATCACTTTCTGAACTCGTAGACACGGGTTATAGCCTCTTTAAGTTTTCCGGAACAAAAAATTGGGTATTTCGGGCAAAAATCGAAAGTTCAAGGGCACCGCGTGCATTTTCCCAAGATATAATGTATGTGAAGAAGCTAATAACATTATAAATTTTGGAAATTTTTGTTATAAACTACGTCAGATATTATAAACTTTTGTCCCTTTTACCTACATAAGATGATATTGACCCGTTTTACACTTAGACGAATAAATTTTAAAGAAAACCAAACAGCTACTAAAAACTCGTGTTATAAGTTCTTATTTAAGATAACCTTATTCAAAAACTTATAGGAAATAATGGGCTAAATAATTCGAAAATGCACATAAAATATCTTTTATCAATTTTTAAATTCATAGAACGTCTTTTTTTCTTGGTACTCATAGAACGTCTTTGATAACACAACCTCTCTATTTTGAACTAAAGACTAAAACCCCAGGTCAATATCCCAACACTATAACCCATTAATCTTACCGTGCCGCTTTGACTTCCATTTTATATCTTCAAAATCATAATAAGAAAATCATATAGACAAACTTACATCAATAAGAAACTAAAAACCAGTCCTTAAATAAATACCTCAACTCAATATTTCGAGAGGATGACATTTACAAATTAAAATTAATTATGAAGATCGAGCTTTTAGTATCTTCAACTACTGATTTTTTAATCGTTACTTCTCCTTTTCATTGCATGCAATATTTTTATACGCTAAATTATTTTTTCGCTAATTTCAGTTATTTTTCTAATTTTTTATGGTTATTTATAATTGTTTATTTTTTTCTACTATTTTTTAGTTCAAATAGCATATGCATAATTTTTAACTGAAGCTCCAATATTCAAAGATATATGACCATCTTGTTGTTTATTTTTACCCTTTTTTAATTATGATTCTACTAAAAAAAATCTATAGAACTTAAAATATTCTCTAAATATTCTAGATTTTTTTTTGTATATTACAATTTTTAAATAAGAACTATACTCGATAATATCTTTTTGGTTTTTTACTCCATACTCTAGTAATCTAGTTCAATTTTATTTATGTATTTTTACATTATGATTATATATGAATATTTACTTCCATTTTTGTATTTTTTGGTTTAATTACTTTTTGGACTTATAATTTTTTTTGAAAACAGACCGATAGTTATTTATAACTATATTCAATTTGTAATTTTTTATGTTCAGATTGTAGTTGTAAATAACTCCATATAATGCATATATTAATATATGGTTAACTTCATTTTTTTATGCACCGTAGAAATTGTTAATTGTTGAAGCTTTGAGAAAGAAATAAAGGCTTCCTACAAATAAGGATACCACGATGTGAAGGAGAAACAAATGAATTTTCTTTTCCTAAAATCAAGCAACCATTAAGAAGCCTATAAATGCTTCAACTTTTATAGATAGAGGATTGGAGAAAAGATAAATGAACATGTGTTTACACACAATTCACACTCGTGATCCATTAGATTCATCAAAAAATCGTTTGAAAAGAGTTTTCATCTTAAATTTGATTAGCAAGTCCCTAAACCTTTAAAAGGGCACATGGAAATACGGTCCTGATTGAAGAGGTAATTAGTATTTTTGGGAATATGTAAAAAATTAAGAATACTCATTAAACTGATTAAAAAAGGAATACTCACTCATTGAATGAAATTGAAAGTTCACATGCTCCGTATAAGATAACGCGCATGCTTTGTATTGGGCCAAAATTTTGTTGAACTTTCACATCTACACAGCAAATGCAACATGCTTAGTATTGCAGTAACTCTCCTATAGGACCGTCCTATAGCATAGGACGGGCCCAATAGAAGAAATTAGCCCAGCAAATGAAGTTATTAAACCAAACATAAAATA
This sequence comes from Silene latifolia, assembly GCF_048544455.1. Lineage (NCBI taxonomy): Eukaryota > Viridiplantae > Streptophyta > Magnoliopsida > Caryophyllales > Caryophyllaceae > Silene > Silene latifolia. The sequence continues at coordinate 437,315,582 of NC_133538.1, read as the reverse complement.
GAAAGCTCATAATTCTCCTCAACACCCAACCAGTCAACCACAACGGCGGTTACACCACTCTCAAACTCCGTCTCCTCCATCCGCCAATTCGTCACCAACTGAACTCCATCCGACCTCCCCAACCACCTCAGCGGCCAGCCGACCATCAACCCTTGCAGCACTACGCCTCGATTATTCGGTTTTGAATTTACCAATTTCTACCTCCTTCATTCGTCTATCGACAGCCACAGTGACGTCGACGGCCGCAAACAAGCAGGTTTGATTTTATCTTAGAAAAACCAGATTTAAGATAAAAAATTAGAAATAAAACTTTTGATGATCAACTAATCATTTTAACTTGAATTTCTGTGTTTTTATTTTGATAACTTTGAATTATAAATTGAAAACTAAACCTTTATTTTTCTCCGATCTGCTAGTAATTTTGTAAAAGGATGTTTAGTTTGATAAGTGATGGTTTTAACTTCAAAAAGGACAAATTTAATTTGATAAATTTATACACCGTAAGATTTCCTATCCTTCTTTATTTTTTAAAACAAGGTTTTTAGTTTAATAACCCATACCTTTAATTTGAGAACCAAATGTTTTGAGAGTTTTGCTTTGTTTTTGCAAGTTAGGATTTTAATTAAAAGAAAATTAGTTTTATAATTTAGTGCTTTAAGTATTACTCACAGCTTTGGGATTTATATCTATTGGGCGAAAATGCGTGGAATAAGATCATGTCGTAGCAGATTGGCGAGACAGATTGTGCGAAGGTCGTCATTCATGACTAAGACTTGGTGGCTTTGAGGTGGAGAATTTGGAAGTGCCTTGTCAAGTCGTCGTTCACTTGTTCATAGCAAAAGAGAGAGGAAAGACCAGTAAAGACGAGAGAGGGAGTAGTTTGGGCTCTGTTTTGTTTCTTGGAAATTATTTAGTATTTTGGGCTTTTAGTTAATAGATTGGTCTTATGTTAAGTGACCATATTATACAACAATTTGTGTTAGTATTGGGCCAAATTTTGTTGAACTTTCACATGTACACAGCAAATGCATTTTACGTGACTTTGGCCCAAAAATTTGGGGGCCCTGTGCAATCGCACGGGCCGCACAGGGCCAAAGACGGGCCTGGTTGTGAATATAGTAAGTGGTCGTAGTGGACGGGAGATAACATGGTTGTTGTAGAGACAATTTTGAGCATAAATAACCTTATATCAATCAAGTAAGTTTCATTCTGAATTAAATAAGGGCCTTATCATCGGGTGTTCAAAAGGCTAGCAGACATTTGGAGGTGTCTACAGAGTAATACGGGTAATTAATCGGTCATAATAAGGGGTTTTGTATCATAAAAGAGGATAGAATGTGTTGAGATAGTTAACATGTGTTGGTGTAGGATGAGACGGTTTTATGAGGCGGATCTTGCTTATTTCGAGTTGTTTATGGAGTATGCTAAAAAGTAGGATTTCCCTACTCGGTTTCAATAGTATAAATGTTTACATGTGTCATTATTGTGTTGTTGTTGCATTATAACATGATTATTGAGGGTAATTATTGTTAGTCTCATAGTAGTGTTGAGAATTCATGGTAGCATGTTAATGGATTGTTAATGTTGGTTTAATGAAATCATTAGAATTACATTATAACATGTTAATTGGGGATTTCATCTTGAGGTAGTGTTGTGGTTGCTGGTGTACATGAGTACTTATCATAATTTTCATTTATCACATGCGAAAAAGGCACATATGGTGAGAGTCATTCATGTGAAAGCATTATACATGGAATATTGTGTGCATATTATGTACATCTGATTGTGGTGGATGTCGGAGGTTGTTGATAGAGTGGTGGTGGTCATACAAGGTTATTAAAGAGACCTAAGACGGGCGGGAGACCGTCTTACGCTTAGGTCACCTCTTGGAGCTTCCCACTCCAAGAGGGACATGCACGTTAATGACTTGATTATGGAGGGGCTCGTGTGGTGTCATTGCACCTGGCAGGGGTCCGGTTAGCGCCCAGACTCGATACCACAGATGTGTTTCGAGTACCTGTTGTACAGGCTGTGGTCCGCCTGTTTGGTGGGCGGTACTACGCTAACGTCACCGGGTTGTTGGTACCGTGGACGTGTTCCTGGTACTGGTGAGGTGGGTGTGGAGTTGTGGCTGATGGAGAGTTGTGTCTTGTGTACTTCATTGATGTGTTGAATATTCATACACATATGTCGTGTCTTGAGCATTTGTATTATTGAAACTAACGTGTTTTGGTTGTGTGTAATTGTCGCCTACTTTAATTGGGGTGGCCTGTGATGAATCATATGATATTTTCGGTCATATGGGGATCGGTTTGAGTACAGGTTTGGTTTTGTTATCTCGCGGGAGACGGGACGAGCTACAGACACTTGGAGTCGGGTTGCATAGTTGGTAGATGACAAAGACTTTAGTTGAGTACTTGAGTTGTAAAATGTATAGTTCACACTTGTTACTAATTTATTAGCATGCAATTCATTAAACATGCCATTTATACAAAATGTTACTTAATTGTAGTTCTGATTCACTGTCTCGGGAAACCGAGATGGTGACGTCTCCCGATTACCTTGGCCGGGTAAGAAGGGGGTGTCACAGTTGGGGTGCGTATCGACTAAGGCTTAGAGTCTTTCACCTAGACTGGATAATGGATCACTTAGTAGACTTGTCATATTTTTGGGTATTGTAATTGTATTAACTCTTATGAGTCGGTTATGTTATTTACTAATGCTGTAATAAAGGATCTGTAATTCTTGTTATGATATGTACTTGATGTGACTCATATTTGAGCACATTTAGTCCCCGAATTAGCCTCGTTCCTATGCTTTATAGTGCATAATTGGGTCATTTACTATCTTTTGTTTCCCATTTTGCATATTCTTTGAGGTTGTGTTTCCTTGGTAGGAGAGGAGTGCAAACCTTGCATTTACATGGCAAAATGAAGCTAAATTGATCGCATCTAATGACCAAGCATCAAAGGGAAGACGATACTAGAAGGCTTATGTAGATAATAAAGTGAAACGGGCAATGACGAAAGGATCCTTGCATCCCCGGATTGATCCTCGCGGATTATGAAGGAAGAAAAGAAGAAATGTTGTCTGCCAAAGGATCCGAGCGGATCACAGAGGATCCGAGCGTCTCCCCACTACCATCCGAGCATCCCGTGACCAAGACGCTCGTCCTAAAGCAAGAAGATCCGAGCGTCTCCCTTGAAAATCCGCTCGGATCGTACCCCAGAGAGCCCGTGCCTATTTTCAAGTCGCTCGGATCATGGCAAGACTAGCAAAACGGAGATGCTCATTTCCTTCGAGAGGAGCATTTCCTCAACTTTTCTTAAGGACTTAATAATAATTTAACCCCTTGGTAACCCTAATTTATGTACCTAATCTTTAGTATAAATACCCCATTGTACTACTTAGATTAGGATGCTCTCTTAATCATCTAGTAATCAAGTTCTAATCAATTAGTAATCATTCCTTAATCTTGTAATCAACTCTTAATTTAGTCTTAACACAAATCTCAATACTTAATCTTTCCTTAATTTCTCTATTGTTCATCATTTATTTTGGGTAATTAGAAGATCATTTGGATTTATTGAGAGATTGACAACCTTCTATCAATCATCAAGTACTTCTATAATTCTTTGCATTATTATTTTGGAATCTCCATAGGTATAATTCTCTTAATCCTTACTTTAATTATTGTTAATCATTTTCATTCATTCATCATGTTTTGCCTTGTTAATGTGATTGACAACCTTGTTAGCATGTTAAACTTGATCATGAGTGAGTAGTTTCCTTAGCTAGGGTTAATGGGTAATTAGGGGAAACCAACATAGGGAATGATTCATGCTTAATCTAATATGTTCACATAATTTATTTGCTTGCTTGTTGTGATTTTAACTTATGCACATGTTATGTTTGATGAAATGCGAGCCTATGAATCCTTGCATTTTTTACCCATCACTTATCTTTTCAATGAGGCTTATAAGACATAAACCAACTCGAGCTTCATTAGACCATGCATAATGTTGAATAGGAAGGATTAAGTCGACTTGTAGGTGTTGTACAATCTAATCGATTCGGCTCCGGGACCCAAATCTTCTTAGGGATTGTAAGATATACACGAACTCGATCCCATCACAACAATAATTGCTTGCTTATAGTTCGAGAACATGTTTGTATGATCAACTCCCATGTATTCCCCTATGAACCCATGATACCCTAGTGCTTTTAATCAATTGTTTACACCTTCATTTTATCTACCTTGCTTTGTTTTTATTGTTGATTAGTTTTAATTGATCTCCTCTCTCAACCCCAAATTGTGACACCCTAAGACACGACCATTTACAATTGAAAATCCTACATCAATAACCGTCCCTTGGGATCCGACCTTTACTTGCCTCTTTACTAAGAGTAGTTGGTGAAGTTATAAATATTGTTTTGGTTGGGTAACTTTTGACGACGAGTTTAAAAACCTACGAACCAAAAAAATGGCGCCGTTGCCGGGGACGGTGTTAACTTGATTTGATTTTCATTAAAAAAATTTAGTTGTGTCTTTCTTTACCTTGGGGAAGTAAAACTCCTCAAGGTACTTCTCACCTTTTTCTCTTAGTATATTTTGCAAGATGGATATTATAGATTGTTTTGTTGAGGACCACTTGAGTATTCTTTTCTTCAAAGACCCCATGAAAGCATTGGAAGCCTTAGAAGAAAGTGAGGCTAAAAATAAGCATTGGGAATTGGAAGTAGATCTCCTTGAGGCCGCTTTAGCCAACAAAGAACTTGCTTATGAGCAATATGTATTGGTACATGACATTCTTGTGGAAGCACCCCAATCTATTGAAGAATAACAAGCAATCGAAGATCATATCATACAAGCCGAGGAGCTAGATGAATTCGTCATGGAATTTGAGTATGATGAGATTAGTGAGCTTGAAGAACAAGTTGAATATGCCATGAGAATGGAATATCTAATGGAAATGGAGCACGTCCTTAGTGAATCCTAAATGATGGAAGAAAGTGAGGTATAAACTCCAACTCTAAAACCTCTTCCCCCAAATTTGAAATATGCTTACCTTGATGAATCTAAAACTAAACCCGTGATTGTTAATGACAAACTTGATGAGAACCAATTGGAAAGTTTGCTTGATGTGTTGAAACAACATGAAAAGGCTATAGGTTAGTCTAGATGATCTTAAGGGGATAAGTCCCAATTTTTGCATGCATAGAATTCATCTAGAAGAATACCATAGGCCTACAATCCAATCCCAAAGGAGATTAAACCCCCACATGCAAGAAGTTGTAAAAGCGGAGCTTATGAAATTACTTGATGCGGGAATCATATATCCTATATTGGATTCTTTGTGGGTTAGTCCTATTCAAGTGGTACCTAAGAAAGGAGGTACCACGGTGGTAACAAATGATAAGAATGAGCTAATACCCACAAGGAAGATTGATGGTATCAAGTAATACCTCGCAAGTGCACGATTTTATCGTTGTACACTTTAGAGGGTCGATCCCACAAGGAGTAGGTGGACTACTAATCGTTCTAATTCACGAGCTTAGCTAAGTCAAAAAGGAATAGAGAGGTTGTAACGATCTAGCACTAAACTAGAAAAAAAAAGGCTATAAACTAGACAAGCAAGGAACAAGCTAAAATGGATTAAGAATAGATCAAATAATAGGAAAGGCTAGAACTCGGTTCTCCCAAGGATATACGTAATTCCACATCTTAATTCTCTCGGCTAAACATAAGGGGTAGAAAGGTAAGGGGGATATGGCTCTAATTCGCCTAGAACCTCCCTCTCGGGTTCGCAATAGGACACTAGCTAACCCAACTAACCCCCCTCTCGAGTTCGAAAGTCGGTATCCCTAACTCAAAACCCAACAACCCCGAAAACATGCATTTTTCCAAGGTAGCCTAGTATTTAGTCAAGGTCATTAAGCTCTCATCGTATTCCGGGTCATCCCACTCCTCCTCTCGGAGATCGATTTCAAACGCTAGTCTAGAGGCACCCTCCTTCGGTTCTCCCTTTCGGTCTCAACCTTAGTTGGTGACAAGGTCAAATTGCGGGTATCCAATTCACAACCAAACCAACTCTCGTTGGTGGACAAGGGTCACAAGTCCACACTACCCAAAAATCAAACCATAAACCATGTAATTCCTCTAAGCTACCCTCAGCAATTTCCCCCAACAAATCAACCTTACTGAGAATTAATTAGTGAAATTACCCATACCGGGTCAAACCGAGTCCTAGAAGAAGACTACTCATTAGTCATGTCTCTAAAGGCAAGATAAACAATAAAGATGGAGTCTTTAAGCATAATCATAAATGGAGGATGAATTCTACTTCTAAACATGCAACAATCCAACAATAATTGTGAAGAAAGATAATTTAATCTAATAATGAGGATGATTAAACTAAAAAACACAATCTTTAACACAAGCAACTCAAAGATTGAATCTTTGGGTGTAAATAACAAGGATGAACAAAAGAAAGATGAACAAGAGTGAATATAACAACAATCAAACAACAAGGATGGAAATTTAATATAAACAATCAAACAAAACTTAAAGGAAAAGCAAATGTAAACTAATGAAATTAGGGAGAGAAATAATACCAACTCAATAGCAAGAAAGGAATTAGGATAGAACAATAAAGAAGGAGGAACCTTCAATCTTCTTACAGCCCAATTTCTATTACTAATTAATTGAAGAACTTGTCTAATTAGGGAATGATTAACAAAGTAATTAACAAGGTTGAAACTTGGAAAAGGAAATAAATTCAGATCTGGGAGTGTGTGTACAAATGGTTAAGGGAGGGGGTATATATAGTTTGCACCAAGATTAGGGTAGGATTTGTAAATGGGCTTGAAACACTAGTTTGCGCTCCCGGCCGGTCAACCGGCTGCCGGGCCTATGACCGGCTGGGAGGTTCCTGGAAGTTGAATTAATTTCTTGATATCATGAGGTGTGCATGACCGGTCAACCGGCTCCCGGTCACTGACCGGCTGGGGGAACGCTTGACTTCAACCTTGACTTTTGGGCTATGGGGGAACGCCCAGCCGGTTGGCCGGCTGCCGGCCTTATGACCGGCTGGGAAGTTCCTCTAACTTCCTTAATTCTTCAGCTCATTGTTCTCCCAGCCAGCTGGCCGGCTGCCGGGCCACCGGCTGGGAATCCCCTTTGGTTGATTTTGCCTTGGATTGTAGACATTTGGCGTTCCCAGCCGGCTGACCGGCTGCTGTCCTACCGGCTGGGAATACCTCTCAGCATCATTTCCTTCTTCTTCCATGCGTAGTTTAGTCAACCCGTCTTCTTCACCTCATTTCTCCCGTTCCCGCCTCAATTTCTGCAAGGAGGCCACAATGTCATAGTAAAGGGAATCGGGACACGAAATGCGGGAAAGGACGAACAAAACCGACTCAAATAGAGTCGGAAAGCATGAAAATAGAGGGGAAAAATAGGGTAAAAGGATCCTATATCAAACCTCCCCACACTTGAACCTTACTCGTCCCCGAGTAAGTCCTCAACCAATGTACAAGGCACTACTAAGATAAATACGGAGAGCGGGTGCACAATATAAGCCTCACTCAACAACACTACTAACTAAGCCGATCGAGTATTAGCGCACTCAACGCCCCTTCAGCTCACAATTTGACACCCATGAGGGAAGAGTGCCCTATTGCAAGGCAAGTTGGGTCTTGCTAGAAAATTGCGACGCATCTATCATGAAAGCACGTAATCAGTCAATAGAATGCATCTAACAAAATGGTCCACTTTCCTCATCTAAGTGGCCGGATTTTCCTAACAACAAAACACGGTCTTGGTCGGGAGTACCGTCTCAGAAGTGCCAATCGAGGTGCCGACCCCCTAAGCATGACTCAAGCAACCCTCGTGTGACCAATGCTCAAGAAACAAATTCAAGAGCGGGGAAAGGGGAAGAGGGCAAGACCGCCGAGAATTACAAAACCGACACGAGATTCAACCCAAAGACCCATGACCAATAGGACCTAGGCAACGACATCCTCACGGTTTTCACTCGTCACTTAATGAAAGAACAAGGTGATTTTTTTGACCAATAGTAACCAAAATCACTCAACTAACTAAACTAGCGAAAACGTGCCCGCAATCTAATGTGTAAGACCGTCCTACGTCCGATGAAATGCAAACAATGGTAAAATGCACGCAATACGAAGCAACGGTTGTAACGGGGCTAGGGAGTAGGTCGAAATGGGATTGGTGCAAGCAGCGTTTGGATATGTGGAGCTCAAATCAAGAATTAGCCGACACATCGTACCCCATTTCTTATTGCAACACATGAGACACGTCTATGCCCTAACATAGCATGGATGACCAAAACTATGCAAAAATTGCATAAACCCAACTCAAATTGGAAAAATTTGAAAATACTCCTCTTATTTCAACAAATGCTAACATCTACACCGTAACAAAGGCTCGGTTTCCCAAGCCATGCAAAAAATGTGTAAACCCAACTCATTTTTGGAAAAACATCAATTTGCCCTTTTTATTTAGCAACGGCTTTTTCTACCCCATTTAATGATGAGGAGGGGTTGTTTCTTGCCTTTTTCTTTTCTTCACAACATGTATACACAACACAACTCATTTTTTTCTTTTTGATTTTTCATGACCTTTTTCACTTTTCTATTTTGTTTTTCATTCTTTTTCAAAACCTCCTATTTATATACAATGCCAAATTATACCAACTTCTGACCCAAATGGATAAGTATACTACCCATCACTATGACCCAAATCACCTCCTATAACACAATTACAAAACCGACCAATTCTTGATTAAGGAAGGGTGGTTATGGAATGTAGCTATTTTGGTAGGTTTGCCAAATAAATAGGCTAAGGCTCAAGGGGGTGAATCAAAAAGGGGAATAATGGAAGGGATAAAATAAGGCTATTTGGCTATGTGAGGTTCAAATGGAAACGGATTTTTGCTTCATATCATGTGCACAAAATGTAATGCAATTTCACAGTCTAAGGACGAAATGACACACTTATGCGTATTGATGTGACACGCCTCGCGAGGAGACCTACTCTCAAACCTAGATGAGGGCGGGGTATGAATGTACCCACCCTAGGAGGCTCTACCTTTACCTTTGAGTAGCTAAGTCGAGCCTAAGGTCTAGTCTACGGCCCTAGGTCTCACGAGATCGGTCTAAACTCATTGGTCAAGCCCACCTCCCTCGGCTAACTAAGAGGCCACGGGTGCGAGTCACGGGGAGGGGAAAGGCACAATTGGACACAATAGCTCATCATGGGGGTACTTGGTTCCCTTCCTAGACCATGTTCTTTCTTAAAAACTTTATTTACAAACGGATACAAAACATGAATTTGAAAAACACGTATATACAAGAACATATGCATGCGAAAATCAAATACAACAAGAATAGAGAAATGCAACAAGTTGACTAAGCCTAACAGCACATCAACACCACAATCCAATAGTTCCCCAAAGGAACATCCAAGGCACAAAAACCCGTCCTCCTCCATGTTACATAACAATATAAAAAGAGAGAGAATGGAAAAGGAGAAAGAGATAAGAACGTGTATACCAAGCGGTCTTCTAGTCTCCTTTTTGCCTCAAACGGTCAATTCCTATGTCAATGGTTAGCCAACAACAACATATATATATACAATGCAATATTTTTGTATTTTTCAGAAATTTTTCAATTTTTAGGCATTTTTTTGAATTTTATCAAATTTACAAGTATTTACAAATATAAACAAATATTCACAAGAGTGGATATTTTCCTCCCCACACTTGAGATGTACATTGTCCTCAATGGATAGGGAGTGAATAAGAAAAAGAAAGGAACATATATTTTTGAATTTTTGAAAATAAAAAGACATATTTTTGGTGATTTTTAATATATGAATTTCCTCCCCACACTTATTTATTTACATTACTTCCAAATGGAAATAAATGTGTGGAGGAAATTAAAATGAAAAGGCATGTTTTTGGGGTATTTTTTTTAGGCCCTCCCCACACTTATTTATAGACATGGGAGGGCATTTAGAGGAGTAAATTAACATGTTTTTGTTGGTTTTTGTCATTTTTTCATTTTTTTTTGTGATTTTATAATATGAATGCAATGCATGTTCTATTCTATATGCAATATTTAAATTACAATGCAAGCTACACTAAGTGAATACAATGTCTAAATGTGACAATATATTACAAATTGAAAATCTAATGCAATCCTATATGAATGCAACTATGTGAATTTCTAACTAAATGCATGCGAAAAATTAAACATGAATGAGAGAATTTGGATTAAGGGGAGGGATCATACTTGTCATTTTGCTTGAAAGGGAGGGAGTGGAGCCCTCATTACTAGGCTCTACTCGTACTCGGTCTCATCACCATCACCATCACCATCACCATCACCATCCCCGTCACCATCCCCTTCATCATGACTGACCCCGAACTCGGACTCATGGATGAAATCGTCCGTGTTCAAAGGGGCATCCGAGCCAAACTCCCCCATTCCCGTGCTCATGCCAACGAACATCTCCGTGCTCCCTCCGGCACCGCTAGAAGTCCCCTCAGTGAAGATGGAAGGGGCACCCCCGAACCACCTCGTGTCGTGTCCCTCCCCTTGAGTGGAAGGCGGGGTGGGAAAGACCGGGGCACTATAATAGTCGGGCTGCATGTTGATGTCGCCGTAAAGGATCCTCCCATCTTCCGGATGTCCGCCATCTGGGAATAAATAGTAAGAAGGGTGAAGGCCGTAGGGATGCTTGTATTGGCGCCTCATCATGTCATCATAGACCGGGAATTGATCAAGGCAATGGTCATAGTAAATCCGGTTGAGTCTTTGTTGAAGCTCATGCCGCTCACTAGCGGCGGTTTCCATGTTAAGCTTCATATCCTCCATAAAGTAGATGAGTTCGGTGTGGAGAGGGGGTGGTTGTTGAGGTTGGTAACTAGAGGACCCATCCCCTTGTTGGAAAGGTCCGGCAACGAAAGGGGAGGAGGGTGTAGCATACCGCAAGGTGGGTCTCGTGGGGATGATAGGTCGCTCACGAGTGTAGCGAAGATTGGGATTTTGTTGTTGTGGAATGGAGGGATCCTCGCGGCTTTCGATTTCAAGCAAATAGTGTGGTGAATTAGGCACCACTTTCTTCTTCTCGGGGTTAGGAAGGGGGATAGAATTTCTGTCAACACCATTCACCCGTATTTGCCAATAGTGAAGGCCATCATTTGGGTTAGTCTTCAACTAATTGAGGTTGTGGTGGATGTAGTTCTTGAAAAGCATTGTATCCCCAATGATGTATCTCATACCACTCAAGTTGACCCTTCGATTGAGCCATTTTGCCAAATGGGTGATGAGTCCACCCACAACAATTGACGTCGTTTGGCCCGGAGAGTTGCTAAGGCGATGCAAGGGCCAAGTGGTGAGCAATGTCAATTTTGAAGGTGGTGGGGTTGGAAAAAAGATAAGAGCCGAGAATTTCCAACTCCTCCGTTCGGAAGTTGTGATTCTCCTCACGGCCAAAAACAGTCCACCCCATAAATCGGTGCCAAACCCGAATAGCCGCATTATGGACAGTGTTAGCGGCTCTCTTGACCCCCGGGAGATCGTCTAAACCCGTAATTGCCTTCCATAAGGCCCCATGGTCAAAGGTCTCGGGTGCCTTGTGCGGAGGGCTTGTGTCAAGCCCGAAATGAGAGGCAAAGGTAGGTAGGGTCAAGGAGTAATCCTTGTTCATCAGACGGAAATGCAAGAAGGCTACCTTTTGGGTTTGGCAATGCTTATCAATACGAAGGGAGCTCAAAAACTCCCATGTGAGTCGGGAATAGGTTTTCTCATGAATCCCATACATCATTTTCATCCCATCAAACAATTCAACAGTAACTTGGTCTAGCCCTAAATCCCGCATGGATTGTCTATCAATGAATCGGGTCGGGGTGAGGGGGCGTTTCTTGAATAAAACGAATTTACCTTTTATGGTGATGGATACAAATTGGATATCCGGAAAGTCGGGATCGAAACTCATATCCTTCGCCGCCGCCGCCGCCACCATTTCTGCTTGTTGGAGGGCCAAATCTCCCTTTCTCACTCTTTTCTTTGGGGCCATATTGTGGTTTTTGTGGAGGGTTAAGGGTTAGGAAGGTTGTTGTGGTGGTTGTTGGTGGTAGGGAGGTGGTAGGAAGTGGTGGTTGTTGAGTTTGGTGGAGAGGGTTAGGGTTAGAGGGTGAGTGAAGGGGAGGTTGAGTCGAAAGAAAATGAATCAAATTGGGTGTTTTTCGTGTAAAATTGAGCATTAGAGTTCTCCCAGCCGGTCAGAGGACCGGCCGCCGGTCAACCGGCTGGGAAAACGAGTAATTTCCAAAATATTTCAAAAGTTACAGAAACCTCCCAGCCGGTCATAGGACCGGCCGCCGGTCACCCGGCTAGGAGGACACCCAATCACCAATTCTGCCATATATGCATTCCCAGCCGGTGGACCGGCTGCCGGCCTGCGGGCTGGGACATTCCTTTCTTGTCAATTTGATACATTTCACCTTCATAGCGCATTTCCAGCCGCTGGACCGGATACCGGCCTGCCGGCTGGGACTCCTCATTCTTCAATTCTTTACATTTCAATAAAAAGTTACAGGAACTTCCCAGCCGGTCAAAGGACCGGCTGCCGGTCACCCGGCTGGGAATACGTTCCCATGTCATTTTCACCAATATGCCCCTAGTCCCATATCCCATCACCTATTGGCCTCGACTGTCATGTTTTCGACTTTCAAAACCGACTCATGACGTCGGAAGAAAAAAAAAATCCAATCGATGGTAAAACGCTTGTTCATCAAACAAAATCCCAAATTCTTCAACAATTGCAACCAACATCAATCAAAATGGCAAGAATCACCCGTCCAAAATTTCTCATTTCCTACCTAATTGTATGATATTTACAAAGTTGCATGGGTTGCCTCCCATGTAGCGCCCTTGTTTTATGTCGTAGGCTCGACGAAGTCATGAATCACAATCAATTATGGAGAAGGTAGGTATTGATGGAGCTTACATTCTTCATGATAGGGGTTCCGGCAATGTAATGCTTGAGCCTTTGCCCGTTTACCTTGAAAGCTTGGTCTCCATCGGATATTTCAATCGCCCCATGGGGAAAAACTCGGACCACGGTGAAAGGTGCCGACCATTTTGACTTTAGCTTCCCCGAAAATAACTTGAACCTTGAGTTAAAGAGGAGAACTAACTCTCCCACCTTGAATTCCCTTCTCAAAATTTTCTTGTCATGAAACTTCTTAGTCTTCTCCTTGTAAATCCTTGAGCTCTCATAAGCCTCTAGCCTAAACTCTTTTAACTCATTGATGTCAAGAAGTCTCTTTTCTCCGGCACTCTTCAAGTCAAAGTTGAGAAGTCGGATTGCTCAGTGCGCCTTGTGCTCCAACTCTACCGGTAAGTGACAAGGATTTTCGTACACCAACCAGAACGGTGAAGTTCCTATCGGTGTTTTGAAAGCGGTCCAATAAGCCCATAATGCATCGTTGAGCTTAGTTGACCAATCCTTCCTTGACCGGTTCACGGTCTTCTCAAGAATCATCTTAATCTCACGGTTTGAGATTTCGGCTTGTCCGTTTGCTTGTGGGTGGTAGGCAAGACTACGCTGATGTTGCACCCCATGTTTCTTTAGAAGAGCATCTAGAGTCCTTTCTCGAAAATGCGTCCCGCGATCACTAATCACAATTCTTGGAACCCCAAACCTTGGAAATATGATAGTTTCCATGAGTTTTGTTACCGACTTTGCATCACAAGTTTTTATTGGGATAACTTCAACCCATTTGCTCACATAATCTACCGCAACAAGGATGTACTCATTCCCATTGGATGAGGGAAAAGGACCTTGATAGTCAATCCCCCCATACATCAAACAACTCTACCTCTAGGATATAGTTCATTGGCATCTCATGCCTCCTTGAAATATTGCCGCTTCATTGACACTTATCACACCCCTTGACGTAGGTTGCCACATCATGAAATAGGGTAGGCCAAAAGAAACCGCATTGGAGCACCCTTGCGGCGGTCTTTCTTGAACTACCATGCCCTTCACTTGTCATATCATGGCAATGTGAAATTATCGGCTTCACCTCTTCACTTGGAATGCACCTCCGAATTATCCCATCCGCACAAGATTTGTATAGGCAAGGCTCATCCCAAAAATATTGCCTTAGATCATGAAAGAATTTCTTCCTCTTATGTGAGTCATAATCATGTGGAATTATCCCGGAGACCAAATAATTGAAAATATCCGCATACCATGGCGCCTCACCCAAACTTAGGGACAACAAGTGATCATCGGGCAAATAATCATTGATAGGAAGCCCATTGTCAACATTGAGGTTGATTAACCGGGCTAAATGGTCGGCCACCACATTTTCAACTCTTTTTTTTATCCCTTATCTCCATGTCAAACTCTTGTAGAAGTAATATCCACCTAATCAACCGAGGCTTGGACTCCTTTTTGATGAGCAAGTGTCTCAAAGCCACATGATCGGTGAACACTATCACTTTAGCTCCCACCAAATAGGTCCGGAACTTCTCCATAGCAAAAACTACCGCCAAGAGTTCCTTTTCCGTTGTTGAGTAATTGGTTTGAGCTTCATCAAGAGTTGTGCTTGCATAATGAATTGCATCCACCTTTCCATCCTTCCTTTGGCCTAAAACCGTGCCCAAGGCTTGATCGCTTGCATCGCACATTAGCTCAAATGGCAAGTTCCAATCCGGAGGTTGTATGATTGGAGCACTTGTCAAAGCTTCCTTTAACCTATTAAAAGCATCAAGACATCGGTTAGAGAACACAAAAGGAGTATCTTTGGCTAACAATTCGGTCAAAGGTCTCGCAATCTTGGAGAAGTCCTTGATGAAGCGGCGATAAAAGCCCGCATGTCCAAGGAAACTTCTCACCCCCTTGACATTGGTGGGAGGTGGGATACTAGCAATGACCTCAACCTTAGCCTTGTTAACTTCTATTCCACGATTGGACACTATGTGTCCCAACACAACACCTTCTTGTACCATAAAATGACACTTCTACCAATTAAGCACAAGGTGAGACTCTTGACACTTGTTCAAAATTTTCTCCAAATTTGTCAAACAACTTTCAAAGCATTTCCCCACAACCGAAAAATCATCCATAAAAACTTCCATTTCTTGTTCAACAAAATCGGAGAAAATGGACATCATAGCTCTTTGAAAAGTGGATGGTGCATTACATAGGCCAAATGGCATCCTCCTATAAGCATAGGTGCCAAATGGACAAGTGAAGGTAGTCTTCTCTTGGTCACTTGGATGGATAGGGATTTGGAAGAATCCCGAGTAGCCATCCAAGAAGCAAAAGTAGTTGTGTTGAGCTAATCTCTCCAACATTTGGTCCATGAACGGTAAGGGAAAGTGATCCCTCCGGGTGGATTTGTTCAACTTCCTATAGTCCACACACATCCTCCACCCGGTTACCGTTCTAGTGGGAACTAATTCATTTTTGTCATTTCTCACTACCGTCATTCCTCCTTTTTTCGGAACTACATGAACCGGGCTTACCCACCTACTATCCGAAATAGGATAGATAATGCCGACATCAAGTAGTTTGAGGACCTCTTTCCTTACAACATCTTTCATTATGGGGTTAAGCCTTCTTTGTGCCTCAATGGAGGAAGCATCCTCATTTTCAAGTAAAATTCTATGAGTGCACAAAGAGGGACTAATCCCTTTGAGGTCACCAATTGTGTACCCAAGGACACCCTTAAACCTTTTGAGCAAAGAAAGTAGATTTGAGGTTTGGGTGTCATCAAGTTCACTATTGATGATGACGGGAAAAGTGGAATTATCACCGAGAAATTCATATCTCAAAGAAGAGGGAAGAGGTTTAAGTTCAACCGTAGGAAGAGGCGTGGAACTCTCCTCCTTCTTACCAACTTCCAACATTTAAAACTTGGGATCTTGTTCATGAATTGGAGCGGAATCCAACATCCACACATATGCAAGAGTTTCAACATCTTTGTCATCAACTTCATACCCATTAACAAGACAAGTTTCCAAAGGATCCATAGAGGAAGCTTTTGGGTCATGCTCCTCCATGGGATTCTCTAGAATGTCCACAATGCCGGTTGGCCGGCTGCCGGCCTTATGACTGGCTGGGAAGTTCCTGTAACTTCCTTAATTCTTCAGCTCATTGTTCTCCCAGCCGGATGGCTGGCTGCCGGGCCACCGGCTGGGAATCCCCTTTGGTTGATTTTGCCTTGGATTGTATACATTTAGCGTTCCCAGCCGGCTGACCGGCTGCCGGCCTACCGGCTGGGAATACCTCTCAGCATCATTTCCTTCTTCTTCCATGCTTAGTTTAGTCAACCCGTCTTCTTCACCTCATTTCTCCCGTTCCCGCCTCAATTTCTGCAAGGAGGCCACAATGTCATAGTAAAGGGAATCGGGATACGAAATGCGGGAAAGGACGAACAAAACCAACTCAAATGAAGTCAGAAAGCATGAAAATAAAGGGGGAAAATGGTGTAAAAGGGTCCTAATCAAAGATCACCGGTTGGCGTATGTGTATTGACTATCGTAAATTAAATTCCGCAACAAGAAAGGATCACTTCCCCTTACCATTCATTGACCAAATGCTTGAGAGGTTAGCCTCTAACAAATTCTTTTTCTACCTTGACGGGTATTCGGGATTATTTCAAATCCCAATACACCCGGATGACCAACATAAGACCACCTTCACATGCCCTTATGGTACTTTTGCATATAGGAGAATGACTTTCGGGCTATGTAATGCCCCCACTACCTTCCAAAGATGCATGATGAGTGTCTTTTCCGATTATCTAGAAATCATAATGGAAGTTTTTATGGATGATTTTAGCGTTTATGGGAAAGACTTTGACTCTTGCTTGTATAACCTTTCTCTTGTATTGCAAAAATGTGAAGATGTTAGTCTCGTTTTGAATTTAGAAAAGTGTCACTTCATGGTCAATGAAGGTATTGTTTTGGGTCATTTACTCACGGAAAAGGGCATCGAAGTTGACAAAGCCAAGGTTGAGGTGATAGAGAAACTCCCACCTCCCGTGAATGTTAGAGGGGTGAGGAGCTTTCTTGGTCACGCGGGTTTTTATCGCCGTTACATAAAAGATTTTTCAAAAATTGTGAAACCCCTCACTCAACTTTTGCTTAAAGATGCCCAATTCCAGTTCACTGATGAGTGTGTTAAAGCCTTTAATAGAATCAAGGAAGCACTTATCTCGGCACCAATCATCCAACCACCAAATTGGGAATTACCGTTTGAGATCATGTGCGATGCAAGTAACTACGCCGTTGGAGCGGTTCTTGGCCAACGGGTAGGAATGGCTTTACATGCTATCTATTACATAATCAAGACTCTTGACTCCGCACAAGTGAGCTACGATACCACCGAGAAGGAGCTCCTTGCCATTGTCTATGCCTTAGACAAATTTCGTTCCTATTTGCTTGGATCGAAAGTGATTATTTTCTCGGATTATCGTGCTCTTAGACATCTCTTGATAAATAAAGAAGTAAAACCAAGATTGTTGAGATGGATTTTTCTACTCCAAGAATTTGATTTAGAGATAAGAGACAAAAAGGGAGCCGAGAAAGTGGTGGCGGACCACTTGTCAAGAATTCGATTCCATAGTGATAAGGGAGAGACACCGATCAATGACTCTTTCCCCGATGATATCTTAATGGACATTCAATCACAACTCGAGAGACAAACCACACCATGTTTTGCCGACTATGCTAACTACATTGTGGGAGGAGTCCTTCCTCTAAATTTGAATTACAATCAAAGGAAGAGATTCTTGTTTGAAGTAAAGAGGTACTTTTGGGATGATCTCAATCTTTATAAGGAATTTAGTGATGGACTTTACCGAAGATGCATACCACAATGGGAAGTTCAAGGTGTTTTAGAGGGATGTCATTCGTCCCCATATGGAGGACATCATGGAGCACGAAGAACTATTGCTAAAGTCCTTCAATCGGGCTTCTTTTGGCCTACCATGTTTAAAGATGCTAGGGAATTTATTCTCCATTGTGATCCTTGCCAAAGAACCGGGAACATTTCTTGGAGGAATGAGATGCCACAACGAGGAATATTGGAGGTAGAAATTTTCAATGTATGGGGAATTGACTACCAAGGACCATTTGTATCATCTCAAGGAAACACATACATTCTTGTAGCCGTTGATTATGTATCAAAGTGGGTAGAAGCAATTACTACTCCAACCGATGATGCCAAAACGGTCACTAAACTCCTCAAGAAAATTATCTTCCCAAGATTTGGAGTCCCTAGGGCAATCATTAGTGATGGAGGGACACATTTCCATGAGAAGAAGCTCACATCCCTTTTGACAAAGTACAGTGTTTAACATAGAACCGGCTTGGGATACCATCCTCAAACAAACGGTCAAGTTGAAGTTTCAAATAGAGAGATCAAACAAATTTTTGAGAAGGTTGTTAAAAAGACCCGTAAGGATTGGAGTATGAAGCTTGATGATACTCTTTGGGCTTATAGGACGGCCTACAAGACTCCCATAGGAGCCTCCTCTTACAAGCTAGTATATTGAAAAGCATGTCATTTGCCAATTGAGCTATAATACAAAGCTTTTTGGGCAATCAAAGCTCTCAACCTTGATCTCAAGCTAAGTGGCCAAAAGAGGATAATGCAAATCCAAGAGTTGGAGGAATTCCGACTACAATCCTATGAGAATGCCAAGATATACAAAGAAAGGACAAAGTTACTCCATGATAAGAGAATCAAGCAAAAAATCTTGCACAAGGGAGACAAAGTCCTTCTATTTAACTCCCGATAACGACACTTTACCGGGAAGTTGAATTCTAGATGGATGGGACCTTATGTGATTACCGAGGTAGGAAAATATAGAGACTTCGAGATAAAGTCAGAAGATGGAGACAAATTCAAAGTCAATGGCCAAAGGTTAAAACCATATTACTAAGGAGTATTCATTGGAGAAGTCGAGGTCATCTACCTCGAACCTCCCCCTCCATGAGAAGATCATCAAAAAAAGAGTTTGGTGGAGTCCTCTCCAAACCACCATTTGTAAATATACTAACTCTTTTCACTTGTATTTTTAACTTTACCGCATTTTAATAAGAAGCATGATTCTTGACATGAGAGTAGTGAGGGAGGGTCACTAACTCCTTTTGATGAATGACGGAATTAGAAATTCAGGTGTGGGGAAGCGCTCTCATCAATTAAGAAAGAAGAGGACCAAAAAGGAAGAGATTACCACGGGCAGACCTGGGCCCGTGAGAGAGACAGGCAACCCGAGAGTCCCAGTGAAGAGCCGCTCGTCTTGGCATGTATCCGAGCATTCTGGATACAATCCGCTCGTCTTGGTGTACCTGGAAGCTGAAGAAACTGCGCTGACTATGTATCCGAGCGTCCCCTGGATAAGACGCTCGTCTCAAGCAAAGACGCTCGTCTCGCTGAAAATCCGAGCGTCCTGGCTACTTCAAAATATGGGATTCTGCTCTGACTATGGATCCGAGCGTCCCGTGAGCGATCCGTTCGTCTCCGGAAGCTATGATCCGAGCGTCCCGTGCTCGATCCGCTCGTCTCCCTGCCGTCCTACTCTTCTATTTTCTCGACAATTAAAGCACCTCCCCACCACACATTTCGTGACACCTCATCCTTCCTTCCTCTATAAAACATAAAACCCCCTCACATATAACCCACAACACATCAAAAGCATCCACTTATCTCTCTAATTCAAAAACCCCCAAAACCTAGGGTTTTCAAAAAGGACCCCAAATTACAAAAAACATTCTCATCAACAAATCAAATTCAAGATCTATTTCTAGATGAGACCAACAAGGCCTTTACCTAGAGAAAGGAGGAGAGCTAGAGTGATTGGAAGTTCCTCAACTTCCCAGCTCAACACTCTAAGAAGGAAAAATGAAGAAGTTGTAGATTTCTCAAGACAATGAATTTTCAAAAATTGAATTTGTTAATGATGTCCAAAGGCTCGTATTTCATCGTTTACTCGGTAAGAACATTCTATCCACTAAATTTGTTTGTCATGACACCTCGAGAAAACTTGGCATCCACGATCAAACCAAGGCACTATTCGAGCTATTTGGTCTTTCTAGTATGTTCAATATGCATGAGCTCACCTATAGGCCTTTGGTTCTTGAGTTTTTGAGCTTCCTAAAGTTCTCCACTTTAAACAATACAATGTTTGTGCAATTCCGTCTTAAAAATGAAACCCGGATGATGACATTGGTAGAATTTGCAAGTGTGCTAGGTCTCGATGTTTCGCCTACCCGAACATCTAGACCTTGAAACTACTCTATAGCACCCCTTTGGCGAGCTTTAACCGGTCGCGACTTTACTTACATCAAAGAATGCTCGGCCTCATACATTCAAAACCCCATCATTCGGTGCACCTATCGGTTCCTCACGGGCACATTTCTAGCCCGCCGCGATCCCGCGGTCGTCAACGAACTCGACCTTGTTTTCATGGAATCTTACCTCAAAATACAAGGGAGGAGTGGCTACCATTTCAATGCACCACTAGTACTTCTCGAGAAATGGGCCAAGTTTAGGAATGGAGACGATGATGGCAAGATACATATTGTTAATGGAGGGTTAGTAACCAATCTTGCAAAACACTTTAACCCTAACTTCAATCACAACATTGCCTACACCCCTCTTCCCGGAAAAACAAGGATCGATTAAATGTTACTCCTACAACAACATCATTGGATAGCCCTTGAGGGCTTTGAAAAAAGGATAAAGTGGATCATCAAAGGGAGCACCTCTATTTACCTTCCCATGGACGGATTGACAAGAATTTCACCTAGAAGAGGACTCCTCTCTCAAGTCCCGTCTTACCTCATCCCGACAAATGTGAACCGGGCTAACCAAGATCAACCTCCTCCTCCACCTCCACAACAAGAAACCCAAGCAAATGACAATGAAAAAGTTGTGATCCCACCATACCCCTTCCAATATCAACCATACAACCACCCGAACCCTTTCATCCTGCCTAGAGATGATTTTGTCACGGGTATACTACAAGACATGCATCTACGGCAATTTGAGGCCAATGTGGATAACTACTATGCTTTGTGTCCTCAATTCCACCGATTGGCCCGGCAAGGACACGTTAGTGAGGAGGGAATTCTTCCCTCTTAGGCCCAAATGAATATCCTCTTTCCGAATTCGGCTAACGCCAATGGTGGAGCGCATGATCAAGAAGAATAAGAGGGTGAAAAATCGAGTGGTGGTGATACGGTGGAGTTAAATAGTGAGGAGGATGAATTCACGGACTTTCATGAGAGTGATTCATCAAGAGAGCCTTGGGATAACAACTTCGGAGGAGATGATGATGACCTTTGACGAACACTTCATGAGCTAGGTGGAGCGGGCATGAGGCACCCACCAAGGCCAAAGTGAAGTCTTTCTTTTCCACCTCATTTCAAGTTCATGACAATAATTTCATGTTTTGTTAACTTATTTCACCATTAATTGTTTCATTCTTGGTGTCCTTGTAAAATTGAAGGACTATATTTCCACCTAGGCAACATTTGGGTGATGATAGATTAATTTGTTCCCACTATGAAAAATCCAAAATGACAATTTTAGATTCATGCATAGCATTTTTGTGCATGAACTCCCCCATTTTGACATTAGAAATAGTGTCTCGTTTGGTTTGGGGAAGTTCAAGCATACGCATTGGGAGTTAATTTAAATTATGTTCTCCAATCAAACAAAAATTCATGCATCATGTAACATAGCTTAGTTTGCATTCACTTTTGTATATATATCATATAGTTTGCATTTAGCTTAGGAATCATGCATTTTCATATAGCTTGCATAATTTCCTATCGTATTGGCCATTGAGGACAATGCACATGCTAGTGTGGGGATGGGAAATTCTAACATGACTTATAAAACAAAAATGATAAAAATTGAAATTTTTTGAAAAATACAAAAACA
Organism: Silene latifolia; assembly: GCF_048544455.1. Taxonomy (NCBI): domain Eukaryota; kingdom Viridiplantae; phylum Streptophyta; class Magnoliopsida; order Caryophyllales; family Caryophyllaceae; genus Silene; species Silene latifolia. The sequence continues at coordinate 437,293,576 of NC_133538.1, read as the reverse complement.
TGTCCTTTTTATTTCATAAAAACATAAAATTCATAAAAATTTGAAAAATGCAAAAACCCAAAAACGTGTTCATTCCTTTTTAGTTTAGAATTGTATATATTGTATGTACTTGTTTGTTTACTTGTTTGTTTATCCTTTTTCACATTGATCGACAACGCCACATCCGAGACATGAGGATATTGAAGACCGCATGGTATGATCTTTCCAATCTTCTTTTTCCTCTTTATGTTAATGACTATGTGGCTTAATTTTGATTGATGCGGTATAAACAATGTGATTATAGGATTGCATTTAGATTATTTGGCATACTAGTTGGTAGAAGCATATGCATTAGGTTGTATAATTGTTAGTTACATCATGGCATATAGTTGCATTTAGGAAAAGATTTTGTGAAAGCATCTATTTGGGAAACTTGACAAGTGTATATAGGCCCTTGTAGATACTTTTTCTTTTTGAAACTTTTCTTGTTAGAGTACTTGTAAAACACCCTAGGATGTGTCATGCTAGTATCCTTTGACCCATGGATTAAGGCCTAGTCAAAAGTACCTTGTGGTGTGATAACTCCTTGGCTACCGTTTATTCCAAGGTGACCCTTGAAACCATGCAACCAATTTCCATATTCTACCACATTTTGTCATCAAAAAGGGAATGGGCACAAAAATTGTTCAAATTTGAGTTCAAGAATTGAAATGAAAGTCAAAAAGTTTGCAATTGCATCAAAAGAAAAGAGGAGTAACAAAAATGAAAACTCCTATGCTTCAAATACAAGCACCCTCACTACAAATGGGGTAGCTTTGAAAATGTTCAAAAGAAAATGCAAAAAGTTGAAATTGTCAAGTGTTGAAATGCCAAACATCAAAAGAAATGGTAAAAATAAAGTGTTCTCAAATGTCAAATGCCACAAGAAATTGGGGGGAATAACAACAACAAAAGGCAAACTCCCACATGAAACTCAAATTTTATTAATCCCTTTTCCATCATATCCACTTTTGTGCATGATAGAGAGGGGACGACCCTTTTTCTTGTCTAGGCAAGAAGGGAAATTCCGCGATCCTTCAGTGTTTCTAACACCAAAGGGAGCATACTCTTGACGAAAGAATTTAACGATTGATGACAAAGGTACCCTAGCTTGACACAACTTGGAGGTGATTTATTGGTATCCTTCTAGGCTTAGTAGTTTGAAGAAACCGTATCTATGATGGAATGTGTACCCTTAGATTGCTTCCCTTCTAGATAATTTCCGCCACTTAGATGAGGAAAGTGGCTATTCATTTTTGTAGATGCATCCATTACTTGATTTGTGTGCTTTAGTGATTAGATGTATCGCCATTTTGGCAAGCCCCACCTTGCCTTGCAAAAAGGCATCCTACCTCATGGTTGTCTTGTTGTGAGTTGAAAGGGAGGAGTGAAACCCGCTAATTGTCTCACATCGGCTATATTAGTAGGTTAGTTTGAATAAGGGTCCTAGTTTTTGTCACCTCTTTATTCGGGACAAGCAAAGGTTCGGTTTGGGGATGTTTGATGTGACTCATATTTGAGCACATTTAGTCCCCGAATTAGCCTCGTTCCTATGCTTTATAGTGCATAATTGGGTCATTTACTATCTTTAGTTTCCCATTTTGCATATTCTTTGAGGTTTTGTTTCCTTGGTAGGAGAGGAGTGCAAACCTTGCATTTACATGGCGAAATGGAGCTAAATTGTGTTGGAATATGTGTCCTCCGACAATAATGCGATCACAACTGTCGATCATGATGATCACATGTTTAAATCTCATTCTAAGAATACATGTGGGAAGTAATATTTTACTTTCAACTGGTACACACATATCGGTAATGATTGGCTGACTAGAGTTTGACATTACTGTCGTGCGACGGTGGTGATCAGTTGATCCCCTTAGGTCATACCTAAAGGGTAACACTATTAATTGATTATTTAATTGATCGTATGATGATACAGGTTAATTAAATTACTTAAAATTGACGGACAATTTTGGAAGTAATATTTACGTATCTCATTATAATTTGATTAAATGAGATACGGTCTAAGTGATCGAATTGTTTTATTACTTAGTTGAAATTATTGTTTAAGGAAACAATTGCATTAGAATGAATAATTCATTATAAATACAAGATATTGTGATTTATAATTGGTAAGTTATTTGGTACAAGTAATTATGAATTACTAAAGTCGATTTTGTACATGACGTATTTTTATTAATGCGTTGATTTTTAATATGTTAAAAATGCATAACAATTTTACATGACTTGTGACATGTGACAAATTGACAAAGATAAAATGGAATCCATTTTATCTTAAATGGACTGAAATAAGGAGTGTATTAGGCTAAATATTGTGTTGATTAATTTTAAGTGGAAAATATAATCATTTACCTAATTGCTAGCCATGCAAACCTAGTTGTTTTTGTGAAGAGCAACTTGATCATGCATTGGCCAACACCACCCCCACCCTACCCGGTTTTGTCATAGTGAAAAGCCAAGGGTTTTTCTCTATAATTTGTCTAATATACACTATATGCATCTTAGTGTATTATTCATTCAAACATCATCTAAAATATAGAGTTTTAGAGAGATAAATTACTTCTTCTTCTTCCTTCTCTTAAACCGAAAATTAAGAGACCAAAAACAATATTTTTGGGTCAATTTTATTCAAAATTAATATTGTTCTAGTATCAATAATATTATTTTTATTAAGAGGTTATCTTGGGTATTATTCCTTGGGAGGGATTCTATACTTGAATCCTTTGTTCATCCATATTAGGAGAGCTCAAGAACAAGTGAGTAGGAGATCTCACTTGTGCCCAATAATCCGAAATTTCCAATGTAAGAATGATGATTTCTTCACTATATTTACTTATGTTTGCATGCATAAGATCTAATTAATTTTATGACTAAATTAAATGGAACATATAAGAATATGTCGAGTATTATGAGATATAGATTTCTATCAAGTGGTATCAGAGCAATATTTAATTTTTGTTTTGCATTTTATTTATATGTCGCATGCATAGCTAAATCGCCATAACTAAAACATGCATTATCATTAAATCGAGTTTATCGACCGTGTCAATTACAATTATCATAGTTCACCGCTTTAGTTCACTTAAAACGTGATAGATAATAAATTGACATGACCTCTCGCTAAAATAAACAATTGAGACTTAGCCTTACCAAAGAGTAGAAACCATGAAAACCTATTTCGTGAGGGAGTGCACTCGGCCACACCGGGGTAGAAACCTTGTTACGTAGGGGAAGTGGGTGATAAATGTCTATCCACCGAATTCATGTTGATAAGGGATGAATTGGCTACACCGTGCCCAAGTTAATGTGGATTTGGATCATGGACACATTTATTCGAAATTTGGGTTGAACTCAACAAAAGTATTGATAAGGGATGAATCGGCCACACCGTGCCCTTGTCGGATATGTTTTGGGCTAAAGATAAATGTAAATGTAATTTTATCGACCAAGAGTTCTAAAAGTAGAATCGATTAAAGCGTTAATCCACCGAGTTATATTGATAAGGGAAGAATCGGCCACACCGTGCCCAAGTTAATATGAATTTGGATCTTGGAATCATTTATAATAGTTGGGTAGAGGTCACTATATAAATGCTCATATCTTGTTAATTTATTTACAAGTATGATATTAAAAAAACAAATGTTAATATTTCCTTTTCCTCCATACTTGTAGTTCATTACAATGAATCCACCAAACGCTACTACACCGATAACTATTGAGTCTTGCCACAATGTTTTTGACGATGTTTGCTTCAACAATGATTTCGACACTACTAGAGAACTTTATTTTGGGATTGGTTCGGATGGAAACCTAAACTTCATCACTTCTTCTAAACCTCTTACAAGATCTCTTGTAAGCCGGTCTCAGGAAGACCGCCTCATAAAATCTATAGGATCTTTGTCTTTGGAAGATAAAGATGCCAAAACTAGTGGGAGCTCAAGCAATCAAGTTCTTGCTTCAAAGGGCAAAAAGTTCAAGAAGAAGGGAAAAAAAGGGAAAAACTTCAAGCAAGTTGAAGATGAGGGCCATCATTGCTATGGCATGGGACATTGACTTAGGAATTGTCCCGTATATTTGCGAAATATAAGGGAAGGAATCATCGTTCCAAAAGGTAAAATTCCTAAGGAAATTTATGTTATTGATATAAATTATACTTCCACTACGACATGGGTACCGGATACCGGTTGTAGTTCTCACCTTTGTAATCATTTACAGGGTTTAAGAGACGTGAAGAGGCTTAGCAAAGGAGAGTGGATCTACGCCTTGGAAATAGAGCTCGAGTAGCGGCCGAATCCAAAGGAACTTATGTATTAGCTTTGCCTAATGGATTTGAGTTGTATTTACATAATTGTTTTTATGTGCCTACACTCTCTAAAAATATTATTTCTATCGCTATGTTAGACATGGACGGATTTTGTTTTGTCATTAAGAACAATCGTTGTACTATTTCAAGGAACGACTTGGTTATAGGCCAAGCTTCTTCCATTAATGGCATTTACATTTTAGAAACCTCAAATCCGACTAATGATATCTATAATATTCAATCAAAGAAACTCAAATCAAGTGACCCAAATGAATCGTTCATTTGGCATTGTCGATTAGGTCACATAAACGAGAATCGCATCAAAAGATTAATTTCAAGTAATGTGATTACACCATTTGATTATCAATCATATGGAACATGCGAATACTGCCTTTTTGGCAAAATGACTCGTAATCCTTTTAGAAGTAAAGGAACTCGAGCAAGTAAACTATTGGGACTCATACATACCGATGTATGTGGACCAATGAGTATCACCGCTCGAGGAAATTATGACTACTTCATAACCTTCACCGATGACTTGAGTAGATATGGGTATATCTATTTAATGAAATATAAAAGTGAAGCTTTTGAGAAATTAAGGAGTTTCAAAACGAAGTAGAGAACCAATTGAACAAAAGAATAAAGGCACTACGATCCGATCGTGGTGGAGAATATCTTAGCCTTGAATTCGATTCACACTTGAAAGGTTGTGGTATTATATCACAACTTTCTCCACCCGGAACACCACAACTCAATGGTGTTGCCGAAAGGAGAAACCGAACCCTACTTGATATGGTTCGATCAATGATGAGTCAAACCGAGCTACCAAACTCGTTTTGGGGATTTGCGATTCAAACCGCAATTAGATCTTTGAATAATAGTCCCACGAAGTCAACCGAAAAGACTCCATATGAGATGTGGACGGGAAGAGTTCCTAATATATCCTACATTAAAATTTGGGGATGTGATTCTTAAGTCAAGGCAAAAACCGACAACAAGCTTGCCCCAAGATCCGAAAAAAGCATCTTTGTAGGTTACCCCTCGACCTCTCGAGGTTACTACTTCTACAAACCTCAAGAAAACAAAGTGTTTGTGTCTTGCGAGGCTGTCTTCTTAGAAACAGAATTTATTTCTAAGAGACAGAGTAGGAGAAATTTTGAACTTGATGAAGTTCAAGAGCCACAAACCGAAGTAGAGAAGCAAGAAGATGTTCCTTCGTCATCTAGCGCGGTTGTCCCTCCTCCTCTTAGAAGAACTGGCCGAGTTATTCGTCATCCCGATCGATATGTGGGACTTATTGAAAAAGATGGAACACTCGATGTGTTGCTTTTAGAAAGTGACGAGCCCGCCACCTACAAGTCCGCAATCTCTAGTCCTAATTCCTTCTTATGGCTTGAAGCCATGAAGTCCGAAATGGATTCTATGCTTAAAAACCAAGTTTGGAACTTGGTAGATTTGCCTAAAGGGGCAAGACCTCTTCAATGCAAATGGATTTTCAAAGTCAAGAATGGCATAGAAGGACATGATGATGTCTACAAAGCTAGGCTAGTGGCAAAAGGATTTACCCAAGTCCAAGGTCTCCATTATGATGAGACCTTCGCCCCGTAGCCATCTTTGAGATCCATACGGATTTTGTTAGCGATTGCCGCATTTCATGATTATGAAATATGGCAAATGGATGTCAAAACCGCTTTTTTAAATGGGCATTTAGAAGAGGAAGTGTACATGATACAACCCGAAGGTTTTGTTGATTCTAAGAATCCTAACAAAGTGTGCAAACTAAAGAGATCCATTTATGGTCTTAAGCAAGCATCTAGAAGTTGGAGTCATCGATTCGATCATGTTATAAAAGAGAATGGTTTCACTCGAAGTGTTGAGGAACCATGTTTATACATGAAATTTAGTGGGAGCAATGTTGTGTTCCTAATCTTGTATGTCGATGACATACTACTCATTGGAAATGATATTCCGATGTTATCTTTTCTTAAGAAGTGGTTAGGTAACCACTTCCAAATGAAGGATTTAGGAGAGGCACAACGCATATTAGGTATCCGGATCCATAGAGATAGATCCAAGAGGATATTGGCACTAAGTCAAGAGTCTTATGTTGATAAGATTCTTCGACGGTTCAGCGTGGACAAATCTAAAAGGGGATTGGTACCTATGGTAACTGGGACTATATTGAGCAAGTCTCAATCTCCCTTCGAACCCCATGATGTCGAACGCATGAAGATGATCCCTTATGCTTCCGCTGTTGGATCAATCATGTACGCCATGATATGCACACGTCCTGATGTCTCGTATGCCTTGAGCATGACGAGTAGATATCAAGGAAATCCAGGTGAGAGTCACTGAATAGCCGTCAAGAACATCTTTAAGTACTTGAGAAGAACTAAGGATTCTATCTTAGTGTTTGGAGGAGACACCAAGCTCCGTGTTAATGGTTACACGGACTCAAGTTTCCAAACGGATAGAGATGACATGAAATCACAAGCTAGTTTCGTTTTCATGCTCAATGGTGGTGTCGTTAGCTGGAGAAGCTTCAAGGAAGCTGTGACTGAGGATTCAACAACGGAGGCTGAGTACATTGCAACATCAGAAGCTGCCAAGGAAGCTGTGTGGATCAGGCAATTCACGGAAGGTCCAAGAGTAGTACCTACCGCCAATGATCCCATCACTCTCTATAGTGATAATAGTGGGACGATCTTCCAAGCTAAAGAGCCTAAATCTAGTATTAGATCTAGACATGTACTTAGAAAATATCATGTAATTAGAGATTTCATTGAAAGAAAGGAAATTGCGATATGTAAGGTTGGGACGGATGATAACATAGCCGATCCGCTCACCAAGCCTTTATCGCAGGCCAAGCATGATGGACATGTTGCGTCCATGGGACTTAAACATGTACCAAGTTTATGTTAGATTTTGAAATGAAATAAAAGGGTTGTTTTTGTTCATGTTCATAATCACATTTGTCTTTTATCTTTTCTTATACATTGTTATATCCAAACGGGTTGTAGTGACAAAATTGAACCCCGTTAAAGTGAACACGGATTAACATTGTATTCGCCCATAGTCACTTGTATGAGGTGACGTCTCGAAGTGACTAGAGTGTTATGCGATTGATGGCAAGTTCAAATGACATGGAGTCATATGAGAATGACTAGTCGATCACATAGGCAGACTGTTATGAACAATATATCGGGCCTTATGACCGCTTATAGAGTTCTGGCAAATTTATATAGCCTGGTCGTGGCGAGAGCTACTATAGTATTCAAATGAGTCGATTCTTTTGACAAAAGACTATTCGCCTAAGATGGCACAGTTTCAGATTAACTTTGATTTGTGTAACTACGACCTTCGTAAATGGGGTCAAATGGGCATATTTTGGGTTATGATGGTTGTGGCTACTCGAAGGGAATAAGTGCGATAGGAATTGTCCACCCCTTGTCAGGGTTATAACAATATCTCAGGGCCACTCGAGGAGTAATGAAATGGAAATGCGTGGCCACGCTCAGAAGGTATCCATGGTGGATAAATTCCGGTCAATAAGTTATTCTCCAGATCGAGGAAACCACTCTTGATATGATCACTTGCAAGTATGACCTGAAAGACATCTTGCATTGAGTGAGAGATAGTAATAGGACAAGAGGATTGGTGATGCAAACTTGGCGAGGACAAGTGGGAGATTGTTGGAATATGTGTCCTCCGACAATAATGCGATCACAACTGTCGATCATGATGATCATATGTTTAAGTCTCATTTTAAGAATACATGTGGGAAGTAATTTTTTACTGTCAACTGGTCCACACATATCGGTAATGATTGGCTGACTAGAGTTTGACATTACTGTCGTGCGACAGTGGTGATTAGTTGATCCCCTTAGGTCATACCTAAAGGGTAACACTCTTAATTGATTATTTAATTGATCGTATGACGATACGGGTTAATTAAATTACTTAAAATTGACGGACAATTTTGGAAGTAATATTTACGTATCTCATTATAATTTGATTAAATAAGATACGGTCTAAGTGATCGAATTGTTTTATTACTTAGATAAAATTATTTTTTACGGAAACAATTGAACTGAATGAATAATTTATTATAAATACAAGATGTTGTAATTTATAATTGGTAAAGTGTTTTGGTACAAGTAATTGTGAATTACTAAGTCGATTTTGTACATGACGTATTTTATTAATACGTTGATTTTTAATATGTTAAAAATACATGACAATTTTACATGTCTTATAACATGTGACAAATTGACAAAGATAAAATGGAATCCATTTTATCCCATTTGGACCGAAATTAGGAGGGAGTATGGTGTTTAAATTATGTTAAATTATTTGAGTGGAAACAAAATAATTAAACCTAGTCTCCTAGCCATGCAAGCCTAGTCTTTTCTTGGGAAGAATAGAGGCTCATGCATTGGTCTTTTCTCCCTCCCCTACCCGGTTTTTCTAACCTACACAAGCCAAGGGTTTGTCTTTTGGTACATACACTACTCTTGAGAGAGATAAATTACTTCTTCTTCTCCCTTCTCTTAAACCGAAAATTAAGAGACCAAAAACAATATTTTGGGTCAAGTTTATTCAAAATTAATATTGTTCTAGTATCATTAATATTAATTTTATTAAGAGGTTATCTTGGGTATTATTCCTTGGGAGGGATTCTATACTTGAATCCTTTGTTCATCCATATTAGGAGAGCTCAAGAACAAGTGAGTAGGAGAACTCACTTGTGCCCAATAATCCGAAATTTCCAATGTAAGAATGATGATTTCTTCACTATATTTACTTATGTTTGCATGCATAAAATCTAATTAATTTTATGACTAAATTAAATGGAACATATAAGAATATGTTGAGTATTATGAGTAAAATGTTGAGTATAATTAATTTTATTACTTCTTCTTCTCCCTTCTCTTAAACCGAAAATTAAGAGACCAAAAATAATATCTTGGGTTAATTTTATTCAAAATTAATATTGTTCTAGTATCAATAATATTAATTTTATTTAAAATTTTGAATTTATTTGAAATTTTTATAATTTATTTGAAGTTTATGGCTTTTATTGTAATTTTAAGTCCTTTTATGAACAATATTAAGAAATATAAGTTAATTATTGTCAAATGTTAGTGGAGACTAATTTTGAGTCCTAAGATGGTTAGGGTAATTAACTAATACATAAATATGATTTTATGTAATTTATTGTGATTTTAAAAGGTTGAATCACACAAATCCGTAAAAACCGATTAATATACGATATTGGCTCCTTAAAGTTGATTTAGCATAAAATTGGGCATGTTCATACATATTATAATGCTGCATTTTATTTATGATTGTCATAACTTTAATTTATGTAATTTTTGAATTATGTAATTTTACTTAGTATGGCCTTAGTTTTTAATTGGTATTACCCGAAATGTATGGGAATATCGATTCGGTTGTAATTTATTATGATCTCGTATCACCGTTATGTAATTTAATAGATTTCTTTTATTTTAATTACAAATATAAAATAGGAAATTATGTAATTTGTTATGTAATTTATTTATTCCGGAGTTCCTTGAAGACGGTGCCACTCAAGAAGGCGATCCATTAAAGACGGTGTTATCTCGAGATGCGTGCCAAAACCGAAGTTCAAGGGACCAATGGAGTTGGTTTCCGAATTTGTAATAGTTTATTAGATTTACTATTTTAGGATGGCCATACTAGGATTTAATTTATGCTTTGCATTTTATTTATATGTCACATGCATCGCTAAATCGCCATAACTAAAACATGCATCATCTTTTAATCGAGTTTATCAACCGTGTCAATTATAATTTTCATAATTCACCTCTTTAGTTCACTTAAAACGTGATAGATAATAAATTGACATGACCTCTCGCTAAAATAATCAATTGAGACATAGCCTTACCAAAAAGTAGAAACCATGAAAACCTATTTCGTGAGGGAGTGCACTCGGCCACACCGGGGTACAAACCTTGTTACGTAGGGAAAGTGGGTGATAAATGTCTATCCACCGAATTCATGTTGATAAGGGATGAATCGGCTACACCGTGCCCAAGTTAATGTGGATTTGGATCATGGACACATTTATTCGAAATTTGGGTTGAACTCAACAAAAGTATTGATAAGGGATGAATCGGCTACACCGTGCCCTGGTCGGATGTGTTTTGGGCTAAAGATAAATGTTAATGTAATTTTTTATCGACCAAGAGTTCTAAAAGTAGAATTGATTAAAGCGTTAATCCACTGAGTTATATTGATAAGGGATGAATCGGCCACACCGTGCCCAAGTTAATATGAATTTGGATCTTGGAATCATTTATCAAGTTAGGTAGAGGTCACTAGATAAATGCAATAAAACTTGTTTAAATTAATTTTTACAAGTATTATTATTTAGAAAACAACATATGTTTTATTCCTTCAATTTCGTTTTGTAGATCGCATCTATTTCTCATAACAAATGGCCACTCCAAACACCAACGCCACACCTCTCACTAATACTTCATGGCTCCGATCCTTCATGGATCGTTGTAAACTTGAAAAGAATGGGTCAAATTTCTCCGATTGGGATGCCCAACTCAAATTAGCCGCTCAAGGTGACGACAAGCTTCGTTACCTCACCGAGGCCTCTCCACCCGAACCTAATGCTAGGTCGAGTGCCGCTACTAGGGAAGCATATGAGGCTTACCACAAGGAGTCCGCCGCAATGAAAAATGTGTTGATTTTTGCGATGGAGGCGGATCTCCAAAGGAGAGCCTTTAAAATGGGCACCGCTAATGAAATCTATTCCAAGCTTGTGACAATGTTTTCACAAACTCCGAGAATCGTCCAATATGAGGCGGCCGCGGCATTCTTGGATCTCGACTTTAAGGAGGGCCAAAAGGTTAGCCCTCACGTGCTCAAATTGATGGAGCTAGTCGAGACTTTGAAGATTCAAAAGGTTGAAATCCCCAAAGAGCTCATTGTATATAGGATTCTACACTCCTTATCCAAAGTCAAGGTATATGTTTAATTCCGGGTGAATTTTAACATGCAAGACAAGGACGTGTCTCTTGAAGAGTTGCACAAGTTACTTGTGCAAACCGAAAGAGACATGGGGTTAAATATTAACCCACCTAAGGATGTGCTTAACATAAGCACCAAGAGCAAGGGGAAGTTCAAAAATAATGGGAAGAAGGGTAAGAAGCAAGCTCCCACTTTCACCAAGGCTAAGACTTTTGAAGCTAGCACTTCCAAAAGACCAAGAAGGGTCCTCTTGACAAATGCCATTATTGTAATAGTGTTGGACATTGGAAGAGGAATTGTTCCAAGTATCTTGGTGACATCAAAGCTGGAAAGATCACTCCAGTAGGTAAATGACTATCCTTTCTTTTATGTTTCTAATTCAACTATGGTATTGTGATACAAAGTTGTGATAATGTATCCCCTTTTTATTGTAAATAGGGCCTCCACCAAGCAAGGACATGGGAAAGGAAAAGCAAGCTTGAGAAACCATCAAGAAGCTACGAGTAGCTTCCATGAAACTTGACTTTTTATTGTCTTATTTTAATTTATGTTTCGGATTTTTAGAACCTTTTGATTTCCGTGTTCGACATGGAAATGTTTGATCCTTTCTAAACAATTGTTGTATTTTGGATTATGGTGGCTTGGTTTATTTGCAACCCAAGTCACCCGTTTTATCGTATTTTTCTTGTTCTAAAAATTCGTCTATATATGCTTGCACATAGAAACATATGATCATCCACTTAAAGTGATATAATAGACAACTATAATGATGGGATTCATTATATGTCCACAAGCTTAAGGCTTGTGTATGATCAATTATAAAATGATGATTGAGTTGATGAACTCTCTTAAAGGAATGTCAATCACCAAGTACACTTATCAAATTTAAAACTATTAGTCAACCTATGATATAGTCCTCCTTATACTTTAAAAAATCATTATTTGTGTCTCATAAGCTATCTTTGAATCTCTAGTGTATTTATTCTAAAGATAGAGTGGGAGAAAAATGAAGACAAAAAGAACACAAAGCAAATTTGTGTACTTGTGTATATGAGATCTACGCAAGAAAGAATGATTTGTATACCTATATTGATAGTGTACACGAATAGATGAGATCTATGGTCTCGAATAGATGAAATTTACATGACAAAATAGACCAAGTGAATTAATCAAAAGAATATGTTCTCAAGATAACTACACGAGGAGACCAAAAGAAAATTTTGGAAGAAGAATGACTAATGTAAAGTCTTAACAAGAGATTTGGCTAGTTTATGAGCGACTTTTGACAAATAGTTTCAATATTGAGATTTACTTAAGAGCCTAAATAAAACAAAGTCGCATCCACAAAAATAAATGTGATTTATGACTAAAAGTTGCAAAGAAAGATATGCCGATATCTACAAAAGCTAAATTAATTGTTAACCACGCTAGTGTCATTACTTAACCTCATTATGAAAATGAAATGGTTAAACCTCCTTCCAGAAAAGGGTATTTTGAGAGGGACGTATATTAAATGAAATTCACATTTAAATAATGACATTGCTACGCATCATTATAAAATGAATGAGTTAGAGATTAAAATCTCTTTCCATAAGTTTAAGATTGAAACCTTTTCAAAATAGGTATTTTGAAAGGATATGCTGAGAACATATATGGTTTTATCTTAATAACTTGGCAAAGCAAAATATATTTCAATTCTTGAAATATTTCGATTAATTAGTCAATTGCGAAACATGTGGAATTAAGTGGGAGTTGAAAATTATCATGTGAAGACATGGAATTTAGTGGGAGCAATCATCTTCTAAAAATTTATAACTCATTACTCATTGAGAATGACGAGCTAATACTATCTTTCACAAAGAAGTATTTGAGTTTTCAATTCTGGATGAAAATGGACTATGATGAATCCAATCACATCAGGAGATGTTGGATAGGTATTGAGATATACACATCGAATCAACGAGAAACGTAGGTTGTTCATGTCAATGAAAATGGAATTGCCATTAGCAGTCATGGTCGTTCATTAAACCTAAGAATGGTTGATCACATGATTATTAGTTACTAATGTTTCCGCCATTAGAATAATCATTCACATGTCCAATAATGAATCATATGCATAAGAGCATGATGAATCATTGGCAAGCCATAGAAGAATCGTCATGAATTCTCGAGGAGAACTAATGAGTGATTCCAGTGATGGACAGAACACTCTGTTATGTGCCAAGAGGTTGTACGTTTTGAAGTTCGATCACACGTAAGGATTTATGAAAATCCTAAGCTATTCAAGCTAAAAGGAGAAATAAGAAGCTTTGAAAAATACTTAGTTGAAGTAAGAAGTTACTCAAAACTGATATTTTCTAATATGCTAGGACTTATGAGAAGTGCTAGGCTAATCATCTTGACAATTGTTGCAAGACTCTACAAAACGTATACCTAGTGCATTGTGAGTTGGTACAACACTTGACCAGTGCAAGTTATATCATCCACCACAATTCATTGGTTATGTGATAAACAACAAGAAAGTTCTTTATAGATAAAGAACCCAAACCTAGGTTAGGAACCTATATGTGTACTTGGTAAGGTTCATGCTATGAAAGATAAAATGAATATAAAGGAAAATGCAATATAAGAAGTTTGAACACATGGACACTTGGTATGTTAAACTTCTATTGCAATCAACTAGTGTTTAGACACTTTCGATATACATCACAAGGTTGTAATATGGTATTGACTACCCGAATGTGATGTCGACGTTTGTCGTTTGAGTTATTATTAACTCACCTTATACTTTGTTACATCCAAACGGGTTGTAGAGACAATTGAACCCCGTTAAAGTGAACACGGATTAGCATTGTATTCGCCCATAGTTACTTGCATGAGGTGACGTCTCGAAGTGACTAGAGTGTGATACGATTGATGGCAAGTTCAAGTGCCATGAAGTCATGTGAGATGACTAGTCGATCACATAAGCACACTGTTGGGAACACCTTGTTGGGCCTTATGACCGCTTTCAGAGTTCTGGCAAATTTATATAGCCTGGTCGTGGCGAGAGCTACTATAGTATTCTAATGAGTCGATTCTTTTGAGTAAAGACTGTTCGCCTAAGATGGCACAGTTTCAGATTAACTTTGATTTGTGTTACTATGACCTTCGTAAATGGGGTCAAATGGGCATATTTTGGGTTATGATGGATGTGGCTAGTCGAAGGGAATAAGTGCGATAGGAATTGTCCACCCCTAGTCAGGGTTATAAAAATATCTCAGGGTCACTCGAGGAGTAATGAACTGGAAATGCGTGGCCACGCTCGGAAGATATCCATGGTGGATAATTCCGGTCAATCAGTTATTCTCCAGATCGAAGAAACCACTCTCGATATGATCACTTGCAAGTACGACCTGAAAGACACCTTACATTGAGTGGGAGATAGTAATAGGACAAGAGAATTGGTGACGCACACTTGTCGAGGACAAGTGGGAGATTGTTGGAATATGTGTCCTCCGACAATAATGCGATCACTCAATCGATCATGATGATCACATGTTTAAATCTCATTTTAAGAATACATGTGGGAAGTAATATTTTATCACAATGGTCCACACATATCGGTAATGATTGGTGACTAGAGTTTGACATTTTCGTCGTGCGACGGTGGTGATCAGTTGATCCCCTTAGGTCATACCTAAAGGGTAACACTCTTAATTGATTATTTAATTGATCGTATGATGATACGGGTTAATTAAATTACTTAAAATTGACGGACAATTTTGGAAGTAATATTTACGTATCTCATTATAATTTGATTAAATGAGATACGGTCTAAGTGATCGAATTGTTTTATTACTTAGATGAAATTATTGTTTAAGGAAACAATTGCATTAGAATGAATAATTCATTATAAATACAAGATGTTGTGATTTATAATTAGTAGTTATTTTGATACAAGTAATTATGAATTACTAAAGTCGATTTTGTACATGACGTATTTTTATTAATGCGTTGATTTTTAATATGTTAAAAATGCATAACAATTTTACATGACTTGTGACATGTGACAAATTGACAAAGATAAAATGGAATCCATTTTATCTTAAATGGACTGAAATAAGGAGTGTATTAGGCTAAATATTGTGTTGATTAATTTTAAGTGGAAAACATAATCATTTACCTAATTGCTAGCCATGCAAACCTAGTTGTTTTTGTGAAGAGCAACTTGATCATGCATTGGCCAACACCACCCCACCCTGCCCGGTTTTGTCATAGAGAAAAGCCAAGGGTTTTTCTCTATAATTTGTCTAATATACACTATATGAATCTTAGTGCATTATTCATTCAAACATCATCTAAAATATAGAGTTTTAGAGAGATAAGTTACTTCTTCTTCTCCCTTCTCTTAAACCGAAAATTAAGAGACCAAAAACAATATTTTCGGGTCAATTTTATTCAAAATTAATATTGTTCTAGTATCAATAATATTAATTTTATTAAGAGTTTATCTTGGGTATTATTCCTTGGGAGGGATTCTATACTTGAATTCTTTGTTCATCCATATTAGGAGAGCTCAAGAACAAGTGAGTAGGAGAACTCACTTGTGCCCAATAATCCGAAATTTCCAATGTAAGAATGATGATTTCTTCACTATATTTACTTATGTTTGCATGCATAAGATCTAATTAATTTTATGACTAAATTAAATGGAACATATAAGAATATGTCGAGTATTATGAGATATAGATTTCTAACAAATTGATCGCATCTAATGACCAAGCATCAAAGGGAAGACGATACTAGAAAGCCTATGTAGATAATAAAGTAAAACGGGCAATGATGAAAGGATCCTTGCATCCCCGGATTGATCCTCACGGATTATGAAAAAAGAAAAGAAGAAATGTTGTCTGCCAAGGGATCCGAGTGGATCACATAGGATCTGAGCGTCTCCCCACCACCATCAGAACGTCCCGTGACCAAGACGCTCGTCCTGAAGCAAGAAGATCTGAGTGTCTCCCTTGACAATCCGCTCGGATCGTACCCTAGAGAGCCCGTGCCTGTTTTCAAGTTGCTCGGATCATGGCAAGACTAGCAAAACGGAGATGCTCATTTCCTTCGAGAGGAGCATTTCCTCAACTTTTCTTAAGGACTTAATAGTCATTTAAGCCCTTAGTAACCCTAATTTATGTACCTAATCTTTAGTATAAATGCCCCATTGTACTACTTAGATTAGGATGCTATCTTAATCATCTAGTAATCAAGTTCTAATCAATTAGTAATCATTCCTTAATCTTGTAATTAACTCTTAATTTAGTCTTAATACAAATCTCAATACTTAATCTTTCCTTAATTTCTCTATTGTTCATCATTTATTTTAGGTAATTAGAAGATCATTTGGGTTTATTGGGATATTGACAACCTTCAATCAATCATCAAGTACTTCTATTATTCTTTGCATTATTATTTTGGAATTTCCATAGGTATAATTCTCTTAATCCTTGGTTTAATTATTGTTAATCATTTTCATTCATTCATCATGTTTTGCCTTGTTAATGTGATTGACAACCTTGTTAGCATGTTAAACTTGATCATGAGTGAGTAGTTTCCTTAGTTAGGATTAATGGGTAATTAGGAAACCAACATGGGGAATGATTCATGCTTAATCTAATATGTTCACATAATTTATTTGCTTGCTTGTTGTGATTTCAACTTATGCACATGTTATGTTTGATGAAATGCGAGCCTATGAATCCTTGCATTTTTTACCCATCACTTATCTTTTCAATAAGGCTTGTAAGACATAAACCAACTCGAGCCTTATTAGACCATGCATAATGTTGAATAGGAAGGATTAAGTCGACTTGTAGGTGTTGTACAATCTAATCGTGTAACACCCCAAAAATTTGAGTCAGTTTAGAAATATGTGGAAAATATTTTCGCTAAAATAAAATTTTAGAAAGAGGAAGGAGAATATTTGTAATGCAAAATTCAAATTTGAATAGTAAAGAAAATCGTACATCGATTTGGAAATCGAATTGAAAACCAATAATAACTTGAAACGGAAAAGGGAAAGAAAACAAAGGACGTGCGATAACTATAATTAAGAACGCAAACTACCTCGTATTTAAAACCTTACTTCAAGGTGAAGTACTTGGGAGTCAAGCTATATAACTTAACGTTAGTATCGTTTCGTAATTAAAATTGGCCCAAATACAATTAGAACTAACTTTATTATATATAACCAAACCCCCCCTTTCTCAATTCTCGTTTTTCTTTCATTTAGTTCTAATATTTAAATTTGTAAACTAATGAGGTAATGTCTATTACTCAGCTCGTGTTTGTCCCATTTGGGCTACCTGTCATGGTGACGGTTTATTTTCAGGTTGCTTCTGCTGGCTATTCAAAAGGATTTTATTTCAAGACAAGATTTTATTTAAAGATTTCTAAAAGTTTTATTTCATTTTGTGTAAAGAATTCGTAATTTGTAAGACGGACTTTGTATATTGATTATAATACCTCCCTATTTTGGCCCAAAATTGTATGTAATTATAAATTTTTAATTAGCTGAAAATGAGGGGTGTTACAATTGGTATCAGAGCGATTCCGTTCTTGGTTTGGTGTTGAGATCTTCACATCTTAACATCGCTAGTTTTAGTTTTCAAACTCTTTTTAAAAATCTTGAGATGCGATTTGTTTTGAATTTTAAATTTAAAGTTGAACTTTATCTTAAGGTGGGTGGACTGTTCAGTTTTGACAAGTCTTCATTATGGATTGGTAGTGTTCTACATTGCAGCAGGAACCCTTTCGTTCCACTTATGAAGACTGCACTTTTTGACAACTTTACTTACGCTTTTTGGAAAAACGTAATTTTAAAGGATTTTCACTTCGAGTATATTTGTAATTGTTGGTTTTGAAAGCTGATTTTTGTCCTTACAACTTCATCATTTCGTATTTTCAAGTTTCGAGTCCGAAACTTCTTTTTAGGGGGAGTGACTGTAACACCCCAAAAATTTGAGTCAGTTTAGAAATATGTGGAAAATATTTTCGCTAAAATAAAATTTTAGAAAGAGAAAGGAGAATATTTGTAATGCAAAATTCAAATTTGAATAGTAAAGAAAATCGTACATCGATTTGGAAATCGAATTGAAAACCAATAATAAATTGAAACGGAAAAGGGAAAGAAAACAAAGGATGTGCGATAACTATAATTAAGAACGCAAACTACCTCGTATTTAAAACCTTACTTCAAGGTGAAGTACTCGGGAGTCAAGCTATATAACTTAATGTTAGTATCGTTTCGTAATTAAAATTGGCCCGAATTCAATTAGAACTAACTTTATTATATATAACCAAACCCCCCTTTTTCAATTCTCCTTTTTCTTTCATTTTGTTCTAATATTTAAATTTGTAATCTAATGAGGTAATGTCTATTACTCAGCTCGTGTTTGTCCCATTTGAGCTACCTGTCATGGTGACGGTTTATTTTCAGGTTGCTTCTGCTGGCTACTCAAAAGGATTTTATTTCAAGAAAAGATTTTATTTAAAGATTTCTAAAAGTTTTGTTTCATTTTGTATAAAGAATTCGTAATTTGTAAGCCGGACTTTGTATATTGATTATAATACCTCCCTATTTTGGCTCAAAATTTTATGTAATTATAAATTTTTAATTAGCTGAAAATGAGGGGTGTTACAAATCGATTCGGTTCTGGGACCCAAACCTTCTTAGGGATTGTAAGATATACACTAACTCGATCCCATCACAGCAATAATTGATTGATTATAATTCGAGAACATGTTTGTATGATCAACTCCCAAGTATTCCCCTATGAACTCATGATACCCTAGTGCTTTTAATCAATTGTTTACACCTTCATTTTATCTACCTTGCTTTGTTTTCATTGTTGATTAGTTTTAATTGATCTCCTATCTCAACCCCAATTTGTGACACCCTAAGACACGACCATTTACAATTGAAAATCCTACATCAATACCCGTCCCTTGGGATCCGACCTTTACTTGCCTCTTTACTAAGAGTAGTTGGTGAAGTTATAAATATTATTTTGGTTGGGTAACTTTTGACGACGAGTTTAAAAACCTACAAACCAGTACTATCTCGAAAAATCGAGATGCTAACCTTATTATTTACTTGGGAAGATCTTGCTAAAGGCTCCTGGAAAAATGGGGGTGTTACAATAACTCACATCCTACGTGTTTTCCGAGTCATTTTCAAGTGAAATACGTCACTTAAAGCCATCATAATGTATGTCTATTTCAAATTCAATTTACAATCTCGACTTTCGAAAATAAACCTAACCATTATATAAGCCAAAATAATGTCGATTTCAAAACCTGTCTTTCAAAAATAAATCTGATCATATTCTAACCAAAATAATGCTGAGTTTAAAACCCGTCTTTTGAAAATAAATCTGATGATTTTCAAGATAATATAAGATAATTTCAAATCCCGTCTATGAAAAGTAAATTTGATTATTTTCTTGATAAAATAATACAAAATTTTACCGGTTATTAATAGGATCATTAGTATCTTCAATGTCTTCTTAAATAAAATCAATCACCACCAAGTTGTTTGGTGAGCCTAGTGATAGGAAACTATCAAGTTTGATTTTAGAATTTGTTGGATTAAAGATTTTTTTTTTTAAATCATATAACCTAATTCCCGAACTATTGACCTTACTTGTTGACTTAAACATAAATTCTAAAATATGATGTTTTAATATATTGAATTAAGGACTAATTAAATTTTGGCTAAAGAAAAAAAAACCAAAACAGACATAATGTATATGAAATTGAAAATTGAGTGATAATTTTTGCCTTAATTAGAGCAAGTTCAACGGTATAGCTTAGGGATTTGCTTACAATTTCTCAAAATTGCAAGTTAGTTGCTACACCATTGGAGAAGGATATGTTGAATGACTTGCCTTAACTTGTTGCTTCATTAAGCTACTTGCTTAGATTGGCCCATAATTACCAAGCAACCAATAGAAAATTAGTTCCAATAATTTTTTAATTTTTTGTAGTGTTTATGAAAAAAATAATTTGGCATGTGTCTCCCATCAAGCTAGTATAAAAGCTAACTACACCATTGGAATAGTTTACTAGCTTAGAAAGGTTGTAGCTTAGGAAATAATGTGGATTTATCAAGCTAATTGATTGTTGCTTACCATTGTAAAAGATAACCATTTTGAATCAAATTTTTTATTTTATTTTTATTTTGCCTGTTATTGTGGAATTTTATTACGTGGCATAGGTTATTGACATTTGACAAATATGTTTAGCAAATGATACACGACAAAACAACGTTTGTTAATATGATTTATTAGAAAAGCATTTTAGATGTATTTTTATTACACAATCTAATAGTTTAATATTCCCTCCAATTTCCTATTATCTTCACTCTTTCCTTTTTTGACACTAGTTTGATTATTTTCCTTCTTTCCTTTTTTTTGGTAAGTTTCATTCTTTTTTTATTATTTTCTCTCTCCTATAAACTTTACCACTTACACTACTTTATTCATTCTTTATTCTTTATTATTTTCTCTTTCCTATAAATTTTACCACTTACACTACTTTATTCATTTTTTATTAGTTTTCTTATTTGTTGTGCCCAAAAGAGAAGGGAGGATCAATAAAAATTGAAGGGAGTATAATACTCCCTCCATTATTCAATATAAGACGTTTTAGCTCTTAGATAAATTTTCTGTTTTACATGACGTTTTACATTTTCAAAGCCATAAAGACTCCTTAATTGATGTATTGAATGCATAATGCACGCTTAAATTTGCTATTAAGTTTGAAAGACTTCACATGATTGGTTAATTTGCTTGGGAGAAATACATTTTCTATTCCAAAGTCCATAAATACTCCTTAATTAATGCCATAATAATGAGTAAAGAATTTTCTTAAAAAGTGTTTTTTTTGTTAAACGTCATATATAGTATAATGGAGGGAGTAATATACTACAAACCGGCCCATTCATAGAACAAACATTAACACCAATAATGTTTAGTAAAATTGAAAATCAAAGTCAACTACCATATGACGTAATTAAACAAAAGTAGTTTTAAGACCGCTTTCATAGGTAAAAAAAATAGATGAATAAGAAAACAGACCCTAATAAGCCAGCCTTCTTTTAGATGATTCTACATAAAATTAGGGTCATAGTTTTAGTTCTTCAAATTACCTCTCTGTACAATTCACTTACTTCTCCTCATTTTTAATATCCTTTACCACCATATTACCCAACACGGTAGTTCTCTTTTCCCTTACCTAAGTGTCACAATAATGGCATCATCAAGCTTTTTTCGGCGAGCCAATAATGTCTACCATTCTCACCAGCGTTTCCTCGTTGCAATTGCCATCGTCAGGTCTCTTCTCTCTTTCTTCACTATATTTACACAATTTGAGACACATTTTATCGTTCTTACCTTTTTATTCTTAACCCGTTAAGTTGATAATGGATGAGTATGATGATAGATAATATAACATTGAAAATAAATATATTTGATTCTGTTCAAACCCAGAAATCTTCATGATTGATTGTATGAACTATAAAATTATATGATAACTTTGTATGATGAAGAGAGGGAATGAGAGAGAGAGAAACGTAGAAGAAGAATGATTGTATTGATTATAATTGTGTAAGAAACAGAATACAAGGATGAGCTTCTATTTATAGCATAACTCATATTGTTGGTTGTAACAAATTCTAACCAACTCTCTAACTTGAGTTAATTAACTATAGTTAATCTTAACAAACTTTATATTCTAATATTCCCCCCTTAAGCTGGATGTTCTTTAAATACTAATCCAAGCTTAGAGGAAAGAAATTGATGTTGTTCACGCCCAAGTGGCTTTGTCATAATATCGGCCAACTGCAGACCAGTTCTGATGTGCTTTGTAGTCAGGAATCCTTCCTGTTGTTTGTCCCTTACAAAATGGCAGTTTATAGATAAATGCTTTGTTCTCTCGTGGAAAACGGGATTCTCAGAAATATGTAGGGCTGCTTTATTATCACAATAAAGGATGATGGGACAAGTTAGTGGTATGCAAAAATCCTTCAATAATGCTGATAACCATACCAGTTCTGAGGTAGTATAAGAGAGACTTCTATACTCAAATTCAGCAGAACTTTTGCTGACTGTAACCTGCTTTTTTGTTTTCCAAGACACCAAGGATTGCCCTAACTTGACACAGTACCCACTCAGGGATCTGCAGGAATAAGCGCACTTACCCCAATCTGCATCACTGTATGCAGTCAATTGCAGATCAGTGTTGCGTGTATAAAATAATCCAGCATTAATGGTCCCTTTTAAGTACTTGACAACATGAAGGGCTGCCTGAAGATGAGGCAGTCTAGGTTGGTTTACAAACTGAGTTAAGTGCTGAACACTATATGATATGTCTGGTCTTGACATATTAAGGTATAGCAATCTCCCAACAAGTCTCCTATAAGGCTCAAGATCAGGAAGAAGGTCACCCTGATCAGTGGATAACTTAAGTCCTTTCTGCAGTGGAAAAGATACCGCCGTGCAATTCTCCATTTGCAAATCTAACAATATATCCATGATATACTTTCTTTGATTGATCATAAGCCCTTTGTCATTCCTGGAAATTTCCAATCCTAAAAAGTACCTCATACTTCCCAATCCTTGATTGAAAATGCACTATCCAACTGACCTTTAATATGACTTATCTCTGTTAATGATGTTCCAGTCAATAGAACATCATCAACATAAACAAGGAGTACAGTGAACTCATCAGTCTGTTGATTATGTTTGGTAAACAATGAATAATCATTCCTGGACTGTGTATACCCATGCTTAACCAAAAAATTTGTCAATTCCTTATTCCATTGTCTTGAGGCCTGCTTCAACCCATATAGGGATCTTTTTAGTTTACAAACCAGTCCTGATTCAACATTATAGCCCTCAGGAGGTTTCATGTAGACATCTTCATCAATAAAACCATGCAAGAAGGCATTATTAATATGTAACTGATATAATGGCCAATCTCTTGCTGCAGCAATAGCCAAAAGTGTTCTAACAGTTGTGAATTTGGCTACAGGTGAAAAGGTGTATTTGTAATCTTTATCTTTTACTTGATTAAACCCCTTTGCTACCAACCTTACCTTGAATCTTTCCACACATCCATCTGGTTTATACTTGATCTTATACACCCAGTTGGATCCTATAGCCTTATATCCTGCTGGCAGCTGTACTAACTCCCATGTGTCATTCTTTTCCAAGGCTTGTACTTCATTTTGCATAGCTGCAAGCCTGCAACCCATCTCTCATCTGTTTTTGCCTGATTATATGTATATGGCTCATGCTCTTGTATTACATTAGCCAGAAATCCAATATATGCTGGACTGAAATTATCCAAAGAATGTAACACACTTGCTTGAAAAGCAGTGGCAGTCGTTTGTGCAGTTGCAGTTGCAGTCTTGTGAACATTGTTAATATTCCTGATATTCTGACCAGGCAACTTGACTTGATATCCTTGTAGCCAGGTAGTTAATTGTCTTGATCTTGTGGACCTCCTTACATAGAATTAGTATCATTTTGCTGCTGATTTTCAAGTGCATCAGTAACATTGCTTATTTCAGTGGTATATGCCTGATCTGAGACAACATCTTCAAAATTACCAGTAACAGGTGATACCGTCGTAGAGTACCAAAGATAAATTTATATTTCCAAACTACTAATATAGCTAGTGGCAGTCAGGGTCGAACCACATAGAGGAGAATGTAATTTATAGTTGTCTAATTCTAGTCTAAGGTAACAAATATGAGGGGGATTTGAGTTGAGTTGATCTATAACTAAAGGCAATAAATGAAAAGTAAACTAAGCTAGTAGATGAAATCAAATATCAAAAGGGTGCTAAGATGGTCGGTTCACTATAGTTTCGGCGGCAGCATCCTAGGTAAGTCTGAAATAATCACGTGAGACGGGAAAATAAGAAGTCCTCTCGGTCCTTTCTTAACAGGTAGCATCTTTCGATCCCGCTACAGGTCCCTAATATCACTAATGCTAACTTTCGTCCTGAAAAGTGATTTAAAAGACTAAATTAACTTATCTCTCGATCTTATTAATTTAGTCGTATTAATTAGGTAGTCTATTTCCCTCCCCTATCTTTCGATCTTATCGATTCGGTCAATTCCTAAACATTCAACTAGTCGCGTGCACTCGATTTGTCAAATATAGAAATAAAATTAATTAAAACGAAGGTAATCTCACGTGGCCGGTCGATCGACCAGATAGGCCGGTCGATCGACCATGGCGCGATTTCAGGTCACTATTCTACGCCGCCTACTTCTACAGATTCCCTACATCCTAGCACAGGGTATTTAGCTACTCATGTTTGCGATAAAAACAACAACAAGATTAACGAATAAAGATACTGAATTCATGGCTAAATTAATTAAATGAACAATTAACATAAAACCATAATCGGCTTTGGGAATTCTAACCTAACAATTCTATACTACGAATGAAAGTAATAAAACTGAATATTAGAACAGAAGAATACCTTATAGAGGAATTGCAGGGGAAAGATCAAAACCGAATGCAAAAAGAAACTTTATTAATGAAAGAACAAACTAAACTAATGACTATCGAATTGTAACTTAAGAACTTGATGATAAAACTGGATGATTATTCTGAAAACTAAGGTTACGTTATATAGGAATACAACGCAACTCTTATTCCTAAACCTAATTACAATGGGCTTCGGAAATCTCGTTCTATTAATTCACGTCAGAATTAACGGTTTGGTCGATCGACCATGCAGCTCAGTCGATCGACCAACCTACGCCGTACAGTAGCTTCTGTTCTTCGTGCTCTGGTCGATCGACCATGAAGACAGTCGATCGACTGCTTTAGCTGGTAGTTGGCTCCTAATTCTTCATAAAGTTGTCTTTCAGGCCTCGAGATGCGCACCAAGTTCGTTTCTTGTGTAAATACTTCATGTCAAATGCAATGCAAGATACTCGGGGACGGATTTAGCTAGATATCTACTTATTTCCGCATAAATCTGCAATATTACATAAAAATACGAAAGTAGACGAAATGGGGCAAATAGTAGCATAAACTACACAAATGAGCTCTGAAATGCGTGTAAAATAGGGCGTAAAACAACATATTTAAGACACGCATCAAACTTCCCCAAACCAAACCCTTTTTTGTCCCCAAGCAAGAACTAGACTCGATCCTAAAACCTAATGGAACGAGTTCAATCTCAGAGCAAAATGCAAACCGAACAGTCTAAACCAATTTAATGCAATAACTAACGATCAACTAGCAATATGAATCATGCAAACGAGTTATGTAGTCGTTAAAAACTGCTGAACCGTCAACTATAGAGGCTTATCAAATTGGACTCTCACGGGTCGCTCGAATCACTCATAAGCACTGGTGAATAATGTATAAGATAGAAAGAATTCATTTTTTAGTGACACTCACCTGACTACGACCTATAAGAACATGCCTGAAATCTAATATGAAAATAATCTCTACAACCATACATATGCATTCCAACCAAACAAATGACCATGACACATGCCGAGGTAAGTATGGATATGTGAGGCTATGGGTAAGAAGAGGCAAAACAATTATGAGAATGCGGAGGTATAGGTGATCAAGCTAGTACCTAAACAAAACCATATGACAACATCCAACTTCTTGCTCAAAATTTCAATCGAAACGGTGCTAATAGCAAGCACAAATCTCACAATCT
Source organism: Silene latifolia (assembly GCF_048544455.1). Lineage (NCBI taxonomy): Eukaryota > Viridiplantae > Streptophyta > Magnoliopsida > Caryophyllales > Caryophyllaceae > Silene > Silene latifolia. The sequence goes on along the minus strand of NC_133538.1, from coordinate 437,267,469 downwards.
CCGATATAATTGTAATTCCCCAAATGATGATAATAAAGCATAGGAATAAAATCACCAACTAATCAAAACTCCAACCATGTGATTTTCGAATTTTCTTTTTCTCGGGCTACAGTCGATCGACCAAGATGGTCAGTCGATCGACCGGATTTGGCTCTTTTGTCGAGCATGTTCTCGTTTTTGTTCTCTTTTCTTTTTCTTTCTTTCATTTTTCAATTGTTTTTTCTCCTTCATTCTTTCATTTTTCAATTCTTTCTTCTCCTTCATTCTTTTTATCCAACATCATCTCAATAAGAGCATATGCAACCAAAAATAATAAGAACATTCCCAAAGACTAATACTACTAGCTTGACAAAGGCGGGCTGAATATAGGATGTAGTAAAAGGGACAAAAGGCTATTTTTGGCTTTGTGAAGCTTATGGGCAAAATGAATAAAGGAAACCTCTTCCACATGTGTCAACAAACCACAAACCGAATGCATACAGGTATCAAGCAGATTAAGTTCATATTTATGCAAATTAATGTAGCATGCCTCATAAGGAGTAACTACTCACAATCCTAGATAAACTGGTCATGAATGACACCAGTTATAAGCTCTAAAACTCAGAAATATAAGTAGTTTGCCAAAAAGCTAAGTCCAGTCTCAAGTTCAGCAAGAAATGTAACGAAAACTTGTAGACTATGCATATAGGATTCTACTAATAACATGTCAATTAGCAAGGCTCAGGCATAAACAGATGAAAATGCAATGTCATCATTGAAATACTACCGTTCCGACTCAACCTATATGCTAAAATAAACATGCATTTTTTGGATTTTCTTTTGAAAAGTTTTCAATTTTTTTGAATTTTTTGTATATATAAGGGAAATGAAATAACAAATGCAAACTGAAATGCAATAAACGTGAAACAGAAATGCAATAAAACATGTGAATGCAATGCAAAACCCTTCCCCAAACCAAATCACACAATGTCCCCATTGTGCAAAATCATGTAATGAAATAAAAAGGAAACGGAAATTTGCGATAAATTAACTAAACAAGACACGAAGTAAGGACTCGGAAACTCACAAGACTTTAAGCGCAGCAAAAGGAAACCTCCCCAACCCAGCGTGAGCTAGGAGGTTTCAGTAGCCAGCAGTGCTACCATAAAGTACCTGAAAAGACAGAAAATACCGCGCATTATCCGAGAAAACAAAAATGAAGCGGAAATTACGTGCAAAGAATTAAATTGAAGAAATAAGTACAGCAGCTACAGAGGTCGATCGACCGATGGTCCTGGTCGATCGACCAATTCACGATGATCAGAGGGTACTGATCTTTGCCGAGGGCGATCGATCGACCCGGCTAGGTCGATCGATCGACCTACCTACCCGATTTAAACTTGACTTCTTTCTTCGGATTAACTCAATGAATTGAGTTAACTTGGTTTAATAACCTGTAAATGCACATAAAAACGCGCCCAAAATTGCGCTAAACCCAATTGTGTGATCTAAAGACGGAAATTAAACTAAGCACACACTAAGAGTTCTTATTTATTTTTTTAAACAACTACGAATTTTATTCGCAAAACTAAACAAATCACATCCGGGTTGCCTCCCGGCTAGCGGTGGTTTCAGACCGGTCCCGCTCGACCTATTTTTCTTCAGCAACTTACTCTAATGGAGCCCAATCAAAATAACTCAAGGCTCTCAAAGAACCTATCATACATCTGCGCATGTGCTACACAAAACTGTAAGTAGCACCATAAGATAGAAATAACATAGGAAATTAAAATGTAAAATCATTTAAGCCTAACAAATTTCCTATGGCAACTCCTAAAATCATCCACAAAATAATTCTGCCCTCCAGCTAAGGGCGGAATATAAAAGCTCAAGTTAACCACAGGTGGAGAATTAGAGAGCTCAGGAGCAATTGACTCAAAAATAACGCGAGTAGAATTAAGATGCTCAGACGGGTATGAACTGTGAGGTGGAGAAGTCTGGTCAACTAAGGGAGAAGGTGAATAATCGTCCCAAATGCATGGTATAGTAAAGTCAAATGGGTCAATGGGGTCTCCTAAAATAGGCTCATCATCTATATCATCATAAGTATCCCATTTGACCTCAAGACTGTCTAAATCTACCTCCTCACTCTTCGCATCGCTAGACTCGTCAAGATGGAGATTCTCATAGAGAGCCTCCAAATCATCCTCACTATCTGTGTAAGAATCATAAAGGGATTGTTGACTATCCTCATAAAAAGGATTGTCAACCACGCTAGTGGTCTCCTCTATGTCTCCGTCAGCATTTCCTAGATTGGTTTCTAAGGTCTCACCCACCCCATCATTCAAGTTAACATGAAGAGAAAAAGTAGGTTTAAGAGATTCAGTAGCAAACCAATTAAAGAATTCTAATACCTCAATTACGGGGATTCCTTCGAAATACCACTTACCTATAGACTCGAGGTATGCTCGCGTAAGGTCATTCATATGCCGGAAAATAGTGCAGCATATTTGGAGATCAGAAAAGGCATCTCGTCTGGGCTCAATAAAATCCCAAAGTCTGGCTAAATAAGCACCAAATATTTCATCCTCTTCCTGTGGAAAACTTAGAACATGAAACATGAGAATGTTCTCAAGGAACCGAAGTTCCCTGAGACTAAAGAAAGAAAGACTAAAATTAAAGACAACTAAAACTAGCGCTGCCTCTCCGACAACGATGCCAAAATTTGATACCGTCGTAGAGTACCAAAGATAAATTTATATTTCCAAACTACTACTATAGCTAGTGGCAGTCAGGGTCGAACCACAGAGAGGCGAATGTAATTTATAGTTGTCTAATTCTAGTCTAAGGTAACAAATATGAGGGGGATTTGATTTGAGTTGATCTATAACTAAAGGCAATAAATGAAAAGTAAACTAAGCTAGTAGATGAAATCAAATATTAAAAGGGTGCTAAGATGGTCGGTTCACTATAGTTTGGCGGCAAAGATCTAGGTAAGTCTGAAATAATCATGTGAGACGGGAAAATAAGAAGTCCTCTCGGTCCTTTCTTAACAGGTAGCATCTTTCGATCCCGCTACAGGTCCCTAATATCACTAATGCTAACTTTCGTCCTGAAAAGTGATTTAAAAGACTAAATTAACTTATCTCTCGATCTTATTAATTTAGTCGTCTTAATTAGGCAGTCTATTTCCCTCCCCTATCTTTTGATCTTATCGGGTCGGTCAATTCCTAAACATTCAAATAGTCGCGTGCACTCGATTTGTCAAATATAGAAATTAAATTAAATAAAACGAAGGTAATCTCACGTGGCTGGTCGATCGACCAGATAGGCCGGTCGATCGACCATGGCGCGATTTCAGGTCACTATTCTATGCCGCCTAATTCTACAGATTCCCTACATCCTAGCACAGGGTATTTAGCTACTCATGTTTGCGATAAAAACAACAACAAGATTAACGAATAAAGATACTGAATTCATGGCTAAATTAATTAAACGAACAATTAACATCAAACGATAATCGGCTTTGGGAATTCTAACCTAACAATTCTATACTACGAATGAAAGCAATAAAACTTAATATTAGAATAGAAGAATACCGTATAGAGGAATTGCAGGGGAAAGATCAAAACCGAATGCAAAAAGAAACTTTATTAATGAAAGAACAAACTAAACTAATGACTATCGAATTGTAACTTAAGAACTTGATGATAAAACTGGATGATTATTCTGAAAACTAAGTTTACGTTATTTAGGAATACAACGCAACTCTTATTCCTAAACCTAATTACAATGGGCTTCGGAAATCTCGTTCTATTAATTCACGTCAGAATTAACGGTTTGGTCGATCGACCATGCAGCTCAGTCGATCGACCAACCTACGTTGTACAGTAGCTTATGTTCTTCGTGCTCTGGTCGATCGACCATGAAGACCAGTCGATCGATTGCTTTAGCTGGTAGTTGGCTCCTAATTCTTCATAAAGTTGTCTTTCAGGCCTCGAAATACGCACCAAGTTCGTTTCTTGTGTAAATACTTCATGTCAAATGCAGTGCAAAATACTCGGGGACGGATTTAGCTAGATATCTACTTATTTCCGCATAAATCTGCAATATTACATAAAAATACGAAAGTAGACGAAATGGGGGCAAATAGTAGCATAAACTACACAAATGAGCTCTGAAATGCGTGTAAAATAGGGCGTAAAACAACATATTTAAGACACGCATCAACAGGTGTGGCAGCTTGGTTTTTAGTAGAACTAGGAATAATAATACTATAAGTGGCTGGATTAACCAGCTCAGAAGTAGTGATCATAAGATCATCATTATTTTTATCTTTTGAAAAGAGAAATATTTTCTCTTGAAAGGTCACATCCCTTCTAACAAAAACTTTATGAGCATACAGGCAGATTTATGAGTTGTAAAAACATGAGAGTGGACAGAGTACTTACCTGCAAAATTAGCAGAAGAAAGATGAGGTTGTTGATCAGAAATTCTTTTAAGAACCTGACCAACAACAGAAGTAATAATCCCATCTAGGACATCAGCATTTAGTGAACCAACTGCATTAGAACTGTTATTGTTATCAGCAACATTGTGACCAGAATGTGTAGCAAGCTCCAAAGAAGCATCATCCAAAGGAGACTAACCCATAACATCTGCAGAATTAGCTGATTTCTTGGTCTGATTGTTCTTGACAAAATAACCTTTACCTTTGCCCTTCTTATCACCAAGAAATTCTCTTACAGAAAAACAATGATCAGGATTATGACCAGTTTTATTGCAATATGGGCATTTAACCAATCCAAAGCAAGTTTCCCTGGTGTGTCCATCCATGTTACAGTGATCACAATGTTTTATGACAACTGCACCAGGATTCTTGGAACTCGGAAAACCATCCTGCCTTTGTTCAGGTTGCTTGAAACTCGCATAAGCATTAGAGTCAGTTAAGCTAGCAACAGAATAAGTTATCTGCTTCTGTCGCTCTATCTTTTGCAGAAGCCCTAACACCTTGTTGAAACATGGAAGTGGATCTATAGAAAGAATTTGGGTTCTGATGTTATCATAGCCATGATTCAAATTCATCAAGAATTGGATCAATTTTGCATTGCTCTCCCTTTCAACCATCCTCCTCATCAGGGTGAAGGAACAAAGGTCAAGTTTACCACAAGTACAAACTGGCAGAGGGTCTAAACAGTCCAAGGTTTCCCAAAGATTCTTTAGTTTGCCATAATACTCTATCAATGAAAGATTGTCTTGAACTATATCTCCCAACTCCTTAGTCAACTGATAGACCTCTAAAGAATTTGCTTGACCAAATCTTTCCAACAACTCACCCCAAAGTTCTTTAGAGGACCTTACATACTTCAGACTTTCCTTCAGAGACTTCTCTAAAGAATTTGAAATCCAGCGCAAAACCATATAGTCACATCTTAACCACTGATTAAATCTTTTATCAGAAGTAGGTGGTTTTGGACAAGTCCCATCTACGAACCCAACTTTGTTCTTAGCAGCTAATGACATAAGAACCTCCTTTTTCCACCCCATGAAATCATGGCCATCAAAGGGTAAAGCAGATAAAGACGCAGAGGGTTGATCAGTAGTAGACAAAAATAATGGGTCATCATAGTAATCATAACTAGAAGAATCCGAATTTCCAGTAGAATCAGGCATGATTGAAAGAACAAATCACACATTAGCAGAAAATTTAGAAGAACTTAAGGAGAAAAGAAGCACAGAAACGATGTATAAACGAATCGAATGCGGAAGCGAGATTATTATACCTATTTCTTGATCAAAAGGCAGTCAAGAAATAGAACAGAAGGAAGCCAGAATCTCAATACTGAACGATGATACCATGTTCAAACCCAGAAATCTTCATGATTTGATTGTATGAACAGTAAAATTATATGATAACTTTGTATGATGAAGAGAGGGAATGAGAGAGAGAGAGAGAGAGAGAGAAACGTAGAAGAAGAATGATTGTATTGATTATAATTGTGTAAGAAACAGAATACAAGGATGAGCTTCTATTTATAGCATAGCTCATATTGTTGGTTGTAACAAACTTCTAACCAACTCTCTAACTTGAGTTAATTAACTATAGTTAATCTTAACAAACTTTATATTCTAATAGATTCATCTTGTTTATACTTTTAACTTTATACTTGATTCGATATATTTTCATGGGTTATTTTAATATTTCAAAGTTGGTGATATAATGAACTTGCTATGTACCTTGGTAATAATGGGTAGTCTACTACATTTTTTTGTAGATGAAAAATATTTTAACGATGCGCTATGTCAATTTTTTAAATAAACCTTAAATTTGAGAACCTATGGAAATCTATATCTTCCTTGTTCTAATAGGAGATTGGAACAATTGAACGAAGTTGTTTTGGATTATTATGTTATATATGCATTTTTGAATAAAAGTAGTTGTTTGAAATATGACATTTATTTAATCACTAATAATATGTGTTATGGAACATAAGAAGCACGTACCTATACATTCTCTACATTTCTCTCTCTAAAAAAAGAGAGCTTTTCTCCCAAGAAAAAGGGGAGCTAGGGTTCTAGTATTCTTCACGATTATCAATTCTCTTTTCCAATTATTGGATATTCTTCACTCCCTTTTCCGAAAAGTCTATCCCCTAATTAATCATTCTCTTTGTTGGTTTACGCTGCTAGGGTTCTAGTATCATATGATTATGGAAGGGGGAATTTAATTGGGTTTTTTCTGGGGAATCTATTGGAATCATTTATCCAACTCTTAATCTACCTTCATCATTGCACTGTTGCTCAATTAATTGGGTCTTTAATTTTTGGGTGGCTCAAGTAATCTTCTGCATCCCTCTTCTCAACTGTCACTCAGTTGGTTTTGCCAAGAAACGATCCATTTTCTGGGTTGTTTTTCTTCCTATAAATGACACGATGGGGTTTTGTCCACCTTCAACCCCTCCACTTCCTTCAGAATCCAATAATCACAAATCATATATCAAATCCTTACTTCTTCATTATCTTAATCACTCTCAATCAAAACCAAAACAAATGGACTTCGAAACTCAATTTGGGCGTTTTGGGAACGCTGCTAATAACAACAATGGTGCGGTTCAGGGAGTGGATGTTCATCAAAATTTTTACAATCATCAAAATTACCATCAATCCCACCCAAATACTGATTTCCAACCTCAGAATCCACTGCACATTAACCTCTGGCGCTTCCCTAGGTCAGGGGGAGTGATGAATGTTGATCCTTCCAAACTTGGGAAGTCTAGGGACTTTTGGGGGAAGTGTATCTTGGGGTTCCTTGTTGACTACCGTCTCTTTGAGGCGAAAAAGGTAAATGACATCATTAGGAAAAAATGGAGAACTAAAGGGCGGGTTAGGGCATATAAAATGGGAGAGATTTATGTTCTATACTGTGAGGATGATGATGATAGGGCAGGGCTTCTGGAGAGGAGTACTTCAACAATGGATGGAGCTATGATGGTCTTTGCGCGCTGGTATCCTGACACAGTGCCAAGGACGATAAGGTTCCCCTTTGCTGAGGTCTGGGTCCGGGTCTGCGGACTGCCTTTTGAGTTTCTAACCATGGATGTGGCTAATACAGCGGGTAAGTTGCTCAGTCACCGTTTCTTCGTTGAACCTTTCGATGTTGTTCCAGAAAATGATTACCTTAGGATTAAAGTTTGTATTAAGCTGAATGAACCCCTAATGCCGGGTTTTTTCCTGGCTATGGAGGGAGGCTACCTCCTCTGGGTTCAGTTTCGTTATGAAGAGCTATTCAAATAATGCATAAAGTGTGGGAAGGTAGGGCATAAGGGGGCACAATGCCGAAAAAGTGTTACTGCTATTGTGTCAAATGTAAATGGTGTGCTTGATAGGATTGAGTCTAATGGCTTCGTAGTTTTTCAATCCCATAGTAATCACACCATGTTTAACCTTGATTTACGAGCTACCCCACCCACTACTAGGTTCATTAGTTCAAGGGTCCGTCTGAGAAATGGGGTGGATAGAAGCAACAGGCAAGGCAGAGAATCTCCTGAAAGGGTCATTGATTTTGACCTGGGCATTACTCTAGGAGGTAGGGTTCTTCTAGGGATGATTTTTGCTGTAACGGCCCAGCCTTTTGCTAGGCCTGTGGTTTTTCAGGTGGGCAATGAGATGGGTAGTGAGGATGGGGGAGCTGATGTCCAGGGACAGGGCCATGACCATGGTATTGGTCCGTTGGGTGATGCTGTTATGTCTGATGCTCAGGAGGGTGGCCCTTCAAATGGTAACCAAGCTGCACATCATGATCTGGAGATGCCTGATGTCCACCTTTCTTATCATGCTCCCATCAGCGGGGAGTTAAATGGAGTGGAGGCCCCTTCTGGAGCTGGGGCTGTGACAGGTGCTGGAGGGTGGCTTGATGAGGATCCAAATCTAAATGAGGACTACCATAGTGTGGGAGATGAGTTTGATACACAGGGTGATGTTACCATGGCTCAGTTGTATCAGTTGCATCAAATGCAGCAAAATGATCCCTATCTGATTTACACTGGGCATGGTAACCTGAGTGGAGTTCTTGACCGTGATCTACGCATTCAAGAGAAGATTCTGAGCAGAGTGGAGGGAGACCTGGACTGGGCTAGGATGGATGATGATCACAAGGGCTTTAACCAAACTTTTGACACCCCTCCTGGTGGGTTGCCCATCAGGTACCATCAACCTGATGGTACTACTATCCATATTGCTGCTGAGGACCAGATTTTTAATCAAAATGTGGATTCTTCTGGTGGAATCAGGAGGTTCATCTGGTCTGGTCCTTTCTGGTGTTGTGAACCCTATTGCTGCCACTGCTTCTGCTGGAAACACTGATGCAATGAATCAAGCTGATCTTTTTCTAAATGAGATTATCTATATTAGTGACACTGACTCTGAAGCTGCACCTGCTTCTCCTGCTCCTGTTTATTCATCTTCTCCAAGCGTGCTGAACTGGGACACTGCTACACAAGACTCCTCCAGTTACAGTCAGGCCATTAACCTGATTTCTGAAGATGCTCACACCACTGAGTCTCATCCAGTTCCTAGGCGTGTTGTCTTAAACAAAGTTAATACTGATCTTGTTCTCTTTGTGGGTTATAATGGAGTTGTTAAAGCTGAAGATAACTTAGACATTTTGAAGCTCCATGATGCTAAAGGTGACCTTTCTTCCACTGCCATCACCAAAAAAGGCAAGGAACTTGATTTGGGATCTACATCCCTTTTACCTTTGGAAGTTTTTTTGATGGGAGTTGAGGTTAATGTCACTGAAACTTCTGCTGCTGCTGCAATGAACTCTCTGGGCATGCTGAGGACAACTTCTTTGTTGTACCAGCTGTTGGCAACAAAGCTCTTCTTCATGCTCACATTGAAGTCCATGGCTCCTCTGATTGGTGTATGGGACTGGCTGACCTCTACTGTCATTCTGAGATGAGTTCGAGCTTAAAGGAAACTATCAAGAGGGCTAAAAAGAGGAAGTGTTGCACTGAGTTGGCTGATGGCCTAGTCAATGCTGATTATGTGAGCTCTTTAGGACGAGCTAGGGATTATCTGGGTCATTTGGCTAAAAAGAGGTGCTGGGATAAGGGAAATAATGCTGCAACAAGAAACACAAAGGTTGTTCAAGTCAAGACAGCAAGTTTTTGTATCAAAATCACTGATGATGAGGAAATGGTGGAGTCAGACTCCTCGGTGAACTTCGACGGTGGCTTTGCGGAGGTTCGGTCTTCACAACCTCCTCTCTCGCCATGAATGGACTTATTTGGAATTGTAGGGGTCTAAATAACGCGCTCGCCCCTACGATTCCTAAAATAAGAGCGCTTACTAGTAGTAGTTATTATGATTTTCTCTTTCTTATCGAAACTAAATGTAATGTAAATAATGTTAGTCCTTTATTTCGCCGTTTTGGTTTTGTTATGACCGCTGGAATTGTTGCAAATGGTGCGGCGGGTGGGCTTTGGGTTGGATGGAAGAAAGAAGAAAAAATGAGCCTTATTGAGGCGTGTAATAATTTTATGGTTCTCCTAGTGGAAAAAATGAATGGGCGTTTATGGTACCTTGTGTTGTTCTATGGTGCATCTAAATTTGAGTTAAGGGAGACGGTTTTTGAGAATTTAGAGGCCTATTTACACAAGCTTTCTCATCCGTACCTCATTGTGGGGGATTTTATTCAAGTGGATTATAGGAGTCATAAATTAAGTGCCCGTAATTCGCACATACGAGGCGCTTGTTCCTTCAACAATTGGAAGTTACGGAATGAGTTTATTGATATTCCTTTCAAGGGGCCTAGGTTTACTTGGTGTAACAATAGAAAGGGAGACCACAGAGTTTATGAACGACTTGATAAGGCGCTTGGATCTAAGGAGTGGTTTACACTGTTCCCTGAGACGGGCATCAAGCATCATCTGATCCAGATTTCGGACCATGTACCTATTGAGCTTGATCTTCACCTTACTAAACCAACCGGCAACAAACCTTATAAATTGGATGCTTGGACTTTGGATTATCCAGAATGCATTCAAGTTATTAAGGACGTTTGGACTGTGCCTGATAATGGTTCCCCCGCCTTCCGAGTTGCTCGGAAGCTTGCTAGGGTTAGGCAGCATGTTAAGAAGTGGGCCTTAGATAAAAGGAATGACTGGTCTGACAAATGAGATGATTTTGACAAACGTCTGGAACATGCCATGGAAATTGCTACTGCGGGAGGTGGGGAGGAAGAATATGAACTTGTAAATACTGAGGTTCGTGAGTTTGCAAGGGTAATGGCAATTTACCGGAAGCAAAGAGCAAAGTTGAAATGGTTAGTCGATGGTGACACTTGTACTAAATATTTCTTTAATTGGGTCAAGGGGCGAGCGGGAAGGAATTATATACTGGGCATTAAAAGAAATGATGGAATCTGGACTTACGATCATGAGGAGATTAGCAACTGCTTTCAGGAATCTTTTATCAACCTTTTTTCTAGGTCGCGTCAGGCTCAGCAAACTCGTGGAGGCTTTCCCTCCCCTTTCACTCAGATACTCGGAAAAGTTCACAAAAGAGTAACAAATGATGATGCGGACTCTTTGGGTAAGCCCTTTACTGCTAAGGAGGTCCGACAGGCTGTTTTGCAAATGGGGCCGATGAAGTCTCCTGGCCCTGATGGTATTCCGGCAGTTTTCTACCAGCGTTGCTGGCATCTTGTGAAAAAGGATTGCACGAAGGCTATCCTTTCCATCCTCAACTCTGGTGCTGTTTTGAAGGAAATGAATCGTACTTTCATTGCCTTGATTCCCAAATGTGATAGCCCTGAAGAGGTCAAAGATTACAGGCCAATTAGCCTTTGTAATGTGTTTATGAGGATTATAACTAAATGTATCACAAACCGCATGCAAAAAGTCATGGGATACTTAGTAGGGGACTACCAAAATGCTTTCCTGGCTGGAAGAAGTATTAGTGATAATATTTTGTTAGCCCATGAAGCGATCCATAAGGTTAACACTCACAAGCATGGAAAATTTAGTAAGGTCGCCTTCAAAGCTGATATGAGCAAAGCTTTTGACCGAGTACGGTGGGATTTCCTTCAGGCTGTTTTACTTACTTTTGGTTTCCCTTCGAGGCTGGTTAGCTTGATAATGAACTGTGTCTCGACTGTAAGTAATGAAATATTATTGAATGGAGTCCCCCTCCGCCCTTTTAAACCACAATGTGGCCTCCGGCAAGGTGATCCTCTATCACCTTATCTCTTCATCCTATGTATGGAAGTTTTATCCTGCAATATCGAGAGGGCACAATCCAGGGTATTCGCCTGTGTCGTGGAGTGTCCCCCTTAACGCATCTCTTATTCGTGGATGACTCGGTTTTCTTCTTGCAAAACAAAGGAATGGCTGTACGCCATCTCAAACGTCTCCTCGTTAATTACTGTGAGGCTTTGGGTCAGGTCATTAATGACGATAAGTCGGGGATCATCTTCAGCCCAAACACCACTCTACGGCAGGTAAGGTCTTGTTTAAAATGTCTCAACATTAAGCATAACAAAGGATTTGGAAAGTACCTTGGCCTTCCAACTGAGTTCCAGGAATCAAAAAAGGCGGTTTTTATGGATCTTGTAGAAGCTGTTATGAAACGAATTTCTTCGTGGAATGGGATTTTTCTTTCTCCAGCTGGAAGACTTACCTTAATTTCCTCCGTCCTATCCAATCTCTCCATTTTCTTTCTATCGGCATTCAAAATTCCGGTAAGTGTGACTAAGAAGATTAATGCTCTCTTGTCACAATTTTGGTGGGCTGGATGTAAATCAGGTAAGTGCCTCCACTGGTGTAGTAGAATCTTTACTAGTCTACCGAAGAGTGAAGGGGGACTTGGTATTCGAAATGTGGGTTGTCTCAATCAAGCATTATTGGCAAAATATGCGTGGAGACTTGTGTCAAATGAGGCATCGCTTTTCTGTTCGGTTTTCAGAGAGAAGATTCTGGGACCCTTAGGAATAGAAAACCATACATGGCTTTGTAGTAAAAAATCCTATTCCTGGGGGGCTCGGAGCATCACCCATGGCTTAAAGCTTATTAAGGAACATATTGGCTGGAAACCTGGGATTGATTTTAATCTTAATGTGTGGGACAAGAAGTGGGTAAACGGACGAACCCCGGAGCCTAAAGACTGCCTTCTTGAGGAAAGCTTTATTTTCCTAAAAGATCTTCGTGTTAAGGATATCTGCATTAATAATGGAGGGTGGAATGAAGATTTTATCAAGTTACTTTTTACTGAAGAAAGCGCGGATCAAATCTTGGCCATCCCTCTTTGTGCTTCTCAATCACGAGATGAGATCTTTTGGCCCTTCACTAGCAGCGGCATTTACACTGTTAAGAGTGGGTATGGCATTATCTTCCACAATTATTTCAATGAACATGGATCTAGAAAGGATAAAGAACGACTCCACGCGAACTGGAAGCTCTTTTGTAGGAAAAGATTATGGAATCTGCCGGGACCTCAACTTTGGAAAATTCTTCTCTGGAAAATTATGGCTAGTTCCCCTCCGGTTGGAAGTGAGTTTGCTAAAAGGGACTTGAACTGGGCTCCCTCTTGTACTATGTGTAACAATGCAGGCGATTCCGTGGAAACTCTTGATCACCTTTTCCGTGACTGTCCTCTTAGCTCAAGGATTTGGGCTGGATCGGGGCTGGGTATTAATGTCAGTCACCTTCCTACTCTTGATGTTTGTGACTGGATTTTAAACTGGGTTCTGTACCTGTCCGGTCTTGAGGATGGGGTTAATCTCGTTTTAAGCTTTCTCGTGATCTTGGTTAGTATTTGGTCTTTAATAAATAGCATCCGATTCAGGGGTGAAGTCTTTAACCCGGATGTCTTCTTCACCAAGACTCGCCAATTGATTAAAGATGTTCTTCAAGCAAATGATAAGAGTAACAATGCTCCTTTGCATCTGCCTGGTTTTGAGAATGGTGTCTCGGGCTCTTCCGCTGAAGACGATATCGACTATCAGATGCTCCGTGTGGGCCGGCCCTTATACAATATCGGAAGTTTCTCTTCTTGTCCTATGGTACGTATATATGTTGACGCCAGTTGGAAAAAATCGTGTCTGGCGGGTTATGGATGGATTGTCATTGGGCCTGAAGGGGAAACTAGATATGAAGGTTATCTATGTGGTCGGGCTGAATCTCCTCTTCAAGCTGAAGCACTTGGGGTGAAGGAGGCCATCTCTTGGGCACGACAGGAGGGAATTCTACACGTTGAAATTTCCTCTGATTGTCTTTCGCTACTGACGCAATGGATGGGAAAGCAGACAAAGCATCATCATATTAGGGGCATCTTACATGACATTTCTCTTATTTCATCTGGTTTTCATTGTTTGTGTTTTAGCTATGTTCGCAGGGACTGTAACTACAGAGCTCATGCCTTGGCAAAACAGGCTATGAGTTCGCAATAGAAACCTTTCTTTCCAGCTGCAAAAAAAAAAAAATAATAAATAAATAATGTGTTATGTTTGTTACGTTATGTGTTTCATCTTTTTGCTCAACAACCACTCGCTCACGATATAAAAAGAGTATTCTCCAAAACAAACCAACAAGTCTCATTGAAGACGAGCATATTCGTCATAAGTTGAAGACAGGTCAAGTAATATCCAAGTGGGAAGATAAGACAAAAAGCAGAATGCCTAGGGAGTAGTATTCTGCTTTTGTCTTATCTACCCACTCGGTTATTACTTGACCCGTTTTCAGCTTGTCCCGGATATGGTCGTCTTCAATGAGAATTTGTGAAAACAAAACATCCAAACTTAATTTAATTCTAGCTATCTTGGTATGATGGCGAATGTTACTCAACTTAATTATGCGCTTTTTATTGAAAATAAGATTACTTGAGTTGTTATTAATATGCCATCTTAATAAATACGTTTTCGAGTGCAATAATTTGTATTTCTTTCATCCTCTAAATCAACAATATTGTAACACAATATTTATCAATTTGCAATAGTTTATATACGATAATAAAATCATTATGGGAATTCCATGACTATTTCAAATGATGCATTCCGAAAGTTTTCTAGATACATGCATCAACGAACTTCTATTTTAATTTGCTTTATTATTTCATACTTCTAAGTCAAAGAACATTGCACCATTAGTATTCTATTTTAATCATGATACAAGAAGTATGATCATATAAGTTGTTAATGACAATCATTGATGATGATGATGATGATGGCGGTACTCGTGGTGACAGTACTGGAGGAGGGACACTAGCATACACAACATACGCAGACGCTCGAAGCATCGTTGATGATGCACCAAAGAAGAAAGTGGTGGTATTAGGGACTGGTTGGGCAGCAACAAGTTTTGTGAAGAACTTGAAGAATTCATCATATGACGTTCACATTGTTTCTCCTCGTAATTACTTCGCCTTTGCGCCTCTTTTGCCTAGTGTTACTTGTGGTACAGTTGAAGCTCGTAGCATTGTCGAGCCTATTCGCAACATTGCCAAGAAGGTACATGCATCTATTATTTTTATTTTCTTGGCTCTTTAACCTCGAGATATGTTGACAATGATGGAATAGTTTAGTACAATGGTGGTTTGATGTGCTTTCATATTTTCGACTATAAATTTTGCTTCCTTATGTAGTATAGAGTAAAGTAAGTGTTTTTTATATATCAGAACCATAGAAGTGCATTCATAGCGTGAGAGCAGAACGAACCCTAATTTATTGAGGACCTAATCTGTTGAGTTTATCGATCCGGTACTTAAGAGGGGAGGGGGTGAATTAAGTACCCTTTTAAAAATTAAAGCGAAATTAAAGCACTAGATCGTTCACGAATTTCCTTCTGAAACAATACACAGGCCAATTGAACAATCTCGGTGACTGTTCAAACAATCAGAGTTGTGCTGTATTGTTCGTTTGCGTAAATACGTGAACCCAAAAAGAAAAACAACTAAAAACAAGAGCAAACGAAATAAAAGAAAGCAAGAGACACACAATTTTTAACGTGGTTCGACCTACTCTCTAAAGGTATACGTCCACCCTCTCTCTTATTAATATTTCTTTATAACCAAACTCGATTACAAAGAAAGCCCCCACGATCAACTCCGATCGTGCGACTCGAGTACACGGCTTAAAAAATATTTTGCAAAATTCAGAAGAGAAAAAATAAAGAGGCAGTTCAAAACAGATTTGTAAAATACGCTTTTCAAGAACGAGCACTACTGACTTTGCTGAAAACTTATTTTGACTCTCAAACATCACGTGAATTCTTGGTAAACATTTAACAAATGATTTCCGTCTTATATAATTGCTAAGGAGTTGACCTAATTATATCTTTGTAGTTAAGCAAATAACAAAATCTTTGACCATGATATTTTTTAGTTGCCTTCTCAAACACAAACTCCTCAAAACAAAAAGATATTTTTGAACAAACAAAGGAGGATCCCACAGAACACTTTTCCACCAAAAACAATTATAAGGAAAACATCTTATCTTGAAATTATTTTGTCCAAAATAATAAGCCGTGAGTTATTGGACCGAACAAAAGAGTAAACACACATTTTATACTCTTACATATTTCTAGACCCAATCCAAGACATGATCCAAGTATCGTCCATGTTTTCTTCCGAGCAAATACGATCTACTTGTGAACCTGTCATACACACGTCTAGCACACAACATTAATTTAGAGGGATATATAAAAGTTAAGGACTTGTCATCATCAATAAAGTAGGTGCAACAAATTCCCCCTTTGATGATGGCAAGTCCCTAAAAAAGTTCTGAAACAGTTCCCCCTCAATAATGGAATACTCATGCAAACTTTCAAGAAAATCCAAGACAGCAATAACAATAGAAATAGGAAACAACACGATCAGTGTAAAATAACTAAACCAAAGTTCATGAGAACGTAGAGAGAAAGATCGTCACAATCAAAAGTCTAAATCCATATAGCTACTAAGTACTAGAAGTCCTAAAGCTTTCCCCCTCTTGACATCATCAAAAGGAGAGGGACGATCAAAAGATGTTAGCACAGAGTACCACAGTCAAGATGTTAGCACAGAGTACCACAGTCAAGAAGGCCTCAATGCAACTACCGGAAACAGTCAAAATAGACATCATCGTAGCTAGTACCGACCATGAGACAGAGTATTAAACATACAGTCTTAGCATAAGAAAGCATAAGCAAAATAAAAGGGTGAGGTCAGGACAAATCAAGGTGGATGGGGTAGACGAGTTATAAGACGCTCAAGAAGGTCAGGTAAGGCAAGGAGTGGGGTAAGGGCAGATTTGATAAGCTCGATGTCAGCTGCAAATTGTCCCCAAGCGACCAGCCAAGATGTCATGAAGAGCCCTCAACTGAGACGAGATACCACGAATGGTACTAGCACTGCAACCCGCCCCTACATAGCCATCTCCACTCAACCCAACCAGCTTATCATCCACAATGCAAAGATGCATTTGACCCAGCAACCCATCCGTCATACAATCCTTCATAAAAACACAATATTTATCAGAAGGCAATGCTTTCTTCTGCCACATGATGTGGGACAACCACATACCATACAGGAGCTCTCTTTTAGTCTGAGTCACCTTCTCGATTTCTGCTTAGTGACAGCGATCACACCCGTCTGTACCTCGGCCGCAACTTCCTTTATGTGGAAGAACATGAGAGAAGCCAAGTTCACAGGCCGCCCCGTCATTAAGCAAAACAGAACCAACAGATCGGGGATAGAGCAATAACCGCGAGAGAGTGTGCGGGGTTTGATAGTGCGACGAATGCAATTAAACAAGAACTGATGTGGTCCATCCAAACGACTAGGAGGAATACGGGTTTCCGTAGTAGCAGGCGGGTCAAAATATCGTAAGACAACCAGAGAACCAAGACCGTCTATAGGAGGCCACCCATTTGAATCAGACAGCTCAAGACCCGTATTTGGAATATGGAACATTCGGGTAACCTCATCAGTACTAACCATAAACGATTTCCCATTTACCACCGTGGTCAAAAATTCACCAGAGGGATGAACAGTAACAGACTGGTAGAATTGAATAATTTTGGTAACAAAAACCACATAATAATCAGAAAACATACCAACCCAGTTTTGAGCTTTAAGAATTTCCAAGAAAAAATTAAAAGCTTGCTCAGATTGTAGCCAATGTTGCGGGTAATAGCGACCCAGAAGAATGGAATGCTCAACTAGGCGAATGCAATGTTGTAGTGTCGTCTCCGACAGTCCCACACCTTTTAAAATTTCAATAACTCGGTCTTGATCAACCGAGGTGCAAAGAGTCGCAGATACATCATCATCATCCGAATCATCTTTAGCCCGCTTTCGTTTTACAGATCGGCCCTTTGCTTTGAAATCATCTTTAAGCACATCATCATTATTGGCATCATCCCAATCTTCATCACAAATATCCTCTTCCTCCACAACTTTTCCTTTCCCTTTACCCAACACAACCGGATCTTCCTTTCGGTTCTCGGACTCTGTGGGTTCATATATGATAACCCCTTTGCTTACCCCCTTTCGTGTTCTCGTATCTTTTGTGACTATGGGTGTGGTGCTCCTCGAATCTGGTGCAACAGCAGACGGCTCCTTGACTTCCGTGACTGGTGGCTCAGTTTCAATTGCATGCAATTTTTTCGAGCGGGTAGATACAAAGGAGGGTGAAGGGTTGGGTTTTGAAGTTGGGATTTTGGATTTGGGAGAGGTGTTGATGGGTATGGTGTCGTTTTCTGGTGAAGGGGTAGAGTCGGGTTCAAGTGGAGTTTCGGGATTGTCGGAGGGAGGAGTGTTGTTGGCGGTGTTGGTGAGGGCGGCTTTGGATCTGGTGGTGGTAGCGTAGCGTTTTTGAGGGTGGTCGTGGCTTTAGCAGTGGTGGATTGAGCTTTCTTTTTAGCCATGGCGCCGTCGAAGGAGATAAGGGTTTATGATTGATTTTGGGATTAATTTGATGAGGGAGAGGTAGATGGAGAGTTATGAGGGTTACGGGTATGAGGTGAGGTTTTATGAGGTGGGTCGGTTGGAGGATATTTAATACGGATTAAATAGGGATTTATTTTGCCATAATTAAAAACGCATAAGTCAGATACGTTAATATTCCACTATGGTCAACTCGCTACTAATCTATATGAGACATAGAAACGACTAGAGTAAGCAGATTGCACCTCGACCTCAATGACCTAGGACAAATTGCAAACACATAATCACGACTGCTCCAAATTAGTCAATCATTGGGAGATAGATTTTAGGACAAAATAGACTACGAGCTATCATTCAAAAGACCCAATTCCAACCGAATTTTCTCAAATTGTTAACTAGCCAAATGTTTAGTAAAAATATCGGACAACTGATCTTCTGTTTTACAAAATTTTAAGCTTATGTTCCCTTTTTCTACGTTATCACGAAGAAAATGATGACGAATGTCAATATGTTTTGTCCTGAAGTGCTGAACGGGATTTTTAGAAATATTAATTGCGCTAGTGTTATCACAAAGAATGGGAACACAATTAATGATCATACCATAATCCCGCAGCTGTTATCTTACCCATAGGATTTGAGCACAACATTGAGCAGCAGCGACATATTCACTCTCAGCAGTAGATAAAGCAACCGTATTTTGTTTCTTGGAAGCCCAAGAGATAAGACACGGTCCTACAAAGGTGGCAATACCAGAAGTACTCTTTCTTTCAACTGAGCAACCTGCATAATCTACATCTGAATACCCCGTGAGGGCGAAATTGCAATCCATAGGATACCATAAATATAAATCCTGAGTTCCAATCAAATATCGAAGAATGTGCTTTACAGTTGTTAAATGTGATTCTTTGGGATTTGATTGAAACCGGGCACACAAACAAACACTATAAAGAATATCCGGACGACTAGCTGTGAGATATAAAAGTGAACCTATCATACCTCGATACACCTTTTCATCTACACTTTTACCTTTTTCATCTTTGTCAAGCTTGAGTGTAGAACACATAGGTGTAGGAAATGGATTAGCCGTAGTCATACCAAATTTCTTTAGCATCTCCTTGATATATTTTCTTTGATGGATCATTATGCCATGTGTGGTTTGCTTTATCTGAAGACCCAAAAAGAATCCTACCTCGCCCATCATGCTCATCTCAAACTCCGATTGCATAAGATTGGAAAAATATGCACATAAAACATCATTAGTTGCTCCAAAAATGTTATCATCTACATAAATTTGAATAACTAATAAATCCTCCTTCACCGGTTTTGGAAATAGTGTTTTGTCAACGGAACCTCTTTGAAAACCATTTTCAATAAGGAACTTTGATAGTCTATCATACCAAGACCTAGGTGCTTGTTTAAGACCATAAAGTGCCTTATCTAATTTATAAACATGATTAGGAAAATTACTATATAAAAAACCGGGAGGTTGTTCAACATATACTTCCTCTTGCAAATAGCCATTAAGAAACGCGGCCTTAACATCCATTTGAAAGAGTTTGATACCCATATGAGCGGCAAAAGCAATAAGGAGACGAATGGCTTCAAGTCTTGCCACGGGTGCAAAGGTTTCATCGTAATCGATCCCTTCCGGTTGATTGTATCCTTGCACTACAAGTTTAGGCTTGTTTCTCACAATCACACCTGCATCATCCAATTTGTTTCGAAATACCCATTTCGTTCCTATGACGGAACGATCTCTTGGGCGTGGTTCCAAATGCCACACCTTGCTTCGCTGAAATTGATTTAGCTCTTCCTGCATAGAAATAACCCAATCAGGATCAGTTAAGGCGTCATTAACATTAGAAGGATCCAATTCTGATAAGAATGAGTAATGAGCACAAAAATTTCTTAGAGAAGATCTAGTTTTGACTCCCTCATGAATGTCAGTCAGAATGTTATCCATTGGATGTGAACTTTGATGCTTCCAACGTCGAGGAACAAATGTTTTACATTTCGGTAGATTGAACAAAGATCTTGAATTATGTTCGATTCTCTTCGACATATGTATTCGTAACCGAACAAAGACTGATCTTTGTTTCGATTCTGCTCAACATCTGTATTCGTCTTTCTTGACGTATCTGAGCTACTGGAAGCCTGATTTGTCTCATTAGACGGTGCAGATGTCTGTTCAGGCTCGGCTGAACTTGATGATTTTTCACGACTGGGCAGATCTGTGTTCTGTTCAGTTCCCCCTGAATTCGTGGACTGTTCTGCACCTGTTCCTTCCAACGATGAAGTCTCCTCCTCTAGTTCAGGTGGATCATCTCTTACAAATCCAATCTCAAAGTCATCATCATCCTGCAATTCAGCGTTAAGCACATTAGTTTCATCAAAAATTACATGTACACTTTCCTCAAAACACATAGTTCTTTTATTGTAAACTTTATAGGCCTTGCTTTCGTTTGAATATCCAATGAAAACCGCCTCATCGCTTCTTGGATCAAATTTTCCTAATTTATTTTTGCCATTGTTATGAACATAGCATTTTGATCCAAAGCAGCGGAAATGTGAAATGTTTGGCTTTCGACCATATAGAAGCTCATAAGGCGTTTTCTTATGGATATATCTAATAGCGACACGGTTACGAATATAACAAGTTGTGTTCACAGCTTCGGCCCAAACGTTTCTAGGTAACTCGCTACAAAGTAACATGGATCTGATCATTTCTTCCAAAGTTCAATTCATTCTTTCCACTACAGCATTTTGTTGCGGTGTCCTAGGAGCAGAAAAGTTATGATCAATACCATGTTCCCTGTAAAAAGATATAAACGAATCATTCTCAAATTCTCTTCCATGGTCGGTTCTAATGGAGATCAATTTGTGACCAAGTTTGTTTTGAAGTTTCTTAATCAAAACGTGGAATTCTTCAAAGGTTTCACTTTTAGCATGTAAAAATAAAGTCCAAACAAACCGTGAATAATCGTCCACTAGAACACATACATAAAGACTTCCACCTCCGCTTCTAATCCTCATCGGACCACACAGATCCATGTGAATGAGTTCTAGAGGCTTGGTGGTGCTAACGAACCTTTTAGATTTAAAAGAACTTCGGACATGTTTGCATCGAGCACAAACATCACAAACTCCGTCAATTTCAAACTTCATAGGAGGTAGGCCTTCCACTAAATCGAGTTTGTAAAGTTTGTTTAGAGATGAAAAGCCAACATGTCCAAACCTCTTATGCCATAGATTAGGATCGTTTTTCATTACGGATAAACATTTAATGGTTTCCCTAGGAATGCTTCCAAAGTCAGCCACATAGATGTTATTAACTCTCTTACCTTGAAGAACAATTTCATTAGTACTTTCTTTGATTACATAACAAAGGTTTGCATGAAACTCGACTTTATTTCCTTTGTCACATAATTGAGTAATACTAATCAAATTGTGTTTGAGACCCTTTACAAGCAGCACATCATCAATGGAATGTGAAAGAGACTTACCGACTTTGCCAATACCAATTACTTCACCTTTTTTGTTGTCTCCAAATGTCACATTTCTACCATCGTAGGTAGATAATGAGAGGAATTTGTTTCTATTACCTGTCATGTGTCGTGAACATCCGCTATCAAGATACCAACGGCTGCCTCCTCTCATGTGGCCCTGCAAAAGAGAATTAGTTAGATGATTTAGGAACCCAAACAAGTTTTGGTCTTAGGACGAACGGTATCTAAAACATCTTTTCTAATCCACATTTTCTTAACAACTCTTATGTTTCGATCCAAATGACCTAAGCGTTTTTTACAAGCATTAAATATGTGGCCTGTGTGCACAAAATTTGCAAAGAATGTATTCAGGTAAACCCACGTACTTATGCTTGCGATAATCTCTCTCAATGGGTTTAGGTCTTTTAATCTCAACAGTACTGGCGTTAGTCTGAATTGAACAGTCGGGAGGAGTGTTTACTTTCTGTTCAGGGATCCAGATAGTACGATACTGATAACCGCTCTACCTGAAATCAGAACGTGAGTCATAGCCTAATCCAAGTTTATTGTTGTTCTTAGATTGATTGACTAGAAAATCAAGGACTATAGTACTACCTTCCCATTTAGCAATTACATTTCTTGCATTACTTAAATCAGTTTCAAGATTGTTGACTACTACGGGCAACTTTTTATTCTTAGCAAGGAGAGAATTATAGTCATTATTAAGTCTATCAAACTTAGAACAAATTTCAGAATAAGAAGTTGAACTAGTAACATGCAATCTTTTAATCTCATCTAGTTCATTTGTTAAGACGTGGATTTTATTAATAAGAGACTCGTTTTCAGCAGTGAGTTCAGATTGAACAGTCTGGTCGACTGTTTGTTTCTGTATGTTTTTCAGATTTCGTCTTAACTCTATATTCTCCTCCGCAATACTTTCAATTTCAGATTGCATAGCCTCAAGACGCTTGTTTTGTTCATAACTAGTATCCAAAGTCTCATCAAGCAATCTTACAATTTTTTCTTTAGACAAAGATCTAATCTTAATTTTGAGATTTGAGAGATTTACCTCATCTTCGGATTCGCTATCCGATGCATCAGAGTGAGCCATGAGACACCTTAGAGAGTCGTCATCCCTTTTTCGTTGAGATCTAGGCTTGTATATAGACCCTAGGCCGAATTTCTCATCTTTCTAATTTTCAGAAGGTTCCTCGTCCTCTGAATCGGACTCACCCCATACAGCAGCTATCATTGCACGTTTGTACTCCTGCTTAGACTTTTCACGTTTATCCTTAACTTTTTCTTCTTCCCATTTAGGGCAATTTCGGATCTGATGATCCCGTTCACCGCATTTGAAACATCCCATTCTAGATATAGAAGGAGATGAGGAAGACGAAGAAACAGATTTCTTTGGTTTATAACTTTCGAACTTTCCTTGATTTTGCTTTCTAATTATTTTGGCAATTCTTTTAGACAACAAGACAACTTTCTCCTTAAGATCACTTTCATTATCACTTGAGATGGCATTCAAGGCCAGACCCTTAGCTTTGGGTTTCTCTTCGGCATCATTTTCAAGTGTTATTTCGTGTGCCATAAGAGATCCCATTAAAGCTTCATAGGTAAGAGTGGCTAAATCTCTACACTCTTCAATGGCCGTGACTTTTTGCCGCCATTTCTTGGTAAGACTTCTTAAAATTTTACGGACAATGTCCTCAGTTTCAAATTGTCTACCAAGATTTGAAAGTTCATTAGTTATACTTGAAAAATGTGGAGACATGTTTTTTATAGGTTCATCCTCGTGAATTTTAAAGTTTTCATATTGTTGTATTAAGAGATCAATACGTTGTTTCTTTACTTGCACGGTCCCCTCATAGGCTAGTGATAAACTGTCCCAAATTTGTTTAGCCGTTTTACATCCTGCAATTCGACTTGTTTCTGATTCACCAATTCCGGATTGCAGGAGTGATATAGCCCTAGCATTCTTCTCCGCCTTTTTGTAATCATCGGATGTGTAGTCCTTGGGCTCTTTTACACTAGACGCACCATTGGCATCGGTGGTAGTGATAGCCTTCGATGATTACCCAACATTCATAATCTGTTCCTTGTATGAAATGCATCATACGATTTTTCCACCAGCCATAGTCCGTGCCATCGAAGACAAGACATTTGACAGATTTGGAATTCATTGAGAAAAACAAAAGAAAAACTGATAAACTCAAAAGGATCAAACTCTTTGCGATAAGGCAATCAAGAGCACGAGGCTCTGATACTAATTGTTGAGTTTATCGATCCGGTACTTAAGAGGGGGAGGGGGTGAATTAAGTACCCTTTTAAAAATTAAAGCGAAATTAAAGCACTAGGTCGTTCACGAATTTCCTTCTGAAACAATACACAGGCCAATTGAACAGACTCAGTGACTGTTCAAACAATCAGAGTTGTGCTGTATTGTTCGTTTGAGTAAATACGTGAGCCCAAAAAGAAAAACAACTAAAATTAAGAGCAAACGAAATAAAAGAAAGCAAGAGACACACGATTTTTAACGTGGTTCGACCTACTCTCTAAAGGTCTACGTCCACCCTCTCTCTTATTAATATTTCTTTTATAATCAAACTCGATTACAAAGAAAACCCCCACGATCTACCCCGATCGTGCGACTCGAGTACAACCCCGTACCCCAATAAACGCTCTCTCACAAAAGAGAAAATCACAACACAAATTGTCTCCTTATATGGTTCAACAATTGGAACGATGGAGACAAAATATTCTTATGAGTATAAGAACTTGTGTACTCAAGAATGATCTTATAAAACACGGCTTAAAAAATATTTTGCAAAACTCAGAAGAGAAAAAATAAAGAGGCAGTTCAAAACAGATTTGCAAAATACACTTTTCAAGAACGAGCATTACTAACTTTGCTGAAAACTTATTTTGACTCTCAAAGCTCACGTGAATTCTTGGTTAACATTTAACAAATGATTTCCGTCTTATATAATTGCTAAGGAGTTGACCTAATTAAATCTTTGTAGTTAAGCAACTAACAAAATCTTTGACCATGATATTTTTTAGTTGCGTTCTCAAACACAAACCCCTCAAAACAAAAAGATATTTTTGAACAAACAAAGGAGGATCCCACGGAACACTTTTCCAACAAAAACAATTATAAGGAAAACATCTTATCTTGAAATTATTTTGTCCAAAATAATAAGCCGTGATTTATTGGATCGAAAAAAAGAGTAAACACACATTTTATACTCTTACATATTTCTAGACCCAATCCAAGACATGATCCAAGTATCGTCCATCTTTTCTTCCGAGCAAATACAATCTACTTGTGAACCTGTCATACACACGTCTAGCACACACCATTAATTTAGAGGGATATATAAAAGTGAAGGACTTATCATCATCAATAAAATAGGTGCAACATAATCTCAACTAATTCATTCTTTAAAAACTAACCATAGTGAAATTATAAAATATAACTTAACAAAATGAAATATGCTTCATTTCCCCTTAGAGCACCATGATTTAATTTCTACCAACGTAATTTAATACTTCCTCCATTCAACCCCACTCTACCACTTTACTTTTTCACGTTTGCTAACGCATGTTTTACGCGGTAAATATCGTTAGTTACGTATTTGCAAAAATTATAAAAGTTACATATTTTTAATGTACTCGTAAAGACGAATCAAATAAAATCTCACTTGAATATATTTTCACTTATGTATTAAGAGAAAATTGCAATTGAAGATTCATTTGTGAATAGTATGCAAAAATCAATATGATAGAGTGAAGTTGAATGGAGGAAGTAATATTTTTGAGTCAATGATAATTAATCCACTCGGTTCTTTCCATAGTTTTTGTCTTTACTCTCTAAATTTTCTTTATTTTCCAAAAAATGGTGGGACTTCTTATTTGATTTATTTCAATAAAGATCTTTTCTTTCACTTCTTATACCATCTTAGCTTTGGTTAAAAAGATAAGGTTTTCTTCCTTAATTGTCTCTTGACTTGTCGAAGTAAAAAAAATTGCCAATGAATGATAAAGTTCATTGATTGCTTAAAATTTTTTAAAATTGGTCTTACTGAAACGTTAGTAATGGTAAAAAAATAAAATACGAGAACAGAAATATAATTCTAAGAGCAACCAAAATCAATGCACTAAATTAAAAGCTACATGAAGAGAGTGGTACAAGGACAGGCCGATTTGTCATATCATGTTTTGAGATCCTTAGTTTTACAAGAGAAATTTATCATTTGGCCTCTATTAGATTTGTTTTCAACTATACCTATTTTTTATAAGTGTCGTTTGACTATTTATTAATGAATTGATCCTTCCTTTAAAAAAAAGGGTTATTTCATGGAATAATCCAACCTATGCCTGTTCTTCTTATATTAATCCAACCTATGTTTTAACTCATATTAACCTGATCTATGCACTCATTTATCTTTCACTGAACTTGGCTAATTTTTACCTGTTATAACCTGTAAAATTTCCGGTCATACAACTATGGCCTATACCTTGTTTGCTCTTCTTCACTGAACTAAGGTCATTCATTTTCTTCCTTCAACTTTTCCAAAATTAAAAACACAATCCAGAAAATCACATCTCTAAAATCTCTCAATCAATCACTCTAACACCCCAGAAAAACGAACTAATCAAATAACCTACCCAACATACAAAAATCCTTCACCATCATTGATTAATGTAAAAATAAAAATATGGGGGTTGAGTACTGAGACACAATCCTAGGTAAACCTTAATTCCCTTAACTTCTTTTCTCTTATCAACTCACAACAATTTGCTTCACTCCCGCCACTCTCAATAAAACATTAACCATTTGCATTGCCTCTTATAAATTGCATCAATCCTTCACCATCATCATCTGGCTCTTCAGCCTTATTGGCATCATCAAACCCTTGATCAATCTCACCTGGGTTTGTGCTCTGATCGTGCATCGAGGCCTTTATTGCGGTCGGAATCGATGTAGATTTAATTTGGATGTCGTGTGTGGTGTGTTTAGCCAGGTTTGGAGTTTTAATTTGAGACACAATAAAGGTCATTTTGCCTCCTCCATCAACAACAAAGATAATTTTATAGAACCCTAGATCCCCAGATTAATTTGGGGGTAATATTAATTTGGGGTTTGGGGGTTGTACAAGGGAGAAGATAAATAATGTAGAATGAGGTCATATAAGAAAGAAGATGATTTATTATGAAGAAAGGAGCAATGATGAGATGAAACGATTGTTTGGTGATTGGTGATGAATGAAGGGGATGAAATATTGTTAAAAAGGTTATTATTGTTTTTAATTTTTTTAGGGTGACCTGACAATCAAATAGACGGTTATCTGGTTTATTGTGAGAAAAATGAGTGTATAGGTTAGATTAATATGGGTTAAAACATATGTTGGATTGATATAAGAAGGAGAGACATAGGTTGGATTATTCCCGTGAATTAACCCTAAAAAAAATCAATGCACTAAATTAAGACGAACACTTATTCCAAAGTTCTTTGCAGAGGGTCTTCCGATTCTTTAAGACGACCTTTCAGTTGGTACTATCTATGAATAATTGTAAAGTTATGAAGCGCAAATTATAAATACTTTCATGACTTTAAGTATTGTATTTATAAATGGTTTTACTTATATTATACCACGTTTAATAACAATCTTGATATTTTATTATCCTCCCCTTTTTCATCCCTCTAACCCGATTTTTTGTTTCGATACTAAGACAAATGATCTTACTGTCTTAGTGTCTTTGTATAGTATGTATCCAAAAAAGTCACATAGTAAGTTAATCCTAGAAGTGGACTCAACATTAACTCAAAATAAAAAACACGTCAAACCTCACCCGAGCCCACCGCAGTCCGCATGATGCGGCCTGCTCGGGTTGGCCTTCTTCCATTTCGAGCTTCACTTTTTTTGCTTTTCTTTGAATTTCTTTTTTGACTTTAATTGACCCTCATTTTATGACTGGGGTTTCCTTGCTTTGAGTTCACATATGGACAGATTAATTCTCCAACTAAAATCAGCATCCTCAAAGCATGATTACAAAAGGGGTTTAACAAGTTTACAAGCACATTACAAGTTTTTTTTTTTTTGGGAAAATGTAAGCATTTCATTAATGATCATCAAACCACTCATACAATTTTGCACCCCTTACAGCTTTGCCTTTGAGTTAGGCCACAAAGAACTCATACATCATTAGTTACTACAAATTTTGTTAAACCAATCATGTGTCTTTGAGAATTTAGACAAAAGTCTACAATTGCTTAATCGCATCTGAATATCCTTCTTGCATCTCTTCATCACCACACTTGGCATAGGAACAAACTCTTCAATGCGACATTTATTCCTGCACCACCATATGAAATACATCTGCGGCCAACACAAAGAAGAATCGCTTGTTTGTTGGAGAGATCTGCACCTCAGGTGCACCCACCATGACAGAAAGTTCTTATCAGGGAGCTGCAACTGAAGCCAATCAGAGAGAAAAACTAAGCATCGTCTGCTGAAAGAGCATTGGAAAAACAAATGCTCCAAGCTTTCCTTGTCATCACCACATAGGTAGCAGCAATTCAGAGGAATGATCCCCATTCTAACCAATCTGTCTTGTGTTAAGAGTCGTCTATGAGCCAGTAACCACATAATAAAGCCATGCTTGGGGACAATTAACCTGTTAGAAGTCCAAGCATGCCAAGAGACATCCATCCCCTCATCAACAAGCCAACCATACCCAAGCTTGATAGAATAATCAGTAAGAGTATTATTGAACATATGAGGTTTAACTAGCTCTTTAACCCAGCAAATTTTCCTCCATGCCCAACTAGCTCCACTGCCAGGAACATAGTCCTCCCAAGCTTTATCTTTCATATAAACTGCATGAATCCAGCGGACCCATAAGTGATCAGTCTTTTGAGCAATCCACCAGGCGTATTTTGCAACTGCAGCTATATTCCAACAGTACAGATTTTTCATTCCAAGCCCACCCTTCTTTTTTGCCTTACAAACTTGCTCCCAAGCAACCAGAGCAGGACTCTCTTTTATATCAGTGCCATGCCAAAGGAATTGTCTGCATAAGGAATCTATCTTAGCAAGTATAGATTTTGGCAGGATAAAAATTCGTGCCCAATAGTTGTGAAGTGTACTTAGGACAGCTTTGATCATCACCACTCTACCAGCATAAGACAATTTTCTTGCCCCCAAACTTCTTATTCTGGTAGTTACATTATCAATCAGGCACTGACAATCATTTACTCCCAATCTTTTAGGAGATATGCTCACTCCCAAATATTTGAAAGGAATTTTGCCACTGTGCATTCCAGAGATTCTAAGCATCATTGCCATGGTGTGCTTATCAACCCCATTGCAATAAATCTCAGATTTTCCTTGATTCATTACCAGACCAGAAGCTAATGAGAAAGTCTTAAAAGCCCTCAGCATCAGCAGAAAAGATGGTACATCACCTCTGCAGAACATCACTAAGTCATCTGCAAAGCATAGATGACTGAGCTGCACTCTCTTACAAAGAGGGTGATATCTGAACTCAGTCCTCCTCTGAACCCACAATAGAATCCTACTGAGATAGTCCAGGCAAATAGTGAAGAGAATGGGGGAAAGGGGGTCCCCTTGTCTCAGTCCACGTTTCCCTTGAAAATACCCAAAGACATTCCCATTTAAGGCCATAGAGAAGGTGGGAGTACTCACACATTGCATAATGAGCTCCACCCAATGACTGGGGAAGTTTAAAGCATTCAACATTTGTCTCAGAAAGGCCCATTCCACAGAGTCATATGCCTTTTGTAAGTCAATCTTCATCATTACTCTAGGGGAGCAAGCTTTCCTTCTGTATAAACGAATTAAATCTTGACAAATGAGCACATTTCCCACAATGTCCCTCCCCTTAATGAAAGCACTTTGAGAGGGGCTAATTATCTCAGGCAAAATAGTATTCATCCTATTACACATAACTTTTGTAACACATTTATAAATGGTGTTACAACAAGCTATTGGTCTAAATTGGGTGACATGCTCAGGAACATCCACCTTAGGTATCAGAGTGAGGACAGTTGCATTACAAGCTTTCAGAATTTTTCCAGACTTAAAAACATTCTGTACAGCAGCAAGAACATCCTTCCCTATGATGGTCCACGCATCTTTGAAAAACTGGCTACTATATCCATCCGGTCCAGGAGCTACCCGGAATGGAGAATAGTGCAGCCTTTACTTCAGCATCAGTGACAGGAGCAAGAAGGCTATCATGATGTGCAGTAGTTAAGCAAGGGCCAAGCCTGACAACCTTCATATTAACAGGGTCCACAGGTTTGGATGTGCCTAATAACATGCCATAATATTCTTCAAATGCACCCTGAATCTCCTCTTCTTTCGGTGCATAACACACCATGCATATTCTTAATCTGATAGACTCTATTCTTCATTCTTCTGTGTTTAATACTAGCATGAAAGAATGCAGAATTAGAATCTCCCTCATCCATCCATTTTTCCTTTGATTTTTGTTGGAGGTATTGATGACAAGCAGTTTTAAGGACTCTCAATTCCTGAGAACAAGCATATTCAGCATTACAAAGTTCCTGATTCAAAGGATCCATCCTAAGTTGTTTTTGAAACCCCTCAAGAGCAACTGCAGTCACATGGGTGATGTTCTCAATGTCACTGAAGTTACGTCTATCCAGTTGTTTTAAACTATGTTTCAAGGATTTTAGTTTCTGAGTAACCTGAAACATAGGGTTCCCATACACAGTTTTCTTCCAATGTGTCTCAACCACCCTCAGAAAATCGTCCACCAGAGACCACATATTAAAGTACTTGAAAGGACTACCCCTCCTCTCTCTTTCTTCCTGAAAGTAGATCACACATGGGCAGTGATCAAAAAGCCCTTCAGGGAGAAAATTGGCAAAACAGTCAGGGAAGTCATTCAACCATTCAGCATTTACCAAAACTCTATCAATTTTGCTATAGACTTTGGACCCATTTTCATGCTTATTGTTCCATGTAAGCACATTACAAGTTATAACGCCAAATTACAACAAATTCTTAAATAGGCATATTACGTTGATATTCAACTAAAACAAGGTAGGTGAACAAGTTTATTATGATAAAATGATCCTAAAGACTTGACCTCAAATAAACAAAATCAACTAGGGAATACTCCCTCGACAATGTACCCATTTTTCATTTTAGGACAATCCAATGTACCCATTTCTTTTATTGACAAAAAGTGGACCAACATAGCCTCATTTACAATATTCTATTTACGCAAAATACCATCAACTCTTATTCACTCTACTCACAAAAACTAAGGGTATACGAGTCTTTTTAACATTACTAGTCGTTGCTCCGCGCCCTCCCGGGCGCGGTGCCCCAATTTGGTTAATCGTGTAGGTGACCTCATTAATAAGCATCGTAACGGAAATGGATATTGCGATTCACATTCCCCAAAATTCATATCGAAGATAGCAAGTACTATTCTACATACAGTCATACACTACAATGGTGCAAGCTAAAGAATGAATAGTACTGTAAAATACCCACAATACAACATAGTTTAGCAAAACGCACCAGAGGCATTGTCATATGAATGGACGCGGCTCAACAACCAGACATATACGTACAGGGAACACAATTAACACTATAACTTAGCTTACGTGTAGTTGGAGTAAGATGAAGTTAGTAATGCAAAGCATTTGTAGTAGTGTTAGGTTAACACTATACAACGTTAAATTGACACTTATTGATTCAAAATTGGCTCCTAATTCAAGAATTTCCTTCACTAACATTTCCTGTGTCGTTGGGAAGGGTACCTTGTGGTTCAAGCATTCGGATCAATTGCTGGAAGTCGGATTCTAAAATTATTGAACGAACTTCCATCGGCCTTGCCATTATCAGACCCAACATCGCCGCTTTCACCTCCGTTATATCAGCGCACCACTGATGTCTTTCCGGCTTAACTGATGCGCGCTCTACATATCCCAAGTGATCCCGCGCCACAACCCACGCATACCATATCCCTTATCATTATATGTTGCAGCTACTTCAGTAGTTCAGTGCCTGCGCTATACACCAATTCCAAATAATTGTTTCAATATTTTATTGCATTTCTCAGAACATATGGTTCACCTTCAACTCCGCCATTCTTTACCGTATTCTTATCATTTCATATTGCCAAAAGCACCATAAACGTTTTACTGAAATCCTTCATATCCTTTGTCTTTAAATTACTTCGGCTCCATTCCTCATTAGTTTTGAATCGATTCCATGCTTCATCCGTGTCAATGGTCATAGACTCCCATACTCTTTTGATAAAAAGGCATTGAATTAGAGCATGTACCTCCTACTCAATTGTCAAATTACATCGGCTGCAAGTAGGATTAAAATCGTGTACAAGGAAGAGCATAGACTCCCATACTCTTTAGTAAATTTGCGGCACAAGGAAGAGCATCACAAAAGCCAGCAGGCGCGCCACAGGAAATATCTGACCTTAAGTGGGGTTTCAATCTTCCAAATAGCATTCCAGATGGGGTCTTTTCTGTCACTGCTTCTTAAGGCTTCTTCACAGCTCATCCACCATCAAATGAAAGCAAAACACCTCTTCACCAAGTACACCCCATCCCTGGAATAATGCCATATCAGTTCATCCTCCCTCGGGCCTATGCATATAGGAATTTAAGTAATCTTGTTAACTTCAATTCCTAATACACTTTCGTATACCTTCCCTACACTCCATTCACTGCCATCCAACCATTCTGACACTCGAACCTCCTTATTCGCAGCACAGAAGGACCAAACTCGGAAACTTGTTGCCCCAAGCATCCATGCTTCACATAACTGTAACCCTGAAGCTCGGTAAAGAACATCCCAGCAATGGTCTTTCAAGGTTTGACCGTTTGTCCCTTTTGTAGTTCAGAACTCGAAGCTGGTACAAAGTACAAGAGAAGTAATAAGAAAGGAAAAACACAGAGTAAAGGGGACGTGTTACACATCACGTGAGATGCACACAAAAACTATATTCGGAATAGTGTAAGAGTGCTTCTTGTTTTTTAATGTGTATAGATAGATATACTAAACTAAATGCGAGAATTGGCTGGCACGATGTTGATGGCTTTATACTTTCACATTCTAAATTTGGAAATCTCTTCGACACGAATAGAATTTTAGCTCAAGCCCTTCCCATAACATTACCGTTCATAAGCTACTTCGGTGGGAGCTTAGAGTTGTAACAAATGACTAGAAGCACAAAGAAGCCGCAAAGAAGCTTGGGAAGACTGACATGACGCGAGACCAAATGAGACCTAAGCAGAATTATACGAGAACAGACATATATTGCAATTGAGACGAACTAATTGTTGTTGCCCCGAACTTTATTGGACACAGTGTTGACCCATTTCAAAATGGATCAGCACAAAAATAATCAGATCAAAACTACCAGAAGACACCTAAATTTTCCGAAATTAACAAATTGAAATTACGCCCAAGTAAATCTACATAACAAATGGCACGAATCTTAATATAGTACTCCCTCCATATCTTATTGATGTTTCCAGACTATTAAAATACTCGTAACATCATTAAAAAATGGAGGGAGTAGTAAATAAAAACTCCAGAGATGAGACGACATCACAGTTGAGCCCCGAAATAATCAGAAAATAGCACACATGAAATAAGATTTTCCAAAGTGTCAAATACTCGAATGACTGACCAGAACTGACTCAATCCTTAGCTAATTTGAATGAATAGACTGCCAGCTGCATATGTATGTTGTATAGCAGGGCGCTACCCAAGCCGACTACTGCTAGATGGAATTCAAATGCAAAATATTTCTGGCAAGCGAGAAGTCGATATGCATTGCCTAGAATGTTGTGGGCTTGGTAGTTCATGACTTTATGGTCGCACTTCATTATCTGTATAAGCCCTTCGAAACATGACATCTATTCATATGCGTAGGTAAAATGGTTTGCATAGGAAAACGAAAGCAGATAAAAAACCAGGCAATTAATGTGAATCAAAAGAGAGACGGAGGTTACCAAAGCAAAACAAAAAAAAAAAAGATGAAACTGTCAGATAAGTAACTTCCTTCCGGTTAAGCCTACAAATACAATTGATATTGAAAGTTAATAAAAAAAAATGGATTAAATCCTCACAACAAACACACCTCAACCTCTAAATCTTTTGATGATGTTAAAAATAAAGAACGAGACATAAATCTGGAATGCGAAGGTAAACATAGATTGCACGACCATAGTTTTTAAAAAAACTGTGATTTATGATTTTAGCAAAACCATAGTAGTTAAAAAAAATGTGGTTCATCCCAGACAACATTCCAGGAGGTTAGCGTGGAACCTTGGTACGGCAAGAGTCAAGGTATGAAAATTTGAAATGAACAAATTATACCGGTTTATATGGTTCCACAAAATCCTTCGGGAGTATTAACAACTCTGACTCTAATGTGGTGATCAAACCACTAAATCAAGTCTGAACAATTATATCAGGTTAATATTCCATCGAAAATGGGGGCTAAATTAACATTTCCTATGTCTCCGTCTACAGCGACGACCAAATATGAACTTTAAAAACGTCAATTAAACACAAAATTCCACTAAACTCAATTCAACCTTATTTGGAAATATCTCAATTCTCAAACAAACACTAATGACCCAGTCAACTGAAAAACAATAGCAACCCACGAAAAATAAACAAAGACTCACTTCAATCAAACCCTAAAACCAGTTCAATAAACATGATCACTATATTTTTTTCTAAATTAAGGTACAATTTTAAAGGATAAATAAGCTTCATCACAAAATTCCATATGCTTCATCTCACATATAAGCTAGTATCACATGATTCATATGTGCATCTAAGAGCGATGCCATACAACATAATGAAGGATAAATAATTCTTATTGTACCAAAACTATCCTATACATGTGAAGATGGTAAACGGAGAATCGGGAATAAAAGGAAACACGCTTGACAAGTACATAAACAACCGAAGGAAGGTGGAGAAGGAGAGTTGACCGACATATTAACGAATTAGTAAATGTGTTACAGGCTGCCACTTTCTCAAACAAATAGTGCCTTCTCCATATGTACTTGTGGTCATTAAGTTAGCTTTTAACAGCTTAATAGGCCTCTCACATATTCCCATATCAAAGATGCGCTCGATCCTGGGCCGTCTCAACAATCAGTTACGTCTCTATTTCAGGTAAGTTATGGGCTATACTTATGGGCTATACAAGCACCCCATCACAAATGAAGATGATGAACTACCTTGTCACGTAATGGATTATATACACAGAGAAGAAAGAGATAAAATAAATCTCAACCACCTGGAACTCTCAGTTGTTTTAGTATATAATCTTAATTAATTATGCTCACAACGGTCACAGATATCAGCTTCTATAATTAAATGAGATTTCCTAGACATGATCCAACGTGTCTTAGTTAATCTAACGATAATTCTCAAGGCTTGATAAAGCTTAGAATCGTAATTAATTTAGCTAACCGGGTTTACGAATGTGCTAATTGAGAGGAGGCCAAGGTTTGCCTCAAATCCCACCATTTTCAAACCTACATTTGTATCTAAAAATGAACAAAACTAATGAACTTACCAATGAAATGAGGACCTCCTGAAACAAACCTTGAATAAATGAAAGCCAAAACCGCCTAGAAAAAGGATATGCCACCTTCAAGGAAATCCTTCATCAGAAATCCTACCCCAAAGTCAAATAGTTTAAAATATTCAGTATAAAAGTAAGCTACATTTAGATCACAAACCCAACCAATACTCACCAGTCACCATACTAACAGTAATGCATTATGCCAAAAAAATTCAGGATATGTGTTTTAGCGTAGCCGATGAAATTTTCAACCTTAAAGCGGTCATCACTTCCCTCATGTTGCACCGAAACTGCAATTTGTAGCACAATTCATTTCAAACCATGAGTGTTCAGATCAAAAACATATGTTAACAGATTAAGACAACAACCATCACCCCAAGAGTACCATAGGGAAGTAAATGTTCCGCTCCAAGATACTACAAGTAAAAAAAACATACAAACAAATAAGCACAATCAACGAGAACAAGGAAAAACCCCTATGGATGCGCTGGCATTGCCTGCTAATCTGAAGGAAACTAAAAGGTAGTCAAATAAGCGGTAAAGAGTTGTCGGGTGACCGGTGAGTGTTGGCGTTTGAAAAAAAAAACGGTGCTGCCCAAGAATGCAGCACATAAATTCCGCCTTCGGGCCCTTGCCAACAGCACCTCCATGCCGAGTAAACACGTGTACACATGATAGTGCCGCAGGAAAAGAAGAAAGACGACCATGGAAATAACATTTCGACTAAGTTTGATTTATGTGTCCGTTTAACAGGTTTTAGTTCTCTTTTATTCACCTGGTGATTTCAATTGCTTAATTAGGGATCTGATACGTGTTTAGTTTGTGTGATTAGGGTTTTTATTAAGCATAAGTACAGGTTTCAGTGGCCTAATTCTTCATGGCTATAGTAGATGAAGTTCTTTCGTTTAAAAGAGTAAGGATGTAAGGATACTATTCTCAAACCCAAAAAAATTCAGAAAACCCATATCATCAAGGCGTGAAAATCAAACGCACCAGTGTCAATGACTATAAAAAGAAATAATGCTTACGACACAAGCAGGTCAAATATAATATGAGCGTATCCTAGCTTATGTGAAACAAATGTAAAGGAGGAGTTAAATCTGTAGGCAACAATTAAAGCTCAATCAACTTGTAAGTATGTGGACTAAAGATAATTATACCAATACCAATTGTGAGATCCTAGGGGGTCCGTTGTTGTCTAAAAACAATAACTACATCTATGTCACAATTTAACCTCAAACCACTGCCAGACAATGAATAAATTGGAAAAATCAGAAGAAACCCAGATCATATAAACCCATCTATTCATCAACTAAGAACAGCAGGAAAATTATTTGCCAGTTCCTACACCACAATATTATAGTATGATCCCTACATACAACAAACCACCAAATTCAACTAAGATCTCATTTGAGTCTATCTCACTGTGAAATAATCCACGATCAAAATAAAAGCGGTCCAAAAAACAATTGAATACTCTGTAGTATTTAGCAGCAGTCATTTAACATGAGTAAAATGGGTGCATAATTAATAAAACCACAAACAACAACAACAACAACATCAGAGCCTTAATCCCACAAAGGTAAACAAAAATAAGATGGCATACAGAATAGTTAATACATGGTTCTCGCCGCAGCCATCATCGTCATGGCCATCATAAGTAGAATCCCCATCATCTCATCTGCGGCTACTCCAGCTGTTCCTGCCTGTCAATTAATCCGAGAGCATTAAGGAACACTCTTTTGCGAGTTGGGACTATAGTACAATGACATAATAAACTCACCACCTAATTTTATCTATAGTTATAAATATAAAAAGACTATTTTTTGCACAACGCAAGACAAAAATTGTTCATGGTGCTGCTGCAGTGTGACCTCATAATACAACAAAGGTCGACAATTTACCGCATCAACAAATAGATACGGCTTGTCTGCACAACCGTCGCACCTATTGTATTCCATCCCAGAAAAATCACACCGCTAGTCTGTGCATGTTTGCGGAGCTAAAAATAAAAACAATGAAATCCTAAAATTAGGGAATAGAATAAACTACAAAAACGAATTTCATAATCAGTATCAAAAACAACTAATTTCAGGAATCATTATAATACCCTAGCACAATAGAAAATGAATTCAAAATTGCAATTAGAGAAATGAATAAACAAGGGAAATGAATTTAAAAACCAAAATTCAGTATAATACGCTAACCAATAACGGATTCAAACTGAATAAAGAAAGGAAAAAGAATTCAACATCGCGTATACAAGGGAGAAAATGCCTTTGATGAGTGGTGAGGGAATGAGTGAATAATGAGAAGGATACAAAGAATGGCGTAAAGGTAAAGTTGTGGCTGTGATTGTGAGAGAAATGGAGAGCTAAGATCATAAGGGTAAATCAAGGGCCGAGGGAGAACTTGGGTGTGCACTACTCATAGCTACAGTAAAGTTCTCTCTTTTTAAAGTGTAGGGATGTTGTAAATGGTATTCAAAAAAACTTAGGACATGTAGTAGTCATCAAAACCACCGCAGAAAAAGAAGTCCTCGGAGATGGTACAACAAAAGTAAATCAAATGTAACAGTGGCAGGATCAGCATAATACTACCTTGAGGTCCCAGCCGGGATGAAGAATCCCCAATCTCGACAGTCCAGCAATAGTAAGCAGCTGTAAATGTACTTTGAGGAAGTGTAGAGAACAGCTATGGTAAGCAAACTTAAGGATCGCATACATCAACAATCCAGACATCCAAACTATCAATACCACCACGGGTCAGTATGCGCGTAGATCCTAGATACCATGAGCTCCTGAACATGCGATAAAAGTTGTGAATGTATTTTGCGAAAGCAAGGTCAAAAGTAATTTGAAAGCAAACTAAAAGATCGCATACATCAATGCCCCAACACAAACAACCAGGGAGACGAATACATACAGGTCTATAGGCGCCAAAAGCTTGGTACCACGAGTACCTGAAAGTACAATAACAAATTAGGATGACCAGTCAGCGCGTCAGTTTAAGATAAAATGACGACACTGCGAATTCTTAATTGGTCAGCCATAACAACTATCCCAAGGGACAACTACCAACGAGTACACAACAATGTAAAACACCTGCGCCAGTATGCAATCTACATGACCATGTCGGGCAAACCGAGGGCTAAACCTCTAAATCAGCCAAGGACAATGAAAAAGCTACGGTTATGAACTTATTAATAACTTGTTTGGTCAAGCAACAGAGGGCGCCCCAATAAACACCTCCAAAAGGACCAGCACAACAAAAAATGATCGTACACACCAACACTACTACTAAAGAAACTGCAGTCAAACACAACGGAAGAGCGCCACAGACCCGGAAACCGAATGTTTTGCTTTCGACAACAATAAGAACAACTAAAGTAATACCAACAAACAATCCGGGTAACAATAAGGACCATAATAACAACGACAAATTAAAATAAAAAACATAGTAACAATAATAATAATAGTAATAATACTTTGCATATGAACCAGTAAAAGTTATTCATATAATGACAGTTAGTGATATACATATATAACTACAACCTGCACAGTGAATAAAGAATATGGCCGAGGGGAGTATGTGGTGCCTATGTTCCAGTTAACGAAAGCCTAATCTTTTTCTTTCTTTAATTGTCCACAAATAGGCAGGGTGTTGTTTTAGACAGGTGGCAGTCGCAACGTTTGGAATGGTCATAGTCTCTTGCAATAAGGCACTTTTACGAAAACCCAAACCGTTTAGAGCAAGCAAACCAAGTCAGTGCAATATGATATGCCCGATAAGGCACTTTTACGAAAACCCAAACCGTTTAGACGCTTACCACAGACATGCATGTAGCTTGATGTTCCTCCCGGTAAATCTCAGATATATATGCCTGACAGTATGAAGTAAAAAAATCGTATGGGTGAAAGAAGCTGCAATTTGGTAATAGAACATATTCAGATAGTAAAACACCGAATCTTCATTCCATCGATATTCTTTCAGTAAATATGATATTGCCTATATACCTTGACAGGCCCAAATAATCCATTGAAATTTCCCAAAAATAAACTTGTCACTGGCATCCACCGACGCATTTAGGAGTGAGGGTAGATCCGTACCTACAATGATGAAGATCAGGTTTACTCGCGAAATTTAAAAAATAGGTAAAATTAATTTTAAAGGTAAATAAGATGAGAGAATGTCATAAGGAATTTTGAGAAGGAGCTACTGAAGGGATTATCTATGGAGTCTGTGGGTATGGTAGGCAAGATGAGTGGCTAATAGAGTTTTAATTATACGAAAGCTATTGACTTTCGAGATAGCGGAATCAAATCAGAATTAGGGTTAACATCGAAACAACCAGATCTGAGCACAACCGGATGTTTTTATGTGATTATTTGCAATTTGTATAGAATAAACAAGATTTGTGATTGTATTTGTGAGAATAACGAAAGTAATCCAGCAAAAACATTTGAAGGTGACATCCACGGACCACTACCGTCACCAATCACGCCACAGCCATCCTGAACTACGACCAACAACGATTGCCACCAACGAGCATAGAACAACTGCCTATCACAAATTCACAACCACCATCAATGAACCGATCAAAGTGCAGCTAGCTTTAGCTAGCTTTAATTTGTGGCTAAACTAATATACCAGCAATACACCTAAAAAACCGAAGAGATAAATACCAAATCTACATTGAAGGATGAACTTGAGCTTGATGGTCTCCGTCCTCAAAAACTACTGCACCTGCATTAAAAACCCCACACATCAGGATTCAACCGAAAAAGGCAAATGATGACGAAAATAAATAAGCAAAATGAGTCAGACGAAAAACATCAGACGGTCACCACATTTCTCCTATTCATCATAATCTCTGTCAGTTCCAATAGTTCCATGTATAAAGTCAGAAACTTTAATACGATGAGGAACAAGGATATAAAAAAGTCAAATGATACCTCTGTATATGGACTCAAAAATTCATTCGGAAGTGTTAACAAATCCCTCTCTAAACAACCATCAAAACTAAGACCAACATTTAAATTAGGTTAAAACGCATCAAAAATCTAGCTAATTCAAGACTCTTGTTTCATAACCTAAATCCATGACCAGCCTTGAGATATAACAAACTTCAATTGAACATAAAAACCCATAAAACCCCAAATCAACCCTGAAAGAAAAACCTCAAACAAACGCAAAACACTCGATCAACTTGTAACCCCAAGAAATTAAGCAATGACCTATTTAATCAACACCATTATCATAATATTGCTAATCTTTTTTTCCCTTTACCGTGATTCCACTTACAATAATCCGCAAACTTGATTGACAATTGCCCGAAAGAAAATTCTAACTAAATGATCACATAATAACACAAAAGTAGCAGCATAAGTACTATTCACGCCAATGATAATAATGATAATAGCAACAGCAGTACGCCGCCATCGACGATCACAGTACATCAACCCAACCTCCATTCTAAAATCGTGTCTAAGAGATGCTCCAGCAAAAACTACGCATATAGACTTATCAGCAACATGTTTACCGCTTAACAATAAGTTAAACGAGAACGGAACCAGAGTAGTTTGAAAAAATCAACAAATAATAGGATTTAAGATTAGAATTAAATACCTAGATCTTGATTAGAGAAGCGTATCGCGCCGAGAAGCAAAAGACGGATGAAAATTAGGAGAATGGAAGAAAAGAAAGCATGGGTAAACCGTTGAAGGAGGGGTTGAGGATCGAAGAAGATGAAGCTTCGATTGGCGCGCGGCGGATTGAGAAGAAGGTTGTTGATGGTGAAGCAGTGGAGTAGGATGGAGAATGAGGAGGAAGATGAAAAGGCAGAAGGTAAAGCAATGAAAAAAAGATAGGTTAAGTTAGAATGAAAGGATGAGATTGAAGGCAAGAGATCAACGGTGTACATTGCACACTTACTATTCATTGCTACAGTCCCTAAGTTGGGGCTTTTTAAATGGTAAGGATTAGGTGTGTTTTCTTACATTTGTGCCTGAGTCCATGAGTACATTGAATTGGATTGGAGGGTGTATTACATAAGGGAACAATTACAGCATGGAGCATACGGGGAATGTTTTAGTTGTATGATGGCTGGTAAAAATGAGTGGAGATGATCTCTAGTTATAGTTTTAATCACCCTTCGCACTCCCTTAAAACTCTTTGGATAAGAAAAATTTAGAGTTGTATATTTATAATCATTCCTAAAACCACCATTAATGTTCTAAACTCTACTAGAAACTACTAACATATTCATGACCCTTGATTCCTTGAAGGCTATTCACAGACTCCATACTATTTAAATATTCCAACTATCTCTAGCTAAAATATTATAGATGACTCCACCATGTACTAGAAACTCTACAAGACATTACATGATTTCGGAAACTTATAGATCGTTCTTCTTTCTTCAAGACTCTTCCACCAATCTCAACCCCTTGGTTTTTGAAGCGTGCTCGATGCGTGAATTTTCTTCGAACTTTCTTCCTCAGCAAAGT
Source organism: Silene latifolia (assembly GCF_048544455.1). NCBI lineage: Eukaryota > Viridiplantae > Streptophyta > Magnoliopsida > Caryophyllales > Caryophyllaceae > Silene > Silene latifolia. The sequence goes on along the minus strand of NC_133538.1, from coordinate 437,225,432 downwards.
TGTAATCGTTCTGTCATTGTCGACCCTTGATAGCCATGCTCAAGTGGTTTTATCGGTAACCAACGATTTGTCATCTAATACCCTTTGTTGAACGCATCCCCGCTGCATCGCAGGGTTCATCCCTCCTTATATCTGTAGTCGATGCCAACTCCTTGGCGGCATCATTCCTAGTATGTAAAGAATCCGTCATCGCCTTATTCATCTTGTTCAAGCCTGATATTAATTATCGCTCCATTTTAACATGATGGTGACCATGTCTTATCCATATTGCGTAACTAGGTCGATGAACCTCACACGAAGCATCAAACCTTTATCATCTATGCTGACTACAATAGATTTGACCTTCCCCTTTTACTTTCCCACGAGGACTGATACTCTATACGACATCCATTGTATTTACGCAGCTTTAGGGTGTGTTTGGATTGAGGGATTTGGAGCGAAAAAAAGGGAGGGAAAGTAGAGGATTTAAAATCTCTTGTTTGGATAGCAAATAAAGGTGGAGAGAAATAAAGGGTGAGAGATTTGGAGGGATTCATTTTCCCTTATCCAAGGCAAATCAAAATCTCTCCACAATAGGCAAGATTTGGAAGGAAATAGATAAGGCAAATCAAAATCTCTCCACAATAGGCAAGATTTGGAAGGAAATTGTATCCAAACACCCACATCCCATTTGCCCTCCCCTTTCCTTACCTTCCTTTCTCTTCCCTCCTTCCCCTCCTCTGTTAAGAATAAATAACCAACCTATTTATTCTTCCTTTATTCAATCCTATTTTCTAGTCTTCTCTTAGCTGTTAGTTGAGTCAATTGTATATCATAGTTGAGTCAATTATAAAAACACATCCTTAAATTACATTTTATTCAACTCACCCTCAATTTTGGTGTATCATACGCCAATATCCTTGGTCATCCTAAGCCCACTTAGTTATGTGTTGCTCTTATGTCATTTGTACCGACATCAAGATCTTTTGCCTTTGTGTCTATTTGTTCTTCTAAGTAGAGAGAACAAAAAATTGATAACTTTTCAAGTAGGTATGCATTAAATATAAAACCTTCAACTAGAATTTTGTTACCAATTTTTCTTTTCAAATGATTTATGTACCTGCAACTCTGCAAAGGTATTAGTCAAGCAAAGAAAATGAGAGTTGTCAATTAACAATAAAATGCCAATTAATGATTCAAAAACATACGTCATGACTACCTCCAAAATGGGTATATATCTATTTATATTGAACGAGACCACCGACTTTGACCACGTAAATATTGCATACTATGGTAAATAATTAAGGGGAAATATTTTCTCCATTTTGAAAATGATCTCAGTGATTTTTTTTTTTCTCGAAACTTGTCATATTTTAAATTTTCACACTTTAAAGACACTAGACTAATCTCATTTATCTCATCTCATTCCTTCTTTGTGAGGAGATAATATTAGACCTGGCAAATGAGTCAACCGAGTCGGGTTCGGTCGGGCCAATTCGGACCGGGTCAACTTAGGTATGTCATATGATCAAGTTAGTTCGGGTCAGGTCGCATTGTTTCGGATATGTTAGTCGAGTCATTTTCTAGTCAATAAGGTGGGGTTATTTCGGGCCCGGGCATTTCGGTTAATGATTAACAGAGAAAAAAGTATGTTTAGTATAATTGCTTATTTTTAGTTTAATTTTGATAATTGATTCTTTATTTTAACATAAATAATATTACGTGTGCTTTGAAATTAGTCATTTTAAGTCTTTTTTGGTCAATTACAGTTATTTTTTGTCGGGTATTGGATCTAGTCATTTTGAGTCGGGTCAGTTTTGGATCGTCAAAGCTTCGGTCATGTTTGAGCTGGGTCGGGTCAATTTGGGATTCGGGTCACATCCTGGGATTATTGTTCAGGTCAATTTCAGGTCTCAGGTCGGTCTTTTCGGATCGGGTTAGTTTGCCCTGTCTAGGAGATACCATAGACAAACAAATACGTAGTAAATGTTTCGTAAATACATAGATAATCACGACTTTTTAGCCAAACTAGTTTTATACCCGTGCAAAAAAATGCACGGATTTACTATTTAAATTTAGTTAATTATAAAATGATAAATAAAAATAAACAGATTATTATTAAAATCTATATTATGTGTTCACATATGAAATTAGCTATATTAATATTAATTATTATTAATCACAAATGGGTATTGTAAACTTTCGAAAATATGAAATTGGTCATATATAAAATATACATAATTTAAAGTTTAAGGTCATATAAAAAAGAGATTGTATATTGTAAACTTTCTAAAATAAAATCCGAAATTGATGGAGTTTTTTAAGTGGTGGGGTAGGGGTAAAAAAAAAGTCTTTTGGTTTCCTAGTTTTAAGGAGCCAATCAGAAGAGTTTAAAAAAACTCAGCTTTTATGTCTTTCAGACTTTTTAAAAAAGTTATTTAAATATTATTGTCTTTAATTATTTCTGTTTTTTTAAGTATTTTTCCATATGTTCATCTCATTCAAATTTAAAGGATTTGACTTTTAACATTAAAGCTAATTAAAGTGAATAATCGGAACAACTTCATGCATGTAAGTATGATACGAAACTTATATTTCCTCCTTTTTATATTTCTTTGCATTTATTTTAAAGTTTATATTTTTTTCGATTTGGAACGGGAACTTTTCAAATCTACTTGTATTATACTGGTTATGTTATATTTAGTTCTTTTTATATTTGCTTTCATTTATTTTAAAGTTTATATTTTTTTGATTTAAAAAAAAAAAAACTCTCTTACGGAGTAATCTATTTTCTACGAATTTTTTTTATCTACCTCTACTATATTGTTTATGTACGAAAATTTAAAAAAAATGACATATCAATATATTTTGTTGTTAAAATGTTAAGAACTAATATACTTTGTTTTTGTGATGTTGGAATATAATAGTCATACTGATTTTTTTTTTTTTTATTTACACAATGAATTTAACTACTCATTCCGGATGATTAATCAATATGCATTGTTCACATTTTATTTGTTCAGGTTGGAAGTAGGAGGACGATTATTTGAAAATTTTATTAATTTTTCGTAATTATAATTTATTAATGTGTAATTGTATAATGTATGATTTTGTGTAAATGTAATCTTAATTAAATAAAATTAAGATGGTAAGAAGAGTGTAATTAATTATGTAGAGATCATGGCGGTCCCCACGTCATAAAAAAAAAAGGAAAAAAAAAATTTATAACAGCCAATAGAAATCCTTTAAAGAACCCATCTTTTATACTATGTAGATTAGAGCATACACGTACTATAACTCCAAGTTAAAAACCTACAACACACCACCATTTTAAAGCCTTTTAAGAACAAAATATCTGATTAATACTGAATTTTACAAATTTATTTCAAGTGTTTTTGTGATCAGGATCAAAGATGTTTTCATTTTCACATACATCACCATTGGGAATCACTTGCTCGAAATAATTGTTTTCAATATGCGTGAAATACAAATTATATTGATTTAAGAGCGTTCTCCAATATAGAAGCTCCCAAAAAAATACTTTATTGTCATCTATTCTTCCCTTTTCTCCTTCAATTTCAAGTCATCATCAGATGCATCAACGATTGTGGTAAATATTTTACACATTTCATGAAAGAATAATATCAAAGATATTATTCTTGGGTGATATATTGTATTATGTGTAATCTAGTAATATTAGTAAAGTGTATAATATAGTTACCTATATTATAGGAAAGAAGATTAGAGGTAGAAGATTTGTTAGGGTTTTAACATTGTATATATGGTTTGGTTGTACGCTGCTTTGTTCAATAAGAAAGATACATTAACTTCCTCATTCCTCTGTGTTTAAGTTTTCACATGGTATCGTGAGCATAAAATCGATCCAATTTTTTTTTTCTAAACCAAATCAATCATGGTAGGAGAGGATAGCAAATCAGGAAAGGGATCCGGTCCAAAGACCATTCCCACAACATCACCTTTATACCTTCACCCATCCGACAATCCAAGCCTTAATGTTACACAAATTATTTTCGACGGCAACAATTATGATTTGTGGGCAGAAGCTCTCAAGAATGGACTCGATGCCAAGAACAAGTTAGCATTCATCGAAGGAAAGGTCAAGAAACCAACCAATCTTGACGATGAAGAAAGTGTTGAGGCTGTGGCTTGGAGATCGTGTAATGCTATGATAAGAGCGTGGCTTCGGAACGTAATTGATCCGAAGTTACATGCTAGCATATCGTTCTCTCAGCCAGTAAGTGAAATTTGGAGAGAATTGGCCGATAGATATGCGGCAGGGAATGCACCCCGCGTTCATCAGCTAAAAACCGAACTGAATGAATGCAAACAAGGGGGAGATTCCATTGTTGAATACTACACACGGCTCAAAACAATTTGGGACGAATTGGCGAATTATAGCAAGGCTAAAGACTGCACCTGTGGAGTGGCTGCCTCGCTGTTGAAAGAACGAGAAGAGGAAAAGGTACACCAATTTCTCATGGGATTGGACTCTAAATTGTATGGAAACATACGATCTAATTTGTTGATGGAAGACCCGATTACCACTCTTACGCGCGCGTATGCTCTGATGCTTAGAGAGGAACGACATGTTTCCTTAACCAAAGTTAAGGAAGAGAAAATCGATTCCGCCATGGCAGTTCGACATCATGGCACTGGTAGGGGAAGAAATATCAATTACAAATCTGAGGGTGAGGAAGAAATCAAGCCACCAAAGTGCAATTATTGTGGGAAATTTTATCATAAAGAGGAAGATTGTTATGATAAACATGGTTATGAGGAAGTGAAGGCTCGAGAAAGGGGACGAGGAAGAAGAGGCGGCAGCTATGGACGAGGAGGATATGGACGAGGCAGAGGTCGAGGACGCAACAATTACCAAGCAAATGCAGTTGGAGGTAGCTCGGGAATAAAAGATAGCGGGTCCTCGAAACAGAACGTGCCCTTCTCGGATGAAGAAATTGTTCGACTTCGAAGCTTGATCATGGCAAGTCCAGATGGTGTCGACAAATCACAAGGTATGAAATCTCTTATTAATGTTGAATGGTTGATCGACAGTGGAGCGTCGCACCACATGACGGGAAGCCGAGACATTCTGGAGAATGTTTGGGTAGAAGATGATTCCACGGTTGGCTTGCCAGACGGACGAAAAGTTACTGCCAACATTCATGGACAAGTAAAATTGAACGAGAATTTTATTTTGAAGGATGTATTGTTTGTGCCAACCTTGACTTGCAATCTTATATCGGTGAAACAATTGATAAATGAAAACAATTGCGTAATAACATTTTACTCCGACTATTGTGAAATGCAGGACAGGACTTCGAAGATGACGATTGGACGGGGTGAGCATCGTGAGGGAGTTTATTATTATCGATCAATAAAAGAACAATCGGCTGCACAAGTGACGGTTTCCAAAGAAGCACGGCTGTGGCACAGACGATTGGGACATCCTTCCAAAAGTATTTTTGCACGTTTTTCTTCTTTAGTTGGCTGTGATTTGCATTGGACTGCCGATGAGGTTTGCGATTCATGTTGTAGGGCAAAACAAACTCGTAATTCTTTTGCTATTAACAATAAAAAATGTGGTGAATTGTTTGGTTTGATACATTGTGATATTTGGGGTCCATATCGAGTTGCTAGCTTGACACGAGCACATTATTTTCTGACCATAGTTGACGACCATTGTCGAGGGGTATGGATTTATCTCATGAAAAATAAAAGCGAAGCAGGAGATTACCTTAAAATGTTTTGTCAAATGGTGCAAACACAATTTGAAAAACATGTTAAAATCATCCAAAGCGATAATGGGACGGAACTGTTGTCTGGTGATATGCAATGTTACTATAAAGAAAATGGAATTTTGTTTAGAACTAGTAATGTAGATACACCACAACAGAATGGTCGGGTCGAGAGAAAGCATCGACATATCCTAGAAAAGGCACGAGCCCTACGGTTTCAAGGGGGGTTACCACGATTTTTTTGGGGAGAATGTGTTATGACAGCTGCGTATTTAATAAATAGAACTCCCACACCCTTATTAGATGGAAAAACGCCCTATGAGATTTTATATCGGAAGAAACCCAACCTTGAAAATTTAAAGATACTAGGATGTCTATGTTATGCGCACAATAAAGATACGACCCGAGATAAATTTGGTGAGCGTGGGAAAAGGTGTGTGTTCATAGGATACCCTCACAGTAAAAAGGGATGGAAACTTTATGATTTACAAGATAAACGAGTCTTTGTGTCTCGTGACGTAATTTTCTATGAGCATGTATACCCTTATTTATTGTCGGGGAGTGATTCTTTATCACAACACGAGGATGGTGCTGTTTTAGGATCGAATACGGGCAAGAAACTTGCATTCGATCATTGTATTGTGGATGATATACCTCTTGTTGTGAGGGGGAGTGATGATGAGTTAGAGGAAGAAGAAACAAGGCACCTGGAACTGGCCGAAACAGATGCCACAGCAGGAGAAGCCATTGGAACCAATGGAACGAATGGTACAACGACAAACACTGTTGAAGAGGAAATTAATAATGAAGGGGCTCGTGAGATGCAACCTGAGGGACAAAATGTCGAAAATTTGGGTCGAGGTGCGCGAGAACGATTTGAGCCAGCTTGGAAGAAGGACTATTATTGTAAGTCGACAAGAATAATTCCCACGAAAAACGATGCTCACCACACACAATCGACATCTTCACAGTCAGGTACGCGTTATCCATTAGTTAACTATGTTGTTACCAATTGTTTTTCATTATCTCACAGAGCTTTCATAGCCAAGTTGGACGAGAATCGTGAGCCCAGCCATTACCATGAGGCAGCGAAAGACTCGAGATGGCGGGAAGCGATGAGTAAAGAAATTGAAGCATTGGAGAAAAATGGAACGTGGAAGGTAGTCCCGCTGCCAAAAGGAAAGAAACCCATTGGTTGCAAATGGGTATACAAGATCAAGTATAGAGCAGATGGAACAGTGGAGCGATATAAAGCAAGGCTAGTAGCACAAGGTTTTACCCAAGTGGAGGGAATAGATTTTCACGAAACTTATGCACCTGGCCGCAAAGATGACCGATTATGTACGATGCTTACTAGCAATTGCCGTGATGAAAGGATGGAATATCGAGCAATTGGATGTGAATAACGCATTTTTACATGGAGACCTAGAAGAAGAGGTCTATATGAGAGTCCCACAGGGCTTCGAAAGGAGAGGAGACAACAAGGTGTGCAAGTTGATGAAGTCAATTTACGGTTTGAAGCAAGCTTCGCGTAATTGGTTTGCAAAGTTAACGGTCTCGATGAAGAAATACGGGTTTGTCCAATCTCTTGCCGACTACTCCCTGTTTACCTTGAATCATGACGGCACTTATATTGCGGTGTTGGTGTATGTAGACGATATGATCGTTGTTAGCAATGATAGAAAGGAATGTGCGAAATTCAAGCAGTTTCTTGACAAAAGATTTGGCATAAAAGACTTGGGAAAGCTCAAATATTTTTTGGGTATTGAGGTGGAGCATGGCAAGGAAGGATTGTTCTTGAATCAACGCAAGTATGCAGTGAATATTGTTGAGGAAACGGGGATGAAAGGAGCCAAGACAGCTAGCACACCGATCGCGCAGAGACATGGTTTGGCGTTGGCAAAGGGATACGTCCTTAAGGACGTCATGAAATATAGACGTTTGGTTGGAAGATTAGTTTATTTAACAATCACAAGACCGGACCTTGTGTATGCAGTACACATACTTTCGCAATTTGTGAATGAACCTCGTAAAGAGCATTGGGAAGCGGCGTTAAGGGTTGTGCGATACATTAAACGAAACCCAAGCAAAGGCATTTCCTTTAGGAAGAATTCGGAATTTCAAATCCAAGGGTATTGTGATTCGGATTATGCTAGTTGTCCATTGACGAGGCGTTCATTGAGTGGTTATTTTGTTGCATTAGGTGGTATGCCCATTTCGTGGAAGGTGAAGAAGCAAAACACAGTTGCCCTTTTGACAGCTGAAGCGGAGTATCGGGCGATGGCAAAATTAGCAAGTGAGCTCGTGTGGATTAAGTCATTCATGGCCTCGCTAGGAGTCTTTCACTCACAGCCGATGAAAGTCTTTTGTGATAATCAAGCGGCCATTCACATAGCAAAAAATCCCGTCTTTCATGATCGTACAAAACACATTGAAATAGATTGCCATTTTGTACGACAATATTTGGTGTCAAAGGTCATCGAAACATCTCATATTCGAAGTAAGGAACAAATAGCGGATCTTTTTACCAAGGCACTTGGAGGAGAGTTGTTCGATCATTTGCAATACAAGTTGGGTCTCGGATTACCAAGAGCTCCAACTTGAGGGGGAGTGAAGGTGATATATTGTATTATGTGTAATCTAGTAATATTAGTAAAGTGTATAATATAGTTACCTATATTATAGGAAAGAAGATTAGAGGTAGAAGATTTGTTAGGGTTTTAACATTGTATATATGGTTTGGTTGTACGCTGCTTTGTTCAATAAGAAAGATACATTAACTTCCTCATTCCTCTGTGTTTAAGTTTTCACATTTCAATATTCTTCTCCTGTTAATCTTTAGTAAAGGCAGTGTTATTTCGAAGGAAATGTCTTTTTAAAATAAATACTTGTCTTCCGAAAATAAATGACGAGTCGGTAAAATTCGTCTCAAACAACCGAAACAACTCCATTTTCTGCTAATCTTAAACTGAAATGACTTAGTCCATTTTCATACAATATGGACAAGCATGTTGACCCACAATGGCCCCATGTGCCTTCAGCAAAAATATCACCGATTTTCCACAAATATGCAACTATTAGATCAAAGTTTTATTTCTTTAACACATTGTAGGTATACATTTATATATTCGATAATAGTTTCATTTTGTGAATCAATGGTTGGAACTACGCTTCTACGTTTTAAATGGATTCTAAGGACAAGGAACAATGATTGACATGAAAGTGATCGCTTTATTAAAATACAAAACCACGATGGCAGGTTGTACAAAGTAGTTATAACGACCAACATGAGTACGACTTCTTGAATTAACTAAACGGTGAAACCCATCAGTGCACCGCCAAAGTGGCTCTCTTAAAATACATATGGATGCTCCCAATGAAAATGTTTCCGTGCCTCATCATTAGACCTGTCAAACGGGTCAGGCGAGTCGGGTCCCGGGTCGGGTCATACGGGTCGGGTCAGAATACGGGTCGGGTCAAATACGGGTCGGGTCAGATACGGGTCGGGTCATACGGGTCACGGGTCGGGTTAGGGTCAGAATACGGGTCAAGAAATAATTTTTAACGCCTTTTTTAAACGATTTTTTTAATTTAAAAAATATTTTTTTAAAAATTAAAATATGTTTAAAATTATTATATTAGTCATATTCATCATATACAATAATTATATTGATATAATTATTAAAATAAAGTTTTTTTAATAATTATTTTATTATTAAATATTATAAAAGTTATATAAAATTGACTTTTTAGTTGAATTTTTAATTTTAAGTAATAAAAAAATAATTTTTTAACTATATTTTCAAATATAATATATAAATAATAATATTTTTAATAAAATTCATGATTTTCCCTTGACCCAACGGGTCGACCAGTTCGGGTCGGGTCTCGACCCTAAAATAACGGGTCATTTCGGGTTCGGATCAAACGGGTCGCGGGTCGAAAAAACCGGGTTTGTAACCCTAAGAAAACGGGTCGGGTCGGGTCGGGTCGAGTTTTGACAGGTCTACTCATCATCGTCACTTCGATGATACATTATTCCACTGACAGTTTTTTTTTTCTTTTAATATCACTCATTTTCCTCGCTATGTTCCTTGTTGCCTTGGCAACCTTGGTGTAAGATCAGAGTCAACACTTTTAACTTATTTGTCACTTTAATTTGTTTTATATTTGTATCTGATAGAATTATATTCCGTGATTCATTCATTATCAGAAGTTACAATATATACTAGCATTTACAATGGGAACGCATAGCTAAACTAGGTAACTAAATATATATAAATATATTATTTACTAATACACCCCCGCAGTCGAAGCGGGAGGAGGATGGATGCTGAGACTAGAGCGAAAATGAGTGAAAAGCTGGAGAGGTAGTCCCTTCATAAAGATGTCCGCGTATTGAAATGGCGAAGGAACATGAAGAACTCGAACGCGTCCAAGCTGCACCTGTTCACGAACGAAGTGTATGTCTATCTCAATATGTTTCGTGCGCTGGTGCTGTACGGGATTACCCGAAAGATAGACGGCAGAGATATTGTCACAGTAGACGATAGTAGCATTACGTAGTGGCATATGAAGTTCGAGCAAAAGGTTACGTAACCAAGTTGTTTCGGCCACTACATTAGCAACACCGCGATATTCAGCTTCGGCACTAGATTTAGACACGGTTGCTTGTCGTTTGGATGACCAAGATATCAAATTGTCCCCGAGAAATACACAATACCCGGAAGTAGAGCGGCGAGAGTTGGGGCAGCCGGCCCAATCAGCGTCAGTATAAACAGTTAAAGCATGAGATTTGGACACGGAAAAAGTAAGGCCGAACTCTAACGTACCTTTGATGTAGCTTAGAACACGCTTCATGAAATGCAAGTGTGGTTCCCGTGGGTCGTGCATAAATAAGCAAATCTGCTGAACCGCATAAGAAATATCAGGACGTGTGATAGTAAGATATTGAAGTGCACCTGCAATGCTTCGATAGAGCGCGGGGTCAGCAACTTTCGGGCCGTCCGTGGCACTTAATTTAGCCGAAGTGTCTACTGGAGTAGCCGTGGGATTGCAGCCAGTCATAGATGCCCGTGCAAGAATAGACTTAGCATACTGTTCTTGAGAAAGAAATAAACCGGTTTTGGAACGAGTGACCGTAATGCCAAGAAAATGATGAAGTTTACCGAGGTCCTTCATTGCAAATTCACGGGACAGAGTGGCAATTATTTGCTGCAAAAATTGTGGGGAAGAAGCAGTAATAACAATATCATCATCGACGTAAAGAAGTAAATATGCAGTATGGTGGCCTTGTCGATAGATAAATAGAGAATTATCACAAATACTGCTCCGAAATCCTTGCGACGTGATGAACGTAGCAAAACGATGGTACCCTGCCCGGGGGGCCTGTTTGAGGCCATATAATGATTTCCGAAGTCGACATACATAGCCCGGTTTAGTCTTATCGCTGAACCCGGGTGGTTGATGCATAAATACCGTTTCGTTCAAATCACCGTGTAAAAATGCGTTCTTAACATCCAATTGATGGATTGGTCAAGAACGGTTAACAGCTAAGCTTAACAAAGTACGAATAGTAGCCGGTTTAACAACAGGGATAAATGTCTCGTCGCAATCTTTACCCACCTGCCGTGTTTTACCATTAACCACCAAATGCGCTTTATAGCGCTCAAGCCTACCATCGGAGCGATACTTATGGCGAAATAGCCACATGCACCTAATCACATGAGCATCGACGGGTCGGGGTACTAAATCTCATGTACTATTTTCAATTAGAGCACGATACTCGGCTTTCATTGCGGCTGTCCAATTCGGGTCACGAAGGGCGTCTTTGGGAGACTTGGGTAGGGGACTGATGGGTGTGGGAGTGTGGTTGAGGAGGTTTTGACGGTCGATGGGCTTGAATATACCGTGACTAGCACGAGTAGCCATTTGGTGGGTTGGGTGCGGTGGAGCTACGGGGGACGCTACAGGGGATGTAGCAGGGCTGGTTGTTGGGTTTGGTGTCGTGGCAGGGGTAGTGTGATGTGGTGGGGTAGTGTGAGGTGGTGGGGTAGTGTGGCTGGTTGTTGGGCTTGTGGGCGAGGGAGGGGTTATTGATTCGGTTTGGGCAGGGGGATTAGGATAGTTAAAGTTGTCGAGGGGTAGGGGTGTTTGGAGGAAGTCGTAGGTGGAGGAGGTGGTGGGGTTAGTGGTGGCAAAAGGGAAGGTGTGTTCGTCGAATGTGACAAGCCGGGACAAGATAATTTTGCCTGAGATGAGTTCAAGACACCGGTACCCTCGGTAGTTAGCGGGATAGCCTAAGAAAACACAACGAGTAGACCTTGGTTGAAGTTTATTTTGACGAGTGGCGGACAAATTTGGATAACATAAACAACCAAAGACTCTTAAGTGGGAATATGTGGGGTGATGGAGAAAGAGAGGGGAAGCGGGAGATCGATAGGATAGGAGTTTGGATGAATTTTTGAAATGCTTCGGATTTGAATTTGAGTGGATAATGTGGGAAATAATCTGTATACTTCCCTTAAAATGAAGGATTATAACGAATTTAATGATGACGATCACTAGTCATAAATTAAAATACATAAACAAAAGTAAAGGATTCAGAATCAACCTTCGGTCCTAGCAAATACGGCCAAAGAACAATATCAAAATAGATATTCTCCTATCAGTTGCACCCAAGATGCTCCGAGAAATGCCCTTGATTTTGCTAGAATCGATCCAAAAATTAAAATAATTTTTAGGTTTTCTTTGTGTTTTCCGATGAGAGAGGTGGCAAAAATGAAAAATGAATTAGGTCAGAATATCCTCTCCCTCACTCACCTAACCGAAATAAGGAGTATTCTTTCCTTATTTTTGGTTATTCCAAAAATGTATAAAATGTGTTAAATTGCCATCTAGTGAGGATCGAACCCATGACCTCTTGGTTTGTGTACCCTCACTATCACCACTATGACACATTCAACTTATTGATATTAAATATAACCGATTACATTTAATTACGAATTAACAAATTAATTCGTCCAAGCTAACATTACATACATTTAATTAAATATAACTTATTATATTTAATTTACTTAATTCTGATTAATTGTCTCAACTAATATTATTTAATCTTCATTAAATAATTGTCTCATCAACACATTGACTAACTGTTTAGTCATATTAGGCATCAATATGATCATATTTCTATAACCACATCTCTCAAATACATCCTATTGGTGTGACCTTTAGGGACCAGTTGATCACCGTCATCTGTATGATAATAACGTCAAACTTTCTAGCAAGCCAACCGTTATTAGGTAAACGTTAATCAACTGATTAAATATACGAAGTATACCCTTGTGAACCTGTAAGAGATTTACAAATATTATCACACTAATTTGTGGAGGACACAAGCTCCAACAAACCCCCACTTGTCCTCACAAGTGTATGTGCGATAACCGATTCTCATATCCTAAAATTTCTCCCACTCAATGTAAAACAATTTGCAAATCTGTATTCATAAAATTCGTATTTTACAAGCGATCATCATCAAGAGTGGTTTCCCCGACTAGAGAGTAATTTAACTGATAAACGAATCAACATTCGAGCATGGCCATGCATTTCAGTTACAACTCCTTGAGTGGCCCTGAGAAATAACTATACCTGATAAGGGTTGGATATTTTCTTCAACTCGAATCCTGCAGATGTAAGCACAGTATGAAATGACCCAGAAAAAATCTACTTAGCCTCCGTTTCGGCAGACCGTGAGAAAGAAACCAAAGTCACCCAAAAACTGCCTTAATCTCAAGAGACAGTCGATAGTCAAAAGAATCGACTCTAGGAACACAATGGATATCCTATCCACGACCTGGCACCGAATGTTATTAAACATTTAGGACTCCATTACGTTGTCACAAAAAAGTTGTCCTACGAGGTATCGTTATAATCTCGCATCATCCGTGATCGATCATCAACCGTTTGATTTATGGCTCGTTGAACCCACCATCAATCGACCGCACAATATAATAGCCGGAGTTATCAGCTCACATTGGCGATTACGGACCAAAACAAATATAATGTAATTGATTCACTTTGTGGCGTTCAATTTTGTCAAGACAATCCACATGAAAAACAAAATATTATATATAAAACGATGAAGTTATAAATAGTATATATGAAAAAGATAATGTATCAAATCCATAATCAAGTACTACAACTCAGGAACGCGTTTAATTCCCATGGAATTAACGTGCCCTACATGCTTATCATAATTCAACGGTTTAGTGAGAGGATCCGCGATGTTATCATCCGACGCAATCTTGTCTATCACTATTTCCTCTTGCTCCACATAATCACGGATCAGGTGAGCTTTCCGATGTACATGTCTAGATTTGTTGGCAGACTTTGGCTCCTTAGCCTGGAAGATGGCACCTCTATTGTCACAATAGATGGTGATCGGGTCATTCGAAATAGGAACTACCGTAAGTCCTTGTAAGAATTGACGCATCCATATCGCTTCCTTTGCTGCCTCCGAAGCGGCATAGTACTCGGATTCAGTAGTAGAATCTGCTACAACACTCTGTTTGGAACTCTTCCAGCTGACCGCAGCACCATTAAGAGTGAAGACGAACCCGGACTGAGATTTTGAATCATCTCGATCCGTTTGGAAGCTAGCATCTGCGTAACCGATTGCGCATAGCTTAGAATCGCCTCCATAAGTCAATACCCAATCCTTAGTCCTCCGTAGGTACTTGAGGATGTTTTTAACAGCTATTCAGTGTGTTTCACCTGGAGTCTTTTGGTACCGACTCGTCATACTCAATGCATATGCCACGTGTGGACGTGTTCATATCATGACATACATGATCGATCCTATTGCAGATGCATAAGGAACACGACTCATGCGCTCAATCCCTTCAGGCGTCGTGGGTGACTGAGACTTGTTCAACTGCATCCCAGTCGTCATTGGAAGGTTCCTCTTCTTGGAGTTGGTCATGCTGAACTTCTCAAGAATCTTATCCAAATAAGACTCCTGACTAAGTGATAACGTCCGTCGTGATCTATCTCGGTAGATACGGATTCCCAAAATGCACTGTGCCTCACCCAGATCTTTTATCTGGAAATGGTTCTTCAACCATTCTTTAACCGAAGATAGGAGAGAAATGTCATTCCCAATCAAGAGTATGTCATCGACATACAATATCAAGAATACAATCTTGCTCCCACTCGACTTGATATATAAGCATGGTTCCTCGACCGATCGAGTGAAACCATACTCTTTTATCACCTGGTCGAAACGATGATTCCAACTCCGAGAAGCTTGCTTGAGTCCATAAATGGAACGCTTAAGCTTGCATACTTTCTTAGGATGTTCAGGATCTATGAAACCTTCGGGTTGCACCATGTACAACTCTTCCTCCAAATAATCGTTTAAGAAGGCGGTTTTCACATCCATTTACCAAATTTCATAATCATGAAAAGCGGCAATCGCTAAGATTATCCGAATGGAACGTAACATGACTACAGGTGCAAAAATCTCATCATAGTGCAATCCGTGCACTTGAGTGAAACCTTTTACCACAAGTCGTGCCTTATAGGTATCTGGTTGCGCGTCTACAGAACGCTTTATCTTGTAAAGCCATTTGCACTGTAGAGGTTTTACCTTATTAGGTAAATCAACTAGATCCCACACGTCATTCTCATACATGGAGTCCATCTCGGATTGCATGGCTTCGAGCCATAGCTTTGAGTCGGAACAGGTCATAGCACCTTTATAGGTAACGGGTTCATTACTCTCTAGGAGTAAAACGTCATTCTCCTCGACCATACCAATGTATCTCGTCCAGGAGGATGAGAGACTCTACCCGACCTCCTAGGTTCCTCGGGAATATTAACCGTATCAATAGTTGGAGGAACAACTTCCTCCATCCGTTCCTCGGTTGTTGGTTCCGGGAATCTGCGACACTCGAAGGTTCTATTACTTGTCTTGTTCTTGAGAAATTCTTTCTCTAAGAACGTCGCACTAGCCGCAACAAAAACTCGATGTTCGGTAGGCGAATAGAAGTAATGACCAAATGTTCCTTTTGGATAACCTATAAAGTATGTCTTGACCGATCGCGAGTCGAGCTTATCCTCGTGTCTCCACTTGACATAAGCCTCGCAGCCCCAAACCCGAATAAAGGACAAGTTAGGGACCGTTCCTTCCACATTTCATATGGAGTCTTGTCGCTTGACTTTAGACGGACTTGGTTAAGTATAAGAGCAAACTGAAAAAGAGCAAAACCCCATAATGAATCGGGCACTACCGTGTGACTCATCATGGATCTAACCATATCAAGTAAGGTTCGATTTCTCCGTTCGGACACACCATTTAATTGAGGTGTTCGGTGGAGTTAATCGCAGTAACGATTCCACGAGTCTTTCAGGTGTTGATCAAACTCATTTGAAAGATATTCGCCACCCCGATCTGAACGGAGTGCTTTAATCTTTCTAGCTAGTTGGTTCTGTATCCTGTTCTGGTATTCCTTGAATTTCTTAAAGGACTCACTTTTATGCTTCATTAAGTAGACATATCCGTATCTACTCAAATCGTCCGTGAAAGTGATAAAATATCTATAGCCATCTCTAGCGGTAATTGACATAGGTCCACATACGTCCGTATGTATGAGTCCTAATAGGTCACTAGCGCGCATTCCAACACCTTTGAAGGAAATTCGAGTCATCTTGCCAATGAAACATGATTCACACGTGCCATATGTAGAAAAATCAAATGCGGGAATAGTCCCATTATCGACGAGTTTCTTCACGCGTTTCTCTTTTATGTGTCCCATTCGATAATGCCATAGATAGGTTTAATCTTTGTCACCAACCTTTATTTTCTTATTATTCACGTGTAATACTTCTGTAGTTTGGTCTAAGATATAAATTTCATTCATGGAAACTGCTTTACCATAAATCATTTCATTGAAAGAGAAAATACAGCTATTATCATTTATTGAAAATGCAAAATCGTCTTTAGCAAGTACGGAAACAAAAATAATGTTCTTAGACAAATTGGGTACATAGTAATAGTTATTTAAAAATAACTCAAAACCACTAGGAGTTGGATTACATATGTTCCCTTCGAGACAGCAGCAACTCGTGCTCCATTCCCGACTCGCGGGTCCACATCACCTTTTTCTAGAGGTATGATGTTCTTTAGGCCCTGCAAATGATTACACAGATGAGAACCACAACCAGTATCAAGTACCCAAGTTCCGAAACTTGCATGGTTAATCTCAATCATATGAATATAAGAGGACATACCAACAGGAACGACGCGGCCTGCTTTGATGTCCTCACGGTAGACGGGACAGTTCCTCCTCCAATGTCCAGTCTTGTGACAATGGTGACACTCTATGTCACCGCCCGTGCTCTTTGCCTTGCCCTGTGAGCCACTAGTCTCACCAGGCGCACTCTTACCGTTTCCTGGCTTTTTAAACTTTGGCTTACCTACAGCTAGGTCGCCATGAGCCTTGCCCTTACCTTTACCCTTGTTGGAAATCGTGAGAACATCCTGTTTCATGCTCCCACTCAATTTCATATCCTTCTCGGTCTGTACGAGAAGGGAGTGTAGGTCATGAGGACTCTTTTTCAAGTCATTCATGTAATAGTTCGCCCTGAAAAGGGCAAAACCATCGTGAAGAGAATGAAGCATTCGGTCAATGACAATGCTCTCACTGATTTTACAATTCAGTGCCTCCAGCTTCTCGACATTCTCAATCATGTTAAGAATGTGTGGGCTAACCGGTTGGCCCTTCTGGAGTTTCGCATCAAAGAAGCGACAGGTATGCTCATATGTAACGATTCTCGGTGCTTTTGATAATTCGTTAGTGAGCGTAGTGAAAATCTTGTTTGCACTTTGGGCAATGAAGCGTCTCTGCAAATTGGTTTCCATTGCAAAGATGAGTACGTTCTTTATCGCACCCGCTTCCATAACGAAATCACTATAAGCGAGTGTCTCGTTGACTCCTGAATTGGGACCTAGGTTGACCGGTATTGGCTCAGTTAAGTACTTGAGCTTACCGTCGCAATGGCGCATTCCGTAGTGCCGCCTCCCGTCCGCAAAGTTGGACCCATCATTTTTCGACGTGTGAACCGATTCATCCGGTCCATGAATACTTTCGGCCAGGACGCGCGATCAAGTGTGGCACTAGGCATTGGGATTGCGTTATTTCCACCATTTCGTTTGTAATAAAGATTATGAAAAATAATCGTGTTCTACACTGCGAGAAGAAGAATAATAAAAAAAATAAGCATGTGCATCGTTTATAATTTTAAGTCTAATGAACTCACATATAACGCGAAGACTCAAAACATTTATACAATTGACCTCCCTCAAGAATTATATAAATGATCCCAAGACTCAATTCTCTGTAAATTGATAAGCTAACCTTTTAGCTAATTCTACCGTTAGAATTCTTGGTCGATAAATTTCTCGTAAATTTATCTTTAGTCCATCATAATCACGAGAAACTCTTCGGACTATGATGTTGAGGTAAACTAAGTCAACACAACTACTTACCCAACGTAGAAGGGGTCATATTATGCCTACCGACGAAGAAGGGATTCATAGTTGTTTGCCCTTATAAAGACTAATCTCAATTTCCGTTTTAGAGGAAGATCCCATCAACTTTATTTTAATTCATTTTAAGTGAACTAATATCTAGCATGCGAGAATGAATAAACTAAGGTGATGGCTTAAAGACAAAGATGATATCTCGTATGTCCATGAAAACTAACATACAACCTATATGAGTCAATTTTCATGCATTTTATTAGTAGGTGGTTTGGTTTTAGGCGGAATATGATGCATAAACTAACATGTGAATGAAAAGCAATAAGAATGAAAAACGTAAAAATAGTAAAAGTCCTAGTGTGGCCTATCCTATCAAAATGAACAATAAATACAAGTTTGGAATCCTCCTTGGACCCGAGAAGCTTGTCTTGATGTTCCATCTTGATCCATGTAGCGGGAGTGAGCTCCAATCTCCATCTTTAGTCTTCTTTTGAAAATTACAATAAATAAAATTTACATAATAAACCTATTTATTACATTCTAATTTCAAAACCCAAAAACTAAAGAAAAATAAAGGAGATTCGAGATCTCATAATTACATTAAAAAATATGTTTCCTTCATTACGAAAACATAATTTGACTAAGGCCACCCTAAGTATTACAACTGATTGAAAAAATACGTAAATTAAATTCATTCAACAAAAATAAAATATAATGCATCAACTAAAATAAATTAAACATACATGACACAAATCCTTAATTTTGTTGATTAATTTATCCAAACCACCAATTTAAATCAAATTAAGTGACAATTCCTCAATTAATCACATTAATTTCAATCTTAATCCATATTAAACTTGTAATATGAATTCAATTCGTCAAAATTTTAAACTGCTTTAAAATAATTCGGTATCTTTTAATTGTGAACCGTTTCACAATAACTAATTGGCCAAAATCAAAACAAAAATAAAATCCTTTTTTTTATTTGGTCTCGGCATAAACAAAGAAAAACAAAACAAGCATGTTTCTTATTTTATACACGGTTTTATCTGTAAAAACCGAAACAATTTTTTTTTTTTTAAAAATTCTGTCCCCTGTGAACAGTAGCACGTGAACAGTAACAACAATTTTTTTTTTTTCGGATGCTTTTCCAAAACGGCATAAACAAAACAACCGCGAAAAAAAAAAATTCACGGTTTTTAAATTAGGACCCTAATGCCTTTTTAATTTCAACTTAATCTGCATTAAATCAAACATGACGATTCCATTTATGTTTTAATTTAATCTGCATCAAATCAAACATCTACCAATTTTTCATATGATAATTTTAACTGATTAAAACAACATTATGAAAAATAAAAATGGAAATCTCGCATAAAAAAGAACAAACACCGGCTGCAAACATTTTTTTTTCAATCGGCATTAACAAAAAAAAAAAAAAAACAGCCGTGCCCTAAATTTTTTTTTCGGAAACCCTAAACGTTTACATACAATTTTTATGAAAATCATCAAAATTAAAATTCGTGGCCTTTGCTCTGATATCACTTGTGAGAAATAATCTGTATACTTCCCTTAAAATGAAGGATTATAACGAATTTAATGATGACGATCACAAGTCATAAATTAAAATACATAAACAAAAGTAAAGGATTCAGAATTAACCTTCGGTCCTAGCAAATACGGCCTAAGAACAATATCAAAATAGATATTCTCCTATCAGTTGCACCCATGATGCTCCGAGAAATGCCCTTGATTTTGCTAGAATCGATCCAAAAATTAAAATAATTCTTTTCTATTTTTCTCGGCCCATAGCCGAAATAAGGAGTATTCTTTCCTTATTTTTGGTTATTCCAAAAATGTATAAAATGTGTTAAATTGTCATCTAGTGAGGATCGAACCCATGACCTCTTGGTTTGTGTACCTTCACTATTACCACTATGACACATTCGACTTGTTGATATTAAATATAACCGATTACATTTAATTACGAATTAATGATTAATTCGTCAAGCTAACATTACATACATTTAATTAAATATAACTTATTATATTTAATTTACTTAATTCACGATTAATTGTCTCAACTAATATTATTTAATCTTCATTAAATAATTGTCTCATCAACACATTGACTAACTGTTTAGTCATATTAGGCATCAATGTGATCATATTTCTATAACCACATCTCTCAAACACATCCTATAGGTGTGACCTTTAGGGACCGGTTGATCACCGCCATCTGTATGATAATAACGTCAAACTTTCTAGCAAGCCAACCGTTATTAGGTAAACGTTAATCAACTGATTAAATATACGAAGTATACCCTTGTGAACCTGTAAGAGATTTACAAATGTTGTCACACTAATTTGTGGAGTCCACAAGCTCCAACAGATAAACCCATACTTATTGACTATAATTATCGATGAGAACCATGTAGTATTTAAATCCACTTTTGCTAAGAAGAGGGGAAGTCCACAAATCACAATGTATAATATCAAACGGTAAAGGAGACATAGAATTTGAATCATTAAATGGGAGTCGTTTATGTTTTCCGACTTGACAAGAATGACAAAGATGGGAGCGGTGCTCCTTATTACACTTAATAAAATTGTGACTATTAAGAAAACTAGTAATGTTGGAACCGAGATGGCCTAGGCGAGGGTGCCATAGGTCACGTGGAGACTCGGCAAGGACCGTAATGGGTGGCTCTTTTGATGAAGTGGCTGACACGGGGTAGAGAGTACCGGTGCTATTGTTCCTCATTATCGTTCTCCCAGTCCGAATATCGTTCATAGAGAAGCCATTTGGGTCAAATTCCACAGTAACATTATTATCCTTAGTGAATTGGCGAACGGAAATAAGGTTTTTAATAATGTTAGGGGCGTAAAGGACATTTTAAAGGGACAATTGGCGGTCTCATGGAGGTTTATGGATGCGTGACCCGAACCAAGGACGGGAATGGACTTGCCATTACCGACAAAGATTGACCGAATAGAACTCAAATTAAAAGGAGGATTTAGCGTACCTGACTCGGCGGTGAGATGTGACGAGGCACCCGTGTCCATAACCCATTGAGCATTATCAGGTGGGACCAGCGTCATAGTTTGAAATGCCTGATTCATGTTCGACATTTCATACCCTGATGGCGGAGCAAAGAAGATAGGCCGCCCGTGGGTGAACTGCACCCGAGAACCGTGGCTGATTGGGTTGCGCACGAACCTGCTGCTGCGGCTGCCAAGTAGGGGCCCACCCCTGTTGAGCAGGGTAGGGACAAGGAGGTACGCCCCAAGGAGCATTCTAAGGTGTACAAGGCCAAATAGGGACGGTGATCGCTGCCGGAACCAAGGACGATTTACTGCTACTGACATTATTACCGCCATTACCACCCCCTTTGCCAGAATTCCTCCAATTTCCTTGCTTCCCACCCTTCCCCTTATGGTAAGACTTTTTATTATTATGCCAATTTGAATTACCACGAGAGGAGGGAGACTCATTACCTGAAGATTCGGCATCAGTGGCGGCAGGGGCAGCAAGAGCAGTCGGAGCAGCTTCAGACCGAGCGGACTTTCGTTGCTCTTCTAGTTGGAGCATGCTACGGGCAGTCTCGAAGGAGGGCAATTGTTGGTTAATAAAAGCACCAACGACATCATACTCAGACGATAACCCGCGAACCAATTGAAAAACAAGACGCTGATCATCGACCTTACTACCGACGTCATTCAATTGAGTAGCAATGTCCTTCAGTTTTTGGCAATAATCATCCAAGGAAGACGCTTTTTCCAGCGACATATGAGTGAACTCGTGTTCCAACGCCGCCGCGCGAGAACCCTTGTTGTTGTGAAAATGATTTTTTAGACGAAGC
Organism: Silene latifolia; assembly: GCF_048544455.1. NCBI lineage: Eukaryota > Viridiplantae > Streptophyta > Magnoliopsida > Caryophyllales > Caryophyllaceae > Silene > Silene latifolia. The sequence continues at coordinate 437,203,293 of NC_133538.1, read as the reverse complement.
CATGACTCATGGGATGTAGAGTCGGCTTCAAGAATGCGGAGAAGAAGCTCATCAGAAACGGATCCGTAGATCCATTGAAGCACATAAGAATCAATTTCACACCACGACGCGTAGTCGGCATCGGTCTCGGGTGGCGGTTTGGTACCATCAATATGATGAAGGACTTTATAACCTCGAGCATGGAGAGTAAAAAGCTTCACCCAAGCGGAGTAATTGACTTTAACTCCATCATGCATTCGAACTTTATTAAGAATATTGGAGACGGAATACACTGGATGGAGAGTGGACTTACCAGAGACTTCGTTATCGGTTTTAGGACCTCCGTTGTCGTTCGTCATTGCCGTGGCTGATGATGATGGCGGCTGATAGAAGTTTTTTTTTTTTTTTTTTTTGGAAAACCCTAAACTACTGATACCATGATAGAATTATATTCCGTGATTCATTCATTATCAGAAGTTACAATATATACTAGCATTTACAATGGGAACGCATAGCTAAACTAGGTAACTAAATATATACAAATATATTATTTACTAATAGTATCTATCTTGGCGGCTATATTTTTTTTGGACTTTTCAAGTTCAGGATTATCCATCCACAAAAACATACCATAAATACTATATTACAACCAGTTGTATATTAGCATTGTACAACCGCCTCAAAGTTGTTGAGTTCTTTACACAAAGTTGTCGAGCTATTTTATAAGTTATTGAGCTAATTTAAAAACTTATTGAGTTTAATAATTATTCCTCTTAAACTCAATAACTTTGTATTGTAACTCGACAATTTTGTTAGAAAAACTCGACAACTTTATAAAAAAACTCGACAACATTTAAAAGGTTGTATATAAATTACATACAACCAGTTGTATAATCTACTAATTGAAAACATACACATAATAGACATGCATTCATCTTCACATGTGCCAGTTGAAGAGCGTTGACCACGTTTTTTGTCTCTTGTCTATGTTACGTATCCTTACATATAATTTTGAGGAATGATATCCCCAATCACTAACTTAACAATTTTAAACAACCGAATTATATATTTCACTTGTCAATCCTTATTTAGTACTCCCTCCACTTTTTTATATATGACGTTTTGCATTTACGAGGTAAGCCTTTGACTTTAATATTTACAAAAATATATTTGTTCAAAAAATATAAAAATGGTACTATTAAATTCCTTACGAAAAACTCTTTCATATGAGTATACATATCATAATATTTAGTCTTATATTTTAAGAGATATTGAAGAGAGAAGGGGGTGTCTCGAAATGTGAGAAAGTCATATATAAAAAAATAGAGGGAGTAATCAATTTGTCTTTTATGGTAGTATACATATTCACTTCCCAAGAATGATACTTTTGGAGGAATTTATGAGTTGCAAATAAAATTTACTTCATTAGCTACAAAAATATCTTTTTTTTTAACTGTGTCTTTTTTAGAATTAGATTCCATTATTTAATATTTTTCACCATTTTAGAGTACCTAATATTGCATTATTAGCTCAAATTTAATGTTTATATGACACAAATACCATGCACATTTTTCACTTAAATATTATTAATATTTAAATTTTGGATGTTTACTAATGTATTTCTACTAATAAAATGTATTCCCTCAAGCATTACATTCCCTATTTATTTGTTTTAGAAATACCTTTTATTGTCCAGCATTTTCACCATTTTAAAGAAAAAGATATCATATGTGTTATGTTTTTTTTAAACTATAAATGTCATATTCTTGTCCTACTAAGTTAGTATATGTTTCTACTAACAAAAGTTAAAGTTTTTGTACTTTTGTAATTATTTCTAATACAGATCAAGTACAATTTATAACGACCCGACCTGCCTCTGTCGTATTACAACCTCAACATGATGTGATGTATACCTTTGGGTCCATTATTGGTCCTCATTTAAGCCCAAAAACACAAGGCCTTGTTAGTAAATGTTGGATTGAATCTCTTATAAAGATATCATAAGCTCTCCTTATTTTACCGATGTGGGACAGTTTCCTCTCAATCTCTTGGAGTGTTACCCAATTCATTTGGAATATATTTCTTTAGATGGATGGAGTAAGATTTAATACTTTTATAAAAGAAAACGACATAACCATCAAGATAATGTGCTATTTAAATTACAGAAAAATGTGAGAGTTCAATTTGAAGAAGCAGAGTGCTACAAGATTGATCCAGTCAATAAGAAGGTTTATTGTCGGTCTGCAACGAACAAGATTTTTGAAGGCAAAGAGGAGTTCAATGTGGACTATGATTACTTAGTGGTCGCCATGGGAGCGCGTTCCAATACCTTCAATACACCTGGTGTCGAAGAAAACTGTCATTTTCTTAAGGTATATCTTTTACTTGTTCAATAATTACACCACGTCTAAGAAATAATCAAGACTTCTTTAAAATTAGTGATTCACTTTAAATATCAATTTAAATCCCATATTTTAACATAAGTGAATACTTTCACCCAATTTATACGTGCTATAACTTATTAAATGATAATATGAAAATATGTAGCTCTTTCGATGTCTCAATCTAGTTACCTTAAACATCCTATCTCTAAGAGGAGAATAAATTTGGAATTAATCTAAATTTTACAAAGATAAATATCGATCTGATTTCTCCGTTCATCTGATTTATATTGATCACATTGATTTTAGTATTTAAACAAGGTCAATTATGCGATATTTTATTTTCCTCAATATTTTTTTTTGAAGGGTAAGTATATATTAATAAAAAAATCTCCAACAATTACTTTATACATCAACCATATAAAAAAATAAGGCAAAAATGCACCAACTGCCTAGACTATCCATCCAAGCTTGATCACTCCATTTCAGAATACTTCTATTTCTTCTACTCCATCTGTTTGACATTGTGAAAAATTTTAAGGATAATAATTTCAGGTCTGATGACCTGACTCTGAACTCTCGCAGTATTTCTAGCATGCCATATCTCATAGGTGAGATACTGAGATTGACTACTCACAAATTTATACTGCAACTTACTCCTTCCTCTTCCAGATTCGTACGATTGCTCAAAAAATTGACGAGGAAACCTAGTTCTTAGTATCAATTGCAGTGCTCTGTTGTATTCTTGACTGAATTCACAGTTATAAAACAGATGAGTATGGTCTTTAGGAGCATCATCACACAAATAGCAGACATTCTCCTGTCCAAATCCCATTCTAATGATCCTACCTCTTGTTAAAAGTTCCTCATGCTTGCTTGCCCAGTAGATGAAAGAAGTTTTAGGCACATTCAACGTATTCCAACATACATATCTCCATTGAACTTTTGGAGCCGGTGGCTTTAACCATTGATATCGCTCAGCAACTGTGTATGGTCAACAACAGGTCAAGTGCTATTTAGCGAGAGATCATCAACATATGCTGCTTTGAAAGTATCTTTTACATGCATGATCTTCTTCCATGACCAGCTGCAATCAGGAGGAGCAGCATAGTCATGCCATTCACTATTCTTCATATATACATGATTGATCCAACGAACCCATAAATGATCCTTTTTTTTTTTCAGCTGGCCACCAAGTATATATTCCTAGAAGTGCTTTGTTCCAACTTTTAGAGTTCTTTATACCAAGCCCCCCTTCTTCCTTAGGTTTACAACATGTTTACCATCTTACATTAGGCGCCCTTGAATAAGAATCTTTTCCCTCCCAAAGAAAGTTTCTACACAGAGAATCAATCATATTCATGATCCCATTAGGAATTAGGAATATTGTTGCCCAATATGAATGCAAGGAGGTAAGGACATAGTTCACTAGAACAAATCTCCCAGTATAAGATATGTGTCTAGTGCCCCAAGCTATAATCTTCACCATAATTTTATCAGTAAGCTTGGCACATTCATTCTTGGTCAATCTTTGAGGAAATGGGAACACCCAGATACTTAAAAGGTAGTTTCCCTCTACTAAAGCCAGAAATCTGTAGGATATTAGTAAATACCTGCCCAGGAACTCCATTGAAATATATATCAGTTTTATCTTTATTAAGACAAAGTCCAGAAGATGCGGAGAAAGTAGCAAAACCCCTCAACATCCACATGATTGAAGCCTCGTTGCCTTTACCAAAGAGTAGCAGGTTATCTGCAAAAAGCAGATGATTAAGCTTTATATGCCCACATATGGGATGGAATCTGAAATCTTCTTGTTGAGCAACCACAACCAAGATTCTGGATAAGTATTCCATGCCGAGGGTAAAGATTAGTTGAGAAAGGGGATCTCCTTGCCTTAGCTCTCTTTTTCCTCAACATTTGTTACCTACCCCATTTTTCAAATATTGATAAGATAAATTAGTTTTGTTAACATATTGATTTAAAGCCGATGTAAATGGAAACATAAATGGTTATGTTTAATGCTCACTACGGTAGTTAAACCTAAATAAAAAAATGAGATGAAGATAGTATTTTGCTTTGAAAAGGCTAGTCTAGCTCATTTAAGTGACGATCATTGTTGTGCGGAAGCGTGAATATCCCGTGTTGGGCCTCTGCTGCATCTGTGTCCACAATCCATAATAGTACGATATTGTCCGTTTTCGGTCAAGCCCTCACGGATTTATTCTTGGGCTCCTTCCCAAAAGGCCTCGTACTATTATATTTTCTGGACACTTATAAAGATGAGCTTCCATCTTTATTCTACCGATGTGGGACAAGGGTTTGCACCCTAACAATCATAGAAAAACGTTATTGCAATTTGTGGTTGTTGGCGGAGGCCCAACTGGCGTAGAGTTTGCAGCCGAGTTGCATGACTTTGTGACCGAGGACTTGGCAAAACTTTACCCAGCTCTTAAACCTCTTGTCAACATTACTCTTGTTGAGGCAGGGGATCATATTCTTAACATGTAAGTTGAAGATGATTATACATTATTCGATTTTACTCATGCCTAAATTTTCATAGATTATGTGGTACACTATTTCGTGATCTTGGTATTTCATATGTTAAATTGCCCTATTTTAGGTTTGACAAAAGGATCACTGATTTTGCTGAAAAAAAATTCCAAAGAGATGGTGAAGAGTTAAGAACGATTAACACCTAAGAGGGGGAGGGGGTGAATTAGGTGTACCCTTTTTAAAATTTTATTCTTAACTTAGTTAATTAACTATTTTAAGCTAAGAATAAAGAAGTACAAGACTTGAGAAACTTAATTGAAGGTAAGTTCACAAGAAGATCTGCAGATTCTATGTCACGGTATAGGTGGTGTGACACGTAACTTGATTAGGTACATGCGAGAAATAGCAAAGTGGAAGAACGTAAAAGTAAATGAACAAACAAACGACATTTTAAAAATTGGTTCAGCCTTTACTCCGAGGCCTACGTCCAACCGTTATTTTATTGCTTGTTTAGAAATTTACTCAAACTTACTAAACCCCTTACAATGAAAATAACTCGCCAACCTACTCCGGTTGCACTCAAACTTAAAGCTACTCCGCTTCAAGAGTTTATGGGTTCTATCTCAAGGTGTTACAGAATCTTGAATCTCAAGAGTTCACTTAAATGAACATGGAGATTACAATGAAGATCTAACACGAGAATCATGGAACAAACTCATCATGTCACAAGAAATGAACCGATACTTGGAGGTTTTGACTTTTTCGAAAACAAGTTTTGAAGACTTAAAATCGAAAAACGTTTTGCAAATACTTGAAGAACAAAGCTTTCAATGCACAAATGATTTGCAAGGTTTTTACAATAAATGCTTTGGAAGTCTTAAGAAATAAATGTGACTAAGACACTCTATTTATAGTGGATTTAGTCTTAGGTTAGTACACTTTGAAAAATTAAATCCAATATTAAAATGATAGCTTTGAGTGATGGTAAGTGTTAGACTTGTAGGCTTGGGGCTTAAGAAATCAGAAAACTTAAGCTTCTACACTCAACATGTGACAATTTACCAAAATGGCAAAAAGCCTTTCTTACTTTAGAAGTTTGACAAGTCTTCTTTGCCATTTTTGGTAAAAGGTGTTTGCACAAATCTAGAGGCTTAGTCAAGTGGGCTTGTGACTCCAAAATTTTAGATTGTTTTCAAGTTTCTGAAAATTCAAATGTTTAAGGTTTAAGGTTTGCAAAGTTTTGACACTCAAAAACATTTGGACGAAAAACTCCTCCGTATGATAGTACCGAAACCACGGTGCAACAGTCGTGCACCGTTGCATGGTTTTGCCATTACTTGACTTAAATGAGAATGTTACACTTACTCTTACATATATCGACTAAGGCTTTGGAAAGTATCATTGTCTTGACTTCCTTGAATGACTTGATCATCTTGAATCATTGTTGAAAGTCCATTTGATTGCTTCATTCACTAATTATATCAACTAAGAGCAAACAATCAAATAACAAGGGGACTTGGCATCATCAATCTAATGTGTTCTAACAAATTCCCCCTTTGATGATGACAAGTCCAAACATGTGTGATATTCCCCCTTAGCCCATGGTTAGTCGGTCTTTGGTCAATTTCAACATAAACATAATTAATAAACATGATCAAGGTATTCGAAAGGGTGCAACATGCTTGGCCAAAGTAAAACATCTAATCATGGAAGCTAAGACATAATTAAGGTGGACGTTAGCCTAAGAGTTAAAAGATCACACATGGCATAATTAAACTACTTCCCCCTCTTGACATCGTCAAAGGAGGAGAAAACATGTGCAAAAGGCAAGCAACACGATTAAAACACACGCAAATAGTTCAAGCAAGATAAAAACAAACAACCGAAGGTGCAAGAGAGTGTCTTAAAACAAAACAAAGAGCCAAAGTTCAAGAGGAGAAACGGGTTAAAGAGGTATGAGTTTAGGAGGCATTTCGAAGACGTTCAAGGAGATCTTCATTCATGGTGCGAAGATCACCGACTTCATCCCTCAACTTGCCCTGTTCTTTGACCAACCGGTTCACAATCCCAAGAAGCTCATCCAACTTTGCAAGGACCACACCCATTTCAACGGTAGAGAACCCACTTTGTAGAACCCGACCGATTCTTCCTTTCCAATTTGCCATTCTTAATCTCCAAGTTCATTCGAGAAAGAAGACCCGGTGTCATCTCATCACTCAATTTCTCAATTGCAGGGCTTCCCTTCAACACTAACCCTTCCCTCATGAAAATTATCGAGAGCCACATACCATAAGGAACTACGGCATTTTTGTCAAAGTTCCCGCTTTGGAACTCAGTGGACATCTCAAGTATGCGGTGAAACATAAGGCGAGGAAGGTTAATGGGTTTGTGCTTAACAATGTGATGAATTAGGAGCATGTCAAGAAGAGAACATCTCCCACGGCTATTGTTGGAAGGGACAAGGTTGCGAAAAACCAGGTTGAAGATGAACCGGGTGGGTGCGGTTAATTCAAAGGCATATATGTTGGTAGGGCCATCATCATCATGAGGTCGAAGAACCTTCATGACCTGGGTAGAGGTAACCTCATCAACTTCACCCCAATCACGTTTGGGAAAAGAGGTAAGCCCGACATTACAGATATCAAGATGAGCAGCAAGTTGGTCAAGGGTTAGGACAAAGGGTTTTTGATTGATAAAGGCAGAGAGAGTTTCAGATTCAACATCCACTTTGACTGTTGCATAGAATTGGATGATTTCGGACAAATACATGGGGCTATATTTGTCCAACAAATTCACCCAACCTTGTGCATACATGGCCTCTTTGAAATATTTAAAAGCAGGAGAGGTGTCATACCAAGATTTCTTATAACGACGACCATTGTGGAAGCAACAAAGCAGCATACCGTGGCATATCTTGAAGATCTCCTCCGGGAGATCAAGAGAATTGAGATGGTTGAGGATATCATTCTTGAATGATTCGGCAAAAGGAGCAATGACAAGGTCCATACATGTGTTGAGAGGCACCTTCTCCTCAATGATCTCATCCTCATTTATGCTCGGTAAATCCCGTTGATAACGAGCCCTTTTGGGTGCTTTTGATTTTGACCCGGATCCCCTTTTTCTTTGGGTAACCTTGGGTTTTGGAGGGGATGCCTCCGGGGTTACATCCTCGTCATCATCACCGAATATTTCAAGCATCTTCCTCTTGGACCGGGTTCGTGATGCGGGTTTTGAAAATAATGGGTCAAGCCCATCATCAAACACCACTGTGGCATCATCACGATCCTCAACATCAACAACTTCATAATCGATTTTCTCAAAGATTTGAACCGATTTCCTTTTCAACAGTGGAGGTCTCCGTTGCATCAATCTCACTCCTCTTATCCTTCTCTAAAGTGTCACTCACCAAATCCTTTAGAAGCACATCATCATCATTCTTTTCAATTAGAACATCACTATCCTCCTTCCTTTCCTTTCCGTCTGAATCCCTCTCATTTTTCTTATCTAATTTTTCTTCACTTTCTTTTGATTGCTCTTCATCTTTTCTCGATTTTTCCTCACTTTTTGATTTTTCGATTTTTCATCACTTTCTTTTTCTTTGTTTCCCTCGATTTTTCCTTACTTTCTTTTCCCTCTTTTGATTTTTCTCCTTCAAGTTCCCCCTCGTTCATCTCACTTGAGTGATCTCCCTTTTCACTTGTTTCGATAACACCACTTGATTTTTGACTATCTTCATTCTTTTTGGTTCCCTTAGAACCGGATTCTTCTTCATCGGTTTCAATGTCCACTTCAGCATCAAGTTGTAGAGAAATAGGAGGATTCCTACTTCGACCTCCTCCCCACCACGACCACCGCCCTTTTTGGCGGTTGTCTTTTTCGTTAAATCGGCGGTTGGTTTTGATGCGAGAGGTGATTTCATCTAGTTTTGCAAAGCGGTTTTGGGAGCCATCTTTTTCTTGGCAATGTATTTTGGATTAAAGGAATTTCTGAGTTGAAGTAATTCTTTGGAAAGTTTTGGAGGTATTTTGAAGAGAGTGGAAGAGGAAATGGCTTTGACGGTTTTGGGAATCCGAAAAAGTGAGAGTTGGTTGTTTATTTAGTGGGTAATAGGGTGTGTTTAGTGGAAACATGGAAGTAAATGAGGGGATGGTGTAGTTATTCTAGGTGAGGGACGGTTGAGTGTTGATAATGTGAGGCTAGGGTGTAGGCTTTTAAGTGATGGGACATAAAGTGATTTTTTGGAAGCTCAATGCAAAAACAACTCAAGTGCACTCATTCGGCTGTCAATTACACTTGTTCGATATTTGCATGCATTCTACCACATTAACTAACATTTAATTACATGTACATCCTCCCTCTAATCAATCATTGGAAAACGTAATTTTAATTTAGCGGTATGTCACCTAATAAACCAATTTAAAACCGAAGTCTTTCGAATTGTTCTCTTTCTAACGGTTTTGTAAGAATGTCCGCAATTTGATTTTCCGTTTTACAAAAGCTTAGACAAATATGACCTTTCTCAACTTGATCACGTAGAAAATGATGTCGTATGTCGATGTGTTTAGTTCGTGAGTGTTGTATAGGATTTTTTGATATATTAATTGCACTAGTGTTGTCACAAAAAATAGGGGTAGTCTCGAAAGTAAGGCCATAATCATGCAATTGTTGACGTACCCAAAGAATTTGTGCACAACATAGAGCGGCACTCACATATTCGCTTTCGGCCGTGGACAATGCAACGGTGTTTTGCTTCTTCGAAGCCCATGAAATGAGACACGGTCCTAGGAACGTAGCAATGCCCGAGGTGCTTTTCCTATCCAATGTATCACCGGCATAGTCCGCATCCGAAAAACCTACAAGATCAAGTTCGTAGTGAGTTGGGTACCAAAGATATAGCCCTTGTGTTCCAATCAAATACCTAAAAATCCGTTTGACGGCTTTGAAATGAGATTCTTTAGGATTTGCTTGGAAACGGTCACAAGCACACACACTAAATTGTATGTCGGGTCGACTAGCGGTTAAGTAAAGTAAGGAACCGATCATACCTCGATATACCTTTTCACTAATGCTCTTACCGTTTTCGTCTTTGTCAAGCTTGACTTTAGACACCATTGGTGTAGGCATAGGATTAGAATTAGTCAACCCAAACTTACTTAGCATTTCTTTTAAGTACTTTTGTTGGTGAATCATCGTTCCATTCTCACATTGTTTGATTTGAAGACCAAGAAAGAATCCAAGTTCTCCCATCATACTCATTTCAAATTCCGAAGTCATCAAATCAGAAAAGTACTTATAAAGAACATTGTTAGTTGCACCAAAAATAATGTCATCGACATATACTTGTACAAGCAACAGTTCATCTCCTTGTGACTTGATAAACAACGTTTTATCCACCGACCCACGTATGAAACCGTTTTCCAATAGAAACTTTGAAAGCCTATCATACCAAGCCCTAGGAGCCTGTTTTAAACCATAGAGTGCTTTATCTAGTTTAAAAACATGGTTGGGAAACTCGTTGTTTATAAAGCCCGGAGGTTGTTCAACGAACACTTCTTCATCAAGGTATCCATTTAAAAATGCGGTTTTGACATCCATTTGAAAAAGCTTTATACCTTGAAAAGACGCAAAAGCTACAAGCATTCGTATGGCTTCAAGCCTAGCTACCGGTGCAAAGGTTTCATCGTAATCAATTCCTTCTTGTTGGTTAAAACCTTGCACCACTAGTCTAGCTTTATTCCGTACGATTTCTCCAACATCATCTAGCTTGTTGCGAAAGACCCACCGTGTACCAATTACAGTACGTTGGGAGGGCCTAGGGACAAGATGCCATACCTTGTTCCTTTCAAATTGCTCCAATTCCTCTTGCATTGCAATCATCCAAAGCATTCATCGATCAAGGCTCTTTGTGACATGGTCCGGTTCGATTTTTGAGATGAAGGCATTGTGTGCACAGAAATTTTGAAGCGATGATCTGGTTTTTATTCCAGAGGTTAGGTCATTGGTTAAGTTTGATAAGGGATGTGAGCTTTGGTGTTTCCATTTCTTGGGAATAAGTGAGTTAGAAGATTCGGTTTGTTCGTCTGCAACAGTCGAGGGGACTGTTGCATGAGGAGTGCTTGAAGGAGGTGATTGTGGTTCGTTTATGATTAGATTGGGCTGTTCTTCACCATCCTTGTTCCCCCTGGATGAGGTAGCATCATTTTGTGTAGGAGGACGATTAGTTCCCCCTGAATTTTGCACATCCTCCTCATGCAACAAAGTGGCTCTAATCGTTGCTCGGCTTTCTTCTACCACTTGATCCATTTCATGTCGTATCATACCAATCTCAAAATCATCATCATATTCATCATCCTCATCATCAACATGTGTGTTTGACACAAAAAGACTAGATTCGTCAAATATTACATGAACGCTTTCTTCCATTTTCATAGTCCTTTTGTTATAGACTTTATATGCTTTACTATGATCGGAATAACCAACAAAAACTCCTTCATCACTACGAGCATCAAATTTGCCAAGGTTGTCTTTTCCATTGTTGTGCACAAAGCATTTACTACCAAAGCATTTTAAGTGTGAAAGATTAGGTTTTCTTCCTCGTAGTAGTTCATAGGGAGTTTTCTCAATGATTTTTCTAATCATGACACGGTTGTAAATATAACAAGATGTGTTTACGGCTTCGGCCCAAAAATTCTTAGGAACCTTAGAGCTAATGAGCATGGTCCTAGCCATATTTTCAAGAGTTCGATTCATTCGTTCCACAACCCCATTTTGTTGTGGGGTTCGTGCGGCCGAAAAGTTATGACTAACACCATACTCATTACAATAGGACTCAAATGACGAGTTCTCAAACTCGGTTCCATGGTCGGATCTTAATGAGACAAGTTTATATCCAAATTTGTTTTGAACCTTTTTGACCCAGATTAAGAACTCATCAAATGTTTGATCCTTAGAACTTAAGAAGAGAAGCCAAACAAATCTTGTGAAGTCATCTACAATGACACAAATAAAACGACTTCCACCTCTACTCACCACTCGCATGGGACCACATAAATCAATATGAATGAGTTCAAGAGGTAAGGAGGTGCTAACAACCTTTTTGGATTTAAAAGAGCACTTAACTTGTTTCCCTTTAACACAATCATCGCAAAGTGATTTAAATTCAAATTTAATGTTAGGAATGCCGTCAACTAGATCAAGTTTCTTAAGGGTGTTAAGTGTCTTAGCATTTACATGACCAAGTCGTTTGTGCCAAAGCCAAGGGTCGTTCTTTTGAACACTCATGCATGATAGTGATTGACCCGACAATGCATACAAGTTAGTCATATAGACGTCTTTAACACGTTTACCTTCAAGTATGAGTTCTCTAGTTTTACCATTGATGATTCTACATTCACTAGCAAGAAATTCAACAATATTACCTCGATCACAAAGTTGTGAAATGCTCAAGAGATTGTGTTTCAAACCTTTGACAAGCAACACTTTGTCCACGCATAATGACTTTGACTTACCAACCTTTCCAATACCAATGATTTCACCTTTCTTGTTGTCGCCAAAAGTCACCATGCCACCATCGTAGGCTTCTAGCGAGAGGAATTGGTTTTCATCTCCCGTCATGTGACGAGAGCATCCACTTTCTAAGTACCAATTCTGCTTTGCCCCTCACTAATGCCTATAAGAAATCAAACATTTAGTTTAGGAACCCAAACAAGTTTGGGCTCCTTCTTGACAACGACCTTTTTGACTTCTTCTTTCTTTATCCACACTTGTTTAGCATTCTTAGTGTTTCTTTCTAAGTCACGGACTCTTTTGTCACAACCATTAAACTCATGACCTGTTTTGCCACAATAGTTACAAATGATGTACTCAGGAAGACCAAAGATACTTTCTTCTTCTAAGTCGGTTTGACTTGGATCCTGGTTTCGAGTGCAACAGTGTGTGCTACTGTTGCATTTGAAACCAAGTCCAGCATTCTTTGCAAATTTTTCGTACTCTTGTGATTGTTTCAAGAGAAACTCCAAAACATTTTGACTTCCTTCCCATTTTAAGTAAAACATCTTAGCCTCATCTAGCTCTTTAGTTAATGTTTCAATTTTAGCAAGATGATTAAGATTCAATTTACCTAAATTGTCAAACGCTTGTTTTGCAAGTCTTGCTTCGTCACTAAGTAACATCCCAATTTGTTCCAATTGTTTATTATCTCTTTGACATAATTTGAGGTCAGCTAGAAGAGTGTCACGTTCCTTAGTTAAAGAAGACACTAATTCCGTGAGAGTATCTATTTCTTTTCTTGAATCAGATGCCACAGTAGAAACCTCGTGGCATGAGTCCTGTTCACTTTCTTTAACATCTCATTTTGAGCAAGAAGGTCATCATTTAGTTTTTGAGCTCGTTCTAAGGCACTTTTGACATGACTCGACTCATCATTTAACATTTCAGCAATCTTAACAAGATCATCTTTTTCGTTGTGACAAGTAGCTAAGTCAATCAAAAGTTGGTCACGTTCTTGTGTTAGTGATGACACATTTCCTTTAGAATGGATGCAACAAAGTGCAAGGATCATGTTGATCTTTGGTTTCATCAACTTTGTTGGCTAAAAACAAGTTTTGTTTTCGAAGTTTTTTGATTTCTTTTTCAAGACCCAACATGGAACTAGGTTGATCATTCTCATTTAGACTTTCTTTAAGGACTACATTTTCCTCAGCTATGTCCTCAATTTCGATTTGCATAGCTTCCAACTTATTAGTTTGGACACGACACTTATCTATGAATTGATCTAGGAGGAGACAAACTTTGTCTTTAGAGAAAGATCGAACCTTTTTCTTGAGCTTAATTACCTCATGGTCCGAATCGAGTCCGAATCCACGGAGTGAGCCATAAGACACTTGATGTCTTCTTTCTTTGATGATTTGGAAGTATTTTTTGAGGAACTAGACGAGATGCTAAGTTTGGCGTCTAATTCATCCTCAAGGACATCGTCCTCTTCAGAATCAGACATGCCCCAAATAGCAGTCATTACCTTGTTTTTGTAATCACGTTTTGCAAAGTCACGTTTTTCCTTAGATTTGATATCGTTCCACTTTGGGCATTCTTTGATTTGGTGACCTTTATCACCACATTTAAAGCAACCAACAGTGGAGTTAGATCTTCTCTTAGGAAAACGGCGTTTACTAGAGTTGTTGCTATACCTTTGAGAGTTTCGACCATTGATCATGCCAACAATGTTTTTAGTGAACATTGCAAACTCATCATCTTCATCCTCCTCATCACTTGAGAGAGCATTAAGAGCGAGTCCTTTCCCTTTAGAGCTTTCACTAGAACGCTTCATGAGAGTTAACTCATGAGCCATAAGTGAGCCCATAAGTTCATCAAAGGTGAGCAATGAAAGGTCCTTAGCTTCCTCAATAGCCGTAACCTTCGGTTGCCACTTTTCAGTTAGGCTACGAAGGATTTTACGGACTAAATCCTCGGATTGAAAACTCCTACCTAAACTCTTAAGGTCATTGACAATACTAGAAAAACGTGAAGACAAACTATTAATTGACTCATCTCGGTCCATATTGAACATCTCATATTGTTGCATGAGAAGATCAATACGATATTTTTTGACTTGTGACGTTCCCTCATAAGCAAGGTTTAGGGTGTCCCAAATCTCTTTGGCCGAGGCACATCCAGATATACGATTAATCTCTTGGTCACCGATTCCATATTGAAGAATGGACATGGCCTTAGAGTTTTTCTCGATTTTCTTATAGTCGGCCTCAACATACTTATCCTCACTTTTCAAGGAGCTAGTGCCATCAGCATTAGTCACTTCGATTTTGAGGGGACCCTTTTGAATGATTAACCAACATTCATAGTCCGCACTTTTGACATAGTGCTCCATGCGATGTTTCCACCAGGCATAGTTTTCTCCCTTGAAAATGGGATACTTAGTGTGTTTTGAATCGTCCATAACTATAGGATCAACTCTTTGGATTTAACCAATATCAAGAGCACAAGGCTCTGATACCAATTGAAGAGTTAAGAACGATTAACACCTAAGAGGGGGAGGGGGTGAATTAGGTGTACCCTTTTTAAAATTTTATTCTTAACTTAGTTAATTAACTATTTTAAGCTAAGAATAAAGAAGTACAAGACTTGAGAAACTTAATTGAAGGTAAGTTCACAAGAAGATATCTGACTCATGTCACGGTATAGGTGTTGTGACACGTAACTTGATTAGGTACATGCGAGAAATAGCAAAGTGGAAGAACGTAAAAGTAAATGAACAAACAAACGACATTTTAAAAATTGGTTCAGCCTCTACTCCGAGGCCTACGTCCAACCGTTATTTTATTGCTTGTTTAGAAATTTACTCAAACTTACTAAACCCCTTACAATGAAAATAACTCGCCAACCTACTCCGGTTGCACTCAAACTTAAAGCTACTCCGCTTCAAGAGTTTATGGGTTCTATCTCAAGGTGTTACAGAATCTTGAATCTCAAGAGTTCACTTAAATGAACATGGAGATTACAATGAAGATCTAACACGAGAATCATGGAACAAACTCATCATGTCACAAAGACAAATGAATCGATACTTGGAGGTTTTACAGCCTTTTTCGAAAACAAGTTTTGAAGACTTAAAATCAGAAAAACGTTTTGCAAATACTTGAAGAACAAAGCTTTCAATGCACAAATGATTTGCAAGGTTTTTACAATAAATGCTTTGGAAGTCTTAAGAAATAAATGTGACTAAGACACTCTATTTATAGTGGATTTAGTCTTAGGTTAGTACACTTTGAAAAATTAAATCCAATATTAAAATGATAGCTTTGAGTGATGGTAAGTGTTAGACTTGTAGGCTTGGGGCTTAAGAAATCAGAAAACTTAAGCTTCTACACTCAACATGTGACAATTTACCAAAATGGCAAAAAGCCTTTCTTACTTTAGAAGTTTGACAAGTCTTCTTTGCCATTTTTGGTAAAAGGTGTTTGCACAAATCTAGAGGCTTAGTCAAGTGGGCTTGTGACTCCAAAATTTCAGATTGTTTTCAAGTTTCTGAAAATTCAAATGTTTAAGGTTTAAGGTTTGCAAAGTTTTGACACTCAAAAACATTTGGACGAAAAACTCCTCCGTATGATAGTATTAAACCACCATGCAATGCAGTCAGACCGTTGCATGGTTTTGCCATTACTTGACTTAAATGAGAATGTTACACTTACTCTTACATATATCGACTAAGGCTTTGGAAAGTATCATTGTCTTGACTTCCTTGAATGACTTGATCATCTTGAATCATTGTTGAAAGTCCATTTGATTGCTTCATTCACTAATTATATCAACTAAGAGCAAACAATCAAATAACAAGGGGACTTGGCATCATCAATCTAATGTGTTCTAACAGATGGTATTGATGTGAGACTTGGATCAATGGTAACAAAAGTTACCAATAAGGAAATTTCAACAAAGGACAGAGATTCTGGTATCGTGAAATCCTTGCCATATGGAATGATTGTTTGGTCTACTGGCATTGGAACTCGTCCTGTTGTTATGGAATTTATGAAACAAATTGGCCAGGTAACCAATTTCACTGGCATGAAAAGTCTCTATATAGCTCTTATGCCTACCACTTGACTCATGTATAATGTTAAAAAGGATAGGTAAGAATGATGAGAATATTTTTAGAATGTTCCTTTGACTTATTTGAAATGTCCTAAACATAGTTAAACATACAAAGGGAGTAAATTTATTCAACGAGCCATATGAAGGAAAACTTAGCAATCTCAAACAATTTGGGGTCTTTTATATTATTTTTGTCAAACTCAGTTTTCAATATATTAACTTAAATCACAGGCCAATAGACGCGTTCTTTCAACAGATGAATGGCTAAGGGTGGAAGGCACCAACGACATATATGCATTGGGTGATTGCGCCACTATTCAACAACGCAAAGTCATGGTAAGTAAATTAACCATTCAAAATTCCTTACACTAATTGCAAAATTATCGTTTGTCATTGTGATTTATATATTTAGGATTATAATTTATAACAGGAAGATATTGAAGAAATCATCAAGAAGGATAACACTGACACTCTAAATGTGAAAGAACTGAAGAAAGTAATTAAGGATATTTCCGAAAGATATCCTCAAATAGAAATATATATGAAAAGGAGGCAGTTTAAAGATATTGTAGAGTTAATAAAAAATGTAAAAGGGAATGATGAGAAGCAAGAGTCTACTCAAATAGATATAGTGACATTTAAGAAGGCTTTATCAGAGGTTGATGCCCAAATGAAGAATCTCCCTGCCACTGCCCAGGTAACATCATAACAATAATGACCAAAGGTAGATCCGTCTATATTCCAATACCAATTTTGTTGCTCAGATTTTTAATGTTTTGCAAGTATATATTTGAACGTCACACATATAAGTATACGGAGTATAAAACACAACATTATATCAAAGGGCACAAAAAGTAAATATTGTTTCATAATAGTTGAACCCGACATATTGTTTCATACGTATTAGATATTGTTTGAACGTAAATATTGTTTCATAGTAAATATTGTTTCATAATATTGTTTCATAGTAAATATTGTTTCATAATAGTTGAACCCGACAAAAAGTAAATATTGTTTCATAGTAAATATTGTTTCATAATATTTGAACGTCACACATATAAGTAAATATTGTTTCATATTAGATACGTATAAATACTTTTAATAACTTAGGACAACAACATCGTAGATACTTAAGTCGTATAACACATTATCTTTGGCTATTATGAGCATAATATATGTATTTTCTCGTCGAGTGGAACCTTTGCCAATTTAATTTACTTTAATTATATAGTGATTCATATACTTTTTATCTAGTCAATGCATGATGAATAACAACACTTGCCAGATTTTGTATTTGTGTTACCTTATACTACTACATACTGAGATTTCAACTATGCTAATTAGTTTGCAAACATTCTAGGTTGCAGCGCAACAAGGAGAATATCTTGCTGATTGTTTTAACAGAATGAAGGACTGTGAGCAAAACCCTGAAGGCCCTCTGCGAACTAGAAAAGAAGGACGACATCGATTTCATCCATTTAGGTAACAAAATGTTACACGCTTGCAAATTAATGGTCCTTGTAATTCTTATGCTCATCATTTTTTAAAGGTACAAGCATTTAGGACAATTTGCTCCTTTGGGAGGTGAACAAACTGCAGCCCAGCTCCCTGGTGACTATGTCATTCACGGTCACAGCACCCAGTGGCTTTGGTATTCTGTCTATGCTAGGTACAATACTTTTTTTGTTTCCTCTATAATTTTTTTAGCAATCTCATTTAGGTTCCTCTCTTTATTTCTAAAAGAAGTCACATATTATAGTGTATGTAGTCTTATTATAAGATTTAAGACTAAAACATTAGCAATAAGCCCAGTTAGTAATCAAGAACATTATTCAGTTTTATTTTAATAACTAAATATCTAACATTAGGTTTTATGTAAAATGAATCTACATGGCTCACGGGGTTTGAATTTAGTGGTTAAAACTATGGTCAAACTCCAAAGGGTATCAGGTTCGAGCTTCTACAAAAACAAGCTTGTAGAGGTTATTTTTGACCTAGACTATGCTTTTTAGACTTCTAGCATGTCACCCTTAGGTGGTTGACCTGGTATATAAGGGCTGGAGGTTATTATGTTACTCGAGGGTTTATCTTGTGCATACAAAAATTAGAGGTTGTAGGTTCTTTCGTTATCCAAAAAAAAAAAAAAAAGATCCTGCATGTGTGGATTAAATACAGTTAAGTTCATACCTTAAGTTAACGAACACGCTAAAATAAGTTTACGGTTATTTGAGTCTACTATTATGTTATTTTACTATGATATTACAAAATAAAATTACATAGGTTTTTGCCGAAAGTTTGTAATAATAAAAGAAATATTTGAGGTAAGTCTACCTCATATGTCTTTTAGGATCATTATAAATTCACACTTTATCAACTGTAAGTGTTTTACTTTTTTTGTTTGTTTATTACAATCAGGGGCGGATCCAGGATTGGAATATATGTAGGGCTAAAAAACTTACTCGTATTTGGTTATTTATTATGCTTATAAAAAAAACAGACAAAAAATTGTTGTTAGTAGGGTTTGATCCCTCGCTACACAATTGAGGAGCACTAATTGTAATACATAAGCCTCTCCAACTAACTTTGCTACATCCACCAATTGAAACCTTAGTAAAGTAAAATTTATTTATCCTAAAAGCATGTCGGGCTATAGCCCATACAGCCCATAAGCTGCCTCCGCCCCTGATTACAATACAACATTTAACTGAGATCGTCTAATTTTATAATAACATTTTATGGGAAATTCTCATTTTTTATTAGTATTATAATGATTTAGTTGATAAAAGTATTCATTTGAACGAAATATTACTTTTTTTTTTTTTTTAATTTTGTAAACCTTAATACAACTAAATGTATCTGACTTCTGTGGCAGTAAATTAGTAAGTTGGCGCACAAGGATGTTGGTGGTTGGTGATTGGATGAGGAAATTCATCTTTGGCAGGGACTCGAGCCGAATCTAGATAACCTAATATTATTATAGTAATTTTATTTTCAAACATTTTTGTCATCATTCTTTTGGAATACAGGATCTATCATTAATTCATTATACAGATAATTCACAAACTTTTGCTTCTGCACGTAAAAATGTGTGAAATCTTTTCATAACTTGTTATGAGATTAAAGTTAAGCCTATGTTCTTACTTCGTTAAGATGGTGTTGCATACTTGCCAACGGTCGGCTGATCAACCAAGCTTGGCAGCACCGGCCGGGGGCAATCAAAAGCACACGGCACTCTCAACCTTGGTCTCGGCCAGCGCCATTTTTCTTTTCCACATTGGATGTCCATTACACAACCATGTGGAGGGGGATATGGTACGGCCTGAACAGAACCAAGCCGAGGAAGAAGAAGCCGAGGAAGAAGCTCAACATGCGCAGAATACGCTCAAAACTCATCGAAGGTCCATACCACGGCATAGACTACGCTGGGGGCAAATTGATGGGGCATATTCTGCACCCGCTGACCGAGTCAACATATTGAGCAAGGTCAAAGCCAAAAGACAGCAAGTCAACGTAGTAAACAGCTTAACCGACGCAGCCTGTCGGCCTGTCACTTGGGTCTCGGTCTCGGCAACTAGCCGGCCGAGAGACATATCCGCGTACTCACATCCAAGTCCCCTCGGCATGGAGTCAACCAGGCCTGTCGGCCTGCCATGGGTCCCTCGGCCGAGGGTAGAACAGTCTTTCCACCTGCTAGCCACTTGGCCACTTGGCCACTACGTGACAAAAAGTGAAAGTCTATAAATACTCCACTTCTCTCATTGAGAAAAGGATCCCAAAAACCAACCGAAAATCTGGTATAAACTCCCTTATCTCTCTACAATATACTTTGCCAAGTTAACACACAACTTAATCTCTTTAAGTTCACTGACTTGAGCGTCGGAGTGAGTACGCTCGGTACCAAGCCGAGCCCTCAGTTTGTTCATCTTTACAGGAGAGACCGAAAGGAAGAGACAAGCAAAAAGACGTCATTCATCAAGCTTACGTGGTCACAAATCCTGCTCCGGAATTACACCCGGAACAATTGGCGACGTCTGTGGGGATAGATACTAAAAGCTAGTCACCTCCCTTACAAAAAAAAAAAAACAAAACAAAACCATTCAAAGAGCTAAGAAGATGTCAAAACAACAAGAAATAATTGTGAGTGATGAAACTGCATTCTACCAGGATGACGCGTTCCCTAATTCTGAGATTGGGCAGTCCCCCGCCGGCCGAGTCATTGAGCCGGTGAAGTACGGGATGCCAAGAGAGCCAGAAACACCGCTGCCGACCGGCCAAGTCACTGTCATGGGACATGTGGTCGATGCGGCCAAATTGAAGCTATTCCTGGACCTGATGGGTGGTACGCCGGTTACCCCTGTCACGACGACGGGGCGCGGCGCCTCCACAGTGACCGGGGCCCATAAAGTGACTCCGAACAACTTGACCGGAGTATTACAAGGAGCTGGGCATGCTAGGACGCCGGCGGAGCCCGTGGTGCCAGTGGCAGACCAAAGTCCTTCCCCCACTCGCGGGAGGACAGCGTCGCCGCGGCAACGAGGCCCGCCCCGAAGAAACGAAAGAAGTCCGACTCTCCAAATTCGGACAACAAGAAGCCCTTCCCGCCAGACGGAGAGAAGCCGGACTAAGGTTGCGAGGAGCCGATCGCCGCGTGTCATTCGACACGTGGTCAGACAGCCCCTCAGTGCATATGTCCTCGAAGTCTCTGTGCCGACTAAACTAAAGTTGCCGCCCCTATCATACAAAGGGGATAGCGACCCAACCGACCATGCCGAGGCTTTCGAGTCGTACATGTCGGTATGGGAGCAGCCTGATGAGGTATGGTGCCGAGTCTTCCCAACAACCCTTCATGGGATGGCCCACAGTTGGTACAAGGGGCTACCTAATGGCTCGGTATACTGCTATGCCGACCTGAGAGACAATTTCATAGCCCAGTATGCTTGCAACAAGAGAAGGGCCGTGGAGACATCAGATCTCCTCACTATCCGACAGGGGGAGGACGAGTCCCTCCGGAGCTACGTGAAGAGGTTCGACGTAAAAGTTCAGTAGATCCGTGAGCTGAACATCGAACTGGCGGCCTTCGCACTGATGAAAGGCTTCCCAAAAGGCGAGTTCAAAAATGAGCTGATCAAATGCGAGGACCTCAACCTAGACCTGGGTAGGCCACAGCGAATCTGGGCACCCAGAGAGGAAGAGCCGCCGGGAGAACGTTGATGAAGGTCGCCGTGACATGAATCGGTCACGGCCCGAGAGATTTAATAGGAAACAGAACTCGGCGGGCGCCGGGGGGAGTTCGGGACCATACACCCGATAAAGCGATCAGACAGTCTCACCCCCCTGGTCAAATCACGGCCGAGGTCTTTGCCCTAAGCAAGAATGAAGGGCGAGAAATGGGCAAGGCCCCCCAAGGCGAGGGGGGACGGCGACCTTAGCCAGTTTTGCGATTACCACGGCCAAGCCGGCCATAAGACCGACAATCACATCGATCATCGAGGAATGCCATCGAAAAGCTAATCCGAAAGGAGGCCCTCAGCAAGTATGTAGCGGAGGCACGAAACAAGCTCCGACGGGGCAAATAGAAAATCGTATTCCCGAATAACGGGAGTGATCCA
The DNA here is from genome assembly GCF_048544455.1 of Silene latifolia. Taxonomy (NCBI): domain Eukaryota; kingdom Viridiplantae; phylum Streptophyta; class Magnoliopsida; order Caryophyllales; family Caryophyllaceae; genus Silene; species Silene latifolia. Next base: position 437,181,224 of record NC_133538.1, on the reverse strand, counting down.
GGTTGTCATCGGGGAAACGAGAACGGTGGGTCAGCTAATGGGCACAAATGGCACCAGAATGAGCTATACCAAGCCATCAACTTTGTGCCCAAAACAGCGATCCCCGCTTCCACAATCCCCGATATAACCATTGGGAAGAAGGACTACGAGGGAGTCGTCGCTCCGCACAAACGACCCACTTGTAGTCCACCTAGACATAGCCAACCACTTGGTCAAAAGGTGCACGATTGACACGGGCGCCTACACAAACATCATGTTCGGGAGTGCTTTCTCAATCTCGGTCGAAGATTGAAGATCGAGCCCCGCACCAACCCGCTATCTGACTTCTCCGGGGTAGGCCTGGTACCCCAGGGTCAATCGGATGCCGGTGATGCTTGGCCAAGCCGATGCGGCCAAGAATGTTTTATCCGAGTTCGTGGTCATTGATGGTTCGTCCGCCTACAATGTTCTCATAGGCCGAGTCACTTTGAGCGAGGCCGATGCGATGATGTCTATCCAGGGCCCGACATTGATGTATGTCTCGGAGGGGGAAGCGCAAAAGCTCGTCTCAAAGGACGAAAAGAGACGAAATAGGCAATGTCCAAGTATACGCCGGGGGTGCAACATGCAATCCCTCAAAGTGGCGAAAAATCGAGAGAAAGTGAAGAGCCCATCCTTACAAAGCGGGAGGGTGATCCGATGCACACCAACGTCGGCATGGTCGAAGGAGCTGAGACCGAGGAAGTGAAAATTGACCCGGGCGCACCGTAATCGTCGGTGTCGGCACGGAGCCAAAATTCGAGCCGATCTCCTAGACTGCCGAGGAAGAACAAAGATGTCTTCGCATACTCAGCCGCCGAGATGCCAGGCGTGATTCGGGAGGTGATCGTTCACAAGCTGAACGTACTCTCCACCGCTCGCCCTGTCAAGCAGAAGATGAGGAACTCCTCGGCCGAGAAAGACGAGGCCATCAAAGCTGAAGTAGACAAACTATTAGAGGCAGGCTTTATCATGCCTTGTACTTACCCTGAGTGGCTAGCAAATGTTGTAATGGTGAGGAAGTCATCAGGGGCGTGGAGGATGTGTGTTGATTTTACCAATCTTAATAAAGCGTGCCCTAAAGATTGTTATCCCTTGCCTCGAATAGATAGTCTAATTGACGCAACAACAGGCTACACCATGCTAAGCCTGCTAGACGCCTTCTCAGGGTATCATCAGGTGTTTATGGCCGAAGAAGACATGCCTAAGTGCGCATTCATCACCGGTAACGGCACATACATGTATAAAATGATGCCGTTCGGTTTGAAGAACGCTGGCGCAACTTACACTAGGCTGGTGGACAAAGTGTTTCAAGATCAAAAAAGGCGAAACATCGAGGCTTACGTCGACGATGCTATTGTAAAAAGCAAGTCTGACAGCGAGCACTTGGCCGATTTGAGCGAGACATTTTGTTCACTAAGGAAATATAAGATGAAGCTTAACCCAATGAAATGCAACTTCGGTGTCTGGGCCGGCAAGTTCCTCGGCGTGCTTGTCGGCGCCGGGGAATTGATGCCAATCCGAGAAAGTCCAAGCAATACTAGACTGCCGGAGCCGAGGAATCGAAAAGAGGTTATGATCGGCCGGGAGGATGGCGGCTCTCGCCCGCTTCATCTCTCGGTCGGCCGACAAGAGCACCCCATTCTTTAAAGTGTTGAAGGGGAATAAAGACTTTAGTGGGGGAGGAACGAGCACGGCTTTCAAGCAACCGAAAGCCCACCTTCTAACTCTCCCGACCCTGTCGTGCCGATTTGGGGAGACGCTATATCTATACTTAGCGTTACCTCGACCACGGTCGGTCTCGTAATCGTCGGGGAAGAAAACAAGCAAGAACACCCAATTTACTTTATCACCATACACTGCCGGCCGAAAGAAATTACCCACGATCGATCGAAAAAAAGCGACCCTCGCCGTAGTCGTTGCCGCAAGGAAGCTGAAACCCTACTTCGACGCGCATCCCGTGACGGTCTTAACCGATCAGCCATTGGAGAAAGTGTTAGAAAAATTCGAAAAATCCGGCAGACTTATCAAATGGGCAGTGGAGCTCTCCGGCTTTGGCATCCAGTACAAGCCGAGGCCTTCGATAAAGGAGCAAGCGCTTGCAGACTTGCTGGCTGAGTGCACATATCAAGAAGAATCACATCCGGTGTGTGGGAAGTGTATACCGACGGGTCCTCCACGGCGAACAGCTCAGGAGCCGACATCCTTATCACCAGCCCTAACGGGGACGAGTTTGAGTACGCCTTGAAGTTTACCTTCTCGGCCTCAAACAACGAATCCGAATATGAGGCGGTGATAACTGGAGTCGAGTTAGCTAGAGCTGCCGGGGCGGAGCATATTGTGTTGAAGACAGATTCACTCCTAGTGACTAATCAAATCAGAGGAGGGTATGAGGCTCGAGACGACGGGATGGTAAGGTACCTGGAAAGGGTAAAAGCTGACACCACAAAATTGAAATCTTTCCAAATACAGTGCATCCCCAGGTCTGAGAACAACCGAGCCGACGCTCTCTCAAAACTTTTCAGTTCAAGCATCAAGAATGTCAGTCGAACCATCTTTGGTGGACATCGAAATGCTAAAAGCATCACCGAGACCGTCGGCATGGTGGGCGACATCGAAGCCGAGACGACGTGGATGACTCCGATAATGAAATACAAACTGACAAAAGAGTTCTGGGAGGACCGCAGATCTCTCTCGGAAGATAAGAAGGATCGCCGCAAGGTACTTGGTGTTCGAAGGAGAGTTATACAGAAGGTCCGTAATAAGACCACTTTTGAAATGTGTCGGCCACCCCGACGCGGAGCTTATTCGACAGAGATTCACGAAGGCATCTGTGGACACCACATGGGGGCGAGAACGTTAGCCCACAAAGCTCTCCGAGACGGCTACTTCGGCCGACCATCTTTGAAAGATTCGAACAAAGACCAAGAAATGCAAGAATTGTCGATGCATGCTCCGTAATACATGTACCTTCCCGAGACCGCAGAACCGGTACTTAGTCCCCTACCATTTGCACAATGGGGGATGGATTTACTAGGATCATTTCCGACGGCCTCCGGAGGAAGGAAGTACCTGATCGTCGCCGTTGACTACTTCACCAAATGGGACGAATTTGTCGCGGTACCGCCAAGACCACGGCGGCCGTAAGAAAGGTGATTTGGGAGAACATCATAACTCGTTTTGGGTTACCCCAAGTCATGGTATTTGACCACGGCCGAGAGTTTTGGAGTGACATGGTGATGAACTGGCTGGAAGAGCTCGGTATCAAGTTCGCATACTCCTCCGTCCGCCACCCTCGAGCAACGGGCGGGCGGAGGCGGCTAATAAAACAATATTGAACGGGTTGAAAAAGAAGGTTGAAGATCTAAAGGGAAGATGGGTGATGAACTACCGGCGTCCCGTGGTCACTTCGAACCACGGAAAAAGAAGCAACGGAGTACAGTCCATTCCACCTAGTCTATGAGTCCGAGGCCGTCCCGCTAATTGAAGCAGCGGTGCCGACATTTAGAACGCAAACCTTTGACCCGGTCGAAAATGAGGAAGGCCCGAGAGCCTCCTAGACTGGTCGAAGAAAGTCGAGATACGGCACGGCTCAACTTGGCAGTATATCAAAACCGAATGAGAAGAGCATACAACCGTAGGGTCCACAAAAGGGACTTAAAAGTAGGAGATCTAGTCCTAAGAAAGTCGGCCGCAACAAACAAAGGAAACATCCATGGTAAAATGACGGCCAACTGGGAAGGACCCTACAAAGTGGTTGAAGAAATGAGGCCGAGGACGTACCGGCTGACAGACATGGAGGGAGTGCCTCTAATGAGCCACTGGAACACAGAAAACCTTAGAAAATACTTCATATAGCGGCGGAGGTGTCCGAGACCGTTGTGGGCACCCCAACGCGTGATTATATCTAATGAAGAGTGATACAAGTTTTCCATCAAAATGAAGAGTCCCCTCCGTAGTCGTACCAAGGTAGACGCCACGGCCAAAGCCGGGCTGTCACCGCAATGGCAGTTGATACTCGCGAAAGCGACCAACATGCTTAAGAACGTATGAGTACAGTTGAGAACGCAAATATGACTGCCCCGGCCAATCCGGGAGTGGCAGAGGAAGCGATCAATATGTCTATAGATACGAACGCTGTCGAGCCGTAACCTCGATTGCCTCGGCCAACCAAAGCCGGGAGTGACGGGGAACAACGACTGATACGCTAACATGTTCACAACGGCAGTTGGGAAGCGCAAATCTGACCGCCTCGGCTAAGACCGGGAGTGGAGGAGGAAGCGACCGACATGCCAACATGTTTAAGAACGTTTAAGTACAGTTGAGATACGCAATCTAACTGCCTCGGCCAGGCCGAAGGTAAAAACGAAAAAGCGCTCAATATGTTAAAAACGTAAGAAGACAACTCAATGGAGAATGAGATCAAAGCCTCGGCCAAGCCGGAGGCAAATAAACAAACTTTATTGAAAAATGTTTACAAGGCAAGACAAAATCGACGGCCGTCCCCATAGGGATAGCCTAAACACAACCTACCAAAGTTTATAAAAATAAAAAAAGAAGGTACAACAAAAGGTTACAAACATAAGACTTGAAGCGCCAAAAGGATGGCAGGGAGGAAAGGCTCAATAGTTGGCCCCCGAACAGCTGAAGATGTCAGAAGGGCCGGGTGAATTTGGTGACGACCGCCCGTCTCCTATGCTTATTCTTTGCTCGCCACCGGCAGCAGTAGCAGCATCACCAACGGTGGGCGGCCCAGAGGAAGGCTTGGCAGCTTCCCTTGCCTTTGCCCTCTCAGCCTCCTCTCTAGCCTCCTTCACCTTAGCATCCCGGGCCGCCTTCTCCGCAGCCTCCTGAGCGGCCTTCGCCGCCTTCGCCTCATCCGCGGCCTTGGCCTCCGCAGCAGCGGCCTTCTCATCCAGAAGCCGGTCAAACTCTTGCCACGGGAAGGAGCCTTCAGGAACGAGATCTTTAATTGCATCCCTGGTAGCATCTTGACTTGGTCCCGTCGGGCACACATGTCAGGGATGATGACGGTCTTCGGCGTCTCAATGTCCTTCTCCCTCTGAGGAAGGATAGCCTTCGTGTTCTTATGCTCCTTCGCCTCGGCCAGATGCAGGGACTTCCATCTTTCCCTCTGCTCAACCATGGTATTATAACCGCCCTGAAGTTTCTCTCCCTCCTCCCGCAGCTTAGCGGCGTCAGCCTCCGCAGCCTCAACCTTGGCTCTCTCGGCTAGGACCGCCTTCTCAGCGTCCTGCCTAAGCTTTCGCTCAGCGAGGAAGTCCTTCATGGCGGCCTGGAAATCCTCCTTCGACCTCTCGGCCTCCTTCTTAGCAGCGGCAAGCTCGAGCCTAAGCCGTTCAAGCACAGGGGCAGCTCGAGCCATGACCTTTTCTTGCTACATAATATGAGCGCCAAGCTAGTTGACCCACTTCACCACCTCTTGGACAACCTTATGCCTTTCGCCGTAAGTCGAGCGGGGAAACCTTTCGGGATGAGGAGTCGACGGTGACATTTCTATCGCCCGTCGCACAGTCGCTTCTCCAATCGCCGTTCGGTGAGAGCGACAGGTGGCGGCGGCCGATCTACAAAAATCCGGACAAAGCATCCATGTCAACATTCATCGACATATCGTAAAGCTTTGTCATCGGGGATGCCTAGGGAACTGCTAAATCCGAGCCATGGGTTAGATCCGCACGGTCCTAGCCTTCTTGGGTAGAGGGTCGGGCCGACCCCTTCTCTTTCCCCTCGCCTTAGAAGACAGCAGCAGGCGTCTTTTCCTTCCTCTTATTTAAAGGAGGAGGACCCTCCACAACGGTGACCTCCTCTTCAACATCGACGACCACCTGCTCCTTTTGGACTACGGGGATTGAAGATTGAGCTGGAGTTGACGCCGTTGCCGCCGTAGACGTTGTTTTTGGTCTCCGGCGCGGCACGTTATTCCGCCGATCTCGCTCGAGCCGCCGCCACATCCATTGCCTTCATCGCCTGCTCTATAAGCTCGTGCGGGGCCGGTCTGCGATCACGTGGCGCGGCCTTAGGATGCAGCTCAACAACTCTCCCGCCCTGGTCGAGTCCCAACCTTTTTAGGATATCGACGGAGAGATCCTGGCCGAATCGATCTGCAAGAAACAAAGCAAGAGTTAAGTAAAAGAAGTAAACCGGGGCAAATACAGAAGCATAAAAAGCAAAAGTGGGCCTCACACCGACCCCACTCACCCTGGCCGAGGGCCGGTATGAGGCCGACGTGGCAAAGCAGCTCGTCTTGAAGGACGTTCTGCGTCGGGGGCATCCATCCCTTCGGCGTGCCATCCTTCTCAGCCTCGAACAGGCTCATTGCCCGCTCTTCGTCCTCCTTAAGATAGACCTTCTTGGCGTCCATCTTAAGCTTATTCCGGGAGACATATCTATCATGCTCCTCCTGATTCTCACACCGCATGTTGACGCGGCTCTGAAAGGACCGGGGCAGTGGATAGTCCTCCGGCACCTCGACATATACCCACCGTCCCTTCTAGTCCTTGCAAGATGTCAGCTTGGAAACGGTGACGTAACCCGGCTCGGTCTGTATGCTGTACCACCCCGAGCCGCCTAGGGTAGTCTGTCGAAGATGATGAAGCCGGCGGAACAGGTTAACCGTTGGGACCTCCCCCTTAAAGAGACAAAGCCACACGTAGCCAATAATAGTCCTAATGGCCAACGGATGCAGTTGCGCCACGGCGACGTTCATGGCTTTGATTAAGGCGACGACGTGTTCATTAAGAGGAAATCGGAGCCCATACTCCAGATGTCTGATGTACACGCCGATACAGCCTTCGGGAGGGCAACAGACTGCCCGATCACCCTCAGGGACAAAAATTATATACCCCCTGTCGAAGGAGTAATGGTCTTCAAAAAGATCAGGACCGGAACAACTAGCGAACTTATTCGTCCAAACACGATCAGGATTGATCGAGCAGGCATCGCCGTGCCACGAATAACGCGGCCTCTCTTCGTCATCATCATCATACATACCCTCCAAAAATCTCTCATCAATTTCAGGAGAAGGAGACTTGGGGCCCCCGAACCCTATCGGGGTGACAACCAGTGGCTCTTGCTTATCAGGATGCGACGGTTCGCCCCCCGGCGCAGAGGTACTAGGCATAGCATCAGCAAAAGACATGGTGACAACAATTATTTAAACAAGTAAAAAGTTGGGAAAAAATTTGTTTGTTTACCTTGGAAGAAAGTGTTACACCGAGTAACGCTTTGAAGACTAGAGAGAAATTTCTTCGAAAAAGCTAAGAGAGAGGAAATTTTTTGAGAAAATGAAGTTTGATGGCCAAAATGAGGGGATAACTGCTCTATTTATAGAGCAAAACCCATTCAGTGGACCAATCAGAGCAAAGCCCATAAAGCGTCCACCAATCAGCACCAAGCCACGTGTCAAGCATGCAGCCACGGAATGTCAATCGACATACAGTAACAAATCTTCTTCGACACGCTCCTTGGTATTTACTTGCTAACGGCCGGCTGATCAACCAAGCTTGGCAGCACCGGCCGGGGGCAATCAAAAGCACACGGCACTCTCAACCTTGGTCTCGGCCAGCGCCATTTTTCTTTTCCACATTGGATGTCCATTACACAACCATGTGGAAGGGGGATATGGTACGGCCTGAACAGAACCAAGCCGAGGAAGAAGAAGCCGAGGAAGAAGGTCAACATGCGCAGAATACGCTCAACACTCATCGAAGGTCCATACCACGGCATAGACTACGATGGGGGCAAATTGATGGGGCATATTCTGCACCCGCTGACCGAGTCAACATATTAAGCAAGGTCAAAGCCAAAAGATAGCAAGTCAACGTAGTAAACAGCTTAACCGACGCAGCCTGTCGGCCTGTCACTTGGGTCTCGGTCTCGGCAACTAGCCGGCCGAGAGACATATCCGCGTACTCACATCCAAGTCCCCTCGGCATGGAGTCAACCAGGCCTGCCGGCCTGCCATGGGTCCCTCGGCCGAGGGTAGAACAGTCTTTCCACCTGTTAGCCACTTGGCCACTACGTGACAAAAGGTGAAAGTCTATAAATACTCCACTTCTCTCATTGAGAAAAGGATCCCAAAAACCAACCGAAAATCTGGTATAAACTCCCTTATCTCTCTACAATATACTTTGCCAAGTTAACACACAACTTAATCTCTTTAAGTTCACTGACTTGAGCGTCGGAGTGAGTACGCTCGGTACCAAGCCGAGCCCTCAGTTTGTTCATCTTTACAGGAGAGACCGAAAGGAAGAGACAAGCAAAAAGACGTCATTCATCAAGCTTACGTGGTCACAAATCCTGCTCCGGAATTACACCCGGAACAGTTACAAAGTTGACTTGTTTGGTTCTTTGCTTTGGACGATTAATGGATGAATAATATATGGAGTTAAAAAGTAACAGGTCAACTATTATATAGGTTATAAGTTTTTTTTTTTTTTTTTTTTTTTTTTTTTTTTTTTAATCTTTTCTTAGTAGAAATATCGAGTCCTTTTATCATGTTTTATTTCCATTGTTGGTCGATGCACCAGTTCAAGTGATTTTTCTTTTCTGAATAATAAAAAAGAATTTAGCTTACAGATAAATTTTTTTCCACTAAGTTATGAACTACCATATCAACACTACGTGGAATAAAACATACAGAATAACGATGAAATATCATAGAAATAAAACTCGTAAATGTTTTATACGATGCATTTGATGAAATATATAAGTTCTTCATCCAACGATTGCGTGTTAAAACTTACGGAGTATGAGATTGTTTTGCCATGTTGTTCAGTTATATATTCACATTAATAAATCACAATTTACTAGTTTTAAATCCGTGCAAAATTGCACGGGTATGTATTTAGGTCGGTATGAATGTTTTATTAATGAATATTTCTTATTATGTATCAATTGGGCAAATAAACAGATATTGCATGGGTATATATTTAGTTGTATTTCTTATTATTCTGAGAAAATATTTCTGAAAATTATAAGATTTTATTTTATATAATAAATTACTCCGTACTAATTAAAAGAGATATGTCTCAATAAAAATATTAAATAAAAAATCCCATTTTAAAATTGGTAACATAAATGTTCATCTACCATTTCTTACACCTATCAAGTCCTTGATCGGTTCCGTTATATGTGTAACCCAACCCGTATACGAATTGACTTGTATGATCGGACTCGAGACCCAAGTATAGACCAACCCATTTGACATATATCCCTAATATTTGTGTTCTTATATGCTTGCTGCTTATCCGTCAAAAATACTCGTAATCTCTATAATACTGGTGGGTTCAATATATATTGTAAAGAATGACCCAATAACAAATTATGCTCATTACCCCTTAAACTTAGCATTATAGAGCAACCCATTTAATAGCTACAAAACTTAGCTCTTCTGAGTTCTGCCCCCAACAATACTCTTTAATTGCCCAATCGTCTCTTCATAGTTACACACAAATGCTCTTGAATTAGCATTTTGACTTCAAATCATCCTCTTCAGAACAACTTGAATGGTTATAAGTTATGATAAAATTTAAGCATCTCATCAGTTTTATATTATGGTAATGTTGCTTTATTAATTTTGATAATTTCATAGAAATTTAAAATTTTATATGTGGAGTAATATTTATTTTACCTTAATTTCATAGTATTTTATGCATGCGCCTGACATTATGCTAGTGTTGCCTATATTATTAATACCTCGAATACGCCAATATGGTCCATGGGCCCAAGTCTTATATATGGCCTAAATTTGGTAAATGGCGGAACATGCTAATTTAAAAAAAGGCCGATCCACGATATCGACTCACACAATTCCTAAAAAATCCCTAATCACATGGCCATATAAAAGACTCACTCATCAGAGTCATCACCCTCATCCTCACTCAAGCCTATCTTTCCGCCTCCATCATATTCATCCAACCCATTTCCTTCTCTCCCTAACTTTGTCACTTGCTTACAAACCCAATCACAATCACCCATCTACCTAATCCTCACTCAACTTGTCTCATTCTCTCCCTCTCAATCAATTTCAACATCTTCTCATCACATTCTCAACAAATCTCAAAATATCGATATTATAATTGACGTCCTCAAATTGGTAAAAATCGATGAAGGTGAACAAATGGAGTGCGCAAAAAATATAGATCAAGTAGAAGAAGGTACACAATTTGATTTTCACCCTTTTTTAAACAACATGCAAAACAATTTTAGTATTTTTTTTCTACATGCACTGATGTTTTGTGATATTTTTTTAATATTTAAATTGGTTCCTTTTGTTAATTTAATTTATACGAAATTTTGTGATATTTTTTTTTCGGCGATTTTAATTATCACAAATGGTGTTTTTATTTTACAAATACGTAGATGTATTCTTTTAACATTCTAATCTTACCATATTTGCAATTTTGGGTTTGACCCGACCCGAACCTCATATATTTTTCTTATTTTCTTATTTTCTTAATATTTTATGCAGATAATGAATTATGTAGCTTATTTCTATACTACTATCACAAAGATAAGTATGCTCATCTCCTGATTTGAACCTTTTTTGCTATTTTCAAACAAATACAACCTTTTGATCTGAAAATGATATAAATGATACAACCACATGAAAAGTAATCAACGTTTCCAACTTGTTTATAACTTTTATACAGATAATACTGACCGTTCTGTTTATCTTAATTTCAGGTCTCTAACTAATGAGCAAAATTGTTATAGTTGTATTTTGATAATTAAGTGTTTTTTTTTAAATTAAGTGCTTGGTTTTTATAGATTGTTGTAGTTTGTTTGTAATAATTAATTTCATAAATTTATTGTTTTTGTTCCAAATATATGTAATTCATTTCCGTAGTGTAATGTAATTTATTCTCGTAGTTATGTAATTTTATTATTAATTATGTAATTCATTCCGATTATATGTTGTTAATTTCAATCATTCTGTAATTCATTATGTAATTCATTCCCATAATGTAATGTCATTCCTTCTCGTAATTATGTAATTTAATTATTATTTAATTTTGTTTTAAAAATTATGTAATTTAATTTTATTAACTCCCATTTGTAATTCATTCTGCGTATATGTTATTAATTTTATTTACACGGAATGTATAAAATTATTTCATAATATTATTTAATAGAATTTGTTGCAAGACGAAATTTATCGAATGTTTGAAAAGACGGAAATCTGAAGAAATAAATACATTGCACACTAACGGGTCCCACTATAACATGAATTACCGAAAAAGAAAAAAAAGAGGTTGCATTAATGACGTGACGCGCTGAGGATTGAGTATTGTATTTTTTATTAATATAGATAAGATGCTATTATAACCTCATACGTTGTCTAATAAAGACTACTATTTCTTAATAGAAGTTAAGGTTTGTTCGTATATTCTAAAGACATAATCATGTATCTTGTTCTCATAATATAACACTAGTTTTAAACCCGTGCAAAATTGCACGGGTATGTATTTGGGCCAAAATTAATGTTTGTTTATGTATATTTGTTTTTGCATTTCTATTGTACCTATCATTGTCACCTACCAATTTCGGTGTGCACGGCTGATAGTTCAGATGCCGAGTTTTATATTCCAAGTACATATGCCGTTATTATTGTTTTTTGAAAAAAAAAAATTTGTACCCTGTACTTTTAAAAAATTATGTTATGATTTTGTGGTACAATAATATGAACAAAAATACATGTAATTTATTTTTGTAATTCATTTCCGTTGTATGTTTGATCCCGTATATAACTGTAATTCCTTCCTGAAATTATGTAATTTTATTGTGTAATTTTGTTTTAAAAATTATGTAATTTAATCACATTTACTCGCATTTATAACTAATTCTGCATAAATGTTATGCATTTTCTTTACACGGAATGTATAAAATTTTATCATAATATTAATTCGAAGAAGTATTCCATAAGATGATTTTATATAATTTGTTGCGAGATTTTAATTTAAAGATGTTTGAAAAGACGGATATCTTAATAATTAAATACGCCAGACACTCACGGCCCCACCATAACCCGAATTTTCAAAAAAAAAAAAATTTATGACGTGGCGCATTTGTACAATGAAAGATTGTCTTCCAATTTATATAGATAAGATTGTTATCCATGAAGTGGTTATTGTTCTTATATTTCCTTAAGACCCTCCATAAAACTCATATAATTTGATACATTTCCATGTATTTGAAAAAAAAAAGTTCATTTCTTTGGCCATCTACTAAATTTGCCAATTTTTCGCCACACACGTCCTGTGGAATGTCATTTTTTTAATAGTTGCCAACTTTTTATTTGACCGGGAATGTCTTTCATTAGAGACTTATTAATTTTATTTTTTCTTAAAGAGAAGAACCTATCAAATTTTAATCACAAGGTAACACCTTTATTTTCGAAGACATCATGTTTTGGGAAAATCAAGAACTCATTTCTTTCCGAACTTCATGAATTGCTATCGCGAGGTCGCTTTCATTCATCATCTTAGAAACCCTTTTCCCTAAACTCAACTAACAGATTGCATTTGAAAATTACCAATAGAAACAATCTCTCATCTCTCATGTGTGATATCATATATTTAAACATTAAAACATTTTATATTACGACAAGGTCGACAACTACATTTAACCGATGAGCGCTATAATTTATAGGCCACTGGCAAATAGCGCAAGTTGGTATTTTAGATCTTGAAACCAATTTCTTCTATTGTGATGCTAAACCTATAATATAAGGTTTATAACAGAATATTTATATGTAAATATACTTTCTACGCAAATTCTTTATTCAGATAGGACATTTTTGTCTGAAACAATAAGACGGGGTTTTGTGACCATATTATGGTTAAATACAACCACCATGGTAGTGCAGCTAGTGCAACAACTTATTTGTAACATTTTCTCCAAAATAGTCACATTTGGCTCTAACATGGTCTCAAACCCCACTCTTTTATTGTTTCAGACTAAAATAACCCGTCTTAAGGGAGACCAACTGTGCTTTGTATGATAGCTAATGATAAGAATAAGGCAGTGTTAGGATATATATTTAGGAAAAACTTATTAGGCTATGTATAAGATATCTGGACATCAGGAGCAGGGGGCACATTTACATTTGAGAATTTTGTTATGTTTCCTATTTTAGGTAGATGTTATCGACATCGTATAATAAATATTGGGACTTGCTACATCCAACATAAAAATTTACTATATCTGACACATATTTTCGCCTTATTCCAAATTTATCTCTTTCATTTCTCACACACAATGGGAGAGACAAATAAGAAAACCCAAAATTAAGAAATCTCAACCAGTTCATAGACTATACATCTGAGGTAGTACCTCTTATTGTTTATTTTCTGAGTTTTATTTTAAAGTTTTTGAGTTCTGCTTTAGTATAAAGTTTTTGAGCACATTTATTAAAACATTATACTAAAAAAATATAATATTGCTCAAAAACTATATTTATAAATGGTAATATGCTCAGAAAAAATGTGTATATGCTCAAAAACTACAAGGTCTGAGGTACTACCTCAGATGCGTAATCCTTTTTCTCTTAACTACCCAATGGACGACAAACGCACCACCCGGGATTCCACCACTGATCGACAATGGAGAGAGGGGAAGGGGATGTCGTCAGCGACATCGAAATTAGAAGGAGAAATAAAAAACCCTAAAAATAAGAAATCAATTAACAATCCCATGGACCACCATCCCATCATCCGAGATTCCAAGACTGACCTTCAATGGAGATAGGGGAAGGAGACGTCGGAGTTGAAGGGTCGACGACGACGGAAGTCAACTGCCGTTCATGGGTGTTGAGGAAGGGAGAAGGGGATTCGGTCGTGCTAGGGATTGGGTCGGTTCCGGTCGATGGTGATGGAGGTCGACAATGCGGGAGTGTTTGGGCGACGATGTAGGGTAGTCGTTGTCGTCGGAGGTGGGGTATGGGTCGTTGATAAATGTAGTTCAATTATTAAACATAGCATGAAAATCGAGATCGAACCTCAAGGAAGGGTGTTCTATACAACGACATTTAGGTGTTGTTTGGCCAAGTTTACCTAAAAGAGTTTTTAATTTTTAAAACTAGTGTAACACCCGTGAAAAATCACGGGATTGTCTTAAATTTTTATATATTAAATTTATTTGCTAAATCTGTGAGACAGATGTACTAAAGATTTATTTATATTTATTTCATCGCATCAACAAAGCTATTTGGTCATGCCTCTACGGAAAAGAACAAATAAAGCTCTTAGATTTCCACAAAGATCAAAAATCTGCACATAGATTGAGTACTTCAACTGATTTCAGTCCTTATAAATTTCAGAAATGAACAGGAAACGCTCATATCAATATCTAATATGAGCCCAACACGTTAACTAAAGGACAACTATATACCCATTAACCCACTAAAAACTGTGATGATTCTGCTATGAACATTCTTCATTTGCTTCCTTTGATATAGCAATGTATGCGTAGATTGCGTACAATCAACCCATTAACTCATTTGTTAATGATAATGCGAAATTTGTCCATTGCATGTATACTACAGTCTGAAGTGAGTTTCTGTCTAAGAGAATAAAAGGGAGCAATCACTCACAAGTATTTACACCCTGACATCCTTGACGACCAATTGAAATTTTTTGCCACTTTGAGATTGCTTAGGCTGATTTCCCAAGAGCGAACCTCGTTTTCGTCCCTTCGAGAACCACCACCCAAGCTCTTTTTCAACTTCACTGTAAAAAGAAGTCCAAACATTAGCACATAAACTAATATGTAATCTCAGGCATCAAGATAAAAATTACTAAGGAAAAAGCTTCAGTCAAACCTGTCATTCATCCGAGTTTTCATAGTGCATAATTGATTATCCTATTGAGGAGGACATACACTGGTTTTGAAGCGTCCCTCCATGGATTGACATCCAACACTGCAAAGGTTAAGTAAACATGAAAATATGAAATTTCTATGCCATCACATAAAAACTAATTACAACATGAGTAAGATTTTTCTCACATGAATATTGATTTTCTCAAAGGAATACATAGACAAATCAAGCATCATAAAGACTGATGAGCTTTTCTCATGGGAACACAGACTTTTAACTCAGTTATTATGGAGTACTAAATTTTTTACTCTCATTGTCATCTTTCAATTTACAGGAGAATTATAGAAGTCAATATAGAGTGACTTCCTAATATCATTAACAAACCATTTCCTTTCTGAATTTCAACTAAAAGAGAGTGAGCTAAAAAGTTCTCAAAAGATATTAATTTAATACGGAGTAACAAATTACTCCAACACTCGATAAAACTGAAATTGTAACAGTGAAACACTTTCCGTATTCTATATTTTAATAACTGAAGTAAAATGTTCAAACTATTAGAATTGGCATGTGAGCGACATTAAGCTAACAACAAAAATAACAGTCTTTTAAAATAAACACACAAAACACAATTGTGCAAAAATCTCAGTATAACTTAAGAGTCTTAGACTAATGCAGTCCCACACTAATCATAGGCGAGGACCGTTCAAATCTTAGTCAGATCAGAGGCTTGAAAGCTTAGCCCCAGCAATTTCAGATTCAAATTTAGACTCATCAAACTAAATCACATATATAAATATATATTTTTATACGAGTTTACTCTATAGAAATTCGATATCTTTATAGGGTCATAATTACACGTCTATATACACCTATAATGCACCACCACACAGCTTTTACACATGGTAACCAAAATTATTTCGTGACATTGAATAATCAAAATCATAATGAGAATGTAGAGAAGGGTGTCAAGGAATTACCAAACAGATAGGGACGGCTTGCTTGAGCGGCTTTCAAGTTCCAACCAAGGGTGGACGTATATAGTTGGACTTGAAGCCTTCATTGATTGTGGAGTAAGTCAATAAAATACGATGTGCAAAATTGAAATTAAGAACGATAACCATAAGTGAGGTGCGACTTTGCGTGTAAATATCCGGGCCATCCCAAATCACAAATCTACCTTTGCCTGAAATTCAATAGTATAACTGTGTTAAACCTCTGTGGAAAAAATCATTATATTAAGTAGGATTTTTGAAGTGGTATATACTCAGCGCACAGGTCGTCAGTTTTGAAGTGAATGTCTAACCAAAGTCAGTGAGCTCTCCATTTGAAATACTACTAGCAATACATTAGACTTGAACTATACATTGTAAGTACCTTTGTCTTTGTAATAGGTACACCAAGGTTCCGATGGGTGCCAGAGCATTCAATTCACATCAAAATGCCAAATTTTAGAGATGCCCAATCCGGTTCAGGAGCACTGCATTCTGCACACTGATCATACCTGAGATAAGTGATACTGTGTGTTAAACCTCTGTGAAAAAATAAATCAAAATACAGAATAGGTGATATGTACCAAAAAAATATGCTAATCAAGAATATGCTGAATAAGTTGAAATTGTACATTAAAAAATAGATTGGCATATGGTCGTAAAAGGGAGAAAAAGAGGGTTGTAAGACCCGTGAAAAGCCTAGACGACCTCATGAACACGCCACTACCTTTTATCTCCTTCACCGATAATATAATATCCAGTAAAATCATTTCATAATGCCAACAATATAACATGAAAGATGTTATATTGTTTCTCAAATGTCGGTTTTGTTTCTGCACTCATCTCCTCTAATGCTTTCTTTCGAGCTTCCCTCGCCTGCAAAGATAGGAAACCTTACTATACTTCAGAAAAACAAATTATCATGTCAGGAAATCATACTAATATAAATTAGTTGTATGACACAAAAACTCAAGTAGGGCAATTTATATCTTACACACATGAAGACACCTAAATTAGTTGATGGATAGTAATTTAATGGTGTAGCAAATGCCAAGGGAAAGAAGATGAAAAGGTGGATGGAAGATGCAGGAATAAAACAATGCACGGTAGTTTGTTTAATAGCAAAGGGGTTGGCATAAAGCTATCTTTACTGCTAATTTGGAAAAGAATGATTGCTCCGATGTATACAATCAGCTAGTCTTGCTATAGACGGATAGTGTCCGCCTATGATGAGAATGTGTGGTATACAATTTGGAAGATACTAACAGGAAGACGCCTAATTTCTGGATTCAAAAGTTCGTAAAAGGAGAGCACTTTCTTAAGCAAAATTTATAGCACAATATCATTGAACTGATAGCACGCAAAATAATGTAGTCGCGATATCATTGAACTGATAATTCCGAAGAAATACTTTCTTAAGCAAAATTTATAGCACACAAAATAATGTAGTCGCAGTTTATATGACAGTCGAAGTATGAAGTATTACCAATCACCATTTGGCATTTACCAAACAATCAAATAACAACAAAGTTTAAAAAAATCTTGAAAAATACTGAAATGAACTTTGCAGTAGACCAATACGAAGAAATTAATTAATTAATTATGTATTGAAGATAATCAAACAATAATTAGCAAACAAATTGGAGGGAGTAAAAAAAATTAGGAAACAATAATTACTAAACAAATTCAATCTGTAATAGTTAAATCCTCAAACTGTAATGGAAATTACACAGTATAGATTTACCTAACTGAAGAAAACCGCCTTAAAGCATCGAGTCGCAGATTCGCTGCCACAGAGAGTTGATTCACAGATTCATTGAGTGACGAAGCCAATTAGCCGCTTCTCAAGATCTAACAACAATCAACACAAACAAATACCACCGCTCCTCCCGTCCCTCCACTACACGCCGCTGGTCGGACCTGCAGGGTATCCGCCACACATTCCCATGCCACCAACGGACCACCCCCTCCGCCACCACCTTCAACCTCAGACGCTCCTCTAGCTGCCCAAATCCTCGCCACCTTGCACTGCCAACAACCACCCTTCTCCCTCGCAACTAAGAATTTATTGATGATTCTGACCAAAAACTCCATTACAAATCTGAAAAGCATCATCACAATCTCAAACTCAATGTTTCTTTCTTTTTTAAAAAAAAATTATTTTAATTTTTTCATTTTTTTGAGGTAATTTAAAGTTATTAGTTGCTTTTATTTGTGTTCTTATTTGAATCGATCAGTGTTATGAATGATGCTATGATAGGTTTTTTGGGTTCTTCTTTAATGTTGTTCTTGGAAATGATTTATTCATTTCTTTGCAAGTTTCTGTATTTCCGCAGGTTGGGTACAATAATTGTTTGAATTACTCTTGGTGGTATTCATGGAATCATGGATTGTTTTTGGGAAAGAAATTGATTAGTTGAGATAATGATGGTGAGATGGTGGGTGGAAGACGGAAGTTTGAGAGTTTTTTTTTTTTTTTTTGAATTGTAAAGCATGCTTTTCTGGAAAATTGTTTATTGTCATTCTCAAGTAGGATAGAGAATGACAAAGGGTACGTTAAATCAGATTTAATTGGTTTTTTTTTTGTGCTGATGTGGCCATATTGCAAAACCGTGATTGGCTCAAACAAAACTGATTTTGTGAGGTTGAATGTAAGGGCTGCATTACCTTAATTCTCAGAGGAGATTGCGCCACGTCAGCGGTTTTACAAGATTCTTTTATATATATATAATGATGAGTTTTTCCACAAACTACTTCTTGAAAAAGTTGTGATTGTTTGGCCTAACTTTTGTAAAAATAGTTTTTCCAAATTTGATGTGTTTGGCCTAATTACTTTTACTCGACTTTTTTGATTTTTTTTTGTTTACTATATAATTTGGGTTTGCATCACACTTATCAAACTTTTTACCATTAAGCGCATTTTTCTAATAAAAATTATGTAATGTCATAGTTAGAACCGTAATTTTATACTGTATAATACTCATAATCATGATATTTATAGCAGATGTTATCTCCTTGATTAGAAAGTTGCAATATCAACTTATTATGTTGCAAGATGATGAAACTCACCTACAAATATAATCAATTATTCAAACAATAAATAAAAGCATTAAGCATTTATACTGGTGGGTACTTGAAATAAAAAATAATTACTACGTTAGCCAAAGAAAAAATAATTATAAAATAAGACCGTCTTATAACTCTTATACTATGAGATATTATTTTTATAAGACAAACATTCAATTTTTACATATAAAGGATCGTCACGCACTGACAGACGGTCTTATACATTATTGAAAGGATTCTCTCATACTCTTTTCATCTCAAACCGTAAATTATGTTTCCTTTCTATATAATTAATATTGAGCTTATATTAAAAAAATACCATAAGACAAATCATAAGCAATATACTGAGTACATAGCAATAATCAATGCCCACATGACTTAAAGAACTTACAATTAGAAGCAGCCGATTAACAAAAAATAGGTAATAATAGAGTGAAAAATATTATAATTATAGAGTACAAACAATAAAAACCAAAACAATTGCCC
Source organism: Silene latifolia (assembly GCF_048544455.1). Taxonomy (NCBI): domain Eukaryota; kingdom Viridiplantae; phylum Streptophyta; class Magnoliopsida; order Caryophyllales; family Caryophyllaceae; genus Silene; species Silene latifolia. The sequence goes on along the minus strand of NC_133538.1, from coordinate 437,161,826 downwards.
CATCTAGTAGAGATTGTGAGACGTAGAAGTAGAAGTAGGGAGTTGATGCTTCTGCTTTTAGTGGCTTTTTTTTAAGTTTTAACTTTTCAAAAGTAGTTTTACACCCATCTAATTTATAGTGTTTGGCCTAGTTTCTATTTTTTTAGTTGTAAAAGCACTTGTAACTCTTGACCAAACAGCATCTTAATCAAAGCGGTGCCTAAGTCATAAATATTAGGTTTCGTTATAACTAAAATTATGAATGTAAGCAAATGAAATAAAAATGTAAACTAAAGCAATAACAACAGAAAACGGTTTGCGATCAAGTAGAGGAAGGAACTAGGGTGCTTGGGTTCATATAGGATGATCAAGAGATCTATGATGTCAAGTCTCAAGCAATTTAGGGTTCTAATCGAACAATAGGTCGAGTCTCTCGGTCTAACGACCCTACCTAGGCTAACTTTGGTTAGCTCTCACATGCACCCGTTCAACCCACCGACATAGTGCAAGTTCTAATACATCCTAAGTCTCTCGATGTTATAGGATTGAATACACAATGAAAAAACCATGTAAACATTCATCTACATAATTCATCAAACATGTAATGTGCATTAGTTGAAATTAGAACCATTAATCAATTATTAGTTTTAACAATTATAGATTAGTCCTTTAATCTACCCCATAATCCCCCATTAACCGTAATTAAGACACTACTCACTAATCACCATCATGAACATGGTAACAACAACAACAACACAACAATCACATAATATAAACTAGTCATGATGATTATGACAAGTAATTAACAAATTTAATAAAAAGATTAAAAAAGAAGTAAAGAGAGATTAAGAACTATACAAACTAATTAAGCAATAGATGAGAATAGATGAAGAACAAATAGAAGAAACTCTTGAATAGATGAAGATTTGTCACTAATATTCAATAAAACCCTAAGAAATCTTCAAGAACAAACTATATTAAAAACTAATTAAGAAGTAATTAAGGAAATATTATACTAATTATTGAAAGATTAGAGTAATTAATCTAGGCTTAGAAATGAGGTTTGATAATATAAGATGAGATCCCTTATGTGATTACAAGACGACCTATTAATATTATTACAAGATTAAGTTAAGCGAGGATTAGAAAAAAAAGGAAGTCAACGGAGCTCATGTAGGCACATGCCAATCAGTGCAGATTGGAGCATTCCTGATAATTCAGCCGTGCAGATTGAGCTAGCTCGGGCGAGGTGGCCTGTAAAGCCTGCCTCTTGATAATTTCTACCCTCCAACTCGAGAGGGCTCACCTTAGCTTGCCCTACCTAGTAGGTGTAGATACCCGGTATCTGTGGAATCCTAAACAAACACCCGATGATTATCGGACTACAACATATTTCGGAAATCGCTACGTTTGATCGACGGTTTGTATAACTACGTGTCAGAAAGCTTAGAAAACGGTTTTGAAAATAAAAAAAACTTGTTAAAACATTTCAAAAATACCTGGAGTGTTTTATGCATGACGACGGGGTCACAATGACACTAATTAAAGTTAAAATCGACACCGGACCAAAAACTGACTCAAAATTCAAATCCCGACTCAACATAAAATCAAACCCGAGTCAAACCCAAAGCACCCACCCTAAATAACACCCAAACACAAGCTTGCACGGCTAAGCAAACACAATCAACCACAAAACACATCCGAACAAAACCTAGAATAGAACAAAACACAAATTCCAAATTTTCGAAAAGGACAGGACAACCCATTGTATCTCCAATGTACCCGCGCCTCAATGGGTGGCCAGCATGGCCACGTCGCCGAAAATGCACAACACCACACATTCCTCTATAAATCCCCCTCAAGCACCACCATTTACAACCACTCGAGAGTCCGCCCCTTCTTTCTCCCTTAAAATTCTAGACCTCGACTTTTAAAGTAAAAAACCGGCACGTGTTTTCGACCTACCGATTGGAAACACGAGCCTTACACATTGTTTGGTACCGTCATCGTGCATTAAAAACACTTGGATTACCACTTCGACCAACTACACCCACACTAAAGCAAAACAACACTTCATATTTACAAAACGGTTTTTCAAATCGAGCTTTCCGACTCACAAGTTTTAAACTTTGTCGATTTCTCGTCAACTAACCGAGCATGTAAGTATGATGGTATAATTAATCCTCTTATTTCATTTTCTTTTACTATTTTCTTGATTTTAACATCATAAAACATGCATAATGCGATTCAAAACTTGGAAACATCGAGCCAAAACCGAGTTTTGGCTTAAGACAGAGGCTGGTTGCCTCGCCTAGGGGCTCGCGCCTCATATGGTTTCTCAAGTCAGAACTCAACGTGTTTGAGTTCATCATTCCTTATGTTTTATTTCACTTTTCCTTTCTTTTTTTTTAAAACGGTTTTTACCATTTCAAATCAATTTTATGATAAGTTTTTTTTTGACCATTACCGAAATCATCTTTGGTTATCCATACCATGACGGTTTTATCCCGTGTAACGATGATATTGTTGGTTAATCAAAAATTTAGGAGATTTGAACATTTTCATCTCCTATTTATTTTATTTTTCATTTATTCATATTTGCAAGCATTTTGGTTATATTCATAATCATCCTTGGTTCCATATACCAAGTCGGTCTAATCCCGAGTACGATGATAAATATCGATGAATTACAAAGCAATGAACTTAATATAATTAGTTTATATCAAACTCTTTTAATTTTATTTCATCTTATTTTTCCCTTTATCTAGACCATATTGCATGTCACTCTTGGCTAACACATGTGTCATGTCGATTTAACTCGAGTACGGTGATGAAACGGTTGAGCAAATATATTTACATTTTTATTTATAAAACTATTCCTATTAAGCTCGCAAATTCAAACCCGATAACGGATATCATCAACATAATGATGAGTATTCCGTGTCCTATTCCACACTTTAACACAAACGCGGTCTTAACGGCCTTTTCAACAAAATCGGTTTTTAACACCTGAAGAGATAAGAACGATTAATACCTAAGAGAGGGAGGGGGTGAATTAGGTGTACCTTTTAAAATTTTTATCCTTAACTTAGTTAATTAATTACTTTAAGCTAAGAATATTGAAGTACAAGACTTGAGAAACTTAATTAAATGTAAGTTCACAAGAAGGTACGGCAGTTCTATATCACAGTATAGGTGACGGTGATACAGAACTTGATTAAGTACATGCGAGAAATAGCAAAGTGGAAGAACGTAAAAGTAAATGAACAAACAAACGACATTTTAAAAATTGGTTCAGCCTCTACTCCGAGGCCTACGTCCAACCGTTATTTTATTGCTTGTTTAGTAATTTACTCAAACTTACTAAACCCCTTACAATGAAAATAACTCGCCAACCTACTCCGGTTGCACTCAAACTTAAAGCTACTCCGCTTCAAGAGTTTATGGGTTCTATCTCAAGGTGTTACAGAATCTTGAATCTCAAGAGTTCACTAAATGAACATGGAGATCACAATGAAGATCTAACACGAGAATCATGGAACAAACTCATTATGTCACAGTACAGCGAACTGATACTTGGAGGTTTTTGACTTTTTCAAAACAATTTTGAAGACTTAAAATCAGAAAAACGTTTTGCAAACACTTGAAGAACAAAGCTTTAAATGCACAAATGATATGCAATGTTTTTACAATAAATGCTTTGGAAGTCTTAAGAAATAAATGTGACTAAGACACTCTATTTATAGTGGATTTAGTCTTAGGTAAGTATAACTTAGAAAGATTAAATCCAATATTAAAATGATAGTTTTGAGTGATGGTAAGTGTTAGACTATAGGCTTGGGGCTTAAGAAATCAGAAAACTTAAGCTACAACACTCAACATGTGACAATTTACCAAAATGGCAAAAAGCTTTTCTTACTTTAGAAGTTTGATAAGTCTTCTTTGCCATTTTAGTAAAAGGTGTTTGCACAATTATAGAGGTTTAGTCAAGTGGGTTTGTGACTCCAAAATTTCAGATTATTTTCAAGCTTTTGAAAATTCAAATGTTTAAGGTTTAAAGTTTGCAAAGTTTTGACATTTAAAAACATTTGGTCGAAATTCCTCCTCCGTATGATAGTACCAGAAACCACAGTACAGCGTACTGTTGCATGGTTTTGCCATTACTTGACTTAAATGAGAATGTTACACTTACTCTTACACTTTTCGACTAAGGCTTGGAAATTATCATTGTCTTGACTTCCTTGATTAGCTTGATCATCTTGAATCATTGTTGAAAGTCCATTTGATTGCTTCAATCACTAATCATTTCAACTAAGAGCAAACAATCAAATAACAAAGGGACTTGGCATCATCAACCCAATGTGTTCTAACAAATTCTCCCTTTGATGATGACAAGTCCAAACATGTGTGATATTCCCCCTTAGCCCATGGTTAGTCGGTCTTTGGTCATTTCAACATAAACATGATTTATAAACATGATCAAGGTAGTCGAAAGGTGCAATATGCTTGGCCAAAGTAAAACATCTAATCATGGTAGCTAAGACATAATTAAGGTGGACGTTAGCCTAAGAGTTAGAAGATCACACATAGCATAATTAAACTACTTCCCCCTCTTGACATCGTCAAAGGAGGATAAAACATGTTCAAGGATAGCGAAAATAGTTCAAAACACACGCAAATAGTTCAAGCAAGATAAGAAAAACAAGCATCCAAAAGTGCACAAGTGTTTAAGAACAACAAAGAGCCGAGGTTCAATAAGAGATAAACGGGTTAGAAAGGCATGAGCTTAGCAGGCATTCGGCTTGTTAGCTTGAAGACGTTCAAGTAGATCTTCATTCATAGTGTGAAGATCACCCACCTCATCCCGTAACTTGCCATGTTCTTTGACCAACCGATTGACAATTCCAAGAAGTTCATCCAAATTTGCTAGCACCACACCCAATTCAACAGTAGAACCCGCTGTAGAACCCGACTGATTTTTCCTTTCCAATTTCCCATCCTTAATCTCCAAGTTCATCCGAGAAAGAAGACCCGGTGTCTTTCATCACTCAATTTTTCAATTGCGGGGCTTCCCTTCAACACTAACCCTTCCTTCATAAAGATAATAGAGAGCCACATACCATATGGGACTACGACATTTTTGTCAAAGTTGCCACTGTGAAACTCAGTGGACATCTCAAGAATTCGGTGAAATATAAGGCGAGGAAGGTTTATGGGTTTGTGTTTGACAATGTGATGAATAAGGAGCATATCAAGGAGAGAGCATCTCCCACGACTATTGTTGCTAGGGACAAGGTTACGAAAAACAAGGTTAAAGATGAACCTAATGGGTGCGGTAAGTTCGAGGGCATAGATGTTGGTTGGGCCATTGTCATCATGAGGTCGAAGAACCTTCATGACTTGGGTAGAGGTGACCTCGTCAACTTCACCACAATCACGTTTGGGGAGGAGGTAAGCCCGACATCACAAATTTCCAGATGGGCAGCAAGTTGGGCGATTGTAAGGACAAAGGGTTTCTGATTTATGTAGGCAGAGAGAGTTCCAGATGCAACATCTACCTTGACTGTTGCATAGAATTGGATGATTTCAGACAAGTACATGGGACTATACTTATCCAACAGATTCACCCAACCCTGTGCATACATAGCTTCTTTGAAATATTTGAAAGCAAGAGAGGTGTCATACCAAGATTTCTTATAACGCCTTCCACTGTGGAAGCAACAGATAAGCATACCGTGGCATATCTTGAAAATATCATCCGGAAGATCGAGAGAACTAAGATGGTTGAGGACGTCATTCTTGAATGATTCGCCATAAGGAGCAATGACAAGGTCCATGCATGTGTTGAGTGGAACCTTCTCCTCAATAATCTCATTCTCATCTATACTTGGCAAATCCTGATGATAACGAGGCCGTTTGGGGGCTTTGGTCTTTGAACCGGATCCCCTTTTCCTTTTAGTAACTTTGGGTTTTGGAGGGGATGCCTCTGGTGTCACATCATCATCATCATCATCGAAGATCTCAAGCATCTTACGCCTGGACCGGGTTCTTGATGCCGGTTTCGAAAATAATGGGTCAAGCCCATCATCAAACATCTCTTTGGCATCACCATGATCATCAATATCAACTACCTCTTCAACATGCGCCGTCTTCGTTGAATCAGTTTTTGGATCTTCATCAATTTTTTCAGCATTGGGACCGATTTTTCTTTCAACAGTGGAAGCCACAGTTGCATCAATTTTACTCATCTCATCCTTCTCTAAACTTTCACTCACCAAATCTTTTGAAAGCACATCATCATCATTCTTTTCAACTGCATCATTTTTATCATCACTCTTCTCTTTCTTTTCCTCTTCTTTTGAATCCCCTTCATTCTCTTTTGATTTTTCCTCACTTTCTTTTGATTTTTCGTTGTCTCCCTCTGATTTTTCCTCACTTTCTTTTGATTTCTCTTTGTCTCCCTCTGATTTTTCCTCACTTTCTTTTGATTTTTCGTTGTCTCCCTCTGATTTTTCCTTGCTTTCTTTACCCTCTTTTGATTTCTCACCTTCAAGTTTCCCCTCTTTCATCTCACTTGGTTGATCTCCTTTTTCATTTGTTTCGGCAACATCACTTAGTTTTCGAATGTCTTCATCCTTTTTGGTTCCCTTAGAACCGGAGTCCTCTTCATCGGTGTCAAAGTCCACTTCAGCATCTAACTGGAGAGAGATAGGAGGATTCCTACTTCTACCTCCTCTGCCACGACCACCGCCCCTTTTGGCGGTTGTCTTCTTTCGTGCAACGGTTGGCTTGGCAGTGGTAGGGATGATCTCATTTGTTTTGGCAGCGGTTTTGGGAGCCATTTTCTTTTTGGCAATATATTTTGGGTTAAATGTATCTCTGAGTTAAAGAACCTCTTTTGAGAACCTTTGTTTTGGAGGAATTTTAAGAGAGTGGAAAGGGAAAGGGTGTTGACGGTTTGGGAATCCGAAAAAGGTGAGGGTTGGTTTTTGTTTAGTGGGTAATAGGGAGTTTTAGTGTGGAAACATGGAATTAAATGAGGGGTTGGTGTAGTTAATCAAGGTGAGTGGACGGTTGAGTGTTGAGAGAGGGAGGCTAGGGTGTAGACTTTAAGTATGATGGGACATAAAGTGGTTTTTGGAGGCTCAATGTAAAGATTAGCTCAAGTGCACACAGACATTTGTTGATTTTATTTTGTTCGACATTTGCATGTATTCAACCATATTAGCTAAAATTTAATTACATGTAAATCCTTCCTCTAATCAATCATTGGAAAAATTAACTTAATTTAGCGATATGTCACCTAATAAACCAATTTCCGACCGAAGTCTTTCGAATTGTTCTCTTTCTAACGGTTTTGTAAAAATGTCCGCAATTTGATTTTCCGTTTTACAAAAGCTTAGACATATATTACCTTTCTCAACTTGATCACGTAGAAAATGATGTCGTATGTCGATGTGTTTAGTTCGTGAGTGTTGTATAGGATTCTTTGATATATTAATTGCACTAGTGTTGTCACAAAATATAGGGGTAGTCTCGAAAGTAAGGCCATAATCATGCAATTGTTGACGTACCCAAAGAATTTGTGCACAACATAGAGCGGCACTCACATATTCACTTTCGGCCGTGGACAATGCAACGGTGTTTTGCTTCTTAGAAGCCCATGAGATGAGACACGGTCCTAGGAATGTCGCAATGCCCAAAGTGCTTTTCCTATCCAATGTATCACCGGCATAGTCCGCATCCGAAAAACCTACAAGATCAAGTTCGTAGTGAGTTGGGTACCAAAGATATAGCCCTTGTGTTCCAATCAAATACCTAAAAATCCGTTTGACGGCTTTGAAATGTGATTCTTTAGGATTTGCTTGGAAACGGGCACAAGCACACACACTAAATTGTATGTCGGGTCGACTAGTGCTTAGGTAAAGTAAGGAACCGATCATACCTCGATATACCTTTTCACTAATGCTCTTACCATTTCCGTCCTTGTCGAGCTTGACTTTAGACACCATTGGCGTAGGCATAGAATTAGAGTTAGTCAACCCAAACTTACTTAGCATTTCTTTTAAGTACTTTTGTTGGTGAATCATCGTTCTATTTTCACATTGTTTGATTTGAAGACCAAGAAAGAATCCAAGTTCTCCCATCATACTCATTTCAAATTCCGAAATCATTAAATCATAAAAGTACTTATAAAGAACATTGTTAGTTGCTCCAAAAATAATGTCATCGACATATACTTGCACAAGCAACAGTTCATCTCCTTGTGACTTGATAAACAAAGTTTTATCCACGGACCCACGTATGAAACCATTTTCCAATAGAAACTTTGAAAGCCTATCATACCAAGCCCTAGGAGCCTGTTTTAAACCATAGAGTGCTTTATCAAGTTTAAAAACGTGGTTGGGAAACTCGTTGTTTATAAAGCCCGGAGGTTGTTCAACAAACACTTCTTCATCAAGGTATCCGTTTAAAAATGCGGTTTTGACATCCATTTGAAAAAGCTTTATACCTTGAAAAGACGCAAAAGCTACAAGCATTCGTATGGCTTCAAGCCTAGCTACCGGTGCAAAGGTTTCATCGTAATCAATTCCTTCTTGTTGGTTAAAACCTTGCACCACTAGTCTAGCTTTATTCCTTACGATTTCTCCAACATCATCTAGCTTGTTGCGAAAGACCCACCGTGTACCAATTACAGTACGTTGGGAAGGTCTAGGGACAAGATGCCATACCTTTTTCCTTTCGAATTGCTCCAATTCCTCTTGCATTGAAATCATCCAGCATTCAACAGTCAAGGCTATTGTGACATGGTCTAGTTCAATTTTTGAGATGAAAGCATTGTGTGCACAGAAATTTTGAAGCGATGATCTGGTTTTTATTCCAGAGGTTAAGTCACTGGTTAGATTTGATAGAGGATGTGAGCTTTGGTGTTTCCAATTTTTGGGAATAAGTGGGTTAGAGGATTCGGTTTGTTCGTCTGCAACAGTAGAGGGGACTATTACATGAGGATTGTTTGAAGGAGGTGATTGTGGTTCATTTATGTTTAGATTGGGCTGTTCTTCACCATCCTTGTTCCCCCTGGATGAGGTAGCATCATCTTGTGTAGGAGGACGATTAGTTCCCCCTGAATTTTGGACATCCTCCTCATGCAACAGTGGCTCCAACTGTTGCTCAACCTCTTCTACCACTTGATCCACTTGATCCATATCATGGTGTGTCATACCAATCTCAAAATCGTCATCATATTCATCATCCTCATCATCAACCTGTGTATTTGAAACAAAAAGACTAGATTCGTCAAATATTACATGAACGCTTTCTTCCATTTTCATAGTCCTTTTGTTATAAACCTTATAGGCTTTACTATGATCGGAATAACCAACAAAAACACCTTCATCACTACGAGCATCAAATTTGCCAAGGTTGTCTTTTCCATTATTGTGCACAAAGCATTTACTACCAAAGAATTTTAAATGTGAAAGATTAGGTTTTCTTCCTCGTAGTAGTTCATAGGGAGTTTTCTCAATGATTTTTCTAATCATGACACGGTTGTAAATATAACAAGATGTGTTTACGGCTTCGGCCCTAAAATTCTTAGGGACTTTAGAGCTAATGAGCATGGTTCTAGCCATATTTTCAAGAGTTCGATTCATTCGTTCCACAACCCCATTTTGTTGTGGGGTTCTTGTGGCCGAGAAGTTATGACTAACACCATTCTCATTACAATAAGACTCAAATGACGAGTTCTCAAACTCGGTTCCATGGTCGAATCTCAATGTGACAAGTTTATAACCAAATTTGTTTTGAACCTTTTTTTTACCCAAATTAAGAACTCATCAAATGTTTGATCCTTAGAACTTAAGAAGAGAAGCCAAACAAATCTTGTGAAGTCATCTACAATGACAAAAATAAAACGACTTCCACCTCTACTCACAACTCGCATGGGACCACATAAATCAATATGAATGAGTTCAAGAGGTAAGGAAGTGCTAACAACCTTTTTGGATTTAAAAGAGCATTTAACTTGTTTTCCTTTAACATAATCATCGCAAAGTGATTTAAATTCAAACTTAATGCTAGGAATGCCGTCAACTAGATCAAGTCTCTTGAGGGTGTTAAGTGTCTTAGCATTTACATGACCAAGTCGTTTGTGCCAAAGCCAAGGGTCGTTCTTTTGAACACTCATGCATGATAGTGATTGACCCGACAATGAATATAAGTTGGTCATGTAGACATCTTTGACACGTTTATCTTCAAGTATGAGTTCTCTAGTTTTTCCATTGATGATTCTACATTCACTAGCAAGAAATTCAACAATATTACCTCGATCACATAGTTGTGAAATGCTCAAGAGATTGTGTTTCAAACCTTTGACAAGCAACACTTTGTCCACGCATAATGACTTTGACTTACCAACTTTTCCAATAGCAATGATTTCACCTTTCTTGTTGTCGCCAAAAGTCACCATGCCACCGTCGTAGGCTTCTAGCGAGAGGAATTGGTTTTCATCTCCCGTCATTTGACGAGAGCATCCACTGTCTAAGTACCAATTGCTGTTGCCCCTCACTAATGCCTATAAGAAATCAAACATTTAGTTTAGGAACCCAAACGATTTTGGGCTCCTTCTTGACAACGACCTTTTTGACTTCCTCTTTCTTAATCCACACTTGTTTAGCATTTTTAGTGTTTCTTTCTAAGTCACAGACTCTTTTTTCACAACCATTAAACTCATGACCTGTTTTGCCACAATAGTTACAAATGATGTACTCGGGAAGACCAAAGATACTTTCTTCTTCGAAAGTCGGGTTTGACTTGGATCCTGGTTTGAGTGCAACAAAGTGTGTGCTCTTGTTGCTTTTGAAACCAAGTCCAGCTTTCTTTGCAAATTTTTCATATTCTTGTGATTGTTTCAAGAGAAACTCCAAAACATTCTGACTTCCTTCCCATTTTAAGTAGAACATCTTAGCCTCATCTAGCTCTTTAGTCAATGTTTCGATTTTAGCAAGATGATTAAGATTTAATTTACCTAAATTGTCGAAAGCTTGTTTTGCAAGTCTTGCTTCATCACTAAGTAACATCCCAATTTGTTCCAATTGTTTATAATCCCTTTGACACAATTTGAGGTCAACTAGAAGAGTGTCACATTCCTTAGTCAAAGAAGACACTAATTTCGTGAGAGTATCTATTTCTTTTCTTGACTCAGATGCTACAGCAGAGACCTCTGTGGCATGAGTCTGTTCAGCCCTTTTTAACATCTCAATTTGAGCAAGAAGGTCATCATTTGATTTTTGAGCTTGTTCTAAGGCACTTTCGACATGACTAGACTCATCATTTAACATTTCAGCAATCTTAACATGATCATTCTTTTCGTTGTTACGAGTTGCTAAGTCAATCAAAAGTTGGTCACGTTCATGAGTTAGTGACGACACATTTCCTTTGTTAGAACTGGATGCAACAGTGCAGGGATCTGTTGCATCAGTTTCATCGACTTTGTTGGCTAAAAACAAATTTTGTATTCGAAGCTTTTTGATTTCTTTCTCAAGACTCAATATGGAACTAGGTTGATCATTCTCATTTAAACTTTCTTTTAGGACGACATTTTCCTCAGCTATGTCCCCAATTTCGATTTGCATAGCTTCCAACTTATTAGTTTGGACACGACATTTATCAATAAATTGATCTAGGAGGAGACAAACTTTGTCTTTAGAGAAAGATCGAACCTTTTTCTTGAGCTTAATTACCTCATGGTCTGAATCAGAGTCTGAGTCCGCGGAGTGAGCCATAAGACACTTGATGTCTTCTTTCTTTGATGATTGGAAACACTTTTTGAGGAACTAGACGAGATGCTAAGTTTGGCGTCTAATTAATTCATCCTCAAGGACATCGTCCTCTTCAGAATCAGACATTCCCCAAATAGCAGTCATTACTTTGTTTTTGTAATCATGTTTTGCAAAGTCACGTTTTTCCTTAGATTTAATATCGTTCCACTTTGGGCATTCTTTGATTTGGTGACCTTTGTCACCACATTTAAAGCAACCAACAGTGGAGTTAGATCTTCTCTTAGGAAAACGGCGTTTACTAGAGTTGTTGCTATACCTTTGAGAGTTTCGACCATTTATCATGCCAACAATGTTTTTAGTGAACATTGCAAACTCATCATCTTCATCCTCCTCATCACTTGAGAGAGCATTAAGAGCAAGTCCTTTACCTTTAGAGCTTTCACTAGAACGCTTCATGAGAGTTAACTCATGAGCCATAAGTGAGCCCATAAGTTCAACAAGGGTGAGCAAATAAAGGTCCTTAGCTTCCTCAATAGCCGTAACCTTCGGTTGCTACTTTTCAGTTAGGCTACGAAGGATTTTACGAACTAAATCCTCGGATTGAAAACTCCTACCTAAACTCTTAAGGTCATTGACAATACTAGAATACCGTGAAGACAAACTATTAATTGAATCATCTCGTTCCATATTGAACATCTCATATTGTTGCATGAGAAGATCAATACGGTATTTCTTGACTTGTGACGTTCCCTCATAAGCAAGGCTTAGGGTGTCCCAAATCTCTTTGGCCGAAGCACATCCAGATATACGATTAATCTCTTGGTCACCGATCCCATATTGAAGAATGGACATGGCCTTAAAGTTTTTCTCGATTTTCTTATAGTCGGCCTCAACATACTTATCCTCACTTTTCAAGGTACTAGTACCATCAGCATTAGTCACTTCGATTTTGAGGGGACCCTTTTGAATGATTAACCAACATTCATAGTCCGCACTTTTGACATAGAGCTCCATGCGATGTTTCCACCAAGCATAGTTTTCTCCCTTGAAAATGGGATACTTAGTGTGTTTTGAATCGTCCATAACTATAGGATCAACTCTTTGGATTTAACCAATATCAAGAGCACGAGGCTCTGATACCAATTGAAGAGTTAAGAACGATTAACACCTAAGAGGGGGAGGGGGTGAATTAGGTGTACCTTTTAAAAAATTTATCCTTAACTTAGTTAATTAATTACTTTAAGCTAAGAATATTGAAGTACAAGACTTGAGAAACTTAATTGAATGTAAGTTCACAAGAAGGTACAGCAGTTCTATGTCACAGTATAGGTGACTGTGACACAGAACTTGATTAAGTACATGCGAGAAATAGCAAAGTGGAAGAACGTAAAAGTAAATGAACAAACAAACGACATTTTAAAAATTGGTTCAGCCTCTACTCCGAGGCCTACGTCCAACCATTATTTTATTGCTTATTTAGAAATTTACTCAAACTTACTAAACCCCTTACAATGAAAATAACTCGTCAACCTACTCCGGTTGCACTCAAACTTAAAGCTACTCTGCTTCAAGAGTTTATTGGTTCTATCTCAAGGTGTTACAGAATCTTGAATCTCAAGAGTTCACTAAATGAACATGGAGATCACAATGAAGATCTAACACGAGAATCATGGAACAAACTCATTATGTCACAGTACAGCGAACTGATACTTGGAGGTTTTACAGCTTTTTCGAAAACAATTTTGAAGACTTAAAATCAGAAAAACGTTTTGCAAATACTTGAAGAACAAAGCTTTAAATGCACAAATGATTTGCAAGGTTTTTACAATAAATGCTTTGGAAGTCTTAAGAAATAAATGTGACTAAGACACTCTATTTATAGTGGATTTAGTCTTAGGTAAGTACAACTTAGAAAGATTAAATCCAATATTAAAATGATAGTTTTGAGTGATGGTAAGTGTTAGACTATAGGCTTGGGGCTTAAGAAATCAGAAAACTTAAGCTACAACACTCAACATGTGACAATTTACCAAAATGGCAAAAAGCTTTTCTTACTTTAGAAGTTTGACAAGTCTTCTTTGCCATTTTAGTAAAAGGTGTTTGCACAATTATAGAGGTTTAGTCAAGTGGGTTTGTGACTCCAAAATTTCAGATTATTTTCAAGCTTTTGAAAATTCAAATGATTAAGGTTTAAAGTTTGCAAAGTTTTGACACTTAAAAACATTTGGTCGAAATTCCTCCTCCGTATGATAGTACCAGAAACCACAGTACAGCGTACTGTTGCATGGTTTTGCCATTACTTGACTTAAATGAGAATGTTACACTTACTCTTACACTTTTCGACTAAGGCTTGGAAAGTATCATTGTCTTGACTTCCTTGATTAGCTTGATCATCTTGAATCATTGTTGAAAGTCCATTTGATTGCTTCAATCACTAATCATTTCAACTAAGAGCAAACAATCAAATAACAAAGGGACTTGGCATCATCAACCCAATGTGTTCTAACAACACCTTTTTTTTAAAAATACGGTTTAAACAACCTTTTGCAAGACAAAGAAGGCTCATTTAGGCTGTCGTCTGACCAGCGCTCCAATGCCCTCAAGCACTTCATCTTCTACAAAACCAGGGGAGCCCCCTTGCATTGCCAATAAGCTCGCGCCTTAAGGGCTACCTGGCACTACTCCTATTTCGTTTCCAGCACTTGTCTAGGATGATATTGATTTCGGTTAACCCGAATACACGACGGATCAAATTGACGTGTTTATATGTCACATTTTGAACACACCTTTTTAGAAAAATGGATTGTGTTAAGCGCCATAAACCTAACTTGGTAAATGGAAGTTTAATTTCCGTCTTCACATGCAAATCAACGTTTAAATCCAACTTCAGATCAATTACATGATATTTGGATAAAAAAACGACATAGAAAAATTTCTCATGTTAGGTTTAAACTCGTGGATGCGCATTCATGCATTTTACCCGTTTTATAAACTTTTGCACTTAACCAACCAAGATCGATCAGCAGAGGCCGCTACCGCGGGCGAGATTGGGTGTTCGATTAAAGAGCTTTCCAATACGTACCTTCACCTCTTACTCAGAAGCATTGGATAGTGGATGGCTTTATCCAGGGCGTACGAGAGTCATTCTAGCGATAAGATGCTAAAAGAGGGACGAGTCCTTATATTTAGTACCTATGTTAAACACTGCTTTGTGCTTTGTTTGACCGAGGTATAAAGTGGATTCGAACGATTTCGAGGCATCCCATAAATCCTTGGTGGCAACTCTGAACATATCTGCATCGTTTAGAGACCTTCATCGAGACTAAACTGACCGATCTAAAGCAATCCAGCTGAAAGCATTTCTACGTCCCTAAA
The DNA here is from genome assembly GCF_048544455.1 of Silene latifolia. Classification (NCBI taxonomy): domain Eukaryota; kingdom Viridiplantae; phylum Streptophyta; class Magnoliopsida; order Caryophyllales; family Caryophyllaceae; genus Silene; species Silene latifolia. The sequence goes on along the minus strand of NC_133538.1, from coordinate 437,146,692 downwards.
CGTGTCTTTTGGACTGCTATACATCTGCAGGTTGGCGTGTAGGTGGACCATGTCCATAGATTGACCACTCCGCTGGGGAACACTAGGACACTTGTGTCTTTGTGATTCCTAGATGGTGAAACTCTAACAAGGTCTTTGTTGAAGTGCATCATTTGATATTACGGTCATAAGTCGGGTTCCTTGTCCGGGCACAAAACGTAACCTTTATTGACTAGTTGGCTTATCTCGTTGGCATGAGTCTTATCATCCCCGCGTTTTGAATCCCGATTGCGTCAAGCATACCATTGACATCACACATTTCGGTTTAGTCAAGGAGCATTCACATCCTACGTGAACGAGGCTAGGGCACCAACATTACACATTTTGTTTGGATTGGCATCCGTCTCGAAAATCGGGGATTGATCGCTTGGTGTGTAACCACCCTTTAAAACCAAAACCCTTGTCAGCATTACGCATAATATAATGAACTGTGAGTGCTTATGTGCTACGTGATCATAAGTCCTTCCGCGTCATTTATAAACATTGCAAAAACCCTTTTCGCGCCCATATAATGGCCATTACAAAACTCAGTCTTTTACCGGCCGTTGTTAATCACCCCTTTTACGCCGTCGTAATGACGATTTCAAAACTTGGTGTTTTACACCCACCTTAAAAAAACCTTTTACGTTGTCATAATGGCAACTTCAAAACACGATTTTTCATAACTATTTACAAAAGAGCACCTTTTACGCCGTCGTAATGACGATTTCAAGACTCTGTTTTTCATAACCGTTTCAAAACAGATTTGCGCCGACCTAGTGGCCCTATTCAAATCCCGAAAACAACGCACTGGTTTTGAGACCAAAACAATTACACACTTTCAAACCTCGACTTTCAAGACTTTCGCCTTTAAAATTTCGAAAACCCGTCTTCGGAAACGACGCACCGTTTTCAAGGCCGTCACAACTCTATCTCAAACTGTCTTTTGAAAATAAACCTAAGGCGACCTTTTCAATATCAACTAGCCGGTTTTTTAAATATTTCTATTTTCAGAAACCGTCCATATAGCAACGAATGTATTTTTGAAAATGCCTATTTTCGAGAATTTCAGTCCACCACTCCGATTCAGCCTCGTGTCTACCGAGTCAAAGCAAACATACTTATGGGTCTTTACTTATGAGTTATCTCACCACCGAGACCTGTTCAACAGCGTCACACCATCACGTTGAACTCGAGTCAAGGTCTAGTCAACACCGTCGCACCATCAATCGAGTCAGCACCAAGACACCACACAAGGTCGCTCTCGTCTCTTTAAGTCTGAGATGTTTTTCCGCCCGTCTGATTTCTGCGTTTAGTCTTTGACCCGTGTCGGATTGAGTTCTAACCTGAGTCCTTTTCTGCCTCAGACAATGGCCCCGTCTTCAGCTTCGTCCAATAACAATGATGATAACAATAGAGATATCACAAATGCTCAGCTAGCTAGTTTGTTCACCGCCCTCAAGGTCACCCTAGACCGTGTCTATAACAGTCCGACCAACCACTATCGTAACATAACCCCAATAAGATGAGATGTGCACCTTTGAGCCTATTATTTGTCCTCACTTAAGCCCAAAAGCACAAGGCCTTATTACTAAGTGGTGGGTTGAGCCCTTATAAACATATCACAAGCTCCATATTTTCCCGATGTGGGACAAATTTCCTCTCAACCTCTTAGGGAGTTACAGTGTCAAGACCCGTATCGACACTCTGGAGAGCAAGGATTCCGGGGAACATAACCCTCCACCCTTAACCGAAATTAAGAAAAAGGCTCAAGCTCTGGAAGAGCAACTCCTAGCTCGTGGGAACAACATCCACCTTGAAAACAACCGAAGGTTCGAGCCCGTTGCGGATCAACTACCTGACAACTTGACCTTAACTAATGTACCCAAATTCAAAGGAGTGGAGGACCCATTCAATCATATCCGTGCCTTCAAGGATTATACATCAATAAAGGGGTCAAGTAGGAACTCTTTACCTGGATCTTCCCGTCATCTCTAGAACCGATTCCTGGTCAATGGTACTACTCCCTTCGGCCCAAAGAGCATCACCATTTTGGACGAAGTCGTCGTTGATTTTGCTAAGCAATACGCCCACAATGTGGAAATTCAAGCCAATAACCGCACCCTTGAGGTCCTAACTCAAAATGACAAGGACGGGTTCACCGAATTCCTAACTCGTTGGAGAAGGGTGAGCACCCAATTGGTGAGCAAACCGAGGGAATCAACCCTAGTGGAGAAACTTGTCAACAACCTCCGTCCGGTATATGCCAATCTTCTAAGGTACCAAAACATCAAAACCTTCCAGGATCTACAAATCCGTGGGACCCGTATTGAGGATGACCTGCGCAAGGGCGTCTTGGCCAAAACCACGGGCATAGGCTATCAAGTGTCTACATCGACCGGATCCCGTCCCTACGGTCAAACCAACAAAATCGACGAGGTCAACCCCTAGAACCAACTACAAAGAAAGCCGAATGTTCCCAAAGGTCGTTCACCAATTTAAGGTCAACATATGCTAGCGTCCCGAAGAGGCTCAGTGAACAAGGGAAATTGCAACCAATCAGGCCCACTCTAGACCCACCTGAAGCGAAGAAAACTCATTTTTGGAACCCGAACGCCTATTGCCAATATCAACAAGGCAAAGTCCATGACACCAAAACTTGCTTCAAGCTAAAACACGCCATCCAAGACATGATTGAGAAGGGAGAGCGACCCATACCTCCACCATCAAAGCCAAACAACAAAACCAACACCTTGGGTATACACGCCATTTCAGACGATGTGCCATCTCTGAATTGCTCACACCTTATCATGCCTATTGAGGGCGAAATCAATGCTTGGGGAAATGACGCCCCGGATGGCATGTTCATGTTCAGTGTCACCTCCATGCTTGCCATGTTTCAGCAAATCGAGAAGACAACTGCTAGTCTCTCTAAAAGGATCGCCCGGCTTAAAGATGCTTACTACAGACAAATCATTAGCCCACCAACACCCATGTCGCGTCCAAAAGAGGGTCCACCAAGCACCCAAAACTCCCAATTCCAAGATGGACCACCTCCGCCACCATTCTGGCGTACAACCTCAAACATAACTCGCAACTATCACCTTCACAAAAATCACCCTCACAAAAATTACCCGCACAAAAACTACCTTCCAAGGAACACTCCTCCCAAGTTCGTTCGTAACCCGGAAATCAACGACATTTGGAGAGATGATGTAGATGACGTTAACTTCGTCCAAGGAAAAGGAAAACAAACCCAAGAAATTGATCACCTTAGCCGGTCCGGACGTCACTACCAAAACCCAAATCCTAAGACAAAAAAACGCGCCAGCAATCGACGATCAAATCTGAAAGTCCATAGACCTTAATTAGACCCCTCTAATTAGATTACCAAATACTCTAATTTAGTGATTTATGGATCTATGTAACATGCATGCAAATATAAAGGTATAATAAAAGAAGAATAGAAATTTCCTGACATTGCTTATGGAAAATAAGTAAAAAAACAACTTGTTGTCCTATGGGAATTTCTACAAAGCTTGGCAAGATCCTCCAAATACCCAACCTCCAAAGTAGAAGGTCTCATAGGGATGCACCCAAGAATAAAGCCTCCAACTAGTATATGGTGTATTAACTAGATACACCAAATACTACCCTTGAAATGTAAACAATATGTATTACTAACTATTAGTAATAATGTGAGTATATTATAATTATATTACTAACTCTTAGTAATTTCTTATAATATTTTTAGAGAGATTTTTAAGAGATTATAACACATACAGAACTAAGTGAAAATTGAGCAACAATTGCTCTTTTATATGTGGGTGTGTCGTCTAATATGGGATGGTAGGAGTGTTGTTATTTTTAATTATTTATCTATGCATGCTCACAATGACGACACACTTAGATAAGAGCAAAAGGTGATAATATTATAACTTGGGAAGAGTAAAAGAGAGAGCATGCATTAGTACCGTCATTATGTCTAAAGCTCCTATTTTTTTTTGCTTATTGGGGCAGCACAATGGTGCCTTAATGGGCCCATTTTAATTCTTATATTTGTCTTACAAATATGTATAAAGCTCCACTAAATCATCTTATATGATTAAATGTTTTCCCAAGTTTTAGATTAATAACACTCCATATATATATATACATGTAGAATTACATATATACACATAACATGTGCCAACACTAATCACATTAGTCAGTTAGTACAATTTTAGTAATTAACAATTAATTAATAAAATCCGTCTCAATCAATTTATTATTTAATCATCGCATAATCAAATAATAATTTCCGATGGCACGTGTTCCAAACTCGTTCTCTCTACATTAAATCAATCGACTAACTTTTAGTCAATTTATCAAGGGACTAATTAAACTGTATCGTATACAATTAATTAGATTTCTATTGGGGCTCGTTCCTTTAGGTGTGACCGAAAGGGATCAGTTGATCACCGCCGTCATACGATAATAACGTTAAACTCTAGTCAGCCAACCGTTATTGATTTACGTTAATCAACTGACGAGGATTATAAATATATAAATATCCCTATTATATTTCTTTAATGAGATTTATAATGTAGACGCACTATTGTGGAGGAAACCTACTCCAACAGAATCGTCTCAGACATGGACGACCAACCGAGGGTTCCGGCGAATTCAATCCTCAAGCAAATCCAAAAGGCCAAGGCTGAAATATCCATCTGGCGGCTAATCGCCAAGTCCTTTGAACACCGAAAGTTTTTGCTTCAAGCCTTGGGAAAATTAACAGTGCCTTACACCTCCTCACCTGAAGAAGTGGTACCTCACATGACTACGGATGTCCCCGATCTAAGAAACCCCATCATATTCTCCGACGAGGATATCCTTCCCATTAGAGCCAACTACAACCTGGCCTTGTACATCATCGTGCAGTGCCTGAAGAAGAACGTGCCCATGGTCTTAGAGGATGACGGATCTGCCGTGAGTCATTCCTCTTAAAACTGCTCATAAACTAGGGATCAAGAAACCTGACCTCGTCCGAACCAATCAAGGGGTTTGCGCCTGCGACGGCACTCGTCGTAAGGTCGCAGGTCTCATTACCTTAACCATCTCAACAGGCCCCTTGGAGAGACAAGCTAGTTTCTAAGTAGTCGACATCGACGCATCATTTAACATGCTCATAGGACTCCCTTGGATCCATGCTACCAAAGCTTTCACTTCTACCCTTCACCAAAAGATTAGGGCCCCCTTTAACGAAAAGACAATCACCATTCATGTATCCCCAAGCAAAGCTGCCATGGAAAAGGTGATAGTCTCTTAGGTCACTGAGGAAGTCAACGATGAAATGTGGGGGTTCCAAGCCGTCAAAACCCTAACCGACGACCTAGCACCTTCCAATTGTGACCCGTTCTCAAACCTCACGATCAACTGTATCTTGATGTGTTAGGGGTACTTCCCGGGCATGTCCCTCAACCCGCAAAAAAAATGCCTTGCTTCCCCTGAAACAGGCCAAGGTCCCCAACATCCCTTTCGGACTAGGTTACGAACCATCTGATGAAGAAATCCAGGAGATGGGCCTCCTCGTGAAGAATCGCAATAAGCAAAGAGTCATCCTCCGCCCATACCATCTGTGTAACACCCCCTCATACCAAGGTACCTTACCAAGGACTACCCTAGCATGAAAGGCTGTTACCATCTCGGTTTCCCGAGGTTAGTATATCAAAGTTACAATTTCCAACAATATTTATATAAAGTATAAAGAGTTAGCGAATACATTATCTCAAACCAACTCAAACAAAAAGGGTAAGAACTTCAATACAACTGAAATCATTGCCGGCTAAACTCATAATGGCGGAAACTAGACTCGATGTGATGTCTCCCCATGTCTGTCCCATAGCCAAACATCTGCATTACCTGTCATATCTGCTCACCATCCCCGAATGGATCACCGCAGGTTTTACAAAACAACAACACGAGGTCAGTTACCGCATAATTCAAATAAGACAAACAAATAGCGTATCCGGCTGATCATCCTCCATCCCCGGTCTCCCGATTTCACACATTAACCGACTACACACCGAAGTGTGTAGTCCTTCCAGATTACCCATCGCAACAGGTAATCCTCGCCGCCAGTGGGTGACCGCAGCCCATCCCCACCTAGTCCAGCTCATCAACGAGCGACTAACAATCCCTGTCCCTTAATGTGCACATCCCCTCCCGTGACGGGTTCCACGGAAGGCAAACTAGGGTGTGAAGCCACTCCCGCAAGTGACTCCACCACAATCACACACACACACAACATCACAGCTGTCACAACACCACAGCCGTCACAACACAACCACACCAACACCTCGCCACAACACCCAACCTCCGATGATCAGCAAATAACAACAATTATGAAACATATGCAATCTCAATCAATTAATAGTACTGAGTAGGAGAAACCCTACCTTTTCGCAATCCGCTACGCTGTAATCAATCATACAAATGCACAACTAGTAACACATCATCACCTACAACAACGATAATCAACAATCAACAACATATGATGACCAGAACCCTAGACTCCCAAATTAACCAAATTAGGGTTTGTTAACTTATAAGAATGACAATAGATGAACAAGGATAAGACACTTACTACGACGATTGACACGGAATGAGATGCTAGAACCCACAATCGACGACCATTGACTTGGAATTGATGAAGATGATTAGAGGAGAATGACGTAGTTTATGTTTTTGGGGAGAAATGACTTTTGAAACGATTTAACGATGTAACCTCTAATCATTTAAATCAAACCGCGGAAATAATACCCGTCAAAGGCGGATACTCGGTCGAGTATAGGGTATACTCGGCGAGTATCCTCTACTCGGTCGAGTATTACCCATACTCGGCCGAGTATTCCTGGGCAGAAGCCAAACAGAATACCCAACACACTTTACTCGACCGAGTAGGCCATACTCGGTCGAGTACCAGCCTATAAAATCCGTAGTGTTACAATCTTCCCCCCTTAAAAAGAACTTCGTCCCCGAAGTTCCAACCCAACCTATAAAACATGAACACCTAACACTAACTCCGCCAACCACGCTTACTAGATAACCTATCCCCTCGATATAGACTCCATAATATTATCGAATAACCATAAAATAATGTTGCCAACCTTATCTCACTTCCATAACACTCACTAGCAACTCAATACCAAGATAATCCACAAAATAAGATCAACCACCAAAATAGAATGTTACATTCTACCATCCTTAAAACGAACTTCGTCCTCGAAGTTTCCTCACACATATAAACATCCTCACACAATCCGTTACTCTCACTCATAAACATCATACTACTATGAGCACTGCCATTACCTGTAATAAAATCGGCAATCACACAAATCCATTCTTATTCTGTACCAACACCCACACTTGCAATTGCAACCAGTATGACCATCAAACTCTCTTGTCGCATTCTACTCCTCTTAAGATAAATGTTACGCCCTCGTAACTTGCTAATACTAGGTCCTTTGCTATGCCTCCCATAAACCTCATTACCACCGCATGTCAACGATCACCCACTATAACCCCAACACCTACAACCATTCCTATGACCAGGACTCTCTTTCTTTAACAGTTCTCGTGCCTCAATTATTCGGTACTCCCATAACATATATCATAAAATCCTCAGTATAACCACTACTCCATCTCTTCTACATCACCACCAAACGACATACTTCTATATACTTATACGCTCATCTTCACGGTCTAAACTCACAAGCCACAATTGTTACACACTCACATCAGCTTTTCAAGTTCATCACTTCTATTACCACAAAACTCACCCTTGACTTAACATGATACTAAGTCCTAAAACTCCGTACTCCCTCTCCCAAGGAAAGGTCCTAAACCACTTGTAGTTCCAGTTCAATACCACACATGCTCCACAAACTCTTGCTACAACTATGCCAACCAATGCCTCATCTAAAACAAGATCACAAGCACTCACAACCTCTCACTACTGAGCCCCATCAACAGGATATCACTATACCATGACAACAACGAAAACATATACAACTCTCTTTCATATCATACTCTACCCTCATTCCCAAACTGAAACTGGTAAGAAACAACAACAAACAAAACAACAGTCTACATGTTCAACCAAAAGTCACAAGGAACAGCAGCAAACAAAACAACAATCTATGTTTAACTAGTATGCACTTTCGAAAACTCGTATCATAATCATCTCGCCTACTCCACCACAACCGGGGACGGCATCGCAACACCGCCACCAAAGCCGGACCGACGCAGCGATGCGAAAATACCCGCATCACAACACTAAGTACCGTGCCCGGATCACCACCCGAGGCACCACAACTACACCGATAGAAATCACAACATGCACAATCCCATAAACACTGACTCAATATAACATCTCGGACAAGAAAAATTTACTCAAGACTGCTTTACTAGATCACAACACCATATATCATACGGAATAAATAGACAAGAATCTCATGCATACCATCCATACTTTTTCATGGAATAAACATATATCATGAATACACATGCAAGTATAACCAGTCATGTCAGACCACCCAAACTGTCACTTTTGATCATAATTCCATTAAGTTACCGTATCCAACATATATTATAGAACATTCAGATAACAACATTATAACTATCACACCATACCGCTTCTCGTGAGGTCACAACCTCACACAAACATTTATATACATCTTAGACCCATAATCACATCCAACTAGTCAATCCTGATCACGTAAGTTACCACTTGACAATGAATACCTCTCATCCGGATTTAACGCAGGTGCCTTTCATAACATATCCTCCCATACACACAATTATCACCCCTCCGACAATTGTAGCCATAACATCAGTACCCAACTTCGAGCGAATACCTCACATATCCACATCTTATACTCCCTCACAACCAAACGTACTAATCACCTCCACAAAATCAACCTCATTAAAACAACTAACTTCCCTAAAGTAACATCATCCTCAACCACTAGTGACAATACTATGGCACCAACATCCTTCATGTGACCACTCTCTTACTATCACTTCGTAATATCACAATCCGTTTTCTCCCTTTGGTTATCATCCCAAATAACGAACATCCAATCCATCAACAAGATTTACCTCAACATTATTCCCAATTCTATCCTTTATCATATCGTTACCTAACTCTCCACCAAAATCTCAGATCGTGCAAACACTCTACAAGCTCCTTATTCACTTAATACCTCGAAACTCATGGCTAACACGTCGTCCTGCTCTCCTATATAACCATTAACTCACACCCTCTAGTGGGGATATCGTACATTTCATAATTTCCTACCTTCATGCTCCTTGACTCCGGTCAACGTTCTCTCAACTTACTTCCATCCCTCTTTCCCTCCTTTTACTCAATAATGCCAATTAATAAGTCATCTCCTTTCTCTTTCTACCTAACTCTTTAGTCATTTGTTTATTTTCCATAGCTCCACAACTCTAATTCCATTAATTCATCTCAATATCTTATCATTCTTCGTATCATTTATCATCTTTTATCTTGCTTCACACTCACCCTTGTCACCATCAAGTCCGCACACTAACAGTTACTCTTCAATTAGTCGTATCTCCCTTTCGCATCTCTAGAAACCAAAATTCACTTCATACCGTTTGTCCAAAGAATTACACACTAGGCTCACCCCTTTGATATTCCAACTTCCCAAACTTAGCCACTATCTACAAATCTACATCGCGACATAACTTCCTTTAAGTTCACTATATACCTCTCTTTCCTATCTTCTTACAACAACCTTCCATTACATATATCCTTAAGCAACTCTATCCTAGCTGTCTTCCTCCATAAATCCTTACACATCCCAATACGCCACTATTCGTGTCCCTTATCTCAATCTTTCATTCTCATGCTTCTTTACACTTACATCACCCTTGTCCATATACACTTACTTTTATACTACTCAACACCCGACTATATCATTCATCATATCTCACAAAACATGCTCTTTGCCTCAATTAGCTCACATTCTTCCTTTTTCTTTTTCCACTATCTCTCACATGTCTTCCTTATCCAACACATGTCCCTCATAAGCCGGCATTCTCCCTATCATAGTATTTGGTAACTTACGTATCAAGACCGTCTCACATATAAAAGAATGCGTTAAGACTCAAAACATACATGTGTATATACCCTAAGACTCAAAACAATGTAAAAAACATGGCCACCGGCTCAAAACAAAAGTAAGAACATAGCCACCGACTCAAAACAAAAGTAAGAACATCGCCACCGACTCAAAACAAAAGTAAGAACATAGCCACCGACTCAAAACAAAAGTAAGAACATAGCCACCGACTCAAAACAAAAGTAAGAACATAGCCACCGACTCAAAGTGGCCATCCAATGAGGTACTCGGTCGAGTACATAACATACTAGGTCGAGTACAAGGTACTCGGTCGAGTAACTATATTACTCGGTCGAGTTTTCGACTCTAGAAGCAAACTCAATTGTCGCAGAAGGATTACTCGGTCGAGTATTGGGAATACTTGGTCGAGTAGACCTTACTCGGTCGAGTATGAGACTACTCGGCCGAGTTCACGACTCCAGACGCTAAACAGTACTATCACAGAGAGATTACTCGGCCGAATATGGAATACTCGGTCGAGTATAAAAGATACTCGGCCGAGTAGGGGCTACTCAGTCGAGTATCGGCGCAGTTCTCAGCACCGACCAGTTGTCGTAAAACAGTCATATCTCCCTCGTTACTTTGTCATTTTGGGCGTGTGACCTATCGTTAGAATCGTAAGAGGACAAGCTATCACCTCAACTTAGAATCACAGCAATATCATTTCTAGAACTCGACTTATGTCAGTTTTAAGACAACCCTTCCGTAATCGATCTTTATACAAATCAAGTTTCCTAAGCCAAAACAACTTGAACATACATAAGGCAAAAAAAAACAACTCAATACTTCAAGAAACCAGTATACAAGTGAACTCTTATCATACGTTCATGTATATAGACACCTGCCCGTAACCATATGCTACTACCAGCAATCAAGCATTAACATCATCATGTTCATATGCACATGTACCACTACCATACTTCATGCTCAAAATTCTATTAAACAGGTAACATAATCGCATTCTTCATGCTCAATATCAACCAGATACAAATTCACAATTCACCTTTCATATTTTACCATGTTCCAACACTTAACATGCCAACATATTCGTGCTTAAAGTTTAACATCACAATCCTCGATGCATCTTTCAACAACTATCACATTCCACTTCTTTCATCATTTCATCCAACCATGCACAAGATTCAAACTATAGATATCAAACACACATGAATCAAACATATTAAAGTTTTCCCCCATGTGACCGGCTTGAGATCGTAAGGGCCTTAATGCGACTTTGGGACATCTCCCAAGTCTTTGCGGTAGCTCCAAACAACTCTCCCCGGGTTCATTTTATTTAGACTCCCTAAGTTCATTGGGTTCATTTGTTTTAGGTGCCGGAATCGTCGGCTCTGATACCACTTTGTAACACCCCCTCATACCAAGGTGCCTTACCAAGGACTACTCTAACATGAAAGGCTGTTACCATCTCGGTTTCCCGAGGTCAGTATATCAAAGTTACAATTTCCAACAATATTTATATAAAGTATAAAGAGTTAGCGAATACATTATCTCAAACCAACTCAAACAAAAAGGGTAAGAACTTCAATACAACTGAAATCATTGCCGGCTAAACTCGTAATGGCGGAAACTAGACTCGATGTGATGTCTCCCCATGTCTGTCCCATAACCAAACATCTGCATTACCTGTCATATCTGCTCACCATCCCCGAATGGATCACTACAGGTTTTACAAAACAACAACACGGAGTCAGTTACCGCATAATTCAAATAAGACAAACAAATAGCGTATCCGGCTGATCATCCTCCATCCCCGGTCTCCCGATTTCACACATTAACCGACTACACACCGAAGTGTGTAGCCCTGCCAGATTACCCATCGCAACAGGTAATCCTCGCCGCCAGTGGGTGACCGCAGCCCATCCCCACCTAGTCCAGCTCATCAACGAGCGACTAACAATCCCTGTCCCTTAATGTGCACATCCCCTCCCGTGACGGGTTCCACGGAGGGCGAACTAGGGTGTGAAGCCACTCCCGCAAATGACTCCACCACAATCACACACACACACAGAGCATCACAGCTGTCACAACACCACAGCCGTCACAACACAACCACACCAACACCTCGCCACAACACCCAACCTCCGATGATCAGCAAATAACAACAATTATGAAACATATGCAATCTCAATCAATTAACAGTACTGAGTAGGAGAAACCCTACCTTTCCGCAATCCGCTACACTGTAATTAATCATACAAATGCACAACTAGTAACACATCATCACCTACAACAACGATAATCAACAATCAACAACATATGATGACCAGAACCCTAGACTCCCAAATTAACCAAATTAGGGTTTGTTAACTTATAAGAATGACAATAGATGAACAAGGATAAGACACTTACTACGGCGATTGACACGGAATGAGATGCTAGAACCCACAATCGACGACCATTGACTTGGAATTGATGAAGATGATTAGAGGAGAATGACGTAGTTTATGTTTTTGGGGAGAAATGACTTTTGAAACTGACGAACGATGTAACCTCTAATCATTTAAATCAAACCCGCGGAAATAATACCCGTCAGGCCGGATACTCGGTCGAGTATTACACATACTCGGCCGAGTATTCCTGGGCAGAAGCCAAACAGAATACCCAACACACTTTACTCGACCGAGTAGGCCATACTCGGTCGAGTACCAGCCTATAAAATCCGTAGTGTTACAATCTGACCCTCAACGGATATTTTGTCCTTGAAGGAGAATCCGAACTCTACAACGGTTTTCCTAAGCCAATCTATGATCTCATGTTAAAGGTCGAACATTCGAGTATAGAACTCTTTCAACACTGCTACTTCATCCCTGACAACACCACCAATGCTACACCAATAAAGTCTTAGTCGACCCATTGCCAAGACGGACAGGCTGTAGGCCTCCTTTTCGGAGAAAACAGCATCAAGAACCTCAACAACGAGGAGATCATATCTATCGCCCTCAAGAACAACCAATTCGACCCTACTGCCTTGATATCTAATGCTGACCCAGAGAAAACTGTCCAAGGCTGGAGGAAGACTTTGAAATGGACTGATCGCCAAGGCCGTATTTTCAAGATCACAACCGGAGAAGGCCTCGTGTTCAAGGAGGGAAGTGGAGATGAGTCTGAAACCGAGTCTGATGACAAGTTAGAGTAAGATTCTGTCTTGGGTCTTAACATTCCTAACACCCCTGTCAAAACCCCTTTTCCACTGTTCTATAATAAGCTGGGGGTTGTCCCAGAAATCATACCCCCATCCACCAACAAAGTCCCTTTCCCACTATTTTATCACAATCTCGGGGCTGTCATGATGGCTGAGTCAACTATTGTCACCCCTACTCCCACAGAGGGTAGCAACCTGAAGCTTGTCCCAGGAGCCAACTCTTCTGCACCGACGCCTCTGACTCCCCACGAGATGTTTGTCCTGTCCGAGCTCTTCGCTCAGATTGACTTAATGAATGTTATGTTTGCTTACGACTCATCTCATTTTAACTGCAATGCAATTCTAAACGAACGTGAAGATTTTAACTTGAGTGACTACCCACCTCATTTAGCCAAAGAACTCGACAATGGCGAACTTAGAACACCCATCATTAATGAGACTGAACCCATACACGTAGGGACTGACCAAGCGATTCAAGAAATTAAGATAGGGACCACCCTTGACCCCTCCGAAAGACAATTTATTGACCTCTTGCTCGAATATAAGAACGTATTAAGCCCGGAGCCAAACCCGTGAAGTAAAAGTTGTGCCGCATGCGCCCTGAATGCGCATTGAAAATCAAAGAAGGGGTTGACAAGAAATTCAAAGCCAGATTCATCAAAGTTTCCGAGTATTCTGACTGGGTAGCTAACATAGTTCCTGTACCCAAAAAGAATGGGAGAATCCGGGTCTGTGTTGACTTCAGTGACCTGAACAGGGCGAGTGCAAAGGACGACATCCCCTTACCGCACGTCGACATCTTGGTAGAAAACACCGCCGAACACGCCCTTTTATCATTCATGGACGGGTATGCCGAATACTATCAAATCAAAATGGCTGAGGAGGACATGCACAAGACTGTATTCACTACACAGTGGGGCACATAATGCTACAATGTCATGCCCTTCGGTCTAATCAACGCTAGAGTAACCTATCAGAGGACTGCCACCACTCTCCTACACGACATAATGCATAAGGAAGTAGAAGTATACGTCGACGACATGATCGTTAAATCAAACGAACAACACGGCCACATCGACGCCCTTCGAAAATTCTTTGCCCATCTTCGGAAATACAACATGAGACTAAATACTTAGAAGTTTGGATTCGGGGTCACCTCCGGAAAACTCCTGGGACATGTTGTCAAGAAAAGGGGCATCAAAATCGATCCAACCAAAATCAAAGCTCTCCAACAAATGCCTAGGCCTAAGAACGAGAAGGAGATTCGGGGATTCCTGGACAAGTGCAATACATCAACCGCTTCATAGCGGAGCTCACCAAGATTTGCGAACCTATCTTTAAGAAGCTCCGCGTCACCGATCACACTAATTGGGATGATGATTGCCAAAAAGCTTTCGACAGGATAAAGGAAATCCTAGCCAAACCTCCCGTCCTTATGCCGCCATAGCAAGGAACACCCATATCCCTATACCTGACCGTCACCGACACGACCATGGGAGCCATGCTAGTGCAGACAGTCAACGGCGAAAAATGAGCCATCTACTATATCAGCAAAAAGTTCATCGACTATGAGACCAAATACACCCTTTAGAAAACATGCCTTGCTTTAATATGGTCCACCAAGAAGCTACGACATTACATGCTCAGCTACACAGTTCACTTCTACTCCAAGATGGACCCCATCAAGTACATCTTCCAAAAACCCGTATTGAATGGAAGACTGCCCAGATGGAGACTCATGCTATTTGAGTTCAACCTAAAATTTGTACCCCTCAAGGTCATCAAAGGAAGGGTTATCGCCGATTTCTTAGTAGAATACCCCGTCAACGAGGATCCAACGACCGACACCTAGTCACTCCCTAACGAAGACATACTTTGTGCCGACATCGATGCATGCGAGACCTATACTTTGAAGGAGCTACAGCGTCAAACCTGAGAGGCGTTGGAGCAGGAATCCTTCTAATATCTCCAGAAGGTTGACACATCCCGATCTTGGTCAAGATAGACTTCGCCGTCACCAACGTCGCCGACGAATACGAAGCATGCCTTATTGGCCTACAAGCAGCCATAACCCTTGGCATCAAAAGATTGAGGGTCCACGGTGATTCCTCGCTTATCATCAATCAAGTTTTCAGATCATGGATGATCCGAGGCGACAGCCTATCACCTTACCAAGTAAAAATCAATCAAGAAGCCGAATTCTTCGACCAATTTGATTACTTCCACTTGTCTAGGGAGGAAAACCAATTTGTCGATGCCCTAGAAAAACTGGCCTAACTCATTAATATACCTGATGACATGACATCCATGCCCTTATGCGTCGAAAGAAGGAGCGAGCCAGCTCATATCTCCGCCATCAACAACGACGAGGAAAACCATGCCGAACCTTGGTACCAAGCCATCCTTAGCTAAAAAACCAAAAACGAATTCCCTCCCAACTCAGATCCAAGAGGACAAAGAGCCATCCGTTTACTTGCGTCAGAATTCGTGATAAACTAAAATCAACTCTACAAAAGAACACCTCAAGGAATCCTTCTCCTTTGCATTGACCACAACAAAGCCAAGATTGTCATGGAAGAGGTCCACGATGGAGAATGTGGCCCTCACATGAACGCAATGATGCTAGCCCAAAAAATCATGCGGTGAGGCTACTACAGGACCACCATGGAAGCCGATTGCAGAAACTAAGTCAAACATTGCCACAATTGCCAACTCTTCGCCAATATACAACACATACACCATCCCTTCTATACATCATGACATCACCCTGGCCTTTCTCGACCTGGGGCTTCGACAACATCGACAAAGACAATCTGATAGGCACCAAAGGACACTACTTTGTCCTATTCGCCGTCGACTACTTTACAAAATGGATAGAAGCCCAATCCTACGCAGTCTTGACCGCAAAATAAGTGGCCATGATCATCCAAGACAACATCATTTGCAGATATGGGGTACCCGATGATATCATTAGTGACCAAGGCTCCCATTTTTTAGCCGAAGCACAAGCCTTGTTAGACAAGTACAAAATCAAACGGCACCGTTCATCTCCCTACCGTCCCCAAACCAACGGAGCGGTAGAGGCAGCAAATAAAACACTCGTCACAATCATCAAGAAATGCAGGATAATTACCGCGATTGGCAGGGAAAACTCCCATTCGCACTCTGGGATACCGAACCTCCATTCGAACACCAACAGGAGCAACACCCTTCTAGCTAGCTCACGGTATGGAGGCGGTACAACTGATAGAGCTGGAAGTCCCATCTCTACGCATTCTACTAGAAAGCCAAATCCCGGAAGCGGAATGAACTCGTCGAAGGTACGAGCAACTCATCCTCCTAGATGAATGGCGACTCAATGCCTTGCACAACGTCTAGCTATATCAACAACGTATACAACGGGAATTCAACAAGAAAATCAAACCTAGAAACATCAGAGAAGGTGACTTGGTTCTCAAGTCAGTTCGAGCACCGCTACCTATTGATCCGAGGGGGAAATTAAAACCCTATTAGGCCGAACCATACCTGGTCAAGAAAATCCTTTCGGGGAGCGCAGTGAGATTGAGTGACCTAGACGAGGAAGACTTCACAAACCCAACCAACCTAGACCAACTCAAGAAATACTACCCTTGAAACTTAGCACCAATAACCACCCCTAGTCTCGCAACTAGTGGCCACAACCAAGCTTCAACAACCCCTCCTAACAACGGTACCTAACTCTCAAGTCTAATTTACGGAACCTTGCCATGTTTCTAACAGCTTTTGATCTGTCAAAAACTCCATCCATTTGCACAAACAAAAAAAACAAAACACACTTGAACTACGAGCATGGTATTATTTTGCATCACGTGAATACGTAGGTAATCCTTTCTTACACAAGAAGGATACAAATATCCCACCCACCAAACATCAACGAAAAAAAACACCCTGAACTACGAGCATGGTTTGATTTCATCTTTTCAGGTGAATACGTAGGCAGTTATTTCTTACACAAGAAGGATACGACCACCCCCAATATACAAAAAATAACAACCCATACAAACTTCAAAGTAAAAAAAAAAAACAAACATACCCCTTTTCTCACAACAAAAAAAAAGCAAAAAAATCATAAACAAAAAAAGCCTTCTCCCTTTCTTCAATAAACTCCCTTTCACATGTGCAAGTCTATGATAATTCAAACCGAAGTACCTTCACAAAATGGATGGAGAAACAACAAATGTTCATGTTGTTTTCTCAACACATGTAATTCCCTTATTTAATTAATAATAGGTGGAATCACAAACTTGGCAACAATAAGAGGCTAAGCAAGTCTACGACTTGCAAAGCTAGAGCGCCGACTAGGACATTCTACATAGTAAAACTAACGCACAAAAGTACATAATACATAACTAGTACAACATAATAACAATACAAACACAAACACACCCTAATACAACATAATAATAAATAAAGGTGGAGGTCTTCACTCTTCCATTCTACCCTTGCCTTTGTCTTCGGGATGCATCTTCCCTTTATTATAAAGTGGTAACTTGTGTGATCAGGATAGGCTAGTTAGATTCGATTATGGGTCCGTGATGTGTTTAAATCATTGTGTGAGGTTCTGACCTCACGAGTAATGGTATGGTGTGATAGTTATAAGTTGTTATATGAGTGTTCCACGTCGTATGTTAAACTTGTATGTGTATATATGATATCTGTAAGTGACATTGTGAGGTTCCGGCCTCATGAGTAATAGTATGGATGATATTCATAAGGTTATTATCTGTTATTCCATGTAATATGTTGCGTTGTGATCTAGTAAAGCGGTTTTAAGATAGTCTTCTGGTCAAGGAAGTTGTGCTGAGTCAGTGTTATGAGATTGTAAAAGCTGCGATGTCTATGGATATGGTTGTTGTGCCTCGAGTGGCGATCCGGGCACAATTATATAGATTGTTGTTTGTTTACTGCTGTTTGCTGTCAGTGTCGGTCTGGGCATATAGAGTGTTATTTTGTTTATTAATGTTTCTTACCCGTTTTGGCTTGGGGGTGAAGGTAGAGCAGGACATGGAAGAAAGTTGCGTATGTTTCCATAGTTGTCATGGTATAGTGATATTCTGTTATTTGGACATAGTTGTGGCAAGAGTTTTGTAAAATGGGTGTGTGCTGAGCTGGAAGCGGCAAGTGGTTCATGATCTTTAGTGGGACAGTGAGTATAGGGCATTGGAAACTAGTATTATGTTGAGTTATGGATGAGTTTTACGGCAATAAACAGGAGAAATTGAGGATCTAGTGTTAGTGTGCATAACAATCGTGGATCGTGAGTTATGATTGTGGAAATAAGTGCATGTATAAAGAAGTATGTCATTTGGCGGTAATGTTGAAGAGGTGGAGTAGTGGTTATACTGAGGATTTTATGATATAGGTTAGATTGAGTGCAGAATACTGGAGGCACGAGAACTGTTAGAGAAAGAGAGCCCTTGATATAGGAATGGTTATAGGTGTTGAGGTTATAGTGGGTTATCGTTGACATGCGGTGGTAATGAGGATTATGGGAGGTATAGCAAAGAACCAAGTATTAGTGAGTTACGAGGATGTAACATTTATCTTAAGAGGAGTAGAATGCGACAAGAGAGTTTGATGGTCATACAGGTTGCAATTGGAAGTTTGAGTGTTGGTGTAGAATAAGGATGGATTTGTGTGATGGTCGATTTTATTATAGGTAATGGCAGTGCTTGTAGTAGTATGATGTTTAAGAGTGTGAGTAAACTTCAAGGACGAAGTTCGTTATAAGGGTGGTAGAATGTAACATTCCGTTTTGGTTCTTGGTAGTCGTTCTCGCTCGCTTGACGGATTGTGTTGGTATTAGAATTGCTAGTGAGTTGGTGGTTGTTGTGTTGTTGGCATTCGATGGTATTATGAAGTTAGAGAGGCTATTCTACGGTTGATGCTAGGTTGAGTGGTATGTGTGTTGAGGTAGGCCTTGTTGGGTGAGTAGTGTCAAGGTTCGAGGATGAGTGTTGAGTTGTGTTGGTTGGTAAAGTGGTATGTGTGCATGCTATGTAGGTATGGGTGTGAACTTCGGGGACAAAGTTCGTTTTTAAGGAGGGAAGACTGTAATACCATAGGTTTCGGTATAGGGGTTACTCGGCCGAGTGGGCCTTACTCGGTCGAGTAAGGTGTTGGGTGTTATGAGTTTGGGTTCTGGTGAGTCAGTACTCGATCGAGTATGAAGATACTCGGTCGAGTTGGGCGTACTCGATCGAGTACTCCCTGTACTCGACCAAGTACCCGATCGGTTACGGGTAATTTTTGAAGATTCAATTAAAAGAGTTGAGGGGTATTTATTATATTTCGTCAGTTTCTAAATCAATTTACAATCCCTAAAAGTGTACTACGACTCTCTCTCAACTCTCTTAATCATTTTCCAAGCAAGGATCAAGCCTTTGTGATTCCGGATTCATCTAGCGTTGCATCTATCGTTGTTATAAATCTCTAGTTCTTCTAGTTTGGATTAGTTTAAGTTATGGTAAACCCTAATTTGGGTTAATTTGGGGGTTAGGGGTTTGGTCATCATATGTGTGTTGATTGTTGATTATCATTGTTGTAGGTGATGATGTGGTATTCGTTATGCATTTGTATGATTGATTGCAGCGTAGCGGATTGCGAAAAGGTAGGGTTTCCCTACTCAGTTTACTGTCTAGATATTATAAGAATATGATGCATTGTTGTACAATTGTTTATCTGCTGATAGTTGTTGGTGTGTTGGAGTTGATGTTAGTGATGTGATGGTTGTTGATGATGTTCGCGAGGTGCGTCCTCGGCTGAGTGGAGTCACTTGCGGGAATGGCTTCACGCCCTAGTTTCGCCCTCTGTGGAACCCGCCACAAAAGGGGATGTGCACATTAATGAACAGGGTTATCGCTCATTGATGAGCGGGGCTTAGGTGGGGATTGGCTGCGGTCCCCCATTGGCGGTGAGGATTATCTGTTGCGATGAGTAATCTGGCAGGGCTACACACTTTAGTGTGTAGTCAGTTACTATGTGAGATCGGGAGTTGGAGGTGAATGATGATCAACAGTTTGCCTTTTGTACTTGTCTTATTTTGATTATACAGTAACTTACCCCGTTGTTATTTTGTAAAATCTGTGGTGGTCCATTCGGGGATGGTGAGCATATTGTGACAGGTGATGATGTTCACTTACTATGGGGCCATCGTGGGGAGTTATCACTCGAGTCTAGCTTCCGCTGTCAAGAGATTTAGCATTCAGTCTTAGTTGTTGAACTTTCGTAGTAGTACTTTTGTTTTGGATTTGGTTCATGTAAACTTTAATCATTTGTACTTTAGTAATTGTGTTTTGGATTGGTAAGTTTGATATACTAACCTCGGGAAACCGAGATGGTGACGGTCTCTTATGCTGGGGTTGTCCTGGTAAGGCACCTTGGTATGTGGGGTGTCACACCACGAGTTCGGAGTTTCGAAACACACTATCTTGGACAAGAGTATCTTGAGCGAGCACCTTTTTTTGACGGCTCATTTGCCTCATAACCCTTTCCGGATAAATGAAGGAAGCAACCTTAAAACCAACGATCATCAAAGAGCGGGAAGAAGCATGCAATCCCCTGAAGGATCTCAAGCGCCACCACGACACAACCCAACGGACGTGAGGGCCGCCCTCCTCCACCAACGTTGAGGTCCAATAGGCCTCGGTGCACGCAAAACTATCCGCATACAACTTCTTTCTCATGGTAAGGTGGTGGAAGGAGTAATAAGAAGCATCAATTGGAGGCTCAACATACCTTAGCCTCTCCATAAGCCGTACTTGGAGAATTCTAGGAGATCCAAATAACGGTGAATCTCCACAAGGCACCTTCTTATCCAAGGCTTGAACGATCTCACCAAGCACTAAATCGATGTAATGGGTGTTGGTTAATTGTTGGTGCTTTGCTAAGTCAAGGTTCAATATTCATTCCTTGATGCATGCTCTTGGTTTTGGGATACGAAACATCATGTTTTTGTCTTCCCAAAAGGCGAGATTTGTCCGCTTGCCGAAGAATTAGGTGCCATTTGCTCAACAATATGAATGAGGGTCATAATACCATACCATTTTGGTCCCTCCTTCAAAACATCAACAAGAAGATTAGCATGCACTAGGCAAAAGGAAATGTCCCTTTTCCTAGCAACCTCCGGAACATTAGCATCCAACCGATTGGAAAAGATGTTGATAAAGGACAACATGTCAACACCATGAGGAGTAAGGATATAATTAATTTGGCTCACCAGCAAGCCAAGCATGGAGCGGAATATCTCTTTATAGCACAACCAAGTCGGAGGAAGCACCAGAGTAAAACCCGACCACCATCCAATAGCACCTAATTCTTCGGAAGCGGGCAAATTTCGCCTTTCGGGAAGACAAAAACATGATGTTTCGTATCCCAAAACCGAGAACATGCATCAAGGAATGAAGATTGAACCTTGACTTGGCGAAGCACCAACAATTGACCAACTTCCATTACATCGAGTTGATACTTTTCCGGAGGCGATAAATATCGACACCAATGTCGCAACCTACCTTCGAAAGTATCCATGATTCTTTTTTGGAAGAAGAGAAGTTTTCGTAGAGATTTTTGTGTTTCGGATGATGAAACAATGAAGCACAAACTCGCTATTTATACAAAACAATCAGCGCTCTTCTTCAGAAAATAGGGGAGGTCCCTTGCATCGCCCTGAAGCTCGCGCCTCTTTAGGCCACTTCTGTGGATTCACATCCTCACTTGTCCTTGTCAAGTTTTGTTTTCTTCTGACACCTCTTTTCCTCGCCATAATGCCCGAGCCTCTTATATCTGGCCCAAAAATTTTTGTGTTTTCTCGATCACACTCACATTTCCTTAGATTCACGTTTTACGAAATCCGACACGGTTTTCACGACTCACCTTTAAACATACCAGTTTCCTTTTCTTTTCTAAAAAGGGGGAAGGGCTAGTCCTCCCGTTCCGTGACGGATCGTTTCCTTGACGAAATTTTTTCGCAAAATCGATTTTACAAATTTCGGTCTCGCAAATCGCTTTCGCAATATACGAGTCTCGATTTCGCAAAACTCAAATATCAACACATTTACAAATTCTATTTTTTAATTTCACTTCGTCTTACACTCAAAAGACGGTTTGAGCTTCAATTCGAGTTGCAAACCAATTTCGACAAAATTTTCAACAAATCGAGTTAATTTAATTCAAACACGAATTAATTCTTCAAAATTTCAAAACAATTCCCTCTTGAAAAATTCAAGTGTGACGTTTTGTCGCAGAATTCTCAAGAATTCGATTTCAAATGAGCAATTTCAAATTTTTAAATTCGAGTCATCGCGGTTGTTTCAACAACATTTTTGCTTGTTTTTACGTGTTTATGTGCATATGTGAATGCATATGTGCTACCTGTTGCGCGTTTTCTACGCTAACACTACAGTTACAAATGACCAAAGCAAGCAAGAAGCCATCTGTCAACCGCATCTCTCCGAAACACAAAACAAAAAAGCCAAGCACGAAAAAACTACTAATAAAAAAAACAAAAAAGGCCATATATAAAAAACCGCCTCACGCAAAATACATCGACGCACATTTAATACAAACGACTGACCATACAAACAGAGTCTGATATAGACACTCATTTGACGCGACTGACCATACAAACAAGGTCCGATACAAATACTTATCATGCAAACACTGGGCTAAAACAATGAACTGGGGGCCACCCGCCACCTACCTAACTAAGCACTCCCCGTTGCGCCAACCGGAAAAGAAAGGAAGTAACATGAAAAGAAAGGGAGTAACAATGGAAGTATAGGAGGTTACCATGACGATAACCCCTCCTTCCTACTCCGAGACAAAAAGATAAAAAAAGTCTAGCGGATTTTGGATGATGCGATGATCAGGAGCCATGACGCAGTGCATTGCCCCAATATTGAACCCCAATCATCAGAATTTAGTAATGATTGAAGGCTACAACAAAGTACGCCGCTCTGATGTGACCTCAATCATCAGACGCCCTTCAATCTACAGACCTAGGTAACTGATCAGGACTCAGTGACCTACCCTCGAGCCTCACTCGTAGCCAGGTCAGTCGGGTCTCCTAGATCCTCCTCCACCCGAATCCTCCTCATCCCGAGTCCATGGCCTAGCAGACCCCAAACACTCACCTGAAAACAAAACAAAAACAACATCAGCCGAAATTTTGACATAACGACGACACAAAATAGGCAAAAGCCAAAAACGGCCAAAACGAAAATCACCTACAAACGCAAAACAACAGCAAAACCAATAAGGGCAAACCCGCCCAATCTCATCCACCAAAATATTTCACAAAAACTCAAAAAAAAAAAAAACTCACAAAAACTTGACTCGCCCTTCTTTTCAAGCAAAAGACAAGTCAAGTCAACAACAAAGCAACCAAACCTCCCCGGGGGCTAACGCAAGGCCTACAAAAACAAAAATATTCACTTCACAAAGCCCAAAAAGGCAATTTTACGCCAAATTAAGCGCTAAAAAAGGGCCAAAAGTTCAAAAGCTGCCATAACCTAGCATTATGACCCGATCATGTCCTAATGTGACCTAAACTATGTCTAGGGAACATGTCAAAGCAAGGCGGCTCAATTTGAGCCCAGACAAGCGCTTATGAAATGAAATGAAAAAGACGGTCTTCCTCGACTACAATGCAACCTAGTGCAGTCCATAACTCGAGCAAACAAGCACACATTATGAAATGAGACGGTTTCATACCTCATTCATGTTTCTCGCACATAGGAGGCGGGAACGGGGACCAAAATTCAAACTAAAGCACCCCTATACTCCTAAAAAGGTTTCTAACCTAATGCAAGCATCAATTGCACACAAAAACGGGCAAATAAAAAACGCCTAATTCAATTAGAGACGAATTAGGGTTCGTCCTAATTAAATAAATACAAATGCAAACAAAAAAAAAACGGAATCAAGAGGGTTGACATACCATGAGATGACATGGTAATGGTGGCACAAATCCAAGAAGCAAACGAGATCAAAAAAGGCGATTTTGAGAGGTTTTGGGATGATTTGTCGACGAAGACGAAGTAAATGAGAAGCAAACTGTTCTCGCGTCTTTTTAAGAAAATAGAGGGAGCCCCTTCTATCGCAAAAGGGCTTGCGCCTCTTTACAGTGTTCCTGCCTTTTTTGGCAGATTTTGGGCTTGGGCCAAAACACACGTCCAAATTGAAGGAAAGGTAGATTCATATACATACTAACATACTCATATATGTCTAAATTAATTTGTCATAAAATTAAAACGGATTTTATGCATGCAAACAATAATAAAATAGAGGATAAATCATGTCCTTACATTGGTGATTTTCGGTTATGAGAGCACAAAAGAGATCACCTTTCTCTTTTGATCTTGAGCTTTCCCTTATGGATGAACAAGATCTAAGTATAAGATCTCTCCCTAAGCTTTATACCCAAGGCTTTCTCTTAATTAAGATTAATATTATAAGAACTAGTATAATATAAATCTAGAAGAAAATTGAACCAAAATATTATTTAACACTTGAATATTTTCGGTTTTTAGGAGGGAGAAGTAGAGAGCTTTTTTATCTCTCTAAAATACTAATTTTGGATGATATGAATAAAATGAATTCACTAACACATTTTAGTGTAATATTAGGTAAAATTAGATGAAAAACCAATGATGGTTTTTGTCATCAAAAACCGGGTGGAGGGGGGCTTTATGGGTGAGCCAATGCATGAAATTGTTGCTCTTAACAATGTTCATAGGCTTGCATGGCTAGACCATTAGGTAATCATTATGTTTACTTAATAAATTAATCAACACAATATTAACCTAATACCCCACTAATTTCGGTATAATCATAATATGGAGTCCATATTATTTTTGTCAATTTCTCAATATGTAACATGTCACATGTAACATGAATTTGTTATGTAATTTTTAACATATTAAAAATCAACGTATTAATAAAAATACGTCACATACAAAAATCGACTTAGTAATTTCATAATTACCTGTGCCAAAATATTTTACCATTTATAAATCACAACAGATTGTATTTATAACAATTCATTCAAATTTAATTGTTACATTAAACAATTTATTTCATCCGAGTAATTATACAATTTAATTACTCAGACCGTATCTCATTTAATCACATTTCAATTTGATACGTAAATTTTACTTCCAAAATCGTCCGTCAATTTTCAAGTAATTTAATTAACTCGCAACGTTATACGATTAATTAAATAATCAATTAAGAGTGTTGCCCTTTAGGTATGACCTAGGGGGTCAACTGATCACCACCGTTACACGACAGTAATGTCAAACTCTAGTCAGCCAATCATTACAGATATATGTTGACCGGTTGTGGTAAAAATACTTCCCAATTGTATTCTTTAAAATGAGATTTAATAATGATATTTAAATCATATGATCGCACTATTGTTGAGGACACATTTCCCAACAATCTCCCACTTGTCCTCGACAAGTGTGCGTCACCAATTCTCTTGTCCTATTACTATCTCCCACTCAATGCAAGGTGTCTTTCAGGTCGTACTTGCAAGTGATCATATCGAGAGTGGTTTCCTCGATCCGGAGAATAAGCGATTGACCTAGGACTTATCTATCATAGATACTTTCCGAGCGTGGCCACGCATTTCGATTCATTACTCCTCGAGTGGCCCCGAGATATTGTTATAACCCCGACTAGGGGTGGACAATTCCTATCGCACTCATTCCCTTCGACTAGCCACAACCATCATAACCCAAAATATGCCCATTTGACCCCATTTACGAAGGTCGTAGTAACACAAATCAAAGTTAATCTGAAACTGTGCCATCTTAGGCGAATAGTCTTTAGTCAAAAGAATCGACTCATCCGAATACTATAGTAGCTCTCGCCACGACCAGGCTATATAAATTTGCCTGAACTCTATAAGCGGTCATAAGGCCCGACAAAATGTTCCTAACAGTCTGCCTATGTGATCGACCAGTCATCTCATATGACTCTATGGCACTTGAACTTGCCATCAATCGCCTCACACTCTAGTCACTTCGAGACGTCACCTCATACAAGCGACCATGGGCAAATACTATGTTAATCCGTGTTCACTTTAACGGGGTTCAATTGTCTCTACAACCCGTTTGGATGTAACAAAGTATAAATTAAAGATAAAAGACAAATGTGATTATGAACATGAACAAAAACAACACTTTTATTTCATTTCAAAATCTAACAAAAACTTGGTACACGTTTAAGTCCCATGGACGTAACATGCCCATCATGCTTAGCCTGCGATAAAGGCTTGGTGAGCGGATCGGCTATGTTGTCATCCGTCCCAACCTTACAAATCGCAATTTCCTTTCTTTCAATGAAATCTCTTATTACATGATATTTTCTAAGTACATGTCTAGATCTATTACTAGACTTCGGCTCCTTAGCTTGGAAGATCGTCCCACTATTATCACAATAGAGAGTGATGGGATCATTGGCGGTAGGTACTACTTTTAGTCCTTCCGTGAATTGTTTGATCCACATAGCTTCCTTGGCGCTTCCGATCTTTGCTATGTACTCACCTCCGTTGTCGAATCCGCTGATTCTGACTTCCTTGAAGCTTCTCCACTACGGCACCACCATTGAGCATGAAAACAAAACCAGACTTGTGATTTCATGTCATCTCTATCTGTTTGAAAACTTGAGTCCGTGTATCCATTAACACGCAACTCGGTGTCTCCTCCAAACACAAGGATAGAGTCCTTAGTTCTTCTTAAGTACTTAAGGATGTTCTTGACAAAGAATCCAGTGACTCTCACCTGGATTTCCTTGATATCTACTCGTCATGCTCAAGGCATACGAGACATCGAGACGTGTGCATATCATGGCATACATGATTGATCCAACAGCGGAAGCGTAAGGGATCAACTTCATGCGTTCAACATCATGGGGTTCGGAGGGACATTGAGTCTTGCTCAATATCGTTCCGATTACCATAGGTACCAAACCCCTTTTGGATTTGTCCATCTTTGAATCGTCGAAGAATCTTATCAACATAAGACTCTTGACTTAGTGCCAATATCCTCTTGGATCTATCTCTATAGATCCGGATACCTAATATGCGTTGTGCCTCTCCTAAATCCTTCATTTGGAAGTGGTTACCTAACCACTTCTTTACAGAAGACAACATTGGAATATCATTTCCAATGAGTAGTATGTCATCGACATACAAGATTAGGAACACAACATTGCTCCCACTAAATTTCATGTATAAACATGGTTCCTCAACATTTCGAGTGAAACCATTTTCCTTTATCACATCATTGAATCGATGATTCCAACTTCTTGATGCTTGCTTAAGACCATAAATGGATCTCTTAAGCTTGCACACTTTGTTAGGATTTTTAGAATCAAGAAAACCTTCGGGTTGTATCATGTACACCTCCTCTTCTAAATGCCCATTTAGAAAAGCGGTTTTGACATCCATTTGCCAAATTTCATAATCATGAAATGCGGCGATCGCTAACAAAATCCGTATGGATCTTAGCATGGCTACGGGGCGAAGGTCTCATCATAATGGAGACCTTGGACTTGGGTAAATCCTTTTGCCACTAGCCTAGCTTTGTAGACATCGTCATGTCCTTCTATGCCATTTTTGACCTTGAATATCCATTTGCATTGGAGGGGTCTTGCCCCTTTAGGCAAATCTACCAAGTCCCAAACTTGGTTTTCAAGCATAGAATCCATTTCGGACTTCATGGCTTCAAGCCATAAGGTGGAATTAGGACTAGAGATTGCGGCCTTGTAGGTGGCGGGCTCGTCACTTTCCATAAGCAACACATCGAGTGTTCCATCTTCCTCGATAAGTCCCACATATCGATCGGGATGGCGAATTACTCGGCCCGTCCTTCTTAGTGGAGGAGGTACAACCGCGTTGGACGACGAAGGAACATCTTCTTGCGTCTCTACCTCGGTTTGTGGCTCTTGAACTTCGTCAAGTTCAAAATTTCTCCCACTCTGTCTTTTAGAAATAAATTGTCCTTCTAAGAAGACAGACCTGCAAGACACAAACACTTTGTTATCTTGAGGTTTGTAGAAGTAATAATCTCGAGAGGTCAAAGGATAGCCTACAAAGATGCATTTTTCGGATCTTAGGGCAAGCTTATTGTCGGGTTTAGTCTTGACGTAAGCATCACATCCCCAAATCTTCATATAGGATATATTTGGGATCTTACCCGTCCACATCTCACATGGAGTCTTTTCAGTGGACTTTGTGGGACTATTGTTCAAAGATCGAATTGCGGTTTGTATCGCAAATCCCCAAAACGAGTTCGGTAACTCGGTTTGACTCATCATGGATCGAACCATATCTAGTAGGGTTCGATTCCTCCTTTCGGCAACACCATTGAGTTGTGGTGTTCCAGGTGGAGTAAGTTGTGATATAATACCACGACCTTTCAAGTGTGAATCAAATTCAAGGCTAAGGTATTCTCCACCACGATCGGATCGTAGTGCCTTAATCCTTTTGTTCAATTGGTTCTCTACTTCGTTTTGAAATTCCTTGAATTTCTCAAACGCTTCACTCTTATGTTTCATCAAATAGATATACCCATATCTACTTAAATCATCGGTGAAGGTTATGAAGTAGTCATAATTACCACGAGCGGTGATAGTCATTGGTCCACATACATCGGTGTGTATGAGTCCCAATAGCTCACTAGCTCGTGTCCCTTTACCACTAAAAGGATTACGAGTCATTTTACCAAGTAGGCAATATTCGCATGTACCATATGATTGATAATCAAATGGTGTAATCACATTAGTCGAAATTAATCTTTTGATGCGATTCTCGTTTATGTGACCTAATCGACAATGCCAAATGAACGCTTCACTTGGGTCACTTGTTTTGAGTTTCTTTGATTGTATGTTATAAATATCATTAATTGGATTTGAGGTCTCTAAAATGTAAATGCCATTGATGGAAGTAGCTTGGCCAATAACCAAATCATTCCTAGAAATAGAGCAACGATTGTTCTTAATGACAAAACAAAAACCGTCCACGTCTAGCATGGCGATTGAAATAATGTTTTTAGAGAGTGTAGGTACATAAAAACAATTATGCAAATACAACTCAAATCCATTTGGCAAAGCTAAAACATAAGTTCCCTTGGATTCGGCCGCTACCCGAGCTCCATTTCCAAGGCGTAGATCCACATCTCCCTTGCTAAGCCTCTCCACATCTCTTAAACCCTGTAAATGATTACAAAGGTGAGAACCACAACCGGTATCTAGTACCCATGTCGTAGTGAAAGTATAATTTATATCAATAACATAAATTTCTTTAGGAATTGTACCTTTTGGAGCAATGAGTCCTTCCCTTATATTTCGCAAATACATGGGACAATTCCTAAGCCAATGTCCCATGCCATAGCAATAATGGCACTCATCATTAACTTGCTTGAAGTTTTTGATTTTCTTTCCTTTCTTCTTGAACCTCTTGCCCTTTGAAGCAAGAACTTAATTGCTAGAGCTCCCACTAGCTTTGGCATCCTTATCTTCCAGAGATAAAGACCCTATAGATCGTATGAGGTAGTCTTCCTGAGACGGACTCACACGAGGTCTAGTAGAAGTGGGTGGTTTAGAAGAGGTGATGAAGTTAAGGTTTCCATCCGAACCTATCCCGAAATGAAGTTCTCTAGTTGTATCGAAATTATTGTTGGAGCATACGTCGTCAAGAACATGGTGATATGACTCAATAGTTATTGGTACGGTAGCATTTGTTGGATTCATTGTAATGCACTACAAATATGGAGGAAAGGAAATATTAACATTTGTCTTTTTAAATCATACTTGCAAATTTAACAAGATATGAACATTTATATAGTGACCTCTACCCAACTATAATAAATGATTCCAAGACCCAAATTCATATTAACTTGGGCACGGTGTGGCCGATGAAACCCTTATCAATATAACTCGGTGGATTAACGCTTTAATCCATTCTACTTCTAGAACTCTTGGTCGATAATATTACATTAACATTTATCTATAGCCCAAAACACATTCAACAAGGGGACGGTGTGGCCGATAAAACCCTTATCGAAAAACTTTTGTTGAGTTCAATCCAAATTTCGAATAAATGTGTCCATGATCCAAACCCACATTAACTTGGGCACGGTGTGGCCGATGAAACCCTCATCAACATGAATTCGGTGGATAGACATTTATCACCCACTTCCCCTACGTAACAAGGTTTGTACCCCGGTGTGGCCGAGTGCACTCCCTCACGAAATAGGTTTTCATGGTTTCTACTCTTTGGTAAGGCTATGTCTCAATTAATTATTTTAGCGAGAGGTCATGTCAAATTATTATCTATCACGTTTTAAGTGAACTAAAGCGGTGAACTACGATAATTATATATGACACGGTCGATAAACTCGATGAGACAATGCATGTTTAGTTATGGCGATTTAGCGATGCATGTGACATAAAATAAAATGCAAGCATAAAGATAAATAAATCCTAGTATGGCCTTTCCTAAAATAGAAAAACTATTTAACTATTACATATTCGGAAACCAACTCCATTGGTCCCTTGAACTTCGGTTGTGGCACGCATCTCGAGGTAACACCGTCTTTATGTATCGTCATTCTTGAAGAAATCCGTCTTTTGGAACTCCGGAATGAATAAAATTACATAATAAATTACATAATTTCCTATTATAAATTTGTAACTAAAATAAAATAAGTCTATTAAATTACAAAACGGTGATACGAGATCACAATAAAAATTACAACCGAATCGATATTCCCATACATTTCGGGAAATACCAATTAAAATCTAAGGCCATACTAAGTAAAATTACATAATTCAAAAATTACATAAATTAAAATTATGACAATCATAAAGAAAATGCAGCATTATATTATGTATGAACATGCTCAATTTTATGCTAAATCGCCTTTAATTAGCCAATATCGTATATTACTCGGCTTTTTTGACGGTTTGCGTGATTTCAACATTTTATAATCACAAAAATGCATAAACTCATATTTATGCATAAGTTAATTACCCTAACCTCTTAGGACTCAAAATTTAGTCTTCACTAATAATTTGACCATAATTAACCCATATTTTATAAAATTGTTCATAAATGGACCAAAAATTACAAAATAAGCTATTAAACTTCAAATAAATCACAAAATTTCAAATAAATTCAAAATTTGAAATTTAAACTCATGAACATTCTGGAAAATTTCCATGACACTCATAATGTTCAAAATCTTAGGTTAAAAATTTCGAAAATTTACCCGAAAAACAATGTTGCGGTTTATTGATTTTTAATAAAATAATCATAAAAAACATGGAAAAATTATTTTCATTAAATTTTCAATTTTAGATCTGAAAAAGATAATAAAATTCAACATTACACGTTTTTCCTAACTCATAGATTATGTTTTATTAATTTTCCACTAATAATGTCACTATTTATGCTATTTTTCTTCAAAAATCCATAAATCATGCAAAAAGACTTCTTTATAGCCAATTATTTTACACACATCTTGTAAAATTGCATGTGACAACATATTAATTTTCTATGACCAGATTCGAAATTTAACTCATATTAACCTATTTTTCACTTAAATCCGAATTTAATAATGAAAACTTCATTTTTCGAGCATAACAAGTCCAAAAATTATGAAAATTTACAGGTTATCTCAATATAATATGTGTCACAACATATCCAAAAATCAATGAAAAATTCGAAGTATAGCTATTTTTAGACCAAAAATGACATTTTTACTCATAAAATCACATTTAAATGCCATTATTGTAAATTATGAACAATAAAAATCCGAAAAATTAACCAAAATATCCTAAAACATTTTAGGACCAGAAATATTAACATGCATGGATTAATTTCGTGATATCTCATAATAACACAAATTTTACAAGTTTTATTTGTTATTCTTATAACTCGGAAAAACTTTTAACCGATTTGCATGCAAACAACCGTGGCTCTTGATACCGATTGAAGGAAAGGTAGATTCATATACATACTAACATACTCATATATGTCTAAATTAATTTGTCATAAAATTAAAACGGATTTTATGCATGCAAACAATAATAAAATAGAGGAGAAATCATGTCCTTACATTGGTGATTTTCGGTTATGAGGGCACAAAAGAGATCACCTTTCTCTTTTGATCTTGAGCTTTCCCTTATGGATGAACAAGATCTAAGTATAAGATCTCTCCCTAAGCTTTATACCCAAGGCTTTCTCTTAATTAAGATTAATATTATAAGAACTAGTATAATATAAATCTAGAAGAAAATTGAACCAAAATATTATTTAACACTTGAATATTTTCGGTTTTTAGGAGGGAGAAGTAGAGAGCTTTTTTATCTCTCTAAAATACTAATTTTGGATGATATGAATAAAATGAATTCACTAACACATTTTAGTGTAATATTAGATAAAATTAGATGAAAAACTAATGATGGTTTTTGTCATCAAAAACCGGGTGGAGGGGGGCTTTATGGGTGAGCCAATGCATGAAATTGTTGCTCTTAACAATGTTCATAGGCTTGCATGGCTAGACCATTAGGTAATCATTATGTTTACTTAATAAATTAATCAACACAATATTAACCTAATACCCCACTAATTTCGGTATAATCATAATATGGAGTCCATATTATTTTTGTCAATTTCTCAATATGTAACATGTCACATGTAACATGAATTTGTTATGTAATTTTTAACATATTAAAAATCAACGTATTAATAAAAATACGTCACATACAAAAATCGACTTAGTAATTTCATAATTACCTGTGCCAAAATATTTTACCATTTATAAATCACAACAGATTGTATTTATAACAATTCATTCAAATTTAATTGTTACATTAAACAATTTATTTCATCCGAGTAATTATACAATTTAATTACTCAGACCGTATCTCATTTAATCACATTTCAATTTGATACGTAAATTTTACTTCCAAAATCGTCCGTCAATTTTCAAGTAATTTAATTAACTCGCAACGTTATACGATTAATTAAATAATCAATTAAGAGTGTTGCCCTTTAGGTATGACCTAGGGGTCAATGATCACCACCACCGTCACACGACAAGTAATGTCAAACTCTAGTCAGCCAATCATTACCGATATATGTTGACCAGTTGACAGTAAAAATACTTCCCAATTGTATTCTTTAAAATGAGATTTAATAATGATATTTAAATCATATGATCGCACTATTGTTGATGACACATTTCTCAACACAAATACACACCACAACACAAGTAATACAAAATGGCGAAATTCAAACTCGTTATTTTCACAAAATTTTTAAATGACGAAATTAAAAACCGTTATTTTCTTCCCAAATAAAAAATGGCGAAATTCAAACTCGCTATTTTCACAAAATTTTCAAATAACGGACCTAAAAACCGTTATTTTCTTTACAATTGCAGGTAGCAAAATTCAAACCCGCTATTCTTACAAAATCCAGATAACGGAAATAAAAACCGTTATTTTCTATCTTTCAAACTGCAGGTAGTGAAATTCAAGCTCACTATTCTCGCGAAAACTATGAATGGCGGCAATAAAAACCGTTAAGATTCAAAATTCACAAAGGGCAGCAATAAAAGTCGTCATCCGCATGAGCCAGGCCGGAGTTATAAAAGGCCTATCTCTCGTAAGCACTACAAACATCTCCTATAAACACCAAAAATCCCCCAGCGGAACCCCTGAAAACCTCCCCACGGAGTCATCCTTCAACAAACTTGCAAATCTACTTGCATAAGCATCAGCGACCGGGCGTCAAGCAAAGAGAAACCTAGCGCCTTCCTCCCCCAGGGGCACCAACGTCGCTCCCCAATGGGTCGTTTGGGCAAGCAACCTCTTGAAATAGGTCTGATGATTCAGGCTATTTTCCGAAACCGACCACTCGATCATCAATGGCTGGCGAGTCTCTACGCACCGACAACAAACAAACTCATGAATTAGGTCTGATGATTCAGGCTATTTCCCGCAATCGATCACTCGACCATAGATAGCTGGCGAGTCTCTACGCACGGACAACAGAAAACCCCTTGAAATAGGCCAGAGGATTCAGGATATTTCCCGCATTCGATCACCCGACCATTAATGGCCGGCGAGCCTCTACGCATGATCAATAACATGTCAAGGACATATCCCGAAGATGGCTCCGGTATGACTCCTTCCTATGGCTGGCGAGCCTTTATACGTAGTTTAATGGACTTTAAACGACCCGCACCGGCAGTCGACAAACTCTAAAGTGTTCCCGACGGTAGGTCCTTTACTCGAATCCCCGAGTCACCTCGTGTCACCCTTCTCGGTGGCAGGTCCTTGACTCAAATCCTTTTGGGTCACCTCGACGTCGCTTCGGTCTTCAGGTTGTAATTTTCGATTAACCTCAGGGTTGTACTTTGACTTTTGCTTTGTCTAAGCCTCAGTCAAAGTGGAGGCTCAGTAGATATCTGGTATTTGTGGAATCCCCAAGAAACACAGATGATTATCGGACTGCAACATGTTTCGGAAATCGCTATGTTTGATCGACGTTTTGTATAACTACGTGTCGGAAAGCTCAGAAAACGGGTTCTAAAATGAAAAACTTGTTAAAACATTTCAAAAATACTTGGAGTGTTTTATGAACGACGACGGGGTCGCAATGATACTAATTAGAGTCAAAATCGACACCGGACTAAAAACCGACAAAAAATTCAAATCCCGACTCAACACAAAATCAAATTCGAGTTAAACACAAAGAACCCACCCTAAATAACACCCAAACACAAGCTTACACGGCTAAGCAACACAATCAACCACAAAACACATCCTGACAAAACCTAGGATAGAACAAAATAGAAATTCCAAATTTTTGAAAAGGACAGGACAGCCCATTGTATCGCAAATGTACCCGCGCCCCAATGGGTGGCCACCATGGTCACGTCACCTAAAATGCACAACACCACACATTCCTCTATAAATACCCCTCAAGAACCACCATTTACAACCACGCGAGAGTCCGCCCCTTCTTTCTCCTTTAAAATTCTAGACCTCGACTTCTAAAGTCAAAAACCGACACGTGTTTTCGACCTACTAATTGAAAACACTAGCCTTACACATTATTTGGTACCGTCATCGTGCATTAAAAACAATTGGCTTACCACTTCGACCAACTACACCCACACTAAAGCAAAGCAACACTCCATATTTACAAAATGGTTTTTTAAATCGAGGTTTTCGATTCACAAGTTTTATACTTTCTCGATTTCTCGTCAAGCAACCGAGCATGTAAATATGAAGGTGTAATTAATCCTCTTATTTCATGTTCTTTTACTGTTTCATGACTTTAGCATCATAAAACATGCATAACACGATTCAAAACTTGGAAAGATCGAGCCAAAATCGAGTTTTGGCATGAGACAGAGGCTGGTTGCCTCGCATAGGGGCTCGCGCCTCATATGGTTTCTCAGGTCAGAACTTAACGTGTTTGAGTTCATCATTGCTTATGTTTTATTTCATTTTTCCTTTCTTTTCTTAAAACAGTTTTTACCAATTCAAATCATTTTTATGATAAACTTTTTTTTACCATTATCGAAATCATCCTTGGTTATCTATACCATGACGATTTATCCCATGTAACGATGATATTGTTGGTTAATAACAAATTTACGGAAATTTGAACATTTTCATCTCCTATTTCTTTCTTTTTTCATTTATTGATATTTGCAAGCATTTTGGTCATATTCATAATCATCCTTGGTTGCATAAACCATGTCAGTTTATTCCCGAGTATGATGATAAATATCGACTAATGACAAAGAAATGAACTTAATAAAATTAGTTCATATCAAACACTTTTCATTTTATTTGAACTTATTTTTCCTTTTATCTAGACCATATTACATGTCACCCTTGGCTAACATTTGTGCTATGTCGATTAACTCGAGTACGATGATAAAATGGTTGAGCCAATATATTTTTTATAAAACTATTCATATTATGCTTGCAAATTCAAAACCGACAACGGATATCATCAACATAGTGATGATTATTCCGAGTCATATCCCACACTTTAACACAAACGCGGTCTTAACAGCCTTTTCAACAAAATCGGTTTTTAAAAACCCTTTTTTAAAAAGACGGTTTAAACAACCTTTTGCAAGACCAGAAGACTCACTTGGACTGCCGTCTGACCCGCGCCGCAATGCCCTCCTACTCTTCATCTTCTACAAAACCAGGGGAGCCCCTTGCATCGCCCATAGGCTCGGACCTTAAGGGCTGCCTGGCACTGCTCCATTTTCGTTTCCAGCACTTGTCTAGGATGATCTTGATTTTGGTTAAGCCGAATACATGACGGATCAGATTGACGAGTTTATATTTCACATTTCACATTTGGAACACACCTTTTTAGACAAATGGATCGTGTTAAGCACCATAAACCTAGCTTTGTGAATGGATGTTTAATTTCCGTCTTCAAATACATGCAAATCTACGTTTAAATCCAACTTGACATCAATTACATGATATTTCTATAAAAAACCGACATAGCAAAATTTCACATATTAGGTTTAAACTTGTGGATGCGCGTGCATTCATGCGTTTTACCCGTTTTATCAACTTTTGCACTTAACCAACCAAGATCGATCAGTAGAGGCCACTACCACGGGCGACATTGGGTGTTCGATTAAAGCGCTTCCTAATACGTACCCTAACCTTTTACTCATGACCTTTGGATAGTGGATGGCCTTATCCAGGGCATACGAGAGTCATTCTAGCGGTATGATGCTAAAAGAGGGATGGGTCTTTATCTTTAGTACATATATCAAGCACTGCTTTGTGCTTCGTTTGACCGAGGTATAAAGTGGATTCGAACGGTTTACAGGCATCCCATAATTGCTTGGTGGCCACTCCAAACATCTCTGTATCATTTCGAGACCTTCATAGGGACGAAATCGACCGATCTAAAGCGATCCAGCCGGAAGCATTTCTACGTCCCCAAACGTGGTTTTCGGACCGCTATACATACGCACGTCGGTGTGTAGGTGGCCCATGTCCATAGTAGGTGAACATGCCAAATCTTATATTTTGAGTCTATGGTCCATGGGCCTTGGCCTCCTCTTCTTGATAATATTCTAGAGTGTCGATTTGTCCATATTTATACCCAAAATCGTATCAAAACCGCTTCAATTGGCTTGTTTCCTACAAAGGCCATTAAAAGGGCACAAGAAAACAAATACAAAGCAAATTACACTACAAATGAAAGTAATAAGCACAATTAGCATGCAAAAATGAAGTCGGTTAAGAGCTTAAAAGTGTGTAAATTGTAACCACATCAAATATCGCCAAACCGACTCTTTTCTCGTCTTCGAGTAAAGAGGTGACTAAGACTAGGACGCTTATTAAAACTAACCTAATAGCATATCCGATAGAAGAAAATTAGGGGGCTTTGCTCCTCCCCTTCAACTCACAACAAGGGATTCATGAGGTAGGATACCTTCTTGATAGGCAAGTGGGCTCTTGCTAAAATGGCGACACATCCAACATTAAGCACATAAAAAAGTGGTGAAGTCATCTAAGAGGAGACCCAATATAAGGGCATATAATCCATCATAGGCACTAGTTTTATTAATCACCAAGTCCAAAAGGATAGAAATAAATCTCCTGGGAGTGGTGTCAAATTAGTGTGTTTCGTCACCAATTACTAATATGCTTCGTCAAGGGCGATTAGGCGGAAATGGAGTGTAGATTCCCATGACGTTAAAAAACACTATAGGTTAATGTGAATTCCCCTTCTAATCTATATGAGAGGAAGGGTCGTCCCCCTTTGCCAAGCAACCTAATATGTAAACCATCTAGAAGGTAAGGAAGAACGTTTGCTTTTGTGAGTTCTTATTTTTCGTTTTTGGATGTTTGCTTGGTTGTTTCATTTATATAACTTTGGATTTGACTTTGAATAGCATGATTGTTTAGTTAAGGTTGTGTGGTAGGGACCGACAATAATTAAATCCCCGCGAAAGCGGCTCGATATCGACCCCATATGTAGTGAGGGTGCTCTAGAAAAGCATAGAAGTCCCAACTACACTCCCAAATCTAAGACAAAACAAAATAATACATTTGGCAAATAAATTTTTGATTTAAGTTGTTTCGAACTCAACTTTTCTATATTTAGGTTGGTTTTCCTTTTTGGCATTTGTGAACATGAGAATGGATATGGCAGAAATGGCAATTGCAAGGCTTAGAGGTTAGCCTGAAATCAGGGCAACCAAGGAGTTATCACATCATTGGGGTTGATCAAGTGGTCAAGTGCAAACCCTTGACTAGGCCTTAGCGTATGGGTCAAAACACACTATTATCACACATCGTTAAGCGTCTTAAGTCTATTATAAATGACAAGTTCAAAATAAAAAGAGTATCTTCAATGGCCTATTCACACTTGTAAAGGTTCCCAATTAGGCATTTACAAAAACTTTTACCTAAATGCAACTAAATGCCATGAATGCAAATAATATATATACGATCTCATATGAATCCAACTAACATCCTACATGCCACATAAACTAAAGAAATTTCCTAGCAACCCATAGGCACACTACCATAATATCTCAAAAATACACATCATCCTCAACATACAAGACCAATCTTCTCATGTGATAAATGAAAATAAAAGGAAAGAAAAAGAGATTAGAACGATCAAACCAATCTGTCTTCAAATTCCCTTATTTATGTCTCAAATGAAATGTAGTATCTATGTGACAAGAGCAACAAAACACAACACAAGTATATACAACTCTAAACTACCATATTTTTTTTGTATTTTTTAAACTTTTTCATTTTTTTGTAATTTTTAAATATGCAATGTTTTAGTGATTTCTCGGTTTATGAAAAGAAATGCGTAAAACAAAGAACATGTTTTTGAAATTTTTTGATTTTTTTGATTTTTTGATTTTTGCTATAATATTTCTCATCCCCACACTTAGAATGTACATTGTCCCCCAATGTACAAAATAGGAAGGAAACGAAAGAGTAAAAACTTGTTTTGATATTTTGAATATTTTCTTAAAACTGAAATAACATGTTTTTGGGGTTTTTTAATATTTGAAAAAGGAAAGATTTGTTTTTGGTTTTTTCAAATAATGAACTGTAAATAAAATGCAAATTCAATGAAATATAACTAAGTGTAATGCATGATCTAAATGAAATGCAAGTACACTACATGAACTAATCTACATGCAACTAGCTACATGATATATATTACAAATGCATAGCACCAAAAAAAATATATTACAGATGCAAATATGCAATGTCTAAGCTAACTAACCTAAGAGTGATGCATGCAATCATTCGATTAAAGAGCTAATTTAGATTAACTCATTATACTTATGATCTAACTTCCCAAAACCGACCAAAACATACACTATTGCTAGTGCAAAAAAAAAGTGAGGTTTGGCCATCAGTAGCCTAAATGCAATTATCATTTTGGATTTTACTCTTAGGAGCAAACAAAATGGCCCCTTGATGAAATTAAGGTGCAAGCCTTCATGTTGCCAAAGCTAATCACTCAACAAAGAGTCCAAGTGACTCTATAATGCAACTACAGGAACACAAATGCAAACTATGTACATGAGAGTAAGAACAACTACCCAAGGTCTAGATGCTAAGTGAGCCACCATTCACCATTAGATCTATCATATCCTTTTCAATTTTCATCACTCTCATCCACATCTTCATCCTCATCGTCATCATTATTGTCATCATCTTCTTCTTCGACATCATCATCATCTTTGTTATCATGATCATTATCATCACCACTATCCTCTTCACTTTCCTCTTTCCGCTCCTCCATATCAACATCATCTATCCCTTGAACACCTTCACTTTATTATTAGTTGCCTTTATTGGGGAACATAAGGCGTGGTTGTAGCCAATCCGGAAGGAGTTCATTAGGGTCAACGGACCCTTGTTGAGCCATGAAGTAGAATGGAGGGTATTGGGCATAATAATTGTGATGTGAGTGCGTCATTGTACGTCATCAAACAAACATTTATAACCTAACAAGTTAGCATACCAAGTAAGCGGAGGTCATCCCATAGGACGGGAGTATCTAAATTGTTTAAATATTAGTCTAATTCTTTGAGTGCAAGTGTCACTATTAAAATTGGATTTGTAATCTAAACTAATGAAATAACAAAGTAAAGTAAACTAGAATGATAACTGAAATAAATTAATAAAGAGGAAAACTAAGAAGAGTGGGTTCATATGAGTGACTAAGGTAACTAGTAGGTTGGGTTTCATGTTGAAAGGTAGTCTTACTTAGGCAAATGGGTTGAGTCTCTTGGTCTAACAACCCCACCATAAACTAACACGAGCTAGCTCTCACGTACACAAGGTCGGTCTACTAACATTATGCAAGTTCTAACACAATTCAAGGCTCTCGATCTTATGGGTGTGTATAAACAAACAACAAAACATGTAAATAGACATCTACATATTTCATCAAATATGTGGTGTGCATACGTTAGAAGTACCAACCCAACAAACATGTATTATCCCTCAATCATACCCATAATCCCCACTAATCCTAGCAAGGACATTGCTCACTAATTATCATGAGAAACATGCTAACAATAACAACAAACAAAGAATCTAAACTAAACATGATGATTAAGTTAAGTAATTATCAAATTTAGTGAAAGATTAACAAGAAAATAAAGGGAGATTAGAAAATATACCAACAAATTAAGGAAAGCATGAACATAAATAAGAAGGATTCTCTGAATTCTAGGTCACGATTTCTGAGCAATGGCACGGAAAGTTAGCAATCTTCATCATTCTACTGCAAATTCTACAAAAAATACAACTAAAAATAATAATTCATCAACTATTAACACCAATAATAGTAGTAATAAATCTAATAATCATACAAAAAGTACTTCTAGTAACAATAAATCTACTGGTGAGAATGTTCATGTTGAAACAATTGCTGTAGACATAGCATCTGCAAAGACGGCTGTTGATGCTGCGGTGAAGGAGAAAGGAGATACTGTACTTGCTGAGGGATTGGTACTTTCTGATGATCCTAAGGATTGGCGTGAGGTTTCGGCGTCCTCAAAGACTTGCTTTGCTGTGGCTCGTCTGGAACCTATTGCTGAAGAGGGTGATTTGGGGGTTCCTTTCAGTCCTCATTTGAAGCTCTCTGTGGATGATGTCAAGGACGAGATTGCGTACTGGAATTTGGCGATTTATGGTTATGTCATGGGTGCGAACCCGCCTCGAGAAGTGCTTGATAATTTTCTAAGACGAATTTGGTCTGCTTATGACATTACCCAGATCTCTTTCTTGCCAAATTGATTATTTGTGGTAAGATTTGCCAAACCTGAGCATCACAAACTTGTTTTGGCTAATGGTATGTTTTTATTTGATGGGAAACCCTTAATTGTCAAACCCTGGGATCCTACAGTTAGAATTTCCAAAGTCTCTGTTAAGAAGGTGCCTATTTGGGTTAAACTGGTTGGTTTGGATCTTAAATTTTGGGGTGCTAAATGTCTAGAGAAATTGGCAGGATTAGTGGGTAGGTTTATCAGAATTGATGATCTTACTTTGGAGAAATCTCTGCTGGGTTTTGCTAGATTGATGGTGGAAGTTGAAATAGATCAGAAATTCCCTAACCAGATCATTTTTGAGGATGAAGTAGGTTCTGAATTGCGTGTAGCTGTTGAATATGATTGGTTGCCCATTACATGTCAGAAATGTAAAGGTATTGGACATAGCACTCAGAATTGCAGAAGGAAGGCCCTGGGTACTAGGAGACCTATTGTGGCTCAGCCTATGAAGCAAGTCTGGAAACCAAAGACAGTGGGTACTGCAGCTCCTGTGGATCCTAAAGAGTATCCCATTTGGTGAAGGAGAAGCCTAATCCTGTGGTGGTAGCTACTCCTGTAGTTACCCCGGCTCCTAGTCATGGTCCTGTGTACACTCCTGCCAGAGTGATAACTAAACTGACTAGGCATGAGACTAGGGTGGTTTCAGGACAGGATACTGAGTTCAATACTACCTTTAATACTGAGTTGGCTGAAGCTGAGACAGCTAATGAAATGGTTGATAAAGGAGGGGGTGGAGGGGAGCTTGTATCCCCTAATGATTAGACTAGGAGTATGGAATGTGAGGGGTCTGAATAGTGTTCCTAAACAGAAAAATATCAAATGGTTTCTGCATCATAATGATGTAGATCTATTTGGACTCCTTGAGACCAGAGTGAAACCTGGATCTCTAAATAAAGTTACTAATAATGTTTGCTATGGGTGGAAGTATGTTACAAATACTAGTATGCATCCTGGAGGTCGAATTTGGATTCTTTGGAAGGGTAGTACAGTTGATGTTGAGGTGTTAGAGATGGCATCTCAATATCTCCATGCTAAGGTGAAGGTGTTGTAATCTGGTGTCACCTTTACTGCTACTTTTGTTTATGCCTTTAATCAGCTTGAAGATAGGTTACCTCTCTGGAATGACTTAATAAGGCTGTGTGTGACAGGTCCCTGGTTAGTCTTAGGGGATTTTAACAATGTGCTTTTTTCTAATGAGAGGTTGGGGAAGCTGGTTAAAGATAATGAGATGGCTCCCTTTCTTTCTGCTGTGAATAATTGTGGTCTTCAGGATATGAAAACTACAGGTGTTTTTTTCACATGGAATAACAAACAAGCTAGTGCTACTAGGGTATTCAGTAGAATTGATAGGGTTTTGCTGAATGGTGATTGGTTGAAGGATTGGTCTGACTGGTTTGCTCATTACCAGCTTGAAGGAGAGTTTGATCACTGTCCATGCATTGTGTCTTGTGGTGATAGAAGCTCTAGGACTAAGAAACCTTTTAAATTCTTTAATATGTGGACCAAGGTGGAGGATTTTGGGACCCTTGTGACTCAGCATTGGCAGATGCAGATCCAGGGTACCCGTATGTTCAGAATGGTCAGGAAACTGAAGCTTCTTAAACCCTCTCTCAAAAAGCTTAACAGAGACTTGTTTTCAGACATTGAAAGAAATGCGGATGTGGCATATAATCTCTTGCTGGACTGTCAACAACAGTTGCAGGGTGATATCACTAATACTCATTTGATGGATAAGGAGAAACAGATCAGGGAGTCCTATCACTTGCTTGATGATGCTAGGACTGCTTATCTTTGGCAGAAGGCTAAGTCTGCTTGGGTCCATGATGGGGATGCAAATACCCACATGTTTCATCAAGCTATTAAACAGAGGCAGATTCATAATAAGGTCTTGCAAATAGATAATAAGGATAGAGTGGAATGTAGGGATCCTAATGATATTCTACAGGCTTTTGTAGACTATTACAAGTCCTTGTTGGGGGCCAAAGCTCAGACTTCTTGCTTCTATAAAAATGTTGTCACTCAAGGAAAGGTTATTAGTGAAGGAGATTGGGATGGGTTATGCAAGATACCTACTGAGGAGGAGATCAGACTTGTTGTATTTGATATCCCAGATGACAAAAGTCCGGGGCCTGATGGTTATACTAGCTGTTTTTTCAAGGCTAGTTGGTCTACTGTTAAAGACGATATGTGCCTTGCTGTTAAGGATTTCTTCACAACTGGTATGATGCTAAAGCAACTAAATAGTACTGTGCTCACCTTAATTCCTAAAGTGGATAACCCTAGATCTGTCAAGGAGTTTAGACCCATTGCGTGCTGCAACACTTTATATAAGGTCATCTCTAAGATCATTTGTACTAGAATTAGTGGATGCCTACCTCAGATAATCAATCCTGTCCAATGTGCTTTTATTAAAGGGAGAAGTATTTTGGGCAATATTCTCATAAGTCAGGACCTTGTTAGGCTTTATACTAGGAAGAGTGTCTATCCTAGGTGCTTGATGAAGGTAGATCTAAGGAAGGCCTATGACTCAATTGAGTGGATTTTTGTGGAACAAATGTTAGATGCTCTGCATTTCCCTCCTCATCTCATCAAACTCATTATGCAATGTGTTAGTACGACCTCCTATTCCATCAGTCTGAATGGCCAAATACATGGATATTTCTCAGGTTGTAGGGGTTTGAGGCAAGGTGATCTAATGTCACCTTTGCTTTTTACCCTTTGTATGGAGTATTTGAGCAGGCTTTTGGAGATGGGCAGCTGGATTCCTGGTTTTCACTTTCATCCCCTCTGTAAAAAGCTCAGGCTGACTCATCTGATGTTTGCAGATGATCTTCTTTTGTTTTGTAAAGGGGAGGTTAAATCTATCTGCATTATTATGGAGCTCTTTAAGAGATTCTCTTCTGCTTCTGGATTGCACATTAATTCAGAAAAATCTGACTTCTATAGTAATGGTATGAGCATTGCTACAGTTGACAAGGTTCTTCAGAGGACTGGTTTTAAGAAGGGAGATCTCCCATTCAAGTACTTGGGGGTTAAAATTTCTCATAAGAGATT
Source organism: Silene latifolia (assembly GCF_048544455.1). Classification (NCBI taxonomy): domain Eukaryota; kingdom Viridiplantae; phylum Streptophyta; class Magnoliopsida; order Caryophyllales; family Caryophyllaceae; genus Silene; species Silene latifolia. The sequence continues at coordinate 437,101,837 of NC_133538.1, read as the reverse complement.
GACTAAAATGGATTGTAATGTCCTGGTAGATAGGATGATTAGCAGGATCAGGGGATGGAATAGTAGAAAGATTTCATATACTGGTAGACTTGTCCTTGTTAAATCTGTTCTATCCACCATTCATAACTATTGCTCCCAAATTTTTGTTCTTCCTGTTGGTGTTATGGATAGAATTAAGGCTCTGTGCAGGAATTTTTTGTGGGAAGGCAGTGACAAATACTCTAAGGCACCATTGGTGGCTTGGAATGTTCTCTGTCAGAGCAAGGAAACTGGTGGATTGGGTCTTAATGATAGCAAAATTTGGAATGTTGCGGCCATTGGTAAACTGGTCTGGTGGATTACCTCTAAGCAAGACCATTTATGGATTAGATGGATTGATGCTATTTATTTGAAAGGTGCTACTTGGTTAGACTATGAACCTTCCTCTTATAGTTCCTGGGCATGGAGGAAGATATGTGAGGTTAAAAATACTATGAAGAATGGCTATGTGAATGGAAAGTGGAGAGGTACCAATGAAGCATATACAATTTCTGATGGGTACAAATGGCTAATGCAGTGTTCTGAAGTGAAAGTAGGTTGGTACAAGTTTGTCTGGAACAGATTCAATATTCCAAAGTGGTGCTTTACTAACTGGTTGCAGCAGCAACAGAGGCTACTCACGCTTGATAGACTGACTAAAATGGGGGTGGCAGTACCTACTGAGTGCTTTATCTGTGGTGTGGCACCTGAGACTCATGAGCATTTATTTAGTAGCTGTGTATATGCTCAGAACTGTTATCAACTGTTGGCAACTTGGTTAGGGGTTAATGTTACGAGCTCGATTGTGAAAAGTCGCTACATCTCAAGAAAATTTCTCTTCGGCTAGACAGTGATCATAAAAATTGGCGGTGTTTGATATATGGTATTTGGCATTGTAGGAATGTTTGTAGACTGGATGGATATGTTATGCAGTCTGACAGGCTGATCCAACAGATTCAAGCTGATTGTAGGAGTCGTGTATTGGGGGTGTTTCAGGGGCCAATGGCTCTAGCTGATAGGAATTGGTGTCATGGTGTAGGGATTTGTTGAGTGCTGTCTACTATGTTTTAATTTTATTGTCAGTTGTTGATGTAAACAGTGCTCCCAATGGTGTATTGGTGTCCTTTTATGGACTATGATATAATATGACTAACATTCCACCAAAATAAGAAGGATTCTTGAATAAAGATGAAGACTTGTCACTATTCTTCAATACAAATCCCAAAGAAATCCTATAAACAAACTCGATTTACAAGTAATTGAAGAGCAATTAAGGTAAGATTACATGAATTGGGGAAAGATTAAATTTAATCTACTCCTAATTCTAAAGTTAAGGGATGAGATTTAAACTAAGGAGGCTACTAATGAAAGATGGGATCCCTAAATTATTACAAAGAGGGGTATTTATACTAATACAATATAACACCCCCATTTAACCGGGAGTCTTTAGCAAGACATTCCCAGATAAAAAAGGTCGTTACCATCTCGGTTACCCGGACAGCGAATAACAAAGTTAATATTACAAAGGTACTTTAAAATAGATTACATCAATACTGATAAGACCATCTCAAACTGAATAATAAAAAGTTTAAACCAACTGTTCATTAACTAAAAGTTTACAACTGAACTTAATAAAATAACAATGTCTGACAACTAGTAAAGTGAAATGTAATAGCTAGACTTGAACCAATTCGGCACTGTAACACCCGCTAATTTTCGAGTTTGATTTTAGTAATAATTTTCGAGTCGATATGTAAATTTAAATATTTCTCGAATATTCAATATTTCAAACCTATTTAATAAACTTTGGCCTTGAACGCCCATTTTAGTCCCCCTGAGGACTAATTATTTATTTAAACTTCTGCCGGAAATGTTTTTTCATGTCGAAAGGGCAATTTTAATATATTTGGTCGAAAATTTATATCAATCATCTCCGAGGCAAATTTCTACGTACATAATTTTATTTAAACCTCGAGATGATATAAATTCGTATTTACAATTTAAATACTTGTTTATTTTTCTACTGTCGTTTTAACGACTAAACAATCTAATAGTCGTGTTTTAATTATGTAGACCGTTATGTCATTTTACGAATTATACAATTGACCTTTGCCCGTTTTGTGTTTCACGTTGGAATTTGGTTCCCTTTTTGTTAACGCACACTTTATATATGTTAATCAAATTTTGTTTTAACAACTCCTACTTAAGCTCTACTTTGACCTATTGGAAAGGAATATATGATCTTTTGTTAACAATTTAAGTGATACTAGGAAAGGGTTTTACTTTTCTAATATCTACACTTTTTAGCTTTCCTACGTCAGTTTTACAAACACCAAAACAGCAAAGAATAAACTCTCTTCCTCCCTCTCAAAATCGTGTAGCTTTACACAGTGCACCGAGCCATATTTCGTCCCCGTTTCCGTCATTCATTCTCTACACTTGTTCGTTCTTCGCTTACATCGTAAGGGCTATCCAGAGGATCCTGACGCCGACGAATATTTAGTAGATTCGGATCTTGACAATCAAGGTAACTACGACGTTACTCGGTATTACATCGATTTAATTGTTGTAGTTGTATGTATTATTGCATTTTTGTGGTTTTATAAAGATTTATTCATTAATATGATTTTCGAAACATATGATTTCTGATCCCTTGATGTTTATAAATTATTTTTGACTATGTATAAATTTTATTTTGTCAATAGGAATTTATTTGGTTGATTTGAAAGTTTTATGAGTAAACCGATTAATATGATATAAAGATGGTATAAATTCGTTTTTATGATTTCCAGGAGGTTTAAATTATTTTTCTGGGTTAAATGATAGATTTTAAAATATCATGAATTTTCGTGGTAATTATTTTGGAGTTTTAGTATTTATTTCGTAATTTAAAGTATTGACGCAGTTTCTGCGATTATAGCGATTCTGTTCGGTTTTAATTATGTTAAAAATACTAAATAAAATTGTAAATTTACAATATTATAGTATATGGCAGAGATATGGAGTATTAGGTTGTGTATAAATTTGTAGGTCTTCAATCATTATTTTCGATTTATGGTGTATTTTACAAGTTTGATGAAAACCGTTGTTAAATGTGTCAAATATGTTCGTCTGTTTGTAAAAATAATATCACCTATTTCTATTTCGAATTTGCAAAAGTGTAAAGAATAAACTCCTGTTATTTTAAAGTGTGGAGTCTTCATAAAAAATTTCATAATATTTAGACTTACGGTTTGGTCAGAATAAATTATATGTGAACAGATCGCCTGTAAAACGCGTTTCTGACTTCTCTCAAAGATTCATTTTTAAAACATATTTTGCTTTTGATACAGTAGCTAATCTTTTTCTAAATAAAGATTTATCATGTTTAGTTATGTTTAAAATTATGCCTTGCATTAAAATGTTTTCTAAAAGTGGATTTATGAACTGAAACATTATGGGTGACGTTTTCGGACAGTTTTTAGAAATAAATTTTTAGACCCCTGATACTTTCCTAATTTAAAGTTTGTTAAAAAATGAAAGTTGTAGCCAAAACCTATAGGAAACCATGAAAATTGGCCTTGCGTCACTTCAATTTTTCTGTAATTAATTATGAATTTTACAATACTGCTGTTCAGTTTTATAAACTAATGTAGAGCTCCGTCTCATTAAAGCCTAAGTAATAAGTCTTTACTAAAGTACCTTAAGTCAAAGGATGGTCTTTAAAGTTTAATTTCAGTAACTTAATTTATTTAAAGTCCTTAAATAAATTTTATACTTTTGGTTTTAAGTTTAAGTTTTCTAATTCGAAGAAAATAAAAGTGTAGTTCACTTACGAACCATTTGAATAATTATATCACTTGGGATATTTTTAAGTTTGGAGTAAAGAAAGTAAAGGCAATGAATAATAAACTAAGGCATACAGTTTTACTAAAACAGCTATATGGTTGGGTATCCTGCGGGCAGTACAGATCGTCGAAGAGTCATGTATATGTACTTAGACTAGGACTTCGCACTGCGTGGTAAGTCGTGTCCTATTATAGTTTGTTGTCTAGTTAGAGAGCTTGGAGTTGGTCATCTTAGCGTGACACTGGGTTCCCGAAACTAGTAAAGATGCTGCGGTGTGAAAAGTATAGCTAAAGTAGATATCTAGCCTGAACTAAATTATTTCCATTCTATCTTTTGAATATTTTGCTTTTAAGCATGCAGCACGTTGGTTTTAACGTGATTTGGTAATCATATTTTGTTACTTATGTTTTATAACATTTCAATTTACTTTGATATATTATTTGCATCTGTAACATTTATATCATGTGATATGGCCGGGAGAACGTCGAGTTACTCCCCATCGATTGTGGTCGTTATGTTTATAACATGACGGTGTTAGCTTTGGGGATTTTGTGTGAGCTAGCGAGTAGTTTCTGATCCTACTCTTTTTTTCGCTTTCTTTTATGGTTTTAGTCTTGAACACTTTTGGAGGTTTTCTTTATTTTCGCCCTTTTATAAAAGTGGCATTTGTTTAGACTTAACCATTTAATTTTATCCTTGAGAATTTTATACATTCTCAATTTATAACAGTTAGAACTTTTATCTTTGTGTATTTAATCCCATTCGACAGTGTTTCCGCCACTGTTTTGCACTAGATTTCATAGGGGATTATAGGCACCACACGTCCCGGCCCCAGCATAGCATAGGGCATCAACAACTAATCTGTACCTGCCATCTTAACTGCTCCCCATTCGATGGGAAATATCCAATGGATCATAACAGGTCACCAATAGAAAAGGTTGGCTGACAATTTTAACACAAGACACACACTTTCGCAATCAACATTTGAGTAGGGATAACAACATTATCAAGACGTAAGAATGAAAACAGCATATGCATAGCTAAACGATACAATAAGACAAATGATTATAAAATGCAAGAGGGTGTCTGGTCTCTCGTCTTACATGAGCCAACCGGTCACCTGATAGTGCAATTCCCTGAACACTGTACTGTCTCAACACAATGACACAACTCCCTAGTCATCGTGCCTTAACAAAACAATGGCGCAACTCTCTGGTCACTGCGCCACATCACCACAATAATAATAGTAATAGTAATAGTAATAGTAATAGTAATAGTAATAGTAATAGTAATAGTAATAGTAATAGTAATAGTAATAGTAATAGTAATCGTAATAGTAATAGTAATAATAATAATGATGATGATAATAGTGATAATAGTAGTAGTAGTAGTAGTAGTAGTAGTAGTAGTAGTAGTAGTAGTAGTAGTAGTAGTAGTAATAATAATAATAATAATAATAATAATAATAATAATAATAATAATAATAATAATAATAATAATAGTAATAATAATAGTAATAGTAATAGTAACAACAACAACAACAACAACAACAACAACAACAACAACAACAACAACAACAACAACAACAACAACAACAATAAACCAGCACAATGATCACAATAACTATAAATACAAACTAGTGTGTAACCCGTGCATAAATGCACGGGAATAAAATACATTTGTGTATAGAAAGCACATCAAATGTACATACGGATAAATTTCCTTTTATAACCAACATGAAATTTCCTAAATATTTTATAAAATTTAGGGTAAATCATTAATAAATACCTAATATATACGGAGTATCTTTTTTTTAATTATTACTACCTAGAAATTGAATCATGTGAGGCACCCTTCTTTGGGTGAGGTAGTTGTACCAATCTTAAACCGTCAGATTAAAAAGCCATAGATGCACCAGATGATGCCACGTGTCCCCATACAAAACCCCACCAAACACACATTTCCCTCTTCAACTTCATTCATTTACTCCGACTCACACAATAACTCACATCTCTTTACTTTCTCTCTCTTCATCTACTTTTCTTCAACTCAAATTCGTCGTTCACTCTCATTCGATCACCATTTTATCACTCTGATTTTCATCGTCCACACCATAATCATGCTGCGATTCATCATGTTTCTTCGATCTTCACGTTTCGATCTTGACTCTTATTATGTGTTCATCATTAATCTTGAAGTAAGTACGGAGTATTATTCTCATTCTCGCTTTTATTCTTTTTTGTTTATAATTTTCATTTATTTGAATGTCAAACTTGTAATTGCCATATCATGTGATTTCTATCAGTTATTTGATAATATACTTGCTCTTTTATTGTTCAGATTTTATTATTTTGTTTATGTATTATTCTGGTAAAATTATGTGATTAATTGATTAGTTAAATGATCGATTGTGTAAAATTTAAGTATTTAGGTATTTGATGATGATTATGATATAAATCAGCTCGTGATTCACTGTCGCGATGATTTTCGACGATGTCATAGTTCTTTCGATTGATTCTCCTAATTCTAGTGGCATTGATCGTCCTCATCTTCACTTTTATTTGCTTCGTCTCTTTACTTTCTTATCTTGTGTGATTTCGTATCAACAATCGGTTTAATCTATTCACGTTTATTTGATTGAAATTATTGTGTGTTTTTCTGTCATTTTAGCATTATTTCTTTGTCATTTTAGTATATCTACGGTGTATTGTAGGCGAAAGGCAGTAGTGTGTGAAAGGAATATGACGTATGTATAGCGAATTTGGAAAAGCGTACTAGAACGACTGGAAATCATACTAGAACAACAAATAAATAATACTGAAATTTGAATTGGTATGATATTGGTACGAACTAGTGGTGATTTTTGCGCCGTGAAAAGAATATGTTAGTGTATGTCAATAGTTTTTTTCACAATTTTTATCATTCTAAAGTTTGATTATGTGAAACCTGGACTTTATTTTGTGAAGTTTCGACGTGATTATGTGAACCTTAGACATGAATTTGTGAAACCTGATTTTGTCAAACATTTTGTGAAACAGATTTTGTGAATGTTGGAGCTAATATTGTGAACCTTGGAGCTAATTTTGTGAACTTTGTACCCGTTTATGTGAAACTGGACTTTATTTTGTGAAGTTTCGACCTGATTGAGTTTACATGTTCCTCTATTCTTTGAATATGAGGAAGGTGAGGTTAGTCGATATAATTGAATGAGGTTTTCTGAACTTCAATGGATATAGCTCTTCTCAATCCATCACTTGCCTAGAATATTTTTTCTTAAAAAGCAACATAGAAACATAGACAAATTAAAGTCCTCTAAGCCAAAGAGCAAAAGCATGGATCTCTCACAGTCTCCAAGGAAGCTCCTGTGGAAAAATGTTGCTAAAAACTTCAATTTCAGATTCATCTGCTACCTCTCCATCAACAACCGAGTCCTCAGCTCCTCGAACACGGTCCCTGGACTCGCCACATGCTCTAGGCATGATTAGTTTTCGAATTGATGGTTAAGATGGTGAGATAGACTGGATTTTACAGAGCTTAGGGCTTTCTGGACCTGAAGATTTAGAGATTCCAAAAGCAGACTATGAGCTTCTCAAGAATAGATCATCTCTTGGTATCATGCAAAGACCTAAGAAAGGTCATCTTGATCTCAATGTGCCTAAGGTTCACAAAGAAAAGGCTAAGAAGAGTAATAAGTTCATTGAACATGTACCGCACAGATTTGGAAATAGTGTTCGGACAATTATTGTCGTGGACCCTAATTCTAGTGTTCGTGACTGGAAGCAACATCGAACACCGCCTTTCCATATAAGCTCTTCAGTAACGGATGGTGCAGGTGCAGTTATCAGAGGTGATCGTCTGCCTTTTTTAACTGTCCCACCGCCTATGACTCTTCCTACACTTGATGATCATAATTATTCTACTTGGGACCTGTTAGAACGACTGACACCTGACAGTGATACGTCTCCTTCTCAGTGCCGTGCACATGTATCTGATGATGCAGAAACTGATAGTGAGAATTCTATTAGAGAGTTAGATAATGGTGTCAGGCTTGGAGGGACCGTTATAATGTCAGGGTCTTGTTCTTTCACAACTAGCAACGATGACGACACATCCAGTATAACAACATCTATTATCTCACCAAATGGCGGGGGCAAAATCAACATAACTCAGTGGGAAAAGGGTAAGCTCTTGGGGCAGGGATCATTTGGAACCGTATATGAAGGGATTTCTAGGTATGCAATGTTTCTCAAACTAATAATATTCCATCATAAACTGGTAGCTGATTTTAATTAAATGCTGCATACTGTTCCTTCCTCCCATTTGTACCCATAAAGCGATCTCTATTATTGATGTTCAACTAGGTATCCGTTAGCAATGGTAACATTTACACACTTATTGCAGACATCCAATCTCTAGTTGCTTCACTACTTTATGCACCATGTTATAAATCAATATGCGCTGCAGTTTCCAGGTTTTTCACTAGTCGTTATTATAGGAAATTTTATTGAATTTCTGGTTCTTTTTTAGTGAGAGATTCTTTTTTGCTATGAAAGAAGTTTCTCTGCTTGGACAAGGAAGTCAGGGAAAGTAGAGTATGTATCAACTAGAGCAGGTAAATTACGTTACGATTTTGGTCAAATAAGATTGTTTTCATTAGTAATAGCTATTGTTGGCTGTGAGGCTATTTGCTAGCCACTTTCTGGTGGTTGTTGCTATGTTACTACTGCTATCTAATTTATTTCTATATTCGTTCGCCTGTTTTCTCTTTCTTTTCAGAAGATTGAACTTCTGAGTTAGTTTGAACATGAAAATATAGTTCGATATCATGGTACCGAAAAGATGTCCTCCTTAACTTGTTTTTTACTCAATAATTTTCTATTTTGGAGAGTATACATAGTTATACCGTTCACGAGGAGTATGTGACTACATGCTGTAAACACAAATGATTTATTATTTCTTTAATTTTTACTTCTGCTTTGTACGGGCTGATTCAAAACTCTACATCTTTTTGGAGCTTGTGACGCAAGGTACCCTTGCGAGCCTTTACCAAAAGTATCATCTTCGTGATTCTCATGTTTCTGCTTACACAAGACAGATTCTTTTGGGACTGAAGTATCTTCATGATCGAAATATGGTCCACAGGTATGCAGTGAATCTGCTTTAGCTACATATTGTCTGTTTCTGTCACGACTGTAATACTACGATTTTATGAGTCTTTGGGTACTCTATCGAGTAGGGCTTACTCTGTCGAGTAAGTAGTTTTTGACACAAATCAGTAGTCTGCCTGTAGGGTACTCGATCGAGTAAGTTGGGTAATCGATCGAGTAGGGGGCACTCGATCGAGTAAGTGTGTTTTACGGGTTTGTTTTGACGGGTTTTGCTGAGAACGTGAGATTAATATAAAAGGCTTCCGTCATTTTCTTTAATCACTTTCCACCTTTCTAAACCTTTCAAAAGAAAAAGAAGTTACGTAGTTCTCTCTCGTCGCGTTGTTGGCAAATCCTAAGGGCTAGAGTCATCGGATCGTTGTGTTCTTTATGCCGTTGAGACCGTCGTATTGTGGGTAAGGTCCTAGTACAATTTTTATGTTGTTTCATTGATTTTAGTTGAAACCCTAATTGGGTAATTTGGGGGATTTGGGAGTATTGTGTTTATTAGATGTTGATTGTATGATTGTATGTTTGATAGGAGGTGATTGTGTTGAAGAACGATTTTGATTAGCTGCTAGACCGTCTGTGGTGGTTGCTTTTCAGATAGGGTTTCCCTACTCAGCATTAGTTACATGATGTGTGTGGTGATTGTCTTTGTAGTTAGTGATTGTTGATTGATTGACGGTTGTGATTTCATATTGTTGATTGATTCAGACGGTTGTTGATGTTGTATTGTGGTTCTTTGTTTATTTGTCTCGTGTTCTTTGGGGTGTGTCCTGGTCGAGTGGAGTCACTTGCATGGGAGTGGCTTCACGCCCTTGATTCGCCTTCTGTGGAACCCGCCACAGAAGGGATGTGCACATTAATGAACATGGGTTTATCGCTCGATGGAGATGAGCGGGGCTTAAGTGGGAACGACTGTGGTCCCCCACTGGCGGCGAGGAGTATCTGTTGCGATGGGTACTCTGGTAGGGCTACACACTTTAGTGTGTAGTCAGTTATGAGGTGACTGGAGATGGAGACTGGGATTGTGTGGGAGCTGTTTGTATGATTGTTTCAGTGTGGCTTTGATTGTGTAATTAGTACTGACCCCGTTTAAATGTTTTAGAAACTGTGATGATCCATTCGGGGATAGCTGGGTGAGTCATCACGTGGCATTTAGAAGTCTTCCACTATTTCAGACGATGTTTTATAGCTTTGATAGTTTTATCAGTAGACCGTCTGAGAACCTTGTATTTCAGTTTAACAGTTTTGGTGTTGAACATGTAATCACTTTGAACTATATTGTTATTTAAATTATGTTTCTTCATTGTCATTTGATTATCATTGCCTTGGGTAGCCGAGATGGTGACGTTCCCATACCTTAAGTGGTCCTGGTAAGGCACTTGGAGTATGGGGGTGTCACAAAGTGGTATCAGAGCGACGATCATGAAACCTGTAACTAATGAACCTAATGAATATAGGGAGTCAAATTAAAATAAACCCGTGGTAGAAGTTGTGGGAGCTAATGTAAAGGTTTGGGAGACGTCCTAAAGTCGCGAACTCGCCCTACAATTTTTGAACCGATCACCATGGGATATGAGTCGGGATCGCTATGTGTTTATCTTGTGAATTGTGTACCTATATAGTAATGTGTGGCTTGAATCAGTGGATGTATGTATGTGGAGAATGGGCAATGTGTAGAGAAAGATGATAATGAGGTGATGTTATACATTATTGATTGAAAGCATGATAGTTGTGTAGAAATTGTTTTACGATATGGCAATATAGAAATACGGAAAGAAAATTGTTTGGTTTGAATTATACATAGAGTTATATGTGTGTGTGTGTGTGTGTGTGTGTGTGTGTGTGTGTGTGTGTGTGTGTGTGTGTGTGTGTGTGTGTGTGTGTGTGTGTGTGTGTGTGTGTGTGTGTGTGTGTGTGTGTGTGTGTGTGTGTGTGTGTGTGTGTGTGTGTGTGTGTGTGTGTGTGTGTGTGTGTGTGTGTGTGTGTATATATATATATATATATGTTGTTGGTAGTGTTGTACGAGTTTATATAGCTGAAAGTTTGAGTAAGAGCATGAATAATTGGTGGAAAAAGATGAATAATTGTTGCATGATAATATGATTTCTGATAAAGCATGTTGTATGATGGAAGAGATTTTTATAATGTTGTTATGCTTGTAACTTGTGAATAGGAGACTCGATGTTATAAATTTGTGATTTTGTTTACGTAAAGTTATAGAATAAAAACATGTAGGTAATACATGCTTGGTAAGTTGAATGATTTATGTGCATAATGGATGTTGTTGCTTGGCTTTTGAAGATAGTAACATGTGGTTAGGGATGCTGGTTTTATGAGTATTGAGTTGTTTTGTTTACCTTGTTGTCGTTTAAGTTGTTTGGAAGTAAAAATCAAGTAGTTATGTTTTTCAATTATAGAGAGGTTGTCTTTAAACTGTTATAACTTAAGAAGTATAAACGATTTTAATGTGATTCCAGTTGGAGGTGATAGCTTGTTCTTTTACGATTCTAACGATAGGTCACACGCCCAAAACGACCAAGAAACGAGTGAGTTATGACAATTTTACAAAAACTGGACAGTGCTGAGAAATGCGTAGAGTACTCGATCGAGTGGCCCTCACTCGATCGAGTGCACCTCCTGTTACTCGATCGAGTAGCCTTTAATCGATCGAGTAGCCCTGGTAATTTGTTTTACGTGTCTCTGACCTTCACCTACTCGATCGAGTAAGTCTTTTACTCGATCGAGTGGCATGTACTCGATCTAGTAACCCCTGTTTTGGGTCATATGCTTATCTTTTGATTTCGTTGCATATTATGTTTAATTCAAAGGTATTATTTTGCTTCTTTATGCATTGTTTTACATGTATGTTGATCCTGATGCGTAAGTTACCCAATCTTATGGTGTAGTGAGTGGCACCTATGGCGAGTATGAGTTCGGTGGAGAGGACATGAGTTATATGTGGTTGTGATAGATAGAGGAAAAAGAAAAGGAAGATCGGTATGGCTTATTAAGGCATAGAGTATGTTTTGTGAGACGAGATGAGTGATATGATTGTGTGTTGAGTAATGTAAAATTAAGCGAAGGTGGGCAAGGGGTGATGTAAGTTTATGGAACGTGAGAATGAAAAGGTTGAAATGAGAGATGCAAATTGTACGTGGTAACTTTGGATGTTTCAGGATTATGAAGGGAGGTAGTTATGACTCCGTTGGTTAAGAATATATATAACGGAAAGGTCGTTATAGGTAAATAGAAAGATATGGTGTATAAAGAGCTTAGATTGAGTTATGCAGCGATGTGGGTTTGCAGATAACGAGTGAGTTTGGGAATTTGTATTATCAAGAGGTAAAACTAATGTATGATTTCCTTGGACAAGTAACGGTATGAAATGGTGATGGGTGATCAGTGTGAGTGATAACATGAGATGGTCTGGACTGATTGATGATAACTGTGAATGATAGCATGATAAGAGAGGATCCAGGGTCAGAAGGAGTGAGAAGATATCGATAAGAAATAATGGGATTTGAGTTTGGAGCAATGAGAAGGTAACCGGAGTACTAAAGAGTTAGGAAGAAGTAATAAGGAGTTGAATGGATAATTGATTTTGTCGAGTGTAAAAGAAAAGAATGAGGGGACTAAAACTAGGAAAATGTCCACCGAGGTTATGTGATATAAAAGTAAGGAATCGTCGAGATGTGTGATACTATCACGAGGATGCTAGTTAATGATTATATAGGAGTTTCAGGACAACATGATAATCATGCGTTTCGAGGAATTAAGGAAAGTAAAGGTTGGGTAAATTATTTGCATGATACGAGGTTTTGGTGAAGAGTTAGATGACGATACAATTACGAATAGTATTGGAAATGATGTTGAGGTAATTTTGTTGAGGGGTTTGATGTCGTGATTTAGGATGTTAGCCAAAGATAGGAAAGAAATCATAATGTTTAGAGATAGGTGTAGGAGGTTTGATGTTCGAACGGTGGTAGTGTTGAGGTGTTGTTGCTAGTGATTAAGAGTGATGATAGATAAGAAAGATGACAACTCTAAAGAGGTTGATTTTGTAGAGGCCGGATTAATATGTACGTTTGGGAGGGAGTATAAGATGTGGTTATATGAGGCGGGTGCTTGTAGATGAATATTAAGGGTATGGTTATAATTGGCATGAGGTGATGGTTATGCGAAAGAGGGAATATGTTATGAGGGGCATATAAGTTGAGCTCGGGCGACAGGTAACCTTTATCGAGTGGTAACTTACGTGATCAGGATTGACTTAGTTGGATGTCATTATGGGTCTAAGATGTATATAAATGTTGGTGTGAGGTTCTGACCTCACGAGAAGCGGTATTGTGTGATTGTTATAAAGTTGTTATCTGAATGCTCTGTAATATATGTTGGATACGGTAACTTAATGGAATGATGTTCAAAAGTGATAGTTTGGGTGATTTGGCATGACTGGTTATACTTGTATGTGTATTCATGATATATGTTTATTCCGTAAAAAGGTAGGGATGGTATTCATGAGATTCTTGTCTGTTTATTCCGTACAATATAGTGTGTTGTGATCTAGTAAAGCAGTCTTGAGTAAGTTTTATTGTTCGGAAAGTCATTCTGAGTCAGTGTTTATGGGAATTGTATGTAGTTGTGATGTCTATCGATGTGGTTGTTGTGCCTCGGGTGGTGATCCGGGCACGGTACTTAGTGTTGTGATGCGGGTATTTTCGCACTGCGGTGTGGCTGTTGGTGGTGGTGTTGCGATGCCGTCACCGGTTGTGGTGGAGTATGCGAGATGATTATGACACGAGTTCTCAAAAGTACATATCAGTTATACATAGATTGTTGTTTTGTTTGATGTTGCTTCCTGTGAGTTTCAGTTTGTATAGATAGACAGTTGTTTTGTTTATTGATGTTTCTTACCAGTTTCAGTTTGAGAATGAGGGTAGAGTATGATATAAAAGAGAGTTGTGTATGTTTTCGTTGTTGTCATGGTATCATAATATTCTGTTGATGGGACACAGTGGTGAGAGGTTGTTACAGTAATTTTGATCTTGTTTTAAGATGAGGCATCGGTAGACATAGTCGTGGTAAGCGATTTGTGGAACATGTGTTGTACTGATCTGAAAGCTGCAGGTGATTCATAATCTTTTGTTGAGATAATGAGTGTAGGGTGTTGGGATTTAGTTTCATGTAAAGCTTTGTATGAGTTTTGCGGTAATGAAAGAAAAGAACTTGAGGATCTAGTGTGAGTGTACGTAACAAGTCTGGATCGTGAGTTATGCTTTTGGCGATAGGAGTTTTATATAGTTTATATAGAGAGGTATGTCGTGTTGCGGTAATGTGGAAGAGTTGGAGTGTTGGTTATGATAAGGATTTTGTGGTACTGGTTAGATGAAGTGCAGAATGAATTGAGGTGTGAGAACTGTTTAAGTAAGAGAGCCTTAGAAATAGGAATGGTAATAGGTGTTGAGGTCTTAGGCGGTTATCCTTAGCTTGACGTGTGGTGGTGATGAAGATAATGTGAAGATATAGTTAAGGATCTAGTATTAGTGAGTTACGAGGATGTAACATTTATCTTAAGAGGAGTAGGATGCGACAAAGAGAGTTTAATGGTTGTATAGGTTGTAGTGGATTTGGAAGTTTGAGTCTTGATGTAGAATAAAAGATTGATTTGTATTGTGGTTGATTTTGTTAAAGGTCATGATCGTGCTTGTAGTGGTGTGATGTCTAGGAGTGCGAGAAAATTTTGATAGTGTTGACAGTTTGATGATGATGATTATGAGTTCGATAGTTTTGGCAGTTGGATGATGCTGTTTAGGAGTGTGAGTAAACTTCGAGGACGAAGTTCCATTTAAGGGTGGTAGAATGTAACATTCCGTTTGATGTCTATGAGTGTCTTAATATTGGATTTGCTAGTGGATGATATATTACGGAGCTAGCAGCGTTTGTGGACGGTAGTTGGTAGTGTATGGAGTTAGTGTCGAGAGAGATATAATGTAGTTGATACGATATCGTGAGACATGTTGTGGAGGTAGGTATAGTTGGTGGAGTTGGTGTTAAGAGTTCATGTGTTATAAGGTGAGGTTTTGTTTTGAGTTTTTAGTTGCGTTGTTCTGTGTTAATCGAGTAGGTAGGTTTGTTTTTATGTATGGGTTGAACTTCGGGGACGGAGTTCTTTTTAAGGAGGGAAGACTGTAATACTACGATTTTATGAGTCTTTGGGTACTCTATCGAGTAGGGCTTACTCTGTCGAGTAAGTAGTTTTTGACGCAAATCAGTAGCCTGCCTATAGGGTACTCGATCGAGTAGGGGGCACTCGATCGAGTAAGTCACTTACTCGATCGAGTAAGTGTGTTTTACGGGTTTGTTTTTACGGGTTTGGTTGAGAACGCGAGATTAATATAAAAGGATTCCGTCATTTTCTTTAATCACTTTCCACCTTTCTAAACCTTTCAAAAGAAAAAGAAGTTACGTAGTTCTCTCTCGTCGCGTTGTTGGCAAATCCTAAGGGTTAGAGTCATCGGATCGTTGTGTTCTTTATGCCGTTGAGACCGTCGTATTGTGGGTAAGGTCCTAGTACAATTTTTATGTTGTTTCATTGATTTTAGTTGAAACCCTAATTGGGTAATTTGGGGGTTTTGGGAGTATTGTGTTTATTAGATGTTGATTGTATGATTGTATGTTTGATAGGAGGTGATTGTGTTGAAGAACGATTTTGATTAGCTGCTAGACCGTCTGTGGTGGTTGCTTTCCAGGTAGGGTTTCCCTACTCGGTATTAGTTACATGATGTGTGTGGTGATTGTGATGTAGTTAGTGATTGTTGATTGATTCAGACGGTTATGATTTCATATTGTTGATTGATTCAGACGGTTGTTGATGTTGTATTGTGGTTGTTGTTTATCTGTTTGTGTTCTTCGGGGTGCGTCCCTGGCTGAGTGGAGTCACTTACAGGAGTGGCTTCACGCCCTTGATTCGCCTTCTGTGGAACCCGCCACAGAAGGGATGTGCACATTAATGAACATGGGTTTATCGTTCGATGGAGATGAGCGGGGCTTAGGTGGGAACGGTTGCGGTCCCCCACTGGCGGCGAGGAATATCTGTTGTGATGGGTACTCTGGCAGGGCTACACACTTTAGTGTGTAGTCAGTTATGAGGTGACTGGAGATGGAGACTGGGATTGTGTGTGAGTTGTTTGTATGATTGTTTCAGTATGGCTTTGATTGTGTAATTAGTACTGACCCCGTTTAAATGTTTTAAAAACTGTGGTGATCCATTCGGGGATGGTGAGCAGTTATTGAGCAGGTATGATCTGACGCGTATGGGATAGCTGGGATGAGTCATCACGTGGCATTTAGATGTCTTCCGCTGCGTCAGACGATATTTTATAGCTTTGATAGTTTTATCAGTACACCGTCTGAGAACCTTGTATTTCAGTTTAACAGTTTTGGTGTTGAACTTGTAATCACTTTAAACTATATTGTTATTTAAATTATGTTTCTTCATTGTCATTTGATTATCATTGCCTCGGGTAGCCGAGATGGTGAGGTTCTCATACTTTGAGTGGTCGTGGTAAGGCACTTGGTGTATGGGGGTGTCACAACGACTGCTAGCCATTTTTTTCTTATGCGCTGGGTTTGCTTTTCAGATTGTATAGACCAGTCGTCCTATTGTTCTCTGAATCTTTTTACCTCTTATAACTCATAATTTTCAGATCAACCAAAGGACAAATTATGTACAAAGAAGCCAAAAGAAGATGAACATCGAAGTGTACTTGAGAACCCTTTTTCAGATCATGTCCCTAATGATTCGTGGTTTACATGTCTCCACAGCTTTTAGAAGACCAATTTAGTTGGGATGAATACAACTCAGTAAAGGTGTTGGTCCATATTTGTGATTTTAGAAGACCAATTTAGTTGATAGGCGTGTCCAATGATACTTTATGTGGTGCAAGCAACTGATCCTTCTGATATGGATCTTGAGGTGTTCAATAGGAGAGTCCGTTGATTGAGCAGGCTAGTTGGGGATATATTTTTTATATCTCGTGCCATCTTTATAATGGGAAAAGGAGTGACATCTATAGCTTGTCTATTGCGGATACCATATGTAATGTTCCTTAAGTTGTATGAGTTTGACCTTCAAATCTTGTGCCCATATCTAGATTAATATTCACAGTCCTATTGTTGTCGATGTATTCAGTTTTCGAAATGACTTGCTTATTAATTCTTGTTGGTTTCCTTGAACTTCATCTTTAGTGTCTCCACTATGGTAGATATGGTAATCTAAATGGGTAGGTCTTGTATTTTGTGAAACATGTTTATGGAAATGTATTGTTCTGAAGTTTGTCGAATATAGTGTTTCTTGCTAAAGTTTGAATGTGGAGTAAAACTCAAATCTCTTTCAAGTTTCAATTGTTCTTTCCTTGTTCACTTGTATTTTTGATAATCTTGTGTTTTTGATATTCTTGTTGTCAGCCTTTGTTCAGTTGTCCCCACTACTACAGATACAGGCTATAACAATGGTTAAAAATCGTTGTTATATAAAAAAGCGGACGTTGTTAAAGCGTCCGTTGTAGTAGGTTTTAACAACGGTTGGTTTTTCTAAGAAACCCGTTGTGAAAACTATTAACAACGGTTTAAAGTAGAAAAAACCGTTGTGGAAAGGGTGACTAAATTTTGGTGGGAAAGTTATAACAACGGTTACAGTATAAAAAACCATTGTTATAACTAAAGACAACGGGTTTTTTTAAATAACCGTTGTTGTTTATTTAAAAAAAAATTAAATTAAATATTACTAGATGCATGCATAATTACGGCCCGTTATAATTCCGATGCATGCATTATTACTGACAATCCCTGCATATGAATGGACAATATATGGAATGAGAAGGGTTATAAGATTTGAAGTAGAGATATGATGGCACAACTTCCTAAACATATATTAATTAAAAAACAACTCAAAAGACACATTACTTAGTATAAATACATGCATTATCTCAACCACCATTCCATTATCTCACTATATATCTCCAAACCCTAACTGCTAAAACAAACTCCAAACCCTAAATCTTTCAAACAAACTCCAAACTTCATCAACAATGAATGATACCATCCGTAAGACTGTTACTATGACCGAGCACAACAGGAGTTTCATCCGCCGGTTGCTGGACATCGAGGAGAGGTTCAGGAGCTACTTAGATGAAACTCGATCCGCACTCAAGAACGCCAAAAAAAATGGCTTGACAGAGCAGCAGTTGTTGCAGCTATATGATGATATAGCAACTGCTGAACGAAACCTCCAAATAGCTAAGGAGAAGAGGATGGATATCATAGAAGAGAATGAGACTCTCTATGCATATCTAAGAATTGCATTTTTATCAATGTAATTCGTTTTTTAATTTATGTATTTATATATATATATATATATATATATATATATATATATATATATATATATATATATATATATATATATATATATTAAGTTTATCATGCATTCCTCTCTTGCTTCTTTTTTGTTTTATTTTATTTAATTTGTTTTACAAGCTAATAAACGCAGAAAAACAACAGTGACAAAACTAATTAAGCGAATAATACTTAGGGAAAGAACATAATGATCGATAAAAACACATGCAAATGAAATAATTATAGAAAGAAAATAATGACCGAGATGACAAAACCTAAATTAAATCATGTATATTTACCTGATAATTAGAGAAAGTAAGAGGTGATGAAACCAACAGTGATGGCGAGATGATAAAGCGACGATGAGAAAGAGAGAAAGAGACGATGAGAAAGTGTGCGTGTGTTTGTGTTTGTGTTTGTGTATGTTTATGTTTGTGTTAGGTTTGTGTTTTGTGGTTGTAGCTGATCTGTGTTTGTGTGGTTTATAGTATGGAAAGTATTGACAACGGTTGTTAAAAAAAAACCGTTGTCATTACAGAATATATTAACAATGGGGCCATAGTAAACCGTTGTTAAAAAGTATTAACAACGGGTTTATAAATAACCGTTGTAATTACTTTTCACTAACTTTGCGCCAATTTTGCGCCAAATTATTAACAACGGTTGTGCATGTTTGACCCTTTGTTAAAACCTATAACAACGGTTATGGAACCATAACCGTTGTAATTAATTTTAGTAAAATTCGCGCTATCCGTTCTACAACGTCTTATGGTGATTTTCGTGGATAAGCGTTGTTAAAGGGGCGTTGTAGTTGCCTGGATTTGTAGTAGTGTCCGAACTTCCATAGTTCCGTGTGAAGTTATCAAAATTGATTCAGTTGATCTACACATCTGCGGCTGGATTTGTCTTTACATTAATTGAATTTCCTCGCTGCTTAAGGCCACTAGGTGTAGATGAGTGAGTATCGGGAATGGGTTATTATTGCCGTTGTATGGTTGAATTTTATTCTTTAATTTGTACCTATTTGTTGTAACAATATCACTATTAGAGCATTGTTCTTCGCTTTGACTCCCTTGAGACTTCTCCCATTGTCAAAGGCTATGGCCATTGATATGTCTGTCATCCTTTAGCGGCTTTGCACTAACAGTTAAAATGATGGCCGCCTCTATTACGGTAGAAAATTGATTTATCTTATATTGGGCAGTATGGTTTCAGAGCAAATCTGCCTATTTCCAAAACTAATACTATAGGGGTTTTGTACGAGATGGAGCTCATCGGTATTATAAACCCAATGGCGCATAATAAAAAATGATGAGTACTATGAATTACTCCGTATATTGTTTGAGGTGATCATATATGTAAGACGGTTTGTCAATTTAAAATTGTTTTATGGGCACTGCAAAGTACTCCGTATATTGGTTGTGTTTCACAAATTAGGTGTAAGATTCACAAATTAGAAAAAGAAATTTCATATGAACGATTTCACACATTTAGCTCCAAGTTTCACAAAATCACCTTTTAGTTTCACAAATTAAAGTGTAGGATTCACAAAATAAGAAAAATAAATTTCATAAGTAAACGATTCTTGTTTCACAAAATAATCTTCTAGTCTCACAAATTAAGGTGTATGATTCACAAAATAAGAAATAAATAAGTAAACGATTTTTAGAGGTCCAAGTTTCACAAAATCACCTTCAAGTTTCACAAAATAAGGTATATGATTAACAAAATAAGAAAAAGAAATTTCATAAGAACGATTTCACACATTTAACTCCAGTTTCACAAAATCACCTTCTAGTTTCACAAAACAAGGTCTATGATTCACAAAATAAGAAAAAAAAAATTCATAAGAACGATTTCACACATTTAGCTCCAAGTTTCACAAAATCACCTTCTAGTTTCAAAAACTTGGAATTAAACGACTCCACATATTTTAAGTCCAAGTTTCACTAAATCAGGTCCAAGGTTCACAAATTAAGGGGTAGGATTCACGAATGAATTAAGAATTAAAAACATTGAACTAAATGATTCAACATTTTAAATCCAACTTTCACGAAATCACCATCCACTTTCACAAATTAAGCTGTATGATTCACAAATGAAGGTTTAGGATTCACAAACTTCGTAACTAAACAATTGGACAAATTTAAGTTCAACTAAATGCATCTCGATTTCATTCTATATTCACAACATTGAAAACAAATAAACGTCGTAAGTAAATGAGATTTCACACGCATTGAGGTCCAAATGGTGAAGTTCAAAGCCAAAATAAAACCAACATTTAACCAAATGCTTAAGTTTAAAACCTTAAATCAAACTAAACATAGATAAAACTTGTTCTTCTTCCATCTTCATCATGCTCACATCTACATCATTCTCTATACTCTTCTTCTTCGTCTTCTCCTGATGTATCTCCCTGTTAAGAGTTAAAACCTTAAATTAGATACTTTTTTTTTTCAAAAAGTTATAGTTTCTATTGATGACCAAGTTTCACAAAACAAGCTCTAAGATTCACTGAACAAGGTCTGAGATTCACAAAATAAGGTATGAGATTCACCAAATAAGAAAAAGGGCAAAAAAGTAACAGCAAAAAATTATACTATAATGTTCCTGAAATAAAAACTAAGCTGTAAAAAATCAAATATAGAATGCCCACATTCGCTAGCACATACAGAGTATTACCAAGGCTTTCGTAGTGAAATTATCAGCATCATCACAATATCATCTTCAAGAGTCAATCAACCAACTCTTATATTCACACAATTAGGTCTGAGATTCACAAATGAAGGAAGAGAGCAAAATAGGTGATTCACAAATCAAGTCTCAGAATATTATCTTTGAGTTACACAAATTAAGCCTTAAGATTCACAAAACAAGGTCTGAGAATCACAAATAAAGAAAAAAGAGCAAAATAGGTGATTGCTAACACTTATGATGACCAAGTTTTAGAAAATGATCTTACAGGTTCACAAAACAAGCTTTAGGATTCACAACACAAAGACTGAGATTCACAAAATAAGGCAAAGAACAAAATAGGTGATCGATTCCTAACACCTATAATGACCAACTTTTAGAAAATTATCTTACAGGTTCACAAAACAAGCTCTAGGATTCACAACACAAGGACTGTGATTCACAAAATCAGGAGATGAGCAAAACAAGTTATCTCTTATCACTTATAACCAAATTTCAGAATATTAGCTTCTAAGTTCACAAATCAAGCTGTAAGATTAACAGAATAGGGTCTGACATTCACAGAATAAGCTCTAATTACATGATTCACAAAAATGCCTTCAAGATTCACAACATCGAAACAAATAATCCGCAAAATTTCATAAATTAAAACTAAAACAGAAAACAATAATTAGAGCTTCAAAAAAAGAAATACTTGTTTCAATACATGTTTCATTATCTACTATCTCCATAGCTAGCTGCAAAATCGTCAAAAAAGTAGTATGAAATCGTTAGGCAAAGGAAAATCGCGCAATCTTGATCAAATTCGAACGTTTTATTTACAAAATCGCTTAATTTGATCAAATTCGAACCAAAATCTTCTAAAATTATCGCACAATATGAGTGAATTAACAAAATTCGAACATTATATCAAATCACTTTATGAGTGAATTAACAAAATTATATGAATATATATTCAAATTGTTGCAAACTAAAACAGAAAACAATCACTAATATCAAGCTCTTCGAGGGACTGCAATTGTTCCAAACCCCCATTGGCTGAGAACAGATATTCCCATGTTGTGTCTGATATAGAAAGGAAGAGAAGACTTTTGAATGGATGTAAACATACGACCTTCATGTACCATGTCGATTCGAGTTTCAGACGCCTCAACTGACCACAAAATTCTAACATAGCTGTGGAGCCATCATCCTCAACTATTTGTTCCACAGAGTTAGGACAATCCTGAACGATTAGTTCTTCCAGTTTGGCAGCTGAGAATATGTCCACAAACATCCTTCATTCTTCGATGATGATAATACGAATTTGGCATTAGCCATGGGTTTTACTTGGAGGCAAGACAAACTATGAAAGACGATCGATGGCAACTTAATTAATCAAATTTCATCAAAATTATGAGTGAATTAACAAAATTATATGAATATATATTCAAATTTCATCAAAATTATGAAATTACCTGCAAATTAATCGAATAAAGTCTTCTGAAATTGATCAAATCACATCCTTGTATGTTATTTTGATGAAATCTACGAACAAATTTGATCTTGCTGATTCGATTTTGGAAATCGCTGCAATCGTCTTCAATTTGATGGTGTTTTACGCGAGTTGTAGACAGAGTAAGAGAGAGAGAATAATTTGTTAACTTTGTATGTTTAGCTTAGATAGAGAAAATATTTGGGTAAAGTGAAAAGTTAGGAATGACCTCAAAATTTCAGCCCAAATTGAATAAGTCCGCCCCAACTTTGGAAATCTACAATCACTCAATCCGCCCCAAGTTTAATGGAGGTATTTGGTGAGGCCGGCCGCCTCGTCATAATTAAAGGCCTCACCGGATCCGGACCGTTACTACCTAACATAAAAAAAATACCTAAACCTAATAACTAACTATTAAACACCTTTTTCTAACCACTAACGCCTTGAATCACTTTCAACTACATTTTTTCCAGATTCCGATAAAAAACACCGAAACTTAGATTTGTTCATCCCAAAATACCTTTTTTTTTTTATTAGTGATCCCTACCTCATTCGGACCAAATTAACGACAATCCATCCCCCATTGTTGTATTCCATCATCTTCTTCTTCTTCTCTTTTTTCTTACTCCACTTCTTTTTACTATATTCTTGCTCGCATACTCTTCCCTCACCACTTTTCATTTACCCTGCTAATTTAGTTACTGCGTCTCCTTAATCCGTTCTATTTCTTCGTCGTAACTTTTATTCACTATAAAAAAAATGAAGCTAGAAGGGGATGTAAATTTTCCAGAATTTAGGAATGGAGAAGATTGCATGAAGAAAATGAAGAAAACATGAAGGACAGAGAGAAAGAGAAGAGATAAGAAAAACACATCAATATGTGACCAATGAAAGTCCTATTATTAATGCTCAACCAATACAGAATTCATCTTATCATACTAACGTAGTCTTCCTCACTTAGCCTAAAAATAAGCATGAATTGATCAGGCCAAAACAAAAACAAAAAAAAAAAAAAAAAAAAAAATCCTATACAAAAACAGTACGCATTCTTCAGTCTCCTGAACCATCTTTTATCCCTCCCCTGCAATGGCTTATGGATCTTGGCTGCAATTCTGACTCCAACTTCTTGAATGATCTTGCTTGCAATATACTCTGGTCTGAAGAAGATAATCTGAGAACTCCTCCCTTGATTATTTTGACACCAAATATGGTACACTGTTGAACTAATCAATGCAAACATAGCTCATCCGATAAACTTAGGAAGTTCTCAAATTCTTCATCCATCTGAAAGTATCAGTTCAAGGTACCTTCAACTACAGCAGCCTCTGCTGCTGGAATATTTCCAGAATTTTTCTGTTATATTCACAGTTGAAAAACAGATGCTCATTCTATTCCTCACTACTTTCACAAATACAGCAGGTAGAAGTATCACTAAGATCTATTATGTAAAGTTGTCAACAACCCAATATCTAATTGTGAGAGTCATCACTCGAAGCATAAAAAAAAATATAAATTATTGTTCCGGACTCCACATGTAAGAACTTGTACAGGTATACACATAAAATCAAGTTTAGCTATTATATATAACAAAGATATCAAAGAAAAGGATAAATAATTTGAAAAGGTATACATTTTCAGCTAAAAAACCAAGTCAGAATATTTGTTATGAAGGATAAATAACCGACTTTTAGCATATTTTTTTTCCTTAAAATAAGAAGTGGCTTTTACCCGAATCAAAATACTCGATCAATGAAATAGGAGAGTGATAGCACGATTCTTCCCTATATATTCAATATAATTTTATTTAATTCATTTCCTCGCCGTGGCTTTGTAGCTTTTATCAGCCTTAATTCTCCTATTCTCCTATGGCAAAAAGGTTATATTTGAGAGGTATTATAACAAATGAGTGATAACATATCATGTAAGAAGCATAGTTGACATAGTTTGGCGAAAACCACAATCACTTCTCTTTTTTTTTTTTTTTTTTTTTTGAAGGGATCACTTACTTCTCTTGATCAATAGATTGTTTACATTTGAGTAAAATACTCCTTACAAAAGAAAGAATTTAAGTGTAAACAATCTCTTGAGTGAGAGGGAGTTAATTTACCGGGATAAAAAAGTTGTACCTTTGTACCCCTAGCTCCTAACTGAAAGATGCTCTTCCAAGTATGACTTTGTTCACAAATACCTGTCATACGAAAAATAGAACTTAATGAGCCACCCGAGTAATCACACGTTTGTTCAAATATTAGTTTAACCTGAAAGACTGAACTTTAGATGAAGGATTTCAAAGAAGGAGAAATCAGAAGGTTCCGAAAACCCCAGTTCATTAGGCTCATCTCCTACCAGACAGAAATTGAATGATAAAATCAAACGTCAACTTATTTCACAATTCCGTTTCTACACTACTGGCAATGGAGAAAGACGTTGTAGGAAAAAAGGTAATCGTATGCGAACCAAACTAATGTGGGTTCATCCTTAACTGACTATCTTATTACTCCCTTTTTAAGGATGTGCGTAGTTTGATCATCACTTACTTAGCTGACATAGTCTTAAACATAGAAATTTTATTTCAGTTTTTTAGCTTATGACAATAGGAAGAGTGCAAAGAAAAAACAGGTTAATAGTATTTTTTGTACTAAAATCGAAATTAAAATTGATATGACAGAGAACAATACTATTTCTCAAATAATTGGGATGGAATGGAAAGAAATAGATAGGCTAATGGTATCGCCTCTAGCCTCCAGTATGACGACATAATTGAGTACAGGGAGGGTGAGGCAGACTACTGACTCTATGATGGCAATTTAAAAACTAATGGAACCGTTTGGGGAGTCTACCTGTTGTCGGTGCACTTGTGTAGTTCCATATTTCTTATGTTAGTAGTTGTACAATAAACATAGGGCGACCATCCCAACTTGATACTCTATGGTTGATACAGAGTACTTAACAACCTTGTTTTCAAGCAAGCAATTAAAACATTTCATACCTGTTGATCATCATATTTCATCCGACATAATGACTCCCTTGTGTGTCTGACTTTTTGACCAATTTTATGACATGTTTGACGCAAGTTGGTGAAAAATTCATAGTCTATGAAAAAACAAACTCCTTAGCTGACGTCTTCAATCAATAATTAAAACAACTATTTAAGACAAAGAAGAGGGAAGGGCAAAAATAACCTTGAAAAATGATTACTTCGTATTATTTATTACTATTATGGGAGGAAAAAAATAAGTACTGCAAATGTTAAAATTTTGACTGAGCAGGATAGCGATGACTCCAAATAAAATGCACAAATATGAAAAGTGGAAGAAAAGATATAACTAATCAGGTACACAATAATGGTTTAGCAAGCTAATGTGAGAGATGAAAAGACATGTAAATAAGTATTGAGACTATCAATGTGAGATACACTAAAACTGCCTAGAGACTATAATACATTGATCAAGGTTTTCCATGTTTGTTAAGGAGTCACATAATTGAGAGTAGCAACAACTATACAAACAATAAATAAAGTAACATATACAGAGTAACTAACTTACTTCTGTTTCATCCATCGGAGAACGTTATTCACGGCCAGCTAACTTTTCGAAAATACTTGCTCGTCTATTAGATAGCTATTTCTGTAAGGTGAAACAAAATGTAAGAAAATGACTATTATAGGATTGTGAAAATATCATTATCTATGAATGAGAAGTGGAGTATAGAAGAGGAATATGAAGGGAGCAAAGAATGACTAAGATAACAAAAAAATTAATTAGAATAATGTTATACTGCCTGTGCCCCAATCATTTATTTGCCTTTTTTATTCTTTATGAGGGGTATTTTAATGAAAGACAAACAAATGATTGAGACGGAGGAAGTATAATGTTTACTGCACGGGTCTGCTTCTCACTATCAAACTCACCACACTCCCACTCAAAACTCACTGCTCTTCGATCACTACCATCATTAATCTGGGTTCAAACAGACTATAATTTGAGGATTAAAAATCAATCAAAGATCCCCTAACTTTTCCGGCCAATAATTTCATAACAGTTAAAACTAAGGGTCTTTAAATTTCACCTTAAATCACAATCATACAAAACCTTATAGTACCAAAATCTAAACTATAGAAAACAACACTAAATAATGTTGCCATCGTGTCCTAGAGTTTGAAAGATCATCATGCTAGGGTTTCAAAATCAGGAGGAAAAATATTAGACTAAAATTAATCCCCAAATTAAATCACATCTTAAAAAAAAACTACGCATCACCTAAAAGGAATTAAGAAGAAATAAGGGAATTACCGGATAATTAACGGACGGTAACGAATTCGCCTTTAATGATAACAAAACAGAGGTAATCGAGAGAGTTGAAATCATCGACGACGTTAAAAACTCATGTTTCACCGGTGCCGTTACATAATCTGGCCGGAGATGAGTACCGCTGGTAAGTGAGAGCTATGATGCTCGGACTCTTCACTTGACCCTGAGGATCCGATGCACAGGATCCAGACACGGATCCGGACATGGATCCTTGACGGATCCTTCTATGAGAAATCAGTGTGAGAGTGTTTGTTTTTAACCTCTGTTTTGTACAGCAGCCCTATATCAAGAATGATCTTGACATGAATTTAATGCTCTAAAAAAGTCTTCGTTCATGTTAAACATGAAAACGCTACTTTTCCTTTCTTTTCTTTGACTTTTTTAACTAATAATCAATTTATTTTCATAAAAATAAAACATTAACCGAGTCCAAATTCAAATTAGGATCCTCGTATCCGAGTCCTTGTTTTTGAGATTTCAAGGATCGGACCCTCGGATCCATGTCCGTGTCAGATCTTCGTATCCGAGTCCGAGCATCACAGAATGAGAGGTTAAATGTTGGAGGTTGAGGAAGAGGAGTGCGAACAGGATAAAGTCAAGGACTCAAGGAAGAGAAATGAGGTATATTGCGGTAGTGGGTGGTTTTTTTTTGGATAAATTACAAATAACCACCTTATATTTGCGTATTTTTACAAATAACCACCATGTATTTCTGTTTTTATAAATAACCCCAGGCTTTTTATGTAAACTCCCCAATTACCACCGTATATTTGAACCGATACTCGTTTTTCATATTTTCCGACTCGTTAATGAAAAATTTACGTAAAATACCCATATTACCCCCCACTTACATACATTAACTAACTTTACCCAAATATAACATACCCCATATTCAATCAAGTGTTTCCCCAATTTCCCCAAATCAATTAATACTTTCAAACCCTAAATCCCCAAATTCCCCCAAATCAATTGACCCAATTTAATTGACCATGATTACCCCAACAGTTTTATTATTGCAACATGCAAATAAGAAGAAGTAAGAGGATTGCCATAAGATTAGGTCCCAAGAAATTGAATGTTAATAGTGCAAGGAAACATGAAAATAAAAGAGCTACTATTTGTTTATCTTCATCATCCAATATTGCTTCGAAGTCCAGTTCTGTAAATGGCGGACAAGAGATGCACATTGAAAAAAGCTCTCCAAAGCTAACTATGTTAATGATTGTGAAAATGGAGATAATGGTAAGAGTATAAGAGTTGAGGTCGTTCTTCCTTAACCCTCTCAATCCAATATGTTGAGGTAGTTAGGCCTTCGAGCAAAACTTCGAACAAATATATTAGCCCAAGAATGTAAACTGAATGAATTGGGGTAATTAACTAATTATGGTCGATTGAATTGGGGTATTTTGGAGATTTAGGGTTTAAAAGTATTAATTGATTTGGGGGAATATATTGGGGAAACACTTGATTGAATATGGGGTATGTTATATTTGGGGTAAAGTTAGTCAATGTAAGTAAGTGGGGGTAATATGGGTATTCCGTGTAAATTTTTCATTAATGAGTCGAAAAATATGAAAAACGAGTATCGGTTCAAATATAATGTAACACCCCGTAAATTTGGACCGTTATTATATTTTAAAAGTAATATTTTAAATCAACTTTAATTTAATATTAATTTATTTGAAATAATAATAATTCGATAAAATATAATTTTATTTTATTTTGAAGTAATATAATTATTTTTGATAGTTTGGAAATGTTTAAAAGTAATTTAAACTATATTTGAACCTTTTCTTTAATAAAAGATTATTTCGATGAAAAGTCGTAAACATGGGATTTTCTATTTCTTACGGTCGTTTGGTAAATGAGTTAGGATATAGGGCATAGGGGTACTTAATTTTCTAGTAAACTCGTGTTTAAAAACTTTAGCGTTTTCGAAAATCGCGTTTGACGAATAATTTGAATTTCCGTCAAAACGAATCAAAACCGAGTAAAAAAAAAAAATAGACCCTAACCCCCCATGAGCCATCCGGCCCTCCTCATTCTTCCTAGGGTTTCATTTTTTTTTTTTTTTTTGTTCCTCTTGATCTTTGTTCTTCCGAAAATCCACAAAAAAAAAAAATCAAATAAACTTACAATCGTAATTTCATCATAACTTCTTCGTTTCTAGTCCGATTTTCGCAAAATTTATATTTTCGGAATCCTCTCTTCAAGATCTACATCCTAGTATGTTTTAATTTTAGTTTTCATTATGTCGATTTAAGATGATTTTGGGCATAATTTCGGTTTTAGTAATTATTATTGTGTTTTTGTTGTTTTTAATAGGTGAAGATTATGAGGATGATATAGGGGACTCCTATATAGTAGAGGATGATGGGTAGCTACTGTTTTTAGGGTTTTCTCAAGGGTTATTTGCCTTTTTCTAGCTTAAGGTAACTATTCCGAGTTACTCTGAGCTGGGCCAATATGACCGAATTATGTGAATTGAGTCAAAATGAACCAAGACTCTGAGCTGGGCCAATATGACCGAATGAGTTTGGTCAAATTAGGTTTAAACCGGTCAGCCCTGATTTGACCAATGATCCGTCGCGGGACTTGGGTCGGGGATTTTTCTTTGCGGTAAGTTTAGATAACAGTGGATGACTTTGGTTGTAATTGGATGCTATATATTAATACCTTGATATTTACAATTCATATTTTGGAAACTTGGTACCTTGGCCATATTGGATTGTATTGTTAGAATGTCATTGGATTATATTCTTGTGTAGCCTTCCATATGCTAGCTTGTGATCATTTATATTTACAAGTTTGGACTTTTTGCCCTTTTTATTGTTAAGTTGGCTAAAGTATTCACTTGGGACGAGGTCTTAAGTGAGTATTTTCAGTTATTGTCATAGATAGGTCATTATAGTCTTTGACGAGTGTATGTTCACGGCTTAATAGCCTTTGTGTTCCTGGCTTGGTGGGTTTATATCCAAGCTGGGGCATGACCTTTCTGCCTATTTTGTGAGTAGATGGTCGGCTTAAGTACTAGCCAACCCTTTGGTGGACTCCTTAGGGTACTCATGTGGTTTTATCACGAGTCTTGGGTGCGGTGGTTTTATCCGCATTTCTCAGTCCTTGTGAGTCAGGATTAGGGTTAGGGTTGAGTCGTATCTTCGCCATGTTTTAAATGTAACCTCCGAGCTAAAATACTAGCTTCCCTACCTCGTGGTATAGACTCGAGTTACAAAGTGACTATCGATCGTACTAGGAACTTATGCCTGTCTCTAGATATATTGCCCTTTCTTGTTTGATGATTCTATGAATCATAGAAGGTGAGATGCAAGCCGGCTATGGTTGATAGAGTTTGGATTCCCGTGCGTTATTTGACTCACATGATAGTGTAGCTTGAGTTGGTCTAGTATTCACATGCTAGGACTATATGTTGTTTATATTGAATGTTTTTCATGAAAAGCTTGATTGTTTAGCCTTTATATGGGCTATGTATTATATTTGCTCATATTTATATGCTTTCATGTTATATTAACTTGACATTTCGTGGCTGGGAGGACTCGGAGTTACTCCCCACCGACCGTGGCTTTCGTGTTTGTATAAAATACGATTGATGTAGGTGATGCTTATATGGGGTACACGGACGAGCTAGCGAGCAAAGAAACCTTGGAACCTAGATTGGTTCCCATTTTGTAGTGACACGTATGTCACACTTTTTAGGGACACATGTCTCCCTCTGTACATTTGGTTTGTATCATTTTGTATTCCGCTATTTTTTTTAGCGGTGGTTATGTAAATAAGTTTGTTTAAACCTTGCATGTTTTGACACCTTCCAATTGGATATCTTTATAACAGGTTCAGGTTTTAAAAATTACAGGTTTTTACTATAATGAACCTATTACAAACATATCCATGCAGTTTTTATTTAGAAATTACGTGTTTAATTTTTCCGCGATTTTTGAGGGTGTCACAGTTGGTATCAAAACCTATTTGCTCCCGACGCACGTTTGTGCACCCTACTATAAATAACTTGACCTTAAAATAATAAACTTGAGAGACGGGTAGGATGGGTAGATTTAGGATCTTATGTTGTAGTCTCTTTGTGATTGCTATTTGTTAAGTAAGCCTTTATTAAATAAGCCAATGTCTTCTTTTGCAAGATGGCTCCTCCAAGAAAAGCTGTAGATAATGCAATCCTACAAGCTCTCACTCGATTCTTGAGAATCAACAAAATCACTGTTCTCGCTCCTCTTCCTTCCCCGCCTCCGTAAGGTGCCCCCGGCACTTATACTGGGTGGCAAATCAATTAACTCGAAACAATTCTAAGACGTATGGTGGTGAAGTAGATCCAGTGGCACTCACTGAATGGTTCCGTGAATTGGAGAAGAGTTTTGCCTTGTATGAAGTTCGTGAAGGAGACAAGGTGAAATTGGCTTCTCATTTTCTTGTGAAAGAAGCGGATAGATGGTGGTCTATGACTGGTCCTACTTCTATTCTTGAGCCTAGCTTTGGTTGGGATCGCTTTAAGGATCTAGTTGAAACTAGATTCTATCCAAAAGAGTCGAAACAACAAAGACTTAAAGAGTTCATGGAATGAAGCGAGTGGAAATCTTTCTGTTCAAGCCTTTACCGACAAATTCAATGAACTTTCTCACTATGCCACAAGACTTGTCAAAAATGAAGACGAAAAAGCTTTCTTTTATCTTGAAAAGCTTACTCCAAAGCTTAAGAGTATGATTCGTAGAGATTCTACATCCTTTGTCTCGATCTATGATGATGCCTTATGGGCTGAGAGTACTTTACGGGCTATCGATGAAGAGGCTCGTACTACTAGTACTTCTCTTGGCAAGAGGCCATTCTATCCTACTTCTAGGCCTTACGTTGTTCCTTCTAGGCCTTATGTTTCTCCTTCTACCCCTTCTTATCCTAACAAGAGAAGGTTTGTTCCGAGTGGTCAAGCAAATCAAGGTGCTCGTAATCTATCTCCTAGCAACAACAAAGGTCTTAAGGATCGTGTATGCTACCAATGTAGGAAGCCAAAGACATCCCGAGTCGGTTGCTTTGATAGGGATAGGCCTATTATATGTTTCTTCCGCAACAAGCCCGGACATAAGGCAAATGTACGTCCCGCGAAGAAGACTAATGTTGCTACTACACACCGCTATTCCCGAGAGACCGAGAGGTCGTATTTTCTTGATGAGCCGTCCGAGGCCGAGGCACACCGAGATATAGTCACCGGTACGTTCTTAATATTTGAAGTTCCTTATTTAGTTTTATTCGATACCGGTGCTTCTTTGTCATTTATATCGATGAAACTCTCCGACAAATTACCTCTTGAATCTTCACTGGTGAAAGCACGATATATCTTTACCTTTAGGTGACATCTTTTCTTGTTCTAATATCTATTCCAATGTTCCTATATCAATATCGGGATCTATTTTTCCGGCTAATCTCTTTCGATTCCCACTTGAAGAATTTGATGTTATTCTGGGCATGGATTGGTTATTTACTTATCATGCTCGATTCGAATGCCGAGATCAAAAGATTATTCTTAAAAGTCCTTTGGGTACTCGCGTATCTTATCAAGGAGTTAGAAAGCAAGCTAGTGTGAAATTAATCTCAGCCATGAAAATGGTGAATGCTTTGAAGAAGGGTCATCAAGCTTTTCTATGCGTAGTGACTACTTCTGATTCTTCTCTTCCTCCTTTGAAGGATGTTCCTATTGTTTGTGAATATCCAGATGTTTTTCCCGATGAATTAACGGAATTCCTCCGAAAGAGATGTTGAATTTTCCATTGATCTAGTTCCGGAATCGACCAATTGCTAAAGCTCCTTATCGTATGGCTCCTTCCGAATTGAAAGAGTTGAGAATCCAACTTGATGACTTGATTGAGAAAGGCTTTATTAGGCCTAGTGCTTCTCCTTGGGGTTCTCCCGTTCTCTTTGTAAAGAAAAAGGATGGATCTGCGACGCGATCAGACGATTATCGTGAACTTAATCGTGTGACGATCAAGAACAAATATCCTCTTCCACGAATTGATGATCTCTTTGACCAATTACGTGGTGCTTCTACTTTTTCCAAGATTGATCTTAGATCGGGTTATCATCAAATTCGATTCGTGAATCCGATATTCCTAAAACCGCCTTTAGCACGAGATATGGACATTTTGAATTTAAAGTAATGCCTTTCGGATTGACTAATGCTCCTGCTATCTTCATGGATCAAATGAATCGTACCTTTGGTGAGTACCTCGATAAATGTGTTGTGGTATTCATTGATGATATTTTAATTTTCTCAAAGAATGATAAAGATCATGCCAAAGACCTTCGTATCATCTTAGACATTCTACGTCGTCAAAAGTGGTTTGCTAAGTTCTCTAAATGTGAATTTTGGTTACATCAAGTAGCTTTTCTTGGACATGTCATATCCAAAGATGGTATTATGGTAGATCCTGCCAAAATTGAAGTCGTTGTTGATTGGAAGAGTCCGAAAAATGTGTCCGAGATTCAAGTTTCCTTGGTTTCGGGTTATTACCGTCGATTTGTGAAAGATTTTTCTAAGATAGCTAGACCGATGACTCAATTGTTGAAGAAAGAGTCTAAGTTTGTGTGGACCGATGAATGTGAGAATGCTTTCTTGGAATTGAAGACTAGGTTGACTCATCGCTCCGGTGTTGACCTTACCCGAGGATGGTGTGGACTATGATGTTTATTGTGATGCTTCAAAATATGGTTTAGGTTGTGTCTTAATGCAAAATCGAAAGGTTATTGCTTATGCCTCTCTCGACACCGAGAGTTCACGAGGTGAATTATCCGACTCATGATCTTGAGTTAGTCATGCGGTGGTGCATGCCTTGAAGACATGGAGACATTACCTTATTGGAGTTCATCACGAATTTATACCGACCATAAAAGTTTGAAGTGTATCTTTACCCAGAAAGAGTTGAATATGAGGCAAAGAAGATGGCTAGAGTTAGTGAATGATTATGATGCTGAGTTGATTTATCATGAAGGAAAAGCAAATGTGGTGGCCGATGCTTTGAGTAGGAAGACTTGTCACTCTTTGAACACTATCCATGAATTACCTCATGAATTTATCGTAGAATTTCAAAAGTTAGGGATAAGCCTTGTTGAGAAGGGTTTTGATCATCTTAGTGCTTTGAGTGCAGAACCTGATTTTTACCGTGAGATCCGTACTTGCCTACCTGAAGATGCTACTTTCAAGTCCATTCAAGCAAAAATCCAACTTGGGCAAGCTAAGGATTGTGTGGTGGATAATGATGGATACCTTCGTTACCATGGTAGGATGTATGTTCCGAATAATTGAGTTAAGAAAGAGGATCCTTGATGAGGCTCATCTTTCTCCTTATTCTATTCATCCTGGTGGTGACAAGATGTATAAAGACTTGAGATTACAGTTTTGGTAGCCTAGAATGAAGATTGATGTCCTAGATTATGTTAGCAAATGTCTTACCCGCGTAAAGTGAAAATTGAGCATCGAAGCTTGGGAGGTTTGCTACAACCTTTGGATGTTCCTCTTTGAAATGGGAGTCCATTGCCATGGACTTTGTGATGGCTTTACCTAGACCGCCTTGGTGGAAAGGATCTTTGTATGGGTGGTTGTAGATCGACCGATCAAATGTGCTAGATTTATACCTATCAAGGAGACATGGAATTTAAATGTTTTAGTTGGTGCCTACGTGAAAGAGATAGTACGCTACCATGGAGTTCCTAAAGATATAGTTTCGCATCGAGATCCTAGATTCTCGTTCTCGTTTCGGACCGCTTTACAAGAAGCCATGGGTAGTAAGCTACTAATGAGTACCGCTTTTCATGCCGCTAGACTGAAAGAACTATCCAGACATTAGAGGATCTTCTCCGAGCTTGTGCCTTAGATTTCCATACTTCTTGGGAGAAATGTTTACCTCTTGTTGAATTCTCCTACAACAATAGCTATCGTGCCTCTATTAAAATGTCACCTTATGAAGCTTTGTATGGTAGGAAATGTCGTACTCCCGTTTGTTGGGATCAAGTCCAAAATGCTCATGTGTTAGGACCGATTTGGTGACCGAGACCGTCAATCGAGTTCGGATCATTAGAGAGCGCATGAAAGCGCTCAAGATCGATGTAAATCTTATCGATGTCCGTCGTCGACCACTTTCCTTTGAGGTTGATGATCGAGTGTTCCTTAAAGTATCGCCTATGAAAGGGGTGAAGCGGTTTGGTGTAAAAGGGAAGCTAAGTCCCTTGGACCTTTCCGTGTGATTGAAAAGATTGGTCCCGTTGCTTACCGTTTGGAGTTGCCTCCGAATTTGAGCAAGGTTCATAATGTCTTCCATGTATCTCAGTTGAGGAAGTACATTAGTGATCCGAGCCATGTCATTCAAGAGGAAATTCCAGATTTAGAGCCTAGCTTGACTTTGGAAGAAAGGCCAATCCGGATCCTTGAAAGAGCAAACAAGCAACTCAGGAGCAAAATTGTGCCCCTAGTTCGTGTTCTTTGGCGTTGTGGAAATGTCGAAGAAGAAACTTGGGAACCCAAGCTTCTATGTTAGCTAAATATCCCGAACTTTTCTCGTGAGGTTATTCCTTTTTCTTACATATTCTCCGCGTTAATAGTCTTTGCTTAGTGTTTAGAAACCGTAATTAGGGTTTAGCTATAGCTAATGGAGTTATTACCCTTATTATAAAAAAAATTTGAACTAAAGGTTTTGAAAATATTTTAATGTTTTTCACTGGTTTTAACGTCAATTAGTGTTAAAGCTTGTTATGGAGACGTCGATAATTAGTTTTATCATTTGTTGGTGTAAAAATGTATTTTTATGTCTTTGAATTGGAATATTGATGTTCTTGAGTGATCGCCAAGAGTATCTCCGTTCCATTGAAAGGACACTTATATTTCCATACGTTCATATCTTGAAAATTTTGTTTAATTGTTTTAAAAAGATGGACTTATATATATACAATGATTCTTTCTTTTAAGTTTCGGGGACGAAACTTTTTAAAAGGAGGGATGATTGTAACACCCCGTAAATTTGGACCGTTATTATATTTTAAAAGTAATATTTTAAATCAACTTTAATTTAATATTAATTTATTTGAAATAATAATAATTCGATAAAATATAATTTTATTTTATTTTGAAGTAATATAATTATTTTTGATAGTTTGGAAATGTTTAAAAGTAATTTAAACTATATTTGAACCTTTTCTTTAATAAAAGGTTATTTCGATGAAAAGTCGTAAACATGGGATTTTCTATTTCTTACGGTCGTTGGGTAAATGAGTTAGGATATAGGGCATAGGGGTACTTAATTTTCTAGTAAACTCGTGTTTAAAAACTTTAGCGTTTTCGAAAATCGCGTTTGACGAATAATTTGAATTTCCGTCAAAACGAATCAAAACCGAGTCGAAAAAAAAATAGACCTTAACCCCCCATGAGGCATCCGGCCCTCCCCATTCTTCCTAGGGTTTCATTTTTTTTATTATTTTGTTCCTCTTGATCTTTGTTCTTCTGAAAATCCACAAAAAAAAAAAATCAAATAAACTTACAATCGTAATTTCATCATAACTTCTTCGTTTCTAGTCCGATTTTCGCAAAATTTATATTTTCGGAATCCTCTCTTCAAGATCTACATCCTAGTATGTTTTAATTTTAGTTTTCATTATGTCGATTTAAGATGATTTTGGGCATTATTTCGGTTTTAGTAATTATTATTGTGTTTTTGTTGTTTTTAATAGGTGAAGATTATGAGGATGATATAGGGGACTCCTATATAGTAGAGGATGATGGGTAGCTACTGTTTTTAGGGTTTTCTCAAGGGTTATTTGCCTTTTTCTAGCTTAAGGTAACTATTCCGAGTTACTCGGCGATATATGTCACATTTTTTTGTGTGTTGGATGTTTATGTGGTTGTTAATATGTTAAATTTATTTTATATGAATATATTTGTTAAAGTATGATTATTATGAGGTATAATTCATATGTTGGTAGTGTTGAATTGAATTGTTAATGGTTGTGTGTTGTTGGAATGGTTTTGTAACATTGTTGAGACGGGTTTTGGAGGGAGAAGGAAGGAGACCGTAGGGCTGCCCAAAACAGCCCCAAATCAGGCCGTGAGCAGGCCCCACAGGCCGTGTGTGTGCCGTGTGTGGTGTGTGTATGTGGTGTGGGTGTGGCCGTGTGTGTGTAGCCGTGTGTGTGGCCGGGTTTGGCCGTTGTTCGGATTGTATGTTTGAGCTTTTGTTTGATGTTTTGTAGTTGTCATTTGTACATTTGAACAATGCTTACATTTTGGCGTATTAGTAATTTTTATTAGTAGGAGAAATTGTTGGAAATGGGTTAGTTTATAAGTTAGAATAATTTTCCCTTATGTTGATAATTTTCACATGATTTGTATTATGTTGAATTATGTGAATTGAGTCAAAATGAACCAAGACTCTGAGCTGGGCCAATATGACCGAATGAGTTTGGTCAAATTAGGTTTAAACCGGTCAGCCCTGATTTGACCAATGATCCGTCGCGGGACTTGGGTCGGGGATTTTTCTTTGCGGTAAGTTTAGATAACAGTGGATGACTTTGGTTGTAATTGGATGCTATATATTAATACCTTGATATTTACAATTCATATTTTGGAAACTTGGTACCTTGGCCATATTGGATTGTATTGTTAGAATGTCATTGGATTATATTCTTGTGTAGCCTTCCATATGCTAGCTTGTGATCATTTATATTTACAAGTTTGGACTTTTTGCCCTTTTTATTGTTAAGTTGGCTAATGTATTCACTTGGGACGAGGTCTTAAGTGAGTATTTTCAGTTATTGTCATAGATAGGTCATTATAGTCTTTGACGAGTGTATGTTCACGGCTTAATAGCCTTTGTGTTCCTGGCTTGGTGGGTTTATATCCAAGCTGGGGCATGACCTTTCTGCCTATTTTGTGAGTAGATGGTCAGCTTAAGTACTAGCCAACCCTTTGGTGGACTCCTTAGGGTACTCATGTGGTTTTATCATGTGGTTTTATCCGCATTTCTCTAGGTCTGTGCAGTCTAGGATTAGGGTTGAGTCGTATCTTGGCCATGTTTTAAATGTAACCTCTGAGCTAAAATACTAGCTTCCCTACCTCGTGGTATAGACTCGAGTTACAAAGTGACTATTGACTGTACTAGGAACTTATGCCTGTCTCTAGATATATTGCCCTTTCTTGTTTGATGATTCTATGAATCATAGAAGGTGAGATGCAAGCCAGCTATGGTTGATAGAGTTTGGATTCCCGTGCGTTATTTGACTCACATGATAGTGTAGCTTGAGTTGGTCTAGTATTCACATGCTAGGACTATATGTTGTTTATATTGAATGTTTTTCATGAAAAGCTTGATTGTTTAGCCTTTATATGGGCTATGTATTATATTTGCTCATATTTATATGCTTTCATGTTATATTAACTTGACATTTCGTGGCTGGGAGGACTCGGAGTTACTCCCCACTGACCGTGGCTTTCGTGTTTGTATAAAATGCGATTGTGGTAGGTGATGCTTATATGGGGTACACGGACGAGCTAGCGAGCAAAGAAACCTTGGAACCTAGATTGGTTCCCATTTTGTAGTGACACGTATGTCACACTTTTTAGGGACACATGTCTCCCTCTGTACATTTGGTTTGTATCATTTTGTATTCCGCTATTTTTTTTAGCGGTGGTTATGTAAATAAGTTTGTTTAAACCTTGCATGTTTTGACACCTTCCAATTGGATATCTTTATAACAGGTTCAGGTTTATTACAGGTTTTTACTATAATGAACCTATTACAAACATATCCATGCAGTTTTTATTTAGAAATTACGTGTTTAATTTTTCCGCGATTTTTGAGGGTGTCACATATAAGGTGGTGATTGGGGAGTATACGTAAAAGTCCGGGGGTTATTTGTAAAAATAGAAATACATGGTGGTTATTTGTAAAAATATCAATATTCGGTGTATAAATCCGTCTCAGCATAAATTACCACAACCAACAATCAAATAATAAAATTAAGCATAGATTGAGTAGGTAATCCCTACTTATTAACAAATCCGCGCACACAAGTCAATTAGAAATAATCTTCTACTAAGTCGGATCCTACATTTATAACATATGTTAATTACTAACTAAGTTAACTATCTTACTAGTTAATACAAATTAGCTTAATTAATAACCTGAACTAACAGTAAGTAATAAATTGTGACACTACCTAGCACATAGTATCACCCATGTACAAGTCTAGACCTGTACTCGGCCCGGCCGGGCCTGGCTCTTCTGGTCAGATCCGAACTAGGACAGGGGAGGGGTGGGCTTGGCCGGTTCGAGCCGGGCTGGGACATGCTTGACCCGAGCCTGGGCTAGAGGCAAGCTGGGCTGACGCGTCTGGCTGGTCAGGTGACGGGCTGAGCGGGCCGTGTGGGATGGCGGACTGGAGGTGGGTCGGGCCTTGGTCGGGCTGACTTGTGCTGTTGGCCAGCTTTATGTACAACTAGGGATGGCAGTGGGTTGGGGACCCGACCCAGACCCTGAGGGTCGGACCCTAATGGGTTGGGTATGGGTCTCATTTTTTCAGACCCAATGGGTATGGGTCTTAAGAAAATATTTCGGGTCCGAGTCCGGGTCTAAGTTATGAGACCCATACCCGACCCTTAGACCCTTTATTAAAGAAAAAAAAAATCAAATTTACAACTTTTCTGAATTCATACTGGCAGAATGTAAAAACCGAACTAAGGTATCTTTCTCTTCCCTCATCCCATAAAGTGATAAAACCCAACCACTGACAATACCACCACACCACCACTGACACAAGAAAACCAGCACCACAACACTGATACGCGAATGGCAACCACCTCTCTAATAGCCGGCGACCGACAACCACCATTAACGGCAAATTAATAAACTCATAATGTTAAAGTAGTATGAATTATTTTTTTAATATTATAGACCCATAGCTGTTAATCTTGTTACTAAAGTGACTGAAACTCGGACCCGCGGGTAGACCCAGACCCTACCCTTACCCATAGGGTCCGGGTATGGGTCCTCAAATTTTAGACCCGCACCCTTGCGGGTCTGGGTCGGGTACGGGTCCAAAGGGAAAATCTCGGGTAGGGCCCGGGTCTAGGCGGACCCTACCCAGACCCTACCCATTGCCATCCCTATGTACAACCCATTAAATATAAAGCTAGTGTTGCCTAAAACGTAATCCATGTAAAACCCATTACACAAACCCATTACACTAGTGCTGCAACCTCCCCTGACATTCATACACACCTACGCTCATGACACACCCGACCACCATAGTTCACCACCACGCACAACCCACAAAAACTGCACACGATCAGCAACGCTCAACTTCAGCCCCCCTCTACATACGACAACTCCATCATCCCCCTCGTCTAGCACCATTTGAGCACCACGATGAACACATCCTAAAATAGAACTGCCTGAAACAGTTTCAGGCCGATAATGATAAAACCACCACCAACAACCACAACTCATTGTTACAAAAGGGTATGGTAAGAAATTAGGGGTTCAACTCAGGGACGAAGCTCGGACCAAATTTAACCCAGGGCCGAAATTTTTTGTTACGTCTACTATAAAATTGAGTTCATAAATATTACTTCATTATGATATGATTATAAGCATAAATATTTTTAATATTCATAAATAATAGTAAAATGTACCAAGAATAATAAAAAAAAAAGTACATTAAACTAAAATTATTAGGACTAAAAAAATAAATTAAAACTAAATTTTATTTAATAAAAGTAGAATTAAAGACACTAAAAAATAAAAACAACTACCCCAAGAGACTTACTTCTATGTTCTAGTTACTTCTAAACACCCTCCTTAGTCCTTCCTGTACTCCATTTCTTTCTCGCATAACACAAGTACAATACGATGTCCAAATTTCAATCATCTAAAAAGCTAATTTCAACACTGCTTCTCCATTTTTTTGTTATCTCATTCTCTTAATATTCCTAAATTAATCAATTTACTAGAATTTTTGCCGACCTGAAGCGATGTGATACGTTTAACAGCGGTCAGCACAGAGCATCACTAAGATAAGTGATCCACTAGAAACTACTTATTTTCTCATCAATAGGGAGCTTCAATCAATTATAATTCAAAATTAACACAACAATAATGCTTTTCAAATGAAAAAAAAAATGAATTAAATAAGAATAAACAAATTACTTGTAATTGTTCTCCGACCTCCGAGGTCTCGACTTTCCATCAGCAGGAAATAAGCAATGGAGACTCTTTCACTCATTTGTTCTTTTAAATTGTTTTCTAGTGATAATTACAGTAAATAGAAAGTTGGAATTTTTTTAAATATGATAGTTATTTTCTAATTAATTTCTTTACAAAATTAACTTTGTTTTCCTTTGATATGTAGGCCTATGATTACGGAGAAGAATCAGCAGATGAAGAGCATATATTTTTTAATTCATTTTTAATGTATTACAAAAAATTTCCAAAAATCAGCCTGGGCCATGGCCCGGTCGGCCCGGCTTGTGCTCCGTCCCTGGTTCAACTCGACCAATAGATGACGTTTAACGATGGCGAACGCACAAATCATATTAAGTGTGCTGTTCTCTGCGGCTCCTAACCCGACCTCAAGCCACTCCTAAAGCATCCCGTAAAACCTGTTGAAAGCACCTTAAAATACTACGAAACCTGAACCCCATCGACCTACCATTGATATTCTACAAAGCTTTATTTATTTAACAATTTACGGAGAGAATTATATGTTACAACTTAAGGAAAAACGATACCTTCACTAAGTGAGGGGATGGTGACGGCATGAGGATGACGATTGTAAGACTGGGAAAACGTTGATCGGTGGCAGCGTGCTACACAAGGGCTAGATCATGTTTCTCGCTGCTCTCTCTTATCTTTTTTTTTTTTTTTTTTTTCCTTTTTCGTTTTGTGCCGCCTTAAGACATAATGACGGAAGTTAACAGGATTAGGAGGCCGATAACGAACGCCCCGGGGGCATTCGATAACTCTCATTCCGGACAAAGAATATGTATTACATTCATTTAGCAGTTAGCAATAGATTGACAGTCTTTGTTTCCTTCTCCCCTCCCAATCAAACTTATATTCTGCCACCAAACTCCAACCACCCCCCTCCCCGTCCCAACCATCACCCACTACCTCGAAAACCTCACTGGCTCACTGCCTTTGTCGCCGCTTTCCGACGACCACCCTATCCCCTTCATCTGCACCATGATTCGTCCCCGACCACAAAAATAGATCCCGAGATCGCTGTCGAACCTCAAAGCACCGATCAAATTTACAACCACCACAAGAACAACCTGTTAAATCAAATCCCCTTCTTTTATACTCAGTAATTTTTCCAAAAAAGGGTTTAGGGTTCGATTTCTCGGCACCGCGACCGTCGGCTTCGCCGCCGGAATTCCGAACCAATAGACACCCTAGGAGGGGAATAGGGTTAAAAGAGGGTTGGGGAGTGAGGTTGTCGGAGGGAATGGGTTACCGGCAACCAGAGGAGGTGGTGACGGTTGGGCGTGCATCTATTCAATCTAGTATTGACTTGGTCTTTGTGCATTTAAGTTTATAAATTATGTTGCCGCATATCTAGGGGACTGATATTGCAATGAGAGTCATCATTTTTTTATGTTGTATTTTCCCCTATTCTTTAGCTTAACCAATGCCCCCGGGCTATCTTATCTTTATAAATACAGAAACATTTAAAGCATCCATATTCACCCACGTCATCAAATACAATTTTTTTTCTTTTTTTATAAATAGCTAATGTGGGACCCACAGCAAAGAATCTGGAATTAATTTCTCGAAAACCACCGTGTTTTGTACGTAAATGTTTATGTTTATGTTTATACGTAAATATAAATTATTACGTAGTAACAAATAATGCATAATCTCCTAAGTCATCTTATGATCTTAATTTATCGGAATTATATAAAACTATAGATTATATAATCACATACAAACTATGTAGAATCATAGGCAACACAATTATACTTCCTAAAATGCTACCAATATAATCAGAACAGAGTATAAAAAAAAAATTGTTATCGAAAATCGTTTTGTTTTTGGTTGATAAAATCGGTAGAAAACATAAAATTAAAATAAAATAGCATTCCTTGGCAAAAAAAAAAACGTAAAAAAAAAATAAAAAAAATTAAGACCACGAATTTGAAAATTGTAGAAAACAACAAAATTAGACCACAAAATTTAAATCGTCTTTAACTTGAATGGTAGATTTGCAAACAATAAAGTAAATGGTAGATATGCAAACTCTTGCATAAAAAAATAATTATAAGGATATTAAAATATTAATAATCGAAATATATGCAAAAAAAACATTAAATAAAAAGTGAAAAATTATTAAAATCGAAAAAGGTAAAAAAAACTCATTTCTTGGGAAAAAATATCAGAAAATACATTTCAAGACGCAAAGAAAAAAAAAAGTGAAAAAGTAATTCAAAAACAACAATCATTATATGTAAAAATAAAATTTTTAATAAGACTGAAAGACATCATAATTATTGAAGATTAGTGTAAAAGTAACTAAAAAAATATATAGGAAAACCAAAATATCATATAAAATACTACATGCAAAAAAAAAAGAAATAAGGATTAAAAAATCAATACTTGGAAATACTAAAGCTCGGTTTTCGTTGAGATAATATACAATACTAAAATCTTGATCACAATTTCATATTGTTCTTCAATATTTATTTATCATGTAATTGCATGGCCATCCAAAACAGGTGATAAGATTAAAATTTGATAAAAATAATTTTATGAAAAATTGATCAAAATATTGAGAGGGAGTATAGTTATATCTATTAAATTGAATGATAAGATTAGAATTTTGCAGATCTCTAAATAAAACGGGTGATGGTAATCAACGAGATGAGGGAGGACTAAAAATGATGAGGGAGCAAATAAATGAAAATATGAGATGAAATTGATTATTGAGAGGGGGAGCGATGGAAAGACTAAGAGAGTGATCGAAAGTGTTAAATTTAGGGCAATTAGTGAATGAGGGAGTGTATATATATTGTGCAAAAATTTAGGGTATATAATATGGACCTATATGAGATGAATGAGTCGACTTAAATATTATCATATAATATATGGACCGTAAATGTACGAGTTGACCCAAATATATGTGCGCTCTTTTAGTGAGTGAAAGATTTACACAAATTTCTCAGTTAATACGGTTAATATCCGTTTTTATCTTAAGACGAGTCAAGTATAGTTAGAATAAAACAAAAGTAGAGACTAGAGTGCATAGGGAATAACATAAGATTTGTCTTATATACACAAGTGAGATGGTATTTTACCAGTTTTAATAATTAAAAAGATGTATCCATTTTAGAGGAGACTTACTCAAAGGAGTATGTCTTTTTATTTAGTTCGGATAAATTTTATACTCATTAACTCGATTTGTGATGATTTTGTTTTATTTGATTGGTATTTAGCGGATACGGTGTTGACATTTGGGCTGATTTAGTTACGAGGCTAGATCATTAACTCAGTTTACAAATTGAGACTTCAGTTTCGTTAATTTAATCTTTTATAAAAATAATTATAAAAAATTTAATCTTACAACAATGACGTGACATTAAAATTATATACTCCCTCCATTTCAAAATTTGCATTTGCTTAAAATACCCCTCACAAAGAATAAAAGAAACAAACAAACGATGAGGACAAATAGAGAAATAGACTACGCATATTATAATTCAAGTTTATTATCGAAATAAGTAACAAGGAAATCTTTTTTACAAATAAATATGTGAATATTTGTAATATATTTAAACAGTTGATATTCACTATAACAAAACTCTTGAATACCTATTTATTTAGATGAACAATTGGACAATTAAACATGTTCAATTAGATTTGCACAACTTTGAAACTATAAGACGATATATCATTTTAATTCAGTGTTATTCAAATTTTAAAAAAAAAAATTACGGCTAACTATTAAAGGATCGACTACCATATACTCAAAAACATATTTAAAAAGATAACCCGTGCATTTCGTGCACGGGATTAAAACTAGTTTCT
Organism: Silene latifolia; assembly: GCF_048544455.1. NCBI lineage: Eukaryota > Viridiplantae > Streptophyta > Magnoliopsida > Caryophyllales > Caryophyllaceae > Silene > Silene latifolia. The sequence goes on along the minus strand of NC_133538.1, from coordinate 437,056,881 downwards.
ATTATTTGCCTTACAAATATTTTATCTTAAAAAAAATAAAAGATTTAATACTTTTTTCCCCGATCCTGGCGTAGCGTGACTAGGCGGGCACATTTATGTGGCAATATGAGGACGAAGGTCATTTATAAAGACAAGAAATTAGTGTTTATTTGTCACAGAGACAAAAACTCAGGTGAAAATGGCTTTCTTGAAACATATTTCGGACAAGAAATACACGGATTAAAGAATGATATTGTAGATACATACTTGTATCCGTCACGGTACTTGTACCTATAATACTCCCGACAAATACCAGATGTTGATAGGACGTCAATGTATGAGCAGAATAAGGGATTGTTTAGTTGCCTCAGAAAAACACAGGAATTCCAAAATCCCATGAATTGGGATTTAAGGCTCTTGTTTGATTACCCATTTTTTTCCAAAATGGAGGAATCTAGAGTTCCATCGGAACTCTAATTCCCACATCATGTAGGAAGTGGCTGACCAACACCCCCTTGGTCATTCCCAATTCCTGTGTTTTTTAAAGTAATACTTCGTATTTTACTATTTAACTCCTATTAAAAACACAGCCATTTAATTTTCTACCTCTTCTATCAGCCGTCATCTTCTTCTTCACACAAATTTTTTTTCCTCCTGTGCAATTTCCATCATCACTTCAGCAGGTACTCTATCTCTTTCTCTCTCTCCCGTACTCCCTTTTTTACCTCAATCTTCCATGTTTGTTTTACTGTTGTGCTCTTCTGCTATCATTAGTTTATGAAGTTATGCTAGAATATGGTTTTTACTTTATTTCATCTGCACGAATACATTAATGTTTAATGAAGGGTAGTTGACCAATTTTCACTCCTGGTAAAATCTCATTGACATATAGATTCAAGGAAATGTCGTTGAGCTGTGGTGAATAAAAGAATGTGGGAACTTGGGTAATTTTTGCTCATTCCCAAATTAAGCAGTCTTGTTTAATTCACAAAATTTCTTTTGTGACGGCGATATCCGTCACAAACTTGTGACAAATACCATTTCCTCTCACAAAATACCCATGAAAGGTGAGTGGGGAAGCACATGAGGGTGACCCACCTTGTCCCCTCTCCTTTTTTAAGAGAGGTCACAAGCTTGTGACGGGATTAGCCCGTCACAAGCAAAACGCTTTGTATTTAATTAACAAACGATTTTTATTCGCCATGGTTAATATCTATGCTTGAAATAATATGTTACTCCTTATACAGTTTGTTTTCCTTAAGACGGTTATGTTCATCTCAAGTGTTAAACGAGCCAGATACTACCTTATATAGGATTAGATTGAGAAGTACATGATTGATTTTCTTACATCTGATTCAGGGCAATTATATACTCTTTTTGTCATTGCTGCCTATATAGGATTCTTGAATTAGTAGCAATAATATGATAATTGAACACTTGAATTCCAAAGATGACATGAGGCACATGATTATTTTGTTAGACCCGTATGCAGATGTCCCTCATTTATGATGACAAAATAACATTGGAGTCTGCAAAAACACCCTGCAGAAGATTTTTCTTCTATATCAATAATATAATTTAGACATTTAGCTAATGTTCCATGCTCCTTAATTTGTACTGTCCTAACATTTTCTTTTAGTGTTCCCTGTTTGTGTCATTGTTATGTTAAATTTTTCTTATGCTTACAAGAGGTTGATTTACTCTTTTTTTGTTATCTTATGCAAGTTATAAGACAATGGCGCGCTTACCTTTGAATAACCGGAAGAAGATTGTTGTTTTGTGTATTGCTATATACAGACATATGCTTTTGATGGTTATTGAGACTATTGTCGAGCTCTTATGCCATCTTTCTAGTTTAAACATTACAATTCCTAAGCCGATAACATATACGTTTGACAACTCCATTGACGAAAGAGTCCAGACTAGGCATTTAATATTAGACCAATGATTCAAGGGAGTGATATAGCATGCCTAGACAACCTTAGGATGGATAGAGCATGTTTTGGTAAGTTGTGTGAGATGCTAAGAGATGTCGGTAAGCTAGAAGGAAATAGAAATACAAGTTTGGAAGAAATGGTTGCATTATTTCTTTTTATATTGTCTCATGATACAAAAAATAGAAGAACTCAATTATATTTTAGAAGAAGTGGTGAGACAGTATCTAGACACTTCAATTTAGTCCTTCGCGCGATCCTTAGATGTCATCATCTTCTGCTCAAGAAACCCACTAGTGACCGAAAATTGTCAAGACGAAAGGTGGAAATGGTTTAAGGTAAGATAGAAATAATGATTACATAGTGATTTAATATGACAAACTGTTTTAGTTTTATTAACATTAGATTATTTTTTGTAGAATTGTTTATGTGCTTTGGATGGAACTCATATTAAGGTCCGTGTTGGAGATAAAGATAAATTTAGGTTTAGAACTAGGAAAGGAGACCTTACAACAAATGTTTTAGGGGCTTGCACTCGAGATTTGCAATTTGTTTATATTTTACCTGGTTGGGAGGGTTCAGCTCATGATAATAGAGTTCTCCGCGATGCACTTTCTAGAAAACATCCTTTGAGAGTACCCCCAGGTAAAAAAAAAACAACTTAACCTTTTGAATTTGTTTACGGGAGAATATCTCCTTTTTAAGTTATAGAATGTTAAAACTTTATTTTGTTAATTTTAGGGCAATACTATCTTTGTGACGCTGGATATATGAATTGTGAGGGATTTTTGACACCATTCAGAGGCCAACGTTATCATTTGAGTATTTGGAAGAATGGTGTTGAACCAACATGTGTAGAGGAGTACTTTAATATGAAACATTCTCAAGCAAGAAATGTCATAGAAAGAGCTTTTGGATTGTTGAAAATGAGATGGGGTATTCTAAGAAATGCTACTTGGTACTCTAGAAAGACATTTAGCAAAATCGTTTTTGGGTATGCATTAGTGCATAATTTTATTCGAACGTATATGAACATAAATCCATTCGAATCTCTTATCCAAGATGGGGAAGAAGAAGATGATGACAATTGTATTGATATTATGGAGACTAGTGCTGCTTGGACTTAGTTTAGAAAGAACTTAGCAGATCAAATGTACAACCACTGGCTACAAACTAGAGGCTGAAACATTATGTTGTTTTATTTTGCTAAGTAGGAAAAACCAATAAGTTGTTGTGTTTGATTGTTTCATAACTTAATATACATTATTTTATGGATTATTTTTTCAAGAAAATTTAAGTGTTATATGTTTAGTATACTGTATTTCATATGCATGTAGTGATGGCTCAGTCCAATAAAAAAAGTAAGGATGCTGCAAGTTCGGTAAGAGTTTGCTCAAGATGGTCGCTTGAAGAACATCGTGCACTTGTTAGTGCAATGTAAGATCTTCTTGATCTTGGAAGTTGGAAAGCAGACAATGGTCAGTTTAAAAATGGAACTTATGCTAAAATCGAATCTCTTATGGAGCAAAAATTGCCCGGGTGTGGAAAGAAAGCTAAGCCTCACATTGAATCAAGAGTCAAGACTCTCCGAAAACATTATGATGCAATTACTGACATGTTGAGCCCACAAGCTAGTGGATTCGGTTGGAATGACGAAGGAAAGTTTGTGACCTGTGAACAATCTGTTTGGGATAATTGGCTGAAAGTAAGTTCAATTTGTTCACTTCATATTCTTTTATTTCAATGTAAAAACAATTTTTTTGTTGATCATTATTTTATTTTATATATGGCAGAGCCATAAAAATGCTGCAGGTCTGAGAAATAGGCCATTTCCCCTGATTGAAGAGATAGGAAGAATTTTGGGAAAAGATAGAGCTACAGGATCAGAGGGTGATAGTATACAAGATGCATTAGAGGAGATGGAGGATCGAGAGAGAGATGACCAAGAGGAAGAGCAAGTGCCTTTATCTAACACTCAAGAGGTACCAAACCATACAGAGGTTGAGCATTCACCTTTAAGTGAGCCTTCAAATAGAAAAACCAAAAGGGCTAGAACTGAAACTATTGAAGCTTTGAGACAATTCTCTTCTACACTTGATAAAATGAGTAATGTAATGGAAGCTGCTGGTGAACATATGGGAAGACTTGCTAACTGCTTTAAACAGGAGTCTGAGTCAGCCGATCGAAGAATGCAAGTAACTTCAGAGATAATGAAGATTGAAGGGTTAACTCCCGCTCAAGTTATATCAGCATCAAAACAAATCGCTACAAATGCCCTTGAAGTTGATTTTTTTGTTTTCAGCCTTCCAGATGATTTCAAATTTGCTTATGTACAAGGCTTATTGATTCCTGATCATGCGAATAAGTGATAACTCACTTCTCCTCGAGACATTGGATTACAAACTTGCGGATTATTATGTTTTTGAGTTGGTTTAATAGAACTCTTTTAAAGGTTATGTTGTTCTTTTGAAGATCGTGTTATAATTAAGTCCTAATTTGGAACATAGTTTTTTATAATTTATGCTACTTTAATTATTTTTATTAGATTTTCTGATAATAAATGGGAACATCCGGACATAGTCATTTTTTTCATGTTGTTAAATCTTGTAAGCTAAGATCAAATTTTGTATGTCATATATATGAATTAAGGGTAAAGTAATAAATTTTAGCAAAAGGGTAAAATAGTATTAACAACAAAAATTCATAGGAATTGAGTTATCCAACCAAACAACATACATGAATTTATTTCATGGGAAGTGTCAATTCCTTGATGGCAACCAAACAAGTTTTGGGTATTTCCCATGAATTACATGTAAGAACTTAATTTATGTGAATTTCTACTTCCCACATGAAATTAATTCCCCCATGAACCAAACAACCCCTAAAAGCCGTCTGACGAAATTAGTGGAATTCGGTTGACGATATAAATGGAATAAAAGTGTCTTTGTTTTGATTAATTTTTTATAGGTTTTTAATGTTTTATTTACTTAAAATTGATTTAAAAGTTTATTAGAATAATAACTTTTTAGCAAATTGATTTTAAATAAAATGCATTTTTAACTAGTTAATTTTTAATTGAGTTCTTTCAAATTTTCAAGTTTAAGTTCGATTATTTTCGTTCATTTAAAATGAATTTTAAAGCGAGATAAAAGGCGATTTTTTAATCCGATGTAAGCCCGATTTTCACTCACTCACCTAGGCTCGATTTTCCACGCATTAATCCAACTTTAGCCACCATCCAACCCATTTTCGAACCCCTTGACAGCAACCCAATCAATGTCCCTCCTCTCCTTACTCGTGCTTAACAGAGAGCCCAACCTCGCATCCCCTTCGACCCATATTCACCTATCCATACCCGACATCCACAACCCATTTTCATTACTTAACCTCCAAGCAAAGCCCTTTCCGAACCCTAACAAACTCGTGACAGCAGCCACAAGCAACATCGAGCCCGACTGCTACACCTCCTCTGAAACCCTATGTAAACCCTATATTTCTTCTCTATAAATATCCCACTCCATACACTCTTCACTCACACCTCTACACCTCCAATTCTCATCGGAAAAACTAGCTTATAACCCTAGAAAACTGAGCCAAAGCCTCCCGCAAAAACACCATGAAACTGCCCCTGTTTTCGCAAAAGCAGAGCTTCTGACAAACAGCTGTTCTCGTCCATTTTAGCAGCACTTAGGACCATATACGAGCCCAACTTTTCCCATACATACAAAATTTGCAGTCTTACTATTCCGGAACATCCAAGAACTCAGATTTTCGTTGTCGTTTTGACCCTCCAACGACCTCAGTAAAGACCATCGCAAACACGCATTTCTATTTTCTAAAAACCGACTTAAAAAGTCGTACCTTCTGTCAACTTGAGCACATTTCGAGATCGACTCCGAGTCAGGCGTCCCGTCTCATACATTTAAGTTGACGGTGCAACAACTTCTTTTATTAATTTTGTCTCTATTTTATTTTCGTTTTATAGCATGTTTTAGAATCATTCATTCGTTTCACTATTTTCCACTTTTCCCATGTTATACTTTTTGTTTATCATCATTAGCATCGTAATTCACATGTTGATCACTACCCGAATCTAATACTAATAATCTAACCATAACGTTAGTTTAAGATCGTGTTATAATTTCATAATGTAAATTGGCTAGTATAATCTAGTTTCAACTAGTTCGCTAACGACATAATCTAGCATATAAAAAATGGTTAATAAATTCGACAAAGCTTTAATTCGTTTGATATTGAATTTGACGTAGATCGTAAATAGCGTGACTAAAGATTGGTTCTCTCTCTTTCCAAATACTGGAATCAAGCATTACCCGATTCAAATTTCGGATCATGCCCCTATTAAGGTTGACCTCAATCTCATAAAGAACAACTCCAAGAAGCCATACCGCTTAGATGCATGGGCGTTGGATTACCCGGCTTGCTTACGAGTTATAAAAACGGCATGGGACTTTCCAGTTAATGGATCTTCGACTTACAAGGTTATGAAAAATCTTCTCGAGTAAGGCAAGGTGTGAACAAATGGGCTATGGATAAACGTACGGAGTGGACGGGAAAATGGGATGATTTTGATGACAGACTGGAACAGAGTATGGATCTGGTTTTAATGGTGGCACAGAGGAGCAGTATACATAGATTAATGAGGAAGTTCGTGAATTCGCAACCGCTGCTGCTATCTACTGGAAGCAGCGTGCTAAGCTCAAATGGTTGGTAGATGGTGACACGTGCACAAAGTACTTCTTCAACTGGGTAAAGGGTAGAGCAGGATGAAATTTCATCCTAGGAGTTAAACGCTCTGATTGAGTATGGTGCTACGACTCGGATAAGGTCTGCAATGCTTTTAAGACCTATTTCATTGATATTTATACACCTCCACAATCCTCTCAAAGAAGTGATTCTCAAGCTCCTCACTATGACATCTTAAAGCACCTGAGGAGGCGACTCCAGTACGATGAGGCAGATCAGTTGAACTTGCCTTTCACGGCTAAGGAGGTAAGGAAAGCTGTCTTCCAAATGGGTGCTTTGAAATCACCGGGTCCAGATGGTATACCTGCCGTATTTTACCAAAAATGCTGGCACCTCGTGAAAAGGGACTTTACAAAAGCAGTACTGTCAACACTAAATTCGGGAGTGATTCTTTGGGGGGCTAATAGAACCTACATCACCCTGATTCCGAAGTGTGATAACCCGGAGGAAGTTCAAGACTACAGACCCATAAGTTTGTGTAATGTTTTCATGAGGGTGGTCACGAAGTGCATCACAAACCGCCTCTTAAAGCTCATGGGCCTACTGGTGGGCCCTTATCAAAATGCATTTATTTCTGAAGAAACATCTCAGATAATATCCTCTTAGCACATGAAGCGACCCACAAGATTAACTCACATAAAAAAGGTAAACATGGGTAGTTTGCCTTCAAAGCGGATATGAGTAAGGCCTATGATAGAATTAAATGGGATTTTCTCGAAGCTGTCCTCAAAAAATTCGGTTTCCCAGATGGTCTTATTCGCCTTATTATGTGGTGTGTTACTACCGACACGTACGAGGTGCTCATAAATGGCGCACCTCTTCAGCAATTCCAATAGAAGTGTGGGTTACGTCAGGGTGACCTCCTATCCCCATACCTCTTTATTCTGTGCATGGAGGTTCTTTCCAGTAACATGGAATATGCACAAATGGAGGGACAGGTTAAAGGAATTCAAATTTTTCGGGGTGTCGCCCCCTTGACTCATCTTTTCTTTGCGGATGATTCTGTTTTCTTTCTTCAAGATAAAAACAGGTCGTTCGGACATCTGAAACGCATCTTAAGAGATTATTGTACGGCTTCGGGGAAACTTCTTAATGAAAAGAAATATGGAATTATCTTCAGCCCAAACACAATGTTACAACAAATTCGGAATGGCCTAAAGGTCTTGAGAATTCGTAAAAACGAAGGTATAGGGAAGTACATGGGCATGCCGACTGAGTTCCAGACATCTAAGAAGAATTTTTTCAAAGGCCTTATAGACAATGTTATGAAACGCATTTCATCATGGAATGGGATTTTTCTTTCACCGGCTGGGAGGCTTACACTCATCTCATCTGTTCTATCAAATATCTCTATTTACTTTCTATCGGTTTTCAAATTACCGGTAAGTGTGACAAATAAGATTAATTCTATTTTGTCGCATTTTTAGTGGACTGGATGTAGATCAGCGAAGGCACTCCATTGGTGTAGTAAAACCTTCACTAGTTTACCGAAGAGCAAGGGGGGTCTGGGTATTCGAAATATTAAATGTCTGAATCAAGCTCTTCTTGCGAAACATGCTTGGCGGCTGGTAAGTAATGATGGCTCCCTCTTTAGCATTATTTTTAGGGAAAAGATCTTCAGGAATAGTTGCATCAAAGCTGGAATGAAGCCTTCAAATGTGGTTTCTGGATCTTGGGGGCTAAGAAGTATCAGACATGGCATGAAATTTATTATGATAATATTGCATGGAAACCAGGGGGACTCGGATCTTAATGTGTGGACAAGTAGATGGGTTCAAGGCGATATGCCTATCCCCAAAGATGAATGGTTAAACATGGATTTCGGCTTCCTAAAGGATTTGCGGGTTAAGGATTTCTGTTACAATAATGGGGGATGGAATGAAGCGTTGATAAAACTAATCTGCTAGGAGTAAAGTGCTGAAAGGATTTTAGCTATCCCGCTAAGAGTTCAATCTAAGGATGAAGTTCTCTGGCCCTTTGATGTATCACTTTTATATATACTTTTATAGCTCCTTTCATACCATTTTATATACCATTTTCGTGCCTTTGTATCATTTATATGCCTTATTTCAATGAATTGTCGATACTGCCGCTATTTTGTGTTTCAATGCAGAAATGACGCATTATGAAGATAATCAAGCTAAGATGAGCATAGCGGAGATGGCATAGTAGAATACACGAAGCATGGCACGAGGAACGAGGAAGCATGAAGGCTAGAAGTGAAGGAAACGAAGAAACAGTCTGTGAAGCTGGTTCCTCGATCGAGTCAGGGAGGGCTCGATCGAGTCACCTCAGGCTCGATCGAGGAACCTCTCTGGCAAATTATTTTCCGAATTTTCCTAAAACAGATATTTTGTACTATATATTAGAAACTCGTCGATTATTATTAGGTTATGCTTTATTTTACATTGAGACGGCTGTATACTCTTGCTAGCATTAATCTTTCCCTACTACGGTACTAATCTTTCCTTAGTAATTAATCATTCAAGTTTATGTTCTTCAATTGTTATTCTTGTTGCAAATTCTTAATCATGTCTTTAATTAATATTATTGTTGTTATTGCTTTAGTTATGAGTAGCTAATTTACTCATCTAGGATGAAGGGGATCTAAGTTAATTAGAAAGGGGAAATTAATTAATTGCTAGTGAAATCGCATATGTTGTCGTTTGATTATTGTTCTTTTTCTAGTTAATTAACTTAGGCCTGAGTTGTTAATTAGTGTAGCGAATTAATCCTTTCACCGACCGGGTTAGAATTAATATAGGCTACGATTATCAAATAGACTGTATCTAATTATAGTGCCCGCATGTTAGAATCGATCTAAAGGGCATAATAGAGTCGACTGATCTTATGACCTTAGACAGCTTGGTAGATCTAACAATTGATTATTAGACCCCATATAATTGACCTAGTGAACCGGAAATCCTAGAATTTTAATATCATTGTTTAAATCTCTTTTTATTGCTCTCATTTAGTTGGTTAGATAACAAAACAAAACAAACCCCCAGAAAACGGTTACCTTGGACAATTTAAATATTTACCGACTTAACTTTTACCGCCTCTCCGTGGATTGGATACCTGTCTTACTGCTAGCTATTCTTGTTAGTCTTGAGATAGTTTTACTTTGATTTGGTGATACGACTTTAGCTTTATCAAATTTGGCGCCGTTGCCAGGGAGGCAACAATTGTTTAGTTTGTTTGTGTTTATTTTGTCTCTTTGTCTCAGGGAACCCAGTTCCTTGAGACCTTTCTCACACTTTTCTTGTTAGTTCCGTGTAATCCCAGGTCTAATAGGTCCGAGATTATCCCTTTTGATCCTGAACCAGAGAAGACTTTTCGCTACAGACGGAAATTTAATCAAGAAGTGGGTCAAGTAGAAGACTTCAGTATACTTGACGTCGAGACGACGAGCTAATCACAGTCAGCCGATCAGTCCTACGAAGAGGACGACATTCCTATTCCCGAGATCTCAATCGAAATCGCTATTCCCGAGACTACTATCATGCCTACTCTAGCCAGTCACTCCGAGCCAACCTTAGCTTCTATCCCACAAGGATTTAAGCTGCCCACTACCGATAATGGAACTTTTGATATTCGACCATCTTACATCAACTTGGTGGAACGAAATATGTTTGGAGGGGCAGCTGCTGAGGATCCTGCGACACATATGGAGAAATTTGTCACCTACTGCTGTTCTATTCCTTTAACAGCTGGAGTGACACAAGATCAGGTTAAGCAGGTGCTCTTTCCTTTCTCTCTGAAAGATAGAGCTGCTGAGTGGTTGAGAGATCTGGATATGGAGAATGAAGGAATTACAGACTGGAATTCCTTAGCTCTTGCTTTTTACAAGAGGTACTTCCCTCCTCAGAAGACTAATGCACTACGAAGTCAAATTACCAGTTTCAAGCAAAGAGCTACTGAAGATTTGAATGAAACTTGGATTCGCTTCAAACGTTTGGTCCGATCAGTTCCCCATCATGGTTTCCCTAAGTGGTTTCTTTGCAACCAGTTTTATAACGGATTGTATGACGATCATCGTGCCCTTTTGGATTCTTCTGCTAATGGGAGGTTTCAGGACAACACCAATGATGATAACCCGTGGAAGTTAATTGATCAGATTGCTACCCATACCGCCAGGTATGGAAATCCTAGGGGAAGCACGCGAGGTACTGGTGTTGATAGCGCCCTTGCGGCACAGTTAGAGACTATTTCAGCTCAGATTTCCGAGATAAAGACTACCCAATCATTGGGTAGTAAGGAGAAATTTCATGCTATGAGTCAGCAAGTAGAGTAGTCTTGTGCTAGATGCGGTTTAAACGGTCACAGTGCAGCTGATTGCATGATCACATTGGAGCAGGTTAATGCCTTTCAGGCTTACAGACAAGGTGCACAAGGTACACCTTTCTCCAAATTATACAATGAACGAACGAAGGAGCATCCATTCTTTCAATGGTCTAGTCAGAATATGCAAAACCTGCAGCAGCTGCAACCGCAAAAGAATACTTATGTCCCTTCCAACAATCGTGGTAATCAACCACAAGGAGGATATCAAAGGCAAAATCAAGGAAGCCAGCATTTCAACAATCAATATCAACAGCCTCCTCAGCAAACTCCTCAACAAATACCTGAACAAGCTACGAACAATGAGATGACAGAGTTACGTAGTCTTTGGCAACAAACTTTGTCAATGCAGCATAAGCATGTTGGAATATGTGTCCTCCGACAATAATGCGATCACAACTGTTGATCATGATGATCACATGTTTAAGTCTCATTTTAAAGAATACAATTAGGAAGTAATATTTTACTATCAACTGGTCCACACATATCGGTAATGATTGGCTGACTAGAGTTTGACAAAACTGTCTTGCGACGGTGGTGATCAGTTAATCCCCTAGGTCATACCTAAAGGGCAACACTCTTAATTGATCAATTAATTGATCGTATAACGTTACGAGTCAATTAAATTATTTAAAATTGACGGACGATTTTGGAAGTAATATTTACGTGTCTCATTGAAATTGATTAAATGAGATACGGTCTAAGTAATCGAATTGTTTCATTACTCAGATGAAATTATTGTTCAAGGAAACAATTGAAATTGAATGAATTATCATAAATACAAGTTATTGTGATTTATAAATTTGTAAAATATTTTGGTACAGGTAATTATGAATTGCTAAGTCGATTTTTGTATATGACGTATTTTTATTAATACGTTGATTTTTAATATGTTAAAAATACGTAACAATTTTATGTGACATGTGACATGTGACAAATTGACAAATTGACAAAAATAAAATGGATTCCATTTTATCCATATGTACCGAAATTAAAGGAGGATTTAGGATAATATTATGTTTATTATGTGAGTGGTAAGCATAATGATTACCCTAATTGACTAGCCATGCAAACCTAGTGATCATTGTAAAGAACAACTAGTGCATGCATTGGCTCCCTCTTCTCCCCTCTTCCACCCGGTTTTTGAGAAGAAAAACCACTTTGGTTTTTCTTCTTAATTCACCCATTATACACTACAAATGTAATTAGTGTATAATATTATTCATTCATCTAAAAATTTGGTTTTTAGAAAGATAAAAACTCTTCCTTCTCTTCCTTCTCTCTAACCGAAATAATAGAGAGTTCCATAATATTTTTGGGTCAATTTTTCACTAAATTAATATTATTCTAGTATACATAATATTAATTTGATTAAGAGTTTGCTTTGGGTATTATACTTTGGGAGGGATCCTATACTTGGATCCTAGTTCATCCATTGAGGAAAGCACAAGAACAAGAGAGAAGGAGATTTCTCTTGTGCCCAAATAAACCGAAATACCAATGTAAGATAGAGATTTCTTCTTTAAATTGTTTATAGTTTGCATGCATAAGATCACCAATTAATTTTATGATTAAATTAAAATAAAACATATATGAATATGTTGAGTATATAGATCTATTTTTCCTTCAATCGGTATCAAGAGCCATGGTTGTTTGCATGCAAATCGGTTAAAAGTTTTTCCGAGTTATACGATTAACATATAAAACTTGTTTAATTTGTGTTATTATGATATATCACGAAAATCATTTTGCATGTTAAAGTTTATGGTCCTAAAATGTTTTTAGGATATTTTGGTTAATTTATGGATTTTTATTGTTCATATTATATAATAATGGCATTAAAATATGATTTTATGAATAAAATGTCATTTTCGGACTACAATTAGCTAAACTTCGAATTTTCAGGTGATTTTTGGATATGTTTTCACATATATTATTTTGAGATTACCTGTAAATTTTCATAATTTTTGGACTTCAGATGCTCGAAAAATGGATTTTTCATTATTAAAATCGGATTTAGATGAAAAATAGGTTAATATGAGATAAATTTCGAATCTGGTCATAGAAATTTAGTATGTTGTCACATACAATTTTACAAGATGTGTGTAAAATAATAGGCTATATTGAAGTCTTTATGCATGATTTATGATTTTTGAAGAAAAATAGCATAAATAGTGACTTAATTAGTGAAATATTAATAAAACATACTCCATGACTAAGGAAAAACTTCATATGTTGCATTTTATTATCCATTTCAGATCTAAAATTGAAAAGTTGATAAATATAATTATTCTCATGTTTCTATGATTATTTTTGTTAAAACCGATAAACCGCAACATTGTTTTTCCGGATAAATTTCGAAATATTTAACCTAAGTTTTTGAACATTATGAGTGTCATGGTATTTTTCCAGAATGTTCATGAGTTTAAATTTCAAATTTTGAATTTATTTGAAATTTTGTGATTTATTTGAAGTTTATAGCATTTTATTATAATTTGAAGTCCTTTAATGAACAATTTTAGAAATATGAGTTAATTATGGTAAAATAATTAGTGAAGACTAAATTTTGAGTCCTAAAAGGTTAGGGTAATTAAATTATGCATAAATATGAATTTATGTAATTTTTGTGATTATAAAACGTTGAATTACGCAAATCCGTAAAAACCGTGTAATATACGATATTGGCTACTTAAAGGCGATTTAGCATAAAATTGGGCATGTTCATACATATTATAATGCTGCATTTTATTTATGATTGTCATAATTTTATTTTATGTAATTTTTGAATTATGTAATTTTACTTAGTATGGCCTTAGTTTTTAATTGGTATTACCCGAAATGTATGGGAATATCAATTCGGTTGTAATTTATTGTGATCTCGTATCACCGTTTTGTAATTTAATAGATTTATTTTATTTTATTTACAAATGTATAATAGGAAATTATGTAATTTGTTATGTAATTTAATTTATTTCGGAGTTCCCAAAGACGGATTCTTCAAGATGGCGATACATTGAGACGGTGTTACCTCGAGATGCGTGCCACAACCGAAGTTCAAGGGACCAATGGAGTTGGTTTCCGAATATGTAATAGTTAAATAGTTTTTCTAATTTTAGGAAGGCCATACTAGGATTTATTTTTTTTATGCTTTGCATTTTATTTATATGTCGCATGCATCGCTAAATCGCCATAACTAAAACATGCATCATCACTTATCGAGTATATCGACCGTGTCAATTAGAATTATCGTAGTTCACCGCTTTAGTTCACTTAAAACGTGATAGATAATAAATTGACATGACCTCTCGCTAAAATAAACAATTGAGACATAGCCTTACCAAAGAGTAGAAACCATGAAAATCTATTTCGTGAGGGAGTGCACTCGACCATCCCGGGGTACAAACCTTGTTACGTAGGGGAAGTGGGTGATAAATGTCTATCCGCTGAATTCGTGTTGATGAGGGTTTCATCGGCCATCCCGTGCCCAAATTAATGTGAATTTGGATCATGGACACATTTATTCGAAATTTGGTTTGACCTCAACGGAAGTATTCGTGACCGTAGTCGCATGTGTTCCGGGCTATAGATAAACATTAGAGTAAATTTATCGACCAAGAGTTCTAAAAGTAGAATCGATTAAGCGTTAATCCACCGAGTTATATTGATAAGGGTTTCATCGGCTATCCCGTGCCTAAGTTGATATGAATTTGGGTCTTGGAATCATTTATCTAGTTGGGTAGAGGTCACTAGAAAAATGTAATAAAACTTGTTTAAATCTTTTTACGAGTATTATTTTAAAACGACATATGTTTTACTCCTTCTATTTTGTTTTGTAGACCACTTCTTTTTCTCATAACAAATGGCTACACCAAACCCAAACGCCACGCCTCTCGCTAATTCATCATGGCTCCGATCCTTCATGGATCGATGTAAACTTGAAAATAATGGGTCAAATTTCTCCGATTGGGATGCCCAACTCAAATTAGCCGCCCAAGGTGACGACAAGTTTCGTTACCTTACCGAGGCCTCTCCACCCGAACCTACTACTAGGTCGACCGCCGCCACTAGGGAAGCATATGAGGCTTACCATAAGGAGTCCGCTGCAATGAAAAATGTGTTGATATTTGTGATGGAGGCGGATCTCCAAAGGAGAGCCTTTAAGATGGGCACCGCTAATGAGATTTACTCCAAGCTTGTGACAATGTTTTCACAAACTCCGCGGATCGTCCAATATGAGGCGGCCGCGGCATTCTTTGATCTCGACTTCAAAGAGGGCCAATAGGTTAGCCCTCTTGTGCTCAAACTTATGGAGCTAGTCGAGACCTTGAAGATTAAAAAGGTTGAAATCCCCAAAGAACTCATTGTAGATAGGATTCTACACTCCTTATCCAAAGTCAAGGCATATGTTCAATTCCGGGTGAATTTTAACATGCAAGACAAAGATGTGTCTCTTGAAGAATTGCAAAAGTTACTTGTGCAAGCCAAAAGGGACATGGGGTTAAATGTGAACCCACCCAAGGATGTGCTTAACATTAGCACCAAAAGCAAAGGGAAGTTCAAGAAAAATGGGAGGAAGGGTAAGAAACAAGCTCCCATTTTCACCAAAGCTAAGAGTTATAAAGCTAGCACTTCAAAAATCAAGAAGGGTCCTCTTGATAAATGCCATTATTGTAATGGTGTTGGACATTGGAAAAGAAATTGTTCCAAATACCTTGGCGATATTAAGGCTGGAAAGATAACTCCAGTAGGTAAATGACTATCCTTTCTTTTATGTTTCTATTTCAACTATGGTATTGTGATATAAAGTTGTGATAATGTATCTCCCTTTTTATTGTAAATAGGGCCTCCACCAAGCAAAGACAAGGGAAAAGAAAAGAAAGCTTGAGAAACCATCAAGAAGCTAGGAATAGCTTTCATGGAGCTTCGCTTTTTATTGTCTTATATTAACTATGTTTTGGATTTTAGAACCTTTAAGTTTCCATGTTCGACATGGAAAGGTATTTTGGATAATTGGTTGTATTTTGGATAATGGTGGCTTGGTTTGCAACCCAAGTCACCCGTTTTATCATTTTATCCTTGTTCTAAAATTCGTATTTACATGCTTGCTCTTAGAAACATATGATTATTCACTTAAAGTGATCTAATAGACAACTATAATGATGGGATTCATTATACGTCCACATGCTTAAGGCTTGTGTATGATCATTTATAAAGTGATATTGAGTCTATGAACTCTCTTAAAGGAATGTCAATCACCAAGTACACTTCAAAATCTAAAACTATTAGTCAACCTATGAGATAGTTCTCCTTATAGTTCAAAATCCATTATTTGTGTCTCATATGCTATCTTTGAATCTCTAGTGTATTTATTCTAAAGATAGAGTGGGAGAAAAATGAGGACACAACACACACCAAGATAAATATGTGTACTTGTGTATATGAGATCTACGCAAGGAGAATGAATATGAATATGGTCTCAAATAGTTCTATATGACTAAAGAGACCAAGTGAAGTAATCAAAGGAATATTTTCTCAAGGTAACTACAAGAGGAGACCAAAAGAAAGTTTTGGAAGAAAAATGACTAATGTAAAGTCTTAACAAGAGTTTTGACTAGTTTATGATAAATTTTGACCAATAGTTTCAATATTAATATTTACTTAAGAGCCTAAATAAATCAAAGTAACATCCTAGAAAATAAACAAGATTTATGACTAGAGGTGTAACACTCCCATTTATTCGGGAGCCTTTAGCTAGACATTCCCAAGTAAATGAGAGCGTTACCATCTCGGTTACCCGATGTAGTAGATAACAAAGTCCAACTCACCAAAGTACTTTAAATAAAAACTTTAATGATTACATATGTCTTACAATTTTTAATCAACTAGAACTTAATGTAAAAATAAATACAACTCGCAGCGGAAATTAAGTAAGTGATATAACTACATTTGTGATCTAGACTCCTGCAGGTCCGAAAGCTCACACGCCCAAGCTCCCCATATCCAGCTAACTCAAAACCTGTTATTTAAATCTGCTCCCCATTTAACCGGAAATATTAAATGGTTCACCACAGGATGCCATCAATTAAAGCAGACATCAATTTTATTTTGACACAGAAGCAAACACGTCAACCAATGGTTGAGTAGGAAACTAAACAACGAATAAGAATAAAGCAACCCGCAATATCATTGATAAACAAATAGATTCCATAGTTACATTTCGTCCACTTCACCCCACGGCACACCTCCACTTCTAGACACACAGTCATACTCCACTTCTAGACACACGGTCATACTCCAGGACACACAGTCCAATGGACACACAGTCCCGCCTCAGACACACAGTCCGGATATACTGGACACACAGTCCCGCCTCAGACACACGGTCTGGTTCCACACAAAACTCATCTCCAACAACAATCAATAATAATGACAATCTCAGTAATATAACCAAACCGACATGATATAGAATAATGGCATAAGACAGAAAATCCAGCAAGATAATAATATCGTTGTAAACAGTTAAACATATCCTTCACCAATCCACCACCTCATACATTTAATCCATCTTTAGCAATAACAGAAATAAGACAAGATTGAGTTGTTTCCTACCTGATAGCAAATCTTCAAGTCACACAAACAATCAAATCGATCCTTTACAAATCCAAAACCTACATAACATAATTATGTACAATTACAACATAACCAACCAACTAATCATGCACTTATCCTAAATCAATCACATCCTAATCCTTTTGACAACTTCAATGTTAAATATCTAATTCTACCGTTTTACAACACAGTTCAGTCTCGCTATAAAATTCATAATTAATTCACTAAAAATCCAAACGATGCAAGACCAATGGGGTTGGAACCCTAAGACACATATCTACAGTTCTTATGAAATAGACTTTCTTCAAATTCTGGACTTATCAGGGTTTTCTTGAAGGAATCATAAATACTGACGAATTCCGTCGCATAAAAAGTATTAACCTCTAAAATATGTTTAACAAATCCTTTTCAAGTGAAACAAAAGCCTAACATCATCTAGACTCTCCAATTTTAATATATAAAAAAGACCTAACTCAATTTAAATTTATAAATTAGGTTTACAAAATAAACTTTAGACTTATAGTTCATTCGCGGATTCTCATTCGACATGTTCATAAAGAATTTATTCTGGAAAATCTACACGTTCAATTGCTACGAGATTTTACAGGCATCAACTAGGCTTGAAAATAACCTGAGTCTATTCTTTACGTTTTCGAAGACAACGACTTTAAGATGGTCTGATACTTCGTTTAAGACAACTTACAAATTTACAGAATTGTTGTAACTTTATTCTTTAACAAAATTGTCACAAACTTAACTATAGATGGTTATATTTAATCTAGACATGATTAGGTGATGAACTAAAATTTGAAACATGCTTATAAGGATTTAAGATTAAAACTTTGAAAGATTATAAATGAACTTACAAAATAAAAGATGATGAACTTCTCTTCTTTTTTTCCCTTTTAATTCTCTCTCTCTTTTATGTGATATTATGAGTTTTTATGTGGAATAAGGATTTATGGTTAGGTTAGCCTTGCTTATATACTAGTAAGGTAGTATTATTTTAGGAAAGTTTATCTCTTTATTATTATTATACTAGTCTTACCATAAGTAGGATTATCATACATCTCTTTTACTAATTTAATTATTAAGATATTAATATAATTATTATTAATTTCCCATATTATTATTATTTCCATATTATTTATTATTATTACAACTACTATAACTATTATTACTATTACATATTATATTTTAGTCTTTTCATAACTAGGATAACCATATACTCCCTTTACTAATTTATTACTAATATTACTAGGATTATTAATATTATAATTAATATTACCTTTACTTATTTTATTATTCTCCTTATTAGTATTATTATTAAATCCCAAAATAATTCCCGACTATTACTCGTACTAAGCCATTAAAATCTATCCCTACAATTATAGCACACGGCCCAAGGCCCTATTATTAGCTAAGCCCAATTACCGACTTGCTTACTCATTTTATGATTTAATTAACGTCTTATCTGCAACTATTATTAGAAATGCCATTAATTAACTATTTGAATTACATAAAATTATGCATACAAAATATTATCAAAATATGGGGTATTACAGTCTTTCCCCCTTAAAATGAACTTCGTCCCGAAGTTCGCCCACAACTACTACCACAACACTCACCAAAACACTCATACACATTCTCATAACTAAGCATCATCCAACACAGTTATCATATTACGATTATCAATCATGCCAATCTTATCACAAGGTGTCACAACAATAACCCAAAACATTCGTAGTATTACATTCTTTCCCCCTAAAAATAAACTTCGTCCCCAAAATTTGAAATAACAAACAATAGGAACAACCAAATCCTTTATGAAATGCCACAAAATCAAGAACGCACACCGTATCACAAGTCAACTATTATTTCAAACACAACTCCAAGTAATGATTCAATGAATAACAAATTCTTTGATTTTCTTCCAAATAGCAAACCACATCATATAAGATATTCGAACTAAACTTTACTTAAACTTAAACTTAAACTTCTTACTTTAGCTATCGACGAATACATTGCAAGAGTAAATAATAATCTCTAACAAAATACGCATAATTGTTTAGTTAATCTTTTCTTAATAATGACATCTAACTACAACATGGATGTAAATAATGTGAACATGTATATATGCTTTAGAGAACACATTCAGCATATCACTAGACATGTTATTCTATGTTACAAAATTACAACATCAAAATGCCAAGGTGAAAGAAATAAGAAAAATTCTTTAGAAATTTTAGCACAATATATATTTTCAAAGATAAGGAAAACATGTTACAACTTCCAAAAATCATAGATAGATAATAATGTAATTACTTCTTGAGAACTTATACTTTTTAGAAAATACAGAGAGTTAGTAAACCATGAGAAAAAGAATCAAGTCAAAAACTCATAAGGTTAATTTATAATACATTTTACAATTTATTTGGTCAAAACAGAAATTTTACAGCAACTTGTCAGAAACTTAGGTCAAATTTTAAAAATCACTATTAATTGTCAAAAATTTAAATTGCGACGTGGCTTATCAATTTGAAAACTTACATGAGTCTATTAAACAGTGGAGTTGGAATTATAATAAATCATTAAGTATTTTTTAAATGACAATTTTTACAAAAACATGGGACGAAATTATATCTGTACAGGAATATTCCGACCACTGCTCATTAAAATATTTATTTCTCCTACACCGTATATTATTTGAACATGATACCAGTGGCATATGAAAGCTAACTCACGAAGGTATCACACATAAAAATCACGAGAAAGAATTTTAAACAAACAGTAAATGGCAGCCAAAACAATCAAGGGTGTAAAAATCTTGTGAAATCAACCAAAATCGCATTCTTCACAATTTTACACAACAATTAATACCTCACATGCTTAATCATATTCACACCTTCCACATACATGCCAACATACTTCCTCATATCAACATACTTATAACAATGCTTAAAATAAATCATATCACATCCCTTCACCGAAAAAGCAAAGTTACGTCCACGTAATCGCAAGCATTAATGAAACAACATTCAAACAAGGCAACAAAACTTTCAAAACAAAATAAGCAATGTTCCTTTTAAATTACCCCAACTCTCAAGGTTCCCGATTCGAAACTGAGAGGGCCATGGTACGAATTAAGGCGCGCTTCTTAACCGCACTAAGAGGGGCTCCTAACAGTTTCTACCCAGGGTTCATTTTATTTAGACACATCCTAAGTTCATTATTATTCATTGGTTAGGCCTGAGGATCGTATTGCTCTGATACCACTTTGTAGCACCCCCATTTATTCGGGAGCCTTTAGCTAGACATTCCCAAGTAAATGAGAGCGTTACCATCTCGGTTACCCGAGGTAGTAGATAACAAAGTCCAACTCACCAAAGTACTTTAAATAAAAACTTTAATGATTACATATGTCTTACAATTTTTAATCAACTAGAACTTAATGTAAAAATAAATACAACTCGCAGCGGAAATTAAGTAAGTGATATAACTACATTTGTGATCTAGACTCCTGCAGGTCCGAAAGCTCACACGCCCAAGCTCCCCATATCCAGCTAACTCAAAACCTGTTATTTAAATCTGCTCCCCATTTAACCGGAAATATTAAATGGTTCACCACAGGATGCCATCAATTAAAGCAGACATCAATTTTATTTTGACACAGAAGCAAACACGTCAACCAATGGTTGAGTAGGAAACTAAACAATGAATAAGAATAAAGCAACCCGCAATATCATTGATAAACAAATAGATTCCACAGTTACATTTCGTCCACTTCACCCCACGGCACACAGCCACTTCTAGACACACAGTCATACTCCACTTCTAGACACACAGTCATACTCCAGGACACACAGTCCAATGGACACACAATCCCGCCTCAGACACACAGTCTGGATATACTGGACACACAGTCCCGCCTCAGACACACGGTCTGGTTCCACACAAAACTCATCTCCAACAACAATCAATAATAATGACAATCTCAGTAATATAACCAAACCGACATGATATAGAATAATGGCATAAGACAGAAAATCCAGCAAGATAATAATATCGTTGTAAACAGTTAAACATATCCTTCACCAATCCACCACCTCATACATTTAATCCATCTTTAGCAATAACAGAAATAAGACAAGATTGAGTTGTTTCCTACCTGATAGCAAATCTTCAAGTCACACAAACAATCAAATCGATCCTTTACAAATCCATAACCTACATAACATAATTATGTACAATTACAACATAACCAACCAACTAATCATGCATTTATCCTAAATCAATCACATCCTAATCCTTTTGACAACTTCAATGTTAAATATCTAATTCTACCGTTTTACAGCACAGTTCAGTCTCGCTATAAAATTCATAATTAATTCACTAAAAATCCAAACGATGCAAGACCAATGGGGTTGGAACCCTAAGACACATATCTACAGTTCTTATGAAATAGACTTTCTTCAAATTCTGGACTTATCAGGGTTTTTTTGAAGGAATCATAAATACTGACGAATTCCGTCGCATAAAAAGTATTAACCTCTAAAATATGTTTAACAAATCCTTTTCAAGTGAAACAAAAGCCTAACATCATCTAGACTCTCCAATTTTAATATATGAAAAAGAACTAACTCAATTTCAATTTATAAATTAGGTTTACAAAATAAACTTTAGACTTATAGTTCATTCGCGGATTCTCAGTCGACATGTTCATAAAGAATTTATTCTGGAAAATCTACACGTTCAATTGCTACGAGATTTTACAGGCATCAACTAGGCTTGAAAATAACCTAAGTCTATTCTTTACGTTTTCGAAGAAAACGACTTTAAGATGGTCTGATACTTCGTTTAAGACAACTTACAAATTTACAGAATTGTTGTAACTTTATTCTTTAACAAAATTGTCACAAACTTAACTATAGATGGTTATATTTAATCTAGACATGATTAGGTGATGAACTAAAATTTGAAACATGCTTATAAGGATTTAAGATTAAAACTTTGAAAGATTATAAATGAACTTACAAAATAAAAGATGATGAACTTCTCTTCTTTTTTTCCCTTTTAATTCTCTCTCTCTTTTATGTGATATTATGAGTTTTTATGTGGAATAAGGATTTATGGTTAGGTTAGCCTTGCTTATATACTAGTAAGGTAGTATTATTTTAGGAAAGTTTATCTCTTTATTATTATTATACTAGTCTTACCATAAGTAGGATTATCATACATCTCTTTTACTAATTTAATTATTAAGATATTAATATAATTATTATTAATTTCCCATATTATTATTATTTCCATATTATTTATTATTATTACAACTACTATAACTATTATTACTATTACATATTATATTTTAGTCTTTTCATAACTAGGATAACCATATACTCCCTTTACTAATTTATTACTAATATTACTAGGATTATTAATATTATAATTAATATTACCTTTACTTATTTTATTATTCTCCTTATTAGTATTATTATTAAATCCCAAAATAATTCCCGACTATTACTCGTACTAAGCCATTAAAATCTATCCCTACAATTATAGCACACGGCCCAAGGCCCTATTATTAGCTAAGCCCAATTACCGACTTGCTTACTCATTTTATGATTTAATTAACGTCTTATCTGCAACTATTATTAGAAATGCCATTAATTAACTATTTGAATTACATAAATTATGCATACAAAATATTATCAAAATATGGGGTATTACAAGAGGTTGCAAGGATTGATATACCGATATCTTCAATAGCCAAGTTTTAACCACGCAGATGTCATTACTTAACCTCATTATGAAAATGGAATGGTTAAACCTCCTTCCGAAAGGGTATTTCAAAGGACGTGTTCTAGATATTATTTATATTTGAATAATGACATTGCTACACATCATTATGACATGTGTGAGTTAGAGATTAAAATCTCTTTTAATAAGGTTAAGATGAGACCACTTCAAAATAGGTATTTTGAATGGATATGATGAGAACATATATGGTTTTATCTTAATAACTTGGCAATGCAATTTATATTTCAATTCTTGAAATGTTTCATTAAGAAGTAAATATCGAAACATGTGGAATTGAGTGGGAGTTTGAAATTATCATGTGAAGACATGGAATTTAGTGGGAGCAATCATCTTGTAAAAGTTTATAACTCATCACTCATTGAAGAATGACGAGCTAATACCTTCCTTCACAGAGGAAGATTTGAGTTTTCAATTCTGGATGAAAATGGACCATGATGAATCCAACTACATCATGAGATGTTGGATAAGTATTGTAAGATACACTTCGAATCAACGAGATACGTAGGTTATTCATTTAAATGAAAATGGAATTGCCATTAGCAGTCATGGTCGTTCCTTGAACCTAAATATAGTTGATAACATGATTAAAAGTTACTAATGTTTCCACCATTAGAATAATCATGCACATGTCCAATTATGAATCATATGCATAAGAGCATGATGAATTATTGGTAGGCCATAGTAGAAACGTCATGAATTCTCGAAAAGAATTCGATGAGCGATTTCGGTGTTTGACAGAATACTCTGTTATGTGTCAAGAGGTTGCACATATTATAGAAAATCCGAACACACGTAAAGATTTATGAAAATCCTAAACTTTTCAAGCCAAAAGGAGAAATAGGAAGTTTGGAAAGATACTTAGTTGAATAAGAAGTTGCTCAAAACTAATCTTTCCTAATATGCTAGGACTTGTGAGAAGTACTAGGCTAATCATCTTGACAAATTGTTGTAAGACTCTACAAAACATATACCTAGTGCATTGTGTGTGGATGGAGTACTTGATCAGTACAAGTTATATCATTCACCACAAATTTGTTCGTTATGTGATAATCGATAAGGAAGTTCTTTTAAGATAAATAACCGAAACCAAGGCCGGGAACCTTGATGTGTACTTGGTAAGGTTCATGCTATGAGTGATAACATGAATGTAAAGGATAATACGATTAAGAAGTTTGAACACATGGACACGTAACATGTTAAACTTCTATTGCAATCAACAAGTGTTTACACACTTACGATATGCATCACAAGGTTGTAATATGGTATTGACTACCCAAGTGTGATGTCGACATTTGTCGTTTGAGTTTTTATTAACTCACCTTATACTTTGTTACATCCAACGGGTTGTAGAGACAATTGAACCCTGTTTAAGTGAACACGGATTAGAATTGTATTTGCCCATAGTTACTTACATGAGGTGACGTCTCGAAGTGACTAGTGTGTGATGCGATTGATGGCAAGTTCAAGTGCCATAAAGTCATATGAGAATGACTAGTCGATCACATAGGCGGGAACATTTTGTCGGGCCATATGACCGCTTATAGAGTTCTGGCAAATTTATATAGCCTGGTCGTGGCGAGAGCTGCTATAGTATTCAAATGAGTAGATTCTTTTGACTAAAGACTATTCGCCTAAGATGGCCCAGTTTCAGATTAACTTTGATTTGTGTTACTACGACCTTCGTAAATGGGGTCAAATGGGCATACTTTGGGTTATGATGGCTGTGGCTAGTTGAAGGGAATGAGTGCGATAGGAATTGTCCACCCCTAGTCAGGGTTATAACAATATCTCAGGGCCACTCGAGGAGTAATGAACTGGAAATGCGTGGCCACACTCGGAATGTATCCATGGTGGATAAATCCGGTCAATCAGTTATTCTCCAAATCGAGGAAACCACTCTCGATATGATCACTTGCAAGTACGACCTGAAAGACACCTTGCATTGAGTGGGAGATATTAATAGGACAAGAGAATTGGTGACGCACACTTGTCGAGGACAAGTGGGAGATTGTTGGAATATGTGTCCTTCGACAATAATGCGATCACAACTGTTGATCATGATGATCACATGTTTAAGTCTCATTTTAAAGAATACAATTGGGAAGTAATATTTTACTGTCAACTGGTCCACACATATCGGTAATGATTGGCTGACTAGAGTTTGACATTACTGTCGTGCGACAGTTGATCCCCTAGGTCATACCTAAAGGGCAACACTCTTAATTGATCAATTAATGGATCATATAACGTTACGAGTCAATTAAATTATTTAAAATTGACGGACGATTTTGGACGTAATATTTACGTGTCTCATTGAAATTGATTAAATGAGATACGGTCTAAGTAATAGAATTGTTTCATTACTCAGATGAAATTATTGTTCAAGGAAACAATTGAAATTGAATGAATTATCATAAATACAAGTTATTGTGATTTATAAATTGGTAAAATATTTTGGTACAGGTAAGTATGAAGTGTTAAGTCGATTTTTGTATATGACGTATTTTTATTAATACGTTGATTTTTAATATGTTAAAAATACATAACAATTTTATGTGACATGTGACATGTGACAAATTGACAAAAATAAAATGGATTCCATTTTATCCATATGTACCGAAATTAAGGGAGGATTTAGGATAATATTATGTTTATTATGTGAGTGGTAAGCATAATGATTACCCTAATTGACTAGCCATGCAAACCTAGTGATCATTGTGAAGAACAACTAGTGCATGCATTGGCTCCCTCTTCTCCCCTCTTCCACCCGGTTTTTGAGAAGAAAAACCACTTTGGTTTTTCTTCTTAATTCATCCATTATACACTACAAATGTAATTAGTGTATAATATTATTCATTCATCTAAAAATTTGGTTTTTAGAAAGATAAAAACTCTTCCTTCTCTTCCTTCTCTCTAACCGAAATAATAGAGAGTTCCATAATATTTTTGGGTCAATTTTTCACTAAATTAATATTATTCTAGTATACATAATATTAATTTGATTAAGAGTTTGCTTTGGGTATTATACTTTGGGAGGGATCCTATACTTGGATCCTAGTTTATCCATTGAGGAAAGCACAAGAAAAAGAGAGAAGGAGATCTCTCTTGTGCCCAAATAAACCGAAATACCAATGTAAGATAGAGATTTCTTCTTTAAATTGTTTATAGTTTGCATGCATAAGATCACCAATTAATTTTATGATTAAATTAAAATAAAACATATATGAATATGTTGAGTATATAGATCTACTTTTCCTTCAAAGCAGACGGCTCAAATTTCTGAGGTGATTGTCCACACTAAGATGCTAGATAATCAGGTGGCTCAGATGGCACTTCAAAACCCATCAAAACAGGCCGTGGGTCTTCCTCCTCAAGGTAAACAAGCGCACGAGCAAGCAAATGTTATTCAGCTGAGGAGCAGTACTACATATGAAAATCCCGACCTACAAAGCCTTAATAATGATGTGCCCACTGCTGATGACGTGGCACCTTTCATGCATCCCAAGGGGTTGGGTAATTTGGAGCTTAGTGATGATGAAAAAGAACCTGACGAAGTTGAAACACAAGCTGACGATAAAAGCGAAAAGAATGAGAAAGCTGAACCTGCTGAGGTTCCTCAATCGAGTCAGCCCAGGCTCGATCGAGGAACCAATGTGCTCGATCGAGTCACCTCCAGGCTCGATCGAGGCACCTCCTCGACAGACAACGGTGTTATGAAACTTGATTCTAAGGTCAAGCAAGCCGAGCCCATTACTATTGCACTACCTTTTCCTCATCGGCAGCAAAAATCCAAGCTAGACAAGCAGTTTGGTAAGTTTATGGAGGTCATGAAGAACCTACAGGTAAGTGTTCCCTTCACTGAATTAATTACTCAAGTGCCGGCTTATGCAAAATTCATGAAGGATATTTTGACAAGGAAGAGATCTTTTGATGCGGTGGAACTATTGCTTATACTCAGAAGTGCAGTGCCATGTTGCCGATCAATTCACCGCCAAAATTAAAGGACCCAGGAAGCTTTTCTATCCCTTTTCATATTGGTCATCTTGCTATTAGTAAAGCTCTTTGTGATTTAGGAGCTAGCGTCAGCGTTATGCCTTATTCTATTTGTATGAAATTAGATATGGGTCCGTTGACAGTTACTAATATGACACTGTAGATGGCCGATAGATCTGTTAAACACCCATTGGGGGTGTTGGAGGATGTTCCCGTTCGTATTGGGAAGTTTTTCATTCCCGTTGATTTTGTTGTCATGGATATAGCTGAAGACAACCAAATCCCTATCATTTTGGGCAGACCGTTCCTACACACTGCGGAGGTGGTTATAGATGTTAGGCAAGGGAGATTGACTTTAGCTGTGGGGGATGATACAATTGTCTTTAACATGGAAAAAGCATTAAAACATCCCATGATAGAAGAGACCTGTCATAGTATAGATGTTGTTGATTTTACTATTGATGAGTGTCTTCCTATGTGTTTGGACAGGGATCCTCTGGAGATTGCCCTAGTCACGGATTCAGCTGATTAGACGGGTTCATGGAGTCCAGAAGTTCATCGGATTGAGAAGCTTCTAACTGGATAGGAATGCCCCCATTAAAGGGTATATAGTTTGGGTACTGCACCTAAGGTAACTGAGGTAAAGAAACTTTAAACTAAAACCCCTTCCCTCTCATCTTAAGTATGAATTTCTTGATGACTGTGGAATGAACCCGATGATTGTCGTCAATGCTAGCCTACTTGAAGGTCAACTATCTGCTTTGTTGACTGTTTTGAGAACTCATAAAAAGGCCATTGGGTATAGCATTGATGATCTGAAAGGTATTAGTCCTGATTTTTGTATGCACCGTATTCATTTGGAAGAAATCCATAAGCCTAGTGCGCAGGGTCAGAGACGACTAAATCCTCCAATGTAGGAGGTGGTGAGAAAAGAGGTACAGAAATTACTTGATGCTGGTATTATCTACTCTATATCTGATTCTAAATGGGTCAGTCCTGTCCAAGTTGTACCTAAGAAGGGAGGTACTACAGTAGTAAAGAATGATAAGAATGAATTGATTGCTAGTAGACTTATTACTGGGTGGAGGATGTGCATTGACTATAGGAAGTTGAACACGGCTAATAAGAAATACCATTTCCCACTTCCTTACATTGACCAAATGTTAGAGAGATTAGCATGTCATAGTTACTTCTGTTACCTAGATGGCTACTCTGGTTTCTTTCAGATACCCATTCATCCTGACGATCAGGAAAATACCACTTTCACATGTTCGTATGGTGTATATGCCTATAGGAGGATGCCTTTTGGTTTATGTAACGCTCCTGCTAGTTTTCAGCGTTGTATGATGGCCATATTTTCTGATTACATAGAGTCTATAATGGAAGTATTTATGGATGATTTCAGTGTGTATGTTACTGATTTTGATGTTTGCTTGAGAAACTTGACTAAAGTTTTGCAGCGCTGTGAGGAGAGCAACCTTGTTCTTAACTGGGAGAAGTGCCACTTCATGGTTACTAAAGGGGTGGTACTCGTTCACTTGGTGTCAGATAAGGGTATTCAGGTGGACAAAGCTAAGGTTGAGGTAATTGAGAAACTCCCGTACCCGGTTAATGTTAAAAGTGTTCGTTCGCTCCTTGTACACTCGAGCTCTTATCTCAGCTCCCATAATCTGATCACCGGATTGGAGCCTTCCTTTTGAGATTATGTGTGACGCCAGTGACTATGCCGTTGGAGCTGTTTTGGGGCAACGTAAAGATAAGGTGTTACATGCCATTTACTACGCAAGTAAGACTCTTGATGATGCACAGATCAACTATGCTACTACGGAGAAGGAGCTTCTTGCAGTTGTCTATTCTTTAGACAAATTTAGAGCTTATCTTGTTGGTTCTAAAGTTATTGTTCATACTGACCATACAGCTTTAAAATATCTTTTAACCAAACAGGAGGCTAAACCTAGACTTATTAGATAGAATTTGTTGTTACAAGAATTTGATTTAGAAATCTGTGATAAGTCTAGTGCTGAGAATGTTGTTGCAGATCATTTGTCCAAATTGAGATTTTCAGGAAGCAAGATTTTGCCCATCGATGACTCTTTTCCAGACGATCACCTTCTAGCTGTAGCTGCAAATACCCCATGGTTTGCAGATTATGCCAATTATTTGGTAAGAGGTACGCTTCCTCTTGATTTATCTTATCAGCAGAAGAAGAGATTTATGCATGATGTGAAGTGATATTTCTAGGACGATCCATATCTATTCCGGGAGTGCGCAGACGGTATTTACAGACGATTTATTCCAGAGGGTGAGGTATGTGCCATCCTTTCTCACTGTCACTCTTCTTCTTATGGCGGTCATCATGGTCCTTCTAGGACATTTGCTAAGGTAATGCAATCGGGTTTTTATTGGCCTATTATCTTAAAGGATGCTACTAATTTTGTCCGTTTGTGTGAAGCATGTCAAAGAATGGGTAATATCTCGCAAAGGCATGAGATGCCTCAAACTGGAATCTTAGAAGTTTAGATTTTTGATGTTTGGGGCATTGATTACCAAGAGCCGTTCCCTACTTCTCATGGGAATTAGTATATATTAGTAGCTGTAGATTATGTTTCTAAATGGGTGGAGGCAATTGCCACCCCCACTTGTGATGCTAAATCTGTTGTTAAGATGTTTCATAAAATTATCTTTACATGGTTTGGAATGCCTCGTGTGGTGATTAGTGATGGAGGAAAGCATTTCAATGAACGTCATCTTAATTCTCTCTTGAAGAAATATGGCGTTACACACCGCAGAGGACTGGCTTATCATCCTCAAACCAGTGGACAAGTAGAGGTTTCTAACAGAGAGCTGAAACAAATCTTGGAAAAGGTAGTAAGAAAGAACAGAAAGGATTGGAGTCGGAAGCTATATGACACTTTGTGGGCTTACCGTACTGCATTCAAGACGCCGATTGGAGCATCACCTTACCGTCTAGTCTATGACAAATCTTACCATTTACCTGTGGAGCTTGAGTACAAGGCTATGTGGGCCATAAAGGAGCTGAATATGGATCCCTCACTGGCGGGTGAGAAACGACTGATGCAGTTGAATGAGCTCGATGAATTTCGACTGCATGCTTATGATAGTGCTCGAGTGTACAAGGAGCGAACGAACAAGTGGCATGACAAGCAAATTTTGCAAAGGGAATTTCATGTTGGCGAGAAAGTTCTCTTATTTAACTCTCGTTTGAGTTTGTTTCCAGGTAAGCTGAGGAGTAGATGGTCTAGACCGTTCACTGTTGCTGATCTGAACAAATTTGGGTCAGTTACACTGCAAACTGACAAAGGAGAGACCTTCAAAGTGAATGGGCAACGATTGAAAGTCTACTATGAAGGAGCTCATGTTGGGGTAATAGAGGCTCTTGACCTCTTTACCATTGATTCTTCTTGCTGATGAAGAATTACGGTCGTGCGGGACCGCAAAAACCAGCGCTACCGAGAGGCAGCTCGGATATTGTAATTTATTAATTTGTAATTAAGATTAAATTTAATTATTGCATGTACATTAATGTTTTCCTTGAATTTTGAGAGATGAGAGGAGGGATTTTCTTATGATTTCTAAGTATTTTGTGCAGAACTTGACGGAATTTGAAATTAGGAACAACAAAGAACGAAAAAGGACGCCATCAGTTAGTTCCTCGATCGAGTTAGGCTGGGCTCGATCGAGGAACCAGGGTGCTCGATCGAGTGCAAATGGGGCTCGATCGAGGCACCTAGAGTGGAATTAAAATCACTTAAAACGAGAGTTGGCCTTCCCAGATTTTGGTTCCTCGATCGAGTCACCTCAGGCTCGATCGAGGCACCTAAGTGAACCGGGTTCCGCGATTTTTCCAAACCGGTTTTGTGCATTATTTGTTCTTAATTTTTCCAATTCCTTTCTTCATTCCGTCACTCTTCTTGTTTATTTCGACTGCCATATTACCCTTTCTCTCTTCATTCTTCATTATTCATCATTACATCTCTCGTAAAACTAGTGCTTACATCAATCTATTGTGCTTATTTTTGCAATTTCATTGCTCTATTTGCTAAGGTAAGTCCCGATTTGCTCTCTTTTGTCCCGGAAAAATCTGAAATTTCTTGCTTAACACTTGAGTTTATTGCTTTGAATCTTACATTGCTCATATACAATTGCTATTTCCTTGCTTTTTAGCCCTTTATTTGTTGAATTTCATGCCTAATTTGCCAATTTGGGAATTAGGGTTCTTCAAAATCCGGGTTGAAATTATGCAATAAATTGGTTAGAAATTGTGTTCTTATGCTTGGAATATTCATTATTTGATATATAATCATGTTCCCCTAGATTTTTGGATGGTTTACTTGTGATTTTCGGTCTTAAAAGATGATTTTTCGACCCATATTTGCCAAAAAACGCGACTGTTTTTGCCTTTTGATTGGGGTATGATTGTATGCTTGTCTATTTTGCAGATAATGTCGTCTACTAGGCAAGGAAACAAGTGGACACGGGAGAGAAGCGCTCCCATTCGTCAAGCTGAGGTAATACCCGAGGTAGTGGAGTCTTCCGAGGAGGAGGACTTAACTCCTTTTGATGATTATCCTTTTGTTGAGTTCCGTGACAAGGAACAAAGGGACAGGTTCGAATTTTTGATGACAAAATCCATGAGTGCTACTAGATTTGTGGATAGGAAAATTTTACGAACCTTGAAGATTGATGATACTATGTTAGGCACGTTCGTTGAGATTGGTTTACATGGTCTTTTTCTGCTTCATGAGTTGTCTTACCCTACTCTAACCCTTGAGTTTTTGAGCTCATATGCCTACTTCCCCAGTGACCACCTTATTCGGTTTAGGTTGCTCAACGTGGAACGGTCTTTAACTTTTGACCGTCTTTCAGAAATCCTGGGGATTGATAAACACACTGATGGTGATTTATATAATGCTAGTGGGATGTCTGCAATCCGATACTTTCCCTTGTTTACTGGCTATGCGGATGCAGATGTTAGTAGTATATCTTTGTTGGATGTCCAACATGTCTGTCTTCGATTGTTTCTACGGTATTTGAGCTACCTACTTTACGGGAGGCACGACAAGAGCAAGGCCTCTACCATTGAGGTCTTGATTCTTGCTAGTTACCTGAACCCATTTCGGGAGAGGACATTCCATTTTTCTGCCCCTGCTCTTGTGTGCTCTGCCTTTGACCGTATGATCGGGAGATATGGGGACTTAGATTGTGGTGCCCTCATCACTAGGATTGCTCAGGTTGTATGTGATTTTCAGGGAGATGACCCTTACGAGCCTATGGACGACCATGAGCCCTTAGCTGATGACGACCACTTGCGTTATGATATATCTTACATAGACATTAGGAATGGGAAGGACCATTACTGGAAGGTCCAGGGTCAGTTTTATATGCTTTTGCCGTGTGAATGTTTGCCGGCTGTGGACCCTCTTGAGGAGAGTACAGCTAGGGAGAGACCCCCACCTGTCACTTATCTGATCCCACAGGACCTCTTGGTCACTTTTTCCCGTTCCAGCATTACTACTACTACTACTACTGGTGGGCGTCGGAGACGTCGCCAGCCTGTCACCCACTTGCCTGGCTCTTTTCAGCCCGCTCCTCTTCCCCCACCTCCTACAGCCTATCCTACCCAGAGTTATCACTTTGAGCCAGTCATTGAGAGAGAGGTGAGGATTCATTAGGGCATTAACGCCGCATTGACTAGAGGTTATGACTCTTGCTGCAGGTGGAAAGTACACGGACACTTCTCCTGGCCACTACACCACACCTGGTGATGATAGCCGTGTCTTACACCTTTTTGGAGTGACTCCTGCTGAGTTTAGACAGTTTAGTACTGATTATGGTGCCTTAGGTCGTCCTTTCTACACTCTAGTCCGTCCCCATAAGCCTTCTTCTGTTTTTCCCGAGGATGTGGGTCTCCCTTTATCACAGCATGCGCAGTTTGCTCAGTTTGGAGCTTCTACTTCTGCTGCAGCAGCTTTCCCAGGGGGTGGCGGTTCTCGTGGCAGTTCTAGAGGCCGTGGTAGACATGGTGGCCGTTTTAGAGGCTGTGGTATCCCTGCTCTTGACTCTGAGCTGTTGTCTTTGTATGCTGAGATTGATGATTTTGATGAAGCTAACCTTGATGATGATGGAGCTCAGTAGTGACAGCTGGTCACTACGTCTCTCTCTTTCCAGCTGGTTTGGGGGAGGCTACTGCATTACAGCTGGTATTATCTTTCCTGTTTTTGTTTTATTGCATTTCTTATTTTCCCCTCTTTCCTTTCTTAGTTGTGTCCCATAGGTTGCTGGATTTCTTTGTGATTGTTATGCTGTAGGCGTCACAATGAGGACACTGTGACATTTAGGTTTGGGGGAGAGTGTTTATTTCTGTTGTGTGTTTTATTTATTGTTGTGTGTGAAAAAAAAATCTAAAAAATTGAAATTTTTTATAAAATACAAAAACATGTTTTATTTATTTTGAGTCGAGTCGTGGTGAATTGTTTAGCAATGATGATAATTTGCTTTGCCTTTGCATTTGAGTCCCATTTAGTTGTCCATGTACATTATTTTGACCTGTTAGCTAGGATGAACAAAGCTCTTTACTCAAGTCTTGACCGTCAAAATATGCCTTATGCCGAGTAGATTTGACTTTATTTTGTTGGTAAACCACTTAAATTTCTGAGGTCTTTAGAGCTTCCTAGGCCGGTAACATTAATAAACCGGTCTCATTGTTATTTAGCCTGAAGAGTGTGGTTTCCTTGTGGAATATGTAACATTAAACTGCATAAGTGTGACATTAGTTTCTTAGCTTTTGCGCATTCATATGATTGAGTACATGAGGAAAGGCGGTTCTTATTGTTCAAATATGCCATACATTACCCAGTTTTTGTTAGCCCGTTTCAACCATATAGCCATTTTATATACTATTTCTTAGCTACATTCTAGAATTTGCCTACCTTTTTCGGGACAGTCGCAGTTGCTTGAGTCTTGATTGTTATAGCTGCTTTGGTTGAGTTGGGACTTCTATTGTCATGTGGGTAGTAGCTATCTTTTTGTAAGCAGTTGTGTGACCTCCTATGTTGAAAAAAGAGAAATATTATGAAGCAATGAAAAGAAAAAAAAAGGAAAAGAAAAAAAAAAAGGAAAAAAGTGATGCGTGTCTTTTATATAAGGTTTTCACCTCATTTTTACACGCATTCTTGTGCTTTTTATGTAGCATCTGGCTATAAATACCCCCGAATATTCTACTTTGGTCCGTTTATTGTAATTTGCAGGAATTGACCGAGGAGGAGCTAAATCGAGCCTTAATTGTCCTAATTGTATGCATTTATGGGAAATGAGGAGCCGGAGCTTAGGAATCTTACACTTGGAGGACGTATGAGCTGAGCTAAGGAAGGAATTCAAGTCCTGATGCGCTTATATAGCTCGATCGAATGCTTTGGTGTTCGATCGAATGCTTTATCCACTCAAGACTGGTCGATCGACCAGCTTAAGGAGTCGATCGAGGAGGTCCAGCGAGCAGTGCTCGATCGAGGGGTTGCTCTAGCTCGATCGAGTGACTTGGAGTTCGATCGAGTAATCTCTCTGCTCGATCGAGAGGATTTCGTGTGTTTTTGGTTTATTTCCGCCTAATCTTTTATGGGCTTTTGTAATCAGTCCATAGATTAGGTTTAAGACAATTTTTCAGTATAAGACTGGGGAGAACACTACGTTACTCCCATCTCCTTTACTACGTACATTTTGATCTGTTACTTTTGTCACTGTTCTTGGGAATTCTATTCTTGCTACTCGAATTCGGTATTATCAATTTAATTTACTTCTTTATCGTATTTATTGTTTTTAATTCCTTCTCTCTCTTTACTTTGTAACCGTTTAATCAATTAGATTATTCATCATGTTTAGTTTTAATCGTTTGGTTATTGTTATTGTTAATCTGACAATTATGAGTAGCTAATTTCCTATGCTGAGACTATAGGGGACCCATGATTTGAAGGGAGAGTAATCGAATTACTAGATCAATGCCGGTACTGTCTTTGTTGTTTAAATGCTACAAATAATCGTAATTGCCTAATTGGGTCGATTTAATTAGACCCTTATTCTTGGTGGACCTTGACCTGGACCGAAAGGTTGGAAGAGGGAGACTAGTAGCGAACAATAGAGTATTGCAACGAGGGCGAAAGTTAAACTGTTTACACTTTAGGGTGAATTAAGGACCGAAAGGTGACGTTCGCTACCCTTTAGACCGCTGCGTTGACTGGGACCTAGATCACTCAACCGATGATGATTATGGCGAACCGCTTGTCTCGGCTACTCTCTTTTATCTCGTTAACTCCTCCTTTTATTTCTCTTTCCCTTACTCGTTAGGTTAGAAATCACGATTTATAACCCCCAAAATTGGTTACTTAGACGAGCCTAGTTTTAGCAGTCAATTTCCTACCTCTCTGTGGATTCGACCCGACTTCCCTAGCTATATTAGTTAGTTGGCCAGTTGGCTATTTTTGACAGTGTCGCGACAGCACGTGTCAAATTTTGGCGCCGTTCTTGGGGGAGGTGGCGCATATTTGTTGCTTTAACTAAGTTTGTCTTTTTGTCTCGAGGAATTTATTCCTTGGGACTATCTCATTTTCTGCAAAGTTTTGACCGAGTTTTGCGGATAAGCCGTTGTTTTGAAGTTGTTTGCCAAAATGCCTACGATTACAGAGCATACAGAGCCATGTGGAATATGTGGTGAAGAAGGGCACGATCTTTATGAGTGTACGTCAAGTATAGAGCGCGCCCTTGCATATAAGAAGTTCAAGCAGGGAGTTCCTTTCTCCGGCTATATGACGAGATAAAAAGCGTTTCTACCCCTTCTACACCCGTACCACAACCGGTCTCTCCTTCTTCAAGAGAAGCAATTGCCGAGTTGAAATCCATCATGTTGAGTAGGTCACAGCAATCTGATGCTGTTATATCGGAGTTGAAAGAACAAGTCGCGCAGTTAACACTCGCGGCAGACCAAACCAAGACTCCTCCAATTTGCGAACCCGTCAGTGCCATGAATTCTCAAAATGACCTTATTCATGGAGAGGATGAGGTTTTGGCAGCTGATGATGACTCAGATGATGATCTAGACGAGTTCTTGCAGAAATACTTTGCGTGTGTGCAGTGACCACTCGATCGAGCAACTCATCTACTCGATCGAGCGGTTCTAATCATCCAGTCACTCGTTCGAGTGACAATGGCGGTCGATCGAGAAGTACAGAACTCCAGGTTGGTCGATCGAGTAACTATGCTGAGGAAAACGTTCGATCGAGTGTCAAGACTGGTCGATCGAATGAAATTGAAGAAGAAGCGGTCGATCGACCGGAAAAGTGTTCGACCAGTCTTTGTAAGTGGCGGGAATCCTAATTTATTATCTAATACCGCCACCGTGTCATCTTCCCTGCTTTGTGGAGACGTCACGAATTGATAAGGGTAAAGGAAAGGTTGCGGAACCACTCATCGCTACCAGGGTACCCTTCCCAAGTCGTCGAAGGGACGCAAGGATCGAGCAACAAGATGGTAAGTTCGTGGACATCGTGAAGAACCTCCAGGTAACTGTTCCTTTCTCCGAACTTGTTACTCAAGTACCCACTTACGCTAAGTTTATGAAGGATATTGTGACGCGTAAGAGAAATTTGAGCGAATTTGAGACGATTTCATTTATGGAAGAGTCTAGTAACTTGCTGTTAAATAAGGCCTCTCCAAAAATGAAAGACCCGGGCAGCTTTTCTATTACCTTTGTCATAGGTAATATGGTCATTGATAAGGCCCTCTGTGATCTAGGTGCCAGTGTCAGTGTCATGCCCCTTCCTGTCTGCAAGAAATTAAAGATGAGTCATTTCAAAGTGACTAACATTACCCTACAGATGGCTGATAGATCTGTTAGGAGACCTTTAGGTGTCTTGGAGGATGTGCCTGTGAAAATAGGCAAGCTATACATCCCAAGAGATTTCATTGTTTTGGATATAGCCGAGGACACCGGACCCAAATTATTTTAGGAAGACGTTCCTTTGTACAACAGGGCCGTTATTGATGTTAGACAAGGGCGTCGACTCTTGCGTAGGGGATGACGCTATCACATTTAGTTTGCCCAAGATTTTTAGCGCACCCAATGATAGAGGACACTTTCTATTCTGGTCGATATCATTGATGAGTCTATTTATGACTTCCGGTCGGGTTCTTTTATGAAGGACCCACTGGAAGCTCTCATGCTTTTTGATGAGTGTGCGAGATAGCCCGAGAGGACGATGACGCCGCATTGGATTTGCTTGTTGATGAATTAGATGAGCATGAGGGAGAGCAGGTGGAACAAATGATCAGCACTCTTTGCTCCATTGAGGTAAAGGTACCGGAACGTAAGCCTCTCCCATCTCATCTTAAATATGCCTTTCTAGACGATACAGAGCAAGATATCCGGTCATCGTTAGTGCAAGCTTAGTGATGATCGGTGACTTCTTTGTTAGTGTACTTAAGAAAAACAGAAAGCAATGGGCTATTCACTGGATGATATCACGGGGATTAGTCCCGATATTTGTATGCACAGGATAGAGCTGGAGGAGGATCACAAACCTTGCAGACGGGGTCGGTCGTCGTTTGAACCGAGAAGATGCGGGGATGTTGTGATGGCCGAGGTAATGAAGCTCTTTGGATGCGGTATTATCTATTCGGTAGGTAATTCTAGATGGGTAAGCCCAATACAGGTAGTCCCGAAAAAGGAGGGACAAGCGTAGTTAAGAATGATAAAAATGAATTAATACCTACCCGAGTAGTGACTGGTTGGCGGATGTGCATAGATTACGAGACAGTGAATGCCGCCACCAAGAAAGATCACTTTCCCCTTCCTTTTATTGATCAAATGGTAGAAAGGTTAGCTTCTCATAAATTTTTCTCGCTATTTAGATGGGTATTCGGGGTTCTTTCGGATCCCCATCCACCTGCACGATCGTGCCAAGACTACATTTACTTGTCCTAAGGGCGTTTTGCGTATCGTGAGAATGCCTTTTGGTTTGTGCAATGCCCCTGCCACCTTCCAAAGGTGTATGATGGGGATATTTTCAGAGTATATTGAGTCTATCATGGAAGTTTTTATGGATGACTTCAGTGTATACGGAAGTGATTTTTCTAACTGTCTGTCTAACCTTGAGAAAGTGTTGCAGCCATTTGCATTGAGGTTAACCTTGTCTTGAATTGGGAGAAGTGCCACTTTATGGTCAACGAGGGAGTTGTCTTAGGGCACTTAGTTTCGGATAGGGGAATAGAAGTTGATAAAGCAAAGGTGGAAGTGATTCAGCAATTACCACCTCCGTAAATGTTAAGGGGTGAGGAGCTTCCTTGGTCACGCTGGCTTTATTATCACGGTTTATCAAGGATTTCTCCAAAATTGCTAAACCACTTACACAGCTGTTGCTTAAAGATGCCCCTTTTGTGTTTACTGACGCTTGTCTTTCTGCTTTTAACAGGTTAAAGCAGGCCTTAGTATCCGCACCGATCATACAACCTCCCAACTGGGACCTGCCGTTTGAAATCATGTGTGATGCGAGTGACTATGCACTAGGAGCGGTGCTAGGCCAGAGGAAAGACAAAGCCTTGAATGCTATTTATTATGCGAGCCGAACTCTGGATGAGGCTCAAGTGAAGTACACTACCATCGAGAAGGAGCCGTTAGTTGTAGTTTATGCCTTAGAAGTTTCGTACTTATTTAGTTGGGTCGAAGTCACTGTTTTTCCGACCACGCACTTTGAGGCACCTCCTTGCTAAGAAGGAGGCTAAACCGCTGACTCGAGATGGATACTCCTTCTTCGGGAGTTTGACTGCAGATTAAGGATAAGAAAGGAGCCGAGAACGTTGTAGCTGATCACTTGTCGCGATCGACGCGACAAGAAGGGGAAGATTCTCTACCCATTGATGATTCTTTCCCCGACGATTCTTTAATTCTTTGTTATATCGTCTATTGTTGACCAGGAACCTTGGTATGCGGATATAGCTAACTTCGTTGTCGGTGGCAAGTTGCACTTTGACCTTTCTCATCACAAAAAGAAGCGTTATCGTATAACGCTAAGCGATACTTCGGGATGACCCTTACTTATTTAAGGAATGTGCGAGACGGTCTCTACAGACGGTGTATTCCGCAGTGGGAGACCAAAATAGTCTTGGAAGGCTGTCACTCCTCTTCATATGGTGGTCACCACGGTCCATCGCGCACCGTGGCTAAGGTACTTCGATCTGGTTTTTCTTGGCCTTCTTTGTTTTGCGACGCCAAGTCCTTTGTTTCACTTGTGATGCTTGCCAACGATCGGGAACATCTCGAAGAGACATGAGATGCCACAAAACGGCATCCTAGAGGTTGAGGTTTTCGATGTCCGGGGCATTGATTTCCAAGGACCGTTCCCATCCAAATAAAAGGTAATGGGTATATTTTAGTAGTTGTAGACTATGTGTCAAAATGGGTTGAGGCAATTGCTTCACCTCATTGTGATGGTAAGACCGTGATAAAGATGTTCAAAAAGATCATATTCCCCCGTTTTGGTGTCCCTAGGGTCGTCATTAGTGATGGGGGGATGCATTTTAAAGAAAAGAAACTCACTTCCATACTGTCTAGAGTTGGTGTCCAACACCGGCGTGGTTTGGGGTATCATCCCCAAACTAGTGGTCAGGTAGAGGTCTCTAATCGTGAGCTGAAAGAGATCTTGTCTAAGGTAGTTTCTAAATCACGGAAAGACTGGAGTCTCAAGCTAGATGACACGTTATGGGCTTATAGAACTGCCTTTAAGACACCGATTGGTGCATCACCCTATAGGTTAGTTTATGGGAAATCGTGTCACTTACCTGTTGAACTGGAATGCAAGGCCTGGTGGGCAATTCGTGAGCTTAATTATGATCCTAAACTGTGTGGTCAGAATCGTCTTTTGCAGCTAGATGAATTGGAAGAGTTTAGGCTTAATGCCTATGACAGCTCGCGCATTTACAAGGAAAAGACGAAGAGATGGCATGACAAGAGAATCTTACCTCGGGAGTTTCATGTGGGGGGCAGAAGGTGTTGCTGTTCAATGCCCGTTTGAGACTATTTCCTGGCAAGCTGAAGTCCAGGTGGAGTGGTCCATACACGGTGACAGGTGTCACCAAATTTGGATCCGTGGAGCTTGAAGATTCCGAGGGGCATAGATTCAAGGTGAATGGCCAGTATGTGAAGCATTACCATGAGGCGAGTAAAGCGGACAACCGCGTTGAAGTGTTGCTCTTCGACGAGCTCGACGCGCCAGTTACTTGATACCAGAAAGGTCGTGCGGGACCTCTTAAACCAGCGCTCTCCGGGAGGCAGCCCGGACAGTTTTGTTTGTACTTTTGTTGAACTATTTGTTTTTCTTTAGCTTTACGTTAAACTTTAAACGCTGCTTTATGAACAAATTTTTGTGCTTTCCTTGCTTTTATGCGTCTTTTGCAGGTTAAAGTACTCGATCGAGTGCTTTTGTGTTCGATCGAGCACTTTCTGACGCGGCTGCTTCTCGATCGAGGGATGATGTCCTCGATCGACCAGATCCCTACCCGTGCTCACTCGATCGAGTGGTTTGTCACTCGATCGAGCCCTTCCCGTACACTGGTTCACTCGATCGAGCTGTTCCAGGCGCTCGATCGAAGGGATATGACTTCCAGCCGCTACATTACATATACAAAGCCACTGTTTGACTTCCTTTGACCTCCCATGTTCATGGTCGGTTTGGGGAGGCCCCGCTATATGACGTTTTGTAAGTCTTCCGACTCCACTTCTCCTTTTCTTTTCAGTTTGCATTTCTTTCCCTATTTTTGGTACAATGAGGGCATTGTACGGTTTGGTTTGGGGAGGTATGTATCCACATCTGTGCCTGCATGTTTCTTGCATTTTTGCTTGCACGTTTATTTATTTCCGCATGCATTGTTGTTTTAATTACTTCATATAAAAATCATAAAATTCAAAAAATTTTCAAAATTTTCATGTTTAAATTGAGTCGGAACGTTTGAACATTGACGCTACTTTGAATCCTTACTTGAGCCTAGCATATTCTTGACATTTAGCTGGCATGTTTATGTGCATAATCTACGAGTTTTTGTTTCTCTCTTATCTGAACGAATAGACTTGATTCTTTATGTCGGCAAGCTACAATACATTCTGAGGTTAGAGCTTATCAAACTGGTGACATTCATGACCGGTTTCATTTAGGATGTGAGTAGTACTCTCTTTAAGACATGTAACATCAATTTGCATAAGCATGAGTCTAGTCTTCTTAATACTTGTATGCATTCGGTCTGTGGATGGTGACACGTGTTAGGTGAGGCAGTTCCCCTTATTTTATTTTATTCTACCCATGAGCCTCACATAGCCAAATTGCCTTTTTGTCCTATCAACTACTTTCTATAATATTTCCTACCCTAGCTGAGCTAGTAACGAGTAGTTCTTGGAATGTGTTATTGCAATATGGTTATTTCATCTGATTTCAGAAGATGGTGGAAGAATTGAAGGAAAGAAAAAAATGTGTTGAATTGTGAAAAAAAATGGAACGAAAAAAAAAAAAAAAAAAAGGGGTGCGAAAAAAAAAAAGAAAAAGAAAGACAGAAAAATTCAGAAAGAAAAAAAAAGAATGAGAATTGCGCAACGTTTCACACTCCCATGCCTTATTTATATCTTATGGGGAGTTGACGACTTTTGGTGTTTTATGAGTTTAGTGCATAAATTTTGCACCGTTTCATCTAGCTGTTATGAGTATGAAGTTGGGATGCAGTTTATATTTGGATCCGTTGTTGCTAGCCTAGCTATTAACCCCACATGTCCAAATTCGTTTTAGCCCCTTCTTACCCATTATCTCACTAACCCAAATGTAAGTCCTCGGCACGTGTCTTGGTCATTAGTGTGGTTGGAATGCATATGTACGGTTGTAGAGACTTTATTCATGTTAACTGCATGCATGTTCTTATAGGTCGAGTTAGGTGAGTGTCTGATTCTTCCCTATCTTTCACATATATACTCACCTTGTACTTGATTTTGAGTGATGAGCGACCCGTGAGAGTCCGACATCTTTGAGTCTTGCAAGGTCGACGGTTCAGTAAGCTTGAAACATTAATTTAACTCGTTTGCACTTTTCGGTTTCCACTTTGTCATTTTGTTGCATTAAATTGGTTCCGGTAGATGATTTGTAGCTGATGTGTTGGTCCCGTTCTTTTGTTCACCCTTAGTTGCATTCATATTTGCTTGGGGACAAGCAAAGGTTTGGTTTGGGGAGATTTGATGCGTGTCTTTTATATAAGGTTTTCACCTCATTTTTACACGCATTCTTGTGCTTTTTATGTAGCATCTGGCTACAAATACCCCGAATATTCTACTTTGGTCCGTTTATTGTAATTTGCAGGAATTGACCGAGGAGGAGCTAAATCGAGCCTTAATTGTCCTAATTGTATGCATTTATGGGAAATGAGGAGCCGGAGCTTAGGAATCTTACACTTGGAGGACGTATGAGCTGAGCTAAGGAAGGAATTCAAGTCCTGATGCGCTTATATAGCTCGATCGAATGCTTTGGTGTTCGATCGAATGCTTTATCCACTCAAGACTGGTCGATCGACCAGCTTAAGGAGTCGATCGAGGAGGTCCAGCGAGCAGTGCTCGATCGAGGGGTTGCTCTAGCTCGATCGAGTGACTTGGAGTTCGATCGAGTAATCTCTCTGCTCGATCGAGAGGATTTCGTGTGTTTTTGGTTTATTTCCGCCTAATCTTTTATGGGCTTTTGTAATCAGTCCATATATTAGGTTTAAGACAATTTTTCAGTATAAGACTGGGGAGAACACTACGTTACTCCCATCTCCTTTACTACGTACATTTTGATCTGTTACTTTTGTCACTGTTCTTGGGAATTCTATTCTTGCTACTCGAATTCGGTATTATCAATTTAATTTACTTCTTTATCGTATTTATTGTTTTTAATTCCTTCTCTCTCTTTACTTTGTAACCGTTCAATCAATTAGATTATTCATCATGTTTAGTTTTAATCGTTTGGTTATTGTTATTGTTAATCTGACAA
The DNA here is from genome assembly GCF_048544455.1 of Silene latifolia. Classification (NCBI taxonomy): domain Eukaryota; kingdom Viridiplantae; phylum Streptophyta; class Magnoliopsida; order Caryophyllales; family Caryophyllaceae; genus Silene; species Silene latifolia. Next base: position 437,013,380 of record NC_133538.1, on the reverse strand, counting down.
TTATGAGTAGCTAATTTCCTATGCTGAGACTATAGGGGACCCATGATTTGAAGGGAGAGTAATCGAATTACTAGATCAATGCCGGTACTGTCTTTGTTGTTTAAATGCTACAAATAACTGTAATTGCCTAATTGAGTCGACGCAATTAGACCCTTATTCATGGTGGACCTTGACCTGGACCGAAAGGTTGGAAGAGGGAGACTAGTAGCGAACAATAGAGTATTGCAGCGAGGGCGAAAGTTAAACTGTTTACACTTTAGGGTGAATTAAGGACCGAAAGGTGACGTTCGCTACCCTTTAGACCGTACTGCGTTGACCTGGGACCTAGATCACTCAACCAGATGATTATGGCGAACCGCTTGTCTCAGCTACTCTCTTTTATCTGTTAACTCCTCCTTTTATTTCTCTTTCCCTTACTCTGTTAGGTTAGAAATCACGATTTATAACCCCCCAAAATTGGTTACTTAGACGAGCCTAGTTTTAGCAGTCAATTTCCTACCTCTCTGTGGATTCGACCCGACTTCCCTAGCTATATTAGTTAGTTGGCCAGTTGGTTATTTTTGACAGGTACGCGACAGACGTGTCAAAAAGAAAGAAAAAATTTCGAAAATTCCGAAAAAGAAGAAAAAAAAAAGAAAAAAAAGAGAAAAGAAGTTGCTTCATCAGTTTTTTTAGGAGGTCATAAGTGGTAATTCCTGGAGTCTAATGCATTTTTGGAGAGCTTTTTCATTCTCTCATACGTTGTCAAAGTTGAGATGATTTCTCCAGTTGGATGGTTGTTTTATATATTATTAGATTTGGCTATTGGTTTAGCGCTGCGACTATCGTATGAGCCTCACATTCCCATACGTGCTTTTGCACAAGACACTTCTATACCCATGCCACTTTACCACCATTCTGTCCTTGATACATGTACTCGGTCTATTTTGTGAATGCGCACTAGTTGGAGAATCTTTTAGCACATTAGATTGCATGCATATTTCATAAGTTGAGTGAGTGTCTTTATTCTTTCTATCTTACAAATATCTCACCCCTTATGAGTGCATGAGTGAAACCGCGAGAATCCAACAAAATTGTCTTGCAAGGTTGAAAAGCATTTGGCTGAGTCTCGGTATCATGTCACATCTTGAGTAAGAGTTGCGTTAGTCTATTACCCGTGCCTTTAAATTTGTTTTAGTGGCACAATTTTTGGTCATTACTTTGTTATAGATATGGATAGCTGGGATTTGTATGTGCCTAGACATTTGCTCTGAGTTATTCATTCACCATATGTTTGCTGTCCTTTGTTTGATCTGATTGCTTTGTTTGAGGACAAGCAAAGGGTTTGTTCTGGGGAGTTTGATGTATCACTTTTATATATACTTTTATAGCTCCTTTCATACCATTTTATATACCGTTTTCGTGCCTTTGTATCATTTATATGCCTTATTTCAATGAATTGACGATACTGCCGCTATTTTGTGTTTCAATGCAAAAATGACGCATTATGAAGATAATCAAGGTAAGATGAGCGTAGCGGAGATGGCATAGTAGAATACACGAAGCATGGCATGAGGAACGAGGAAGCATGAAGGCTAGAAGTGAAGGAAACGAAGAAAAAGTCTGCGAAGCTGGTTCCTCGATCGAGTCAGGGAGGGCTCGATCGAGCAGCCATCCTCGATCGAGTCACCTCAGGCTCGATCGAGGAACCTCTCTGGCAGATTATTTTCCGGGTTTTCCTAAAATAGATATTTTGTACTATATATTGAAACTCGTCGATTATTATTAGGTTATGCTTTATTTTACATTGAGACGGCTGTATACTCTTGCTAGCTTTAATCTTTCCCTACTACGGTACTAATCTTTCCTTAGTAATTAATCATTCAAGTTTATGTTCTTCAATTGTTTTTTTTTGCTGCAAATTCTTAATCATGTCTTTAATTAATAGTATTATTGTTATTGCTTTAGTTATGAGTAGCTAATTTCCTCATCTAGGATGAAGGGGATCTAGGTTAATTAGAAAGGGGAAATTAATTAATTGCTAGTGAAATTGCATAAGTTGTCGTTTGATTATTGTTCTTCTTCTAGTTAATTAACTTAGGCCTGAGTTGTTAATTAGTGTAGCGAATTAACCGACCGGGTTAGAATTAATATAGGCTGCGATAATCAAATAGACTGTATCTAATTATAGCGACCGCATGTTAGAATCGATCTAAAGGGCATAATAGAGTCGACCGATCTTATGACCTTAGACAGCTTGGTAGATCTAGAAATTGATTATTAGACCCCATATAATTGACCTAGTGAACCGGATATCCTAGACTTTTAATATCATTGTTTAAATCTCTTTTTATTGCTCTCATTTAGTTGGTTAGATAACAAAACAAAACAAACCCCCAGAAAACGGTTACCTTGGACAATTTAAATATTTACCGACTTAACTTTTACCGTCTCCCTGTGGATTCGATACCTGTCTTACTGCTAGCTATTCTTGTTAGTCTTGAGATAGTTTTACTTTGATTTGGTGATACGACTTTAGCTTTATCACCCTTCTTAAAGGATGGAACTTATAGCGTCAAGAGTGGGTATGGTGTTATCTTCAACAGTTTTTATGAACGGAAGGGTTCTCGACGGGATAAGAGTCGTTTATGTAAGGAGAGGGAGAACTTCTGTAAAAGACGTCTTTGGAATCTTCCTGGACCACGTTCTTGGAAGATCCTAGTATGGAAAATTATTACTGACTCCTTACCGGTGGGATATGAATTTGAGCGTAGGAAACTAGATTGGGACTCTTCCTGTCAACTGTGTAAAGGGATGCAACCATGTATTGAGATTCTGGAGCATCTTTTCCGCGATTGTGAGGTATCCTCAAGAATATGGGCTGGATCACCACTTGGCATTAACTCCGCTCAGGGAGCTAACATCAAAATCGAGGTCTGGATCATTAATTGGATTCATTATTTGATTACCATTGAGGATAGTAATAATCGTATCATACAGTTCTTGGTGACTATTGTTGGTATTTGGAATATGAGGAATAGCCGCATCTTCAGAAAAGAGGTTTTCAACCCGGTTGTTTTCTTTAAGAAGTACTCTCAAGGGGGTTATGCTCCCTCAAATAAAGATAAACTCTCAAATGAGATCCACCATGAGGATAACGAGCTCGATCGGATGAAAGAAGGAAAACCTTTCTTTATAATCGGAACTCTTTGTACTTGTCAGGTTACGTGTATCTGTGTCGATGCCAGCTGGGAGAAATCCTTCGCAGCAGCCTTTGGATGGGTTGCCTACAACTCTTTGGGAGTGATTTGTTTCGAGGGAGCTATCAAGGGTATGGCAGAATCTCCACTCCAAGCGGAGGCTATGGGCATAAAAGTGGCTTTGGAATGGGCTAACAGACGGGGTATTCTTCATTTGGAAATTTCTTCTGATTGCTTTCAGCTGCTCATTCAATGGACAGGACAAGAAAACAAGCATCACCAAGTCCGAGGAATCCTTGAAGACATTTCTACTCTCGCTTCTTCTTTTCATTGTCTTTGTTTTAGTTATGTGCGCAGAAATCTCAATGGAGGAGCCCATGGCCTTGCTAAACGGGCTCTGAGGTCGCATTAGAAATCTTTCTTTTCGGCTGCCGGGGAAAAAAAAAAAAAAAAAAAAGAGGTAAATAGCGTAACTGTTGCTCTTAAATCAATCGCCATTAATCGACTTTGTTTTGTTTGGTAGTGTAAAATGTGTAAATTGGCTTAGTGTAGCTACGTAGCCAATTCGTTTGATATTGAATTCATTCACGACGTTGACTTTCTTATTAAAACGAACGTGTAAATCAAATGGGCAAAACAATCAATTTAGCATAAAATAATGGGTTATTTCATAGCAATAATCCATCCTATTGGTGGTCTGCAATAATCACTCCATCCTATCAATAATTCCAATTAAATCCAACCTAAACACCATACCTTCTAATAATAACAATGATTTGATATTTTGTGATGTTTATACAGTATCAAATAAACCAAGTTCTTGATTCATCACTTGAAAATATTACACATAAACTTCACATATACCAAATTAGGTTGTCCAAAAACTATCAAATATTCCAACATAAACTTCAAAAAATATCAGCTGGTTCGTTATTAGAAGGTATGGTGCTTAGGTTGGATTTAATTGGGATTATTGATAGGATAGAGTAATTATTGCAGACCACCAATAGGATGGATTATTGTTATGAAATAACCCTTATTAGGCTTAAAATGGTCACGTAACAAGCACACTAGCATTAATCATTTCGTTGGCTTCTGTCAATTTCGTCATATTTTTTACTTAGCTATGTCATAGCTGATTAGTATACCCAACATAAGATAATTTAACATGTAAATCAACTAATCTCACATAATTCTCCGTCTCATATGTTGATGCAACCTATATATTAATATGAACAAAGAGTTAGAAAATTGAAGTAAAGAAATGATGATGAATTGGTACTCTAAATATCTATGATCAAAGTTGTTCAATGTATGACAATTGATAGGCTTCTAAGAATAAGAAATGCAGCAACTGTGAATTAGAAAGTTGCTTGGTTCCTTACCAAAATTGTAACAGAGAATTAAGCAAGGGAAAATGATAATTTCATTGATGGTTAATTAATTGCATTACATTAAGTAACTATTTATAGGCTCTAATAGCTTGGGAATTAAGTTAAGTGGACAGCTGTGATTTGGATTATTCATAACAAAATTAGATGCTAACTAGTTTTTGAACCCGTGCACTGCACGGGTGGTAACGAAAAATATTATTAAAAGTACAAATTTATGTATTTTTTGATATAGTGAATAACTAAATTTTAGAAAACTTAACTTTGTTTACCTATACACTTTTGATAAGTTTATAATGCTTCCTTTTATTCGAAGTACTCTTTAAAAAAATTTATCGACTTTTTAATTTATATGTGGTGAAATCTGAAAAGTTAATATAAAATTATTATAAATTTCATAACCTGTTTATTTACACAATATACAATTAATTTTACTCATTGTTATACGCTTTTTTTAATCATGTTATCCCACTTGTTTGTTCTCTAAATTCTATACCTTGTTTCCCATTTTCTTTCCCACCACATTGTCTGGACGTCTGAAAACAACGTTCGCCATCACTTACCGACTACCTCGAGATTCACCTGCAGACCCTCCACCATAGCGGTGACCGCACCCAACGTGCACCTCGGACCACGACTTCCATCTCAACCCCTGTCTCAATAGCCCCCACACAACTAACCATTCTCCAACAATTTATATCCTACGTCTTCCAACTATCCTACCTCACCCTGCCTCCATCATCTCCTACGTATCGTACCCCCAACCTCACCATCATCCCAGGCCCACCCCATACATGACCCATAACTCTTCTCATAATCTTATGAGACTCCTCACCCATTGCGACCCCTCCCCTATCACGATCTCTCACCATCAACACCGCTCAATCATTCGCCTTTCAAGTAGCCAAATACTATGTTTTTTTTTTGTTTATTGTCATGTTAAAACTCGCCTTTCAATACTGTAAATCATTTTGTCATGCAACACACATTTAATTTGAGATAAATTAAAATAGGAGATTGAACAGTAAAATTAAAATGGATATAACATTTTTTTTGCTAACACCTTATTTACTCATCAGCTAATCTTGCTATAGACGGATATATCCGTCTATAGCTAAAGACGGGTCAAATAGCTTGAAAGTGATGACATTTTTTGCGCCCACCACCCCACTTGTTGCTTGCTTGTCCTATTAGGAATGTGGTATTGTATTTGGCTCGTCTTTAGTTATAGACGGATATGTGCCGTCTATAATGAGATTTTGTGTTTACTCATTACCTTTAAATGTTATAATGTCATGCATTAGTTGTTAGGTAACTTTAAAATCACTCTAATTTATATAAATTGAAAATAATATTAGGTGTCTAAATTATTTTTTTGATAATTCTATATTATCTATTGACATGTTCGATACATATATATATATATATATATATATATATATATATATATATATATATATATATATATATATATATATATATATACACACACACACACATACTATGGAATTACAGTAGAAATTTTAGCTAATTTATATTTCATTATATATTTTTTCTAAGACCCAATATCAGAATAGAGTAAGATTGTTTCAAGGCAATTAAATATTATCTTCCGCTTCTTTCGTTAAATGACGCATTTTAATTTAGAGAGAAAATCAAAATTATGATTAGTAGCAAACTTATTCATTATAGTAATTTATGAAATATGAATATTCGATTTTGACAATGACGCACTCGATCTAAACGTTCCGTAATGTCATTTCATCGACCCACTTCACTCTAAAGTTTCTAAACACGGCACCCCATCATCTCTTCTTCTTAATATTTTTTATAATTACTATGAAGTACGACAATAGTTTGTAACATTACACATTTACCTGCTAGTGTTTCAATTTACTTTGAGTACAATAGCAAAATATATACATTAACATGTTTTACGTCAATTTGGTAGTTAAGGTGAAATAGTACACTACATCCAAGTTAATAAATAACCGTCTTTTTAAGTGAGAATTTACACTTTTTTACTGTAATAATCTAGTTAGTAGTGGCCCTATTCAATAAGGATGGACAAAGAAACAAAATTATGTAAATTGGTTTAAAAGACATGTTGGCCGAATTCGGCCTCGATCCGGTCAATATGAACTTTATTTGTTTAATTGTTTATTAAATAAACTAATACGATCGATTTGCACTTTATACAATTGGAAATTATCTTTAATAACTCAAATATCTTAAAACAATAATTTAAGTCAAACTTACTATGCATATTAAGTTATTGACTACATCAAAATATGTAACGATTAGGAAAATTAGTAAACACTTTCCTATAGATAATGTGACTTTAAAATATACTATTTTTTCGTGAAATTATTACGAAGTAACCCGTCGTAAACTCTAAGCCATATATTGTTAAAACTAAAATGACAATCTTTGCTTATCCATATCTGAAATGATGTCCCTAGCCTCTAACTCCAGAGTCGACATTAAAGTGCGCAATTTCATCCAACCCTTCAAATAAGAACCTTACAATAAGAGGAATTAACTCACACATTGTACAATTTGATGACAATAATACAATTGTTCAATAATACAATACTTCAAAAGCAGTAGACTTGAAATTTTTGATAATTCTATACAAATAACAAAGTCGTATACAATACTATTAGTTTTTGATGTAGCACTTAACGTGAGAACATAAATAATATTCCAATTCATCTTAATATTAGTATGTCTGATATAATGAACATAGGATCTAGAAGAAACAAACTAAATGTAAAAATGTAAAAATCTACTAAAATAATGGAATATAACAACAAAAGATATGAGATGTACTTATAAATAATTATGCAAAATTAACGGTTAATATAACAAAAGAAAAGTTTTAGAACAGATAATACTAAATTATATTGACATAAATTAGAATTAATAAAGTTATTAACTTACCGCTTAAAGTAATACGGTCAAAACCGAAATATAAGTTAAGAACAATCTCGTTTGTCATGGAATTTGTATGGTTACCATGAAAGTTCTTCTTCTTAAAAAAATGATAACTAAATCAAAAAATTTGAGGTAACTAAATCAAAAATCAAAGCACGTATCTTTATATTGCTTTCATAATATTATCGATACAAATATTAAATATATAATTGATACTGCTATTGTGATATCTTGCCGTGATTCTAGTGGAGATTATGGTAAGTTTTTTAAAATTTACAAATTTACTTCATTATACATATCTCCTACCATTTATATTGCATTTTATTGCCGTTATTTATGTAATGCATTTATTGATGGTTTAATTATTAATTAGTAATATTAGCTTATTAAACTACATCAAAATAAATATGACGATGACACGTGGCAAAAGCCATCTGTCGATGACATGTGGCAGATGGTTTCTGCTTTAATATAATATATGATTTGGTGCTGTACTTCCTCCATGTGCTGCAACGGCCATAATCCCCTTAGCTGGCATTGTAGAATCCTTAATAATTATCTTATGGCGACTCATCATTCTTCCCATGTCATTAGTGAATTGTCTTCCCTCAAATTTTGAAAGATGATTATGCGCGCCAATTCCTTGACCAGTTTCTCCATGGGTTATTTTGAGTGTGATCATGGATAGAATTGCATCATTACCTTCCCCTTCAAAATATCCTTGACCCCAAGGATCAAAACCAGGATGTTTATGCTGTAAATCATAAAGAAACTCCCAGGTTGCATCCTCAATTTCGGAGTCTTGCCATTTAACTAACACCTTTATAGCAGTAATTCTACCTCTCTTGACTGTTTTTCGAGAAAGTATCAGCTCAGGTATCTTCTGTGCATTCTGGTCATGAGGGTAGCTGGGTGTGGGAGGTGGGGTACCATAACATCTCTTTACCATTGAGACATGAAAGGTGTAGTGGATTTTAGCAGATGGTGGCATCTCTAGCTTGTAGGCAACTGGTCCAACTTTGCTCAAGATTTTATAGGGGCCATAGTATCTCTTTGCCATATTCTGGTTGCCTCTTTGAGCAATGGAGATTTGCCTGTAAGGTTGTAATTTTAGATAGACGAAGTCACATGGCATAAACTATCTGTCACTCCTCTTCTTATCTGCTTGTTGCCTCATTCGATTTTGTGCCCTAGCCAAGTTGAGCTTGATGGCTTGTAAGGCCTCTTCTTTGTCCAGGAGACATCTATCCACTGCATCCACCTTACTCTCTTTTGCTAGGTATGGCAAGTGTATTGGAGGTGGCTGCTCATACATGACTTCATAAGGTGAAGCTTTGAGGGATGTGTGATATGAAGTATTATACCAGTATTCTGCTGATGGAAGCCATTTACACCAATCTGTAGGGCTCTCATTGCAAAAGCATCTCAGGTATGTCTCTAAGTACCTATTGAGAACTTCTGTTTGCCCATCTGATTGTGGGTGGTAGGCAGAAGACATACAGAGATCTACCCCTTCCACAGCAAAGCGCTCCTTCCAGAAATTACTCATGAAGATTGTATCCCTATCTGAGACAATACTTTGTGGCATACCATGGAGTTTATAAATGAAATCAAAATAAGCTTGAGCAACATTTGTAGTGGAGTAAGGGTGTTTCAGAGGGACAAAGTGAGCTGCTTTTGATAACCTGTCAACCACCACAAGTACATAATCCTTTCCCATAGACTTAGGGAGCCCATCTATGAAATCCATGCTAATTTCTGTCCATAGAGTGGAAGGAATAGGCAATGGTTGTAGCTTCCCTGGGTAAGTTGCTGCATCATACTTACACTGTTGGCAGGTAAGGCATTTATGAACGTAGTCTTATACATCCCTTTTCATTTTCTTCCAATAAAATCTTTGTTTGATCCTTTGGTAAGTGGCCTCTATACCTGAGTGCCCTGCTTGAAGAGTATCATGCATCAGGGAGATGATCTTATGCTGTAAATTTTCATGATTACCAACCACCAACTTGCCCTTTATTTTCAGCTGTTCACCATGCCATGAGAAAAACTTATGGGATTTAGGGTCATTTTGCAAGTCTTGAATTAAAGAGGCAAGCAAGGGTTCTCTTTCCAAGCTTGTTGCAGGAGTGCATATAAATTAGTACTAATAGTACAAATATGCAATTGAAATAATTCTAAACTTGTGACCCTTGATAATGCATCTGCAACTGTATTTTCCTTTCCCTTTTTATACATTATCTCATAGTCATATCCTAGTAATTTGGCTAACCATTTCTGCTGGAGTGGGTTAGTTATCCTTTGTTCAAGAAGGTATTTGAGGCTTTGATGATCAGTCTTGATTATAAATCTCCCTTCTATCAAATATTGACTCCACTTGGTCACAACATGTATTATGGCTAAGAGCTCCTTCTCATACGCAGACATAGCTTGGTGTTTAGGAGAAAGGGCCTTGGTAATGAATGCAATAAGATGGTTATTTTGCATTAGAACTGCCCTTATGCCATTTCCTGAAGCATCTGTTTCAATTATAAAGGGCTGATTGAAATTAGGCATGGCCAGCACCGGTGCAGATGTCATGGCCCGTTTTAATTCTTCAAATGCCCTCTGTGCCAACTCTTGCTATTTAAAAGCATTCTTCTTCAGCAATCCAGTCAAGGGTTTACTGATCATCCCATACCCTTTGATGAACCTCCTATAGTACCCACTGAGACCAAGGAAGCCCCTTAACTGTTTCAGTGTCTTTGGTGTAGGCCATTCCACCACAACAACAATCTTAGCCGGGTCTGTTGCCACCCCATCTCTTGAAATAATATGCCCAAGGTATTCCAACTGGACAGCTCTAAAGGAACACTTGCTAGCCTCGGCATATAGGTTGTTATCCTCCATAAGTTGAAGAATCAAATTAAGATGCTGCAAATGCTCATCCCATCCAGTGCTATAGATTAAGATGTCATAAAAAAACACAAGCACAAATCTTCTTAAATAGGGCCGGAAAATCCTGTTCATGAGGCTTTGAAACGTTGAAGGTGCATTAGTTATATCAAAAGGCATAACTAGGTACTCATAGTGACCATTATGTGTTCTAAAAGCAGTTTTATACACATCTTCTGAAGCCATTCTAATTTGATGAAACCCGGCCCTCAAATCAATTTTTGAATAATACTTGCACCCATGTAGTTCATCTAGCAACTTTTCTATCAAGGGAATTGGGAATTTATCCTTGATAGTTTGCTTGTTAAGAGCCCTATAATCCACACACATCCTCTATGAGCCATATTTTTTCTTCACTAGCACAACAGGGGAGGCATATGGACTGTTGCTGTATCTAATAACTCCATTTTCCATCAGTTCCTTGGTTATTAAGGATTCAATGATATCCTTATGCACCATGGGAGCCCTATATGGCCTTATGTTCACAGGTTCAGAACCATTTTTGAGGTTAATTCTGTGATCGTGACCCTCTCTTAGTGGGGGCAGTCCCTTTGGCTCTTCAAAAACCAGGGGGTATTGACTCAGTAGAGATTGGATTTCCCTCTGCTTATTTTCTTCTGATGTAAGTTGCAAAGCGAAAAATTCCACAGCAATCTCATGTAGCTGTATCATAGCTAACTGGGATTCATTTTCCAGGTCCTTACCTATTTTCTTCTGTTCCTTAACATCAGTGGACTGAGCACCCTTAAGAATGTGTTTTCTCCCTTCATAAGTAAACTGCATTGTCAATTGTTTGAAGTCCCATGTGATGGGACCTAGGGTTTCTAGTCATTGGATACCAAGCACTGCATCACAACTACCAAGGGGGATTACAAAGAAGTCGGCCACGAACTCTGTGTTTCTGATCCTCCATTTAAGACGGTGAACTGCATGTGAGCACATAAGCGTCCCTCTATTGGCAACCGAGATATTAAACATAGGTATAGGCTCCATTTCAAGGCCTAACTTCTTTACTATATCAGCATCCACAAAATTGTGTGAGGTCCCACTGTCTACTAATATGCTCAGTGTCTTCCTTCCAATTTAACCAGGGATCCTCACGGTTTGGCAATGGGATCTTACTGCTAAAGCCAGAAGTGATATTTGTGCAATCTGTGGCTCTGCTTCCTCTACTCCAGGTTTTATTTCGTCCACTTTATCATCCTCTATATCTTCTTCTAAGACAAAGAGCTGTCTCTTATTCTTGCAAACATGTTGGGGGGTAAATCTCTCATCACAATAGAAACATAAGCCCTTAGCCTTCTTTTCCTCCATCTCAGCATTATATGGCCTGTATTTTGGGAAAGGTTTGTTGGTTGTGGGTGAATAAGTGAATGGTTTTCTTGGCGGATTAAAATGTGTTTTTGAGGGTGGGGTAAAAGATGTCTTTGATGGTATGGGGGTGGGTGGAGTGGGTGGAGTGGGTAGCAGTGCAGGTTTTGAGGAGTTAAAGTTGGATAGGTTGTTTTTGTAGCTTGGTTTTGACTGTAGCGAGAGGGTTGTTTCTTGTTATTTTGCTAGACCATATGCTTAAAATATAGACGTTGGTTTCAACATTCTTACCATGCATGATATATTAATACTAGCTAACCCACTTAAGAAGAAACTTAGAGCATAATCTGGTTGTAAATCCAACTTACTAATCAATATATCAAAAGCATCATGATAAGATTGCACATCACTAGATTGTTTCAAATCTAAAAGTTCTGACATGGGGTCTTCGTAAGCATTCCCAAACCTAGCCTTAATCGCATCCATGTATTCCTCCCATCCCAAAGGTTCCAGCTTTTTTCTGTTTTTGGTGAAGGCTTGGTGCCAGGCTAAAGCTTTAGCTTCTAAGTGCATAGTAGTATAAGTTACTTTGGCCACATTATCAACATCAGTGATAGAAAAAAATTGGGTGCATTTAAACAGCCAGTCTTCTACATCAGTTCCATCAAAGGTTGGAAATTTTATAGTTGGAGACCTTACCATGATGTTCACGCCACCAGAGTTTCTGCCTTGGTTCAGTGACAGGGTCGCTAGAGTTTGTACCATGGTGCTTACTTGATCCTTCAGGGTTTGAATATCAGCAGCCATATCTGGGTTTGTCATTGTTCTTCTTTTCACAGGTCTATTTTTGGAGATTTTTGCGTTTTTTGTATAAACAAAAAAGGATGAGTTGAATATTTTTGTGTTTTTCTTGGGATTTTTCCGTAAGTTTTCTCTAATTTTTCTGTGTAGGGAATGACCAAAGGAACGTGGCTCTGATGACCAAATGATGCACCCTATATATTAATAAGAACAAAGAGTTAGAAAATTAAAGTAAAGAAATGATGATGTATTGTACTATAAATATCTATGATAAAAGTTGTTCAATGTATGACAATTGATAGGCTTCTAAGAATAAGAAATGCAGCAACTGTGAATTAGAAAGTTGCTTGGTTCCTTACCAAAATTGTAACAGAGAATTCAGCAAGGGAAAATGATAATTTCATTGATGGTTAATTAACTGCATTACATTAAGCAACTATTTATAGGCTCTAATAGCTTGGGAATTAAGCTAAGTGGATAGCTGTGATTTGGATTATTCATAACAAAACTAGATTCTAATTTGGTGGTGCACTTCCTCCATGTGCTGCAACGGCCATAATCCTCTTAACTGGCATTTTAGAATCCTTAATACTTATCTTATGGTAACTCGTCATTCTTCCCATGTGATTAGTGAATTGTCTTCCCTCCAATTTTGAAAGATGATTATGCGCGCCAATTCCTTGATCAGTTTCTCCATGGGTCATATTGAGTGTGATCATGGATAGAATTGCATCATTTGTTTAGTTTTTATATATATTCTCTTAGTTGCTTTACTTAAATATTTTTCACCCTTTGTATTTTGTGGTCCTTTAATAAGGGTCTTTAAAAATCGTCCTTTGCAAAACTATTGTCAAATGTAGAGCAATTGTATTATTTTCTTTATTTGTTTATTTGTCGGCATAAAATGCCCGGGTTGTAATAGCTAGTCTCCCAACGGCTCCCCTCTCCTCCAAGCCATGTTGTGATTGCCTTGCTTAGAATAGTTTAATTAACCTCACATGTTAAATCACTTGGACAACTTAATCAATACATTAAACGACGCAAAACGAAGTTCACATGCTAGGGTTTAAAAATTTGTTTGCACTTTCATAAACGATCACAATTCAATCCAAATAGCATTTTCCCAAGTAGAGGCTGTTATTGCAACGGGCTATGTTAGGTGTCTTATTAACGAAATTCCTAGCACGTACCCACACACGAATCCTTTCCTCTAAAACGGTTTTCGAGTTTTCCTTAAAACTTGGTGGCGACTCTTTATTAAACCCCCGTGGATAGATGTCCCTTGTCCACTATCTCCAGACTAGTTGCCTCTTAAACTTTTCAAACACTTTTAAACCCGAAGAAACGGGTCAGGTCGATAACGTCAATTTTTAAAGTCGGAAAAATATTTTTGAGCAAAAGATTGTGGACTGAATGATCATTGGAAACTATTTAAAGCCGAAATATGTGTTAGAAAATGTGGTTGATCTGCTAAGTTCTCCTATTTCCGAGAAAAAGATTGAAGACTGAATGATCATTGTCAACTGCTAAGTTACATGGATGTTGTTGATTATTTAAAGTCGAAGTATGTGTTAGAACATGTGGTTGATCTACTTAACTCTGCCAATCTCACAGTGAGATTATGCTTTGCAGTAGACCTGGTAAAATGGGTCAACGAGCCGGGTTTGAGTCAAGCCAATTCGGGTCGAGTTAGTTCGAGTCTCTCATATTATCGTGTTATTTCAAGTCGGGTCGGGTCATCTCGGGTTTCGGGTATTTTTGGGTATGTTGGTCGGGGTTATTTTTGGGTCAAAACGGGTCGGGTTATTTCGGGTTCGGGTCATTTTCGGGTCAAGGATTAAGACAGAAAAATGTACGTTTAGTATTATTACATATTTTTAGTTCAATTTTGATAATTGATTCTTTATTTTTAACATTAACAATATTAAGTGTGCTTTTAAATTAGTCATTTTAAGTTTTTTTTATTCAATTAGTGTTGTGTTTTGTCGGGTCGTTTTCGGGTCGGGTAGTTTCGGATCAGGTCATTTCGGGTCGGGTCTGTTCCGGTTCACAAAGTTCAGGTCATGTTCGGGTCGGGTCAGGTCGGGTCGGGTCGGGTCGGGCCGGGCCGGGTCAATTCATGATGTTAGCCCAAACCAAACACCGCATTTGTTCGCGGATCTCCGTGTGAGAATCCCTATCTTAGACTCCGTCTCTAGTCTGCGGGTATCCTAGCAGGAAACATACCTGTTTTTGGATGCTTTTCTCGGAGTTTTTCATCTTAAAACCCCGTAAATTTCACAAGAAAGCCATTTTACTAGTACTAGTAAAGAGGCAAGATAAAATGTTCATTTTCTTGCCACTGCCGGCTCGCTTCTTCCTCTCGCTAACAAACTCATCTCTACACTCGCTAATTGGCTCGCATTTTAACTATTCAGGTTCTAGACTCGCCTTACTATTTATAAAGAACTACACTCCTATTTTTGCCAATATTAGAGGTGGGAGACATATGGGGATGAAGCGCATCTACTCACGGACTTGCATATTTTTAACAAAAAGGATACGAAGTGAATCAATTACAATCCTCGTGGGAAGGGCTCTTCCCAAGCGTAGTGGGTGGAACTGCCGAAGCAAGATCATCCTGTTGTGCACCGGTATCAGCAACAGTTGAGGTTTCTGCGGAAAAAGAAGGACCTTTCTGATTGACTTCAAGAGGGAAGTAGCATTCCTGTATACGACAGAATGCTTTTCAAGGATGATACGGCTATGCCACTATCCGAGCAACGAATAAGAGAGCGGAGGAGTGAATGCAATGACTGTGTTGGCAGTTTAATTTAAGATGGCCAAGATACCAATCCCGGGGGAGTAAGAAGCAACGAAACAAATAAAGGAGCAAGAGAGCGAATACTAGCATATGTATTAATCTTCTTTAATTTTATAAGGTGAAATACCATTCCTTAAACCTCAGAATGAGGTAAGGGATGAGTCCCCCCCTCCCTACGCGAATGTATCAAATGCGCGGGATGAATGAAGCGAGTAAGACTGTTAATGATCCTTGCTCGTAGATAACAAACAACATGACTGGCAGAGATACCAATAGGCGACTGTCAACGAGTCTAGTTTCGAGGAAAGTGCGTTTCGGCACCAAGAATAGAGCCGGGTGTAGGAGCTTTATAGTATAATAAGGGGTGAGCAGGAGGTTAATGGGCGGGAGAGCGAATGCGAGAGGAGCATAAGGCTGTTACGGGCCAAGTTTCCTTTCCTCACTTGTGATGTGAAGCCGCATAGTCTATTTAAAATGAAAAGATTTAGAGTGTGCCATGAGTGATGCACATGGTGCTCGTGATGCTGGCAATTCTGTGTAGTGGTGGAGCTTGTTGTAGAACTCGATGTCGCCATTTCGGCTTACGACTCTTGAACTTGATGGTGAGCGGGCCCCAACACTTCGAGTCACATTCCGTTGAGCTGAGGACGGAATAAATGATGGGACTTCTTTTTTCCTCCCTGATAGGGGATGCATGCTGGCTGGCGGGTGCTGAACCCCCCTTCCCTCTCCTTACAGTTGAGTCATTCTCTTCGCCCCTCTCCTTTATAGTGGAGCCAATTTTCCTTTCATGATCCGACTTTGCTTCTGCTTTGAATGGAAGCTGGTGACCTTTTCGATGTTGCGATGATCAGGGTGGCTGCCCCTGCTCGAGAGTGGGTCCATATGTGGGTTCAGGAGGAGGAGAATTTCGACTCCCAACTCTTTCTTAATCAGGGTGTTGCTTCTCTTTGAATGTCAACAGCTTGTTGATTTCTTTCGAGAAGTAAGAAAACGTCAGTTGATGCCACCATCAGACATACTCCAAGACCATATTGGCCTCCACGCTCCAATTATGCATCTGGCATTATCAAGAAAGCTGCCCCGGTGCCCTTTCTCATCATATGTGCCCAGTACCCCGCCAGCTCCAAAAGGTTAAAGATGACGCGCTTGATGTCGCGACCGGGTGCCGTGATGAATTAGTCAAAACCAAATTATCTTGAAAACCGGTAGGGATCTGACTAGATGGAGGGGATGGAGCAAGATTTAGTTGGGAATGGACCATATGGGTCTCTTATGGTGGGCCGTGCGAAAGAGCATCAAATCTCGACCCGGTATTACCCTTGTAGGAGTCAACCTGATGGTGGGCATTGTCCAATTTGCCGAAACAACTTTGGGCCTTGATTAAGGGCCTACGGGCCGGTTTGGATACCATCAGCTAGGGCAAAAACTCATTCTCAGGGTTCTTTGAAGATGTGTCGTCGGACTTCGACGCCGACTGGTGGGCAGACGTCATCTCCATAGGATCTACACCCGGTTGGAACACTCCCTTAAACCGAAACACTTCCTCTCTTTGGCCTACTCTTCCACAACTAAAGCAGATCGAGTGCAACCCTTCATATTCCATTTTTTGCCAAAGATTCCCGATTTTGACTGTGGACAAGAGGTTTATCCAACTCGATCTCCACACATAAGCGAGCAAGCTAAAGCTACCTCGAGCTGCAAGAGCCATATTCGTATTCGTATCAATCTTCAGAGGTTTCCCCAAGAAGGCCCCCCAATCTGAATAGGAGATCCTCATCAAAATACTCTATGGGGAGTTCCGGTAGCAGTAGGTATATGGCCCAACCGAGAATCTTCACAAATAGTAGAGAGGGATACCCTGACCTAAAAAGTAGGAGGGGACACCCCACTCAGAGGGACACCCTGACCGAAATGAAGACAAGGCACAATGGCGGAGATGGCCATCCATGGCCTAACTTTCACAAAAGAGGATAAACTCACCCAATGCCAACATGGTTACCCAGCCGAGGTAGAGTCTGGGACTTACCCGAATTAGGGACACAGCTGAGACCCGCAAACACACTGACTGGGGGCACAATCCATAAATCAAACTCGAAATGGAGGCCAGCAGTGTTAAGGGCGAGTGCCCCTAGGAGGCACTCAAATGGCTAAGAAACAAGGCAAGTTGAAAAAATTACATTAGCATTCAAATAAAACAAGTCAAATGCAAACATATGAGTTCAGCAAAGATTACAAGCCAACTGGGCCGAAAGAGTACAAAAGAAAAGGAAGTCAACCCCTACAGCCGTCCACCCAAAAAGGACCTAACTCCGCCTACATAAACATAATATTAAATAAAATTTAAGATAAAAATAAGCAAAAGAGAATAAAGAGTAGGCAGGGACAAGGACCAGTCACGCCCCCCCGAGAAGACGGCCCAGCCGTGTCTTGAATCTAATTCGATTGGAACCCCGATAAGCGAAGGGAGTAAGCACCTTATTTTGTTTTGAATTGGTAGATTACCGTTGAAATTGGTAATTGCTTGGTTTCATTGAAAAATAAATAGAAGAAGGTCTTCTATCTATAGGGTATTCCCTGGAATCAGTCTTTACAAAGTGCCATGAGATCTGGGGCTTCATATTCTATCCCAAAGGGCTTCTTCTATCAGGGGAGAGGTCTCGTTTCTACCTAAGATAAAGTCCGTGGACGCAGCAGATAGTCTTCTTTAAAGGAGATAAGAGAATTTTTTTTGCTTCTTTAAAGGAAGGATTCTCTTCTTGCACATCATTTACTAGGGCTGGAGTTATAACATTTGAATTTCTCTATTATTCTACGTTCCCGAAACGGATTCTGATGCGTGTATTTTATATAAGGTTTTTACCTCATTTTTAAACGCATTTCTGTACTGTTTTACGTGGCATCTAGCTACAAATACCCCCGAATAGTCTACTTTGGTTCGTCTTGTGTAAATTGCAGGTATGGACTGGAAAGAAGAAAAATCGAGCCTAAACTCGTCTCATTTGCATGCATTTATGGAGAACATGGGATCGGAGCTTGGAATCTATCACTTTGAAGATGCGTGAGCTGATTTCAGAAGGTGTCAAGGTGCCTTACGTGTTAATATAGCTCGATCGACCACTTTTCTAGTCGATCGAATGCTTTATACTATGAAGATCACTCGATCGAGTAGTTTTCTTACTCGATTGAGAAGGCCATTATAAGGAGTTACTCGATCGAACGGTTTTTCCATTCGATCGGCTGGAATCGCTGCCAAGTTGCTCGATCGAGTAATTTATTTCTACTCGATCGAGAGGTTTCATCATTTAGCCATGTTTTGTATCCTATTCCGTATGAGCTTTTGTAATTAGGTTTAAATATTAGGTTTGAGAGTAGGATTTCGTGTGCGTTTTATCATACAGACTGCGTAACTCTACATATCTTCTTCCTGACTTCTTCTCTAGACTTTTTATTTTCTTTTCTACTCTAGGCTACTCGGATTCGGAATTTGTATCGGTACGTTTACTCCTTTTATTTCTTAATCATAATTGCTACTTTAATTCTTCCCTTTTCTTGTTGATTTTCATTATTGCTTTATTCGATCTTTCTATTCTTATTGTTATCATGTTTAATTTATATTATCTATGCATTATTATTGTTGATTCGATGATGATACGTAGCTAATTCCCTTTTTCTAAGACTAGGGAATCCATGATTCTGAGGGAGTAGTAATTGATTTATTAGGTAAATGCTTGCGTAGTCTTTGTTGTAAATCGCTGCAATTAATTGTCTCTGTCAAATTGAGTCGACGTAATTAGTCATTTAATCATAGTAAACCTTGACCTGGACCGGAAGGTTGGAAAGGGTGAGACTCATAGCGAATATTAGGGCACCGTAGTGAGGGCGGAAGCTAAGCTATTTGCGCTTTAAGGCGAATTGTGAAGGAGATATTCACTGCCCCATAGACCATACTTGCATTGACCTGAGACCTAGATTGCTTGATTGAATAATCATGGTGAACCGACTGTCTTAGCTGGTTTCTCCTTATTTCCTTGATCTTTATTCTCTTGCCTTTTCTATCTTCCTTAATCTCTTTAGTTTAGAACAACAAATTCAAACCCCCAATTTGGTTACCGTGACGGACTTAGTAAAGCTGACATTTTCCCATCTCCTTATGGAGATCGACCCGACTTCCCTAGCTATATTATTATTATTATTATTTTTTTTTTTTTTTTTGGTGAAAATGTGAATATCATTAAAATCAAATATAACCACCATACATCATTCCAACCTACAATCAAACTACTCTTCTTAATCTATTACATTGATTTTGTGTAACCAATCCAGACATTTCGACCTTCCCTTACCAAAGTCTCCTCTTGTCACTCTACAAATGACCAAACAGACATTCTTAACAACCCAAGCTGGCTGCAAAATGTACATCTCCACTCTACTCTTATTCCTGCATTCCCAAATGTGGTAAATAAGACCTGAAATCGCTGCCATAACCACCTGCTTTTTCAACAGGGAACATCATCTCCACCTAATAAGCCAAGCCACCACATCTCCCTGCCACTGAATCTGTAACCATGCCTGCAGTAGCAGTACGCACTGCAAGCTAAATGGGCATTCAAAAAACAAGTGCCTATGAGTTTCCATCTGCATCCCACATAAGTAACACAGACCAGCAGTACAAATACCAAACTTATTCATCCTATCTTGAGTTAAGAACCTTTGTTGAACAAAAATCCAGGTACTGAAATTATGCTTGGGCACACAAACTCTATTCCAAACTATAGGAGCCCAATCCTTCCTCTGACATGGACCAAGAAGCCAAGTATAACCTTTCTGAATAGTGTAGTTGCCATCCTACGCACCATTCAAAAAACCAGGCTTAAGCAGCTCCTTTATCTTACAGATTTGTCTCCATGCCCAGCTGGAATTCTGAGAAGGCTCATATAACCACCAATCACACTGCTTTATATATATATGATGAACCCACTGAACCCAGAGACTCTCCTATTTACTATGAATCCACCACGCATATTTGCCAAGAAGAGCAGCATTCCACAGAGAACAATTAACTATGCCCTAGCTATATTAGTTAGAGCCAGTTGGTTATTTTTGATAGGTATATGACTAGCCTATCAGATTCTATCAAATATTTTACATTTTCTATGATCATTTTTATTTTAGGTATTCGGGGAATTCTCCTTAATAGACGAAATAGTCTTATTATGTCAATATCAATTGAATCAATGTTATTAGCTGTGAATTCGAACTTTTTGGTCTTTTCCATTTCTTTGGATGATATGATGGGTCTATTATTTGCTTTATTGGTTCCAACGGTGGCAGCTGCGGAATCTCCTATTGGGTTAGCTATTTTCGTTATTACTTTTCGAGTCCGAGGGACTATTGCTGTAGAATCTATTAATAGCATTTAAGGTTAAACATGACTCCTAGAGAGTGACCAAAATACGAAGTTCTTTCGTTCCCTTCTCTTTTTTTTTTACAATTTACAAAGTTGGTAGGGTCAAGGCCTTTCTCGCTGGACGAGCGTACCCGATTCGAACTTTCATAAGAAACATCCCGTTCAGTTACTGAAAGATAAAGATAAGCTTTCTAAATGAGAAAGAGTTTTGTTTGGGCTAAAAATAGCGCAATAAAGGGAAGGCCCACCTGATAAAATAAAATACTATGGGCGGAGTGATAAGGAGGAAGGAAGCCCGTAATTAGAGAAGGGGGGAACGGGCTGGCGTATGCGGAAAGAAGACCAGGGGCCCATCAGAGCAGACGTCCAGATTAAGGAAAGAAGAGTCATGGAAAAAGTTAGGGAGAAGTCAGGGAGATCAGGGAGAATTGGGGAAGACGGCCAGATATGGAAAGAGTTCTTATGGAAATTATATTCCCTTTCCATAATCAAGGTAGGACATATCTAGGGTTCTCACCCTATAAATAGCCAAGGAAGCAAATCAAGAAGGACATTCAAAACATCCACATATTCACACATTGACGTCAAGACCTCAACATATTCTCATACTCACATATACATCCGCCCAAGATCTTGCAGGCCTGATACCTCGTGCCAGAAAGATTAGCACTACGTTACTATTGTAATCATCCTCCTATTCAAGTATAGTGCAATATTTGGAAGGGTACTGTCCCTCCCGCGGTTTTTCCCACATTGGGTTTTCCGCGTCACCAAATCTCGCGTGTTAATTTATATTTCGCACTTAATTTCTTTATTCACGCATCAACATACAAACGATTAATCAAATATCCAACGAGTAAGACCGCATTGACCCGAATCAATCAACTCGATTAAAAATACCTAAACAGTTTGGCGCCCACCGTGGGGCAATGTGGTCGTCAATCGTTGATACTCTAAATACAAAATGGATAAGCAAGCATCGGACGCCGTGTCAGGGAGCAGACAACCATCGCCACCACCGCCCTCTACTCAAAATCCAACATCAACAGTGGCAACACAGGCTCCCGGACACACCTCATGAATCATACCAACAACAAAAACCTCTCTACCTCCTAGGACTCAAGCTGTCGCGACCCAAGCCAGGTCAGATAAGGGAGCAGCAAGTTCAGGCCTCATCTCGCCACCTAGTCCCACACAAATCTTGCTCACTAGCGTAGAAAACCTTCAGAAAGCCATGGAAAACATGAGAGAAGACCAGAAGAAAGCTGAAGCTGAAGCAAGAAAGAGGGACAGAGAGCTCTAGGCGCAGATAGACATCCTGAAACAGTAGTTTGCCACCCCAGCGAGCAGGGAAGACGTGGGAAAGTCTCCACCAGTAGATCTGACGCAGGGGGCATCAGGCAGCAGGAATCCACTTCGACAGATATCGGCTGAACTGATAACAAGATTGGATCTGTCCACAATACCATCAGATGGAAGGATAACCCCACAAGGGCTAGGATACCTCACGCCGGGTAACTGGTCTGCGACCAGCTATGTGGAAGCATGAGCAGGTGGCATCCCTGTCAGCAGCCCCGCAACGATCGATCAAACACCTGAAGCAGGATTCGAGTCGAACCAACAAGTGAACGGGCAACAGGGGACAGTCGTTACAACAAATCCTCTAGCAGCTGGAACACATCAGAATCTTCAAGAGCTTGGATCAGGAGGCAGTATATTGAATCAGCAGGCAGCTGATAGACGGACCCCAAACTCAGGCACCATAATAAATCAGCAGTACTTAGAGTTAAAAGAAATACTAAGTAGGGTCCCAGGGTTGCCACCCCCACTCGAGAAAGCCGCACTAGACAGCTATGCCGACTCACCATTCGTGGACACCATATCTATCACAGCCATGCCAAAGGGATTCACAAATCCAAATATGCCCCTCTTCGACGGCACAGAAGATCCCTTTGATCATATAAGCCCGTACAAGCAGAAGATGATTACAGTAACAGTTGTAGGGCAAGTCAAGGAGGCTTGCATGTGCAAAGGATTTGAATCCACCCTAGCACGATCGGCACCTCGATGGTTTGTGAGCCTGCCCAACAGGTCGATATCTACATTTGCTGAATTGGTGAACGCATTTACTCAACAGTTCGCAAGCAAAGAGAAAACCACGAGCACGCACGGCAGAGATCTCAGACAGACGGGGATCGTCAAGGGGGGAGAGACCATTGGAGAATACAATACTAGATTCAATAATGAGAAGGTTGCAGTACGAGAGTGCGACATTTCGACAGTAGTAGAAGCCTTCAGAAGAGGCCTCTACCATGACTCCGACCTATACAAGCAGCTAATTATGCATCCCTGCCATAATTTCGAGGCAGTGCAAGAGAAGGCAGCTGCCGCAATCAGATTGGAGGAAGATATCCTAGCCAGAGCCAGCTTACTTAGCACGCCAAGTATTTCTAGTACCTCAGCCGTGGAGGAATCAGGAAGAAAGCAAACCACCAGCAAGAAAGACGAGAGGTACAAACCATATGGAAGGGGAGTCAACAGAATCGAGGAAAGTTAGCAACTCCCTACTCTGGCAGAATATGGATTTACTACAGGTATCGGAGGAATTCTGAAGGCACTCAGGGAGATGGGAGATGGAGTTAGGTGGCCCAACCCACCATTAGGAGAGCAAGCATGGAGAAAGGATAGCAAAAAGAAGTGTGAGTTCCACCGTGATATTGGGCACAACACTGAGGATTGCTACACATTACGAAGAGAGATCAAGCGCATGTATGAGCAAGGAAAGCTGAGCCACCTATTACCACATGGGGGCAAGCAGCAGGATAAGGTAGGCTCCGCCAAGCCCGCAAACCCACCCACATGCACCAAAATCATAAACGTGATAACAGGCGGCTCAGACCTAAGTGGGCTGACATACTCAGCAGCCAAGAGACGTGCTACCGAGACCAAAGGAGACAGGCCAACAAATTCTTGCAGAATTTCTCACAGCGACCTACCAGCTGTCAGCTTTGATGAAGGAGATACATACGACGAACGAGAACATCATAACGCACTTATTATCACCTTATCAATGGCCAATTGCACAGTTAGGAAGGTCTTGGTAGATACAGGCAGCTCGGTCAACCTGATCATGTTGAAGACCATAAAGAACATGGGATTTAGCAAGAAGGATCTGCAGAAGAAGACTATTCCGCTAGTAGGCTTTAGTGGGGAAACAGCTAACTCGCTGGGAGAAATAGTCATCCCAACCTATGTGGGAGGAGTCAACAAGCAAGTCAGGTATCTGGTTATAGACGGCCCCTCCACCTACAATGTCATCTTGGGAAGACCGTGGCTACACCAGATGAAAGCAGTCCCCTCAACATATCACCAGTGCATAAATTTCCCCACACCATGAGGAGTAGAGACAATAAGAGGAGATTAGGAGGAAGCTAGAGGCTGCTATAAGAAGGCACTTAAGTGTACTGCCAGCCCTCCCGCATAGCAATTACAGAAGCAGCTTGTCCAGGACGAATACATCGAACCCCCAGCAGAAGAGCTAGATCAAATCAACCTGGACAAGCTGCACCCAGAAAGAACTGTGCTCATTGGAGCAGGATGCACATGAAGCTTGAGACAGAAACTAATCAAGTTCTTACAGGATAACATGGATTGTTTTGCATGGTCACACGATGACATAATAGGAATAGATCCGTCCATCATAACGCATAAGCTTAGTGTGGACCCAAAGTGTAAACCCATCCAGCAGAGAAGAAGAAAGTTTGCAGCGGAAAGAAACAAGGTGATTAACCAAGAGGTAGATAGTCTGTTGGCAGCAAAGAAAATAAGAGAAGTAAAATATCCAGAATGACTGTCAAACGTAGTGGTGGTGCCTAAGAAGAATGGGAAGTGGAGAATATGTGTGGACTTCACCGATCTCAACATGGCATGCCCTAAATATCCCTTCCCGCTGCCTCATATTGACGCAATGGTAGATGCAACAGCTGGACATGAGATGTTAACATTCCTGGACGCATGGAGTGGATACAATCAGATTAAGATGGATCCTGCAGATCAAGAGAAGATGACATTCATGTCCGAAAGAGGAATATATTGCTACAACGTCATGTCATTCGGCCTAAAGAACGCGGGCTCCACATATCAAAGGCTGGTTAACTGCATGTTCAAAGAGCAGATAGGAAGAACTATGGAGGTGTATATTAATGACATGGTGGTGAAATCAGAAAAAGCCAAAGATCACATGCAGCACCTGGCAGAAACATTCAACACCCTAAGGGAATACAAAATGAAGCTAAATCCATCTAAATGCACCTTCGGAGTATCTTCTGGCAAATTCTTAGGCTATATTGTAACTCAAAGAGGGATAGAGGCCAGCATCGAGCAGATCAAAGTCGTCTTACAACTAGAGTCACCTGAGAAGCCTAAAGATGTTCAAAGACTAGCTGGAAAGGTAGTAGCCCTGAGCAGGTTCATTTCAAGATCTTCAGATAAGTGCAGGCTGTTTTACGACGTACTAAGGAAAAGTCAGAAGTTTGAATGGACTGCGGATCACGAGCAAGCCTTCAGAGAGCTGAAACACTACCTCAGCAGGCCGCCACTTTTGTCGAAGCCGGAGCCACGAGAACCGCTATTCCTATACCTGGCCGTCACAGAGGTGGCAGTGAGCGCTGTTCTGGTTAGAGAGCAGGAAAAGGAGGAGAAGCCAGTATACTACGTGAGCAAGTCTCTGCTGCCGGCAGAGACCAGGTACACATCTTTTGAAAAGTTAGTGTTAGCACTGGTAGTAGCATCTCGCAAACTGCGCCCCTATTTTGAGTCCCACACCATACATGTTGTGACCAACTACCCGCTGAAATCTATCATGAGGAAGCCTGAACTATCAGGCAGAATGTCAAAATGGTCTGTACACCTCAGTGGGTACGATATACAATATGACCACAGAACAGCAATCAAATCACAAGCACTGGCCGACTTCGTGTCAGACTTCAGCCCAGCCATCCAGAATCTAGCAGATGAGGAAATCCTCACCTTAGAGGGGAGCAAGGAGGTAGAGGTCTGGCAGATGCACATTGACGGAGCCTCCAACCAAAGGGGGGCAGGTGTGGGATTAATCCTGCGATCACCACAGGGTGACCTGATAGCACAAGCAGTAAGACGTGAATTCAAAGCAACCAACAATGAAACAGAGTACGAGGCCTTGATATTAGGAATGAAGCTAGCTCTGGAGTTAGGAGTTAGGCACCCGCGCATATCCAGTGACTTTCTAATAATAGTTAATCACGTGAATGATGAATTTATAGCCAGAGACTCAAAGATGATTGCGTACCTGAAAATAGCGAAGGAATTAAAACAAAAATTCGCAAATTGGAAGCTTAAGCAGATCCCCAGAGATTAGAATGTGGAAGCAGATGCCTTGGTAACTCTGGGGGCAACATTTAAACCTACAGAACTCTCCAGCATTCCAATAGCACACATGCTAGAGCCCTCTATCCAGAAGGCGGATGAAGTAGATAAGGGAGAACTGGAGGATCCACAAAGCGAAGAAGGAGTCCAGGCAGCTGCACAGGTAGATGAGGACCCTCGGCCAACCGATCAGTCGCCTGACCAAACGGCTGAACAGGCAGGTGACTGGGATTGGCGTACACCTTACCTAGACTGGCTGCGTCATAGCATGCTACCAGATGACAAGAAGGAAGTAAGGGCTTTTAGAGTGAAGGCCTCTAGGTTCATACTTATTGACGATACACTATTCAGAAAATCACTGGCAGGACCCTACTTACGGTGCCTGGACAAGGAAGAAGCACAGACTGTGTTACATGCTCTCCATAGTGGCGAATGTGGAAACTATGCAGGGGGCCGAAGTCTGGCAAATAAAGCCCTCAGGCAGGGATACTACTGGCCTATGGTGAAGGCAGATGCATCAGAATACGCACGCAAATGTGATGCTTGCCAACGCTCAGCACCAATGATTCATCAGCCAGCAGAACCCTTGTACCCTATAATTTCTCCCTGGCCATTCATGGCATGAGGTATGGACATAGTAGGACCTCTGCCACGAGCCACAGGAAACAGAACCTGGATGCTGGCAATGACAGATTACTTCTCCAAATGGATAGAGGCAGAAGTATTCACAGAAATAAAGGACAAACAAGTCATTTCGTTTATAAAACGAAACATCATTTGCAGGTTTGGTATCCCATCAGAAATCATATGTGACAATGGCTCACAATTCAATTCCAACGACACTGAGGGATACTGTGCCAGGTGGAACATCACCCTAAAAAAGTCAGCACCCAGGACTCCAAAGTCCAACGGACAAGCTTAGTCCAACAACAAAATCATCATGGATAATCTAAGAAGGAGGTTACAAGAGTTAGGAGGAAAGTGGGCAGATGAATTGCCACTTTTATTATGGTCAGACAGAACGACACCAAAAGTAGCAACAGGTCAAACACCCTTCAGCCTGGTGTTTGGCGCGGAAGCAGTCATTCCATCAGAGGCTCTAGTTCCCACTCACAGGTATGAAAATATGACAGGGGAACTGAACAATGCAGAAATGGTCAGAAGCCTGGACACAATTGATGAGCTACAAGCAAGTGCAAAAATACGTCTGGCTGCCTACAAACAGTCAGTGGCCAGGAGTTATAACAAGAATGTGAAAGTCAGGCTCTTGGAGGTAGAAGACCTGGTTCTCCGAGAGGTGTTTCAAAACACTAAGAATCGAAAAGCAGGCAAATTCGCCTACAAATGGGAAGGACCATACCATGTAGAAGGAGTTGTTGGCCATGGTGCATACAGATTGATGACTATGGACGGTCAAATCATACAACGCCCATGGAACATACTTCACCTGAAGAGATATTACTTTTAATAATAAGAAGACTTTAGCCTTCAGAATGTTGTACTATGAAAAACTAAAACATTTTGAAATTAAAATAAAAATCTGGTAGTAGGCATACTGCCTATTTCACTCCTATTTCTGGTATCTCTAACTATTTTAAATTTTAAATTATTGCTAGATGGTGTGGTCTGGCAGCGTCCTGGGACCACAATTGCTCTAGTACCCCATGAGATGGCGACAGGTACTTCACACCATTTTAGTAGATTTTTCCATTTTCAGACTTCTCTAGGTACATCACTCTGAATCCTGGTGTCTATGATACTTTGAAAGGATATCTAGCAGGACTGTCAACTGCTAACGCGGAGTGACAAGGCACATGGCACTCCAACATGCCTAACCTATTTTCTCCACAAGGAGCACCCTCACCAGGCGGACTGTGGAACATACGAAAGGGAGCCTGGTTGACAGCTAAACACGCTTACCCAGCTACCCCTGATACCACCCCGTAGACATAGCTCGCACTAATCGCAATTAATCAGGGCCCCAGCATGCATACACGAACATGGAACGTAGGATATCTGCGCTACCAGAATCCTGCAGCGTCCCATTGGTCCTAGAATGACGATAAACTTGCCTAAATTGCGCCCTTGTTGGCTTTAAATGCGATGAACACACCTTGCGTCATGAACAAGGTTAAGTAATCCAAAACTGCGGCATACTCCTAAATCAGCCATCAGGCTGACACGACAGCTACCTTAGTCTTGATCAGCTACTTCAGGATGACAAGACTGGTCTAAATCAGCCTCTCAGGTTGACACGGCCACTCCTCCTTACATTGCGGCATATGCCTAAATCAGCCATCAGGCTGACACGGCAGCTAGCCGAGTCAGAAAGTCGATCTTTTCAGGACGACATGACTCGCCTAAATCAGCCAAACAGGCTGACACGGCAGTTTCCTAAACTAAGGAAATATAAGAAACAAGCACAAGATATAAATCAAACCTTGCCAAAACTACGGCAAGGATATTCCAAAATGTGACCAAAATACGGCCCCTGAGTTTAAACCGCCACCTTGGCGAAACAGCCAAAAAAAGTTTAAAACTTACAAGTCTGCCACCTATGGGCCAAACTGCCAAAACGTTCATTGATAAAAAAAACAACTTAATTATCGATCACATTAATGACCTCCACCTCTGGCACCTCCTCTGCATGCTGACATCCTGTTTCAGGTACCGCACTAGCTTGCACATCCTCAGCTACCATAGCTTCCCGAGCTCCCGTCAGCAAAGATCCCGGGACATTCCAAAGATCACCCCCAGCAGGCTTGCTCGGCCCGGTGCGGGAGAATTCACCTCCCCAACTTCAGGCATCAGCGCACTCAGATCAGGTTGGGTGGGATAGAGTATCTCCAGCTGTTTCTCCTCCTCCTCTATAGCCTGCTGGGTGGTAGCCTCCTCAAGAGCATCACGCATCCCGCTGATTTTTCCCCGCTAGGTAGCATAGGCAACATCATTGGTGGCCAGGGTGATCAGCTCACTAATCTTCTCGTCAGAGCGCTTGAGAGAGTCAGAGAAAGTGCTGCACACCTCTTGAGTACGGGCCAGCTGATCAGTCCCTTCCTTCAGCTTTTTCTTGGTGACAGCAAGATCAGCCTTCAACTCCACCACGCGTTCCTTCAGATCAGACCGCTGCTGCGCCAAGTCTATAATTGTCCCCTTCAGCTCCTGATTTTTGGCGTTGGTGGAACGACTGGTGGTCTGCACTATGTTGATCATCTTTCTATTATAGAGTGCAGACTAGAGGGTCTGGGGAAAGAAAGTCAGAAGTCAGCAAGGAAAGGCGAAAGGTAGAATCTGAATAAAAGCAAACAAACAGGTAGAAGATGAAGAGCATTCACCATGAAGGCATTGTGCACGTCATTCTCAACCATCTCCTCTGGGGAGAACTCTGAGAATGTCTCCTTTAGAGGAGGGAAGAGCAGCTGGTCGATCTCCGGCCAGTATGGTACCTTGTCCATATTTCCAAAACCTTATGGGAAATGAGTAGTAATACATCCGCTAGATGAAGCACGAGGACTGACAGGAGGAGTAGGCGGATTGCGAGACAATGGCTCAACCTCTAAGGGCTCAGGTACAGCAGAATTGGAATGGGTAGGAGGAGTCTAGAAGGAAGCAGTGGGAGCACTCCTCTTGGAGGCGGATGCCACGTCAGGCCTGGCAGAAGGTCTCTTCCTTTTTGCGCTTTGGAGGATGATTTATAAAGGATCAACTTTTGAGCCTGCAGGCAGATGTAGTCTCAGGCGTCAGGACAACTAAAGCATTAGTAAAAGTTGTGAACTGAAACTATTGTGGTCAGCTCACCAGAAGACATGCTGTGAGCTGATTGAAGAGGGTTGGAAGAGGAAGCACGTGAAAAACCAGGAAGCAGGTCTGGGAACTTTCTCTCAGATTCAGGGATACTGAACAATTTGCTGTAGGCAGGGATATTGGCACCAATGAGAGTCAGGTCATAGGGGCCTGCATGAAGACGATGAAGTATGCTAGTAAGCAGCGAGATAAATAAACCAGGTGACAGGGAGACTACTTACTCGAAGTTATGACCCATTTCTCGAAGATGTAATCAGCAGGCGGCTGGATGGAGTCCTTCCTCACGAAGAATAAGTCCTTAAACTATTTCTCATCACGGGATTTGGATATATGCCTGAAGGGAGCCTCTCCACGGCCTCGGAATGAGAATTGGCCCCTACCTAGGGACCTGATATTGTACATATGGGCTAGATCGCCCAGGGTGATAGAATTACCTGTGTTTTGACCAGCGGCCAGAGAGTAAAGAAGAACCCTCCAGACGGCAGCAGAAATTTGTGCCATGGTGAAATTATTGCTAAAGATAAAATCTTGAATGAGTTTGGGAAAAGGAAAACGGAGGCCGTATTTAAATGGGTACAGATAAAAGCAGAACCATCCTGGACGAAGGGCATCAGCTTTCTGTCCTGGTCCAGGGATGGCAATATCCACCCCTTCACCGAGACCAAGCATGCCCTTGATCGTAGGAATGTCAGCAGCAGTCAAAGTAGAGTCACAGTCGTGGGGATAAGTAAAGAGTCCCCAAGAAGGAAAGGTTGGGTCAGGATTACGGTCAGCGGGTGCGATGGTTGATGAAGATTGTCGGGTTTTACCCATGGTGAAGAAAGAGAAAATGGAAATTAAAGGAGAAAAGTGGAAGAATACCTGCTGGAAGTGACAACGAAGAGCGGAACAGTGAAGCTGGCGAGGTAAGAGAAGAGGAAGGTTGAGGGTTTAGAGAGAGGGAGAGTTTTTGAAATAATTTGAGATTAATGGAAGTGGAAGGTGGAGGTTGAGATTATAAACGAAGAGAGAGGGAGTAGGGTGCGAGTAAAGAGGAAATGGGCGGCTGAAATGATGGAGCTGCATGAAAAGAAGTGCAAATGACGGCTTAGGGGTTTTAACATTCGATTATGTAAATTCCTTGCTCGACACCTCGTAGCGTACTTCACAAGAAATTTGGGGCAAACTGTTTGGGCTAAAAATAGCGCAATAAAGGGAAGGCCCACCTGATAAAATAAAAGACTATGGGAGGAGTGATAAGGAGGAAGGAAGCCGGTAATTAGAGAAGGGGGGAACGGGCTGGCGTATGTGGAAAGAAGACCAGGGGCCCATCAGAGGAGACATCCAGATTAAGGAAAGAAGAGTCAGGGAGAAAGTTAGGGAGAAGTCAGGGAGATCAGGGAGAATTGGGGAAGACGGCCAGATATGGAAAGAGTTCTTATGAAAATTATATTCCCTTTCCATAATCAAGGTAGGACATATCTAGGGTTCTCACCCTATAAATAGCCAAGGAAGCAAATCAAGAAGGACATTCAACACATCCACATATTCACACATTGACGTCAAGACCGCAGCATATTCTCATACTCACATATACATCGGCCTAAGATCTTGCAGGCCTGATACCTCGTGCCAGCAAGATTAGCACTACGTTACTATTGTAATCATCCTCCGATTCAAATATAGTGCAATATTTGGAAAGGTACCGTCCCTCCCGCGGTTGTTCCCACATTGGGTTTTCCGCGTCACCAAATCTCGCCTGTTAATTTATATTTCGCACTTAATTTCTTTATTCACGCATCAACATACAAACGATTAATCAAATATCCAGAGAGTTAGACCGGATTGACCCGAATCAATCAACTCGATAAAAAATACCTAAACAAGTTCTATTTTGGTAAATTTCTACCAATTTAGAGTTAAAGTGGTCTTAGTGCCTAATCAATATTACGACTCGTTGATAATTGTGTTTTTTGTGTTATGATGAATTAAACGTAAACGTAAATAAAGGATACAAGCAATTTTGGTTACGCGGAAAACCTGATGTGGGAAACAACCGCGGGGGCAGACGGAATTCCACCAATAATTTCACTATAATTCGGTGGAAAGTACAACGTGAGACAATGTTGCTATATCTCGGAGGCTAGGGTTCTCGTGCGTACTTTGTAGATGATCTTTAGGTCTTGCATTTATGCCCCTTATATAGTGATGCTCTTCCTCCTAGAGTTCTTTGCTTTCTCGCCAAGTATTCCCTACTTGATACAAGATTGGACTTTCCTTATTCAAAATATGGTACTAGGTAGGATTTCCTTATTTTAACCATGAATATGCGAGTATCCAAATCCTGGTCCATATCTTCCATGTACGTTGCTCTGCCTCTGCCTCCTGATTACTCTGCCTCCTGGCCTGCTTACCTGGCTCAGCCCATATCTAGAATTTGGGCCTAACATTTTGCCCCCAATTTTCCGTGAAAACATCCTCTTGATAGTTGAGCGGGAAATTGCAATGTACCGTTGAGTGACTTCCCGCATACTCTTTTCCAACCCTTTGATTTCCACATTTTAAACCTATCAACCACTTTCCCTATTTAATCTCATCAGTCGCCTCCTCACTCTCTCTCTTTAATCATTTCAACTCCTCAAAACCCTCAAAACCTCGATTCTCCAAAAACGCCCCTCGTCTTCTCCTCGCCTGCCAACGCCGCCTTCTCTCTTCGTCTCTCAGGTACATTCACTTCTCTCTTTTCTTCAATTCACTATGGCAAAAACTCGTTTTGCCGCTTCCTCGTCCACCACCATTAACCTCGTCGAAGACGATGTCTTTCCTTCCCGGGATATCCTCAAAAAACCACACTTCTGTGACTCCACTCTGACTCAGGGCG
The DNA here is from genome assembly GCF_048544455.1 of Silene latifolia. NCBI lineage: Eukaryota > Viridiplantae > Streptophyta > Magnoliopsida > Caryophyllales > Caryophyllaceae > Silene > Silene latifolia. The sequence goes on along the minus strand of NC_133538.1, from coordinate 436,980,547 downwards.
ACATCCCACGAATCAAAGCTCTCTTAGGTCTGGGCGATGATGTGGAGATTCACATCCCTTGTCCTGGTCAGAAAGCTAACGCCTCCCGTGAGGGGTGGATCTGCTTGTATATGTACACCTTCACCCTTGGTCTTTAATTTCCCTTTCCTTCCTTGATCCAAGAGTTTATTCGTTTGAACTCTCTTCCCATGGCTCAAATTGCTCCTTACGCATGAAAATTCTTCTATCCACCATCGCTCTTAACAACATCCTAGATGATGACATCGGCATATCAGATCTAGCCCATAGATTTAAATGCCGGTCACTTGGAAATGGCCAATACACTTTCAGGGTCGTGGAGAAGACTGAAAATTTCCTTCAGCCCGCGGCCAATGGCAAAGACGAAGGCTAGTATGAGGGCTTCTTCTACATCAAGCTTGACTCTATTCCTCTGTGTGCAAACTACCTCTTCGAGCACTGGATCCTGGCTAGAAGTAAGTATGCTTGCATGTCTTTTTACCTTATCTCTTCTGCTAATCACCTTTTTTACCTCGTGATTTATCACAGAACTCAAGAACCCTGAAAAATCTGAGGACGAAGATACCTCTGTTGCCAAGTTTTTCTCCATCCCTGAAGAGCAAAGGACATTCTATGCGCTGTTCTTCTTGCTTGTTTCGCAGCTATCTACCCTGAATACTCATATCTGTCCTCTGGCATCTTTGCAGGAAGCACCCGCCCAACTGCCTCTGAGATCCTGATGTGGCAGGCCAGGAAGAGGATAACTGAGTCCACCCCCTCACCTGCTTCCTCGAAAAGGAGGTCTGCTGCTTGACCCACTCTTGAGCCTATTGAGGTCACTCCCATATCCCGTGCCCCAGGTTCTCCAACTCGTGCTGATGACCAACTGATCCGTCTTTCTTCTGGCTTTGGGGATGCAGAGCGTGTCAACTACTGGCCCTCATTAGAGCGGCTCTTGACACGAACCTGCACCCAGATGTTTGATGAGTCTTATGCCCAGGAGATGACTGACCTGGCTGCTAAACAATGCTTCCTTGTAAGTCTGCTTCCTGATGTTCATATCTCTTGCTTCTATTATTTCAACTCTTATTCTGACTAATAGCCTCCTTACGTGCCCAGGCTCTACTATCGTCCCTCTACCTCCGCAAGATACTGAAAAGAGTTAAGACTGAATGCCTAGCATCTGTGGGGAAGAACAAGGAGCTCACGGCCACCTGCACTAAACTGAGGGAGCAGCTCTGTGCAGCCAAGAGGGAGAAGGAGGTAGCCAAGCACCAGCTTGCTAGGACGCAGAAGGCTAACCGTGTTTTGACCACTGGGCTGACCAAGGCTAAGGCTCGTGCTGAAGAGATGGCTAAACTGGCCAGGAACGTGGGAGGCTATACCGCCTTCGAGGGGAGGATTGACTGCATCCGGGCTTACACTGAGGGGAGGCACACTTCCTGGAACCTGGAGGAGGAGCAGGCGGAATTTGCCCGTGCTTTCCCTAATGGCATGGATTTGAGTCCTTTGTTCCCTGCTGATGCTAAGGTGGCCAATCCTGAGCCTGAATTTCTTGCCATGGATATCTGTGGAACTATCTCTGTGGCAAATGTTGTGAGGAGATCCTGACAAAGATGGCTGGTAGCGATGCTGCTTTGACTCATGGAGCTTATCAAGTACCTGCGTCAAAGGAGCAGACAGAGCATGGGGAGCAGGGCAAAGGTCAGGGTGATGCTGTTGAGAGGATTGACCTCTCTTAAAATTTTTAATCACATTTTCTGGGGACTTGGGCCGGTCTGGTGCAAGTTTTGTAATTATACTTTTGAATCCCTTTTTTTTTGTTTTTTTTTTTTGCTTGCGCCTGCTGGTGTGCAGGCTTGAAAATATTGTGGCGCCTGCTATGGGTAGCAGGTGTCTTTATTTTGAATTGCCTTAGGCCTAGTTCATAGGTCCCTTTTGCTATGTCTCATGATGTGCTTTCTGCGCCTGGAGCTTAGTTCCCACTTTTGATTGTCCAGGAGGCTGACCTGGTTCCAGGAACACAACCTCTGCTCTTGGTGGCAGATGCTTGATAAAATATTTTACCCATGACGTAAAATATTTTATCAATAGGATATCTAGTTAAAGCGTACCTCTCAATGTCCTTTTCTGGTTAACAAGGAATGTTGCGTTCCTTGTGGTTCCAGCGTTTGTAGTTTCGTAGATGCACCTATGTATATGGCCCTGGGATTTTAGTACCCACATCGTAGCTACGGTTTTGTCTGTGATTAACGGTGAGGTACAGGTGGTCTTAGTATCGTCGTGCCGTGCTACCTCCTATATCGTACGCCCTCCATGTGGCTGACTTAGCAACGTCTCGTAGCCCACATGGCAGGGGCTAGACCCTTAACCTTTACCCTGCCTGACAAGTAACCAACATTAGTACTCAAAGTCTTTCTTCCTATAAGCGTAAAATTCCAAAGTAGTACAAATTACCTGGTGCTATCTCATGGTGTTCCAAGGCAACAGCTGGATCCAGGAAGCCACAACTTGGAGTACTTGGTTAAAAAATGACTCAATTTGCTATAAAAAACGAAAAAATTAAAAATTACTTAAAGTAAAAAACAAACCATAACCTAAAGCATATATTACCCCCATCCCCCTTTTTTTTGGATTTTTTTTGAATTTTTTTGAATTTTTTTTTTTTTTTTGCTTCATGGACTGTTGAAAGGTCCTCTGTACATTAATGTTTCAGCACTTTGTCAGACAAAGTACTGTTTCAGATAGCGAATGTTCTAGGGTTTGTGCAGGATCTGACCCTACATGGTCATCAACCGGTATGCCCCATTTTTAACAATGCTTGTGACCTCATACGGTCCTTCCCATTTGTAAGCAAACTTGCCGGCATTCTCAAATACCCTTATGAGTACCAGGTCCCCTACCGCAATGGTCCTCACATTGACATTTTTGTTATACGTTCTGGCTACAGATTGTTTGTATGATGCCATGCGTATGTAAGCACTTTCTCTTAGCTCGTCAAATGTGTCCAGTCTCCTGGTCGTTTCGATTTAATTCTGCTCTGCTGTTTGGCAGCCATATCTGTGTGTTGATAACATAACTTCTGACAGGATCACTGCTTCTGCCCCGAATACCAGGCTGAATGGCGTCTGCCCCGTTGCCACCTTTGGTGTCGTCCTTTCTGACCAGAGTAATATTGGCAACTCGTCTGCCCACTTACCCCCTAGCTCCTCCAGCCGCTTCCTGAGGTTCTCTACAATGATTTTATTGCTGGATTCTGCTTGGCCGTTTGTTTGTGGGTAATAAGGAACAGACTTCCTTAGTGTTATGTTCCAACGTGAACAAAACCCTTTAGTGTTATCAGGTATGAACTGGGATCCATTGTCGCATATGATTTCAGATGGGATCCCAAACCTGCTGATGATGTTTCGCTTTATAAAAGAGATCCCCTGAGCCTCTTTTACTTCTGTCATTGCTTCAGCTTCAATACACTTTGAAAAATAGTCAGTCATGACAAGCATATATACTCTGTTACCTGGACCCCTGGGTAGCTTCCCCACTATGTCCATCCCCCACATCATAAATGGCCACGGGGAGATGATCGGATACATTGGTTCTGCTGGCTGATGAATTGTTGGGGCTGTCTTCTAGCACGAGTCACATTGCTTGGCGTGGTTTACAGCGTATGCCCTTATAGTAGGCCAGAAATATCCCTGCCTTAAGATTTTATTAGATAGGCTTCGTCCACCAGCGTGATTCCCACATTCTCCGCTATGTACATCCTGCAGCACTGTGTTAACTTTCTCTTTATTTAGACATCTGAGATAGGGTCCTGCCAGAGATCTTCGAAAGAGCACGTTATCTATTAGCACGAATCTGGAGGCCTTTATCCTGAAAATTTGTGCTTCTTTCTTGTCTTCTGGGAGTTTCCCATCTTTCAACCACTCTATATAAGGTTTTCTCCAATCCGAACCCATCTGCTGGTTTTCATCTGACACTAGGATTCTCGCTCTATTTACATGTTGCTCATGCATTGCTTTCCTTTCCTGATTTTGTTCTAACTCCTTCTGTATAGCTGGAGTTAACACATGAGTAATTGGTATATTGGAGAGTTCCGTGGGCTGGAAGGTGGCTCCCAATGTAGCCAGAGCGTCTTCCTCCATGTTCTGATCCCTTGGCACCTGACTAATCTTAAAAAACCGGAACTTCAACTCTTGCTCCGTGGCTACCTTCAAGTAGGCTATCATCTTTGAATCACGCGCCATGTATTCATTGTTCACATGATTCACTACAAGCAATGAGTCACTGTACACTCTCAAGTTCCTCACCTTGAGCCCCTGGGCCATTTGCTTTCCCAAAATAAGTGCCTCATACTCAGCTTCATTATTAGTTTCTTTGAATTCGCACCTGACTGCTTGTACCATCATATCCCCTTTTGGGGACCGGAGGACCAGACCTACTCCCGCTCCCCGAGCGCTAGAGGCTCCATCTATGTACAGGGTCCAAGTCCCACTTTCCTGGTCCCCTAGTAATGTCAACATCCCTTTTTCTGCCTCCATATGTTAGCAGGACAGAAATATGAGACGAAATATGCCAATGTCTGGGACTTTATTGTCGTCCTAGGTTCGAATTATAAATCATAGCTACTTAGGTGTAATGAACACTTGGTCATTCTTCCAGATAGTTCAGGCTTCCTCATGATTGCAGTAGGAGCCATGGACCAGGGCAACACTGATCAGGCAACAGGCAACAATCCCAATCACACTACCCTTTTAACAACCCATGTTAGGCCTGCTTTGGGACGTCTCAAGTACCAGTACAAGCTCAACCACCAGCTGCCACCATGGCCAGCTGAAACCTTGATCAACTAATCTTAGAAAAGTCCTAAGGAGCCAGGCTTAATTCACGTTGCATCCAAGAGAAAATCAAACTGAAAGTCAAGTTGCTGAAAGGGACATAAAGCATAAAGCAGGTTGCCATTTCTGGCTAAACAAAGAAGAAGCTGTTGGTGGGATACTTTTGCTTGTCTCTTTATATTTCAGATATCAGCTAAGAGCCAAAGTCAAGGCCTCTACTGCCCCCATTGGTCCTTATACTCCCAGCCAAATAAACTCAGCAGCCAAGGAAGCAGCATGTCACTATCAGTGCAGACTTTTTGTTGTTTTATTGTAGTTTTCTTTAAATCATTTTGTCATCATTGTAAAATATTTCTAGCACTTTATTTATGTCCTAAGAACTAATCCTGGCCCTTGGATGAGATTTATAGGTTAAAATTTGTAACAGATTTCCAAGAGGAAAGCCTATATAAGGACCTCTCCTTAACTGCATTGAGGCAGCTTTTGATGAATATTAAATCTGAGTTTTCTATCAAACTTAAATCTCTATAACTTGTGCTTAGTCTATATTTAAGAGGCAGGCCTATTAACATCTTGTGCTTAGACTGTAGGTGTTGAACAAAGTCTGTTAGTGAGGTTCATTCAATCTTGTGCTCAGACCGTGGGTTGTTTGGTCTTCCTGTTAACTTGAGTTGGTTTTTATCTGTGCTTGGCTGTGATAATTTCCAGTTTAAGTTGTCCAAATTATTAGCTTACTTCCCTGTGAGTATTCTGTGGGATTTAAGTTGATAATTATATCCCTTGGTCCTGTTCAGTCTCAAACATCAATCCTGTGTCAAATTGTCTGAATCCTTCTGTCAGGCAGTATTATTTAATTTATCAAGAATACTTAGACTCCTTCAAAATTCTTGAAATTTTAGTCAGATTTAGTTTATTCATTTAACTAGCATGTCACCAAATTTCATGATTTTAGCAGCCCATTTGGTATTTTTAATCCAATTCTGAAAGTCCATTTCATCCTGAAAATACCAGAATAGTTGGTCTCACTTAAAGTTTAAATCTTTGTGTCAGGCCTGGGGTTTGACACTGTAAATTGGTAATCAGAGCAAGGTTTAACACAATTCCACCTTTGTGTTAGTCATGGGTTGAGAGAAACTGTGAGTTCATTATCCCTACCTACAACAAAAACACAAAAACAACCATGAGTGAAGAGAGACTTGCTGGTATTGAAGCCAGAATAGAAAATCTTGCAGAAAATGTAGATACATTACTCAATGTTGTCCATGTAGTGATGAAGAGGTTTCCAAACCATGATCCAAGAAGACAACCACCTGCCAGAGGAAGAGGTAGAGGCATATGCTTCTTCATGGGAGCAGGGAGAGGACAACCACCACATGGATAAGAATCAGAATCTGAGGAAAGCAGCAGAACACAAGAGGAGGTTCCTGAGCACACAGACAAGCATCTAAAGGGTAGAAATCCCTGAATTTTCTGGTAGTCTAAATCCTGATGATTCACTAGAATGGATTAGGGATATTGAGAAAATTTTTGAGTATAACGGTTACACTAATGTTAAGGCCTTTAAAGTTGCTGTCTTGAAACTAAAGGGATATGCTTCTCTTTGGTATAATAACCTGAAACACCAAAGGATTAGAGAAGGGAAAGAACCACTTAGGCCTTGGTCTAAGCTTAAGAAAAAGATGTTGAGTAAATTTGTCGCCAAGGATTATACTCAAGATCTCTTTATTAAACTGTCCAAACTTAGGCAAGATGAGAGACCAGTTGAGACCTACCTGAGGGAGTTTGAGCATTTAACCTTACAATGTGAGATTAATGAAAAACCTGAGCAAAGGATTGCTAGGTTTCTGGAGGGTCTTGATAATAATATTGCTACAAAGGTTAGGATGCAACCCATGTGGTCTTACGATGATATGGTTAACCTATCTTTGAGAGTTGAAAAATGGGAAAGGCTAAGCTTGCAGTGTCAAAAACCACCACTAGACCTGCATTCAGACCATTTACTGGTGTCAGGATTGTCCTTCTAAGAGAGCACTTACAGCAATGGAAGTAGAAGAGTGGGAAAGGGAAGGATTGGTTGAGTATGAGGAGGATGAGAACCTAGTGCTGGAGGAAATGGAAGCTGAGGTGGAATCTGAAAGAACATAGATCCATATTAGACTCTTTAATAAAATTAATTTATCTCATAAATTGTCATTTAGGTGATCTATGTAACATGCATGCTAATATGAAAGCATAAAAAGAAAGTATAAGGAAAAACAATTTCCTTACATTGAATTAGTGGTAAAAGGGGCACAAACTAGTTCACCATACTAGCTTGTTCTTGAGCTTATACCAAATGGAAGATCCTCCTTGCAAATCTTCAAAAAGAAAATCTCCTTCTTGTTGCACCCAAGAACTAACCCAAAAATATTAACAACTATTGAAATAGAACTTGTTAATATTGTACCCTTTATATTATTAGTAATATTACTAACTAGTCTTAGTAATTATATATTTTTACTAACAAGCTTAGTAAAGATGAGTAATATTTTTAGAGAGATGTTGAAGAATTGTTCACATGCATAGTATTGAGTGAAGAAGTTGTTAGGAAATGTGTCCTCAACAATAGTGCGATCACATGATTTAAATATCATTATTAAATCTCATTTTAAAGAATACAATTGGGAAGTATTTTTACTGTCAACTGGTCAACATATATCGGTAATGATTGGTCGACTAGAGTTTGACATTCTTGTCGTGCGACGGTGGTGATCGATTGACCCCTAGGTCATACCTATAGGGCAACACTCTTAATTGATCATTTAATTAATCGTATAGTGTTACGAGTTAATTAAATTACTTGAAAATTGACGGACGATTTTGAAAGTAAAATTTATGTATCAAATTGAAATGTGATTAAATGAGATACGGTCTAAGTAATTGAATTGTATCATTACTCGGATGAAATTATTGTTTAAAGAAACAATTGGATTTGAATGAATTATTATAAATATGATTTATGAATTGGTAAAATATTTTGGCACAAGTAATTATGAATTACTAAGTAGATTTTGTATATGACGTATTTTTATTAATACGTTGATTTTTAATATGTTAAAAATACATAACAAATTTATGTTACATATGACATGTGACATAAGACAAAATTGACAACAATAAAATGGATACCATATTATCCAATGTGCCGAAAATTGGAGGAGACTTAAGCTAAATATTGTGTTTGTATTATAAGTGGAAAACATAATAATTATATGCTTTAGTAGCCATGCAACCCTAGTTTGCATTGTGAAGGCAAACAAGGGCATGCATTGGGTCTTTTTCTTCCCCTCTTCTTTCCTCTTACACGGTTGACAAAAAGAAAAGGCAAAGGGTTTTGTCTTTTATTTTTTCATATACACTACATGCAATAGTGTAAAAATATTCATTCATTCCAACTTCTAAAAAGATTAAGTTTTAGAAAGAGAAAAATCCTCCATAATTCCTCTCATCTAACCGGTTTTAGAGAGACCAAATACCAAATTATTTTGGGTCATTTTTCACAAGATTAATATTATACTAGTTCATGTAATATTAATTAAATTAAGGGTAAGCTTTGGGTATTATTCCTAAGGAGATACCCTACACTTGGATCCTGTTTCTTCCATTAAAGGAAAGCTCAAGAACAAAAGAAAAGGAGATTTCTTTTGTGCCCATTTAAACCGAAATTACTATGTAAGTGTGATTTCTTCTTTATTTTGTTAATTTGTTTGCATGCATAAGACCTTATTAATTTTATGACAAATTAGTTAAACATATATGAGTATGTTAGTATGTATATAGATCTACATTTCTTTCAATCGGTATCATGAGCCACGGTTGTTTGCATGCAAATCGGTTAAAAGTTTTTCCGAGTTATAAGAATAACATATAAAACTTGTAAAATTTGTGTTATTATGAGATATCACGAAATTAATCCATGAATGTTAATATTTCTGGTCCTAAAATGTTTTAGGGTATTTTGGTTAATTTTACGGAATTTTATTGTTCATATATTACAATAATGGCATTTAAATATGATTTTATGAGTAAAATGTCATTTTTGGTCTAAAATCAGCTATACTTCGAATTTTCCATTTATTTTTGGATATGTTGTCACATATATTATTTTGAGATAACCTGTAAAGTTTCATAATTTTTGGACTTGTTATGCTCGAAAAATGAATTTTTCATTATTAAATTCGGATTTAGGTGAAAAATAGGTTAATATGAGTTAAATTTCGAATCTGGTCATAGAAAATTAATATGTTGTCACATGCAATTTTACAAGATGTGTGTAAAATAATTGGCTATAAATAAGTCCTTTTGCATGATTTATGGATTTTTGAAGAAAAATAGCATAAATAGTGACATTATTAGTGGAAAATTAATAAAACATAATCTATGACTTAGGAAAAACGTCTAATGTTGCAATTTATTATCTTTTTCAGATCTAAAATTGAAAAGTTTATGAATATAATTTTTTCATGTTTTTATGATTATTTTATTAAAAATCGATAAACCGCAACATTGTTTTTCCGGAAAAATTTCGAAATTTTTAACCTAAGTTTTTGAACATTATGAGTGTCATGGTATTTTTCCAGAATGTTCATAAGTTTAAATTTCAAATTTCAAATTTATTTGAAATTTTGTGATTTATTTGAAGTTTATAGCTTATTTTTGTAATTTTTGGTCCATTTATGAACAATTTTATAAAATATGGGTTAATTATGGTCAAATTATTAGTGAAGACTAAATTTTGAGTCCTAAGAGGTTAGGGTAATTAACTTATGCATAAATATGAATTTATGTATTTTTGTGATTGTAAAATGTTGAAATCGCGCAAATCCGTAAAAACCAAGTAATATACGATATTGGCTAATTAGAGGCGATTTAGCATAAAATTGAGCATGTTCATACATATTATAATGCTGCATTTTTCTTTATGATTGTCATAATTTTAATTTATGTAATTTTGAATTATATAATTTTACTTAGTATGGCCTTAGATTTTAATTGGTATTTCCCGAAATGTATGGGAATATCGATTCGGTTGTAATTTTATTGTGATCTCGTATCACCGTTTTGTAATTTAATAGATTTATTTTATTTTAGTTACAAATGTATAATAGGAAATTATGTAATTTATTATGTAATTTTATTTATCTCGGAGTTCCCAAAGACGGATTTCTTCAAGATGTTGATACATAAAGACGGTGTTACCTCGAGATGCGTGCCACAACCGAAGTTCAAGGGACCAATGGAGTTGGTTTCCGAATATGTAATAGTTAAATAGTTTTTCTATTTTAGGAAAGGCCATACTAGGATTTTTTTTTCTTTATGCTTGCATTTTATTTTATGTCACATGCATCACTAAATCGCCATAACTAAAACATGCATCCTTATTTTATCGAGTTTATCGACCGTGTCAATTAGAATTATCGTAGTTCACCGCTTAAGTTTACTTAAAACGTGATAGATAATAAATTGACATGACCTCTCGCTAAAAGAATTAATTGAGACATAGCCTTACCAAATAGTAGAAACCATGAAAACCTATTTCGCGAGGGAGTGCACTCGGCCCTACCGGGGTACAAACCTTGTTACGTAGGGGAAGTGGGTGATGAGTGTTAATCCACCGAGTTCATGTTAATGAGGGTTTCATCGGCCATACCGTGCCCAAGTTGATGTGGACTTGGATCATGGACACATTTATTCGAAATTTGGATTGAGCTCAACGGAAGTATTCGCGACCGTAGTTGCATGTGTTTCGGGCTATAGATAAATATTAGAGTAATTTTATCGACCAAGAGTTCTAAAAGTAGAATCGATTAAAACGTTAATCCACCGAGTTATATTGATAAGGGTTTCATCGGCCATACCGTGCCTACGTCGATATGAATTTGGGTCTTGGAATCATTTATTATAGTTGGGTAGAGGTCACTATATAAATGTTCATATCTTGCTAATATTTTACAAGTATGATTTAAAAAGACAAATGTTAATATTTCCTTTTCCTCCATATTTGTAGTTCTTTACAATGAATCCAACGAATGCTACCGCACCGATAACCATTGAGTCATATCACAATGTTTTTGACGACGTTTGCTCCAACAATAATTTCGATACAACTAGAGAACTTCATTTTGGGATAGGTTCGGATGGAAACCTTAACTTCATCAACTCTTCTAAACCACCCACTACTACTAGACCTCGTGTGAGTCCGTCTCAGGAAGACTACCTCATGCAATCTATAGGGTCTTTGTCTCTGGAAGATAAAGATGCCATAGCTAGTGGGAGCTCTAGCAATCAAGTTCTTGCTTCAAAGGGCAAGAGGTTCAAGAAGAAGGGAAAGAAAATCAAAAACTTCAAGCAAGTTAATGATGAGTGCCATTATTGCTATGGCATGGGACATTGGCTTAGGAATTGTCCCGTATATTTGCGAAATATAAGGAAGGAATCATCACTCCAAAAGGTACAATTCCTAAAGAAATTTATGTTATTGATATAAATTATACTTCCACTACGACATGGGTACTAGATACCGGTTGTGGTTCTCACCTTTGTAATCATTTACAGGGTTTAAGAGATTTGAAGAGGCTTAGCAAGGGAGATGTGGATCTACGCCTTGGAAATGGAGCTCGGGTAGCGGCCGAATCCAAGGGAACTTATGTTTTAGCTTTGCCTAATGGATTTGAGTTGTATTTGCATAATTGTTTTTATGTGCCTACACTCTCTAAAATCATTATTTCAATCGCCATGCTAGACATGGACGGTTTTTGTTTTGTCATTAAGAACAATCGTTGTACTATTTCTAGGAATGATTTGGTTATTGGCCAAGCTTCTTCCATTAATGGCATTTACATTTTAGAGACCTCAAATCCGACGAATGATATTTATAACATTCAATCAAAGAAACTCAAAACAAGTGACCCAAGTGAAGCGTTCATTTGGCATTGTCGATTAGGTCACATAAACGAGAATCGCATCAAAAGATTAATTTCAACTAATGTGATTACACCATTTGATTATCAATCATTTGGTACATGCGAATATTGCCTACTTGGCAAAATGACTCGTAATCCTTTTAGTGGTAAAGGGACACGAGCTAGTGAGCTATTGGGACTCATACACACCGATGTGTGTGGACCAATGAGTATCACCGCTCGTGGTAATTATGACTACTTTATAACCTTCACCGACGACTTAAGTAGACATGGGCATGTCTATTTAATGAAACATAAGAGTGAAGCGTTTGAGAAATTCAAGGAATTTCAAAACAAAGTAGAGAACCAATTGAACAAAAAGGTAAAAGCACTACGTTCCGATCGTGGTGGAGAATACCTTAGTCTTGAATTCGATTCACACTTGAAAGGTTGTGGTATTATATCACAAATTTCTCCACCCGGAACACCACAACTAAATGGTGTTGCCGAAAGGAGGAATCGAACCCTACTTGATATGGTTCGATCCATGATGAGTCAAACCGAGTTACCGAACTCGTTTTGGGGATTTGCGATTCAAACCGCAATTAGATCTTTGAACAATAGTCCCACTAAATCCACCGAAAAGACTCCATATGAGATGTGGACAGGAAAGGTTCCCAATATATCCTATATGAGGATTTGGGGATGTGATGCTTACGTCAAGACTAAACCCGACAATAAGCTTGCCCCAAGATCCAAAAAATGCATCTTTGTAGGTTACCCTCGCATTGTCGAGGATACTACTTCTACAAACCTCAAGAAAACAAAGTGTTTGTGTCTAGCGAGGCTGTCTTCTTAGAAAGTCAATTCATTTCTAAGAGACAGAGTGGGAGAAATTTTGAACTTGACGAAGTTCAAGAGCCACAAACCGAGGTAGAGACGCAAGAAGATGTTCCTTCGTCGTCTAACGCGGTTGTACCTCCTCCACTAAGAATGACGGGCCGAGTAATTCGCCATCCCGATCGATATGTGGGACTTATCGAGGAAGATGGAACACTCGATGTGTTGCTTATAGAAAGTGACGAGCCCGCCACCTACAAGACCGCAATCTCTAGTCCAAATTCCTCCTTATGGCTTGAAGCCATGAAGTCCGAAATGGATTCTATGCATGAGAACCAAGTTTGGGACTTGGTAGATTTGCCTAAAGGGGCAAGACCCCTTCAATGCAAATGGATATTCAAAATCAAGAATGGCATAGAAGGACATGATGATGTCTACAAAGCTAGGCTATTGGCAAAAGGATTTACCCAAGTCCAAGGTCTCCATTATGATGAGACTTTCGCCCCCGTAGCCATACTAAGATCCATACGGATTTTGTTAGCGATTGCCGCATTTCATGACTATGAAATATGGCAAATGGATGTCAAAACCGCTTTTCTAAATGGGCATTTAGAAGAGGAGGTGTACATGATACAACCCAAAGGTTTTGTTGATTCTAAAAATCCTAACAAAGTGTGCAAGCTTAAGAGATCTATTTATGGTCTTAAGCAAGCATCTAGAAGTTGGAATCATCGATTCAATCATGTTATAAAGGAAAATGGTTTCACTCGAAGTGTTGAGGAACCATGTTTATACATGAAATTCAGTGGGAGCAATGTTGTGTTCCTAATCTTGTATGTCGATGACATACTACTCATTGGAAATGATATTCCAATGTTGTCTTCTGTTAAGAAGTGGTTAGGTAACCACTTCCAAATGAAGGATTCAGGAGAGGCACAACGCATATTAGGTATCCGGATCCATAGAGATAGATCCAAGAGGATATTGGCACTAAGTCAAGAGTCTTATGTTGATAAGATTCTTCGACGGTTCAGCATGCACAAATCCAAAAGGGGTTTGGTACCTATGGTAACCGGGACGATATTGAGCAAGACTCAATCTCCCACCGAACCCCATGATGTTGAACGCATGAAGTTGATCCCTTATGCTTCCGCTGTTGGATCAATCATGTATGCCTTGATATGCACACGTCCTGATGTCTCGTATGCCTTGAGCATGACGAGTAGATATCAAGGAAATTCAGGTGAGAGTCACTGGATTGCTGTCAAGAACATCCTTAAGTACTTGAGAAGAACTAAGGATTCTATCCTGGTGTTTGGAGGAGACACTGAGTTGCGTGTTAATGGATACACGGACTCAAGTTTTCAAACAGATAGAGATGATATGAAATCACAAGCTGGTTTTGTTTTTATGCTCAATGGTGGTGCCGTAAGCTGGAGAAGCTTCAAGGAAGCTGTAACCGCGGATTCTACAATGGAGGCTGAGTACATCGCAACATCAGAAGCTGCTAAGGAAGCTGTTTGGATCAGGCAATTCACGGAAGGTCTAAAAGTAGTACCTACCGCCAATGATCCCATCACTCTCTTTTATGATAATAGTGGGACGATCTTCCAAGCTAAGGAGCCGAAGTCTAGTAATAGATCTAGACATGTACTTAGAAAATATCATGTAATAAGAGATTTCGTTGAAATAAAGGAAATTGCGATTTGTAAAGTTGGGACGGATGACAACATAGCCGATCCGCTCACCAAGCCTTTATCGCAGGCTAAGCATGATGGACATGTTACGTCCATGGGACTTAAACGTGTACCAAGTTTTTGTTAGATTTTGAAATGAAATAAAAGTGTTGTTTTTGTTCATGTTCATAATCACATTTGTCTTTTATCTTTAATTTATACATTGTTACATCCAAACGGGTTGTAGAGACAATTGAACCCCGTTAAAGTGAACACGGATTAACATAGTATTTGCCCATAGTCACTTGTATGAGGTGACGTCTCGAAGTGACTAGAGTGTGATGCGATTGATGGCAAGTTCAAGTGCCATAGAGTCATGTGAGATGACACTAGTCGATCACATAGGCAGACTGTTAGGAACATTTTGTCGGGCCTAATGACCGCTTATAGAGTTCTGGCAAATTTATATAGCCTGGTCGTGGCGAGAGCTACTATAGTATTCAAATGAGTCGATTCTTTTGACTAAAGACTATTCACCTAAGATGGCACAGTTTCAGATTAACTTTGATTTGTGTTACTACGACCTTCGTAAATGGGGTCAAATGGGCATATTTTGGGTTATGATGGCTGTGGCTAGTCGAAGGGAATGAGTGCAATAGGAATTGTCCACCCCTAGTCAGGGTTATAACAATATCTCAGGGCCACTCGAGGAGTAATGAACTGGAAATGCGTGGCCGGAAAGTATCTATGATAGATAAGTCCGGTCAATCAGTTATTCTCCAGATCGAGGAAACCACTCTTGATATGATCACTTGAAAGTACGACCTGAAAGACACCTTGCATTGAGTGGGAGATAGTAATAGGACAAGAGAATTGGTGACGCACACTTGTCGAGGACAAGTGGAGATTGTTGGGAAATGTGTCCTCAACAATAGTGCGATCACATGATTTAAATATCATTATTAAATCTCATTTTAAAGAATACAATTGGGAAGTATTTTTTCTTGTCAATCGGTCAACATATATCGGTAATGATTGGTCGACTAGAGTTTGACATTACTGTCGTGCGACGGTGGTGATCAGTTGACCCCCTAGGTCATACCTATAGGGCAACACTCTTAATTGATCATTTAATTAATCGTATAGTGTTACGAGTTAATTAAATTACTTGAAAATTGACGGACGATTTTGAAAGTAAAATTTACGTATCAAATTGAAATGTGATTAAATGAGATACGGTCTAAGTAATTGAATTGTATCATTACTCGGATGAAATTATTGGTTAAAGAAACAATTGGATTTGAATGAATTATTATAAATATGATTTATAAATTGGTAAAATATTTTGGCACAAGTAATTATGAATTACTAAGTCGATTTTGTATATGACGTATTTTTATTAATACGTTGATTTTTAATATGTTAAAAATACATAACAAATTTATGTTACATATGACATGTGACATAAGACAAAATTGACAAAAATAAAATGGATACCATATTATCCAATGTGCCGAAAATTGGAGGAGACTTAAGCTAAATATTGTGTTTGTATTATAAGTGGAAAACATAATAATTATATGCTTTAGTAGCCATGCAACCCTAGTTTGCATTGTGAAGGCAAACAAGGGCATGCATTGGGTCTTTTTCTTCCCTTCTTCTTTCCTCTTACACGGTTGACAAAAAGAAAAGGCAAAGGGTTTTGTCTTTTATTTTTTCATATACACTACATGCAATAGTGTAAAAATATTCATTCATTCCAACTTCTAAAAAGATTAAGTTTTAGAAAGAGAAAAATCCTCCATAATTCCTCTCCTCTAACCGGTTTTAGAGAGACCAAATACCAAATTATTTTGGGTCATTTTTCACAAGATTAATATTATACTAGTTCATGTAATATTAATTAAATTAAGGGTAAGCTTTGGGTATTATTCCTAAGGAGAGATCCTACACTTGGATCTTGTTTCTTCCATTAAAGGAAAGCTCAAGAACAAAAGAAAAGGAGATTTCTTTTGTGCCCGTTTAAACCGAAATTACTATGTAAGGGTGATTTCTTCTTTATTTTGTTAATTTGTTTGCATGCATAAGACCTTATTAATTTTATGACAAATTAGTTAAACATATATGAGTATGCTAGTATGTATATAGATCTACATTTCTTTCAGAAGTGAGGTAGTGTAAATAAATGAACAATAGATGGAGTGAATAGGAAGGGAAGTGGCGGGTGGAGGTGGAGTGAGGGAGTGAACAAATTATGGTAGTATACAAAATAAGGTGAAATGATTATGTGAGTAATCATCCACTACTTTTATTTTACATGGTCCACTTGACCATTTACGGGTCCATGTTGGTTTCTTATATTTGTCGCACAAATCCGTCTAATTTTTATTTTATACATCGTATCATGTTTAAATACTTCCATAATTAATTCGTCCAATTCACTCCGTAAATATACGTGTACCACTACACATATTATTTACGTACTAATATTAATAACATTAATCAATTAATACAATTTTAGTAAATTAACAGTTAATTAACTAAAACACGTCTCCCAAAACTTATTATTCAATTATCGCATAATTAAATAATAACTGCCGCTCCTCGAGTTCGCAACTCGAAATCTCTCTAAAAATAATCGACTAATTTTTGAGTCTACAAATCAAGGGACTAAATAAATTGTATCTCATACAATTAATTAGTTGTCTATTAGGGTTCGTTCCTTTAGGTGTGAACGAAAGGGGTTAGTTGATCACCGCCGTCTCACGACAATAACGTCAAACTCTAGTCAGCCAATTGTTATCGATTTACGTTAATCAACTGACGAGGATCAAATAGTTAAATATCTGATGATATTCCATTAATGAGATTTATTATGTTAACGCACTATTGTGTAGGACACTAACTCCAACAATCTCCCACTTGTCCGACACAAGATGTGCGCTACCAATTCTCTTGTCCGTTTTAATCTCTCACTTAATGCAAGGTGTCTTTCAGGTCGCACTTGCACATGAACACATCGCGAGTGGTTTTCTCGATCGAGAGTGTGACTACCTGACCGGAAAAATCTCTCACAGATTACTTCCGAGCGTGGCCACGCATTTGTAGTCATTAACTCCTCGAGTGGCCTTGAGATATAGTTACCCAACGTGGGTGGACAATTCCTGTATGCCCTATCTATCCTATTGCACAATACAGCTCACCATGACCTAGTAAATGCCCTTTTGGCCTCCTTTTACGGCACGACCTAGGACAAAAACCAAAGTCACTCGGAAACTGCACCTGCTCAGATAATAGTCTCCAGTCAAAAGAATCGACTCATTAGAACATCTTAGAGATCCCCGCCACGACTAGGCTTCTATAATAGAACTTAGGGACTCTCTAAATGGTCACTGTCCGGCAAAGTGCACACACTCTGCCTATGTAATCGACCAGTCATCACATATGACCTTATGGTGTTGAACAACCATCAATCGACTTACAATCTAGTCACTCCGAGACGTCACCTCATTAAGTGACTAGGGACAAAATACAATGTTCATCTTATTCACTAGAATATTGTTCAACATTGTCTCCACAACTTATTCAGATAAACAAGGTATTCATGTTTTCAGTCAAACTGAATAATTGAGTTCTTAAAGAAACTCTAACAATGAATGCGATCATCACTTATGTAAATATCAATACTCTATCCAATATTTGCATAACGATCTTTAGCAATTAAGTTATACTCCTCAATTCACATTGAGATGACATAACCATCATGTCTACCTTATGCCAACGGCTTTGGTTAGAGGATTAGCAACAGTTGTATTACTCTAATTTCCATTGCTATTTTTCTTTGTTCTATGCAATCTTTTCATCACATAGAGCCTTTTTAAGTACATGTCTAAACAAGTTTTTAGACTCTGGTTCTAAAGCCAGTCAAATACTCCCACTGTTTTCACAGTCTCTCGGGAGATGGTATTCGGCTAACGGAGCTACTTTAGTTCCATTAAATTCCGGTTATCAACTATCTCTTTTACAACATCGAATGTTGTAATGTACTTAGCTTTTCGTTCATGATTTGTACGTATAACACTTATACATACACATTCTTCATATGACATCTTGTATGTATGACTCCTCATACATATCTTCGTTATATATGCATAACTTCTTATACATATATGTATAACTTCTTATACATATTATTATTTATGCACATAACACTCTTACATGCTAACCATTCCTTAACGAGGCTCATAACATCTTATAAGCATAGGAATGTTTCCGTGTAATCCTTTTACACAAAATTCATATATTCCTCCACTCAAGAGTAAATCCTCAGTGCTTCTCAAGTACTCAAGGATGCTCTTGATAATCATCTAGTGACACTCACTAGAAAATGATTGGTAATGACTTCTCATATTCTCAATATGATAAGTTCCGACGAGAGAAGCTTTTAGCATATTTAATAGATCCTGCAGCGGAAGCACAAGAGATCATATTAATTGTTCAACAACTTGAACGACTCAAGAATCTTATCACATAAGTCTCTTGACTAAAATGCTAATATCCATGGAGATCTATCTCATTAGATCCGGATGTTTAAGATGCGCCATGCTTCTCTCAAATATTCACCCGAGAATATTTCTAGTCACTAATATGTCAAACACATATTTAAACTAGGAAACATCACCTTAGCTACATTTCTAGTCACTAATATGTCAAACACATATTTAGACTAAGAAACTCACTTTAGCTCCCACTAAACTCCATGTATCATCATGGTACCTTGACACTCGACTAATACCATTTTGATAGACTACTTGATTGAACCCAAAGTTCCAACTCTTTGACGTATATAGATCACAAAAAGGGATCTTTTAAACATGCCAGGCTTCTTAGCAATGACAAAATCAACAAAACTTCTCCCAAGGAGAAAGTTTCGTTATCCTTTTGCCTAAACTCATCCTCATGAGAGGCTATATTGCTAAGACCATACCAATTGATAAAGGCATTTGGTTTGTCACAAACTCTCTATAACAAGGCCAAATTTTAAACATCTTATGTAACCTTTACGACAAGATCAAGGTAACCAACCAAAGTATTCACCTTAAATCAAGTCTTGAAAACATCTCGTGTTTCCTTCCTTATCGCATCATGTGCAAGGAGATCAATTCGAATTGCTTGGGGACACGCCATCACATAGAGTTCGTACTACATATGGAGTCATTTAGGCTATTATAGTCGGGTTTTAAACTTTTAGTGAGAAAATAGCTTACAAAATTGCGAAAAACCTCAAACTATATCTCATAAAGTTCGGTTTATATACTTGACTACACCATACTCTATGGTGTCCCAAGGAGAAGGTATTATGTGAACTGGTTCACAATCTTCTTAGTGATTATCAAGGTCATTACTTGATATTACCCATTTGATCTTCAAAGTCATTACTTTGAAACTCCCAATCAACATCTTGATCTTGACGTGCTTTTGGTTTACTACTTCATTTTGAAAATATAACACGTATCAAAAATCACTTTTATGTCTTATTAAATAGATACGAGGTTTTCATATCTACTTAACATTACGGTTAAAGTAACGAAGTATATATATAACCAACTATTATCCTTACACATCCGTATGTATATGGTCAATCACCTCACTATTGTGTTTCTTTTCTGCAAAAGAAAAACATAATACATGCACACATACCATAAGACTCACAATCAAATGGTTGTTTAATGTGCTTTTCGTTTACTCGTTTGAAACGAATTTACTTGAGGTTTGATCAATTGGGTTCACCAGATTAGAGACTTTAAAATCTACAAGATAGTATAACATTTAGTTTTCGTGAAGAATGTAAAATTCCTCTAACTTAAGTGGTCTAAACCAACCACCAAGTTATCATAGGAGTAGGTACAACATTTTGTTTTAAATCACATGAGTACTGATGCCTTCTATGTATAAACATAGATGATTACATTCTTTTAAAACCAAATTTAGGTGCATTTGTCCCTATCGAAATCATTGCTACTCTAGCACCATTTCGATACAAAAATGTCGTATGCTAGACGTCTTACGTTTTATCAATTCATGTAAACTTCTTTACAAAGAAATGACCCGTAGTTGGTATCTCATACCAAGATAGTGGAACTAGCCTATCCATTTAGTAGATGTCTCTTTCAACTTTGTTCTATCGCATACATCTAGGGTTGATTCCTCTTAACTCCCACTCACTTTCACATTCCTCTTTGCTTCAATCGAGCAAAAATGAATCTCATGAAGACCTCTCTTCATGTCATTTGTGATATTTTATACACTTAGTAAGAGTGAATTACTATAAATTGAGTGAAACATGTGGCAAAATCTCAATTTCTTGCGAAATTGGACTACCTAACCGTTCAATTGTTATCATATGCCTAAATTCTTTAGCGCATAAACAATCGATTTGGCTTTTATTGAATTGAGCCATTTGACGGTATTATATTGAAGTATTATTTGTGTTTTTGAAAACTCTTTTAGCAAACTTTTGAATTACTCTTGAGTAATTAAAAACTAATATGTCATCTTCATGACGGAGGTGTCACTTCCGAAATCAAGACTCTCTTGATAAAATGTGACTTCTTTTTAAACTCGTAATATGAGTTTGCAACATGAAAACCCCTTTTTAAATATGGATGTTAAGTTGTATAATAATCGCAATAATTGTTGTAAGTTTATGTAGGTGAATTAGTAAATCATGTTACCAATCATTGCTACCGAATTCCTTCAAAGAAACCGCTTTCTATGAAAGAACGAAACGAGTATAATAATAAATAGAGGATGAAGTGCACGATGTCATAAAGAATAAAAATAGGAAAAATTAACATTAAATGTTTTAAAATACTTGTGAAAACATGTTCAACAAGTTTTAGCATTTATATAATGACCTCCCACTAAATTATATAAATGATTCCAAGATCTGTCTTTAGACAAAAATAGGCATCGCTTTGGCGAAACATCCCATAATTGTGTAAATTCGGTAAGTCACGTTGACTAATTCTACCTCTAGAACTCTTGGTCGAGGAATTTCGTTAAATCCATCTACTAGCCCCGGAACATAAGACCGTCTTATATCCCGTTTATTCTAACCAATTTTAGCGTGTGATAACCGTTTACCACTCTACTTACCCAAGGTAAAAAGAGAACATCCCGCTTGGGCGAGCGTGGCTCTAATGAACAAGAGATTCATAGGTGTTACTAATTGGTAAGGCTAATCTCAATTTTAGTTATGTAAGAGATCTTGTCAATTTAGTCATAAATTCCTTATAAGTGAATTAATTCAGTGAATGTAAATGACGTGAATTGACAACCGCGAAAATAAAATGCATGTGAATGGCGATTTTGGCATGCGCGAAAATAAAACAAGCAAACATGTAAGCATATGAATAAATCCTAGTATGGTCTCCTAGTTAATAAAAACTAGTCTATTACATTTCGGAAACCAATTCCTTGGTCCCTTGCCTCTTCATTCCATAAGTGGCTCTTCCTTGTGGGATTTGGAACACCTTCAAAAAATAGACTCCGTCTCGATGTAATCCGTCTTTTGGAAACACCGGTAAAAATAACTATTACAATTGAATTACATAGCTATTCCTATTATACATTAATTAATAAAATAAATAAAACAATTAATTAATTACAAACCGACGATACGAGATCGTATTTAATTACAAACAAATCGATATTCCCATTCATTTCGGGTAATAACGATAAAAATTAACTAGGCCATACTAGGTACAACAAGATAAATACTTTAAATAAATGACAATCATTCATTAAACTTAAATAAATATGCTTAAACTGCTGTAAAATGATGCCAAAATCGCCCTATTTATCATTCGTTGGTATCCATCTCGGGTTTTGTGGATTTAATCGATTTTTAACATGTAAAAATCAATAATCAACTCTTAAATCTCATTTAAGTCCAAACTAATTGTCCAAACTATTTTGAACCTCAAAATTAGTCCTCACTAATTTTATGATAAATAATTAGTTTGATTGGTGATATTTTGCAAATTTAATCGGTAAAATCATAATATTTAAGTAAAAATCCAAAATAATTGAAAAATTACCCAAAAAATTGAAAAAACAATTCTTAGTATTCTGGAACACTCCCAAGAACACCAAAATGTCAGAAAAATTGCCCAAAAATTCCGGATAAATTTTGTGAAGAAAAAGATCGATATTTATCGGTTTTTCACCACTAAAACCGATAAACATCAAAACAAAGTGAAAACACACATGCAAAATCACTTTTAACATTTAAATAATATTCTTAAATGTACATAAATTTATCATGGGCAGAATCAAAAGTTTCGAAATTATGATTAATTAATTTGACTTTTATCGACTTTTATCTCATAAAATCAATAAACATGCAAAAATTTCGAACCAACCTTCAACTTTTTGCATACAATCAGTAGAAAATGTGCATGAAATACCATAAGAAATCCATGCACCGAATCAAATTTTAACTATTTTTAGTAAATTTTTAACTAAATACGGCATTTTGACTCGGTTTTCTACTAAAAATCATTAAAAATAGCATAATAACTTCAAAAATCACCAAAAAATACCACAAATCTTTTGAGATCAGTAGGTATGCATGTCCCAAAAATTTCGTGCTAAAACCTCTTTTAACTCAATTTTTGAGTTTTTATAAATTATCTCATAATTCATTAAAATGCTTAAAATCAACATGCAAATTACAAGCCTAAGCCCCGATACCACTTGAAAGAACATAGATCCATATTAGACTCTGTAATAAAATTAATTTATCTCATAAATTGTCATTTAGGTGATCTATGTAACATGCATGCTAATATGAAAGCATAAAAAGAAAGTATAAGGAAAAAACAATTTCCTTACATTGAATTAGTGGTAAAAGGGGCACAAACTAGTTCACCTTACTAGGTTGTTCTTGAGCTTATACCAAATGGAAGATCCTCCTTGCAAATTTTCAAAAAGAAGATCTCCTTCTTGTTGCACCCAAGAACTAACCCAAAAATATTAACAAGTATTGAAATAGAACTTGTTAATGTTGTACCCTTGATATTATTAGTAATATTATTAACTAGTCTTAGTAATTATATATTTTTACTAACAACGTAGTAAAGATGAGTAATATTTTTAAAGAGATGTTGAAGAATTGTTCACATGCAAAGTATTGAGTGAAGAAGTGAGGTAGTGTAAATAAATGAACAATAGATGGAGTGAATAGGAAGGGAAGTGGCGGGTGGAGGTGGAGTGAGGGAGTGGACAAATTTGTCTTATGTTTTTCATCGTACATCACATGCAAACTCTTACATAAGATAAATTATGGTAGTACACAAAATAAGGTGAAATGATTATGTGAGTAATCATCCACTACTCTTATTTTACACGGTCCACTTGACCATTTACGGGTCCATGTTGGTTCTTATATTTGTCGCACAAATCCGTCTAATTTTTATTTTAAACATCGTATCATGTTTAAATACTTCCATAATTAATTCGTCCAATTCACTCCGTAAATATACGTGTACCACTACACATATTATTTATGTACTAATATTAATCACATTAATCAATTAGTACAATTTTAGTAAATTAACAGTTAATTAACTAAAACCCGTCTCCCAAAACTTATTATTCAATTATCGCATAATTAAATAATAATCGCGCTCCTCGAGTTCGCAACTCGAAATCTCTCTAAAAATAATCGACTAACTTTTTTAGTCCGCAAATCAAGGGACTAAATAAATTGTATCTCATACAATTAATTAGTTGTCTATTGGGGTTCGTTCCTTTAGGTGTGACCGAAAGGGTCGATTGATCACCGCCGTCTCACGACAATAACGTCAAACTCTAGTCAGCCAACCGTTATCGATTTACGTTAATCAATTGACGAGGATCAAATAATTAAATATCTGATGATATTCCATTAATGAGATTTATTATGTTAACGCACTATTGTGGAGGACACTAACTCCAACAGAATCAGGCTAAGATCAGCTTGTAGCTCTCCCAGACACAGGTCACAACTTGGTTTTATGGAGAGTTATGCATTCACAACAGGCACCCTTAGAATCTGATCAGAGATCCCTGATCTTCAGGAGTAGATGCACAGTTCAGGGAAGGGTTTGTAACTTGATCATAGATGGAGGGAGTTGTACCAATGTGGCTTCCATCACAGTGGTCAACAAGTTGAATTTGGTGACTCAGGATCACCCAAATCCTTACAAACTCATATGGTTAAACAAAGAAGCAGAGGTTAAGATTGACAAACAATGTATACTTCCATTCTCTATTGGGAAAGTGTACACGGATGAGGCACTGTGTGATGTTGTATCCATGGATGCTTGCCACCTGCTGTTAGGGAGACCATAGGAGTTTGAGAGGAATACAACTCATCAGGGGAAGGAGAATGTTTACAGCTCAAACATAAAGGTAAGAAGGTCACCCTGACCCCCTTACCGCCTAATCAAAGAAACTATGGGAGCCCAAACATGCCAGAAGAGATCAGTGGTGTGCTGTTCTTATCTAAGGCTGCCATGATCCAGGAAATGAAACAAGAGCAACCTGTATTAATCCTACTGTCCAAGGAAGTGACTGAATAAGAGGGTTCAAAGTTGCCTGCAGAAATTGAACCATTGATCCATAAGTTCAAGGATGTGTTTCCAAAGAAACTACCTAGTGGACTATCACCCTTAAGGGGAATTGAGCACCATATTGATCTTATACCAGGTGATGTACTGCCTAACAGACCTGCTTACAAGAGTGATCCAGCAGCCACCAAAGAATTACAACACCAGATTGAGGAGCTTATGAGCAAGGGCTTTGTCAGGGAATCTCTAAGTCCTTGTGCAGTCCCTGCATTGCTTGTTCATAAAAAAGATGAAACATGGAGAATGTGTACTGACAGTAGAGCCAGTAACAATATTACTGTCCAATATAGATTTCCAATTCTAAGACTTGATAATATGAATGATGAGCTGAGAGGTGCCAAAGTTTTCTCTAAAATTGATCTCAGGCAAGGGTACCATTAGTGGAGAATCAAGGAGGGAGATGAATAGAAGACTGCCTTCAAAACAAAGCATGGGTTATATGAGTGGCTTGTGATGCCATTTGGCCTCTCAAATGTGCCCAGCACTTTCATGAGGTTGATGACTGAAGTGTAGAGGCCATGCTTAGGTCAGTTTGCTGTAGTGTACTTTGATAACATACTGGTGTACAGCAGCAGCAGGAAAGATCATATCAGGCATCTTGAAGAGGTTTTTAAGATTCTCAGGGAGCAGAAGTTGTTTGGCAAGCTATAAAAGCGCACCTTCATGGTTGATGAGGTGACCTTTCTATGTTATATTGTATCTGGAAGGGGAATATCAGTGGACCAGGAGAAAATCTCAGCAATTCAGTCCTGGCCAGTCCCTAAAACAATCACTGAAGTTAGGGGATTCTATGGACTGGCTTCGTTTTACAGAAGGTTCATTAAAAACTTCAGCTCAGTTGTAGCACCAATCACTGAGTGCATGAAGAAGGGAGAATTTCAATGGACTGACAATGCTCTGCAGTCCTTTGAAAGAATTAAAAAGTTAATGTGTTAAACCCCTATCCTAAAGCTGCCAGATTTTGATCAGCTGTTTGAAATGGAGTGTGATGCCAGTGAAGTTAGCATTGGAGCAGTTTTAATTCAGGCTCAGAAGCCAGTAGCCTATTTCAGTGAGAAGCTAAATGGACCTAAATTGAAATACTCTACATATGATAAAGAGTTTTATGCTATCACCAGAGCCCTGATGCACTGGAATCATTATCTGAAGCCTAAACCATTTCTGTTGCAATCAGACCATGAGGCACTAAAATATATCAACGGTCAACACAAATTGAGTCACAGGCGTACTAAGTGAGTGAATTTCTTGCAATCATTCACTTTTTACAACAAATACAAGGAGGGAAAACAAAATGTAGTGGCATATGCATTGTCAAGGAGGCACTCCTTACTGTCAATCATGGGAAACAAAGTCCCTGGGTTTGAGTTTATGAAAGAGATGTACAAGGAAGATCCTGATTTCTCGGAAGAATGGATGACTTAAGCTGGGGGACAGAAGGTCCCAGAAAGCAAGTATCTCTTGCAGGAAGGATTCTTGTTCCAGGGCAACAAGATGTATGTGCCTAGAGGTTCTTACAGGGATCTAATGATAAGGGAGGTTCACTCAGGAGGCTTGGGAGGTCACTTTGGGGTCCAGAAAACATTAGACATTCTTCAGGATTAGTTTTATTGGCCCAGGATGATGGGAGATGTCCAGGTCATTCTCAGAAGGTGTTTAGTCTGTCAACAAGCCAAGAGTTCTTTCTAAGCTGGTCCATATACTCCTCTACCAGTGCCTGATAAACCATGAGAAGTTGTAAGCATGGATTTTATTGTTGCCTTACCCAGGACTCATAGGGGCAAGGATTCTGTGATGGTAGTTGTTGATAGGTTCAGCAATATGGCTAATTTTGTGGCATGTAAGAAGACCGAGGATGCTGCCCGTGTTGTTGAGCTCTACTTACAGGAAATTGTGAGGCTGCATGGGGGTACCAAAGACCATAGTGTCTGACAGGGACACCAAATTTATGAGTTATTTTTAGAAAACCCTATGGAGGCTTATGAAAACAAAGTTGTTGTTTAGTACATCTCACCATCCTCAAACTAATGGCCAAACTGAAGTCACAAACAAACATTGGGGTGAATACTGAGATACATAGTCAGCAAGTCCTTGAGGGATTGCGATTTGAAATTGCCACAAGCTGAGTTTGTATTCAATAGGGCACCATCTACTGCAACTTGTCATAGTCTATTTGAGATAGTCTATGAGGTTAATCCACTAATGCCCTTAGATTTATCCAGTGTTCCAAGAGAGGAGATGAACTTTGATGCTAAGGCCAGAGCTGAACCGATGCTAAAACTACATGAATCAGTCAAGAAGCAGATTGAAAAGGCCAATGAAAGATACATGAAGCAGTTTAAGGTCTCTCAAAGGAAGAAGGATTTCATGCCAGGTGATTTGGTCTGGATTCACCTAAGGAAAGAAAGGTTCCTAGCTAGGAGAAAGAACAAATTAATGCCAAGAGCTGATGGCCCATTAAAAATTGTTAAAAAGATTGGATCAAATGCCTACAAAGTGGATTTACCAGGTGATCAAATGCCTGAATTTGGTGACTCAGGATCACCTAAATCCTTACTATGATTCAGATGATGAGGAGGCTACAGGCTTGAGGATAAGCCCTGTTCAACCAGAGGAGGGTTGCAGTAGGAGCCAGGGACCAGGGCAACACTGATCAGGCAGCAGGCAACAATCCCAATCACACTGTAATACTACGATTTTCTATGCTTATGGGTACTCTATCGAGTACGTGTGACACTCGATCGAGTAGGGGGTACTCGATCGAGTAAGTCACTTACTCGATCGAGTAAGTGAGTCTTACGGGTTATTTTGCTGGGTTTTGATAGTAAAGCGAGAAGGATATAAAAGCATCTTTCGTCAGTTTCTTGTCATTTTACCCTATTCTAAGTTTCATAAGAAATAAAAACAAGTTACGTTACTCTCCTCTTTCGCATTGCTATCAAATCCTAAGGGCTAGATTCATCGGATCGTTGAGTTCTTTACACCGTTGAGACCGTCGCATTGTGGGTAAGCTTCTAGTATGATTTTTATATCATTTCATTGATTTTAGTTGAAACCCTAATTAGGTAAATTGGGGGTTTGGGGGAGTATTGTTGATGTTAGATTGTGATTGTATGAATGTGTGTTTAGAGGAGGTGATTTCGTTGAAGAACGATTATGATTAGCTGATTGTGACGATCTTGGTGATTGCTTTTCCAGGTAGGGTTTCCCTACTCAGTATTGATTACATGGTGTTGGTAGTGATTAATTGTTGTTGGTGTATATCATTTTGGTAATGGATTTGGAATTGGTGATTGTGGGTAGTATAATGTGATTGTTATATAATTGTCTGTGATTTGCGAGGTGCGTCCTCGGCTGAGTGAAGTCCCTTGCGGGAGTGGCTTCACGCCCTTGATTCACCTTCTGTGGAACCCTCCATAGAAGGGATGTGCACATTTAGGAACTTGGGTTTATCGCTCGGATGAGATGAGCGGGGCTTAGGTGGGAACCATTGCGGTCCCCCACTGGCGGTGTGGAATACTAGTTTTGATGAGTATTCTGGCAGGACTACATACTTTAGTGTGTAGTCAGGTGTGTGGTGAGGCGATAAAGTTTGGTTGATTGGATTGGATTGTCGTATTATTTTATTGCAGCTGGGTTGTTTTGTGTTTTCAGTACTAACCCCGTTTAATTGTTTTAAAAACTGTGGTGATCCATTCGGGGGTGGTGATAAGTTATTGAGCAGGTTTGAGTTGGCTTACACGAGGGATAGCTGGGATGGAGGCATCACATGAGTCACTAGAGTTTTCCGCTTTGTCTTGAACTAGTTTATTTCATTTGGTTTAGTATTTTTGAGAACAGTTGTATTTCACTTTATCAGTTTTGGGATTTGAACTTGTATCGCTTTAAACTTAATTATTAAAGTATGTTTCTTTATGGTCTGTTTAATATTCATTGCCTTGGGTGACCGAGATGGTATCATTTCCATGTCTTAAGTGGTCCTGGTAAGGCACTTGGGGTATGGGGGTGTTATAAAGTGGTATCAGAGCGACGATTTTGGAACCTGTAATTAATGAACCCAATGAATGTAGGGAGTCAAAGTAAAATGAACCCGGGTAGGAGTTGTTATGAGCTAATGCAAAGGCTTGGGAGACGTCCTAAAGTCGCGAACTCGCTCTATAACTTTAAACCGGTCACTATGGGGTGTCATGGGATCGCTATGTGCTTGGTAATGTTATATTGCATACATGTTGAATAATGTGTTGTATGAATATATTGGATGGATGGGTGTTATGTGGTTGAATGGAGGTGTGGTGGAAAAGATGAAGGTAATTGTTTATGATAACATGAATTGTGGTTTGGATCGCTATGTGTTTACTAATGTTTATATGTATATGATGGATGATATGTTATTTGGAATTTTTGGAAAAGTATATGAGAAGGATGAATGATGTGGTGAAAAAGGGAAGTAGTTCATATATGATAATATGTGATGAATAATGATGTTGCAGGATGGATCATTTAAAATGTGGCTATACTAGCAACATGTGATTAGGGGATGTGATATGATTTTACATGATTTTGTTTGCGTAAGTATAAACTAGTTTATTTCATATGCACTTGTTAGATGAAGAATGTGATTGTAATGGAAGAATTGGTTGGAAAAGATAGAGTGAGAATTGCATGAGAATATGAATTTTGTGATTAAGAATATGTTTAGATGACGAAGTGGATTTGCACTATTATTGTATTAGTAACATGGAAATAGGATTTGTAAGGTATGAGTATGTTTTGTTTTACGAAAAGTTATAAAGTTAAAGCATGCGGGTAGTACATGATTAATAAGTTGAATGTTGTATGAGCATGATAGATGTTATTGTTTGGTTTTTGGTAGATAGTAACATGTGGTTAGAGATAGTGGTTTTACAAGTATCGAGTCCCTTTTATTCACTTTGTGGTTCGATTATAGAGAGGTTGTCTTTAAACTGTTATAACTTGAGATGTATTCATGATTTTGATGTGATTCCAATTGGAGGTGATAGCTTGTCCTTTTACGATTCTAACGATAGGTCACACGCCCAAAATGACCAAGAAACGAGTGAGAGATGACCGTTTTACGAAAATTGGACAGTGCTGAGAAATGCGTAGGGTACTCGATCAAATGGCCCTTACGCGATCGAGTGCACCTCTTATTACTCGATCGAGTAACCCTTACTCGATCGAGTATCCCTGGTAATTTATTATATGTGCTTCTGACCTTTACCTACTCGATCGAGTAGGTTGTACTCGATCTAGTGACCCCTGTTTTGGGTCATATGCTTATCTTTTGACTTCGTCGCATATTATGTTTGATTCAAAGGTGTTCTTTTGCTTCCTTATGCATTGTTTTACGTACGTGTTGGTCCTGATGCATAAGTTAACCAATCTTATGATGTAAGGAGTGGCACCTCATGGTGGGTATGAGTTCGGTGGGGAGGACATGAGTTATATGTGGTTGTAATAGATAGTGGAAAAGGAAGAGGAAGGTTGGTAAGGCTTATTGAGGCATGGTGCAAGTTTTGTGAGACATGGTGAGTGATATAATTGCGAATTTGTTTATGTAATGTAAAGGTAAGTGTATATGAGCAAGGAGTGATGTAAGTTTATAGAACGTGAAAATGAAAAGATTGAAATGACGGATGCAAATAGTGGTCAATTGGGATGTGTGAGGATTTATGGAGGGGGTTGTTAGGATTGTGTTGGTTACGGTTATGATTGATGGAAGGTCGTTATAGAGGTTGGAAACAAATGGTGTATAGTGAGATCGAGTTATCCCGCGACGTGAAGGTAGTGGCCGAGTTTGGGAATTTGTATTATCAAGAGGTGAAACCAATGTGTGATTTCCTTGGGCAATTAACGGTATGAAATGAGTTTTGGTAAAAAAAAAAGAAAAAGAAAGAGAAAAAACATGAGATGGTGTGGACTGACCGTGTAGATTGATTGGTGATAAGTGTGAGCGATAGCATGATAAGAGAATATCCATGGTAATAAAGAGTGAGATGGTACTGATATGAAATAAAGGGATTTGAGTTTTGGAGCAATGAGACGGTAACCAGAGCACTAAAGAGTTAGGTAGAAGGAATAAGGAGTTGAATTATTAATTGGTATTATTGAGTGTAAAGAGGAAAGAAGGATGAAAGTAAACTGAGAGACCGTCGACCAGATTAAAAAATATGAAGGTAAGAAAACGTGGAAATGTGTGATAGTATCATACGAAGGCGTGAGTTAGTGGTTATATAGGAGTTTCGGGACAACATGTTAGCCATGAGCTTCGAGGAATTAAGGGGAGTAAAAGTTGGAAGAGTATTTGCACGATATGAGATTTTGGAGGTGAGTTAGGTGGCGATACAATTAAAGGCAAAATTGGGATGAATGTTCATGTAAATTTTGTGGATGGGTTTGATGTTCGTCATTTGGGTTGTTAACCGAGTTGGGAAAGAACCGTGATATTTATAGGTGAGTGTAAGAGATTTGTTATACGAACAGTGGTGGTGTTGTGGTGTTGTCACTAGTGGTTAAGGGTGGTGATTAGTAGGAAAGGTAGCCATTTTAAAGAGGTTAATTTTTGTAGAGGCCGGATTGGTATGTATGGTTGTGAGGGGGTATACGATGTGATTATAGGAGGCGGTTTCTAGTACTTGGGTACTAATGGTATGGTTACATTTGGCAAGAGGTGATAGTTATGCGAATGGGAGACTGTGTTACGAAGAGCATGCGAGTTAAGCTCAGGCGAGAGATAACCTTTATCAAGTGGTAACTTACGTGATCCGGATTGACTGGTTGTATGTGATTACGGGTCTATGATGTGTATAAATGTTTGTGTGAGGTTCTGACCTCACGAGAAGTGGTATGGTGTGATAGTTATACAGGTGTTATCTGAATGTTCTGTAATATATGTTGGGTACGGTAACCTAATGGAATGATATTCAAAAAGTAATAATTTGAGTGATCTGGCATGGCTAGTTATACTTGTATGTGTATTCATAACATATGTTTATTCCGTGAAAAGGTATAGATGATATTCATGAGGTTCTTATCTGTTTATTCCGTATGATTTATTGCATTGTGATCTAGTAGAGTGGTTTTAATAATGTTTCCTTGTCATGGAAGTTGTACTGAGTCAGTGTTTATGGGATTGTATGAGTTGCGATGACTATCGATGTGGCTGTTGTGCCTTGGGTGATGATCCAGGCACGATATTTCGTGTTGTAATGCGGGTATTTTCGCACTGCGGTGCGGCTGTTGGTGGCGGTGTTGCGATGCCGTCATCGGTTGTGGTGGAGTAGGTGGGATGAGTACCTTTTCGAATGAGTATACCAGTCATATAGATTGTTTTTTTTTGTTTACAGCTGTTTCTTGTGAGTTTCGTTTGGACATATAGACCGTTGTTTTTTTATTGATGTTTCTTGCTCGTTTCAGCTTGGAAGTGAGGGTAGAGTATGATATGGAAGAGAGTTGTGTATGTTTCCGTTGTTGTCATGGTATAATGATATCCTGTTGATGGGACACGGTTGTGAGAGGTTGTTACAGTACTTTTGACCTTGTTTTGGATGAGGCATTGGTTGACATAGTAATGGCAAGTGATTTGTGGAACATGTGTTGTACTGATATGGAAGCTGCAAGTAGTTCATAATCTTTTATAGAGACAGTGAACATAGGGTGTTGGGAATTAGTATCATGTTAAGTTAGGAATGAGTTTTGCGGTAATGAAAGAAAAGAACTTGAGGATCTAGTGTCAGGGTGGGTATTAAGTGTGGTTCGTGAGTTATGCTTTTGGAGATTGGTGCTTTGTATAGAGGATTATGTCGTTTTACAGTAATGTGGAAGAATTGGAGTATTGGTTATGCTAAGGTTTTTGTGGTAGAGGTTACGTGGTGTACCGAATGAATTAAGGTATGAGAATTGTTTAAGTTAGAGAGCCTTGGAAATAGGAATGATTATAGCTGTTGAGGTTATAGGCGGTTATCTTTGACATGTGGTGGTGATGAGGATAAGGAGAAGATACAGTTAAGGATCTAGTATTAGTGAGTTACGAGGACGTAACATTTATCTTAAGAGGAGTAGGATGCGGCAAAGAGAGTTTGATGGTTGTACATGTTGTAGTATAATTGGAAGTAGAGTGTTGGTGTAGCATAAAGAATGGATTTGTATTGTGGTTGATATCGTTAAAAGATCATGGCCGTGCTTGTAGTAGTTCGATGTTTAGGAATACTTCGATATTGTTGACAGTTGGATGATGATGTTTATGAGTTCGATAGTGTTGATAGTGATGCGTGTCTTTTATATAAGGTTTTCACCTCATTTTTACACGCATTTCTGTGCTTTTTATGTAGCATCTGACTACAAATACCCCCGAATATTCTACTTTGGTCCGTTTATTGTAATTTGCAGGAATTGACTGAAGAGAAGCTAAATCGAGCCTTAATTGTCCCAATTGCATGCATTCATGGAAAATAAGGAGCTGGAGCTTGGAAATCTAACACTTGGAAGACGCATGAGCCGAGTTTGGGAAGCAATTCAAGGTCTAACGTGCCTATGTAGCTCGATCGAGTGGTTAATCGCTTCGATCGAATGCTTTATACACTCAAGATTGATCGATCGAAATTTGTTTGAGGGGTCGATCGAGGAGTTTATGCTAGTGGTGCTCGATCGAGTGGGTCACATCTACTCGATCGAGTGGTTTGGTGATGATATTGCTCGATCGAGTAGATTATTCTTGCTCGATCGAGTGGTGTCGTGTGTTTTAGTTAATTTCCGCCTAATTATTTATGGGCTTTTGTAATCAGTCCATAGATTAGGTTTGAGAGTGAATTTTAGTATAAGACTGGAGAGGAGTAATTACGTTACTCATCTCTTCACTTGGTTGATTTCACTGCCACTTTTTGTCACCATCCTTTGGACTTTTACTCTCTACACTTTGCTACTCGGATTCGGTATTATCAATCTAGTTTATTTCTTAATCTTATTACTGTTTAAAATCCTTCTTCTCTTTGTTTTATAATCGTTCAATCGGATTCTTATTAATTTCATCATCATGTTTAGTCTTAATTATTTAGTTATTGTAATTGTTAGTCCGACAATCATGAGTAGGTAATTTCCCTATGCTAAGACTATAGGGGATCCATAATATGAAGGGAGAGTAGTCGATTTACTAGGTTAATGCTGGTGCCGTCTTTGTTGTTTAAATGCTACAATTAATTGTAATTGCCTAATTGAGTCGACGCAGTTAGACCCTTATTCTTAGTGGACCTTGACCTGGACCGAAAGGTTGGAAGAGGCAGACTAGTAGCGAACAATAGAGTATTGCAGCGAGGGCGAAAGTTAAACTGTTTACACTTTAGGGTGAATTAAGGACCGAAAGGTGACGTTTGCTACCCCTTAGACCGTATTGCATTGACCTGGGACCTAGATTACTCGACCAGATGATTATAGTGAACCGTTGTCTTAGCTATTCTCCTTTATCTGTTAAACTCCTTCCTTTTATTTCTCTTTTCCTTATCCTCTTAGTTTAGAAATCACATTTTATAAACCCCCAAATTGGTTACCTTGACGAACCTAGTTTTAGCCGACAATTTCCTACCTCTCTGTGGATTCGACCCGACTTCCCTAGCTATATTAGTTAGAGCCAGTTGGTATTTTTGACAGGTACGCGACAGACGTGTCAAATTTTGGCGCCGTTGCCGGGGAGGTGGCGCAATTTTGTTGCTTTAATTAAGTTTGTCTTTTGTCTCAAGGAATTTATTCCTTGAGGCTGATCTCATTTTCTGCAAGGTTTTGATCAGTTTTGCAGATTAGCTGTTGCTTTGAAAGTTGTTTGCCAATATGCCTACGATTACAGAGCATACAGAGCCATGTGGTAGATGTGGCGAGGAAGGGCACGATCTTTATGAATGCATGGCAAGTGTAGAGCGCGCCCTTGCATATAAGAAATACAAGCAGGGAGTTCCCTTCTCCCAGTTGTATGAAGAAATCAAGAATGATTCTACCCCTTCTACGCCAGTACCACAACCGGTCTCTCCCTTTGCAAGAGAAGAAATTGCCGAGTTGAAATCCATTATGATGAGTATGTCAAAGATGTCACAGCAATCTAAAACAGTTATATCGGAATTGAAAGAACAAGTCGCGCAGTTAACATTCGCGACAGACCAAGCCAAACTTCTTCCAATTTGCGATCCAGTCAGTGCAATGAACTTTCAAAATGACCTTACTCATGAAGAAGACGAGGTTTTGACAGCTGATGATGACTCAGATGATGATCTAGACGATTTTTTGCAGGAAATACTTGCTGCGTGTGCAGTAACCACTCGATCGAGCAACTCATCTACTCGATCGAGCGGTTATAATCATCTAGTCACTCGATCGAGTGACAGTGGCGGTCGATCGAGAAGCGCAGAATTCCAAGTTGGTCGATCGAGCAATAGTACTACTCGATCGAGCAACTCTGCTGGAGAAATCACTCGATCGAGTGAAGAACATGGTCGATCGAGCGATCAAAGTACTCGATCCAGTACTTTAAGTGGCGGAAATCCTAATTCAGTATCTAATACCGCCACCGTGTCATCTTCCCCTGCTGTGGAGACGTCACGCATTGGTAAGGGTAAAGAAAAGATTGCGGGACCGCTCATTGCTACCAGGGTACCCTTCCCAAGCCGTCTGAAGGACGCAAAGATCGAGCAACAGTACGGTAAGTTCGTGGACATCGTGAAGAACCTCCAGGTAACTGTCCCTTTTTCCGAACTTGTTACTCAGGTACCCACTTACGCTAAGTTTATGAAGGATATCGTGACGCGTAAGAGAAACTTGAGTGAATTTGAGACGATTTCATTTATGGAAGAGTCTAGTAACTTGCTGTTAAATAAGGCCCCTCCAAAAATGAAAGACCCGGGCAGTTTTTCTATCACTTGTGTCATAGGCAATATGGTTATTGATAAGGCCCTTTGCGATTTAGGTGCCAGTGTTAGTGTCATGCCCCTTCCTGTCTGCAAGAAACTGAAGATGAGTCACTTCAAAGTGACCAACATTACCCTACAGATGGCTGATAGATCTGTTAGGAGACCCTTAGGTGTCTTAGTGGATGTGCCTGTGAAAATAGGCAAGCTTTACATCCCAGTAGATTTCATTGTTTTGGATATAGCTGAGGACACCCGGACCCAAATTATCTTAGGAAGACCATTCCTTTGTACAGCTGGGGCCGTTATTGATGTCAGACAAGGGCGTCTGACTCTTGCAGTAGGGGATGACGCTATCACATTCAGTTTGCCTAGTACTTTAGCTCGCCCAATGATAGAGGACACTTGCTATTCGGTCGATATTATTGATGAGTCTATTTATGACTTCTGGTCGGGTTCTTTTATGAAGGACCCACTAGAAGCTCTCATGCTTTTTGATGAGTGTGCAGATAGCTCAGACAACGATGACGCTGCGTTGAATTCGCTTGTTGATTATTTAGATGAGCATGAAGGAGAGCAGGTGGAACAAATGATCAGCACTCTTTGCTCCATTGAGGTAAAGGTACCGGAACGTAAGCCTCTCCCTTCTCATCTTAAATACGCTTTCTTAGATGATACAGAGCAATATCCAGTCATTGTTAGTGCCAAGCTTAGTGATGAGCAGCTGACCTCTTTGTTAGTTGTGCTTAAGAAAAACAGGAAGGCAATGGGCTATTCACTGGACGATATCACGGGGATTAGTCCCGATATTTGTATGCACAGGATAGAGCTGGAGGAGGATCACAAACCTTGCGACAGGTCGGCCGCAGGCACTGAACCGGAAGATGCAGGATGTCGTGATGGCCGAGGTAATGAAGTCTGCTGGATGCGGGTATTATTTATTCGTCGGTAATTCTAAATGGGTGAGTCCAAGATGTGGTCCCGAAGAATGGAGGGACAAACGTAGTTAAGAATGAGAAGAATGAATTAATACCTACTCGCGTAAGTAATCTTGGTTGGCGGATGTGCATAGATTACATGACGGCTAAATGCCGCCACTAAGAAAGATCACTTTCCCCTTCCTTTTATTGATCAAATGGTAGAAAGGTTAGCTTCTCATAAATTTTTCTCCTATTTAGACGGGTATTCGTGGTTCTTTCAGATCCCTATCCACCTGCACGATCGAGGCCAAGACTACATTTACCGTCCTAAGGGCGTTTTTGCGTATCGCAGAATGCCTTTTGGTTTGTGCAATGCCCCTGCTACCTTCCAAAGGTGTATGATGGGGATATTTTTCAGAGTATATTGAGTCTATCATGGAAGTTTTTATGGATGACTTTAGTGTATATGGAAGTGATTTTTCTGACTGTCTGTCTAACCTTGAGAAAGTGTTGCAGCGCTATATTAAGGTTAATCTTGTGCTGAATTGGGAGAAGTGCCACTTTATGGTCAACGAGGGAGTTGTCTTAGGGCACTTGGTTTCTGATAGGGGAATAGAAGTTGATAAAGCAAAGGTGGAAGTGATTCAGCAATTACCACCTCCCGTTAATGTTAAGGGGGTGAGGAGCTTCCTTGGTCACGCCGGTTTTTACCGCCGGTTTATAAAGGATTTCTTCAAAATTGCTAAACCACTCACACAATTGCTGCTTAAGGATGCCCCTTTTGTGTTTACTGACGCTTGTCTTTCTGCTTTCAACAGGTTAAAGCAGGCCTTAGTCTCCGCGCCGATCATACAACCTCCCAATTGGGACTTGCCGTTTGAGATCATGTGCGATGCGAGTGACTATGCACTAGGAGCGGTGCTTGGCCAGAGAAAGGACAAAGCCTTGTACGCTATTTACTATGCGAGCCGAACTCTGGATGAGGCTCAAGTGAAGTACACTACCACTGAGAAGGAGCTGTTAGCTGCAGTTTATGCCTTAGAGAAGTTTCGTACTTATTTAGTTGGGTCAGAAGTCAGTGTTTTTACTGACCATGCAGCTTTGAGGCATCTCCTTGCTAAGAAGGAGGCTAAACCACGGCTACTGAGATGGATACTCCTTCATCAGGAGTTTGACTTGCGATTAAGGATAAGAAAGGAGCCGAGAACGTTGTAGGCGATCACTTGTCGCGGCGATGCGACAAGAAGGGGAAGATTCTCTACCCATTGATGATTCTTTTCCTGACGATACTTTATTTTCTTTGTTGTGTCGTCTATTGTTAACCAAGAACCTTGGTATGCAGATATAGCTAACCGTTGTCGGCGCCGCCCGACCTTTCTCATCGAAAAGAAGCGTTTTCTATATAACGCTAGCAAGATTTCCGGGATGACCCTTACTTGTTTAAGGAATGTGCGACGGTCTCTACAGACGGTGTATTCCGCAGTGGGAGACCAAAATAGTCCTGGAAGGCTGTCACTCCTCTTCATATGGTGGTCACCACGGTCCATCGCGCACCGTGGCTAAGGTACTTCGGTCTGGTTTTTTTTGGCCTTCTTTGTTTTTGCCGACGCCAAGTCTTTTGTTTCGACTTGTGATGCTTGCCAACGATCGAGAGAACATTTCGAAGAGACATGAGATGCCACAAAACGGCATCCTAGAGGTTGAGGTTTTCGATGTCTGGGGCATTGATTTCCAAGGACCGTTCCCGTCCAGTAAGGGTAACAGGTACATCTTAGTAGCTGTAGACTATGTGTCAAAATGGGTTGAGGCAATTGCTTCACCTCATTGTGATGGTAAGACCGGGATAAAGATGTTTAAAAAGATCATATTCCCCCGTTTTGGTGTCCCTAGGGTCGTCATTAGTGATGGGGGGATGCATTTTAAGGAAAAGAAACTCACTTCCATACTGTCTAGAGTTGGTGTCCAACACCGGCGTGGTTTGGGGTATCATCCCCAAACTAGTGGTCAGGTAGAGGTCTCTAATCGTGAGCTGAAAGAGATCTTGTCTAAGGTAGTTTCTAAATCACGGAAAGACTGGAGTCTTAAGCTAGATGACACATTATGGGCTTATAGAACTGCCTTTAAGACACCAATTGGTGCATCACCTTATAGGTTAGTTTATGGGAAATCGTGTCACTTACTCGTTGAGTGGAATGTAAGGCCTGGTGGGCAATTCGTGAGCTTAATTATGATCCTAAATTGTGTGGTCAGAATCGTCTTTTGCAGCTAGATGAATTAGAGGAGTTTAGGCTTAATGCCTATGACAGCTCGCGCATTTACAAGGAAAAGACGAAGAGATGGCATGACAAGAGGATCCTACCTCGGGAGTTTCATGTGGGGCAGAAGGTGTTGCTGTTTAATGCCCGGCTGAGACTATTTCCTGGCAAGCTGAAGTCCAGATGGAGCGGTCCATATACGGTGACAGCTGTTACCAAATTTGGATCCTTAGAGCTTGAAGATTCCGAGGGTCATAGATTCAAGGTGAATGGCCAATATGTGAAGCATTACCACGAGGCGAGTGAAGCGGACAACCACGTTGAAGTCTTGCGCTTCGACGAGCTCGACGCGCGATTAATCGATGCCGAAAGGTCGTGCGGGACCTCTTAAACCAGCGCTCTCGGAGGAGGCGGCCGGACTGTTTTATTTGTACTTTTGTTGAACTATTTGTTTTTCTTTAGCTTTACGTTGAACTTTAGACGCTGTTTTATGAACCTCCTTTGTACTTTCCTTGCGTTTAATGCGTCTTTTGCAGGTCAAAGCACTCGATCGAATGATTTGGTGTTCGATCGAGCACTTTCTGATGCAGCCGTTACTCGATCGAGTGAAAATGTCCTCGATCGACCAGATCCCAACCCGTGTTTACTCGATCGAGTGATTCTTCATTCGATCGAGCTATTCTAATGCACCGGTTCATTCGATCGAGCTGTTCGGTGTACTCGATCGAATGGTTATGACCTCCAATTCTTTGTTTTACGTCTATGGAGCCACTGTTTGACTTTCTTTGACCTCCCATGTTCATGGTCGGTTTGGGGAGGTCCCTCCTTACGACGTTTTGTAAGTTTTCCGACTCCACTTTTCCTTTCCCTTTCAAGTTTGCATTTCTTTCCCTATTTTTAGTACAATGAGGACATTGTACGGTTTGGTTTGGGGAGGTATGCATCCATATCCATGTCTGCATGTTTTCTTGCATTTCTGCTTCCATATTTATTATTTCCGCATGAATTGTTGTTTGTTTTAATCCAAAAAATCATAATATTAAAAAATTTTCAAAAAAATTTCATGTTTGATTTGAGTCGGAACGTTTGAACATTGACGCTACTTTGAATCCTTATTTGAGCCCTGCATATTCTTGACATCTAGTTGGCGTGATTATGTGCATAATCTACGAGTTTTTTGTTTCTCCCTTATCTGAACGAATAGACTTGATTCATTATGTCGGCAAGCTACATTACATTCTGAGGCTAGAGCTTTATAAACTGGTGACATTCATGACCGGTTTCATTTAGGATGTGAGTAGTACTCTCTCTAAGACATGTAACATCAATTTGCATAAGCATGAGTCTAGTCTTCTTAATACCTGTATGCATTCGGTCTGTGGATGGTGACACGTGTTAGGAGAGGCAGTCCCCTTTATTTCATTCTACGCATGAGCCTCACACAGCCAAATTGCCCTTTTTGTCCTATCAACTACTTTCTATAATACTTCCTACCCTAGCTGAGCTAGTAACGAGTAGTTCTTGGAATGTTTTTTGCAAATATGGTTATATTATCTGATTTCAGAAGAAGGTGGAAGAATTGAAGGGAAAGAAAGAAAGAAGGAAATTGTCGAATTGTTGAAAAAAAGAAAAAAAAAAAAGAAAAAAAAGGAGAACGAGAAATGCGAAAAAAAAGAAAGAAAAAAAAAAAGAAAAAAGCAGAAAGATTATTTTTGAAAAAGAATCAGAATTGCATAATGATTCACACTCCCATGCCTTATCTATATTTTATGAGGAGTTGACGGTATTTGGTGTTTGTGAGTTTAGTGCATAATTTTGCACCGTTTTATCTTGACGTCATAAGTAAAAAGTTGGGATGCAGTTACTATTTGGATCTGATGTTGCTAGCCTGGCTACTAACCCCACATATCCAAATTCATTTTAGCCCCTTCTTACCCACTACCTCACTTACTCAAATGTAAGTCCTCGGCACGTGTCTTGGTCATTAGTATGGTTGGAATGCTTATGTACGGTTGTAGATACTTTATTCATGTTGACTGCATGCATGTTCTTATAGGTTGAGTTAGGTGAGTGTCTTACTTCTTTCTATCTTTCACATATATACTCACCTTGTGCCTGTTTTTGAGTGACGAGGGACCCGTGAGAGTCCGATACCTTTTGAGTCTTGCAAGGTCGACGGTTCAGTAAGTTTGAAACATTAATTTAACTCGTTTGCACTTTTTACTGCTACTTTGTCATGTTATCGCATTAAATTGGTTCTAGTGGGTGCTTTGTAGCTGATGCGTTGGTCCCGTTCCATTGTTCATCCTTTAGTTGCATTCATATTTGCTTGGGGACAAGCAAAGGTTTGGTTTGGGGAGATTTGATGCGTGTCTTTTATATAAGGTTTTCACCTCATTTTTACACGCATTTCTGTGCTTTTTATGTAGCATCTGGCTACAAATACCCCCGAATATTCTACTTTGGTCCGTTTATTGTAATTTGCAGGAATTGACTGAAGAGAAGCTAAATCGAGCCTTAATTGTCCCAATTGCATGCATTCATGGAAAATAAGGAGCTGGAGCTTGGAAATCTAACACTTGGAAGACGCATGAGCCGAGTTTGGGAAGCAATTCAAGGTCTAACGTGCCTATGTAGCTCGATCGAGTGGTTAACTGCTCGATCGAATGCTTTATACACTCAAGATTGATCGATCGAGTTGTTTGAGGGGTCGATCGAGGAGTTTATGCTAGTGGTGCTCGATCGAGTGGGTCACATCTACTCGATCGAGTGGTTTGGTGATGATATTGCTCGATCGAGTAGATTATTCTTGCTCGATCGAGTGGTGTCGTGTGTTTTAGTTAATTTCCGCCTAATTATTTATGGGCTTTTGTAATCAGTCCATAGATTTGGTTTGAGAGTGAATTTTAGTATAAGACTGGAGAGGAGTAATTACGTTACTCATCTCTTCACTTGGTTGATTTCACTGCCACTTTTTGTCACCATCCTTTGGACTTTTACTCTCTACACTTTGCTACTCGGATTCGGTATTATCAATCTAGTTTATTTCTTAATCTTATTACTGTTTAAAATCCTTCTTCTCTTTGTTTTATAATCGTTCAATCGGATTCTTATTAATTTCATCATCATGTTTAGTCTTAATTATTTGGTTATTGTAATTGTTAGTCCGACAATCATGAGTAGGTAATTTCCCTATGCTAAGACTATAGGGGATCCATAATATGAAGGGAGAGTAGTCGATTTACTAGGTTAATGCTGGTGCCGTCTTTGTTGTTTAAATGCTACAATTAATTGTAATTGCCTAATTGAGTCGACGCAGTTAGACCCTTATTCTTAGTGGACCTTGACCTGGACCGAAAGGTTGGAAGAGGCAGACTAGTAGCGAACAATAGAGTATTGCAGCGAGGGCGAAAGTTAAACTGTTTACACTTTAGGGTGAATTAAGGACCGAAAGGTGACGTTCGCTACCCCTTAGACCGTATTGCATTGACCTGGAACCTAGATTACTCGACCAGATGTTTATGGTGAACCGCTGTCTTAGCTATTCTCCTTTATCTGTTAATCTCCTTCCTTTTATTTCTCTTTTCCTTATCCTCTTAGTTTAGAAATCACATTTTATAAACCCCCAAATTGGTTACCTTGACGAACCTAGTTTTAGCGGACAATTTCCTACCTCTCTATGGATTCGACCCGACTTCCCTAGCTATATTAGTTAGAGCCAGTTGGTATTTTTGACAGGTACGCGACAGACGTGTCAGATAGTTGGATGATGATGTTTATGAGTGTGAGTAAACTTCGAGGACGAAGTTCCTTTTAAGGGTGGTAGAATGTAACATTCCGTTTGAAGTGTATGAGTGTCTTGATATTGGAGATTCTAGTGGATAATATGTAGTGAGACGAAGCTAGCGACGTTGGTGGATGGTATTTCGAAATGCATGGAGTTAGTGTCGACAAACTATAATGTGGTGGAGACGATATCGTGAGTCATGTTGCGGAGGTAGGCATAGTTGGTGGAGTTGGTGTTAAGAGTTCATGTTTTATAGGTTGGGTGTTTCGTTTTGAGTTCTTAGTTGCGTTGTTGTGTCTTAGTCGAGTTTGTATGTTTGTTTTGAGTATGGGTTGAACTTCGGGGACGAAGTTCTTTTTAAGGAGGGAAGATTGTAATACTACGGTTTTCTATGTCTATGGGTACTCTATCGAGTGAGGATTACTCTGTCGACTAAGTATGTTTTTACGCAAAAGAGTTGTATGTCTATTGGGTACTCGATCGAGTACGTGTGACACTCGATCGAGTAGGGGGCACTCGATCGAGTAAGTCACTTACTCGATCGAGTAAGTGAGTCTTACGGGTTATTTTGCCGGGTTTTGATAGTAACACGAGAAGGATATAAACGCATCTTTTGTCAGTTTCTTGTCATTTTACCCTATTCTAAGTTTCATAAGAAATAAAAACAAGTTCTTTACACCGTTGAGACCGTCGCATTGTGGGTAAGCTTCTAGTATGATTTTTATATCGTTTCATTCACTTTAGTTGAAACCCTAAGTGGGTAAATTGGGGGGGTTTGGGGAGTATTGTTGATGTTAGATTATGATTGTATGATTGTGTGTTTATAGGAGGTCATTTCGTTGAAGAACGGTTATGATTAGCTGAT
The DNA here is from genome assembly GCF_048544455.1 of Silene latifolia. Classification (NCBI taxonomy): domain Eukaryota; kingdom Viridiplantae; phylum Streptophyta; class Magnoliopsida; order Caryophyllales; family Caryophyllaceae; genus Silene; species Silene latifolia. The sequence continues at coordinate 436,936,851 of NC_133538.1, read as the reverse complement.
TGTGACGATCTTGGTGATTGCTTCCCAGGTAGGGTTTCCCTACTCAGTGTTGATTACATGGTGTTGTTGGTGATTAATTGTTGTTGTTGTATATCGTATTGGTAATCGATTTGGAATTGGTGATTGTTGGTAGTATAATGTGATTGTTATATAATTGTCTGTGATTTGCGAGGTGCATCCTCGGCTGAGTGGAGTCACTTGCGGGAGTGGCTTCATGCCCTTGACTCGCCTTCTGTGGAACCCGCCATAGAAGGGATGTGCACATTTAGGAACTTGGGTTTATCGCTCGGATTAGATGAGCGGGGCTTAGGTGGGACTGGCTGGGATCCCCCACTGGCGGTGTGGAATACTTGTTGCGATGAGTATTCTGGCAGACTACTCACTTTAGTGTGTAGTCAGGTGTGTGGTGAGGTGATGGAGTTTGTTTGATTGGATTGGATTGTCGTATTGTTTTATTGCAGCTTTGTTGTTTTGTGTAATCAGTACTGACCCCGTTTAATTGTTTCAAAAATTGTGGTGATCCATTCGAGGGTGGTGAGCAGTTATTGAGCATGTTTGAGATGGCTGATGCGTATATTTTATATATGGTATTTACCTCATTTTTACACGCATGTCTGTGTTATTTATGTGGCATCTAGCTACAAATGTCCCCGAATAGTTTACTTTGGTTTGTCTTGTGTAAATTGCAGGTACATACCAGAAAGGATCAAAATCGAGCCCAAACTTGTCTTGTTCGCATGCATTTTGGAGAATAAGGAATCGAAGGCCGGGATCTTTCACTTAGAGATGCGTGAAGTAGCCTCGGAAGGTGCCAAGGAGTTCACATGTGCTAATATAGCTCGATCGACCAGTTTTGTTACACTATATGGTAGATCGAATGCTTTATCCATTAAGAATCACTTGATCGAGCTTTGCTGTTACTCGATCGAGATAGCTGTTACAAGGAATACTCGATCGAACTCCATCTTCATTCGATCGAGAGGATTTTCAAGGCTTGTCCTCGATCGTGTGGTTTCCTTTTACACGATCGAGAGACTCTGTGTTTTATGCGAGTTTTTGGCTATTTTCGAGTAGGCTTTTGTAATTAGGAATATAAGCTATGACGACAGTGTCATACGGATATATCTTCTTCTCGCTCCCTTACTTCGATACTTTCCTCTCCACTCTCTATTACTTCTTCTCTTAGAACCCTAACTCGGATTTTGGCTACTTGTAATTGGTACTTTTACTCCTTTATTAATCTTCATTCATTATTCCTCTCTATTGTTTTCTCCTCTTTAATATTTAATTGTTGTCATTAATCTCCCTTTATCCTTGCTATCATACTTAAATCTTTATTTCTTATGTATTGTTGTTTCTTGTTCAATGATTATGCATAGCTAAATCACCCTTGCTAACACATAGGGGAGCCATGATTTTAAGGGAATTGTGAAATGAGTAATTAGGTTTGATGCAAATTAGGTCTATGTTGTTAATCGCTACATATAAATGTTCTTGTCTGATTGAGTCGACCCAATTAGTTACTAAATTACGGTACACCTTGACCTAGATCGGAAGATTAGAAAAGGTAAGACATGTAGCGAACATTAGGGCACTTTAGTGAGGGCGGAAGCTAAACTATTAGTGTTTTAGGGCGAATTGAGACCGGAAGGTGATATTCATTACCCTGTGGATCGAACTTGCATTGACCTGAGACCTTAGATTACATATCTTGAGAATCGTGGTGAACCGACTGTCTTAGCTGTTTTCTCCCTGCTTGTTTACTTTCTACTCTCTTGCTTTCCTTCTCTCCTTTGACCTTATTAGATTAGAATAAACAATCAAAAACCCCCCAAGAACTGGTTACCTTGACGAACTTAGTTAAGCTGACATTTTCCCATCTCCCTGAGGGGATCGACCCTACTTGCCACTAACTTCTGTTAGTAGTAATAGGTATTTATTTTTGGTACCTGGCGACGGTATCAAATTTTGGCGCCGTTGCTGGGCAAGTGGCGTAATTTTATTGCGTATATTAAGTTTGTCTCTCGTCTCAAGGAATTTATTCCTTGAGATTGATCTCACATTTTTTTCCAAGTGCTTAATTAGTTTACCAGGAAATTTGTTATATGAGAGAACATTGTCATACCTGCCTTACTGTAGACTCTATTTTCTAAGATGCCGAACATCGCCAGTCATTCAGAACCTACGGTGGATTCCCTTCCTAAAGGTTTCTTATTACCCACTTAAGATTCGGGGACCTTTGGGATCCACCCATCTTATATACAGCTAGTTGAGAGAAATCTCTTCAGGGGGGTACCTGGCGAAGATCCTTCCAAGCACATAGAGCTCTTTACCGAATATTGGTCCACCATTCCTTTCGCTGCCGGGGTGACGCAGGATAGGGTTAAGGGAGTTCTTTCCCCTTTTTCTTTAACTGATGATGCCCGGGAGTGGTTCAGAGATTTGGACAGGGAAGTTGCCGGTGTAACTGACTGGAATTGCTTTGTACTCGCCTTTTACAGATGATATTTCCCACCACAACGCACTAATGCGTTGGTAAGCCAGATTACTGCATTTGAGTAATTACCTACTGAAGATTTGAATGGGGCTTGGACTAGGTTCAAGAGGCTCGTCCGATCTATACCTCATCATGGCTTTAAGCGTTGGTTCTTATGTACCCAATTCTACAATGGGTTATATGCTGTTCAGAGAGCTATTCTTGATAATGCGGCCAAGGGGAGGTTCCAGAAAAATGTAGAGGATGATCAAGTATGGCACCTTATTGAAAAAATGGCCATCCACATTGCCGAATATGGAAATCCTCGAGGAAGTAGGTACGTAAATGAGTTGGTGGTAGCTGAGGTTGAAAGTCCTAGTGGAAGGTTAGGCAGTCCGGAGATTTTACAAGCTACGGGTGTGCATGAACATGTTTGTGCCATAACTGAGCAGGAGGTAGTTTATGGTAGATGCTGTACGGAGGGGCATAACCCTATTACTTGTATGGCGGATGTAGAGAGCGTCCATGCCTACCAAAAATTCAAGCAAGGAGTTCCATTCTCTAAGCTATATGAAGATTTGGCAACAACAAGTATCTCTAGCCCTTCTAAACCAATGCCTCAACCGATTGATTCATCTTCTATAAATGGAGAGCTCGCAGAATTGAAGTCCCTAGTGCGGAATTTAACACTACAGTTCGGCCAGAAGTCCGATAAAAATGACAATGCTATAGCAGAATTGCGAGATCAAGTTGCGCGCCTTTCATCCGCGCAAAGTCAGGTGAACCATTCACCTCTATGCGATCCAGTCAAGGCCATAAATCTCCGAAGCGGTCTTACTTATGATGGACCGAAAGTGCCGGAAGACGGGGTTGTGACAGCTGATGATACCCCGAATAATGATTTGGAGGAGTTAAATGACGATATCCCTGCTGAATATCACCCTGCAGCTCGATTGAGTGGTCTTTTAACTCGATTGAGTGATTTAACCTCTCTCAGTACTCGATCGAACACAATACCTGCTCGATCGAGAAATGCCCCAATTGAAGAATTCGATCGAGGAGTTAATTCAACTCGATCGAGTAACTTGGCAGAAAATGCAGTTCGATCAAGTGATTCAGAACCTCGATCGAAATATGGTGAAATAGAAGAACTCGATCGAGAGATGCACATTACTCGATCGAGTAATCTGCCTGAAGAAACCATTCGATTGAGTGGAATCAATGCTCGATCGAACAACTGTGCCAGCGGAAGTTCAACTTCAATGTCTAATTCCGCTACCGTGTCATCTCCCCCTGCTGTGGAAGTGCCACGTTATGACAAAGGTAAAGAGAAGGCCGCAGCCCCGCTTATTGCTACCAAGGTTCCTTATCCGGGACGTCTGAATGATGCTAAGGTCGAGCGACAGTATGGTAAGTTTGTGGTCGTAGTCAAGAATCTCCAGGTAACCGTCCCTTTTACTGAACTTATTACCCAGATACCTACTTACGCAAAATTTATGAAAGACATTGTGACGCGTAAGAGAGAGCTTTGTGAATTCGAGACTGTTGCATTTATGGAAGAGTCTAGTAATTTACTTCTTTACAAAGCTCCACCAAAAATGAAAGACCCGGGTAGTTTCTCTATTACCTGTACCATAGGCAATGAAGTGATAGACAAGGCTCTTTGTGATTTAGGAGCCAGTGTCAGCGCCATGCCCTTTTCTATATGCAAGAAGCTTAATATGGGTCACCTTAAAATGACTAACATTACATTACAGATGGCTGATAGATCTGTAAGACGACCCTTGGGTATCTTAGAGGACGTGCCTGTCAAAGTAGGCAAGTTCTTTATACCAGTGGACTTTATTGTTTTAGACATAGCTGAGGATATCCGGACCCCAATTATACTAGGATGACCATTCTTATGTACAGCTGGGGCCATTATTTATGTCAAACAAGGGCGTTTGACTCTTGCAGTAGGGGATGATGCAATCACTTTTAGTCTGCCCAGTACACTTGCTCGGCCAATGATAGAGGATACTTGTTATTCAGTTGATATTGTTGACGAGTCTGTTTATGACTTCTGGTCGGGTTCTTTTATAAAGGATCCACTAGAAGCTTTGATGCTTTTAGATAAGTGTGCAGATAACCCATATAACAATGATGCTGTGTTGGATTTGCTTGAAGCTGTGATACCCCATGATAAATGTAACATCCTTATACCTGGGTGGTCCTGGTAAGGCACTTGGAGTATGGGGGTGTTACAAAATGGTATCAGAGCGACGATCCTGAAACCTGTAACCAATGAACCCAATGAATATAGGGAGTCAGTTAAAATGAACCCGGGGTAAAGGTTGTAGGAGCTAATGCAAAGGCTTGGGAGACGTCCTAAAGTCGCGAAATCGCCCTACAATTTTGAACCGGTCACATGAGGGGTGTATGTCAAGTCGTATGTGTTGTTTGTTAGCTTGTGTATGGATGTGATGAAGTATGTCGTAATTGTTGGATGTTTGGAGTAGGAGGTTGAGTTTATGAATGAAAGATTGGTGAAGTATATACAACTGTTGTTGGAATAGAAAAACATGTTGGATGATTACTATGTGGCGTTTGATAATATGACATAACTGTTTTGTTGATTATATGAAAAGCTTGGTAGAAATTGCATGCCTAGCTATATCACATGTTGCGTTTATAATGTTGCTTAGTATGTTGGGAGATCTGAGATAACATGCGGGTAGTTATGCGAGTCAGCATGACTCGATCGAGTAGGGGGGTACTCGATCGAGTAGGTGAGATACTCGGTCAAGTGGGTTTAACTCGATCGAGTGGGTATTTGACGATTTTGAATCCAGAATCGTGTTTTTGGGCACTCGATCGAGTACCTCGGGCACTCGATCGAGTAGGGGGTCACTCGATCGAGTAGCCGGGATACTCGGTCGAGTATGATAGTGGTCAGAAGGTCTGTTTGGGTTCTGGAGTCGAGGCACTCGATCGAGTATGTTAGGCACTCGATCGAGTAGCCTCTTACTCGATCGAGTAGGTTTGGGTACTCAATCGAGTGTGTTCTGGGCAGCCCGATTTCGTGTTTTGAGGTTTTAGTGCATGTGTTTATGTCTACCCTTTCTTATATAGTTTCAAGATGCCGCCCAAGAGAAACGCGTATTATGCGAGAGCTGAGACCATGAATATGGATGATATTTTTAAGATGTTGGAGCACCAAGATGCTCTTACCGAGGCCTTAAAGAAAGTGAATAAGGATAAGGAGGTTGATCACTCTTAGATCAGTCTCTATATAGCGAGGTTTAACCCAAAAGAGTACACGGGAACCGGGGAACCAAACCTTCTTGACAACTGGCATCGTGAGATGGAGAACATTCTGGACCTGGTTCATTGTCCTGATGAGATGAGAGTAGAACAAGCTGCGTTATACCTGAGGGACGCAGCTGGCAAGTGGTGGGATACGGTGAAGGTGAGTGCTAGGGAGATGTATGCGAACCAGGGCTTACCTGCTATAACTTGGGACGAGTTTCGGAGAGCCATGAGGAAGGAGTTTGTACCGGAACATGTGAGGAGTAAGTTGAGAGAGGAGTTTGATGGGTTTAAGATGACATCTGATATGTCAGTAGCTGAGTATTACAAGCATTTTAATGAGAAGTCTCGGTATGCTGAGGATATGGGTTTGAGTGAGGAGAACCTGGCGCTGAGGTTTGAGAAAGGGTTGACACCCAAGATTATGGATAAGTTACCCGTGGGAGTCCTTACCGATGTTAAGGAAGCTTATGAGAGGGCTGGGAGAGCTGAGAGACTGGTTGAGATGGCTCAGGAGAGAGTGAGTGAGAAAAGAAAGGCTGAGAGTGAGGGTGGAGGCCAATCTAGTCACAAGAAAGGCAACCACAATCAAGCTAAGGGGTTTTCTCCGGGTCGGGATTCGATCTTTGGGGCTTCCTTTGGGCGTGGCCGTGTGAGTGGTAGTGGTAGTTGGGGAATGACTGCTATGGCCGTGGCGGTGTAGGCCACAAGAGACATGAGTGCACGAGTGCACCGGAGCTTTTCGGGGTCGGCTCGGGGAGCTATTCTCGGGGACCCGCACGAGTTATGCGAGCAAATGACAGGTGGGTCATGGTCTAACCGGGGAAGTTAGAGATATCAGGGTGGAGGTAACCGCAATGGCGGTAATTCTTATCAGAAACCAGCTACGAACAACAACAACAATCAGGGGTCGGGTGCTAAGCCGACCACATCAGCCAGTACTGTCCAGGGAGGTGGACAGAAGACCAGTGGAAAGCTGTTCATGATGGACAAGAAAGCAGCTGAGGAGGATGCACATGTTATCACTGGTACTTTTCTTATTAACGGTATTCCTACCTTTGTTTTGTTTGATTCGGGGGCATCTCAGTGTTTGTATCTTCGAGTCATGTTAAACGGTTGGGTTTGAGGGTATATGAGTCTGTAAGTGAGAAAGTTTTTATACCTTCGGGTGAGTCTGTATCATGTGGGAGGTTGTTTAGAGATGTATCTATGATAGTTAGGCAAGTTGATCTGCCTGTAAACTTGCTAGAGTTTCCTTTTGACGGTTTTAAGATGATAGTCGGGATGGACTGGTTAGGAAAGTATAAAGCTAAGATAGACTGTCATCAAAAGAAAGTGTCTTTGAGAGGGCCTAAGGGTGTTAGTGTGTCTTATCGTGGGTTTCTAGTCAAACCCAAAGTTAAGTTGATTGCAGCTGTCACCTTGAAGTCTTATCTGAGGAAGAGGTGCCCTTTGATCTTGTGCCATGTGAGAGATGACCGGATAGAGAGTCCGACAGTTGATCAGATACCAGTGGTGGGAGAGTTTACAGACGCTTTTCCAGAGGAGATTCCGGGGTTACCACCGAAGAGGGAGATAGATTTCACCGTTGAGTTGAAACCAGGGACGGGGCCAATCTCTAAGGCACCGTACCAGATGGGTCCTAAAGAGATGGAGGAGCTCAGGAAACAGTTAGATGATCTGATAGAAAAGGGATACATTAGACCTAGTGTATCGCCATTGGGAGCACCAGTTCTTTTCGTGAAGAAGAAAGATGGGAGTTTGAGGTTGTGCATAGATTACAGAGAGCTGAACCGAGTGACAGTGAAGAATAAGTATCCTTTGCCAAGGATAGATGACCTGTTTGATCATTTGAGTGGTGCATCAATCTTTTCCAAGATTGATTTGAGGTTGGGATACCATCAGGTGAAGATTAGAGAGATGGACATACCAAAGACAGCTTTCACGTCGAGATATGGTCATTATGAGTATGTGGTGATGCCGTTTGGGTTATCTAATGCACCGGCTGTGTTTATGGATTTGATGAACAGAATCTTCAGACTGTTTTTGGACAAGTTCGTGGTAGTGTATATCGATGACATCTTAGTCTACTTTAAGACTAAGGAGGAGCATGAGGAGCATCTGAGGATTGTGTTGCAGACTCTGAGGGAGCATGAGTTATATGCTAAGCTGTCCAAGTGTGAGTTCTGGTTAGAGAAAGTTGCTTTTCTGGGGCATGTGATCTCTAAGGAGGGAGTAGTGTGGATCCGCGAAGATTGAGGCAAAGGATGACAAAGTGAGAAGCACCAAAGAATGTTGCTGAGATTAGAAGTTTCTTGGGTTTAGCTGGATATTATAGACGGTTCGTGAAAGATTTCTCCAAGATAGCTAGACCTAGGACATCTTTGATGAGGAAAGAGAACAGGTTTCGTTGGGATGAGAGTTATGAGAAGGCGTTCCAAACATTAAAGGAGCGTTTGACCACAGCTCCTATCTTGGCATTGCCTGAAGGGATCGAGAACTTTGAGGTTTATACAGATGCCTCAAAGAATGGGTTGGGATGTCTGTTGATACAGAACGGTAAGGTGATTGCCTATGCTTCTAGGCAATTGAAGCCGTATGAGGAGAACTATCCTACACATGATCTAGAGTTGGGTGCAGTGGTGTTTGCTCTTAAGATTTGGAGGCATTACCTTTATGGGGCGACCTTTAAGGTATTTTAGGATCACAAGAGTCTCAAGTACATCTTCACTCAAAAGGAGTTGAACATGAGACAGAGGAGGTGGACGGAGATGATTGGCGATTATGACATGGATATTATCTACCATGAAGGGAAAGCCAATGTGGTTGTAGATGCTTTGAGTAGGAAGAGTGTACATTCTTTGTGTATAGCTTTATCTTTGATGAGGTTGAGAGATGAGGTGGGGAAGTTTGGTATACATATGATGCAGAGAGGAGATGTTGTGGGAGATTTGACTGTACAGCCTGATCTTTATGAGGATATTCATGGTAAACAGGCTTTGGATCCTAAGATGGTTGAGTGGAGAGCTGGAGTAGAGAAAGGGACAGTGTCTCGATTCTCCATTCATACAGATGATAGTTTGAGGTTCGATGGTAGGTGGTGTGTCCCTAATGATGAGAAGCTGAAAAAAAAACAATCATGACAGAGGCACATTGTACACCGTATTCAGTACATCCAGGCGGTGACAAGCTATACAAGGATTTGAAGAACACGTTTTGGTGGCCTGGGATGAAGAAAGAAACAGCAGAGTTTATGGCCCATTGTTTGACATGCCAGAGAGTTAAAGGGGAACAGCGACGACCACAAGGTAAGATTCAGTCTTTAGAGGTACCTGAGTGGAAGTGGGAATCCATTTCTATGGATTTTATCGTGGGTTTGCCAAAGAGTCAATAGGGTAACAACATGATATGGGTAATAGTGGATCGACTGACCAAGTCAGCCCATTTTGTGCCAATGAAAGATACATGGACTAAAGCACAATTAGCTATGACCTACAGGAAGAATGTGCTTAAGTTACATGGAGTCCCTAAGGACATAGTGTCTGATAGAGATGCGAGATTTACCTCAAGGTTTTGGAAAGAGTTGCAGGAATATTTGGGAACAACTTTGAAGATGAGTACAGCTTTTCATCCAGCGACAGACGGTCAGGCTGAGAGAATAATCAAAACTCTTGAGGATATGTTACGAGCTTGTGTGATGGACTTTGGTGGTAGCTGGGAACTGAGGTTGGATTTAATAGAATTTTCTTACAACAACAGCTATCACACTAGTATTGGCATGGCACCGTTTGAGGCTTTATATGAGAGGAGATGCAGGAGTCCGATATGTTGGGATGACAGTGCTGAGGCAGTGGTTCTAGGACCAGAGATGGTACATGAGATGGTTGAACAGATTAAGATGATCAAGGAACGGATGCGAGCAGCTCAGAATAGGCAAAACAGTTATGCAGATCTACATCGCCGGGATATAGAGTTTCAGGTTGGGGATAAGGTTCTTCTGAAAGTGTCTCCTATGCGTGGGGTTATGAGATTTGGGAAGAAAAGCAAGCTGAGCCAGAAGTTCATCGGTCCTTATGAGATCTTAGAGAGAGTTGGGGAAGTTGCTTATCGCCTGGCTTTACCTGCTGCGTTAGAGAGAGTGCATAATGTGTTTCATGTATCGCAGCTGCGGAAGTATGTGAGTGACCCGTCAAAATTGTAGGGCGATTTCGCGACTTTAGGACGTCTCCCAAGCCTTTGCATTAGCTCTTACAACCTTTACCCCGGGTTCATTTTAATTGACTCCCTATATTCATTGGGTTCATTGGTTACAGGTTTCAGGATCGTCGCTTTGATACCATTTTGTAACACCCCCATACTCCAAGTGCCTTACCAGGACCACCCAGGTATAAGGATGTTACCATCTCGGTTACCCGAGGCAATGATAATCAAAAACAATAATGAAACAACGTTTAAATAGTAATACTTAATGAAATGTTACAATCTCAAAACCAAAACCAAAAGTACAAATACATATTCTCAAACTGACTGTTTACTGATCTAACTGAAATGTTTATAAAAACTATTAAGCTACAGTGGAAGACTTCTATCATCAGATCGTGGCACATCCCAGCTATCCCAGTACTCAACTTATACCTGCTCAATATCTGCTCACCATCCCCGAATGGATCACCGTAGGTTTTAAAACAATAATCGGGGTCAGTACTATTTACATAAATTATATAACCAATAGAACAGTAAAAAATACAGCTCATACAATCATACACAATCATCCACTCCACTCTATCTCCGTCACCGATTGTCCACTGGACCAGCCCTGCCAGTGGGGGACCCAGGCCGTACCCACCAAATCCCCGCTCATCATACCGAGCGATAACCCTGTCCCATTAATGTGCACATCCCCCTCCGTGGCGGGTTCCACGAAGGGCGAAACTAGGGCGTGAAGCCACTCCCGCAAGTGACTCCACTCAGCTGAGAACGCATCTCGAGAACCATAGATAAACAATCACAATCACAATACAATATCACAACCGTCTGAATAAATCAACAACACTAACTACAACACAATCACCACACATTATGTAAGTAATACTGAGTAGGGAAACCCTACCTGGAAAGCACAACAATCAGACGATCTCACAGCTGATATAAAAAAGCTTCCTCTACGAATCCTCCTCCTAATATACAAACACATAATCACTACCAAGCATACAAACAACAAAACCCCCAAACTAGGGTTTAACCAACTTTAAAGAAACATCATAAAAATGGTATATAGATCTTACCCTCGACGCAAGGATAACAACGGTATAAAGGAAAGTGAAATCCGACCTTCCAAGCTCCGGGATTTGCCAACAATGCGATTAAAGCTAATAACGTAGTTTGCTTTCTCTTCTCACAGTGATTAGGTTTTGAAAAGTGATTTAGGAATAATGACGGAAGTATTATATACTCTAATCGCATTGTTAACAAAACCCGAGAAAACAGCCCCCGTAAACCGGCTACTCGATCGAGTAGCTAAGGTACTCGATCGAGTGCCCCCTTACTCGATCGAGTACCCACGTTACTCGATCGAGTACCCAACAGGTCAGAAACTATTTTATTCCGCAACACGCCCTTACTCGACAGAGTAAGGCCTACTCGATAGAGTACCCCAAGACTTATAAATACGTAGTATTACAATAAAGCGGAAAATAAAGCTTATAAAATTAAAGCGGAAATTTGGGAATTTATGAAACTTTTAAAATTTAAAGCGCGGGTTCACCAAAATCTAAAACATAAATAAAGAGTGTGGAAATAAAGGTTTCATATTATACAAACGTGATAATCAAGGTGAGGGAAAATATATCCCTCGAATGACAATACAATAAAAGGTAGGTCTAAACAATCCTAATAAACCAGCTACTAGGCCGAAGTGCTCGCTAGCTCACACATGTCTTCACCCCATGAATGCACCACTAATACCTGTCATTCATGTAAACATGAACGCCACAGTCAGTGGGGAGTAACTCAAGGTTCTCCCAGCCACAAAATGTCGAAACGAACATAACAAAGAACCAAAACAGGTAAGTCATGTAAGACTCTTACAAAAATATGGATATCAAGTTTATGTTTAAACATGGTAATTAAATGAGATGGAACAAGATAGATCAACATTAGCATGATAACGGTTAAACTATTCATGTGAGACAATTAAATAATATGAAAGACCAGAATACGGTCATTTATACAAGGGCACGCATTTCAAGGAAATATAACATAGATGTGAGATTAGAATCCAAATCATGTGAAGCAATTAAGTAAGAGATCAACCAATGCAAATTACAAGGATATAAATTGGATCTATTACTTGAAAAACCACTTAGCAAACATTGTACGGGACGTGGCTACTAATGTCACATTCATACTTATGGCTTGCATCTCACCATAAGAACGGATGGGATCATCAATCTCGACGATCATATCGCAACTAGAGGGCTTATAGCTCACCCTTAGTATCCGATAGGACCAAGACAAACAACACAAGGCATAACTCTTACCTTGAAAGACAAATACCAATATCTATAACCAAGCAACCTAAGACCTTTACTACTCATATATCAAAATATAATTCCCCTGGTAGGATGACAATGGTACTCCCAAGACTCAGTCCTAGTCTAAATCTGGCCAGACTCTCGGGACAGTACAGTTCCCGATTCGACATGCGGCAGAACAGTCCGCATCCAAGACTCGAAGACAGATCAGAAATCGAGAACCCACAATCGGTAGGACAGTCCGAAAGAGGCGGAAGATATGTGCTAAACCCACAATCGGCAGGACAGTTTCAAAGAGGCGTAAAGATAAGTCAAGCAATACGGTATAGCATAAAGGCATTATCAAGAATACGACTCAACCAAGCGATACGAATCAACTTGGAAAGAGACTACTACTACTACTACATGAACCGATGATAATCCAAGTGAGACATTTCATGCCAAATTATATTCATGAACATGAATAAGTAACCCATTTCTTCAATATTTGTCATTTGAATAAGAATATAAATAAATGGTAACGGACAATTATTGGTAAGCAAGACAAGCATTCAATTATAAATGACTCAAATGTAAGATAACCCACTTACTACTCAGAAGGTATGAATAATTAAATTGGACTCATATTAAAATGGAAACATGTCATTTCATAGACAGTTGAGGTAATTAATAATTGCATTTCACAATTATAAGTCAAGTGAGAAGAATATAAAAATGAACGATATTAAAACACGAGACGAAAATTTAAACATTTCAATATATAACACAATATAGCCCAATAGCATAGATGTAAGTAAGCCCAATTTTGGGTAATCATAAACCCGCCCCAAGCAAATGTCAATTACCAGCTCCTAAGTCATTTTCGAGTAATGCATATTATTCAGATGCCAATAATTTCCGCATACAGTCTATTTTCGCTAAAGCAGCAGATTATACGGCCCAGAAACCTGCTTAATCACTGGCTCTTAAAAGGTAGTTGCATTTACCATCTTAAAATGGAGGTATGAATATACTGAAACACATAACTATGCATTATTTCATGAGGATCTGAATATCATCTCTAGGATCAAACAAACAGCAGTGTCCCAACAATCCCACATCTCGGTGAGAAGCAAAAATGCATATGCCACGATGTTTACCTATTCCTCACAATATCGCAAAATGAAAGCTTATCCTTACTATATACTCCCACCGTCCCTAATATAGAGTTCGGACAACCTTTCCACGGTTTCCAAGACAGTCCCAAAACTGCCCACCAGACCCGCCAAGGACAGGCCGAAGTACAGGCCGTAACAGGGCATACAAACAGACTGTAAACACCCCTTTCTCGGCTGAAAAACAAATCTAACCCAACGACACTCAAGACCACCAGGGAAACAGGGCAATTTACCCATCATTGAGACGGAAAAACCCAGCTAAAATCATCAAAACGGACCCGACCCAGACCGTGACAGGAATCCACAACCACTATTTCGACTACTAAAAATTGCACAACAACAGTCCGCGATCATTATTTCGACGGTCAGAGAAACAGAGGACGATGTCGTTCCATTTAGGCATCGAAACGAGACAAATTTACCATACAAACAATAAAAAGGGTAAAGAATTAAACTTTATTAAATAAGAACACGAAAACGACATGTAAGAAAGAAATTTTGACATGTTTGTCGAGTAACCTATCACCGTTACCTTTTTGCCATTCAAAACTCCGAGGAAAGCGCTTAAAGAATACGAGCTTCCCTCCGGTTCATCAGTTTCTTCAGCTGGGGGGAAGAAAACGAAATAAAGAAGCTGAAAATCGGGACTTTCATGAGGCGGGTCAATCGGAAATCACCACAAAAACGAGACTTTCTTAGCTTGAAAGAAGGAGGACGGAATGAGTAAGAGAATGGTACTAACATTATGGCATTTGGTCGAAAAATGAAGACGGGATCTCCAGTTGAAAGGGGTAACAATGGTGTATTTGGGTTTTGTTGTTACAGCTGGGTTTGATTTGCTTTGCTGCGAAAAGAAAAAGAAAGGGGATGGGGACGGGTGGATAAGAAGAAGTGAGAAAAGGGAATAAATAATAATAATAATAATAATAATAGTAGTAATAATGCGGGAAAGGAGGTTGATATCGGTTTGGTTGATGGACATGGTGGCTCTCTTCGTCCTGCGGATTTATTGCTTTATTCTTGGGACAGGGGGCGTGATGTGTGCGTTGACTTGACAGGTTCTTCTCCTTTGACTCAAACTGGGATGACGGATTTTGTGCCTGGTCGGGTTGTCGCTGATGCCGCTCAGCGAAAGTGTGCTAAGTTTGGGGATTTGTGCGCGGTAGCGGGTTATGGTTTCCTTCCTTTCTCTTTCTCTTCACTTGGGGAGCTGGGTTCGGATGCTGTTGCCTTGCTCAAGCGGATCCAGAAATTCTCGGTATCTCAGGATGCGGGGGCTCGGGTGGCCGCTTACATTTTTACTAGACTTAGCTTTGCTGTTGCTAAGGGTGTGGGAGCCCAGATTGTCTCTCGGCTTCCCACCAATTTCATGTAAACTTTTATGATTCTTTTAATGAAAGCTGCGCTCGTAGTAGTAGTAATAATAATAATAATAATAATAATAATAATAATAATAATAATAATAATAATAATAATAATAATAATAATAATAATAATAATAATAATAATAATAAAAAAAATAATAAATTGTTTAACTTAGAGAGTAAGAGAGTAGGTGAGGATGTTGTGTTGTCGAAATCGGGTTGGTCCGAAATAAATTAGCCTTACTAATGAATTATGACGGTCTTATGCTAGACGGAAGTTAAGACGGAATTTATTATTATTACTGTCATTATTATTACCCGACCAAAACACGTATACATATATTCTTATATAAAAATACAATTTAATAATACGTATTTTTATATAAATGAGTTTTATATATATTAATTTTATAGAAATCATGTTTGAAATAAAATGAATTAAATTGAATAATTCAAAAATATAAAATTAAGTAATCAAACGGTTTAATAAATTTTAAATGTTAAAAGTGGAAATTCGCGGGTGTTACAATCACCCCATCTTTTAAAAAGTGTCGTCCTCGAAACTTGAAAGTAGAAATGAAAAGTTATATACAATAAAACCGGAATTTTGGAATTGGTAACCAAAACATTTAAAAGGTTACTTATCGTAAGAATTAAAATTCTTTCAAAAGTTTCAAATAAAATTTTCAGACAAAACCAGGTCGAAAGGTAAATCATTGGTATAAATCAAAATCAAAACACTTTCAAAAACATTAACGGAGAGTTTTCAAAAGTATAAGTCTCATTCATGGAACGAAGTTGCTCTTGTCGTGCACACAATAACGCTAACCTTCCAACTCAAAGACAAATCTAAAGGCAAAATCATTCGCCGACAAGCGTAGAACAAGTTATCAAACGTCTTCAATAACGAGTTCTAACATCCAATCAACGTCAAAATCAAAAGGAAAAGGTAATTCACTCAAATTTTCTTTTGCAAAAGCCAAAATAGAAATAAAGGTTTCACTTTTGAACTCAAAAGGGAGTTATTTTCCTGAAAATATAACATTAAAATTTGATAAAGAATCATAAATAGATCGAAGTTAGTCAGAAATTTAGCAAAATTAAAAGTAACTCGGGTTTAGGAATTAAAATTATGATAAATGAGTTTATATTCAAAGAAAAAATATGGAATTAAATCAAATTTTCATTTTCAACCTTTAAAATAGGTAAGGTTTTGTAAAAGTAATATAAATTTTTAACTACGACTCAAAATCGGTAGTTTGAAAGTTTACAAGTTGTACGAAATGAAAAGAACTTAGATATCATAAAGACAAAGTACGTTAAGAGAAATCAAACTTAACTAATCAAAAGAGCTATGATGAATTTCATAGGGGTAAGAATTGAAGTTAGGTCAACAATGGAGTCAAAGGTGGAGTTTTGATAGGTCACTAGCATCAAACTTAAGGGAGGAGCAAGATGAATCGAGGAAAGAGAGGTATGAACGGTAACGCTTATGGTCAAATAAGAAGGGGAATTAGGCAAGAAGGAAACGCCGGGTACTCATATCTCAACAACAACCTCATCCTGAACTATTCCGAAATCTTCCTAACAACAAAACTTATAATCACAACACTCCCAAATATTTCCTCAAAACACTCATGTCACTTCATCTTAATCTATCCCTGATACAAAGTACTCCACTATAAGTGTGATCTCATCACTTCAAATTCTCAAACATCCACAAACAACTTCCACAAGATCAAGGTCAAAGCCTCTAACAAAGCTATACTCTTATCCAACTAGTGTCAACCATGGGTTCCTCAGAAAGGTAAACCCTCAATCAAGAATCCCAATACCAAGCTCTAAACTCCCAAAAAGGTTCCTCAAATATTCCACAAGGTTCTCATATAGGGTAAGGTAGTAACAAGTCAATTCAAAGTCTTCTTTCAACTCAAGAACTCTCAAGAGCCAACTAAAATCAAATCACATCACCAATCCATTATGGTCATCAACATCCCAAGGAGTATTATGTCAAATCCTATATCCTAGAATTTACTTACCATCAAATTCCCAAGAAACAAGGTCTTAGTTGTAACAACGCTTTATCACCTCATATTCCTCATCCTAACACCAAAAATTTAAAACTATGTCATTTAACTTAACAATTGGCGTCAACCATACCATTATCCTTTCTAGTCACTAAAACAAGCACTGAGACTTCCCAACAATGTAGCTTAGACTCACTCTCATACCATACCTCAAGTAGTAATCAAGGTCACTCACTTAGACCAACTAATAATCCCACAATTAGCATTTCTCATATGGTAACATACACATTATCAAACCCTCATATCCAAAGCGACTACGAAAGCCAATCACAAACTCGACTTACTTAGTCAATCCTACATCCTCAAATCCATCATTCAATTTCATCCATTTTAAGTCAAATACTAAGCACTAGTATCCCAAGACGCGTTTCCATAGTGTTCCCGAGCCTTTCAAATCCCGGACCTAAACAACAAAGCCATGTTCTATAACCTTAGTAACAAATGCAGCCCACACTTGACACACATAATCCATCAATAAAAAATACTCACTTCATCAAGGATCTAGGTATAAGAATCACTAAGTATGTCTCATCACACAACCTAAGTCTTTCCAACATCACAGGCTCTCAGAACCAGGGTTAAGGGTCAGACATAAACAATCTCCTCAAAAGTCAAATTTTCCAACCAAGGTCAACATTCCTCAAAAGAAAGAGTACCATCAAAAGGAGTTAAGGGAGGATAAGCAAGGAACAAAGGACAAGTTAGAAGTACAAGAGTAGCTTTCAAAGTAAAATAGAAGAGAGTTTAGAAGAAGGATATAAAGGAAAAGTAGATTTATATACCAACATATTCATATATGTTTTAATTTAATTTGTCATAAAATTAATAAGTGATCTTATGCATGCAAACTAATAAACAATATAAAGAAGAAACCATCATCTTACATTGTGATTTTCGGATTTATGGGCACAAGTGAGTTCACCTACTCACTTGTTCTTGTGCTTCCAAATATTGGATGAACAAGGTTCAAATTAGAACCTCTCCCAAAAGCATATACCCAAGGAAACTCATAATAACCAATATTATTTAGATCTAGTAATAATATTGGTTTTACTATAAAATTGACACAAAATAAATTGTATTTTTACTCTTGAAAATCTCGGTCAAGAGGGAGTATTTGTGAGATTTTTATTTCTCTAGAAAAATCACATATTGTAGAGATTATACATTTTCTTACACTAGAAAATTATTTGGTGAAAAGAATGAATAATGTTATGTAAGAGAAAAGCACTTCTCTCTTTTCTTGTGGGATGGCCGAAAAATGCATTGGGTAGTATGCCCAATGCATTTCATTTTTGCTCTTCACAAGAGGCTAGGCATGCAACTCTAGTGTTATCATTGTGTTTTGAATAAAATAAATTTAAACAATACAAACCCTTAATGCCCTTCTAATTTTCGGTTACCATATAAAATGGTAGTCCATATTAACTTTGTCATTTGTCAATTTTGTTATGTGTTACATGTTACATGACATGTAACAATGCAATGTATTTTTATCATATTAAAAATCAACATACTCATAAAATATGTCATTTACAAAATCGACTAGTAATTCATAATTACTTGTACCAAAAGTGTTCCCGAATTATAAACTACAACATTCTGTATTTATTATAATTTATTCATTCCGTTTCAATTGTTTCTGTAAACAATAATTTCATCTAAGTAATAAAATAATTCGATTACTTAGACCGTGTCTCATTTAATCATATTTACAATAAGATACGTAAATTATACTCACAAAATCATCCGTCAATTTTAAGCAATTTAATTAACTCGTATCGGTATACGATTAATTAAATAATCAATTAAGAGTATTTCCCTATAGGTATGACCTAAGGGGATCAACTGATCACCACCTTCGCACGACGTAATGTCAAACTCTAGTCACCAATCATTACCGATATGTGTGGACCAGGTTGATCAGTAAAATATTACATCCCACATGTATTCTTAAAATGAGATTTAATAATGATGTTTAAATCATGTGATCGCACTATTGTTGAGGACACATTTCCCAACAATCTCCCACTTGTCCTCGACAAGTGTGCGTCACCAATTCTCTTGTCCTATTACTATCTCCCACTCAATGCAAGGTGTCTTTCGGATCGTACTTGCAAGTGATCATATCGAGAGTGGTTTCCTCGATCTGGAGAATAACTGATTGACCGGATTTATCTATCATAGATACCTTCCGAGCGTGGCCACGCATTTCCAGTTCATTACTCCTCGAGTGGCCCTGAGATATTGTTTTAACCCTGACAAGGGGGTGGACAATTCCTATCGCACTTATTCCCTTCGACTAGCCACAAACATCATAACCCAAAATATGCCCATTTGACCCCATTTACGAAGGTCGTAGTAACACAAATCAAAGTTAATCTGAAACTGTGCCATCTTAGGCGAACAGTCTTTAGTCAAAAGAATCGACTCATTAGAATACTATAGCAGCTCTCGCCACGACCAGGCTATATAAATTGCCAGAACTCTATAAGCGGTCATAAGGCCCGACAAAGTGTTCCTAACAGGCTGCCTATGTGATCGACTAGTCATCTCACATGACTCTATGGCACTTGAACTTGCCATCAATCGCATCACACTCTAGTCACTTCGAGACGTCACCTCATACAAGCGACTATGGGCTAATACTACGTTAATCCGGGTTCACTTTAACGGGGTTCAACGTTGTCTCTACAACCCGTTTGGATGTAACAAAGTATAATAAAAGAGTTTTAAAGTAAAACTCGAACGACAAATGCGATTATCACATATAAATAGTCAATGCCTGATTACTATTTCATGTTCTATAATCTAATTTGATCTTGTACGTAGTTGTTCATTTCAATTCAATTGAAATGACATGACTCATCATGTTTAGCCTTTGAGAAGGCTTTGGTTAGTAGGTTTTATCAATTTCTTGTACCTTACTCAACCTTACTACATACTCGTTTTCCTTTGTAATGTATACATTTGCATTGCAAAACTTTCTGAGTACGTGTCGAGATCCAATCAAGACATAGGCCCTCTAGCCTAAGAATAGCTCCCACTGTTTTCACAGTGTGCGGGACTCATCCTTCTTGCACATCTCATGATTGCAAGTGTACTCAATTTCCGTTATAAATATCTCTCATTGTTCTTTATTGCCTAGAACGATTCTAGAAAATTTACTTCTTAATTAACATTGCCACAATGGTATCTTAACCATCCTAATGTGTTTTGATTATGGTTTTGTCGGAAACCATGCGCAATCTCAATTTTCAATTGTCACTTGTGTAACACCCTTACACAAAATTGCATCATAAAAACTTTGCATCATAGCCTTAATGCTTCTGCAAGCACTTAAGGGTAATCTTTATGGCTTACTTGGTAAAGATTACTTAAATTCGATTTTGAAAACAATTCATCATACTCAAAGCACATGAAGTGTTATACATCATTTCTTTTTAATTGATTCGGCAGCGGAAGCAAATGAAATCAATCAAATATGTTCAGTTTAATTGAACTAGTCATGAATCTTATCAACATAAGACTTCTTACTGACGCTAATATCATGTGGATTTATCTTCATAAATCCGGATATTGAAGATGTATTATAATACTCCAAAAGTCTTAAATCATTCTCAATGATCAATATGTCATCCACATATCGGACTAATTAAAAATTCCGTAACTCCCACTAAACTCCATGTATAAACACTACTTCTCTACTTATCGAGAAATGTTTTATCACATGATCAAAATGTTGATTCCAACTCATTGATGTCCTACTTAAGATCCTCTCTTAAGTTTCACATTATCTTAGGATTGCAAGAATCTATAAAACTCATGACATGTATTGAATACATTCCTTCTATTGAAGAAGTGGGTTTTAGATTCACTTGCTGTATGCATATCCTCATAATGAAACACAATCCCTAAAAAGATCCAAATAGACTTAATCATTTCAATTAGTGCAAAACCCTTTGCAACCAATCTTGCTTTGAAATATCTCTTTATTAGTGCAAAACCCTTTGTCACTAATCAAGCCCTTTTGTTTCGGATTTTCATGGCTCTAAGCCTTGTATTGAGTTGTGACTTAAACACTCTTATGTAAGTCATATGTTCATTACTTTCTAGAAGTAATCAACTTAAATCAAACAATTTCTTTTGTAAGTTATAAGCTCTTTACTTTCTTAAAAGTAGCATGAATTCATCATTTTTAACAAGTGACGAATTTAACCTCCTAGGTTTTGAAGAAACAATGTCTTACACAAAACGTCTCATGTAGCCAAGAAAGACCAGTTTCTTGCGACATAACATTCTCTGTGGCTCTTGAATAATTTCTCCCACTCTGTCTTCTAGAAATAAACTTGTATTTTAGA
Source organism: Silene latifolia (assembly GCF_048544455.1). Lineage (NCBI taxonomy): Eukaryota > Viridiplantae > Streptophyta > Magnoliopsida > Caryophyllales > Caryophyllaceae > Silene > Silene latifolia. The sequence continues at coordinate 436,915,585 of NC_133538.1, read as the reverse complement.
AAGACAGCTTCATGAGCTGCAAACCCGTCGTGCTCGTGATAATTGAAAAGGGAAAAATGAGCATTTGTTTCTTGTGAAAACTTACAACCATGGTACCCTTATCATTTCATATCTCATATGATTCGATTTAATGGAAAAATAATTTAGACAAAAATGATAAAATCCCCAAAAGGATCAAGTAACTCAAAGTAACTTGATTGAAGTCCAAACCATATCGAATAGCGTTTGATTTCTTATCCATCCACACATTATTTCATAATGCGTGCTAAGAGAGATTAACTTGTGATACTATATCACATTTCCTTTGGCTTATATCAAAGTCTTCACTTTGATAATCCCATCACGACTAAATTGTGATTCCTTGAACTCTTGAACTTCTTCAAAGATTTCTCTATTTACCTTATTAAGTGAACACACTAGTGTCAACTTAAATCGTTGGTAAAAGATGATGATCAACCTATTTTGGATCGATGATTTATAACCTCGATCTCCTTTTCAACCAAAAGGTACGAGATATCTTGCTTTGAATACAAGATACGCATATACCATTAACAATCTAATGGTTTCAAGAGTACTCGATAACTCTTTGCGTTCATCATTCCAAAATTTAAGGTTTAATCTTGGGTTACCAATTTGAGTCTTGCATCATCTTCATGATATATCATTCTAGTTTGGTTTAGAATATAATCACCTTGATGATGGGCTAGCCATACATCAAATCATGGTGTATAGGGTCACAAAAGTGAAACCTCTTTTGTATCTTTAATAAATTGTATTCTTATTTAGAGTTTATGTACTTAATAGTCACAATTAAGTACAACTCCAAACCCGAAAACTAGATTTAGTACACAATGACTCTATCTCTTGACTTCATTGTTGCTAGTCGTCATATTCTAATCATCCTATGTATCAAACATAATGATGAAAACCACCACCGGTTTCTAATATTGACGAAGTAATACTAGCAAAATTTATGTTTAATCAAATAAACATTTAACGAAGAAGGTTCCATTAGATGTCCCACAACTAACTTGTCGATTCTTCAATAATTCGGGGTAGTTTCCTTTCTCGTGTCTAACATTTAAGACAAGGGAAACTTTATCGGTCGGGATTGATAGGTTTAGTATCGTCATTCTCAACAACTTTACCTTTAACATAACCTTGTATCAATTCCATTCTAATTTTACTTCTTTAACCTCGTCCCCATCTTAACGGTTTAAGAGAATGCTCCCACTCATTTCAATGAGTCTTTACTTAGAGAAGCAAAGGTGAATCTTATAAAGATTACTCTTCAATTCAATCGTTTTAGTCTTAAAACTTTCATTGAAGTGGTTGCGTTATTTTGGTCAATTACGAATTCTGACAAAACTAATTACCAAAACAATTTATCGTTTCAAGGTACTTTATTCAATTAAGTATATGAAACATAATCCATTGTAAGTAGAAGTGTTAGTCAAGAATCAAAAACCTGTTTGATAATGAATAACTTTAATTTATACTCTTTACAAGAGATCCTTACCAATGGTTCATCCGAGGTCTTTAGAAGAAAATTCAAATTTTGTCTTTAGATACGATGTTTTAATGGAGTTTTGAATCGAAATGATATCGTATATGAATTGTGGTAAAGAAATAGAACAATATAACAACGGAATAGTGGAAAACTTAACATTTATCGTTTTATTAATACTTGAAAAACAAGTATAGCATTTACATAGTGACCTCTACCCAACTATGATAAATGATTCCAAGATCCAAATTCATATTAACTTGGGCACGGTAGGGCCGATTCATCCCTTATCAATATAACTCGGTGGATTAACTCTTTAATCGATTCTACTTTTAGAACTCTTGGTCGATAAAATTACATTAACATTTATCTTTAGCCCGGAACACATGCGACTACGGACACGAATACTTCCGTTGAGCTCAATCCAAATTTCGAATAAATGTGTCCATGAATCCAAATCCACATCAACTTGGGCACGGTAGGGCCGATTCATCCCTTATCAACATGAATTCGGTGGATATACATTTATCACCCACTTCCCCTACGTAACAAGGTTTGTACCCCGGTAGGGCCGAGTGCACTCCCTCGCGAAATAGGTTTTCATGGTTTCCACTATTTGGTAAGGCTAAGTCTCAATTGTTTATTTTAGCGAGAGGTCATGTCAATTTATTATCTATCACGTTTTAAGTGAACTAAAGCGGTGAACTACGATAATTATAACTGACACGGTCGATATACTCGATTAAAAGATGATGCATGTTTTAGTTATGGCGATTTAGCGATGCATGCAACATATAAATAAAATGCAAAGCATAAAAATAAATCCTAGTATGGCCTTCCTAAAATAGAAAATCTAATTAACTATTACATGTTCGTAAACCAACTCCATTGGTCCCTTGAACTTCGGTTGTGGCACGCATTTTTAGGTAACACCGTCTTTATGTATCACCATCTTGAAGAAATCCGTCTTTGGGAACTCCGAAATGAATAAAATTACATAATAAATTGCATAATTTCCTATTATACATTTGTAACTATAATAAAATAAATCTATTAAATTACAAGACGGTGATACGAGATCACAATAAAATTACAACCGAATCGATATTCCCATACATTTCGGGTAATACCAATTAAAAACTAAGGCCATACTAAGTAAAAATTACATAATTCAAAATTACATAAATAAAATTATGACAATCATAAAGAAAATGCAGCATTATAATATGTATGAACATGCCCAATTTTATGCTAAATCGCCTTTAATTAGCCAATATCGTATATTACTCGGTTTTTACGGATTTGCGTGATTTCAGCATTTTATAATCACAAAAATTACATAAATTCATATTTATGCATAAGTTAATTACCCTAGCCTCTTAGGACTCAAAATTTAGTCTTCACTAATAATTTGACCATAATTAACTCATATTTCTAAAATTGTTCATTAATGGACCAAAAATTACAATAAAAATGCTATAAACTTCAAATAAATCACAAAAATTCAAATAAATTTGAAATTTGAAATTTAAACTCATGAAAATTCTGGAAAAAATACCATGACACTCATAATGTTCAAAAAACTTAGGTTAAAAATTTCGAAATTTTTCCGGAAAAAGAATGTTGCGGTTTATCGGATTTTAACAAAATAATCATAAAAAACATGAGAAAAATTATATACATCAATTTTTCAATTTTAGATCTGAAAAAGACAATAAAATGCAACATGTGACGTTTTTCCTTAGTCATAGATTATGTTTTATTAATTTTTCACTAATAATGTCACTATTTATGCTATTTTTCATCAAAAATCCATAAATCATGCACAAAGACTTCAATATAGCCTATTATGTTAAGCACATCTTTTAAAATTTCATGTGACAACATACTAAATTTCTATGACCAGATTCGAAATTTATCTCATATTAACCTATTTTTCACTTAAATCCGATTTTTATCATGAAAAATCCATTTTTCGAGCATAATAACTCATAAAATTATGAAAATTTCCAGATCATCTAAAAATAATATATGTGAAAACATATCCAAAAACCACTGGAAAATTCGAAGTTTAGCTAATTTTCGTCCAAAAATGACATTTTTATCATAAAAATCACATTTTAATGCCAATATTATATAAAATGAAAAATAAAATCCATAAATTAACCAAAATATCCTAAATACATTTTAGGATCAGAAACTTCAACATACAAAAATTAATTTTGTGATATATCATAATAACACTAATTATACAAGTTTTATATGTTAATCTTTATAACTCGGAAAAACTTTTAACCGATTTGCATGCAAACAACCAAGGCTCTAGATACCGATTGAAGGAAAAGTAGATCTATATACTAACATATTCATATATGTTTTAATTTAATTTGTCATAAAATTAATAAGTGATCTTATGCATGCAAACTAATAAACAATATAAAGAAGAAACCATCATCTTACATTGTGATTTTCGGATTTATGGGCACAAGGGAGTTCACCTACTCGCTTGTTCTTGTGCTTCCAAATATTGGATGAACAAGGTTCAAATTAGAACCTCTCCCAAAAGCATATACCCAAGGAAACTCATAATAACCAATATTATTTAGATCTAGTAATAATATTGGTTTTACTATAAAATTGACACAAAATAAATTGTATTTTTACTCTTGAAAATCTCGGTCAAGAGGGAGTATTTGTGAGATTTTTATTTCTCTAGAAAAATAACATATTATAGAGATTATACATTTTCTTACACTAGAAAATTATTTGGTGAAAAGAATGAATAATGTTATGTAAGAGAAAAGCACTTCTCTCTTTTCTTGTGGGATGGCCGAAAAATGCATTGGGTAGTATGCCCAATGCATTTCATTTTTGCTCTTCACAAGAGGCTAGGCATGCAACTCTAGGGTTATCATTGTGTTTTGAATAAAATAAATTTAAACAATACAAACCCTTAATGCCCTTCTAATTTTCGGTTACCATATAAAATGGTAGTCCATATTAACTTTGTCATTTGTTAATTTTGTTATGTGTTACATGTTACATGACATGTAACAATGCAATGTATTTTTATCATATTAAAAATCAATATACTCATAAAATATGTCATTTACAAAATCGACTAGTAATTCATAATTACTTGTGCCAAAAGTGTTCCCGAATTATAAACTACAACATTCTGTATTTATTATAATTTATTCATTCCGTTTCAATTGTTTCTGTAAACAATAATTTCATCTAAGTAATAAAATAATTCGATTACTTAGACCGTGTCTCATTTAATCATATTTACAATAAGATACGTAAATTATACTCACAAAATCATCCGTCAATTTTAAGCAATTTAATTAACTCGTATCGGTATACGATTAACTAAATAATCAATTAAGAGTATTTCCCTATAGGTATGACCTAAGGGGATCAACTGATCACCACCGTCGCACGACAGTAATGTCAAATTCTAGTCAGCCAATCATTACCGATATGTGTGGACCAGTTGACTGTAAAATATTACATCCCACATGTATTCTTAAAATGAGATTTAATAATGATATTTAAATCATGTGATCGCACTATTGTTGAGGACACATTTCCCAACAGGATAAGCACAAGAAATAAGGAATAAGGCAAGATACACAAGGAATGAGAAGCATCTTCGAGGAAGTAGAAGCATTCTTCAAGGGTTGAACAAATCTTCAATCTTCGGCAATAGGCATCAAGATCTGATCTGCACATAGGTAAGCTCACGGTAATTGATCCAAAAACACAACAATTATTAAATGACAATCAACAAACATGTTAGAACCTAACAAAGAGCAGACGCACTACAGACTACCACCTTAGGTCCTTAAGTCTACCCATCTCTCATTCATTATTTAAGGTCAAGTTTAAATTTAAATTTGGGGTACACGTGTGTGCGTCGGGAGCAACTTAGGCTCGGATACCAAGTGTGACACCCCGCGATAAAGCGGAAAATAAAGCTTATAAAATTCAAGCGGAAATTTGGGAATTTTTGAAACTTTTAAAATTTATAGCGCGGGTTCACCAAAATCTAAAACATAAATAAAGAGTGCGGAAATAATGGTTTTAAATTATACAAACGTGATAATCAAGGTGAGGGAAAATATATCTCTCGAATGACAATACAATAAAAGGTAGGTCTAAATGATGTGACCATAATTAGAGCATATTTAGTCCCCGAATTAGCCTTGTTCCCATGCTTTTTAGTGCATATTTGGGTCATTTATTGTCTTTAGTTCTTTGTTTTTCATATTCTTTGAGGTTTTGTGTCCTTGGTAGGAAAGGAGTGCAAACCTTGCATTTTCATGGCAAAACGAGACTAAATTGATTAAATTCAAATGACCAAGCATCAAGGAGAGACAAGATTAGAAGGCCTTTGTACATACTATAGTAAATGGGCAATGATGAGAAAAGATCCTTGCATCCCCGAGGAAATCCCCAAGGATCTTATGAAGAAAAAGGAAGAAAAGAAGAAGAAATGAAACTGCACAGCAATCCGTGAGGATTGTCCTGAAGACGCCCGTCCTCCACCTTCACAATCCGTGCGTCTTCACTCCAAGATGCCCGGGCAGTAACCCAAGAAGACGCCCGTCTTCTCCCCAAGACGCCTGGGCAGAGACCCCAGGATCCGACCGTCCCATACTAAAGACGCATGGATTCCCAGACAGACAATTTCGTTTCTTCAGGCTTCAAGAAAGATGCCCATCCTTCCAAAAATACCGGCGTTTCCTTAAGTTGGGACTTAATCGTCATTTAAGCCCTTAGTTAACCCTTATTCCTACACCTAATTCCCACTATAAATACCCCATTAGTCTAATTAGAAGAGGATGTTCTTCTTAGCAATCTTTAGTATAGTTAATATCAATCAAATCTCTCTTTAATATTGTAATCAACAATTAATCAAGTTTTAATACAAGTTTTATTTCCTTAATCTCTCTCTTGTTGATCCTTTATTTTGAGTAATTGAAGATTATTTGGGTTATTATTGGGAGATTGACAACCTCTCAATCAAGCATCAAGTACTTCTTTTATTCATTGCTTTATTATTGGAATCATTAGTAGGTATAATTCTCTTAATCCCTTTTTTAATTATTGCTAATTACTTTAATTTATTCATCATGTTTCACTTTGTTGGTATGATTGACAACCTTGCTAGCATGTTCAACATGATAATGAGTGAGTAGTTCCTTAGCTAGGGTTAATGGGTAATTAGGGGAAACCAACATGGGGAATGATTCATGCTTATATTAATATGCTTTCATGGTTTATTTGCTTGCTTGTTTTGATCTCAACTCATGCACATGTTATGTTTGATGAAATGCGAGCCTATGAATCCTTGCATTTTTTACCCATCACCTATCTTTTCAATGAGACTTGTAAGACATAAACCGACTCGAGTCTCATTAGACCATGCATGTTGTTGAGTAGGGAAGACTATGTCGACTTGTAGATGTTGTACAATCTAATCGATTCGGCTCCGGGACCCAAACTTTCCTAGGATTGTAAGATATAAACCAACTCAATCCATCACAACAATAATTGCTTGCTTATAATTTGAGAACATGTTTGTATGATCAATTCCCATGAATCCCCTATGACCCCATGACGACCTAGTGCTTTTTATCAATTGTTTACATCTCTTTTAATTCATCTTGCTTGTTTACTTTCATTGCTATTTAGTTTAGTGATCTTCTACATCAACCCCAATTGTGACACCCCTAAGACACCGCTAGTTGCAATAGAAATCTCATCTCAATTCCCGTCCCTTGGGATCCGACCTTTACTTGCCTCTTTACTAATTATAGAGTTGTTGGTGAAGTTATAAATTGTGTTTTGGTCTAGGTTCTCCCAACGACAAGTAACCGAAAAGATATAGTCCGACCAAAAATGGCGCCGTTGCCAGGGACGGTGTTAACTTGATTTAGATTTTCTTATATTTTTATTAGTTATTTCTTTCTTTGCCTTGGGGAAGTAAAACTCCTCAAGGTTTGCTCTAATTGTTTTCGAGTTGTTTGATATTTTGCATGTCTAGAAGGTTACAAGGTGACTTGTTACCCTTTGATCGTGAAATTGAAAGAACTTTGACAAACAATAGAAGACTTGCTAGGAGAAATTTGAGAGGTATTGGTGAGCTTGTAGACATTCAACCAACTATTGAGTTCATCAACCCTTTTGCAAGAGAAGGTGAGGAGAACCCAACACAAAATCCAACACAAAATCAACCCACAATGCCTAAGTTTTCATCACATTCCGTACCCACCGAGGTGAACCTACCCAATGGTACTCCCACACCACAACATCTAACCGGAAATTTCATTGCCAAATCCGCATTTATCCGATTAGTCGAAAGAAGCCAATTTGGGGGGATGCCTAGTGAAGACCCTCACTGTCATATGGAGGCTTTTTGCGATTATTGTGATGCGATTTCTCAAACCGGTGTAACTCAAGACCAAATTCGATGGGTCTTATTTCCTTTTTCTCTAATTGGCACCGCGAAACAACGGTTGAAAAGCCTTGATAAGGCTACTCTCGGAATTGATTCTTGGAAAAAGTTGGCTTTAGCTTTCTACAAAAAATTCTATCCACCGGAAAAGACTAACATGCTAAGGGCTCAAATTACGGGCTTTAAGCAAAGGGATGAAGAATCTTTGTATGAAGCTTGGGAGCGATTCAAAGGAATTTTCCGCACATGTCCTCACCATGGACTTAGCGAGTGGTTCTTGGCACAACAATTTTGGAACGGTCTTTATGAAGATTCAAGGAACATTCTCAACATGGGATCAAATGGAATTTTCACCGAAGTTGATGACAATCAAACTTGGAACAAAATTGAGGAAATGGCAGTCCATAACTCACAATATAGTAGACCTCGCAAGGCTACTAGAGGAGGAAAGCATGAAGTGGACTCCGTTACTCAATTGGGTGCTCAACTTAGTGCTCACATTGATACCATCAATTTGAAGTTTGAAAAAGCAATGGCTAGACTTGAAGAAGCCTCAAAATCACCAAAGCATCATGTTAATGCCATGACGGCATCTTCATCAATCGCAAGTGGGATATGTGAGAATTGTGGAACTTTGGGACATGACCAAAGTGAATGTAGGGGAACAAATGAACAAGTGAATGCTTTCCAAGCATACAAGAGTGGTACCCCTTATTCCAACTATTACAATGAAAACACCAAGTTCCATCCAAATCTCTTATACAAAAGCCAAAATGTTCAAAACCCTCAAACAACATACATCCCACCTCCCATGAGAAACCAAAATCAAAGACCCTTTTACAACCAAAACCAAGGTTACCAAAATCAATCTCCATACAATCAACAAAATGACCAAGGTTTTGATGTTCAAAAAGCAGTCGTTCAAATGCAAAAAAATCAACAAGAGTTTTTCACTCAAATGCAAAAGGATAGTCAAGCAAAGGAAACCACCATCAACAACATCCTAGCTCACACCAATATGTTGGAAACCCAATTGACTCAACTAGCATCTTCAAGCTCACAAAGACAAAAGGGGCAATTACCACCTCAAAGTAATCCCCCAAGACATGAAACGGTTAGTGCCATTCACTTGAGGAGTGGTACAAGGTATGAAGCACCAAAGAAGCAAGTTGAGGATGAAGTTGTGGAAGCTAGTGATAAAGCAGAAATTGTGCAAAACTCTAACGATGAGGAACCATCAAAAGAAGAAATTTCAAAGAAAAATGAAGACAAGGTCAAGGAGAAGGAGCCCATTGTGATTAGACTTCCTTTTCCAAGTCGTCAAGCCAAGCCCAAATTTAATGACCAACTTGGAAAATTTATGGAAATTGTGAAGAATTTGGAAGTCTCGATTCCTTTCACGGAATTAATCAATCATGTGCCGGCATATGCGAAATACATGAAATACATCCTCACAAAGAAGAATTCGATCCGGAAGCTTGAGACTATCGCCTTAACTAAGGTGAGTAGTGAAATACTTCAAGGGAGTTCATCTCCAAAACTCAAGGATCCGGGAAGCTTCTCAATACCGTGTACCATTGGCGACACCACGATCAACAAAGCCTTATGTGATCTAGGGGCTAGTGTGAGTGTTATGCCGTACTCGGTGAGTAAAAGGTTGGGGATGGGAGAGCTTAAATGCACCAATATTAAACTCCAAATGGCCGATAGATCGACGAAGACACCATTAGGGATATGGGAAGATGTTCCCGTACGAATTGGGAAATTTTTCATCCCGGTGGACTTTGTCATTGTTGACATGGAAGAAGATTCCAACATTCCAATCATTCTAGGAAGACCTTTTTTACACACCGCGGGTGCAGTGATTGATGTAAAACATGGAGAGCTCACTCTAGAAGTGGGAGATGAGAGCATAATTTTCAATCTTGACAAGACCATGAGAGCTCCCCGTTTGCATGAACCATGTTTTATGATTGATCATTATAGCCGGAAGGATGATAGGAAGAAGTTGGAATTCCAATGGAAAAAGAAAATTGAAGATGCTCCATTCAAAGAGCAAGTGAATTGTGACAAAGAGAGCTTGAAAAGCTAACCAAAGTCAAGCAATGAAGAGGATGGCCTCATTAGCCAAGACAAGAAAATGGGAGAGTTGTCTCTATCAACTCAAGAGATCTTTAGTGATCAAGTAGATGAAGTTTGTGGTCTTTGGGAAGATGAGTTTGAAGGGATTTTCAATCCCTATATTGGTAATGCTATCGAGCAAGACCGACAACAAGGGCAAAGATCTATTGAAGATCTTTATCATGATAATGAACAAGCTAATGATTACTTCTTCAAGGTGTTGAGCAACATCAACAACACCTTGGACATGCCCCCATGACATCTCACTAAAGATGAGAGTTTGGTGGAGTCCTCCCTAAACCACCATTTGTTAATATTTCTAACTCCCTAATTCGCATTTTAATTCTTACATTGCATTTTTTGTCATTCTTGGATTTTTATACCTTGATCAAGATAATTATCATTTTTGAGAGAAGTGAGGGAGGGACTAATGATTTCAATTGATGTGTAGTGCTTTAGCTTAGTGTGGGGATAGCAATTGCCTAGGCTATCCATGTTTTAGTAGTGCCCCCACAATGAAGAACACGGGATTTTGAAGAATGAAAAATGACAAGGGATATGCAAGTACACGGATGGAATTGAATCGAGGTAAAAGGGGCAGAATCCGAGCGTTTTCAAGAGAATCCGCCCGTCTTCAGGCAACCAGGGCGTATTTGTCACAAAACGCCCGTCCCTCTGAGCTGAATTTTTAAAATTTTGGGACTGTTGACAAATCCGGCCGTCCTGCAAAAGAATCCGCCCGTCCTCAAAAAGACGCCCGTCCTGCAAGAGAAGACGCCCGTATTTTTGGTTCAGAAAAACAAGAAAAATCACTGGAAAGGAATCCGCCCGTCTTCAGTGAAAGACGCCCGTCCCGCAGCTGAACAATACGAGTGTCTTTGCTCAAAGGCGCCCGTCTTTAGGCGAGAATTCTCAACCCAGAACAGACAGAATCCGGGCGTCCCGAAGGAAAGCCGCCCGTCTTCCCCCTGCAATTCAAAATTTTCGGGTCTTTTATAAACCCCATCCCCCATTAATTTCTTCATTCCTTCATTCAAAACACTACCCATAAACCCCAAAACTCAAAACCCTCATCCTCTCCCTCACCAAAAAAATATTTCCTCAACCACATTCATCAAAATCAAATCAAAACATCCTTTCAACAAAAATTAATCACTCCTCTTTCAACAAAAATTAAACCAAGCACCAAAATCTTCAACCTTTGAGTCGATTTTTGAATTCATAAAGGCAAAGCCTTTCATCTTAAAATCGATTTGGGTATACTTGGAAATTGAATATTTTCACTCTTTTCTTGGTTCAAGCATCAATGGCAAGGACAAAAGGAGCAACAAAGGCACCTAAGGCAAAGGCACTATCAACAAGGCAAAAGAGCCTTCAAGCAAAGAAAGCCTCATTGGCTATGGTGGTAGCTAGTTCAAACTTGGAAGTGCAACAACAACAACCTCCCTTGGAAGCAACAACTTCTACTACTCCGGAAATTTCTCAACTTTCAAACTATCCGGAGGTAATTTTCATCTCTAACTCCCATAGGGAAACTTTTGCCAAGTATGCTAGAAAATCCTTTCTATCCACCAAGTTTATTTGTGAAGATGCCTTAGATAAGTTGGGTATCCTTGAGCAAACTAGAGCCTTCTTTGAAGCCATGGGGTTGGGCAAATTGTTTGCAACAAAAGAATTGACATACCCCTCCCTTACCTTAGAATTCTTGAGTTCTTTGAAAGTTACAAAGGTTGAGACTATGGAAAACATCGAGTTCCGCCTTGCTAATGTTAGTAGGCGCATCACCTTTGAGGAAATGGGTAAAGTATTGGGTCTTAGTGATTCACCTAGTTATTTAAAGAATGTTGGAAAGTATGACCCCGCTCCTCTTTGGGAGGCGATTTCCGGAAAGAAATTTGAGAACTTTCATGCTAGTCGCGCTCTTTCAGTTTGGGGATATTTGATGTGACCATAATTAGAGCATATTTAGTCCCCGAATTAGCCTTGTTCCCATGCTTTTTAGTGCATATTTGGGTCATTTATTGTCTTTAGTTCTTTGTTTTACATATTCTTTGAGGTTTTGTGTCCTTGGTAGGAAAGGAGTGCAAACTTGCAATTTTATGGCAAAACGAGACTAAATTGATTAAATTCAAATGACCAAACATCAAGGAGAGACAAGATTAGAAGGCCTTTGTACATACTATAGTAAATGGGCAATGATGAGAAAAGATCCTTGCATCCCCGAGAAAATCCCCAAGGATCTAATGTAGAAAAAGGAAGAAAAGAAGAAGAAATGAAACTGCACAGCAATCCGTGCGGATTGTTGAAGACGCCCGTCCTCCACCTTCACAATTCGTGCGTCTTCACTCCAAGACGCCCGGGCAGCAACTCAAGAAGACGCCCGTCTTCTCCCCAAGACGCCCGGGCAGAGACCCCAGAATCCGGCCGTTCCGTGCTAAAGACGCACGGATTCCCAGGCAGACAATTTCGTTTCTTCAAGCTTCAAGAAAGATGCCCATCCTTCCAAAAATACCGGCGTTTCCTTAAGTAGGGACTTAATCGTCATTTAAGCCCTTAGTTAATCCTAATTCCTACACCTAATCTCCACTATAAATACCCCATTAGTCTAATTAGAAGAGGATGTTCTTCTTAGCAATCTTTAGTATAGTTAATATCAATCAAATCTCTCTTTAATATTGTAATCAACAATTAATAAAGTTTTAATACAAGTTTTATTTTCTTAATCTCTCTCTTGTTGATCCTTTATTTTGGGTAATTGAAGATTATTTGGGTTATTATTGGGAGATTGACAACCTCTCAATCAAGCATCAAGTACTTCTTTTATTCTTTGCTTTATTATTGGAATCATTAGTAGGTATAATTCTCTTAATCCCTTTTTAATTATTGCTAATTACTTTCATTTATTCATCATGTTTAACTTTGTTAGTATGATTGACAACCTTGCTAGCATGTTCAACATGATAATGAGTGAGTAGTTCCTTAGCTAGGATTAATGGGTAATTAGGGGAAACCAACATGGGGAATGATTCATGCTTAAATTAATATGCTTTCATGGTTTATTTGCTTGCTTGTTTTGATCTCAACTCATGCACATGTTATGTTTGATGAAATGCGAACCTATGAATCCTTGCATTTTTTACCCATCACCTATCTTTTTAATGAGACTTGTAAGACATAAACCAACTCGAGTCTCATTAGACCAAGCATGTTGTTGAGTAGGGAAGACTAAGTCGACTTGTAGGTGTTGTACAATCTAATCGATTCGGCTCCGGGACCCAAACTTTCCTAGGATTGTAAGATATAAACCAACTCAATCCATCACAACAATAATTGCTTGCTTATAATTTGAGAACATGTTTGTATGATCAATTCCCATGAATCCCCTATGACCCCATGACACCCTATTGCTTTTTATCAATTGTTTACATCTCTTTTAATTCATCTTGCTTGTTTACTTTCATTGTTATTTAGTTTAGTGATCTTCTACATCAACCCCCATTGTGACACCCCTAAGACACCGCTAGTTGCAATAGAAATCTCATCTCAATTCCCGTCCCTTGGGATCCGACCTTTACTTGCCACTTTACTAATTGTAGAGTTGTTGGTGAAGTTATAAATTGTGTTTTGGTTTAGGTTTTCCTAATGACAAGTAACCGAAAAGATATAGTCCGACCACTAAACAATCCTAATAAACCAACTACTAGGCCGAAGTGCTCGCTAGCTCACACATGTCTTCACCCCATGAATGCACCACTAATACCAGTCATTCATGTAAACATGAACACCACAGTCAGTGGGGAGTAACTCAAGGATCTCCCACCCACAAAATGTCGAAACGAACATAACAAAGAACCAAAACAGGTAAGTCATGTAAGACTCTTACAAAAATATGGATATCAAGTTTATGTTTAAACATGGTAATTAAATGAGATGGAACAAGATAGATCAACATTAGCATGATAACGGTTAAACTATTCATGTGAGACAATTAAATAATATGAAAGACCAGAATACGGTCATTTATACAAGGGCACGCATTTCAAGGAAATACAACATAGATGTGAGATTAGAATCCGAATCATATGAAGCAATTAAGTAAGAGATCAACCAATGCAAATTACAACAATAGAAACTGTAGTCATTACTTGGATAACCACGTAGCAAACATTGTACGAGACGTGGCTACTAATGTCACATTTATACCTATGGCTTGATCTCACCATAAGAACGGTTGGGATCATCAATCCCGACGATCATATCGCAACTAGAGGGCTTATAGCTCACCCCTAGTATCCGATAGGACCAAGACAAACAACACAAGGCATAACTCTTACCTTGAAAGACAAATACCAATATCTATAACCAAGCAAGACTTTTACTACTCACATATCAAAATATAATTCCCCTGGTAGGATGACAATGGTACTCCCAAGATTCAGTCCTGGTCTAAATCTGACCAGACTCCCGGGACAATACAGTTCCCGATTTGACATGCGACAAAACAGTCCCCATCCAAGACTCGAAGACAGATCGGAAATCGAGAACCCACAATTGGCAGGACAGTCCGAAAGAGGCGGAAGATATAAGCTAAACCCACAATCGGCAGGACAGTCCAAAAGAGGCGTAAAGATAAGTCAAGCAATACGGTATAGCATAAAGGCATTATCAAGAATACGACTCAACCAAGCGATACGAATCAACTTGGAAAGAGACTACTACTACTACATGAACCGATGATAATCCAAGTGAGACATTTCATGCCAAATTATATTCATGAACATGAATATGTAACCCATTTCTTCAATATTTGTCATTTGAATAAGAATATAAAAAATGGTAACGGACCATTTTTGGTAAGCAAGACAAGCATTCAATTATAAATGACTCAAATGTAAGATAACCCACTTACTACTCAGAAGGTATGAATAATTAAATTGGACTCATATTAAAATGGAAACATGTCATTTCATAGATAATTGAGGTAATTAATAATTGCATTTCACAATTATAAGTCAAGTGAGAAGAATATAAAAATGAACGATATTTAACGAACCACGTTATATAAAACACGAGACAGAAATTTAAACATTTCAAAATATAACACAATATGGCCCAATAGCATAGATGTAAGTAAGCCCAATTTTGGGTAATCATAAACCCGCCCCAAGCAAATGTCAATTACCAGCTCCTAAGTCATTTTCGAGTAATGCATATTATTCAGATGCCAATAATTTTCGCATACAGTCTATTTCCGCTAAAGCAACAGATTATACGGCCCAGAAACCTGCTTAATCACTGGCTCTTAAAAGGTAGTTGCAGTTACCATCTTAAAATGGAGGTATGAATATACTGAAACACATAACTATGCATTATTTCATGAGGATATGAATATCATCTCTAGGATCAAACAAACAGCAGTGTCCCACAATCCCACATCTCGGTGAGAAGCAAAAATGCATATGCCACGATGTTTAGCTATTCCTCACAATATCGCAAAATGAAAGCTTATCCTTACTATATACTCCCTCCGTCCCAAGTATAGAGTTCGGACAACCTTTCCACGGTTTCCAAGACAGTCCCAAAACAGCCCACCAGACCCGCCAAGGATAGGCCGAAGTGCAGGCCGTAACCGGGCACACAAACAGACTGTAAACACCCCTTTCTCGGCTGAAAAAGAAAGCTAACCCAACGACACTCAAGACCACCAGGGAAACAGGCCAATTTACCCATCATTGAGACGGAAAAACCCAGCTAAAATCATCAAAACGGACCCGGCCCAGACCGTGACAGGAATCCACAACCACTATTTCGACTACTAAAAATTGTACAACAACAGTCCGCGACCATTATTTCGACGGTCAGAGAAACAGAGGACGATGCCGTTCCATTCAGGCATCGAAACGAGAGAAATTTACCATAAAAACAAAAAAAAGGGTAAAAAATTAAACTTTATTAAATAAGAACACGAAAACGACATGTAAGACAGAAATTTTGACATGTTTGTCGAGTAACCTATCACCGTTACCTTTTTGCCCTTCAAAACTCCGAAGAAAGCGCTTAAAGAATACGAGCTTCCCTCCGGTTGATCAGTTTCTTCAGCTAGGAGGAAGAAAACGAAATAAAGAAGCTGAAAATCGGGACTTTCATGAGGCGGGTCAATCGGAAATCACCACAAAAGCGAGACTTGCTTACCTTGAAAGAAGGAGGAAGGAATGAGTAAGAGAATGGTACTAACATTATGACATTTGGTCGAAAAATGAAGACGGGATCTCCAGTTGAATGGGGTAACAATGGTGTATTTGGGTTTTGTTGTTACAGCTGGGTTTGATTTGCTATGCTGCGAAAAGAAGAAGAAAGGGGATGGGGACGGGTGGATAAGAGGAAGTGAGAAAAGGGAATAAATAATAATAATAATAATAATAATAATAATAATAATAATAATAATAATAATAATAATAATAATAATAATAATAATAATAATAATAATAATAATAATAATAATAATAATAACAATAATAATAATAATAATAATAATAATAATAATAATAATAATAATAATAATAATAATAATAATAATAATAATAATAATAATAATAATAATAATAATAATAATAATAATAATAATAATAATAATAATAATAATAATAATAATAATAATAATAGACTGTTTAACTTAGAGAGTAAGAGAGTAGGTGAGGATGTTGTGTTGTCGAAATCGGGTTGGTCCGAAATAAATTAGCCTTACTAATGAATTATGACGGTCTTATGCTAGACGGAAGTTAAGACGGAATTTATTATTATTCGTCATTATTAGCATTACCCGACCAAAATACGTATACATATATTCTTATATAAATTATGTCTTAAAAATACAATTTAATAATACGTATTTTTATATAAATGAGTTTTATATATATTGCTTTTATAGAAATCATGTTTGAAATAAAAAGAATTAAATTGAATAATTCAAAAATATAAAATAAAGTAATCAAACGGTTTAATAAATTTTAAATGTTTAAAGTGGAAATTCGCGGGTGTTACAGAAGCTGCTGCTTTAGATGAGCGTGAACTCACCAACGCTAAAGGAGAGAGAGAGTGGACCAAATGATAAATACTCTTTGCACCATAGAGGTAAAGGTACCTGAGCGTAAGCCTCTCCCTTCTCATCTTAAATATGCTTTCTTAGATGATACAGAGCAATATCCAGTGATTGTTAGTGCTAAACTTGATGATGATCAGCTGACCGCTTTATTAGCTGTGCTTAAGAAAAATAGGAAAGCTATGGGTTATTCATTGGATGACATTAAGGGCATTAGTCCCAACATTTGTATGCACAGAATTGAGCTTGAGGAATATCACAAGCCTTGCAGACAGGATCAGCGCCGACTGAACCAGAAGATGCAGGATGTTGTGATGGCTGAGGTAATGAAGCGGCTTGATGCAGGTATTATCTATTCTGTTGGTCATTCTAAGTGGGTGAATCCAGTTCAGGCAGTTCCTAATAAAGACGGGGCTACTGTGGTCAAGAATGACAAAAACAAGTCATATTCATCTAGATAACAAAAAAACTTATGAGTCTATCTCTGCACCAGAAGATGAAGGATGTTGTGATGGCTGAGGTAAAGAACCCTGAGTATCCACCTAGATAACAAAAAAACTTATGAGTCTATCTCTGAACCAGAAGATGCAGGATATTGTGATGACTAAGGTAAAGAACCCTGAGTATCCATCTAGATAACAAAAAAACTTATGAGTCTATCTAGATGGATACTCAGTGTTCTTTCAGATCCCTATTCATCCAGATGGTAAGGAAAAGAGTAATTTTACTTGTCCTCAGGGTGTTTTTGCTTATCGCAGGATGCCGTTTGGTTTATGTAATGCCCCTGCCACCTTTCAAAGGTGCATGATGGGGATATTTTCTGAGTATATAGAGTCTATTCTGGAAGTCTTTATGGACGACTTTAGTGTCTATGGAAGTGACTTTTCTAACTGTCTGTCTAACCTTGATAAAGTGTTGCAGCGCTGTATTGAGGTTAATCTTGTGCTTAATTGGGAGAAATGCTACTTTATGGTCAACGAGGGAGTTGTCTTAGGGCACTTAGTTTCAGACAGAGGCATTGAGGTTGATAAAGCAAAGGTGCAAGTAATTCAGCAATTACCTCCTCCGGTTAATGTCAAAGGAGTGAGGAGTTTCCTTGGTCATGCTGGCTTTTATCGCCGGTTTTTCAAGGACTTCTCAAAAATTGCTAAACCGCTTACACATCAGTTGCTTAAGGATGCCCCCTTTGCATTTAATGATGAATGTCTTTCTGCTTTTAACAGGTTGAAGCAGGCCTTGATTTCAGCACCGATTATACAGCCTCCCAACTAGGACTTGTTGTTTGAGATTATCTACGACGCTAGTGACTATGCACAAGGAGTGGTGCTAGGCCAGAGAAAAGACAAAGCTTTGAATACAATATACTATGGGAGCCGGACTCTGGATGAGGCTCAAGTGAAGTACACCACTACTGAGAAAGAGCTGTTAGCTATGGTTTATGCGCTAGAAAAATTTTGTTCTTATTTGATAGGGTCAGAAGTTACTGTTTTTACTGACCATGCAGCGCTGAGTCACCTTCTCGCTAAGAAGGAAGCTAAACCATGGCTGTTGAGATGGATACTTCTTCTTCAGGAGTTTGATTTGCAGATCAAAGATAAGAAGGGTGCTGAGAACGTAGTAGTTGATCATCTGTCGCGACTATCGCAGCAAGAGGGAGAGGATTCCTTACCTATTGATGATTCTTTTCCCGATGATTCATTATTTGCTATTTTGTCTTCTATTATTAACCATGACCCTTGGTATGCAGATTTAGCTAATTATGTTGGTAGTGGCGCGCTGCCACCTAACCTTTCTTATCAGCAAAGGAAGCGTTTTCTCTATAACGCCAAGCAGTACTTCTGGGATGATCCTTATCTATTTAAGGAGTGTGCAGATGGTCTCTACAGACGGTGTATTCCGCAGTGGGAGACCAACACAATCTTGAAGGGCTATCATTCATCCTCTTATGGTGGTCACCACGGTCCATCGCGTACCGTGGCTAAGGTACTTCTGTCTGGCTTTTACTGGCCTATTTTGTTTGTTGATGCTAAGGTGTTTGTTTCAGCTTGTGATGCTTGCCAATGCTCCAGGAATATTTCTAAGAGACATTAGATGCCACAAAATGGTATCCTAGAGGTCGTGGTTTTTTATGTCTGGGGAATTGATTTCCAAGGACCCTTCCCGTCTAGCAAAGGTAACGGGTATATCTTGGTAGATGTAGATTATGTGTCTAAGTGGGTGGAGGCGATTGCTTCACCTAATTGTGATGGCAAGACCATGATTAAAATGTTCAAAAAGATTATCTTTCCCTGATTTGGTGTCCCTAGGGTCGTCATTAGTGATGGGGGAATGCATTTTAAAGAAAAGAAACTAACTTCTATTTTGTCTAAGGTTGGTGTCCAACACCGGCGCGGTTTGGGGTATCATCCTCAAACTAGTGGGCAAGTTGAGGTCTCTAATCGAGAGATTAAAGAGATTTTAGCTAAGGTAGTTTCTAAATCACGGAAAGATTGGAGTCTTAAACTGGAAGACACATTATGGGCTTACCGAACTGCCTTTAAAACACCGATTGGTGCATCGTCATATCGACTGGTTTATGGGAGGTCCTGTCATTTATTTGTTGAGTTAGAGTGTAAGGCTTGATGGGCTATTCATGAACTTAAATTTGATCCTAAGTTGTGTGGTCAGAAGCGTTTATTGCAGCTAGATGAACCGGAGGAGTTTAGGCTAAATGCCTATGATAGCTCACGCATCTACAAAGAGAAGACGAAGAGATGGCACGACAAACGGATCATACCTCGAGAATTTCATGTCGGGCAGAAGTTGTTGCTGTTTAATGCCCGACTGTGCATATTTCCGGACAAGCTGAAGTCTAGGTGGAGTGGCCCTTATACAGTGACAGTTGTCACTAAATTTGGGTCCGTCGAGTTAGAACGTTCCAAGGGCAATAGGTTCAAGGTAAATGGACAATATGTAAAGTGTTACCATGAAGCAAATGATGCAGATAACCGACTTGAAGTCCTGTACATCGACAATCCTGATGAGCCAGCTATTTGAAGCCAGAAAGGTCGTGCGGGACCTCTTAAACCTGTGCTATTCGGGAGGCAACCCAGACTGTTTGGTTGTACTTTCATTTGAACTTGTTATTTCATTTTATGCTGTGTGTTTAAACTCTAAACGCTGAACTTGTGCCGCTCGTGTTAGTCTTGTACTTCTTTTGTGCGATTTTGCAGGTGATTGGCTCGATCGAGTGGTTTTCTTACCCGATCGAACCCTTTTGCTGGAATTTCTACCCGATCGAACCCTTTTGCAGGAATTTTTACTCAATCGAACATATTCTGCTCTCGATCGAATCCCTGCAAATCCACACTTCTCGATCGAGTACCCCATCTCCTCGATCGAGCACTTCTGGCACCTTATGTAATCGATTGAACCTCTCCACCCTTCTCGATCGAGTTCTGCTACTTTTTCTCACCTCCTGCGATGCTACGAGGTTATATGTGACCGTCCATGTTCATGGTGGGTTTGGGGAGGTCCCTCCTTTACGTTGTCTTGTAAGTGTTTCGACTCCCGTTATCCTTTTCTCTTTAGTTTGTATTTCTTTCCCTGTTTTTGGTACAATGAGGACATTGTACAGTTTAGTTTGGGGAGCTATGCATCCATATCAGTGTCTGCATGTTTTGTTGCATTTCAGTTTGCATGTTTATTTATTTTCGCATGCATTATTCTATTTAAAAAAAAAAACCGTAAAAATTCAAAATTTCACGTTTATTACTGCAATTAGGTTGAGTCGGAACGTTGAACTTCTACGCTACGTTGAGTCCCTTTACCCTTACCTTGCATATTCCTGACATTCTGTTGGCATGGTAATGTGCATAACCAACGAGTTTTTGTTTCACTATTATCTGAATGAATAGACTTGACTCATATATTGGCAAGCTACATTTACATTCTAAGGTTAGAGCTTAATAAATTGGTGACATCTATGACAAGTTTCATATAGGATGTGAGTAGCACTCTCTATAAAGCATGTAACATCAATTTGCATAAACATGAATTCAGTCTGCTTGATACATGTATGCATTCGGTCTATGGTCGATGACACATGTAGAAGAGGCAGTTCCCTTTATTTCATTCTATCCATGAGCTCCATATAGCCAAATTGCCCATTTTGTCCTATATAGCTACAATCTATAATTTTGCCTACCCTAGCCGAGCTAATAATAGTAGCTGTTGGGAATGTTTCATTGCAATATGGTTACATATCTGGTTTGAGAAGACTGGTGAAAATGTTTAAGGGAATGGAAAAATATGAATGAAAAGAAAAAAAAGTTGTGAAAAAGAATGTGGAAAGAAAAAAAAGGGGAAAAAGAAAGATTATGAAAAATCATGAGCCAAGAAATACTATTTCAGTGATTTACGCTCCCATGCTTTATTTGTATCTTATGGGGAGTTAACAATTTTATGATGGTGAGTGAGTTGTGTGCTGTAATTTGGCATTGTTTTTGTATTGATATATTAAGTATGAAGTTGGGAAGTGTTTCTAATTTGGACCCGTTGATGCTAGCTTGGCTGCTAACTTCACATCTCTAGATTAATTATAACCCCTTCTTACCCATTACCTCACTTACCCAAATGTAAGTCCTCGACATGTGTCTTGGTCCCTATTTGGTTGGAATGTATATGTACGTTTGTAGAGATTTTATTCATGTTAGACTGCATGCATGTTCTTATAGGTCGAGTTAGGTGAGTGTCTTAACTTCTTTCTATCTCTTACTTATGTACTCACCCTCTGCCTAATTTGTGTGATGAGCGACCCGTGAGAGTCCGATATTTATGAGTCTTGCAAGATTGACGGTTCAGTAGTTTCACATATTGATTTAACTCGTTTGCACTTACCTATTAGTACTTTGTCAGTTGTTGCATTAAACTAGTTTGGGTAGTTGATTTGTAGCTCATGAGTTGGTCCTGTTTCGTTAGTTGTCTTTATTTGCATTCATAGTTTGCTTGGGGACAAGCAAAGGTTTTGTTTGGGGAGATTTGATGCGTGTATTTTATATAAGGTTTTTACCTCATTTTTACACGAATTTCTGTGTTATTTACGTGGCATCTAGCTACAAATGCCTCAGAATAGTTTACTTTGGTATATCTTGTGTAAATTGCAGGTACATACCAGAAAAGAGCAAAATCGAGCCTAAACTTGTCCTATTCGCATGCATCTTGGAGAATAAGGAATCGGAGCCCGGAATCTTTCACTTAGAGATGCGTGAAGTAGCCTCGGAAGGTGCCAAGGAGTTCACATGTGCTAATATAGCTCGATCGACCAGTTTTGCTACACTATATGGTCGATCGAATGCTTTATCCATTAACAATCACTTGATCGAGCTTTGCTGTTACTCGATTGAGATAGTCGTTACAAGGAATACTCGATCGAACTCCATCTTCATTCGATCGCGAGGATTTTCAAGGTTTGTCCTCGATCGAGTGGTTTCATTTCACTCGATCGAGACACTCTGTGTTTTATGCGAGTTTTGGGCTATTTTCAAGTAGGCTTTTGTAATTAGGAATGTAAGCTATGACGACAGTGTCATACGGATATATCTTCTTCTCGCTCCCTTACTTCGATACTTTCCTCTCCACTCTCTATTACTTCTTCTCTTAGAACCCTAACTCGTATTTTGGCTACTTGTTATTGGTACTTTTACTCCTTTCTTAATCTTAATTCATTATTGCTCTCTATTGTTTTCTCCTCTTCAATCTTTTAATTGTCGTCATTAATCTCTCTTTATCCTTTTTATCATGCTTAATATTTATTGCTTATGTATTGTTGTTGCTTGTTCAATGATTATGCATAGCTAAATCACCCTTGCTAAGACATAGGGGAGCCATGATTTTAAGGGAATTGTGAAATGAGTAATTAGGTTTGATGCAAATTAGGTCTATGTTGTTAATCGCTACATATAACTGTTCTTGTCTAATTGAGTCGACGCAATTAGTTAATAAATTACTGTACACCTTGACCTAGATCGAAAGATTGGAAAAGGTATGACCTGTAGCGAACATTAGGGCACTTTTGTGAGGGCGGAAGCTAAACTATTAGTGTTTTAGGGCGAATTGAGACCGGAAGGAGATATTCATTACCCTGTGGATCGAACTTGCATTGACCTAAGACCTTAGATTACATATCATGAGAATCGTGGTGAACCTACTGTCTTAGCTGTTTTCTCCCTGCTTGTTTACTTTCTACTCTCTTTCTGTCCTTCTCTCCTTTGACCTTATTAGATTAGAATAAACAATCAAAAACCCCCAAGAACTGGTTACCTTGATGGACTTAGTTAAGCTGACATTTTCCCATCTCCCTGTGGAGATCGACCCTACTTGCCACTGACTTCTGTTAGTAGTAATAGGTATTTATTTTTTGTACCTGACAACGGTATCAATGGCTTACGCGAGGGATAGCTGGGATGGAGGCATCACATGAGTCACTAGAGTTTTCCGCTGTGTCGTGAACTAGTTTATTTCATTTGGTTTAGTATTTTTGAGAATAGTTGTATTTCACTTTATCAGTTTTGGGATTTGAACTTGTATCGCTTAAAACTCAATTATTAAAGTATGTTTCTTATTATTTAGCTCGAAAAACATGTTGCTTCGCAAACTACGTTTTTTCCACTCTAAAAGATAGTAATATAAAGGTTTTGGCCAGTGGCACAGATGAACCTGAGTCCCCCTTCAAGGTTTAAAGGACATAATTCCACTTCATAAAACATAAAAGAAAAATACTACAATAGTTGGTCGCACAGGAAGAGTCATCTAGTCTGTTTCCGGTCATTTGTTTCCTGTGCCGTCGTCTCGAGAAAGGGAGCTCGTCTCGTCAACACACTCGTTCATTTCATATCTTTCATTCGTTTGTTCCGTTCCTTCTGAGCTAGAATCACACTCTGCTTTTGAGAACAAGCAACAAGCTTGCAGTTGATGATTGGGACGAAGATTTCTCCTTAAGTATATGACTAGGCTTTCACTGGAGAAAAGGGAATTAATACAATAGTTGGTCGCCGGGCGAGAGCCCAAGCATACTCTTTCCAGAGGGCAGAGTGTCATCAATCCTATCGAGGGGATTGGTCTCGTAGAATAGTGAAAGTTCGTCCTGAATTTCATTCTACAACGAAAGGATCAGGGTTTAGCTGCATGAAAATAAGAGAGTAGAATAGGAGTCTTGGCCAACCTGCACTCGTTTATAGCCAACGAAGAGAACCTGCTCGCCAACAGCCAACTCGTAATAGCCAAGCCCATGCCCTTTTATCCGACCAATCCACCTGCCCATTCCCGACAAGCAATCAATCAGTGCTCGAAGCAACCAGCCAATCTATCCAATCCGTGTGCTCAGTCAGAGGCGGAGACATACTAAGATTCATTCTGTGATAAAGTACTATCCTAAAAGCCTTATTTAACATTTAATGAGATTAAGACAATACTAGCCTAGCCATCCGAACAGTCCTTAAGTGCATTCTATGGTTTCAGGAGACAGTCGCAAAATTTTCGAATTCCAAGCTCCCTTTTGACACGGTTGGGCTGGCCAACAAACTCGCTACATCTCTTTCGCTTGTCCCTTTCAAGGGATCAACCCTCTTTGCCCGTAGGTTCAATAAAAACAAAATATTTGATCACAATAAGGGATTTAAAACAATAAGCAAGAGTTTCCGCTAGGCAAAGGAGCTCAAAAAGCCTTACTCTATAGGGCGCGCTAGCGCCCTTAAAAAGGTTTAATGGCCATGACCAGCAAAAGATCACTGCCATCTCACAAATTGGATTTGAACCAATCAATCTCCGATACCTTTAGTAGATCGTGAGGTGGTCTATCGTCCTCCTCATTATATTTCTTCTAGAATCAATCGCATTTCGTCGGAATACATCCTGTCTATTCACCTTAGTAGTTCTATGCATAGTCAGTACTATAGCCCCAATCATGGCTACTAATAAAATAAGACTATAAACCAAAAACCAGACAAAATAATAAGTATAAAGTAAATTGCCCAATGTTTCCAAATTAGTCCAACTTTGTACCTTTCCGCCATAAATCGTATATCTCAGAGAGGTCATATTTCTTTGGGTTGGTAGTAATGGAATGGTTTCATTATCTAAAATGAATAACATTTCCCACCAAAAGATCAGTCCGATAATACAACTCACGGGTAAATAGCGCAAGACTTCTTCGTGAATCTCCGCTATTTGAATATGGAACATCATAACAACGAATAGGAATGAAACGACTATAGCTCCTATATAAACTACTAAGAAGATCATAGCGGAAAAGTTGAGACCTAACAAAAGAAGTAAACCTGATGTGTTGCGAAAGAGTGGGATGGGAAAAAAACGGAATGTACCGGATTTTTAGCACGAACAACCATCAAACCAGAGACCAAAGCTGGGCTCGACAAAACAGAAAGTATCATAGTACGTCGTCCTTCACTAAAATGGAACTTTCATGCGGGTTTGGAGCAAGAACTAGCAAGAAAGTCGATCAATTACGTACGACCAACACGGTTGTTCATATTTAATTTCCTTCTTCTAAACCGAGCCCCTGTTATAGAGCATTCACTTAGTTACTTACGATCTCAAATCTCTCTCGACGCCGAGAATTTCTTATATGCCCAGGTTCGGCTAGCTTCTTCCTCACCTTTTAGCGTTCTGGGCAATAAAGAAACCCGAAATCAAAAAGAAAGAAGAGAAATTGGGCCATGTTTCCCGAGGGAGGCCACCTTCTCTTAGGCCAGCAGTCGACTAGAAGTAGAAGACTGCTCTATGAGGACTTCCCTCTTTCCTGGGCTCTACTCACTTGTTATTTATTATAAAGCTACGCTCCGTCCCAGAAAGTCATAATTAATAAAATTAAAAGAGTGAATCAAGATGTAAATGGATCCCTGTCTTTATTTATATCCGGATAGATATGTCCCTATGAGCGACTACGCCGATCTTTATATGTTTTGGCCACGTCCCTTTCTGCTCCGAGGAGGAAGGTTTGGATCTTTCAATCTTATGTCGCGAGGGATGTGATCTATGTTAGGTCCATAAGGTACCACAGCTTTTAGTGTTCTATGATTAACCTCCGAATAATGAGTAGGTAGTTCTATCCTATTTATTTTTAAATTCTTTCATATCTTCCTTCTCTTCTTTATCTTCATACTAAACTGATAAGAGGATGCAAAGCAATAGATCAAATAACTATAGTTGTAACCTATATAACTTCTTGTTCGAGTAGGAAGATTTAGGTTTTTATCGTTCCTTCTCTTCTTCGATAAAAATAAGGTTAAGGTCATGGAGTGAAAAAAATGCCTCTTCATTATGTTGCACTCAGCGAAGGAACTGCCTAAGCAAACTTTTTTGTATCTAAACTTCTTTGTTCTTTCTAAGTATTTTTCCTGCATAGAAGAATGTAACTTTTGCAAAAACCGGGATTTTAGTAGTAGGCAACATGCCTTCTTCTTTTTGAGTAGACGGAACCGTTCTGTTTTGCTTCTTCTCCAAATTCGAAACCAGCGACCCCTAAATTTGCCTATGATTTTATTAATAATAAAATTTTATTTAAATTTAATTATGTTCTTAAATTTTGTTAATTATTCTTCTTATTTAATTTATTATTTAAAATTAAAGAAACTAATGATGAATTTCATTATGTTATTTAATCATAATGAAATTTAAATAAACTTTTATTAATAATAAGAATTTTTCATATGATATTTATATGAATATTTATCTTCTTCTTACTTTAATATGAATTAAAGAAAATTTAAATTTAATTTGATTATTATAATCACATATACTTTATTATAATTACTTAAAGATTATGTGTGTGGTGTTGTTACAAAGGACACTCTGAATTTACCATTCAATGATGCGGCTTATTGTTTAAAAGAAGCCTTATCCCATTGCACATCAAATTGAATATGATCGCTTGCCCTTAGAGTAGGGGTGCTTGTCATATCATAAGGCATTCTTAACTAGTTGCATATCTATGAATGAGCCTAAAAGAAAGGTTATAATGATGTTGTTCATGATGTTAAACAAGTAAACTCATTTAGATCAATTAGGATATCTCGGTAAGATTGTTAACACACCAGCCTTCCTTCTGAGCCAGGATCATAGTCTTAGGTGTGTGAGTCTAATTCAAAAAGAACACAAAGAAAAAGTGCGTAAGGCCCGTAGGCGAGTTTCCGATAAATGCCCCAAGATGCGAGAAATCCAAGCTTTTTAGGCCAAGAATGCCCCATATTATCCCAAAAAAGCCCCCTTGTTTGGCCAATTTATGTCGAATTTTCCCGGGTTTAGTCAAAAGTCCCATCCGATTTGGCCATTTCACTAGTAAAATCGTCGAATGATGAAAAATACCGAGCGAGAGTAGTACATTTATAACATAAGGGCGAGCCGGCAGTGGATTAAAAATTTTATTTTAAATGTTCGTTTCACAAGTAAAAAGTCATTATGTCGAAAAACGCCGGGTTGGAGCAACATTTGACCCGCCTTTTGGCCCAAGGTAACACCCTAAATACACCTAAATATAGGAATATTTCTCTTATTTCTTAGTCCATTCCTTAGCTTACAAAGGAGCTGGGGCTGGGACTTCCGTAAATTTGGGCCCTTAAAACAGAGGGAATTTCCATCGCAAAGACATATTCAATCCAACCATAAGTACCCTGTGACAAGTCTCACGGTCTATATATCTTGTTACGAAAATGAAATGGTTGGTAAACGGGAGCAAAGACAGAATTCATCCTTTCAAGCGTCACTTTCACTCTTTCTCGAGAATTTTTTTACGAAAAATGCTTCCAACCAGGGAAAATAAGAGTAAAAAGGGCATCAATGCGCATTCTCAGACTGGGCAGGTATAGATGCTCCTTTTCACCCAATGACTTGGGCCTCTCTTTCCACTGCTCCTTATTTCTCACAATTGTTGTGCTGTGTCCGAAAAGCCACCAAATACTTTCACCCAATCATTAGTTAGATGTTCTTGATTTCGGGGCAAAAGACACAGAAAAAACTTGCTCTTTCTCGAGGATTTTTGGCATAATGTGATTTCACCTCATAATCTCAATTCAAAAAAGCGCATTTTGCTCACCCCTATAATAATAATAATAATAATAATAATAAGAAAGGCATTCAGCTCGCCTTGTTACTATATAGGAAAATCTGGCATGAAATGCTAAAAAGGGCTTAAAATTTCATACCCAAATACATGTTTAGCTTTTTCTAATTGATAGAGCGGATTTTGCACGTTGAACTGAAAGCAAGGCAAGTGCTGCGCCCAAACCCCGATCCTGGGATTCTTTCTACTGCTGCCATGTCTGCCGCGCCTCCCCCTTTCTTTATTAGGGCCGAACTAGAGTATGTTGACGCATTTCCAAAGGAAGAAGAATTTGAAGCTTTAGCATAAGCAAAAGAGAATAAAATTCCCGTGGGAAAGGATCTTCTTTATGGGAAAAAGGGCCAATCCCGATACGGCTATGGGCAGGACCAAAGCTGTATACTCGTTAAGCGCCACTTTCACACAAGAAAGCGGGAATCATAAACCGCATTAAGTAAAGGAAAGGCAGGACTTTCATAAAATCTTTTCGCGCTTAAAGCCAAGCAAGTCTCCTCTCCTGTTGAAATTGTATTACGTGTCCCTCCATCACTAAGCTAACACTTTACTATCTTTCATACTTTTACGAGGTAATGAACGTCTCATGCCCGAAAGTCTTCACCAGAGTTTGAATCAAAAGCATATATAATATCAAGTTTTCATAATGAAAAAGGATGCTAGTGTCAGGTTTCAAAGATGTCATGGCTGGCGCTTATTAAATAAAATGAAAGAATAGAATCCCGTTTCTTTCTCGAAGAAAAAGGGCACATCTCAGAGAGGCAGCTGCTGCACCTTCTAACATAATTTTTATGTAAAATTTTCCTAAATAATTCGCTTTCTTTTAAAATTCACTCTTTTATCTTTGTCATCTAACTATTCATACTCCTTCTAGCGGGAAGTATCCTTAGACTTATAAGTCTCAAGGGTCCCTAGTCCCCTTTCCATTTCTTTATTACAACCTTCTTCTTTTTTTTTTATGTCAAAGACCAAAAGCTACGTGCAAATTTTCATTGGATTTTGTTGTTCTTAACATCGATGGCTATTCATTTAAGTCTTTGGATAGCACCACTAGATTTTCAAGAAGGTGGAACTTCTCGTATTCTCTATGTACATGTTCTTGTGGCTCAGATGAGTATTCTTCTTTATATCGTTACAGCTATAAACACATTCTTGTTCCTATTAACAAAACATCCTCTTTTTCTTCGCTCTTCCGGAACTGGTACAGAAATGGGTGCTTTTTCTACACTGTTAACTTTAGTAACTGGGGGGGGGGGGTGGGGGGTTTGGGGAAGACCTATTTTGGGGCACCTTTTGGGTGTGGGACGCTCCTTTAACTTCTGTATTCATGTAATTCCTTATTTACTTGGGCGCACTGTGTTTTCAAAAGCTTTCTGTCGAACCGGCTCCTATTTTAATCCGTGCTGGACCGATCGTTATACCAATAATAAACTTTCCAGATAACTGGTGGAATACATCGCATCAACCTGGGAGCATAAGCCAATTTGGTACAACAATACATGTTCCTATGCTTATTCCAATCTTGTCTAACTTTGCTAACTTCCTATTCTCAACCCGTATCTTCTTTGTTTTGGAAACACGTCTTCCTATTCCATCTTTTCTCGAATCTCCTTTAACGGAAGAAATAGAAGTTCAAGAAAGAATATTAAAACCTAGTTCACTCGCCGAGTCTTTTTGCATCCATGGCTGAATGGTTAAATCACCCCAACTCAACATTGGCAAAAATGTTTTGATCTGGTTCGGTTCCTGCTGGATGAATGAAAAACATGAAGAATAAGAAAGAGAATCCGGCTCAATATCCGTTTAATAATCTCGTTTTTTTAGTGAGTCATGAATTTGCCGTTATGAGTAAAAATATATTCAAAATCAAAGTAAAATCTTACTTAACAAATCTTACCTAATTAATTAATCTAGCGTGGAGTGATCCTTTTATTTTCTTTATTTGAACGAGAGAGGTAAGTTAGTGCATAAGTGGTTGCTATTGGTTGCTGTTTTCTTCTATTGTTTCATTTTCTTGGCTTGTTCCCTTTAATCTGATACTTCGACTGGAGCAACTGTACCCCGCCTACCGGTGCAGAAAGAAAAAAAGAACTCTAGCTTAATGCTCGCAATTAGTTAAGGGAAGACTTTATTGACTTTTAAGCTAGGTTATAGGGTTGGTTCTCCCTGGGGATGACTTCTAATTCATATATCAATTATACGCCTATATAAGGTAAGGCATTGGGGAAACCACGTTAAGGGAACCTCAACGCATGATAGCTATGTCACAGATTTGAAGGCTTAAAATATCGTTTCGTGTGAAATGAATTCTATGGAAAAAGAAGATACGCCTTCTTATTCACAGAGCTATGATACGACACCTACATAACATAACCAACTGAAGTGGACTCTCAACAGCATACATCTTTGTTGCGCTCAGCTCAGCGGATCAATAACATACATGTTTGCGCTTAGCGGAGTTGTTGCGCCCCGAGCATCGCCCAATTGTAATCCATCAGCTCAATGCTCCCCCTCTTCCTGTCTGCCTATATGAATGTGTCTGCCCTCCCTACCTCTTCTGTCTCTTATCTATTCCCGTGGGAAATGCATTAATGAAATGAATGTAATTAGCTTTAAAAAGTGCTCTTTCTTTTAAGATATTTACATATGAAAAGTAGTCTTTAAAATTCCTTCTAACTTGACTAATAAGCATAACAAGTAGCTCTTATTCGCATCCCTTCCTCTGGCACGGCAAAGGACAACGGAAGAAGAGGATGAGGCTGGGAAGAATGAGAGGCCTAAGGCCGATATGTCATTGTAAAGTTTGTGTGAAGAATGCCATACCACCTTGAAGTCTTATCTAACTTTCCTTTAGGCCTAGGTTATCTTATTCTTTTTGCTTTAGGGCGGCAACTAATTCATTCTTTTCCTACCCATGATAATTAAGTAAGAGAAATGGGCAGGCAAATGAGATTCTTTTCCCGATCAAAATATTTAATTAAAGAACTCGCATATATATTAAGTAACATAAGGGACAAGAGCAAGGTAATTTCTTCACACTTGGCTCGCCACTTATTATTCCCTAAAGCGACTACTCTCGCTCTTTCAATCCAATAAAAGAATTCATTTTGAACATCTTTGTTTCGAACTTTTTCATAAGTTAATACTAAATTCGTATTTTCAAATGCTCCTTTTGTAGTTTATTTTGCATCAGTTTATTTTGTAGTTTACCCTCCTTATTATATTAGGTATAATAGCTTTCTTTTTCCCAAATTACTTTGTCCATCGTAATTGTCGCTTCTAAGGTAGCACCTTTTATGAGTTGAGAAACAGGGACAGCTACTTCTACAGCTACGGACCTCTTCCACTGGAAATGATTCTTTTGTTATTTATATGTATGCGAATCAGCTGACACACCAGCAAGAAATGCATTTGATTGTGAGGGGTTTGATGCATTCTCTTTATAAGCTGTGGTTGAAGTAGCAGGATCTGGTTTCCTTGCTTGGGCTCTTTTCCGATAATGATTTTTCTTTGTTTTCAATTCTCCTTTTACAGGGAAATAGCACCTGATAAAATAAAAAGTTAGGATCGAAAGGCTTACTCTATAGGGGCGCGCCTTAGTGATGGAAGGGATTCTCGCCGGATGGAACAAGGCGCTTCCCAAAGATATACTCTTTATTCTTTGGAATGAAGGACCATTCCGGAACAACATTATGCTGCTTGCTAGGCCCTGATGGCGGAACTGGCATTTTGGGGGGGGGGGGGAGAAAGCGGCCCCTTTCTTCAGCGGAGTGGGCAGCATCGCTTTCTGTCGTGTGGCCGCGATGCCATTTAAAATTTAATAAAAAGAGGAGACCAAGAAAAAGCAGTCTTTTTCAGATTATAGCCATTACTGGGAAATTAATTGAGCTGTAGGCATCAAGAGAAGAGCTCGAGATTCTATATTTCTGCAGAAAGGGAAGAAAAGGGATTAGTTGGAAGAAAAAAAAGCATCATTAACCGGTTGCGCATCTCCTTGGCATTATTTCATGTGAAGGGCCGCCTTTGACTTTGAATTTGGATAGATCCAGCGGGCGTTCTTGCATGGACTTGGCTTGCTTTCTCAATTCACATTTATGAAGCCATGATTAATACCTTTCAGGTCCCTTGGATCATGGGCCACAACTATTAGGGTAGTGACCACTGAACATCATTTGGGTAGGCCGAGGCTATGTTATGTTATATGGGCTTAGGCCTTTTGTTTTGATGGCTGTCATTGATTGTCTATCATATTCATAGGGTAGCACATACTTGCATGCAGGCCGGACCACACATTATCTGCCAATATTGTATTTACTGCATCCGTTGGATGGAATTGGTCTCACTAAATGTGAGTAGAAGTATTCCGACAAGCCATTTTAGGGGACATACACAAAATCCAACCTCTGTAACTCCCTAATCCGCAACATGCCTCGCTTGTAACATGGAAACCTACATACATATCACAGAATATGATCTTGGCGTCAGGGAGCTCCTGGTCAGCTGCTCAACCATGTATCTTATCAAAAAGTTGAACTCCACTCCATTATAATGTCGTTGATATCTTGGATGCACTCCCCATTCTTGCTTTTGTACCGCCATAGGTAGTGAGGAGCACAACCCATGGGTGAAAATCCCATTAACACCACTTTCCTCACATTTGCTGTATGCCGATTCAATTCATATCATTGAAAAATCATTAAACTAGAATATGTTATGTACAGAAAAATGGATCGTCCACATAATACAATGGTCTCATTATCATTGTTGGATGTCTAAACTTGCTGATCTAAGCAACTAATATAGTACACTCTCATTGAACCAGAAGATAATGCACACAATAGATGTTAGTTTCAATGAGTAAAATCCTGGATACAGAAGCTTGCTAATCTTAGCTACTAATAATACCTTGGTCTGTTACTTCACAGTGCTTGCTAGGAATCGGTTAAAATGCACGGGCAAGAATAAAACCTAAGGGAGGAGCTTAGCTTGTTTATTAGTTCCCTTGTTTTATTATATTATATAAGTAATTTAGTGAATATTGATATTCTTCTTACTTTAATATGAATTAAAGAAAATTTAAATTTAATTCAAATGAGCGAGTGGAGCGAACGAAAGAATGAAGTGAGCCAAAGAAAGGAGCTTATTTTACTTATCAGGCTGTGATGCGAGTATGCGAGCGCCATTCTTCTTTAATATTATTATTGCGAGCAGGAGTTGCGCCTGTATTAAGATCTCATTCTTCGGTTGAAGCTGCCACTTTCCCGTTTAGTATTTAGAAGGGGCATTAACAGCTTATTTTCTTTACCCATTACCATTAACAGAATTGGCTTCAACAAGAGTTCTACCAGACCAGACTCTATAAATCAAGTAAGGAATTTCATACTTTAACTCTAACTCTACTCTAAAGCTAAAGAGAAAGTGCGTTGCCTATACTCCACTCCAGACTCCAGGGGAGGGTTCTTAGGTTCAATGCTTTGTCAAGACGTGGCTCTTGTCTATGAACCCGCCTTGTCTATGAAATTGGTCTCGTAAGCTGCCCATAAGCAAGCACTTTTAATCCTACTGATCTAGCAGCCGAAGAAGAGTCGCTCGATCTAAATCATATTAATTTAGGAAAAAGGCTTGTCTGATGAAATAAATTTAATTTAAATACGCCTTAGTATGTTATTCTAGTAAAGCTCGCCAGTAAAGATCGATCCTATGCTTGTTGCTTGAGGAGCGTCTTTATGAGCAGCATGAGAAGGGTTGCAATTGCAAAGAAGTCCAAGAAGAGATGTGCTGTTAGAGTTTTCGGAAAGGAAATGCCTTACTTATGTTACTTATTGTTAGGCTTGGAGATCCGCAGATGTCCTGGAACGATATTCTACCTCGACCTAACCATTAGGGTGTCAGGACGCCAAGCTACCAGGACACAAGAAGACAGGCGCCATGCCATGGACAGGATGACGGTCAAAATATCAGGACGATATTCCACGAAAAGATCGTATTATAGACGAATATACGCGCAATAATTGGGGCATTAATTAGAAAGATTTAGCAATCAAAGACGCCAATTAAAGGAGCAATAATGAGCATTATTCCGACAAATTAAGGCAGGATATTCAGCATTGATGGAGAAAGATCTAGCAGCCGTTCAGCATTTGACTATATTAAGAGCACTTAGATCATTTGCACGACACAAGACAAGATCCTAGCAACATACTAGCAATACTGAAATACAAGTTGAATTACAGATATTTGTGCGATTAATTCAATATTATAGTGAAATTCTCTCCTGACTTGGTCCCCGTGGTGTTTTCCCATTTAAGGGTTTTTCACGTACAAAATTTTTTGTCTTACTGTTATTTATTTTGTAACACCCCCATACTCCAAGTGCCTTACCAGGACCACCCAGGTATAAGGACGTTACCATTTCGGTTACCCGAAGTAATGATAATCAAATAAACAATACTGAAACGATATTTAAATAGTAATAATTTAGCGAAAGGTTACAATCCAAAAACCAAACCAAATACTAATACATGTTCTCAAAACGGCTGTCTACTGAACTAACTGAAATGTATATGAAAACTACTAAGCTACAGCGGAAGACTTCTATCATCTGATCGTGGCAATCCCAGCTATCCCAGTACTCATGTCATATCTGCTCAATATCTGCTCACCATCCCCGAATGGATCACCGCAGGTTTTAAAACATTAACCGGGGTCAGTACGATTTACACAAGGGGTATAATCAACAATACAATAACCAATACAACTAAAACAATCATACACGATCAAGCACTCCACTCCATCTCCGTCACCGACTGTGCACTGGACCAGCCCTGCTAGTGGGGGACCGCAGCCGTTCCCACCTAAGCCCCACTCATCATACCGAGCGATAACCATGTCCCATTAATGTGCACATCCCCTTCCGTGGCGGGTTCCACGAAGGGCGAAACTAGGGCGTGAAGCCACTCCCGCAAGTGACTCCACTCAGCCGAGAACGCATCTCGAGAACCACAGACAAACAATCACAATCACAATCACAACATCGTCTGGATCAACCAATTATACTAATTACAGCACAACACCACACCACATGTAAGTAATATTGAGTAGGGAAACCCTACCTGGAAAGCACAATTGTCAGACGATCTCACAGCTGAAGTCAAAAAGCTTCCTCTACGAATCCTCCTCCTAATTATACAAGCACATAATTACTACTATGCACATAACACAACAAAATCCCCAATTCCCAATATTAGGGTTTAACTAACTTTGACGAAATACAATAAAAACGGTATAAAGGTCTTACCCTCGACGCAAGGATTACAACGGTGTAAAGACAAGTGAAATCCGACCTTCCAAGCTCCGGGATTTGTTAACAATGCGATTAAGGTGATGAACGTAGTTTCCTTTCTCTTCTCACAGTGATTTAGGTTTTAGAAAAGTGATTAGAATGAATGACGAAAAGATTATATACCTTAATCGCATAATTAACGAAACCCGAGAAAACAACCCCCGTAAATCGGCTACTCGATCGAGTAGCCCAGGTACTCGATCGAGTACCCCTCCCTACTCGATCGCGTATCTTAGTTACTCGATCGAGTACCCAACGGGTCAGAAACTATTTTATTTCGCAAAACTCCCTTACTCGACAGAGTAAGGCCTACTCGATAGAGTACCCCAAGACTCATAAATACGGAGTATTACAGTCTTCCCTCCTTAAAAAGAACTTCGTCCCCGAAGTTCAAACCAACACAAAACAAAGACTCACACTACCACACTCCCGACTCAACAATCGAAACAAACTCAATATAAAAACTTGTTACTAACTCAAACTCAACCCGACTCAACGACAATAACTATACCGACACAACATAAAAAGGGTATAAAAACTCTTAAAAACTCTTTGCGATCATCTCCTACCCCCCTAAAAGAAACAAGGTTACGTCCTAGTAACCAAACATACCTGATCAAAAAGGAAAGGGTAGCGCTCTCTCATGATCTCCTCTGCCTCCCATGTAGCTTCCTCTGTCTCGTGGTTAGACCAGAGGATCTTAAGCAACACTGTCTCACCACTCCTAGTCTTCCTAATCTTCCGGTCAAGGATCTGCTTAGGTACCTCAAGATATGATAAGGACTCATCTAGTTCTATGCTCTCTGCCTCTAACACATGTGACGGGTCACTCACATACTTCCGCAGCTGCGATACATGAAACACATTATGCACTCTCTCTAAAGTAGCAGGTAAAACCAGACGGTAAGCAACCTCCCCAACTCGCTCTAAGATCTCATAAGGACCGATGAACTTCTGACTCAGCTTGCCCTTCTTCCCAAATCTCATAACACCACGCATAGGAGACACTGTCAGAAGAACCTTATCCCCAACACGAAACTCTATATCCGCGATGTAGATCGCATAACTCTTTTGTCGATCCTGAGCTGCTCTCATGCGTTCCCTGATCATCTTAATCTATTCAACCATCTCATGTACCATCTCTGGTTCTAGAACCACTGCCTCAGCACTGTCATCCCAACAAATCGGACTCCTGCATCTCCTCCCATATAACGCCTCAAACGGTGCCATGCCTATACTAGTGTGGTAGCTGTTGTTGTAAGAAAACTCTATCAAATCCAACCTCTGTTCCCAGCTACCACCAAAGTCCATCACACAAGCTCGTAACATATCCTCAAGAGTTTTGATTGTTCTCTCGGTCGACCGTCGTCGCGAGGATGAAAAGTCTGTACTCATCTTCAAAGTTGTACCCAAATATTCCGTAACTCTTTCCGGAACCGTGATATAAACCTCGCATCTCTGTCAGACACTATGTCCTTAGGGACTCCATGTAACTTAAGCACATTCTTTCGATAAGCCATAGCCAATTGTGCTTTAGTCCATGTATCATTCATTGGAACAAAATGAGCTGACTTGGTCAGTCGATCCACTATCACCCATATCATGTTATTACCCTGTTGACTCTTTGGTAAACCCACGATAAAATCCATAGAAATGGATTCCCACTTCTACTCAGGTACCTCCAAAGACTGAATCTTACCTTGTGGTCGTCGCTGTTCCCCTTTAACTCTCTGGCATGTCAAACAACGGGCCACAAACTCAGCTGTTTCCTTCTTCATCCCAGGCCACCAAAACGTGTTCTTCAAATCCTTGTATACCTTGTCTCCTTTGGATGTCTTGAATATGGTGTACAATGTGCCTCTGTCATGATTGTCTTTTTCAGCTCCTCATCATTAGGGACACACCACCTACCATCAAACCTCAAACTACCATCTGTGTGAATAGAAAATCGGGACACTGTCCCTTACTCTACTCCAGCTCTCCACTCAACCATCTTAGGATCCAAAGCTTGTTTATCTGGAATATCATCATAAAGATCAGGCTGCACTGTCAAATCTCCCACATCATCTCCTCTCTGAATCATATGTATCCCAAACTTCCCCACCTCATCTCTCAAAGATAGAGCTGTACACAGGGAGTGTACACTCTTCCTACTCAAAGCATCTGCAACGACATTGGCTTTCCTTTCATGGTAGATAATATCCATGTCATAATCGCCAATCAGCTCCATCTACCTCCTCTGTCTCATGTTCAACTCCTTTTGAGTGAAAATGTACTTGAGACTCTTGTGATCAGAAAATACCTTAAAGGTCGCCCCATAAAGGTAATGTCTCCAAATCTTGAGAGCAAACACCACCGCACCCAACTCTAGATCATGTGTAGGGTAGTTCTCCTCATACGGCTTCAATTGCCTAGAAGCATAGGCAATCACCTTACCGTTCTGCATCAACACACATCCCAACCCATTCTTTGAGGCATCTGTATAAACCTCAAAGTTCTCGACCCCTTCAGGCAATGCTAAGATAGGAGCTGTGGTCAAACGCTCCTTTAATGTTTGAAACGCCTTTTCACAACTCTCATCCCAACGAAACCTATTCTCTTTCCTCATCAACGCTGTCATAGGTCTAGCTATCTTGGAGAAATCTTTCACGAACCGTCTGTAGTATCCAGCTAAACCCAAGAAACTCCTAATCTCGCGACATTCTTTGGTGCTTCCCACTTTGTCACGCCTCAATCTTTGCCGGATCCTGACTACTCCCTCCTTAGAGATCACATGCCCCCCAGAAAAGCAACTTTCTCCAACCGAACTCACACTTGGACAGTTTAGCATACAACTCATGGTCCCTCAATGTCTGCAACACGATCCTCAGATGCTCCTCATGCTCTTCCTTAGTCTTAGAGTAGACTAAGATGTCATCGATGAACACCACCACGAACTTGTCCAAAAGCGTCGAAGATTCTGTTCATCAAATCCATAAACACGGCCGGTGCGTTAGATAACCCAAACGGCATCACCACATACTCATAGTGACCATACCTCGACGTGAAAGCCGTCTTTAGTATGTCCACCTCTCTAATCTTCACCTGATGGTACCCCGACCTCAAATCAATCTTGGAAAAGACTGATGCATTACTCAACTGATCAAACAGGTCATCTATCCTTGGCAAAGGATACTTGTTCTTCACCGTCACTCGGTTCAGCTCTCTGTAATCTATGCATAACCTCAAACTCCCATCCTTCTTCTTCACGAAAAGAACTGGTGCTCCCCACGGCGATACACTAGGTCTAATGTATCCCTTCTCTATCGGATCATCTAAGCGCTTCTGAGCTCCTCCATCTCTTTAGGACCCATCCGTGCACGGTGCCTTAGAGATTGGCCCGTCCCCGGTTTCAACTCAACGGTGAAATCTATCTCCCTCTTCGGTGGCAACCCCGGAATCTCGTCAGGAAAAACATCGGCAAACTCTCCCACCACTGGTATCTCGTCAACTGTCGGACTCTCTATCCGATCATCTCTCACATGTCACAAGATCAAAGGACATCCCTTCCTCAGATAGGACTTCAACGTGATAGCTGCAATCAACTTAACTTTGGGTTTGACTAAAAACCCACGATAAGACACACTAATACCCTTAGGCCCTCTCAAAGACACTTTCTTTTGATGACAGTCTATCTTAGCTTTATATTTTCCCAGCCAATCCATCCCGACTATCATCTCAAAACCGTTAAAAGGAAACTCTAGCAAGTCTACTAGTAGGTCAACTTTCCCAACAATCATAGACACATCCCTAAACAACCACCCACAAGATACAGACTCCCCCGAAGGTATAAAAACTTTCTCACTTACAGACTCATAAACTCTCAAACCCAACCTTTTAACATGACTCGATGATACAAACGACTGGGAAGCCCCCGAATCAAACAAAACAAAGGTATGAATACCGTTAACAAGAAAGGTACCGGTGATAACATGTGCATCCTCCTCATTTGCTTTCTTGTCCATCATGAACGACTTTCCCTTTGGTCTTGTCCACCTCCCTGGACAAGATCTGGCCGATGTGGCCGGCTTAGCACCGACCCCTTATTGTTGTTGTTGTTCGTAGCTGGTTTCGATAAGAATTACCGCCGTTGCGGTTACCTCCACTCACGATAGCTCGGCTTCCCCGGTTAGACCATGACCCACTTGGTCCGTTGCTCGCATAACTCGTGCCGGTCCACGAGAATAACTTCCCGACCCGTCCCCCGAAAAGCTCCGGGCACATTCGTGCACTCATGTCTCTTGTGGCGACACCGCCACAGCCAAAGCAAGTCATACCCCAATGTTATCTTTGCTACCCCCACGGCCACGCCCGAAGGAAGCCCCAAAGACTAAACCACGACCCAAGAAAACCCCTTAGCTTGATTGTGGTTGCCTTTCTTATGACTAGATTGGCCACCACCCTCACTCTCAGCCTTTCTTTTCTCAACACCAGACCTCTCCTGAGCCATCTCCACTAACCTCTCAGCCCTCCCAGCTCTCTCATAAGCGTCCTAAACATTAGTAAGGACTCCTACAGGTAGCTTATCCATGATCCTAGGGGTCAACCCCCTCTCAAACCTCAGCGCCAGATTCTCATCACTCAATCCCATGTCCTCAGCATACCTAGACTTCTCATTAAACTACTTATAGTACTCAGCCACAGACATGTCAGATGTCATCTTGAACCCATCGAACTTCTCCCTCAGCTTGGTTCTCACATGCTCTGGCACAAACTCTTTTCTCATAGCCCTACGGAACTCATCCCAAGGTATAGCAGGTAAGCCTTGGTTAGCATACATCTCTCTGGCACTCACTTTCACCTTATCCCACCACTCACCAGCTGCCTCTCTCAGATAGAACGCAGCTTGCTCTACTCTCATCTCATCAGGACAATGAACCAGGTCCAGTATATTCTCCCATCTCACGATGCCAGTTGTCAAGAAGGTTTGGTTCTCCGGTCCCTTTGTACTCCTTTGGGTTGAACCTAGCTATGTAAAGGTTGATCTTAGAGTGATCAACCTCCTTATCCTTATTCACTTTCTTTAAGGCCTCCGTAAGAGCATCCTGGTGCTCCAACATCTTAACAATATCATCCGTATTCATGGACTCAGCTCTCGCTTAGTAAGCGTTTCTCTTAGGCGGCATCTTGAAGCTATATATAAGAAAGGGTAGACCTAAACACATGTACTAAACCTCAAAACACGAAAACAGGCTATCAAGTTGCTACTCGATCGAGTGTCCCAACCTACTCGATCAAGTAAGAGGCTACTCGATCGAGTGCCCACTACTACAAATCCAGGCAACTACAACGCCCCTTTAACAACGATTATTCACGAAAATCACAATAGACGTTGTAGAATGTATGGCGCGAATTTTACTAAAATCAATTACAACGGGTATGGTTATAAAAACCGTTGTTATTAGTTTTAACAACGGGTCATACATGCACAACCGTTGTTAATAATTTGGCGCAAAATTGGCGCAAAGTTAGTGAAAAGTAATCACAACGGTTATTTTTGAAACCCGTTGTTAAAACTTATTTAACAACGGGTGTTTTTTACAACCGTTGTTAAAACATATTTCATGACGGTTGTTGTTTAATAACCGTTGTCAATACCTTCCATACTATAAACCACACAAACAGAAGTCTGCTGCAGCCACAAAACACAACCCTTAATACACAAACACAAACACAGCAGGCAAACAAACACAAAACACACACTCTCTTTCTCTCTTTCTCTCTTTCTCTCTTTCTCTCTTTCTCTCTTTCTCACTTTCTCATCGTCGCTTCTTCTCGCCGTCACTGTTGATTTCATCGTCAATTACGTTCTGTATTTATCGGGTAAATCTCGCCATCCTTTGTTAGTTTCATCGTCATTATTTTCTTTTTCTATTTATTTCTTTTGCATGTATGTGTTTTTATCGACCATTATGTTATTTGTTTAAGTATTGTTCGCATAATTAGTTAGTAAAACAATGAAGAAGCAAGATGAAGAAGCAAGATAAACATAATTAATATATATATATATTTATAAATACATAAATTAAAAAAAAAATTACATATATAAAAATGCAATTCTTATATTTTCATAGAGGATCTTATTCTGCTCTATCGTATCCGTCCTCTCCTCCTTGGCTATTTGGAGGTTCCGTTCAGCAGTTGCTATATCGTCATATAGCTGCAACTCCTGTTGCTCTGTCAAGCCATCTTCTTTGGCGTGCTTCAGTGCGGATCGAGCATCCGCAAGGTAGCTTCTGAAACTTTCCTCAATATGGAGGAACCGGCGGATGAAGTTGTAGTTGTTCTCGATCATGGTAAGACTCTT
Source organism: Silene latifolia (assembly GCF_048544455.1). Classification (NCBI taxonomy): domain Eukaryota; kingdom Viridiplantae; phylum Streptophyta; class Magnoliopsida; order Caryophyllales; family Caryophyllaceae; genus Silene; species Silene latifolia. Next base: position 436,873,597 of record NC_133538.1, on the reverse strand, counting down.
AAGGATGAAATCATTCATTTTGTTGGAGTTTTTGGAGTTTGTTTTGAAAGATTAAGTAGAGTTTGTTTTAGCAGTTAGGGTTTGGAGATGAATATATTGAGATAATGGAAATGTTAGTTGAGATAATGCAATGTATTTATACTAAGCAATGTGTGGGTTGAGTTGCTTTTTAATTAATATATATGTTAGGAAGTTTTGCCATAATCATCATCATATCTCTCAATAATGCTGCTTCAAATCTTATTACTAACCCTTCTCATTCCATATTATCCGTTCATATGTATAGTGATGTCAGTAATAATGCATGCATCGGAATTCTAACTGGCCGTAATTATGCATGCATCTAGTAATATTTAATTTAATTTTTTTTTTATTTTTTAAGAACAAACAACAACGGTTATTTACAAACAACCCGTTGTCTTTAGTTATAACAACGGTTTTGTATATTAAAACCCGTTGTTATAACTTTCCCCCCAAAATTGAGTCACACTTTCCACAACGGGTTTTTATACTTAAAACCGTTGTTAATATTTTTAACAACGGTTTCCTTAAGAAAACCAACCGTTGTTATAACCTTTTACAACGGACGCTTTAACAACGTCCGCTTTTTTATATAACAACGGTTTTTGACCGTTGTTATAGCCTGTATCTTTAGTAGTGGCCTCCCATACTCGATCGAGTACCTCGACTCCAGAACCCAAACAGACCTTCTGACTTCTAACATACTCGACCGAGTAGCCAGGCTACTCGATCGAGTGACCCCTTACTCGATCGAGTACCCCTAGTTACTCGATCGAGTACCCTAAAACTCGATTCTGGTCGTAAAAACGTCAAAAACCCACCCGATCAAGTTAGTCCCACTCGATCGAGTCATGCTAACTCGAATATGCTACCCGCATGCTATAACATATTCTAATATGTAAAACAACTTATAAACACGATATCATTTCTTAATTATGCATACTATGCTACTCAACTTCTCATGCGATTAACAAACAATTATATCATGTTATTAATGCCACATAGTAATCACTCAACATGCTTCTCATTCCAACACAGTTCTATATATATATATATATATATATATATATATATATATATATATATATATATATATATATATATATATCTTCAATTTCATTCATATTCTCAACTTCTACTTCAAACATCCAACATTTACAACACACCTCATCACATCCACACACCAGCGAACAAACAACACATATGACTTAACAGATAATCCCCCCATGTGACCGGTTCAAAATTGTAGGGCGAGTTCGCGACTTTAGGACGTCTCCCAAGCCTTTGCATTAGCTCCTACAACCTTTACCCCGGGTTCATTTTAATTGACTCCCTATATTCATTGGGTTCATTGGTTACAGGTTTCAGGATCGTCGCTCTGATACCATTTTGTAACACCCCATACTCCAAGTGCCTTACCAGGACCACCCAGGTATAAGGACGTTACCATCTCCGTTACCCGAGGCAATGATAATCAAATAAACAATAATGAAACGATATTTAAATAGTAATACTTTAGCGAAAGGTTACAATCCAAAAACCAAACCAAATACTAATACATGTTCTCAAAACGGCTGTCTACTGAACTAACTAAAATGTATATGAAAACTACTAAGCTACAAACGGAAGACTTCTATCATCGATCGTGGCAATCCCAGCTATCCCAATTACTCATGTCATATCGCTCAATATCGCTCACCATCCCGAATGGATCACCGCAGTTTTAAAACATTAACCGGGTCGATACTATTTACACAAGGGGTATAATCAACAATAAGAACAATACAACTCAAACAATCATACACGATCAAGCACTCCACTCCATCTCCGTCACCGATCGTCCTTTGGACCAGCCCGCGAGTGGGGGACCGCGATCGTTCCCACCTAAGCCCCGCTCATCATACCGAGCGATAACCCCCGTCCCATTAGTGTGCACATCCCCTTCCGTGGCGGGTTCCACGAAGGGCGAAACTAGGGCGTGAAGCCACTCCCGCAAGTGACTCCACTTAGCCGAGAACGCATCTCGAGAACCACAGACAAACAATCACAATCACAATCACAACATCGTCGGAATCAACCAATTATACTAATTACAAAGACAACACCACACCACATGTAAGTAATCCGAGTAGGAAACCCTACCGGAAAGCACAATTGTCGACGATCTCACAAACAAGTCAAAAAGCTTCCTCTACGATCCTCCTCCTAATTATACAAGCACATAATTACTACTATGCACATAACACAACAAAATCCCCAATTCCCAATATTAGGGTTTAAGTAACTTTGACGAAATACAATAAAAACGGTATAAAGGTCTTACCCTCGACGCAAGGATTACAACGGTGTAAAGACAAGTGAAATCCGACCTTCCAAGCTCCGGGATTTGTTAACAATGCGATTAAGGTGATGAACGTAGTTTGCTTTCTCTTCTCACAGTGATTTAGAATTTAGAAAAGTGATTAGAATGAATGACCAAAAGATTATATACCTTAATCGCATAATTAACGAAACCCGAGAAAACAACCCCCGTAAACCGGCTACTTGATCGAGTAGCCCAGGTACTCGATCGAGTACCCCCCCTACTCGATCGAGTATCTTAGTTACTCGATCAAGTACCCAACAGGTCAGAAACTATTTTATTTCGCAAAACTCCCTTACTCGACAGAGTACCCCAAGACTCATAAATACGGAGTATTACACATTTACCGTACTGAATTCTTCAAATTTTATACCCTGTCATACTTATTTGCAGATTAATTCGAGCTAGTTAACCCTGCCTAGACCTACCATGATCTGATTTCGCCTTACGCAAAATCCATACAAAACAATTGACGTCCACCGTGGGGCATATAGCTCTTTAAAATGTTTTTTTTCTTATTTCACAAAAATCCAAATAACCTACAAAAATGGCCCATCCTACCATCGAAGAATAATTGAATACAGCCCTCCTACAAATAGCTGAGTTGGAAAGCTTGAAAGAAAAACTAGCCCAAAATGAGGCTGAAATCCTTCAGTTAAGAGAATCTGAGTCAGCTCTGAAACAAAAATTGGAAAAAAAACCTAGAGAGAAGGCTCTAGATTCCAGCCAGGAATGCCATTTGCATCAATTATCAAAAATATTGATTTCTCCAGCTTTGGGAGCCCGAGTGTCTCTAAATTAATCAATGTAGATGGCGATAGTGAGCCAAACGATAATAACGAAATACCTGATGAATATGCAGTAGCCATCATGATGGAAGTGGTCCAGGAAATCAATAAGTTAAATGAAAAATTCGAGAAGATACCTGGAGTTCCTGGCAGTTTAGAAGAAGCTGCCCCTGATAGCTATACTGATTCACCTTTTATAGACGAAATAGCAAAAGTGGACTTGCCTAAAAAGTTCGTGATCCCGTCTATGAAGATCTATGATGGAACTAGGAATCCAAAGAATCATGTGGCTCTCTATAAACAGAAAATGTTAGCTGCATCCATTCCCAGCGAGTTCAGGCAAGTTTGTATGTGTAAGGGATTTGGAACGACCCTGACCGGACCTGCTTTACAGTGGTACATCAACCTGCCAACTGGGAGCATACACTCATTTGCCAACCTGATCAACAACTTCAACCAACGATTTGCAAGCAGCAGGGAGTTGGAGAAGCGGTCTAGTGGTCTTTACAGGATTACACAAAAGCCAGAGTAGACTCTCAGGATGTTCCTCGCCAGGTTCAACAAAGAGAAAGTGTTCTTTCCCAGGTGTGACGTTGGAACAGCACTGGAGGCATTCAGGCAGGAGTTATTACCTCATAATGACCTGTATACTGAACTCACTAAGTATCCCTGCCATACATTCGAAGATTTCCAGGCCAAGACTCTCGCATATATCAGGCTGGAAGAAGATAAGAGCTATAAAGTTGGATCATCCCCTTTAGTCTCAGTAGCACGCCTCTTGGCTGCTGAATATGTTAAATCCATTTATATCTGAGCCGCCTATTATCACATTTATTATATTGGTGCAATTAGGTGAGTTGCAGGTTTTGCGGAGCCTACCTTATCCTGCTGCTTGCCCCCACGTGGTAATAGGTGGTCAGTTCTCCCTGCTCATATAAGCGTCTGATATCCCTTCGTAGTGTGTAGAAGTCTTCTGTGTTATAGCCGATATCACGATGGAACTCACACTTCTTCTTGATGTCCTTTTACCATTCTTGTTCTTCTACTGGTGGCCTGGGCCATCTTACCCTGTCTCCCATCTATTTGAGTGCTTTCAGGATTCCTCCGACGCCAGTTGTGAATCCATACTCTGCCAGTGTAGGGAGCTGCTGATTTTCTTCTCTGTTGTCTATTCTGTTGACTCCCCTACCATATGGCTGATACCTCTCATCCTTCTTGCTGGTACTTGACTTTTCCATGGCCGATGTGCTGGATATGCTTGGTGTACTTGGAATGCTGGCTCTGGCTAGGATATCTTCTTTTAATCTGATCGCAACCGCTGCTTTTTCTTGTACTGCTTCAAAACTATGACAAGGGTGCATAGTTAACTGCTTGTACAGGTCAGATTCATGGTGGAGGCCCCTCCTGAAGGCTTCCACAGCTGTCAACACGTCACACTCCCTTACTGACACCTTCTCATTGTTGAATCTGGTGTTGTACTCTCCAATGGTCTCTCCAGCTCCCTGAACAATTACGTACAAGTGTCTTGAATGCTTATGTGGCTTCCGGCTTCTTGCAAATTGCTGGGTGAATGCGTTTACCAAGTCGGCAAACGTGGATATTGACCTGTTAGGCAAGCTTACGAACCATCGGAGTGCTTGCCCAGACAGTGTGGATCCAAACCCTTTACACATACAGGCTTCTTTTACTTGTCCTACAGCCTTTACTGTCATCATTTTTTCTTGTATTGGCTCATGTGGTCCAAGGGATCTGTAGTGCCATCAAAGAGAGGCATGTTTGGATTTGCGAATCCCTTTGACATGGCAACGATGGATATGGCATCCACGAATGGCGAGTCAGCATAACTATCTCGCACCGCCTTCTCAAGTGGAGGTGGCAATCCTGGGACCCTACTCAGCATCTCCCTTAGCTCCAAGTACTACTGGTTGGTCAGGCTTCCTGAATCCGGGGTTCGTCTGTTCGCTATTTGCTGACTTGGTGTACTACTTCCAGGCCCGAACTCTTGAAGGTTCTGATGCGGCGTGGTAGCTAATGGTGTTGAAGTCACAGGTGTTCCTTGATGCCAGCTTACCTGCGGGCTACTTACGGACCTTGCATCAGGTGTGGGGTTAGTTACCACGAAATTACCAACTGGGAGGTTACCTGATTGTGCTTCTACGCGGCTGGCTGGCTACCAGCTGCCTGGTGTGAGGTATCCTAACCCTTGTGGGGTTATCCTTTCTTCTGTCGAAACTGCTGTCAGATCTAGTCTGGTTACCAACTCTGCTGGTATCTGTCGAAGTTGACTCCTGCTGCCTGATGCCCCCTGGGTGAGATATACTAGCGGTAGCCCGACCTTCATTCCCTGTGCCTGCTGGTATGCTGGATAGCTGCGTCAGAAAGTCTATCTGTGCCCAGAGTTCCTTGTCCCTTCTCTTTGCTTCGGCTTCTGCCTTTCTCTAGTTTTCTCGCATATCTTCCATGACCTTATAAAGGTTCTCCATACCACTAAGCAGGACTTGCGTTGGACTGGGTGGTGGAGTAAGGCCTGAACTTGTTGTGCCCCTGTCTGATCTAGGTTGGGCCGCTACAGCAGGAGTTTTGGGAGGTAGAGTGACTTTTGTCACGGATGTGGTACTTGGGGTGTGTCTGGGGGCCTGAGTTTGTGCCGCTCCCTGACACAGCTGCTGATGCTTGTTTGTCCATTATACGTCTGAGTTGATCAATGATTGACGACACAATGCCCCACGGTGGGCGCCAAACTGTTTTGGTAATTTTTACCGGATTTTAGGTTATGCGAAGTCAATGCGGACTTACTCGTTGTATGTTTGTGGAATATTTACATTGATGCTAAATAAATAAATAAATAAAGCACGAAATAGGAATTGACACGCAAAATTTGGTGACGCGGAAAACCCAATGTGGGAAACGACCGCGGGAAGGGACGGTACCCTTCCAAGGATTGCACTAGCTTTTAATGTGAGGATGAGTACAATGGAGACAGAATGTAAATCTAGCTAGCACTATATGTTGCGTGAGATTTTGAATGTCCTTTCTTGATTTCTCCTTTTGCTATTTATAGGGTAGGAACCCTAGATATGTCCTACCTCGTTTATGGTAAGGAATATTACTCCTACCACAACTCTTTCCATAACGGGTCGCCTCCCTCCATTCTCCCTGATCTCCCTGAATTCTCCATTATATCTCCCTAAAGGCTTTCCAAAGCACGGGACTCCTTCATCAGCGGGCTGCTCCTTTATCGCTTGCTTTCTTGGCCCAACTCTTCAGACAGAATTAAGTTGGCTTTCCCTTTGCTAGGCTTAAGCGCAGATTTTAGCCCAAACAAGTATGATTAAGTGAATTTATTATGTCAAAAGCAGAGCTTAGGGTGAAAATCCAAAAAAAAAGAGGATAACCCACAAAAAAGAAGTTAAGCTGCAATTGAAGCTGAAGCAAAATAAGTCCAGTTCCTGATGATGTGGTGGAAAGTAAGGGCCTTTACTTAATTACCTACTCACATAGCAAGCATATAAGTTGACAAGACAAGTAAGGAGCGAGCGGAATCCCCTTATGTATTACCAACGCGAGTTAGATGTGAGCGAAAAGATGTAATTTTCTATGTTTCACTAAGTTACTTACGGATGTATGCATGCGGTCTGGGAACACTTTAGGGTGAATACCCATCCGAACAAGTAGAGTTAATAGTGCAGGATTTAGGCCATAACATCTAGAATAAAAATCTTTAATCCAACAAGTGCTCTCCGAACCAAGCAAGATAGTTTCCTATCACTAGGCTCACCAACCAACCTGGACTTTGATTCTTATTATTCCTACTGGATACCAAAACCATAAGGATTGTTTCCAGCCATGAATTCCCATATGACATAAGCGCTCTTGGGTGGGGTAGCCCATTCCATCCTTCTTTTTATAATTTTGTTTGAAGCGGGCCAACTAAAGAATGAAATGCAGAAAAAAAAAAATAAAGGAAGGTATTTAAAATATATTTGGTTTGGTTTAAGGGTTGCTCACTCTACCGAAGTACCAAAGGCTTTCAAGGCTTACACCTCTTACGCGACCAAAAAAAAGCTTTCAGTAGCGCCCTTACTCTAAAAAGTAAGCAAGTAGAAATGATCTTAAAATCTAAGCCTTTTGAAGTGCCAGTAGTTGTAGCTGTGGCCACACCAACCCTTTCGTTCTTATCACTCTGGGTTCTGATCTATATGACCTCCGGACGGTACAAAGTACACTTCTTCCGTAGAGGTATAACCTAACTCCGTTCAACGGGGAATCCCACTAATCTATTAATGGAAAGCTCTCCGCGCGCGGCGTGGAAAGGTTCTAAGAGAATTTTAATCTCCCCCCCTCCTTAGGTTACCATGCCCACGGGGATCCCTATGATGCGTGCCTTTTATATAGTCTTTTTAAGTCTTATTTGCATGCATTTCTATGTGATTTATGTAGTATTATGCTACAAATGTCCCCCGAATCGTATACTTTGGTTTGCTTTGTCTTATTGGCAGGAATGTACCACAGAAGACGGAATTGAGCCTTTTACTATTCCTTTAGCCTGAATTTATGGATATGGAAGAATTGGAGTGGCAATGCAACTATAATGAGAAGCGTGAAGTCGTCTCGGAAGCAATCAAACATCCAAGTATGCTGATTTCAGTGGCAGTAAATTCGATCGAGTACTTTTGCTGACTAAGTCACTCGATCGAAACCTTTTTGATGTTGAGAAGACCTCGATCGAAAACTTCATATGTTCGATCGAGAAGTGAAAATATGGTGTTCCTCGATCGAGTAGTGATGTACTCGATCGAGAGGTTTTGCCAGAGGATTGACTCGATTGAGTAGTTCCAATATGCTCGATTGAGCACTTTGCTATTGGATGTAGGATTTTAATATCTTTAATATCGTATTAGGTTAAATAAATATCTTTCCTATATAAAGGAAAGACTTAATTAGGTTTTGATCATCTTTATCATCTCTTAATTTCTCATTAATCATTCAGAAAACATTTAGTTTGAGTACTGAGTTCTCTTATCATAATTATACCATGTCAATTATTATTGTTATAATCCTGCCTATTAATTTTGTTAGTATGAATATGCGTAGCTAGATTCTCTATTGCTAGGATTAGGGGAGCCATGGTAGTAAAACAATGATGCTTTAATTAGATTAGGAGGTTTACATGTGAGAATTGATTCATAGCAATATATTTGTAATTACTTAGTTGAGTGCACGCTTCTAAATTAATTAAACCGGTTAAATTCAGATCTAGATCGGAAGATTGAAATGAATAGACTTGTTATGAGCAATATGCTACTCTAATGAGGGCGGAAGCTAAGTTAGTAGTATTTTAGGGCGGATAGCGGACCGGAAAGACCTTTCCTTCACCCTTCTCACATCAGACTGACTGACCATACCTTAAGCAGAATTGTGTGATATCATGGTGAACCGACATCCTAGCATCTTTCTCTCTATTTGATCACATCCTTTTTCATTCTTATCCATTTTAATTGTTATCCCTTTTAGTGCTTTTAATTCAGTTTAGTAGTTTAGTCAAATCAAATAAAAACCCCCCAATTTATGACCGTGACGGACTAGATAACAAGTAGATAGTGACCGCCTCCCAGTGGAGTACGATACCTGACTTACCTCAGCTATATTAGTTAGAGCCGGTTGGCTTTATTTTTGATAGGGTTGCGACAGCCGTGTCAAATTTTGGCGTCGTTGTCGGGGAGGCAATTAGTCTATTTACTTGTCTTCTTTTAGTTTGTCTTACTCTCAAAGGATTTCTAATTCCTTGAGACAGTTCTTATTTCTTTTCTCTTTGTTTTTCTTATGCCCAGGTCTAACAGGTCAGAATTAGTACCAGCTGATCCTGAACCAGAGAGGACTTTTCGCCGTAGACAAAACCTATTGAGAGAGATTTGGCAAGAGGAAGTCTTGAGTACTCTTGAACCTGTTCTCCAAAATTTTACTTTTGCAGAAGCTAAGTCTTTAAAGGAAGACACTTATATTTCTGCAACCAAATCTGCGAAGATGCCTAACATTGCTAGTCATTCTGAGCCGATAGCTGATTCTATTCTGAAAGGTTTCAAGCTTTCAACTGATGATGAGGGGAATACCTTTGATATTCGTCCCTCGTATATTAATATGGTGGAAAGAAACATGTTTAGGGGAGCAGCTGGTGAGGATCCAAGGAAGCATATGGAGATCTTCACAGATTATTGTTCTACTATCCCTGCTACTAAGCGAGTGACTCAATAAAAGATAAAGGAGGTCTTGTTTCCTTTCTCTCTTACTGAGGGATCCCGAGAGTGGTTGGCTGACCTGGATAGAATTGCTGCTGAAATTACTGATTGGAATACCCTTGCTCTTGCGTTCTACAAGAGATATTTCCCTCTGTAGAGAACTAACGCATTGAGAAGGCAGATTACAAGTTTCAAGCAAACTCCGACTGAGAATTTGTATAAAGCATGGGGTAGATTTAAAAAGTTGGTTCGGTCTGTCCCACATCACGGGTTTATCCAGTTGTTTTTATGCAACCAGTTCTACAATGGGTTGTATGATGACCACCGCGCTATTTTAGATACTACAGCCAATGGTAGATTTTAGAAGGACATTAATGATGATGATGATGATAAGGGCTGGCATATTATAGAAGATATGGCGACCCATTGTGCTGAGTATGGGAATCCAAGGAGTGGCACTAGAAAAGTTACCGCAGATAACAGTGCAATTGTGGCTCAGCTGAAAGCTATGAATGAGAGATTTGATAAGCTGGAAATGCAAGGTGCGAGAAATCAACAGACGGTTCACTTGTTGACTAAACAAGAGATCTTCTCATGTGAGAGATGTGGTGGTGCAGATGGTCATACTTCAGTGGAATGTTTGGCCAAAAAGGAGCAACTCTATGCCTTTCAAAAATTCAGGCAAGGAGGCTTCTACTATAACAATCAAGCTGAAGTTCATCCTAATTTGAGGTGGACTAGCCAAAATGTTTTGAATCCTACACCTCCACTGCAGCAACAACAAACCTATCTGCCACTACATAAAGCTCAACAACAAGGCTATCAAAAGCCTCCTTATTTCCCACCGCCACAACAAGGTGCCTCTTCTAGTGGCAATAATGACATAGCCGAGTTGAAGTCAATGGTACAATCTCTGGCCATCCAAATGCAGAAAAGTGACCAAGCAAAGGATGCTTCTATCAAATTGCTTGAGTCCCAAATGGCTCAACTGGCTAGTAAGCAAGATTCGAGACAACCAGGTCAATTACTGTCACAACCTGACAAGAAACCTCATGAGATGGTAAATATGATCAGTTTAAGGAGTGGTCTTTCCTATGAGGGACCCAAAATGCCGAGAAAGAATGCTGAACTTTCTTACTCAGGGACTAAAGCTACTGTCCAAGAAAAGGCGTCGTATGATGAAGGAAAGACTAATTCGTCTCAAGTACTCGATCGAGGGATTGCTGATGGTCGATCGAGTACATTTGCTGAAAAAGCATCCGATCGAATGGATGGAAGTGCTCGATCGAGAACTGAGGAAAAGAGGGATCTCGATCGACTAAATCAAAGTGATTGATCGAGCACTATTGCGAAAAAAATTACTCGATCGAGAGGTAATGCTCCTCGATCGAGCATTATCAATGCTGAAGGTGATGTTTTGTCGTCAAAATCCACTTTGAACGACGATAAGAAGAAAAATGAAGACCCGTCTACTCCAATTCCGGTCCCATTTCCAGGAAGATTGCAGAACAAGAAGATTGAGCAACAATTCGGTAAGTTTGCCGAAGTTTTGAAAAGTCTTCATATTTCCGTACCATTTGTTGAGTTACTAACCCAGGTACCCTCCTACATGAAATTTATGAAAGATATTTTAGCACGTAGAAGGTATATAAATTACCATGAGACGGTGGCTTTAACTGAAGCGGGCACTGCCCTTATTCAAAATAAGACCCCACGTAAGTTGTCCGACCCGGGTAGTTTCTCTATACCATGTCATATTGGGACCCATTTAATTGATAATGCTTTGTGCGATTTGGGAGTTAGCGTGAGCGTTTTACCATTGTCTCTTGCCAAGAGGCTTGGTTTGACGAAATTTTATTGTACCAATATGACCGTACAGATGGCCGATCGTACTGTATCACGGACTTTAGGTGTCTTAGGGGACATACCTGTCAAGATCGGGAAATTCTTTATTCCCGTTGACTTCGTAGTCTTAGATATCCCCGAAGACTCATATACGACTATGTTGGAATATGTGTCCTCCGACAATAATGCGATCACGACTGTTGATCATGATGATCACATGTTTAAGTCTCATTAAAATGAATACAATTGGGAAGTAATATTGTTACTGTCAACTGGTCAACATATATCGGTAATGATTGGCTGACTAGAGTTTGACATTACTGTCGTGTGACGGTGGTGATCAGTTGACCCCCTAGGTCATACCTATAGGGCATTACTCTTAATTGATTATTTAATTAATCGTATAATGTTACGAGTTAATTAAATTACTTGAAAATTGACGGACGATTTTGGAAGTAAAATTTACGTATCATATTGAAATGTGATTAAATAAGATACGGTCTGAGTAATTGAATTGTATCATTACTCGGATGAAATAATTGTTTAATGTAACAATTAAATTGAATGAATTGTTATAAATACAATCAGTTGTGATTTATAAATTGGTAAAATTTTTGGCATAAGTAATTATGAAATTACTAAGTCAATTTTTGTATGTGACGTGTTTTTATTAATACGTTGATTTTTAATATGTTAAAAATACATAACAAATATATGTGACATGTGACATGTAACATATAGACAATTGACAAAAATAATATGGAATCCATATTATAGATTGGGCCGAAAATAAGAAGGATTTAAGCTAATTATAAGTTGTTTGTAATTAGTGGAAAACACAATGATTAAAAGGAAACCTAGCCATGCAAGCCTATTGTTCCTTGTGAAGAACAATTTCTCCATGCATTGGCTCACCCTAAAGCTCCTCTTACACGGTTTTGGGAAGAAAAATTCATCATTGTTTTTCTTATAATTTTACCCAATAATATACAAAATGTTGTAGATTATTATTCATTCTATTCCATCATCAAATATAGAGATTTCTAGTGAGATAAAATCCTCTCTTCTTCTCTCTTAAAAACCGAAACAAATAAGTGTTTTATAAAAGTTTTGGTTCAATTTTCTACCTTTGATTAATATTATAACTAGTATTTGTAATATTAATTATATTAAGAGGAGCCTTGGGTATAATACATAGGGAGAGATCTTACACTTAGATCTTTGTTCTTCCATTGGAAAAGCTCAAGAACAAGAAGAGAAAGGTGATCTCTCTTGTGCCCTAATAGCCGAAATCTACTATGTAAGGACATGATTTCTCCTCTATTTATATTATCGTTTGCATGCATAAGATCCGTTTTAATTTTATGACAAATTAGTTTTGACATATTTGAGTATGTTAACATGTATATGAATCTACATTTCCTTCAATCGGTATCAAGAGCCACGGTTGTTTGCATGCAAATTGGTTAAAAGTTTTTCCGAGTTATATGAATAACAAAATAAAACTTGTAAAATTTGTGTTATTATGATATATCACGAAATTATTACATGCATGTTAATATTTCTGGTCCTAAAGTGTTTTAGGATATTTTGGTTAATTTTTCGGATTTTTATTGTTCATAATTTACAATAATGGCATTTAAATGTGATTTTATGAGTAAAAATGTCATTTTTGGTCTAAAAATAGCTATACTTCGAATTTTCACTTGGTTTTTGGATATGTTGTTACATATATTATTTTGAGATAACCTGTAAATTTTCATAATTTTTGGACTTGTTATGCTCGAAAAATGAATTTTTCATCATTAAATTCGGATTTAAGAGAAAAATAGGTTAATATGAGTTAAATTTCGAATCTGGTCATAGAAAATTAATATGTTGTCACATGAAATTTTAAAAGATGTGTGTAAAATAATTGGCTATAAAGAAGTCTTTTAGCATGATTTATGAATTTTTGAAGAAAAATAGCATAAATAGTGACATTATTAGTGAAAAATTAATAAAACATATTCTATGACTTAGGAAAAACGTCTAATGTTGCATTTTATTATATCTTTCAGATCTAAAATTGAAAATTTAATGAAAATAATTTTTCCATGTTTTTATGATTATTTTATTATAAATTGATAAACCGCAACATTGTTTTTCCGGAAAAATTTCGAAATTTTTAACCTAAGATTTTGAACATTATGAGTGTCATGGGATTTTTCCAGAATGTTCATGAATTTAAATTTCAAATTTTGAATTTATTTGAAATTTTTAGATTTATTTGAAGTTTAATGGCTTATTTTTGTAATTTTTGGTCCATTTTTGAACAATTTTATAAATAAAGGTTAATTATGGTCAAATTATTAGTGAAGACTATATTTTGAGTCCTAAGAGGTTAGGGTAATTAAATTATGCATAAATATGAGTTTATGCATTTTTGTGATTATAAAATGTTGAAATCACGCAAATCCGTAAAAACCGAGTAATATACGATATTGGCTAATTAAAAGGCGATTTAGCATAAAAATTGAGCATGTTCATACATATTATAATGCTGCATTTTCTTTATGATTGTCATAATTTTTAATTTATGTAATTTTGAATTATGTAATTTTACTTAGTATGGCCTTAGATTTTAATTGGTATTTCCCGAAATGTATGGGAATATCGATTCGGTTGTAATTTTTATTGTGATCTCGTATCACCGTTTTGTAATTTAATAGATTTATTTTATTTTAGTTACAAATGTATAATAGGAAATTATGTAATTTATTATGTAATTTTATTCATTAGGAGTTTCAAAAGACGGATTTCATCAAGAATGGCGATACATAAAGACGGTGTTACCTCGAGATGCGTGCCACAACCGAAGTTCAAGGGACCAATGGAGTTGGTTTCCGAATATGTAATAGATTAATAGTTTTTCTATTTTAGGAAAGGCCATACTAGGATTTATTTATTTACTTTTATGCTTGCATTTTATTTATGTCACATGCATCGCTAAATCGCCATAACTAAACATGCATCCTTATTTTATCGAGTTTTTCGACCGTGTCAATTAGAATTATCGTAGTTCACCGCTTTAGTTCACTTATAACGTGATAGATAATAAATTGACATGACCTCTCGCTAAAACTATCAATTGAGACATAGCCTTACCAAATAGTAGAAACCATGAAAACCTATTTCGCGAGGGAGTGCACTCGGCTACCCCGGGTACAAACCTTGTTACGTAGGGGAAGTGGGTGATAAATGTCTAATCCACCGAATTCATGTTGATGAGGGTTTCATCGGCTACCCCGTGCCTAAGTTAATGTGGGTTTGGATAATGGACACATTTATTCGAAATTTGGATTGAACTCAACAAAAGTAATTGATAAGGGTTTCATCGGCTACCCGTGCCCTTGTTGATGTGTTTTGGGCTATAGATAAATATTAGAGTAATTTTATCGACCAAGAGTTCTAAAAGTAGAATCGATTAAAGGTTAATCCACCGAGTTATATTGATGAGGGTTTCATCGGCTACCCCGTGCCTAAGTCGATATGAATTTGGGTCTTGGAATCATTTATTCTAGTTGGGTAGAGGTCACTAGAAAAATGCGTAAAACTTGTTTAAATCATTCATTTTTACGAGTATAATTAAAACGACAAATGTTTTACTCCTTATATTTTGTTTTGTAGACCACTTCTTATTCATAACAAATGGCAACACCAACTCCTAATGCTACACCACTCGCTACTTCATCTTGGCTCCGATCCTTTATGGATCGATGTAAACTTGAAAAGAATGGGTCAAATTTCTCCGAGTGGGATGCCCAACTCAAATTAGCCGCCGAGGGTGACGACAAGCTTCGTTACCTTACCGAGGCCTCTCCACCCGAACCCTCCACTAGGTCCACCGCGGCCACTAGGGAAGCCTATGAGGCTTACCAAAAGGAGTCCGCCGCAATGAAAAATGTATTAATATTTGCGATGGAGGCGGAACTCCAAAGGAGAGCCTTCAAAATGGGCAATGCTAATGAGATTTACTCCAAACTTGTGACCATGTTTTCACAAACTCCGCGGATCGTCCAATATGAGGCGGCGCGGCATTCTTTGATCTCGACTTCAAAGAGGGCCAAAAGGTTAGCCCTCATGTGCTCAAACTCATGGAGCTTGTCGAGACCTTGAAAATTCAAAAGGTTGAAATCCCCAAAGAACTCATCGTAGATAGGATTCTACACTCCTTGTCTAAAGTCAAGGCATATGTGCAATTCCGGGTGAATTTCAACATGCAAGACAAGGACGTGTCTCTTGAGGAGTTGCACAAGTTACTTGTGCAAGCCGAGAGGGACATGGGGTTAAATGTGAACCCTCCCAAGGATGTGCTTAACATAAGCACAAAGAGTAAGGGGAAGTTCAAGAAGAGTGCAAGAAAGGGTAAAAAGCAAGCTCCCACATTCACCAAAGCTAAGTCTTGTGAAGCTAGCACCTCCAAAGTCAAGAAGGGTCCTCTTGACAAATGCCATTATTGTAATGGCATGGGACATTGGAAGAGGAATTGTTCCAAATACCTTGGTGATATCAAAGCTGGAAAGATCACTCCAGTAGGTAAATGACTAACCTTCTTTTATGTTTCTAAAATTCAACTATGGTATTATGATGCAAAGTTGTGATAATGTATCTCCCTTTTTTATTGTAAATAGGGCCTCCACCAAGCAAAGACAAGGGAAAAGAAAAACAAGCATGAGAAACCATGGAGAAGCTAAGGATAGCTTTTATGGAGCTTTGTTTTTCATTGTCTTATTTTAAGTTATGTTTTGGATTCTAGAACTTTGAGTTTCCGTGTTCGACATGGAAAAGTATTTTGGATAATGAGTTGTATTTTGGATGATAGTGACTTGGTTTGCAACCCAAGTCACCCGTTTTATCATTTATCCTTTTAAATGTTCTAAAATTCATCTTTAAATGCTTGCGTTTTGAAACATAAGATCATTCACTTAAAGGTGATCTAATAGACAATTATAATGACGGGTTTCATTATATGTCCACATGCTTAAGGCTTGTGTATGATCATTTATGAAGTGATTTTGAGTCTATGAACTCTCTTAAAGGTATGTCAATCACCAAGTACACACATGAAATCAATTAATATTAGTCTGTCTATGAGATAGTTCTCCTTATACTTCAACATCATTGATTAGTGTCTCATATGCTATCTTTGAATATATAGTGTATTTATTCTAAAGATAGAGTGGGAGAAAAATGAGGACACAACACACAAGGCAAGATAAATTTGTGTACTTGTGTAAATGTAGATCTACACAAGAGAAAATGATTTGAATAAAGGTATATCTATTTACATAGTATACCAAATAGATGAGATCTATGGTCTCAAGTTAGTTCTATATAACTAATGAGAAATGAGACCAAGTGTAGTAATCATAAGAGTAAATTCTCAAAATAACTACACGAGGAGACCAAAAGAAGTTTTGGATAAAAATGACTAATGTAAAGTCTTAACAAGTTTTGACTAAGTTCTATATGATAAATTTTGACCAAATAGTTTCAATCATGAGTTTTACTTAAGAGCCTAAATGAATCAAAATAAAGTTGCAAAGATTGATATTCCGATATCTTCAATAGCCAACGTATTAACCATACAAATGTCATTACTTAACCTCCCTATGAAATGGTTAAATCTCCTTCCAAAAGGGTATTTGCGAAGGAAGTATTCTAAATATTATTTGTATTTGAATAATGACATTACCACACTTCATTATGACATAAGTGTGTTAGAGATTTAAAATCTCTTTCTGTAAGGTTGAGATGAGACCACTTCAAAATAGGCATTTTGAAAGGATATGATGGGAACATATATGGTTTTATCCTAATAACTTGGCAATGCAATTTATATTTCAATTTTTGAATAAATTTCAATTGAGAAGTCAATTTCGAAATATGTTGAATTGAGTGGGAGTTAGGAAATTCTCATGTGAAGACATGGAATTTAGTGGGAGCTATCATCCTTGAATGTATAAAACTCATTACTCATTAAAGAATGACGAGCTAATACCTTCTTTCATAAAGAAGCTTTTGAGTTTTCAATTCTGGATGAAAATGGACAATGATGAATCCAATTACATCATGGGATGTTGGATTAGTATTAAGAGATACACATCATATCAACATATACATAGGTTATTCATATGAATAAAAATGGGATTACCATTAGCAGTCATGGTAGTTCATTGAACCTAAGAACGGTTGATCTCATGATTATTAGTAACTAATGTTTCCGCCATTAGAATAATCATATACGTGTCCAATTATGAATCATATGCATAAGAGCATGATGATTGGTTGGTGAGCCATAAAAGAAACGTCATGAATTCTCGAGTAGAATCCGATGAACGATTTCGGTGATTAACGGAATGTTCCATTGTGTATTAAGAGGTTGCACATACTGTAGAAAATCCGAGCACATATGAGGATTTATGAGAATCCCAAATCTTTCAAGCCTAGGAAGAGAAATGAGAAGTTTTGGAAAGATGCTTGGTTGAATAAGAGGTTATTCAAGATAATCTTTCCTAGTTAAGCTAGGACCTGTGAGAAGTACTAAGCTAATAATCTTGTAAATTGTTACAAGATTCTACAAAACACATACCTAGTGCATTGTGTGTGGATAAAATACTTGATCAGTACAAGTTATATTATTCATCACAAATTCGTTCGTTATGTGATAGTCGATAAGAAAGTTCTTTCAAGTTAAAGAACCGAAACCAAGGTCGAGAACCTTGATGTGTACTTGGTAAAATTCATGGTATGAGAACATGAATGTGAAGGAAATTGCAAGTGTAAGAAGTTTGAACACGTGGACACATGGGATGTTAAACTTCTATTGCAATCAATAAGTGTTTACACTTATGATAAACATCACAAGGTTGTAATATGATATTGACTACCCGGGTGTGATGTCGACACTTGTTATTTGAGTTATTATTAACTCACTTTGAACATTGTTATATCCAAACGGGTTGTAGAGACAATTGAACCCCGTTAAAGTGAACATGGATTAACATTGTTTTGCCCATAGTCACTTATATGAGGTGACGTCTCGAAGTGACTAGAGTGTGAGGCGATTGATGGCAAGTTCAAGTGCCATACAGTCATGTGAGATGACTAGTCGATCACATAGGCAGATTGTTAGGAACATTTTGTCGGGCCGAATGACCGCTTATAGAGTTCTGGCAAATTTATATAGCCTGGTCGTGGCGAGAGCTACTATAGTATTCAAATGAGTCGATTCTTTTGACTAAAGACTATTCTCATAAGATGGCACAGTTTCAGATTAACTTTGATTTGTGTTACTACGACCTTCGTAAATGGGGTCAAATGGGCATATTTTGGGTTATGATGGCTGTGGCTAGTCGAAGGGAATGAGTGCGATAGGAATTGTCCACCCCTAGTCAGGGTTATAACAATATCTCAGGGCCACTCGAGGAGTAATGAACTGAAAATGCGTGGCCACGCTCGGATGACATCCAGAGAGTGGATAAAGCCGGTCAATCAGTTATTCTCCCAAGATCGAGGAAACCACTCTTGATATGATCACTTGCAAGTACGACCTGAAAGACACCTTGCATTGAGTGGGAGATAGTAATAGGACAAGAGAATTGGTGACGCACACTTGTCGAGGACAAGTGGGAGATTGTTGGAATATGTGTCCTCCGACAATAATGCGATCACGACTGTTGATCATGATGATCACATGTTTAAGTCTCATTAAAATGAATACAATTGGGAAGTAATATTGTTACTGTCAACTGGTCAACATATATCGGTAATGATTGGCTGACTAGAGTTTGACATTACTGTCGTGTGACGGTGGTGATCAGTTGACCCCCTAGGTCATACCTATAGGGCATTACTCTTAATTGATTATTTAATTAATCGTATAATGTTACGAGTTAATTAAATTACTTGAAAATTGACGGACGATTTTGGAAGTAAAATTTACGTATCATATTGAAATGTGATTAAATAAGATACGGTCTGAGTAATTGAATTGTATCATTACTCGGATGAAATAATTGTTTAATGTAACAATTAAATTGAATGAATTGTTATAAATACAATCAGTTGTGATTTATAAATTGGTAAAATTTTTGGCATAAGTAATTATGAAATTACTAAGTCAATTTTTGTATGTGACGTGTTTTTATTAATACGTTGATTTTTAATATGTTAAAAATACATAACAAATATATGTGACATGTGACATGTAACATATAGACAATTGACAAAAATAATATGGAATCCATATTATAGATTGGGCCGAAAATAAGAAGGATTTAAGCTAATTATAAGTTGTTTGTAATTAGTGGAAAACACAATGATTAAAAGGAAACCTAGCCATGCAAGCCTATTGTTCCTTGTGAAGAACAATTTCTCCATGCATTGGCTCACCCTAAAGCTCCTCTTACACGGTTTTGGGAAGAAAAATTCATCATTGTTTTTCTTATAATTTTACCCAATAATATACAAAATGTTGTAGATTATTATTCATTCTATTCCATCATCAAATATAGAGATTTCTAGTGAGATAAAATCCTCTCTTCTTCTCTCTTAAAAACCGAAACAAATAAGTGTTTTATAAAAGTTTTGGTTCAATTTTCTACCTTTGATTAATATTATAACTAGTATTTGTAATATTAATTATATTAAGAGGAGCCTTGGGTATAATACATAGGGAGAGATCTTACACTTAGATCTTTGTTCTTCCATTGGAAAAGCTCAAGAACAAGAAGAGAAAGGTGATCTCTCTTGTGCCCTAATAGCCGAAATCTACTATGTAAGGACATGATTTCTCCTCTATTTATATTATCGTTTGCATGCATAAGATCCGTTTTAATTTTATGACAAATTAGTTTTGACATATTTGAGTATGTTAACATGTATATGAATCTACATTTCCTTCAGACTATTATTTTACGACGACCATTTCTATATACCGCTCGTGTAGTTATAGATGTCGGGGGGCAGACTTTGACTTTTCAGGTAGGTGATGAGGAATTGACCTTTTACCAATCTAGTGTTCGTAGGGCGCCTATGCAAGTCAAGCCGTGAAATGTTATTCCCTATAAAGACCCTGATACGGAACCTTTAATTGACAATATTGAATCATGTGCTGCCATGTTAACACCTCCGCCCCAGATAGGGAGCAATATGGAGGACCATCCTGTCATTTATGTTGTTACAGGTCTTGGCGGAGTGGACATTGGAGATCCCGGTAATGAGGGTACATTGGAATTTGAGCCCATTGCCAAAGACGGTGTCGATGATAAAGGCGTTCAAGGAGAAGCGAAGGACAGGCCCGACAAAGTAAAGAAGAGAGTAAACGCATATGTAGATGCGGACTACTCTCCTTTGATCAATTCAAGTACACGGAGGACTAAACGGACGGTCCGCGATGCTGAACGGACCTCCTCCAGTCAGAAGCCCTCCTTCGGGTTGTTCAAGTGTTTCGGAAGATGAGCCGTAGTGCTATTCGGCTTGTAAAAACAATTTGTAATTTTGAATTTGTTAGACATTTTTATTGCATTTAGACATTAGGAATAAACGTTAGTTTAATTAGCTTAGGACGAATTTTGACTGTGTACTGTTATTTTGGTATTTTTGCGGGAAGTATTTTTCCGTTTTATGCAAGTTGGGAGAATTTTGGTTCATTGGGAAGCGTGCCAAGAGAGAATCCCTCGATCGAACACTTTATGTTCTCGATCGAGTAAAATGCCCAAGAGGGAGTTCTCGATCGAGTAGTTCTAGTCACTCGATCGAATGGTCATTTTTCAGGGGTTCTCGATCGAGGGGACCAGTTCTCGATCGAGCAGATTTGAAGAGGAAAGATTCTCGATCGAGTAACTTAAAAGTTCTCGATCGAACAACAGTTCAAGCAAGAAGAAAGTTCTCGATCGAGTACGTTACAAGTACTCGATCGAGCAATTTGAGGAAGCAAGTCCACGATCGAGCACCTTAAAAGTACTCGATCGAGCACTTTTAACACATATGAGCGGAGTCTTTCTTCCCCTTATTCTATTTTCAATTCCATATTTGTCTTCTTCCCCAATTCCTAGACACCCCTTAATCCCTAACTTAAATCACCATTTTCTTCCCCAAATTTACCAAATTAAATTACGCATATACTTATTTCGCATCAATTAAACCGTTTGCCCTTAATTACATCATAAATTTTCGATTAATTTCGGGATTTACAAGTTAAGGTTTGCAAAAAATCGAGCCAATTCGATTAGTTTGAAGCTTTTTCGGTTGTAATTGTTTATTGTTGTTAGGTAATCATTCAAGTAAGTTCCTTCCCCTTATCTTTATTGATTAATTGCGATTTTTCCTTAGTTTTGTATAAATTAGGGTTTCGAAAATCTGTTTGGGGAATTTCGATTGTGTTGCTTGATTGTTTAATTGGAACTTGCTTCTATTGTATTTATGGATAGTGCTAAAGAAACCAGAACCGGGAAACCCGTTTCTGCTACCGCTCCATCTACTTCGCAGACAGTGGCCCCTACTACTGCCACAGTCACTGTCGCTGTCCCTGTTACCACCATTGTTTCTGCGGTGGTTACTTCTACTACTACCACTCCTTCGCTGTCGACCCCTGCAGTGTCAACACCAGTCACGACTTCTGACCTTATTCCTACTCCTGTTGTTACTACTGTTGCTGTCGCTGCTAGTTCGTGCTCTGGGACGAGTAAGAGGTTTCATGTTGCTGCTTTACGTGCTGCTGCTAGGCACAATCCTGACACTTCTACGAAAACTTTACCTGAGTTTCCGCAGGTATGTTTTATATCCCCGTCCCACCGTTCTCGATTTTTAAATTTAATGGAATGTGACATGACATCGACCCGTTTCCTGTGTTGACCTTCCTTAGAGAAATTGTGAATTTTTGAGCCCGTTGTTGAGCTGCTCTACGGGACGTGAATGTTGGGATTGGCCACCTTGAAAGAGCTTACCTATCAACAATCGACCATAGAATTCTTCAGCTTTTTTGCCTTTCACCCTGCGGCCTATGCGACTGACCATGGGAGCAAGTGCATCACCTTTCGTCTGTTCAACACCACCTTTACTTGAACTTTAACTGAGTTTAGAGACAGGTTGGGTTTAGTTAGTGACGGTTTTCTCAAGCCTCCTAGGAAGCTCGTGACTCAAATTTGGCCTACACTTCCACACACTCCCTTCGGTCAGCGACGTGGTGCTCACGTCCACTTACTCCCAGCCCGTTACTTTCTCCGTCTGCTAGGAGAAACCATTTTCGGTCGTCATGAGCCTAACAACGTTAATAATACTGAGCTGCCCATTTTAGCCGGGTACCTGAACATTGATAGCGGTGCCCCGTTTGTTTTTAACATTGCATATCTGACGGCTCAGCATTTTAACATTGTCGGCTCCAAAGTTTAGGGCATGATATATAGCTTATGGAAGGTTAGTGAGTCTCATAGCCCGCGGCCTTTTCCCCGACTTTCCCCGTGGTCTTAAATTTATAGATAAGGATAATGCCATCGACATTTTAGTCATGTCTTCTATGAACTGGCTGGCAGCTGACCATCGGACGTGGAAGATAGGCACTTCCCTGTCCGTGACTTTACCATCACCCCCTCTACCCCGTCTTCCAGCTTTGACTACTGTGACGGGTAGACTTCCACCACCTCCACCTTCTTAACTCCTTGACTTCACCCCGACCGCTTCCAGGAAGCGGAAGAGGACTTCCCCTGCAGTTAGGAAAGTCGGAGAGGGGTCTACACCTACACGGGCTGAGCACACACCCGCGTCCGCGTCCATGCCCATGCCCACGTGGTCGATCGCTTTCTTAGCTTAGATTTCGGTTACTTGTCGTTAGGAGCACCTAGACCAAAAAAATATATATAACTTCACAAACAACTCTCCTACTAGTAAAGAGGTAAGTAAAGGTCGGATCCCAAGGGACGGGTATTGATGTAGGATTTTCGATTCCAAGTAGTGGTGTCTAGGGGGTGTCACAATTTGGGTTGAGATAAGAAGATCACTAAACTAAATAACAATAAAAGTAAACAAGCAAGATGACTAAAATGAGATGTAAACAATTGAATAAAAGCAGTAGAGTGTCATGGGTTCATAGGGGATTCATGGAAATTGATCATACAAACATATTCTCAAATTATAAGCAAGCAATTATTGTTGTGATAGGATCGAGTTGCTTTATATCTTACAATCCTAGGAAGGTTTGGGTCTCAGAGCCGAATCGATTAGATTGTACAACACCTACAAGTCGACTTAATCCTCCCTACTCAACTATATGCATGGTCTAATGAGACTCGAGTTGGTTTATGTCTTACAAGTCTTATTGAAAAGGTAAGTGATGGGTAAAAAATGCAAGGATTCATAGGCTCGCATTTCATCAAACATAACATGTGCATAAGTTGAGATCACAACAAGCAAGCAAATAAATTATGAAAACATATTAAAATAAGCATGAATCATCCCCCATGTTGGTTTCCCCTAATTCCCCATTAACCCTAGTTAAGGAAACTACTCACTCATTATCAAGTTTAACATGTTAACAAGGTTGTCAATCATATTAACAAAGCAAAACATGATGAATAAATGAAGATGATTAACAATAATTAAAAAGGGTTTAAGAGAATTATACCTAATGATGATTCCAAAATAATAATGCAAAGAATAATAGAAGTACTTGCTGATTGATGGAAGGTTGTCAATCTCCTAATAAACCCAAATAATCTTCAATTACCCAAAATAAAAGATGAACAATAGAGAAATTAAGGAAATGAGATTTGTATTAATACTTGATTAGAAGTTAATTACAAGATTAAAGAGAGATTAGAATAATATCAACTACACCAAAGATTGGTAAGAAGAACATGATAATCTAATTTGACTAATGGGGTATTTATAGTGGGGATTAGGTGCATAAATTAGGGTTAATAAGGGCTTAAATGACGATTAAGTCCTTGAGGAATCGCTCCTCTCAAGAAAAGATGCGGGTCTCCTTTTAGCTAGTCTTTCAAAAATATGCGCATCTCAAATGAAGAAAGAAGGGGGCGTGTTTCTCTGGAGGACAATCCGAGCGTCCAAGGGTCGGGACGGGTGGATTGGGGAGCTTCTGGACGAGCGGCCTGGCAGCTTGGACGAGCGTCCTGGGGAGCTTCTGGACGGGCGTCCCGAGGGGTGAGACGAGCGGATCTTAGCTCAACTTCCATTTCTTCTTTTCTTCTTTTCTTCTTTTCTTCTTTCAACAATCCTCCGGGATTTTGTCGGGGATGCAAGGATCTTTTTCATCATTGCCCATCTACTACATTATGTAGAAAGGCCTTCTAGTCTTGTCTTCTCTTTGATGCTTGGTCATTAGATTCGATCAATTTAGCTCTATTTTGCCATGAAAATGCAAGGTTTGCACTCCTCTCCTACCAAGGAAACAAAACCTCAAAGAATATGCAAAACAAAGAACTAAAGATAGTAAATGACCTAATTATGCACTAAAAAGGATAGGAACGAGGCTAATTCGGGGACTAAATATGCTCAAATGTTGATCACATCAAATATCCCCAAACCGAACCTTTGCTCGTCCCGAGTAAAGAGGTGACAAAACTAAGACCCTTATTTAAACTATCCTACTAATCTAGCCGATATAAGACAATTAGCGGGTCTCACTCAGCCCCTTCAACTCACAACAAGACAACCATGAGGTAGGATGCCTTCTTGCAAGGCAAGGTGGGTCTTGCAAAAACGGCGACACATCCAATCATTAAAGCACACAAAATCAAGTAATGGATGCATCTACAAAAAGAATAGCCACATTCCTCATCTAAGTGGCGGAAATTATCTAAAGGGGAAGCAATTCAAGGGTACACAGTCCTTCATAGATATGGTTTCTTCAAACTACTAAGCCTAGAAGGATACCAATAAATCACGTCCAAGTTGTGTCAATATAGGGTACCTTTGTTCTCAATCGTTAAATGCCTTTAACAAGAGTAGACTCCCTATGGTGTTAGAAACACTGGAGGATTGCGGAACTCCCCTTCTTGCCAAGACAAGAAGAAGGGTCGTCCCCTCTCTACCATGCACAAAAATGGATACGATGGAAAAGGGATCAATAGTATTTGAGTTTCATATGGGAGTTTGCTTTGTTGTTGTTTCCCCCCCCCCCAATTTCTTGTGGCATTTGACATTTTGAGAACATTTTCTTTTTTTTGCCATTTCTTTTGATGTTTGGCATTTCAATACTTGACAATTTCAACTTTTCTTTGCATTTTTTTTTTGAACATTTTCAAAGTCACCCCAATTAGTAACGAGGGTGCCTTGTATTTGAAGCATTAGGAGTCTATTTTTGCTCCTCTTTTCTTTTGATGCATTTGCAAAGTTTTTGACTTTTCATTTCATTTCTTAAACTCAAATTTGAATAATTTTTGTGCCCATTCCCTTTGATGAAAAAATGTGGTAGAACATGGATGATGGTTGCATGGTTTCAAGGGTCACCTTGGAATAAACGGTAGCCAAGGAGTTATCACACCACAAGGTACTCTTGACTAGGCCTTAATCCATGGGTCAAAGGATACTAGCATGACACATCTTAGGGTGTTTTACAAGTATTCTAACAAGCACAGTCTTAAGAAGAAAAAGTATCTACAAGGGCCTTATATACACTTGTCAAGCTTCCCAAATAGATGGTGTCACAAAGTTGTTCCTAAATGCAACTATATGCCATGATGCAACTAACATATATACATCCTAATGCATATGCTTCTACCAACTAGTATGCCAAATAATCTAAATTCAATCCTAAATTCACATTGTTTATACCGCATCAATCAAAATAAAGCCACATAGTCATTAACATAAAGAGGAAAAAGGAGATTGGAAAGATCATACCATGCGGTCTTCAATATCCTCATGTCTCGGATGTGGCGTAGTCAACCAATGTGAACAAGGATGAACAAACACAAAATATACAAAATTATACTACAATAGAAATGAACTTGTTTTTGGATTTTCAATTTTTCAATTTTTTTGAATTTTTCGAAAGTTTTGATTTTTTTTGGATTTTGAATAAAAGTCAAGTTAGAATTTCCTATCCCCACACTAGTATGGGGTCGTCCTCAATGGCCAATACGATAGGAAATTATGCAATAAAAATGCATGATTTATAAACTAAATGCAAACTATACTAAGCTACACTACATGATGCATGTGTTTTTGTTATGGTAGAGAGCATAATTAAATTAGCTCCCAATGCATATGCATAGACTTTCCCAAACCAAAGTAGACATTATTTCAAATGTCATGATTTTCGGGGGAGTTTATGCACATGGAATGCAATGCATGAAACTAAAGATTGTCATTTTGGATTTTACAAGTCGGGAACAATAATAATGAACACCTTAATGAAGCCAAGGTGTTAGTGATGTGACCATAATTAGAGCATATTTAGTCCCCGAATTAGCCTTGTTCCCAAGCTTTTTAGTGCATATTTGGGTCATTTATTGTCTTTAGTTCTTTGTTTTGCATATTTTTTGAGGTTTTGTGTCCTTGGTAGGAAAGGAGTGCAACCCTTGCATTTTCAAGGCAAAACAAGACTAAATTGATTAAATTCAAATGATCAAGCATCAAGGAGAGACAAGATTAAATTCAAATTCAAATTCATATGGGCAATGATGAGAAAAGATCCTTGCATCCCCGAGGAAATCCCCAAAGATTTTATGAAGAAAAGGGAAGAAAAGAAGAAGAAATGAGACTGTCCAGCAATCCGTGCGGATTGTCCTGAAGATGCCCGTCCTCCACCTTCACAATTCGTGCGTCTTCACTCCAAGACGCCCGGGCAGCAACCCCAGAAGACGCCCGTCTTCTCCCCAAGACGCCCGGGCAGAGACCCACGAATCCGGCCGTCCCATGGTAGAGACGCACGGATTCCCAGGCAGACAATTTCGTTTCTTCAAGCTTCAAGAAAGATGCCCATCCTTCCAAAAATACCGGCGTTTCCTTAAGTAGGGACTTAATCGTCATTTAAGCCCTTAGTTAACCCTAATTCCTACACCCAATCCCCACTATAAATACCCCATTAGTCTAATTAGAAGAGGATGTTCTTCTTAGCAATCTTTAGTGTAGTTAATATCAATCAAATCTCTCTTTAATCTTGTAATCAACAATTAATCAAGTTTTAATACAAGTTTTATTTCCTTCATCTCTCTTTTGTTCATCCTTTATTTTGGGTAATTGAAGATTATTTGGGTTATTATTGGGAGATTGACAACCTTTAAATCAAGCATCAAGTACTTCTTTTATTCTTTGCTTTATTATTGGAATCATTAGTAGGTATAATTCTCTTAATCCTTTTTTAATTATTGCTAATTACTTACATTTATTCATCATGTTTCACTTTGTTGGTATGAATGACAACCTTTCTAGCATGTTCAACATGATAATGAGTGAGTAGTTCCTTAGCTAGGGTTAATGGGTAATTAGGGGAAAGCAACATGGGGAATGATTCATGCTTAAATTAATATGCTTTCATGGTTTATTTGCTTGGTTGTTTTGATCTCAACTCGTTCACATGTTATGTTTGATGAAATGCGAGCCTATGAATCCTTGCATTTTTTACCCATCACCTATCCTTTCAATGAGACTTGTAAGACATAAATCAACTTGAGTCTCATTAGACCATGCATTTTGTTGAGTAGGGAAGACTAAGTCGACTTATAGGTGTTGTACAATCTAATCGATTCGGCTCCGGGACCCAAACTTTCCTAGGATTGTAAGATATAACCCAACTCAATCCATCCAAACAATAATTGCTTGCTTATAATTTGAGAACATGTTTGTATGATCAATTCCCATGAATCCCCTATGACCCCATGATACCCTAGTGTCTTTTATCAATTGTTTACAACCCTTTTAATTCATCGTGCTTGTTTACTTTCATTGCTATTTCGTTTAGTGACCTTCTACATCAACCCAATTGTGACACCCCTAAGACACCGCTAGTTGCAATAGAAATCTCATCTCAATTCCCGTCCCTTGGGATCCGACCTTTACTTGCCTCTTTACTAATTGTAGAGTTGTTTGTGAAGCTATAAATTGTGTTTTGGTTTAGGTGCTCCTAACGACAAGTTACCGAAAAGATTTAGTCCGGCCAAAAATGGCGCTGTTGCCGGAGACGGTGTTAACTTGATTTTGATTTTCTTATATTGTTAGTAGTTGTGTCTTTCTTTGCCTTGGGGAAGTAAAACTCCTCAAGGTTTGTTCTAATTATTTTCGAGTTGTTTGATATTTTGCATGTCTAGAAGGTCACAAGGTGACTTGTTACCCTTTGATCGTGAAATTGAAAAAACTTTTACAACCAATAGAAGACTTGCTAGGAGAAATTTGAGAGGTATTGGTGAGGTTGTAGATATTCAACCAACTATTGAGTTCATCAACCCTTTTGCAAGAGAAGGTGAGGAGAACCCAACACAAAATCAACCCACAATGCCTAAGTTTTCATCACATTCCGTACCCACCGAGGAGAACCTACCCAATGGTACTCCCACACCACAACATCTAACCGGAAATTTTATTGCCAAATCCGCATTTATCCAATTAGTCGAAAGAAGCCAATTTGGGGGGATGCCTAGTGAAGACCCTCACTCTCATATGGAGACCTTTTGTGACTATTGTGATGCGATTTATCAAACCGGTGTAACTCAAGACCAAATTCGATGGGTCTTATTTCCTTTTTCTCTAATTGGCACCGCGAAACAATGGTTGAAGAGCCTTGATAAGGCCACTCTCGGAATTGATTCTTGGAAAAAGTTGGCTCTAGCTTTCTACAAAAAGTTCTATCCACCGGAAAGGACTAACATGCTAAGAGCTCAAATTACGGGTTTTAAGCAAAGGGATGAAGAATATTTGTATGAAGCTTGGGAGCGGTTCAAAGGAATTTGTCGCTCATGTCCTCACCATGGACTTAGCGAGTGGTTCTTGGTACAACAATTTTGGAACGGTCTATATGAAGATTCAAGGAACATTCTCAATAAGGGATCAAATGGAATGTTCACCGAAGTTGATGACAATCAAACATGGAACAAAATTGAGGAAATGGCGGTCCATAACTCACAATATAGTAGACCTCGCAAGGCTACTAGAGGAGGAAAGCATGAAGTGGACTCCGTTACTCAATTGGGTGCTCAACTTAGTGGTCACATTGATACCATCAATTTGAAGTTTGAAAAAGCTATGGCTAGACTTGAAGAAGCCTCAAAATCACCGAAGCATCATGTTAATGCCATGACGGCATCTTCATCAATCCCAAGTGGGATATGTGAGAATTGTGGAACTTTGGGACATGATCCAAGTGAATGTAGGGGAACAAATGAACAAGTGAATGCTTTTCAAGCATACAAGAGTGGTACCCCTTATTCCAACTATTACAATGAAAACACCAAATTCCATCCAAATCTCTCATACAAAAGCCAAAATGTTCAAAACTCTCAAACAACATACACCCCACCTCCCATGAAAAACCAAAATCAAAGACCCTTTTACAACCAAAACCAAGGTTACCAAAATCAATCTCCATACAATCAACAAAATGACCAAGGTTTTGATATTCAAAAGCGGTCCTTCAAATGCAAAAGAATCAACAAGAGTTTTTCACTCAAATGCAAAAGGATAGTCAAGCAAAGGAAACCACCATCAACAACATCCTAGCTCACACCAAAATGTTGGAAACCCAATTGACTCAGCTAGCATCTTCAAGCTCACAAAGACAAAAGGGGCAATTACCACCTCAAAGTAATCCCCCAAGACATGAAACGGTTAGTGCCATTCATTGAACCTAAAAAAAACGGTTGATTACATGATTAAAATTACTAATGTTTCCGCCATTAGAATAATCATGCACATGTCCAATAATGAATCATATGCTTAAGAGCATGATGAGTCATTGGCAAGTCATAGAAGAATCGTCATGAACTCTCGAGGAGAACTAATGAGCTATTCTAGTGTTTGACAGAACACTCTGTTATGTGACAAGAAGTTGCACATATTGAAATTCGAGAAACACATAAGGATTTATGAAAACCCTAAGCCATTCAAGCTAAAAAGAGAAATAAGAAGTTTGAAAAGATACTTGTTTTAGTAAGAAGTTACTCAAAACTAATATTTTCAAATATGCTAGGACTTATGAGAAGTGCTAGGCTAATCATCTTGACAATTGTTGCAAGACCCTACAAAAGGTATACCTAGTGCATTACGAGTTGGTAGAACACTTGACCGGTGCAAGTTATATCATCCACCACAATTCGTTGGTTATGTGATAAACAACAAGTAAGTTCTTTCAAGATAAAGAATCTATACCTAGGTTGGGAACCTATATATGTACTTGGTAAGATTCATGCCATGAGAGATAACATGAATATAAAGGATAGTGCAATACAAGAAGTATGAACACATGGACACATGGTATGTTAAACTTCTATTGCAATCGACTAGTGTTTACACACTTACGATATACATCACAAGGTTGTAATATGATATTGACAACCCGAATGTGATGTCTACATTCGTCGTTTGAGTTATTATTAACTCACCTTATACTTTGTTACATCCAAACGGGTTGTAGAGACATTGAACCCCTTTAATGTGAACACGGATTAGCATTGTATTCGCCCATAGTCACTTACATGAGGTGACGTCTCGAAGTGACTAGAGTGTGATGCGATTGATGGCAAGTTCAAGTGCCATGGAGTCATGTGAGATGACTAGTCGATCACATAGGCAGACTGTTAGGAACACTTTGTCGGGCTAATAACCGCTTATAGAGTTCTGGCAAATTTATATAGCCTGGTCGTGGCGAGAGCTACTATAGTATTCTAATGAGTCGATTCTTTTGACTAAAGACTATTCGCTTAAAGTGGTACAGTTACAGATTAACTTTGATTTATGTTACTGCGACCTTCGTAAATGGGGTCAAATGGGCATATTTTGGGTTATGATAGCTGTGGCTAGTCGAAGGGAATAAGTGCGATAGGAATTGTCCACCCCTTGTCAGGGTTATAACAATATCTCAGGGCCACTCGAGGAGTAATGAACTGGAAATGAGTGGCCACGCTCGGAAGGTATCTATGGTAGATAATTTCGGTCAATCAGTTATTCTCCAGATCGAGGAAACCACTCTCGATATGATCACTTGCAAGTACGACCTGAAAGACACCTTGCATTGAGTGGGAGATAGTAATAGGACAAGAGAATTGGTGACACACACTTGTCGAGAACAAGTGGGATATTGTTGGAATATGTGTCCTCCGACAATAATGCGATCACAACTGTCGATCATGATGATCACATGTTTAAGTCTCATTTTAAGAATACATGTGGGAAGTAATATTTTACAGTCAACTGGTCCACACATATCGGTAATGATTGGCTGACTAGAGTTTGACATTACGTCGTGCGGACGGTGGTGATCGATTGATCCCCTTAGGTCATACCTAAAGGGTAACACTCTTAATTGATTATTTAATTGATCGTATGACGATACAGGTTAATTAAATTACTTAAAATTGACGGACGATTTTGGAAGTAATATTTACGTGTCTCATTGTAATTTGATTAGATAAGATACGGTCTAAGTAATCGAATTGTTTTATTACTTGGATGAAATTATTGTTTACGGAAACAATTAAAACGAAATGAATAAATTATTATAAATACAGAATGTTGTAGTTTATAATTCGGAAACACTTTTTGGTACAAGTAATTATGAATTACTAGGTTAATTTTATAAGTGACATATTTTATTAATATGTTGATTTTTAATTGTTAAAAATACATTTTATATACATAATGTCATGGAACTTGTGACATGTGTCAATTGACAAATGACAAAATATAAAATGGACTTCCCATTATATATAAGTGCCGAAAATAAAATGGAGGGAGTGTAATGTTTAATTTGTGTTAATTATTTAAGTGGAAACAAAATGATTACTACACATTCTAGCCATGCACACCTAGTTGCGTTTGTGAAGAGCATCTTGGTCATGCATTGGCCATTACCACCCCCCGCCCGTACCCGGTTTTCCTAGAGCAAGGCCAAGGGTTTTTGCTCTATATTTTTCCTAATATACACTACAATAAATGTGTGTGGTTATTCATTTCATTCATAACATCTAAAACTTAAAGAAATTTTAGAGAGAAAAAATTACTCCTTTCCTCCTCTCTTGACCGAAAAAGCAAGAGACCAAAATAATTTTGGGGTCAATTTTAGTAAGATTAAATTATTCTAGTTCAAATAATATTAGTCTTTAAGAGGTTATCTTGGGTATATATCTTTGGGAGGGATTCTACCTTTGAATCCTTGTTCTTTCATTTGAAAGGAAAGCTCAAAAACAAGTGAGTAGGAGAACTCATTTGTGCCCATATATCCGAAAACTCAAAGTAAGGAAAACGATTTCTTCTTTATTCTTATTCATGTTTGCATGCATAAGATCTAAATTTAATTTTACGACTAAATTAATTGTCAGATATATGAATATGTCGAAATATGAGATTAATAATTTATAACAATTACATGCTTCATGTGGTATCCATTCCATCAATATTTGAAGTTCTGTGGCGACGAACATCAAATATGAAATCTGAATCACCCATTATCGCCGAATCATGGAAACGAACTAATTCCTCACCTGTCCGTCTCCATACCACCACAATATGCTGCCGTTGACCGCACTATTTGGCAATCAAACCGCATCCCCCACCACTAGTGGACAATATTCGATCTTCAACGACATTTTCTGACTTGAAATGTTCTGATTAGGACATTATAACAATTATTTACTTACAATTCTACCTCAGATACGCATGATATTATTAACAGATACACATGGTAAGACTAATAGATACACAAATCGATTTGCGTATCTGTAACACCCCCATATTCTGAGGAGCCTTAACTAGGCCTTCCTTAGCATATAAGGGCGTTACCATCTCGGTTGCCCGGGGTAAGTAATCATCAAAAGTCGATAAAAGAACAATTATAGTTATATTACAAGTATTACAACCAACTTAACAAAATAAAGATACAATTCGTCAGCTACAAACTATCTCTATCAAACTCGTGAGGACTCATCCCTGCCAGGACTCCAGCTATCAACGACATCAACACCTGCTAAGACTGACTGCTCACCATAAGGGATCACGGCAGATACATAAACAAATAAGACAACCACACAAGGTCAGTAACCGAGGCAAGACTCAACATGGACTAAAAACAATTATCAACTCATTACACACAACCAGTCACACACATTCACACCCACTCCAAACAATCTCCGTCACCGACTGTCCACTGGACCAGCCCTGCCAGTGGGGGACCGCAGCCGTACCCACCAAATCCCCGCTCATCATACCGAGCGATAACCCTGTCCCATTAATGTGCACATCCCCTCCCGTGGCGGGTTCCACGGAGGGCGAAACTAGGGCGTGAAGCCACTTCTGCAAGCGACTCCACTCAGCCGAGGACGCACCTCGAGAACCAGAGATAAACAATCACAAACAGCTACAATACAACAACAACCAACAAACTGTACTCACCAACAAATTACCGCATTTACACTGCCACACAAACACTAGAACGACACAACAACCATGACACAACAACCGACACACTAGACCATCCACAGAAACTGAGTAGGCGAACCTACCTTTAAGCAACTGCAACCTTTCCATATCCACACACGCAATATCCAGCAATCAAGCAACACATATATACATAACACAACCATCTATCACTACCAAGTAAACCCTAACTGCAAAGACAAGGATACGGATGATGATGACGACATACCTACAAGAAGAAACCTGGCAAAGGACCGCTACCCGACTCAAGCTATGCTCTCCTAAGGCACAAGGACCTTCAAGGGCTTCCATGGAGGTTATATGGTGAAGGGAAGGGAAGGAGGCGACCTAAGGATCTGAAGGAATGAGGCGGAAATGATTTGCGGATTTAACAAAACACGTTTATAAACCCTCGCTGAAAACCCGTTACTCGATCGAGTGGCCCAACTACTCGATTGAGTGGCCCTTACTCGATCGAGTATCTAAGCTACTCGATCGAGTAGCCTCTACTCTATGGAGTACCACCCCTAACTCAAGGCATAAGATAACTTTGGTACACACTTCTAAGAACTATTACCGCTCCTAAGGTCAGTCACCGCTGGTCAACGGGTCTCTAAAAGGGCGGGTATTACAGTCTTCCCCCCTTAAAAAGAACTTCGTCCCCGAAGTTCAACTCACCTATCTCAAAG
The DNA here is from genome assembly GCF_048544455.1 of Silene latifolia. Taxonomy (NCBI): domain Eukaryota; kingdom Viridiplantae; phylum Streptophyta; class Magnoliopsida; order Caryophyllales; family Caryophyllaceae; genus Silene; species Silene latifolia. The sequence continues at coordinate 436,839,030 of NC_133538.1, read as the reverse complement.
CACAAGACACGGGACAAAACGACATCACTACTCTTTCGACATAGGTCACTACTCCTCTGAAATACCATCCCCCATGTCATCATCATCAACTGTCTAACGCTCCATATAGATCGACCTCTACAAGTTACCACTTGGAATACCAACCCCACAACACGAACCGGCATAACCAACGATTACCCAACACATTACGAGGTTACACTTTCATTAACAACAACCATCAACACGAAATGAATCACATTAACACCACTATGTTATCCAACGATACGATTCTATTCCAACACATGACATCATAACTTGTCCCTTTATGACCGTCTTTTAAAGCACACTATCAACCTTTACTTTAACACACAAATTACCCAACGAAAAAGTGCAGACAATTATAACTTCATGCAAGAAATGTAACCAAAGTAATAGAAAACCTTATAAACAAACAACAAAATAATTGAAATATCGGCCTTTTTATTTTGCGACATTACTCTTCCCCTCTAAAAGGAACTTCGTCCCCGAAGTTCACCACCAAAGCACTACACATGTTACCTACTACTTGCGTCATGACATATATCCAACCTCTTTTATTCATTATTGACATTACTCATTACTTAGACAACCATTAAACCATAAAACATAGGCAACCATATTCGAATAACTACCCACCCTCAAGAATGCATGTATATATCATTTGTGTTTGTATATATGGAAGGACACACTTCCGGTGAAATATAACTAGTAGACACTACGGATGTAAAATGAATGCAATAAGAAACACTTACTACCTCACTATTCGTTATAAATACGCATCTAAAATCCAAACACGACCTTCAACATATGAAATTAACGGTACAAACGTGTTACTAAGCATCAATAACCATGTTAAACACCAAACATGTAATTATATAACCATTAAACAATTTTAATTTTACGAAAAGTTCCTGTAACAGTGCTACTCGATCGAGTATATATGGTACTCGATCGAGTGCCCGCTACTCGATCGAGTATCTTGGCTATTCGATCGAGTAGCCCTGAGATCAGAACACTCCAACCCTGTCACACCTGCAACTCTATTCGACCGAGTATGAGGTACTCTGTCGAGTACCTACAGGTCAAAATCTTGGAAAATCATGTCATAACACCATGTATATATATAAAACGTCACCGAAACACGAGTCGGGATGACAACCGACCCCCAAAATCCTGCAAACAAGCTCAAGCTAAACAAATCCGGCCTTATAGCCATTCGTACAATCCAAAATAAAAGTTCTAACTACGAATGACTACCATCATCCCACATCATCAACCATAAACAAGGATAAAGAAAAGGAGTATCACTCCTGCTGCTGCTGCTACTCATCCATCAACTCATCTCCACCAACATCTCCTCCCGAGGTGCCTGCTCCCGATGACCCAATACCCGCATCAACCCCTGCTCCAGCTCCAGGACTCACATACCATGGGGTCAAACCGCCAAAAGCAAAGGACTGTGGTGTCCCCCAGGCTGACTGATCCACCCCGTAAGAGTGGAAAACCCCACTATAGTCCCCAACTCCGCTCCACCCCACTGGATGTCGTCCCTCGGTGCCAATCCCTTGAGCATACGCCATCTCATGCATATTCCGGAGTGTCAAAGTGGATGACATTCTCTCCGCCAAGTAGCTCGAACGCGTCTCCGAGGTGTCGAGGTAGGGGTAACAAGGAAAAGGGTGCTGCTGCGGTGGTGCTGCCGGCCGTGGTTTAGTCTCAGCTGTCCTCTCCCTCATTCGACGAGGTCCTCTCCCCAACCTGGGTCTCTCCTCCACCACCGCCACATTCTCCCCCTTCTTCGGCTCGGGCATCACCTGAAGGATCGTGTCATCAATGAGGTATGTCTGCAACTGCTGAGGTACATCATCATCCTCCTCCTCCTCCTCATCGGAGTCAACCACCACCACCACCGGGTCTAACGGCTCTGTCGGTGGGAGATGCTTAGGAGCCGGGATCCTCATCCAGCTCATACCCCACACTCTCCAAGCTAGGCCACCATCAGCTAAAGTTCTTAACCACTTCAGGTCAAGGTAGTAGTCTCTGTCCATGGTAGGCACCGGTGTAGATAGAGGCACGTACTCAGAAGAAGCCTCAAAGGAGGCTAGCTTTTCAGCTAGCCAAGTGGCGATAGCACCACAACTCAGGTACCGGGTGGTGGAAGTAGCCATCAAGGCAAGGCTAGCACACACCATGGCAGGAGCATTGAAGACCACCCTCTCGGTCCGCTCCGCGTTCAGATAAGCCTTCAAAAGCAACAATTCATGATTGTTCAGGTTACTCATATCCGGCCTCTCATAAAGAAGGTTTGACAAAGAATGAAGGAAAATCCTCAAAGTAACATGTTGAACATCATTAATCAACATGTTCTTTGGAGGTGGAGTCAAGCTTTAGGAAAGACAAGGCATAAGGCGGCAAACACCGCACTCATAAGGAATTTCACTGATGGAATCCTTGGGAGGTATGGCCAACCCAAGGTGATAAGCAAAAAGGTCCATGGTCAACACGAAACTCGTGTTCATAAGACGGAACTCAACAGTTTGTGCAGCTGGCTTGTAATTAAACGAGCTCATAAACTCCAAAGTCAGAAAAGGGTAAGAATGCTTCCTCAACCGGTACAACCCCATAAATCCTAAAGTCTCAAAGATGTGACGGGCGTCCGTCTCAATTCCCAAGTCCTCAAGAAGTGTGGTATCCACACAACGGGTGGGTCTCATTTTGCGTTTTTGCAACGCCACAAATCTCTCTCTTTGTTTAAAGTCCACAAACACCACCGAAGGGCATTCCGGTACAGCGGGTACCACGGGTCCACTACCTTCCCCAACTTCGGGCTATGTAGCCCTCCCCCTCTTACTCTGACGGGTCCCTATGTTTAGTCTCGGCATCTGTTTCAGCATACGGTTTAAACACACTTGCATAGGCACTTAAAACATAGAATTTACACCACTGAACATTAAATAACCATCGAGGCACAAACCTTCACCAACAAATTCCCAATTTATACATAAATTCAGTTTATAGCATTCAGACTACCTCTATGACTGTGAAAGGTTTAAGATGATAAACATAATCTACTCAACCAATTCGGCTATCATGGCATGGCTCAAATGCAACCCCATATAAATACTTGATTACATGTGAAATATTCATATATGTTCATAGAAAGGCAACTTAAAACATGTCATCATCAACTTTCAACATTAGAAGCAAACAACTCAATTAGACTAGTCAGACGGTCTCTACCGCTGTAACGATTTTGACACATTCATCAAGAATTAACATCACTACTACTAAATCAAAAGTTTAACTTTTGCATATACATTCATATCCAACACAAAACCTTAGTCATAGGAAACGAATTTCAATTTGGGGCACTTTTAAGACGGAGTTTTAAGGCAAGTTTTAAGGTAAAAATTACCAAAATCCAACTTCTAACATAACATATGTAACATATAGTACTCAATTTCATCATCCAACATGTAGAAAACAACCAAAAATCAAGTTTGATTTTGCAAACCCTAGAAAGTTTGACCCCCAATTTTGCAATTCCTACTCTATTTTTAGCACAATTAACATCAATAATCATGAAAGGGAAGCATATGAGTCACATTACAACAATTACAAGTAATTTTTGTCTATATGAATCGAAATTTTCGGACTATTCTATCATTCTAATAGGTTCAAAGTGACGAAAGCATGTAAATAGAGAAGAATTGCATACCTCGATTAGATGGAAAGTAAAAGAATGCAATTAAACAAGGAAAAACAACCCAAATTAATCACCACCACCACAAGATTATGAGAGTTTTTGAGGAATTTAGGGCTTAGGGTTCGAAATAAAGAAGAATGAATAAGAAGAATGAGAAGAAATAAGGGTTTTAAGAAACCCGTAAGAGCCTCTGTACTGTAGCCTACTCGATCGAGTGCCTAGGGTACTCGATCGAGTGCCCTCTACTCGATCGAGTAGGTGCTATTTCGTCGAGTATCTGCATAAAATTCCCACATCCCGACGTCATAGCTTTCTAACTAGATCGAGTGAGGTCTACTCGGTCTAGTAAGCACTCGCACTCGGTCAAATAAGGTTGAGTACTCGGTCAGAAATATGAAATTACTTGAAGATTCCTGCAAAAACAATATCGCGTGTCGATTCCAAACCAAGTTCGGAATTCGTCACTTGTTATCGTACTCACTTCTATATCACCATTATTATTCAAACATATCATGCCATCTCATCAGATAAGAGTCACATCATATTACGCTACAACAAATTCACACAACCCGGTTTACCTGCTACCGAGTCATTCGTATACACAATTACGTCACCATATCATATCTAAACTCATCTTACCACATTGCTAGCAAACTTATGCTCACGTCAATGAAAGCATATAATTAACGGTGAATATCCTCATGTCACCCAAGTATATTCTACATAAACAATTAAAACCTATCATGTTCCAATTCAACATAAAATTATTCTACACGAATTGCACAAATGCATCACTATTGGCTATTTCTCACCTCATAACTCAACATTTATTTAACTATCATCATTATAGCTACGGTATGACTTATAAACTTATATGGAATCGCCATTTCTAACAACCTTAAGCAAACACCAACATGATCACTTTCATATTACAGCATACACTTCCACACTTTTCACGCATTTCTATTAAATAAAACCTTTTACGTTTTTCATATTCATCGCATAAGCTCACTAATTCTACCAAAACTTCACCATACACAATCCAAACGCAACTATCATGCCTATACAAACTTTAACGAAGCCTCAACCACGGATAGTTCCAACGCAATTCACATTCACGTTAAGCACATACTCACGGACTCCACATTCCCATACCCAGTGACTGGCTTAAGTACAATGGGGCCAAGATTTTGAAATGAGGGCGCCTACTCACCCAACACCTAGCATCAGCTGGGGCTCCCATCATACATACACCAGGTTCATTTTATTAGACTCACTACGTTCATTATGTTCATTGGTTACAGGTTCCAAAATCGTCAGTCTAATACCACTTTGTAACACCCCCATATTCTGAGGAGCCTTAACTAGGCCTTCCTTAACATATAAGGGCGTTACCATCTCGGTTGCCCGAGGTAAGTAATCATCAAAAGTCGATAAAAGAACAATTATAGTTATATTACAAGTATTACAACCAACTTAACAAAATAAAGATACAACTCGTCAGCTACACACTTTCTCTATCAAACTCGTGAGGACTAATCCCTGCCAGGACTCCAGCTATCAACGACATCAACACCTGCTAAGACTGACTGCTCACCATAAGGGATCACGGCAGACACATAAACAAACAAGACAACCACACAAGGTCAGTAACCGGGGCAAGACTCAACATGGACTAATAACAATTATCAACTCATTACACACAACCAGTCACAAACATTCACACCCACTCCAAACAATCTCCGTCACCGACTGTCCACTGGACCTGCCCTGTCAGTGGGGGACCGCAGCCGTACCCACCAAATCCCCGCTCATCATACCGAGTGATAACCCTGTCCCATTAATGTGCATATCCCCTCCCGTGGCGGGTTCCACGGAGGGCGAAAGTAGGGCGTGAAGCCACTCCCGCAAGCGACTCCACTCAGCCGAGGACGCACCTCAAGAACCAGAGACAAACAATCACAAACAGCTACAATACAACAACAACCAACAAACTGTACACACCAACCAATTATCGCATTTACGCTGCCACACAAACACTACAACGACACAACAACCACGACACAACAACCGACACACTAGACCATCCACAGAAACTGAGTAGGCGAACCTACCTTTAAGCAACTGCAACCTTTCCATATCCACACACGCAATATCCAGCAATCAAGCAACACCTATATACACAACACAACCATCTATCACTACCAAGCAAACCCTAACTGCAAAGACAAGGATACGGATGATGATGACGACATACCTACAAGAAGAAACCTGGCAAAGGACCGCTACCCGACTCAAGCTATGCTCTCCTAAGGCACAAGGACCTTCAAGGGCTTCCATGGAGGTTATATGGTGAAGGGAAAGGAAGGAGGCGACCTAAGGATCTGAAGGAATGAGGCGGAAATGATTTGCGGATTTAACAAAACACGATTATAAACCCTCGCTGAAAACTCGTTACTCGATCGAGTGGCCCAACTACTCGATCGAGTGGCCCTTACTCGATCGAGTAGCCTCTACTCTATCGAGTACCACCCCTAACTCAAGGCACAAGATAACTTTGGTACGCACTTCTAAGGACTATTACCGCTCCCAAGGTCAGTCACTGCTGGTCAACGGGTCTCTAAAAGGGCAGGTATTACAGTATCTGGCAGAATACCATGTGTATCCGGCCTGGTATTTTGTGTATCCATAGCTCCACCATGACCCACCAAGCCAACCACCACTGCTGCCACCCGACCCAACACCCAACAGCATCACACCACCTCACCCACCACCGTAAGATCATAGAAGAACGTAAATGTATCTACCATACTCAGAAATGTATCCAGAGCACCCAACATGACGTACCACCAACCACCACCATCAGATGTCGCCGTCGACCACCCTCGTCCCACGCAGGTGATATCACAGGCCACCACTAACAGTGCCGGCAACATCATCTATCACCCTAAAAGACGCCGATAATCTCAGATCTACTCCATCATGACTCTACCATCGTCGACAGAACCACCATAAAACACTAACTCGTCCAAATTTACCATCACCAAGCAACCACCCAAAACAGTCCGACGCCACCACACACAATAACACAAACAAACGACTCAGATCTAATGTCGACCCAATATATTAGACCTCTTAAATACAAAAAAAGGAACAATAATTTTAAAATAATCCTACCTATGACCTAGTCGGCAAATTCTGATCCAGAAACATTCCTTGCTGGCCATAAACTAACGGCGAGACGGAGAGTCGTGGAAGATGAGTGCCACACATGAGAGAAAAAATGGAAATAGAATGTTGAATTCCGACGCAGGTCTGTAAATAAAGCGCAAGATCAATGACCGTTGTCGGGGCTCTAATGGCGACGGTGGTAACTCCAGTGAAGCAGTAGGTGTATGATGGTTGGCTAATTGCTGCTTGGTAAGGAAGGAGGCAGGAAAAGAAAAGTAGTATAAAGTGGATTGGGATATGTGATTTTGTGCCTAAAATGACGTAATGTAATTGTTTTTATAAGCTCGTACGGTTCGCACCCTAATTTAGTTCGCACGAAATCTTGATTCATTCTATATATGTATATATATATATATATATATATATATATATATATATATATATATATATATATATATATAGTATCGTATATGAGAAGGGATCATGTAAGCCCACCCTTTTAGGTTGAGTCCCTAAGGGGCTAAGATTAAAAGGAAAAAAAACTTTATATAAAACCACCTAAACCCTAATCACCCTCACATACCCTACCTCTTCTCTCCCTCTCTTCATTCCCTTCCATTTTCTCTCTAAACTTCAACCGCCGCCTGCCACCACCTGCCCCGCCTACCACGCCGACGCTACCGCCACCCCCAACCCAACCTCGCCGCCTCCTCGCCGCCTCCAGTCCCCTACCAATGACTCCCGAGAACGACTGCCGCCTCCTCCTTTCCCCCTCTCTCATTCTGCACCACCACCATCACCCCTTCTTCTCCTCACCACGCACCACCACCGTGCTGCCGCCTCCCTCCCCCTCTCCCTCTTCTCCCGCCTACTCCGTCCTTCCCCTATGCCTCTTCTCCCGACGGTCTGCCTCCTCCCTCCCCTCTCCTATCTCTTTTTTTTTTCAGATCTGAACTTTGAGTGGTGGCGGTGGGTTGTTGATTTCGCCTTTTTTTTTCCAGATCTGAACTGAGTGGTGGTGGTGCGTTGTTGATGTCGCGGATCAGTTGATGATGTGGTAACGTTGGTGGTTTTGGGGTGAGATGTGCGTTGGGGTTGGTTGTTGTGGTGTGGAGACGAGACTGATGGTGATGGTTTTGTCGGTGGTTTAAAATGGCCGGACAAAAGTTACACTCTCGAAGAATAAAAGTTACACTTGAAAGGACTAAAGTTATATTTTAAATAATATTAATTTAAATTTTTACATATAAACCACCATACGACTAAAGTTATGATTCTGACGACAGAGTTACACTTAAAAAGGAGGTAAAGTTATACCCATAAAAATTATAAATTTAAATTTTTACTTAACAAACATTATAGAACTAAAGTTACACTTTCAACGAGTAAAGTTACATTTAAAAAAGGTAAAGTTACACTCATAAAAATTATAAATTCAAATTTCTTCTTAGAAACATCATACAACTAAAGTTACACCTTTAACGGCTAAAGTTACACTTTACACGGGTAAAGTTACCCACATAAAAGTATATAAATTAAAATTTATACATAAAACCACCCTACAACTAAAGTTACAACTTAAACGACTAAAATTACACTCGTAAAACAATAAAATTACATATTCTTTTGTTAAAATTACATAAATCAAATTTCTAAACTCAAAATTTTATATACACAATGACTTTAAAATGTAAAAAAACACCCTCATAAAGTAATAAATGACTAAAGTTACACTTATCAAGTAGTAAAGTTACAGTCAAAAAATGATTGGCTAAGAATAGGACTTATGGACTCAACCAAATTTGTGGACTCATCTGAACCTGACTCTCTCTCTCTCTCTCTCTCTCTCTCTCTCTCTCTCTCTCTCTCTCTCTCTCTCTCTCTCTCTCTCTCTCTATATATATATATATATATATATATATATATATATATATATATATATACTCCCTCCATTCAACTCAACTTTACATGTTTCTTTTATCACGTTTGCCAACACAACTTTTACGCGGTAAATATCTTTAGTTACGTATTTGCAAAAATTATAAAAACTACATATTTTTAATGTACTCTTAAAGACGAATCAAATAAGATCCCACATGAATATACTTTAACTTATGTATCGAGAGAAAATTGAAGTTGAATGTCCGGTTTTGAATAGTGTGCAAAAGAGAAACATGTAAAGTGGATTTGAATGGAGAGAGTATATATATATATATATATATATATATATATATATATATATATATATATATATATATATATATATATATATATATATATATATATATATATATATATATATATATATATATATAGCAAAGTTCTTATGAGTCCACCATATATTTTGAGTCCCTAAGTCCTCACTACATCCCTTCGATATCCCACTAAGGATGGTTCAGATTGAAAGCAAAAAAGCATACTTAACACTAATGAGTTTCCTATACACTAATTAATCCACTTTATCTCTCTAGCTTTAATTATACATTCACTAATAGATTAATTATACACAAAAAAAAAAAAATTGAGCATAATTTTTTTTTTTTGGACTGAAACTTTATACAAATGTTACTACACTTTCACTGTTTTAAAAGTGTAATTTCAACGGGAAAAAGTGTAATTTCAACGGAAAAAATTGCGGTTTGACGGATTTTATTTTGAAATTTGAAAATTTGAAGCAAATTTACAATATATTTTGCGTTTTACGAGTGTAACTCAGTTTTTCGACAAATATTATTTTGAATTTTTCCAATTTTAACACAACTCATTGTGAATTGAGTGACTTATAAGTGTAAAAGTGTAATTTTAGTCCATTAAAGTGTATTTTTAGTCCATTGAGAGTGTATCTTTAGTCCATATTGAAAGTGTAACTTTAGTCCATTAAAGTATAATTTCAGTCCATTGAGTGTGTAACTTTAGTCCATTGAGAGTGTAACTTTTGTCCATATTAAACATATAACATGAGTCCATTGAGAGTAAAACTGTAGTCCTTAAGAGTGTAACTTTAATAGATATAAGTGTAACTTTAGTAGAGAAAATGTAACTTTAATAGAGATAGTTGTAACTTTAATAGAGAAATCTGTAATTTTAGTAGAAAAAAGTGTTATTTTAATAGAAATAAGTGTAACTTTAACTTTAATCGAAAAATTTTTAATTCTAATAGAAATAAGTGTAATTCTAATAGAAATAAGTGTAACTTTAACTTTAATAGATATAAGTGTAATTTTAATCGAAAAATGTGTAATTCTAGCAGAAAAAAGTGTAATTCTAAGGATAAAAAGTGTAATTTTAGCAGAAGAAGTGTAATTCTAACAGAAAAAAATGTAATTTTAACCGGAAAAAGTGTAATTTTAACAGACAAAAGTGTAATTTTAAGCAACAAAAGTGTAATTTTAATGGAGGAAAGTGTAACTTTAATAATAGAGAAAAATGTAACTTTAATAGAAAAAAGTGTAATTTTAATGGAGAAAAGTGTAATTTTAATAAGTGTAATTTTAACCGGAAAAATTGTAATTTTAACAGACAAAAGTGTAATTTTAAGCAACAAAAGTGTAATTTTAATGGAGGAAAGTGTAACTTTAATAATAGAGAAAAATGTAACTTTAATAGAAAAAAGTGTAATTTTAATGGAGAAAAGTGTAATTTTAATAAGTGTAATTCTAATAGAGAAAAATGTAATTTTAATACAAAGATCTCACAAAATTAAACAAGATCTAAAATTAAACAACTTATTGAGATCTTTTTTTAGATCTAAAATTAAACAAATCATAATTTTCTTTCAAAAACTAAATCTATAACAAAAATCACAATTTCTTTTAAAAAAAAAATAGATCTAAAATATGCTAATGTAAATAATACACACAATAACACTAAAAAAGATTTCCAAAAAAAAAGTCATATACTATATGACTAAAATATAGTAATTGTTTTATAAAAAAAACCACATTTGGTATTTGTTTTTAAAAAAGACTCACATCTTCACCATCACAATAACACCATACACAACTTTACGAAAAAAAAAAAACCCAGAAATTTCAGATCTGACCGGAAAAAAAAAACGAAAAGGAAGGTGACGGCGTGTGGTTGGTGACGGTTGTTAGAAAAGACTCGCATCTCCACCATCACAACAACACCACACACAAATTTACTCGAAAAAAAAAAAAAAAAAAAAAACAGAACTTTGGATCGGAAAAAAAAAAAAAAAAAAAAAAAAAAAAAAAGAAGAAGAAGAAGAAAGGAGGAAGGTGGCGGCGGCGCGGTGGCGGGATGATTGGTGACGATTGTGGTGGGTGTGCGGGTGGGGTGTTGGGTGGGGTGGTGTGTAATGGGTTGGGGTGGTGATTAGTGGGAGAGAGGGTGAGTTATTTTGGGTGATTTTATTGAGTTTTTATTGGGTGATTTTTGGAGGTTTTTGATTTATTTAGATTTTAGAGAGATTGGAGGAATGAAATTGTGTGAGAGGTGAGAGAAATGATGAGTGAAAAAGGTATATATATATATTTAATTAGTGGTTAATTGAGATGAGTTAGTGATTAATTAAAAAGAGTAGAGAGAGAGAGTTAGATTAGCTAATTAATCTTCATTTAGGAGGTTTCATCTAAGCCACCCATCTTCCTCATCCAAGGGCTTGGATGAGGACTTATGGACTCAAGGTTTGTGGGTGGACTTAGGTGAACCCAATACTATATATATATATATATATATATATATATATATATATATATATATATATATATATATATATATATATATATATATATATATATATATATATATATATATATATATATATATATATATATATATATGAGTAAAGTTCTAATGAGTCCACCATATATTTTGAGTCCCTAAGTCCTCACTAAATCCCTTAGATATCCCACTAAGGATGGTTGATATTGAAAACAAAAAAGCATACTTAACACTAATGAGTTTCCTATACACTAATTAATCCACTTTATCTCTCTAGCTTTAATTATACATTCACTAATGGATTAATTATACAAAAAAAAAAATTTTTTGAGCATAATTTTTTTTTGGACTGAAACTTTATACAAATGTTACTACACTTTCACGTTTTTAAAAGTGTAATTTCAATGGAAAAAAATGTAATTTAACCAAAAAATTGCGGTTTGACGGATTTTATTTTGAAATTTGAAGCAAATTTACAATATATTTTGCGTTTTACGAGTGTAACTCAGTTTTTTCGACAAATATTATTTTGAATTTTTCCAATTTTAACACAACTCATTGTGAATTGAGTGACTTATAAGTGTAACTTTAGTCTTTTAAAAGTGTAATTTTAGTCCATTAAAGTGTAATTTTAATTCATTAAAGTGTAATTTTAGTCCATTAAGGTGTATTTTTAGTCCATTGAGAGTGTATCATTAGTCCATATTAAAAGTGTAACTTTAGTCCATTAAAGTGTAATTTCAGTCCATTGAGAGTGTAACTTTAGTCCATTGAGACTGTAACTTTTGTCCATATTAAACATGTAACATGAGTCCATTGAGAGTAAAACTGTAGTCCTTGAGAGTGTAACTTTAATAGATATAAGTGTAACTTTAGTAGAGAAAAATGTAACTTTAATAGAGATAGCTGTAACTTTAATAGAGAAATTTCTAATTTTAATAGAAAAAAGTGTAATTCTAATAGAATAAGTGTAACTTTAACTTTAATAGGGATAAGTGTAGATTTAATAGAGAAATGTGTAATTTTAATAGAAATAAATGTAATTTTAATAGAAATAGCTGTAACTTTAACTTTAAAAGAGATAAGTGTAATTTTAATAGAGAAATGTGTAATTTTAATAGAGAAAAGTGTAATTTTAATAGAAATAAGTGTAATTTTAACTTTAAAAGAGTTAAGTGTAATTTTAATAGAGAAATGTGTAATTTTAATAGAAATAAGTGTAATTTTAACTTTAATAGAAATAAGTGTAACTTTAACTTTAAAAGAGAAAACTACAACTTTAACAGAAAAAAATGTAATTTTAATGGAGAAAAAGTGTAATTTTAACAGAAAAAAGTGTAATTTTAATAATACAGAAAAATGTAACTTTAACAGAAAAAAGTGTAATTTTAATAGAAAAAAGTGTAATTTTAATAGAAAAAAGTGTAATTTCAGAAATCTAGAGAAAAATGTAACTTTAATAGAAAAAAGTCTAATTTTAATAGAAAAAAGTGTAATTTCAGAAACCCAGATCTAAAATTTTAAAAATAATGAGAAGCCAACAATTAGAACTAAAGCTTAGGAAAAAAAACTGTAAAACAAAACGAAACACGAGAAAAAATAAACAAACACAAAACAAGAAAAACAAAGCAAGACACAACAATACTAAAACCATCGACTAATAGATAACATAAAAACAACAAGAGATAATAAGATTTTTTTTTAAATATACATAAAAACGAGATCTGAAAAAATAAATAAATAGATAACATAATAAATTTAAACAAGACGGGATTTGAAAAAAAAAGACGATATTTGAAATACGAAATATATAACAAGATGATATTTAAACAAATAAAATCTAATAAAAAAAAAGACCCGCTACAAAACACCAAGCACAACTACTACCACCATCCAAACCCTAACACACCATCAACAACCAACATCTATTAAAAAACATCAGATTTGATAAGAAAAAAAAAAATCAGATTTGCTAAGAAAAAAAAGGAGATCTATTTTCGGGTGTTATTGTGGTAATAAAAAAAAATCGAAGTCTGGGAATGAAGGAACAAAAATTCATAAACGAAATTTTGAAAAAAAAAACATACAAAAAATAAAAAATAAAAACGAAACAGGGAAGAGAAGAAGAAAAAGAAAACAAAGACACACAAATCAACATTTGCTAAAGAAAATAGATGGGTGTTGTTTCGGTCACAGGCGGCATGCGTGAGGGGTGTGTCGTCGTCGGTGGTGGCAGGCGACAGTGAAGTATGGGGGAGGTCTGGCCCTGAGTGGTGAGGAAGGCGGTAGGGTGGCGGGAAGCGGCAGATCTGGGTGGTGAGAGAGGAGTGGCGTGTGTGGTGCGTGGTGCGTTGGTGTGGTTGTGCAGTGGTGGCGTGCGTGGTGGTAGGTGAGTATGGTTGTGGCGGGTGTCGTCGTGTGGTGGGCCGGGAAGAAGGAAGTGAGGTCAGGTGGTGGTGAGCCAGGAAGAAGGGAGGTCGGGTGGTAGTGTCGAGGACGGTCGGTGAGGGTGAGGCTGAGTGATGGTGGTGGTTGTCGGGGTGGTGAAGGAGGGAGTAATTTTTTGGGTTTTTTTGTTAGGTTGAGAGGTTTAGGTTTTTGGTTTGTGAGAAAGGGAGATTTTTGAGAGAGAATATGAAGGGAATTGTGTTGATGAGAGATAATTAGGTGGGAGGAAAAAGTATATATATTGAATTAGTGGGTAATTAAGTTGATTAATAAAAGTAGAGAGATAGAGTGTTATATTAGCTAATTAATCCCTTTTTTTTGTTCTAATTTAAGCCATCCATTTTTCTTATCTAATGGCTTGGATGAGGACTTATGGACTCACACCTTCTATAAGGACTTATAAGATCTCAACACTATATATATATATATATATATATAGAGAGAGAGAGATGAGTTCTAATAAGTCCACAAATTTGGTTGAGTCCATAAGTCCTCATCTCTACCATTTGATCTTACAATATGAATGGTTGAGATTAAAACAAAAAAAATAGCACCCAACATGCAATTAATGCTTTGTCTCTCATCATTTCAATTCCCAATTTTGCTAATCAACTATTTTCTCTTTCTTATCAACTAATTTATTAAATTAGTATACTACCATTTATATTTTAAATATCAAAATATAGGATTTTGAAAACGAAATTTCATACCCGCGTAAAATAAAAGCGGGTTTGTAAAATACTCCGTAAATCTTCATTCGTACTCCGATTAAGGCGAAATAAAATCCTAAATTTATTATTTTTTCGAGCCCGACGCAATGGTAATATTTTCGTATACCATTGAGTTTTCAAACTTTCGAGTACTGCTAATTACTTTGAAGCTACACCCTATTTGCTTGAAATTATCTCATTTGCTTGAAGTTATACTATTTCTACTTAAATCTAATTAATTAATTTACTTATATAATTAATTGGATTCCGAATGAAGAGGTGAGGATGGTGGGACGGACTAAAATTACACACTTGCTCTATTAAAGTTACACACGCCACCTATTAACGTTACACCCTCAACAATTCAAATTAGATAGACATGTGATAAATTTACACAAATTAAAATTTTATGTATATAAAATGATCTTAAATGGCTAAAGTTACATCCGCCAAGGATAAAAATTACAAAAATTTACATAAACTTGTGCTAAAGTTAAAAAATTCAAATTACATAAATTCAAAGTTTTATATACAAAAGACCACAAAAGACTAAAGTTACACTCGTAAAACACTAAAGTTACACTCGTAAACTACTAAGGTTACAGTCATAAAGCACTGATTGTGAATTGAAGTTACACTGATTGTATATTAAAGTTACACTGATTGTGAATTGAAGTTACACTGATTGTATATTAAAGTTACACCGATTGTGAATTGAAGTTACACGATTGTGTATTAAAGTTACACTGATGGCGTATTGAAGTTACAATTATTGTGTATTGAAATTACACCGATTGCAAAATAAAGTTACATTGATTGTGTATTGGAGTTACACTAACTGTGAACTAAAGTTACACCATATCTTATTTTATTGAAGTTACACTAATGGTGAATTAAAGTTACACTTATTGTACATTGAAGTTACAAACTATACACTTGAAATTACACCCTTAAAAATGAAGTTATTACGCCCTATATATTTGTGTTTGAAATTACACCCTTAAAAGCTTAGAGTTACACCCTTTAAAGTTTAAAATTACAACCTTTAAAACTTAAACTATCAGACTTTTATATACTAGTCCCTAACTATACAAGGAATAAGTCTTGCAAAATAACAACTATTCGAGTTAACTTCATCGTCGAAATAATGTAATATGTACCAAAACCCGAAGTCATCACATTGCGTGGCTCCTGCACAACGGAAAATAAATAAATTAGTGAATTAAAGTTACACTAGTGACCTTTGATCCAATTATGAAATCATCTATAAATATTACCATTTAAATTACGTCAATCAAAACTTCAATAAAAACGGTTTATTAAAATGTTTTGTAAATCTTCATACGGACTCCGATTAAGGCGAAACAAAAGCCTAAATTTATTATTTTTTCGAGCCCGTCGCAATGATTCTATTTTTGTGTACCATTAAGTTTTCGAAAATTACAGTACTGGTTAGTAAAATTTCGTAAATATGCTAGTTTATCCCCAATTTAAAAACCCTAAATCAGTAAAGTCGATGTAAAAGTAGATGAATTAGAAATATGGAAATCAGTAAAGTTTTTCCCCAATTTAAAAACCCTAATCAAAATATGACTAGTTTTTTTCCCAATTTAAAAAATCCTAAATCAAAATAACATAGGAAAAAACTTGAAAATGGAGAGAAAAAGAATTAAGAACTTACATTAAAATAGATACACGGCAAAGGATATGGACATACGGTGCTCGTCGATGGCAGATTATCAAACCATTTTAAATACCTAAGCAACAATTTCAACAAAATCCAACAAAAATTAATATGAAACAAACACAAACCATTATATTTCTAGCACAACCGATCAGTACTGAATATTTTGAAAACTCAATGGTATATAAAAATATCACCATTACGACGGGCTCGAAAAAATAATAAATTTAGGCTTTTATTTCGCCCTAATCGGACTCCGAATGAAGATTTACGGAGCTTTTTATGAAGTGGCTTTCATTTTATGCGGAAATAACTTTTTTGATTTGGTTTGCAAATGAAATAAAAATGAGAGATAAAATGAAATTATAAGAAAAAGAGTTAATTAGTGTATGGGAATTTGGTGTATGAGAGACAAACAATTAATTATGCATAGGGAGTGTGAATTGTGTGTTTTTTAGTGTTTTTTATCTTTTAATCTCAACCATCCATTTTTTAAGATTCAATGGCTTAGATAAGGACTCATGGACTCAACTTAGAATGGTGGACTTATAGGATCCTATTTCTATATATATATATATATATATATATAGAGAGATAGGTTCAGGTAAGTCCACAAATTTGGTTGAGTCCCTAAGTCTCATTCTTAGCCAATCATTTTTTAGTGTAACTTTACTGATTTATGAGTGTAACTTTAGCCATTTAATGATTTGTAAGTGTATATTATCTTTTAAGGCCAACTTATATACACAAATTTGAATTTGTAAATTAAAATTTATGTAATTTTAACAAAAATCTATGTAACTTTAGTGTCTTACGAATGTAACTTTAGTCGTTGGGAGTGTAATTTTAGTCGTCGGAGTTATAACTTTGTAATATGGTGGTTTGTATGTAAAACTTTGAGTTTATATACTTTTATGAGTGTAATTTTAGTCATTTGAAGTGTAATTTTAGCCGTGAAAAATGTAACTTTAGTCATGTGGTGATTTTTATGTATAAATTTGAATTTATATACTTTTCCGAGTGTAACTTTAGTCTTTGAAGTCGTAACTTTAGCCGTTAAAGTTGTAACTTTAGTCGTATAGTAGTTTAATGTAAATATTTGAATTAATATACTTTTCTATTGTAAAAGTAGAGTGTAACTTTAGTCCGATACGAGTGTAATTGTAGTCCGATACAACTGTAACTTTAGTATGATAAGGCTGTAACTTTAGTTCGATAGCTTGTAACTTTAGTTCGTCAAGTGTGTAACTTTAGTTCGCTATGTGTGTAACTTTAGTCCGACAAGAAGCTAATACCACCACCAACTAATACCACCATAGAGCGATACCCACAACAAAAATTGATCTAAAACATAAATGAAAAAAAAATAGATCTGAAGAGTGCACGACCACGGCCACACCTTATCTCCTTTCGCCGCCTACTTCAACCACCACCAACCCACGCAACCGCCACAACACCAACAACAACCGCCACATTGACAAAAAAAAAAAAAAAAAGAATCGACCAACCATTTAACTTGCGACCATGGGTCGGAGGAGAAGGGGACGGCGTGAGCATGGTGGGGGTCTTTGGTGGCGACGAGTGGAGGCGAAGAAAAAGGAGAAGGGGAGTGGATGTCGTGGTGACCGGTGTCGGTGGTGACCAGTGAAGGCGACTCGACGGTGGTGGCGCAATAATGAAGAATGGTAGTAGAGAAGGAGGAGGGTGGCGACGGCGACGGGTGGTTTGTGGTCGGAGAGAAAGAGAGAGATGGGAGGAGAGAGAAAGTGGGAGGAAGAGAGAGAATGATAAATGTGTGTTGTGAGGCAGTGAAATGAGAGAGCTAGGGTTTTGGTGTGTTTTAATCTAGGCCCTTTATTTTGATCTAATCTTGGCCATTCATTTATTTGATCCAAAGGTTTAGATTGGGACTTATGGACTCAACCAAAATAAGTGGACTTACATGATCCTTTCTATATATATATATATATATATATATATAGGATCCGGTGAGAACGCACTAGATACACATGTTTATACATAAGGCATTTTTTTTTTTTTTTTTACCATCTTAGATACACATTAGACTGTTGTAGATACGCTTTTTACCTGAATTCTCTATATAGACTTTTTAAGAATGTAAATACACTTTTTTCAATACTAGGTACATTTTATACTCGAATTCTATATACACTTTTTTCTATCCTAGATACACTTTTTACTTTAATTCTAAATACACTTTTTTCTATCCTAGGTATAATTTTCTACCTTTATTCTATATACAGTTTTTAAGAACGTAGATATCGATACAGTTTCTCCTATCCTAGGTAAACTATTTACAAGAAAAAAATTAATGTATCTAATATTATGATTAACATATCTAACATTTATCTATATCTTTTTCCTCCATTAACTATTTCCCTTGTCATTCACTCCATTACACTCCTAACAATCATCCCCAAAATCCATACGAGCCATAAACAAAAGCCCCTGATCACACTGACGGGTTGTCGGCTTTACAATATCACGAGTCTCAAATCCTAAAATCCTCCTAAAATATCCTAATCCATCGAAAGCAAACTGAAACCTTGTGAGCTGATGCAACTTTCAATCTTTAGTACTTCTACTCTAGATATCTAATAATCAAACTATCTTTACGTTACTCAGGTTTCTTTACAGAGAGCGACCGAATCCAAATACCCGAAAATTCAATCACTTTCTTAGTTCCTTAGACTGCCCTTTTCAATTAAATCAATATAACAAAATTCGAGCTACAATTCACACAATTGGCATCAATATCTATGATAATTACTCAATAAACAATTCAAAATACTTAAAACTTCAACAATCAAGGCTCTCATATACACAAAAATAACGGTTTTTTTTATTTCAATCACAAACCCAAATTTCACAAGAACACTCATATACCAGATAACAAATAACTTCACCAAATTGATTACCCAATAAAAGCAATTACGGAAAAACGAACGAAATAAACAATTAAATAAATAAAGATGAAAAATACAAAGAACGCACCTTGATTTGATCGAATAATTGATAAAAGGATCGAATCTTTGTGATGAGGATTAAATTATACAAAGATTGAGGAAAGATAAATGTTAAATTGTTAGATAAAGATAAATGTTAAATACGTTAATCATAAGATAAATGTTAGATAGTTAGATAAAGATAAATGTCACACACTTTTTACGAGAAAAAAATGAGTGTGTGACAACCCCGTCGTTGGTAGCGTTGGAGTGATAGAGTTCATTAAATGGGGTTTTCTTGGGACAATCGTGATGTCGCCGGCGTTGTTCGAGGCGGTCGGCAACATTGTCTGTGGTTTGTGGGGCGGATGGTGTTGTTGGCGGCGTCGGTCATGGTAGCTGTCGACGACGGCTATCCCTGGTCATGGTGGTACTGTGGTAGGCAGTGTTAGTCGTGAGGATGAAGATGGGATAGTTGGGGGGTGATCTCAGCCTTTCATCTCACACTATCTAAGGGAGGACATGCGTTCTCACCGAGTCTTCGTTCTCACCGGATCTTACTTATATATATATATATATATATATATATATATATATATATAAAGATCCCGTGAAAGTCACCTATATTTTTGAGCCTCGTAAAGTCCACTTATGTATCACACGTTGTACAAAAGAATATCACGAATTAAATATAGTAGTGTTTATAAACAAGAACCAAACTAAGCTTTGAGTCTTCATTAATGAACCGAACTTGAAGAAGAGCACTGGATATCATGGGACTCAAAATGAATGACAATGATGGACAAGATGACAACTTGTGTGACATTATAGTACTGTTGATTTTGAGTGACATAAACGATGAATAGTAAAATTTTCTGTAAAAATCTTAGAATTGCGTTCAGTCCATAATCAATAGACCACAACTGCTAAAGCAACTCTAGACCAAGTATTCTTCCAAATCTTGCCCAGCCAATTGAACAACTAGCCTTCTCACTTCATGATTGAGACTCAAACTCAACGAGTGATACCCTGCGAAATAAAGATGTCCTATTATACCTGAGAGGACTAAGAGCAGTTGAAGAAAAGATGTTGCTTGGTCTCATCTGCCTGCATACATAAAACACACCTACTAGCAAGACTAAACCCTATTTTGCAAAGTTTAGTCTAGAAGAATCCATCAATTTTCTATAATGATGCCTTTAATTCGTAAACGATGCACTTAAAAGCTTGACGACCAAAACAACGATTTTGCATAAACGATGCACTTAAAGTAATCCGTACATCCATTCAACTTGAAATCAGGAAATGAATCCATCAATTTTCTACAATGATGCCTTTAATTCGTTCGTTTAGAGTTTTTGATTCAACGTGAAATTGTATTCATCGTCAATGTTGCTTGTTACGTTTTATTTTAAAGTACCACTATCGTACGAGTATGGTAAGTATATGAACTTTGTTTTCAAAGTTGTCATATTGGTATAATATAAGTTTTGTTTTGCAAAGAAACAAATTTGCAGGGTCGTTGAATAAATCTGAGCGATTATAATGGTAGACAAGATAACTGACAAGGAAGATGGTGAAAGGCGGAGTTAGGTTCAGTGGTGTGATATTGTATAGTATAACCCGTGATATTGTTTAGTACAACCAGTGATATTGTTTATTATAAGGTGTGATATTGTTTTGTATGACTTGTGATACTTTTTTACTAGATTCACAAACTCATATACAATATCACAGCTTATACAAAACAATATCGGAGCTTAAATTTTTTTAAAAAAAAAAAAAATTATCCACAACCTTTGGGCTTCCCGCCTTCTCCAAATGCTGCAGACTCTAATGCTAAGAATGGGACATGCTTTTCTATCTTTGCGTCGACCTTTGGAATTAATTGGGGTTCCGTCATATCCACTAATGAAAGAAAAAAAAGAAAGCCATCTAAACAATTAAATACCCTACCTTTTATGTCGAGTTACTACTTCATGTTAATTCATTTTATGGTGACACTTATTTCTATAATTACGGATTACTCCCTCCGTCCCGGTCATTTGTTTACCGGATCAAGAAAACCGGAAATGAGCAACTATTTGATGACAAGTGGACCAAATTGAGTGTGTGGAATCAAATTGTTCATCAAAAGCTTCCCAAAAATAGAAAGGTAAACAATTGATCGAGACACTCCAAAATGGAATAGGTAAACAAATGACCGGGACGGAGGGAGTACTTTTCTATGGCACACAATTCTATTTTTACTTCAGCACTTTCGATTACAAAATGATTGCTTAAGTAAAACTAGAAAATTCAGTGTCTTTGTTAATTGCATCTGCCCCACACTAGCTGCTAGAAGAAACAAAGAAATTATATCGTGTTAATATACATCTTCACCATTCTAACAAGTTAGATATAGGCATGGAAGGTCAAAGGAAAGAAGTTGTACATGGGTTCGGTTTGGAGCAAAAGCATGGCAAACAAAGGGTCAGAGTTGGCAAGTTTGGAAAGATCCCACAACTGGATCCCACCATTTTGTAGAGTGGAATGTTGGCATCAGCCTTCTCTCTGACTGCATCCCTTTCTATGTCAATGATGATAATTCTGATATTGTTGCCACTAATACAATGAAGAACACCATATGATTCTCACAACCAACTTTTAAAAAAAAAAAAAATTATCGGAGCTTAAATTGTTTTTTTTTGTTCTTAAAAAAAATTGTGATATTTTTGTGTAGAGCGTTTCATGTGAATGGCAGTATGCAGGAAACCATGGCATGGATCAGGAATCTATGCCCTGGTTTCATGCATACTGCCATAACCCGCCGTCAGCCACTCCTAACGCTAGTGGGTTAGGGTTAAGCTGGTCTTTGTTCTTGCTTTTCTTCTAATTGTGTTGGTTTTGACTGATGTCTTGTTGCTTGGATTTTTGAGACCATAGTTCTGCATGTTTTCCTGACCTGAGTAGTTTCTTTATCAAAGTTGAAGGGTCCACAATACCTTTAACTATGACCTTCTGTTGTTCTGCATCCTAAAGAAAGGAAGGACATATAGCGCGAGTCTATCTTCCCATAAGAATTGTGAAAGTGAAGTGTCCCAAAGGCAAATAATAAGAAAGTACGCACAAAATCATCATCAGCTGATGTACCCAAACTTGTCAATCTTCGCTCAATCATGGACAAACTTATCTTCCGATTGTCACTATCAGCCTCATACCATTCTTCCAATTCAGAGAAGGGCTCTACTACACTTAACTGACTTAACCCCTACTAGAGACAACCCTTACTACGTACCTGACCCCCTACTAGACACAACCCCTATCAGACAACTTTGTTTGGTCTCTGAGAAGCTTCAGGTTCTTCAAAAGCCCCTCCGTAACGGTCCTAAGCTTCAGAGGGCCATAAATTATCTCATGGAACGTCGAGTCCCCGTCGATGATACCATAAATAAACTCAGGGTCAATGATGAACCGCATTTTAGGATGCAAAATAACAGGGGATTCTGTTTTGAAAGGGTTGCGTTCCAAGGAATTGCTTGAAATTGAGGAAAATTGGCTCATTGTGAGGTCTGACATAATGAATCAACTCCACACATAAATGGAGTTAGGATATCTTGTTTGGTATGTCGCAACAACCACCACAATGAATACTCTTTAAATAGCAAGGCGAAGTATAAAGGAACTATATCTGAGTAATAAGGGTCCTCAAATTATCCGAGCAGGAGTAAGAATCGATTTCCTGGCTGAAAACTTGTCCAGGAACAAACTTCTAAAATGTTGTGACCTGATTGGAACTTGTTCATTCTTTGGCTTAGATGAAAAGTTAAATATCTTCTTTGAAGAATCGTTTCACCAAGTTGTTTCACCATCTCACCTATATACCCGATTGGGAATATATTATACCCAATTGGGAATATATATCTCCACAAGCATTACTCAATTCATGTCTAAATAACTTGTCGTAAGATTACATAATATATCCAGATGGCAACAGAGGAGTCATCCAGACAATCCGAATAAAATAATTGCAAGTGATGCTAGTCTAGATGCATAAGTAACGGTGAACCGGCGTTAAGCAAATCAAAAATCTAAAACGCCTTCTTCCCCGGCGGAGTCTACCTTACTCCAGAAAATTTGTTGACGTAACAATCTCATGAAATAGACTCGAAAAATCGATCATTTCCGTAGTTAGTCAACCTGGGTGGAAGTCATTACCAGACAATCTCTTGAAATAGACTCGAAAAATCGACCATTCCCGCAGTCAGTCAACCTGGGTGGAAGTTATTACCAGACAACCTCTTGAAATAGGCTCGACAATTCGGCCATTTCTCGCAATCAATAAAGCATCTTCAATGGCTGGCGAGTCTCTACGCACGAGCAACTTCAAGGGCTGGCAAGTCTCTACGCGCAAGCAAAATCAACCGGCTGGCAAGTCCACATGGCCGGTCAGCATCAACAGACAAAATCCGAGGATATATCCCGACGACATCTTAGGTATGACTCCTTCTTATGGCTCGCGAGCCTTTATACGTAGTGTAACGGACTTTAAACAACCCGCATCGGCAGTCGACAGACTCTAAATTGTTCCCCACGGTAGGCCCTTGACTCGAATCCCCGAGTCGCCTCAACGTCACCATTTCCGATGGTAGGTCCTTGGCTCAAACCCTATTGAGCCACCTCGACGTCGCAATAGTTTCAGGTTGTAATCTTCGATTGACCTGGGGGCTATACTTTAAGTTTCGCCTTGCCTAGGCCTCAGTCAAAGTGGGGGCTCTGTAGATACCCGATATCTACGGAATCCTAACAAACACATGATGATTATTGGGCTATAACATGTTTCGGAAATTGCTGGTTTTAGTCGACAATTTTATGACAGTGCGTTGGAAAACTCAAAAAACCGATTTCGAAAATAAGGAACACTTAAAAACATTTTAAAAATACATAGAATGTTTTGTGCACGATGGTGGAGACGCAATGACACTAATTAGAGTCTAAACCAACAACGAGCCAAAAAACCCGACTCAAAATTCAAATCCCGACTCAAGATGGGCCAAACCCGAGTCAAGCACAGAAAAAACCCACCCCACATAACACCCACATGCTATTGTACACGGTGCAATGGTATAAACCACAAAACATAAGCAACCAAAACCTAGGATAGAACAAAGAGCAAAATCCAAATTTGTGAAAAGGACATGTCACCTCCTTGTATCGCCAACTTGCTTGGGCCTCTTTGGGAATCCCACGGGCCACGTCGCCAAAAACCGCCTCAAGCAACCAACACCACACAATCCTCTATAAATACCCCCATAAGCCACCATTTGCAAACTACGCGAGTGTCCGCCCCCTCTTTTCTCCCTTAAAATTCTATACTTGACTTCTTAAGTCAAAACCGACACGTGTTTTGGACCTACCGATTAAAAACATTAGCCTTACACACTTTGTTTGGTACCGTCATCGTGCATTAAAAACACTTGACCGACCACTTTGACCGACTACACATAATCAATCAACACTAAAGTAAAGCAACACTCTTTTCATAGAAAATAGTTTTCCGACTCACAAGTTTAACACTTTGTCATTTTTATCAAGCAACCGAGCTTGTAAGTATGAGGGTGTACCAAACCCTTTAAACTTATGTTTTTGCTGTTTTCATGACTTTATAAACATAAATCATGCATAACACGATTCAAAACATGGAATGATTGAGCCAAAATCGAGTTTTGGCCTGAGACAGAGGTTCCTTGTGTCTCCAAGGACCTCGCACCCCAATGGGGTACTCAGGTAAGAACTCAAACGTGTTTGAGTTCATCATTTCTTCAACGTTTTATATTATTTTTCCTTTTTTTATTTCTACGGTTTTTACCATTTTTAATCCATTTTCATTACAAATATTTTTACAATTACCAAAATCATACTTGGTTCTTCATACCATGTCGGTTTAATCTGAGTACAATGATAAATCTTGGCTAATTACAAAGCACTAAAATTAACATAATTGGTCCATATCAAAAAGTTTTTTTTTATTTTTCACCTTTATCTTGACCATGTCATATATCATCCTAGGCTAACATACATGTTATGTCGATTTAATTCGAGTACGGTGACGAAACGGTTAAGCATACACTTTTGCACTTGGATTTGTAAACTATTCATGTCAAGCTTGCAAATCCGAACCCGACGCGGATTATTACTAACCTAGCAGTAATTATTCCAAGTCATGCAAATCACCTTCAAAATGTTAGCACAAAGGCGGTCTCAACGACCTTTTCAACCTAAGCGGTTTTAACAACATTTTAAAACGGTTTTAACAACCTTTTAAAAAACTAGGAGAGGCTCCTAAGGCCGCATGATGGCTCGCGGCCTAAGGCGCGCACCTCATGTCCTTCACATTTCAAACCTGGACAGAGCCCATTATATCACCTATAGGCTAGCGCCCCAATGGGCAGCCTGACACTGTCCTGGTTCACTCATTTCATCACTTGTCTTCAAACACATCTTCAAACACATCTATACGGATCAGATTGATGAGTTATATTTTATAATTTATACATCTTCAAACACACTTTTTCGAATAAATGGATCGTGTTAACCACCATAACCTAGCTCGATAAATGGATGCTTAATTTCCGTTTTTATATGCGAATCAACTTAAATCCATTTTGACATCCATTACTTGATACTTGGATAAAAAAACCAACTTAGAAAACTCTCACATGTTAGGTTAAAATAATGGATGCGCATACATGCATTTAACCCGTTTTATCAACTCATGCACTAGCAACCACGATCGATCAGTAGAGGCCGCTAACGCGGGAGGGATTGAGTGTCGGATTAAAGGGCTTCCCTACCCTCATTCCTTACTCAGAATCTTTGGATAGGGGATGGCCTTATCCATGGCAACGAGAATCATTCTAGACAAAGAATGCTAACGGGGGACGAATCCTTATCTTTATTATCTGTGTCAAACACCGCATCATGCTTTGTTTGACCAAGGTATAAAGTGGATCTCGAACGGAGTCCAAGCACTCCACAATTTCTTGGTGGCGCCTCCGAACATCTTTGCATCTTCTCGAGACCTTCACCTAGGTGAAATAATCCGATCTAAAGCGAACTAATCGAAAGCAACTTTTACATCACCAAACATGGCTTTTCAGACCGCTGCATGTCCACAGATCGGCGTGCAGGTGGGCCCATGTCCAGAGAAGGGGGTATGATCGACCAATCTAGCGGCTTTCTATCCCAACTCTAGTCAACACGAGTATTCAAATTGGTACTTTAACTCGTACTCATACTAAATTAATGTTTCGAAGTTAGTTAGACGATGTTAGTAATAATACGATAAAACTTCAATAAAATAAAAGACAAAAAAAACACGAAATAAAAGGGAGAAGAGGAGTTTTAACACACCAACAACCTACATGTATATTTGACACCGTCATTGGTTGTAATCGATTGTCTATCTCTAAGGGTCATCATCTACGAAGAAACAAAGTAATTTGAACACGGTTTGCAAATCTAGACAATAACTTTCAAACGCGAACTATGAACTCGATTTTCAACCAAATTCGAATCTGAAAATTGTTTTTGAATCTGCGTGAAGAGTATTTTTTGAAAGTGTAAGCAAGAAGAAGTAGTTTGATGGAATGGTCTCAAAAATAAATGGCAAAGGGAGAGTGGTTGCATGGGAAAACAAGCGAAAAGAGAGTAATTGAATACTCTGTTTTTCGATCAAATTTATGTATTGTTTAGGGTTTGCTTCTGGACGTTGAAGCTTGTGAAGAGTGTGCAGATGTGAGAAGATTTTATAGGAGTGTAAGTTAGCAGAGGAAGAGGTATATATAGGAGATTTTCGTAGGGTAGAAGGTAGGGTTTGGGAGAGGGGAGACGGGTTTGTGGTTGTGTTTCTCTAAGATTATGGCTGCTGATTTCGAGGGGTTTTGGCTAAGATTTTTTTACGTTTGTTAGGATATAGCTTGGAGAGGAAGGCAAGGATGAATGTAGCTAGGGATTGAGCACAAAGGGGAAGCAAGAGTGATATATTTGAGACAGAAATGAGGGCACATACAAGCTCTGTTTTGAGCGCTATTGCCACGAGGGAACTAGAGAGGGTTTAAGAGGTGTTAGGGGTTGGTTTCGTGGTGTTCAAGGTAGGGAATATAGGAAGGATAGTCGGGTATGACTTAGAGTTAATGGGCATGGGTTTGGTAGTGGTTTCGGGGCAGTTTAACACGGGTTTTGGGATCGGGAAAACAGAGTGTGTGAAGGAAGTGTTGGGCTGTTTGTAACGTGAGTATGGGTGGGTTTCTGAAAGGTGTTTCAGATGGGTTTTGGTGAGGCTTGAACACGGGTTGGGTGGTGATAGAATCGGGTTGAAATTGCATCAAAAATCGCCCCCAAATCAAGTAGAAAACTGGCTCAAAAATCGCGTATAAAACTGTCAAAAATCGCCCCCAAATCAAGTAGAAATTTCAAATTGATTTTTTAAATCAAAGATTATTTTGTTTTTCAATAAAACAAATTTAAGAAAATAAATTAATAAAATATTTGATTATTTGATTGGAATACTCTAAACTATGGGTGTGCTGCTCATAATACTCCAAACTTTGTTTTAACTACGAATATACCCAACAATTAAACTCATTCGCTTATATTACAATAGATTGACCGGCAACCTGATACACATGTCACCTTTCCTTTTTTTTTATTATGTAATAAAACAAGATTGATTCTCTAAAGTAGGACCAACCTATCTCATCCTTTCGAATGATAGAGGTAAGTTGGAGCCACCGGCTTTCAAACCACCTCGAAAGAGTTGGACATGAATGTCCAATAGAAGCCATAAAGTCGGCAACTTTGTTGGCTTCACGAAAACAATATTTAATTATCACTTCATCAAAGAACTGAAGATCGAATTTTACATCCTTGATAATACTAGAAATTTCCCAAGGAATTTGCCAAGTACTACGGATTGAGTTGATAACACATAAATTATCACCTTCCACAATTAACTTCGAGATTCCTAAGTATTTAGCTGCTAAAATGCCTTCTTTTAAAGTGAGAGCTTCAGCAACAAGAACACTATTAGATCCGCACTTTTTTGCTCCTAGCAAAACGACTTTACCATTATGATCTCTTATAGAATATCCTAGAGCAGCTTTATTATCATCATCTATTTTTGATCCATCAAAATTTAGCTTTAGAAACCCATTTCTAGGTTTCTCCCACCAAATTTCTTCCTTACTAGTTGTATTTCTAACTGACACGTCTTTATCAGGATTGTTAAGATCCTTATGTCTAGTCTCATTCCAAATCTTGATGCTATTATTACATAAAAGGATAGTTTTACTAACATTAAAATGAAAATCATTAAAAATAATGTCATTTCTATGGAACCATGCATTCCACCAAATAAATACAATATTAATGAAATCGGCTTTTGGAATTAAAATTTTAAGATGATTAAGTTTCTCTATAAAGCTCTAACTTGCAATATTATCGTATATTGCCAAAAAATTGTTAAAGCTAATGATATTCATGTCTTGGATGACCAATACAAACAAGGAACACTTGAAAAAAAATGATTTCTATCTTCAATTGGATGATTTCACAAAACACATTGAGGTGGGAAGGTCACCTTTCCTTTTAAACTCTTTTAACCGCTTTTAGCACATCCTTTTCTTTTCTGTCATTTATTTTTTACTTTCCTCTTTACTTTTGTTCCGGGTGTAATTCCAGAGCAGGTGTTTGTTACCACTCGTAGCTAACAGAATGATGTCCTTGCTTGAATCCTCCTTGCGGTCTCCTGAAACGATGAACAAACTGAGGGCTCGGCTTTGGCCGAGCGTACTCACTCCGACGCTCAAGTCAGAAAACTTAGAGAGAAGTTGTTGTAACTTGGCTAAGAGTGTATTGTAGAGAGATAAGCAAGATATTACCAGATGAATAGTGGTTATTAGGTCAATTTGTGGATCCTTTCCTCAATGAAGGTTGAGGAGTATTTATAGGCTTTTACCTTTTGTCACGTAGTGGCCAAGTGGCTATCAGGTGAAAAGACTGTTATACCCTCGGCCGATGGACCTGTGGCAGGCTCGCCGAGGGTCTTGGATATGAGTACGCGGATTTGTGTCCCGGCTGGCCAGTTGTCTGGCCGAGACCCAGGTGACAGGCCGATGGGCTTCACCGGCTAGACTGTCTAAGTCGTTGACTTTGCTGTGAATACCCTTGACCTTGCTCAATGTGTTGACTTGGTCAGCGGTGCAGAATATGCCCCATCAATTTGCCCCCAGCGTAGTCTATGCCGTGGTATGGGCTTCGATGTATGTGAACGTATATTCTGCGTAAGTATTTTTGCAAAATTTTTGGTATCGGCTTCTTCTGAAGCATCGGCGTGGTTCTTGTTAGGCCGTACCATATATCCCCCCTCCACATGGATGCGTAAAGGGTATCCGATGTGGGAAATAATATGACGCTGGCCGAGACCAGGGCTGAGAGTGCCGGTCACTTTTGATTGCCCCCGGCCGGTGCTTCCTGGCATGGTCGATCATGTGGCCGGCGGAGAGCAGGTGCCTAGGAATTTGTTGAGGGAGATGAACAGGCGAAGAGATGTGAATGGTCGTGTTGAATACGCTTGGTAACTGTAGCATTGATTGACATTCAACTGTTGCATGTCTGACACGTGTCCGCTTGCTGATTGGTTGACGCTTCATGGGCTGTGCCCTGATTGGTCCTTCTTCATGGGCTTTTTCCTATAAATAGGGTATTTACTCCGTGATTTTGGCCATTAATTTCATTTCTTCAAATTTTCAAAATTTGTTTCCCAAAATCTTCCTCTTTAAACTTTCAAAGGCTTTCTTTTCTTCCAATCTTCGGTCTTCGATCCGGCGAGTGTATTTCTTCAAGGTAATCAAACAAATTTTCTTTTATTTCGTTTGTAGTTTGTTGTGAACATGTCTTCTCGCGATCTTTGGACCTAGTAAACCCGCGTCGGGGGGCCCTAGGTCTCCTTCTCCTGAAGTTGATCCTCAAATTCTTGAGGAATGGGAGGACTCTGATTCCTATGGCGATTTTGGTGATGATTTCGGTGATGAAGAGGAAAGGCCTCGTCCTAACGAAGGGAGGCAGTATGTTATGGATCACGGCGACGCCTGTAAGGTCCGTTCTGACCGTGCTTGGACTCATAAGCTCGCCAGTTGTTCAGGCGAGAAATTTTTCGAGGGCCATTTTTTTCTTGGTAGGGATACAAAATTGTTATCCCCGAGGAGGGTCAGCCGTCTGTTGCCCTCCACCGGGCCACACCGGCGTGTATATGCGGCATTTGGAGTATGGGCTCCGGTTTCCGTTGAATGAGCACGTTATGGCCATTATTAGAGCCATGAACGTTGCCGTTGCACAACTGCACCCGTTGGCTATGAGGACCATAATCGGCTTTGTCTGGCTCTGTCTCTTCAAGGGAGAGGCCCCAACGGTGAATTTATTCCGCCGGCTTCACCATCTCAAACCATTTTTCGCCGCGTCGGATGGTACGGTGTGGAGATGGAGCCGGGTTATGTCTCTGTCAACAAACTTTCTTCTTGCAAGGATTGGCAAGGCCGGTGGGTGTACGTTAAGGTGCCGGATGACTATCCGCGCCTCGTTTTTTCCAAAGACCGAGTTAACTTGCGGTGTGAGACTCGGGCGGAGCACGATAGATGGGTTTCCCGGAAGAAGCTCAAAATGGATGCTAGCAGTGTCTATCTCCGTGGACGATGAGAAGCCGGCAATGAGGCTCTTTGAGGTGGACAAGAGTGGGGTGCCGAAAAGATGGATTCCTCCGACGCAGATCATCCTTCAGGATGAGCCGCTCTGCCATGTCGGCCTCATACCGACCCTAGCACGGGGTGAGTGGGGTCGGTGTGAGGCCCATCGCCGCTCTTAATGCTCTTGCTCCTCGAATTACGGTTTATTTCCTCTACTTAACTCTTGCTTTGTTTCTTTCGCAGACCACTTTGGAAAGGGCTTGTCTGAGGATCTTCTCCGAGAGAATGGGGCCGCACAAAGATGGGACCGTTGCCAACTTGCATCCCAAGGCTCAAACCCACGACCGTAGGAGGTCGCCGGGTGATCTTATGGAGCGGCGGGTGAGGGGCTTGAGCGTGGAGGAGGCTCGGCGAAGGTTATCGGCGGCGTTGTTCGTCGGACGCGGAAAACAGTGTCTTCGGCGGCGAGGGCATCGACGTTGGCTCCAACTCCCACCCCTCCAACTCCCACCCCCCCTTCTAAAAAGGTGGAGGTTGTTGATATTCCTTCTGAGGGGGACTCCGATGCGGAGGAATCTCCCCTTATCCGAAAGAGGAAGGAGGCAGCCTCTACCGTTGGCAAGGAAGTGCCTCCTCCGGCCAAGAAGGCGAAACACGGTACCTATTCATTCCGTGGCCTAAATTTAGCCGAGTCATTGGGTGCTCCTGGTGACAAAGCTTCCCGACATGTCGATATACGTTGATACCGACGTCTTTATTAATTTTTGTAGGCCGGCCCGGCACCCGGCTTCTCGCTCTCAAAAGCAGGTGGAGAGGACCTCTGCGCAGTTGGTGATCAAGGCGTCACCGTCAACCCTTCATCCCAGAAGGCTTCCTCCTCCCGGCCCGCAGTTGGGGGTCAAATTGTTACCACCGTCCCTTCAACCCGAAGGCTTCGTCTCCCACTTATAGAGGAAGGCACGAAGCTAATTAGGGAGCTTGCAAGGTGGAATGTGGTTACTGCTGCTCGTCTCACGGAGCAGGAGAAGGCCGTGGCTCGAGCTGTTCATGAGCGTAATGCCGCTAAGCAGGTGGCTGCGTCGGCAAAGCTAGGTCTCCTTAATGAGCGGAAGCTTAGGGGAGATGCTGAGAAGGCGCTCTTGGCTGAAAGAAAACTCAGGGAGGACGCCGAAAAAGAGGTCCTTGCTGAGAAAGCCAAGGCCGAGGCTGCGGCAGCCGAGGCTGCGGCAGCCGAGGCTGCGAAGCTGCTGGAGAAGTGTAACCACGTTCAAGGGCGTGCCGACCTCTATCTCCAGCAGAGGAACGAATCCGATGGCCTGTTTAAGGCCCAGGCGGAGGTGGTTCGGGGCAAAGAGGCCATCATCAAGCAGAAGGAGGCGGACATTGAGATGCTCCAAACTGTCATGCTCCCCAATCTGTGCGCTGAATTCCGGGACTTGGCCGAAGGAGCTGCTAGGGAAGTGATCGAGGAGCTTTTCCCTCTTGATGGTTCCTTTCCATGGGATAGATATGACAAGCTGCTTGATGAGAAGCTCGAGGCTAAAGAGAACGCCATGGTGGAGAAGGCCAAGGAGGCGGTGAAGGCAAAGATTGAGAAGGAGGCGGCCGCGGAGAAAGCAGCTCTTGCTGAGAGGGCTAAGGCGGCTAAGGAGGAAGCTGAGAGAATGAGGGCGGCTGATGACGCCGAGGCCAAAGCTGAGGCTGCTAGGAAAGTCTTGGGTTGCCTATTGAAGAAGATGCGGCTACCGCTATCGATGGTAAGCAAGACACCAGTGCAGAGGTTGCTCGATGAGAACAAGTTTACAGCAGATCGCTTGCTCCTCACACACCATCATGTCCGCTTGATGAGAACAAGTTTACAGCAGATCGCTTGATTGTTCGGGGGGCCGATCATTAAGCCCTTCCTCCCCGCCATCTTTTGGTGCTTCAAATGACATAATTGTAGCTTTTGCTTTTCTCTTTGTATTTTGTATCCTTTGGTAGGCTGTTATCTCCATTCTTTTCGCCTGCAAACTGTTATTATAAATAAGAGTTCGTTTCTTTTGCCTTCGGCATGGCCGAGGTCTTTTCTCGTTTTTGTCTGAGTTGCCCTTTTATGTTATTAGTTGAGCGTCTCTTCTTGTTTGAACCTTGGCTTGGCCGAGGCAGTTTAGAGTGTGCATCTCAACTGTTTTTAACGCTTTTAAGGCATTTTGATTTGTTTATCAACTGCGCTGGCCGCGACTGTCGCGGTGTCTGCTTTTTGATGGAGACTGCCGCTCTTGTCGGTACGACAGTAAGAGTCGGCGTCTGGATAGCGTGTTACGCGGCGTCTACCACTTTGAGTGACTGCCGAAGCGTCTACAATTTGGGGTGATGCCACAAAGACTACATTTCTTCATGGGGAACACCGCTCTTGTCTATGTGATGTGAGTCAAGCGTCCGGATAGCGTGTTACGCGGCGTCTACCACTTTAAGTGATCGCCAAGCGTCTACTATTTGGGGTGATCGCCGGCGCTACATTTCTTCATAACGATCGCCGCTCTTGTCGAATCGACAGTATGAGACGGCGTCGGCTTCATTAACGATTGCCGCTCTTGTCGAATCGACAGTATGAGACAGCGTCGCTTCATTAACGATCGCCGCTCTTGTCGAATCGACAGTATGAGACGGCGTCGGCTTCATTAACGACTGCCGCTCTTGTCGAATCGACAGTATGAGACGGCGTCGGCTTCATTAACGACTGCCGCTCTTGTCGAATCGACAGTATGAGACGGCGTCGGCTTCATTAACGACTGCCGCTCTTGTCGAATCGACAGTATGAGACGGCGTCGGCTTCATTAACGACTGCCGCTCTTGTCGAATCGACAGTATGAGACGGCGTCGGCTTCATTAACGACTGCCGCTCTTGTCGAATCGACAGAGTGATGAGGCGGCGTCGTGCTTCATTAACGACTGCCGCTCTTGTCGAATCGACAGTATGAGACGGCGTCGGCTTCTTTATTCCATTCAGTGATTTGTGGGAAAAAATGGACATCTTCATGGGAGACTTGGTCGATTTTACATTTGATATTAACATGCGTCGGGATGCCCACAGCTATTTTGGGCACCTCCGGCACTATACAAGGTCTATCAGTTTCCTAATGCCTTATCTAGAGGCGCTGTTCCCCCGTCAGCCGTCGGTCGCATCCATAAGGTCGCCCTTCGGTTGTGAGGATGAGCTTTTCCCCTTCTCCGACTGCTTCGCCACTTTGAGGGATTGCATGTTGCATCCTCTGGCGGATATCTGGATGTTGACCACCTCGTCCTTCTCGTTTTTGGAGACGAGCTTATGCGCTTTCCCCCGGTCCGAGACATACATTAGTGTCAGGGCTCGGATGGAGATCACTGCGTCGGCATCGCTCAGAGTAACTCGGCCTATTAGGACGTTGTAGGCGGATGAGCCGTTGATGACGACGAACTCGGCTAGGACATTCTTGGCCGCATTCCCCTCGCCGAACATCACCGGTAGTTTGATTGAACCCAGGGGTACCAGGCCAGCCGGAGAAGTCGTATAGTGGATGGATGCGGGGCTCAAGTCCTGATTCTCGGGCCGAGGCCGTGGAAGCACTCCCGAACATGACGTTCGTGTAGGCGCCTGTGTCTATCAGACATCTCTTCACTAGGTGGTTGGATATGTCCAAGTTGACTACGAGTGGGTCGCTGTGAGGGGCGATGACTCCCTCGTAGTCCTTCCCTCCAATAGTCATATCGGGAATGCTGGGGGCGGTAGTCGCCGCGTTGGGCACAAAGTTGATGGCCTGATACAGCTCGTTCAGGTGCCGTTTGTGCCCATGAGCCGACCCACCGTTCTCGTTACCTCCGATTACTACATTGATAACTCCTATCCGTTGGAAAACGGATGTCTTATCTGAGCCGCTGGCGTCAGTCTTCTGGCCTTTGGCCACATACTTGTCCAGGCTCCACTTCCGAATTAGCTCTTCAATGGCATTCTTCAGATGCCGGCAGTTGTCAGTGAGGTGGTCGGCGCAACCGTGGTACTCGCAGTACTGGTTTGAGTCACCGTCTCCTTTCGGCTTGGGAGGCCGTTCCCACTTCTGGCCCTCGTTTCTGCTCAGGGCGAAGACCTTGGCGGCCGATGCGACCAGAGGGGTTTTGTCATGGTAATGCCTTTGGTAAAACATTCCCGAACTCCCCCCGGCGCCCGTCGGGCCCTGTTTCTTGGCGGATCTATCGAGGCCGTGACTGTTATTGTCACGGCGTTTATCATCGGATCGTGACATGTTATTGT
Source organism: Silene latifolia (assembly GCF_048544455.1). Lineage (NCBI taxonomy): Eukaryota > Viridiplantae > Streptophyta > Magnoliopsida > Caryophyllales > Caryophyllaceae > Silene > Silene latifolia. The sequence goes on along the minus strand of NC_133538.1, from coordinate 436,803,651 downwards.
CACGGCGCCTCTCATCCGGACTATCATCCCGCGCTTTTCCTCTCGAGGGCTCGGCCTCGCTGGGGCCTACCCAGGTCTTGTGGTAATCTTCCACCTTGATAGCCTGGTCGGCCATCTTCCTCGCAGCGTCTAGGCCCAGGCCCCCGTGCTTGATGAGCTCGTCTTTTAAGTTTCCCTTTGGGAGGCCCTTCATCGTCTGAAAGCCGCCGATTCGGGATTGATTTCCCGAATCTCTTTGGACCTTGCCGTCGAACCTCTTCATATAGCTTCGTAGAGACTCGTCCTCCTTCTGTTTGATAGTTAGGAGGTCCGACGTCTCTACGACCGTCCTTTTGTTGCAAGAGTACTGGGCTAAGAAAGCGTCCTTTAGGTCGGCGAAACAGTATACCGAACCGTCGGGAAGCCCCTTGTACCAGTTTTGAGCCATCCCATGCAGAGTCGTTGGGAAAACTCGGCACCAGACCTCATCAGGCTGCTCCCATACCGACATGTAAGACTCGAAAGCCTCGGCGTGGTCGGTTGGGTCGCTGTCTCCTTTGTATGTGAACGTCGGCAACTTCAGCTTGGTTGGTACGGCGGTGTCCAGGACATAATCACTGAGGGGCTGTTTGACCACGTGTCGGATGACACGCGGCGACCGACTCCTCGCGTTCCTAGTCCGGCTTCTCTCCTCGTAGCGGGAAGGACTTCTTCTCCGGCTCGGGCTTCTTCTCCGGCTCTCCTGAGTCGGGCTTCGCTGGTTCCCCCGGGGTGTGCCTCGTCGGTGTTGCGGCGGCGATGTCCTCTCCCGAGTATGAGAAGGACTTACGTTTACCACGACCACTTTGGGTTCCTCCGGCGTCTTGGTAGGGTCTGCTTCTCCCAGTGCTCGTTCAAGTTTCTTGGAGTCACGTTCGGGCCCCTGGCCTCTGGACGGCTTCCGCCGCCGCTCGTGTCGGCGTGCCCATGTGATCCGGTGTACTCCCAATTAGGTCCAGGAGTGTCTTCGATTTCGCTACGTCCACCCTGTCCCATGATGGTGACTGGTTGGCGGACGGCGGTGTGTCCGGTATTATCGGCATTCCGAATTCCGGTTGGACTACTCCGCCGGTGGAGGGTTGCACTACTCCAGAATGGTGAAATGTATCATCTTGGTGTAGCTCGGTTTCGTCGGTCACGACTACTTGTTGTTTCGACATCTTAGCTTTTTGGGTGGGTTTTTTGTGTTTTTGTTTTTGTTGTTTGGGAATGAATGTGACTAGCTTCTAGTTTGCCTTCCCACAGACGGCGCCAATTGTTCCGGGTGTAATTCCAGAGCAGGTGTTTGTTACCACTCGTAGCTAACAGAATGATGTCCTTGCTTGAATCCTCCTTGCGGTCTCCTGAAACGATGAACAAACTGAGGGCTCGGCTTTGGCCGAGCGTACTCACTCCGACGCTCAAGTCAGAAAACTTAGAGAGAAGTTGTTGTAACTTGGCTAAGAGTGTATTGTAGAGAGATAAGCAAGATATTACCAGATGAATAGTGGTTATTAGGTCAATTTGTGGATCCTTTCCTCAATGAAGGTTGAGGAGTATTTATAGGCTTTTACCTTTTGTCACGTAGTGGCCAAGTGGCTATCAGGTGAAAAGACTGTTATACCCTCGGCCGATGGACCTGTGGCAGGCTCGCCGAGGGTCTTGGATATGAGTACGCGGATTTGTGTCCCGGCTGGCCAGTTGTCTGGCCGAGACCCAGGTGACAGGCCGATGGGCTTCACCGGCTAGACTGTCTAAGTCGTTGACTTTGCTGTGAATACCCTTGACCTTGCTCAATGTGTTGACTTGGTCAGCGGTGCAGAATATGCCCCATCAACTTTAATTAAGAGGCTTGAAATCCGGCATCACTCATTGATGGTTTGGACTTTCGATACTTGCTCGGGCTCAGTACTTTCGGTTTTGGACTTTCTGTCGTTTATTTTTTACCTAAACTATGAACATTTTTACAGTTAAGGACCTAAAATATAAATGTTTACAGTTAAGGACTTATGTTTCACGCCGTCAACTGTCATCCAAAGTTTACTTTTCCATGAAACAGCACGTAGGGCCCAGAATACTATTGTTTTTTATTGTTATAGATTTAAAATACAAAATTGCTATATCACGCCCCCTGTTTTACTTGTTACGCCCCCTACTTTTTCATTTATTCTTTTTTTGCCCTTGGACTTGAAAATTAATTAAACTAAAAATAAATATTGTTTTATAGTTATTGATTTTCGGAGACGGTTTTTTACATTAGTGTTGAATTATTGTTGTGTAGAGCCTATTAGGGTTGCGTTTTTGTCGTAAATATGCTGCGTTTTTTGGTAGCGACAATCGAAATAGTTTAAGGAAAAAAAAATAATAAACGACGGTGGGTGGGTAGTGTCATGTGAAGTACATGACGGAGTCAAGGCCTTGTCGTGTGACTTACATGACAGTGCCAGGGCCTTGTCATGTGACTTACATGACGCTACCATGGCCATGTCATGTGGTTTGCACGACAGTGCCTGGGCCATGTCGTGTATTTCACATGACGGAGCCTGGGCCGTGTCTTGTAACCCACATGACATAGAGGGTGTTTTTTTTTTTTTATCGTGTATAATGTATTTGTTTTTTTAATCGGTTTTGTTATTTAAATACATTAAAATAATTTATGTCGAGTGTTTTAAAAGGGACCGTCTACATTACTAAATTTAATTATTGTAAAAATAGTCGCCAAAATACATTTGCGTAAAACGATATTTAATTTTTTCTAAAACTAATTTAAAAGTCCAAGGGCAAAATAGGAATAAATGAAAAAATAGGGGGCTTAACAAGTAAAACAGGGGGCGTGATATAGCAAATCCCTTAAAATAAGATAATCCAAAAAATGGGATTGATTATTTTGATTCACTTATTTTTTTTTTACTCAGATATTCTCTTATTCTCGCTTAAGACTGCCTTATATTTAACAATCAATAGGTCTTGGTATAGACGGGTTGGGCGAACAAACGGGTAAAGACCTCTAATAAAATGGGTAGAGGGGATAAGGTGGGGCACCCCCATGTGCTTCCCACTTTATGGCAAATGGGTATTTTGTGAGGGGAAATGGTATCCGTCTATACGTATAGACGGATAGTGTCCGTCTATAATGAGAATTTGTGTTTAACAATACTATACACAGATGTATTAAATACGAATGATGACATACATTAAAGTGAGTTAGTTATTTAAAAGATTATTTACAAAAAACAACTGTATTCCCACGTTATTTTTACTTGAACCGACGTTTATCGATAGAATAGCGTTTATGGTAATAATTTCTAATTAAAACCTCAAATATTGCTCTATGTAAAATCGAATTTGGCAACTGTGTGATCATTTTATTATTATTCTCTTTGTACGAATTTGGCAAAAGAAAAACTACATATTTCGTTAATTTAATCAATAAAGGTGATTAAATTTTCGCTTTTCGTTTTAAAGTTTCTAAGTATAAACTCGGTATTAGTTAGCCATCCAAACTCGGTTTTCGTCATCGTCAAGAAATTTTAACCAAGTTGATCCAAACATAAAAAAAAAAAATTAGAAGAAAAGAAAAAATAGACAAGTCAACCAAAATCAAAGTCACCATTTTTTAAAGGGGTTGCGAAACGTCATCGACATTTTGTAACGAATCATCGAAGTTTTTTTAAAAAAAATACGCTCAGTGCCCTTACTCATTCTCTCTCTACTCTATTCTCTCCCAAATCCTCTCAAACAACCAACTTAAAGAAAAAAAATTCAAGACTTTGTTGATCGGATTTAATGTCAAACAACGAACCATCTAAATCAACGGCTAACGACGAATCATCGGTAAGACAACTAATTAACTAATTTAATAATCTATCAAATTGTAATTTTTATTTTTATTTTTGTTTGAATCAGACGTTGCTTAGTATTAGTTGTTGCCTAGTATGAATCGATTATGAAAGTGGACGTAGAAATGTAGTGGGACGTTGAATGTGCACTTCCTTATTGGGCTGGGATGTTGATTGTCCACATCTGGGGTGGGCTGGGACGTTGATTGTCCACATCTGGGGTGGGCTTAGACAATGAATGTGGTAGTCTGCATTGGGCCAAGACGTGGGCATTCAACGTCTGGGCTAAACAAGACGTTGAATCCTTTCGTCCCTTGTGGGCCAAGACGTGAGCATTCTTTGTCTCCTATGGACCAGGACGTTGGATATCATCGTCTTGGCTGGTGTTGGACGTTGATATCCAATGTCGCTTCATGGATCGGTTTTCTAATTTTTGTTTTCGTCTTTTTATTTACTTTTTATCGTATATTTAGGTCATTTTACGTATTTTAGCACCTAATCATTGTTAAATTTGTGTGTTAACAGGATTCACTTGACGAATTTGGTGGTGACGGTGTTAATTACAACCATTTATTTATGACGGATACAAGTTTTGTAAGTTGGGATGACGCGTTTGACTGGGCTCAGAAGATAGCTTTTAATAACGGGTTTACTTTCGTGAAAGCATCAAATGGGTCCGAGAATCGTAAACAACCCGATTTTTTGGGTTCATACTTTCGTTGTTCAAGGTACGGACGAACGAGAAAGAAGATTGATCCCGACGAGCCCGACATTCCCGACAAGCCTAAGAAGAAAGGGACACCTAAGTGTGAGTGTATGTTCTGGCTTCGAGCCGTACAGAATAGGGTTAATGATGTAGATGGTAAGGATTTGATAGTTTGGAACATATTGACTTCCGAGAACGGTGGATATCACAACAACCGTCTAGCAAACTACAAAGACAGGGATAGGCATTTTGCGGGTTTGGATACAGGCGAGAAAGAGTAAGTGAGGCAATAAGTCCGGGCATCGATTCCCCCAAGAGATATAAAAAACGGTCTTCATCAAAGAACCCCCGACAAACCCCAACCTACAAGCACACAAATTTATAGTGATGCAATCAAGGTTCGGCGAGAAATCAGAGAGACACGGAATGCCGCTCAACAAATGTTGGCTCTAGCTTTAGGTGCCAAGTATGTGGAATAGCACAAGACAAATCCCGAGACAAAGAAGCTCAACCATGTTTTCATGTCTCATCCGGAATCCGTAGAGTTGTTCCGTTCTTATCCCATGTAGTGCTCATTGATTCAACATACAAGAGCAACGTTTACAATGTTGCACTCGTTAAGCTTGTTGGTGTCACACCATGTGGGTCTTCTTTCTTAATTGCTAGTGTGGTGCTTCCTTCCGAGTCATAAAAAGATTACGCGTGGATGTTGTAGAGATTAAGGGAGCTCCTCAAGTGTACGAGTGAATTTATTTTATCCTTTGTCACCGATCGGGAGTTGAGGTTGATCGCCGCTGTAACACCCCCACATACCAAGGTGCCTTACCAAGGACCACCTTAGCATGTGAAGCTGCTACCATCTCGGTTGCCCGAGGTTAGTATTTCAAAAGTAACTATTCAGAAACATTTATTAAAGTATAATGTTTAGCGACTACAAGGTCTCAAAGAATACCAAAACGAAAGTGTATAAATATCAATACATTAAAATCCAAAACATCTAAACTCGTAACAGTGGAAGCTAGACTCAAAGTGATGACATTCCATCCTCGTCCCCGCAGCTAAAGTTAACCATCACCTGTCACAATCTGCTCACCATCCCCGAATGGATCACCACAGTTTTACAAAACAACGGGGTCAGTTCACTGAATAATCAAGAAAAGCATTATACAAGAAACAACCACAACAACAACTATACAACCATCCTCCAATTCCAATCATGGCTCATATCCGGATACACTTAAGTGTGTAGTTCTACGAGATTACCTGCCGCAACAAATAATCCATACCGCTAGTGGGGGACCGCAACCATGCCCACCTAAGCCCCGCTCATCGCAACGAGCAACAACCCATGTCCATTAATGTGCACATCCCCCTTTGTGACGGGAACCACAAGGGGCAAATCAAGGGCATAAAGCCATTCCCGAAAATTACTCCACTCAGTCGAGGACGCACCTCAACAAAATAGCCAATCCACCACAATTCCAACAATCAAGAAAGACAAGCCAAAAACGATACTAATCATGACAATACAATCATAATAATCTTAAATAAATTAAATAGACAATTGAGTAGGGAAACCCTACCTTAGCACTGATCCGAATACGAGTCTACAGCGGAAGCTAGAAACGCTCTTCTACAAATCCTTCACCTAACAATAACCACAACAATCCAATCACAAACATGGAATCACCCCTTTTTCTCCAATTCCAACACTAGGGTAAAACCCTAAAAGATAACTCTAACAAAAGGTATGGAACTAGTGACTTACGGACGCAACTGACGCGAGAGAGAGAGAGAGAGAGAGAGAGAGAGAGAGAGAGAGAGAGAGAGAGATGACAAAGACTCACGAACGATCAAAGCCTTGGGAGTGATTAAGGATGATTAGAGAACGTATAAAGTAATTAGGTTTTTGGTAAAATGATGAGTAAAACTGTTAAAACTTGATTTATAACTTTAATCATCCATAACCAGACCGCGGAAATAAATCCCGTCAGACCGGTGATGGTGAGCGAGTCGTTGTTCACTCAATCAAACACATTTATATTCTCAACAAACAACTAGTAAGTTGTTAAGTCGAGGTCGATCCACGGGACGGTGTGTTTTGGGTCCTAAGTCTATCTATTTTATGTTGTGCAAGTGTCACGATTATATGGATTTGAGGTTGTAAACTACACTACTATAATGAAAATGTAAACAAATGGATAACAATGTAAGTAAATGGAGATGTAAACAATCGATTAAAAGCACTAGGGTATCATGGGATCATAGAGGAATCATGTTAAGATAGCATAAATGAATCACAAAGATGCAAGCAATTATTATTGTTAGAATCGAGTTGGCTTATGTCTTACAATTTCTAGAGAGTTTTGGGTCTCGAAGCCGAGTCAATCAAGACTTTACAACACCTACATCGACTTAATTATCCCTATTCAACTATATGCATGGTATAACAAGCCTTGAGTTAGCTTATATCTTACAAGTCTTGTTGAAAAGATAAGAGAATCATGCTAGGTTGTCAATCAAGCTTTTCATCAAACATAACATGTGCATAAGTTGAAAATGCAATAAGCAAGCATTCATATGAACTCATTAAACATGGACCTATTCCATAATTACTCCCCTAATCTCCCACTAACCCTAGCTAAGAGACTACTCACTACACATCATGATTATTATGCTAGCAATGGTGTCAAACATCACAACACAAATGAATATTCATTAAGCGCATTGAGGAAGGAGAAGTAGAAGGAGGACGGAGACATCTGGGAAGGAGAAGAGAAAGTAGACAAGGAGGAGGATGAGGAGAAAGGGAATGCTAATGTAGAACCCATTAACCCGTTCCATGATTCAGATGATGGAATTTCAAAACTTTTCTGAAAAATGCATGAGATTATAACATTTTTTGGCGTAACAGAGCTAACTTTTCACAATCAACTGTTTCATATCAAAGCTTTGGTAGAGGTGGTGGCAACGGCAGCGTAGGGAAGGGCGGAAGAGGAAGGGGAAGATGAAGAAAGAGGAAAGGAAGGAGGGGTTGAAGGAGGAGGAGGTGTGGGGAAGGGCAAAGGTTCGAGGAAGAAAAAGGTCGTGAAAGAGAAGGGTAAAGGGCATAAGTCAATTTCTAACCCAACGTTAATCGTTTCGCAATAAAAATACATGGCACCTTCATAACATAATTTGGTGGTGAAATTACACATTGTTGTAAACTTGACCACGCAATGCAACTCTAGAATTAGCAACACTTTACCATACGATGTACGGAAACCCTCTGTTGATTGGGCTTATCTTACATCGGATTTAGATTGTCTCACTGAGACAGTTTAGACTAGTTGGATTATTACTTGATTCTACACTACTGACTCATATATCAGATTTACTCTACCCATTTCGTTAGCTCATTGTGTTTGCATGTTCTAGGTGTTGCACCCTTTAGATATGTTTCTGAATATGCTATGATGTGAGATCCCTGAAAAAATCTCCTAAAAAGTAAATAGGTGGAGTCGCCAGTAAGTTTTATAAAAAACATACAAAAATAAAGTTAACGGAAAAGGCCCCTTTTGATCCCTAATATGGGGACTGATCCGTCACTCCGGTCTAAACCAAAGATTGCGGATTCGGGGGTAAAGGTACGATCAGGGAAGGTGTTAGGCACCCGGATTGCCCATCAAACTGACGGCCTCTACTATTTATTTGTAATATTATATATTTGACGAAATTAAGACGAAAAGAAGGTTAATTATACAATTTAATACAAATTATTTACAAAAACAAATTAACTAGGTTAGTAATACAATAAAATAGAGAATTTAAATAAAAAGACAAAATATAAGAATTAAATAAAAAGAAAGAGTAAAGAAAAACTTATTTAAATCTGGTACCCTCAGGCCTATGTGGATGTTGACTATTACTGAATTTCGACTTTGTCGTAAATTAACGGCTCTTTTGCGCTTATATGGAACTGGGATAATTTAATGTGAATGGTTTGATTTGAAACTGTGATAATATATTTGAAACGGTATTCGAAGTATTGAATTTCTGGTCAAATCTTATGTTTTTGAATATCGTGTATCTCGTCTGTTCCCCCCTCCTTTAAACATGATCAGTTGACCATCTATTTATACAGAGTAGTTTCTTATATTCTTAGAAACTTGATCAAATTAGAATACTAATCTTTTAACATGCTGGCATACCCTTCCCTTAGTTTTGCAATAGAACTCTATTTCGTTCTTTTCTATCCAAATCCATATTTTGTTCTATCGGTCTTTCTTTGGTACGGAAACAACATATATGAACTCTTTGTTTGTGCTCTCCAATTTTACTCCATGTCAAACTTTGACTTATATGGCTATAGTACGTGTATCTCAATTCCGTTTCTTCATGAAAGCTATGGGCTTTTATTTAAAGTATTGAACCTAACTTGAATTAGCTAATAATGGTTATGTATGTGACGTCCATTCTCATACGGTCCACTAAATTAATTAATTCTCCTCTATTTTGTATTGGTTTTGTGCCAATAATACCATTTTTGAGCAGCATTCCAATGTATATATAATCCCCAAAATTTATTAAATTTGCTAAGAATATGATAACGCGTCGAAGGAAAATGTAGGCTTAATAATGGTTTTTTGTCATTTTGAGTGATTAATGGGAAAATAAGCGTAAAAAGCCGTTAATTATAACATCGTCAATTTTCATTTAGTCATTAAATTTGAGCCTCATCATCGGGTACCCGTAAGGCTAGGTAGACATTTTGAGGTGTCTACAGAAGCCCCCACTTTGACTGAGTCTGAGTAAGACGAAAGTCAAAGTAGTCCTCGGGACGAGATAAAGGTTAAGAAACGTACCGGGCCTCTTACATTACCTGTCTGAAGTAGCTGAAATGAACTGGTTTAGCAAAACTTTGTTTTACTAACTGGAATGAAGTTGGGCTGGTGCAACGAAACTTTGTTTCGTTGGTCCGAAAGGCATAGTGAAACTTTGTTTCACTGGTCCTGGAACTGGTATAGCCAAACTTTGTTCAGCTTATGTCTGAATGTACTGGCATGACAAAACTTTGTTTTGTCAATCGAAATGGAGTGGTAAAAATTTGTTTCACCATTCTGAACGGTCATGGCAAAACTTTGTTTCACGGTCTGGAATCTGGTATAGCCAAGCTTGCCTTAGCTGTTTTGGAATCTGGAATAGCCAAACTTTGTTTAGTGGTCTGGATCTGGAAAAGCAAAACTTTGTTTTTAAGGGTAAACTGCAAAATTTGATTTCACAAGCTCGATTGCGTGTCAGGCCCCGCCGACCGAGGAATTCAAAATTTTATTTTGAAAAGAGACTAGAATGTAAAATTTGATTTTACAAACTAGGATTTGCAAAATTTTATTTCGCAAAAGGGTAAGTTCAAAAAAAAAAAAAATTATTTTAAGAACTTGGATGCATGTCAGGGCCTGCCGACCAAGGAATTTCAAAATTTTATTTTGAAAAGGGATGGATAAGATCGTAAAATTTTATTTTACAAACTTAGATGCGTGTCAGGGCCCGCCGACCGATAAGTTTGAAAATTGCAAAATTTTATTTCGCAAAAAGGGCAAGTTCAGAAAATTTTATTTTAAGAACTCAGTTGCATGTCAGGGCCTGCCGACTAAAGGATTTAAAAATGCAAAATTTTATTTCGCAAAAAGGTAAGTTCAGAAAAGTTTATTTTGAGAACTTAATTGCATGTCAGGGCCTGCCGACTAAGGAATTCAAAATTTTATTTCGAAAAAGAAGCTGATTTGAGGATCGTAAAATTTATTTCACGAAAAGAGCTGGAGAATTGATTGATTTTTAAACTGGCAAAATTTTATTACGAGAAAAATGAGACTTTTTGAGAAGCCCCCACTTTGGATGAATCTGGAAGATGAATGACATAGTAATTGACTGGAGATCTGGAATAGTTAGTGACAAATATATGACAACTAAAATGCAAATGCATGTCCTGGATATGATGCATGTAAGATGAATGTAAAAAAATGTTGACATTTGAAATGAGTAGTGAATTTTTTTTTATTTTTTTTGAAAATATTTTGAAAAAAATGGGGTCTGACCCAAATGTGATCCAAGTAGAAAGACTGGACACTATTACTCTAGAAGTAACTCCTAACAAATTCTCTGATGTGGAGAATGTGTTTCATTTTTATTTTACTTGTTAATTTGAGTTATTTTTTATGAGTTCTGCCATTTTTACAGTAACAAGCTCTAATTATTAAGCAAAACTAATACCATAGAAACAAAATACTTGTGTGACCGTATAAACTTAGTGTACATCCCCCGAATTCTTAGGCATTTGAACGAGGGTGATAAATGGAATGGAGTAGAAGGTTCTATGGTGTTAGAAGACACTGGAGACATGTGTGCCTCTCTCACTCACCTAAGTGAATGAAAGGATCGTTCCTAGAGGAATGGAGACAATGTAAGTGTGGATTGACTCGTCTGAGAAAGGAGAAATGACTACTCTGCAATTTGATTGCAAATTTGACCAAGATTTTTTTTTTTTTTTTGCCTTGTGAATTTTTAAGTTTTTTGACACTGGATTCGTATCTCTTTGAGATCATAATTTTTCTCTTTGAATATTTGAGAGTCTTGAAACTGGATTTGAATCTATTTGAGATCATTTTGGTCTTTGACTTTTGAGACTTTTGTCACTAGAGTTGATTTCAACTTTGACTGAGTATTTTTGTTGACTTATGAGAGTCTTTACTGTGGGTATTTTGAGCTTGTATTGGAATTTGGACTCACATATTAAGTTCATTTTAAGGGACTAATGGTCACCTATAAAACAGCACGGAGTGCGCGCTTCCGTGTCTTATTTGGTATGTTTGGACACGGGTGTACTATGAATCTGATTTGAATATTTTTGAGCTAGGTTTCTAGCACTAATGGAAGTGAATGATAGTATTTGCTAAAATGGTCGATCATATGAGTTTGTGCTCATCTAGTAGTCATTTGAGATATGGCAAATTGATAAACCTGGTAGATGGAGAGTTGTGCTCATTTAGATTGGTAGTCACATAATTATAGAGAAATTGATGAATCACGTACAAAGATTGAGTCTCCAAACCTATTGGTCACCTAGCTAGAGACACGACGATCAAGGAATTATCACACCAAAGGAGATGGAAAAGATGGTCAAATGCACGCCCTCGTTCAGGCTGACTCCAAGAGGTCGATTGATCTACACTAAAGAGATACGCCCTAAAGTATTTCAAGTTTATTCTACTAATTAAGGGTAAAAAGTAGAACAAGTGACTAATAAAAATGACATATGCTCGTATTTATTTATTTATTTATGTAAAAAAGGACTAGGATGGTCCTATTTATACGGACACGTAAAATGGCTTACATTAAATTATTAGTTGCAAAATTATTGATGAGATTAAGATACGTTAATACGAATGTTGATTCAGGTAAAAGTTGCCAACTACCAAACACACAGCATAACGTGCTCCCTAATGCAATTGTAGATTCTTCTTCATGAAAGAGACCAAAGAGTGATGGTGGATAACACATTAAAGTCTAGAAAAAAGAAACTTGTGATAATTATTTTGAAATTGATGGAAAGACTCGTTGTGTGAGATGATATATATACAGATTTCTACTGGGATCACGAATGAGTTAGAAAATAAATCAGAAAATAGAAAATTATAAAGAAAGGAAAAAAAAAGTTTTTTTTTTTATAAATTGAAAAAAATAAAAATAACTAAGACCCTTTTTTTATTTAGTAAAGAAGGATTTTTTTTTTGAAAATAATAAAATGTGCAAATGATATGTATACTATGATTAATGTTGAACACAATGACGACTAATTGCGAATGAAATGCATGCACTAATGGCGTAATTAGTCTAAATGTTGCGTGTGACTCAATGCAAGCATCTGATTTGTTTTACCTGTGTTAGATCATGATGTGTCTTCTACTAACAAATACGGATGGCTAAATGATGTAGTATATAGACATACTGTACTAAACTAATTACTTTGACAAAGCATACTGGAGGTACATGACTTATCTTATAATATCGAAACATGACGCATACTCTAGTGGCTCCATTCGTTCAATAAAAAGCTTAATATTAGTCCCACGTAGTATTACTCATGCATGAAAATCCCGAAAGCAAACAGTCAACGTTAACAACGTACAAGTTATCCTAAAGAAAGGTTTTACGGGGTCTATGGTTAGGTTTATGGGTAAGAAATTGGGTACTCACAACATTAAAATACCCGAGGGTACCTCTCGCTTTTGTTCTCCCCCAGTCATATGGACCAGACGAGTTGCCAAAACGCGATGTCATGAGGTTGAAAATACGTGTAAGGCCTAGACGGTCGAATGGACCTTCTAAGTATACAACATACTTTACCGAGGGTAAATTAGGGTAGCTTAAAATAGCATAATATTGACTTACGGAGAGTCTATGCCTTTTTTATACATCCGAGACAATATATCATAATAGATAAAAAGAAATACAAGAAAACAAAGCTAAAAGAAAAATAAATAAAGAAATAAGAATCACAGTGCAATGCTTATTCATAACAAACACATTATATTTCTTTGACACAATGACACTTGTGCACCTGCAAAATATTAGAAGTTAATAACCAAATTCATACGGCTACACAAATTGTACTGTCCATGGACCGCCTGCAATCTGATAACCAATTAAGCAATTTTCAATTCCGATCAAATTTTGTAGATAGAAAAAACGCTCAGAGTGCTCAAATTTTGACAAAAAAGTATGCAATTTTGCTCGAGAACCAAATACTAAGAAAACAAGTTAATTTCGTCAAATATACTCCCTCCATTCAACTCCACTTTACATGTATTCCATTTTCGTTCATTCAACTCCACTTTACAGGTTTCCTTATTTGGCTAAAAAAATGACAATTATATCCTTATTGAAAATCTTTATTTACAAAAAATGTCACCCAAACCCCACACTAACCCACCATAAAACCCCACCTTTATGTTTTTTAATATTTTTAACCTCTTCTTTCTCTTTCCCCATGTACTTTTAATACTTTTTTTAATCCGCTCCTTAATATCCGTGTAAAAACCAAAGTTGCAAAGTGGAATTGAATGGAGGGAGTACAAAATTATAAACAAATTTCAAGTCTTACCCTCTTAGAAAGTCCCCAGCAGAGTCGCCACTGTGAGATCCCTGAAAAAATCTCCTAAAAAGTAAATAGGTGGAGTCGCCAGTAGGTTTTATAAAAAACATACAAAAATAAAGTTAACGGAAAAGGCCCCTTTTGATCCCTAATATGGGGACTGATCCGTCACTCCGGTCTGAACCAAAGATTGCGGATTCGGGGGTAAAGGTACGATCAGGGAAGGTGTTAGGCACCCGGATTGCCCATCAAACTGACGGCCTCTACTATTTATTTGTAATATTATATATTTGAGGAAATTAAGACGAAAAGAAGGTTAATTATACAATTTAATACAAATTATTTACAAAAACAAATTAACTAGGTTAGTAATACAATAAAATAGAGAATTTAAATAAAAAGACAAAATATAAGAATTAAATAAAAAGAAAGAGTAAAGAAAAACTTATTTGAATCTGGTACCCTCAGGCCTATGTGGATGTTGACTATTACTGAATTTCGACTTTGTCGTAAATTAACGGCTCTTTTGCGCTTATATGTAACTGGGATAATTTAATGTGAATGGTTTGATTTGAAACTGTGATAATATATTTGAAACGGTATTCGGAGTATTGAATTTCTGGTCAAATCTTATGTTTTTGAATATCGTGTATCTCGTCTGTTCCCCCCTCCTTTAAACATGATCAGTTGACCATCTATTTATACAGAGTAGTTTCCTATATTCTTAGAAACTTAATCAAATTAGAATACTAATCTTTTAACATGCTGGCATACCCTTCCCTTAGTTTTGCAATAGAACTCTATTTCGTTCTTTTCTATCCAAATCCATATTTTGTTCTATCGGTCTTTCTTTGGTACGGAAACAACATATATGAACTCTTTGTTTGTGCTCTCCAATTTTACTCCATGTCAAACTTTGACTTATATGGCTATAGTACGTGTATCTCAATTCCGTTTCTTCATGAAAGCTATGGGCTTTTATTTAAAGTATTGAACCTAACTTGAATTAGCTAATAATGGTTATGTATGTGACGTCCATTCTCATACGGTCCACTAAATTAATTAATTCTCCTCTGTTTTGTATTGGTTTTGTGCCAATAATACCATTTTTTAGCAGCATTCCAATGTATATATAATCCCCAAAATTTATTAAATTTGCTAAGAATATGATAACGCGTCGAAGGAAAATGTAAGCTTAATAATGGTTTTTTGTCATTTTGAGTGATTAATGGGAAAATAAGCGTAAAAAGCCGTTAATTATAACATCGTCAATTTTCATTTAGTCATTAAATTTGAGCCTCATCATCGGGTACCCGTAAGGCTAGGTAGACATTTTGAGGTGTCTACATATGAATGTTTACAAATTTTTCATCTTGGATAAAGTGAGCCTTTAGTGACGTGTCGTATTGGAAGCACTTGGTTCAACTGTGTCCAACACACTCAAAGTGAAGCCCTATATGCCTTGTAACCTAGAACTGCCCATAGTTACTTTAAGTGTCATGGCATACACATTTGTCAGTACATTTTTTTGTAGGAGCTTGTAGAACGTCATGATAATGAAGTACTGCCGCTTTATATTAATGGGTACACTTGGGTCAAGAATATCTTTTTTTTTGTCCTTTGTTTTCTTTGCTGACATTGGTTTAGTTTTTGAATTGCAGCTTGATCGGGATTTCTCCTACACTTATGCGTCTAGCGTCCATATCCACGCCCAAGCCTGTTATTTTCCAATTGGTAGAAATTGAAGATCATAGACTCATAGTGGTTGTTGATTTATTGTGGGTTGGATTATTAGGAATTACTAATGAGTCAATGCTTGCATACATTATGTATAATTATACTCGTGAGGTGTTAAGATGGTTCTATTTATAGTGCCAAGTTGGACATTTGTAATGTGTATCCTGTTCCTGCTAGGTTCTTTGTATATGCTACCTCCAGAGATGAGATTAGGCTCAACTGCTCAAGTACCACATACAGGAGTTTTTAAATATGTTAGGTGTAATACTACGATTTTATGAGTCTTTGGGTACTCTATCGAGTAGGGCTTACTCTGTCGAGTAAGTAGTTTTTGACGCAAATCAGTAGTCTGCCTGTAGGGTACTCGATCGAGTAAGTTGGGTACTCGATCGAGTAGGGGGCACTCGATCGAGTAAGTCACTTACTCGATCGAGTAAGTGTGTTTTACGGGTTTGTTTTGACGGGTTTTGCTGAGAACGCGAGATTAATATAAAAGGTTTCCGTCATTTTCTTTAATCACTTTCCACCTTTCTAAACCTTTCAAAAGAAAAAGAAGTTATATAGTTCTCTCTCGTCGCGTTGTTGGAAAATCCTAAGGGCTAGAGTCATCGGATCATTGTGTTCTTTATGCCGTTGAGACCGTCGTATTGTGGGTAAGGTCCTAGTACAATTTTTATGTTTTTTCATTGATCTTAGTTAAAACCCTAATTGGGTAATTTGGGGGTTTTGGGAGTATTGTGTTTATTAGATGTTGATTGTATGATTGTATGTTTGATAGGAGGTGATTGTGTTGAAGAACGATTTTGATTAGCTGCTAGACCGTCGTGGTGGTTGCTTTTCGGTAGGGTTTCCCTACTCGGTATTAGTTACATGATGTGTGTGGTGATTGTGCTGTAGTTGGTGATTGTTGATTGATTCAGGCGGTTGTGATTTCATATTGTTGATTGATTCGGACGGTTGTTGATGTTGTATTGTGGTTTGTTTATCGTCGTGTTCTTCTAAAAGGTGCGTCCCTGGCCGAGTGGAGTCACTTGCGAGAGTGGCTTCACGCTTGATTCGTCATATCCGTGGAACCCGCCACGAAGGGATGCGCACATTAATGAACATGGGTTTATCGCTCGATGGAGATGAGTGGGGCTTAGGTGGGAAAGGCTGCGGTCCCCCACTGGCGGCGAGGAGTATCTGTTGCGATGGGTACTCTGGTAGGGCTACACACTTTAGTGTGTAGTCAGTTATGAGGTGACTGGAGATGGAGACCGGGATTGTGTGTGAGTTGTTTGTATGATTGTTTCGGTGTGGCTTTGATTGTGTAATTAGTACTGACCCCGTTTAAATGTTTTAAAAACTGTGGTGATCCATTCGGGGATGGTGAGCAGTTATTGAGCAGGTATGATCTGATGCGTATGGGATAGCTGGGATGAGTCATCACGTGGCATTTAGAAGTCTTCTGCTGTGTTAGACGATGTTTTATAGCTTTGATAGTTTTATCAGTAGACCGTCTGAGAACCTTGTATTTCAGTTTAACAGTTTTGGTGTTGAACATGTAATCACTTTAAACTATATTGTTATTTAAATTACGTTTCTTCATTGTCATTTGATTATCATTGCCTCGGGTAGCCGAGATGGTGACGTTCTCATACCTTAAGTGGTCCTGGTAAGGCACTTGGAGTATGGGGATGTCACAAAGTGGTATCAGAGCGACGATCCTGTAACCTGTAACTAATGAACCTAATGAATATAGGGAGTCAAATTAAAATGAACCCGTGGTAGAAGTTGTAGGAGCTAGCTAATGCAAAGGCTTGGGAGACGTCCTAAAGTCGCGAACTCGCCCTACACTTTTTGAACCGGTCACCATGGGATATGAGTCGGGATTGCTATGTGTTTATCTTGTTAATTGTGTACCTATATAGTAATGTGTGGCATGAATCAGTGGATGTATGTTTGTGGAGAATGGGGAATGTGTAGAGAAAGATGATAATGAGGTGATGTTATACATTATTGATTGAAAGCATGATAGTTGTGTAGAAATTGTTTTACGATATGACAATATAGAAATACGGGAAGAAAATTGTTTGGTTTGAATTATACATAGAGTTATATGTGTGTGTGTGTATATATATATATATATATATATATATATATATATATATATATATATATATATATATATATGTTGTTGGTAGTGTTGTACGGGTTTATATAGCTGAAAGTTTGAGTAAGAGCATGAATAATTGGTGGAAAAAGATGAATAACTGTTGCATGATAATATGATTTCTGATAAAGCATGTTGTATGATGGAAGAGATTTTTATAATGTTGTTATGCTTGTAACATGTGAATAGAGGACTTGATGTTATATATTTGTGATTTTATTTACGTAAAGTTATAGAATAAAAACATGTAGGTAATACATGCTTGGTAAGTTGAATGATTTATGTGCATAATGGATGTTGTTGCTTGGCTTTTGAAGATAGTAACATGTGGTTAGGGATGGGTTTTATGAGTATTGAGTTGTTTTGTTTACCTTGTTGTCGTTTAAGTTGTTTGGAAGTAAAAATCAAGTAGCTTTGTTTTTCGATTATAGAGAGGTTGTCTTTAAACTGTTACTCCCTCCATGATTTATTATATGACGTTTTAGCCATCTTCACCCAAATTAAGAAAATCTGGTCAGAATAAACTCAATTAAATTCTTCATAATAACACCACCTTGGGAATGAGAAAAGGTATAAACTTCTAACATATTTTAATCAATTTATCTCACTCCACCAATAGAAAACAAACTAGCCAGTACATTGAACCTTGTGATGGGGCATATTCTGCACCCGCTGACCAAGTCAACATATTGACCAAGGTCAAAGACATCCACAACAATTCGACATATCGAAATGACCCTAGCCGATCGGCCCATCGGCTGTCTCTTGGGTCTCCGCCGGCAACCGACCAGTGGGCACATATCCGCGTACTCATATCCAAGGCCCCTACGGCCCGCCATAGGTCCATCGGCCGAGGGTAGAACGGTCTTTTCGCTTTGTTAGCCACTTGGCCACTTGGCCACTACGTGACAAAAGGTGAAAGCCTATAAATACTCCTCAACCTTCATTGAGGAAAGGATCTGACAACAAAACCTAGATACACTATTCATCTGGTAACATCTCTCTTATCTCTCTACAATACATTCCTAGCCA
Organism: Silene latifolia; assembly: GCF_048544455.1. Taxonomy (NCBI): domain Eukaryota; kingdom Viridiplantae; phylum Streptophyta; class Magnoliopsida; order Caryophyllales; family Caryophyllaceae; genus Silene; species Silene latifolia. Next base: position 436,785,058 of record NC_133538.1, on the reverse strand, counting down.
ATTAGCATACAACTTATACCTCTAAGTTCACTGACTTGGGCGTCGGAGTGGGTACGCTTGGCACAAAGCCAAGCCCCGCCTGTTCGTTCATTGTTGCGGGGAGGCCGAGGGAGACGATAGAAGCACGAAGGGTCCAACCCAAGACATTATTCTACAAGCCACGGGTGGTAACGATACTTGCTCGGGAATTATACCCAGGAACAATTGGCGCCGTCTGTGGGGAAGAGACACTAGAAGCTAGTCACATTCATTCCCAAACAAAAAAAAAACACAAAACAAAAACCCACCCAAAAAGCTAAGAAAATGTCGAAACAACAAGATGCAGTCGTAACCGACGAAACCACATTTTACCAAGATGATACTTTCAACAATTCTGGAGTCGTACAGCCCTCCACCGGCGGTGTAATCCAACCGGAGTTCGGGATGCCATCAATACCCGACACGCCGCTGCCAGCCAACCAGGTCACCATCATGGGACATGTGGTTGACGTAGCAAGGCTGAAGATGCTCCTAGACCTAATTAGTAATACGCCCGCTCACACTGTCACGACGACAAGAGCGGCAGAAACTGTCCGGGAGACCAGGGCCCAAAATATGACTCCGAGAAACTTGAACGGAGCACTAGGAGAAGCTGACCCTGTCAAGACGCCGGGGGAGCCCAGAGTGCTAGTGGTAGACCTTAGTCCTTCCCGCACTCGCGGGAGGACGTCGTCGCCGCAAAGACCGACGAGGCATGTAGGAGAGGAGTGAAGAAGTCCGACTCACCGAGTCGGAGAAGAAGCCCGACCCGCCACGGGGAACGAGCCGAAAGATGCAATCGAGCCAAAACCTCGATCACCTCGGCCGAAGCCGGGAGTGACGGGGGAACGAGCCGGTAAATGCAATCGAGCCAAAACCTCGATCACCTCGGCCAAAGCCGGGAGTGACGGGGGAACGAGCCGAAAAATGCAATCGAGCCAAAACCTCGATCACCTCGGCCGGCCGGAGTGACGGGGAACGAGCCGAAAGATGCAATCGAGCCAAAACCTCGATCACCTCGGCCGGCCGGGAGGACGGGGAACGAGCCGAAAGATGCAATCAAGCCTAAACCTCGATCACCTCTACCGGCCGGAGTGACGGGGAACGAGCCAGTAAATGCAATCGAGCCAAAACCTCGATCACCTCTACCGGCCGGAGTGACGGGGAACGAGCCGTAAATGCAATCGAGCCAAAACCTCGATCACCTCGCCAAAGCCGGAGTGACGGGGAACGAGCGTAAATGCAATCGAGCCAAAACCTCGATCACCTCGCCGGCCGGAGTGACGGGAACGAGCCGAAAGATCTGCAATCGAGCCAAAACCTCGATCACCTCGGCCGGCCGGGAGTGACGGGGAACGAGCGTAGAATGCAATCGAGCCAAAACCTCGATCACCTCGGCCAAAGCCGGAGTGACGGGAACGAGCCAGAATGCAATCGAGCAAAACCTCGATCACCTCGGCCGGCCGGAGTGACGGGGAACGAGCCGAAAGATGCAATCGAGCCAAAACCTCGATCACCTCGGCCGGCCGGAGTGACGGGGAACGAGCCGAAAGATGCAATCGAGCCAAAACCTCGATCACCTCGGCCGGCCGGAGTGACGGGGAACGAGCCGGTAAATGCAATCGAGCCAAAACCTCGATCACCTCGCCAAAGCCGGAGTGACGGGGAACGAGCCGAAAGATGCAATCGAGCCAAAACCTCGATCACCTCTCGGCCGGGAGTGACGGGGAACGAGCGCAGTAAATGCAATCAAGCCAAAACCTCGATCGCCTCGGCTAAAGCCGGGAGTGACGGGGGAACGAGCCGAAAGATGCAATCGAGCCAAAACCTCGATCGCCTCGGCCAAAGCCGGAGTGACGGGGAACGAGCCGAAAGATGCAATCGAGCCAAAACCTCGATCACCTCGGCCAAAGCCGGAGTAACGGGGAACGAGCCAGTAAATGCAATCAAGCCAAAACCTCGATCACCTCGGCTAATTAAAACCGAGGGCGACGGGGGAACGAGCCGATATGCCTAGATATTTACAACGCGCAATCGGTAACGTAAACTCGATCGCCTCGGCTAACTAAGACCGAGAGTGACGAGGGAACCACGACTTGCCCTCGGCTAATTAAGACCGAGCTTAAGAATGTATAAGTACCGTTGAGACACAAATCTGACACCTCGGCAAATTAAGACCGAGCGTAAACGAGGACGCAATCAATAATGGTCTATAGATACGAACGCTGTCGCGCGCCAGAACCCCGATTCCCTCGGCCAAGGCCGGAAGCGCGGGGCCACAACGACCGATACGCTAACATGTTTACAAGCGGCGGTTGGGACACGCTCCTTGTTAATGCCAATCGACGTATCTTCTTCAACACGCTCCTTGGTATCTACTTGCCAAACGGTCCACTCTCAACCCCGGTCTCGCCAACGTCTCTCTCTTTTCCACATCGGATGTCCATTACACATCCATGTGGAGGGGGAATAGGGTACGGCCTAAGCAGAACCAAGCCGAGGTAGAAGAAGCGGGCGTAAAATTTTTACTTGCGAGAATATACGCTCAACATACATCGGAGCCCATACCACGGCATAGACTACGCGGGGGGCAAATTGATGGGGCATATTTCGCACCCGCCGACAAGTCAACATATTGACCAAGGTCAAAGACATCCACAACAATTCGACATATCAGACGGCTTAGCCGATGCGGCCCATCGGCTGTCTCTTGGGTCTCCACGGCAACCAACCGGTAGGGGCACATATCCGCGTACTCATATCCAAGGCCCTCTACGGCCCGCCATAGGTCCATCGGCCGAGGGTAGAACGGTCTTTCCGCCTGTTAGCCACTTGGCCACTTGGCCACTACGTGACAAAAGGTGAAAGCCTATAAATACTCCTCAACCTTCATTGAGGAAAGGATCTGACAACAAAACCTAGATACACTATTCATCTGGTAACATCTCTCTTATCTCTCTACAATACATTCCTAGCCAATTAGCATACAACTTATACCTCTAAGTTCACTGACTTGGGCGTCGGAGTGGGTACGCTTGGCACAAAGCCAAGCCCTCGCCTGTTCATTGTTGCAGGGGAGGCCGAGGGAGACGATAGAAGCACGAAGGGTCCAACCCAAGACATTATTCTACAAGCCACGGGTGGTAACGATACTTGCTCTGGAATTATACCCGGAACACCTTGAAATGCCAAAAAGCTGCTGTGGAAAAACCAAAACCCATGGAAAGTAGTAAAACGTCATTTATATAGCAAAAATTACCATTATCTCAAACGACATATAATAAAATATGGAGGGAGTATAACTTAAGATGTATAAATGATTTTAATGTGATTCCAGTTGGAGGTGATAGCTTGTTCTTTTACGATTCCAACGATAGGTCACACGCCTAGAACGACCAAGAAACGAGTGAGTTATGACCATTTTACGAAAACTGGACAGTGCTGAGAAATGCATAGGGTAATCGGTCGAGTGGCCCTCACTCGATCGAGTGCACCTCTTGTTACTCGATTGAGTAGCCCTGGTAATTTGTTTTACGTGTCTCTGACCTTCACCTACTCGATCGAGTAAGTCTTTTACTCGATCGAGTGTCCTGTACTCGATCTAGTGACCCCTGTTTTGGGTCATATGCTTATCTTTTGATTTCGTTGCATATTATGTTTAATTCAAAGGTATTATTTTGCTTCTTTATGCATTGTTTTACATGTATGTTGATCCTGATGCGTAAGTTACCCAATCTTATGGTGTAGTGAGTGGCACCTATGGCGAGTATGAGTTCGGTGGAGAGGACATGAGTTATATGTGGTTGTGATAGATATAAGAAAAAGAAAAGGAAGATCGGTATGGCTTATTAAGGCATAGAGTATGTTTTGTGAGACGAGATGAGTAATATGATTGTGTGTTGAGTAATGTAAAAGTAAGCGAAGGTGGGCAAGGGGTGGTGTAAGTTTATGGAACGTGAGAATGAAAAGGTTGAAACGAGAGATGCAAATTGTACGTGGTAACTTTGGACGTTTCAGGATTATGAAGGGAGGTATTTATGACTCTGTTGGTTAAGAATATATATAACGGAAAGGTCGTTATAGGTAAATGGAAAGATATGGTGTATAAAGAGCTTAGATTGAGTTATGCAGCGATGTGGGTTTGCAGATAACGAGTGAGTTTGGGAATTTGTATTATCAAGAGGTAAAACTAATGTGTGATTTCCTTGGACAAGTAACGGTATGAAATGGTGATGGGTGATCAGTGTGAGTGATAACATGAGATGGTTTGGACTGATTGATGATAACTGTGAATGATAGCATGATAAGAGAGGATCCAGGGTCAGAAGGAGTGAGAAGATATCGATAAGAAATAATGGGATTTGAGTTTGGAGCAATGAGAAGGTAACCAGAGTACTAAAGAGTTAGGAAGAAGTAATAAGGAGTTGAGTGGTTAATTGATTTCTTCGAGTGTAAAAGAAAAGAATGAGGGGACTAAAACTAGGAAAATGTCCACCGAGGTTATGTGAAATAAAAGTAAGGAATTGTCGAGATGTGTGATACTATCACGAGGATGCTAGTTAATGATTATATAGGAGTTTCAGGACAACATGATAATCATGCGTTTCGAGGAATTAAGGAAAGTAAAGGTTGGGTAAATTATTTGCATGATACGAGGTTTTGGTGGAGAGTTAGATGACGATACAATTACGAATAGTATTGGGAATGATGTTGAGGTAATTTTGTTGAGGGGTTTAATGTCGTGATTTAGGATGTTAGCTAAAGATAGGAAAGAAATCATAATGTTTAGAGATAGGTGTAGGAGGTTTGATGTTCGAACGGTGGTAGTGTTGAGGTGTTGTTGCTAGTGATTAAGAGTGATGATAGATAAGAAAGATGACAACTCTAAAGAGGTTGATTTTGTAGAGGCCGGATTAATATGTACGTTTGGGAGGGAGTACAAGATGTGGTTATATGAGGCGGGTGCTTGTAGATGAATATTAAGGGTATGGTTATACTTGGCATGAGGTGATGGTTATGCGGAAGGGGGAATATGTTATGAGGGGCATATAAGTTAAGCTCGGGCGACAGGTAACCTTTATCGAGTGGTAACTTACATGATCAGGATTGACTAGTTAGATGTCATTATGGGTCTAAGATGTATATAAATGTTGGTGTGAGGTTCTGACCTCACGAGAAGCGGTATTGTGTGATAGTTATAAAGTTGTTATCTGAATGCTCTGTAATATATGTTGGATACGGTAACTTAATGGAATGATGTTCAAAAGTGATAGTTTGGGTGATTTGGCATAACTGGTTATACTTGTATGTATATTCATGATATATGTATTCCGTAAAAAGGTAGGGATAGAATTCATGAGATTCTTGTCTGTTTATTCCGTATAATATAGTGTGTTGTGATCTAGTAAAGCAGTCTTGAGTAAGTTTTATTGTTCGGAAAGTTATTCTGAGTCAGTGTTTACAGGAATTGTATGTAGTTGTGATGTCTATCGATGTGGTTGTTGTGCCTCGGGTGGTGATCTGGGCATGGTACTTAGTGTTGTGATACGGGTATTTTCGCACTGCGGTGTGGCTGTTGGTGGTGGTGTTGCGATGCCGTCACCGGTTGTGGTGGAGTAGGCGAGATGATTATGACACGAGTTCTCAAAAGTACATATCAGTTATACATAGATTGTTGTTTTGTTTGATGTTGCTTCCTGTGAGTTTCAGTTTGTATAGATAGACAGTTGTTTTGTTTATTGATGTTTCTTACCAGTTTCAGTTTGAGAATGAGGGTAGAGTATGATATAAAAGAGAGTTGTGTATATTTTCGTTGTTGTCATGGTATCGTAATATTCTGTTGATGGGACACAGTGGTGAGAGGTTGTTACAGTAATTTTGATCTTGTTTTAAGATGAGGCATCGATAGACATAGTCGTGGTAAGCGATTTGTGGAACATGTGTTGTACTGATCTGAAAGTTGCAGGTGATTCATAATCTTTTGTTGAGACAATGAGTGTAGGGTGTTGGGATTTAGTTTCATGTAAAGCTTTGTATGAGTTTTGCGGTAATGAAAGAAAAGAACTTGAGGATCTAGTGTGAGTGTACGTAACAAGTCTGGATCGTGAGTTATGCTTTTGGCGATATGAGTTTTATATAGTTTATATAGAGAGGTATGTCGTGTTGCGGTAATATGGAAGAGTTGGAGTGTTGGTTATGATAAGGATTTTGTGGTATTGGTTAGATGAAGTGCAGAATGAATTGAGGTATAAGAACTGTTTAAGTAAGAGAGCCTTAGAAATAGGAATGGTTATAGGTGTTGAGGTCTTAGGCGGTTATCCTTAGCTTGACGTGTGGTGGTGATGAAGATAATGTGAAGATATAGCTAAGGATCTATTATTAGTGAGTTACGAGGACGTAACATTTATCTTAAGAGGAGTAGGATGCGACAAAGAGAGTTTAATGGTTGTATAGGTTGTAGTGGATTTGGAAGTTTGAGTCTTGATGTAGAATAAAAGATTGATTTGTGTTGTGGTTGATTTTGTTAAACGTCATGACCGTGCTTGTAGTGGTGTGATGTCTAGGAGTGTGAGAATATTTCGATAGTGTTGACAGTTGGATGATGATGATTATGAGTTCGATAGTTTTGGCAGATGGATGATGCTGTTTAGGAGTGTGAGTAAACTTCGAGGACGAAGTTCCTTTTAAGGGTGGTAGAATGTAACATTCCGTTTGATGTTTATGAGTGTCTTAATATTGGATTTGCTAGTGGATGATATATTACGGAGCTAGCAGCGTTTGTGGACGGTAGTTGGTAGTGTATGGAGTTAGTGTCGAGAGAGATATAACGTAGTTGATACGATATCGTGAGACATGTTGTGGAGGTAGGCATAGTTGGTGGAGTTGGTATTAAGAGTTCATGTGTTAAAGGGTGAGGTTTTGTTTTGAGTTTTTAGTTGCGTTGTTCTCTCTTAATCAAGTAGGTAGGTTTGTTTTTATGTATGGGTTGAACTTCGGGGACGAAGTTCTTTTTAAGGAGGGAAGACTGTAATACTACGATTTTATGAGTCTTTGGGTACTCTATCGAGTAGGGCTTACTCTGTCGAGTAAGTAGTTTTTGACGCAAATCAGTAGTCTGCCTGTAGGGTACTCGATCGAGTAAGTTAGGTACTCGATCGAGTAGGGGGCACTCGATCGAGTAATTCACTTACTCGATCGAGTAAGTGTGTTTTACGGGTTTGTTCTGACGGGTTTTGCTGAGAACGCGAGATTAATATAAAAGGCTTCCGTCATTTTCTTTAAACACTTTCCACCTTTCTAAACCTTTCAAAAGAAAAAGAAGTTACGTAGTTCTCTCTCGTCGCGTTGTTGGCAAATCCTAAGGGCTAGAGTTATCGGATTGTTGTGTTCTTTATGCCGTTGAAACCGTCGTATTGTGGGTAAGGTCCTAGTACAATTTTTATGTTGTTTCATTGATTTTAGTTGAAACCCTAATTGGGTAATTTGGGGGTTTTGGGAGTATTGTGTTTATTAGATATTGATTGTATGATTGCATGTTTGATAGGAGGTGATTGTGTTGAAGAACGATTTTGATTAGCTGCTAGACCGTCTGTGGTGGTTGCTTTCCAGGTAGGATTTCCCTACTCAATATTAGTTACATGATGTGTGTGGTGATTGTGCTGTAGTTAGTGATTGTTGATTGATTCAGACGGTTGTGATTTCATATTGTTGATTGATTCAGACGGTTGTTGATGTTGTATTGTGGTTGCTGTTTATCTGTCTGTGTTATTCGGGGTGCGTCCCTGGCTAAGTGGAGTCACTTGCGAGAGTGGCTTCACGCCCTTGATTCGCCTTCTATGGAACCCGCCACAGAAGAGATGTGCACATTAATGAATATGGGTTTATCGCTCGATGGAGATGAGCGGGGCTTGGGTGGGAACGGCTGCGGTCCCCCACTGGCAGCGAGGAGTATCTATTGCGATGGGTACTCTGGCAGGGTTACACACTTTAGTGTGTAGTCGATTAGGTGATTTGGAGATGGAGACGGGATTGTGTGTGAGCTGTTTGTATGATTGTTTCAGTATGGCTTTGATTGTGTAATTAGTACTGACCCCGTTTAAATGTTTTAAAAATTATGGTGATCCATTCAGGGATGGTGAGCAGGTATTGAGCAGGTATGATCTGACGCGTATGGGATAGCTGGGATGAGTCATCACGTGGCATTTAGAAGTCTTCTGCTGTGTCAGACGATGTTTTATAGCTTTGATAGTTTTATCAGTAGACCGTTTGAGAACCTTGTATTTCAGTTTAACAGTTTTGGTGTTGAACATGTAATCACTTTAAACTATATTGTTATTTAAATTATGTTTCTTCATTGTCATTTGATTATCATTGCCTCAGGTAGCCGAGATGGTGACGTTCTCATACCTTAAATGGTCCTGGTAAGGCACTTGGAGTATGGGGGTGTCACATTAGGATTAGCTGATATTTCTACCTTTCCCCTTTTTAAATTTGTACATTTATACAGATTAAATTAGCTACGTGTTTAGCCGTTAATTGTTGGTGTTTCTCTTAGTTGATCGTATTTAGCGAGTATTTCACATTTTCATTTATAACTTTATTTATCCTATGAATTGAGCTAACATCACTTGCCAACTGTCTATTTGCGAACTTAAAATAACTTGAAACATTTGGAAGTACAAACAATTAGGAGTAATAATTGTTTTATAAAATACAAGATTTTAATATTACTCACTATAGTAGTTATATAATAATAATTTCTTCCCGAATAAAGATGTAACCTTTACTATCGATTGCATCTATGATAACTGTATATTACTTTACGGATTCTGCTTCAGACAATTGTTGTTTAAAAAATATTATACAACAATTCTTTCTAAATCATACACCATTTTAATAGTTTGAAAAGAGACGGACACGGGCCTTGGGGCTCCGCGCGCGTTGCGCGCGGAGGAACAACTAGTTTATACTCCCTCCTATTCAGCCTCTAGTTCGCCTTTCTCTAATATATGTGAGGAGTATTATAATGAAAAGGGAACATTAGGCTGAATAGGAGGGAGTATAAAAGAGAGCAAGGAGAGTTACTATTCTAATGAATAAGAGTGAATAGTTGAACTTCTTGGGCCGGGAAGAATGATTCGGGCGGGTTAGTGTTGACGGATTGGTAGCAGGTTTGTGCACAGGGCTTTGTACATTTGGGCCTGTCCACTCCTCAACACACCAAAAAACCGTCTCCCTTCTACTAATTTCCCCTACACCTTTCTACAGTTTTACTTTTAGAAACCCTAAGAGCATCCGCAAAGGTGGAAATTAAGCTCCCCATATACACTCTCTTTCCTCATATGGAATTCCTCATTGTTGCACCAACCTCCCCAACATTTGGGGCTCCACTGTTTTTAGGGAAGGTCCCCAAAAGAAAAGTAAAGCGATTTGTATTCTTTTGGGGAGGCCTCCCAATTTTTTTGTGTGAATTGGGGGGCGCCGTTGTTGCATAGATGTAGTTATGAAATGTGGAGGGTAAATGGAAAAGTTAGTGGAAAATGAGGTGGACGAATAAGAAAAAGAAAGAGAAAATATGGGGAGTCTCAGCCTTTGCGGAGGCTCTAAACCACCCAATTTCCTTCTCTATCTTCCTTCTCAAGCCACTATTGATTAATCTTCATCCTTTCATTGCAACTACTTTCCCCAACTCAGTTATCACCAGATCCCTCCATCTCCCTTCTTCTAGATTATCTACTTCATATCTACCGCCGAACCTTCTACACCCAACTCCACCGTCCGATCCACCAATAACAAATTCGCCGGTGATCATCTTTTCTACCTCTGTGAAAACTTAGAATCAGTTATTGCTTATTGGTGATGGATGACCAGTGTAGGCGGCTAAGTTTCCGAATGATATGGGTTTGTTTCAATCTCTTATAAGCTTATGATTTTCTGGGGCATTTTATTGTGTTTATTTGTTGACTAGTATATGCATTTTGGTTTATGTTCTTGATTTTTATGACAAAGTCCGTGTATCTAATCGATTTTGCCTTTTTCTTTTAGTATTAAATTGTAACCAAGCCCTTACAATTTGGGCCAAAAATAAACGAATACAGAGTGTTGCAGATAAAGACAAATTTAGAAAACTTAGAGGTTGAGTTTGGACTAAAATCGATGCCTAGAAGCTTAAATCAACAATGTATTCTTTTAGATAAGGAGATATTGTATTGTGTGAATTAGATGGTGCTTCCAAAGGAAGCACAGCAGCTGATCAAATCCCTGACAGCCAAGTCAGACGAAAACAAAGACTGCAGAGGCAACAGATGAGTGACTCAGTGGATTGAGATGATCACAAACGTTTCTAGATTAGTCTAGAAGATTCTGGATCAGTCTAGACAGTTCTCTAGGTTGTTAGAAATCTGTTAGGTGCTTCCGTAAAATCAGGGAGGTAGTTAGGAGTTTGTTAGAAGATATTTTAGTGTAAATTGTAGAGTGAAGAATTCCTATAAATAGCTTGTAATCAGATTCATTTTCTTAAGTTAATACAATCACAATTTTAATTTCGTCTTTCTCTCACAACAAACTATCATCATCAATTTGTTTCATCTTCATCAATGGAGCTTCAAGCTCATTTTAATGGTGTTCATACTTTTAACATGGTATCAGAGCAGGTCTTTACCTGACTCTGCATACACATCACACTTCCGCAATTTTATTTTCTTCACCTAAAACTTTCAATTTCATCTTCTTCCAATTCCTAAATTTTCAAATTCTTAGAAAATCACAAAAACATTGTTTACTCTACATTCAAAATCACATTAAAATCCTCAAATGGCGACATCAGTGACTGATAGCAATGATAATGCTGTTGATTTGAGCAATCCCTATGATAATCCACTCTTCTTGCCAAATTCTGATTATTCAGGATTAAAGCTTACTGGAACGCTCTTTAATGGCAGAAATTTTCGCCATTGGAAGAAAAGCATGCTTTTAGCCTTAGCAACGAAGAACAAAGACGGTTTTCTCACTGGATTGACATCCATGCCAGCAATTACTTCTTCCACCTACAGTCTTTGGTGGAGATGTGATTCGATGGTGCATTGTTGGCTCGTCAATTCAATGGAGCCTGAGTTCAGAGAAAGCTTCATGACATGTGAGACTGCAAAACAGCTTTGGGATGAAGTTTCTGAAAGATATGGAGAAACAAATGGTCCACTTCTTTTTCAACTCAAGAAAAACTTGAGGAATATCACGCAAGAGAATAGTTCAGTTGCAGAATATTTTTGCAGACTCAAGAGATATTGGGATGAGATTGAAGAAATCGAGGATTTTCCTGACTGTACATGTGGAGTGCTCGCCAAATGTACCTGCAACTTAATGAAGAAAGTCCTGGAGTTAGCTTCCAGGGAGAAAGTTCTAACCTTTTTGATGGGGTTAAGTGACTCCTATGACACTTTGAAGTCTCAGATTTTGTTAATGGAGCCAATGCCGCCTATCAACAAAGCATATTCTATTGTGCAGCAGATCGAATCTCAGAAGAAGGCTTCTAGTATCATGAATTCAGTTCATGACACCAGCGCTTTATACAGTAATAAGCTAGGAGGACGCTATGTACAGCAAGCAGGCCATCCAAATCAGCAGAATACGGCAAAAAAGCCTAAGAATCAGAGGTGGTGTACGGCGTGCAATAAGTCTAGACACACCAGGGATACTTGCTTTATCTTGCATCTTGAGCAAAAGGCAAAGTATCTTGCACGGTTTTCTGGTAATGCTCATGCTACCAGTGATGATGAAGAACATCCTCTCTGTTCTTTCCCCTCACAGCTTGAACCACAGAATATTCAAGCTAGTTCTTCTCATTCTCATTCTGAGCACAAAGAGAATCCTATGGTGCCTTCTGATCTGGCTTAAGCTGTCTTTCAGCAGGTCATGCAAATGCTTCAGGCTCAGCAAGGTGCACAGCCAGGTGCAAGTACCAGTGCATCAGAACTTGTCAATGCAGCTTCAATAAATTTTGCAGGTACAACACTAGTTACCAATGCTATTGCTTGTGCTTGTTTTATCAATGATTCTGAATGGATAATAGATTCTGGTGCTAGTGATCATATGACAGCACACAAATCCTATTTTACTTCTTTGAAATGTCTTCATAAACCTATTATTGTTGGTCTTCCTGATGGATCAACAAAATTGGTGCATTATACTGGTGATATCAAGTTAAATACTTCTATTGTCCTGCAAGATGTGTTGTTTGTTCCTGATTTTAAGCATAATCTGCTTTCAGTCGGGAAATTATTATCTACCTCACACCTGCTAATTCATTTCTATGTGGATCGTTGCATTATTCAGGACCCTTCTTCTAAGAGAACAGTTGCAGTTGGTCAAAGAGCTGCTGGCCTCTATAAATTGCAATCTGGTCCACCTGCATCATAATCATTCTGTTGTCAATTCTTTTCAGTCTTTTCCTTGTAATACTCACGCAAATAAAACTTGTGCTAAGCTTGATTTGTATCATGCACGTTTAGGGCATATTTCTCTTGCTAAAATGCAGCATATTAAGGATCTCAATTGTAATGGTTTACAGAATTATCAATGTGAAACTTGCATTCTTGCAAAAATGCATACATTGCCTTTTCCTCGAAGTTCTTCTCGAGCTTCAAGTACTTTTGATTTAGTTCATGTTGATTTGTGGGGGCCTTATAAGACACCCACACTTACAGGCGCTCATTATTTTTTAACCCTTGTTGATGATCATTCTCGTACTACTTGGACTTTTTTACTAAAATTCAAAACTGAAGTTGCTACTCTTCTTACAAATTTCTTCAATCAAGTTTCTACACAATTTGGCAAATTGGTGAAGGTTATTAGGAGCGATAATGGGACTGAAATATTTCAGTAGACTTGTTCTCAATTGTTCTTATCTAGAGGCATTATTCATCAGAGGAGTGCTCCTTATACCCCTCAACAAAATGGACGGGTTGAAAGGAAGCATCGCCAACTAATTGAGACTTTTAGAGCCTTGATGTTATTTGCTGGTTTTCCTAAGAAATTTTGGGGAGAATGTCTCTTAGCTGCAACTCACATTATCAACAAGTTGCCTTCTGTTGTTCTCAATTGGAAAACTCCCTTCGAAATTCTCTTAGGAAAACCTCCATTATATGATGAATTAAAAGTATTGGGATGTTTATGCTACGCTTTAAACACCTCTCCTCCTAAGGATAAATTTGCTGCAAAGGGTATTAAATGCTTGTTCATTGGTTATCCTTATGGACAGAAGGCCTACAAGGTTTATGATTTAGCAACTCATCGTATATTTGTCAGCAGGAATGTTATTTTTCATGAGCATATTCTTCCTTTCAAGCATTCTCCTCTATCCGTTCAGGATTCTTCCTTATTTCCTGAAGAGCTTTCTATTGATCTTGATGATTCTATTCCTACTATTACTCCGTTATCTAGGAGTTTCTCCCTTATTCCTGCTACTACTTCAGATTCATCAATACCTGCAGCCACACCTATTTTTATCACTGATCCTTCTATTCAGACTATTGAACCGACTGTCATTCCTAATCCCGCTGTTTCTTCTACACCTGGTAATGTTCCTGCCAGGAAATCTACTAGAGTAAGGCATACACCTGCCAACCTGCGGGATTATGTCTGTCCCACTATTACTTCTTCTGCAAATGATTGTACCTCTACTTCCTTTAACGTTTTTGATACTGCTACTTATCCTGAGCACTATCAAGCATCCATTAATTCCGTCCTCAATACTGTTGAGCGTTCCACATATGCACAAGCAAGTTCTGATCCCAGGTGGATAGCTGCCATGGACAAGGAGCTCCAAGCACTTGACAGCAATGGTACTTGGGAATTAACTACTCTACCCTCCGGTTTTAAACCAATTGGGTCCAAATGGGTCTTCAAAATTAAGTTTCATCCTGATGGCTCTGTTGAAAGGTACAAAGCACGCTTAGTAGCCAAGAGTTTTACAGAGATTGAAGGCAAGGACTATAAATCTACTTTTTCTCCCGTTGCCAAGTTCAGCACTGTTCGCATTCTTCTTTCAGTTGCAGCATCCAGACAATGGCCTATTCATCAACTTGATATAAACAACGCCATTCTTCATGGATACCTTGACGAAGAAATTTATATGCATCCTCCTGCTGGCTATTCCAAAGCAAAACCAGGGGAATTTTGCAAACTTAAACGTTCTCTTTATGGCTTAAAACAAGCATCACGCCAATGGAATATTGAGTTGACCAAGTTATTACTTTCTGAAGGTTTTGTTCGTTCAAAGAATGATTATTCACTTTTTACCAAAACAGTGAACACCTCCATTGTTGTTGTATTAGCATATGTGGATGATTTACTAATTACCGGCAATGATCCTATCCTTATTCAGCATCTTAAAGCTTCTTTAGACAGTGCCTTTACCATCAAGGATCTTGGCCTTATTCGTTACTTCTTGGGTCTTGAAATAGTTCGGTCTTCTCAAGGACTATTGGTTAATCAACGCAAGTATGCTTTGGACATTATTAAAGACACTTGTATGGAAGATTCTCATCCTGCATTGTTTCCTCTTCCTCGAGGTTTAAGGCTTTCTACTAATGAAGGTGAAGTGCTCACAGAACCTGAAATATACCGCAGACTTGTTGGTAAATTGCTCTATCTCAATTTAACAAGACCTGATCTTTCCTATTGTGTACAACATTTAAGCCAGTTCTTAAGTACTCCTCGACGTCCTCATTTGCAAGCAGCTCTTCATGTGGTTCGTTACTTGAAGGCAACTCTTGATGCCGCCTTGTTTTATCCTTCTGATAATGATCTTACTTTACGTGCTTATTGTGATGCGGACTGGGGCACGTACCAGTATAGCTGTCGATCCCTCACAGGCCATTGTGTTTTCTTGGGTAATTCTTTGGTTTCCTGGAAAACCAAGAAACAGAAGACGGTTTCTAAATCATCTGCTGAAAGTGAATATCGTGCCATGTCCTACACTGCTGGCGAATTAGTTTGGTTACATTCACTATTAGCTGATTTCAAGGTTCCTTCTTGTCTACCTATACAGCTCAATTGTGATAATAAGGCGGCCCAACACATTGCAGCCAATCCCGTCTTCCATGAGCGAACCAAGCACTTAAATATCGATTGTCATTTTGTTCGTGAACGCATCCAGGATGGTTTTATTTCAACTGCTCATGTATCTTCAAGCATGCAATTAGCCGATCTTATGACCAAACCTCTTGGACAACAACACCATTTTTTTCTCTGTTCCAAGTTGGGTTTGCATTTCGTTCCTCTCCACAGCACCTCCAACTTGAAGGGGGGGTGTGAATTAGATGGTGCTTCCAAAGGAAGCACAGCAGCTGATCAAATCCCTGACAGCCAAGTCAGATGAAAACAAAGACTGCAGAGGCAACAGATGAGTGACTCAGTGGATTGAGATGATCACAAACGTTTCTAGATTAGTCTAGAAGATTCTGGATCAGTCTAGACAGTTCTCTAGGTTGTTAGAAATCTGTTAGGTGCTTTCGTAAAATCAGGGAGGTAGTTAGGAGTTTGTTGAAGATATTTTAGTGTAAATTGTAGAGTGAAGAATTCCTATAAATAGCTTGTAATCAGATTCATTTGCTTAAGTTAATACAATCACAATTTTAATTTCGTCTTTCTCTCACAACAAACTATCATCATCAATTTGTTTCATCTTCATCAATGGAGCTTCAAGCTCATTTTAATGGTGTTCATACTTTTAACATATTGTTTGTTGATATTTTAAGGAATTAGAAGGTTCATTTATTGGATATCTCTGCATATCTATGAAAATTTGATGGAACTTCTTTTTTTTTTCTGAATAGAATTATTTCTTGCTCTTATCAGAAGTTGGAATAGGGTAAGGTTGAATAAACTCTTCCCGATGCACTTGGATGCTATTCTCGTGCTAATTTTCATTTTTGGTCATCTTGAGATAGGCACTCTAAGTTGCTAACACAAGGAGAATGTTGCTTACATCTAACCCCTTGATCCCGCAAATTGCGGGAGCCCTCCAGGGAATGGGATATTGTTGTAGTTGTTGAGTAGACTGTTGTTGCACGACTTACAAACTTATTCCACTTAATAGCCTTTTCTTGTATTTGGAAATGTTACTACTTGCCTATGCTAAAAGTGTTCTTGTTTTAGAATTTAGTATTGCTGTTTAGTCCTTCACTTATTATTTCTTTACTTGTCAGATAACCGAGCTCCTAGAACAGCGATTTTATAAGGATTTGCGGAATGAGCATGTCAGATCAGCAAAAGTTGTTTTCTGCATGTACAGGAAATTTATCACATCATGTAAGGAGCAGATGTAAGTGTGGCACATCTTTGTTTTTTTGAATCAGTTTCTTGGTACTATACTACTATATGGTCTCAGACTTGCAGGTTACTCATGATAGCTTGAGAGCTTAGTTTTTTGTCCAGCCCTTCTTTTTTATACGACTATTCCACCTTTTTTTTATCGTAATATATACCTTATTTACATGTCGGAAGGAGCTATTATATTTCTATTAAAGCGTTAAGTTCTTCCTCGGTAAGAAAACTATTAGCTGAATAGTAAGGAACTTTATGAATGAAATGATACAATTTCTACTTTTTTTTCTTTTATTTACTTTATTTTTATGAATTACCAAGTATGGTGTCAGTTAATATATTTGCGGCAATGTAAACTCTGTCATCTTTGTTGTTCTTTGGAGGAGATAGATTATTAATATTTTATATGGTTGTCTCAAGTTTGCAGGCCACTATTTGCATGTAGCTTATCGGGAGTTATTCGAACTCTTCTGGAACAAACTCACAAAGAGGAAATGCAAATACTAGGGTGCAATGCTCTAGCTGACTTTGTAAATATCCAGGTGAGGAAATTCTCATTATTTGTAGGCGGTGCTTTTTTTTTGGTAATATTATCAAAAATTGATGTTGATGTTGTGAAGCTATTATAGGTGGACAGCACATATATGTTCAATCTAGAAGAATTTGTTCCAAAACTTGGTCGACTAGCTCAGGAAATTGGGTACGATGATAGAGCTTTACGCCTCCGGTCTGCTGGATTACAGGCACTTTCTGCAATGGTACTGTCCAAAATCTTGATATTTATTTTTTGACAAAAAGCATAGTTTTTTTTTTTATCTTTTTGTTGGAATTTTAATATTGCTTTTCCAAACTTATGATGTCTTCATTTCTTGTTCATTCATATCCATTTCCCATGCTATCTTGTTAATCTGATAAGTAATTTCCCTAAAATTGCCGTCTGTTTAGGTCCGATTTATGGGTGAGCAGTCCCATATCCCGATCGAATTTGACAAACTAAGGATGATGATCTTATTGATTGAAGTTTAAAATGTTTGGGACTCCGAAGAATTTCTAATTAAATTTATTTGAACTTTTTTCTTTCCTTTCAAAACTAAATATATATATAATATCAGCAACCTTGGAAAATTTTGCGGATTTCCAAATCCAAAATGGAAATGGGAAGCTGGATAGACAAATTTCAAACAATGTGTGTGGTCCAGGAACGAACACAAAAAATTCTAATTCCCCGATGAACCTCGGCAATGTTAAACGACATTTAGAACCCCCATCGCAAGTGAATACTGCATAATACCTCTTGTTTAGTGAATATGAACTGTTCTTCAAAAGTCAATTTTGGTCTTGCCCTTTTAAAGGGATGCTTCAAAAAGCCCTTCGTATTGGTCTAAAGTTTGCTTGCATAACATGGCTGGCTTAGCCAAGGAAGCTACAACTATTGGGCGTGTTCTTGAACCCTTTTTCTATAATTTTGATAATGAAGACTATTGGTCTCTAGAAAGGGGGCTTGCATGCTCAGTTATGATGTACATGATGTTGTTGTTTGAAGAAGGTTGCTGTCTTTTCTGATTTTATCTTCAATTCTGCATGAAGCATGTTTTAGTGTCATCTTCGTTCGGATTTGAAATTTGACATTTGACCGATGTCTCTTGTTTTAGTTTCCATTTACAGTGGAGCCAAAGACTCACTATTCCTTGCTTTTGTTCTTTGGATATGATGGAAAAAAGTGAACCAAATTCCATCTAGGATGGAATTTGATTAATCTGATTATGTCTATTTCGGAATAGGGCTCTAAAGCTGCTGTAAATTGGGGAGGTTCGAGGCCAGTGACTCGGTGAGTTAGGCCTAGGGCAGGTTGAGGACGGTCTGATGTTTCTCATATTGCGCAATGTGAAGGCTAAAGAAGCCTCATTGTTGGGTATATAGGTTGGAAAGTTTGAAACTTTGGGGTTATTTCTACCTCCAAGTTTTTAATGGGTTGGTTTTACGGTTGCTTACAAGCTAGAATGTATCTGGTGATGATTGTTAGATTCAATGTCTGTTTGCGAGTTAATTTGCCTAAAGAAGCTCAATTTGATGTTTGGATGTTCAACATATAGTAGTTGTGTGTGATTCATAAAAAGCAGACTTAGGAGCGGGGATGGGCACTCAGAATTGATAAAACTCAGTTAGAATACATGTTAAGATATAACTGTTATTTGACTATATTTACATTTTGCAGATACAACTATTGGCAGACCTCAACTTAAGGAAAACTCCTCAACTGGTTGAGTTAGTAGATAGTTCTAAGGTAAGGATCATTACTGAGGATGCCGAAAAATTGATGAGTCTTCCACCAGATAATTTCTTGTTGAGATGGATGAACTTCCAACTTAGAAAAGCCGGATTTTAAAAATTCATCACGAACTTTGATAAAAGTGTAAACCTCCATTAATGGAGTTTGAGCTTAGCTCTCAACACACAGACAAAATAAATGTGAGTTTATATTTCATCAAATGAATAATTAGTTTGGATATTTACATGATGCCTTATATACAAGAGGTTGTTATCTATACAGCTGTCAATGTAAGTTTGTTAGCTGTACAACAGAATCAGTTAGGCTGATGTCAGCAATCTATAATATCTCCAACAAACTTCTCTTCATATATAGAGGTAAATGGTTCGTTTGTGTTTCTCCTTCAAAAAATGTTTTTTTTTACCTGGAGAGTGCATCAAAAATAGAAATCCCCCTGAATATCTTTCCCATGCATGACTATATACTGTAAGTTTGTTTATGTTGTGCCGATGATTGTGGTTAAACATCCATTTAACAACACCATACGACAATGAATCTGCTAGCATGTCAAATTAATATACAGCTACCTTTCTCTTATTACAAATGTATTTCTTATTTACAAACGCGTTTCTGCATATGCTCAATATCACAAATTGTTTCTAAAATAACTTTTTTTTATATATATTCTCCCACTTTATATTCTTTTATATCTTGATTGGGAGAAGCTGATATAGAAAAATATTTGAATTGGGATGTTTTGATCATGTTTGAATTCAATTCGGATTCTATCCATTTCCTCCCAGTAGTCCGGATTTTACTCAGGCATGAGTTAACGATCAATTATTTGATGAAATGGAGAATGAATAATTATTTAATATTGTTCTATAAGAGGAAATGGCAGGAAATGAAGAGAAACGGAAACAGAGATGATCCATACTTAATTGAATGGTGTCTTCTGAGTTCTGATTGCCTTATTTTTAGTAATAGTTTTAGTGGTAGGAAATCTAGGAATCCATATTTAGGCAAGTCTATAACAAATGTAGTTCAATGGCATCATATTGTTATAACCCATATTATGTTTGCAGGAGTGATTTGGTGCCTAGCGTACGCTCTTATTGCAGTTAACCGCTCTTTACGTGCCCCTATGTTGATATGCTTTTGCTTTTCAACCCTATGAAGATGGTTAGAGGCTATTCAGAATAACTACGACTTAGAATTAACTGACTGGTAAGCACAGGTTAAATATTTACAGTCTTGCTTATATTCTTGTACTGCTGTGTGAAATTTGTGTTATTTGACTTTGTTATTATTTTAATTGGCAAAGTAAAGATTATTCTGGACCACCTTACTTATCTTTCTTGCTAACCTTCATGAACCTATTCACTCTGGCCTAAACTTCTTTTACTTCTGTTGATAACAGCAAATGTGCTATCCTTCTCAGAAGAGGGGGAAATGTTGAAGGATAAATTGTTAGGATGTATTTCTATATGTTTTTATGGGTGGTCTTATTTCTTGTATATGTTCTCTTCCCTACATCATTTTTCGCTGAGTTTTCAATATAGAACTGAAGTTTTGAAGTCAATTATAGTTGTAACCGAGTGTTAATCTTAGCAACGGATATTTCATTATGGTAGGTCAGTTTATGGTGAAAAGGCAATGACCCAGCCGAAAAGAATAAATGAAACACCGCATAGTATAACATTGTGTGTCTCATTAGCCAAAGAACTGGGTGTTCCTAACGTTAATCTATGGTCTAAGATACAAGAGACAGAAGGCTGACAGAGAAAATACCTAAGGTAAGCTTTTGGAAACTCCCTACTTTTTATGCTCATTTAACAGATTAACTCTGTCTTTCTTCATGTGTTTTACATCCAACCAAATTGAGCATAAAGCAACAACTACTTTACCCATTGTCTCAACAACCTCCTTCTATGGCAAGATAAAAGGCGTCGAACGTTCACAACATAACCCTACACTTTTAATTCTGAGAGACCGAGTTTGAATGACTTTGTGTCCTCAAATGCATCGGCATAGTATTGCTTCACAATACATGAAGCTTAGATTTTTGTGCGTCATATTACTTTAGTCCATCATATTCAAAAGATAAAAAATAGCGAGTCTTTAAGACCCGTGTCCTATAGGAATGGATACTCATAAGAGAATAATAATGGATTTTAAGTTGAATTATCTTGCTGACAGGGATGGGTTGCACCTGACACTAGAATATTTAGTTGTATACAAAGATCGTTTTGGTGTCATTTCTTCAAGTATTCAAAAGGCTTTCAGTTCATGGTCTTCGCAATGATATTCGCATTACTTTGATTTCTAGGATCGTTTTGGTGTCATTTCTGGCAGTTGTGATCTTATACGTACTTTGGAGTAGTATTACGGACTCAAGGTACTGGCAGCAATAGAAGTTGCCAAGTGGGTTAAACTGCAATTCTACTACCAGTACTTTTCTTTTGCCTTGTGATGATTAATCAGTAAGATCGGTGTAATAAGTGTGGTTAAAAGATACAATTATACAAAAGTTGCTAACTTTACTCCTTGTCGCCTTTTATTAGAGTTAGTCTGCATGATCATATGCCTTATGAAGAGCTAATTTGTGTGAGTCTAGTATCTTGAATCTTAAATCAAAATGGTAAAATTGGTCTCTTTGACTGTTAGTCTAGTACCAATATCTACTTTTGTGCTTCATACATTGCCCCCCTACATCTGAGTGTCCTTTTGTAAGGTGGTTATAAACGGGATTCTGAACTGAACCTCCTACTGTTAGGAGTTCAGAGATCCATCACATTGAAGCTTATTAACTGTTAGGGGATGTTAAGTTTTAGTACTACGTAGTACATTAGCATTTTTAAAATGTAAATAATGCATACCATGTGCCTTTCCAAGGCAACCTAGAGGTTTTCATATTACTTTACGTACTCATGTCCATGCCTCCACATTCAAATAGGACATGAGTATGACACTTAAGAGGACATTTGATCTTTAGCCGAACATACGTGAATTATTCATAAAATAGCCAGGCCTGACACTCTGATATGCAACTGCGTCGGGTACTTCTAAACGTGTACAAGGGACATAGCTTGGAAGGAGATGGTTTATAAGCTCACCTTGGAATCACACATCCAGCTAAAGACGTGCCTATCTCGGATGCCAATGCAACTTGAAGAGTTGTAGCCATTGCGGAACCATGAACCCATGAACCTTGACTATGACCTACAATATTGGACTAGCTGTGGGCCTCCTTTACTGCTATGTGAAGTTTGTGTTATTGGACTAGCCGTGGTTTGCCCTTTAATTTCCATCTACCAAATAACTTGTGCAAAAGGTAATGTTACTAATGAATTGGATTTGAGGTCGGATGACATGAATCATTCTTTAGAACCGCTTATGGATGATCGTACTGCTCAAAATGCGAAAATATCGAAAAAGAAAAGTTAAAAGCAAATGGGGAGCAAGACATTATACAAAAATCAAGTTAAACATTTGGAAATCAAAGCTCAGATTTCTTTTATAAAAAATTAGAATTTGAATTGAAAAGACAAACTAAAACGATGTTTTGAAAATCAAAGTAAAAATTAATATTACGGAATACTTTAAAAGTAAACCAAGTTTATTACTCCCTCCATTTCCTATTTTCTTCCCATTTGCCTTTCGGAGGTCAAAGTTTCCAAACTTTGACGGTACGCTTTGGAGATTGCAATATAAGAAAGCTTTTTTGGTAAAACGTGTAATAAATTCGAAAAGAACAAAAGATTTTTTAAAAATTAAAATAAAAAACACTAAATATTTCAAGCAAGAGCATATACTAAAAATTCACATGTATCGTTTTCCTCAATTGTACCCTCTTCGTCACTATTCCCTTTTTATGCCCGAGAAATCTCATATCATGTTCTATAACTCTCAACCGTGTCTATTTTGGTTTCCCACTATCCCTAGCAACCTTTTGTGTTCCCCATGTCTCCAGTCTCCTAACTGTTACGTCTATAGGTCTCCTTCTCAAATGGCGAAACCATTTTAGTCTATTTTTCATCATCTTGTCCTCTAATTAATCAAGTGGTTGAGGACGCGAGGACGTTGGAGAGATAAAGAGGATAACAAGGGAGAGAGGAAGTTACATGGAAAAGAGGAGAATGATTAAGAGTAGGAAGGGGTAAGGGAAAAAGGGTCGAGTAGTATGATGAAAAAGAGGATGAGTTGTAGTAATAGGAAGAAAAGTTATTATAACGAAAAATTCAAAAACAAAATTAAGAAAACTCGAATAAAAAAATTATAATTTATTTACCTTATCGAACTTCTTTTTTGTTAATGTATAGAGGAGTAGGAAAAGGGATAAGGATGATGAGGAAGCGATAACGTTAAAGTGATAAGAGATAGGGAAAGAGAAAAACGAGTAGCAGGGAGAGAGGAATAAGGGGATGAGAAGAAGTAAGGGGTCATGAGAGGAGGGCAAGTAGTAGGAGATGAAGAGGAATCAAAAAAGAAAGTGGATGGGGGTCAGGGAAGAGAAGAGGGATGGAGGTTCTACTAGAGAATAAGAGGGAAAAAGAGGAGGTTAGGAGAGGAAAATAGAAGTATATGAGCAATAAGAGGAAATAAAAATAGGAAGGATGAGTAGGAGAAATGGGAATATGGAGGAGCAGTACGAGGAAAAAAGGAGGAGTAATGTGACAAAAAGTGGAGGACGAGGGGGGGATAAAAGATATGAAAATGAGGTTATGAGACATGTAAGGTATAGAGGAAGAGGATGACCACAATGATGAAGATGGAGGTGGTTTAGTATGCGACGATGTTGGAGAGAAAAGAGAGAGAAAAAGAGGAGGACGAGGGAGACGGAGAGAGATGAATAGAAAGGTGGGGAAAGAGGAGGAAGAGGAGAATAAGGAGTAAGGGGAGAAGGGCGAGTCATACAAGGAGAAAGGAGAGTAAGTGGTTGAGGACATGAGTACAATAGAGAGAAAATCAAGAGAGAAAAATGAGGACAAGGAAGAGGGAGAGGAAGCGGGAAAAGAGGAGAAGTAGGGAAGGAGAGTAGTAGGAGGAGAAAAGGGAAGAGGATGAGGAGTAGTAATAGGAAGATGGGAAAGAGGAGAGTATTTATGGAATGGCTAGGCGCGTAATATGGTAGCCAGTTTATGTGTAACTCCAAGAAAATGGTAGGTATCACTGCAACATACCATGGGAATGTCTAAGCGTATTTATGGAATGGACTTGTTCCTAATTATGGTACCCGTATGACTGTATAAGAAGACCATCCTTATTGGTGAAGTAGTTTACCTTAATAACTATGGTATGTATTGCATCGCTCATAACTCCATTTTGTAGTAAAACAGGCTATATATCCTCTAGAGAATAGGTTCTAGAATTATGTGGAGTTGAACTGAGTCAGTTGTGGCCTTGTGGTGCTTCCCGAGTTAAGATATAACGCAAATGTCTTATGATTTATCTAAAACATGTTTATTTGGGTGGTGTGTGTTGAGAAATCTACACTTTGAATGAAAATGCTTATATCTGGATATTCATGCTCTCAGCAAAGTAAAATACGAATTATTTACGAATGGTTGTAATTTTGATTGTATCAATTCAACCATCAAAACAATATAACAAGAGTTTCATTGTGATCGACACTCAACATGTACAAGCAACCGAATTAAATAAAGATACTATAACATGCACATGAAACGTCAACAATCAAAATATCTTGGGGGACCGTGCGCATCAATATATCAAAGTTGTAAGAGCGACTGTCACCTCAAGTTGGGCTTGTGGCCAGATTTGGTTATCAGAAGTTCAGGTTTTGGCTTGTAGGTATCTGCTTAAGGATTTTTTTTACTGCGACTTTGCGTGTTATTGGCTTTTTTCATTGCTTTAGATTTCCATTGGTTGATTTGTTTCATATTGTTTCAATGGAGATTCATGGTTTTGATTTGTTGTACTCAAGCCAGTATTATTTTGATGGTGTCGAATGTATATGTATTGTTGTAATTGATTCTTATTCATGCCAAACTCCGTAATATAAATGTGCAGAACACTGTCAATGAAGCTAATGGCGTAAAATTTTGCAAAGGATACGTCAACTATCTCTTCTTGTTACAAAAATCATGTTTTCATAATTTCTTTATCTCGTATTGTTACACATATAGATCTTATGAGACTAATTATACAGTAAGAGGTCAATTTCATGATATAGATGAAAACCCTGTTTCATTGACAGCCAAATATACAATAATATTTTTGGTGATCTAATGGTCTGAATATCAAACGATTTCATTGATGTTGTGCTTTGTTTGATAATTACGTAACTTTGTTTCAAGAAACTTGCAAAGGTATATTAAGATGAACTATCGTCGTCGATACGAAAATTTTGCTTTCCTTACACTCTTCTCTCGAAGAGAGAGAGAGAGAGAGAGAGAGAGAGAGAGAGAGAGAGAGAGGGGTGTGAATAGCTTTTACAAAAGCGAAAGAGAGAAAGAGACGCTTTGAGAGGGAGGGAAATGATGAATATGTGAACATAGACGAAATAAAAAGACAGAAAAGGAAGAAGGAAGAATGAAGAATAAAAACGAGAGGGTTGTAGAGGGAAAAGGGAGAGGGAAATGGAGAAGGAGAGGTTAAGACTGAGAATTGATGAAAATATAAATAGAAGTGACTATGATCTCATTCTGTTCCATTATATCTTCTCATCTACTTGAATAAATAACAAAACAATCAACATGTACCTGCAAATCTACAATGGAAATAAAAATTCAATGTTTACGTGCGCATGAAACTTCAACAATAAAGATACCTCAATAATTTGATTTAAAAATGATCACCCATCAATAGAGTATAACAACAATAGTTTAAGTTTAGCAACAATCAACATGTAAAAGAAATACGCGATCAAAATCTCATATTGAGTGTTAGTTTATCATGCGTACACATCTTCTCCCTAAACACGCTCCGGCATGTTTTTGCATCATCACCCAAAATAAGGCTAATTTGTCTATTACTAAATTGATGGGAGTACTATATTAATCAATTGATCCTAATTCTAGAGAATACTCGCACATTTTGTAAAAATAAGAATAAAAACACTCATAATGAATATAGTTGGTTAAAAACACGATATAAATACCAACCAAATTCCATGCGTAAATCGAATGACCCATATAGGCAAAATGCGTATATTCATGTTCCCAACAAAGTTAGATACGAAATATTTACCAATGTGATCTTGTTTGCAACAGATTCGAACATGAAAAAAATGGATCATTCCTTATATAGTAACTCTCGTACCTTTTTCAAGAGCGAGTTACTGACATGTGAGTAGAGCTGGCAAGTCTGACCCGACCCGCGTGACCCGACCTGAACCCGAGCAAACCCGACCCGACCCAAAAATATTGTGACCCGAAACCGACCCGACCCGACCCGATGACGACTCGTAACCCGACATGACCCGATTATCAGTGACCCGAACCCGACCCAGACCCAACCCGATATTAACCCGACCCGATACTGACCCGATAAAATCAATGACCCGATAATTATTAAGCTTAATTTTGATAAAAATGAAAGTGATTTTGTGTTTAGATTGATATGTTTGACTTATTAATGAATTAATTAAACCAAATAATAGGTTAAAAAAATAAATTTAATGGTAAAAAATTATTGTAATGCGATTAAGTTACCAGACCCGATAATGACCCGACCTGACCTGATACATCATTTGACCCGAAATGACCCGAACCCGGCTCGACTCGACCCGAAAGGGTATACTGACCTGATAAGACCCGACCCGATTGCCACCTGATGTGAGTCCTTTTTTAACTAATGTGAATTAATTATTCATAACTTATAGACTTGAGATTCTAGACTTGCAACACTACTCATGGGCGTTGAATGTTCTCTTTACAAGGTTACATTACAATGAGCCCATTTTCTCTCCATTTTTTCAAAAGAAATGGAGGAAAAGAAGAGGCAAGTACTTATTAATAGCCCGGATCGCATATTGACAACATCTAATGGTTCTAAATTTACGCATAAAAATAAAGGAAAATGAGGGTAAAAGAATAAATTATTATTAAGAAGATTGTGAGAGGAAATGGAGAGAAAGGAAATAGAGAGAATCCATTTCCCATTACAATGGTAGTTGCGACGATTGAGCTTCATTGTCCTTACTCTTTTTTTTTCAAACCGGTTGACATGACTCTTGTAGTAGAAATCTGGGACAGTTATACTGGAATTATTGGAAGGACTGGATGTGAAACAAGACTTACATGATTTTTTACAATAGATCATAAGTGAGGTTTTTTTTAAGAAAAGAAAAGAAAGAAGAGTACTGGAATTTTTTTAAAGTTGAAAATTAAAATAAGACTTTTTTTTACGAATTTTGTTTTTTTCAAAGGAAAGAAAATTTGAAGATGATTTGTGCAATGCTAATGCAAATGATGCATGATCCTATTTTACTAAGGTCTATGGGAATCAACAATGGCTTGCAAAAAATTTTACAATTGGTCTCCCTTGTGACGGGTTACCATTTGTGGCGGATATTTTGTGAGATAAAATGGTAACAAAATGGGTTAGTGGAGAAATGGGACCACATGAATAGTGTTACAGAGAGAAAAAGTGGGTACATTGTAAGGTAAAGTGGTATCCGTCACAAGCTTATGACGAATATGTCATGTCTTCAATGAGAATTTGTGAAAATTTTAAGCTATCTGACGACAAAAGTGTTATTCACGAGAAGGCTAATAAAGGTGAATGCAAATACGTATCTAGTGGTTAATGACCACTATTCTGCATGTTAGACCACATGATAGAAAATATAATGCAAATATGCAGTAGATAAATGGACGGATTAGACTTAATTAATCAGATACCCTAATAAGTACCATTTTACCTCACAACGATCTCGCAATTGCAATACATTCTTCTACCTCTCTCCATTTGTCAAGTAAAAATCATCATCAATGGAGATTGAACAAGACGACACTAATAATATCTTGGATTTCAATCAAATAGTTGTCTGATATTGCCTTGGAACTAATAATTTGAGTTTTAATTGAAATAATTGATGGATTTGGGGTTTTTTTTGAGGAAAAATCCAGTGGTTGTGTTAGGGTTTCAATTTGTTTTTTATTTTTGTTTAATTGGGGGTGAACGAAATGTGGGAGAAAGGGGTGTTTTTGTTTTTGATTAGAGCAGCCAAGAAAGTCGCTGTCCGGCAGAGCGACTTTACTTCTTCCCATAGCTTCGACGCACCCGATCCTACGTGGACCCATTTTCGGCAAAAATACTTTCAAACTAGACCTATTTTGTTAATTAGTTCGTTAAAGAACCCCATTTTGGAAAAAAATTCGATACAAGTCAAACAAATGAAGATACTAGTGACCTATAAAACTCCTTGTTGTCTAGTTTCCATTTCTTTTTGACCATAAGCTTTACCGTTTATACCTCTCTTTCTTGTTCGTTGCGCTTCCCTTTGGGATTAATACTAGTGACCTATAAAACTCTATGTTCTTTGACCTTCTTGTTGACCTTACCGTGACTTTTTACCCCTAAAAGTTCGTCATAGTCTTTTTGTTGGTTAAGTTTGGGCTCCTTACACTGCAAGGAAAACGCGGGAAGCTGACGGAATTCCTGACGGAAAATAACACCCGTCAGATCTGTCGGGAAACTGATGGTTAGCTGACGGAAATTCCGTCAGGAATGTTTTACTGACGGAAATTCCCTCAGGACCATCAGAGGTAGGAGGCGCCAAAAATAATGGACTTGGCGCCATAATAATAGAGGCTATCTGACGGAATTGCCGTCGGATTATCCGTCAGTAATATTAATATTACTAATATTACTGACGAAATTTCGGTCAGTTCAGTCCTGTGTGTGATGCCAATCAACTGCCAACTGGCAGTCACTTATTAACCATCCTGACGGAAATTCCGTCAGTATAAGAATATTCCTGACGGCATTTCCGTCAGGTTCCCGCTTTTTTTTTTTTTTTTTTTTGAGAATCCTGACGGAAATTCCGTCAGGATATTTCTTAACTCAAAATCACACTCGTCTCCTTCCCCGTCCCAATTTCATTTTCCCCCAAATCATACACTAACCCTAAAAAATCCGACACCCTACACCACCATCACCACCACCACACTCCTCCACTATTGCTACCACCGACACGCCGCTGTTGCCGCCAACATCTTCAGGTTTGTTTATTGTTTCCTTCCTCTCCTTTTCTCTCTTCTTTTTCCTTTTCCTTTTCCTTTTCCTTTTCTTTTCTTTATATTTTTCTCCTTTCCTTTTTGGTTAGGCCGCAACCGCCATTGCCGCAGTCCGCCATTGCCGCCGTCCGCCACTGCCGCCGTCCGCCACCGCCTCTCCCTCCTTGCTTCACCACCTTCTTTCTCATTCTTCCTTTTTTATTTAATTATAATTAGGTAACCTCCTCTTACTAGTTACCTTTTTAAATTACTAATTTTCGTTTAAGTTATGCTAATGACCCTAGGATAGTATCCATTATTGTTGTTGATGTTGTGATTATTGATGTTGTTAAAGTTGATGTTGTGTAATTAGTTTATGTTATGTTAGTAATAATTTTAAAATGTTATGTAATTAGTTTATGCTATGTTAGTAATACTTTTAAAATGTTGTGTAATTTGTTTATGTTATGTTAGTAATAATTTTAAAATGTTGTGTAATTAACTTATGTTATGTTATGTTAGTGGCCATTATTATTGTTAGAAATCAAGATAATTGTAAAATGTTATATTAGTTAGTAATGATTGTAATTATGTTAGTAATGTTGCTTTAAAATGTATGTAAGTTAAAAATGATTGCAAAACTAATGTCAAATATTTTGGTAGTTAGTAGTAAAATAAAATGTTGGGGTTGATGTTGACCTAGTACCCGTTCAAGAATTACTCATTAGGAGCAATTCTGGAATAGTCTCCGTTTTGGGACTGTCTTTGTACGTTTCAAGTCACTTAGGTAGTGAACATGTACTTGTGTTTTGTTATTGGGAAAAGAATTCAGTGATAATTCCTTTAATGTTCTCTGAATGCATATGTGGAGTAACTATTTATTCTATATTGTGTATTTGGAGAACAAATGGGAATCGCAGCCGAATTTTTTCCTCATTAATAAATCACAAGTGTGTGTTTGCTAGTGCCATAAAACGTACATTGATGGGTTTAGGTTAGAGTGATAAGTGTTGGAGTATGTGTCCTCAACAGTAGTGCGATCACATATTTAAATCTCATAATAAGAATACATAAGTGATGATACATTATATAGTCAACTGATCAACATTTATCAGTAACGATTGGTTGACTAGAGTTTGACGTTACTGTCGTTTGACGGTGGTGATCAGTTGAACCCTTGAGGTTTAGAACTCGAGTCAACACACGTTTATTATTCAATTATGCGATGTTTGACTAATGAAATTTTATATCTTATTATAATGTGATTAAATAAGATTTAATTTAATAATTTAGCGTTAATTCGTTAAATTAATCGAGGTTTATTATTTTTAAGAGGTAGAGGTTATTTGTTGATTATATTTACAAAGGATTGTAAATTAATTTAATTGGACATTATAGGACCCATTATATTTTAATATAATGACGTAATTATCACTTAAGAGTTAAGTGTATATTAATTATTAGTTTATATCATATAATTGTTATATGATCAAACTAATACTTATTTATATAAGATAAATAAGCATATGATTCTTGTATTTGTGTGACAAACATTACAAAATCAAAATGGTCCATTTTATACCCATATTGGCCGAAATACATATGTTGTTGGACAACATTTTTATTTTGCATTTTATTTTATAATCAACTTGCATGTAATCATAACACTAGTTGCATGCTTATGACAATAACCTATCCTAAAATAATTGTGGACACGGGGGGCCCACGGGGTCGCTTGGGAAAACAAGCGTTTGCATTTGTGGAGTCACCACCAATTTATTGTGGAAAATTGGAAACCGTTCGAATACTTCGTGTCATGTCAAGACACAAAGTAGTGACATGAACACCAAGAACTCGTTACCCTTAGCATTCTATGTCTAGAATGACTCTCGTGGATGCCAATGAACACGGATGTTCACAGAGATCTGGAGTAAGGGGTGAGGGTACGTATTAGGAAGCTCTTTTGATCGAACACCTAATCCCGCCCGCCTCGATAGCGGCCTCTACTAATGATTAGGGAAAATCATCAATACTTGATATGTTGTCGATCATATGCATGCAATGCAACATCCAATAAATTAATCCTAGCATGTGAGAATTAACTAAGTCGTTGAACACGTAGTTTAACATACAATAGGTCGAAGTAGAGATTTACATTGATTACATGTGAAAACAGGCAAACAATAATAAAGATATAATAAAATACAATAATTAAAATTACAATAATTACAAAGGTTTGATGATGATTTACGTCGAAAATACACTTAAAACGGATAATTTGAGAAAAGAAAAGGAAAAATAAATTAAGGGTGAAAAACGAACAGATTATTGGTGATATTACGGGTAATAGTCGATTAATACGCAGGCTAATGAACTAGGTCAGAGTAACAACGGAAGTTCAGAGGCAGAGCTCAACCCGGAACAGGCGCAGCAGAGCTGCGTCCCTTGGAAGAGGCGCATTGGTCACTGCGTCTGTTCCTGAGGTGAGTTCTGGCTGTGAGGCCGGAACTGCATATCGTTAATGTTCTTGGGTAATTTAATGATCGATTACTGATATTTAACTCGGATGAAAGTGATTTAACAGATTATTTACATACGAATGTATTGAAAGATATTTTGAGTCTTACCATAATATCGTAAATATCGTCTCATTGTATCTTAATATTATTTGGTATATCTTCTTGTTACCTAAAATATAGGGCAAGGTTTAGGGTTAGTTGTGTATATAAGCAACGATTGTATTCATATGTTATTCATTCAATATAATATACACAAAACCTTCTCCCCAAATTTCGATTTCTTTATGGCATCAGAGAATTAGTTCGATCCTGATTCAATTTTTTTTTTCTCACCACAAAATTCTTTCTCTTCATCTAAAACCTAGCAATGACAAACGATGCTGTAATTATCGGTGATTCGAAGGGCTCTGGCAACAAAACTGATCAAAAATCCGAACCAATTTCACCATCCTCGCCATTGTACCTTCACCCTTCCGATAGTCTGAACTTGTCGCTAACCCAGATGAAGTTTGATGGCGAAAATTACGCACTCTGGGCAGATGCAGTTCGTAATGGTCTCGACGCCAAAAATAAATTGGCTTTTGTCGAGGGTACCATTCAGAAGCCGGTGACAGCTGCTGGAGATGAAGAAACTCTCGAGAGTGTGGCATGGCGTCAATGCAACACCATGATCAAAGCATGGTTAAGAAACGTCATCGAGGTAAGACTTCATCTGAGTATTTCGTTCTCTGGAACGGTAGGTGAGATATGGAAAGAATTAAAGGAGCGTTTTGCCACCGGAAACGCACCATGAGTGCATCAATTAAAAAGCGAATTGAACGAATGCAAACATGGTAAAGATCAGTCCATTGTCGAGTATTATACTCACCTCAAAGACATATGGGACGAATTATCCAACTATAGCCGTGTTCCCCAGTGTACGTGTGGGGCAGCAGTTGAGTTGCTCAAAGAACGAGAGGAGGAAAATGTTCATCAGTTTCTCATGGGTCTCGACACGAACCTCTATGGAAACATACGCTCCACACTGCTTATGGAGGACGATGTCACTTCCCTAAGCCGAGCATATTCACTCATGCTGCGAGAAGAAAGACATCGAGATGTGACAAAGACCAAGGTAGACATTAGTGAAGCTGCAATGGCGACCAAAATAACCAATAATGGTGGTAGTGGCAATGGGAATATTACAAATACAGAACGAGGAGAAGACGAACCTCCCCATTGCACCTTTTGCAATAAAAATTATCACACTGAAGAAAGCTGTTTCGAAAAACATGGCTATCCTACCCGTGGTCAAGGTCGTGGAAGGCGTGGAGGTCGAGGAAGAGGAAATGGCCATCAGGTTGCAAACAATGTGGCATCCACAAGTGACTCGGATTCACAAAAGCAACAAGCCTTCACCACTGATGAAATGGTAGCATTGCGAAGTCTCCTAAGCAACAAGTCGGAAGGTAGTCTCAAACAAACAGGTATGATAAATAAATGCGTTGGTGAATCGTTACTCGATAGCGGTGCTTCGCACCACATGACAGGGAAGCGAGATTTGCTCACGAAAATATGGAAGGGCGCTCCTTCCAATGTCGGACTCCCAAACGGATCTCACATCACTGCTCGAGAACATGGAACCGTTCAATTAACTGACAATTTTTTCTTAAGGATTTTTTATACGTCCCGTCGCTTACCTGTGATTTAATATCAATACAACAATTAATTGAAGAAAATAATTGTATCGTGACTTTTTATCCTGACTATTGTGTGATACAGGACCAGTTTACGAGGATGCAGATTGGACGAGGTGAGCACAAAGACGGGGTTTGTGTTCTAAAGAGTGATCGAGAATTTGTGTCAAGGGTCAAAGGAAATAACGCAAGTGAAGTCCGACTATGGCATAGACGACTTGTTCATCCTTCCAGTAGTATTTTGCCTTCTTTCTCTAATTTAGTCGGTTGTGATTTAGTATGGAATAATCGTGATGTTTGTGATTCTTGTTATCGTGCCAAACAAACACGGTCCGTTTTAAAGATTAATAATAAAAGGAGTAATGAGTATTTGCTTTAATTCATTGTGATATCTGGGGACCATATAAAACGAGTAGTTTGTCAGGGGCACATTATTTTTTAACTATTGTAGATGACCGTAGTAGAGGAGTATGGGTACATCTTATGAGAGTAAGGAAGGAAGTAGACCAATTAATGAAAAATTTCTTTCAAATGACATTAACCCAATTTGGGAAGCAAGTAAAAATAGTGCAAAGTGATAATGACACTGAATTTCTTTCGGGACCATTGAAAGAGTACTATAGTAAGCATGGAATGTGTTTTCAGACAAGTAATACTGACACCCCACAACAAAACGGTAGGGTAGAAAGAAAACATAGACACATCCTTGAGAAAGCAAGAGCCATCCTTTTCCAAGCTGACCTACCGATTTATTTTTGGGGAGAGTGTGTCTTAACAGCTGCTTACTTGATTACTAGAACCCCGACTCGTGTACTGAATGGCCTAACGCCCTATGAGGTACTCTATGGTGAAAAGCCCATACTAGACAATATTCGTGTATTTGGATGTTTTGCGTATGGACATAATAAAGACAAACCAAAGGATAAGTTTAACGAACGGGGAAAGCGGTGTATTTTTGTCGGCTATCCACATAGTAAGAAAGGATGGAAGTTATACGACTTGAAGAAACGTGCCATTTTCGAGTCAAGAGATGTACTATTCTATGAACATTTTTTTCCCTTTACAACCTTGAATTCCGCTGGGCAAAAGGATAAAGAGAGTGTTCATAAAAATGTCGATGGAGATTTGGATTGT
Organism: Silene latifolia; assembly: GCF_048544455.1. Lineage (NCBI taxonomy): Eukaryota > Viridiplantae > Streptophyta > Magnoliopsida > Caryophyllales > Caryophyllaceae > Silene > Silene latifolia. Next base: position 436,750,935 of record NC_133538.1, on the reverse strand, counting down.
GTCGAAGAAAATACACCAGAACAGCCGTGCATAGTGAGTAGTGAGGAGGAGACCGTTAACCCGAGTCATGGAGAAAGGGGGAGTCCTGACATGCCAAATGATACGGGTACCGAAGAAATGGTGAATGTAGAAGAAATTGAAAGTGATGAGGGCATGAGCACGCATGAAACTGATGGGGAAGAAGTGATTGAAGAAAACCCGACTGGACGAGGAGCTCGACAAAAATTCGAGCCTTACTGGAAAAAGGACTATCTGTGCAAATCGAATAGAATTATTAAACCCATAAAATGTGCTCACTCAAGTCAATCGAATTCCTCAAAGTCAGGTACTCGTTACCCAATAGCTAACTATGTCACATACGATTGTTTTTCTTCGTCCCACAGGTGTTTTCTCGCGGCCATAGATGCAATCCAAGAACCACACACATATGCTGAAGCATCAAAAGTACTCGAATGGAGAAATGCAATGACGAAGGAAATTGAGGCCTTAGAATTGAATGGTACATGGAAGATTGTCGAGCTGCCAGAAGGAAAAAGACCCATTGGATGCAAATGGGTTTACAGAGTAAAATATAAAGCTGATGGAACGATTGAGCGATACAAAGCACGGCTGGTAGCACAAGGTTTTACACAAGTGGAAGGAGTCGATTACCATGAAACGTTTGCACCCGTGGCCAAAATGACAAGTGTGCGTTGCTTGTTAGCCGTGGCTGTTGTTAAAGGATGGGCCATTGCACAACTCGATGTAAGCAATGCATTCCTACATGGGGAGCTGAATGAAGAAGTTTACATGAGATTTCCACAAGGCTTTAATGTCGATGGGTCACGAAAGGTATGCAAATTGTTGAAATCATTGTATGGTTTAAAACAAGCCTCACGAAACTGGTTCGCAAAATTAGCTGCTTATCTAAAGAAGTATGGTTTTGAACAATCTTTAGCGGATTATTCGTTGTTCACTTATAATAAAGACGGGATTTTCCTTGAAATGTTGGTCTATGTAGACGACATGATCGTCGTAAGTAACAACGATGCAGCTTGCAGCCGTTTTAAAGCTTTCCTCGACAAAAGCTTCAGAATCAAAGACCTTGGCCGTATCATATACTTTCTAGGTATCGAAGTTGCTACAGGACCGGAGGGATTGTTTCTTTGTCAACGGAAATATGCACTTGAAATCATTAAAGAAGCAAAGATGGAAGGTGTAAAACCGGTGCATACTCCAATTCTCCCAAATCATAAATTGGCACTCTCAGATGGGTATATACTCAAGGATCCTATGCCATATCGTAGGCTCGTTGGGAGATTGATTTATTTGGCAATCACACGCCCTGACTTAGTTTATGCGGTCCATATATTGTCGCAATTCGTTCATCAGCCGAGGAAAGAGCATATGGAGGCAGCTTTGAGAGTAATACATTATCTTAAAGGTAGTCCGAGTAAAGGAATTATCATGCTTAAGAAGTCGGAACTCACCCTTTGTGGCTACTCGGATGCGGACTATGGAGGTTGCCCACTATCAAGACGATCACTCACCGGGTATTTCATGGCCTTGGGTGCAACACCCATTTCGTGGAAAGCTAAAAAGCAAGTCACCGTGTCAAAATCGACAGCGGAGGCAGAGTATAGGGAAATGGGAGCTGCAACCACCGAGCTTCTTTGGCTTAAGGCGTTTCTTACCTCGTTGGGAATTAATCACACGCAACCCATGAAGTTATATTGTGACAATCAAGCTGCATTGCATACAGCCAAAAATCTCGTGTTCCATGATCGCACAAAGCACATAGAGATCGACTGCCATTTCATTCGTCACCACTTGGTCAACAAAACGATTTCAGCATCATATGTGAGAAGTAAAGAACAGATCGCTAACTTGTTTACCAAAGCATTGGGAGGCGAAGCTTACGACTATTTGCAGTACAAGTTGGGCATTGGATTGCCCGATGCTCCAACTTGAGGGGGAGTATTGGAAGATATTTTGAGTCTTACCATAATATCCTAAATATCGTCTCATTGTATCTTAATATTATTTGGTATATCTTCTTGTTACCTAAAATATAGGGCAAGGTTTAGGGTTAGTTGTGTATATAAGCAACGATTGTATTCATATGTTATTCATTCAATATAATATACACAAAACCTTCTCCCCAAATTTCGATTTCTTTAAATGGGTCATAAAAGCGATAAAGAACAGACTCAAATTAATTAGGATGAATTAATTACTATTTAAAAAGGCTTGCTAATACGATTTAATTAGGTTTGCTAATACGATTTAATTAGGTTTATTTACACAAATTCAATTAGATTAGGTGATAATGAACAAACGAAAATATAAAAAAGATGAATTTCAGAGACCTGATATGGACGAATCGAATCTCTAAAATCCGGATTTGAATTTAATGACGAAAACCCGCAAATATTGGTTATTTGGGATTTAAGTCAGAAATTAAAAGTGAGAAGTTACTAATTATATGTTAGAATTATTATACGAATGAATACTGAAGAAAAAATAAAGAAATCGGAATAAAAAAGACGAATCAACGAAGAACAAAGGAAGAAGAAGAAAAGCAGAAACAACGGCAACCTCAGGAAGAGGCGCATCAGATGCTGTGACTCTTCGAAGAGGCGCAACAGTTGCTGCGTTTTTTCTCGACGTCTGCCCTTTGTTAATCCGAAAAAAGGGTTTAATAAAAAGGTTTTATAAATCGGTTTTAAATCTGTTTTCGACGTAAATCTTACAATAATTTATACAATAAAAAGGTACAATAATAAAACATGGGATTTACACCCTCAGACTTACATTTTTGACGAAACGAGATTGTTTAAGTTAACGATTAGTGATTGCTCGACTCGAATGTACGACGAAAGTGCCCTCTTAAGAGGAATTAAACTAATTGATTAAGTTGATTGAGTGGTGTTGGTCAAATTGGTCGGTCATGCAAAGCGAGGCTGGTACTCAGAAGGATCCGAGCTTACGTGGTCGAAAGTTGAAGCACGTAGACGCCAATAAGAAAAGAGCACGGTCTTAGAATGCAAAGGGAGAAGAGAAGGGCGGACACTCGCGTGAGAAATATGAGGAACGAAGCTCCCTATTTATACTAATCACAAGGAGGAATTAGAGTTTCGGTAAAACTTTGGAAATAAATCTCGAAAAGATCTTAAAATACGCAAAAAGGAGCTGGGGAAGAGGCGCATCAGCCACTGCGGCTCCTTGAAGAGGCGCAACAGGTGCTGCGTCCTTTCCCCAGAAGTTTCCTCCTGCGGAAGAAAGATTTCCCGCGTTTCTGTTATGGAATTGCGGTAGATCTCATCTTCCTTATTGTTTAAAATATAATTTCGGGATATATTTTGCCAAAAGATTACAAGATTGAAACATGGAATAGAAATATCCGGAACATTCCAGAACATTCTGATTCGGCATTTTAGACGGTTTATTAGAAAATGAAGACGGTTTTTGACCCGGACTCCAAATGAACTCTAATTACTGTTAAAACGACCCTAACGGCGCGTAGATGACGACCAAGGGGTACACACAAGTATTTGAGCTATCACTTGATGATAAACTTACGAATTGTCATAAATCGTTCCCCGTACCAAACATGCGGTCCAATCATCACCGGGATGCTTGCGGGAGGTGCAGAAATGAGGTATCTACAGAGCCCCCACTTTGACTGAGGCTTGGACAAGGCGAAAGTCAAAGTATAGCCATCAGGTCAATCGAAGATTACAACCTGACGACTATGGCGACGCGAGGCGGCTCAAGAGGTTTGAGCCAATGAACTGTCGTTGGGAACATTTTAGAGTATGTCGACTTCCGGGGAGGGTCATTTAAAGTCCATTAGACTACGTAAAGAAGCTCGCCAGCCATAAGAAGAGATCATACCTGAGACTTCTTTCTTTGAGGGGAAGTAAAACGTAATATTGAAGGATAGCAGGACGTCGGTAGAAACTGCTGGGGGAAATCTGCTTGCGTCGGTCTCAAGCGAACTCCGGCAAAACTTGAGGTTGAATATGCTTGCGTCGGTCTCAAGCGAACTCCATATCTCGAGAAGAACAATCGGCTGTCATGAACTCTCGTTGGGGAAATAATTGAGGCGTGTTGAAACACCATCAGAGAAAATCCGCTCATTGTTGCAAGCGAAGTCTTGATAAAGTACTGTGAAAATTCACAGTCTACTTGGAAATACGGGTTCGGACGAGGAATAAATATTAAACGGACCAAATATACGATGTATGGTGTTGAAGAAGAGGCCCACCAAAGATGGGCCCACAAATAACGAACTTATAACGAATTTTTGAAAATCGAATTGGAGGGAAGCTGAGGAAGAGGCGCAGCAAGAGTTGCGACTTTTGGAAGAGGCGAAACACCTGCTGTGTCTTTTTCTGGGTTCGTTTCTGTCTGAGTAAAAACTCGACAGAACCCGTGTTATTCATTATTCAAAAAACACAAAATCTTTCAAAAGTCTCTCAAATTCCATCGACATTCCGCCAAAGTTTGATCAAAATCTTTCATTAATTATGACTAGTCGAGGCATGTGTCTTATTCTTGCATTAACATCCGTATTTTGCTTGATTTGAGTCAAGAAAATTAGGGTTTTCAACCCAAATAACTCGAAACTTTAGGGCTTTTCCCCCAAATGAATTTGCCTTGTGAAATTGACTTTAGAAATAGATAATTGGTAGTGTAAGGAACATAAACATGTGTTCTTTTTGAATTTTCATCGAGTATTGAGCATTTGAGTAGAATTGTGACGGTTTCGTCGTAAATTGCTTCGAAAACGGCCTTGGGATTGCCCATTTGCGATGAAACTTGATATTTGGGATCCTTGTGTCATGGTTAAATTTCCTACCATCTCAGATTTTTGATTCGCGAGAGCTTTTTCACGACACTTTTCTAGGGCATAATCGCCGTTATAACGAAATGCTGCCGAAATTTCAACTTAAACCCATGATTATGCTCGAACTTAGACTTGCCTTGACCCATTTTCACCACAAGAGCGGTTGGGTTTCGAGATAAAAGGCCAAAGATGGCGAGAGAAGAGCTATTTTGGAGCTTGAAAGCTTGAAAATACCTTAATCTAGGCTCGCCGTCACTCGACGCGGCCTAATTTACTCTAATTTTGCAGGCGACGAGGCTTCTACGTCAGGAAGGGCTCCCATGCACATGGATATTGAATTCGACCCGTCTCTTACTTTCGAGGAGGTGCTAGAGGCGGCGTTTGCTGAGCAGGCTGCCGAGGAGGAGGCTGTTGAGGAGGAGGCCCCGAGGTGGGCCAACGTCGGACGGGGTGGTCACCAGCTAGCGAGGGCACCCCAGTGGGCTAAGAAATGGGATGGCCGACATCTCATTTGGGCATCGGAGAGTCACCTGTCTTATAGGACGGTGAAGAGCTTGGTAAATCTCAAACTCGTCACTCCCTCATCATCTTTCTTTACTTATTTATTTGTCGTTTCATTTCTCTTTCACTTCGGGCTAAAGATAGCTTTGCGTCGAATCGATATAGGAGGCTGGGAACATGAGGTCCTTTTTTGTCTACACGACGATGATGGAGGCTTACGGGAGACTGTCGGAGGAGGAGCAAGCCATCATCGAGCTTGGAGCTTTCGGAGCCTTGGTTGGAGCGTGGAGGGAGATCAAGGGAAGGAAGCTTCGGCTAACCTGTGCCTGATTCGAGCCTTCCTTGATCGGTACTGGGACACGACCTCGACCTTTCACATGCCTTTTGGCGAGGTTGGGGTCACGTTGGAGGATTACGACATGATTTCTGGTCTGCCGTGTGGAGCGGAGGCTGTGGTATGGCCGTCGACGGCCATGAGGGTGGACTCGGCCGAGGCTTTAGGAGGCTGATCGGCTGGAACCTAGTGGCAAGTGCTGCTACGGTTCCCGGGTTAGTGCCGAGCTCTTACGTCATGGATTACTGTGCTGGTAAAATCCCGACGGTAGTGACGGTAGATGGGAGGGAGGAGGTTCCTCCTCCTTGTACTGCGGAGCAGAGAGCTCGTCTGTGGCTCTGGTGGTTCTTGTCTTCACTCTACCTTGTGTAGATACCGAGTATCTGCTGAGACTCCAACAAACACCCGATGATTATTGGACTACAACATGTTTTGGAAACGCGGCATTTGATCGACAGTTTGTGTACAACTTTACGTCGGAAAACTTAAAACAATTTCGAAAATAAAACATTTCAAAACATTTCAAAAATACCTGGAGTGTTTAATGCATGACGGCGGGGTCGCAATGACACTAACTAGAGTCAAAACCGACACCGGACCAAAAACCGACTCAAAAATTCAAATCCCGACTCCAATAACGAGTCAAACCGAGTCAACCACCAAAAACAAAACATTTCAAACCTTCTACCTTAAGTTTTCCCGGATTCATGTTGGTCAAGTACCAAACATGTGACTACAAAACCTAGTCTAGAACAAATCATGATTGCGTTTGTTGTGAAAGTGACAACACAACTCGAAGAACCGCGACGTGGCTCGCGCCTCTTTGAGCAGCCCAAGTGGCCACGTTGTTCAAAACTCACACAACCGCTCATTTCCCTATAAATACCCCTCAAATGCCACCCATTTGAGAGTTACGCGAGTGTCCGCCCCCTCTTTTCTCCCTTAACATTCTCGACTCGACTTCTTAAGTCACAACCCGACGCGTATTTACGACCTACCGATCGTAAACACGAGCCTTACACATTGTTTGGTACCGTCATCGTGCATTAAATCACTTGACCGACCACTTCGACCACTACACCATCACTAACATCAAAACACTCTTTTTACTTACCAAAACGGTTTTAAACCGAGTTTTTTCCGATCAAACGAGTTGTTACACTTACGTCGATCACTCGCCATAACCAAACATGTAAGTATAAGAGTGTAAAAATCCTCTTTTATTATGTTTTCATTTGTTTCATGACTATAACATGCTAAAACGTGCATAACATGAACCAAAACATGGAATAAACGACCCAAAACTGATTTTTGGTCTGAGGCAGAAGCCCCTTAGGTCGCCAACTTGCCCGCGCCTAAATGGGGTGTTCAGACCAGAGATCAACCGTGTTTGTTCTCGTCATTTCCCTTTAATTCATTTTCATATTTGTAATCGGTTTTTATCATTCAAAATATTTTCGAACCCTTTTTCATTTTATGTCATTTGTTTTAACCATAAAACATTTTTCACCCTTGGTTCCTCATACCATGACGGTTAAATTCGTGTTTCGGTGATAATATTTGGTTAGTTACATTTAAAAGGTACTTTAAAGCCTTTTATTTCATTTCTTTACATTTTCAAACAAGCATATTAGTCCCCAACACAAAGTCATCCTTGGTTCTACATACCATGCCGGATTTTAACCCGGGTACAATGATGAGTATCGACTAACAACATTCAAATGGACTTAAAACAATTAGTCCATAATTACTTTCAAAACTATTCATGTCAATTTTGTCAAATCGAACTCGACACCGAATATTATCCAAATAATAATGATTATTCGAGTCTAGTTCTTCAAATCAACAAATGCGGTCTAAACGACCCCTTCAAATCAAACCGGGTTCAATTGCCCATTTCTAAACACGTTTTATAACGTTTTCTAAAAGGTCAGAACACGGCACATAAACCGTGGACTAACCCGCGCCTAAACAGGCCCTCAATTTCTCATTTTCAAAACCAGAGGGAGGCCCCTTACACCGCCGGCTAGCTCGCGCCTCATATAGCCGTCTGGTACAGGGCTTGTTTCCTTCCAGCATTAGTCTAGGACGATCCCGACTCCGGTTAGCCCAGATATAGGACAGATAAGATGACTATCCAAAATCATATTTGCAAAATGCCTTACTAAGACAAATGGATCATGTTATTCACCCCAAACCTAATACGGTAAATGGATGTTCAATTTACGTCTTGCATGCAAATCAATCACTAATCCAACTTGACATCTTATACTTGATACTTGTATTAAATCAACCGACTTAGAAAGCTCTCACATGTTAGGTTTAAATTATTGGATGCGCATTCATGCATTTAAACCGTTTTATCAACTTTTGCATTCAACCAACCAAGATCGATCAGTAGAGGCCGCTAACGCGGACGGGATTGGGTGTCTGATTAAAGGGCTTCCCAATACGTACCTTCACCTCTTACTCAGAAACTTTGGATAGTGGACGACCTTATCCAAGGCGTACGAGAGTCATTCCAGAGATAGGATGCTAAAGAGGGACGATTTCCTTATCTTTAGTACCTATGTCAAACGCTGCTTTGTGCTTCGATTTGACCGAGGTATAAAGTGGATTTCGAACGGGTTCCAGGCATCCCACAAATGCTTGGTGGCGTCTTCGATCATCTCTAATCGTTTCGAGACCCTTACCGAGACGAAACCGACCGATCTAAAAATGATCCGGTCGAAAGCATTTTTACGCCGCCGAGCGTGGCTTTCAAAAGACCGTTGCTATTTTCCACAGATCGGCTGGGCATACGCATGTGGGCCATGTCCACAGATTGGCGACTCCGCTGGGGATAACTAGGACACTTACGTCTTTGTGATCCCTAGATGGTGAGACTCGAACGAGGTCTTGTTTGGAATGCATTAATTGATATTACGGTCACGGTCGGGTTCCTTGTCCGGGCCCACAACCTAACCCTTTTCGACCAATTGGCTCGTCTCGTCGGCGTGAGTTTTTCTCATCCCCGCGTTTTGAATCCCGATTGAGTCAAGCATACCATTGACGTTACACATTTCTATTTCGTCAAAGAGCTTTCATCACTTTCGAGCACGAGGCTAGGGCACCCTCCTTACACATTTTGTTTGGATTGGTATCCCTCTCGCAAATCGGGGTTTGATTGCTTGGTGTGTAACCCACCCTTTTAAGCCAAAACCCGTGTCAGCATAATGCATAATATAATGAACTGCGAATACTTATGTGCTACTTGATCATAAGTCCTTCCGTGTCATTTTCAAACTTCCAAAATCGCTCTTTTTGCGCCGTTGTAATGGCCATTTCAAACCACGGTCTTTCGCCAACCGTTGCATGCCTTTCTAGGTCGTCATAATGACGATTTTAAAACCCGGTTTTTATAACCATTTCAACACGCCTTTTTAGGCCGTCATAATGACGATTTTCAAACCCGGTTTTTTATAACCATTTCAACACGCCTTTCTAGGCCGTCATAATGACTATTTTCAAACCCGGTTTTTTACAACCATTTCAAATCACCTCTTTGCGCCGTTATAATCGCCGCGTCTAGACACGGATTTTAACCCATTTCGCGCCGACAATGGCTCTTTCAAAACCCGAGAAAAGCTTACACCCTTTTCTCGAGACACTTTCGAGATCCCGAGGACCATACACCGTCCCCGAGACCTCTTCAAACATTTCAAACTCGATTTTCAAAACATACAATTTTGAATTTCAAAAACCATCTTGGGAAACAATGCACTGTTTTCCGAGCCGACTCAAACTCAAACCGTCTTTTGCAAATAAACTTAAGACGACCCCTTTCAACTGATCGACTTGCGGAGATTTCTATCTTCAGAAACCATCCATTAAAGCGACGAATGAATCCTTTTGAAAATTTCTATTTTCGAAAACTTCAGTCCACCATTCCAATTCCGCCTCGTGTCTATCGAGTCGAAGCACACGTACTTATGGGTCTTTACTTATGAGTCGTCTCACCACGAGACCCGTCCAATGGCGTCGCGCCGTTACGTTGGACTCGTGTCAAAGGTTCGGTCAAACACCGTCACGTCATGAATCGAGTCAGCACCGAGGAGCCACACACGGTCACCCTCGTCTTGTTGCGTCTGATCTTTGTCTCGTCCTTTGTGTTGTCTGCGTTCAGTCTTGGAACCGTGTCGGATTCAGTTGTAATGTGAGCTGTTTTTATGCCTCAGAGCCATGGCCCCTCTTCAGCTTCGTCCAACAACAATGATAACAACAGAGATGTCACGATTGATCAACTAGCCAGCTTGCTTACCGCTCTTAAGGTCACCCTGGATCGCGTCGAGACCCGTATCGACGCCCTGGAGAACAAGGAAACTGGGGAACATAACGCCCCACCTCTGACTGAAACTGAGAAGAGGCTAAAGCTCATGGAAGAATAGCTCCTAGCCCGGGGCAACAATATCCATCTTGAGAACAACCGAAGGTTCGAACCTGTTGGGGATCAACTACCTGACAACTTCACCCTAACTGATGTGCCTAAGTTCAAAGGTGTGGAGGACCCACTCAACCATATTTGTGCTTTCAAGGACTACATGGACATTAAAGAGGTCAAACAGGAACTTTTTACCCGGATCTTCCCATCCTCCTTGGAACCGATCCCTCGCCAATGATACTACTCCCTTGATCCGAAAAACCTTACCACTTGGGACGAGATCGCAGTTGAGTTTGCCAAACAGTATGCCGACAATGTCGAGATCCAGGCCAATACCCGTACTCTCGAAGTGCTAACCCAGAACGACAAGGAAGGGTTCACTGAGTTCCTAACCCGTTGGAGGAGGGTGAGTACTCAACTGGTCAGTAAGCCGAGTGAGTCGACTTTGGTGGAAAAGTTTGTCAACAATCTCCGTCCAATTTATGCCAACCTACTGAGGTATCAGAATATCAAGACCTTCCAAGATCTGCAGATTCTGGGGACACGTATTGAGGACGACCTCCGAAAGGGTGTCTTGGCCAAAACCACTGGCAGAGGCTACCAAGGATCCGCCTCAACCGGATCTCGCCCTTACGGTCAGATGAACAAGATTGATGAGGTTAACCTCGTCGAACCATCTGCTAAGAAAACTGAGCGCCCCCAGAGAGTGTTCACCAACATAGGGTCAACTTATGCAAGTGCCTTAAAAAGGCTGATGGACCAGGGGAAGTTACGACCGATCGGACCCACCCCGGATCCGACCGATGCCAAAAAATCCCGGTTCTGGAACCCCAACGCCTACTGTCAGTACTACCAAGGAAAAGGGCATGATAGTGAAACTTGATTCAAACTCAAGCACCTTATTCAAGACATGATTGAGAAGGAAGATTTGCCTTTAACCTCACCAACTAAGCCGAACAACAAAACGAATCCTCTGGGAATCTACGCCATCTCTGACGATGAGCCGAGCCTAGACTCCTCTCACCTCATCCTGCCAATTGACGACGAGGTGAATACTTTGGAAAAAGATACTTCAGACGGAGTGTTTGTGTTTAGTGCTGCCACTATGCTCACTATATTTCAACAAGTTGAGGAGGCCATAACCAGCCTCTCCGAGAGAATCACCCGACTCGACGACGCCTACCGTCGACTCATTTTCAATCCACCGCCACCGCGCCCGAGGGAGAATTCCCCAAGCATTCAAAACTACCCACCCTAGGATGGATTGATCCCGCGACCATTCTGCATAGACCTCACGAAAATCACCCTCAAAATAACTATCCTCAAAATAACTACCCTCAAAATAACTACCCTCATAAAAACCACCCCCACAAAAATGTCCCTCACAAGAAATGCCCACCGAGGAATACGCCTCCAAGGTACCCTCGAGACTCTGAAATTAACGGCATATGGAGAGATGATGTTGAGGATGTCTATATCATCTCAGGGAAAGAGAAACGGGCGAGAGAAATCAGACATCTCACCCGGTCCGGACGTCCCTATCAGAGCCCGAGCAATCAAACGATCGTTCCAACGAGTGGCCAAGCCGTCCCGGAAGTGGACGCTCAACCAAGGGCTCCTGAGAATTCAATCCTGAAACAGCTTCAGAAAGCAAAAGCAGGAATGTCAATTTGGCAACTGATCGCAATGTCTTTTGAGCATCGACAGGCCCTGCTGCAGGCCTTGGGAAAATTAACCGTGCCCTCCACCTCTTCCCCAGAAGAAATAGTGGCGCACATGACAAGTGACGCCTCTGATATAAACAACCCAGTCGTCTTCTCCGACGAGGATATCCCTCCGTTCGGAGCCAATCACAACCTGGCCCTGTATATCACCGTACAATGCCTCCAGAAAAATGTACCCATGGTCCTCGTGGATGACGGTTCTGCGGTGAATGTCATTCCTCTCAAGACTGCCCACAGGCTGGGTATCAAGGAAGCGGATTTGGTCCCAACGAATCAAGGAGTACGCGCCTACGACGGCACTCGTCGCAAGGTCGCTGTGCTTGTCACTTTGACCGTCGCAACCGGACCACTGGAAAGACAAACCAGTTTTCAAGTGGTCGACATCGACGCTTCTTTCAATATGCTCCTGGGACGTCCCTGGATCCACGCCGTCAAGGCGGTCACCTCAACTCTCCACCAGAAGATCAGGATCCCCTTCAACGGGAAAACGATCACAATTCCTGCTTCCCCGATCAAAGCTGTCATGAGAAGGGGAATAGCCTCCCAAGCCATTGAGGAGGACGACAACGAAATGTGGGGTTTCCAAGCCGTGAACTCCATAAATGATGAATTGACACCCTCTGATTGTGACCCGTTCGCCAACCTCGCGGTCAACCGTATCATGATGCGTCAAGGTTATTTTCCGGGTTTGCCGCTCAATCCACTAAAGGGACCCATTGCCTCCCTTGAAACTGGCTAAGGTCCCTAACATTCCCTTTGGGCTGGGGTACGAACCTACCGACGAAGATATCCAGAAGATGAACCTCCTAGTCCGAAAACGCAAGAAGCACTGGGTTATCCTCCGTCCCTACCATTTGACTCTCAATGGATACTTTGCCCCCGACGGAGAATCAGAGCTCTACCATGGCTTTCCGGAGCCAATCTATGACTCTGTGGCCAGGGCTAGGTACCCGGGAGTGGAAGTCTTCCAGGACTGCTACTTTATCCCCGACAACATCGAAGCTGCATCAACTGAGTCCAAGCCGTCACCATGCCTTGACGGACAAGCTGTCACACTCCTCTTTGTGGAAGATAACGTCAAATACCTCGACTATGAGGACATCATCAACATCACCCTGAAGGACAATCAATTTGATCCAACCGCCTTGATCTCCGATACTGACCCGGAGAAAGCTACCCAAGGCTGGAGGAAGACCGTCAAGTGGACCGATCGCCAAGGCCGCATTCTCAAGATAACAAATGGAGAAGGCCCTATGTTCAAGGAGGGATGTGAAGAAGGATATGAGTTTGAGTCTGAGTCTGAGTCAGAGTCCGTCGTAGCTCCTAATGCCCCGGATGTCCCAGTCAAAGTCCCCTTCCCACTGTTTTATCACAAAGTCGTGGCTGATTCAGAGGCTGAGTCTACTAGGGTCACCCCCACTCCCATGAAAGGTGACAACCTGGAGCCTGTTCCAGGGGCCGCCTCCTCTGTTGTGTCGCCTCTGACTGACCACGAAATGGCTGTCCTCTCCGAGCTTTTCGCTCGTGTCAACTTAATGAACGCTAAGTTTGCTTATGACTCGTCTCAATTTAACTGCAATGCAATTATGAATGACTATAAGGAATTTGACTTGAGTGACTACCCACCTCACCTAGCCAAAGAACATGACAAACGGGAAACCAGAACCCCCATCGTTGAGGAGACAGAACCTATTAACGTAGGAACCAATAACACACCTCAAGAACTTAGGATAGGGACAACCCTGGACCCCTCGGAAAGACAACAGTTCACTGACCTCCTCCACGAATACAAGGACGTGTTCGCCTGGTCTTACAGAGACATGCCTGGGATTGACAGAGAAATTGCAGATCACCGGATACCCATTAAACCCGGGGCTAAACCTGTGAAACCGAAGCTCCTCCGGATGCGTCCTGAGTGGGCCCTAAAAATAAAGGAAGAAGTGGATAAACAGTTCAAGGCTGGCTTCATCAAAGTGTCTGAATACTCTGATTGGGTCGCCAACATTATGCCCGTACCAAAGAAAAACGGAAGAATTCGGGTTTGCGTAGACTTCAGGGATCTGAACAAGGCGAGTCCTAAGGACGACTTCCCTTTGCCACATGTTGACATTCTGGTGGACAATACTCTCGAGCATGCTCTCCTATCATTCATGGACGGGTATGCTGGGTACAACCAGATTAAAATGGCTGAGGAAGACATGCACAAGACTGCGTTCACTACACAGTGGGGTACATATTGCTACACGTCATGCCTTTCGGCCTCATCAACGCCGGGGCAACCTATCAAAGAACCGCTACCACTCTCCTACATGATATGATGCACAAGCAGGTAGAGGTATATGTCGATGACATGATTGTCAAATCAAAGGAACGAGACGACCACATCAGTGCCCTCCGGAAATTCTTCGCTCGTCTGCGGAAATATAACATATGATTAAATCCTCAAAAGTGTGCATTCGGGGTCACCCACGGAAAAATCTTAGGACATGTCGTCAGCAAAAGAGGCATTGAGATTGATCCAACCAAAATCAAAGCCCTTCAACAAATGCCTCGGCCTAGGAATGAGAAGAAGATTCGGGGATTTCTCGGTCAGGTCCAATACATCAGCCGCTTCATTGCCAAGCTCACTATGGTTTGTGAACCAATATTCAAAAAGCTTCGTGCCTTCGATCACACCGTTTGGGACGACGACTATCAGAAGGACTTCGACATGATAAAGGAAATCCTATCCAAACCTCATGTCCTCATGCCACCTCAACCGGGGATTCCTCTATCCCTATACCTGACTGTCACCAACACGGCCATGGGAGCAATGCTAGCACAAACAATTGGCAACGAAAAACGAGCCGTCTACTACATCAGCAAAAAGTTCATTGAGTACGAGACGAGGTATACCCAACTGGAAAAGACATGCCTTGCCCTAGTATGGTCAACAAAGAAGCTGAGGCATTACATGCTCAGCTACACGGTCCACATCTACTCCAAGATGGACCTGATTAAATACATCTTCGAAAAACCCGTACTAAACGGAAGGCTGTCTAGGTGGACACTCATGTTGTCCGAGTTCGATCTCAAGTTTGTACCCCTCAAGGTTATCAAGGGAAGAGCAGTTGCCGATTTCCTGGCAGAGAACCCCGTCAACGAGGATCCAACAACCGACACATGGTCACTTCCTGACGAAGATATCCTTTATGCCGACTCCGACGCATGGGACCTATACTTCGATGGTGCATCTAATCTGAGAGGTTTTGGGGTAGGAATCCTTCTAATATCACCAGAGGGAGACCACGTTCCAATCTCGGTCAAGCTAGACTTTGCCGTCACCGACAATGCCGCTGAATATGAAGCATGTCTCATCGGCCTACAAGCAGCCATCACACTTGGCATCAAGAGAATGAGGGTCAATGGCGATTCCTTACTCATCATCAATCAGGTGTCCGGATCCTGGAAAATCCGATCTGACAGCTTAGCTCCTTACCGAGCAAAGATCAATCAAGAGGCCGAATTCTTCGACCAAGTCAACTACTTCCATCTACCACGAGAGGAAAACCAATTTGTCGATGCCCTGGCGAAACTTGCCACGCTCGTCAACATACCTGACGATATGACATCAATGCCCCTATGTGTCGAGAGAAGGAGCGAGCCAACTCACATTTGTGCCATTAGAAACAACGAGGAAAGCCATGATGAACCTTGGTACCAAGCCATCCTCAATTACAAAATCAAAAACGAATTCCCTCCCAACTCTGATCAAAGAGGACAAAGAGCCATCCGCTTACTTGCATCACAATTCGTGATAAACCAAAACCAACTATACAAAAGAACACCCCAAGGAATTCTCCTCCTTTGCATTGACCATCACAATGCCAAAAAAGTCATGGGAGAGGTTCACGACGGAGAATGTGGCCCTCACATGAGCGCAATGATGCTTGCACGGAAAATCATGCGGTTAGGTTACTACTGGACCAACATAGAGGCCGATTGCCGTAACTACGTCAAACATTGCCACAATTACCAAATCTTCGCCAACATACAACACATACCACCATCCCTTTTATACACCATGACATCGCCCTGGCCTTTCTCAACCTGGGGCATCGACATCATCGGTAAAGTCAACCCGATAGGCACCAAGGGGCATTGCTTCGTACTCGTCGCCATCGACTATTTCACCAAATGGGTGGAAGCACAGTCATACGCAGTCTTGACCGCCAAACAAGTGGCCAAGTTCATTCAAAACAACATCATCTGCCGATATGGGGTACCCCATGAAATCATCAGCGATTAAGGCTCTCATTTCTGGGCGGAAACTCAAGCTTTGCTGGACAAATACAAGATCAAACGACATCAATCATCCCCCTACCGTCCCCAAACCAATGGAGCGGTGGAGGCAGCGAACAAAACACTTGTCACCATTATCAAGAAAATGCAAGACAACTACCGCGATTGGCCGAGCAAACTCCCATTCGCACTCTGGGGATACCGAACCTCCATTCGAACACCGACAGGCGCCACACCCTTCTACCTAGCATACGGTATGGAGGCTGTTCAACCGGTAGAGTTAGAGGTCCCATCTCTACGCATTCTACTGGAGAGTCAAGTCCCTGAGGCGGAATTGACCCGTCGAAGGTACGAACAACTCACTCTTCTAGACGAACGACGACTCAACGCCTTGCACAACGTCCAACTATACCAACGACGTATACAACGGGCATTCAACAAGAAGGTTAAACCCAGAAACATCCAGGAGGGTGACTTGGTTATCAAGTCAGTTTGAGCACCATTACCCGTCGATCCGAGGGGAAAATTCAAACCCAACTTGGCCGGGCCGTACCTGGTCAAGAAAATACTTTCGGGGGGCGCAGTGAGACTGAGTGACCTAGATGGGGAGGACTTTACAAACCCGACCAACCCAGACCAACTCAAGAAATACTACCCTTGAACCATAGCAACCAACGACCTAGCCTAGTTTTACAACTAGCAAAGACGTCAACCCTTTTCAAGTCAAGTTCCTCAACGTGTTCTTATTTGAAATTGCATGTTTTATCGAGTCTAAGTTGCGGCACCTTGCCCGTTTCAAATGTCCTTTGATCCGTCAAAGGCAACATCCATTTGCACTAAAACAAACCCCCTGAACTACGAGCATGGTTTGATTTCACCTCTTCAGGTGGATACGTAGGCAGTCCCTCTTATGCCTGAGGGATACAACCACAAAACCCAATTCAAATCTATAAAACATTTTGAACTACGATCATGGTTTGATTTCACCTCTCCCGGTGAATATGTAGGCAGTCCTTTCTTACACAAGAAGGATACAACCATCCCCATAATCAAGAAAAATCACCCACATCAACTTTCAAAAAAAAAGAAAAGGGAAAAACATTCCCTTTCCCACAAAAATACAAAAATGAGCCTTTCTCCCTTCCCAAAAAAACTCCACTTTCCCAAGTGCAAATGTTTAGGACGATTCAAATCAAATTGCCTTCACCAAATGGATGGAAGAAACAAGCGTTCACAATTTTCAACACAAGCAATCCTCTTATTTAATTAATAATGGCAGGGATTACAATTTCAAAAAATAGAGCTCGACGAGTCTACAACTTGTCAAAGATAAGGTGTCAACTAAAACACCTCACATAATAAAACTAGCACAAAACACACAATAACTAGCTAGTACAACATAATAAAAACTCACAACAATAATACAACATAATAATAAAACGGGTAATGGGGGTCTTCACTCTTCCATTTTACCCTTGCCTTTTCCGTCGGGGTACATCTTCCCCTTGTTCTTCTTGTTGGCCCGCCTAGCATGGATTTCCTCCTCGGAGCGGATCCTCAATGGATCTAAGACGGCGACGACCTCCGGTCTAACACAAGACCCCATATTCGACCAAAGACGAGCCAATGCACGGCCCACCATATTCTTGGGGCCGGAACTCCTCCTTTTCGGTGGTCTCATCACATCGGGGGTAGCTCCATCAACATACTCCTCAAAGAAGGCACGGTTGGCCTTGCCAACCTCTCGATACTTCAAATCGACAACCTCGTCCTTACGAAACTTGGCCCTCTCTTCCAAGGATGGAGCACGTGACCACTTGACATAAGCGGGAGTCACCCATGTCGTAGCAACGGGGTTTTGTACTTCCCAAAGCGGCCGAGTGGCCCACCATCTTTCAAAGACCTCCACAAGCTCGGAGTTCCGGAAAACATTCTCTTGGACAAGAGTATCTTGAGCGGGCACCTTTTGTTGACGCCCCATTTGCCTCATGAGCCTTTCGGGATATATGAAGGATGCAACCTTCAAACCCACCACCATCAAAGAACGAGGACTAACACCCGAAGTGGGCAACCCCGTGAAGGCCCTCAAGTGCCACCACGGATATGAGGACCACCCTCCTCCGCCAATCTTGCGGCCCAATAGGCCTCGGTGGAAGCAAAACTATCCGGGTAAAACTTCTTCCTCATGGTAAGGTGACGCAAGGATTAAGAAGAAGGATTAGCCGGAGGCTCTACATACCTTAGCCTCTCCAACAGCCACACTTGGAGGATACTTGGGGATCCGAAAGAGGGAGCTTCTCCACAAGAGCCTTCCTTGTCCAAAGCTTGGATGATCTCTCCAAGCACCAACCATGATGGATCTCTACCATGCTCCATTTGCTCAATCACATGAATAAGGGTCATGCTACCATGGCATTTTGGCCCCTCCTTCTTCAAGACATCAACAAAGAGGTACACATGGACAAGGCAAAATGCAAGAGCCCTTCTCCTAGCCACCTCTGAGACATTAGCATCTAATCGGTTTGAAAAGATGTTGATAAGAGCCAACATGTCCACACCATGTGGAGCAAGAAGAAAGTTGATTTGGCTTGTTGACAAGCCCAACATGGAACGTAATTTCTCCTTATAGGACAACCGAGTTGGAGGAAGCACCAGAGCATAACCCGGCCACCCACCAATGGCTCCGACTTCTTCGGCAAGAGGACAAAGATCACCTTTTGGGAAAACGAAAACATGATGTTTCGAATCCCAAAACCGAGAACATGCTTCAAGAAGCGAAAGTTGCACCTTGACTTGACGAAGCACCAACAATTGACCAACTCCCATGCAAACGAGTTGATACTTTTCGGGAGGCGACAAATCCCGACACCATTGTCGCAATGCGTTCTCAAAAGTATCCATGAAATATTTTTGTGGAAAAAGAAGAAGTTTTGTAGAGATGTTTTTCGTGTTTCGGATGATGAAACAATGAAGCGCAAACATCCCTATTTATACAAAATGATCAGCGCATTTTTCAGAAAAAGGGGAGAGCCGACTTCCATCGCCAGGCTGCTCACGCCTCTTTGAGGCATCCCCGGGATTCCCGCTGTTGACTTGTCTCTTTCAACTCGTGATTTCTCCTGACACCTCAAACCTCCTGCCAGGAAGCTCGCGCCTCTTCAGGATGATCCAGGACATTTTGTGTTTCCTCACACTCACAATTCCTTATTTTCGCGTTTTACGAAATCTGACACGGTTTCCATGACGCAGCTTTAAACATACAGATTTTTCTTTCTTTTTTTTTAAGGGGGGAAGGGCTAGTCGCCCCGATCCGCGATGGATTGTTTCCATGTCAGTCGAAATTCCGAATTTTTTTTCGCTTTTTCGCAATTTTCCATCAAAAATCAAAATCGAAAATTGATAACACGACGTCAATTTTCCTCAAATTCAAGCACTCACAAATTCGAGTCTTGACCTCAAAAATCAAAAATCAAATATATTCGTAAAAATCCTTTTCTAAAATTCTTTCCTGACGGTTTGAGTTTGAATTTTTCGAGTCAATTTCAATAATTTCGACGCAATTTAATTCACGACACGAGTTAATTGCTCAAATTTTCAAATCAACTCCTTTTGAATTCCGAACATGACGACTTGTCGCGGAATTTTCAAAATTCATTTCAAATTTCACTTCGAGTCATCTTGGTTAAATTTTGTTCAAATGCTTTTACGTGTTTACGTTTATGCGTATGTGCTATCCGTTGCTTGTTTTCTACACTAACAATGCAGGAACTAGTGCGAAGCAAAAGGAGAATCGGCAGCCGACAGCGCTCCTCCGAAACACAACACAAAAAGCCAAAAATCACAAAATAAACCACAATCCAAAACACATATATACAAACCGTCTCACGCAAAATGTAAATATGTACAGACAAGAGTTCAAGACACGGACAAACTACAACAACTACTCAACGTCTCCCGTCGGACCAGTCCTGGTCTCACTAGGAGTCGCCGCCAACGCAGACACCACAACCTGCTCAGACTCCCTCTCCGGAGAACTCTCCAGCGTGTCCTGTTCCATCACGACGCGAAGCTCCTCCGCCGCAGCCAACTGAGCCCTGAGAGAGGCAATCTCCGCGCCTCGGCTCCGCAGCTCGTCCTTACGACGCCTCAAGTCCTGGTCCCGACGGATGATCCACAGCTCCTGGCCCTCGATCGTCTACCTGGCTGCCTCCAACTCAGCAAGGACCCGAGCAAGCTCCGCCGGATCCGCAGTGCCCTACAAAAAACAATAACAGATCCTCAAGATCTAAAAACACGAAATACAACAAAAAACACACAAAAACAGTACACAAAAGTACATGAGAAAGCCGAGCCTCCCTCGCAGCCAGGTCACCAGCAAGCGCCCTCCAGCGGTTAGCCAACCGCCACAAGTCCTGGTTGTAACACCCCCATACTCCAAGTGCCTTACCAGGACCACTCAGGTATAAGAATGCCACCATCTCGGTTACCCGAGGCATGATAATCATAAGACAATGAAGAAACATACTTTATTACATAAGTTTAAGTGATTACATTACAACACCAACTGTAAGCAAAATACAACTGTTCTCAAACTATAAACCAACTGAAAGGAACTGTCCTAACAAACACAGCGGAAGACTAAAGACTCGATATGTGATGACTCCACCCCAGCCTAGATCCCACGCGTATCCAAGATATACCGCTAAGCAATCGCTCACCACCCCGAATGGATCACCACGCGATTTTTAAAACATTTAAACGGGTCAAGACTAATCACACAATTAACATACATGTCACAATAAGATAAGCGGCATGCCTTAATCACACACATACACAACCAACCCAACTCCAATCATCTCAATCATCGATCGTCCACTTGGGACTAGCCCGCCGATGGGGGACCGCGGCCGTTCCCACCTAAGCCCCGCTCATCATACCGAGCGATAACCCTGTCCCATTAATGTGCACATCCCCTTCCGTGGCGGGTTCCACGAAGGGCGAAACTAGGGCGTGAAGCCACTCCCGCAAGTGACCCCACTCAGCCGAGAACGCATCTCGAGAACCATCAACAGCAACCACAACCACAAACACAATACAATCATCATATCAAACAACTAACTACAGCACATCACCAATATCCCATTATGGGACTAATACTGAGTAGGAAATCCTACCTGGAAAGCAACACAATCATCGACGATCTAGAAATTTGTCTCAAAACCTCTCCTTTACAAATCCTTCTCCTATCACATAATCACATAATCACAATCTAACCATAACAAATCATAAAAACCCCCAATCCCAAAATTAGGGTTTAACCAAATCAAAGGAAAGACAATAAAAAGGGTACATAGATCTTACCCTCGACGCAAGGAACTCAACGGTATAAACAACGACAAGAACTCGACCGTCTCGAACTCCGGAATTGCTAAGAATGCGATTAGGAAGATGAACTGGTTGCTTTCTCTCTTAAACAGGGTTTTAGGTTTTGTAAAAGTGATTTAGAAACAATGACGGAAGTGTTTTATACTTTAATCGCATTATTAACAAAACCCGACAAAAAAAAGACCCCGTCAGAATGGCGGCTACTCGATCGAGTAGCTAAGGTACTCGATCGAGTGCCCCCTTACTCGATCGAGTACCCTAGTTACTCGATCGAGTACCCAACAGGTCAGAAACTATTTTATTTCGCAACTTACCCTTAATCGACAGAGTAAGGGCTACTCGATAGAGTACCCCAAGACTTATAAATACGGAGTATTACACTGGTGACTAACAGTCGTCACCTACAAATCAAAAATGTCCTTCAATACAATGTAAGGCAAAGTGTAATAGAGGAAAGTGTTCAAGTCAGGAACTCACCCTCAGAACGGTCAACCTCCACTCTATGCCAGCATCGGTAACCTCGGCCGTCGCGGGCTCCGGTAAGTGCAACTGAAACTCCTCGCCACCCGGCCCCTAAAAAGTGGTCTCCGTCGGGAAAGCTGGGGGCTGGGACCTCATCAACAGGTCGACTTCCTACCAATTGGATCCACATCAAAGATGACAAACCCTCATATCAAGAGAGGCAATGAAAACAAAAGAGCAGAGAAAAACATACCTCGATCGGGTACCAAGCAATCCTCGACAACCGGAAGGTGTCGTAGTTGATGTCCCGCAGCAACAACTCCTCACCTCCCTGACCGTGAAGGTGCTCCTCAACCTCATCAGGGGTCGACTCCTGGAACAACACCCTAGGCGGGTCAACCGACACGATGAAAGTCTTGGTGAAGCACTGACGAACTAGACGCTCGCCCAAGTACCAAACCGGCTCAATCGCCGTCTCCAAGTACAAACGCAGAGAGCTGCGAGGCCGCAAACGCTCCCTGATGGTAGCCGGTACACCCGTGTAGTGCTCCCAAGGCCACCCAACAAACTGCATTCAAAGCAAAGCTACTCAGCTAACTGGGGGCTTCATAAGTTACCTAATTATCCTATCTCTATCAAGGAGAAGGGGGAGAGAGCAAGAACTTACATCAGCAACCCGAAGCTTGTTCACGCGACGCCTACAGTCCTCGTAAGTCGACTTCTTCCGAGCCACCGTCCAACCCCTCAAAGCAGGATAAGTCAAGGAAACACCGTCTGTGGTCCCCGGATGCAGAGGAGTGAAGTAAGCATACAACCAAGCCTGTAATCAAAAACAGCAAACACAAATCAGCCAATTTCTCGAAAATTGCCAAAATCAAAATCAAAATCAAACTAAAAAAAAAAACTACCACAAAAATACTCGTACCTCAAAGATGAGGCCAGGACCAACAAAAGCACGAGCACTACCCTCTCCCACTGTCTCCGGACGCACCGCCGCGTGCAGGTACCGGGTGAAACTAACCAGAGCCAGCGTAACCCAGTCAAACTGACCCAAAGTGTCAAGGTCGATAAGGAGAGGAAGCACTTTGGTCGACAAGCTCTCGCCCTTGTCAACAAAGTACGTGGCACCCAAGAAGTACCACAACCACAACCGCGCCTCCTTCGTGTCGGCCTCAACCTCTGCCTCCGAACTCTCCAACGGCGCCGGAGTAACACCTGCCACCCTCCCAGTGAAGTGGTCCTTCACGTACGAACTCGCGATCAAGTACGGAGTAACGTCGGAAGGCTCCAGCAAAGCAGTATCGATCAAAGCAGTAGCCGCAGGAGAGGACACTCTCTCCGGCGTCTCGGTAAACTCAATTGGCAACTCGCCACAGAGAAGGCCGGATACCATGTCAAAGTCCTCTAAAGTCACGTCGACCTTCCCAAACTCCATGTGGAACGACGACGTCGTATCCCAGTACCGATCCAACATGGCGCGGATCAGACACAGGTTCGCGCTAATCGAAGACCTGTGAATGTCCCGCCAGGCTGCCACCAGCGGCCCAAAAGCCGACCTAAACCACCAAAATACATTCCCGACACAATGGGGTATTTTTCTACGGCTAAAAAAAGGCAACTCATACGCTAATTTGAGCCCAAACCGGTCAAAAATTCGAGAACGACCGCAAAAGCCAAACGTTATTTTATCACGCTTCAAAGCGACCTAAACCACCAATAAGGTCCATTTCAAGGCAAGCTGACTCAATTCGAGCCCAAACAGGCGCTTATTTTGTCAGACATAAGACCGTCACAACAGGCAAAAATCCAATTTTGCCCACAATACCCAACAAAGGTCCATAAATGGCAAATACGGGTTTTCCCAACTACAATGCAACCAAGTGGGACCCACTACCAAAGCAAATAAACTTGGCATTGCGAAATGAGACGATGTCTCGCCTCACTCACGTTTTTCGAGCATAGGGAGCAGGAACGGGGACCAAAATGTAAACTAAAAGCACCCCTATACTCCTAAACAGGTTTCTAACCTAATGCAAGCATCAATTCCACTCGAAATGGGCTCAATCAAAAACGCCCAATTCGATTTTCTAGGGTAAAATTCTGCCCTAATTCAATCAAGCTAAAGGCCAACAAGTTTAAATGGATTCGAGAGGAAATAAATACCTTGAGATGACATTGTTGATGATGGCACAAATTCAAGCAAGCTAGAAGGTCCAACAATGGCGATTTTGGTTTGTTTTTGTCGAAAAATGAAGAAGACGAGATGGTGAATAGGATGCAGCCTGAACTCGCGTCTTTTTATAGAAAAAAGGGAAGCCCCTTTGGTTCGCCAGGTGGCTCGCGCCTCAATCAGGCGTCCCTTACTCTTTCAGCGAATTTTGGGCTTTGGCCCAATTTCCACATAACGAATTCGGATTTTCATTGACGATGTTGAAAATCGTCATTTCCTCAAAGACAAAAAATAGTGAAAATTTAAATTCGCTATTTTCAAAAATTTCAAGCAAACGGCGATCAAAACCGCCAATTTCAAAAATAATAGTGAAAATTTAAAATTCGCTATTTCTTCAAATTTTCAAGCAACGGCAATTAAAACCGTCATTCTCAAAATGATAGCTGGAAATTGAATTCCACTATTTCCATCAAATGTCAACGGCGGCACATAAACCGTCACTTCAATTAATAGTGAATATTCCCAATTCGCTATTTCCATCAAATGTCAACGGCGGCACATACACCGTCACTTCAATTAATAGTGAAGATTCCCAATTCGCTATTTCCATCAAATGTCAACGGCGGCACATAAACTGTCACTTCAATTAATAGTGAAAATTCCAAATTCACTATTCCTTCAAATACCAGCAGGGGGCTTCCCCGCGGAACCAGCTCATTTCAAAAAAATAGTGATAGTGAAAATCCAAATTCGCTATTTCCACGGCGGCATCATGAGTTCGCTACTTTAAAAACACGGCCCATTCGACGCGGCTATGCTCACAGTCTATTAACCGACTATCATTGGCTGGCGAGCCTTTGTCCGCAACCTTTCAAGGACAGATCCCGAAGATGCCTCGGGTACATTTCCTTACCATTGGCTGGCGAGCCTTTGTCCGAAACCTTTTAAGGACAGATCCCGAAGATGCCTCGGGTACATTTCCTTACCATTGGTTGGAGAGCCTTTGTCCGCAACCTTTCAAGGACAGATCGCGAAGATGCCTCGGGTACATTTCCTTACCATTGGCTGGCGAGCCTTTGTCCGCAACCTTTAAAGGACAGATCCTAAAGATGCATCGGGTACATTTATTTACCATTGGGTGGCGAGCCTTTGTCCGCAACCTTTCAAGGACAGATCCCGAAGATGCCTCAGGTACATTTCCTTACCATTGGCTGGCGAGCCTTTGTCCGCAACCTTTCAAGGACAGATCCCGAAGATGCCTCGGTTACGTTTCCTTACCATTAGCTGGGGAGCCTTTGTCCGCAACCTTTCAAGGACAGATCCCGAAGATGCCTCAGGTACATTTTCTTACCATTGGCTTGCGAGCCTTTGTCCGCAAACGTCAAGGACAGATCCCGAAGATGCCTCGGGTACATTTCCTTATCATGGCTGGTGAGCCTTTATCCGCAAACGCGCAAGGACATATCCGAAGATGCCTCAGGTATGACTCCTTCATATGGCTGGCGAGCCTTTGTACGTCGTCTAATGGACTTTAAACGACCCTCACGGACAGACGACAGACTTTAAACCCTTCCCGACGACAGGTCCTTGACTCGTACCCTCGAGTCGCCTTGGCGTCGCCCTTAACGACGGCAGGTCTTCGGCCCGAATCCTTTCGAGCCGCCTTGACGTTATTTGGGTCTCCAGGTTGTAATCTTCGATTGACCTGGGGGCTCTACTTTGACCTTCGCCCTGTCCAAGCCTCAGTCAAAGTAGGGGCTCTGTAGATACCCAGTATCTGCTGAGAATCCAACAAACATCCAATGATTATCGGACTACAACATATTTTGGAATCGCGGCGTTTGATCGACAGTTTGTGTACAACTTTACGTCGGAAAACTTAAAACGATTTCGAAAATAAAACATTTCAAAACATTTCAAAAATACCTGGAGTGTTCAATGCACGACGACGGGGTCGCAATGACACTAACTAGAGTCAAAATCGACACCGGACCAAAAACCGACTCAAAAATTCAAATCCCGACTCCAACAACGAGTCAAACCGAGTCAACCACCAAAAACAAAACATTTCAAACCTTCTACCTTAAGTTTTCCCGGATTCATGTTGGTTAAGTACCAAACATGTGACTACAAAACCTAGGATAAAACAAATCATGATTGCGTTTGTTGTGAAAGTGATAACACAACTCGAAGAACCGCGACGTGGCTCGCGCCTCTTTGAGCAGCCCAAGTGGCCACGTCGCTCAAAACTCACACAACCACTCATTTCCCTATAAATACCCCTCAAATGCGACCCATTTGAGAGTTACGCGAGTGTTCGCCCCCTCTTTTCTTCCTTAAAATTCTCGACTCGACTTCTTAAGTCACAACCCGACGCGTATTTACGACCTACCGATCGTAAACACGAGCCATACACATTGTTTGGTACCGTCATCGTGCATTAAATCACTTGACCAACCACTTCGACCACTACACCATCACTAAAATCAAAACATTCTTTTTACTTACCAAAACGGTTTTAAACCGAGTTTTTACCGATCAAATGAGTTGTTACACTTACGTCGGTCACTCGCCATAACCAAACATGTACGTATGAGGGTGTAAAAATCCTCCTTTATTATGTTTTCATTTGTTTCATGACTATAACATGCTAAAACGTGCATAACATGAACCAAAACATGGAATAAACGAGCCAAAACTGATTTTTGGTCTGAGGCAGAAGTCCCTTAGGTCGCCAACTTGCCCGCGCCTAAATGGGGTGTTCAGACCAGAGATCAACCGTGTTTGTTCTCATCGTTTCCCTTTAATTCATTTTCATATTTGTAATCGGTTTTTATCATTCCAAATATTTTCGAACCCTTTTTCATTTTATGTCATTTGTTTTAACCATAAAACATTTTTCACCCTTGAATCCCTATACCATGACGGTTAAATCCGTGTTTCGGTGATAATATTTGGTTAATGACATTTAAAAGGTATTTTAAAACCTTTTATTTCATTTCTTTACATTTTGAAACAAGCATATTAGTCCCCAACACAAAGTCATCCTTGGTTCTACATACCATGCCGAATTTTAACCCGGGTACGATGATGAGTATCGACTAATAACATTCAAATGGGCTTAAAGCAATTAGTCCATAATTACTTTCAAAAAACTATTCATGTCAAGTTTGTCAAATAGAACACGACACCGAATATTATCCAAATAATGATGATTATTCGAGTCTAGTTCTTCAAATCAACAAATGTGGTCTAAACGACCCCTTCAAATCAAATCGGGTTCAGTTACCCATTTCTAAACACGTTTTATAACGTTTTCTAAAAGGTCAAAACACGGCACATAAACCGTGGACTAACCCGCGCCTAAACAGGCCCTCCATTTCTCATTTTCATAACCAGAGGGAGGCCCCTTACACCGCCGGCTGGCTCGTGCCTCATATAATCGTCTGGTACAGGACCTTTTTCCTTCCAGCATTAGTCTAGGACGATCCCGACTCTGGTTAGCCCGGATATAGGACGGATCAGATGACTATCCAAAATCATATTTGGAAAATGCCTTACTAAGACAAATGGATCATGTTATACATCCTAAACCTAATACGGTAAATGGATGTTTAATTTCCGTCTTGCATGCAAATCAATCACTAATCCAACTTGACATCTTATACTTGATACTTGGATTAAATCAACCAACTTTGAAAGCTCTCACATGTTAGGTTTAAATTATTGGATTCGCATTCATGCATTTAAACCGTTTTATCAACTTTTGCATTCAACCAACCAAGATCGATCAGTAGAGGCCGCTAACGTGGGCGGGATTGGGTGTCTGATTAAAGGGCTTCCCAATACGTACCTTCACCTCTTACTCAGAAACTTTGGATAGTGGACGACCTTATCCAGGGCGTACGAGAGTCATTCTAGAGATAGGATGCTAAAGAGGGACGATTTCCTTATCTTTAGTACCTATGTCAAACGCTGCTTTGTGCTTCGATTTGATCGAGGTATAAAGTGGATTTCGAACGGGTTCCAGGCATCCCACAAATGCTTGGTGGTGACTCCGAACATCTCTAATATTTTCGAGACCCTTAACGAGACGAAACTGACCGATCTAAAAACGATCCGGTCAAAAGCATTTTTACGCCGCCGAGCGTGGCTTTCAAAAGACCGCTGCCATTGTCCACAGATCGGCTGGCCATACGCAGGTGGGCCATGTCCACACCTTGGAGATAAGGGGGAGAGGCTGTCGACGAAGCTTCTTCCCTTCCTTTCTGACTTGAGTGACCTAGGTTGTTGGGACTGGGTCACTCCTGGTTTTGCGGTCCTCACTCGCTACATGAGGGCCACGATTTGTCCTGAGCTGCTGGAGAAGGAGACCTCTGCTGCTACTGTTGGCCCTGGACTGCTGTTGGAGGTATGAACCTTCATTTTGTATCACGAAAGATCGTTTCTTCTTCTTATCGAACCGTGAAAGATCGTCATTGATTATCTTGTTTTGCAGGCGTGGGTGAACTCTTACTTTCCGGGCTTTGCGCCCAAGAGGACGGAGCCTGGGCCGAGGGCTTATCCCGTTGTGAGGGATTTTGTGATGTGTCATAGGAAGAGCCAACGCTCTTCTTACAATGTCTGTTGACGAGGCGTGAATGCCCTGAAGCTGAGTGACGTGAGCATTTCTTAATCACTTTCCTTCATTTGCTTATTCATTACTCTTTAGAAACAATCATAGGAATGACCTCTTATTTGCTTGTCTTAGTGGGTGCCCAGGCCTTGGGTGGACTACCTTGACGCCCCTCTTTTCGTGGCTGAGGTCCTTCGACCTAGGAGCTCGAGTCGGTTGCTGTTGAGGACGTCGATGGGTCCAGTGTGGTATCTGGGCGAGCGCTTGACTCGTCAGTGCTCACGTGACGCTTTCACGGTTCCCATCGATCCTCTTCGGACGATGTTTAGGGAGCCTTCTGACGCTGAGAGGGAGGCTGACTTGGCGGACGTCTGTGGCGACGCTCTTCTTCTCGGCGATGATTACTCTGCGTTCTTTCGCCGGAGGCTGGCGTACTGGCCGGTCGTGGTAAGTGCTTCATCTACCCTATTTGAGTTGACTTGATAAAATGATGAATGATCATCAAATAAAGAAATCATTCGAATTTTCAGGAGGTTGAGGAGGCGGGCGTCTAGCCCCCAGCGTACCCTGAGACTCTCGAGTACACTGACACGGCGGGGATGACGACGATTTCTGAGCTTCGCGACATTGGCGAGGCGGTGACAGATGCTGGCCTGGATGAGTGGCAGCACTTGGTTCGGAGGGTAAGTTCCCGACTCAGTTAGCCTTGCTGTTGTATAAGAATACATTTGTATATTTTATTGAGAATCTTTGCTTATTGAAATGCAGGTGGCGCCGTCCCGGTACGTGGCTTCGTGGAGGGTAGCCAACCGGCTATGGGCTACTGCCATTGAGGCACTTGCTGGCGGTCGAGGGCGACAGGTATGAACCTTTTATTTACTTCATTTTGAATTTTCTAATTTCCTTGTATTTGAAACGATTGAAATGAGGCATTTCTTTGTCATTTGCAGAGGGAGCGCGACCTAGAGCGTGAGCTAGCGCAGTCCCAGGAGGAGACGGCTCGCTTGTTGAGGGAGTTAGAGGTCCGAGACGCCGAGATAGATGCTCTTGAGGCCAGGGTCACCGAGTGGGGCGACCAGGAGTAGCTGTCTTTTTTGTCGCTTCTATTGTCTGTATCGCACACATTTTGTACACTTTAGGACTTCATTTTGGACTTAGTACTTGTTTCCGGGCAAGAGCCCTCCAGTTTGATGTACATACAACATTTTGATTGTATATATGACGGCCTGAGTGCCTTTACTGTTGGGTTGTCTTGTTTGTTCCTGTAGGTTAGCTTTGAACAGGTTTGGTAGATGACGGTTACGCCGTCATGCTGCCGAAATATACATAGAAATCGCACATAAAACACATATTGTGTATATGGCCTAAATTAGCGCAAAACAAAGAAAAGACCTAAAAAAATGCGAAAAATTGCCCAGAAATGAGCGCAAGAATTGCCAAAAATGACCGGACGGTAGGGATGGCTACCCCCTAAAAAAACGAAAAAAAAAAAGAAACGTATAAGTTTGAAATGAAATGTGAAACGGGAGTGAAATGATTCCCCGAAAGAGAAAATAAAATTAAATGTATAAGCTTGAAACGAAATGTGAAACGAGAGTGAAATGATTCCCCCCCAAAAAAGAAAATAAAATGAAATGGGTAAGTGTGCTTATTTGCCGAAAATGTCGATTTTGCCTCGAAAAGCGTGCCCGAAAAAATAGGAAACATAAAAATATGGTAATTTGACGGAATTACCAAAAAAATAACCCATACGGATAGGAAATTATATCAAGAGGAATTAGGAAAGATCTTACGCGGAAAAAACACAGAAACCCTCTAAGGAAGAGGCGCAGCACGAGCTGCGACCCTTCGAAGAGGCGCAGCAAGTGTTGCGCCACTTCCCCAGTCTGCCAGTTCTGACGGATTTTAGGAAACAACTTTTAGTATAAATATAGACGTCGAGGGAGCTTTTATTCACACAAATCTTCCTTCCTCCTTTCGTCTATAATACAAAATTCTCCTATTATATAAAAAAAAAATTACAAATCATGGATGCCTTAGAAAACCGTCTCAAGGAGTGGACAAATGAATTTACAAACGTCGAGAAGCATGATGTGAGTGCTTTCAATTTGGGGTCAATCTTGAGCTTGAAATTGGTGAAAGTTGTTAAACCGTTCTTGGATGCTTGTCTCGAATATTGGGACCCTAATTTCCATGTTTTTGCCTTCCCTGGAGGTGATATCTGTCCTTTTCCTGAGGAGATTGCTGCAGCTGGTGGATGGGACCCAGAAAATATGTCTGATATACCTTCTAGCTCTCAAGGGTGTAAAAACAAGTTTAGAGATTTGCTTGGACTGACTAAAGCTGAGGTTGACCGTCTTGTAACCACAAAAGGGGTCCGCATGCTTGATTTCATTGATCGATTTATAAACAAGGAAGACCCTTCTATCTCTTATATGGCAAGGCCTAGGGCATTCGGGTTTTGCCTACTGCATGGTTATGTCCTTCAAGGGCATGTTGATATGGACATGAGAGGAGATCCTCGTTTTGAGCTTGATTGAGCAAATGGAGCTGCGCAGGAGCCCAGCTTGTCTGTGTCTAGAAGAAATTATATTGGGATTGGATAACAGGAAAGCCAACCGCGAGCTCCCTTATTTAGGAAGTCCTATCATTCTGCAGGTAAGAACGCAACATTTTTCTTCTTTTTTTTTTCTTTTTCATTTTTTTTTGTCGTTTTTTTTTCTTTTGATTTTTTTTCTCTTTTTTTCTTTTGTTTTTTATTTTTTTTGTCGTTTTTTTTTCATGGTTGGACATTAATTCTTGTCTTGGTAGGCTTGGCTCATGGAGCGTCTGCGGTTGATCGAGTCCCCAGCTAATGCACCTGCGTACCATGCTCGGTCGATTGCGATGAAGACCAGACTCTATATGGTAGATTTTACTCGGGTCTGCAACCATTGGAAGACCAAGCTCAAGAATGAGGATGGTCCCTTGATCAGATGGGTGGTGCCATGGTGGCATCTCAAGTCAGTTACTGGAGTTTCGTCTTTGGATCCTACTCGATCGGTGCGCATACTGATACCGTCGTCAGGTACCAAAAATAAAATACCTAGTTACACTAACAGAAGCTAGCAGTAAGTAGGGTCGATCTCCACAGGGAGGCGGTCACTATCTACTTATCTATTCGGTCTGTCTAAGGTCACAGGGTGGGGGGTTTGAATTGTTTTGACTAAACTAATAAGATTAAGCAAGAGAAAAGGGAATAAGAAAAATTAACAAGGAAGAGAGAGAGAGAACTAGGATTTCGGGTCATCAATGAACGTCAATTAATTGCAGTTAAGGTCACAGATTAGTCGATGTGTTGGTCTTGGGGCAACGAATATCTCCTTCCGGTCTCAATTAGCCCTAAAATACTATTAGCTTAGCTTCCGCCCTCACTAAAGCATTCTATTGTTCACTGCGGGTCTCACCCCTTCCAAACTTCCGGTCTAGGTCAAGGCATACCAAGGTTAAAAAGGCTAATTGCATCGATTCAATCAGCAAGATACAATTAAAGCAGCGATTAACAACATAGACTTAAACAACAACGACAAATCTATAAACTAATTAGCAATTAACATCGGTCCATCGACTCCCCTAATCCTAGCAGGGAGAAATTAGCTAGATATAATAAAGGGAATAACAGAAACAAAGAGAGAATTAAACATAAACATAAGTAAAGGAGAAAAGGGAAAGAGAGAAAGTTACAGTAGATCCAGAGAAAAAAAAGAGAAAGTTTACCTTCTTTGTAAACTGCTTTCCTCTTTTTTTCCCTGGATCTACTGTAACTATTGTGATTTTCCTTTTATTATTCTTGTCGAATTTCAAATGCAAATGCAAATGTCATTCTATTTACATTTATAATAATGGGTTGTATCCTGTGAAGGATTGCCTACGTATTCATTTAAAAAAATGAAATCAAACCCTTGCACGTAGTTCGAGTAAATATAAAAGAATAATTGTTCTAAGCAAGAGTTTGTAGCGAACAAGAAAATGAGCATGAGCTTTACTTACTCCTAAAACACAATTCAATTTATTTGATGATGTGAGGATGATGAATTGTCAAAATGCAAGAGCAAGGTGACATGAGCTTTATTTCAGTGGGCCAGGGGCTGTTTTTATTTCGTGTCGCATGAGCGACACGTGGGTGTTACGCGTGGTGCGTTGCTGTCTTATTCTAGGCATAATATCGTTTTAATTGGTCGAGGTTAGTCGGGTTAGCAAATTCATTCCCATCTAGATCTGTGATTCTAACCGCACCCCCGAGAGTGTGGACTTGACCAAGAATGGTCCGGCCCAGTTGGGTTTGAACTTTCCTCGTGGATCAACAGGTAAAAGAGCTCTAACTGATTTGAGAACTAAGTCTCTTTCTTTGATGTTTCTAGGCTTAACCCTTTTGTTGAAGGCTTGTTTGATACGTGCCTGATATGTTTGCACATTATGTAATGCGCGCAATCTTCGTTCATCCAAGAGGATGAGTTCTTCATATCTATCTCTCTTCCAATCGGCTTCTGGAATTTAACTTTCGAGTAGAATACGTAAGGATGAGATTTCTAGTTCAACTGGTTGCACAGCTTCCATGCCGTAAGTCAAATAGAAAGGAGTAGTCCCAGTGGGCATCCTAATGGATGTGCGATATCCCCATAAGGCGAATGGTATCTTACTTGGCCAATCTCGATAATTATCGATCATTTTCTTGAGGATTGTGACAACATTCTTGTTGGCTGCCTCCACGGCGCCATTAATTTGTGGTCTATATGGCGAGGAATGGTGGTGCTTGATTTTGTACTTGGCTAGAAATTATTCAGTCTGAGCCTGGAAATGTGATCCGTTGTCACTGATGATCTCATGTGGGCAACCATATCGACAGATGATATTGGTTTGTATGAACTTTGCCACGTTCTTGGTTGTAAGACTAGTGTAAGATGCAGCCTCTACCCATATGGTGAATAGACGATAGCCACCAAAATAAAACAGTGACCTCCTGTTCCGGCTGGGGTGATCTTCCCAATGATGTCGATTCCCCAAGCAGAAAATGGTCAAGGACATGTCATGGTGTAAAGTAGTGAAGGAGGGACGTGTTGCACATTCCCGAAGATTTGGCAGTTGTGACAATGTCTGACATATTTGATGCAATCGGATTCCATTGTGGTCCAGTAATATCCCAAACGCGTGATTTTCTTTGCCATAATTGTTCCACTCATGTGAGGGCCACATTCTCCATCATGGACTTCTTCCATCACTTTATGTGCCTGTGAATGATCAAGGCAACGTAAAACTACACCAAGAGGTGTTCTTTTATACAATTCTCCTTGCATAAGGACGTATTGAGAGGCGAGTAGGCGTATAGCACGTTGTCCTCTCTTATCCATATCCGGCGGATAGGTGCCATTGAGCTTGAAGTTCAAAATGGCTTGAAACCAAGGCTCCCCTGGGTTTTCTTATTCATTTGTGATTTGGTGCACATAGGTTGGTTCTGACCATCGTTCGATGCATAAAGGCATTTCTACCATTTCTTCTGGCATATTAATCAGAGATGCAAGTTTTGCAATAATGTCTGCAAACTGATTTTCTTCTCGAGGTAAGTGTAGATTAGTCACTTGATCGAAGAATTGGGCAACTTGGTCTATCCTGGCCTGATAGGGTGCTAGACTTTCACTCCGAATTTTCCAAGATCCCGTAATTTGGTTGATGATCAAGGATGAATCTGCGTGAACTCGAAGATTCTTGATGCCTAAGCCTACTGCCGCTTGTAGTCCAATGAGGCAAGCTTCGTATTCTACTATGTTATTTGTCACCTCGAAGTCCAGTTTAACAGAGAGTGGTGTATGCTCACCTTCAGGAGAAATGAGCAATACCCCTATTCCAAATCCTCTTAGGTTCGATGCTCCATCAAAATAAAGGTCCCAAGAATCTACATTGGTTTGAAGTATATCTTCATCCGGAAATGACCATGTGTCTATTGCTTGGGTGTCGTTGATGGGATTATCTGCGAAGAAATCGGCGATGGCACGGCCTTTTATAACCTTCAGAGGTACGTATTTGAGATCGAACTCTGAGAGGATTAAGGTCTATCTTGCCAAGCGTCTATTGAGAACGGGTTTTTCGAAGAGGTATTTGACAGGATCCATTTTAGAGTACACCTTGACGGTGTAGCTAAGCATGTAATGGCGTAGCTTCTTTGTTGCCCACACAAGAGCGAGGCATGTCTTTTCGAGTGGTGTGTATTTGCATTCATACTCCAAGAACTTCTTACTAAGGTAATAGATAGCTCTCTCTTCTTTTCCGACGGTTAGTGCTAACATAGCCCCCATGGCTGTTTCAGTCACTGTGAGATATAAACCAAGAGATTGAACTCATTGAGGAGGCATGAGCACTGGTGGTTTGGCTAGTATCTCCTTGATTTTGTCGAACGACTTTTGACAGTCGTCATCCCATATGGTGTGATCTGTTTTCTTTAGCTTTTTGAAGATTGGTTCACAGATCATGGTAAGTTTCGATATGAATCGACTTATATATTGAACCTTGCCTAAAAATCCTCTGACCTCCTTCTCCGTCTGAGGTTGTGGCATTTAGACTAGAGCTTTGATTTTGGAAGGGTCGATTTCTATCCCTCGTTGACTGACGACATATCCTAGAAGCTTGCCCGACGTCACCCCAAATGCACATTTTTGAGGATTGAGCCTCATGTTGTAATTTTGTAGTCTTAAGAAGAATTTGCAAAGGTTATTTGATACGTGCATTTTATATAGTCTTTATAAGCTTTTTATGTACGTATTTCTATGCGATTCTCGTGGTTCTATGCTACGAAATGCCCCGAATATTCTACTTTGGTTTGTTTTGCTTTATTTGCAGGAATGAACCCGGAAGTGGTAGAATCAAGCCTTTTATCTTCCATTTTGCTTGCATTTAGAGGATGAGTAGATTTGGAGCGGAAACGCTGCTGTCTTGGGACGTGTAAAGTCATTTCGGAAGCTAAATAAACAAGTCAATGCTGAAATCAATGAAACATGTTGCTGGCTGAGTCAAAGTCACTCGATCGAAGGCTATTATGATCGATCGAGCACTTTTGGAGAAGAGAAGACCTCGATCGAATGCTTTTAGTGTTCGATTGAATTGCGCATAATTGGAGTTCCTCGATCGAGTAGGTTTTCTACTCGATCGAGAGGTTTTGCTACGAACATGTTCGATCGAGTAGTTCTAAATTGCTCGATCGAGTAATTCGCTAATGGGCTCGGGCTTCTTTAGTTTAATTTCGTTTTCTAGGTTTAATAATTGTCTTTCCTATAAATAGGAAAGACGACACGAGGTTTAATGAACACTTGATACTTCACAATATACATTACTTTTCTCCCTTTCTCAATGGAACATTGTTTTTCTCTCTATTTTTCGGATCTTATTCTGTAACTTTCTCTTTCCCTTACTCTCTTTATTTAATGCTTATTATTCTTTTATTCGTTGTTCTTGCTCTTTCCTTATTTATGTCTAGCTAAATATCATGCTAGGGTTTAGGGGATTCAATGGATTGCTGTTAATTGCTAATTAGGTTATAGATCTTTCGCTATCGTTATGTCTGTGTTGTTAATCACTGCTATTAACTGTAACTAGCTACTTGAATTGATGCATTTAGCTTAATTAATCTTGGTAAGCCTTAACCTAGACCAGAAGTTTGGAAGGGGTGAGACCCACAGTGAATAATAGGATGCTTTAGTGAGGGCGGAAGCTAAGCTAATAGTGTTTTAGGGCGAATTGAGACCGGAAGGAGATATTCGTTGCCCCTTAGACTGACATATGTGACCGATCTGCGACCTTAGCTGCAATTAACTGACATTTATTGATAACCCGACAATCCTAGTTTTCTCTCTCTTGTTAATCCCTCTTATCTTTAATTCTCTTCCTTTAATTTTGATTAGTTTAGCTCAAACAATTAAAACCCCCATCTTGTGACCATAGACAGACCAAATTGACAAGTAGATAGTGACCGCCTCCCTGTGGAGATCGACCCTACTCACCGCTGACTTCTGTTAGTAGTACTTAGGTATTTATTTTTGGTACTGAAACGACGGTATCAAATTTTGGTGCCGTTGCCGAGGAGGCAACTATTTATATACTTGTTATTTTTATCTGTCTTTAGCCTCGAGGAATTTATTCCTTGAGGCCGTCCTCATCTTTTTCTCTAGTGCTATTTCGATAGTTCTTACCTAGACAATTCTAGGTAAAAGATCGTCAAAGGGAAGGCTTGAGTACCTTTGACCTTCCACCTATGTTCCATTTTATGGCGCAGCAGGTGGTTTGTTGTGGGAGATGTGGTACTGCGGGACACAATGCAACTGTTAGCTTAGCGGGAAATGACGAGGTCTATGCGTTCAAGAAGCATAGACAAGCTAATCAACCTTTTGCAATTGTGCCACCCCATCCACCTTATCAATTAGGCTATCAAAAGCCTCCATTTGTCTGGCCACCGCAACAACAAGACCCTCCTCCTGATAAACAGAAAGAAGAGATTGCTGAACTGAAATATTTGGTGAAGGCGCTTACACTCCAATTGCAGGAGCATGATAGATTTAATTACGCTCAAATTAATGAGCTTGAGTCTGAAATAGCTCAATTAGTTGTTGAGACGAACTTTAGGCACGCAGAGAGTGGTCTTTCTCATGAAGGACCCGAGTTGCCTATCGATAACGATGATTTAGATGACTCGGAGTATGGCGGTCTATCTGAAAACGAAGCTTCACACGAGGATTTCTACATTGTACAACAACAAATTCTCGATCGAATTGATTATAGCATTCGATCGAGTGATATGCCTGAGGAAGAGTTCGATCGAACAATTAATACTACTCGATCGAACAGCTATTAGGAGGAGGATCTCAATCGAGCAGTTTCAGGTGTTCGATCGAGTAATATTCAGGAGGAAACCTCTCGATCGAGTTCTATCTTTGCTCGATCGAGTACTTTGGCCATGGAGAGCAATGATATGTCACTTTGGTCCACTTTGGATGACGATATGGATGAAGACAATGGTTATGGTGAATCCCCCATTTTCAAAGCCGAGCTGGATGTCATGTAGGCTGCGATTTACGGGATAGAACCCACAGAGGAGGGGAATGAGAAGATAGCTGAGTCAGTGATTGCTCCTGGCACGGAAGAGGTAATTCATTCTTTTATCAATGATTCTGACGTTGAGAGCAACCAGATTGAGGTAGTTAACGATAATTTCATTATTGTTGGTATTACTAATACGTTATCTCATATGACTCCTATTTTTTCTTCCGATGCTCGACCCTCTCCCGGATGGACGAAAAAGTTACTAAATTTTCACCATATTTGTCGTCAGAAATTCATTAAGCTAAAACTGTAACTTAGATTATTCCTAATTGCTCTTGAGCTCCTTTATTTTGTGGATAAATTTGGGAGATGTCATAGGAAATTTGTTAGGCTTAAATGGTGGTACAATTCAATTTCTTATATCATTATTCTATTATGGTGCTACTTACAATTTTGTGTAGCACATGCGCAGCTATTTGATCGGTTGCTGCGTGCTTTGAGCTGTTTTGACCAGGCTAAATTAGAGAGGCTCGATGAAGGAGAAAAGGTCGTGTTGGGACCTGTCTGAAACTAACGCTATCCGGGAGGCAACCCGGAGTTTTAATTTTTACCTGTTTTTCAAACATTTTAGCTGTGTGTGTAATAATTGGTTTTTAAACCATAGACTGGAACAGTTAAGCTTGTTTAGTTAGTTCCGCGGGTTGTTTATTGCGTCTTTGCAGGAATCTCTTGTGGATGGCTCAATTGAGTACTTTATATACTCGATCGAATCCTTTTGCTGCTGATTTCACTCGATCGAATACATCTTTTTCTCGATCGAGTGTCTGCCAAAGAAGATCTTTCGATCGAGAGCCCTACTTCCTCGATCGAACTGCTTAGGTGCCCAGTTCACTCGATTGATCAATGTTTCATTTCGATCGAGTGCTTTTGACTTGGATTCGCTTCCTATAACGCTGTTATGGAGCTATTTGGCGACCTCCCATGTTGCTGGCTGCTTTGGGGAGGTCACTACTTCGCACATTTTTGTGAGTTTTCCGCATTTTCACTCTCTCCTTTTTAGTTTGCATTTTCCTTCCCTATTTTTGAGTACAATGAGGGCATTGTACAGTTTGGTTTGGGGAGGTTATGCATCCATATCTGTGTCTGCATATTGTTTTTATTGCATTTTTGTTGTCATGTTTAATTTCCTTATGCATTGTTGATTGTGTTCATAAAAAATCAAAATCTCATAAAAAATAAAAATTTTAAAAAAAAATCAAAAAATTTCATGTTTAATTTAGCATGTAGGTTGAGTCGGAATGGTAGATTTCAATGATGAAATTGCACTGCAATTGTCTTTTTGCTTAAGCCTTGCAATAACTATTATCTTATTAGCTTTGTCTTATTGCATATCTACGAGTTACTGTTTCAATACAACTGAACAAATAGACTTGACCTGAAATTTTGGCAAACTACTTATAATTTCTAAGAATTAGAGCATATAAACTGGTGTCATTTATGACCGGTTTCATGTAGGATTGTGAGTAGTTACTCCTTGCATAACAAGTTCATTAATTTGAACGTTTATGAAATTCAATTGCTTTTTGCCTACATACATTCGGGTTAGTGGTTGGTGTCACATGCAGGGAGGTGCTTACATTCCCTTTCTTTCATTTTTACCCATTTAACTCCACATTTAGCCAAATTTGCCTGTTGACCCTTAACTACATTCAGATTTAGCCTGCCTTGTCAAGCTAGTTTAGATTGTTCTGTGATATATTGTTTATTGTGCCAAGTTTGGCTTGTATCTAATGATTTAGAGTTGGTAATTTATGAAGAAAAGGAGGATGAGAAAAGAAAATTGGAAAAAAAAAGAATTGGAAAAAATGGAAAAAAAAGAAAGAAAAAAAAAACGTGAAGAAAAGAAAGCTGAGAAGAAAAGAAAAAAAAGGATTCGATTGTTTACGGTTTCACTCCTATACTTTACTTATATCTATTGAGGAGTATGTTTAGTTCGGTTTGGTGAGTTTTGATGCCAAATGAAGGGCATATGTGCTTAATTCTATAATTGAGTGAGAATCAGATGTTGTTATATGGTTCTGTTTAGGTACTAGCTTGGCCGCCTATACCTCCACACTCTCATAAATGTTTTGCCTTTTATAACCCATTGCCTCACTTTACCATAACTTTTGTAAGCCCTCGGCTGTGACAGGATCTTATTTGGTTGGAATGTATGTATGGTGGTTAGAATTGTCTATCATATGAGCTGCATGCATGTTTATGTGGGTCGTAGTTTAGGTGAGCAACTATCTTTTTTTCTCTCTCACATATATATATATGCTTACCCTTTGCTTTATGAGAAAAGAGTGACCCGTGAGAGTCCATCATTAAAGGTCTTGCAAGGTCGACGGTTCAGCTCTATTATAAACATCTTACAACTCGTTTGCATTTGACAGTTTTTGCTATAAGTATTAGTTTGCTTGCATTAAATTGGTTTAAGTGGGCATTTGTAGCTAGCTCTGAGCTTTCTTTTCCGTTCCATTAGTTTGCATTTAGTTTACTCGAGGAAGAGTAAAGGTTTGGTTTGGGGAGATTTGATACGTCCATTTTATATAGTCTTTATAAGCCTTTTATGCACGTATTTCTATGCGATTCTCGTGGTTCTATACTACGAAATGCCCCGAATATTCTACTTTGGTTTGTTTTGCTTTATTTGCAGGAATGGACCCGGAAGTGGTAGAATCAAGCCTTTTATCGTCCGTTTTGCTTGCATTTAGAGGATGAGTGGATTTGGAGGGGAAACGTCGCTGTCTTGGGACGTGTAATGTCATTTCGGAAGCTAAATAAACAAGTCAATGCTGAAATCAACGAAACATGTTGCTGGCTGAGTCAAAGTCACTCGATCGAAGGCTTTTATGATCGATCGGGCACTTTTGGAGAAGAGAAGACCTCGATCGAATGCATTTAGTGTTCGATCGAATTGCGCATAATTGGAGTTCCTCGATCAAGTAGGTTTTCTACTCGATCGAGAGGTTTTGCTATGAATCTGTTCGATCGAGTAGTTCTAAATTGCTCGATCGATTAATTCGCTAATGGGCTCGGGCTTCTTTAATTTAATTTCGTTTTCTAGGTTTAATAATTGTCTTTCCTATAAATGGAAAAGACGACATGAGGTTTAATGAACACTTGATACTTCACAATATACGTTACTTTTCTCCCTTTCTCAACGGAACATTGTTTTTCTCTCTATTTTTCGGATCTTATTCTTTAACTTTCTCTTTCCCTTACTCTCTTTATTTAATGCTTATTATTCTTCTATCCCTTGTTCTTGCTCTTTCCTTATTTATGTCTAGCTAAATATCCTGCTAGGGTTTAGGGGAGTCAATGGATTGCTATTAATTGCTAATTAGGTTACGGATCTTTCGCCGTCGTTATGTCTATGTTGTTAATCACTGCTATTAACTGTAACTAGCTACTTGAATTGATGCATTTAGCTTAATTAATCTTGGTAAGCCTTAACCTAGACCGAAAGGTTGGAAGGGGTGAGACCCGCAGTGAACAATATGATGCTTTAGTGAGGGCGGAAGCTAAGCTAATAGTGTTTTAGGGCGAATTGAGACCGGAAGGAGATATTCGTTGCCCCTTAGACTGAGACATGCGACCGA
Source organism: Silene latifolia (assembly GCF_048544455.1). NCBI lineage: Eukaryota > Viridiplantae > Streptophyta > Magnoliopsida > Caryophyllales > Caryophyllaceae > Silene > Silene latifolia. The sequence goes on along the minus strand of NC_133538.1, from coordinate 436,709,505 downwards.
TCTGCGACCTTAGCTCCAATTAATTGACATTCATTGATAACCCGACAATCCTACTTTTCTCTCTCTTGTTAATCCCTCTTATCTTTAATTCTCTTCCTTTAATTTTGATTAGTTTAGTTCAAACATTTAAAACCCCCATCGTGTGACCATAGAAAGACCAAATTGACAAGTAGATAGTGACTGCCTCCCTGTGGGGATCGTCCCTACTTACCGCTGACTTTTGTTAGTAGTACTTAGGTATTTATTTTTGGTATTGAAACGACGGTATCATTATTAATGTGCCCCTCTCTATCCTTTGACTTGGCGATCATATCATCTACATACACCTCGACTTCTTTATGCATCATGTCATGTAGTAGCGTAGTTGCAGTGCGTTGCTATGTAGCTCCAGCATTGATTAATCCGAACGACATAACAGTATAGCAATAGGTATCCCATTGAGTAACAAAGGCAGTCTTATGCATGTCTTCTATGGCCATCTTGATCTGATTATATCCCGCGTACCCGTCCATGAAGGACAACAACGCGTGATCTGCTGTATTGTCTACTAATATGTCGATATGTGGTAGATGAAAGTCATCCTTGGGACTCGCTTTGTTCAAGTCTCTGAAATCAACATAAACACGGATTCTCCCATCCTTTTTGGGTACAGGTACTATGTTGGATACCCAGTCTGAATACTCGGAAACTTTGATGAACCCGGCTTTGAATTGTTTATAGACTTCTTCTTTGATCTTAAGAGCCCATTCTGTCCTCATTCGACGAAGCTTTTGTTTAACAGGTTTGAAAACTGGTTTGATCGGAATTCTGTGTTCGGCAATATCCCTGTCGATCCCTGGCATATCTTTGTAGGACCAAGCAAAAACGTCTTTGAACTCGTGTAGGAGGTCTATGAAACTAGCCCTTTCGGTTGGGCTCAAGGTTGTCCCTATCTTAAGTTCTTGGGGTTCTAGTTCAGTTCCTACGTTGATGGGTTCAGTGTTCTCTATAACTGGTGCCCCTTCCCCCTCTTATAATATTTCTTTGTCTATGTAGAGAGGTAGTTCGATTGAGCCTGGGTCTGGGTCATCCTCATTATCATCGTAAACAGAATTGCATTTAGAATAACACAAAGAGTAAGCAGAATCTGATTTATTCATATTAAATTTTGAAAATAATTGAAACAAAGAAGCCATCTGTTCAGTAGTCAGTGGCGGCAAAGGGACAGCTGTTGGGACATTTGCCGAACTACTATTACTACTTGATGCTAAGCTAGGAGAAACAAGGGTATTGGGAATGACGACATGAGGAGACTCTCTAGGAACTTCTCTAGACTCTGACTCTGATTCCGACTCCGACTCCGACTCTGACTCTAACTCGAATTCGTGGTCTTCTGGTTCTCCTTTGAACATCTCTCTTTCTCCAGTGGTAAGCTTGAAGAGCTTTCCTTGGTTGTTTGTCCATTTTATCGACTTTCTCCATCCGTTCTGCTAATTCGAACTGGTTTCGGCGATTAACGCGGTAGGGTTGAAGTGGTCATCCTGAAGTATCATGGTAATGATCTCGTCCTGCGCGGCTCTAACAAATCGATCTTCTCCAAATAGTAAGCTAACAACATGTTCGTCCAAGCAAGGTGCTTGACGAGTCTTGATGGTAGGAACCGTTTCTGAAGGAATGAAGTAGCAATCGTGAAAGATCTCGATTCCAGCTAGTTTCCTTCCTTTGTAGTGCCAAGGTTCGGCGAACCCATGAAAGTATTCTTGACTCCCTTCTCTGACGAAGTATCCATTTAGGGAAGGGAGGTAGGGTCGCATTTGGATTCCCACATTCTTACGGTTTTGGAACTGTGTGAGCATCTATAAAGCTTCTTCTTTCGTGGGTTTGTATCCCAATCCTAATGGTATCCTTTGAGAGTTTCCTTCTTTGTAAGGTGCAAAGGTGTTTCTTTGGATAGGATTCAATGGCATCCCCGGGAAGAATCCCTAAGATTTAAGTATGTGGTTGACCACTAAATTGGAGTAGGGATTGAAGTACAAGGGTTCCAGTTCACTCTCTACAAGGTTTATGCTATGGAAGCCCCCAAGCTCGTATACTGGATCCGTAACTACTTGGTTGCTTATCATCTTTTCTATCACTGCCTTAATAGGTGATGAAGTGATCGTCACTACTTTGCCATCTAGTGGAATCTTGATTTTCTGGTGGAGGGTGGATGTTACCGCTTTGGAAGCGTGAATTCAAGGCCTTCCCAGAAGTATGTTGAATGATGCTTCGATATCCACCATTTAAAAGTTAACCTTTCGCTCAATCGGCCCCGTGGCTATGGTGAGATTGACTAGTCCTACCACTTTTCATCGTGTACCATCATATGCGTGAACACCTTGATTGGTAGGGGTCCAATCTGACTCTTTCATGCCTAACTTATATGCTGTCTTCAATGGTATGACATTGACTGCGGAGCCATCATCCACCAAAGTCATTGGCACGTTCTTCTTTAAACAAATGACAGTAATGTATAGAGCTAGGTTGTGACTAGCGCCGAAAAGTGGCAAATCCTCATCCGTGAAAGTAACTGGGTTACTTAGCTTAGTTGAATCTTGGAATACCAAGTTGACTACGTCATCAGGTGTAGAGTTGTGTGCCACGTTTAGTTTAGCCAAGGCTTGCATTAATTCTTGGCGATGAGGGAATAAGCTTGTAACTAGTTGTCAGACTGAAAGATTAGCCTTTGTCTTCTGTAGTTGCTTTAGTAAGTGGTCAGTAGATGTATCCTCGCCATCATTTGGTGTGACAACGTTGGTGTTAGTAACTGGACCATTAGCTATGGGACCATTTTGAGAAACATTTTTATATGGACGCCCTGAACGAGTAAGGTGGTCTATGTCTTGGTCTTCACCATTTTTGACTATTTCCAAACTAATCTTGACTAGGTTGTGCTCGGTGAGGTATTGGTCTTCATCATCATCGACCCATATTCCGTTGACAGTAGCAAGTTCTCTCAACCTGAAGATTTTGACTTCTAAATGGATTATTTGATCGATTAGGCCATCAACCACGGCTACCACTTCTTGCATTGTAGAATTTCGAGAGAGGTTAAGCGGCGCACTTTCCTTAGGTGTAGTGCTTGGATTACGGAGGGATGGCACTACATTTTCTAGTTCTGAGACTTGTCTATTCACACTCCTCGTCCATGTAATAAAGTCGGTGATGGTATGGGAAATGGTGGAGTAGATCCCTTCATCTTCTAATGCATGGATCTCATCTTCGACTGGAGAAATGAGGTGTGAACAATCTAAGGTAGATTCTTCACTTGTAATCATCAGAACTCCAAGAGGATTCTGAGTATTGTTAGGCTTACCTTCAGGTGGTATGGATAGGCGACCGTCTTCGATCATGTCCTGGAAGACATGCTTTAGCTTGTAACATTTCTCTGTATCGTGTCCCTTACCTCTGTGATATTCGCAATATAAATTTTTGTCCCAGAACTTGGACTTACTTTCGGGATCAGGTGTAGGCCCTATGGGTTGGAGTTTGCCCTGTTTCATCAACCTCTTCTAAGCATTGGAGTATGTATCGCCAATGTTTGTGAACTTTCTTTGTGGGTTATTCTTCTTTGATGATTCGAGAAGGTTAACCTCATCAGTCTTGCTAGTAGAGCCGTAGGAACGACTTGTTGAGTCTTAATATCCACAACCTACCATTTTGGACAAGAGTCATTTACAGATGTTATCTTCAATTATTGTCCCTAGTACAGTTAGATCCTTGAAGGTCTTAATGTTTTGGTACCTCAAGTGGTTTGCATAAATGGGCCTTAAGTTGTCCACGAATTTTTCCACAAGTGTAGCTTCATCTGGACGTTCGACAAGTTGGCTACTAGTCTTCCGCCACCTACTTAGGAAGTCGGTGAAACCTTCTTTCTCATTTTGGGTAAGAACCTCTAGAGTGCGCATATTGACTTGGATTTCAATATTATCCGCGTATTATTTAGCGAACTCGATTACGGCATCGTCCCAGGTGGCAATATTCTTGTGCTCTAGGGAGTAGAACCATTGCTTAGGAATGGTGTCGAGAGATGAAGGAAAGATCCTTAAGAACATCTCGGGTTTGATGCCTTTGATAGACATGTAGTCTTTAAAAGCACGAATTTGTTTCAAAGAGTTTTCATATCCCTTGAACTCCGGGATATCAGTCATGTTGAAGTTGGTTGGTAATTTGGCACTCACGACCTCATACTTGCGATTGTTCTCCCTGTAGATATCATCTCCTTTGAGGTACATCAATTGCTCCTCCAAGTATTGGAGTCGCTTCTCAGCTTTAGTAAGACCTACTCGAGGGTTGGTTTCTAGTTGTCCAACATAAGGTGGAAGATTGTCATTTACACATTAGCTAGGAATGTCATCTTCTACAGAAGGTAGTCTAGTTTCTACCGCAACAATTCGGTTCTCGATGGCATTAAGGCGTTTATAAGCTTGTTCTTGACTTGTTTGGAGACGAGCGAGCGCAGCTAGGATTAGATCATTACCGTTCGGTGGTTGTCCATTGACACTTGCGTGACTAGTTCCGGGGATCTTGGAAACTGGATAGGACATTGACGACGAATCAAAACATGATCGACCATTCTAGCACACCACTTACTCAAAGAAAAGACTCGAACTCTGAAGTGAGAGTGTGCAACTTATGTAAGTGAGGTTTGAAAATGACAAATTTTTGAAATGTTCGTCCTAACCAACTTTTGACTCGATATTTGGACAGAGTTTCGACTCGTTTTGCGCTAATTTAGGCCTTTTCGAAAAATTTTACATTTTAAAATAGATTTTTGATTTTACAAAATTCGTCATGGTTTTGTTTAGAAAATGTGATCACATATGATTCCAACATGCATTATAACGGTATGCTGAGTGCATTTAGAAGGGTTTTGGCTTAAAAGGGTGGGTTGCCATACCGAGCAATCAAACCCGGATCTGTGGAGAGGTCCGCGCCAAACAAGAGTAAGGCCGGTTCCTAGTCCATTCCCTCAAGTAGTGAAAGCCCTTGATACAAACAGGAGTAAGCATCATGGTATGGTTGACGTCAATCGCTATCCATCCTTAGGCCCAGATAAGAATTTGGACCGTCCAGATGGGACGATTGGTCGAATGGGTTGGGTTGGGCCTAGGAAGGCCGAATAAAACGATCTAAGAAGATTGAGTCAGGAAAACCGACAACTGTCTCATATAAACTATTCCCTAACCTTGTTCAAGTTTCACCCTTGGCAACACGTAAGTGTATTACTCCCCAGCGGAGTCGCCAAACTGTGGACACGGGGGGCCCACGGGGTCGCTTGGGAAAACAAGTGTTTGCATTTGTGGAGTCGCCACCAATTTACTGTGGAAAATTGGAAACCGTTCGAATACTTCGTGTCATGTCAAGACACAAAGTAGTGACATGAACACCAAGAACTCGTTACCCTTAGCATTCTATGTCTAGAATGACTCTCGTGGATGCCAATGAACACGGATGTTCACAGAGATCTAGAGTAAGGGGTGAGGGTACGTATTAGAAAGCTCTTTTGATCAAACACCTAATCCTGCCCGCCTCGATAACGGCCTCTACTAATGATTAGGGAAAATCAACTATACTTGATATGTTGTCGATCATATGCATGCAATGCCACATCCAATAAATTAATCCTAGCATGTGAAAATTAACTAAGTCGGTGAACACGTAGTTTAACATACAATAAAACATGGGATTTACACCTTCAGACTTACATGTTTGATGAAACGAGATTGACTAATTTAACGATTAGTGATTGCTCGAATCGAATGTACGACGAAAGTGCCCTCTTAAGAGGAATTAAACAAAATTGATTAAGTTGATTGAGTGAAGTTGGTCAAATTGGTCGGTCATGCAAAGCGAGGCTGGTACTCAGAAGGATCCGAGCTTACGTGGTCGAAAGTTGAAGCACATAGACGCCAATAAGCAAAGAGCACGGTCTTAGAATGCAAAGGGAGAAGAGAAGGGCGGGCACTCGCGTGAGAAATATGAGGAACGAAGCTCCCTATTTATACTAATCACACGGAAGAATTAGGGTTTCGGTAAAACTTTGGAAATAAATCTCGAAAAGATCTTAAAATACGCAGAAAGGAGCTGGGTAAGAGGCGCAACAGCCACTGCGGCTCTTGGAAGAGGCGCAGCAGGTAATGCATCCTTTCCCTAAGAGTTTCCTCCTGCGGAAGAAAGATTTTCCGCGTTTCTGTTATAGAATTGCGGTAGATCTCAACTTCCTTATTGTTTAAAATATAATTTCGGGATATATTTTGCCAAAAGATTAAAAGATTGAAACATGGAATAGAAATATCCGGAACATTCCAGAACATTCTGACTCGGCATTTTAGACGGTTTATTAGAAAATGAAGACGGCTTTTGACCGGGACTCCAAATGAACTCTAATTATTGTCAAAACGACCGTAACGGTGCGTAGATGACGACCAAGGGGTAGATACAAGTATTTGAGCTATCACTTGACGATAAACTTACGAATTTTCATAAATCGTTCCGCGTACCAAACATGCGGCCCAATCATCACCGGGTGGCTTGCGGGAGGTGCAGAAATGAGGTATCTACAATAATCATTACCTATTTTGCATGGATAAAAAATAAGAAAAAGTAATTGCCCACTATTGGACATAGGGTGCCGGTTTTTGGGTGCTTTTAAAGGCAATTTTGTTTCTCATTTTTCTCATTCTAATCTTATGCAATTATATCTCTATATTACACACAACCACATTATTATTATCTAGTTACTAGAGTAGTAATAAAAATAATATTAAGGGATTAATTCTTTAATAATATTTTGTTAATATTATTAAGGATTATTTGGGTAAAATCTTGGGTGCAATCAAAAGGAGAGTTTCTAATTTGAAACTTGGAGGATCATCCTTATATTCATAGCTCAATAATAAGGTTGGAAGAAGTCCTTCCTTGTGCCCATATTTCCATTTATTTAAATGTAAGGAAAACATTGTTTTCTCTCTTTATTATTGTTTTTATTTGCATGCAACTAGATTCTCATCATCTAATTTAACAAGTAACTTAGATCGATATTATAAAAGTCTAATAAGAGGGTTAAAGAACCTAAAAATTGGTATCAAGAGCTTTGGTTGTTGCATGCAAATCATTTTATTGGTTTTTTACGAGTTATTAGATGACTAAAATAAAAACCGGAAAAGTTGTGTAAGTATGAGATATACATGAAGTTTTTGATGCATGTATAAATTCTAGTCCTAAAATGTTTTAGGTCATTTTAGATGGTTTATGGAAGTTTATTGCTCATTTTTATGATTTTTAGTATAATAATAACATTTTAGTCAGTAAAATGGTAGTTTATTAACTAAAAATAGTTAAACCTCGAATATGACTATGAAATTTTAATATGATCTCACATGCATATTTTACTTATTATATGTCAAATTTTAGATTAATTTGATTAATTTTGCATGATTTATGATTCTAATAGTTAAAATGGAATAAATCGAGATTATATAAGCTAAAAATAGCTAAAACGAATTTCATGGCATGAGAAAATTATTTTAAGTTTTATTTATATCCTAAATATCATATGTGAATTTGGAAAATTGATTAGATTAATTTTCGTATGCTTTAGGTATTTTATTTGATAAAACCGATAAATCTCAACTATATTTTCTCTAAATAAATTCGACATTTTTAACCCATATTTTTGACATTATGAAGATTATGGTAATATTCCAGAATGTTCAAATTTTAAATTTCAAAATTTTAAATTATTGTAATTAAATTTGGAATTATTTCATAAATGTTATGATAAATAGGGTTAAATATGAGCAACAATTTATAACCAAGTTGGATTATTGTCAAATTTTTAGTGAAGACTAATTTTTGAGTCCTAATACAGTTAGGATAATTAACTTGGCCTTAAATTTGATTTAAGTATTAATTAGTGATTTTTAATAAGTTAAATATCACATATTTCCATAAAAGCCGAGCTATATACGATATAATCTAGTAAGGCGATTTGGCACATTCATTTTGCATGTTTGAATACATATATTTTGTTGCATATTTTAGGGATGAATGTCAATTAAATTTATGTATTGTTTGAATGATGTAATTTGTCTTAGTATGACCTTAGTTTTTAATCGGTATTACCCGTAATGTAAGGAATATCGATTTGGTTGTAATTTTAATGTGATTTCGCATCACCGTTTTGTAATTTAATATATTTATTTTTATTTTTATTACAAATGTATAATAGGAATAGCTATGTATTTTATTATTATTTTGTAATTCCGGAGTTTTCTAAAGACGGAGCCATTCGGAAAGGAGTTCCGATCAAGACGGTGTTTTCCCTGGGAGGCGTGTCACATGAAGTTTAAGGAATCAAAGGAGTTGGTTTCCAATTTTGTAATAGATAATTAGTTTTTCTTTTTTAGGAAAGGCCATACTAGGAAATTGTTTTTCTTTACATGTTCTATTTTATATGTTTGCATGCATGCAAAATCGCCATAACATCTCATGCATTTTTATATCGAATCATCGACCTTGTCAATTATAATTATCGATGGATCACTAATTTAGTTCACTTAAAAGATATAGATAATAAATTGACAAGACCTCTCACATTTTAAAAGATTGAGACTTAGCCTTACCAAATAGTAGGAACCTATGAATCCCAAATTCATTAGGGGTACAATATGGTATTTTACTATACCGGGGTGCTTTCTTTTTACGTTGGGTAAGTGGGGTTATAAAATGTTATTACATTTCGAAATTTGGTTGATCTCAACGGAAGTATTAGAGGGCCCGTTGTCTGCATAGGACCGGGCTAAATATGAACTTAGTGTAATTTCGTCGACCGAGAGTTCTAAGTGTAGAATCGGTTAAATGAGTTAACCCACCAAATTATATTAGTAAGGATGTAGAGGGCCCGTAGACTCACAACCGAGTTAATATGAATTTGGGTCTTGGAATTGTTTATATAATTGGGTGGAGGTCATTATATAAATGCTAAACTTGACTAATATGTTTACAAGTCTTATGTACGATAAATGTTAATTTTTCCTTCATCTCATATTTGTAGTCAATTTGATTTATCGCAATGGCAACTTCTAGCTCTTCCGCACCACCTCTCACTACCGTTTCATGGCTTCGATCCTTTATGGACCGTTTCAAACTCGAAAATAATGGTTCAAATTTCACCATTTGGATGCGCAACTTCGCTTAGCCGCGGAAGCTGATGACAAGCTTCAATACCTTACCGTGGCTGCTCCCGCTACTCCTAATGGTAGGTCAACAACCGCGGTTAGGGAGGCCTATGAGACCTACCAAAAAGAATCCGCCGCGGTAAAAAATGTCTTGATTTTCTCCATGGAACCCAATCTTCAAAGGAGTGCCATAAAGATGAGTACCGCCTATGAAATCTACACTAGACTTGTGACCATGTTTTCACAAACTCCTAGGATTATTCAATATGATGCGGCTTCCTAATTCTTTGACCTCAATATCAAAGAAGGACAAAAAGTGAGCCCTTATGTGCTCCATTCCTTAAGCCGAATCAAGGGCTATGATCAGTTTAGGGTAAACTATAACATGAAAAACTTGAAAACCGATCTCCATGAGTTGCACAAAATGCTTGTGCAAGCCGAAAGAGACATGGGGCTTAATGCAAGCACTAGCAAGGATGTGCTCAACATCAATGCAAAGAGTAAGGGAAAGTTTAAGAAAAGTACTAACAAGGGTAAGAAGCTCACTCCCTACAAAGGTAAGGGGAAAGCTATTGTGAATAGCTCTTCTAAACCCAAAAAGGGAGCCACATCCGATGATAAGTGCCATTATTGTAATGGCGTAGGCCATTGGAAGCGCAATTGCCCCAAATATTTGGGAGACATCAAAGCTGGATGTGTGACTCCAGTAGGTAATATTTCTTCCAAAAGTTTATGTTATTAATATTAATTTTCCAACTCAACTTTGTATTAAGATACTATTTGTGTTTCTCACCTTTATTATTGAATTTAGGGCATGAGAAGAGTGGAAAAGCTAAGCAAGCGTGAGGAGGATCTCCAAAGGAAGCTAGAGTAGCCGCCGCATAGATGGAGACCTACGGACTTAGCTTGGCGTTTTATTTTGAATATGTCTTCATAATAGTAGTTATGTTATGACATTGTCTTGAAAACTTATTTTGTTTCCATGTTAGACGTGGAAATTTCTTTTATTTTGCATCTCCGAACAAATATTGTATTTTGTTTTAAATGACTTGGCTTTAAACCCAACTCATTTTGGTTTATGGCATTTTAAGTTTTAAGACATCTTTCCTCTTTCTCTATTAATATCTATAACATAAAATGAATTGTCTCAACTCAATCGATCACATTGAAAAATGATGATTTGTTCAATATGGTTAAGACCTAAGTTATAAGTTTGATTCCCGATTAAAAGATTCATGGCACCATGTCATGTGAGATCGATCGATTGAGAGTTAAAATGAGTTATTGAACTCATATTTGGGGATTTGAAATCCAATGCTAGCATGAGTTGTTTAAAGCGAAAACGCGCAATATAAATCACAAACGAAACTCCATATAAGATATGGAAGGGATTAGTCTCTAAAATGGTAACATATCTTAATAGATAACTCAAGGATAACATGTTCCTAATGCGCTTTTGCATTAAAAAGAACAAAATTTTTTGTAGCTCATAAAGCTATCTTCTTGGAAAGTAGGTGTATTTCTAAAAAAGATAGAATGGGAGAAAAATCGCTACAAACTTATTTTGTAGAATAATGACGCGAGAAAATATTCTAAAAGACATCCACGTGTTATAAATAGAGTTGCTTTTATAAAGTAATAGAACTATGATCTATCGAGTAAATTGTTGCTAGTGATCCAAATCGGAATTTGTTGCAAAGAAGTCTTGGTTTTACAATCCGTGATAGATTCTATACGCAAAACTAAGAATAATTACTTTAAGATATTGGTCTCTTTGAAGTAAATCCTTCAAGAATAGAATAGCATGGATGAACATGGTGATGTTAATCCAATCAAATCATGTTAGTGATTGCCACATTTCATATTACTCATTGGGAATGATGTACCGATGCTTACCTGTGTAAAGGGGTGGTTGGGAAATCATTTCCAGATGAAAGATTTAGGTGAAGCACATCGCATATTTGATATCCGGATCTGTAGAGATAGACCTAAAGGGATATTGGCATTAAGTCAAAAGTCTTATATTGATAAGATTCTTCGTCATTTTAGCATGGATAAATCCAAGAAGGATTTTATTCCAATGGGCTTTGGGATTACTTTGAACCAATCATAGTTACCCACTAAATCTGAAATGGTTGAACGCGTGAAATCGATTCACAATGTTTCCGCCATTGGATCGACCTAATGTGCCAAAATATGCGCAAGCACTAATAAATTGTATGCTTTAAGCAAGACAAGTTAATCCATGTGAAGGTCAATGTATAGCCGCTGGATACATCCTTGAGTTCTTGAGAAGGAATAAGGATTCATATTTATGATTGATAGAAACATGGAGTTTTGTGTGAAGGGTTACGAAAGCTCAAGTTTCTTAGGCTCATCTTGTTCTCAATTGTCAGAAGTGCGAATAGCGAGAACAACCTTTAAAAGTCAGTCATTGTGAATTCTACAAATAGAGTCTGAGTATTTTGTGGTAAGGATAAGATGGATTGTAAAGGAACTAAAAGTAAATCCTTTCACCAGTGATCTTATCACAAGTTATATGATAACAGTGGGAGCATCTTTCAAGTTAAAGAGCTCAAACCTAGCATAAAATCTAAATGAGTGCTTAGAAATTTCATGACATTCGAAAATACATCAGAAGAAGGAAATTGCAATTTATGAAGTTGGAATGATGGTTATATTGTATACTCTCCAACCAAGTTTTTGTTGCAGGTTTGATGAAACCACCATGTAGTTTCATGGAGTTTATTCACCTTGGATTATGCGATATGAAGTAATAATATTATATTAAATATTCATATATGATAATCGCATTTATCGCTTGAGTTTTATTTTAAAACTCTTTTATTACTCTGTTATATCCAAATAGGTTGTAAGGACAACGTTGAACCCTATTAAAGTGAACTGGATTAACATAGTATTGGTCCCTAGTCACTTATATGAGGTGACGTCTCCTAGTGACTAGAGTGTGAGTCGGTTGATGGCAAGTTCAAGTGTCATAGAGTCATAAGGGATGACTAGTCGATCACATAGGCAGACTATATGGGACACTCTGTCGGGCAGTGACCACTTATAGAGTTTTTGAAATTCATATAGCCTTGTCGTGGCGAGAGCTAGTATTCTTTTGAGTCGATTCTTTGACTAGAGACTGTTCGCCCAAGTTGGCACAGTTTCTGATTGGCTTTCGTTTTTGCTCTACGACTTCCGAATATGGAGTGCAAATGGGCATCTTTTGGGTCATCATGAACTGTGGCTGAACAAAGGGAACAATGCGATAGGAATTGTCCACTCCCTTGTCAGCGTTATCTAAATCTCAGGGCCACTCGAGGAGTAGTGAACTGGAAATGCGTGGCCACACTCGGAAGGTATCTACGGTAGATAATTCCGGTCAAACAGTTACTCTCCAGATTGAGAAAACCACTCTAGATATGATCACATGCAAGGACGACCTACAAGACACTTTGCATTGAGTAGGAGATGTAATAGGACAAGAGAATTGGTGACGCACACTTGTCTCGGACAAGGGAGAGATTGTTGGAGTATGTGTCCTCAACAGTAGTGCGATCATATATTTAAATCACATAATAAGAATACATAAGGGATGATACATTATATAGTCAACTGATCAACATTTATCAGTAACGATTGGCTGACTAGAGTTTGACGTTACTGTCGTTTGACGGTGGTGATTAGTTGATCCCTTGAGGTCACACCTATAGGATGAAACCCAAATTATTAACTGATCAAATGTACTTGATACAGGTTGATTAGTCCCTTATATTTATATATGTATAATATATATATATATATATATATATATATATATATATATATAACTGTGTAAGGTTGTTGAAGTCGAGTTTAGAACTCGAGTTAACACAAGTTTATTATTCAATTATGCGATGGTTGACTAATAAAATTTTATATCTTATTATAATGTGATTAAATAAGATTAAATTTAATAACTAAGCGTTAATTTTTTAAATTAATCGAGGTTTTGTATTTTTAGAGGTAGAGGTTATTTGTTGATTATATTTAAAAAGGATTGTCAATTAATTTGGACATTATAGGACCCATTATATTTTAATATAATGACGTAATTATCACTTAAGAGTTAAGTGTATATTAATTATTAGTTTATATCATATATTTGTTATATGATCAAACTAATACTTATTTATATAAGATAAATAAGCATATGATTCTTGTATTTGTGTGACAAATATTACAAAATCAGAATGGTCCATTTCATACCTTTATTGGCCGAAATAGATATGTTGTTGGACAACATTTTTATTTTGCATTTTATTTTATAATCAACTCGCATGTAATCATAACACTAGTTGCATGCTTATGACAATAACCTACCCTAATATAATCATTACCTATTTTGCATGGATTAAAATAAGAAAAAGTAATTGCCCACTATTGGACATAGGGTGCCGGTTTTTGGGTACTTTTAAGGGCAATTTTGTTGCTCATTTTTCTCATTCTAATCTTATGCAATTATCTCTGTATATTACACACAACCACATTATTATTATCTAGTTACTAGAGTAGTAATAAAAATAATATTAAGGGATTAATTCTTTAATAATATCTAGTTAATATTATTAAGGATTATTTGCGTAAAATCTTGGGTGCAATCAAAAGGAGAGTTTATAATTTGAAACTTGGAGGATCATACTTATATTCATAGCTCAAGAACAAGGTTGGAAGGAGTCCTTCCTTGTGCCCATATTTCCATTTATTCAAATGTAAGGAAAACTTTATTTTCTCTCTTTATTATTTTTTTTGTTTGCATGCAACTAGATTCTCATCATCTAATTTAACAAGTAACTTAGATCTATATTAGAAGAGTCTAATAAGAGGGTTAAAGAACCTAATAATAAGTACCCAATTCAAAGGAAAAAATATTACTTGTTGACAATAATTATATATTGGTGATAATGTTTTTTTGTCTTATTCTTGATTGTCATTATTGTTGTTAAATTATTGATTTTTTATGATATATATATAAATATATATATATATATATATATAGAGAGAGAGAGAGAGAGAGAGAAAGAACAGTTCTCGTAAGTCCCTCATATATAATGAGTCCCTAAGTCCTCATATGGACCATTAGATATATGGGATGGATGGATGAGATTGCATCTAAATGAAAGGCTACAAATTAATCTCCTCTAATTACCTCCCTTAATCATTCCAACTCCTTAAACATTCACCCTCTCCTAATCTCTCCTCTCATTATCCCACCCTTCCACTCTCTCACTATATCTTATTTTCTCTGAAGTTCCCAACCAAAAAAACCCAAAACAAAAAACCCATTTTCCCTAAAATTCCAAACAAAAAAATAACAAAAAAAAAACACAATTTCTCTCCTCCTCCTCACCCACGGCTCAACAGACCACCCTCCTTCCCTCATCCCGACACCATCCAGTCACTACCTCCCTTTTCCTCCTTCCTTCTCGACCGCCATACACCACCCTGCCGCCACCTCCACCTCACCAGACCACCAGCCCACCACCTCCTCACCCGCCCATATCCCAAGCCCACCATCATCCCGTCACTGCCTCCCATCGAGAACCAACGAACGCCAACCACATCACCACCACCACCAAACCTAAACCTCCACCACAAAAAACAATAACCCGCACCTCTTCCTCTAAGATCCGACCACCGCCTTGGTCCCTCCTCAGTCCGGTTTTCTTGTTTTATTTTGTTTTTTTTTTGTGCATTTTTATTTAAATGTCGAGATCTGAATTTTTGTGCATGTTTTTGGTTTTGTCGAGATCTGATTTTAGGCCTTTTTTTATATGTTGATGTTTTTTTTTTGGGTTGGTTATTTTTTTATTTTCTCAGATCTCGTCTTTTTCAAATATCGTCTTATTTTATATTTCTTCAAATCTCGTCTTGTAAAAAATCGTCTTGGTATATATTTTTATATAAAAATATGAATTAGTGTAAGTTTATACTTATATGAGTTTTATTTTTTTTATATTTTCAGATTTGTTTTTTTTGTTAATATTTATTTAATTTATGCTATTTATGACTGAGGTTACACTATTTATAACTAAAGTTATACTCTTTTAACATTAAAGTTACACTATTTACGACTAAAGTTATACCTTTAAATACTAAAGTTATACAATTTACGACTAAAGTTATACCCTTAAAATATTAAAGTTATACGATAATCAAAATAAAGTTATACTATTAACCTCTAAAGTTATACAATTTTTTTTTGTTATTTCAGATTTTTTATGTTTTATATCTATTTGGTTTTTATTTTTTCAGATTTGTTGGTTATATCATTATGCATCAACTAGTGCATTCGCGGATTCTCAATCGACATGTTCATAACGAATTTATTCTGGAAATCTACACGTTCAATTGCTACGAATTTTTATAGGCATCAACAAGACTTGAAAATAACCTAAGTCTATTCTTTACGTTTTTGAAGACAACGACTTTAAGATAGTCTGGTAGTTCGTTTAAGACAACTTACAGATTTATTGAATTGCTATAACTTTATTCTAAACATTGAAAGATTAAAGATGAACTTACAAAATAAAAAATGATGAACTTCTCTTCTTTTTTTCCCTTTTAATTCTCTCTCTCTCTCTTTTATGTGATATTATGAGTTTTTATGTGGAATAAGGATTTATGGTTAGGTTAGCCTTACATATATACTAGTAAGGTAGTATTATTTTAGCAAAGTTTCTCTCTTTATTATTATTATACTAGTCTTACCATAAGTAGGATTACCATACATCTCTTTTACTAATTTAATTATTAAGATATTAATATAATTATTATTACTTTCCCATATTATTATTATTTCCATATTATTTATTATTAATTCCCGATATAAAAAACCCGATCACACCCATACTATACTAATAAATTTCGGTCCATATAATAATGGCACACGGCCCAAAGCACAAATATAAGCTAAGCCCAATTCCTGACTTGGATGCTTAATTTATTATTTAATTAACGTCTTACCTATACTTATTATTAGAAATGTCTTTAATCAATTAATAATGTACATAAATTATTCTCAGAAATTATTATCAAAATACTTGGTATTACACATTTCCCGACTCACAACCACCCACTTAGTGACCAACCAAGACAATAGGATCTAGTTTTGAAATGAGGGATCCTTCTCACCCAAAACCGACCTCCTATTGCACTCATTTCGGGTTCATTTTCTAGACACTCCTAGATTCATTTTAGTTCATTGGTTTAGGTTCCAAAACCGAGCTCTGATACCACTTTGTAACACCCTCTTCTTACCCGGACAAGGTAATTAGGGACTGTTACCATCTCGGTTTCCCAAGGCAGTAAAATCGGAATTACAATTAAGAAACTCCTTATATAAATAACAAGTCTAGTGATTACAAACCATAAACTAATAAATGGAAGAAAGGTACAACTCATGACAACTCTACTCTTCTAGCCAACTATACTCTCATCTCTCTCATTGCTATCAAATCCCAAGGCTCGTGTTGTCGGAATCCAAAGTTCTTTACGCCGTTGAGACCGTCGTGTTGTGGGTAAGATTCTAGTATGATTTTTATGTCATTTCATTGACTTTAGTTGAAACCCTAATTGGGGGTTTTGGGAGTATTGTGATTGTTAGATAGTAATTGTATGATTGTGTGATTATAGGAGGTGATTTCATTGAAGAACGGTTTTGATTAGCTGATTGTGATGATCTTGGTGATTGCTTTTCCAGGTAGGGTTTCCCTACTCGATTATTGATTACATTGTATTTGATGGTTCATTGTTGTTGGTTGTTTACTATTGTTGATCTTATCGTGTTGGAATTGGTGATTGGTATTGTTGGTGTATAGCTGGTTGATTGTGTTTGTCTATGGTTCGCGAGGCGCGTCCTCGACTGAGTGGAGTCACTTGCGGGAGTGGCTTCACGCCCTTGATTTACCCCTTGTGGTTCCCGTCACAAGGGGATGTGCACATTAAGGAACTTAGGTTTTTGCTCGGAGTCGATGGGCGGGGATTTGGTGGGAATGGCTGTGGTCCCCCATTGGCAGTGTGGAATATCTGTTGCGATGGATATTCTGGCAAGGCTACACACTTTAGTGTATAGTCAGGTGTGTTGAGATGTGACGGAATTGGGTGATCGTATATATTGTTGTCTTGCTTATCTTGTATTGTGTAATCAGTAACTGACCCCATTAATTGTTTTAAAAACTGTGGTGATCCATTCGGGTATGGTAAGAAGTTATTGAGCAGGTATGAGATGGATTGCGCGAGGGATAGCTAGGATGGAGTCACCACGTGTCACTAGAGTCTTCCGCTGTGTCGTTGAACTTATATTTCCTTTTAGTTGGTTTTGATATTTTGGAACAGATGTACTTCATTCTATAGTTTTGGGTTTTTGGTTATGTAATCACTTAAACTCATTTATTTAAGTATGTTGTTTTATGGTCAAGTTGATATGCATTGCCTCGGGTAACCGAGATGGTAGCACTTCCATGCATTAGGTGGTCTTGGTAAGGCACCTTGGTGTATGGGGATGTTACAAGTTCACCATTCTCAATCATGTGTTGAATGGTGTTCTTGAGCTTGAAACAGGTTTCGGTATCATGGCCCTTGCTCTGATGGTATTGGCAATAGGCGTTTGGGTTCCAGAAACGGGTTTTCTTTTCTTTAGGTGGGTCTGGAGTAGGCCCAATTGGTGTACCTTCCCTTGTTCCATTAGTCTTTTTAGTGCACTAGCATATATTGAACCCAAGTTAGTGAATGTCCTTTGGGGACGCTCAGCCTTCTTCGCAGTTGGTTCCAAAAGGTTGAGCTCATCAATTTTGTTAGTTTGACCCTAAGCGCGGGTTCCAGTTTACGTAGGCGCTTGGTAGCCTAGGCCAGTGGTCTTAGCCAAGACGCCCTGGCGTAGATCACCTTCAATACGGGTTCCCAGGATTTGTAAGTCCTAGAAAGTCTTGATGTTTTGGTACCTCAAGAGGTTAGCATAGACATGACGAAGGTTGTTGACAAACTTCTCAACTAGGGTTGCTTCGCATGGTTTGCTCATGAGTTGGGTGCTTACCCTCCTCCAACAGGTTAGGAATTCGGTGAATCCCTCCTCGTCATTCTGGGTTAGTACTTCCAAAGTAAGTGTGTTGGCCAAAATTTCGACGTTGTCGGCTTACTTCTTAGAAAATTCAACGGCGACATCGTCCCAAGTAGCGATGCTTTTTGGGTCAAGGGAGTAGTACCATTGGCAAGGTATTGGTTCCAAAGAGGAAGGGAAGATCCTAGTGAAGATTTTCTGTTTGACCTCTTTGATGGACATATAGTCTTTGAAAGCCCGGATGTGGTTAAGTGGATCTTCAACCTCTTTGAACTTAGGCACATCGGTTAAAGTGAAGTTGTTAGGTAGTAGATCCCCAACGGGTTCAAACCGACTGTTGTTCTCGATGTGGATGTTGTTCCCTCGGGTTAAGAGTTGTTCTTCCAAAAGCTTAAGCATTTTCTCTATTTCAGTAAAAGGTGGAGGGTTTGTTGGAGCTGGTGTCCTCCACAAATTAGTGTGATAACATTTGTAAATCTCTTACAGGTTCACAAGGGTATACTTTGTATATTTAATCAGTTGATTAACGTTTACCTAATAATGGTTGGCTTGCTAGAAAGTTTGACGTTATTATCATACAGATGGCGGTGATCAACCGGTCCCTAAAGGTCACACCTATAGGACGTATTTGAGAAATGTGGTTATAGAAATATAATTACATTGATGCCCAAAATGACTAAAAAGTTAGTCAATGTGTTGATGAGATAATTATTTAATGAAAATTAAATAATATTAAGTTGAGACGAATTAACTGTCAATTCGTAAATTAAATATAATAAGTTATATTTAATTAAATATATATAAGGTTAGTTTGAAAGAATTAATTTGTTAATTCGTAATTAAATATAATCAGTTGTATTTAATATCAACAAGTTGAATGTGTCATAGTGGTAATAGTGAGGGTACACAAGCAAAGAGGTCATGGGTTCGATCCTCACTAGATGACAATTTAACACACTTTATATATTTTTGGAAAGACCAAAAATAAGGAAATTTAATTCCTTATTTCGGATCACATTGGCCGAAATTAGGAGATATAAATCTTTCCTAATTGATTTCGGATTTCGGTCTATATAAAAAGAAAGGTGGAGAATTATTTCTAACCTAATTCTTTTTCTGACCTAGCCTCATCTTTCTCATCACAAAACACAAAGACAATAAAATTTTACAGAAAATTTTAGATTGATTTCTAGCATAATCAAAGGGTATATCTTAGATCGTCTTGGGTGCAACTAATAGGCGAATATCAATTTTGATATTGTTCTTAGGCCAATTTTGCAAGGACCCGAGGTTAATTCTAAATCTTTTTACTTATGCTTATGTATTTTATTTTATGACCATAGATCATCTTTATTATATCGTTATAATCCTTCAGGTTAAAGGGAAGTATACAGATTATTTCCCACAAGTGGTATCAGAGCACTAGGCTACGATTTTAATCTTGATGATTTTCATAAAAATTGTATGTAAACATAACCTGATTTTCGAAAAAAATTAGGGTTTCTTTTTTTGATTCGAAAATTTTGATTGTGCCGTTTTTCTTTTCTGTTTGATGATATTTTTCCCTTCTATTTTTCATATTATAGTTTATAATCAGTTAAAATTATCATATGAAGAATTGGTAGTTTTTTGATTTAATGCAGATTAAATTAAAATTAAATGGAATCATCATGTTTATGATAAAAGGATTGTTTTTGCTATATAGTTTTTGGCATATAAATTGATCATGTTTATTATTTTATATGCTAATCATGTGCTTATAGCAAAGGTAAACAATTTATTCATCAAATCTTGTTTTAGGGCATGTTTGCCGCAAAAAGAAAAAAAAAATTAGGCATTAGGGTTCTTTTTTTTTTTTTAAACCGTGATTTTTTTTTTCGTTTCTGTACTGTTCACGTACAACAATAAAAAAAAAATCTGTTTCTGTACTGTTCACGTACAGCAATAAAAAACAAAAAAAAAATCCGTTTCTGTACTGTTCACGTACAGCAATAAAAAAAAAAAAAATTGGAATGTTTTCCTAATTGCCGAAGGAAAAACTAAATTTGGAAAGTTTTCCCTTTTGTTTTCCTAATTGCTTAATAATAAAAAAAAAAAGGGGGGGGGCTGTTTTTCAGCTGGATTTTAATAAAAAATTTTTTTTTTATTTTTCAGCCAAGTACAATTAAAAATTGGTTTTTGTTTTTTTTTTGGCCAATTAGTTATTGTGAATCGGTTCACAATTTAAAGATACCGAGTTATTTTAAAGCAGTTTAAAATTTTGACGGATAGAATTCATATTACAAGTTTAATATGGATTGAGAATGAAATTAATGTGATTAAATTGCGGAATTGTCACTTAATTTAATTTAAATAGGTGGTTTGGATAAATTAATCAACATAATTAATTTATTGTATTATGTATGTTTAATTTATTTTAGTTGATGCTTTTAATTATGTTGAATGAATCGAATGAATGAATTTTATTTACGTATTTAATTTTGCAATCGGTTGTAATTTGTAATACTTAGTGTGGCCTTAGTTAATTATGTTTTCGTAATGAAGGAAACATAATTTTTATGTAATTATGAGATCTCGAATCTCCTTTATTTTAGTTTTGGGTTTTAAAATTAGAATGTAATTAATAGGTCAATTATGTAATTTTAATTATTGTAATTTCAAAGAAGACTAAAGATAAAGATTCAAGCTTACTCCCGCTACATGGATCAAGATGGAACATCAAGACAAGCTTCTCGGGTCCAAGGATGGATTCCAAACTTGTATTTATTGTTCATTTTGATAGGATAGGCCACACTAGGACCTTTACTGTTTTTTTTACGTTTTTTCATTTTATTGCTTTTCATTTATATGCTAGTAATTGCATCATATTCCGCCTAAAACCAAACCACCTACTACTAAAAAGCATGAAAATTGACTCATATAGTTGTATGTTAGTTTTCATGAACATGCAGATGTCACTGTCTATAAGCCATCACTTTAGTTTAAATCATTCTCGCATGCTAAATTATAGTTCACTTAAAATGAATTAAAAATAGTTGATGGGATCTTCCTCTAAAACGGAAATTGAGATTAGTCTTTATAAGGGCAAACATCTATGAGTCCCTTCTTCGTCGGTAGGCCTAATATGACCCCTTCTACGTTGGGTAAGTAGTTGTGTTGACTTAGTTTACCTCAACATCATAGTCCGAAGAGTTTCTCGTGATTATGATGGACTAAAGATAGAATTTACAGAAATTTATCGACCAGGAATTCTAACGGTAGAATTAGCTAACATGTTAGCTTATCAATTTACAGATAATTGAGTCTTGGGGTCATTTATATAATTCTTGAGGAAGGTCAATTGTATAAATGTTTTTTTTTTTAGTCTTCACGTTATGACATTAGTTCATTAAGACTTAAAATAAAAACGATGCATGCTTATTATTTTATTCTTCTTTCGCAGTGTAGAACACGCTTACAACAAATGGCTGGAAATAACGCAATCCCAATGCCTAGTGCCACACTAGATCGTTCATCCTGGCTAAAAGTATTCATGGACCAAATGAATCAGTCCACGCGACTGAAGAATGATGGGTCCAACTTTGCGAACTGGGAGGCGGCACTACGGAATGCTGCCATTGCTGACGGTAAGCTCAGGTATTTAACTGAGCCAATACCGGTCAACCCAGGCCCAAATGCAGGAGCCAACGAGTCACTCGCTTATAGTGATTTCGTTATGGAAGCGGGTGAGATAAAGAACGTACTCATCTTTGCAATGGAAACCAATTTGCAGAGACGCTTCATTGCCCAAGGTGCAAACAAGATTTTCACCACGCTCACTAATGAGTTCTCAAAGGCACCGAGAATCATCACATATGAGCATACCTATCGCTTCTTTGATGCGAAACTCCAGAAGGGCCAACCGGTTAGCCCACACATTCTTCACATGATTGAGAATGTCGAGAAACTGGAGTCACTGAATTGTAGAATTAGTGAGAGCATTGTCATTGACCGAATGCTTCATTCTCTTCACGATGGTTTTGCCCTTTTCAGGGCGAACTACTACATGAATGACTTGAAAAAGAGTCCTCATGAGCTACACTCTCTTCTCGCATGCACCGAGAAGGATATGAAATTGAGTGGGAGCATGAAGCAGGATGTTCTCACGATTCACAACAAGAGTAAAGGTAAGGGCAAGGCTCATGGCGACCTAGCTGTAGGTAAGCCAAATTTTTAGAAGCCAGGAAACGGTAAGAGTGCGCCTGGTGAGACTAGTGGCTCACAGGGCAAGACAAAGAGCAAGGGCGGTGACATAGAGTGCCACCATTGTCACAAGACTAGACATTGGAGGAGGAACTGTCCCGTCTACCGTGAGGACATCAAGGCAGGCCGCGTCGCTCCTGTTGGTATGTCATCTTATATTCATATGATTGAGATTAACCATGCAAGTTTCGGAACTTGGGTACTAGATACTGGTTGTGGTTCTCATCTGTGTAATCATTTACAGGGCCTAAAGAACATCATACCTCTCGAAAAAGGTGATGTGGACCTGCGAGTCGGGAATGGAGCACGAGTAGCTGCTGCCTCGAAGGGAACATATGTAATCCAACTCCCTAGTGGTTTTGAGTTATCATTGAATAACTGTTACTATGTACCCAGTTTATCTAGAACATTATTTCTGTTTCCGTACTTGCTAAAGACGGTTTTACATTTTCAATAAAGGATAATAGATATATTTTCTCTTTTAATGAAATGATTTATGGCAAAGCAGTTTCCATGAATGGAATTTATATCTTAGATCAAACCACGGAAGTATTACACATGAATAATAAGAAGTTAAAGGTTGGTGACAAAGATCAAACCTATCTATGGCATTGTCGAATGGGACACATAAATGAGAAACACGTAAAGAAACTCGTCGATAATGGGAATATTCCCTCATTCGTATTTTCTGCATATGCCACGTGTGAATCATGTCTCATTGGAAAGATGACTCGAATTTCCTTCAAAGGTGTTGGAATGCGTGCTAGTGACCTATTAGGACTCATACATACGGACGTATGTGGACCTATGTCAATTACCGCTAGAGATGGCTATAGATATTTTATCACTTTCACGGACGATTTGAGTAGATACGGATATGTCTACTTAATGAAGCATAAAAATGAGTCCTTTGAGAAATTTAAGGAATACCAGAATAGGGTACAGAACCAACTGGGTAGAAAGATTAAAGCACTCCGTTCAGATCGGGGTGGCGAATATCTTTCAAATGAGTTTGATCAACACCTGAAAGATCGTGGAATCGCTCTACGATTAACTCCACCGGAACACCTCAATTAAATGGTGTGTCTGACGGAGAAATCGAACCTTACTTGATATGGTTCGATCCATGATGAGTCACACGGTAGTGCCCGATTCATTATGGGGTTATGCTCTTTGTCATTTGCTCTTATACTTAACCGAAGTCCGTCTAAAGTCAGTCGACAAGACTCCATATGAAATGTGGAAGGAACGGTACCTAACCCGTCCTTTATTCGGGTTTGGGGCTGCGAGGCTTATGTCAAGTGGAGACACGAGGATAAGCTCGGCCCGCGATCGGTCAAGACATACTTTATAGGTTATCCAAAAGGAACATTTGGTCATTACTTCTATTCGCCAACCGAACATCGAGTATTTGTTGCGGCTAGTGCGACGTTCTTAGAGAAAGAATTTCTCGAGAACAAGTCCGGTAATAGAACCTTCGAGCTGTCGGAGATTCCAGAACCAACAACCGAGGAACAGATGGAGGAAGTGTACCTCCAACCGATGATACGGTTAATATTCCCTGAGGAACCTAGGAGGTCGGGTAGAGACTCTCATCCTCCGGACAGATACATTGGTATGGTCGAGGAGAATGATGTTTTACTTCTAGAAAGTAATGAACCCGCAACCTATAAAGGTGCTATGGCCTGTTCCGACTCAAAGCTATGGCTCGAAGCCATGCAATCCGAGATGGACTCCATGTATGAGAATAACGTATGGGATCTAGTTGATTTACCTAATAAGGTAAAACCTCTACAGTGCAAATGGCTTTACAAAATAAAGCGTTCTGTAGACGCGGAACCAGATATCTATAAGGCACGACTTGTGGCAAAAGGTTTCACTCAAGTGCAAGGATTGCATTATGATGAGATTTTTGCACCTGTAGTCATGCTACGTTCCATTCGGATAATCTTAGCGATTGCCGCATTTCATGATTATGAGATTTGGCAAATGGATGTGAAAACCGCCTTCTTAAACGGTTATTTGGAGGAAGAGTTGTACATGGTGCAACCCGAAGGTTTCATAGATCCCAAACATCCTAAGAAAGTATGCAAGCTTAAGCGTTCCATTTATGGACTTAAGCAAGCTTCTTGGAGTTGGAATCATCGTTTCGACCAAGTGATAAAAGAGTATGGTTTCACTCGATCGGTCGAAGAACCATGCTTATATATCAAGTCGAGTGGGAGCAAGATTGTATTCTTGATATTGTATGTCGATGACATACTCTTGATTGGGAATGACATTCCTCTCCTTTCTTCGGTTAAAGAATGGTTGAAGAACCATTTCCAGATGAAAGATCTGGGTGAGGCACAGCGTATTTTGGGAATCCGTATCTACCGAGATAGATCACGACGGACGTTATCACTTAGTCAGGAGTCTTATCTAGATAAGGTTCTTGAGAGGTTCAGCATGACCAACTCCAAGAAGGGGAACCTTCCTATGACGACTGGGATGCAGTTGAGCAAGTCTCGATCACCCACGACGCCTTTGAAGGTATTGAGCGCATGAGTCGTGTTCCTTATGCTTCGGCAATAGGATCGATCATGTATGCCATGATATGCACACGTCCGACGTGGCATATGCATTGAGTATGACGAGTCGGTACCAAAAGACTCAGGTGAAACACATGGATAGCAGTAAAAAATATCCTCAAGTACCTACGGAGGACTAAGGATTGGGTATTGACTTATGGAGGCAATACTAAGCTATCGAACCGGTTACGCAGATGCTAGCTTCCAAACGGATCGAGACGATTCAAAATCTCAGTCCGGGTTCGTCTTCACTCTTAATGGTGCTGCGGTCAGCTGGAAGAGTTCCAAACAGAGTGTTGTAGCAGATTCTACTACTGAATCCGAGTACTATGCCGCTTCGGAGGCAGCAAAGGAAGCGATATGGATGCGTCAATTCTTATAAGGGCTTTCGGTAGTTCCTAGTTCGAATGACCCGATCACCATCTATTGTGACAATAGAGGTGCCATCTTCCAGGCTAAGGAGCCAAAGTCTAGCAACAAATCTAGACATGTACTACGGAAGGCTCACCTGATCCGTGATTACGTGGAGCAAGAAGAGATAGTGATTGACAAGATTGCGACGGATGATAACATCGCAAATCCTCTCACCAAACCGTTGAATTATGATAAGCATGTAGGGCATGTTAATTCCATGGGAATTAAACATGTTCCTAAGTTGTAGTACTTGATTATGGATTTGATACATTATCTTTTTCATATATTATTTATAACTTCATCGTTTTATATATATAATATTTTGTTTTTCATGTGCATTGTACTGACAACATTGAACGCCACAAAGTGAACTGAATTACATCATATTTGTGTTTGTCCGTAATCGCCAATGTGAGCTGATAACTCCGGCTATTATATTGTGCAGTCGATTGATGGTGGGTTCAACGAGCCATAAGTTAAACGGTTGACTAATCGATCACAGATACGAGATTATGACGATACCTCGTAGGATAATTTTTATTTGTGACAACGTAATGGAGTCCTAAATGTTCTATAACATTCGGTGCCAGGTCGTGGATAGGACATCTATTGTGTACCTAGAGTCGATTCTTTTGACTATCAACTTGTCTCTTGAGATTAAGGCGTTTTTGGGTGACTTTGGTTTCTTTCTCACGGTCTACCGTGAATCGGGGCTAAGTAGATTTTTTCTGGGTCATTTCATAGTGTGCTTACATCTGCAAGATTTGAGTTGAGGAAAATATCCATCCCTTATCAGGTATAGTTATTTCTCAGGGCCACTCGAGAAGTTGTAACTGAAATGCATGGCCATGCTCGAATGTTGATTCGTTTATCAGTTAAGTTACTCTCTAGTCGGGAAAACCTCTCTTGATACTGATCGCTTGTAAAATACGACCTTTGTGAATTCGGATTTGCAAATTGTTTTACATTGAGTGGGAGAAATTTTAAAGAATATGAGAATCGGTTATCGCACATACACTTGTGAGGACAAGTGGGAGTTTGTTGGAGCGGGTGTCCTCCACAAATTAGTGTGATAACATTTGTAAATCTCTTACAGGTTCACAAGGGTATACTTCGTATATTTAATCAGTTGATTAACGTTTACCTAATAACGGTTGTCTTGCTAGAAAGTTTGACGTTATTATCATACAGATGGCGGTGATCAACTGGTCCCTAAAGGTCACACCTATAGGACGTATTTGAGAAATGTGGTTATAGAAATATAATTACATTGATGCCCAAAATGACTAAAAAGTTAGTCAATGTGTTGATGAGATAATTATTTAATGAAAATTAAATAATATTAAGTTGAGACGAATTAACTGTCAATTCGTAAATTAAATATAATAAGTTATATTTAATTAAATATATATAAGGTTAGTTTGAAAGAATTAATCTGTTAATTCGTAATTAAATATAATCAGTTGTTTTTAATATCAACAAGTTGAATGTGTCATAGTGGTAATAGTGACGGTACACAAACCAAGAGGTCATGGGTTCGATCCTCACTAGATGACAATTTAACACACTTTATATATTTTTGGAAAGACCAAAAATAAGGAAATTTAATTCCTTATTTCGGATCACATTGGCCGAAATTAGGAGATATAAATCTTTCCAAATTGATTTCGGATTTCGGTCTATATAAAAAAAAAGGTGGAGAATTATTTCTAACCTAATTCTTTTTCTGACCTAGCCTCATCTTTCTCATCACAAAACACAAAGACAATAAAATTTTACAGAAAATTTTAGATTGATTTCTAGCATAATCAAAGGGTATATCTTAGATCATCTTGGGTGCAACTAATAGGCGAATATCAATTTTGATATTGTTCTTAGGCCAATTTTGCAAGGACCCGAGGTTAGTTCTAAATCTTTTTACTTATGCTTATGTATTTTATTTTATGACCATAGATCATCTTTATTATATCGTTATAATCCTTCATGTTAAAGGGAAGTATACAGATTATTTCCCACAGGGTTGGGTTCTCTGGCTTCCTTGCTTTCCAGGGTGTCGATACGATTCTCGACACGGTCCAGGGTGACCTTGAGAGTGGTGAGAAATCTGGCTAATTGGGCATTGGTGAGGTTTCCGTTGTTGTTAT
This sequence comes from Silene latifolia, assembly GCF_048544455.1. NCBI lineage: Eukaryota > Viridiplantae > Streptophyta > Magnoliopsida > Caryophyllales > Caryophyllaceae > Silene > Silene latifolia. Next base: position 436,681,832 of record NC_133538.1, on the reverse strand, counting down.
TGTTGTTGGACGAGGCTGAAGCCGGGGCCATGATCTGAGGTGGAAAATGGCTTGCGTTACATCTCAATTCGACACAGTAATTACAAACAAGGGCGGAAAAAAATTTTGGACTGACGACGGCGACCGTGTATGGTGGCTCGATGCTAACTCGATTGTTGGTGTGACGGTGTTGACCGGACTTCAACTTACGTTCAACATGTTGACGTAACGCCTTTGAACGAGTCTTGACGGTGAGACGAATCATAAGTAAAGACCCATAAGTACGTTTACTTTGAATCGATCGACACAAGGCTGAATTGGAATGGTGGACTGAAGTTTTCAAAAATAGAAATTTTCAAAAATAGGTTTGTCGTTTGTGGATGGTTCTCGAAAATAGGGATTTCTAAAAACCGGTTTGTCAGGTTGAAACAGTTGTCTTAATTCTATTTTTAAAAGACGGTTTGAGATAAAGTGGTGATGACTTTGAAAACGGTGCATTGTGCCCAAAGACGGGTTTTCGAAATTCAAAAGGTGGGCGTGTTTTGAAAGTCAAGTTTTGAAAAGTTTGAAGTTGTTGTGGTCCTGAAAATGGTGCGTCGTTCCCGAAGACGGTTTTAAAATGGCCTCGAAAACGGTGCGTCGTTCTCGGGGCTTGAAATGTCCTCGAAAAGAGTGAGCCGTTCTCGGGATTTGAAATATCCGTTATGTCGGCGCAAAAGTGCTTTTGAAACGGTTGTGAAAAACCAGTGTTTTGAAATCCTCATTACGACGGCATGAAATGGTGTTTTAAAGTGGTTGTGAAAAATCAAGTTTTGAAATCGTCATTACAGCGGCATGAAAAGGTGTTTTGAAATGGTTGTGAGAAACCAAGTTTTTGAAATCGTCATTACGACGGCATGAAAAGGGTGCTTTTTGCAACGGTCGGCGAAAGACCAAGGTTTGAAATGGCCATTATAACGACGTGAAAAAGTGCTTATGCAAATTTGAAAATGACACGGAAGGACTTATGATCACATAGCACATAAGCAGTCGCAGTTTCATAACATTATGCATAATGCTAACACGGGTTTTGGCTTGATAAGGGTGATTAGACACCGAGCAATCAATCCCCGATCTTTGAGAGAGATGCCAATCCAAACAAATGTATAAGGAGGGCGCCCTAGCCTCGTTCACGTTGAAAGTGAAAGCTCTTTGATGAAATAAAAGAGTGTAACGTCAATGGAATCCTTGACACAATCGGGAGTCGAAACGCGGGGATGAGAAAACTCACGCCGACGAGATAAGCCAGTTGGTCGATAAAGGTTAGGTTGTGGGCTCGGACAAGGAACCAGAATTATGACCATAATATCAATTATTGCACTTTAACCACGACCTCGTTCGAGTTTCACCTCTACGGACCACAAAGACACAAGTGTCCTAGGTTTCCCCAAGCGGAGTCGCCAATCTGTGGACATGGGCCACCCGCACAACGGCCTACGGACGTGATGGCCGTCTGAAAAGCCATGTTTTGGGGACGTGTAGGGATGCTTTTCGACCGGATCGCTTTAGATCAGACGGTTTTGACCTGGTGAAGGTCTCGCTACGATGCGAAGATGTTCGGAGTCGCCACCAAGCAATTATGGAGTGCTTGGACACTGTTCGAGATCCAATTTATACCTTGGTCAAACAAATCAAGAAGCGGTGCTTGATATACATACTAAAGATAAGGACTCGTCCCCCTTTAGTGTTCCATGTCTATAATGACTGTCGTTGCCATGGATAAGGCTATCCACTATCCAATGGTTCTGAGTATGAGGTGAGGGTACGTATTGGGAAGCCTCTTAATCGGACACCCAATCCTGCCCCCATTAGCGGCCTCTACTGATCGATCGTAGTGCTAGTGCAAGAGTTGATAAAACATGTTAAATGCATGAATGCGTATCCACAAGTATTAACCTAACATGCGAAAATTTGCTACGTCGGTTGTTTATCCAAGTATCAAGAAATTGATGTCGAGTTGGACTTTAAGTTGATTTGCATGCAAAAATGGAAATTAAACATCCATTTACCGAGTGAGGTTATGGTGCTTAACTCTATCCATTTGTTTAAAAAGGTGTATTTTAAAGAATATAAAATGTAACTCGTCAATCTGATCCGTAGATTACGATTAACCGTAATCGGGATCGTCCTAGACAAGTGCTGAAATGAACGAACCAAAATAGTGCCAGGTAGCCCATTGGGGCGCGAGCCTATAAGCGATGTAAGGGGCTCTGCCCAGGTTTGAAATGTAAAAGACAAAAGATGCCTTGGGGCGCGAGCCATCAGGCGGCCTAAGGTGCTTCTTCTAGTTCTGCAAAAGGTTGTTAAAAACCGTTTTAAAAGGTTATTAATACCGCTTTTGTTGAAAAGGCCGCTAAGACCGCTTTTGTACTAATATTTTGAATGTGTTTTGCGTGACTCAGAATATTTATTATTATATTGATAATATTCCATGTCGTGTGCGGGTTTGCAAGCTTAACATGAATAGTTTGTAATTCAAAAGCGTAAAATGTGTGTGCTTAACCGTTTTGTCACCGTACCCGAATTAAATCGGCATGGCACATATGTTAGCCAATGATGACATGTGATATGGTCAAGATAATGATGAAAATAAAATGAAATGAGAATAAAAGAAAAGTATTTGATATGAACTAATTATGTTAAGTTCATTGCTTAGTAATTAGTCAAAACTTATCATCGTGCTCGGATTAAACCGACACGGTATGAAAAACTAAGGATGATTATGAATATGACTAAAATGCTTGCAAGTGTAAATAGATAAAGAAAAAGTGATGAATAAAAGAAAAGGGTGTTTAATTACCCATTAACTTGTAATTAACCAACGATATCATCGAGTCACAGAATAAACCGTCATGGTATAAAGAACTAAGGATGATTTTGATAATGGTCAAAAGTGTTTGTCATAAAAATGAATTAAAATGGTAAAAATCAAGAAAGAAAATAAGTAAAAAAGGATAAAATGTTTAAAGGAATGATGAACTCAAACACATTTGAGTTCTGACCTGGACAGACCATTAGGGCGCGAGCTCCTAGGCGAGGCAATGGGCTTCTGTCTCAGGACAAAACTCGGTTTTGGCTCAATCGTTCCATGCTTTGAATCGTGTTATGCATGCTTTATAATCATAAAGTCATGAAAACAATAAACATGAAGTTAAAGAGTTTGTTACACCCTCATACTTACATGTTCGGTTGCTTAATGAAATCGACAAAGTGTCAAACTTGTGAGTCGGAAAACCGTTTTCTAACAAAAACGAGTGTTGCTTTGCTTTAGTTTTGATTAGTGTTGAGTTGGTCGAATGGGTCGGGCGAATGCACGGCGACGGTACAAAATAAAAATGTAAGGCTTGTGTTTTCGATCGGTAGGTCGAAAACACGTGTCGCTTTGTTGACTTAAGAAGACGAGGTCTAGAATTTTAAGGAAGAAAAGAAGGGGCGGACTCTCGCGTAGTTGTAAATGGTGGTGCATGGCGGGTATTTATAGAGGAATGAGTGGTGTTGGTTACTTGAGGCAGTTTTTAGCGACGTGGCGACCTAGGAAGCCCCAAGAGGCGCGAGCCTATTACCGACACAATGGGGTGTCCTGTCCTTTTCATAAATTTGGATTTTGCTCTATATTCTATCCTAGGTTTTGTTAGGATATTTTTTGTTTTTCATACCATTGCACGGTGTACAATAGCATGTGGGTGTTATGTGGGGTGGGTATTTTGTGTGCTTGACCTGTGTTGAGTCGGGATTTGAATTTTGAGTCGGTTTTGTGTCTGTGTCGGTTTTGACTCTAATTAGTGTCATTGCGACCCCGTCGTCGTGCATAAAACATTCTAGGTATTTTTAAAATGTTTTAAAGAGTTTTTCATTTTCGAAATCATTAAACGAGTTTTCCGACGCATTGTCATGGAAACTGTCGATTAAAGCAATGATTTTCGAAACATGTTATAGTCCGATTATCACCGGTTGTTTGTTGGAATTCCGCAGATACCGGGTATCTACACATACCAAGCAGTCTTCATACTCCCTTAAGATATGTCTCAAATGGAGTTGTTGTACCTTGTAACACCCCTATTTATCCCAGAGCCTTAGAAAGATATTCCAGGATGAATAAGGCTGTTACAATCTCGGTTGCCCGAGGTAGCGAATAACAAAGTAAAACAAACCAAAGTACTTTATATAAAAATTTAGCGAATAAAGGTTTTATTATAATTTAAATCAACAAATTTAGATTAAACTTCTAATAATAAGATCTACTATGCAACGAAAATAAATAAACTGAATGGTAAAACTATGTGATCTAGACTTCTAGGTAGACTGGCCGAAATCCTCACGCATCTCCATGAGATCCCAAGCCAGCTAATCTCAAGTACCTGTCAGTCAATCTGCTCCCCAATAATTGGTTCATCACAGGTGTTTATGGAATACACTGTCAACCAAACAGTTGAGTAAGAATATCTAAACAGCAATATTAACGTAAATGATTAATTAAATAAACAAATAAATAACGACAGTGGCCCAACCAACTGGCCATGAACCATCATCACCACCTCCAACCATACTGCATACAAGTCACTGACATCACTGGCAGTAGCACAACTGCACAACCCCCTCAACACCGTGTTATGCTCAACTATCTGACAGTGGTACTTTCTTACCATGCTCAACTAGAAGTAGTACCCTCCGTACTATGCACAACTGACAGTAGCACTCTCCGTGCTATGCACCACTGGCAGTAGCAATCTCTCTTGCTATGAAGAACTCACAACTCCAACACCATCCTTCCATAAATAACAGAATATAATAACAATACCAATCTCATGATAATAATCAAGCCAATTCCAATAACATGATAGAATGACAAACACAATATGCTCATAAGACAATCAACTAAAAGTAATTCCCGTAATAACCATCCATATTTGTAACAACCATCCACATAATTCATCTTGCATAAACCGATTAACCAATTAATTAAATAAACAAGTGTGTTAAGTAGATTTCATATCTGTTCGCAATTATTCCAAAATAAAACAATTAAAGATCAAGTAGAAGGGGTCCTCAGCGAATTCTCAACCTAAGCATCATATACAATTACTAATCTATCAATACAATAACGATTAAGACAAGAATCTACCCTAAAATCACCCTTATTTCGCACGGTCAAACCCTCGGTCAAGGCGGTCAACGTTAGTCAACAGCAGGGTCAAGGGTGGTCTATGGTCCACGGTGGTCAAGGGTGAAACTTACAATTACTATTTGTAAACAATTTATTAAAGCGGATTTAGAAACTTACGGTAGATGAAAGATGGAAAGGCTTCTTATCTCTCTAGTCTTCTTCTCTTTCCCTCTCTATGTTTTATGTTTTGTAATTGTGAGCACTAGAATATAAGGTGATAGGTGATGAGAGTATATATATAGGGATAGGGTTGAGCTAGGTCAGTTTAGGATTAATATAATAATATTAGAATCAATTTAGGAAATAGTGGAATTAAGAAACTAATTAACGCGTGTCCTACTCAGCGACTTCAGCTTTGCGCACTACTTTTCAAACAGCTGTCATTGCTTCGTTACTTAGTGTAATTAAGCTTGTGACCATGCGTTGGAAAGTTAAGACCATAAGCTTTCACCTCCAATTTGAATAACCCTCATCGGAGCTCTAAAACTCTAGATATAACTATTTGCAAATGCCTCTAAAATAAGCGACCACATTTTCAACATATAACACATTTCTTCAAGTTCCTTATTATTCTTTCATAGTCTACACTAAAATTCGACATACACAAAGGGTCCTATAACCTTAGAATATGAGAGGTACTACGGTCTTCCCTCCTTAAAATAAATTTCGTCCCCGAAGTTCGCTCATAATACTAACCATTCAAAACTGGCACCATGCAAGCCATCAACATGCTATCGTCACTAACCCACATTATAACATTACTTACGCATATCACCCAAATTTATATAACATTAATTTCAGTAGCGTTACATACCTAGGTGAGAAGAGAATAAAAGTACACAAGTATATACAATTCTACACTAATAAAGTTAAGAACATGTTTTTTGCTTTTGGAATTTTTCAAGTTTTTAAAGGTTTTTGATTTTTATGAAAGGAAATGCAAGAAAATAAGGAATATAGTTTTGGGGTTTTTAAAAAAAAAAAAATTCTTATGGATTTTGGAATATAAATTCTGATCCCCACCTTTATTTTTGGACATTGTCCTCAATGTACAAGGTAGGATTAGGAAATGAAAAGTAAAAACATGTTTTTGTATTTTGAAACAACATTTTATTGAAAAATAAAGAACTTCTTTTTGGATTTTCATATTTTGAAAACTAAAAACGTGATTTTGGGTCTTGATTATTTGAAAATGGAATACAAATGCAATGTGCAATGCATGATATGAATGAATGCATGCTCTAAGTAAACGCAAGTACCTATGTGTCATATCATATATTATATTAAAGCTGAAACCGGTAGCCTAATTGTTTGCCATGTGTCATCAGCCTAATAATATGCCACGTGTCATTTACTAGAATTCTGAAACGTAATAAAATAAAATAAAAAGAATAAAAAAAGTCAAGTAAAGATTCTGACATAATATTCTAGTATATATTAACTAAGGTAAATAAATTATGGAAAAATCCTTAACCATTTATTTAGGACATTATATAAATTTGGATAAAATAAGATTTGATGATATTCACATTTCTAAGGGACATGAAAGATATGGCAAGTTTAGGGGTGAGAAATTTGTGTTAAAGCATTGACTAGAAAATAAATAAGTGAGATGAATGCAGATCGAAATTCAATTGAAGCCCTCAATTGTTATACTTCTCTCATTCTTCTTCTATTTCAATCATTTTATATTTTTATATGGCAAAACGATTTTATAATATGGTATTTTATCTAATGTCTCCTAATATATATCTATTTTTTCACGTCTTTTTGTTTTATTTTCTTTAAAGATCAGTTTACCGCTACTTCGGTAAACGAAACCTTGATGAGTGTTAGTCACTAACTAAGGGATGGATTGATTGTAATTGGTTGAAAATTTCATCAAATTTGAAGGAAACCTTTACATCTACTTTAGTTTTAGGCTTTTAGCATTTCTAACTATAAATTTTCAGATTGTTGAAAAACTTTCAGTTACGTTCTCTTATATATGCTCATATGACTTATAATCGTTTCAATTTTTCATTGACACTTTTTTCTAGAGGACGAGACGTCACATGATACTCTGATCACGTTTTCGGGAAGTTTATTGTAACACCCTCATTTATTCAGCAGCCTTTAGTTAGGCCTCCCAAGTAAATGAGAGCGTTACCATCCCGGTTTCCCGAGGTAGTGAATAACAAAGTACAACAAACCAAAGTACTTTAAATTAAAATTTAGCGAATATAGGTTTATTACAATTTAATCCAACTAAATAACTCAATATAAAATTATAATACAACTTGCAGCGGAATTAAATAAAGTAAATAATAAAATTATATGATCTAGACTTCTAGGTAGACTGGCCGAGTCCTCACGCGTCCCCATAAGCTCCCAAGTCAGCTAATCTTAAATACATGTCAGGTCTGCTCCCCAGTTACCGTTCATCACAGGTGTTCACGAATACACTGTCAACCACGAGGTTGAGTAGGAATAAACAACCAACAACAATACAAGATGAAATAAATGAAAATGCATGATATGCAAATACAACTGAGCTCATCACTCGAAACATCCGTTTATCCCGCCAATCCCTGGCCCGAGGTATCCATTATCCCAACACAAGGTTGAGGTATCCATCATCCCAGTATAAAACTGAGGTATCCACCATCTCAGTATAAAACAGAGGTATCCAATGCAAATCCCATGCCAACAATAATAATCATCCCAGAACGAGTCTGAGGTATCCAACGAATATGATATGAATAAACCAACAACCAACGCATAATCCAATAATAGATAATCCACATTCAATAATTCATTCACACAATTCCACAATTACTCTTATTAATTAAATAGTAAGACAAGTTGAGTAGTTATCCTACCTTTTCGCAAATCTTTGAGTCACACGAGTAACACAAGCAATTAAAATTGATCCTTTACAAATTCATAACCTACATAACATAATTATGTACAATTACTACATAACCAATAACTAACCAATTAATCATGCACTTATCCTATGCCCATAACGTCCTAATCCTTTTGACAACTTTAAAGCTAAATCATTAATTCTACCGTTTTACAGCACAAACCAGTCCCACAATAAAATTCATAATTAATTCAATAAAAATCTACACGACGCAAGACCAATGGGGTTGGAACCCTAAGACTCATATCTACGTTTATAGTAAAATAGAGTTTCCTCAAACTTCAAACTTATCAAGGTTTTCTTGAAAGAATATAAAAACTGACGAATTCCGTCTCATAAAAAGTATCGATTCATAAAATAAGTTTAACATATGATTTTTGAGAAATTTCAATTCCTAGCATCATCTAGACTCGTCAAAGTTCATGTATGAAAAATACCTAGAATAGTTTTGACATATAAGTTAGGGTTTCGAAGCATTCTTGACAACACTAGCACATTCGCGGACTTTTCGGCGATAGGTTCATAAATAAATCACCCCAGACAAACCGTATGGAAGATTGCTACGAAATTTTATATGCATAAACTAAACTTGAAATAAACCCGAATCTCTTAATTATCTTTTCGGAAAAGAACAACAATTTAAGACCACGAAATAAATTAAACAAGATAACCTATGAATCTGCCAAATTGCTGTAACTTTATTTCTTTAATCTATTCATGTTTAACCTAATCTTTATGTAATTAACCACGACTTCTACCATAATCCTACTATAATTTAAGTCTTTAAGATGAACAATTGAATCTTAGAAAGATTACAGGCAACTTACAAAATAAAAGATCGAATCCAATAGAAGCAGATGCGAAATCCCCAAATTGATTACCCAATTCCCTTTTCCGTTTTTTTCCCTTCTTATTCTCCCTCTCGCCCTCTAACTTATGTGTGATATTTGTAAAAGTAGTGAAAAGTGATTTATGAATAGGTCTACCCTTGTATTTATAGTAGTAAAGGTAGGTACAATTAGGAAATTATTAGGAAACTTACTTAATTATAATATGTGTATTATTATTATTATTATTATTATTATTATTATTATTATTGCTATTATTAAATAATTATTCTATACTACATATCAAATAAATTATTGTATACTACATATACGGTTTACACGCCCCAACACGAGTCCCATATGTCATCCCTACTCATCTACCATTTATTATTTATTTCCGTCTCACAACATAATTCTCTAATTAATTATAATTCATAAAATATATTTTAAAACATATTTTAACATTTTCACTGTCTGACTAACCACTAACCAAGCCCTAAAATATGGGGTATTACATTCATATATTGACAAAAAAATTTACTTACATTCGCACATTTTATTGCTCTTTTTGTATACAATTGTAAAGTACGTATATATATGAAACAAGAGGCCTAAAAAGAAGAGTAGAGAAGGCGCAAAAATCTAAGATTACAAGACTAGTAGGTTGAATGAAAAATTAATTTTATGCATAATTTTTTGGTGAATATGGAAAATCTATGTTAGAAATAAGAGGGAGAGAGGTTCATGATAGTAGGGGTTTTTAATTATATTTTTTAATAGTGAGAATATGGAGCATCCTACACTTGAATGCAGGGTATAAGAATTAAAATCGTATAATTAAAAGGATCCCCAAGCTCAATTCCAAGTTAGTATTAATTAAATGTGGTAGGTAAAAGGAATTCAGCTCCTTTCCTATTTTCGTGTCTCATCTTCTGCCCCATTTTCTCTCCATTCGATATATATATATATATATATATATATATAAGCTTTAAACATTAAAAAATAAATATTTAGATATCATAAAATGATGAAGTGTTAGAAGAATAAGGCCATGGAATACAATATAGGACACAAAAGTGGGATAGGGGATCAAGACAGAGTAAATGTAGATTATTTCATTACAAATGTACCATACTTTCTTAATAACTGAATGATTATGAATGTTTAATCAGTAAGAGTATGTTATACACATAGATTTTATAAGTTTTTTATAAAGTATTTTTGTTTGTCCAAGTCTCTTGATAGGAAAATGACAAGAAAATTTGTGATAGAATGGTGCCTTAGTAAGAGTCATCAGATAATCAAAATTCAAAGTTAGCGAGAAATGTAATATTCACCAAATGATCATTTTAAAATCAAATTAATTAAATATAAAAATTAAATTTTTACTACTTTATATCTTTTATAATAATATAAAAATAAAAAAGTGTTTTAATAATTTGGAAAATTTTTAGACCATTTATCATCAATGTAAGCGTTTTTCATGAAATTTTATAAGATTTTATTTTGTATATTATAGAAGGATGTAAATTGTTCTCATATGAATAATTAATTGTATAATAATTAACACTACTGAAATATTACAAAAAAATTGCTACAAGTTGTGATAGTTTAATAAGAAATAAAAAAAGAGGGTTGCATTTTTGTGATAGTTTAATGAGAAATAAACAAAGGGGGTTGTATTTTACTCTTTGTTAAATTTATGGGGCTTAATTACTATAAATGAAACTTACGATGTCTAATTTAACCATAGTTTAAAGCTAAGGGGTTAATTTCCACTTTCGAGATTTTAAAAGAAAGTCACACTGATTGATCAAACTCGACTCACGACTCACGTACCGCCCACAAAGGGAGAGGAAACTCGAAAATTGGAAAAGGAGAAATGAGAGTCGAGTTGTAGACTTGTGGGATCGGAGTTATACGTGATGAACGTTGAATGGTGGGTTGCGAGTCGTGACTGGTGACTGGTGAGTGGTGGACATAAGTCATGACTAGATGGTCATTAGTGGGCTTACAGACGCGTTGATGTTGGAAGTTGCCGATTATTGTTAGGTAATTATGGAGTATATGTTGAGAAAGTTGGAGGAGGAAATAATCAGATTTGGGTCCCTGAGAAGTTGATTGTTAGAGTATGTAGGTTTAAGGGTTTTGCTGCCACAGACCTACCGCAACCCTCCTCTTTCATCCGGGCTTAGGACCGGCCGTGAATGCCCGAAGACACTCACAGACGGAGTTAATTACGTAATAATATAATTAGATTAATTGTTTTATAATTAGAATAGTTAGTAAATTTGTATATTATTAGTATTGGTGTTTAGGTGACGGTTTCGTTAAAGAGCATTATTGATTGGAAATTGTTTGCTTATTGGATTGCAAATCAGGTAGGATAACTACTCAACTGAATGCTTTATTGTATACCTGTTATTTGTATGGCATTTTGTGCTGGATTATATGTTGGATGGATTTAAGCCTTTGGCTGGTTGGTTTATTTATGATGGGTGATTATTGTTATTGCATTGGCTATTCAGTTTAATACTGGCAGACATCCCTTCGTGGTGATGTAGATTATTATTGAGGTTGCATACTTTGGCATAGCATTGCATTGGTTATTCTGGTTATCTTGGCAGACGTCGTGGTAAGAGCCTTCGGGTGACGTATTTCAGATTTACTCTGGCTGACACCGTTTATATACCTTCGTGGTGGTGTAAGGCCCCGGGCTGGTTCTGCAGACTTGTCTCTGGGTGTCCTCAAGTTTATCCTGGTTACTCAACTTCGGGTTGAGGCTGTTCCGGGCCAGGGATTGGCGGTAATGGTGTTTCGGGTGATGAGATTAATTATATTGGCATTGGCATTTCTTATCATGCATATTCATTGTGTTCATCTTACTTCTGTTGTGGTGGTTATTCTACTGAACCGCGAGGTTGACAGTGTATTCGTGAACACCTGTGATGAACCATAAATGGGGAGCAGACTTGCAGATGCTTAAGATTAGCTGACTTGGGAGCTTATGGGGATGAGTGAGGACTCGGCCAGTTACCTAGATGTGTAGAACATTTTGCTAATTAATCACTTGTTTATTTCCGCTGCGAGTTGTATTAAATTTTATATTAAGTTTTAATTGGGATAATTATAAGTTGTAATAAACATGTAATCGCTAAATTGTATTTAAAGTAATTTGGTTTGTTGTTCTTTGTTATTCACTACCTTGGGAAACCGAGATGGTAACAATCCTATTTATTTGGGAATGTCTTGCTAAAGGCTCCTTAATAGATGAGGGTGTTACAATCTTAGTGAGTTGTTTATTTTTAACGATGACGCTGTGGACGATGAGACTTTAATTAGTTGGATTATGAGTATAGGAGGGCCATCTTTTTACTCTCTTTAACTCATAAAAGAGAAGGGAAACTCTGTTTTCAAAAAAGGAGATATAACCCTTCCTGGTAGTCTTTACAAACAAGCATTAAATTTTCTATGCTTCGTTAGCTTACTACCAACTTATGATCAGCAGGCTACCTTTGCCTTAACCTTATCTCTTTTCTTAATTTAGCAGCTTGTGAATTGAAACTCTCCCATTATGACCTGGCTAGTCGGTACTGCAATTTCGTTTTACATTTTGATCCGTCTAATGTCAAAGCACTTTATCGAAGATGCTTAGCTTGTAAGCACGGTTGAAACTACTCAACAATGCTCTGAAAGACTTTGAGCATGTTCTACGTCTCGATCCGAATAATTCTGATGCTAGTCGGGAGCTCATTGCCATGGTTGACAGACTTGTAGTGAACCCAAATGGTAAGCGTGTTGCTTTTCCGTTTGATCTGTTGGGCTCTGACAACAAGAGTAAGAAGCCTCTTCTTAGTGTTGATATGGCAGATAAATCCGTCGCAACTTCTTGTAGTCCCTCTTGTAGTACTGAACCGATCAGTGAAGTAAGTTTCAGCCAAGATAGTTTCAGTCAAGATTCTGATTCTATTGTTGCCGAGAGTATGGACACTTCCTCACATATCTCTCCTGAAAAGCCGGCAAAATACTCCTTTTCTAATAAAAAGCGAGCTATAAAAAAATTGCATATTTCGTCACAGGATTACGATACTTTGTTACTTGAAAAATATCTCTCCTTTTTCCATGCAGGTTCTTTGTCTTTCAAGAGGATTCGACCCCTCATCCCAAAAAATTCTATCCAGACGGGAACTCCCCATGAAGATATTTCAAGGGCAGTAGAAGTTCCCTCGTCGTCTTCTATTCCTAAGGAGATCATGGAGCATTCAGCATCTATTCTCGACAATACTAAGTTGGTCCAGGAAGACGTTGTTCTCCAAATTTCTAAAAAGAAGCGGATATTATCAGACTCCGCTCAAGCCAGCAAGGTTTCTGCTGTTCAGTTCCAGTATGTTGCGGTTAGTGGAAGTAAGATTAAGAGTTGCAGCCGAAAGGTGGATTATTCCCACCGTCGAAGTCAGAAGATTGCAGCTGGTGTCCATCTGAAGAAAAGATCGTCCGTTTCTGTAGATTATTCTCTTTTTCTTTGCAAGTTTACTAAAAAAGATGCAGTGGTTACGCGGGCAAAAAGAAAGGAGGCAGACCTATTCAACTTTGACGCCTTTTATCATCCTCCCTGCAAAAAAAGTCGTCGCGGTATCTCTAGTTCACTATCATGTATTTTTAGTTCGGTTAGTTGGTATTTTAGTAGTTTAAAAGATTCCGGTACTTCGGAATTTGTTCTGTAACTGACTTTTCTTTAATTTAATCTCAATTTATTGTTGTCAAAAAGAAAAATCAAAGAGATATTGATCAAAACAACAGGTGATACCTTTAAAAAAAAAAAGAAATTGCAAGTTGCACCAACACATATACAGAGAAATTTACCTTATGGGTACTACAAACATCTAGTTAACCCAAGTAATTGAATATGATCCCTCCATCCTAGTTATTTATTTACCTATTCTATTTTAGGATTTCTTAATAAATTATTTATCTTTCTATTTTGGAATTTTGTTTGACAATTTGATCAACGACACTCAATATAGTTTACTTGTTATCTAATAATTGGCTCCCTCCTTTCTCCTCGATCTTTTTGCCAAAACTAAGGTAAACAAATGACCGGAACGAAGGAAGTAATATCTATTTATACCTGTAACCGGAGCCTAGGTAATTAACATTGCGTTTTTTTTTGTATATGTCATCAATTTAGTGAAATAATCCACGGTTAATTTCCTACCTAATACTGATATCAAGTCTTTTTATAGTGAAATAATTTTCGTTGATTAAAAATAATTTTAGAAGTTTCGTCAATGTAACAAAACATACGTGGTGTTTGAGTTTAATGCTCATTCTGTTATATCATTTGTTTAGCTTTAATTAAATACTCCTTTTAAATAATAAAAAGGGTAAATAAATAATTGAGACGGTGATAATACGGAGTAGTGTAATTGTATTGAATTTGGTCATTTTTTGTACGTGTTTTATTTTCATTAAAACTCTCACACATTTATAATAAGCAATTTAGCTTCTTATGCAATTACTTACCCTAAATAAATGACATGTATAACATATTATTAAATTATATGCTTCTTAGTTATATCTGCAAACAAAATAAATATAATTATTCTATCTTATCTCATATAGTTTAGAGTAGTTTATAAAATTTGGACTCTCTCATATTGCTTTAAAGTCAATATATTTAGGTGATAGAGTTGGTATAGGATGTGATACCTACTAATTAATATTTTTTTTTTTTTTTTTTGAGGAGAACCAAAGTTAGATACAATATCTTTCTTTAGTGTTTGGTTATTCTATCTATTTCCTTGTTATTTATTGTTCTTATAATTTCATAAAGACGGAACTCTTTACTATTGTCAAAAGTTATTTGTGAAAATTGGATTATCTGTAATCACTTGAAAAAAAAGCTCCATTTAATAATATAGATAGATAGATTGATTCCATCAAATGCCAAGCCCAACCGAAACCCATCAACCATTATAGAAAATGGCGCGCAATAGTTTGGAGCTCCAAAACCCTAACAATGGCGAAGTAGCTCAAAAACCCAAGATAATAATTTTTTTTCTCTCATTATATTAATTCTTCTTGTTTTAGGGTTATTGTTCCTGTTTTTCTTTCCTTTTGTTAAGTGTATTTCAATGCTGCAGAAGTTAACCGTGTGACTGTGTGAGACCGACTCATACGACAATTTTGAGTTATTTTGCCGGATTATTGCATAGATATATCTAACTGAGACATGTGAAGTGCGGACTACTTAATTTCATCCTAAGCAAAGTTTAATTATACGAGTATGATTTATGTTATTGATTGTTAAAATGTTAAAAACTATTCATTCTCTCTTAATTCCTGGCTCCATTTTTAATGATTAAGAACGGGTAGCACCATTCCGGGTATGCTTTGCTGGAGAATCTTGCTAGGTTGGGGGTTAGGAGAGAACTAGAGTGAGACGGTCTCATACAAGAATTTATTTTGCTAAATTGGGGGTTATGAGAGAATTGGTGTGAGATCGTCTTATATAAGAATCTGTGTTGTGGTTTTAGGTCTGGAATGATTTTACAATTGTGAACTTGTGACTCTGCAAATAGTTTATTTATGATGCGTGGATGTGTGGTTGGTGAACTGAAAAGGATATCGACGGGAATTTGGCATGAATTTAACACTTTACAGGCAATAGCCATCATAAGGTTCGATTTCAGATTTGCAGAATAGGGACGGGAATTCGTTAACCTAAATGTTTTTGTGCTTCATATCATTGATTACAAATGCCGATGTGTGGTTGCATATACACGTTTGTTAACCATTGTTTGCGATGAATTAAACGCCTTTGCGGTCAAAGTTAGACGTGTTTCTCTTGAATGTAGCTCGTTGAGGAGATATCATCTCATCTCTGCAACACCTGCCTGTTACAGATGATGGAACTAGTTTCTGTATACATGTATTTTAGGCCATTTATTTCCTCTTTGATCAATCATCCTGTCATATTGCTATAACACCTAGCTTAAGTTCCAAAGTAGATGTGCTGTGTTTAGTCATTCACGCATGATCGTTGACAGCGGAAACTATGAATGACTGGCTAAATATGTTAGGGATCTCTAATAAGTTTGACATGTGCTTGAACTAGATTTTGAAAACGATAGAATTTACACCAAAACACAGTTCTATTGTTTCATTGACAATCAATCAACGCAATGCGCTTTGTTCCTGCTATTGGGTTATGTTCAACTGTAGAATAGTCGTGTTGGCGAACTTTTTGTGGCTACCATATCAACTGTGATTGCAATAATTCTGCCCAAAATTAGAACATTATTTGTAGATGTCTAATGTAAATGTCATTTTTTTTTTAATCATGGTTAGTAATCACTGTACTTTTTTTTCCCTGTTCAACATCTTGCTGTTTAAAGTTTTAAACACACAAAATTCCTGAATAAGCATCGAACTTCGAGTTTTCAATCTGTCCTTTGTCTGATGTGAGTTCCGCCTATGCCATGTTTTTTCTTGGCTTACAGTTAGACTTGTACTCAAGGCCGGGTTAGGGCCGGGTCGAGCGGGCCGGGAGCTGGCCGGGCTCTTCTGGTCAGACCCGGGCCAGGCCAGAGGGAGGGGCGGGCTTGGTCAGGCCGGGGTGGGATATGATTGACCTGGACCGGGGCCCGAGACAGGCCAATGGCGGGCCGGGCTGGCGGGCCTTACCAATTTATTTTTTTATTTTTGCTAAAATGGCAGGCCAAGGGCGGGTCGGGCTGGAATTTTAGGACCCGGGCCGGGTCAAGTTGCATAAAATAACGGGCCAAGGCGGGTCAGGTCTGGGTCGGGTCAGCCCGTGCTGATGTCCAGCTCTACTTATAGAATGTATTCTAATTCCTCGAAGTTCCAGTAAGTTGTTGCTTGCACTATTGCAGTCGAAATGAATAAATCGTCAAGTTCATTGCTTTCAAGGCTTTAAACATAAGAGGGCTTTTTTTGGAGAAGTTGTAAAGCTTTTTTAACACTTGTCTTGAAATTATGAGCTTGATTCGAGCTTTTTCCTTCTAGGTTAGCCCGTCAACAAGAAGTTAGACCTGATGTTGGGGAAGACAATACTAGTTAGAGTCGTGACTTGATGTGAGCTTTTTCCTGCTAGGTTAGCCCGTCAGCAAAAAGTTGGACCTAATGTTGGGGAAGACGGTACTAGTTATAGTTGTGACCATTTTAGCGTCCAGATCATGTGGCAGCTAACAGAAAACATCCAAAATGACAGCAGAAAGGTAAGCGACCTAGTTTCGTGCCCCGTTTCCTTCATTTTAAATCTATATTCTCAGTTTGCTAAATTCTAGACACGTTTAAAATCTATGTTACTGCAACACTTCACCTATACCGAGTCAACATGACAATCCTTCTGACACGTCTCTCCTTACCGACGAGGTGAGGCAATTTACAACACGGTAGACTTCTAATTTTCCTTGCGAGGAGGAATTGTGTTCCTTTACCTGTTGTTTTGATACAAAATGAGGAGGGAAGGGGAGTGGGATGAATAGGCAGAGGGAAGGGAAGGGGAAAGGGAAATGAGGAAGGTAGTTTTCGGTCCAACTTTTCACTTTTGTTGAAAGGATTTTGATTTGTCAACCAAACAATCGGATTTGATCCCCTTTCTTTCCGTCTAAATCCCACAACCGAAACTCAGCGTTAAATTTGTTTCGCTGGCTGAAAATGATTCACAATTTCACACTACTTGTTACTACAATACTACCTCCTTCCCATTTATATTATCCTAATTTATTTTTTGGTCTACAAGTCCATCCCAACATAATTGTCGCATTTCTATATCTAGTAAAATAAAAAAGTAAACTTCTCGTACAAACCTTAGTTAAGTACTCAAGTAACACACTCCTTTCATTCCGTTGATACTCTTACTAGGTAGCGAATGAAAGGGACCAAGGGCCATGTGGTACCCATAAGCAAGGATGTTATCCCGTTGAGTCGTTGATACTGTCTCACTTCTGATGTGATCTCCGTTCCTGACTCAAATAATGTTGGTTATCCAGAAACGCAGTGAAAGGGATTTGTGGCCTTTGGGGTCGATACACGTGAGATCGTATTCACCATCTCCGTCACTTGATAGAGAGTTTATGTAGCCTACACCTACATTAAGCAGACACTCATCCATCAATTTTGATTTTTCTTTGTTATAGGGCCTATAGGCATGTGGAAACAGGGTACTTCATGGCCTTATGGGACACATGAGTGGGCACACTATAAGTCTATAAGCAACTAAGCAAGAACATTGATATCAGAAGAGCGTGGCAAGCCTGAAGAAATATCAATGTTCTAATCTAACCCCCTCTGTCCCATTCACTTTTTACCTTTGATTAATCCTCACAAAGAATAAAAATGATAAACAAGTGACTGGAACAGAGGGAGTATGTTGTTTGGACTCGAGAGTATATGACATGGGTACGTTCCAGGTATAAGACAGACTGACCCTGCTAGTTTCTGGAAAATAAGCATTATTTTCGATTAAGTGTCAAGTATATGTCCGAGCAGCACAGTTCAAACTCAAGTAACCAGTATAAAGCACGGTGGTGACTACGACCTACCAGTCACCACGTCGATTTAAATGTCTTGCCAAAAAACTGAGAACTGTTGGGTGAAATAATGTGTGATAGTTTTACCTTACCGTCTGACCAAGAAACAATGGTTCTATAGTACCCTATAAGTGAAGCATTCATAGCCTAACCGACTGTTTTGGTAAAAATTTACCGACTATTAATTTAATTAGTGAGTGATAGTGATTAATCTACGGCCTATGACGATATGGATATAACGAATTTAATGAACGGATGAACGACGAAATAAAAGATTGACACTCAAGTTTTTGGTGACGCGGAAAACCCGATGTGGGAACAACCGCGGGGGGAGTCACAATCCCACCAATTTGGCACTATAATCGAGACGGAAATATGATGATATGAAAATACAAGGATTCAATTTGTTGCTATAGTATTGCTATATGAACGATGCAAGTGCCGGAGTGTGAGTGTGGAATGAGCTGCCCCGTGTAGATACCCAGTATCTGCTGAGACTCCAACAAACACCCGATGATTATCGGACTATAACGTGCTTTGGAATCGCGGCGTTTGATCGACAGTTCGTGTACAACTTTACGTCGGAAAACTTAAAACGATTTCGAAAATAAAACATTTCAAAACATTTCAAAAGTACCTGGAGTGTTTAATGCACGACGACGGGGTCGCAATGACACTAACTAGAGTCAAAATCGACACCGGACCAAAAACCGACTCTAAAATTCAAATCCCGACTCCAACAACGAGTCAAACCGAGTCAACCACCAAAAACAAAACATTCAAAGCCTTCTATACTAAGATTTCCCGGATTCATGAATGGTCAAGTACCAAACATGTGACTACAAATCCTAGGATAGAACAAATCATGGTTGCACTTGTGTGAAAGTGACAGGACAACAAGAAGACCTGCGACGTGGCTCGCGCCTCTTTGAGCAGCCCAGGTGGCCACGTCGCTCAAAACTCACACAACCACTCATTTTCCTATAAATACCCCTCAAATGCCCCCATTTGAGAACTTACGCGAGTGTCCGCCCCCTCTTTTCTCCCTTAAAATTCTCGACTCGACTTCTTAAGTCACAATCCGACGCGTATTTACGACCTATCGATCGTAAATACAAACCTTACACATTGTTTGGTACCGTCATCGTGCATTAAATCACATGACCGACCACTTCGACCACTACACCGTCACTAATCTTAATAAAACACTCTTTTTACTTACCAAAACGGTTTTAAACTGAGTCTTTTCCGACCAAACGAGTTGTTACACTTACGATGGTTTCTCGCCATAACCAAACATCTAAGTATGAGGGTGTAAAAATCCTTCTTTTATCATGTCTTCATTTGTTTTATGACTATAACATGCTAAAACATGCATAACATGATCCAAAACATGGGATAAACGAGCCAAAACTGAATTTGTTCTCGTCTTTCCCCTTTAATTCATTTTCATATTTGTAATCGGTTTTTACCATTTCAAATATTTTCAAACCCTTTTTTATCTTATTTCATTTGTTTTAACCATAAAACATTTCTCACCCTTGGTTCCTCATACCATGACGGTTAAATCTCTGTTTCGGTGATAATATTTGGTTAATAAAATTTAAAAGGTATTTTAAAGCCTTTTATTTCATTTTGGGAGGTATTTTAAAGCCTTTCATCATTTCTTTACATTTTCAAAACAAGCATATTAGTCACCAACACAAAGTCATCCTTGGTTCTACATACCATGCCGGATTTTAACCCGGGTATGATGATGAGTATCGACTAATGATATTCAAATGAACTTAAAACAATTAGTTCATAATTATTTTCAAAACCATTCATGTCAAGCTTGCTAAGTCGAACCCGACACCGAATATCATCAAAATAATGATGACTATTCGAGTCTCGTTCCTCAAATCAACAAATGCGGTCTAAACAACCCTTTCAAACCAAATCGGGTCAAATACCTATTTTTCAATACGTTTTATAAACGTTTTTCAAAAGGTCAGAACACGGCATACAACCGTTGGTTGACCTGCGCCTAAACATGCCTCTTCTTTCTTATTTCCAAAACCAGGGGAGACCCCCTTGCACTGCCAACAGGCTCGCGCCTGATGTGGCTGCCTGGTGCACGGTTTGTTCCCTTTCCAGCATTAGTCTAGGACGACATCGACTCCGGTTAACCCGGATATAGGACGGATCAGATGATTATTTACTCATTCAAAAATCATATTTGCAAAATGCTTTACTAAGACAAATGGATCACGTTATGCACCATAAACCTAATACGGTAAATGGATGTTTAACTTCCGTCTTGCATGCAAATCAACCATTAATCCAACTCGACATCTTATACTTGATATTTGGATTAAATCAACCGACTTAGAAAGCTCTCACATGTTAGGTTTAAATTATTGGATTCGCATTCATGCATTTAAACCGTTTTATCAACTTTTGCATTCAACCAACCAAGATCGATCAGTAGAGGCCGCTACCGCGGGCGGGATTGGGTGTCTGATTAAAGGGCTTCCCAATACGTACCTTCACCTCTTACTCAGAAACTTTGGATAATGGACGACCTTATCCAGGGCGTACGAGAGTCATTCTAGAGATATGGTGCTAAAGAGGGACGATTTCCTTATCTTTAGTACCTATGTCAAACGCTGCTTTGTGCTTCGATTTAACCGAGGTATAAAGTGGATTTCGAACGGGTTACAAGAATCCCAAAAATGCTTGGTGGCGACTCCAAACATCTCTAATCGTTTCGAGACCCTTACCGAGACGAAACTGACCGATCTAAAACGATCCGGTCGAAAGCATTTTTACGCTGCCGAGCGTGGCTTTCAAAAGACCGCTGCATGTCCGCAGATCGAACCGGATTTGCAGGTGGGCCCATGTCCACAGATTGGCGACTCCGCTGGGGAAAAACTAGGACACTTACGTCTTTGTGACCCCTAGATGGTGAGACTCGAACGAGGTCTTGGTTGGAATGCATTAATTGATATTACGGTCACGGTCGGGTTCCTTGTCCGGGCCCACAACCTAACCTTCATCGCCCAATTGGCTCGTCTCGTCGGCGTGAGTTTTTTCATCCCCGCGTTTCGAATCCCGATTGTGTCAAGCATACTGTTGACGTCACACATTTCTGTTTCGTCAAAGAGCTTTCATCACTTTCGACTACGAGGCTAGGGCACCCTACTTACACATTTTGTTTGGATTGGTATCTCTCTCGCAAATCGGGGTTTGATTGTTTGGTGTGTAACCCACCCTTCTAAGCCAAAAACCATGTCAGCATAGTGCATAAAATAATGAAACTGTGAGTGCTTATGTGCTAGTTGATCATAAGTCCTTCCGTGTCATTTTCAAACTTCCAAAATCACTTTTTTGCGCCGTTATAATGGCCATTTCAAACCTCGGTCTTTTGCCGACCGTTGCACGCCTTTCTAGGTCATCGTAATAACGATTTTCAAACCCGGTTTTTATAAACATTTTAACACGCCTTTCTAGGCCGTCGTAATGATGATATTCAAACCCGGTTTTTATAACCATTTCAACACGCCTTTCTAGGCCGTCGTAATGACGATTTTCAAACTCGGTTTTTATAACCATTTCAACACGCCTTTCTAGGCCGTTGTAATGACGATTTTCAAACTCAGTTTTTATAACCATTTAAACACGCCTTTCTAGGCCGTCGTAATGACGATTTTCAAACCCGGTTTTCTACAACCATTTCAAATCACCATTTTACGCCGTTATAATCGCCACGTCTTGGCACGGATTTTAACCTGTCTCGCGCCGACAATGGCTCTTTCAAAACCCAAGAAAAGCACACACCCTTTTCTCGAGACACTTTCGAGATCCCGTGGACCATGCACCGTCCCCGAGACCTCTTCAAACATTTCAAACTTGATTTTCAAAACATACAATTTAGAATTTCAAAAACCGTCTTGGGAGGCAATACCTTGTTTTCCGAGCCGATTCAAACTCAAACCGTCTTTTGCAAATAAACTTAAGACAACCCCTTTCAACTGACCGACTTGCGGAGATCTCTATCTTCGGAAGCCGTCCACAAAGCGACAAATGAATCTTTTTGAAAATTTCTATTTTCGAAAACTTCAGTCCACCATTCCAATTCCACCTTGTGTCTATCGAGTCGAAGCAAACGTACTTATGGGTCTTTACTTATGAGTCGTCTCACCAGGAGACTCGTCCAATGGCGTCACGCCGCTACGTTGGACACGTGTCAAAGGTTCGATCAACACCGTCACGTCATAAATTGAGTCAGCACCGAGGTACCACGCACGGTCATCCTCGTCTTGTTGAGTCTGATCTCTGTCTCATCCTTTGCTTTGTCTGCGTTCAGTCTTTGAACCGTGTCAGATTGAGCTGTAATGTGAGCCGTTTTTCGGACTCAGAGTCATGGCCTCGTCTTCAACTTCGTCTGTCAACAGCAACAACAATGATAACAACAGAGATGTCACAACTGCTCAGCTAGCCAGCCCGCTCACCGCTCTTAAGGTCACCCTGGATCGTGTCGAGACCCGTATCGACACCCTGGAAAACAAAGAAGCTGGAGAACATAATACTCCACCTTTGACTGAAACTGAGAAAAGGCCAAAACTCTTGGAAGAACAGCTCCTAGCCCGGGGTAACAATATTCATCTTGAGAACAACCGAAGGTTTGAACCTGTTGGGGATCAACTACCTGACAACTTTACTCTGACCGATGTACCTAAGTTCAAAGGAGTGGAGGACCCACTCAATCGTATTCGTGCCTTCAAAGACTACATGGCCATAAAAGGGGTCAAACATGAGCTCTTCACCCGGATCTTCCCATCATCCTTGGAACCGATCCCTCGTCAATGGGACTACTCCCTTGACCCGAAGAACATTACTATCTGGGATGAGGTTGTGGTTGAATTTGCTAAGCAATACGCTGACAATGTTAAAATCCAAGCCAATACTCGTACCTTTGAGGTACTAACCCAGAACGACAAGGAGGGATTCACCGAGTTCTTAACCCGTTGGAGGAAGGTAAGTACTCAGCTGGTCAGCAAGCCGAGTGAATAAACTTTGGTGGAAAAGTTCGTCAACAATCTCCGCCCAGTGTATGCCAACTTACTGAGGTATCAAAATATTAAGACCTTCCAGGATCTGCAAATTCCTGGGGACACGCATTGAAGATGACCTCCGAAAGGGTGTCCTAGCCAAGACCACTGACAGAGGCTACCAGGGATCCACCTCAACCGGATCTCGCCCTTATGGTCAAACGAACAAGATCGATGAGGTCAACCTCGTTGAACCATTTGCCAAGAGAGCTGAGCGCCCCCAGAGAGTGTTCACTAATATAGGGTCAACTTATGCAAGTGCCCTGAAGAGGCTCATAGACCAGGGAAAGGAGATTTGCCTTTACCCCCACCGACTAAGCCAAACAACAAAACAATTCCTCTCGGAATCCACGCTATCTTTAACGATGAGCCAACTCTGGACTACTCACACCTCATTCTGCCAATTGATGACGAGGTGAACACCTTGGAGAAAGATCCCTCGGACGGGGTATTTGTGTTTAGTGCCGCAACTATGCTCATCATGTTCCAACAGGTTGAGGAAGCCATAGCCAGCCTCTCCGAGAGGATTACCCAACTTGAAGATGCCTACCGCCGGCTTATCTTCAATCCTCCACCACCACGCCCGAGGGAGAGTCCCCCAAGCGCCCAAAACTACCCTCACCAGGACGGATTGCTCCCGCGACCATTCTGGCATGCACCTCACAATAATCATCCTCACAATAATCACCCTCACAATAATCAACCCCACAAAAACTACCCTCACAGAAATATCCCTCACAAAAATTGCCCACCAAAGAATACCCCTCCAAGGCGCCTTTGAGATCCTGAAATCAATGGCATCTGGAGAGACGATGTTGAAGATGTCTATATCGTCCCAGGGAAAGAGAAAAGGGCGAAAGAGATCGGTCACCTTACCCGGTCCGGACGCCCCTATGAGAACCCGAACACTTCAACGGTCGCTCCGACAACAAACGACCATGTCGTCCCGGAAGTAGCCCCTCAACCAAGAGCTCCTGAGAATTCGATCCTCAAGCAGCTTCAGAAGGCAAAAGCCGAGATCTCGATCTGGCAACTGATCGCGACATCATTTGAGCATCGACAGGCTTTGCTACAGGCCTTGGGAAAATTGACTGTGCCCTCCACCTCTTCTCCTGAATAAATAGTGGCACATATGACGAGGGACGCCCCTGACTTGAACAACCCAGTCGTCTTCTCTGACGAAGATATCCCTCCCTTTGGAGCCAATCATAATCTTGCCCTGTACATTACCGTACAATGTCTCAAGAAGAATGTACCCATGGTCCTTGTAGATGATGGATCCGCGGTAAATGTCATTCCCTTCAAGACTGCTCACACGCTGGGTATTAAGGAAGCTGATTTGGTCCCAACAAATCAAGGAGTACGCGCCTACGACGGCACTCGTCGCAAGGTAGCGGGCCTCATCACTTTGACTGTTGCAACCGGACCACTGGAAAGGCAAACCAGTTTTCAGGTGGTCGACATCGACGCCTCCTTCAATATGCTCCTGGGACGTCCCTAGATTCACGCCGTCAAGGCAGTTACCTCAACTCTCCACCAGAAGATCAGGGTCCCCTTCAACGGGAAAACGATCACAATTCCTGCTTCCCCGATCAAAGCTGTCATGAGAAAGGGAATAGCCTCCCAGACCATTGAGGAAGATGATAATGAAATGTGGGGGTTCCAAGCTGTGAATGCCATAACTGATGAATCAACACCCTTTGATTGTGACCCGTTTGCCAACCTCACAGTCAACCGCATCATGATGCGCCAGGGCTACTTCTCGGGCTTGCCCCTTAATCCACTGAAGAGCACCTTACCTCCCTTGAAACAGGCTAAGGTCCCCAACATTCCCTTCGGACTGGGATATGAACCTACCGATGAAGATATCCCGGAGATGAACCTCCTAGTTCGAAAACGCAAGAGGCACGGAGTTATCTTCTGTCCCTATCATCTGACCCTCAATGTATACTTTTTTCCCGAGGGAGAATCAGAGCTCTACCATGGCTTTTCGGAGCCGATCTATGACTCTGTGGCCAAGGCCAGATACCCGGGTTTGGAAGTCTTCCAGGACTGCTACTTCATCCCCGACAACACCGAAGCTGCATCAACTGAGTCTAAGCCGTCGTCATGCCTCGATGGACAAGCTGTCACCCTCCTCTTTGGAGAGGATAACATTAAGCGCCTCGACTATGAGGACATTATCAACATCGCCCTGAAGGACAATCAGTTTGACCCAACTGCCTTAATCTCCGACACTGACCCGGAGAAAGCTACGCAAGGCTAAAGGAAAACCGTCAAGTGGACCGACCGCCGAGGCCGCATTCTCAAGATCACAACTGGAGAAGGCCCTATGTTCAAAGACGGAAATGGAGAAGAATCTGAATCTGAGTCTGAGTCAGAGTCAGAGTCTGTCATATCTCCTAACACTCCCGATGTCCTAGTTAAGGTCCCCTTCCCACTATTTTATCACAAGGTCGTGGCTGATTCAGAGGCTGAGTCTACTAGGGTCACCCCCACTCCCATGAAAGGTGACAACATGAAGCCTGTTCCAGGGGCCACCTCCTCTGCTGTGTTGCCTCTGACTGACCATGATATGTCTGTCCTCTCCGAGCTTTTCGGTTGTGTCAACTTAATGAACGCTAAGTTTGCTTATGACTCGTCTCAATTTAACTCCAATGCAATTCTGAATGACTATGAGGAATTTGACTTGAGTGACTACCCACCTGACCTAGCCAAAGAACATGACAAACGTGAAACCAGAACCTCCATCATTGAGGAGACCTAACCTATTAACATAGGGACCGACAACACACCTCAAGAACTTAGGATAGGGACAACCCTAGACCCCTCGGAAAGACAACAGTTCATTGACCTCCACCACGAATACAAGGACGTATTCGCCTGGTCCTACAGAGACATGCCTGGGATTGACAGGGAAATTACAGAGCACCGGATACCCATTAAGCCCGGAGCTAAACCCGTAAAGCAGAAGCTACGTCGGATGCGTCCTGAATGGGCCCTAAAAATCAAGGAAGAAGTGGATAAACAATTTAAGGCTGATTTCGTCAAAGTGTCTGAATACTCTGACTGGGTGGCCAACATTGTTCCTGTACCGAAGAAAGACGGGAGAATTCGGGTTTGCGTCGACTTCAGGTATCTGAACAGGGCGAGTCCAAAACACAACTTCCCTTTGCCACATGTTGACATTCTAGTAGACAACACTGCCGAACATGCTCTCCTATCATTCGTGGACGGGTATGCCGGATACAACCAGATTAAAATGGCTGAGGAAGACATGCACAAGACTGCATTCACTACACAGTGGGGTACATATTGCTACACAGTCATGCCTTTCGGTCTCATCAATGCCGGGGCTACCTATCAAAGAACCGCTACCACTCTCCTACATGATATGATGCACAAGGAGGTAGAGGTGTATGTCGACGACATGTTCGTCAAATCGAGAGAACGAGACAGTTACATCAACGCCCTTCGAAAATTCTTCGCTTGTCTGCGGAAATATAACATGAGACTAAATCCTCAGAAGTGTGCATTCGGGGTCACCTCCGGAAAACTCTTGGGACATGTCGTCAGCAAAAGCGGCATTGAGATTGATCCAACCAAAATCAAAGCTCTTCAGCAAATGCCTCGACCTAAGGACGACAAGGAGATTCGGGGATTTCTCGGTGAGGTCCAATACATCAGCCGCTTCATTCCCAAGCTCACCATGATTTGTGAACCAATATTCAAGAAACTTCGCGCCTCCGATCACACCGATTGGGACGATGACTGTCAATAGGCCTTCGACAGGATAAAGGAAATCCTATCCAAACCTCCTGTCCTCATGCCACCTCAACCAGGGATTCCTTTATCCCTATACCTGACTGTTACAGACACAGCCATAGGAGCAATGCTAGCACAAACAGTCGACGGCGAAGAACGAGCCATCTACTACATCAGCAAAAAGTTCATTGAGTACAAGACAAGGTACAACCAACTGAAAAAGACATGCCTTGCCCTAGTATGGTCAACAAAGAAGCTGCGGCATTATATGCTCAGCTACGCGGTCCACATCTACTCCAATATGGACCCGGTCAAATATATCTTCGAAAAACCCGTACTAAATGGAAGGCTGTCTAGGTGGACACTCATGTTGTCCGAGTTCGATCTCAAGTTTATACCCCTCAAAGTTAATAAGGGAAGAGCAGTCGCCGATTTCCTGGCAGAAAATCCCGTCAACGAGGATCCAACGACCGACACATGGTCAATTCCTGACGAAGACATCCTTTGTGCTGACTCCGATGCATGGGACCTATACTTTGATGGTGCATCTAATCTGAGAGGCTTTGGGGTAGGAATCCTCCTAATATCACCAGAGGGATAACATGTTCCGATCTTGGTCAAAATAGACTTCGCCGTCACCAACAATGCCGCTGAATATGAGGCATGTCTCATCGGCCTGCAAGCAGCCATCACACTTGGCATCAAAAGACTGAGGGTACACGGCGATTCCTCGCTCATCATCAATCAGGTGTCCGGATCATGGAAAATCCGAAGTAACAGTTTAGCTCCCTACCAAGCGAGAATCAATCAAGAGGCCGAGTTCTTCGACCAAGTCGACTACTTCCACTTGCCACGAGAGGAAAATCAATTTGCTGATGCCCTGGCAAAACTTGCCGTGCTCGTCAACATACCTGACGACATGACATCGATGCCCCTATGTGTCGAGAGAAGGAGCGAGCCAGCTCACATTTGTGCCATCAACAACGACGAGGAAAGCCATGATGAGCCCTGGTACCAAGCCATCCTCAACTACAAAACCAAAAACGAATTCCCTCCTAACTCTGACCAAAGAGGACAAAGAGTCATCCGTTTACTTGCATCACAATTTATGATGAACCAAAATCAATTATACAAAAGAACATCCCAAGGGATTATCCTCCTTTGCATTGACCATCACAAAGCCAAAAAAGTCACGGGAGAGGTTCACGACGGAGAATGTGGACCTTACATGAGCGCAATGATGCTTACCCATAAAATCATACGGCTAGGTTACTAATGGACCACCATGGAAGCCGATTACCGTAACTACTACATCAAACATTGCCACAATTGCCAAATCTTCGCCAGCATAAAACATATACCACCATCCCTTTTATACACCATGACGTCACCCTGGCCTTTCTCAACATGGGGCATCGACATCATCGGGAAAGTCAACCCAGTGGGCACCAAGGGACATTGTTTCGTCCTCGTCGCCATCGACTACTTCACCAAATGGGTGGAAGCGCAGTCATATGCAGTCTTGACCACCAAATAAGTGGCCAAATTCATCCAGAACAACATCATCTGCAGATATGGTGTACCCCATGAAATCATCAGCGATCAAGGCTCTCACTTCCGAGCGGAAACTCAGGCCTTGCCGGACAAATACAAGATCAAACGACATCGATCATTCCCCTATCCTCCCCAAACCAACGGAGCGGTGGAGGCAGCTAACAAAACTCTTGTCACCATTATCAAGAAAATGCAAGACAACTACTGCAATTGGCCGAGCAAACTCCCATTCGCACTCTGGGTGTACCGAACCTCCATTTGAACACTGACAGGCGCCACACCCTTCTACCTAGCATACGGTATGGAGGCGTTTCAACCAGTAGAGTTAGAGGTCCGTTTTCTATGCATCCTACTGGAGAGCCAAGTCCCTGGGGCGGAATGGACCCGCCAAAGGTACGAACAACTCACTCTTCTAGACAAACGGCGGCTCAACGCCTTGCACAACGTCCAGCTATACCAACGACATATATAACGGGCATTCAACAAGAGGGTCAAACCCAGGAACATTAAGGAGGGCGACTTGGTCCTCAAGTCGGTCCGAGCACCGCTACCCGTCGATCCAAGGGGAAAATTCAAACCCAACTGGGCCGGGCCATACCTGGTCAAGAAAATACTTTCGGGGGGCGCAGTGAGACTGAGTGACCTAGATGGGGAGGATTTTACAAACCCGACCAACCTAGACCAACTTAAGAAATACTACCCTTGAACCGTAGCAACTAACGATCCAAGCCTAGTTTCACAACTAGTCCACCTTAACCCTTTTCAAGTCAAGTTCCTCAAACGCGTTCTGATTTGAAATTACACGTTTTATCGAGTCTAAGTTGCGGCACCTTGCCCGTTTTGAATGTCCTTTGATCTGTCAAAGGCAACGTCCATTTGTACTAAAACAAACAAAAACCCCTAAATTACGAGCATGGTTTGATTTCACCTCTTCAGGTGGATACGTAGGCAACCCCTTTTATACATGAGAGATACAACCACAAAACCCAATCAAAATTTACAAAACATTTCGAACTATAATCATGGTTTGATTTCACCTTTTCAGGTGGATACGTAGGCAGTCCTTTCTTACACAAGAAGGATACAAACATCCCCATAATCAAAAAACATCACCCCCATAATAAAAAAACATCACCCACATCAACTTTCAAAAAAGAGAGAAAAGGGAACAACATTCCCTTTTCCCCGCAAAAATACAAAAAGTAGTCTTTCTCCCTTCCTACAAAAATCCCACTTTTCCAAGTGCAAACGTTTAGGATGATTCAAATCGAATTACCTTTACAAAATGGATGGAAGAAATGAGCGTTCCCAATTTTTGACACAAGCAATCCTCTTATTTAATTAATAATGGGAGGGATTACAATTTCAACAACAAACAAAGCTCGACGAGTCTGCAACTTGTCAAAGCTAAGGTGTCGACTAAAACACCTCACATAATAAAACTAGCACAAAACACACAATAACTAGCTAGTACAACATAATAATAAAATGGGTAATGGAGGTCTTCACTCTTCCATTATACCCTTGCCTTTTCCCTCGGGGTGCATCTTCCCCTTGTTCTTCTTGTTGGCCCGCCTAGCATGGATTTCCTCTTCGGAATGGATCCTCAACGAATCTACAACGGCAACGGCCTCCGGTCTAGTGCAAGACCCCATGTTCGGCCGAAAACAAGCCGAGGCACGGCCCACCATGTTCTTGGGACCCGAGCTTCTCCTCTTTGGTGGTCTCATCACATCGGGACTAGCTCCATCAACATACTCCTAAAAGAAGGCACAGTTGGCCGTGCCAACCTCTCGATACTTCAAATCGACAACCTCGTCCTTACGAAATTTGGACCTCTCTTCTAAGGACGGAGCACGTGACCACTTGACATAAGCGGGAGTCACCCATGTCGTGGCAACGGGGTCCGGTACCTCCCAAAGCGGTTGAGTGGCCCACCATCTTTCGAGGACCTCCACAAGCTCGGAGTTCCGGAAACCATTCTCTTGGATAAGGGTATCTTGAGCGGGCACCTTTTGTTGACGCCCCATTTGCCTCATGAGCCTTTCGGGATAAATGAAGGAAGCAACCTTCAAACCCACCACCATAAAAGAACGAGGACTAGCACCCGAAGCGGGCAACCCTGTGAAGGACCTCAAGTGCCACCATGGCACCACCCAACGAATGTGAGGACCACCCTCCTCCGACAATCTTGCGGCCCAATAAGCCTCAGTAGAAGCAAAACTATCCGAGTACAATTTCTTCCTCATGGTAAAGTGACGGAAGGAATAAGAAGAAGAATCAACCGGAGGCTCTACATACCTTAGCCTGTCCAATAGCCACACCTGGAGGATCCTTGGGGACCCAAATGAAGGAGCTTCTCCGAAAGAACCTTCCTTGTCCAAAGCTTGGATGATCTCTCCAAGCACTAACCATGATGGATCTCTACCATGCTCCATTTGCTCAACCACATGTACAAGGGTCATGCTACCATAGCATTTCGGCCCCTCCTTCTTCAAAGCATCAACGAAGAGGTATACATAGACAAGGCAAAAGGCAAGAGCCCTTCTCCTAGCCACCCCCGAAACATTGGCATCTAATCGGTTGGAAAAGATGTTGATGAGAGCCAACATATCCACGCCATGTGGAGCAAGAAGGAAGTTGACTTGACTTGTCGACAAACCCAACATTGAACGGAATTTCTTCTTATAGCATAACCGAGTCGGAGAAAGCATCGGAACACAACCCGGCCACCCACCAATGGCTCCAACTTCTTCGGCAAGAGGACAAATTTGACCTTTCGGGAAAACGAAAACATGGTGTTTCGAATCCCAAAACCGGGAACATGCTTCGAGGAATGAGGATTGCACGTTGACATGACGGAGCCCCAACAATTGACCAACTCCCATGCAAATGAGTTGATACTTTTCGGGAGGCGACAAATCCCGGCACCATTGTCGCAACGCATTCTCAAAGCCATCCATGAAATATATTTGTGGAAGAAGAAGAAGAGGTTTTATAGAGATGTTTTTGTGTTTCGGATGATGAAACAATGAAGCGCAAACATCACTATTTATACAAAAACAATCAGCGCGTTTTTCAGAAAAAGGGGAGAGCTGGCTCCCATCGCCAGGCTACTCGCGCCTCGTTAGGACCTCCACCAGGATTCCCGCTTTGACTTGTCTCTTTCAACTTGTGTTTTCTCCTGACAACTCAAACCTCCCACCAGAACGCTCGCGCCTCTTCGGGATGATCCAGGACATTTTGTGTTTCCTCACACTCACATTTCCTTGTTTTCGCGTTTTACGAAATCCGACACGGTTTCCATGACGCAGCTTTAAACATACGGATTATTCTTTCTTTTTTTAAAGGGGGAAGGGCTAGTCGCCCCGATCCGCAACGGATCGTTTCTATGTGAGTCAAAATTCCAAAATTTTTTCACATTTTCGCAATTTTCCATCAAAATAAAAATCGAAAATTGATAACACGACATCAGTTTTCCTCAAAAATTCAAGCGCTCACAAATTCGAGTCTTGACCTCATTAAATCGAATCAAATACACTCGTAAAAATCTTTTCTAAAATTCTTCCCTGACGGATTGAGTTTGAAATTTTTCGAGTCACAAATCAATTTCAACAATTTCAATGCAATTTAATTCAAGACACGAGTTAATTGCTCAGCTTTCAAATTAATTTCTTTTGAATTCCAAACATGACGACTTATCGCGGAATTTTTCAAAATTCACTTCATTTTTCAAAATTCAATTTTAACTTCAAGTCATCTTGGTTAATTTTGTATGCTTTTACGTGTTTACGTTTATGCATATGTGCTACCTGTTGTCTGTTTTCTACACTAACGATGCAGGAACTAGTGCGAAGCAAAAAGGAGAATTGACAGCCGACAGCACTCCTCCGAAACACAACACAAAAAAGCCAAAAATCACAAAATAAACCACAATCCAAAAACACATATATACAAACCGCCTCACGCAAAATGTAAATATATACAAACAAGAGTCCAAGACACGGGCAAGCTACTACAACTACTCAGCGCCTCCCGTCGGACCAGTCCCTATCTCACGAGGAGTCGCCGCCAACGCAGACACCTACCACCTGCTCAGACTCCCTCTCCGGGGAACTCTCCAACGTCTCACGCTCCATCTCGACGTGAAGCTCCTCCGCTGCAGCCAACTGAGCCCTCAGAGAAGCAATCTCCGCATCTCGGCTTCGTAACTCGTCCTCACGACGCCTCAACTCCTGGTCCCGACGAGTGATCCCCAACCCTTGGGCCTCGACCATCGACCTAGCTGCATCCAACTTAGCGCGAACCCGAGCAAGCTCCGCTGGATCCGCAGTACCCTACAAAACACAATACAGGTCATCAAGATCTAAAAACGTGAAACGCAACACAAAATACACAAAAACAACACACAAAAGTACCTGAAAAAGCCGAGCCTCCCTCGCAGCCATGTCACCAGCAAGCGCCCTCCAGCGGTTAGCCATCCGCCACAAAGCCTGATGACTAACGGTCGTCACCTACATTCAAAAATGTCCTTCAATGCAATCTAAGGCAAAACACAAATGAGGAAAAATGTTCAAGTCAGGAACTCACCCTCAGAACGCTCAACCTCCACTCCATGCCAACGTCGGTCACCTCAGCGACCGCATGCTCTGGCAGGCACAACTGTAGGTCCTCACCACCCGGCTCCTGAAAGGTGGTCTCCGCCGGGAAAACTGGAGGCTGAGTCCTCATTAACGCGTCGACCCCCTGCAATTCGGGTCCGCGTCAAAGGTAACAAACCCTCCTATCAAAGGAGACAATGAAAACAAAAGAACAGAGGAAAACATACCTCAATCGGGTACCAGGCAAGCCTCGACAACCGGAAGGTGTCGTAGTCGACGTCCCGCAGCAACAGCGCCTCACCTCCCTGACCGTGAAGGTGCTCCTCAACCTCGTCAGGGGTCGACTCCTTGAACGACACCCTAGGCGGGTCGACCGGTACCACGAAGAACTCAGTAAGGCACTGACGAGCTAAACGCTCGCCCAAGTACCAATACGGCTCTATCGCCGTTTCCAAGTACAAGCACTGGGAGCTGCAAGGCCGCAGACGCTCCCTGACGGCGGCCGACACGTCCGTGTAGTGCTCCCAAGGCCACCCTACAAACTGCATTCAGAACAAAGCTACTCAACCGAATGGGGGCTTCCTAAGCTACCTAGTCATCCTATCTCTATATAATTCTACAAAGAAAAAAGAGTAAGGAACAACGACTCACGTCAGCAACTCGAAGCTTGTTCACGCGACGCCTGCAGTCCTCGTAATTCGACTTAGTCGACTTCTTCCGAGCCACCGTCCAACCCCTCACAGCAGGGTAGGTAAAGGGGACACCGCCTGTGGTCCCCGGACGTAGAGGGGCGAAGTAAGAGTACAACTAAGCCCGTAATCAAACACAGCAAACACAAATCAGCCAATTTGTCAAAAATTGCCAAAATCAAAATCAAAATCAAACTAAAAAAGAAACTACAAAAAATGCTCGTACCTCAAAGATGAGGCTGGGACCAACCAAAGCAGGGGCACTAGCATTCCCCATCGCCTCCGGACGCACCGCTACGTGCATGTACCGGGTGAAACTTGCTAAGGCCGGCGTAACCCAGTCAAACTGACCCAAAGTATCGAGGTCAGCAAGGAGGGGAAGCACTTTGGTCGACAAGCGCTCACCCTTGTCACCAAAGTACGTGGCACCCAAGAAGTACCACAACCACAATCGCGCCTCCTGCGCGTCAGCTCTAGCCTCCGCCTCCGGACTCTCCAACGACGCCGGAGCAACACTCGCCACACTCTTTTTGAAGTGGTCTCTCACATACGAACTCGCGATTAGGTACGGGGTAATGTCAGAAGGCTCAGGCAAAGCAGTACCGATCAGATGAGTAACCGTAGGAGAAGACACTCTCTCCGGTGTCTCGGTAAACTCAACAGGCGTCTCGCCACAAGCGAAGCCGGATATCATGGCAAAATCCTTTAAGGTAACGCCGACCTCCCCGAACTCCATGTGGAACGACGACGTCGTATCCCAGTACCGATCCAACATGGCACGGATCAGACACAGGTTCGACCTAATCGAAGACCTGTGAATATCCCGCCAAGCGGCCACCAACGGCCCAAAAGCCGACCTCTCTATCAACGCCCTCGTCCCGTCTTGGAGAACGTCGTAAAGGCCCAAAAAAGTAGTAAAGCCCGAGAAAGTCCTCACGGTGCCGATCTCCTGAAATAAAAAACAAACAACTTCAGAACACCTATTCAGGTCTGACACTTAAAAAGTGACGAAAGTTCAAATCAAGGGACACAACTCACCAAGCCCTCGTGAGCACGGTAGGAGATGTGCCTGTCCAGTCGAAGCAACAACTGGCTATCGTCGAAACCCTCGGCCCAAGCAGATTCCGCCCGCAGGTTCTGCCCCAGCGGGGCTGTAACCCGTCTAGCATCCCAACTCGCGACGTCAGCCATCCTCAACTGTCTCCGCCCTCTGTCTCTTCTGACAACGAGACTCGACGTGACGGATGGAAGGCCTCTCAACGACCCTAACAACGTTCTGTAACGTCCGTCTGGTCGGCCGAGGAGTCTGTCTCCTCGTAGAAACCCTCCTCCCGGAGGTACCAGCCTCAGACCCGGTCTGAGCTCTCCCAGCGCCGGTAGCCCCAACAACGGGCTCCTCACGCTCCTCAACGGCCCTCTCGGCCCCAGCAGTCTCCGCAGGGGGTCCCTCCTCCTCGGAAGTGTCCTCCACTACTGTGGCGGGTACACTAACCGGAGTGCTGACCAGGCCCGTCCCGAACAACTCCTCAAAGGTCGCTGCAAGGGACCCGGCCTGTCCCGAACACTCTTCTGCAATCAAAAAACGTCAGCCAAAATTTCGGCATTATGACGGCGTAAATTGGACAAACCCAAAACAAACAAACAACCTGCAAAGCAAAGTAAGGGCAACCCCGCCCAAATTCAACCAGACAAAAAAAAAAAACAATTCACAAAAACGCACAAAGAAAAAAACAACGACTCGCCCTTCTTTTCAAGCAAAAGATGAGTCGAAACAACCACAACAAAAAACGGCGCCCCAAGACCCACACAAGGTCCACCAACACTAAAACAAATCATCACTTGCGCCAGGAATTATGCCACGGGAACTCATAATTCATGGCTAAATTTTGCTTAGCCACGGGAAAAACTTATTCATTATTTTGGAAAAAAAATTATGCCACGGGATACCTTTTCCCGTGGCAAAAAGTCACTTCCGCCACGAATTAGGCTACACCCGTGGCAAATAATCATTTTAGCCACGGCCTATGTCACACCCGTGGCGAAATTTTATTTAGTCACGAATTGTTCCGTGGCAAATATTTTTTTTAGCCACGAACAAACAAACACCCGTAGCGAGTATCTTTTCCGACTTAAATCTGAATGAAATTTAATCAAATATAATAATATGAAAATACATTTGAATATAAAAATTTAGAAACACTTTGATTAATTTAATTAATATTTTTTATTTTTTTATTTACTTTACTAAGAAATTTTAAAATTTTATAAACTTATATGCAAGCAAAGAAAAGTTTATCGTCTAATTTTTTGATATTTTACAGATCACATTTATGTTTTGTAGGTTTTTCAAAATATTGATAATTTAAAAAAATTGTTTTAATATATACTCTGTTTATTTAAGTCGTGAATTTCTTTTACTTTTTTAAATTAAACTTTATAATCTTGAATAACAATCTTAAATGATCGTATCACATTTAAAGATATAGCATATCAAATTGAATAAAAAAGTTATTTACCATCTATCTTTGAAAATCAAAAATTAATATATTGTTAAACTATTTCATTCAAAATTTTATTTCCAACTTTATTTGTAGGATATTTATAGAAAATTTGAATTTGATATAAAATTTACGGAAATTTCCCATGGTACCCTCGAACTTTGCCAGATTACGCATGGTACCGCTTATTTTAAGTTTCTACATATGTTGCCCTTGTGTTTACCTTTTTCATTCCCAGAATACTCTTTGGGGAAATTTCGTCATAACATCGTTACTCCTATAAGTAATTTGATGAGTAATTGTGTATGTTATGTTGTTATTGTTATATTATTTAGGTACTAAATGTTAGTTTATTATACAAAATAAGGATTTAGGTATTATTAGATGATGAATTGATAATGTATTAGATAACAAAACAAAGGCGTCACAAGGCATATAAGTAGCGGCGTTCTGACGGAAGTTTGTCAAAGGGTATTCTGAGACTGAAAAACGTAAATACAGGGGTACCATATGTAAAAACTTTAAAAAAATGGGTACCATATGTAATCTGTCAAAATTCGAGGGTACCGTGAAAAATTTACGTAAAATTTAACTTGCTGAGAAAAAAAATTGGGAAATTTTTTTTCATTGAAAATGAGCGCATCACACGGAAAAATATATAAATTATAATAATGTAATGTCACATGTGCAAATAATGTGAAAATTTTAAGAAAAGAAACGATAAATCATAACAAAGAGAAATCAGTTTAGGAAAATAAGCGATTCTTTTGTACAATAATCTTTTTCGTGGTTTTTGGGTAAAAAAAGTGACTATTTTTTGGTTAATAGTGATCAGTTTGGGGGAAAAAAGACCTTTAATTATAAAAAGCGGTCATTATTTTACCAAAAAAATGGTCTCATTTTTCATATCGCAGGTACAACGGTTATACAATAGAATTTGCGAAGAAAAATATACGAAAAAATGAGTACATGAGAAATGAAAATAAGTATGTCGATAAACAAAAGAAATAAAAAAAATGTTAGGAAAACACAATTAATTTTACTTTTTGGAGAAAATGGTTTACTGACTTGAGCAAAAAAAATGATGTCAAAATCATTAATCAGGAGGTTAATGTCGAAAATTTAATTGTTTCGGCCAAAATAATGTTTTTCCCGCAAAAATTGTAAAACATGTAACATTTATGTAATTAAATAGTACTAAAGGTAAGATTTGAAAGAAAAAAAATAAACTTAAAAGGATTCAAAGTGCTAATTATATCAACAAAGGTAACATTCAATTTCGGTGGCACATCAAAATAACTCTACGGTTAAGCGTGCTCATGTGAGAGTAGTGTTGGGATGGGTGACCTCCTGGGAAGCCTCTCCGATGCTCACAAATGCATGACTCGTGAAACGAAATAACGTTCAAATGAATCAAGTTAACTAGCGAAACAATTACCTAGATTGTCACAGTTCCGTATATGATAAAATACCCATTGTGAAAAATAAATAGATTATTTTACGTTTTATTTATTAAATTTTCATATATATTATTTGCCACGGAAATTATTTTTTCGCCACGGGAAATTTCTTTGGCCACGGGAGTTATTAGCCACGAGAGAATCCGTGGCCAAAAATTCAATAATAGCCACGTTCTTGTTTTTCCCGTGGCTATCCCTTTGCCACGGCCACTTGCGCCACGGAAGGTATTCCCGTGGCAAAATGATTTAGCCACGGAAATTTAGTACTTGCGCCACAAATTTAGTCGTGGCCCAAGTGCTCATTTATAGTAGTGCAATAAACCAAAGTACATTCCTAATGCAATGAGGAATATTTCTACGGCTCAAAAAGGCAATTTCTACGCAAATTTGGGCGCAAACCGGTCAAAAATTCAAAAACGACCGCAAAGAGGCAAACGTGATTTTATCACACCTCAGGGCGACCTAAACTACCAATAAGGTCCATTTCGAGGCAAACTGACTCAATTCAAGCCCAAACAGGCGCTTATTTTGTCAAACATAAGACCGTCACAAAAGGCAAAAATTCCAATTTTGCCCACAATACACAAAAAAGTTCCACAATGGCAAATACGGTATTTCCCGACTACAATGCAACCTAGTGGGACCCACTACCCAAGCAAGTAAACTTGGTATTGTGAGATGAGACGGTTTTTCCACCTCACTCACGTTTTTCGAGCATAAGGAGCGGGAATGGGGACCATAATGCAAACTAAAAGCACCCCTATACTCCTAAACGGGTTTCTAACCTAATGCAATCATCAATTTCACTCGAAATGGGCTCAATCAAAAATGCCCAAATCGATTTTCTAGGGTAAAACTTTCGCCCTAATTCAATTTAGGTAAAAGACCAACAAATTCAAATGGATTCAAGAGGAAATACATACCTTGAGATGACATTGTTGATGATAGCACGAATTCAAGCAGGCTAGAAGACCAAACAATGGCGATTTTAGTTTGTTTTGTCGAAATTTGGAGAAGACGAAGGGATGAATGACGAGCAGCCTAGTCTCGCGTCTTTTCTACAAAATTGGGGACCCCCTTTTATCGCCAAAGGACTCGCGCCTCAATGAGGCTTCCCTTTGATTTATTCAGCTAAGTTTGGGTTTTCGCCCAATTTCCTGCGCAAACTCTTCAAAATTCAACGACGGCAATTAAAACCGTCATTTCAAAAATAATAGTGAAATCAAAATTCACTATTTCTTCAAATTTCAAACAAACGGCGATCAAAACCCCCATTTTCCATTCAATAATAGTGAAAAATTCAAAATTCACTATTTTCTTTCAAATTACCTTGACGGCAATTAAAACCATCAATTTCAAAAACAAAATAATAGTGGAAAATTCAAAATTCACTATTTCTTCTATTTTCAATTTCAAGAATAATAGTGAAAAATTCAAAAATTCACTATTTCTTCAAATTTCAGACGATGGCAATTAAAACCGTCATTTTCGAAATAATAGTGGAAATTCAAATTTCACTATTTTCACCACGCATGTCAACGGCGGCACATAAACCGTTACTTCAAACGTAATAGTGAAGATTCCAAATTCACTATTTCCTTCACATGTCAACGGCGGCACATAAACCATTACTTCAAAAATAATAGTGAAGATTCCAAATTCACTATTTCTATCACATGTCAACGGCGGCACATAAATCATCACCTCAGTTGTAATAGCGAAATTTAAGATTTGCTATTTCCTTCAAAAAATTCAAACAATCGATTAGTGAAATTTCAAAATTCGCTATTCCTTCAAATGTCAACAGGGGGCTTCCTCGCAGAACCCGCTTATTTCAAAAACAGTGATAGTGGAAATTCGAAATTCACTATTTTCACGGCGGCATAATGAGTCCGCTACGCATCGCGGCTATTCTCACAGTCGATTAACCGACCCTTCTTATGGTTGGCGAGCCTTACAACGCATCGCGGCTGGCGAGCCCTCCT
The DNA here is from genome assembly GCF_048544455.1 of Silene latifolia. Classification (NCBI taxonomy): domain Eukaryota; kingdom Viridiplantae; phylum Streptophyta; class Magnoliopsida; order Caryophyllales; family Caryophyllaceae; genus Silene; species Silene latifolia. The sequence goes on along the minus strand of NC_133538.1, from coordinate 436,641,713 downwards.
CATATATGCACCATGGCTATGAGCCTTACAACGCATCGCGGCTGGCGAGCCCTCCTCACATACGCCCCATGGCCGAAGAGCCTTATCACGCATCGCGGCTGGCGAGCCCTCCTCATATACGCCCCATGGATGGCGAGCCTTACTACGCATCGTGGCTGGCGAGTCCTCCTCATATACGCCCCATGGCTGGCGAGCCTTACAATGCATCGCGGTTGGCGAGCCCTCCTCATATACGCACCATGGCTGGCGAGCCTTACAACGCATCGCGGCTGGCGTGCCCTCCTCATATATGCACCATGGCTGGCGAGCCTTACTACGCATCGTGGCTAGCGAGCCCTCCTCATTTACGCACCACAATTGGCGAGCCTTTGACCGTAAACACGCAAGGACGTATCCGAAGATGCCTCAGGTATGACTCCTTCATATGGCTGGCGAGCCTTTATACGTAGTCTAACGGACTTTAAACGACCCGCACGGACAATCGACAGACTCTAAACTATTCCCGACAACAGGTCCTTGGCTCGTATCCACGAGTGCCTTGGCGTCGCCCTTCCCGACGACAGGTCCTTAGCCCGAATCCTTTCGAGCCGCCTCGACGTTGCTTGGTTCTCCGGGTGAAACCTGATGATAGCAAATGGTTCACTCGTTTCATTATTCTCAAACTTAGCACACTTCCTCCTCCTACTGATTATATTGCCAGCGCCTGGCGATCCACCCGTGGTACTTGCAGGCCCTAGTCTTTTCTCTTTCCCTTTTGATGCTTATACTTCCTTACTTGGTTTTTTGTGCAGGTTTGCGTCATTTAACTCCGTCCCCTGACGAAGTTACATCCCTTACCAAGCTCTTTGGTCCCCCGGCTGAACATAGGAGCTTTCCTAACCTTGTTCAGGACTCTGCCCCTGCTTTGAAGGAGGAGAACGCAGCAGTTGAAGAGGAAGAGGAAGGTGAATCAATGTCGACTGGTATGTTACTCCCTCTTTCCAATCATTCTCGGATTCGGGTGATGCTGTTACTTTCTGATTCTCACTTTGCTTTTCCTGCCTTCAAATTCTGCAAAATCCAAGGCTACGCTTTCTGCTGTTCTGGCTTTGAGGGAGAAGAAGCGTTCTGAAGGTGCTTCCAAACCAGCCGAGAAGAGGAAAGATGCCTCTGCCTCGACTCGTGCAAAAAGGAGGTCTGCTACTGCTCAGGCCAAAGAAAAAATTCTCATTGAGGTTACTCCTCTCGCTTTGAAGCCTCATATTCCTGCGTATGCTCCCCCTCGCGGCTTTGCTTCTGGGGATCCTCCTGTTTCCTAGCCCACTCATGTTCCTGACTCTACTCCTGTTGCTGAATTTATCCCTATTCCTGGCTTCACTCCTGCTCCTGGAGGTCCTCCCTATGTATGTTAGAAATCTATATCTCATTATACTCAACATATTCATATATGTTCAAATTTATTTAGTCATAAAATAAAACTAGATCTTATGCATGCAAATATAAATAAGATAAGAGAAGAAATCATCAATCTTACTATATGATTTCGGTTTTATGGGCACCAACAAATTCACCTATTTGTTAGTTCTTGAGCTTTCCTTAAAATGTATGAACAAAAGGTCCAAATTAGAACCTCTCCCAAATGTGAATACCCAAAGGAATCTCTTAGTAACTAATATTATTTGTACTAGAAATAATACTAATCTTACTAAAAAATGATACAAAAATTTTGTATTTCCTCTTGAATAATTTCGGCCAAGAGGAGAGAATGATTTGTGGTTTTTCTTTCTCTAAAATGTCTCACCAAAAATGTAGAGAATCATAATTTCTTACACTAGAAATTATGTGAAGAAGAAGTGAATAATAAAAGAAAACCCCCTTGTCTTTTCTATGTAGAAACCGGTTGGAGGGGGGAGGAGAGCCCAATGCATGGGCTAGTTTTTCTACCCAAGAAAACATAGGTATGCAAAGCTATATTAGGTAGTAATAATAGTATTTTCAACTCAAAATAAAAAACACAATATACACCTTAAACTCCCTCCAAATTTCGGCAATTTTAACATAAAATGTATGGTCCATTTTATTTTGTCATTTGTCAATTGTAACATATGTGACATGTTACTTGACATGTGAAATTGTAATGTATTTTTAACATATTAAAAATCAATATACTCATAAAATATGTCATATACAATATCGAATAGTAATTCGTAATTACTTGTACCAAAACGGTTTATCAAATTATAAATTACGTCGTCTTGTATTTATAATCAATTATTCACTCAATTTTCAATTGTTTCGTAAACAATAATTTTATCTAAGTAATAAAACAATTTGATTACTTAGACCGTATCTCATTTAATCAAATTACAATAAGACACGTTAACTTTACTCACAAAATCACCCGTCAATTTTAAGCAATTTAATTAACTCGTATCGGCATACGATTAATTAAATAATCAATTAAGAGTATTTTCCAATAGGTATGACCTAAGGGGATCAACTGATCACCACCGTCGCACGATAGTAATGTCAAACTCTAGTCAGCCAATCATTACCGATATGTGTAGACCAGTTGACTGTAAAATATTACATCCCACATGTATTCTTAAAATGAGATTTAAACATGTGATCATCATGATCAACAGTTGTGGTCGCATTATTGTCGGAAGACACATATTCCAACAATCTCCCACTTGTCGTCGACAAGTGTGCGTCACCAATTCTCTTGTCCTATTACTATCTCCCACTCAATGCAAGGTGTCTTTCAGGTCGTACTTGCAAGTGATCATATCGAGAGTGGTTTCCTCGATCTGGAGAATAACTGATTGACCGGATTTATCTACCATAGATATCTTCCGAGCGTGGCCACGCATTTCCAGTTCATTACTCCTCGAGTGGCCCTGAGATATTGTTATAACCCTGACAAGGGGTGGACAATTCCTATCACACTTATTCCCTTCGACTAGCCACAGCCATCATAACCCAAAATATGCCCATTTGACCCCATTTACGAAGGTCGTAGTAACACAAATCAAAGTTAATCTGAAACTGTGCCATCTTAGGAGAACAGTCTTTAGTCAAAAGAATCGACTCATTAGAATACTATAATAGCTCTCGTCATGACCAGGCTGTAAAAATTTGCCAGAACTCTATAAGAGGTCATAAGGCCCGACAAAGTGTTCCAAACAGTCTGCCTATGTGATCGACTAGTCATCACACATGACTCCATGGCACTTGAACTTGCCATCAATCACATCACACTCTAGTCACTTCGAGACGTCACCTCATATAAGTAACTATGGGCGAATACAATGCTAATCCGTGTTCACTTTAACGGGGTTCAATTGTCTCTACAACCCGTTTGGATGTAACAAAGTATAAAAGGAATAGTCAATACCTGATTACTACTTCATATTTTTATAATCAATTTTCATCTTATATGTAGTTGTTCATCTCAATGCAATTGAAATGACATATGACATGACTCATCATGTTAAGCCTATGAGAAGGCTTTGGTTAGTAGGTTTTATCAACTTCTTGTACCTTACTCAACCTTACTACATACTCGTTTTCCTTTGTAATGTATATATATGCATTACAAAACTTTCTGAGTACTTGTCGAGATCCAATCAAGACATAGCCCCTCCAGCCTTAGAATAGCTCCCACTGTTTTCACAGTGTGTGGGACTCATCCTTCTTGCACATCCCATGATTGCAAGTGTACTCAATTTCCGTTGTAAATATTTCTCATTGTTCTTTATTGCCTAGAACGATTATAGAAAATCTATTTCTTAAATAACATAGCCACAATGGTATCTTAACCATCCTAATGTGTTTTGATTATGGTTTTGTCGGAAACCATGCGCAATATCAATTGTCAATTGTCATTTGTGTAGCACCCTTACACAAAATTGCATCAAAAACACTTTGCATTACATCCTCAATGCTTCTGCAAGCACTTAAGGGTAATCTTTATGGCTTACTTGGTAACAATTACTTAAATTCGATTTGAAACAATTCATCATACTTAAAGTATATGAAGTGTTATACATCATTTCCTATTTAATTGATTCGGCAGCGGAAACAAATGGAATCAATCAAATATGTTCAACTCGATTGAACTAATCATGAAACTTATCAACATAAGACTTCTAATTTGATACTAATATCATGTGGATTTTTCTCCATAAATCCGGATATTAAAGATGTATTATAATACTCCATAAGTCTTAAATCATTCCCAATGATCAATATGTCATCCACATATAAGACTAATTAAAATTACCGTAACTCCCACTAAACTCCATGTATAAACATAACTTCTCAACCTATTGAGAAAAGTTTTTATCACATGATCAAATCATTGATTCCAACTCATTGATGTCCTACTCAAGACCCTCTCTTAAGTTTCACATTATCTTAGGATTGCAAGAATCCACAAAACTCAAGACATGTATTGAATACATTCCTTCTAATTGAAGAAGTGGGTTTTAGATTCACTTGCTATATGTATATCATCATAATGAAACACAATATCTAAGAAGATCCAAATAGACTTAAGCATTTCAACTAGTGCAAAACCCTTTGCGACCAATCAAGCTTTGATATCTAATAATTCACTTGGAATTAATTTCGGATTTTCATGGCTCTAAGCCTTGTATTGAGTTGTGACTTAAACACTCTCATGTAAGTCAAATGTTCATTACTTTCCAGAAGTAATCAACTTGAATCAAACAATTTCTTTGTAAGTTGCAAGCTCTTTACTTTCTAAAAGTAACACTAATTCATCGTCTTCAACAAGTGATGACTTTAACCTCCTAGGTTTTGAAGAAACAACGTCTTACACAAAAACGTCTCATGTAGCCAAGAAAGACCAGTTTCTTGCGACATAACATTCTTTGTGGCTCTTTGAATATCAACAAGTGATGACTTTAACCTCCTAGGTTTTGAAGAAACAACGTCTTACACAAAAACATCTCATGTAGCCAAGAAAGACCAGTTTCTTGCGACATAACATTCTTTGTGGCTCTTTGAATAATTTCTCCCACTCTGTCTTCTAGAAATAAACTTGTATTCTAGAAAGACAGCTTAACGAGCCACAAACTCGTTGTACTCGTGATTATAGTAAGAAAAATGAGCATTTGTTTCTTTTGAAAAACTTACAAACATGGTACCCTACCATTTCATATCTCATATGATTCATTTTAGATTTAGTGGAAAAATAATTTAGACAAAATGATAAAATCCCCAAAAGGATCAACTAACTCAAAGTAACTTGATTGAAGTCCAAACCATATCGAATAGCGTTTAATTTCTTTATTCAACCACACATTATCCCATAATGCGTGCTAAGAGAGATTAATTTGTGATACTATATCACATTTCCTTTGGCTTATATCAAAGTCTTCACTTTGATAATCCCATCACGACTAAATCGTGATTCTTTGAACTCTTTGAACTTCTTCAAATATTTCTCTATTTACCTTATTAAATGAACACATTAGTGTCAACCTAAATCGTTGGTAAAAGAAAATGATCAACCTATTTTGGATCAATGATTTAGAACCTCGATCTCCTTTTCAACCAAAAGACACGAGACATCTTGCTTTGAATACAAGATACGCATATACCATAAGATCTAATGGTTTCAAGAGTACTCAATAACTCTTTGCGTTCATCATTCCAGAATCTAAGGTTTAATCTTGGGTTACCAATTTGAGTCTTGCATCATCTTCATGATATATCATTCTAGTTGGGTTTAGAATATAATCACCTTGATAATGAGCTAGCCGTACATCAAATCATGGTGTATAGGGTCACAAAAGTGAAACCTCTTTTGTAACTTAACAAGTTTATATTCTTATTTAGAGTTTATGCACTTAATAGTCACAATTAAGTACAACTCTAAACCCAAAAACTAGATTGAGTACACAATTACTCTATCTCTTAACATCATTGTTGCTAATCGTCATATTCTAATCATCCTATGTATCAAATACAATGATGAAAACCACCACCGGTTTCGAATATTGGCGAAGTAGTACTAGCAAAATTTATGTCAATCAAATAAACATTTAAAGAAGAAGGTCCCATTAGATGTTCCACAACTAACTTGTTGATTCTTCAATAATTTGGGGTAGTTTCCTTTCTAGCGTCCAACAATTAAGACAATGGAAACTTTATCGGTCGGGATTGATAGGTTTAGTATCGTTATTCTCAATAACTTTACTTTTAACATTACCTTGTATCAATTCCATTGTAATTTTACTCCTTTGAACTTCATCCTTTTCTTAACGGTTTAAGAGAATGCTCCCACTCATTTCAATGAGTCTTTGCTTAGAGAAGCAAAATTGAATTTCGTGAAGATTACTCTTCAATTAATTTGTTTAATCTTAAAACTTTCATTGAAGTGGTTGCGGTATTTTGGTCAATTTTGATTTCAAACAAATCTAGTTACCAAAATGATGTAACGTTTCAAAGTACTTAACTCAATTAAGCATATGAGAAACAATTCATTGTAAGTAGATATGTTAGTCAAGAATCAAAAACCCTTTTGATCACGAATAACTTTTATCTATACTCTTTACAAGAGATCCTTACAATGGATAATACGAGGTTTTTAGAAGAAAATTTCAAATTTTGTCTTTAGTTACGATGTTTTAATGGAGATTTGAATCAAAAATCGAAATGATATCGTATATGAATTGTGGTAAAGAAATAGAACAATATGATAACGGAATAGTGGAAAACTTAACATTTATCGTTTTATTAATACTTGTAAATAACAAGTAAAACATTTACATAGTGACCTCTACCCAACTATGATAAATGATTCCAAGATCCAAATTCATATTAACTTGGGGTACGGTGTGCCGAAATACCCTTTATTAATATAATTCGGTGGATTAACTCTTTAATCGATTCTACTTTTAGAACTCTTGGTCGATAAAATTACATTAATATTTATCTTTAGCCCGAAACACATCCGGAAATCGTCGTGAATACTTTCGTTGAGTTCAACCCAAATTTCGAATAAATGTGTCCATGATCCAAACTCATATCAACTTAGGGCACGGTGTGCCGAAACACCCTTCATTAAAATAAATTCGGTGGATAGACATTTATCACCCACTTCCCCTACGTAACAAGGTTTGTACCCCGGTGTGGCCGAGTGCACTCCCTCATGAAATAGGTTTTCATGGTTTCTACTTTTTGGTAAGGCTAAGTCTCAATTGTTTATTTAGCGAGAGGTCATGTCAATTTATTATCTATCACGTTTTAAGTGAACTAAAGCGGTGAACTACGATAATTGTAATTGACACGGTCGATAAACTCGATAAAAAATGATAATTCATGTTTTAGTTATGGCGATTTAGCGATGCATGCGACATATAAATAAAATGCAAAGCATAAATTAAATCCTAGTATGGCCTTCCTAAAATAGTAAATCTAATAAACTATTACAAATTCGGAAACCAACTCCATTGGTCCCTTGAACTTCGGTTTTGGCACGCATCTCGAGGTAACACCGTCTTTAATGGATCGCCTTCTTGAGTGGCACCGTCTTCAAGGATCTCCGGAATAAATAAATTACATAACAAATTACATAATTTCCTATTATACATTTGTAATTAAAATAATAATAAATCTATTAAATTACAAAACGGTGATACGAGATCACAATAAATTACAACCGAATCGATATTCCCATACATTTCGGGTAATATCAATTAAAAACTAAGGTCATACTAAGTAAAATTACATAATTCAAAAATTACATAAAATAAAATTATGACAATCATAAATAAAATGCAGCATTATAATATATATGAACATGCCCAATTTTATGCTAAATCGCCTTTAAGGAGCCAATATCGTATATTAATCGGTTTTTACGGATTTGCGTGATTCAACCTTTTAAAATCACAATAATTACATAAAATCATATTTATGTACTAGTTAATTACCCAAACCATCTTAGGACTCAAAATTAGTCTCCACTAACATATTGACAATAATTAACTTATATTTCTTAATATTGTTAACAAAAGACTTAAAATTACAATATAAAGCCATAAACTTCAAAAAAATCATAACAATTTCAAATAAATTTGAAATTTGAAATTTTAAACTCATGAACATTTTGGAAAAATATCATGACACTCATAATGTTCAAAAACTTAGGTTAAAAGTTTCGAAATTTATTAAGAAAAACAATGTTGCGGTTGATCGGATTTATCAATTAAAACCATAAAAATATAAGAAAAATTATTTTTATCAACTTTTCAATTTAAGATCTGAAATATGTGATAAAATTCAACATGTGACATTTTTCCTTAGTCATGAAGTATGTTTTAGCAATTTATACTAATTAAAGTCACTATTTATGTGATTTTTCATCAAAAATTCATAAATCATGCATAAAGACTTAATTATAGCCAATTATTTTACACACATTTTGTAAAATTTCATGTGACAACATACTAAATTTCTATGACCAGATTCGAAATATAACTCATATTAACCTATTTGTTTTCATTTAAATTCGATTTTATCTTGAAAAATCCATATTTCGAGCATAAGAACTCATAAAATTATGAAAAATTATAGGTCATCAAAATAAAATATATGTGAAAACATATCCAAAAACCACTGGAAAAAAACGATGTTTAGCTAATTTTAGTCCAAAAACGACATTTTTATCATAAAATCAAATTTTAATGCCATTATAATATAAAATGAACAATAAAAAACCATAAATTAACCAAAATATCCTAAATATATTTTAGGACTAGAAACTTTAACATGCATAATAAATTTCGTGATTTATCATAATAAACACAAATTTATAAGTTTTGTTTGTTAATCTTATAACTCGGAAAAACAATAATCGATTTGCATGCAAACCACCTAAGGCTCTTGATAACGCTTGTTAGAAATCTATATCTCATTATACTCAACATATTCATATATGTTCAAATTTATTTAGTCATAAAATAAAACTAGATCTTATGCATGCAAACATAAACAAGATAAGAGAAGAAATCATCAATCTTACTATATGATTTCGATTTTATGGGCACCAACAAATTCACCTATTTGTTAGTTCTTGAGCTTTCCTTAAAATGGATGAACAAAAGGTCCAAATTAGAACCTCTCCCAAATGTGAATACCCAAGGAAATCTCTTAATAACTAATATTATTTGTACTAGAAATAATACTAATCTTACTAAAAATTGATACAAAAATTTTGTATTTCCTCTTGAATAATTTCGGCCAAGAGGAGAGAATGATTTGTGGTTTTTCTTTCTCTAAAATGTCTCACCAAAAATGTAGAGAATCATAATTTCTTACACTAGAAATTATGTGAAGAAGAAGTGAATAATAAAAGAAAAAACCCTTGTCTTTTCTATGTAGAAACCGGTTGGAGGGGGGAGGAGAGCCCAATGCATGGGCTAGTTTTTCTACCAAGAAAATAGAGGTATGCAAGGCTATATTAGGTAGTAATCATAGTGTTTTTCACTCAAAATAAAAAACACAATATACACCTTAAACTCCCTCCAAATTTCGGCACTTTTAACATAAAATGGATGGTCCATTTTATTTTGTCATTTGTCAATTGTAACATATGTGACATGTTACTTGACATGTGAAATTGTAATGTATTTTTAACATATTAAAAATCAACATACTCATAAAATATGTCATATACAATATCGACTAGTAATTCGTAATTACTTGTACCAAAACGGTTTACCAAATTATAAATTACAACGTCTTGTATTTATAATAAATTATTCACTCAATTTTCAATTGTTTAGTAAACAATAATTTTATCTAAGTAATAAAACAATTCGATTACATAGACCGTATCTCATTTAATCAAATTACAATAAGACACGTTAACTTTACTCACAAAATCACCCGTCAATTTTAAGCAATTTAATTAACTCGTATCGGCATACGTGATGTGACCATAATTAGAGCATATTTAGTCCCCGAATTAGCCTTGTTCCCATGCTTTTTAGTGTATATTTGGGTCATTTATTGTCTTTAGTTCTTTGTTTTGCATATTGTTTGAGGTTTTGATCCCTTGGTAGGAAAGGAGTGCAAACCTTGCATTTTCATGGCAAAATTAGGCTAAATTGATTGAATTCAATGACCAAGCATCAAGGAGAGACAAGATTAGAAGACCTTTGTACATACTATAGTAGATGGGCAATGATGAGAAAAGATCCTTGCATCCCCGAGGAAATCCTCAAGGATTTTATGAAAAAAAAGGAAGAAAAGAAGAAGGAAAGAAACTGCCTAACAATCCGTGCGTCTTCCCCTAAAGACGCCCGTCCACCACCCACAACCCGTGTGTCTTCCTCAGCTGGACGCCCGGGCAAAAGCTCCCAAAGACACCCATCTTCACCCCTGGACGCCCGGGCAGAAGCTGCCAAATCCGCCCGTCCCGTGCTAAAGACGCCCAGATTCCCAGACAGTCCCATTTCATCTTCTTCAAGCTTCAAGGAAGGATGCACATCTTTTTCTAGAGACCGGAGTCTCCCTAGAGACCGGAGTCTCCCAAAAGAGACCGGCGTTTCCTCAACAAGGGACTTAATTGTCATTTAAGCCCTTAGTTAACCCTAATTCATGCACCTAATCCCCACTATAAATACCCCATTAGTCTAATTAGAAGAGGATGTTCTTCTTAGGAATCTTTAGTGTAGTTAATATCAATCAAATCTCTCTTTAATCTTGTAATCAACATTTAATCAAGTTTTAATACAAGTTTTATTTCCTTAATCTCTCTCTTGTTCATCCTTTATTTTGGGTAATTGAAGATTATTTGGGTTATTATTGGGAGATTGACAACCTCTCAATCAAGCATCAAGTACTTCTTTTATTCTTTGCTTTATTATTGGAATCATTAGTAGGTATAATTCTCTTAATCCCTTTTTAATTATTGTTAATCACTTTCATTTATTCATCATGTTTCACTTTGTTGGTATGATTGACAACCTTGCTAGCATGTTCAACATGATAATGAGTGAGTAGTTTCCTTTGCTAGGGTTAATGGGTAATTAGGGGAAACCAACATGGGGAATGATTCATGCTTAAATTAATATGCTTTCATAGTTTATTTGCTTGCTTGTTGGGATCTCAACTTATGCACATGTTATGTTTGATGAAATGTGAGCCTATGAATGCTTGCATTTTTTACCCATCACCTATCTTTTCAATGAGACTTGTAAGACATAAACCAACTTGAGTCTCATTAGACCATGCATATTGTTGAGTAGGGAAGATTAAGTCGACTTGTAGGTGTTGTACAATCTAATCGATTCGGCTCCGGGACCCAACCTTTCCTAGGATTGGAAGATATAAACCAACTCGATCCATCACAACAATAATTGCTTGCTTATAACTTGAGAATATGTTTGTATGATCAATTCCCATGAATCCCCTATGACCCCATAACACCTTAGTGCCTTTTATCAATTGTTTACATCCCTTTTAATTCATCTTGCTTGTTTACTTTAATTGCTATTTAGTTTAGTGATCTTCTACATCAAACCTCAATTGTGACACCCCTTAGACACCACTAGTTGCAATAGAAATCTCATCTCAATTCCCGTCCCTTGGGATCCGACCTTTACTTGCCTCTTTACTAATTGTAGAGTTGTTGGTGAAGTTATAAATTGTGTTTTGGTCTAGGTGCTCCTAACGACAAGTACTGAAAAACTAAACCCACCGACCAAAAATGGCGCCGTTGCCGGGGACGGTGTTAACTTGATTTAGATTTTCTTGTATTGTTATTAGTTGTGTCTTTCTTTGCCTTGGTTAAGTAAAACTCCTCAAGGTTTGTTCTAATTGTTTTCGAGTTATTTGATATTTTGCATGTCTAGAAGGTCACAAGGTGACTTGTTACCCTTTGATCACGAAATTGAAAGGACTTTGACAACCAATAGAAGACTTGCTAGGCGAACTTTGAGAGGTATTGGTGAGGTTGTAGATATTCAACCAAATACTATTGAGTTCATCAACCCTTTTGCAAGAGAAGGTGAGGAGAACCCAACACAAAATCCAACACAAAATCAACCCACAATGCCTAAGTTTTCATCACATTCCGTACCCACCGAGGAGAACCTACCCAATGGTACTCCCACACCACAACATCTAACCGGAAATTTTATTGCCAAATCCCCATTTATCCAATTAGTCGAAAGAAGCCAATTTGGGGGGATGCCTAGTGAAGACCCTCATATGGAGACTCTTTGTGACTATTGTGATGCGATTTCTCAAACCGGTGTAACTCAAGACCAAATTCGATGGGTCTTATTTCCTTTTTCTCTAATTGGCACCGCAAAACAATGGTTGAAAGGCCTTGATAAGGCTACTCTCGGAATTGATTCTTGGAAAAAGTTGGCTCTAGCTTTCTACAAAAAGTTCTATCCACCGAAAAAGACTAACATGCTAAGAGCTCAAACTACGGGCTTTAAGCAAAGGGATGAAGAATCTTTGTATGAAGCTTGGGAGCGATTCAAAGGAATTTGTCGCTCATGTCCTGATCGAGTCCATTTCGTTTCACAAATTAAGCATATGTGGTCGTTGGTCAATGGTCGATACAAAACACAATTTATACTTCACAAACAACTCTACAATTAGTAAAGAGGCAAGTAAAGGTCGGATCCCAAGGGACGGGTATTGAAATGAGAATTCTATTGTAACTAGTAGTGTCTAAGGGGTGTCACAAATTGGGTTGATGTAGAAGGTTACTAAACTAAGGTAGCAATGAAAATAAACTAACAAGGTAAATAAAATAAGGGGTGTAAACAATTGATTAAAAGCACTAGGGTGTCATGGGTTCATAGGGGATTCATGGGATATGATCATACAAACATGTTCTCAAATTATAAGCAAGCAATTATTGTTGTGATGGATTGAGTTGGGTTATATCTTACAATCCTAGGAAAGTTTGGGTCCCGGAGCCGAATCGATTAGATTGTACAACACCTACACGTCGACTTAATCTTTCCTACTCAACACATGCATGGTCTAACAAGACTCGAGTTGGGTTATGTCTTACAAGTCAAGTTGAAAGGATAGAAGATGATAGTAAATGCAAGGATTCATAGGCTTAGCATTTCATCAAATATAACATGTGCATGTATTAAGATCAAAACAAGCAAGCAAATAAGATATGAAAGCATATTAATTTAAGCATGAATCATTCCCCATGTTGGTTTCCCCTAATCACCCATTAAACCCTAGCTAAGAGACTACTCACTCATTATCATATTGATCATGCTAGAAAGGTTGTCAATCATACTAACATAATGAAACATGATGAATAAATGAAAGTAATTAGCAATAATTAAAAAGGGATTAAGAGATTATACCTACTAATGATTCCAATAATAAAGCAAGAATAATAGAAGTACTTGAATCCTAGATTGAGAGGTTGTCAATCTCCCAATAATAACCCAAATAATCTTCAATTACCCAAAATAAAGTAAGAACAAGAGAGAGATTAAAGAACTAAAACTTGGATTAAAACTTGATTAATATTTGATTACAATATTGAAGAGAGATTTTGATTAATATTAACTACACTAATTATTGATAAGAAGAACATGCTCCTCTAATTAGACTAATGGGGTATTTATAGTGAAAATTAGGGAGGATGCATTAGGGTTAACTAAGGGCTAAACTAGTAATTACACTTTTTAAGTTGAGCAAGGAGACTCCGGTATTCTCCGAGAGAAGGGCTTCTCTAATCGTAGCTTGAAGAATGAAAACGTCTTTGCATCTTGAAATCCGTGCGGATGGGAGTCGGGACGGCCGGATCTGGGCTGGAGAATCCGAGCGGATCCTTGGGCAAGACGCTCGGATTGGCGAGGGGGAATCCGAGCGGATTCCTTTGAGGGACGCTCGGATTGGGCTTGGGCGGACGGACGGATTGTGTACAATCCGTTCGGATTGTCTGGCAGCATCTTTTCTTCTTCTTTTCTTCCCTTTTCTTCATGAATTCCTTGGGGACTTCCTTGGGGACTCAAGGATCCTTTTCTCAACATTGATCTTCTACTATGCTATGTACAAAGGCCTTCTAGTCTTGTCTCTCCTTGATGCTTGGTCATTGAATATGATCAATTTAGCCTTGTTTTGCCATGAAAATTTAAGATTCTTACTCCTTTCCTACCAAGGGATCAAAATCTCAAAGAATATGCAAAACAAAGAACTAAAGATAAGAAATGACCCAAATAGGCACTAAAAAGCATGAAAACAATGGTAATTCGGGGGCTAAATATGCGCCAATTATGGTCACATCAAATATCCCCAAACCGAACCTTTGCTCGTCCCGAGTAAAGAGGTGACAAAGACTAGGACCAATACTAACCTAACCTAATAATAATAGCCGATATGAGACAATTAGCGGGTCTCACTCCGCCCCTTCAACTCACAACAAGACAACCATGAGGTAGGATGCCTTCTTGCAAGGCAAGGTGGGTCTTGCCAAAATGGCGACACATCCAAACATTAAGCACACAAAAATCACATAATGGATGCATCTACAAAAAGAATAGCCCCTTTCCTCATCTAAGTGGCGGAAATTATCTACAAGGGAAGCAATTCAAGGGTACACAATCCTTCATAGATGCAATTTGTTCAAACTACTAAGCCTAGAAGGATACCAATAAATCACCTCCAAAAGGTGTCAAGCTAGGGTACCTTTGTCCTCAATCGTTAAATGCTTTTGTCAAGAGTAGACTCTGGTGTTAGAAACACTGGAGGATCGCGGAATTCCCCCTCTTGCCTAGACAAGAAGAAGGGTCGTCCCCTCTCTACCATGCACAAAAATGGATACGATGGATAAAGGGATCGATAGATATTTGAGTTTCACTTTGGGAGTTTGCTTTCATTTTTGTTTTCCCCCCAATTTCATTGGCATTTGACATTTGAGAACACTTTCTTTGCCATTTCTTTTGATTTTTGGCATTTTCAACACTTGACAACTTTTTGCATTTCTTTTTGAACATTTTCAAAGTCACCCCAATTAGTAACGAGGGTGCCTTGTATTTGAAGCTTAGGAGTTCTATTTTTGCTCCTCTTTTCATTTGATGCATTTTTGCAAACTTTCTTTCACTTTTCATTTCATTGAACTCAAATTTAAACAATTTCTTTTTGTGCCCATTCCCTTTGATGACAAAAATGTGGTAGAACATGGATGAATGATAGAAGTATGCATGGTTTCAAGGGTCACCTTAGAATAAACGGTAGCCAAGGAGTTATCACACCACAAGGTACTCTCGACTAGGCCTTAAACCATGGGTCAAAGGATACTAGCATGACACATCCTAGGGTGTTTTACAAGCATTCTAACAAGCAAAGTCTTAAGAATAAAAAGCATCTACTAGGGCCTATATACACTTGTCAAGCTTCCCAAGTAGACGGTTTCGCAAAATTTTCTAACATGCAACTACATGCTATGATGCAACTAACATATAAACATCCTAATGCAAATGATTCTACCAACTAATATGACATATAAACTAAATGCAAGTCCTAAGTTCACATTGTTTTTACCGCATCAATCAAAATAAAGCCACATAGTCATTAACATAAAGAGGAAAAAGGAGATTGGAAAGATCATACCATGCGGTCTTCAATATCCTCATGTCTCGGATGTGGCGTAGTCAATCAAAGTGAACAAGGATAAACAAACACAATATATACAAGACAATATATACAAAGGAAATGAACTAGTTTTTGGTTTTTCAATTTTTAAATTTTTATGATTTTTGAAATTTTTCAATTTTTATGGTTTTTGAATAAAAGTTAAGTGTTAGAATTCCCATCCCCACACTAATATGGGCATTGTCCTCAATGGCCAAAATGATGGAAATTATGCAAAGGTGATGCATGATTTCTATACTAAATGCAATTCTACACTAAGCTATACTACATGATGCATGGTTTTTGTTATGACGGAGAGGATAATTTAGATTACCTCCCGTTGTGTATGCATTAACTTCCCCAAACCAAATAAGACACTATTGCTAATGTCAAAGCATGGGGGAGTTCATGCACACACTATGCTATGCATGAAACTAGATTGTCATTTTGGATTTTCAAAAATGGGAACAATAAAGAAAGAACACCTCAATGGAACCGAGGTGTGAGTCCTTTGGTGTTGCTAGGACTAAACTAACAATGATCAAAATGAAATAAAATACAAAGAGATATAGACAAACCATGGGAGTGTAGGAGTCTCCAAGGCTAGTCTTCCATCATGCTATTATCATCACCACTTCCCTCATGAGAAGCGGTCACATTGCCACTTTCCTTGGCACTTTCTTCATCACTTTATCCATCATCTTGCTCATCATTATCTTCACCATCTCTTTCTTCATCTCCACTTGCTTCTTCCTCAATATTATCATCAATTTCTTCACCATTTCCAACAACCTCATTGTCTTCCACCACGTCCCTTGATGCACCCGGAAATAAGGCTTCTCTATCCGCCCAACTAGGCAAAGGACAAGATGGATCAAGGAGTCCTTGCCTAGCTAGATGTAGGAGGGGAGGATATTGAGCCAAATATGCATTCTTCCGATCTTCATAAGCTTGCTTGTGCATGGCTTGCATAAGAAGAGTGACATAGTCTTTTCCAATTTCAACTCCTTGCGGTTTGAACTCTTCATACACAAAGGGGTAAGGTGGTATAACAATGGAAGAGGAGGGAGTTTCATGATCACCCTTTTGTTGTTGAATGATGTACTCGGCTTCTTCGGATAGGGAAGTAAATAGTTGGTCCGGTGGACACTAAGACGGCAAATCTTTGCGGGTAAAGTGAATGATCGAGCCTCACTAGTAAGCCACCCATACTTGGTATCAAGGGGATTGTGAGCAACCCACTTAAACTTGTTAATCAAGATGGACATATCAATAAGATGGCCACCATCCTTAGCCTTGTACTTGCTATCCTTATTGAAATTAGGATCAAAGTGCTTGGCTAAGACCGTGACAAGGCCGCCATTAACAATAACGGTTTGACCCTTCTTCCCACTATCTACATGGAGCCATCTATCAACCAATAGCCTCAAAGAATTGTAAGGCTTGGTGTGAATTCTTCCAATATTCAAAGTTGATTCAAGGAGAATAAAATCGAGTCCCGTGAAATGATTGGTGTCTTTCCTAGCAATTATGGTATTTCCCACAACTTTGTGCCATATTCTTATGCCCGGATGATGGACCAAAAGAGCACGACAAGCATGAAAATATTCAAATTTCTTCCCGGAGATTGCCTCCCAAAGAGGCTCGGGATCATACTTCCCATATTGCTTATAAAATTTATGTTCATCGCTAAGGCCCAAAATTTCACCCAATTCCGGAAAGGTAATGCGTCTACTAGTGTTAGCTAGACGAAACTCAATATTTTCCCTATTCTCAACTTTTGTCACTTTTAAAGAACTTAAGAATTCCAAGACAAGGGAGGGGTATGTTACTTCCTTCATTTCAAACAATTTCTTCAAACCCATGGCATTGAAAAAGACTGTTGTTTGTTCAAGAACACCCAACTTCTCCAAGGCATCTTGACATATGAATTTGGTGGATTGAATTTCTTTCATAGCAAACTTGACAAATGTATTTCTATGGGTATCGGAAATGAATGTTACCTCCGGAAAATGCAAGAGTTGATCGATTACCGGAGTAGAAGGTGATGCTTCCATAGGAATTTGTTGTTGTTGTTGCACTTCCAAGTTTGGTGTTGATACCACCATTGCCAAAGCTTTCTTTGCTTGTAGAGCTTTTTGCTTTTGAGAGAGAGCCTTTGCTTTTGGTGCCTTTGTTGCCTTTGTTGCTCCCTTTGTTCTTGCCATTTGATGAACTAACCAAGTAAAGAGTCAAAAATCTTCAATTTGTAGAATGCCCAAATCGATTTGAAGGTGAAAGGCTTTGCCTTTATAGAAACAAAAATCGATTCAAAGGTTGAAGAATTTGTTCTTGGTTTTGATTGTTAATGAAGATGGAGTGATTGATTTGGTGTTTGAAAGATGGTTTGATTTGATTTTGGTGTATTTTGTTGAGGGTTTTTGTTTTTGAGATGGAGAGGATGAGGGTTTTGATGTTATGGGTAGTGTTTATGAATGAATGAATGAATGAATGAAGGTGGGGTGGGTATTTAAAGAATTCGACAATTTTAGGACGCAGGGACAATCCGTGCGGATTGGGCGCAATCCGTGCGGATTCTACAGCTTCAAAATTTTCAAAATCCCGCCTAGAGACGGGCGGATTCTGGGGAATCCGCTCGGATTCTTCTGAGATGGGACGGGCGGATTTCGTGCAGGACGGACGGATTTCAGTCCAGAGATTTTTCTTTGTTTTTCTTCAGCTTTGAGACGGGCGTCTTTTTCAAAAGACGGACGGATTCTGTGAGACGGGCGTCTTTCCAGAAATCCGCTCGGATTCTTTGTGATCAAGAATTTTTGCAATTTCAGCTCAGCCCAAGACGGGCGTCTTCTTAGCAGGACGCTCGGATCTTATTCAGACGGGCGGATTCTCAGGAATCCGCTCGGATTGGTCCTTGTGTACACGGATTCAGTTCCATCCGTGCACAAACGCATTCCCTTATCATTCTTTCTTTCTTTCTTTCAAATCTTGTGTTCTTCATTGTGAGGGCACTACTAAGGCATGAATAGCCTAGGCAATTGCCATCCCCACACTAAGGTAAAGCACTACACATCAATTAAAATTATTAGTCCCTCCCTCACTTCTCTCTTATATGACAATTATTTTGATCAAAGTAAAAATAAATCCAAAAATGACAAAAATGCAATACAAAAATTGAAATGTAAGTTAAGGAGTTAGAAATATTTACAAGTGGTGGTTTAGGGAGGACTCCACCAAACTCTCATTCTTGATGAGATGTCAAGGGGGCATGTTCAAGGTGTTGTTGATGTTGCTCAACACCTTGAAGAAGTAATCAAAAGCTTGTTCATTGTTATGGTAGAGGTCCTCAATAGACCGTGGCCCTTGTTGTTGATCATGATCGATGGCATGCCCAATGTAGGGATTAAACATCCCTTCAAATTCGTCGTCCCAAAGACCACAAACTTCATTGAGTTGATCATTGAAAATCTCTTGCTTAGATGGAGACAACTCTCCCAATTTCTTCTCTTGGCCAATGAGGCCATCATCTTCTTCCTTGGTTGATTTTGATGAGCTTTGCAAGCTCTCCTTGTCACAATTCACTTGCTCTTTGAATGGAGCATCTTCAACTTTCTTCCTCCATTGGAGTTCCGATTTCTTCCTTTCATCCTTCCGGCTATAATGATCAATCATAAAACATGGCTCATGCAAACGAGGAGCTCTCATGGTTTTGTCAAGATTAAAAGTTATGCTTTCATCTCCCACTTCTAGAGTGAGCTCTCCATGTTTCACATCAATCACCGCACCCGCGGTGTATAGGAAAGGTCTTCCTAAGATGATTGGAATGTTGGAATCTTCCTCCATATCAACAATGACAAAGTCCCAAAAACTTCCCAATTCGCACGGGGACATCTTCCCATATCCCTAATGGTGTCTTCATCGATCTATCGGCCATTTGAAGAGTGATATTGGTGCATTTAAGCTCTCCCATTCCCAACCTTTTACTCACCGAGTACGGCATGACACTCACACTAGCCCCTAGATCACATAAGGCTTTGTTGATCGTTGTGTCGCCAATGGTACACGGTATTGAGAAGCTTCCCGGATCCTTTAACTTTGGAGGTGAACTCCCTTGAAGTATTGCACTACTCACCTTAGTGAAGGCGATAGTCTCAAGTTTCCGGATCGACTTCTTCTTTGTGAGGATATCTTTCATGTACTTTGCATAGGCCGGAACGTGATTGATTAATTCCGTGAAAGGAATTGAGACTTCTAAGTTCTTCACAATTTCCATGAACTTTCCAAGTTGATCATCAAATTTGGGCTTGGCTTGACGACTTCGAAAAGGAAGTTTAATCACAATGGGCTCCTTCTCTTTGGCTTTGTCTTCATTTTTCTTTGAACTTTCTTCCTTTGATGATTCCCCTTCTTTGGGGCTTTGCACCACAACTTCATTCTCACTAGCTCTCACAACTTCATCCCCAACTTGCTCCTTTGGTGCCTCATATCTTGTACCACTTCTCAAGTGAATGGCACTAACCGTTTCATGTCTAGGGGGATTATTTTGAGGTGGTAATTGCCCCTTTTGTCTTTGTGAGCTTGAAGATGCTAGTTGGGTCAATTGTGTTTCCAACATCTTGGTGTGAGCTAGAATGTTGTTGATGGTGGTGTCTTTTGCTTGGCTATCTTTTTGCATTTGGGTGAAAAATTATTGTTGATTCTTTTGCATTTGGAGGACCGCTTTTTGGACATCAAAACCTTGGTCATTGTGGTGATTGTATGGATTTTGATTTTGGTAGCCTTGGTTTTGATTGTAAAAGGGTCTTTGATTTTGATTTCTCATGGGTGGTGGAGTGTATGTTGTTTGAGGGTTTTGAACATTTTGGCTTTTGTATGAGAGATTTGGATGGAACTTGGTGTTTTCATTGTAAAAATTTGAATAAGGGGTACCACTTTTGTAAGCTTGGAAAGCATTAACTTGTTCGGTTGTTCCCCTACATTCACTTGAGTCATGACCCAAGGTTCCACAATTCTCACATATCCCGCTTGGGATTGATGAGGATGCCGTCATGGCATTGACATGATGCTTCGATGATTTTGAGTTTTCCTCAAGTCTAGCCATAGCTTGTTCAAACTTCAAGTTGATTGTGTCAATGTGAGCACTAAGTTGAGCACCCAATTGAGTAACGGTGTCCACTTCATACTTTCCTCCTCTAGTAGCCTTGCGAGGCCTACTATATTGTGAATTATGGACCGCCATTTCCTCAATCTTGTTCCATGTTTGATTGTCATCAACTTCGGTGAACATTCCATTTGATCCCATATTAAGAATGTTCCTTGAATCTTCATATAAACCATTCCAAAATTGTTGCACTAAAAACCATTCGCTAAGTCCATGGTGAGGACATGAGCGACAAATACCTTTGAACCGCTCCCAAGCTTCATACAAAGATTCTTCATCCCTTTGCTTAAAACCCGTAATTTGAGCTCTTAGCATATTGGTCTTTTCCGGTGGGTAGAATTTTTGGTAGAAAGCTGGAGCTAGCTTCTTCCAAGAATCTATTCCAAGGGTGGCCTTATCAAGGCCCTTCAACCATTGCTTTGCGGTGCCGATTAACGAAAAAGGAAATAAGACCCATCTTATTTGGTCTTGAGTCACGCCCGTTTGAGAGATAGCTTCACAATAATCGCAAAAGGTTTCCATATGAGAATGAGGGTCCTCACTAGGCATTCCCCAGAATTGGCTCCTCTCAACTAGTTGAATGAAGGCGGACTTGGCAATAAAGTTTCCGGTAAGATGTTGTGGGGTAGGAGTACCATTTGGTAAATCCTCCTCGGTGGGTATAGAGTGTGACGAGAATTTAGGCATTGTAGGTGGATTTTGTGTGGTATTGTTTAATGGGTTCTCTTCTCCTTCTATTGCGAAAGGATTGACAAACTCACTAGTGGGTTGAACAACTTCACCAACACCTCCCAAATTCCTCCTAACAAGTCTCCTATTATTCGTCAAGGTTCTTTCGATTTCACGGTCAAAAGGTAACAAATCTCTTTGTAACCTTCTAGACATGCAAAATATCAAACAACTCGAAAACAATTAGAACAAACCTTGAGGAGTTTTACTTCCCAAGGTGAAAAAGACACAACTAAAAACAATAAAAGAAATCTTAAATCAATTAAACACCGTCCCAGGCAACGGCGCCATTTTTGATCGAGTCCATTTCGTTTCACAAATTAAGCATATGTGGTCGTTGGTCAATGGTCGATACAAAACACAATTTATACTTCACAAACAACTCTACAATTAGTAAAGAGGCAAGTAAAGGTCGGATCCCAAGGGACGGGTATTGAAATGAGAATTCTATTGTAACTAGTAGTGTCTAAGGGTGTCACAAATTGGGTTGATGTAGAAGGTTACTAAACTAAGGTAGCAATGAAAATAAACTAACAAGGTAAATAAAATAAGGGGTGTAAACAATTGATTAAAAGCACTAGGGTGTCATGGGTTCATAGGGGATTCATGGGATATGATCATACAAACATGTTCTCAAATTATAAGCAAGCAATTATTGTTGTGATGGATTGAGTTGGGTTATATCTTACAATCCTAGGAAAGTTTGGGTCCCGGAGCCGAATCGATTACATTGTACAACACCTACAAGTCGACTTAATCTTTCCTACTCAACACATGCATGGTCTAACAAGACTCGAGTTGGGTTATGTCTTACAAGTCAAGTTGAAAGGATAGAAGATGATAGTAAATGCAAGGATTCATAGGCTTAGCATTTCATCAAATATAACATGTGCATGTATTAATATCAAAACAAGCAAGCAAATAAGATATGAAAGCATATTAATTTAATCATGAATCATTCCCCATGTTGGTTTCCCCTAATCACCCATTAAACCCTAGCTAAGAGACTACTCACTCATTATCATATTGATCATGCTAGAAAGGTTGTCAATCATACTAACATAATGAAACATGATGAATAAATGAAAGTAATTAGCAATAATTAAAAAGGGATTAAGAGATTATACCTACTAATGATTCCAATAATAAAGCAAGAATAATAGAAGTACTTGAATCCTAGATTGAGAGGTTGTCAATCTCCCAATAATAACCCAAATAATCTGCAATTACCCAAAATAAAGTAAGAACAAGAGAGAGATTAAAGAACTAAAACTTGGATTAAAACTTGATTAATATTTGATTACAATATTGAAGAGAGATTTTGATTAATATTAACTACACTAATTATTGATAAGAAGAACATGCTCCTCTAATTAGACTAATGGGGTATTTATAGTGAAAATTAGGGAGGATGCATTAGGGTTAACTAAGGGCTAAACTAGTAATTACACTTTTTAAGTTGAGCAAGGAGACTCCGGTATTCTCCGAGAGAAGGGCTTCTCTTATCCTGGCTTGAAGAATGAAAACGTCTTTATCTTGAAATCCGTGCGGATGGGAGTCGGGACGGCGGATCTGGGGCTGGAGAATCCGAGCGGATCCTTGGGCAAGACGCTCGGATTGGCGAGGGGAATCCGAGCGGATTCCTTTGAGGGACGCTCGGATTGGGCTTGGGCGGACGGACGGATTGTGTACAATCCGTTCGGATTGTCTGGCAGCATCTTTTCTTCTTCTTTTCTTCCCTTTTCTTCATGAATTCCTTGGGGATTTCCTTGGGGACTCAAGGATCCTTTTCTCAACATTGCTCTTCTACTATGCTATGTACAAAGGCCTTCTAGTCTTGTCTCTCCTTGATGCTTGGCCATTGAATATGATCAATTTAGCCTTGTTTTGCCATGAAAATGCAAGATTCTTACTCCTTTCCTACCAAGGGATCAAAATCTCAAAGAATATGCAAAACAAAGAACTAAAGATAAGAAATGACCCAAATAGGCACTAAAAAGCATGAAAACAATGGTAATTCGGGGGCTAAATATGCGCCAATTATGGTCACATCATGTCCTCACCATGGACTTAGCGAGTGGTTCTGGGTACAACAATTTTGGAACGGTCTTTATGAAGATTCAAGGAACATTCTCAACATGGGATCAAATGGAATGTTCACCGAAGTTGATGACAATCAAACTTGGAACAAAATTGAGGAAATGGCGGTCCATAACTCACAATATAGTAGACCTCGCAAGGCTACTAGAGGAGGAAAGCATGAAGTGGACTCCATTACTCAATTGGATGCTCAACTTAGTGCTCACATTGATACCATCAATTTGAAGTTTGAAAAAGCTATGGCTAGACTTGAAGAAGCCTCAAAATGAACAAAGCATCATGTTAATGCCATGACGACATCTTCATCAATCCCAAGTGGGATATGTGAGAATTGTGGAACTTTGGGACATGACCAAAGTGAATGTAGGGGAACAAATGAACAAGTGAATGCTTTCCAAGCATACAAGAGTGGTACCCCTTATTCAAACTATTACAATGAAAACACCAAATTCCATCCAAATCTCTCATACAAAAGCCAAAATGTTCAAAACCCTCAACCAACATACACCCCACCTCCCATGAGAAACCAAAATCAAAGACCCTTTTACAACCAAAACCAAGGTTACCAAAATCAAACTCCATACAATCAACAAAATGACCAAGGTTTTGATATTCAAAAAGCGGTCCTCCAAATGCAAAAGAATCAACAAGAGTTTTTTACTCAAATGCAAAAGGATAGTCAAGCAAAGGAAATCACCATCAACAACATTCTAGCTCACACCAAAATGTTGGAAACCCAATTGACTCAACTAGCATCTTCAAGCTCACAAAGACAAAAGGGGCAATTACCACCTCAAAGTAATCCCCCAAGACATGAAATGGTTAGTGCCATTCACTTGAGGAGTGGTGCAAGGTATGAAGCACCGAAGAAGCAAGCTGAGGATGAAGTTGTGGAAGCTAGTGGCTAAGAAGAAATTGTGCAAAACTCCAAGGATGGGGAACCATCAAAAGAAGAAATTTCAAAGAAAAATAAGGACAAGGTCAAGCAGAAGGAGCCCATTGTCATTAGACTTCCTTTTCCGAGTCGTCAAGCCAAGCCCAAATTTGATGACCAACTTGGAAAATTTATGGAAATTGTGAAGAATTTGGAAGTTTCAATTCCTTCACGGAATTAATCAATCACGTGCCGGCCTATGCAAAATACATGAAAGACATCCTCACAAAGAAGAAGTCGATCCGGAAGCTTGAGACTATCGCCTTCACTAAGGTACGTAGTGCAATACTTCAAGGGAGTTCACCTCCAAAACTCAAAGATCCGGGAAGCTTCTCAATACCGTGTACCATTTGCGACACCACAATCAACAAAGCCTTATGTGATCTAGGGGCTAGTGTGAGTGTTATGCCGTACTCGGTGAGTAAAAGGTTAGGGATGGGAGAGCTTAAATGCACCAATATCACACTCCAAATGGCCAATAGATCGACGAAGACACCATTAGGGATATGGGAAGATGTTCCCGTAAGAGTTGGGAAATTTTTCATCCCGGTGGACTTTGTCATTGTTGACATGGAAGAAGACTCCAACATTCCGATCATTCTAGGAAGACCTTTCTTACATACCGCGGGTGCGGTGATTGATGTGAAGCATGGAGAGCTCACTCTAGAAGTGGGAGATGAGAGCATAACTTTCAATCTTGACAAGACCATGAGAGCTCCCTGTTTGCATGAACCATGTTTTATGGTTGATCATTATAGCCGGAAGGATGATAGGAAGAAGTCGGAATTCCAATGGAAGAAGAAAATTGAAGATGCTCCATTCAAAGAGCAAGTGAATTGTAACAAAGAGAGCTTGAAAAGCTCACCAAAGTCAAGCAATGAAGAGGATGGCCTCATTGGCCAGGACAAGAAAGTGGGAGAGTTGTCTCTATCAACTCAAGAGATCTTTAGTGATCAAGTAGATGAAGTTTGTGGTCTTTGGGACGATGAGTTTGAAGGGATTTTCAATCCCTATATTGGTAATTCTATCGATCAAGACCGGCAACAAGGGCAAAGGTCTATTGAAGATCTTTATCATGATAATGAACAAGCTTTTGATTACTTCTTCAAGGTGTTGAGCAACATCAACAACACCTTGGACATGCCCCCATGACATCTCACTAAGGATGAGAGTTTGGTGGAGTCCTCTCTAAACCACCATTTGTAAATATTTCTAACCCCCTAACTTGCATTTTAATTCTTACATTGCATTTTTGTCATTTTTGGATTTTTATGCTTTGATCAAGATAATTATCATTTTTGA
Source organism: Silene latifolia (assembly GCF_048544455.1). Classification (NCBI taxonomy): domain Eukaryota; kingdom Viridiplantae; phylum Streptophyta; class Magnoliopsida; order Caryophyllales; family Caryophyllaceae; genus Silene; species Silene latifolia. Next base: position 436,615,848 of record NC_133538.1, on the reverse strand, counting down.
GAGAAGTGAGGGAGGGACTAATGATTCAATTGATGTGTAGTGCTTTAGCTTAGTGTGGGGATAGAAATTGCCTAGGATATTCATGCCTTAGTACTGCCCCTACAATGAAGAACACGGGATTTGAAGAATGAAAAATGACAAGGGATATGCAAGTGCACGGATGGAACTAAATCCGGGTAAAACAGGGAGAATCCGAGCGTCTTCATGGGAATCCGCCCGTCTTCAGGCAATCCGGGCATCTTTGTCAGAATCCGCCCGTCCATCTGAGCTGAAAATTTGAAATTTTAGGACTGTTGAAGAATCTGAGCGTCCTGATACAAAAGACGCTCGTCTTCAGAAATCCGCCCGTCTTGGAAGGAAAGACGCCCGTCTTTTTGCCTGTGAAAAACAAGAAATCTCACTGTCTCGAGAATCCGCCCGTCTTCGAGAAGACGCCCGTCTCGATCGATAAATCCGAGCGTCTTTCTTTGAAAGACGCCCGTCTTTAGGCGAGAATCACGAACAAAAAAGGCGAGAATCCGGAAGGCGTCCCGAAGGAAAGACGCCCGTCTTCCCCTGCAGTTTTTGAAATTTTTGGGTATTTTAAATACCCCATCCCACATTCATTTCTTCATTTCTTCATTCCTTCATTCAAAACACTACCCATAAACCCCAAAACTCAAAACCCTCATCCTCTCCATCACCAAAACAAGATTTCCTCAACCAAATTCAACAAAATCAAATCAAAACTTCCTTTTAACAACAATTAATCACTCCTCTTCCAACAAAAATCAAACCAAGCACCAAAATCTTCAACCTTTGAGTCGATTTTTGAAATTATAAAGGCAAAACCTTTCATCTTAAAATCGATTTGGGTATACTTGGAAATTGAAGATTTTCACTCTTTTCTTGGTTAAATCATCAATGGCAAGGACAAAAGGAGCAACAAAGGCATCTAAGGCAAAGGCACTCTCAACAAGACAAAAGAGTCTTCAAGCAAATAAAGCCTCATTGGCTATGGTGGTAGCTAGCTCAAACTTGGAAGTTCAACAACAACAACCTCCCTTGGAAGCAACAACATCAACAACTCCGGAAATTACTCAATTATCAAACTATCCGGAGGTAATTTTCATTTCTAACTCCCATAGGGATACATTTGCCAAGTATGCTTGAAAATACTTTCTATCCACCAAATTTATATGTGAAGATGCCTTGAACAAATTGGGTGTCCTTGAACAAACGAAAACCTTCTTTGAAGACATGGGGTTGTGAAAATTGTTTGCTACAAGAGAATTGACATACCCCTCCCTTACCTTAGAATTCTTGAGTTCTTTGAAAGTTACTAAGGTAGAGACTAGAGAAAACATCGAGTTCCGCCTTGCTAATGTGAGTAGGCGCATCACCTTTGATGAATTGGGTAAAGCATTGGGTCTTAGTGATTCACCTAGCTATTACAAGAATCCCGAAAAGTATGACCCCGCTCCTCTTTGGGAGGCGATTTCCGGGAGGAAATTTGAGAACTATCATTCTAGTCGCGCTCTATTAGTCCACCATCCGGGCATTAGAGTGTGGCACAAGGTCATCGGGAATACTATCATTGCAAGAGAAGACACTAACCACTTTACCAAGCTCGATTGTGTTCTTCTTGAGTCGGCCTTAAATATTGGAAGGGAATTCACCAAGCCTTACAATTCTCTAAGGCTTTTGGTGGAAAGATGACTAAATGTTGATTGTGGAAAGCAAGGCACCACTGTTATTGTAAATGGAGGTCTAGTCACTCTTTTGGCTAAGTACTTTGATCCGAATTTCAACAAGGATAGCAAGTATGTGGCGAAAAAGGGGAGTCATCTCATTGACATGGATGCCATGATTAACAAGTACAAGTGGGTCACTCATAACCCTCTTGACACCAAATATGGGTGGCTCACCAATGAGGCTAGATCTTTTACTTTGCCTTTTAAGATATGCCGTTTGAGTGTCCATCGGACCAACTACCTTCTTCCCCTCTCAAAAGAAGCCGAATACATCATCCGTCAACAAAGGGGTGAAATTGAAATGCCCTCCTCCTCCATTGTCACACCACCCTATCCATTTAAGTATCAAGAGTTCAAACCCGAAGGTGTTAAAGCAAGCAATGACTACAAGACTCTACTTATGCAAGAGATGCACAAACAAGCTTTTAAGGATCGTGAAGATGCATACTTAGCCCAATATCCACCCCTCCTTCATTTAGCTAGGCAAGGACTTCTTGATCCTTCATGTCCTTTGCCTAGTTGGGCGGATAGGGAAGTCTTCTTTCCTAGTGCATCTAGGGGTGAGATTCCGGGTGACGATGAGGTTGTCGGTGATGAGGTTGTTGATGATAGTATTGAGGAAGAGGCTATTGAAGAAGAAGAGGAGGATGATGAAGGAAGTGAGCAAGAAAGTGAAGAGGGAAGTGGTGATGAGTCCACTTCTATTGAGGAAGATGATGACAATGATGATATGGTGGAAGACTAGCAAGCTTTGGAGGCTCCTACCCTCTTAAGGTTTGTCTAATTCTTTATTTTTTTTATTTTTTTTATCTTGATCATGGTTGGAGAGTCCTAGCAACATAGAGGACTAACACCTCGGCCCCATTGAGGTGTTCTTATTTCATTGTTCCCACTTTTGAAAATCCAAAATGACAAATTTAGTTTCATGCATTGCATCTTGTGTGCATGAACTACCCCCAACTTTAGGACATTAGAAATAATGTCTAACTCGGTTTGGGGAAGTACATGCATACGCAACGGGAGGTAATCTAAATTACGCTCTCCGTCATAAACAAAAACCCATGCATCATGTAGTATAGATTAGTATAGCTTTCATTTAGTGTAGAATTCATGCATCATGCTTGCATGATTTCCCATCATTTTGGCCATTGAGGACAATGCCCATATTAGTGTGGGGATGGGGAATTCTAACTTAACTTTTATTCAAAAAAACCAAAAAATTTCGAAAAAACCATAAAAATTTGAAAAATTTGAAAAACCAAAAGCAAGTTCATTTCCTTTGTAGTGTAGTCTTATATATATTGTTGTATATATTGTGTTTGTTTTATCCTTGTTCACATTGATCGACTATGCCACATCCAAGACATGAGGATATTGAAGACCGCATGGTATGATCTTTCCAATCTCCTTTTTCCTCTTTATGTTAATGACTATGTGGCTTTATTTTGATTGATGCGGTATAACAATGTGAATTTAGGACTTGCATTTAGTTTATATGTCATATTAGTCGGTAGGATCTTTTGCATTAGGATGTTTATATGGTAGTTGCATCATGGCATGTAGTTTGCATGTTAGAAAATTTTGCGAAACCGTCTACTTGGGAAGTTTGACAAGTGTATATAGGCCCTAGTAGATGCTTTTTCTTCTTAAGACTTTGCTTGTTAGAATACTTGTAAAACACCCTAGGATGTGTCATGCTAGTATCCTTTGACCCATGGATTAAGGCCTAGTCAAGAGTACCTTGTGGTGTGATAACTCCTTGGCTACCGTTTATTCCATGTTGACCCTTGAAACCATGCATGCATCTATCGTCCATGTTCTACCACATTTTTGTCATCAAAGGGAATGGGCACAAAAAGAAATCTAATTTGAGTTCAATGAAATGAAAAGTGAAAGAAAGTTTGCAAAATTGCATCAAATGAAAGAAGAAGCAAAAATAGAACTCCTATACTTCAAATATAAGGCACCCTCACTACATATGGGGTGACTTTGAAAATGTTCAAAATAAATGCAAAGAAAAGTTGAAAGTTGTCAAGTGTTGAAAAGCCAAAAATCAAAAAGAAATGGCAAAAGAAAGTGTTCTCAAATGTCAAATGCCACAAAAAATTGGGGGGAAAAAAACAACAAAAGCAAACTCCCAAAGTGAAACTCAAATATCTATCGATCCCTTTTATCCACCGTATCCATTTTTGTGCATGGTAGAGAGGGGACGACCCTTCTTCTTGTCTAGGCAAGAGGGGGAATTCTGCGATCCTCCAGTGTTTCTAACACCATAGGGAGTCTACTCTTGACGAAAGCATTTAACGATTGAGGACAAAGGTACCCTAGCTTGACACAACTTGGAGGTGATTTATTGGTATCCTTCTAGGCTTAGTAGTTTGAAGAAATTGCATCTATGAATGAATGTGTACCCTTGAATTGCTTCCCTTGTAGATAATTTCTGCCACTTAGATGAGGAAAGTTGCTATTCTTTTGTAGATGCATCCATTATTTGATTTTGTGTACTTAATGTTTGGATGTGTCGCCATTTTGGCAAGACCCATCTTGCCTTGCAAGAAGGCATCCTACCTCATGGTTGTCTTGTTGTGAGTTGAAGGGGCAGAGTGAGACCCGCTAATTGTCTCATATCGGCTATGTTATTAGGTTAGTTTAAATAATGGTCATAGTCTTTGTCACCTCTTTACTCGGGACGAGCAAATGTTCGGTTTGAGGATATTTGATGTGACCATAATTAGAGCATATTTAGTCCCTGAATTAGCCTTGTTCCCATGGTTTTTAGTGCATATTTGGGTCATTTATTGTCTTTAGTTCTTTGTTTTGCATATTCTTTGAGGTTTTGATCCCTTGGTAGGAAAGGAGTGCAAACCTTGCATTTTCATGGCAAAATGAGGCTAAATTGATTTAATTCAATGACCAAGCATCAAGGAGAGACAAGATTAGAAGGCCTTTGTACATACTATAGTAGATGGGCAATGATGAGAAAATATCCTTGCATCCCCGAGGAAATCCTCAAGGATTTTATGAAAAAAAAGGAAGAAAAGAAGAAGAAGGAAAGAAACTGCCTAACAATCCGTGCGTCTTCCCCTAAAGACGCCCGCCCACCACCCACAACCCGTGCGTCTTCCTCAGCTGGACGCCCGGGCAAAAGCTCCCAAAGACGCCCGTCTTCACCCCTGGACGCCCGGGCAGAAGCTGCCAAATCCGCCCGTCCCGTGCTAAAGACGCCCGGATTCCCAGACAGTCCCATTTCGTCTTCTTCAAGCTTCAAGGAAGGATGCACGTCTTTTTCGAGAGACCGGAGTCTCCCAAAAGAGACCGGCGTTTCCTCAACAAGAGACTTAATCGTCATTTAAGCCCTTAGTTAACCCTAATTCATGCACCAAATCCCCACTATAAATACCCCATTACTCTAATTAGAAGAGGATGTTCTTCTTAGCAATCTTTAGTGTAGTTAATATCAATCAAATCTCTCTTTAATCTTGTAATCAACATTTAATCAAGTTTTAATACAAGTTTTATTTCCTTAATCTCTCTCTTGTTCATCCTTTATTTTGGGTAATTGAAGATTATTTGGGTTATTATTAGGAGATTGACAACCTCTCAATCAAGCATCAAGTACTTCTTTTATTCATTGCTTTATTATTGGAATCATTAGTAGGTATAATTCTCTTAATCCCTTTTTAATTATTGTTAATCACTTTCATTTATTCATCTTGTTTCACTTTGTTGGTATGATTGACAACCTTGCTAGCATGTTCAACATGATAATGAGAGAGTAGTTTCCTTAGCTAGGGTTAATGGGTAATTAGGGGAAACCAACGTGGGGAATGATTCATGCTTAAATTAATATGCTTTCATAGTTTATTTGCTTGCTTTTTGTGATCTCATTTTATGCACATGTCATGTTTGATGAAATGTGAGCCTATGAATCCTTGCATTTTTTACCCATCACCTATCTTTTCAATGAGACTTGTAAGACATAAACCAACTCGAGTCTCATTAGACCATGCATATTGTTGAGTAGGGAAGGTTAAGTCGACTTGTAGGTGTTGTACAATATAATCGATTCGGGTCCGGGACCCAAACTTTCCTAGTATTGTAAGATATAAACCAACTCGATCCATCACAACAATAATTGCTTGCTTATAACTTGAGAATATGTTTGTATGATCAATTCCTATGAATCCCCTATGACCCCATGACACCCTAGTGCCTTTTATCAATTGTTTACATCCCTTTTAATTCATCTTGCTTGTTTACTTTCATTGCTATTTAGTTTAGTGATCTTCTACATGAAACCTCAATTGTGACACCCCTTAGACACCACTAGTTGTAATAGAAATCTCATCTCAATTCCCGTCCCTTGGGATCCGACCTTTACTTGCCTCTTTACTAATTGTAGAGTTGTTGGTGAAGTTATAAATTGTGTTTTGGTCTAGGTGCTCCTGACGACAAGTACTGAAAAACTAAACCCACCGACCATTACGATTAATTAAATAATCAATTAAGAGTATATCCCTATAGGTATGACCTAAGGGGATCAACTGATCACCACCGTCGCACGACAGTAATGTCAAACTCTTGTCAGCCAATAATTACCAATATGTGTGGACCAGTTGACTGTAAAATATTACATCCCACATGTATTCTTAGAATGAGATTTAAACATGTGATCATCATGATCAACAGTTGTGATCGCATTATTGTCGGAGGACACATATTCCAACAATGTAGCATTCAGATTTCCAGGAGACTTTGGCAGGGCGAGATCTGCCCATGATCTGAGTCTAATGGGCCGGATTCTATTTCCTGCTCCTAGATCGGCACTGGAGAGAAGGACTTTGGGTGACTTGGTGGACCATGTTGCGGAGCACACCTTCGAGGTGAATATACACCAATTTTTTTTAACCCCTTTGCTTGTGGTTGGCAGTCCTTCCAGATAGCCTTGTTTCTGTGGGAGAAGATTTCTTTCCCGAAAACTGAAAAGGCGGAGCTTCTAGAGTAGGCGAAGGTCGCTAAGGAAGGCATGCTTAAGATCCAGGCCGAGTTAGACGCAGCCCAGAGTCTGTTGTTAGAGGAAGCTGCTCAGAAGCAGAAACTTCAAAGTAGCCTTTCTGATGCTGAAGGACGTATTTCTGGTACTGAGGGTCGTGCTTATGATGTTGAGAGATGTGCTGCTGATGCTAACAGGCGCGCTTCTGACGCTGAGACTCGTCTCTCACAGGTTCTGGATGATAAGGCCTCCTTGGTTTCTGAGGTGCAGACGCTGAAGGAGAAGAATGCTGACCTTGGGAACACTCTGATGAATGCCCTTGCCTATGTTGCCCTGGAAACATAAATTGAGTGTATAAAGACGTTTCACAGTAGAGAGCATCTGGCCTGGGATCTGGAAGCAGAAGAAGAGAAACTTGCTGCGGATTTCCCTGAGGGTCTGAATCTGGACTTCCTGTCTGGTCTGGAGAGGGATGGTGTTGTTCTTGCTGATGCTCCAAGTGCTCAGGAAGAGGTGACTTCCGCTGCTTCTGCTACTCAGACAGTTGCTTCTGGGACTGTGGAGCACATTGATCTAGAGTACTATTTCCCTGCAGCTGAAACTTATTTTGCTTATTAGTTAGTATTTTGCCCTGTGTGGTGTAGTGTGTAGTTTTTGGCGAACAGTTTGGTATATTTTGGTCTGGTCCAGGGGACCAGGCATATTTTGCTATTCTGATGAACTTTCTAGGCATTATGCCTAAATGCAGTACTTTCTATTTTTAGGTATACTTTGTGTCGTACCGTTTCTGGTGTACTTTTGATTTGTGCATGCACTTTTTACGATGTATGTTTGGCCATCGCTGTTTGATCGCTGGCTGTGGGATCTAGTTCGCCCACTCGTTCAGAGAAGACAGGCTTGCGTGGGTGCTAATGCAGCGCGGGAGACTGGTTATCCCGGTTGTACGTGCTTAGCCACGGACACACGCCTTCATGTAGGAAATGCAAGTTCTGCCAGATTAGTTTGCATTTTATTCAATTAGCCATTTATTTGAAAGAGCATTTAAACATAAATTTCCTGCTAATTTTGTAAAAAAAAAAGAATTTATATACTTGAAGCGTTAATGTGATGGATGCTTATAAATAAAGTTTTTAAAACGAAAGAACCTTTACATAATATATACAAGCAAAAATTTCCAGAGTCAGAGAATATTTAAGTCAAAATATATGCAGGAAAATTTTTCAGAACCAGAGAATGTTGGAATGTATGTAGGAAAAATTTTCAGAGCCATAAAATGTTGAAAGGTAAAAATATGCAAGAAAACATATGTGAGTAAATGTTGGAGGTCAATCAAATTTTCAGAGCCAAAGAATATTTAAGGCAAAATCTAGAACATGGCGGAGTTGCATTTGGTAGACTGAGTACCCGGTTGTTGACCGTGCTGGTCGCGTAGGTGAAATACTTTTTCAAGCGAACGATGTTCCAGGATCTGGGAACCATTTGTCCTTCCATAGTCATGATCTGGTATGCTCCATTTCCGACTATGCATTCTACTTGGTATAGCCCTTCCCAGTTGTAGGCGAATTTTCCTGCTTGCCTGTTCTTGGTATTCTGGAAGACTTTTCTCAGGACCAGATCTCCTACCTACAGGGTTCTTACCTTTACATTCTTGTTATAGCTCTTGGCCACCGTTTGTCGGTACGAAGCCATCCTAATCTGGCGCTGGTTTTGAGCATGTATATCGTGTCTAGACTACTTGCCATTTCCACCTGGTTTCGATCTTCTGTTATGCATCCGTACCTGTGGGTTGGGACCCTGGCCTCGGGCGGAATGACTGCTTCTACTCCAAACACCAGGCTGAAAGGTGTTTGTCCTGTTGCAACCTTCGGTATGGTTCTATCAGCCCAGAGAACCAGAAGCAGCTCTTCTGCCCCCTTGCCCCCTCTCTCCTCCAGCTTCTTTTTTAGGTTTTCCATATTAATCTTATTGCTGGATTCGACTTGTCTATTGGACTGGAGGTACCTAGGAGTAGACTTATTTAGTGAGATATTCCACCTAGCACAAAAAGCTTCTGTCTTATTTCCAATAAATTGAGATCCATTATTACATATAATCTCAGATGGAATGCCAAACCTGCATATGATATTGCGTTTAATAAAAGATATAACCTGGGTTTCTGTAACCTGGGAGGATGATTTTACTTCTATCCATTTAGAGAAGTAGTCTGTCATGGCGAGCATATAAACCTTGTTTCGAGGTGCCTTGGGCAATGGTCCCACGATGTCTATTCCCCACTTCATAAATGGCCAGGGCGAGATGACCAGATGTAGAGGTTCTGCTGGCTGGTGGCTGACATGGGCGTGCCTCTGGCAAGCATCACATTTTTTTGCGAATTCCACGGCATCTTTGCACATTGTGGGCCAGAAGTATCCCTGCCTCAGTGCCTTGTTAAACAGGCTCCTGCCCCCTATATGATTTCCACATTCCCTATTGTGGAGAGCATGAAAAATAGCCTGAGATTCTTTCCGATCCAGGCATCTGAGGTAGGGTCCAGTGAAGGATTTCCTGAATAGAACACCATCAATTAGTATAAATCTGGATGCTTTCATTATGAAGCTCATTACCTCCTTTTTATCTGTTGGTAGGATATCATTCTGTAGCCAGTCCTGGTACGGTTTCCTCCAGTCCGGAGTTTCTTCCTCGCTGCTAGTGCTGCAGAACACTTCTGCTTCCTATTCAGGTATCAGTGTTGCTGGTTCCAGCACGTGGACAATTGGTATTGTGGAGATTGATCCTGCTTTGAATGTTGCCCCAGGATAGCTAGGGAGTCTACTTCTGTATTCTGGTCCCTGGGGATCTGCTTGATATTGAACGTAGCAAATCTGAGGGTCAGCTCTTTTGCTATGTCTAGATATGCCATCATCCTGGAGTCCCTGGCTTCGTAGGAATTATTAACATGGTTAACTATGAGTTTGGAGTCACTGTAAACCTTGAGGTGTTTGATTTTCAGATCCAGAGCCAGCCTCAGACCTAGGATCAAGGCCTCGTATTCTGCTTTGTTGTTTGTGGCCTTGAATTCGCATCGTACCGCCTGGACTATGAGGTCTCCCTAGTGTGATTTGAGGACCAATCCTACTCCTGCTCCTGTTGCGTTGGAGGCTCCGTCCATATGCAGCTCCCACACTTGTTCTCCTTTATCTTCCTCCAGGTTCAGAATGTCTTGTTCTGCCTAGGTCTGGAGAGCCGGGTAGAAGTCAGACACAAAATCTGCCTGAGCCTGAGATTTTATTGTTGTACGAGGTTCAAATTTCAAGTCATAGAAGCTCAGGTGCACGTACCACTTAGCCATCCTTCCTGACAATTCTGGTTTTCGCATAATAGTCTTAAGAGGGTAATTAGTTATTACGGAAATGGTATGAGACTCAAAATAAGGACGTAATTTATAGGATGCCGTAACGAGTGCAAGGACGAGTTTTTTGAGCGATGTGTACCTGGTCTCTGCAGGAAGCAGAGACTTAATGACGTAATATATGGGATGCTATGACCCCTCCTGCTCTCGTACTAGCATTGCACTTACTACTGCTTCTGTGACTAACAGATACAGGAATAGTGGTTCTCCTGGTTCTGGCTTTGACAGGAGTGGCGGAGTGCTGAGATAATGTTTTAACTCCTGGAATGCTTTCTCATGCTCCTTTGTCCACTTAAATCTTTGGCTCTTGCTGAGATATGAACCTTTTTATTGCTGCCACTCTTCTAGTCAGGCGCTGGACGCCTTTTGGTTTCTAAGGTGACTCCAACTGCAGAACTGCTCTGATCTGTTCGGTGCTAGCTTCTATCCCCCTCTGGGTCACCATGTACCCCAGAAATTTTCCACTGGAGACCCGAAGGTACACTTTGTCGGATTTAGCTTCATCTGGTATTTCCTTAAGGTGCTGAAAGTATCTGCCAGGTGCTGGTGGCGTTGCGAAGCCTACTTTGATTTTACGACCATATCGTCTATGTACACTTCCATAGTTTGACCTACTTGCTCTTTAAACATCATGTTCACCAGCCCCTGATAGGTGGATCCTGCATTTTTAAGTCCAAAAGTCATGACGTTATAGCAATAGATACCTCGCTCGGACCTAAATGCCGTCTTTTCCTGGTCGCCAGGGTGCATCTTTATCTGGTTGTAGCCGCTCCAGGCATCCAGGAACGTTAGCATCTCGTGACCTGCAGTAGCATCCACCATGGCATCTATATGTGGTAGTGGAAATGGATCTTTTGGGCAAGCTTTATTTAAATCTGTAAAATTGACGCAGACTTTCCACTTGCCATTTTTCTTCGGGACCACCACCACGTTGGACAACCATTCTGGATATTTTACCTCTCGAATTTTTCCTGCATCAAGCAGGTTATCTACTTCCTGGTTTATAACCTAGTTCCTTTTAGAAGCAAACTTCTTTCTTTTCTGCTGCACAGGTTTATAGCTTGGATCCACACTTAGCTTGTGGGTTATCACACTTGGGTCTATCCATATCATATCATTATGTTGTAAGATTCATTAATCTCTTATAACTCCTGGCCACTGACTGTTTGTAGGCAGCCAGACGGATTTTTGCGCTTGCTCGTAGCTCGTCAATTGTGTCCAGGCTTCTGATCATCTCTGCATTATTCAGTTCCCCTGTCATATTTTCATACCTGTGAGTGGGAACTAGAACTTTTGACGGAATGACTGCTTCCGCTCCAAACACCAGGCTGAAGGGTGTTTGACCTGTTGCTATCTTTGGTGTCGTTCTGTCCGACCATAATACTAGTGGTAATTCATCTGCCCACTTTCCTCCTAACTCCTGTAACCTCCTTCTCAGATTGTCCATGATGATTTTGTTTTTGGATTGACTTGCCGTTGGACTTTGGAGTCCTAGGTGCTGACTTTTTTAGGGTGATGTTCCACCTGGCACAGTATCCCTCGGTATCGTTGGAGATGAATTGTGAGCCATTGTCACATATGATTTCTGATGGGATACCAAACCTGCAAATGATGTCTCGTTTTATAAACGAAATGACCTGTTTATCTTTTACTTCTGTGAATGCTTCTGCCTCTATCCACTTGGAGAAGTAGTCTGTCATTGCCAGTATTCAGGTTCTGTTTCCTGTGGCTCGTGGCAGAGGTCCTACTATGTCCATGCCCCATGCCATGAATGGCCAGGGAGAAATGATAGGGTGCAAGGGTTCTGCTGGCCGATGGATCATTGGTCCGAGTTGGCGGGCATCACATTTGCGTACGTACTCGCTCATCATGCCGCCTTCATTGTAGGCCGTAGTATCCCTGTCTCGAGGGCTTTATTTGCGGACTCTGCCCCCTGCATGGTTTCCACATTGGTCATTTGTGGAGAGCATGTAACACAATATGTGCTTCTTCCTTGTCCAGGCAAGTAAGTAGGGGCCTCACGATGATTTTCTCGAATAATATATCATCAATGAGTATGAACCTGGAGGCCTTCACTCTGAAAGCTCTCACTTCTTTCTTGTCGCCTGCAGCGCTTGTTATGCGCGACGCAGATCTCGCCTAGGTAAGGTGTATGCTAATCCCAGTCATCTGCCTGCTCAGATGTTTGATCAGGTGACTGTGAGCTCTCGCCTTCCTCTGTAACTGCCTGGGCTCCTTCTCCATTCTGTGGATCCTCCAGTTCTCCATTGTCTACTTCATCTGCCTTCTGGATAGAAGGCTCCAGCATGTGTGCTATTAGAATGCTGGATAGCTCTGTTGGTTTAAATTTTGCCCCAGAGTTGCCAAGGCGTCCGCTTCCACATTCTGATCTCTGAGGATCTGCTTAAGCTTGCAAGTTGCGAATTTTGTTTTAATTCCTTCGCTATTTTCAAGTATACAATCATCTTTGAGTCTCTGGCTATGAACTCATCATTTACGTGGTTGACTATTAGCAAAGAGTCACTGGATATGTGCAGGTGCCTGACCCCTAACTCCAGAGCTAACTTCATTCCCAATATCAAGGCCTCGTATTCTGTTTCATTGTTGGTTGCCTTGAATTCACATCTTACTGCTTGCGCTATCAGGTCTTCCTGTGGTGATCGTAGGATTAATCCCACACCTGCCCCCCTTTGATTGGAGACTCCATCAATATTCATCTGCCAGACTTCTACCTCCTTGCTTCCCTCTAAGGTGAGGATCTCTGTATCTACCAGATTCTGAATGGCTAGGCTGAAGTCTGACATGAAGTCGGCCAATGCTTGCGATTTGATTGCTGTTCTGGGGTCATATTGGATATCGTACCCACTAAGGTGTACAGACCATTTTGACATTCTGCCTGGTAGTTCAGGCTTCCTCATGATAGATTTTAGCGGGTAGTTGGTCACGACATGTATGATGTGGGACTCAAAATAGGGGTGCAGTTTGCGAGATGATACTACCAATGCTAGTACTAATTTTTCAAGAGATGTGTACCTGGTCTCTGCCGGTAGCAGAGATTTGCTCACGTAGTATACTGGCTTCTGCTCTTTTTCCTGCTCTCTGACCAGGACAGCTCTCACTGCCACCTCCGTGACGGCCAGGTATAGGAATAGTGGTTCCCCGGCCGGCTTCGACCGCCAGCGGCGGGTCTGCCGAGGTAGTGTTTCAGCTCTCTGAAGGCTTGCTCGTGCTCCGAGGTCCATTCGAACTTCTGGCTTTTCCTTAGTATGTCGTAAAACAGCCTGCATTTGTCTGAAGATCTTGAAATGAACCTGTTCAGGGCAGCTACCTTTCCAGCTAGTCTTTGAACATCCTTAGGCTTTTCAGGTGATTTTAGTTGTAAGACAGCTTTGATCTTCTCGATGCTGGCCTCTATCCCCCTTTGAGTTACAATATAGCCTAAGAATTTGCCAGAAGATACTCTGAAGGTGCATTTAGATGGGTTTAGCTTCATTTTGTATTCCCTGAGGGTCTTTGAATGTTTTCGCCGGATGCCGCATGTGATCTTTGGCCTTCTCTGATTTCACCACCATGTCATCAATATACACCTCCATAGTTCTTCATATCTGCTCTTTGAACATTCGGTTAACCAGCCTTTGATATGTGGAGCCTGCGTTCTTTAGGCCGAATAGCATGACGTTATAGCAATATATTCCTCTTTCGGACATGAATGTCGTCTTTTCTTAATATGCAGGATCCATCTTAATCTGATTGTATCCACTCTATGCGTCCAGGAATGTCAACATCTCATGTCCAGCTGTTGCGTCTACCAATGCATCAATATGAGGCAGCGGGAATGGATCTTTAGGGCATGCTTTGTTGCGGTTGGTGAAGTCCACACATACTCTCCACTTTAGGCACCACCACTACGTTAGACAGCCATTCTTGATATTTTACTTCTCTTATTTTCTTTGCTGCCAGCAGGCTATCTACCTCTTGGTTGATCACTTTGTTTCTTTCTGCTGCAAACTTTCTTCTTCTCTGCTGGATGGGTTTACACTTTGGGTACACACTAAGCTTATGCGTTATGATGGACGGGTTTATTCCTATCATGTCATCGTGTGACCACGCAAAACAATCCATGTTATCCTGTAAGAACTTGACTAGTTGCTGTCTTAAGCTTCCTGTGCATCCTACTCCAATGAGCACGGTTCTTTCTGGGTGCAACTTGTCCAGGTTGATTTGATCCAGCTCCTCTGCTGGGGGTTCGATGTATTCGTCCTGGATAGGCTGCTTCTGTAATTGTTATGCGGGAGGGCTGGCAGTGCACTTAAGTGCCTTCTTATAGCAGCCTCTAGCTTCCTCATGGTCACCTATTATTGTTTCTACTCCCCATGGTGTGGGGAACTTTATGCACTGGTGATATGTTGAGGGGACCGCCTTCATCTGGTGCAGCCATGGTCTTCCCAAGATGATATTTTAGGTCGAGGGTCCGTCTATAACCAGGTACCTGACTTGCTTGTTGACTCCTCCCACATAGGTTGGGATGACTATCTCGCCCAGTGAGCTGGTTGTTTCCCCGCTGAAGCCTACTAGCGGAATAGCCTTCTTCTGCAAATCCTTCTCGCTGAATCCCATGTTTTCTATAGTTTTCAGCATGATTAGGTTGACCGAGCTTCCTGTATCTACCAAGACCTTCCTGACTATGCAATTGGCCATTGATAAGGTGATAATAAGTGTGTTATGATGTTCTCGCTCGTCGTATGTATCTCCTTCATCAAAGCTGACCGCTGGTAGGTCACTGTGAGAAATTCTGCAAGAATTGGCTGGCCTGTCTCCTTTGGTTTTGGTGGCACGTCTTTTAGCTGCCGAGTATGTCAGCCCGCTTATGTCTGAGCCGCCTGTTATCACATTTATGATTTTGGTGCATGTGGGTGGGTCTGCAGGCTTGGCGGAGCCTACCTTATCTTGCTGCTTGCCCCCACGTGGTAATAGGTGGCTCAGCTTTCCTTGTTCGTACAGGCGCTTGATCTCTCTTCGTAATATGTAGCAATCCTCAGTGTTTAGCCCAATATCACGGTGGAACTCACACTACTTCTTGATATCCTTTCTCCATGCTTGCTCTCCTACTGGTGGGTTGGGCCACCTGACTCCATCTCCCATCTCCCTGAGTGCCTTCAAGATTCCCCCGATACCGTAGTGAATCCATACTCGCGAGTGGGGAGTTGCGATTTTCCTCGATTCTGTTGACTCCCCTTCCATATGGTCTGTACCTCTCATCCTTCTTGCGGGTGGTTTGCTTTCTTCCCGATTTCTCCACGACTGAGGTACTAGAAATACTTGGCGTGCTTAGTAAGTTGGCTCTGGCTAGGATATCTTCCTCCAACGATTCGCAAACGCTTCTCTCCGCATCGCCTCGAAACTATGGCGAGGATGCATAGTTAGCGCTTGTATAGGTCGGAGTCGTGGTGGAGGCCTCTTCGAAGGCTTTTACTCTTTGTTGAGACATCGTACTCTCGTACTGCTACCTTCTCATTGTTGAACCTAGTATTGTATTCTCCAATGCTCTCTCCTGCCCCCTGGACGATTTTGTACAGATCTCCTACGTGCTTCTGTGGTTTTCTGCTGCTTGCGAATTGTTGAGTAAATGCGTTCACTAATTCAGCAAATGTAGATATCGACCTATTGGGCAGGCTCACAAACCATCGAAGTGTCGGTCCTGTTAGGGTGTACCCAAACCCTTTGCACATGCAAGCCTCCTTGACTTGCCCTACAACTGTTACTGTCATCATTTTCTGCTTGTACTGGCTTATATGATCAAAGGGATCTGTTGTGCCATCGAAGAGGGGCATATTTGGATTTGTGAATCCCTTTGGCATGGCTGTGATGGATATGGTGTCCACGAATGGTGAGTCGGCATAGTTTGTCTAGTGCTTTCTCGAGTGGGGTGGCAACCCCGGGACCTTGCTCGATTTCATTTAACTCCAATCTGCTTGATTTGTTATCTTTGCTGAATAACGGGGTCCGCTAGTCGGTTTCCTGCTGGTTCAATGTACTGCCTCCTGATCCGAGCTCTTGAAGATTCTGATGTGTTCCAGCTGCTAGAGGAGTTGTTGTAACGACTATCCCCTCCTACCAGTCCATTTGTTGGTTTGACTCGGATCCTGCTCCAGGTGTCTGGTCGATCATGGCGGGGCTGCTGACGGGGATGCCACCTGCTTGTGCTTCCAGACAGCTAGCCGCGGGCGAGTTATCCGGCGTGAGGTATCCTAGCCCTTGTGTGGTTATTCTTCCATCTGATGGTATTGTGGACATATCCAATCTGGTTATCAGTTCAGCCGGTATCTGTCGAAGTGGATTCCTGCTGCCTGATGCCCCCTGCGTTAGATCTACTAGTGGAGACTTTCCCACGTCTGCCCTGCTTGCTGGGGTGGCAGACTGTTGCTTCAGGATGTCTATCTGTGCCCAGAGCTCTCTGTCCCTTTTTCTTGCTTCAGCTTCAGCTTTCTTCTGGTCTTCTCTCATGTTTTTCATGGCTTTCTGGAGGTTCTCTACGCCAGTGAGCAAGATTTGTGTGGGACTAGGTGATGGGGTGAGGCCTGAGCTTGACGTTCCTTTATCCGATCTGGCCTGGGTTGCGACAGTAGGGGTCCTAGGAGGTAGAGAGGTTTTTGCTGTAGGTATGATTCTTGAGGTGTGTCCGGGAGCCTGTGTAGCCACTGTTGATGCCGGATTTTGAGTAGAGGGTGGTGGTGGCGATGGTATCGCTCCCGACACGGCGTCCGATGCTTGCTTATCCATTGTGTATCTAGAGTATCAACGATTGACGACCACAATGCCCCACGGTGGGCGCCAAACTGTTTAGGTATTTTTTACCGAGTTGATTGATTAGGGTCAATGCGGTCTTACTCGTTGGTTGATTGTATGATTGTTCGTATGTTTGATAAGTAAATAGAAAAATAAGTACGTAATGTAAATTGACACGTGAGATTTGGTGACGCGGAAAACCCAATGTGGGAACAATCGCGGGAGGGACGGTACCCTGCCAAATATTGCACTACTTGAATAGGAGGATGATTACAATTGAGGCGTAAAGCTAATCCTACTGGCGCTAGGCGTCAGGCCTGCAAGATCTTGGACGGATGTATATTTGAGTATAATAATATGCTAATGCCGTGGTGTGGATGTCTTCTTGAATGTGAATGTGTGAACGTGTTGTTGAATATGTGAATATCTGAATGTCCTTCTTGATTTGCTTCCTTGGCTATTTATAGGGTAAGAACCCTAGATATGTCCTACTTTGATTATGGAAAGGGAATATAATTTCCATATGGACTCTTTCCAAACTCGGCCGCCTTTCCCAATTCTCCCTGATCTCTCTAACTTCTCCCTAACTTCTCCCTAACTTGTCTTTCCCTAATCCGGAGGTCTTCTCTGATGGGCCCGTGGTCTTCTTTCAGCCCGTTTCTCCTTTTTTCCTATTACGGGCTTCCTTCCTCCTTATCACTCCTCCCATAACCTTTTATTTCATTAAGTGGGCCTTTCTTATTATGCTATTTTTAGCCCAAACAATAAGCCCGACAGAGTGCCCCATACAGTCTGTCTATGTGATCGACTAGTCATCTCTTATGACTTTATGGCTCTTGAACTTGCCATCAATCGCACCACAGTCCAGTCACTTTGAGATGTCACCTCATATAAGCAACTAGGTGCGAATACTATGTCAATCCAGTTCACTTTAATGGGGTTCAATATGGTCTTAACAACCCATTTGGATGTAACTAAGTAATAGAAGAGTTTTTAATAAAACTCAAACGATGAATGTATTATCACATATGTAAAATTGATACAATATCAATGACTACATAATCTATAATCCATATTCCATTTTGTATATGTTTCACATTTCAACTCAATTGAAATGACATGACTTATCATCTTAGAACTGTGAAAAGGCTTTTGGTTAGTAAGTCTCAGCAACACATTACACTTTCTCTAACCTTGCTATATGCATTTTCCCTTGGTTATGTATAATCTTTATTATAAAACTTTTGAGTGCCTGTCTAAATCTAATCTAGGCATAGGCTCTCTTGCCTTAGGATAGCCCTCACTGTCCTCACAGTGTATAGAGATAGGACCTTTGGTTGTTGGAACGAACTACCATGGTTCCTCCAATTCATAAAACCGAATCCTAATATCATCCCTTCCTACTTGCATATCTCATTATTCCAAGTGTACTCAATTTCCGTTGTTAATCCCTTATTGTTCTATTGCCTAGAACGTTTCTAGCAGATTTTCTCCTTAAATAATATAGCCAAGATGGTTCTCTAACCATCCTTATGGGTTTAGAACATGGTTTTTGTGTAACTCCTTGCACATAAATCCATCTCAATTCTAAATGCTTAGCTTCATATCTTTAGTGCTCCAAGAGTACTAACCAATGAACTATATGGCTATATAGAGACTTCTTCTCAAAAATTTTGATTTGTAACTTTTCGTCATACTCCAAGTATACGAAATTTAAGAATGGTGATACATCTAAGCGTAATGAATTAATCCCGCAGCGGAAGCAAGTGGATTCAATTTCTACATGTTCAATACCTTTGAACTTGACTAGACTCTTATCAATATAAGAATATTCATTACGCTAATATCCTCTCAGAATTATCTTTGTAGGTCTGGATACCTTAGAGATGTATTATTCTTCTCCTAAGTCTTCCATCATTCACAATGATTAATATGTCCCTTACATATAGCACTAATAACACCACATTACTCCCACTAAACTCCATGTATAAACAGAACCATTCGACAATTCGAGAAATGTTTATCACATGATCAAAACATACAATTCAACTCTTTGACATGTACTTAAGACTTCCTCTTAAGTTCGCATCCTACTTTAGGATATTTGCGATTTACAAAACTCATGCAAGATGATTTCAAAATCCAACTATATCAAATCATATCCGAATACAATGAAGCATTATTGTTGCATGCAAAACCCTTACCACCAACCAACCAAGCTAAATAAACATTTTCATGTTTATGCTTGCTTCGGACTTTTGCGGAGTTGGAACTAGGTAAAGCATCATAATAAGTTACAGGTTTGTTATTTTCTAAAATAACATGACACCTGTCCGCTTAGATTTCAAAGAAGGAAGGAACGTCTTCCTACTTCTTATTCTCAGTGATGCGTGTCTTAAATATGATGTTTTACACCCTATTTTACACGCATTTCAGAGCTCATTCATGTGGTTTAAGGCTACTATTTGCCCCATTTCGTCTACTTTCGTATTTTTATGTAATATTGCAGATTTATGCGGAAATGAGTAGATATTGAGCTAAATCCGTCCCCGAGTACCTTGCACTACATTTGACGTAAAGTATTTACTCAAGGGACGAGCTTGGTGCGCATTTCGAGGTCCGAAAGACAAATCCACGAGAATATAGAAGTCAGTATCGCTAAAGCGATCGATCGACCGCTACCTATGGTCGATCGACCATACCACGACTTCCGGGAGCCACTGTTCGAGCTTACGGTCGATCGACCGGCCTCAGTGGTCGATCGACCAAGCCGCTAATCTGCGTGAATTAAAAGATCGAGAATAAGCAAGCCCATAGTAGTTAGGTTTTGGAAATAAGAACTACATTGTATTCTATATAACGTAAGCGAGGTTTTGAGAACAGGCATCCAGTATTTATCAAGCTTTAATTTAGTTTTAGTTCTACTTTCATAATTAGGGTTTGAGATTATTGTTCTTCGATTAATAAAGTTCCTTTCGCTTTCGGTTTAGATCTGGCTCTATAATTCCTTTTCGGTATTCTTCTGTTCAGTTTCATTGCTTATTTTATTCATAGTATAAAATTGCTAGTTAGTTTCCCGAAGCCGATTATCGTTTATTGTTGCTTGTTATTTAACTGTTTTAAGCATGAGTTCAGTAGTTTATTTCGTTAATATTATTGTTGTTTTTATCAATATCATGTGTAGCTAAATACCTTGTACTAGGATGTAGGGGAACTGTAGGTTAGGCGGCATTAGTTTGTAGACCCTGAAATCGCATACCGGTCGATCGACTGGGTTCCCTGGTCGATCGACTGGCCACGTGGGTTTTGCTTCGTTTTAATTGACTTAAATTCTATATTTGATGAATCGAGTGCACGCGACTAATTGAATGCTTAGTATTTGACTGACCCATTAGATCGGAAGATAGGGAAGGTTGTCAGACTACCATTTAAAATGACTAAACTATGCTAAGGTCGAAAGATAGGTAAAGTTTAGGTTATTAGTCACTTTTCAGGACGAGAGTCAGTACTAGTGATATTAGGGACCCGTAGCGAGATTAAAAGACGCTGCTTGTTAAGAGTGGACCGAGAGGACCTATTGTTTTCCCGCCTCATGTGTTTATTTCAGACCTACTTAGTATGCTGCCGCCGAAACTATAGTGAACCGACCATCTCAGTACCCTTTTAATTCTTGATTTCATCTATTGTTTAGTTTATTTTACTTTTATTGCCTTAGCTATAGACCACTCAAATCAATCAACCCCCACTTTCGTTACCTTAGACTGAAATTTGACAACTAATAATTACATCTGCCTCTCTGTGGTTCGACCCTGTTACCACTAGCTTCTATTAGTTTTAATAGGTATTATAAATATTATTTTTGGTATTCACAACAACGGGTATCACTCAGTTTATGGCTCTTGAACATTTTCTCCCACTATGTCTATAAGAAATAATCCTCTTTTCTCTAATAGACAGCATCACGAGCCACAAAACCTTTGTTCTCGTGATCATGTAGGAAGAGAGAGCATATGTTTTCTTTCGAAACAAGCTACAACTTATGTACCATGCCTAATCATATCATATATGAATTGTACTTGATTGCTTTAACTACGTTTTGTTTTAGTGGAATAAATAAATACTAGACAAATTGTGATAGAAAACTACTTCCAATTTTATAGTAAAGATACAATCATGTCGTAATGAAAGTGAACTTGTGATACCATATCACAATCTTTTTGGTGTAAATCAAAGTCATTACTTTATTGTTCCCCATTTTAACAAAGTACTAATAATTTGTATTTATAATCTGTGGGTTTTGGTACCTTTTAAACATTCATTTGAACTTATTCAAAGAATTTCTCTTCTTACCACATTAAGTGGATACCAAGTATCTACCTAGTTCGTTGGTAAAAGAGATGAAGAAGCCCTTTTTGATTGAAATTGTATTCGACCATACACTTCAGAGTGTAAATAGGGCGAATATCTTGTTTTATTCATAATTCTTTTCTAGAAAGAAGTCATGAATTAATCTTGTTTTGAATACCAAGAGATTCCCAATCAGATGATTGGGACACTAGTCAAAACTAGTCTCTAAATGCAATTTCCATCGAGAATCGAGAAATAATTGGGGTCACCAATTTGAGTCTTATACAATGAGTACACTATAACACTTATATGTCTATGGATGAAATGGCAACTTGATAAGTCCAATTTATATATATTCTATCCCCATATTTTAGCTTTAATTTACATGTCATTATGCACTAATCTTAGTGATATTGAGATAATATTTGCTTTCTAGTTCTATTTGTATGTTTTGTCATGTTTTGTAAGTATAAGAGCTTTTAGGAGCTTAATCCTACACATTTGCAAGTAAACTAGAAGCTTGGCTAACAAAGGAGCAAGATTGGACTAAGTGTTGGAAGTGTGTGGACTTGCATGAGCAAATATGGTGGATTAATTTGAGAAATGCACAACACAAGTCAAGAAATGAGCCCAAGTATAAAATCAAGTGTTAAAGCCCAAGTAGAAGAAGATGGGAGAATGCCTTGGATGCTCATCTTAAGATGCTCTTTGGATGCTAATTGTGCAATTAAGAAGGTGTTGATGACCAACATGGGATTCTCTAGGAAATTACTCTAGTAATTAAGAGATAATATTTGGGGTTGACCCCTTGTATTTGCTCTACAAAGTTCACCCTTTATTTCCTATATAAAGGGTGTAGACTTCAACATTACACACCATCTTTCTACACACTTTTACATAGAAATTCTCCCTAAATTTAGTAGTTAGTTTAGGTTAGCTCTTAGTTTAGATTTAATTTATGTTATTTACATTTCCTATTTACATTACAAGTTATAAAACAATTTACATTTACAAGTTATTTATATTACAAGTATTGTTCTTTATTTCCATTTCCATTTCCAATAAGGTAATTTCTTATTCATATTTTCATTATGTTTTCCATTTCATTTAGCATTAGTTTAGTTTATATTTTCACAATGTTACAATAATTTACCTTTGTCTAGGGAATAAAGGAAGCCATGCATGATTAAGTAATTTGTAAATGTCAAAATAAGGATAAGTTAATATTGTATAAGTGTTTCTATCACATGTTTGCACCATAATGTTTAATCTATGTTTAAAGGCCTTATTCATTGATTAAGTTTGTTCATTCGTTCTAAAAGTCGAGAGGCATGGAATTGAATTAGACTAAACATGTGTAGTAGGACGACCTAGTCATGGACGAGAGTTTCTCTAGGACCCGGTCTATGGTTAACACTAATATCGTAAGATGGGTGTCTTTAAGCCTAAACATTTATCGTAAAATCAACTTCTTAACTTGTCATGAGCAATTACATAATTAGCATGTGTGACCCGATCTCCCTAGACATTTTATTTATTATTGTTTTATCACTTCAACCCAAACCAATTCAAACGTAATCGACCAAGGTAAAATTCAATCCATAACAATTAATTAATAACTCCCGTCTCCTTTGGGTTCGACCCCTAAGTACTACATTAATTTGTTGCCTAGGGTATAAATATTATCTTTGCATAGGTATGCGATAGCCTATCAAATTTTGGCGTCGTTGCCGGGGAGACGGTTTTGTTTGTTATATAGTTGTTGAATTTTATCTTATTTTATTTTGTCTCGAGGAATATTTGTTCCTTGGGATCATCTCACGGTTTTCTTGTAGTTTTAGTGCCTATTTTTGTAGGTGATAAAGCTATTGGCCATTCATAATGAATTACGAATTCGTCCCACAACTCCAAGATGAGCCTTTTCATGACTATCTTGCCCGATTCTACCATTTTTGCGATAGTCTCCTCTCTTTTGGACATGTCTTTGATGGGGATTACATGGTTCAATTCGCGCTTAATGGCATGAATTTTGAGACCCGGGAAATAGCTCTAAACTTGAGTAATGGGAGTGTCAACTACATGATGGGGCTAGAACTTTGGGATTTCTTTGATTTCATGGCTAGCCAAAGTCAATTGCGGGAGGTAACTCGTCAAGAAGAATTGAGGCGTGCAATGCTTCTTCAAGACCATTTGGAGCAACAAGCGTCCGAGGCTCGTATCATAAAAATGCTCGAAGACATGCTCAAAGAAATGCGAGAAGGAAATGAGCGATTTATCAAACCTTCTAATCTTCCACCTTCCCAATGTGAGTCTTTTACAACTAATAATTTAGAATTATTGGAAGATGATGATGATGGTCCTAATTTTTCTTTTAAAATTCCCCATAACATCACTCCAATTGACCATGTAGAGACTCATGACATTGACCTTGTAGTAGATGACACCTATGTCGTGGACGATGTTGGGCCCGTTTTTAATGAAAAGGACGAGGTTTTACCCAAGACCTTAGAACCCTTTACAAATCCTTCCATGGAGGATATAGTGGACCCATTAGAAGTAGATGGTGGACTATGTGACATAGAGGTTAATAAGATTGAAACCCCCAATTCCCCAAAGTCCTACCATTTAGAGTTTTCATACCACCTAATTGAGACCGTTTATGATGATATGTTGTGTACTAACAATTTGTTTCATGGTCTTAAGCATGATGCTCCATCTCTTACTGACGAGTGGAGTAGTACGGTGGTTCTCTATGAAATCTCTCATAAGCATTTTGATAAGATATCATATCTCTTACCTTTGCTTTATCATGTTTTTATCTTATCAATTGCTTACATATGCTTGTGTATTGCTCATGCGCAGGAATATGATCAACTTCTAAGGGCATTGACGTGCTTTTTAGAGGACGATGGAGGATCCATTAGACAAAAAATAGTTTGTTTTTGTTTTATTTCAATTTTTACGCAATTTCATGTTTTATTAAAATTAGGAATAAATTTTAGACTAATTAGCTATTTTGAGTTGTGATTTGTAGGTGTTGGAAGAGGAGAAGAGGCCTTTTGAAGAATAGCATACTACCCCATGTTGTAACCCCGTTCGGGGTCGTAACATTTACGTTTCTTAAAAAAAAAAAAAAAAATAAAAAAAAAAAAAAAAAAAAAAAAAAAAAAAGCCAACGGTCAACCCCGATCGGGGTTGACCACCCCGATCGGGGTCGTGACTTTCTTCCTTTTTGCGCTTTTTAATAAAATACGGGATATGCTAAATCTTTTCCATATGCTTCAAAAGCAAAGGGCGGTACTCCTTCTCTATATTTTTCTTCATTTCTCAGTCAAATCACACCCGAAAACCTCTATTAGCATCAAGGACCTCGTCCCCACCGGATTTTAACCCATTTTTCTTGATGAGATGCTAAGTGGAGGAATCCCCCAATGTTTATGCTAGCTTGGGGGAGGCTCGTTAGTCTAGTAAATTTTTTTCCTTTGCATTTTAGTTTAATTTCTCGCAACCCATTAGACATGACCTCTAGTCTTTCTTGTTTATGTGTTTTGAACCATTTTTGTGGTTTAGTTGAGTAATTTAATTGTTGGCACATTGAGGACAATGTTATGTTTAGCTTGGGGGGAGATTGCATTTGCACATTAGTTAGTTTGCATTTAGTTAGTATAGATTTAGTGAGAATTTTTGAAAAATTTGTGTGAATTTTTCCTTGTGTGAATTTTTCCTTCTAATTCTTTGCTTGTCCTACTTATGCCCTCTTGTTTGTCCCATTTTTGGCTTGATAACTCTTGATTCGCTACTTTTGACGGGATATAGCATGCATGAGGATGTCTTGACATAGTAGGTGGAAGATGGATTTTGGACCAAGTAAGCTTGATCTTGACTTTTGGCAAGCCACAAAATGGTAAGGTAGAGCCTTCTTTAGACCAATGCATCCATATCCGGTCTCTCTTAGGTGAGTGTAGGTCTCGTTATGTTGTGTGTTACATCAAAACGCACAAGTATGGTCTTTATTTCATCTCTTGTTAAGCATGCATTCATTTGTTAAAGCATTTTGGAGCCATTCACATGATAAATTTAGCCTTTTTGACCTCTTCACAAAATTTATCCCTAGCTACATCATTGAAATTGCCTACCCTTGTTGAGCTAGTAGCTTTGTTTGTCCTTGTTTGGGTGCTCAATTGGGATTTGTTTCAAAGTTTGGACAATCATGTGAGCTTGGTCTTAATGCTCAAGAAAGAAAAGAAGAAAAAGTGATGATGAATTGAAATGAAAAAAATCAAGAAGGAAAAAAAAAGTTGAGAAAAAGAAATGAAAAAAAAGCATGAAAAAAAAATGAAAAAAGAAGTATGAATTGAAAAAAGAAAAAAGAGAAGAAGAAGTTGATGTGAGAAATTCTCAACATTATTCATATATTTTGGAGAGTTTACTTATGATTAAATTGCAAATTGGGTTGTAATTAGGATTGAGCACCTTTACATACCCCTTTACATTTTGGTAGTTGCTAGCTTGACTTAGCTCCACATTACCATAACTCATTTGTTCCCCTTTCTTTCCCATGTTTATTTATCTTCTTCTTACCCTTGGCTTCTTTACATGCTTGCATTTGATTGTTTTGTCTTAGAGTTTTAAATTGATTACCATATTAGATTGCGGGCACACTCTCATGAGTCGAGGATTGTTGAGTGATTAATCGCAAAATGTCCTTTTACACAAAATTGAGTTATGAGTGGATCGTGAGAGTCCGAAAGTCAAAAGATCATGCAAGAGCCGAAAAGTTTACTTGAAGTCGACCACACTACGCCGTCGTGTAAATCTCAACCATGATGTTGCTTATCCTTATGCCCATGTTGTTTAGGGATTTGAATCATTTTGCTTGTTAGCTATTTTGGGATTTGCAATGTTGGGATGATTTCTTGCTTGAGGACAAGCAAGAGTTTAGCTTGGGGGAGTTTGATAAGTCCAATTTATATATATTCTATCCCCATATTTTAGCTTTAATTTACATGTCATTATGCACTAATCTTAGTGATATTGAGATAATATTTGCTTTCTAGTTCTATTTGTATGTTTTGTCATGTTTTGTAGGTATAAGAGCTTTTAGGAGCTTAATCCTACACATTTGCAAGTAAACTAGAAGCTTGGCTAACAAAGGAGCAAGATTGGACTAAGTGTTGGAAGTGTGTGGACTTGCATGAGCAAATGTGGTGGATTAATTTGAGAAATGCACAACACAAGTCAAGAAATGAGCCCAAGTATAAAATCAAGTGTTAAAGCCCAAGTAGAAGAAGATGGGAGAATGCCTTGGATGCTCATCTTAAGATGCTCTTTGGATGCTAATTGTGCAATTAAGAAGGTGTTGATGACCAACATGGGATTCTCTAGGAAATTACTCTAGTAATTAAGAGATAATATTTGGGGTTGACCCCTTGTATTTGCTCTACAAAGTTCACCCTTTATTTCCTATATAAAGGGTGTAGACTTCAACACTACACACCATCTTTCTACACACTTTTACATAGAAATTCTCCCTAAATTTAGTAGTTAGTTTAGGTTAGCTCTTAGTTTAGATTTAATTTATGTTATTTACATTTCCTATTTACATTACAAGTTATAAAACAATTTACATTTACAAGTTATTTATATTACAAGTATTGTTCTTTATTTCCATTTCCATTTCCAATAAGGTAATTTCTTATTCATATTTTCATTATGTTTTCCATTTCATTTAGCATTAGTTTAGTTTATATTTTCACAATGTTACAATAATTTACCTTTGTCTAGGGAATAAAGGAAGCCATGCATGATTAAGTAATTTGTAAATGTCAAAATCAGGATAAGTTAATATTGTATAAGTGTTTCTATCACATGTTTGCACCATAATGTTTAATCTATGTTTAAAGGCCTTATTCATTGATTAAGTTTGTTCATTCGTTCTAAAAGTCGAGAGGCATGGAATTGAATTAGACTAAACATGTGTAGTAGGACGACCTAGTCATGGACGAGAGTTTCTCTAGGACCCGGTCTATGGTTGACACTAATATCGTAAGATGGGTGTCTTTAAGCCTAAACATTTATCGTAAAATCAACTTCTTAACTTGTCATGAGCAATTACATAATTAGCATGTGTGACCCGATCTCCCTAGACATTTTATTTATTATTGTTTTATAACTTCAACCCAAACCAATTCAAACGTAATCGACCAAGGTAAAATTCAATCCATAACAATTAATTAATAACTCCCGTCTCCTTTGGGTTCGACCCCTAAGTACTACATTAATTTGTTGCCTAGGGTATAAATATTATCTTTGCATAGGTATGCGATAGCCTATCACAACTACCCTAGTTCCATTCATGTAAATTTCTGAATTTATTCTTGCTAGTCGTCGTACGATTATTCAATGTTAGGATTCTAAGGATTTAAAAAATCCTCGGATTGTGTTATGAACACATCCTCCTCTAAATACCCATTTAGAAAGGTGGTTTTTGACATCCTTTTGCCATATTTCATGATCATGAAATGTGGTATTTTCTAACATTGTTCACAATTTTGTATCAAATACTCATGACGTGGTAATTCGCAAGAAAGCTATGTCAATGTCGTACATATTCAAGAAGGAATATGTTGGTGTCACACGACCAACTTCCTTGATCTTTACTTATTTAGGAATTTGTCTCTATTTTAGTGTCTAACACCTTCTCTTTCGAGCCTAGTTCTATCCTTAACAATTAAGATAGATACTTTACTTCTTATTGTTCCCACTTATTTCAAGAATTTATACTCGATGAAGACTTGTCTTCATCTAAATTCCTAGTTAATCCTTCACAAGGATTAACTCTATTGTTATATTTAGTTAATCAAAATTTCTAATAAATTTATTTACCAATTTTATATCGTCATGTGCTTAACAACTTAAGTGTTTGATGACAAGTGATTGGTTTGAGCAATAAGACTTTTGAACCATGGATGTATAGAAGACATTATCAAAACATATTTTTACTAATCATTACTTCTATTCACATTTATTCATAAGAAGTCATAGGTATGTAAGGAATTTAAGATGTTAATCTTATATTTGAATAGGACGATTCCTATCGAGTTCTATGGAATAGAACGATTCCTATTGATCTAGTCCACAACCTATGATACGATTCATTTTAGAAAGAGATTTTATTTGTCGTAAGTAATAGTGGTTTAGCGGTGACGCGTGTTACAATCGAATTGATATCATATATTAGTAGGAGCGATAATAAAGAACAACCTAAAACAATGAAATAGTGGGAAAAACAAACATTCATCGTTATATTTAAAACATTGAAGCATGTTTTAGCATTTATATAGTGACCTCTACCCAACTATTATAAATGATCCCGAGATCCAAATTCATATCAACTCGGGCACGGTGAGTCGATTCATCCCTAATCAATATAACTTGGTGGATTAACTCTTTAATCGATTCTACTTCTAAAACTCTCGGTCGATAAAATTACTTTAATATTTATCTTAAGCCCGGAACACAGGCGGCTACGGTAGCGAATACTTCCATTGATCTCAATCCAAATTTTGATGTAGTAACAGTTTACCACCCACTTACCCAACGTAACAAGTTTAGCACCCCGGTGAGTCGAGCCTACTTCCTTATGAAATTGGGATTCATGGTTCTACTATTTGGTAAGGCTAATTCTCAATTATTATTTAGTGAGAGGTCTTGTCAATTTATTATCTATCTTGTTTTAAGTGAACTAAAGCGGTGAAATAACGATAATTATATTGACACGGTCGATGATTCGATAAAATATGATATGCATGTGTAGTTATGGCGATTTAGCTATGCATGCAAACATATAAAACAAATGCAAAGCAAAGCAATAAAATCCTAGTATGGCCTTCCTAAAATAGTAAATCTAATAAACTATTTACAAATTCGGAAACCAACTCCTTGGTCCCTTGAACTTCATTTGGCACGCACTCCGAGGCAACACCGTCTTTGTCGGAACGTCTTTCCGAATGGCACCGTCTTCAAGGATCTCCGGGATAAATAAATTACATAGCTTTCCTACTTCATACATTATAAAAAGAAAAACAAAAATAAAAATAAAATTGATACGAGATCACATTAATTACAACTGAATCGATATCCCCATTTATTTCGGGAAATATCAATAAAAAAACTAAGGCCATACTAAGTACAAATTACATAATTCAAAATTATATAAAATAAAATATGACAATCATAATAAAAATGCAGCATTAATCTATGTATGAAACATGCCATGTGATATGCCAAATCGTCCTATCTAAGCTAATATCGTATATTCGGTCCGGTTTTATGAATAGTTGTGATTATTAACTTATTAAAATCACACCACTAGAACCAGAAGATGGGACCAAAATGGTGGGGAAAGGGGCGAGGGGAGGGGGGAGGGAGGAAACACCAAAACGGCCCACCAACACCACAACCAAACAAACAAAACGCGACCCAGACGACACCAAAAGCGAAGAAAACATAGACCAGATCGACAAAACACAAGAAAACCGAGACCTTACCAGGGGTGAGGAAAGGGGGCGAGGGAGAGGGGAAACACCCCTGGGTTGCATGTAAAGCTTTCAATGACAGGACAGGGATGGCGGAACGGACCGACCTCAGGGCGACGTCTCAAAAGTATCCTTTCCTCTCTCTAAAAAAAAACAACAAAAACCCTAATTTCTTTGGAGCCGCCGCCTCTCCCATCCACTCACTTCCTCTCCTTCTTACCCTACCCTATCGCCGGAGATGGTGTCTCTCCTGGACCTATCTCCGGCGATCGCTCACACCTTCCCCTAATGTTGCCCTCTTTTGTCTGATCTCACTCCCTTTCTTTGACGGTTCTTGATTTCGTCTTGTACATCCGACTAGCTGGGTTTGTAGTGTTTGACGTCGCTCTGAGTTCGGTCCGTTCCGCCGTCCCTGTCCTGTCATTGAAAGCTTTACATGCAACCCAGAGGTGTTTCCCCTCTCCCTCGTCCCCTTTCCCCACCCCTGGTAAGGTCTCGGTTTTCTTGTGTTTTGTCGATCTGGTCTATGTTTTCTTCGCTTTTGGTGTCGTCTGGGTCACGTTTTGTTTGTTTGGTTGTGGTGTTGGTGGGCCGTTTTGGTGTTTCCCCCCTCCCCTCGCCCCTTTCCCCACCATTTTGGTCCCATCTTCTGGTTCTGGTGTTGGTCGGTGTTGTTCAAGTGGTTTGGTTAGTTGCATGTTGGCCGATGGTCCTGGGGGGACTTGTTTGGAATTTGGAGTCTCAGTGGCTTGGTCCTTTTGTTGTTGTGTCTGTTTTGAAGGTCGTTTGTTGACTGGTCGAGTCCGTCATTTCGTTGTTTAGAGTGAGGTGCTGGCTCTTGGGGGTTCTTTGCTGTCCGTTTTTGAGGTGTGTTTGGTAGGGTAAATTCGGGGTTCTTTGGGAGTGCTGCTGGTATAGGTTGGATGTGGTGGTGTCGTTTAAGTTAATGTCTATCCATTTTATTTCTTGTTTTGTTTTTAACCGCATAATAAATTCTCCTAGGTTTCCTTTTCTATTTTCACCAAAGAGGTTTGGGGTGTCCTGTCTCCACGTCTTTGTCGGGTTAATAATGACGATCGTAACTTTACATCTGGTTAGTGTTGTGGCCATCTTTGCTCGATCATTAGAGGTGGTTTTCGTTATGGTTAGGGGGCTGTTCAAGGGATGTTCTTTTTTGTCAGCTAGTTACGTGCTTGCTTTTCTGGGCAACGAGTTGTTGATCCATAGGGATGGTGTCCCAATGTGTAGGTGTCTTTTCTCCTTTGGAGGCAGATTTTTCGGGTCTGTTTTCTTCTTTCCCTTTCTACGTCTGTGTGGCGTAAGTGCACCTGGCTCTCTCTCGCTGGATCAAGGGCTTTGTTGGGTTCCGGATGATGTGTATCATAGCCAAGGAGATGAATCTCCGAGACACTCTTTTGGGTCTTGTTGCAGGTATTTCTCCGAAGCCGTGACTTTCAAGATGAGTGATGTTTTGGTCTATGATTTGGCCAGTTCAGTTCGTCCTTTCAAGAAGATTGAGGATGATGATGTTGGATTCCGTGTTCAGCCAGCCGTACACCATCACCATGTGTTTGTTAACCGATGTAGTTACGCTTTCGTTTTAGTTTATGATATTAGTAGTATAAGTGCATTGGACCATATGAGTCCAATGCCAATTGTAGTATAGGAACATCTTTCTTTACCTCTGTTAAAAAAAAAAAAAAATCACACAAAATTACATAAATCAAATCTATGTCCAAGTTAATTACCCCAACCTTCTTAGGTCTCAAAAATTTAGTCTTCACTAGATATTTGACAATAATTCAACTTGATATTTTATTATTGCTCTTTAAACACCTTTATTCATAATAATAAAGAAATAATTCCCAATAAGTCATAAAAATTCAAAAATTTCAAAATCATAATTTTGTATATTCTGGAAAATTCCCAACATTCCAAAATTTTAATATAAATTTGCCCATAGAATATATTTAATTTATTTCACTAATAAATCGCATAATACATAACTTTAACCCTTTAATTCCAAATTAAACATAAAATTATGTAATAAATCAAAATTAAAATTTTAAATATTCTATATAAGTTTATAGAGCCTGTAAAAGACAAATTTTTAAGCCTAAAAATCGAATTTACAATTATGACTATTTAATGTTGCTATTTATCAATTTTACAATATAAAAATAAATAAACATTCAAATCAAACGAAATTCGACATGCAACTTAATATCTGATGTTCATATCATATATACAACATTGAGAAAAAATTTCATGCCATAAAATTCATTTTAGCTATTTTTGCTAAAATAATCACTATTTATGTGATTTTTACATCTAAAAATCATAAATCATGCAAAATAAAACCATTTTACCTAAAAATTTACAGAAAGTGTGTAAATATTTCATGTGACAACATAATAAAATTTCATGGGCAGAGACAAAGTCTAACTAATTTTAAACAAAATACCTCTATTTAATCAATTTTTATCATGTTTTATGTGTCATATTTCATGACATAAGGGAAGCATAAAAAATGCTTTTTATCTTACCCAAATGCTTTTTGTCTTACCCATGATCCTAGGGTAGGTATCTAGGTTTAAGCATGCTTTATGTGTCATCATGATGTCCTTGAGCATGCATTAAACTAATGACAAAAATCATCACCCACTAACCCTTAGTCCAACCGGTTTTTGTACATAAAATGGACCTCCATTTTATCTTTATAATTTGTCATTTGTAATATGTTGTGACATGTAACATGCAACATGTCATTAGTAATATAAATGCATATTTAACTAATTAAATATCAATATATATTAAATAAATTACATTTAACAAATTAACAAGTAATTCACAATTACATGTATATAAAAATGGGTCTCATTAAGTCTAGTTAATATAATCTACAACATCTTGTAATTATAACTAATTAATTGCTCTTATCTCAAATGTTTCATAAACATTAATCAATTTTAGTAATACAATAAATTAATTACTAAATTGAATCTTATTTAATCAAATTACAATAAGATATAAAACTCTCTCTTAAAAATAAAATTTGTTAAATTTAAGGAATTAATTAACTTGTATCATCATACAATTAATTAATTAATCAATTAAGAGTGTTACCCTAGAGGTATGACCTTAAGGGATCAACTGATCACCACCGTCATACGACAGTAATGTCAAACACTAGTCAGCCAATCATTGCAGATTAATGTGGATCAGTTGACAATAAAATATTATTTTCCCTCAGCATTCTTAATATGAGATTTAAACATGTGATCGCATTACTGTCGAGGACACATACTCCAACATATGTGACCAAGCAAAACAGTCCATGTTAGTTCTCAACAACCGAACGAGTTCTTTGCGAACGTTACCTGTACATTCTGATCCGATTAGCATGGTTCGTTCTGGGTGAAGCGCGTCCAGGGTGACTTCGTCTAGTTCTGCCTGTTGGGGCTCAATATATTCGTTCTGGATGCGTTGGCTCTGTAATTGCTATGCAGATGGGTTGGTTGTTGACTTCAGAGCCACTTTATAACAATCATTAGCTTCTTCCTGGTCTCCACGTATCTCTTTTACACCCCAAGGCGTGGGAAACTTCAGGAACTGGTGGTATTCTGAAGGTATTGCCTTCATCTCGTGGATCCAGGGCCTGCCAAGGATCAAATTGTAAGTACAGGGTCCGTCAATAACTAGATACCTTACATGCTTGTTAATTCCTCCGGCATAGGTTGGGATGCCGATCTCTCCTAGGGAATGCTTTGTTTCACCACTGAAGCCAACCAAGGGGACCGCCTTCTTTGCTAGATCTTTTTCACTGAATCCCATGCCTTTGAGCGTCTCTAGCATGATTAGGTTGACGGAGCTTCCGGTATCCACCGGGATCTTTCTCACCTCGCAATTCTTTATAGGGAGCGTGATGATTAAAGCGTCGTGGTGCTATTTTAGAGTAGACTGAGCACCTGTTTCGTCAAAGTTGACCGATGGCAGGTTTTGGCGACTGATCCTGCAGGAATATTTTGGCTTATCTCCCTTTGCTTCAGCGGCAAGCGTCTTTGCTACAGAGTACGTCAATCCGCATAGCTCTGAGCCACCTGTAATAACATTGGCTCTTGATTTTCTCAAACCAAAGTTCTAGTACACTAAGTAGGGGGAGATGGCAGAACCTGGTCTGTGGAGTTCACTCTGGTTGTGCCTCTGGGTAGGAGATAATCCAGATTTCCTCGATCATACTGATATTTGACTTCCTTTCTAAGAGAATGGCATTCATTTGTGTCGTGGGTGTTGCTGCCATTGAACTCACACTTTTTGCCAGTATCCTTTCTACTGCTGGAGTATCCTTCTGCCGGTGGCTTGGGCCACATGACTCTGCGACCCGGCTCCTGCAGGGCGTTGAACAATCCTGCAAGATTAGTGGTGAAACCATACTCACTTACCTTTGGAAGCAGATCTGCATCGCCCTTTCCCTCCGAGCTTCCAGAAACTTTGTTCACGCTCCTGCTGTAGGGTTTAGTTCTTTCGCTCCTCTTTTCTACTAGGGCTTTCCTGGATACTGTGTCGGAATCATATGTATATCTACTGGGTTCAGAGTCCTCCTCTAACCTCATGACAGCAATTGCCTTTGATTGTACTTCCTCAAAGGTAGTGCACGGATGTTTGGTCAGGTCCTTTTATAGATCTAAATCCTGGTGCAGCCCCCGGCGGAAGGCTTGTATAGCAGTTGTTATATCGCGCCTTGGAATTGCCACTTTCTCCTTGTTGAACCGGTTTAAGTAATCACGAGTAGATTCCTCAAATCCTTGCACTATTCGATAGAGGTCGTTGGTCTGCTTTTCTGGCTTTCTGCCGATGGCGAACTGCTGGTTGAATGCATTGACCAAGTCGGCAAAGCTGGTTATGCTTTTATTGGGCAGGCCGACAAACCATTATAGGGCTGCTCCAAACAAGGTCGATCCAAATCCTTTGCACATATAAGCTTTCTTTAAAGGTCTGGTCGCGGTTATCACCATTATTTTCTGCTTGTAGTGGTTAATGTGATTGAGTGGATCTGTGGTTCCGTCATAGAGCGTCATGGCTGGTGGTACACATTCTTTGGGAATACCGACGAGGGCTATGTCGTCTACGAATGGTGAGTCTGCATAGCTATCTCGTGCTGCCTTCTCTAACGGACGTGCTACACCTGGTATCCGGTACATCAAGTCCCTCAACTCCAGGTTTTGCTGCTCTAGCGAACTACCTGCTCCTGCAAGAGGGTTAGAAATAGGCGGGAAGGAACTAACATGAGTGCCTCCTAACCAGGGTCCTCCAGAGAATTGGCCAGATGCTGGATGACTCGTCATTGGTGTTGTACTGATTATAGATCCAGGCTGCCATCCCACTGTCTGCTGCAGACCTCCGACCCAGGCTCCACTTGTGAACTGGCTGCATGATGGAACTACTGTGTTTATGACAGCCACAGATTGTCATCCTCATGTGTGGTGTACGGGTGTACCTGCAAAAGGCAGAAAGTCAGATCCTGACGGAGTGCTAAACAGTGCATTACCTGGTGTTTGTTGTAGGCTGAGTGGGTTGTCAAATGACAAGCATCCCAATCCTCTAGGCTCGATTGGTTCACTAGGTACTACTCCTGCAAGATCTAGCCTGGTGACTAGTTCTGATGGAATTGGTCGACTTGATCCTCTACCATTGGTCAGGTTCAGAGCTTCAGGAGTTGATGCTGGTTTAGGTTGGACCGCTGTTACGATCTGAGCGATCGGGTTCTGGTTGTCCTTCCTCATATCCTCAATGGCCTGGCGCAGTATCCATCCCCTGAATCATCACCTGCATCGGGTCAAGTACTGGAGGCCCTCTGCTTCTGAGAACTTCTGCACCTGATCCCTTCTGGATCGGGGCTCTGGACGCAACTTCACCTCTGCTGGGGCTGCTCTCCCTGCTGGATCTGGGTTGGTTGGGTACGCCTGCTACCTTGGGTATCTGTGGCGGTTTAAGAGGCAGAGGCATGGTTCTGGGTGACATGCTGACGGGGACCATCTGGCTGGAGGCTGGAGGCGCACTCACTGATCCTGCAGAAGAAGGAGAAGGTTTTGCTCCAGAGGACAGAGGTGACATGCTCAGGCTACTGAACGGATTTTGGTTGGTTCCGGCCATGGCTACGGTCTGGTTAGACCTTGCGAGATTTGGCTATAGAAAATGATCAATATGCCCTACGGTGGGCGCTAAACTGTTTTGGTAAAAATTTACCGACTATTAATTTAATTAGTGAGTGATAGTGATTAATCAACGGCCTATGACGATATGGATATAACGAATTTAATGAACGGATGAACGAAGAAATAAAATATTGACACGCAATTTTTTGGTGACGCGGAAAACCCGATGTGGGAACAACCACGGGGTGAGTCGGAATCCCACCAATTTGGCACTATAATCGAGACGGAAATATGAAGATATGGAAATACAAGGATTCAATTTATTGCTATAGTATTGCTATATGAACGATGTAAGTGCCGGAGTGTGAGTGTGGAATGAGCTGCCCTGTCTTCTCTTTGCCTGACTATATATAATGCTTGCCTTGCTAGGGTTAGGATCTTGTAACGCCCCATGCTTCTGCTCCTGGGATCTTGTGGCTGTTACCATAAAAATAGGGGGAAGTTGTTGAAATAGTCAAAGCCTATCTCCCACCTTTGCATGTGTGTTTATTAACACAACTTGTGTTTGTTTACCCCTTCATCCAACGGTTCCCACTAGGTCCATCTCATCAATCCCTTTATTTTTCAATTCCCCAATGATTTAATAACACGTCATCAAGGATAAAAGGTGATATTATATCCCCAACACCGACCAATGTATTTGGGAGGCCTTGTTCCAAATGTATAGTTGAGGCCCGATATTTGATTAAGAAACAATGTTATTCAATTAAAAATTTTCTTTAACAAAGAACTAACTATAACTATTGGGTGGAAGTAGGTTAGGGTTGTGGTTGATAAACGTATAACTCATTTTGAAATGAGTTTTGTGTGAGAATAGTAACCTAAAGTCATTTTTCTCCCAAACACTTTTTGCTTACAATTAGTCTTGCTTGTGACGGATATATCCGTCACAAGTTTGCGATGAGTCGAATAGTACTGTATTATTGGAAAATGGTAGAGAAAGTGTACCTCATGGGAAGACAATTGTGTACGGTTGATATTAATGACCGGGAGTAGAGTGAGTTGACACATTGGGAATTAAATAAGCGTAAATTAGTTTCCGCATGCACATTATTTACCACAAAATCTAACCTCCTTTCTATGTCTCTCATTTTCTCTTGTTTACAGTGTATCCCTCTTTCATTTTCTTTGTACTCAACTTCTCATTCTCTCTCTAATTTCAAATTTCAAATTCCTAATATCCTCATTATCCTTCTTCTACGTCATACAAATTACCCAGAAACTCATACATTAACAATAAAATTGGCGACATATATGGTAAAGAACGCAAAAACAAAAAGGGCACCACCTAAGAAGAATACTACAAGGACAAATGCAAGGGATGATGAAGGAGGGGGTATTATCATTTCCATAGATTTTTATTTGTTTCAGTTTATGTGTTTGTTGGTTTTATTTACGAGATATGGCTTAATAGAGGGACACATGCAAGTGAGTTGGTGTTTACAAAGCATTTTACGGTTCTTTGGTTATTTTTGGGTTGTTCATGGTTTCAAATTTCAGTTCATTCTATGGACGTGGGCCCACCTGCACGCCCAGTCGATCTGTGGACATACAGCGGTCTTTTGAAAGCCACGCTTGGCGGCGTAAAAATATGCTTTCCCCCGGATCGTTTTAGATCGATCGGTTTCGTCTCGGCAAGGGGCTCGAAACGATTAGAGATGTTCGGAGTCGCCAACAAGTATTTGTGGGATGCTTGGAACCCGTTCGAATCCACTTTATACCTCGGTCAAACGAAGCACAAAGCAGTGTTTGACGTAGGTACTAAAGATAAGGAATCGTCCCTCTTTAGCATCCTATCTTTAGAATGACTCTCGTACGCCCTGGATAAGGTCATCCACTATCCAAAGTTTCTGAGTAAAAGGTGAAGGTATGTATTGGGAAGCCCTTTAATCAGACACCCAATCCCACCCGCGGTAGCGGCCTCTACTGATCGATCTTGGTTGGTTGAATGCAAAAGTTGATAAAACGGTTTAAATGTATGAATGCGCATCCAATAGTTTAAACCTAACATGTGAGAGTTTTCTAAGTCGGTTGATTTAATCCAAGTATCAAGTATAAGATGTCGAGTTGCATTTACAGTTGATTTGCATGCAAGACGGAAATTAAACATCCATTTACCAAATTAGGTTTATGGCGCATAACGTGATCCATTCGTCTTAGTAAGGCATTTTGCAAATACAGTTTTTGAATGAGCAAATTAGTTGTCTGATCCGTCCTATATCCGGGTTAGCCAGAGTCGGGATCGTCCTAGACCAATGCTGGATGGGGAACAGACCCTATATCAGGCAGCCAGAATAGGCGCGAGCCTATTGGCGATGTAAGGGGGTCTCTCCTTGTTTGAAAATAGGAAAAGAAGTGGCCTGTTTAGGCACGAGTCAGTCAACGGTATATGACGTGTTCTAACCATTGAAAAACGTTTGTAAAACGTGTTGAAAGATGGGTATTTGAACCCGTTTTGGTTTGAAAGGACCGTTTAGGCCGTATTTGTGTTAATTTGAAGAGCGAGACTTGAATAATCGTCATTGTTTTGACGATATTCGATGTCGGGTTCGACTTTGTAAGCTTGACATGAATAGTTTTGAAAATGAATATGAACTAATTGTTTTAAGTTCATTTGAATATAATTAGTCTATACTCATCATCGTAGTCGAGTTAAAATCCGACATGGGAT
Source organism: Silene latifolia (assembly GCF_048544455.1). Lineage (NCBI taxonomy): Eukaryota > Viridiplantae > Streptophyta > Magnoliopsida > Caryophyllales > Caryophyllaceae > Silene > Silene latifolia. The sequence goes on along the minus strand of NC_133538.1, from coordinate 436,577,178 downwards.
GTAGAACCAAGGAATTAAATAAAAGGCTTTTAAATACCTTTTAAATGTAATTAACCAAATATTATCACCGAAACACGGATTAAACCGTCATGGTATTAAGAACCAAGGGTGAAAAATATTTTATGGTTAAAACTTGTAGAAAATGGTTTGAAAATACTTGAAATGGTAAAAACCGATTACAAATATGAAAATGAAAATAGAGGAAAAGAAGAGACCAAACACGGATTGGACTTAAGGCTGGGCAGGGTCCTTTAGGCGCGAGCCTATGTGCTACGTAAGTAGCCTCTGCCTCAACCAAAAAGTCCGGTTTTGGCTCATTCGTCCTATGCTTTGAACCATGTTATGCATGATTTAGCATGTTATAGTCATGAAACAAGTAAAGACATGATAAAAAAGGATTTTTACACCCTCATACTTACATGCTTGGCTTATGGCGAGAAACCGACTTAAGTTTATCAACTCGTTTGGTCGGAAAAGACTCGGTTTAAAACCGTTTTAGTAAGAAAAAAGAGTGTTTTGTTAAGTTTAGTGATGGTGTAGTGGTCGAAATGGTCGGTCAAGTGATTTAATGCACGATGACGGTACCAAACAATGTGTAAGGCTTGTGTTTACGATCGGTAGGTCGTAAACACGTGTCGGATTGTGACTTAGGAAGTTGAGTCTAGAATTTTAAGGGAGAAAAGAGGAGGCGGACGCTCGCCTAACTCTCAAATGGTTGAATTTGAGGGGTATTTATAGGAAAATGAGTGGTTGTGTGAGTTTTGAGCAACGTGGCCACCTGGGCTGCTTAAAGAGGCGCGGGTCACGTCGCACGTCTTCGAGGTGTTTTGTCGCTTTTACACAATTGCAATCATGATTTGTTCTATCCTAGGATTTGTATGCACATGTTTGGTACTTGACCATGCATGATCCCGGGAAATCTTAACATGGAAGCATTTAAATGGTTTGTTTTTTTGTGTATGACTCGTTGTTGGAGTCAGAATTTGAATTTTTGAGTCGGTTTTTGGTCCGGTGTCGATTTTGACTCTAGTTAGTGTCATTGCGACCCCGCCCGTCGTCATGCATTAAACACTCCAGGTACTTTTGAAAAGTTTTGAAATGTTTTATTTTCGAAATCGTTTTAAGTTTTCCGACGTAAAGTTGTACACACACTGTCGATCAAACGCCGCGATTCCAAAGCATGTTGTAGTCCGATAATCATCGGGTGTTTGTTGGAGTCTCAGCAGATACTGCGTATCTACAGAGCCCCCACTTTGACAGAGGCTTGGACAGGGCAAAAGTCAAAGTAGAGTCTGATGCGATCCCGCTAAGTGTTCACAAATTAAGATGTGGTCGTTGGTCACGGTCGAATCAAAACACAATTTATAGCTCTACAAACAACTCTACAATTAGTAAAGAGGTAAGTAAAGATCGGATCCCAAGGGACAGGAGTTGAAATGAGATTTCTATTGTAACTAGTGGTGTCTAAGGGGTGTCACAAATTGGGTTGATGTAGAAGGTTAATAAACTAAAATAGCAATGAAAATAAACAAGCAAGATGAATTAAAGGGGTGTAAACAATTGATTAAAGGCACTAGGGTGTCATGGGATCATAGGGGAATCATGGGATATGATCATACAAACATGTTCTCAAATTATAAGCAAGCAATTATTGTTGTGATGGATTGAGTTGGGTTATATCTTACAATCCTAGGAAAGTTTGGGTCCCGGAGCCGAATCGATTAGATTGTACAACACCTACAAGTCGACTTAATCTTCCCTACTCAACAACATGCATGGTCTAATGAGACTCGAGTTGGGTTATGTCTTACAAGTCTCATTGAAAAGATAGAAGATGATAGTAAATGCAAGGATTCATAGGCTTAGCATTTCATCAAATATAACATGTGCATGAGTTGAGATCAAAACAAGAAAGCAAATAAAACATGAAAGCATATTAATTTAAGCATGAATCATTCCCCATGTTGGTTTCCCCTAATCACCCATTAACCCTAGCTAAGAGACTACTCACTCATTATCATGTTGATCATGCTAGCAAGGTTGTCAATCATACCAACAATATGAAACATGATGAATAAATGAAAGTAATTAACAATAATTAAAAAGGGATTAAGAGATTAACCTACTAATGATTCCAATAATAAAGCAAAGATAAAAGAAGTACTTGAATGCTTGATTGAGAGGTTGTCAATCTCCCAACAATAACCCAAATAATCTTCAATTACCCAAAATAAAGGATGAACAAAAGAGAGATTGAAGAACTAAAACTTGGATTAAAACTTGATTAATACTTGATTACAATATTAAAGAGAGATTTGATTGATATTAACTACACTAATTATTGATAAGAAGAACATGCTCCTCTAATTAGACTAATGGGGTATTTATAGTGGAAATTAGGGAGGATACATTAGGGTTAACTAAGGGCTAAACTAGTAATTACAATTTTTAAGTTGAGCAAGGAGGAGCCGGTATTTTCTGAGAGAAGGGCTTCTTTCTTCGTAGCTTGGAGAAGACAATCCGTGCTGTGCTAGAATCCGGGCGGAATAAGGTCGGGACGGGCGGATTCTGGCGTTGGAATCCGAGCGGATTCAGGGGAATCCGGGCAGATTGTGGAGGGGGAATCCGAGCGGATTGTGGCAAAGCCGCTCGGATTGTGCTGCTGCGGGACGGACGGATTGGTGACAATCCGCTCGGATTGTCAGTCAGCAACAAATCTTCTTCTTTTCTTCCCTTTTCTTCATAAATTCCTTGGGGATTTCCTTGGGGACTCAAGGATCTTTTCCCAACATTGCTCTTCTACTATAATATGTACAAAGGCCTTCTAATCTTGTCTCTCCTTGATGCTTGGTCATTGAATTCGATCAATTTAGTCTCGTTTTGCCATGAAAATGCAAGATTCTTACTCCTTTCCTACCAAGGGATCAAAATCTCAAAGAATATGCAAAACAAAGAACTAAAGATAAGAAATGACCCAAATAAGCACTAAAAAGCATGGGAACAAGGCTAATTCGGGGGCTAAATATGCGCCAATTATGGTCACATCAAATATCCCCAAACCGAACCTTTGCTCGTCCCGAGTAAAGAGGTGACAAAGACTAGGACCAATACTAACCTATCCTAATAATATAGCCGATATGAGACAATTAGCGGGTCTCACTCCGCCCCTTCAACTCACAACAAGACAACCATGAGGTAGGATGCCTTCTTGCAAGGCAAGGTGGGTCTTGCCAAAATGGCGACACATCCAAACATTAAGCACACAAAAACACATAATGGATGCATCTACAAAAAGAATAGCCACTCCCTCATCAAGTGGCGGAGGCACTAAAGAGGAACAAATTTAAGAGCATGTAATCCTTCACAAATACTAGTTCAACAAATTACTAAGTCTAAGAGGATGGCACTAAATCACCTCCAAATGGTGTTAAACTAGACTACTTTCGTCCTCAATTTCCAAATGCTTTCGTCAAGAGCGATCGGATGGTGGTGGAATGATGATCCCTATGATGCTAGTAGCATATGACATGACAAGTCTCGAATTCTCTACAAAAGTAAAGGTCATGGATCGTCCCAAGCTCGTCAAAGTGGCTTGACAAAAAGGCTTTTGGGAATGAAATGCTCAAATCTTTATTCACAACGGGTGGATATGACTAGTATTCAAAATTGTCCTCATTTCACTTTCACATTTCAAAAATTTAAGATGGGGTTTGTCCCTTCCGGGCTAGTGTCCTTTGCTTTCGCCAATCGCTTATTAGGCAACCGGTTAACCTCTAGACAATAGCTTTTCGGGGTGATAGTCACTGTTGTTTCGGGCGGCCGAATTCACAACCGTATGGGGGCCAATTCAATGGATCCCACACCAAAGCACATCGAAGTGGTACGCCTCCATCAAAACAACTTAACTTTCAACTTTCAACAATTCATAACATTTGAGGTTTCCTTGGCATTACATTACTTCCACATGACAAAATTTCTTTGAAATGAGCACTTCAAGCTTATTGATAGAAAATATTTTTGGGTTGCCTTACCACAAGGTCAAACAAGGTCACCTAGACAAGTTAACCAAGTCCACATCGCATCACGGGGTTGGATAGGTGACTCACATGCAAACCCTTGACTAGGCCTTGGGTCATGGGTCAAAAGACACTAGTATGACACTATCTAGGGTGTTTTACAACCATTCTAGTAGGCAAAGTCTTAAGTTGAACAAGTATTTATAATGGCTTAGTTGCTCTTGTCAAAGTTCCTAAATAGGCATTTTTCAAAACATTTCTAACATGCAACTACATGCCATGATGCAACTAATATAAACATCCTAATGCAAGTGGTTCTATCAACTAATATGACATATAAACTAAATGCAAGTCCTAAATTCACATTGTTATACCGCATCAATCAAAATAAAGCCACATAGTCATTAACATAAAGAGGAAAAAGGAGATTGGAAAGATCATACCATGCGGTCTTCAATATCCTCATGTCTCGGATGTGGCGTAGTCAATCAATGTGAACAAGGATAGAACAAACACAATATATACAAGACAATATATACAAGACTACAAAAGGAAATAAACATGTTTTTGGGTTTTCAATTTTCAAATTTTTATGATTTTTGAAATTTTTCAATTTTTTTGGATTTTTGAATAAGAGTTAAATGTTAGAATTCCCATCCCCACACTAATATGGGCATTGTCCTCAATGGCCAAAATGATGGAAATTATGCAAAGATGATGCATGATTTCTATACTAAATGCAATCTATACTAAGCTATGCTACATGATGCATGGTTTTTGTTATGACGGAGAGGATAATTTAGATTACCTCCCATTGTGTATGCATTAACTTCCCCAAACCGATTAAGACACTATTGCTAATGTCCAAGGATGGGTGTAGTTCATGCATACACTATGCTATGCATGAAACTAATTTGTCATTTTGGATTTTGAAAATGGGAACAATAGAATGAGAACACCTCAATGGTACCGAGGTGTGAGTCCTCCAATGGGGCTAGGACTACTCCAACAATGATTAAAATTATATAAAATACAAAGGTACAAGACACAAACTTCTTTTCATGAAAAATAAAGATAAAGAGGAGAGATGAGAAAACTTCACTTGAACTTATGTGGGTGCTCTTGCTTGCTCCACCTAGTGATGAGGTAGTCTCCTAGACATCGGCATCATCTCCCTCTATATCGCTATCCCAAATATCCTTTGAAGCATCACTTAAACTTGGATCCATGAATTCGTCTTCCTCACTCTCAAGCTTCACTGTGTCACCTCCACAAGAATTGACACTCTCCTCCCCTTGTCTACCGTTTGCCCCTTCATTAGCCTCCTCCGAGTTGGGAAAGAGCAAATCCATTTGAGCCCATGAGGGGAAAGCTCCTTCCTTACTAATCCGTCCTTTTTGAGCCATCTCATGGTATTGGGGGTAAAGAGCATAGTAAGTGCCCACGGAGGTCTCATATTGACGGTAGTGTAAATCTTGTAAAATTCCCGTGACAAAGTCGTCACGGGGGAGGATGAAGGGATTTGGATGGTTATATGGTTGGTAGGGAAAGGGGTAGGGGGGCACTTTTATCTTCTCATTTTGGGTTTGTTGTTCTTGTTGTTGCGGTGGTGGGTTTTGAGGTGGTGGAGCTTGCTTTGTTTGACTTGGGATGAGGTAGGAGGGCATTGGGGACAAGCTTCCTCTTCTTGGGGAGATCCGTGGTAGATCGGTTATTGGGAGATAGATCGGATCGCTCCCTTTTGTCAACCACTTTATCCGCTTATCGACCCCCTCAAGGGTTATCCAATGGTGTTGGACGACAAGGAGATCTTCATTAATTCTCGTGCTCCCCATAAGTGGAGTGTACTCATTGTTCTCATTGAACCTTGGGTTGAAGTGCTTTGCAAGTCTAGTTATGAGTCCACCATTCACTATGTGCTTCATTCCATCATCATCCCCATTTCTAAACTTTGCCCATTTCTCTAGCAAAACTAGAGGTGCATTGAAGTGATACCCATCTCTCCCTTGAATGTTGAGGTATGATTCCATAAACACAAGGTCCAATTGGTTGACGATGGCCGGATCTCGGCGGGCGAAGAGAGTACCCGAAAGAAATCGATATGTAAGCCTCAAGATCGGGTTTTGGATGTGAAAAGCAAGACATTCCTTGGTAAGAATGAAATCCCGGCCCGTCATGGACCTCCACAAAGGTGCAACACTATACTTTTTGGGCTTTGATGTTCGGGTAGGCGAAACATCAAGTCCGAACACATTGGCGAACTCTACAAGGGTCATCATCCTAGAAACATTCTCCAACCTAAACTCTATGCATATCACTTTGTTCACGGTTGTAATCTTCAAAAAGCTTAAGAATTCTAGCACAAGGGACCGATAGGTTGGTTCATGCATGCGAAAAAGGGTTGAAAGACCAAAAACCTCAAAGAGAGCTTCTACTTGGTGAAAAATCCCAAGCTTTCTCAAGGTAGCATGACAAAGAAATTTAGTGGGAAGAATATTCTTACTTAGGAGCCGGTGGAAGACTAATCTCTGCACATCATCGAGGAATTCCACATTTGAGAAATCATCGAGCCTTGTGAGATCTACAATCTCTACATGTTCCCTTCTAATGGTGTTGAGATGGGAGGTAGAGGAACTTCCCACCATCATTGGCCTTCTTGCACTCCTAAAAGAGGATCTCCTTGGTGCCATTCTTGCTTCTTTTGTTGGGTTGTTTTGATTTGTGAAAGAGTAAGGATGTTCCTTGTTGATTGAGTGTTGAAAACCCTAGAAAATTGGGGATTTTTGATTTTGAGGGTAAATAGAGTGATTTGGATATGTATGGGAGTCATAAGGAGGTGGGTTTTATAGGGTAAGTGGAAGGAATAGTGATGTGTCATTGTATGTGTGGTGGGGGTATTTTAATTAGGAAAAAGTCGGGTCAAGACACCGTGAGAAGACGAGCGGATTCGAGGTGAAGACGCTCGGATTCTTGCTTCACGGGACGGGCGGATTCTTGACAATCCGCTCGGATTCTGTCACAGCGTGGAATTCCAAAATTTGACGCTTCAAAGACGGGCGTCCCGAGCATAAGACGCTCGGATTCTTTTAAGATGGGACGGGCGTCTTCTTGAGAAGACGGGCGGATTCTGCTACAGAGATTTTCCATGAAATGCACAGGTAGAAAGACGGGTGTCTTTCTTCAAATCCGGCCGGATTCCTCAAGACGAGCGGATTCTTCACAGGACGCTCGGATTCGACCTCAGTCCAGAAATCTTCAATTTCTGCGTAGCTGGACAGACGGTTTTTTTCACTAAACGCCCGGATTCCAGCAAGACGGCCAGATTCCAGGGAATCCGCACGGATTCAGGCTGCGAGTTTTGACTTCTTCTCCTTTCTTAGATGCGTCCCCACACTTGAGCATTTGTTCCTTCCTTCATTCAAAAATCATTAGTAACCCTCCCTTACTTACGCTCATGAAAAGAGTTATTTATTAAAACAAATGCAATAAATAAATACAAGTTAGAGGGTTAGTATATTTACAACTGGTGGTTTAGGGAGGACTCCACCAAACTCTCCCTTAGATGGTCCTTTCAAGGGGGAGGAGGCCCGAGGTAGGTAGCCTCGACCTCTCCAACAAACGCTCCTTCATAGTAGGGCTTCAACTTTTGACCATTTACCTTGAACTTGCTTCCATCTTCCGCCTTGAGTTCGAAATCTCCATATTTTCCAACTTCGGTTATCACATAGGGACCCATCCATCTAGAGTTCAACTTTCCCGGAAAGAGTCGGTAGCGGGAATTGAATAGAAGGACTTTGTCTCCTTTGTGCAAGGCCTTTTGTCTAATTCTTTTGTCATGAAGCAATTTTGTTCTTTTTTTGTAAATCTTTGCATTCTCATAGGATTGTAGTCGGAATTCTTCCAACTCTTGGATTTGAATCATCCTTCTTTGACCGCTCAATTTGAGATCAAGATTAAGTGCTCGGATTGCCCAATAAGCTTTGTACTCCAATTCGATTGGCAAATGACATGCTTTTCCATAGACAAGCTTGTAGGGGGAGGCTCCTATGGGAGTCTTATAGGCCGTCCTATAAGCCCAAAGAGCATCATCAAGCTTTGTGCTCCAATCTTTCCGAGTCTTGTTCATAACTTTTTCAAGGATTTGCTTGATCTCTCTATTTGAAATTTCCACTTGACCGCTTGTTTGAGGATGATATCCCAAGCCGGTTCGATGTTAAACACCATATTTGGTCAAAAGGGATGCAAGCTTCTTCTCATGGAAATGTGTTCCTCCATCACTAATGATTGCTCTAGGAACTCCAAATCTTGGGAAAATTATCTTCTTGAAAAGCTTGGTGACCGTTTTTGCATCATCATTTGGGGTGGCAATTGCCTCCACCCACTTTGAAACATAATCGACGGCCACAAGGATGTACTTATTCCCATTGGATGTCACAAAGGGCCCTTGGTAGTCAATTCCCCAGACATCGAAGATCTCTACCTCTAGAATGCCCCTTTGTGGCATTTCGTTCCTCCAAGATATATTCCCCGTTCTTTGACAAGCATCGCAATGAATGATGAATTATCTTGTATCTTGGAACATTGTAGGCCAATAGAAGCCCGATTGGAGAATTTTTGCAACGGTTCTCCTTGCTCCATGGTACCCACCGTAGGGTGATGAATGACACCCTTCCAAGATTCCTTGGATTTCCCATTGAGGGATGCATCTCCGGTAGAGCCCATCACTACACTCCTTGTAGAGGTTTGGGTCATCCCAAAAGTACCTCTTCACTTCGAATAGGAATCTCTTCCTTTGGTTGTGGTTCAAATTTGGAGGGAGCACTTTTCCAACAATATAATTGGCATAATCGGCAAACCATGGGGTGATGTGCCTTTCAAGTTGTGTTTGAATAGCCATCAAAATATCGTCGGGAAATGAGTCATTGATCGGGGTTTCTCCATTTTCATCATGAAACCGGATCCTTGACAAGTGATCCGCCACTACATTCTCGGCTCCTTTCTTGTCTCTTATTTCCAAGTCAAATTCTTGAAGAAGCAAAATCCATCTCAACAATATTGGTTTTGCCTCCTTCTTTATCAAGAGATGTCGGAGAGCACGGTGATCCGAAAATACAATCACCTTGGATCCAAGCAAGTAGGAACGGAATTTATCCAAAGCATAAACAATGGCAAGAAGCTCCTTTTCGGTTGTATCATAATTCACTTAGGAGGGGTCGAGGGTCTTGCTTATGTAATAGATGGCATGAAGAGCTCTCCCTACCCGTTGGCCAAGAACCGCTCCAACGGCGTAGTTGCTAGCGTCACACATAATCTCGAAGGGTAACTCCCAATTCGGGGGTTGGATGATTGGTGCCAAGATTAATGCTTCTTTGATTCTATTAAAAGCTTCAACACACTCGTCAGTAAATTGGAATTGGGCATCTTTGAACAAAAGTTGAGTGAGGGGTTTTGCTATTTTTGAAAAATCTTTTATGAAACGACGATAAAAACCCGCGTGACCGAGAAAACTTCTCACCCCTCTAACATTCACGGGAGGTGGGAGTTTCTCTATCACCTCAACTTTAGCTTTATCGACCTCGATGCCCTTTTCCGAAATCAAATGACCTAAGATAATTCCTTCATTGACCATGAAGTGACACTTTTCCCAATTTAAAACAAGGCTAACATCTTCGCACTTTTGCAATACAAGAGAAAGATTATGCAAACATGAGTCAAAGTCCTTTCCATAAACACTAAAATCATCCATAAAAACTTCCATTATGGTCTCTAAGTAATCGGAGAAGACACTCATCATGCATCTTTGGAAAGTGGCGGGGGCATTACATAATCCAAAAGGCATCCTCCTATATGCAAAAGTGCCATAAGGGCATGTGAAGGTGGTCTTATGTTGGTCATCCGGGTGTATAGGGATTTGGAAGAATCCCGAATACCCGTCAAGGTAACAAAAGAATTTGTTGGAGGCTAACCTCTCAAGCATTTGGTCAATGAATGGTAAGGGGAAGTGATCTTTTCTTGTTGCGGAGTTTAATTTCCGGTAGTCAATGCACATACGCCAACCGGTGATCATTCTTGTGGATATTAATTCATTCTTTTCATTTGTCACTACCGTGGTACCTCCTTTCTTAGGTACCACTTGGACGGGGCTAACCCACAAAGAATCCGATATGGGATATATGATTCCCGCATCAAGTAATTTCATGACCTCTCCGTTGACAACTTCTTGCATGTGGGGGTTCAATCTTCTTTGGGGTTGAATGGTAGGCCTATGGTCTTCCTCTAGATGAATTCTATGCATGCAAAAGTCGGGACTTATCCCCTTAAGGTCATCTAGACTATAACCTATAGCCTTCTCATGTTGTTTCAACACATCAAGCAACTTTCCCAATTGGTCATCATCAAGTCTATCATTAACAATCACGGGTTTGGTCTTTGATTCATCAAGGTAAGCATATTTCAAATTTGGGGGAAGGGGTTTCAAAGTAGGAGTTTGTACCTTACTTTCTTCCTTTGGAGTTTCATTGAGAATTTACTCCATCTCCATTAGACATTCCATTCTCATAGCATACTCAACTTCACTTTCATCAACCTCATCATATTCAAATCCCATGATGGGTTCCTCTTGCTCTTGAGTTTGTAAAATATCCTCTAGGATGGATTGCTCATCCTCTATGGGTTGACCTGCTTCCACTAGAATATTATGAACCAATTCGGATTGTGCACGAGTAAGTTCCTTGTTAGCTAGAGCGGCCTCAAAGAGATCCACCTCCAACTCCCAATACATGCTCTTAGCCTCACTTGCTTCTAAGGCTTCTAGTGCTTGCATGGGATCCTTGAAGTAAGGGATACTCAAGTGGTCCTCTACAAAACAGTCTATGAAATCCATCTCGCAAAATATCAAACAACTCGAAAAATGATTAGAACAAACCTTGAGGAGTTTTACTTCCTCAAGGCGAAGAAAGACACAACTAATAACAATAAAGAGAAATCTAAATCAAACAAACACCGTCCCCGGCAACGGCGCCATTTTTTATGCGATCCCGCTAAGTGTTCACAAATTAAGATGTGGTCATTGGTCACGGTCGAATCAAAACACAATTTATAGCTCTACAAACAACTCTACAATTAGTAAAGAGGTAAGTAAAGGTCGGATCCCAAGGGACGGGAGTTGAAATGAGATTTCTATTGTAACTAGTGGTGTCTAAGGGGTGTCACAAATTGGGTTGATGTAGAAGGTTACTAAACTAAAATAGCAATGAAAATAAACAAGCAAGATGAATTAAAGGGGTGTAAACAATTGATTAAAGGCACTAGGGTGTCATGGGATCATAGGGGAATCATGGGATATGATCATACAAACATGTTCTCAAATTATAAGCAAGCAATTATTGTTGTGATGGATTGAGTTGGGTTATATCTTACAATCCTAGGAAAGTTTGGGTCCCGGAGCCGAATCGATTAGATTGTACAACACCTACAAGTCGACTTAATCTTCCCTACTCAACAACATGCATGGTCTAATGAGACTCGAGTTGGGTTATGTCTTACAAGTCTCATTGAAAAGATAGAAGATGATAGTAAATGCAAGGATTCATAGGCTTAGCATTTCATCAAATATAACATGTGCATGAGTAGAGATCAAAACAAGCAAGAAAATAAAACATGAAAGCATATTAATTTAAGCATGAATCATTCCCCATGTTGGTTTCCCCTAATCACCCATTAACCCTAGCTAAGAGACTACTCACTCATTATCATGTTGATCATGCTAGCAAGGTTGTCCATCATACCAACAATATGAAACATGATGAATAAATGAAAGTAATTAACAATAATTAAAAAGGGATTAAGAGATTATACCTACTAATGATTCCAATAATAAAGCAAAGATAAAAGAAGTACTTGAATGCTTGATTGAGAGGTTGTCAATCTCCCAACAATAACCCAAATAATCTTCAATTACCCAAAATAAAGGATGAACAAAAGAGAGATTGAAGAACTAAAACTTGGATTAAAACTTGATTAATACTTGATTACAATATTAAAGAGAGATTTGATTGATATTAACTACACTAATTATTGATAAGAAGAACATGCTCCTCTAATTAGACTAATGGGGTTTTTATAGTGGAAATTAGGGAGGATGCATTAGGGTTAACTAAGGGCTAAACTAGTAATTACACTTTTTAAGTTGAGCAAGGAGAAGCCGGTATTTTCTGAGAGAAGGGCTTCTTTCTTCGTAGCTTGGAGAAGACAATCGTCTTTGTGCTAGAATCCGGGCGGAATAGGGTCGGGGACGGGCGGATCGGCGTTGGAATCCGAGCGGATTCAGGGGAATCCGGGCGGATTGTGGAGGGGGAATCCGAGCGGATTGTGGCAAAGCCGCTCGGATTGTGCTGCTGCGGGACGGACGGATTGGTGACAATCCGCTCGGATTGTCAGTCAGCAACAAATCTTCTTCTTTTCTTCCCTTTTCTTCATAAATTCCTTGGGGATTTTCTTGGGGACTCAAGGATCTTTTCCCAACATTGCTCTTCTACTATAATATGTAAAAAGGCCTTCTAATCTTGTCTCTCCTTGATGCTTGGTCATTGAATTCGATCAATTTAGTCTCGTTTTGTCATGAAAATGCAAGATTCTTACTCCTTTCCTACCAAGGGATCAAAATCTCAAAGAATATGCAAAACAAAGAACTAAAGATAAGAAATGACCCAAATAAGCACTAAAAAGCATGGGAACAAGGCTAATTCGGGGGCTAAATATGCGCCAATTATGATCACATCAGAGTCCCCAGGTCAATCGAAGATTACAACCTGGAGACCCAAGCAATGTCAAGGCGACTCGAAAGGATTGGGGCCAAGGACCTGCCATCGAGAAGGGCGACGCCAAGGCGACTCGAGGGTACGAGCCAAGGACCTATCGTCGGGAATAGTTTAGAGTTTGTCGACTGTCCATGCGGGTCTTTTAAAGTCCGTTAGACTACGTACAAAGGCTCACCAGCCATAAGAAAGAGTCATACATGAGGCATCTTCGGATATGTCCTCGCGTGTTTGCGAACAAAGGCTCCCTAGCTGTGTTGCGGATATGAAGGGGCTTGCCAGCCGCGGTGCATACGTGAGGAGGGCTCGCCAGTCGCGGTGCGTACATGAGGAGGGCTCGCCAGCCGCGGTGCGTAGTAAGGCTCGCCAGCCATGGTGCATACATGAGGAGGGCTCACCAGCTGCGGTGCGTAGTAAGGCTCGCCAGCCATGGTGCGTACATGAGGAAGGCTCGCCAGCCGCGGTGCGTTGTAAGGCTTGCCAGCCATGGTGCGTACATGAGGAGGGCTCGCCAGCCGCGGTGCGTTGTAAGGCTCGCCAGCCATGGTGCTATATGAGGAGGGCTCACCAGCCGCGGTGCATTGTAAGGATCGCCAGCCATGGTGCGTAGTAAGGCTCGCCAGCCATGGTACGTACATGAGGAGGGCTCGCTAGCCACGGTGCGTTGTAAGGCTCGCCAGCCATGGCGCGTAGTAAGGCTCACCAGCCATGGTGGGGTCGGTTGATCGACCGTGAGAATAGCTGCGTTGGATGGGCTTGTTTTGAAATAGCGGACTCTTGATGTCGTCGTGGAAATAGTGAATTTTGAATTTCACTATTATTATTTTTGAAGTGACGGTTTATGTTGCCGCCGTTGACATTTGAAGGACTAGTGAATTTGAATTTCACTATTTATATTTGAAATGACGGTTTATGTTGCCGTCGTTGAAATTTGAAGGAATAGTGAATTTGAATTTTCACTATTATCGTTGAAATGACGGTTTTAATTGCCGTCGTTTGAATTTTGAAGAAATAGTGAATTTTGAATTTTCACTATTACTTTTGAAATGATGGTTTTAATTGTCGTCGTCGAAGATTGAAGGTTTTTTATGGAAAATTGGGCCAAAGCCTAAAGTTTCGCTGAATGAAGCAGGGAGCACCCCATTGAGGCGCGAGCTACTTGGCGAGGTAAGGGGGCTTCCCTATTTTTCTGTAAAAGACGCGAGAATGGCTTGCTCATCATTCTCATTTCGTCTTCTTCATCCTCTCGACAAAACCCAAACAAATCGCCATTGTTGGTCTTCTTACTTGCTTGAGTTCGTGCCATCATCAACATGTTATCTCAAGGTATTTATTTCCTCTTAAATCCATTTGAATTTGTTGGTCTTTTTGATTGATTAAATTAGGGCGAAATTTGATACCCTTAAAATCGATTTGGGCGTTTTTGATTGAGCCTATTTCGAGTAAAATTGATGATTGCATTAGGTTAGAAACCTGTTTATGAGTATAGGGGTGCTTTTAGTTTGCATTTTGGTCCCCGTTTACGTCCCCTATGCTTGAAAAACGTGAGTGAGGCGAAGAAACTATCTCATTTCACAATGCCAAGTTTATTTGCTTGGGTAATGGGTCCTACTAGGTTGTACTATAGTCGGGAAAGACCGTGTTTGCCATTGTGGACCTTTATTGGGTGTTGTGGGCAAAATGGGAATTTTTGCCTTTTGTGACGGTCTTATGTCTGACAAAATAAGTGTCTGTTTGGGCTCGAATTGAGTCGGTTTGCCTTGAAATGGACCTTATTGGTAGTTTAGGTCGCTTTAAGACTTTTATCACGTTGCCTCGTTGTGGTCGCATTTTGAAATTTTGACCTGTTTGTGCTCCAATTGGCGTAGAAATTGCTTTTTCGAGCTGTAGATAATACCCCATTGTGTCGGGAATGTATTTTGGTTTTTGTTGTGGTTGTTGTTTTGACTTGTCTTTTGCTTGAAAAGAAGGGCGAGTCATTTTTTGTGCGTTTTTTGTAAATTATTTTGTTTGGTTGGGTTTGGGTGGGATTGCCCTTGTTCTGCTTTGCAGGTTTTTTTTCGGATTTGTCCATTTTATGCCGTCGTAATGCCGAAATTTCGGCTTACATTCCTTGATTGCCTTTGGTTGTAGGGTAGTGTTAGGGACCTATTGGGTCCCTCGCTGCGGCTTTCGAGGACTTGTTAGGGACAGGGTGGGTCAGTACTCCTTGATGCGCCTGACGTGACAGTGGAGGACGCTTCTGAGGAGGAGGGGCCCTCCGAGGAGGCTGTTAGGGCTGAGAGAGTTGCTGAGGTCCGTGAGGGGCCCGTTGTTGGGGCTGCTGGAGTTGAGAGAGCTCAGACAGGGTCTGAGGCTAATACTTCTGGGAGGAGGGTTACCAGGAGGAGGAGGGCTCCTCGACCGACCAGACGGACGTTATAGAATGTCGTTGGGGTCGTTGAGATGCCTCTTATTCGTCACATTGAGTCTCGTGGTCAGAAGAGACGGAGGGCAGAGATGGTTGAGGACGACGTTCACGTCGCGGGTTGGGAGGCCAGACGGGTTACAGCCCCGTAGGGGCTGAACTTGCGGGCGGCACGTGCTTGGGCCGAGGGTTTCGATGGTAGCCAGTTGTTGCTTCGACTGGACAGACACATCTCCTACCGCGCATATGAGGGCCTGGTAAGTTGTGTCACTTGATTGAACTTTCGTCGCTTTTGAAGTGTCAGACCTGAATAGGTGTTCTGACGTTGTTTGTTTTTGATTTCAGGAGATCGGCACCATGAGGACTTTCTCAGGTTTCACTACTTGTCTGGGCTTCTACGACGTTCTCCGAGCCGGTACAAGGGCGTTGATAGAGAGGTCGGATTTTGGGCCGTTGGTGGCTGCTTGGCGGGACATTCACAGGTCTTCGATTAGGTCGAACCTGTGTCTGATTCGTGCCATGTTGGATCGGTACTGGGATACGACGTCGTCGTTGCACATGAAGTTCGGGGAGGTCGGTGTGCCTTAGAGGATTTCGCCATGATATCCGGCCTCCTCTCTAGCGAGACGCCTGTTGAGTTCACAGAGACACCGGAGAAGGTGTCTTCTCCTGCGGTTACTCGTTTGATCGGCACCGTTTTGCCCAAGCCTTCTGACATTACCCCGTATCTGATCACGAGCTCGTATGTGAGAGATCACTTTAGAGGGAGAGCGGTGGGCTACGCTCCGGCGCCGTTGGCGAGTCCGGAGGCGGAGGCTAGAGCTGACGCGCAGGAGGCGCGGTTGTGGTTGTGGTACTTCTTGGGTGCCACGTACTTTGGTGACAAGGGTGAGCGCTTGTCGACCAAGGTACTTCCTCTGCTCGCTGACCTTGACACTTTGGGTCAGTTTGACTGGGTTACGCCGGCCATGGCGAGTTTTACCCGGTACATGCACGCAGCGGTGCGTCCGGAGGCAGTGGGGGATGGTAGTGCCCCTGCTTTGGTTAGTCCCGGCCTCATCTTGGAGGTACGAGGGTCTTTTTGTAGTTTTGATTTTGATTTTGACTTTGGCAATTTTTGAAAGATTGGCTGATTTGTGTTTCCTATGTTTGGTTACAGGCTTGGTTGTATGCCTACTTCATCCCTCTGCGTCCGGGGACCACTGGTGGTGTCCCTTCGACTTACCCTGCCATGAGGGCTTGGACGGTGGTTCAGAAGAAGTCGATTAAGTCGAATTACGAGGACTGCAGGCGTCATGTGAACGCCCTTCGAGTTGCTGACGTAAGTAGCTATTCCTTACTCCTTCTTCTTTGTAGAAATAGATAGAGATAGGATGACTAGGTAGCTTAGGAAACCCCCAGTTGGTTGATTAGCTTTGCCTTGAGTGTAGTTTGTCGGGTGGCCCTGGGAGCACTACACAGAGGTGTCGGCCGTTGTCAGGGAGCATTTGCGACCTCGCAGTTCCCACCGTTTGTACCTTGAGACGGCGATCGAGCCGGTTTGGTACCTGGGCGTGCGTTTAGCTCATCAGTGCTTTACTGAGACTTTCGTGGTATTGGTCGATCCACCTAGGGTGTTGTTCCTGGAGTCGACCCCTGATGAGGTTGAGGAGCACCTTCACGGTTAGGGAGGTGAGGAGTTGTTACTGCGGGATGTCGACTGCGACACCTTCCAGTTGTCGAGACTTGCCTGGTACCCGATCGAGGTATGTTTTCCTCTGTTCTTTGTTTTCATTGCCTCCGTTGATGGAAAGGTTTATTACCTTCGTTGTGGATCCAAATTGCAGGGGGTCAATGCGTTGATGAGGACTCAGCCCCCAGTTTTCCCGGCGGAGACAACCTTTCAGGGGCCGGGTGGTGAGGAGCTACAGCTGCACCTGCCAGAGCCTGCGGTCGTTGAGGTGACCGACATTGGCATGGAGTGGAGGTTGAGCGTTTTGAGGGTGAGTTCCTGACCCGAACATTCTTCCTCATTTATGTTTTGCCTTGCATTGTATTGAAGGACCTTCTTGGTTGTAGGTGACGACCGCTAGTCATCAGGTTTTGTGGCGGATGGCTAACCGGTGGAGGGCGCTCGCTGGTGACCTGGCTGCGAGAGAGGCTCGGCTTGCTCAGGTACTTTTTGTATATTGTTTTTGTGTATTTTGTGTTGCATTTCACATTTTTAGATCTTAATGATCTGTATTGTGTTTTGCAGGGTACTGCGGATCCGGCGGAGCTTGCTCGGGTCCGGGCTGAGTTGGACGCAGCTAGGTCGATGGTCGAGGCCCAGGGGTTGGGGATCACCAGTCGAGACCAGGAGTTGAGGCGTCGTGAGGACGCGTTACGGAGCCGAGATGCGGAGATTGCCTCTCTCGAGGCTCAGTTGGCTGCAGCGGAGGAGCTTCGTCTTGTAATGGAGCACGAGATGTTGGAGAGTTCTCCGGAGAGGGAGTCTGAGCAGATGGTGGTGTCTGCCTTGGCTGCGACTCCTCATGAGACCGAGACTAGTCCGACGGGGGGTGCTGAGTAGTTGTAGTAGCTTGTCCGTGTCTTGGACTCTTGTTTGTACATATTAACATTTTGCGTGAGGCGGTTTGTATATATGTGTTTTTGGATTGTGATTCATTTTGTGATTTTAGCTTTTTTGTGTCTTGTTTCGGAGGAGCGTTGTCGGCTGTCAATTCCCCTTTTGCTTCACACTAGTTCCTGCATCGTTAGTATAGAAAACATGCAACAGGTAGCACATATGCATAAACGCAAACACGTAGAAAGTATTTCAAAGCGAAATTAATCACTGTGGCTCAAAGTTAAAATTGAAATTCGAAATTTGAAATGATATTTTTAAAATTTCGTGACAAGTCGTCACGTTTGGATTTCTCAAAAGGATTGATTTGAAAATTGAGCAATTAACTCGGTATTGAATTAAATTACATTGAAATTGTTGAAATTGATTTGTAACTCGAAAAAATTCCAACTCAAACCGCCAGGGGTGCATTTTAGAATAGATTTTTTTTTTAGTGTATTTGATTTTTTATTTTTGTAAGATCAAGACTCGGATTTGTGAGTGCTTGAATTTTGAGGAAAACTGATGTCGTGTTATCGATTTTCAATTTTATTTTTGCTGGAAAAAGTGCAAAAAAGCGAAAAAATTTCGGAATTTCGATTGACATGGAAACGATCCGTCGCGGATCGGGGCGACTAGCCCTGCCCTCTTTTAAAAAAAGAAAGAAAAATCCGTATGTTTAAAGCTGCGTCATGGAAACCGTGTCGGATTTCGTAAAACGCAAAAACAAGGAAATGTGAGTGTGAGAAAACACAGAATGTCCTGGACCATCCCGAAGAGGCGCGAGCATTCCGGTAGGAGGTTTGAGGTGTCAGGAGAAAACACAACTTGAAAGGGACAATTCAAGGTGGGAATCCTGAGAACAGGCCCAAAGAGGCGAGAGCTACTTGGCGATAGAAAGCAGCTCTCCCTTTTTCTGAAAAACGCGCTGATTGTTTCGTAAAATAGTGATGTTTGTGCTTCATTGTTTCATCATCCGAAACACGAAAAACATCTCTACAAAACCTCTTCTTCTTCAACAAAAATATTTCATGGATGCCTTTGAGATTGCGTTGCGACAATGGTGTCGGGATTTGTCGCCTCCCGAAAAGTATCAACTCGTTTGTATGGGAGTTGGTCAATTGTTGGTGCTCCTTCAAGTCAAAGTGCAATCCTCATTTCTCAAAGCATGTTCTCGGTTTTGGGATTCGAAACATCACGTTTTCGTTTTCCCGAAAGTTGAAATTTGTCCTCTTGCCGAAGAAGTTGGAGCCATTGGTAGGTGGCCGGGTTGTGTTCCGGTGCTTCCTCCGACTCGGTTGTGTTATAAGGAGAAATTTCGTTCCATGTTGAGCTTGTCAACAAGCCAAGTCAACTTCCTCCTTGCTCCTCATGGTGTGGATATGTTGGCTTTTATCAACATCTTCTCAAACCGATTGGATGCCAATGTTTCGGAGGTGGCTAGGAGAAGGGCTCTTGCCTTTTGCCTTGTCCATGTATACCTTTTTGTTTATGCTTTGAAGAACGAGGGGCCAAAATGCTATGGTAGCATGACCCTTGTGCATGTGGTTGAGCAAATGGAGCATGGTTGGGATCTATCATGGTTGGTACATGGCGAGATCATCCAAGCCTTGGACAAGAAGGGCTCTTGTGGAGATGCTCCCTCGTTTGGATCTCCAAGGATCCTCCTAGTGTGGCTATTGGAGAGGCTAAGGTATGTAGAGCCTCCGGTTGATTCTTCCTTTTATTCTTTCCGTCACCATACTATGAGGACGAAGTTGTACTCGGATAGTTTTGCTTCCACCGAGGCCTATTGGGCCGCGAAATTGGCGGAGGAGGGTAGTCGTCAGCCATGATGGCACTTGAGGTCCTTCACGGGGTGCCCGCTTCGGGTGCTAGTCCTCGTTCTTTGATGGTGGTGGGTTTGAAGGTTGTTTCCTTCATCTATCCCGAAAACCTCATGAGGCAAATGGGGCGTCAACAAAAGGTGCCCGCTCAATATACTCTTGTCCAAGAGAATATTTTTCGAAACTCCGAGCTTGTGGAGGTTTTCGAAAGATGGTGGGCCACTCGGCCGCTTTGGGAGGTACCAAACCCCGTTGCCACGACAGGGGTGACTCCCGCTTATGTCAAGTGGTCAAGAGCTCAATCCTTGGAGGAAAGGTCCAAGTCTCGTAAGGACGAGGTTGTTGACTTGAAATATCGAGAGGTTGGCAAGGCCAACCGTGCGTTCTTTGAGGATTATGTTGATGGAGTTAGCCCGGATGTGATGAGGCCACCAAAGAGGAAAAGCTCGGGTCCCAAAAATGTAGTAGGCCGTGCATGGGCTTGTTTTGGGCCGAACATGGGGTCTTGCAATAGACCGGAGGCCGTCGCCGTTGTAGATCCGTTGAAGATCCGTTCTGAGGAGGAAGTCCATGCTAGGCGGGCCAACAAGAAGAACAAAGGGAAGATGTACCCCGAGGGAAAAGGCAAGGGTAGAATGGAAAAATGATGTCCTCCATTACCCACTTTATTATTATGTTGTATTAGCGTTGTGAGTTTTTATTATGTTGTACTAGTTATGTTTTGTGTGTTTTGTGGTAGTTTTACTATGTTAGGTGTTTTAGTCGACACCTTAGCTTTGACAAGTTGTAGACTCGTCGAGCATTATTTGCTGTTGAAATTGTAATCCCTCCCATTATTAATTAAATAAGAGGATTTCTCGTGTCAAAATTGTGAATGTATGTTTCTTCCATCCATTTTGTAAAGGCAATTCGGTTTGAATCCTCCTAAACATTTGCACTCGGGAAGGTGGGATTTTTGTTGGAAGGGAGAAAGGCTTCTTTTTTGTATTTTGTGGGAAAGGGAATGTTCTTTCCCTCTTTTTTTTGAAGGGGATGATATCGGTGATGTTTTTTTGATTATGGGGATGTTTTTTTTATTATAGGGATGGTTGTATCCTTCTTGTGTAAGAAAGGACTGCCTACCTATCAACCTGAAGAGGTGAATCAAACCATGATCGTAGTTCTAAATGTTTTGTAAATTTTATTGGGTTTTGTGGTTGTATCCCTCATGTATAAGAGGGACTGCCTACGTATCCACCTGAAGAGGTGAAATCAAACCATGCTCGTAGTTCAGGGGTTTTTTGTTTTAGTGCAAATGGATGTTGCCTTTGACAGATCAAAGGGCATTCGAAACGGGCAAGGTGCCGCAACTTAGACTCGATAAAACATGCAATTTCAAATTAGAACGCGTTAAGGAACTTGACTTGAAAAGGGTTTAGGCGGTTGCTAGTTGTAAAACTAGGGTTAGGTCGTTGGTTGCTACGGTTCAACGGTAATATTTCTTGAGTTGGTTTAGGTTGGTCGGGTTTGTAAAATCCTCTCCGTCTAGGTCACTCAGTCTCACTGCGCCCCCAGAAAGTATTTTCTTAACCAGGTATGGCCCGGCCCAGTTGGGCTTGAATTTCCCCTTCGGATCGACGGGTAATGGTGCTCGGACCGACTTGGGGACCAAGTCACCTTCCTAGATGTTTCTGGGTTTAACCTTCTTGTTGAATGCCCGTTGTATACATCGTTGGTATAGTTGGACGTTGTGCAAGGCGTTGAGTCGCCGCTCGTCTAGAAGAGTGACTTTCTCGTACCTTCGACGAGTCAATTCCGCCTCAGGGACTTCACTCTCCAGTAGGATGCGTAGAGAAGGGACCTCTAATTCTACCGATTGAACCGCCTCCATACCGTATGCTAGGTAGAAGGGTGTGGCGCCTGTTGGTGTTCGAATGGAGGTTCGGTATCCCCAGAGTGCGAATGGGAGTTTGCTCGGTCAATTGCGGTAGTTGTCTTGCACTTTCTTGATAATAGTTACAAGAGTTTTGTTAGCTGCCTCCACCTCTCCGTTGGTTTGGGGACAGTAGGGAGATGATCGATGTCGTTTGATCTTGTATTTGTCTAGCAAGGTTTGTGTTTCCGCCCGGAAGTGAGAGCCTTGATCACTGATGATTTCATGGGGTACCCCATATCGGCAGATAATATTGTTCTGGATAAACTTTGCCACTTGTTTGGCGGTCAAGACTGCATATGACTGTGCTTCCACCCATTTGGTGAAATAGTCGATGGCGACGAGGACAAAACAATGCCCCTTGGTGCCAATCGGGTTAACTTTCCCGATGATGTCGATGCCCCAGGTTGAGAAAGGCCAGGGTGATGTCATAATGTATAAAAGGGATGGTGGTATGTATTGCATGTTGGCGAAGATTTGGCAATTGTGGCAATGTTTGACGTAGTTACGACAATCGGCTTCCATGGTGGTCCAGTAGTAGCCTAGCCGCATGATTTATCGGGTAAGCATTATTGCGCTCATGTGAGGGCCACATTCTCTGTCGTGGACCTCTCCCATGACTTTTTTGGCTTTGTGATGGTCAATGCAAAGGAAGAGAATCCCTTGGGGTATTCTTTTGTATAATTGGTCTTGGTTTATTACGAATTATGATGCAAGTAAATGAATGGCTCTTTGTCCTCTTTGATCAGAGTTAGGAGGGAATTCGTTTTTGGTTTTGTAGTTGAGGATGGCTTGGTACCAGGGTTTATCATGGTTTTCCTCGTCGTTGTTGATGGCACAGATGTGAGCTGGCTCGCTCCTTCTCTCGACACATAGGGGCATCGATGTTATGTCGTCGGGTATGTTGACGAGCGCGGCGAGTTTTGCTAGGGTATCAGCAAATTGATTTTCCTCTCGTGGCAAGTGGAAGTAGTCGACTTGGTCGAAGAACTCGGCCTCTTGATTGATTTTTGCTCGGTAAGGAGCTAAGCTGTCACTTTTGATTTTCCATGATCCGGACACCTGATTGATGATGAGCGGGGAATCACCGTGGACCTTCAATCTCTTGATGCCAAGTATTATGGCTGCTTGTAGGTCGATGAGGCACGCTTCATATTCAGCGGCATTTATTGGTGACAGCGAAGTCTAGCTTGACCGAGATCGGAACATGTTCTCACTCTCGTGATATTAGAAGGATTCCTACCCCGAAGCCTCTCAGGTTAGATGCGCCATCGAAGTATAGGTCCCATGCATCGGTGTCGGCACAAAGGATGTCCTCGTCAGGAATTGACCATGTGTCGGTCGTTGGATCCTCGTTGACGGGATTTTCTACTAGGAAATCGGCGACTGACCTTCCCTTGATAACCTTGACGGGTACAAACTTGAGATCAAACTCGGACAGCATGAGTGTCTACCTAGACAGCCTTCCGTTTAGTACGGGTTTTTCGAAGATATACTTGACCGGGTCCATCTTGGAATAGATGTGGGTCGTGCAGCTGAGCATATAATATCGCAGCTTCTTTGTTGACCATACTAGGGCAAGGCATGTCTTTTCCAGTTGGGTGTACCTTGTCTCGTACTCGATGAACTTCTTACTGGCTCGTTCTTCACCCTCGACTGTTTGTGCTAGCATTGCTCCCATGGCTATGTCGGTGACAGTCAGGTATAGGGATAAAGGAATCCCTTGTTGAGGTGGCATGAGGACAGGAGGTTTGGATAGGATCTCCTTTATCCCGTCGAAGGCCTTTTGGCAGTCGTCGTCCCAATCAGTGTGATCAGAGGCGCGAAGTTTCTTGAATATTGGTTCACAAATCATGGTGAGCTTGGCTATGAAGCGGGTGATGTATTGAACCTGACCGAGAAATCCCCGAATCTGTGGGAAATAATCTGTATACTTCCCTTTAACATGAAGGATTATAACGATATAATAAAGATGATCTATGGTCATAAAATAAAATACATAAACATAAGTAAAAAGATTTAGAATTAACCTCGGGTCCTTGCAAAATTGGCCTTAGAACAATATCAAAATTGATATTCGCCTATTAGTTGCACCCAAGACGATCTAAGATATACCCTTTGATTATGCTAGAAATCAATCTAAAATTTTCTGTAAAATTTTATTGTCTTTGTGTTTTTTTGTGATGAGAAAGAGGAGGCTCGGTCAGAAAAAGAATTAGGTTAGAAATAATTCTCCACCTTTCTTTTTATATAGACCAAAATCCGAAATCAATTAGGAAAGATTTATATCTCTAATTTTGCCAATGTGATCCGAAATAAGGAATTAAATTTCCTTATTTTTGGTCTTTCCAAAAATATATAAAGTGTGTTAAATTGTCATCTAGTGAGGATCGAACCCATGACCTCTTGGTTTGTGTACCCTCACTATTACCACTATGACACATTCAACTTGTTGATATTAAATACAACTTATTATATTTAATTACGAATTAACAGATTAATTCTTTCAAACTAACTTTATATATATTTAATTAAATATAACTTATTATATTTAATTTACGAATTGACAGTTAATTCGTCTCAACTTAATATTATTTAATTTTCATTAAATAATTATCTCATCAACACATTGACTAACGTTTTAGTCATTTTGGGCATCAATGTAATTATATTTCTATAACCACATGTCTCAAATACGTCCTATAGGTGTGACCTTTAGGGACCAGTTGATCACCGCCATCTGTATGATAATAACGTCAAACTTTCTAGCAAGCCAACCGTTATTAGGTAAACGTTAATCAAGCGATTAAATATCGAAGTATACCCTTGTGAACCTGTAAGAGATTTACAAATGTTATCACACTAATTTGTGGAGGACACCAACTCCAACAAACACCCACTTGTCCTCACAAGTGTATGTGCGATAACCGATTCTCATATCCTTTAAAATTTCTCCCACTCAATTTAAAACAATTTGCAAATCCGAATTCACAAAGGTCGTATTTTACAAGCGATCAGTATCAAGAGTGGATTTCCCGACTAGAGAGTAACTTAACTGATAAACGAATCAACATTCGAGCATGGCCATGCATTTCAGTTACAACTCCTCGAGTGGCCCCGAGAAATAACTATACCGATAAGGGATGGATATTTTCCTCAACTCAAATCTTGCAGATGTAAGCACGGTATGAAATGACCCAGAAAAAATCTACTTAGCCCGATTCACGGTGAGACCGTGAGAAAGAAACCAAAGTCACCCAAAAAGCGCCTTAATCTCAAGAGACAGTTGATGGTCAAAAGAATCGACTCTAGGTACACAATAGATGTCCTATCCACGACCTGGCACCGAATGTTATAAAACATTTAGGACTCCATTACGTTGTCACAAATAAAAATTGTCCTACGAGGTATCGTCATAATCTCGTATCTGTGATCGATTAGTCAACCGTTTAACTTATGGCTCGTTGAACCCACCATCAATCGACTGCACAATATAATAGCCGGAGTTATCAGCTCACATTGGCGATTACGGACAAAAACAAATATAATTTAATTCAGTTCACTTTGTGGCGTTCAATGTTGTCAGTACAATCCACATGAAAAACAAAATATTATATATATAAAACGATGAAGTTATAAATAATATATGAAAAAGATAATGTATCAAATCCATAATCAAGTACTACAACTTAGGAACATGTTTAATTCCCATGGAATTAACATGCCCTACATGCTTATCATAATTCAACGGTTTGGTGAGAGGATACGCGATGTTATCATCCGTCGCAATCTTGTCAATCACTATCTCTTCTTGCTCCACGTAATCACGGATCGGTGAGCCTTCCGTAGTACATGTCTAGATTTGTTGCTAGACTTTGGCTCCTTAGCCTGGAAGATGGCACCTCTATTGTCACAATAGATGGTGATCGGGTCATTCGAACTAGGAACTACCGAAAGCCCTTGTAAGAATTGACGCATCCATATCGCTTCCTTTGCTGCCTCCGAAGCGGCATAGTACTCGAATTCAGTAGTAGAATCTGCTACAACACTCTGTTTGGAACTCTTCCAGCTGACCGCAGCACCATTAAGAGTGAAGACGAACCCGGACTGAGATTTTGAATCATCTCGATCCGTTTGGAAGCTAGCATCTGCGAAACCAGGTTGCAGATAGCTTAGTATCGCCTCCATAAGTCAATACCCAATCCTTAGTCCTCCGTAGGTACTTGAGGATATTTTTGTTGCTATCCGTGTGTTTCACTGGAGTCTTTTGGTACCGACTCGTCATACTCAATGCATATGCCACGTCTAGACGTGTGCATATCATGGCATACATGATCGATCCTATTGCAGAAGCATAAGGAACACGACTCATGCGCTCAATACCTTCAGGCATCGTGGGTGACTGAGACTTGCTCAACTGCATCCCAGTCGTCATAGGAAGGTTCCCCTTCTTGGAGTTGGTCATACTGAACCTCTCAAGAACCTTATCTAGATAAGACTCCTGACTAAGTGATAACGTCCGTCGTGATCTATCTCGGTAGATACGGATTCCCAAAATACGCTGTGCCTCACCCAGATCTTTCATCTGGAAATGGTTCTTCAACCATTCTTTAACCGAAGAAAGGAGAGGAATGTCATTCCCAATCAAGAGTATGTTATCGACATACAATATCAAGAATACAATCTTGCTCCCACTCGACTTGATATATAAGCATGGTTCTTCGACCGATCGAGTGAAACCATACTCTTTTATCACTTGGTCGAAACGATGATTCCAACTCCGAGAAGCTTGCTTAAATCCATAAATGGAACGCTTAAGCTTGCATACTTTCTTAGGATGTTTAGTATCTATGAAACCTTCGGGTTGCACCATGTACAACTCTTCCTCCAAATAACCGTTTAAGAAGGCGGTTTTCACATCCATTTCCCAAATCTCATAATCATGAAATGCGGCAATCGCTAAGATTATCCGAATGGAACGTAGCATGACTACAGGTGCAAAAATCTCATCATAATGCAATCCTTGCACTTGAGTAAAACCTTTTGCCACAAGTCGTGCCTTATAGATATCTGGTTGCGCGTCTACAGAACGCTTTATTTTGTAAAGCCATTTGCACTGTAGAGGTTTTACCTTATTAGGCAAATCAACTAAATCCCATACATTATTCTCATACATGGAGTCCATCTCGGATTGCATGGCTTCAAGCCATAGCTTTGAGTCGGAACAGGCCATAGCACCTTTATAGGTTACGGGTTCATTACTTTCTAGAAGTAAAACGTCATTCTCCTCGACCATACCAATGTATCTCTGTCCAGGAGGATGAGAGTCTCTACCCGACCTCCTAGGTTCCTCGGGAATATTAACCGTATCATCAGTTGGAGGTACAGATTCCTCCATCTGTTCCTCGATTGTTGGTTGGAATCTCCGATGACTCGAAGGTTCTATTACTCGACTTGTTCTCGAGAAATTCTTTCTCTAAGAACGTCGCACTAGCCGCAACAAATACTCGATGTTCGGTTGGCGAATAGAAGTAATGACCAAATGTTCCTTTTGGATAACCTATAAAGTATGTCTTGACCGATCGCGGTCTGAGCTTATCCTCGTGTCTCCACTTGACATAAGCCTCGCAGCCCCAAACCCGAATAAAGGACAAGTTAGGTACCGTTCCTTCCACATTTCATATGGAGTCTTGTCGATGACTTTAGACGGACTTGGGTTAAGTATAAGAGCGGTGACAAAAGAGCATAACCCCATAATGAATCGAGGCACTACCGTGTGACTCATCATGGATCGAACCATATCAAGTAAGGTTCGATTTCTCCGTTCGAACACACCATTTAATTGAGGTGTTCAGGTGGAGTTAATCGTAGAGCGATTCCACAGTCTTTCGGTGTTGATCAAACTCATTTGAAAGATATTCGCCACCCCGATCCGAACGGAGTGCTTTAATCTTTCTACCCAGTTGGTTCTATACCTATTCTCGTATTCCTTAAATTTCTCAAAGGACTCACTTTTATGCTTCATTAAGTAGACATATCCGTATCTACTCAAATCGTCCGTGAAAGTGATAAAATATCTATAGCCATCTCTAGCGGTAATTGACATAGGTCCACATACGTCCGTATGTATGAGTCATAATAGGTCACTAGCGTGCATTCCAACACCTTTGAAGGAAATTCGAGTCATCTTGCCAATGAGACATGATTCACACGTGCCATATCCAGAAAATCCGAATGAGGGAATAGTCCCATTATCGACGAGTTTCTTTACGCGTTTCTCATTTATGTGTCCCATTCGACAATGCCATAGATAGGTTTGATCTTTGTCACCAACCTTTAATTTCTTATTATTCATGTGTAATACTTCCGTGGTTTGATCTAAGATATAAATTCCATTCATGGAAACTGCTTTGCCATAAATCATTTCATTAAAAGAGAAAATACAACTATTATCCTTTATTGAAAATGTAAAACCGTCTTTAACAAGTACGGAAACAGAAATAATGTTCTTAGATAAACTGGGTACATAGTGTGATTATTTAATGATAACTCAAAACCACTAGGGAGTTGGATTACATATGTTCCCTTCGAGGCGTGACTACTCGTGCTCCATTCCCGACTCGCAGGTCCACATCACCTTTTTCGAGAGGTATGATGTTCTTTAGGCCCTGCAAATGATTACACAGATGAGAACCACAACCAGTATCTAGTACCCAAGTTCCGAAACTTGCATGGTTAATCTCAATCATATGAATATAAGATGACATACCAACAGGAGCGACACGGCCTGCTTTGATGTCCTCACGATAGACGGGACAGTTCCTCCTCCAATGTCCAGTCTTGTGACAATGGTGGACCTCTATGTCACCGCCCTTGCTCTTTGTCTTGCCCTGTGAGCCACTAGTCTCACCGGGCGCACTCTTACCGTTTCCTGGCTTTTTAAACTTTGGCTTACCTACAGCTAGGTCGCCATGAGCCTTGTCCTTACCTTTACTCTTGTTGTGAATCGTGAGAACATCCTGCTTCATGCTCCCACTCAATTTCATATCCTTCTCGGTCTGTACGAGAAGAGAGTGTAGCTCATGAGGACTCTTTTTCAAGTCATTCATGTAGTAGTTCGCCCTGAAAAGGGCAAAACCATCGTGAAGAGAATGAAGCATTCGGTCAATGACAATGCTCTCACTGATTCTACAATTCAGTGACTCCAGTTTCTCGACATTCTCAATCATGTGAAGAATGTGTGGGCTAACCGGTTGGCCCTTCTGGAGTTTCGCATCAAAGAAGCGACAGGTATGCTCATATGTGATGATTCTCGGTGCCTTTGAGAACTCATTAGTGAGCGTGGTGAAAATCTTGTTTGCACCTTAGGCAATGAAGCGTCTCTGCAAATTGGTTTCCATTGCAAAGATGAGTACGTTCTTTATCGCACCCGCTTCCATAACGAAATCACTATAATCGAGTGACTCGTTGGCTCTTGCATTTGGGCCTGGGTTGACGGTATTGGCTCGATTAAATACCCGAGCTTACCGTCGCCATGGTGGCGCATCCGTAGTGCCGCCTCGGTCCAAAATTGGACCCATCATTCTCGATCGAGTGGTGATTCATTTGGTCCATGAACATTTTAAGCCGGGACGAACGATCTAGTGTGGCACTAGGCATTGGGATTGCGTTATTTCCACCATTTGTTGAAAAGATATTATTGATAATAAGCGTGTTCTACACTGCGAAAGAAGAATAAAATAATAAGCATGCATCGTTTTTATTTTAAGTCTAATGAACTAATGTCATAACGCGAAGACTCAAAAACATTTATACAATTGACCTCCCTCAAGAATTATATAAATGACCCCAAGACTCAATTCTCTGTAAATTGATAAGCTAACCTTTTAGCTAATTCTACCGTTAGAATTCTTGGTCGATAAATTTCTGTAAATTCTATCTATAGTCCATCATAATCACGAGAAACTCTTCGGACTATGATGTTGAGGTAAACTAAGTCAACACAACTACTTACCCAACGTAGAAGGGGTCATATTAGGCCTACCGACGAAGAAGGGACTCATAGATGTTTGCCCTTATAAAGACTAATCTCAATTTCCGTTTTAGAGGAAGATCCCATCAACTTTTTAATTCATTTTAAGTGAACTATAATCTAGCATGCGAGAATGATTTAAACTAAGGTGATGGCTTAAAGATTGTGACATCTGCATGTCCATGAAAACTAACATACAACCTATATGAGTCAATTTTCATGCATTTTAGTAGTAGGTGGTTTGGTTTTAGGCGGAATATGATGCAATTACTAGCATGTGAATGAAAAGCAATAAAATGAAAAACGTAAAAAAAAAACAGTAAAAGTCCTAGTGTGGCCTATCCTATCAAAATGAACAATAAATACAAGTTTGGAATCCATCCTTGGACCCGAGAAGCTTGTCTTGATGTTCCATCTTGATCCATGTAGCGGGAGTGAGCTTGAATCTTCATCTTTAGTCTTCTTTGAAATTACAATAATTAAAATTACATAATTGACCTATTAATTACATTCTAATTTCAAAACCCAAAACTAAAATAAAGGAGATTCGAGATCTCATAATTACATAAAAATTATGTTTCCTTCATTACGAAAACATAATTGACTAAGGCCACACTAAGTATTACAAATTACAACCGATTGCAAAATTAAATACGTAAATAAAATTCATTCATTCGATTCATTCAACATAATTAAAAGCATCAACTAAAAATAAATTAAACATACATAATACAATAAATAAATTATGTTGATTAATTTATCCAAACCACCTAATTAAATTAAATTAAGTGACAATTCCGCAATTTAATCACATTAATTTCATACTTAATCCATATTATACTTGTAATATGAATTCTATCCGTCAAAAATTTTAAACTGCTTTAAAATAACTCGGTATCATTAAATTGTGAACCGATTCACAATAACTAATTGGCCGAAATAAAGAAAAATAAAATCCAATTCTCTAAATTTGTCTCGGCCAAAAAAACGAAAAGTTTTTTTTTTTTTATATGTCACGGCTGAAAAAAAAAACAACTCCTTTCCTATTCTAATTCGGTAAATAGGAAAAACAAGGGAAAAAAAACTTTCCAAAAAAAATTTCTCTGTTTTTTTGGCAAAAGGCAAAAAACTTTCCTAATTTTTTTTTCTTCTTTTTCACGGTTTACCATAAATAAAATTAATCATAAAAAATTTTTTTTTTCGTAAACCCTAAAAAAAAAACAGCCTCTTTTTTTTTCTTTTCTTTTTGCGGCAATTATGCTCTAAGACAAGATTTGACGATCAATTCTTTACCTTTGCTATTAGAACATGATTAGCATATGAAATAATAAACATGATTAATTTATATGCCAAAAACTATATAGCAAAAACAATCTTTTAATCATAAACATGACGATTCCATTTGATTTTAACTTAATCTGCATTAAATCAAAAACTACCAATTCTTCATATGATAATTTTAACTGATTATAAACTATAATATGAAAAATAGAATGGAAAAACTATCATCAAACAGAAAAAAACGGCACAACAAAAACGGAATAAAAAATTTCGATCCAAAAAAATCGAAACCCTAAAATTTCTTCTCGAAAATCTTATCGTTTACATACAAATTTTATGAAAATCATCAAAATTAAAATCGTAGCCTAGTGCTCTGATACCACTTGTGGGAAATAATCTGTATACTTCCCTTTAACATGAAGGATTATAACGATATAATAAAGATGATCTATGGTCATAAAATAAAATACATAAGCATAAGTAAAAAAGATTTAGAATTAACCTCGGATCCTTGCAAAATTGGCCTAAGAACAATATCAAAATTGATATTCGCCTATTAGTTGCACCCAAGACGATCTAAGATATACCCTTTGATTATGCTAGAAATCAATCTAAAATTTTCTGTAAAATTTTATTGTCTTTGTGTTTTTTTGTGATGAGAAAGAGGAGGCTCGGTCAGAAAAAGAATTAGGTTAGAAATAATTCTCCACCTTTCTTTTTATATAGACCGAAATCCAAAATAAATTAGGAAAGATTTATATCTCCTAATTTCGGCCAATGTGATCCGAAATAAGGAATTAAATTTCCTTATTTTTGGTCTTTCCAAAAATATATAAAGTGTGTTAAATTGTCATCTAGTGAGGATCGAACCCATGACCTCTTGGCTTGTGTACCCTCACTATTACCACTATGACACATTCAACTTGTTGATATTAAATACAACTGATTATATTTAATTACGAATTAACAGATTAATTCTTTCAAACTAACCTTATATATATTTAATTAAATATAACTTATTATATTTAATTTACGAATTGATGATTAATTTGTCTCAACTTAATATTATTTAATTTTCATTAAATAATTATCTCATCAACACATTGACTAACTTTTTAGTCATTTTGGGCATCAATGTAATTATATTTCTATAACCACATGTCTCAAATACGTCCTATAGATGTGACCTTTAGGGACCAGTTGATCACCGCCATCTGTATGATAATAACGTCAAACTTTCTAGCAAGCCAACCGTTATTAGGTAAACGTTAATCAACTGATTAAATATACGAAGTATACCCTTGTGAACCTGTAAGAGATTTACAAATGTTATCACACTAATTTGTGGAGGACACTAGCTCCAACAGAATCTCCTTCTCGTTCTTCGGCCGAGGCATTTGTTGAAGGGCTTTTATTTTGGTTGGATCAATCTCAATGCCTCTTTTGCTGATGACATGTCCCAAGAGTTTTCCGGAGGTGACCCCGAACGCACATTTTTGAGGATTTAGTCTCATGTTATATTTCCGCAGACGAACGAAGAATTTTCGGAGGGCGTTGATGTGGCCGTCCCGTTCTCTTGACTTGACAATCATATCATCGACATATACCTCTACCTCCTTGTGCATCATATCATGTTGGAGAGTGGTAGCGGTTCTTTGATAGGTTGCTCCGGCATTTATGAGGCCGAAGGGCATGACCGTGTAGCAATATGTACCCCATTGTGTGGTGAATGTAGTCTTGTGCATGTCTTCCTCAGCCATTTTGATCTAGTTGTACCCAGCGTACCCGTCCATGAATGACAGGAGGGCGTGCTCGGCGGTGTTGTCCACCATAAATTTCAACATGTGGTAAAGGGAAGTCGTCCTTTGGACTTGCCTTATTCAGGTCCCTGAAGTCGACGCAAACCCGAATTCTCCCGTCTTTCTTCGGTACGGGAACAATGTTGGCCACCCAGTCAGAGTATTCCGACACTTTGATGAAACTGGCCTTGAACTGTTTATCCACTTCTTCTTTGATTTTCAGAGCCTATTCAGGACGCATCCGGCGTAGTTTTGCTTCATGGGTTTAGCTCCGGGCTTAATGGGTATCCGGTTCTCGGCAATTTCCCTGTCGCTCCCTGGCATATCTCTGTAGAACCAGGCGAATACGTCCTTGTATTCGTGTAGGAGGTCAACGAACTGTTGTCTTTCCGAGGGGTCAAGGGTTGTCACTATCCTAAGTTCTTGAGGTGTGTTGTCGGTGTTGGAAATCTATATCTCATTATACAACATATTCATATATGTTACAAATTAATTTAGTCATAAAATTAGTTTAGATCTTATGCATGCAAACTAAATAAGAAGAGATAAGAAAATCGTTTTCTCACCATATAAATTTCGGTCATCATATGGGCACCAACAAGATCTCCTTCTTGTTAGTTCTTGAGCTTTCCAATAATGGATGAACATTCATGACTTCAAAATAGAAGCCCTCCAATTAGTAGCACCCAAGACTATCCCAAAATCCACAAACTAACATGTACTACATATTTGTAATGTGGTTTACCTTAAAATTGATTACTAATACTCATATATTACTACTAGTATTATTAGTTATTGATTTAAACAAATTAGATCCATAAAACTTGATTTTATGATGAACAAGAGAGAGAAGTTTATGTTTTGTTTAAACATAAGAGAATGAATGAAAACTTAAGAGAAAACTCTCAATTAAGCATGCATAAAACCGGTGGGGGTAGGGAGCTTTTAGGCTCTCTCTCTTTTTCCTTTTTTTTTTTTGTCTTCACTAGACCAATTGTGTAAGGCTTTGTCCATAGTCATGTCACTATCAAGCATTTTAGACAAATGAATAAGACAAATGGAAAAGGACAAAACTTCTAACAATGCCCACAAATTTCGGTTTATATGTAGTAATATGGAGTCCATTTTATTTTTGTCAATTGTACAATTGTATGTCATGTGACATGTCACATGTCTTATGTCTTGTTTTAATTTAAAATGCATATTTAACAAATTAAATATCATTTACAAATTAAATAAATCATATTTAACAAATTGACTAGTAATTCAAAATTACTTTCACATAAAATGGTCATTTAAATACTAGTTAGTATAATTCACAACATCTTGTAATTATGACTAGCTTATCATTCTCATCTCGCGTGTTTCGCAAACACCGTTTAATTTTAGTAATATAACTTCTTAAATTACTAAATAAAATATTATTTAATCACATTATAATAAGATGTCATTTTCCTCTCTTATGACAAACTCTAGCCAGCCAATCATTACCGATATGAGTGGACAAGTTGACTATATATGTAATGTATCATCCCTTTCGTATTCTTGTATTGAGATTTAAATATGTGATCAATATGATCGACAATTGTGATCGCATTATTGTCGGAGGACATATATTCCAACAATCTCCCACTTGTCCTCGACAAGTGTGCGTCAACAATTCTCTTGTCCTATTACTATCTCCCACTCAATGCAAGGTGTCTTTCAGGTCGTACTTGCAAGTGATCATATCGAGAGTGGTTTCCTCGATCTAGAGAATAACTGATTGACCGGAATTCATCTACCATAGATACCTTCCGAGCGTGGCCACGCATTTCCAATTCATTGCTCCTCGAGTGGCCCTGAGATATTGTTTTAACTCTGACTAAAGGGTGGACAATTCTTATCGCCCTTATTCCCTTCGACTAGCCACAGCCATCATAACCCAAAATATGCCCATTTGACCCCATTTACGAAGGTCGTAGTAACATAAATCAAAGCTAATCCGAAACTGTGCCATCTTAGGCGAACAGTCTTTAGTCAAAAGAATCGACTCATTAGAATACTATAGTAGCTCTCGCCACGACCAGGCTTTATAAATTTGCCAGAACTCTATAAGCGGTCACTGCCCGACAAAGTGTTCCTAACAGTCTGCCTATGTGATCGACTAGTCATCTCACATAACTCTATGGAACTTGAACTTGCCATCAATCGCATCACACTCTAGTCACTTCGAGACGTCACCTCATACAAGTGACTATGGGCAAATACAATGTTAATCCGGGTTCACTTTAACGGGGTTCAATTGTCTCTACAACCCGTTTGAATGTAACAAAGAATAAAAGGAGTTTTTTCAGCTTAAAAACTCGAACGACAAATGTGATTATCACATATGAATAGTCAATACCTGATTACTATTTCATATTCCATAATCTAATTTGATCTTATATGTAGTTATTAATCTCAATCCAATTGAAATGACATGACTCATCATGTTAAGCCTATAAGAAGGCTTTGGTTAGTAGGTTTTATCAACTTCTTGTACCTTACTCAACCTTACTACATACTCGTTTTTCTTTGTAATGTATACATTTGCATTACAAAACTTTCTGAGTACGTGTCGAGATCCAATCAAGACATAGGCCCTCTAGCCTTAGAATAGCTCCCACTGTTTTCATAGTGTGCGGGACTCATCCTTCTTGCACATCTCATGTTTGCAAGTGTACTCAATTTCCGTTGTAAATATTTCTCATTGTTTTTTATTGCCTAGAACGATTCTAGAAAATCTATTTCTTAAATAACATAGCCACAATGGTATCTTAACCATCCTAATGTGTTTTGATTATGGTTTTGTCGGAAACCATGCGCAATCTCAATTGTCAATTGTCACTTGTGTAACACCCTTACACAAAATTTTATCAAAAACACTTTGCATTATATCCTTAATGCTTTTGCAAGCACTTAAGGGTAATCTTTATGGCTTACTTGGTAACTTATTACTTAAATTCGATTTTAAAATAATTCATCATACTCAAAGCATATGAAGTGTTATACATCATTACTTATTTAATTGATCCGGCAGCGGAAGCAAATGGAATCAACCAAATATGTTCAACTCGATTGAACTAATCATGAATGTTATCAACATAAGACTTCTTATTTGATGCTAATATCATGTGGATTTATCTCCATAAAACCGGATATTCAAGATGTATTATATTACTCCAAAAGTCTTAAATCATTCTCAATGATCAATATGTCATCCACATATAAAACTAATTAAAATTTACGTAACTCCCACTAAACTCCATGTATAAACACAACTTCTCGACTTATCGAAAAAAGTTTTATAACATGATCAAAACATTGATTCCAACTCACTGATGTCCTACTTAAGACCCTCTCTTAAGTTTCACATTATCTTAGGATTGCAAGAATCTATAAAACTCAAGACATGTATTGAATACATTCCTTCTAATTAAAGAAGTGGGTTTTAGATTCACTCGCTATGTATTTCATAATAATGAAATACAATCCCTAAGAAGATCCAAATAGACTTAAGCATTTCAACCAGTGCAAAACTCTTTGCCACCAATCAAGCTTTGAAATCTCTCTTTTTTAGTGTAAAACACTTTATCACTAATCAAGCCTTTTTATTTCGGATTTTCATGGCTCTAAGCCTTGTATTGAGTTGTGACTTAAACACTCTCATGTAAGTCATATGTTCATTACTTTCCATAAGTAATCAACTTGAATCAAACAATTTCTTTGTAAGTTGTAAGCTCTTTACTTTCTTAAAAGTAACACTAACTCATCATCTTCAACAAGTGATGACTTTAACCTCCTAGGTTTTGAAGAAACAACGTCTTACACAAAACGTCTCATGTAGCCAAGAAAGACCAGTTTCTTGCGACATAACATTCTTTGTGGCTCTTGATTAATTTCTCCCACTCTGTCTTCTAGAAATAAACTTGTATTTTAGAAAGACAGCTTCACGAGCCACAAACTCGTTGTACTCGTGATTAAAAATGAGCATTTGTTTCTTTTGAAAACTTACAAACATGGTACCCTACCATTTCATATCTCATATGATTCGTTTTAGATTTAGTGGAAAAATAATTTAGACAAAATATAAAATCCCCAAAAGGATCAAGTAACTCAAAGTAACTTGATTGAAGTCCAAACCATATCGAATAGCGTTTGAATTCTTATTCAATCACACATTATCCCATAATGTGTGTTAAGAGAGATTAACTTGTGATACTATATCACATTTCTTTTGGCTTATATCAAAGTCTTCACTTTGATAATCCCATCGCGATTAAATCGTGATTCCTTGAACTCTTTGAACTTCTTCAAAGATTTATCTATTTACCTTATTAAGTGAACATATTAACGTCAACTTAAATTGTTGGTAAGATTAAATGATCAACCTATTTTGGATAAATGATTTACAACCTCGATCTCCTTTTCAACCAAAAGGCAAGAGACATCTTGCTTTGAATACAAGATACACATATACCATTAACAATCTAATGGTTTCAAGAGTACTCGATAACTCTTTGTGTTCATCATTGATAATTTAAGGTTTAATCTTTTGGAAGCAAACTTACAAAATGAAGAGATAGAAAGAGAAAGCGAAAAAAAGACAGATAATTCCTAAAAATTAGGGTTAGTAATGACGATTGCAAAAAATTCTTCATCGTTCGCAAAAAATCAAAAAAATTCTCACAAAAACAGATACTCTCCGCTTGATTTCTCTTTGGCAAGGCCATCGTCGTCTGGCATCAAGATTGTATCCAACCCGGTTGATATCGAGCCGCTTGATTTGGATGATCTTATTGCAGATGAGGAAACTGAAGAGTGGATCGTGCAGAATAGGGGGAAGAATAAGCAACCCCTTGAAACCATTGAAGAGGAACCTACGGTATGCTCAATTTTTTCAACGATGTCAAACCCGAGCTTGAATTTTGGAAACATTCTCATCATCTGCTATATACTTGGAGCGAACCCTCACGGGATGTGGTAGAGGATTTTATTTACCGTCTCTGGGAAGATTATAAGATTGATAGAGTTTCGTTTTTCCCGAGTGGAGTTTTTCTGGTCAGGTTTGGAAAGAAAGTAGACCAGGAGGCTGTGTTACAGCAGGGTCATTTCCTGTTTGATAACAAGCCACTGGTTGTTCGTCCCTGGTCTGAACAGGAAACTATAACTAAGGCTGAGGTGAAAGTTGTGCCTATATGGGTTAAGTTGATGAATCTCCCTCTCAAATTCTGGGGTAAATGTATACCTAGAATTGCTGGTTTACTGGGGGAGTTTGTGAAGTGTGATGGGCCTACTACTGATAAAACTAGGCAAGGGTGTACCCGTGTTATGATTGATGTGCTGTTTGGTAAACCGGTCTTGGGTGAGGTGAAGTTTTTGGATGAAGAGGGACAGATTGTGGTGATTAAGGTTGAAGCTGAATGGAACCCTATTCTTTGTCATGTGTGTAAGGATATTGGACATGAGAGCCAAGCATGTGTCAAAGTTAAGAGTAAGCCGAAACCAAAGCAGAAGGTGGTTCAGAGGTGGCAACCTACGCACCAGGTACCACCTAAGCCTACAGTTCAGGCTACTCCTAGGCCTCTTGTAGCTACTTCTAAACCTGTTCCTAAACCATCACCAGTTTATACCCCTGTTACTCATCAGCATAGTCTACAACAATCTGGAATGGGCAGTGGGACTGCTCGTGTGGCTACTCCTGCAAGACCTGTTATTAGACTGAGTAGACAGGAGCTCATAGACAAGGGTTTTAGCTCTGCTAAATTTGGGAATCAATCTTTTTTGGAGGCTTTGAATAATGCAATACCAAGAGTGGGTATTGGGATTCAGGTCTTACCCCCTGAGGGGGGGGGGGGGACATCATGTTAGGCTTTTGGAACGTTAGGGGGCTAAACAGTCCTTCCAAACAGAAATACATTAAATGGTTCTTACATCATCATAGTGTAGGATTGTTTGGCCTCCTTGAGACGAAGGTAAAACCTTCGTCTCTAAATAGAATCAGAAGTGATGTGTGTGATGGTTGGTGTATATCCACTAATACTCAATGGCATCCTGGGGGGAGAGTGTGGATCCTCTGGAAGCCTAATCTTTATAAAATT
The DNA here is from genome assembly GCF_048544455.1 of Silene latifolia. NCBI lineage: Eukaryota > Viridiplantae > Streptophyta > Magnoliopsida > Caryophyllales > Caryophyllaceae > Silene > Silene latifolia. The sequence goes on along the minus strand of NC_133538.1, from coordinate 436,538,383 downwards.
CAGTTTATTGAGTATAATGCTCAATTTATTCACATGTTTGTGGATGAGATTGCTACTGGCTGTTCTTTCTACCTTACTATGATTTATGTATTCAATGACGTTCAAGAAAGGAAAGGGTTATCGGCTAAGTTGTGTGGGTTTGCAAGTTTGATTCAGAAACCCTGGATAATGTGTGGTGACTTTAATACTGTGCTTGCACCTGCTGAAAGACTGGGAGGTCAGACTACTGATGAGGAGATGACTGACTTCCAAAATTGTGTTGATATGTGTGGTGTTCTTGATATAGCAGCTGTGGGATCCTACTTTACGTGGAACAATAAGCAAGAACCCAGCACACGAGTATATATTAGACTGGATAGGGTTTTGGTTAATCAGGAGTGGCTAGTTCAGAATGGGGACACTTATGCCCATTTCTTAGTGGAGGGCTCCTTTGACCATACCCCCTGCATTCTTCAGAATCACAGTACCAGTCCTATGAAGAAAAGGAACTTCAAATATTTCAATATGTGGAGTACAGTTGATCAGTTTTTACCTTGTGTTCAGGAAGCATGGAGTTTGGGTATACAAGGTACACCTATGTTTAAGGTGGTAAGGAGATTGAAGTTACTTAAGAAGCCTTTGAAGGAGCTTAATCAATCTCTCTGTGCTGATATTGAAAATAATGCTGTTAGAGCATGGAAAAATTTGGAATCCATTCAACGGCAATTGAGAAATGAGCCTAGTGATCCTGACCTCATTAACATGGAGATTCATGCTGCCAAGGAGTATAGAGAGTTGCAGGCAGCTAGTGATAGCTTTCTTTTGCAGAAGTCCAAAGCTACTTGGTTGTGTGAAGGTGACTCCAACTCTAAAATGTTCCACACTTATATTAAGGGTAGGCAGGTCAGAAACAAAGTCCTTCGTATTGCGGATGAACATGGGAATTGGGTTACTGACACAGGACAAATCCAGCAGGCATTCGTAAACTTTTACCAGAATTTATTAGGGAGGTCTGCTGAGGTTAGACCTGTTAATGTCCAGGTGGTTCAGAGGGGTACGGTTTGCTGTCATGACCAGTGGAATATGCTCATGTCCCCAATCACTTCCCAGGAGATTAAAGACGTGGTTTTCTCTATCCCTAGCCATAAAGCACCAGGCCCTGACGGGTACTCTAGTGCTTTCTTTAAGGATGCATGGAGTGTTGTGGGGCCGACTGTGTAATCTTTGTTTTCGATTTCTTCAAGACTGGTAAGCTCCTCAAGTAAGTTAATCATACAATGGTGACCTTGATTCCTAAGGTTGCTATCCCTGAAAATGTTACTCAATTCAGACCAATCTCCTGTTGCAATGTGGTGTACAAGGTTATTTCTAAGCTATTATGTAATAGACTGGCAAGGATTCTTCCTACTATTATCAGCCCTAATCAGGGGGGCTTCATCAAAGACAGAAACATTGTGGAAAATATTCTGGTTTGTCAGGATATAATTAGACTTTACAATAGGGCAACTGTCTCACCCAGGTGCCTAATCAAAGTTGATTTGATGAAGGCCTATGACTCAGTAAACTGGAGCTTCTTGGAGCAGATGATGCAGGCTCTTAACTTTCCTCCCCATTTCATTAAACTTGTCATGGAATGTGTTTCCACTGCTTCATATTCTATTGCCCTAAATGGTGAGCCTTTTGGTTTTTTTAAAGGACAAAAAGGATTGCGTCAAGGGGATCCTTTGTCTCCACTTTTATTCACCATTGCTATGGAATACCTATCAAGGATCTTACAATTCTCCACTGATGTGCTGGATTTTAGGTTCCATTCCTTATGTGGGAAAATGAGGCTTAGTCACCTTATGTTCGCTGATGACCTTCTTTTGTTCTCACGTGGGGATATTGACTCTGTTATGGTTCTTCTTAGATCTTTTGCCACTTTTGCTTGCTCCTCTGGTCTACAAATGAATAAGCAGAAATCCAGTGTGTATTTTAATGGGGTGCAAAGAGCTACAAGGGATCACATAATTGCTCTCTCTGGGTGTGTGGAAGGGACACTCCCTTTTAAATACTTAGGGGTTCCTATAATCTTTGGTGAGCTTACTAGCAAAGATCGATTTGTTCAGTTGAAAAGATTGTTGAGAAGATCAGAGCATTTGGTGCTAGGAAGTTATCATATGATGGTAGGTTGGTGATCGTGAAGTCTGTGCTAGTTTCTCTCTATACATATTGGTCTAATATTTTTCTTCTTCCCAAGTGTGTTTTGAAGAAAATTGATAACATTTGTCGCAATTATATGTGGGATGGGACCAGTGAGTATATGAGGTCCCCTATGGTAGCTTGGCAACAGGTCTGCCTCCCCAAGACTGAAGGTGGGCTGGGCATTCGGTATAGTCAGACCTGGAACATTGCCACAGTGGGTAAGCTTGTTTGGTGGGTGTATAGCAAGCCTGATAATCTTTGGGTTAAGTGGATCCATCAAATTTATATGAAAGGGATTGACTGGGACTCTTATTCTCCTAAGAACCATATGAGTGGCAATTGGAAATCCATTTGTAAGGTTCGTGATATTTTTCAACCTGGTTATTCGTCTGGTACTTGGCTTGCTAATGGAGGTGGGTATCTTTGTCGGCTCAGGCTATGAGTTTTGAGACACGATGAGCGAGAAGGTTGGTTGGGCTAAATTGCTTTGGCATAAATGGAGCTTAGCAAAGCATAGCTTTCATTGCTGGTTAATCTTCAAGAATGCCCTCAATGTCAAGGATAAATTATTTCGCCATGGGATTTCACCTGATGATATCTGTTGCATTTGTCATACTGCCCAGGAGACCGTGGTTCATTTACTGCAACACTGTCAGTATGGACAGCTTATTCTCACGGGTGTTTGTCTGAGACTCCAGATTCTTGTGCCTGTTGGTAATGCACTCATATGGATTGGCAGGAGGAGATGGTCTGATATCCAGAAGAAGACCTGTTTGTGTGCTGTCATGGCGGTTTACTATCACATATGGCAGCAAAGGAATAATGCTAGACTGAATGCGACTTTATGTAATCCTACTGTTGTCATCGAGCAAATCATGCATTTAGTTCAGTTTAGAGTTCAACAATTTGCACTGTCAATGATGTAATGTAGTTGTGTTTAAGTTAATGGGTGTGAGTAGTTTGTAATAGACTACTTTGTTTCTAATGAGAACTTACATTTCACCAAAAAAAAAAAAGGTTTAATCTTTGGTTACCAATTTGAGTCTTGTATCATCTTCATGATATATCATTCTAGTTTGGTTTAGAATATAATCACCTTGATAATGGGTTGGCCATACATCAAATCACGGTGTATAGGGTCACAAAAGTGAAACCTCTTTTGTATCTTAACAAGTTCATATTCTTATTTAGAGTTTATGCACTTAATAGTCACAATTAAGTACAACTTTAAACTCAAAAATTAGATTGAGTATACAATGACTCTATCTCTCAACATCATTGTTGCTAGTCGTCATATTCTAATCATCCTATGTATCAAGTACAATGATGAAACCACCACTGGTTTCTAATATTGACGAAGTAGTACTAGCAAAATTGATGTCAATCAAATAAATAAAGAACTAAGTCTTATTAGATGTCTCACAACTAACTTGCTTATTCTTTAACAACTTGGGGTAGTTTCTTTTCTAGTGTCCAACATTTAAGACAATGGAAACTTTATCGGTCGGGATTGATAGGTTTAGTATAGTTATTCTCAATAACTTTACTTTTAACATTACCTTGTATCAATTCCATTCTAAATTTACTTCTTTAAAACCTTATCCTTTTCTTAACGGTTTAAGAGAATGCTCCCACTCATTTCAATGAATCTTTGCTTAGAGAAGCAAAATTGAATTTCATGAAGACTACTCTTCATTCGTTTGTTTAGTCTTAAAACTTTCATTGAAGTGGTTGCGTTATTTTGGTCAATTACGATTTCTAACAAACCTAATTACCAAAACAATTTATCATTTCAAGGTACTTAACTCAATTAAGCATGTTAGAAACAATCCATTGTAAGTAGATGTGTTTAGTCAAGAATCAAAAACCTGTTTGATAATGAATAACTTTAATCTATACACTTTACAAGAGATCCTTAGCAATGGTTCATCTGACTTTTTAGAAGCAAATTCATATTTGTCTTTAGTTATGATGTTTTAATGGAGATTTGAATCAAAATCGAAATGATATCGTATATGAATTGTGGTAAAAAAATAGAACAATATGATAACGGAATAATGAAAACAAAACATTCATCGCTATAATAATACTTGTAAATAACAAGTAAAGCATTTACATAGTGACCTCTACCCAACTATGATAAATGATTCCAAGATCCAAATTCATATTAACTTGGGGCACGGTGTGCCGAAATACCCTTCATTAATATAACTCGGTGGATTAACTCTTTAATCGATTCTACTTTTAAAACTCTTGGTCGATAAAATTACATTATTAATCTTTAGCCCGAAACACATCCGGAAATCGTCGTGAATACTTTCGTTGAGTTCAACCCAAATTTCGAATAAATGTGTTCATGATCCAAACTCATATCAACTTAGGGCACGGTATGCCGAAATACCCTTCATTAACATAAATTCGGTGGATAGACATTTATCACCCACTTCCCCTACGTAACAATGTGTGTACCCCGGTGTGGCCGAGTGCACTCCCTCACGAAATAGGTTTTCATGGTTTCAACTTTTTGGTAAGGCTAAGTCTCAATTATTCATATATGTTACAAATTAATTTAGTCATAAAATTAATTTATATCTTATGCATGCAAACTAAATAAGAAGAGATAAGAAAATCGTTTTCTCACCATATAAATTTCGGTCATCATATGGGCACCAACAAGATCTCCTTCTTGTTAGTTCTTGAGCTTTCCAATAATGGATGAACATTCATGACTTCAAAATAGAAGCCCTCCAATTAGTAGCACCCAAGACTATCCCAAAATCCACAAACTAACATGTACTAGATATTTGTAATGTGGTTTACCTTAAAATTGATTACTAATACTCATATACTACTACTAGTATTATTAGTTATTGATTTAAACAAATTAGATCCATAAAACTTGATTTTATGATGAACAAGAGAGAGAAGTTTATGTTTTGTTTAAACATAAGAGAATGAATGAAAAATTACGAGAAAACTCTCAATTAAGCATGCATAAAACCGGTGGGGGTAGGGAGCTTTTAGGCACTCTCTCTTTTTCCTTTTTTTTGTCTTCACAAGACCAATTGTGTAAGGCTTTGTCCATAGTCATGTCACTATCAAGCATTTTAGACAAATGAATAAGACAAATGGAAAAGGACAAAACTTCTAACAATGCCCACAAATTTCGGTTTATATGTAGTAATATGGAGTCCATTTTATTTTTGTCAATTGTACAATTGTATGTCATGTGACATGTGACATCTCTTATGTCATGTTTTAATTTAAAATGCATATTTAACAAATTAAATATCATTTACAAACTAAATAAATCATATTTAACAAATTGACTAGTAATTCAAAATTACTTTCACATAAAATGGTCATTTAAATACTAGTTAGTATAATTCACAACATCTTGTAATTATGACTAACTTATCATTCTCATCTCGCGTGTTTCGCAAACACTGATTAATTTTCGTAATATAACTTGTTAAATTACTAAATAAAATATTATTTAATCACATTATAATAAGATGTCATTTTCCTCTCTTATGACAATAATTTGTTCAATTTTAAGGAATTAATTAATTTGTATCGACATACAATTAATTAACCTTTTCAATTAAGGGAATCGTTCTTTAGGTGTGACCTCAAGGGATCAACTGATCACCACCGTCGCATGACAGTAATGTCAAACTCTAGCCAGCCAATCATTACCGATATGTGTGGACCAGTTGACTATATATGTAATGTATCATCCCTTTCGTATTCTTGTAATGAGATTTAAATATGTGATCAATATGATCGACAATTGTGATCGCATTATTGTCGGAGGACATATATTCCAACAGTCGGTTCCTACGTTAATAGATTCGGTCTCCTCAATGATGGGGGTCCTGGTTTCCCGTTTGTCAAGTTCTTTGGCTAAGTGAGGTGGGTAATCACTCAAGTCAAATTCCTCATAGTCATTCAGAATTGCATTGCAGTTAAATTGCGACGAGTCATAAGCAAACTTAGCATTCATTAAGTTGACACGAGTGAAAAGCTCGGAGAGGACAGACATCTCATGGTCAGTCAGCGGCGACACAGTAGAGGAGGTGACCCTTGGAACAGGCTCCAGGTTGTCACCTTCCATGGGGGTAGGGATGACCCTAGTAGACTCAGCCTCTGAAGCAGCCACAAGCTTGTGATAAAACAGCGGGAAGGGGATCTTGACTGGGACATCAGAAGTGTTAGGAGATAAGACAGACTCTGACTCCGACTCAGACTCATATTCTTCTTCACTTCCCTCTTTGAACATAGGGCCTTCTCCAGTTGTGATCTTGAGAATGCGGCCTTGGCGATCGGTTCACTTAACGGTTTTCCTCCAGCCTTGTGTAGCTTTCTCCGGGTCAGTGTCGGGGATCAAGGCGGTGGGGTCAAATTGGGTATCCCTTAGAGCAATATTGATGATGTCCTCATAGTCGAGGTGCTTGATGTTATCCTCTCCAAAGAGGAGAGTGACAGCTTGTCTGTCGAGGCATGAGGACGACTTAGACTCGGTTGATGTAGCTTCGGTGTTGTTGGGGATGAAGTAGCAGTCCTGGAAGACTTCCACACCCGGGTGTCTGACCTTGGCCACCGAGTCATAGATCGGCTCAGGGAAGCCATGGTAGAGTTCGGACTCTCCCTCGGGGACAAAGTATCCATTGAGGGTCAAATGATAGGGACGAAGGATAACTCCGTGCTTCTTGCGCTTCCGAATTAGGAGCATCTCTTGGATATCTTCATCGGTAGGTTCATAGCCCAGCCCAAAGGGGATGTTGGGGAACTTAGCCATTTTCAAGGGAGGTAAGGTGTTCTTCAGCGAATTGAGGGGTAAACCCGGGAAGTAACCCTGGCGCATCAGAATGCGGTTGACTGTGAGGTTGGAAAATGGGTCACAATCAAAGGGTGTTGATTCATCAGTTATATATTTCACAGCTTGGAGTCCCCACATCTCGTTGTCATCCTCCTCAATGGCCTAGGAGGCTATTCCCTTTTTCATGACGGCTTTGATCGGGGAAGCAGGAATCGTGATCGTTTTCCCGTTGAAGGGGACCCTGATTTTCTGATGGAGGGTTGAGGTAACTGCCTTGACGGCGTGAATCCAGGGACGTCCCAGAAGCATGTTGAAGGAGGCGTCGATGTCGGCTACCTAAAAACTGGTTTGCCTTTCCAGTGGTCCGGTTGCGACGGTTAGAGTGATAAGCCATGCGACCTTACGACGAGTTTCGTCATAAGCGCGTACTCCTTGATTGGTTGGGACCAAATCAGCTTTTTTTATACCCAGTTTGTGAGCCGTTTTGAGGGGAATAACATTCACTGCGGATCCGTCATCCACAAGGACCATAGGCACATTCTTTTTTAGGCAATGTACAATGATGTACAGGACCAGGTTGTGGTTGGCTCCGAAGGGAGGGATATCTTCGTCAGAGAAGATGACAGGATTGCTCAAACCAGGGACATCCCTTGTCATGTGTGCCACCACTTCTTCCCGGAAGGAGGTAGAGGGCACAGTTAGTTTTCCCAAGGCTTGTAGTAGAGCTTGTCGATGCTCGAAGGACGTGGCAATCAGTTGCCAAATTGAGATTTCGGCTATCACTTTCTGCAGTTGTTTGAGGATCGAATTCTCGGGAGTCTTCGATTGAGTGTCCGTGTCCGGGACAACCTGGTCGTTCGTTGTTGGAACGACTGTTGAATTGTCTGGGTTTTGATAGGGGCGTCCGGACCGGGTAAGATGACCGATCTCTTTCGCCTGCTTCACTTTCCCTGGGACAATATAGACATCTTCAACATCATCTCTCCAGATACCATTGATTTCGGGATCCCGAGGGTACCTTGGAGGAGTATTCCTCGGTGGGTAGTTTTTGTGAGGGACATTTTTGTGAGGGTAGTTTTTGTGAGGTTGATTATTATGGGGGTGATTATTGTGAGGGTGATTGTTGTGAAGGTGATTATTGTGAAGGTGATTGTCGTGAGGTGCGTGCCAGAATGGTCGCGGGAGCAATCCATCCTGGTGAGGGTAGTCTTGGGTGCTTGGGGGACCTTCCCTCGGGCGTGGTGTTGGAGGATTGAAAATCAATCGGCGGTAAGCATAATCAAGTCGAGTAATCCTTTTGAAGTGACTAGCTATAGCTTCCTCAACTTGTTGAAACATGGCAAGCATAGTTGCGGCGCTGAACACAAATACCCCATCCGAGGCATCCTTCTCCAGAGCATTCACCTCGTCATCAATTGGCAGGATGAGGTGTAAGCAGTCTAAGGTTGGCTCATCATCGGAGATAGCATGGATTCCCAAAGGGTTCGTTTTGTTGTTCGGTTCAGTTGGTGGGGGCAAAGGCAATTCCCATTTCTCGATCATATCTTGGATGATGTGTTTGAGTTTGAAGCAGGTTTCCGTGTCATGCCCTTTCCCTTGGTGGTACTGACAGTAGGCATTAGGGTTCCAAAAGCGGGATTTCTTAGCATCAGACGGATCCGGGGTGGGTCCGATCGGTTGTAATTTCCCTTGGTCCATAAGCCTTTTTAGGGCGCTTGCATAAGTTGACCCTATATTGGTGAACACTCTTTGGGGGCGCTCAGCTCTCTTGGCGGTTGGTTCAAGGAGGTTGACCTTATCAATCTTGTTCGTCTGACCATAAGGGCGAGATCCGGTTGATGTGGATCCCGGGTAGACTCTACCGGTGGTTTTGGCTAGGACGCCCTTTCGGAGGTCGTCTTCAATGAGTGTCCCGAGGATTTGCAGATCCTGGAAGGTCTTAATGTTTTGGTACCTCAATAATTTGGCATATACCCGGCGGAGATTGTTGACAAACGTTTCCACCAAAGTTGACTCACTCGGCTTGCTGACCAACTGAGTGCTTACTCTCCTCCAACGGGTTAGGAATTCTGTGAATCCCTCTTTATCATTCTGGTTTAGGACTTCAAGAGTACGGGTATTGGCTTGGATTTCGACATTGTCGGCATATTGCTTAGCAAATTCAACTGCGACCTCATCCCAGGTAGTGAGGTTCTTCGGGTCAAGGGAGTAGTACCATTGGCGAGGGATTGGTTCCAAGGATGATGGAAAGATCCGGGTGAAAAGTTCATGTTTAACCCCTTTAATGGCCATGTAGTCTTTGAAGGCTCGAATATGATTGAGTGGGTCCTCCACTCCCTTGAATTTGGGCACATCGGTCAAGGTAAAGTTGTCAGGTAGTTGATCCCCAACAGGTTCAAATCTTCGATTGTTCTCATGATGGATATTGTTACCCGGGCTAGGAGTTGTTCTTCCAAGAGCTTGAGCCTTTTCTCAGTTTCAGTCAAAGGCGGAGTGTTATGCTCTCCAGTTTCCTTGTTTTCCAGGGTGTCGATACGGGTCTCAACACGGTCCAGAGTGACCTTAAGAGTAGTGAGTAGGCTGGCTAGCTGAGCAGTTGTGACATCTCTGTTGTTATCATTGTTGTTGTTGGACGAAGTTGAAGACGGGGCCATGGTTCTGAGGCAGAGAAAATGGCTCACATTAAAACTCAATCCGACACGGTTCAAAGACTGAACGCAAACAACATAAAGGACGGGAAAAAGATCAGACTCAACTAGACGAGGGTGACCGTGTGTGGTACCTCGGTGCTGACTCGATTTATGACGTGACGGTGTTGACCAAACTTTTGACACGCGTCAAACGTAGCGACGTGACGCCGTTGGACGAATCTCGTTGTGAGACGACTCATAAGTAAATACCCATAAGTACGTTTGCTTCGACTCGATAGACACGAGGCGGAATTGGAATGGTGGACTGAAGTTTTCGAAAATAGAAATTTTCAAAAAGATTTGTTTGTCGCTTTATGGACGGCTTCCGAAGATAGGGATATCCGCAAGTCGGTCAGTTGAAAGGGTTGTCTTAAGTTTGTTTGCAAAAGACGGTTTTGAGTTTGAGTCGGCTCGGAAAACAATGTATTGTTTCCCAAGACGGTCTTTTCGAAAATCAAAATGTATGTTTTGAAAATCGGGTTTGAAATGTTTGAAAAGGTCTCGTGAACGGTGTATGGTCCTCGGGATCTCGAAAGTGTCTCGAGAAAAGGGTGTGTGCTTTCCTCGGGTTTTGAAAGAGCCATTGTCGGCGCGAAATGGGTTAAAATCTGTGTCTAGACGCGGCGATTATAACGGCGTAAAAAGGTGATTTGAAATGGTTGTAGACAACCGAGTTTGAAAATTGTCAATACGACGGCCTAGGAAGGCGTGTCGAAATGGTTATTAAAAACCGTGTTTGAAAATCGTCATTACGACGGTCTAAAAAGGCGTGTTGAAATGGTTATAAAAACCGGGTTTGAAAATCGTCATTAGATTGACCTAGAAAGGCGTGTTAAAATGGTTATAAAAAAACCGGGTTTGAAAATCATCGTTACGACGGCCTAGAAAGGCGTGTTGAAATGGTTATAAAAACTGGGTTTGAAAATCGTCATTACAGCGGCCTAGAAAGGCGTGTTAAAAAGCAACGGTCGGTGAAAGACCGAGGTTTGAAACGGCCATTATAACGGCACAAAAAGGTGTTTTTGAAAGTTTGAAAATGACACGGAAGGACTTATGATCACATAGCACATAAGCACTCACAGTTTCATTATATTATGCATTATGTTGACACGGGTTTTGGGTTAAGAGGGTGGGTTACACACCAAGCAATCAAACCCCGATTTGCAAGAGGGATACCAATCCAAACAAAATGTGTAAGGAGGGTGCCCTAGCCTCGTGCTCGAAGGTGATGAAAGCTCTTTGACGAAACAGAAATGTGTATCGTCAACGGCATGCTTGACTCAATCGGGATTCGAAACGCGGGGATGAGAAAACTCACGCTGACGAGACGAGCCAATTGGCCGAAAAGGGTTAAGTTATGGGCCGGGACAAGGAACCCGACCGTGACCGTAATATCAATTAATGCATTCCAACCAAGACCTCGTTCGAGTCCCACCTGCACTCCCAGCCGATCTGTGGACATACAGCGGTCTTTTGAAAGCCACGCTCGGCGGCGTAAAAATATGCTTTCGACCGGAACATTTTAGATCGGTTGGTTTTATCTCGGCAAGGGGCTCGAAACAATTAAAGATGTTCAGAGTCACAACCAAGTATTTGTGGAATGCTTTGAACCCATTCGAATCCACTTTATACCTCGGTCAAACGAAGCACAAAGCAGTGTTTGACATAGGTACTAAAGATAAGGAATCTTCCCTCTTTAGCATCCTATCTCTAGAATGACTCTCGTACGCCCTGGATAAGGTCATCCACTATCCAAAGTTTCTAAGAAAGAGGTGAAGGCACGTATTGGGAAGCCCTTTAATAAGACACCCAATCCCGCCTGCGGTAGCGGCCTCTACTGATCGATCTTGGTTGGTTGAATGCAAAAGTTGATAAAACAGTTTAAATGCATGAATGCGCATCCAATAGTTTAAACCTAACATATGAGAGCTTTCTAAGTCGGTTGATTTAATCCAAGTATCAAGTATAAGATGTCGAGTTGGATTTACGGTTGATTTGCATGCAAGACGGAAATTAAACATCCATTTACCAAATTAGGTTTATGGCGCATAACGTGATCCATTCGTCTTAGTAAGGCATTTTGCAAATACGGTTTTTGAATAAGCAAATTAGTCGTCTGATCCGTCCTATATCCGGGTTAGCCGGATTCGGGATCGTCCTAGACCAATGTTGGAAGGGGAACAGACCCTGCATCAGGCAGCCAGAATAGGCGCGAGCCTATTGGCGATGTAAGGGGGTCTCTCCTGGTTTGAAAATAGGAAAAGAAGTGGCATGTTTAGGCGCAGGTCAGTCAACGGTATATGACGTGTTCTGACCATTGAAAAACGTTTATAAAACGTGTTTAAAGATAGGTATTTGAACCCGTTTTGGTTTGAAAGGACCGTTTAGGCCGTATTTGTGTTGATTTGAAGAACGAGACTTGAATAATCGTCATTGTCTTGACGGTATTCGATGTCAGGTTCGACTTTGTAAGCTTGACATGAATAGTTTTGAAAATGAATATGAACTAATTGTTTTAAGTTCATTTGAATATAATTAGTCGATACTCATCATCGTACTCGGGTTAAAATCCGACATGGTATGTAGAACCAAGGATGACTTTGTGTTGGTGACTAATACATTTATTTTGAAAATGTACAGAAATGATGAAAGGCTTTAAAATACCTTCCAAAATGTAAAGAAATGAAATAAAAGGCTTTAAAATACCTTTTAAATGTAATTAACCAAATATTATCACCGAAACACGGATTAAACCGTCATGGTATTAAGAACCAAGGGTGAAAAATGTTTATGGTTAAAACTTGTAGAAAATGGTTTGAAAATACTTGAAATGGTAAAAACCGATTACAAATATGAAAATGAAAATAGAGGAAAAGAAGAGACCAAACACGGATTGGACTTAAGGCTGGGCAGGGTCCTTTAGGCGCGAGCCTATGTGCTACGTAAGTAGCCTCTATCTCAACCAAAAAGTCCGGTTTTGGCTCATTCTTCCTATGTTTTGGAGCATAACGTTATGCATGATTTAGCATGTTATAGTCATGAAACAAGTAAAGACATGATAAAAAAAGGATTTTTACACCCTAATACTTACATGCTTGGCTTATGGCGAGAAACCGACGTAAGTGTATCAACTCGTTTGGTCGAAAAAGACTCGGTTTAAAATCGTTTTAGTAAGTAAAAAGAGTGTTTTTTTAAGTTTAGTGATGGTGTAGTGGACGAAATGGTCAGTCAGTGATTTAATGCACAATGACGGTACCAAACAATGTTTAAGGCTTGTCGGCAATATTTCAATACCAGACAAAAGGCATGCAATTTCAAACAATGATGGACAACTGGATTCTTCAGAGATAGCGGTCCCTCCACCAACGCAAAAGAACGGTTATCATTCATCTGCAAATGAGAATTCAACAACATAATTCAAAAGCATATTCAACAGTACAAAAGGAAACCACTATAAAAGGAACCCCTCAGTATTCAAGAAGGGCATCAAGTTTTTAGAGTGCAGTATTGCCTTAAGAAAACTAGCAACGAAATCTAAAACTAAGTTGTAATCAAAAGATCTCTGTATCAATATTCATTGTAAGTTTTATTTTTATTTTTCAATCCTGTAATTTTCAAAGTTTATTTTAAAATCAATTACTTTCATTGTTCTCATTTCTTTTAACTGTTTTAATTTCTTCTACTCTGTTGGTACATGGGCTCCTTCCTGGTATCAGAGCCTTAATAAGGTTCACTCATCTTTGTGTCGCATATACACTTTGTTTAAGCTGTTGGTAAGGTGCTTGGTCAGCCCTGGTTTAATCCGTTGGTAAGCCGTGCCTAGGTGTTCCCGGTAGGGTGGTCCCACTGTTCCCATTTACATAGCGTCTGCATTCATTGGTAGGTTTAAACTTTATTTATGGCAAACTGGTTAAGAAAGGCGTTCCAAGTAGGAACAAGTAGAGATATGTCAACAGTTCAAAGTCATGAAATCAATGTTCCTGTTGATTTCTCAAATTGGGATATACCCAAAAAAAACCCAACTGAAATATACAAAATTTGAACAATCATATTGAAAAATTATACAAACTCAAAGGAAAAGACATGACATGATAATTGGCACAATTATTATTATTATTATTATTATTATTATTATTATTATTATTATTATTATTATTATTATTATTATTATTATTATTATTATTATTGGCATTATAGTATCTATTCCACCTTTTTTTCCGTCATATGGGTCTTGGAAAAAAGGTCCACCATGAATATCAGAGGTACTGGATCCGGAGGATTCAGTATTGTCTGAACTTTGTGATTTTTGGACTTGAATGATTCTTATCATCATAACATACATGAATAAAAATGGTGACATATTAGACAAAAATGATTTGTCTAATATGTGACGACTTTAGTTATAAAATACTACAAAAGTTGTTCATTAATTTCGAATTATGATGAAGTTAAAGGTGATATTATACCAAATGACAATCAAGATTTGATAATCCATATTACAAGATAAACCTAAATATAAGATACAGTTCGTATTACAAGATATTTAATTTATCGTTCAATATTTGACCAATCTAAAGATGGTGGCATTTTGTAGAAGGATATAAACATGCGGCTCCATTAGGAAAACTTAATGCACATCTTTACATATTCACAAAATTATTTAATATGTTACCATTTCAGATAACCTCATTAGAATATGCAAATGAAAACATTTATCCTTAAAATGGTCATATATTATATTTTGTAACATGTTTACGTAAATTTTATTATGTGACCATTTGAAAAGTATAAGCCATCATTTTCAGTCAACTAATATGTGATGGGGTAAATAGAGTACACCCTGCAGTTAAATATGGTCACAACTCCCAGACATTTAGGAAATTGAAACATATTTCAGTATGCTACATGTTTACTTAATTGATCAATATGTTACCATCTCCCGAGGTTTGTAAGATCTCTAAAATTGGTTACAAAGTACTTTAATATATAAACAAGTAAACTCGATATGGTAAGATTGTCTTCGTTTCTTTAATCAAAATTTTATAGCAACTAAAAATGTGAACAATCTTAGAATTTGATAAAAAAAAAATAAGGAAATTGAAATATATTTTGGTCAGTTACATGTTTATTAATTGATCAATATGTTACCATCTCCCAAGGTCTGTAATAATCAGTACTTGTGCAGGTTGACAGGGTGATAAAATGAAGAAAACTATAAACATTCTTAGGATATACGACTACATATACATATATAATACTAACTAGGTAGTATCCCGCGCTTCGCGCGGCCTGTTTTAAAATTTAATTATTATAATTGAAGAAAATAACATAATTTATATAAGACATTTAATATTTTTACTTATAAATAAAAATAAATTATTCTCAAATTTAATTTTTTTAGGTTTATTTTCAATATGTTAAAATAAAATACATACAATTTTAATTAAAACTAATAAGTGATAATTAATTATGTTGATCAACGTTTTATAAATTATTTTGGGACTGATCAAATATCATATTAATTAAAATAAAATTTATTCGAAAATGCAACAGTCAACATTAAGTTCTCAAATTATATCATTTCACAATACGTTAGGTTTCAAATCATTTAATGTTTGTTCAAAATAATGTGAATATAACTTTATGAAATTTTTAATTTTCTTATATATAACATATGATATTTATGTATCAAACATATAGAATTTAAACTCAACTTATTCAAATGTTTTGATTGTGTTTTGCATATGTTATGTATCAAACATATCTATAAAAATTGCACCTTTTATATTTTTAAACAACTATATATATAAATCATGCTTAAGAGTTTACCTGTAAATAAAATAAGTTAAACTTTCTCAAATAATATTTTTTGAGGTTTAACTTCAAAGTATTTAAAATATAACTTATAAAATTGTTAACTAAAAGTAATACTCCCTCCACACATTTGTTTTCACCCCATTTCTTTAATATATGTGAGGAGTATTATATTGAAATGGGGTGAAAATAGGTGTGTGGAGGGAGTATTTAGCTAGTCATAATCAATATTTATACTTGACGTATACGTATTTTATTTGAAGATATTAAAGAAAAATGTAATGTTTTTTTCTGTTTTTTCATGTCTTATATAATACTATATTATTTAATAATCATTACTTTTGTTTTGATTATTCAAATGCATTCGCGATCACTGTGTACATACATACTCGTACACATACTTTTGTTATCAATACTTTTGTTATCACACTATTTAAACCTATCAAAATCTCATATGTATTCAATTTTTCGCAAAATATTTTTTTTCATTACCACATAAAAACTTATCTCTTAGTAGTTTTCTTTTAAGTTACGTTTTTAAGAAATACAGCGACTATTCCAAATATATTTTTCTTAGGATTTAATTGACTCTTCCAAATATATTTTTCTTAGGATTTAATGGTCTAAGTTTTATAACTTTCTCAAAATATCTTTTTACGTAAACATAAAATATTATGAGACACTCACTTTAATAATCTCTACAAATCAAAATATTTCAATAAATATAATGAAAATTATACTCAATTTGAAGCATTTTTCGCAATAAACGTAATTATTTAAATTTTAGGATTTTTATCAAAATAACTTTTTAATAAATTTAGAATCAAATCATCGTAATTATGTAATGTAATTTTATAATAAAATTTATTAAGCTATAATTAATATTTTGCTGAGATTTATACAGCATTTATTATGTTTATATTTAATGTTCAGCTGTAATTAATACTTGTATTTAAAGCTGAGTTGACACGTGGCGCATCCATAGCGCTTCAACCCAGTTTTATATATATACTAGGTAGTATCCCGCGCTTCGCGCGGCCTGTTTTAAAATTTTATTATTATAATTGAAGAAAAATAACAAAATTTGTATATGACCTTTAATATTTTTAACTATAAATAAAAATAAATCAATTTTTCTCAAATTTAATTTTTTAGGTTTAACTTCAATGTTTTAAAATAAAATACATACCGTTTTAATTAAAACTAATAAGTGATAATTAATTATGTATGATCAATGTTTATAAATTATTTTATGACTGATCAAATATCATATTAATTAAAATAAAATTTATTCGAATAATGCAACAATCAACATTAAGTTCTCAAATTATATCATTTCACTATACTTTATGTTCCAAATCAATTAATATTTGTTCAAAATAATGTGAATACAATTTTATATAATTTTTTGTTTTTATTTATAACGTGTGATATTAATGTATCAAACATATAGAGTTCAAACTCAACTTATTCAAATGTTTTCATTGTGTCTTACACGTGTTATGTGTCAAACATATCTATAAGAATTGCACCTTTTGTATTTTTAAACAACTATATATAAATGATGTTTAAGAGTTTACTTGTAAATAAAATAGGTTAAACTTTCTTAAATAATATATTTTGAGGTTTAACTTCAAAGTATTTAGAAGATGCCATATAAAATATTTAACTAAAAGTAATATTTAGCTAGTCATGATCAATATTTATACTCGACGTATACATATTTTAATTGAAGATATTAAAGAAAAATATAACACTTTTTTCTACTTTTTCAATTCGTTTATAATTCTATATTATTTTATAATCATTACTTTTGTTTTGATTATTTAAATGCACTCGCGATCACTGTGTACATACATACTCGTTATCACACTATTTAAAGCTATCAAAATCTCACATTTAACTTATTACGGGATTCTACCTAGGTTTGTGACCCGTGAAATTCACGGGTTTATGAGAACTTTTATGAGGCTTGGTGTCGATTCAATAGCTTTATGTTTACGTAAAAAGACATGTTGACACCAAGCCTCATAAAAATTCTCACAAACACCTCTATTAAATCATCGGGTTCTCATCACTATTTAACTTATTACGCATAAACACCTCTATTTAACTTCTTTTGACTCCTGTACTCTCTCTTTTCAAATGAATTTTATAATTTTGTTAAAATATACTTCACATATAAATATAAAATATATGAAATTCATTTGAATGAAGGGGGTATTTTATTTTCTCCATAGTTTCTATGAAGACAATTTAGCGCCAATTGTGGCATAAAATTTTTACCAATTTAACATTACATATTGAGTAAACTTCTTAATATTTGGAAATTCAACTATTTGAAAGCGCGAAATGACGTTTTGAAAAAAACCATTGAAACTTCAACATATTTGTATAACACACTACTTTTGTACTCCACTTGTAAAATTGCGATGAGCATTTAAACATCTTGAAAATGTATACACAATTACTAATTGTAAAGCTATGAGGGAATTCTCTCCGTTTTTTTTGTTGTCCATTTTCTCTCACAAAGATGTTTATTATTATTATTATTATTATTATTATTATTATTATTATTATTATTATTATTATTATTATTATTGTATACTATATTCCAATTTTACTCATTAACCCTTTTCATTTTTAAGTAAATTCACAACCATTCGATTAGGCCTAGAGAATCTGAACAGTTGAGAAGTAGTGAACATCCATTTCGTTTTTTTTCTAAGAAATAGGGAAACTCGTTACTCATAGAAACATTAGTACTCCATACTATATACAGTAGTCCCTAATAGTGGCAACATTCGTAAAATTGTTCGGAGTATCAATATCAACTATTTTATACATTAGATTTTGTTTTCTCAGTTTGGGTAAGCATAATGAAAGAAAAGAAGCCTATATATATATATAAAATTAATAAGCATAATTAAAGAAAAGAAGCATGGATGTATAAAATAAAAGTTGTACCATATTTTTATTTTTGGCATAACTGTCACCAACTCGATTGTTTTTACACCATTTTCTCAAACTGTTTTGAACTTATTCAACAACTATACCGCTTGTTATGCAAAATTGTTAGCCGTTTACAACTCTTTATTCATTGAACCCATTGAAATTTTTACATTTAGAAAGAATGCATAACTAAACGGATGCAGCATTTCGAATAAATAAGACAAAGTGAAAATTTGGTAGTTTGACCTTCATTCTACTATAAGGAAATATAAACCTCTAATCTCATTAACTTCCCTTTTTGGTTGTAATTCTTAGAGAACATCATCATACACATATATACATATTCAATTATCCACAACTAATATAGAATCATATTAGTAAGGGAATTGTCCTCACTTGAACTCATAGTTGATCTTGTACTTGAACCTAATAATATCACCATATATGTGTGAATGTGTGATTCCACTCTGCTATTCATTGAACAACTGAAGTTGTATAGTATTTGTTTTTCATGGGAAGTATGACCAATTTCAGTCTTCTCCTTGAAATAAAGGGTTATCATTTCCGATGCATTTGGCAGCCATTTTGCCAGGAGCGAGGCCGGGTTCGGTGAAGTTTTTTAATGGATCATCTTGATCTTAGACGATGATACTCAAATCAATGATAAAAAACATTTAACATTTAGGAAATGATACTGTAAATGCTAAGTTTTTATTTGAAGCTTTTTGCAAATCTTCTTAAAATAAAGAGAAAAAGAAGGATGTGACTCAAATCTGATGAGAGAAATAAATTTATAGGGTAAATAAGTGGATGAAGAGAAGGTAGTCAATAAAAAGATATGAGTTATAATTCAATGATGAGTCTACCACTCTTTTGAATGAAAAATTGGGAAAATGTGCGTTGAACATTGTTTGTTGACATTACATTAAAACAAAATATTGCACATAATAGTATACTCGTAGTCTCATACGGAGTATCGGAAGATAAATCATACATTGGGAATGTGCGTAGTAATTTAGTAATTTAGTACACCTCATTTCATTTCTAGTCAATTTATCATTTTCCTTTACATACTACAGTAAGTTACTAATTTGTGTACCTACTATATTTCAAAGTACTATATTATTTCCAATTTCCAATTATTTATTTTCTTTTGCATGCTACATGTCTAATCTACATTGTTGCAACCCAACTTTATATATAGATATAAAGTTTTATAACTTTCTCAAAAATGTCTTTTTGAAAATTCACGGGATCACACTAAGTTTTATAACTTAGTGTTTGTGAAAATTCACGGGATCACACTAAGTTTTATAACTTTCTCAAAATGTCTTTTTACGTAAACATAAAACATTATGAGACACTCACTTTAATCATTTCTACAAATAAAAAATATTTTAATAAATATAATGAAAATTATACTCAATTTGAAGCATTTTTCGTGATAAACGTAATTATTTACATTTTAGAATTTATATCAAAATAATTTTTTAATAAATTTAGAATCAAATCACTCTAATTATTTAATTTAATTTTATAATAAAATTTATTAAATTATAATATATTTTGCTGAGATTTATACAGCATTTATTATGTTTATATTTAATGTTCAGCTGTAATTAATACTCGTATTTAATCTTTGGGTTGACACGTGGCGCATCCACGCGTTTCAACCCAGATTTATATATATATATATATATATATATATATATATATATATATATATATATATATATATATATATATATATATATATATATATAGTGTTGAGATCATATAAGTCCCCCTCCTAAGTGTGAGTCCATAAGTCCTCTTTAGGGCCTTTGGATGAGGGAGATGGATGGCTAAGATCAAAAAAAAAGGGATTAATAGGCTAAATTAAACCCCCTCTCTCTACTCATCATAATTAATCTCAACATCCTAATTAATCACTAATCTTAACATATATACTTTTCCACCCTACATCTTCTCTCTCATCTCACACAATTTCAATCTTTCTCTCCCTCTCTAAAACCCAAATCTCTAAAAAACCCAAAAAATCCCAAAACCCAAAAAATCCCCTCTCTTCCTCACCGGCCACCACCACCAGCCACCACCGCCGGCCACCACCAACCACCACCGCCGGCCACCATTCGCACCGCCGGTCTACGTTTTTTTTTTCCTCCTCCTCCTCCCAGATCTAGGTGTTTTTGTGTACGTTTTTTTTTTTTTTTGGTGTTTGTGTTTGTGTTTTTTTCCTTCTTCATATCTCTCCTTTTTATTTTAGTCTTAGATCTACTAAATAGATCTTATATTACACTTATTTCTATTAAAATTACACATTTCTCTATTAAAATTACACTTAGCTCTTTTAAAGTTAAAATTACACTTATTTCTATTAAAATTACACTTTTCTCTATTAAAATTACACATTTCTCTATTAAAATTACACTTATCTCTTTTAAAGTTAAAGTTACAGCTATTTCTATTAAAATTACATTTATTTCTATTAAAATTACACATTTCTCTATTAAAATTACACTTATCCCTATTAAAGTTGAAGTTACACTTATTTCTATTAGAATTACACTTATTTATATTAAAATTACAGATTTCTCTATTAAAGTGACAGCTATCTTTATTAAAGTTATATTTTTCTCTACTAAAGTTACACTTATATCTATTAAAGTTACACTCTCAAAAACTACAGTTTTACTCTCAATGGACTCATGTTACATGTTTAATATGGACAAAAGTTACAGTCTTAATGGACTAAAGTTACACTCTCAATAGACTGAAATTACACTTTAATGGACTAAAGTTACACTTTTAATATGGACTAAAGATACACTCTCAATGGACTAAAAATACACTTTAATGGACTAAAATTACACTTTAATGGATTAAAATTACACTTTAATGGACTAAAATTACACTTTTAAAAGAATAAAGTTACACTTATAAGTCACTCAATTCACAATGAGTTGTGTTAAAATTGGAAAAATTCAAAATAATATTTGTCGAAAAAACTGAGTTACACTCGTAAAACGCAAAATATATTATAAATTTGCTTCAAATTTTCAAATTTCAAAATAAAATCCGTCAAACCGCAATTTTTTTTGTTAAAATTACACTTTTTTCCGTTGAAATTACACTTTTAAAACAGTGAAAGTGTAGTAACATTTGTATAAAGTTTCAGACCAAAAAAAAAAATTATGCTCAAGAATTTTTTTTTGTGTTTAATTAATCCATTAGTGAATGTATAATTAAAGCTAGAGAGAGAAAGTGGATTAATTAGTGTATATGAAACTCATTAGTGTTAAGTATGCTTTTTTGCTTTCAATATCAACCATCCTTAGTGGGATATCTAAGGGATGTAGTGAGGACTTAGAGACTCAAAATATATGGTGGACTCATTAGAACTTTACTCTCTCTCTCTCTCTCTCTCTCTCTCTCTCTCTCTCTCTCTCTCTATATATATATATATATATATATATATATATATATATATATATATATATATATATATATATATATATATATATATATATATATATATATATATATATATATATGCATCTCCTGAAAATGATAGAATTAGTATAATGACTCTCCTATATACATGAAATTATTCTCCAACAATACTTCATCTTTGAGTGTCTTTGCTAAGCAAATCTGTAGACAATAGTAGACATAATCACCACATAATATTTAAATAACATTAGCATAGAATGTAACCTCACTAACAATAAAGGTCTCCATATTAGCTTCAAATGTAACCACATTTCTTTGAAATGACCCGTAAACATCATATTAATATTCATGATAATTACAAAGGATAATATATTGCTTAGATAAGCAGGTCAACATTTCGCACTCATATATTAGTGTTGTTATGGTCACCAGATCTAATGGAACAAAGACAACCACAAAAGGGAAAACATATTAGGGTTCTTCTTTTATACGGATTTTTTCATGTGTTTAACAAAAGTAATATTTTTTCATACGTTTATATATGGATCTCAATAATAAATTTAACAATAAAAATAAAAATATAAAACAAACACAATGTTTACCTTCAAATTTTAACATATTAAATCTAAACATTCAAGGACAATAAAAAGAAAACTCAAGGTTTATCGTTAATCTCGTCGCCCTGCTCAGATTTTGCTTCATTCGGTTATGAAGATGATATGTTTTTGATTTTTTTGTTGAATTTTAAATATGATGTTTTTTTCTAGATTTTGAATATTTGGATGAAGATGAACATATAGATTTTTTTTTTATTAAACTTTTTTGATGGAGAGGAGAAACTCAGAACATGCGTAACAAATGAAATGAGTTTGTTCAAATGGCCTTGGAACTATAACAAACATTTTTTTTTATTACGTATTTAATATTGTAGCAACTTCCAAGTACACAAATAGAGAATAAAATATTGGCACGAGTGGGTGTAAATACCCAAACTTAGATGAAACCACTTTTTTCCTATTGGCTATGTTTTCTTGTGGGTCCATTTAAGTAAGTAGCTCCATAAAACTACTAGCTCAAAATTATTTGAGCAAAGCTAATTTACATGGACTACTCCAATGGTTGAACTACTAGCTTGCAATTTCTTAAAATTGCAAGCAAGTCCTTTTGTCAAACCATTGGAGATGCTCTTAGCCGCCTAACATTTATAGTCACACCCCCACTTGGTTGTTTAATATTATAAGAAGTACATCTTACCCAGTACCCAATTTATGTAATATGGTATATATTCGACCCGTCGCAAGCTTGTAACGGGTATCGTCGTCGCAAGTTTGTGACGGATATCGCGGTCACAAATTAGAATTTGTGTTTTTCTTAATGAAGTTCTGATAAACTGATAACAATGAAGTATGGGAAAGATTGGCTTGAATAGCCGAATTAATTGATAATTAAAGAGACGTACAAGGCTAGCTTAAATACAACAAGGCTATCTAGGTCAAAACTAAATCCTACATACAAGGAAAATAAGATAAGAAAAGATACATTTATCAACAATATGGTAACTAATATATCCTCCGAATATCCCGAGCATATCTGCCACATAACTCGTAATATACAGTGATATATTTCCATACTCCCCCTTAAGTTGGAGCAGTAGGAGCCCGAATGCCCAACTTACGTTGCAAATATTCAAACGCATCCCTACCAAGAGCTTTAGTAAAGAGGTCCGCTATTTGCTCTTTACTTGGCACATGACTAGCTTCAATGTTTTTGCTTACCAAGTGTTGTCGAATGAAATGGCAATCGACTTCAATATGTTTTGTTCGGTCGTGAAAGACAGGGTTCTTAGCAATGCTCAAAGCAGAGGTATTATCACATAGCACACGCATGGGATGTGCATGAATAATGCCAAGTGAATGGAGAAAGGACTTTAGCCAAATAAGCTCACTAGTGACCGCTGACATTGCCCTATATTCTGCTTCCGCGGTCGATTTAGCAACTGTGGGCTGCTTCCGAACTTTCCATGAGATAGGCGTCTGACCCAAAGAAACAAAATACCCGGTTAACGATCTTCGGGTTAGTGGGCAACGTGCGTAATCCGAATCCGAGTAGCCATTGAGCTGAAAAGCGGTGTCTCGATGCATCACTATTCCCTTTCCCGGATCATTCTTTAAATAACGGATGACTCGTAGGGCTGCTTCCCAATGGTCCTTCCTCGGATTTTGAACAAATTGAGATAAGGTATGAACAACATATAACAAATCTGGCCGGGTTATTGTGAGGTAAACTAGTCGCCCAACCAGTCGCCGATATGCCAATGGGTCCTTCAATAAAGGACTAGTCGAGAGAGCTAATTCGTGGTTTTGAATAATAGGTGTAAAAACAGGTTTAGCTCCTTCCAACTTCGCCTCTTTGATAATTTCCATTGCGTATTTTCGTTGACAAAGGAACAATCCTGACGTTCCATGCGCCACTTCAATGCCCAAGAAAAATTTTAGTTTGCCAAGGTCTTTGATTCCAAATTTTAAATCGAGAAAACTCTTCAAATCAGCACTAGCTTTACTATTATTGCTTACGATGATCATATCGTCAACGTAAACTAAAATGCCAAGAAAAACGCCAGCTTTGTTCATCGTAAATAAGGAATAGTCAGCTAGGGATTGTGTGAATCCATACCCATTTAGAGCATCCGTCAATTTAGCAAACCAATTTCTCGAGGCCTGTTTCAAACCATATAAAGACTTCAATAGTCGACATACCTTTCTCTTACCAGTCGCTTCAAAACCTTGTGGCAATTTCATGTATACTTCCTCGTCTAAATCCCCGTGAAGGAAAGCATTATTGACGTCTAATTGAGCGATATTCCAATTCTTTGCTACCGCTACTGCCAAAAGGAGTCGAACGCTAGTCATTTTTGCCACTGGTGCAAATGTCTCATGGTAATCCACTCCTTCAACTTGAGTGAAACCTTGGGCTACCAAACGTGCCTTGTAACGTTCTATAGTTCCATCCGCCTTATGTTTGATTTTATAAACCCATTTGCATCCAATTGGCTTTTTGTTATCCGGTAAGTCAACAATTTTCCAAGTGCCATTCTTTTCAAGAGCCTTAATTTCATTTGCCATTGCCAATCTCCACTCTTCAGTTTTAACGGCTTCAAAATAATTTCTGGGCTCCTTAATCTTATCAATAGCACCTAGGAAATTCCTGTGACAAACGGAAAAACAAGTACTTGTGACATAATCAATTATTGGATAACGAGTACCTTTCGAAGGAGACGGAGGTTGAGACGAGGTGGCAGTCTGTGTGGTCATGACACGAGTGGACTTGCAAATGTAGTCTTTTCTCCATGCCGGTTCAAACTTCTTCCTTTCTCCTCTCCCAAGTCTCTCTTCTTCTGCAACTGAAAGGTCCTCCCCCTCAACACCAGAATTAGGAGTGCCATCATGATCAGCCTCGGCCGTGGCTGTGTTTGAAGGGTGCTCCTCTACCAAAATCTCCTCTCTCAATTCGGGTGTGCTGGGTTCTGTTTCAGCAGGAGTTGTTTCGACACCAGGGGCATGGGTCACGGCTTGAGGCATATCAACAGGGGTTGGTATATCAATGTCCGCATATCGGTCGTCGGAAGTAGTCTCATTATTTGTGATGGCATAAGGAAAAATATTCTCATAAAATTGAACGTCTCTGGAAACAAATTGACGTTTGTTTTTTAAATCATACATGCACCACCCTTTTTGAGTTTTAGGATAGCCAATGAAAATACAACGAGTTCCCCGTTCTTTAAATTTATCTTTCGGTCGTTGCTTATTATGAGCATAAGCGAGACATCCGAAAACCCGCAAATTTTCAAGAGTGGGAGCCTGACCATGTAATAATTCATAGGGTGTGTGGCCATCTAAGAGTCTCGTGGGAGTGCGATTAATGAGATACGCAGCGGTCAAAATACATTCTCCCCAGAATTCGATGGGTAGGTTGGCTTGGAAACGTAGGGCTCTTGCTTTCTCTAATATGTGTCTATGTTTCCGTTCTACCCGTCCATTTTGTTGAGGGGTGTCAATAGTACTCGTTTGGAAAAGCATTCCATTTTCTCTGTAAAAATGTTTCAATGGTCCCGAAAGAAATTCGGTCCCATTATCACTTTGAACAACCTTAACTTGTTTTCCAAATTGTGTGTGTACCATTGTGCAAAAGTATTTCATTAAGTCTCGAACTTCCCCCTTATCTTTCATAAGATGGACCCAAACACTCCGACTATGGTCGTCTACGATAGTCAAGAAAAAATGTGCCCCCGATAAACTACTAACATTGTATGGCCCCCAAATATCACAATGGATTAAATGAAACAAGGTATCATGCCGTTTATTATTAGGCTTAAAAACCGAACGTGTATGTTTGGCACGGCAACAAGGATCACATACAAAATCCAAATCAAAAGACAAAGGTTTCTGAATTAAATTACGTAATAATGGAAAAATATGGCGTGAAGGGTGACCTAGGCGTCGATGCCAGATTCGACCTTCATTGACATCAACTCGCGCTATCAACTCTCCAACCCGTGTCATGTAATAGACGCCATCTCTTAGCTCACCCCGTCCAATCTCCGTCTTCGTAGATTGGTCCTGGATTATACAATAATTAGAGTTAAAAATCACAAAGCATTTGTTCTCACGAATGAGCTGCGGTATCGAAATTAAATGACAGGCCAAATTAGGAACATATAAAACATCCTGCAATTCGAAGGATTTATGGAGTAAAACGCGACCATGGTCCTCTGCCATAATTATGGACCCATCCGGCAGCACAACATTGGATGGAGGTCCTTTCCATGGGCTCTCAAGAATACCCCGACAACCTGTCACGTGGTGAGAAGCACCACTATCGAGCATCCATTCGTTCAGATTAACACAATGCGTACCTTTTAATTGTTCGTTACCTGCAGCCTGTGTACTGAGCAAAGCTCTTAACTGATCAATTTCGTCAGTGGTAAGATCCTTCTTTGAGGATTCGCCTTCGCTGGTGGTGGCCGCATTGACTGCCTGGTTGTTATTTCCAGGTCCTCTTCCACCACGGCCTCCTCCACGGCCTCCACGCCTGCCCCTACCTCGACCTCGACCAGTAATTCCAAGCTTTTCCCAACAGTTGTCCACCGTGTGATACCATTTTTTGCAGTGGGTACACTTCGGTGGTTCATACTCCTTATTTTCTGGTTGAGCATAATTGTCAGAACCTCGCCCTCCTCCGGTACGAGTGCTCATGGCAACTTCAACTGTTGGTTCTTCGCGGACACGAGTAACAGCCTTGTGACGCTCCTCTCGCAGAACCAGGGCATACACTCGATTGAGGGAAGTGAGATCGTCATCCATCAATAAATTTGAACGCAAATTATCATATAAAGCAGTATTGAGTCCCATGATGAATTGGTGTACCTTCTCCTCCTCTTTCTCTTTGAGAAATTCAGCGGCAGCGCCACAAGTGCATGCAGGGACACGACTGTAAGTGGCTAATTCATCCCAAATTGATTTGAGATTGGTATAATATTCAACGACGGAACGATTTCCTTGTCTGCACTCGATTAAATCACTCTTGAGTTGGTGCACACGAGGTGCGTTACCTGCAGCATACCGATCTTTGAGTTCCTTCCAGATTTCGTCAACAGTGCCAGAAAAAGCAATACTTGGAAGCAATTTTTCGTCAATCACAGCACGCAACCAAGCCTTAATCATGGCGTTACACTGACGCCAAGCCACCACTTCATAATTATCTTCTTCCGATCCTGCAGGTTTCTTCACGGTTCCTTCAACAAGGCCTAACTTGTTCTTTGCGTCAAGCCCATTCCTTACCGCGTCAGCCCAGAGATCGTAATTGTCTCCATTGAAAATCGTGTGAGTCAGTTTTAGACTCGGACTATCGGAAGGGTGTAAGTATAGGGGAGATGACAGAGGTATTGATTCGTGGCCACTGCCGTTCCCTTTGTCACTCTTACCGTCTCCTCCAATTTTCGTCATTGATTAAAATAAAATATGTAAAAAAAATGACGGATGCGAGGATCAAACCTGCTCCGATGATACCATGTTAAATTCAACAACGGGCCTGGCCGCACCCAAACGGAGGAGAAAGAGTCCACAACGTAGGCCCAAGAGGGTTCCACTCTAAAACCAATTGGCGATAGAGGGAGTAGCCCCTTGCCTTATAAAGTGGTAATTCTTCTCCTCTTTTATCAATGTGGGACAACCCTCACATGTGGAAACTTCGGGTTTCTTCACACTCCCCCGCACATGTGAGGCCCACTTGAGGCCCACTTTTCACACAGACTGGACAAATTCATTCAACTGAGCAACTTTGCTCGTCCGACTGCAAACTTTGGCCCATGAAACCCAGGTCTTTAGCCATGGGCTCTGATACCATGATAAACTGATAACAATGAAGTATGGGAAAGATTGGCTTGAATAGCCGAATTAATTGATAATTAAAGAGACGTACAAGGCTAGCTTAAATACAACAAGGCTATCTAGGTCAAAACTAAATCCTACATACAAGGAAAATAAGATAAGAAAAGATACATTTATCAACAATATGGTAACTAATATATCCTCCGAATATCCCGAGCATATCTGCCACATAACTCGTAATATACAGTGATATATTTCCATAAGTTCCAACTTTGAGGTCCTTCTAAGTGTTGGGCCCTGATTTTGAGAACCTAATCAAACGTCCTATTAGCCGCCTTCGATTCATAGATGGTAAACCAACTAATACAAGAGAGGACACATGACTCCATCATTTATAACACTCAGCGTGATCTACCTACAACCGGTGATTGCGAATGTGCCAACTCATGAGCAACCTCATTCCATGTCACAATATCAAAATACGAAACTACCCTTTTATGACTGTACTAATAATGGCTTAGTTTAGTTAGCTCCAGTGATGGAGTCAGGATTTGACGTTAACGGGGCCGAGAAACTACATCAGGAGTGAACTACTAATGTAATTGAGTAAAATAGATTAAAAAAAAGTCGAAATTTTTCAACTAAAAGATTCAATTTTTTTCATTGTTCAACAGGTCCGACCATCCCTACTACACCCTGCCTAGCTCTGCTAGTGTTTATCTCACAAAATATGCAAATGTAAAAGGGACAAATTTTACATCTTACTTCCAGATTACAGACTTGCATATTGTGGTTTATACATTCATATAATCATGGATAAAAAAGCGGTCCACAAAAAATGATTACACAGTAAAATCAGGAAAAGTCTTTGGGCTTATGACAAAAAAAAAAAACAAAAAAAAGAGGCCAAAAATCAACAAATTTCAACCAAAATGTCATGTTCAGGTTACCCTATATGTCGGACAAGTTGGTGACCATGGTGAGACATGTTTACTTAATGTATACTACTCTCTCCCAATCATTATATTGTTCCCGTTTGATAAAGGCACAATACTTAAGGAAAGTATTAAAATAAGAGTAAAAGAGTTGTGTGGGTTGGTGATAGGAGAGAGAGATGAATTATTAGCAGTTAAGTAAAGAATTATGGGGTCAAAACATAAAGGAAAGTAATAAAATAAGAGTAAAAGAGTTGTGTGGGGTTTGGTGATATGAGAGAGGAATGAATAAAATAAGAGTAAAAGTTACTAAAAATAGAAAGGGGAACATTAGTTGAATAATCCGTTTCGGGAAAGAGGGAACATTACAGTGATTGAGAGGGAGTACATGACAATTGACATGGTACCATTTATTTCAAGGGACTTGCTAAATCCTACACACGCTTTTACTAAATCCTACACAAAATTTACACTTTTCCCGACTTTGCCCTCCCATTCCATACCCACAAACAACCCTTAATACAGAGAGAAAAGAAGAACGTCTTCAACAGTTCTACTACTTCAAATTCACGGTGTTAGGGACGCCTCCGGCGAGCACAAACGACGCATCCAATTTGACCATTAATTTCTCCGGTGTGAAAATTTTTACCAGTAATGAAAAGAACGTCTTTTGCTGATGCAATCTACGTCACACAAATCGATTATATTATAGGCGACTCACGCAAGTATATCTCCGACGACGCCAACCCTGACGCCGCACTCCTCCGGTCACACTAACTCCCTCCAATAGTGACCCACGACGTCGTTTTCTGCAGATCTGTCAGTATTAGTCTCGATTTTTATGTGACGGCGACGGTTTGGAGCCATAAATGGTGGGGCTTCGAATTTTATGGTTGGGTGCTATTTTTGGGCATGAGGAGACGATAGCACACAAGGACACCGGCGAAATCTCCGACTTCCGATGCATCAACCGGTGGGACCAGAGGCGGTGACTGTTGCTAGGTGGCGGTGCCGGCGGGAGGGGTTTGGGTCATTGGGTATGGGGGCTATTGAGGGGAGAGAGTTATTTTTTTTTTGTGTTTTAAGAGAAAGGGTATGAGGGGAAAAAAGTGACAAAATGTGTAGGATGTAGTAAAATGGTGTGTAGGATTTAGCAATTGCGTATTTCAAATTCCCACATATCCGCCTCCGATCCATCTTAATTCAAAATTGCTAAAGATCGCCCCTATATTACTCATTTCGTCCCTAATGTTCGTTTCACTTTCCAACTTTGCCCTTTACTCTAAAACATTCTCAAAACTAATTTTTATCGATAATTCAAAATATGAGTGACGGTGACCCATTTTACGATAATTAATAACCAAGCACGATTAAATTAGTAACAAAATTGACGATTAGAAACGTAAAAACTTCAAACGATCATAACTTTGTGCTCGGGTATCCGATTTTAACGAATTTTTTTTTTCAAATCACTTAACTCAACGAGACGAACGCAATGGTAAAAAAAATAGAAAATGGGCTCATTCGTGTGAAAAACACGAACTGGCCTATGCCGGTTCATGCCAGTTCATGTAAATCACACGAATGGGCCTAGGCCAGTTCATGTGGATTACACGAACTGGCCCTGGCAGGTTCGTGTAAACCACATGAATCAGCCTAGGCCAATTCGTGTTTTTTACACGAATGGACCATTTCTCAGTTTTTTTATTTTTTCATTGCGTTCGTCTCGTCGAATTAAGTGATTTGAAAAAAAAAATCGTCAAAATCGGACACGCGAGCACAAAGTTATGATCGTTTGAAGTTTTTGTAATACCCGTCCTTTTAGGGACTCGTTGACCAACCTTGAGCGACCTTGGGATCAGGTGGTATCACTTAGTGATGCGTGCTAGAGTTACCGTTTGCCTTGTTTGCCTTTATATGTGGGTGGTACTCAATAGAGTAGAGGGTACTCGATCGAGTAGCTTGGGCACTCGATCGAGTAGGGGCCACTCGATCGAGTACGTTAGTTACTCGATCGAGTACGTTAGTTACTCGATCGAGTACGTTAGTTACTCGATCGAGTAGCGTCTTTTCAGCGAGGGTTTATAATCGTGTTTTGTCAAAACCGCAAATAATTTCCGCCTCTTTCCTCTAAACCTAGATGTCGTCCCTTCCTTTCCCTTCAACTTAATTCTTTCCAT
Source organism: Silene latifolia (assembly GCF_048544455.1). Classification (NCBI taxonomy): domain Eukaryota; kingdom Viridiplantae; phylum Streptophyta; class Magnoliopsida; order Caryophyllales; family Caryophyllaceae; genus Silene; species Silene latifolia. The sequence continues at coordinate 436,506,988 of NC_133538.1, read as the reverse complement.
GGGAGCCTTTGAGGATGCTAGTGGCTTGTGGATGGGTTTCTTGAGTCGGGTAGCGGTCTTAACGCTGATCTAGGATGCGTAAGTATGTCATCATCATCATCTTTTTCTTTGTTGTTCCTTGTAGGGTTGTGTTGGTAGTAATAGGCTTGTATACTGTTTGTATAGGGATTACTTGCTTGGTTGATGTCGTATGGTTGATCGAGGAATCGCTGCTTTTGGTTAAAGGTAGGTTCGCCTACTCAGTCTCTGTTGGTTGTTTAGAGTGTCGGTTGTTGTTAATGATTTATATTGTCGTTGATGTGGTTGTTGTTGTTGTTGTCGTTGCTGTGGTTGTTGTTGTTGTCGTTGTGGTCGTTGTTGTTGTGATACAGCTTTTTGTGACCGTTTGTCTGTGGTTCTCGAGGTGCGTCCTCGGCTGAGTGGAGTCACTTGTGGGAGTGGCTTCACGCCCTAGTTTCGCCCTCCGTGGAACCCGCCACGGGAGGGGATGTGCACATTAATGGGATAGGGTTATCGCTCAGTATGATGAGCGGGGATTTGGTGGGTACGGCTGCGGTCCCCCACTGGCAGGGCTGGTCCAGTGGGCAGTCGGTGATGGTGATTGATTGGAGTGGGTGTGCTTGTGTGTGTGTTTGGTTGGTTGTGTTTGTTTTATGTGACAGTTGATTGTTGTGTTTCACCTCAGTACTGACCTTGTGTGGTTGTCTTGTTTGTCTTGTGTGTCTGCCGTGATCCCTTATGGTGAGCAGTCCGTCTTAGCAGGTGCTGTCTTGGATGCCAGCTGGAGTCCGGGTTGGGATGAGCCCTCACGATAATGTCAGAAGTAGTTCTCTAGCTTTGACGAGTTGTACCTTTGTTTATTAGTATGGCTGTAACACTTGTAAAATAACTGTAATTGTTCTTCTATCGACTTTTGATGATTACTTACCTTGGGTAACCGAGATGGTGATTCCCTTATATGCTAAGGAAGGTCTGGATAAGGCTCCTTGGTATATGGGGGTGTCACAAAGTGGTATCAGAGCGTCGATTTTGGAACCTGGACAAATGAACCCAATGAACGTAGTGAGTCTAATAAAATGAACCTGGTGTATGTATAATGGGAGCTCCAGCTGATGCTAGATTTTGGGTGAGTAGGCGCCCTCATTTCAAAATCTTGGCCCCATTGTGCTTAAGCCAGTCACTGGGTATGGAAAGGTAGAGTCGGTAATCATGTGTTTAATGTGTACGGCGATTATGTTGAAATTGATTGTGATCGAGTCTATATGGTGAGGTGTACCTGTTGAAGTTAGCATATGCGTAATAGTTAAGTTAGAAGTCTATATGGTAAAATTTAGTTGGAACTTATATGTGAGTGGGATGATAATGAGGATCGTAAAAAGGTCTAATAAAATAGAAGTACGCGAAAGAGTAGAAATGTGTGATGTGATCCGGGATGTGGTAACGGCTATATTTGCTTCATCTTGTTGGTAATGGTAGTTTTATGCGATTTTATAAGTTCTATAATAGTGCTAATATTAGTAATTGAGATAGTTATAGAATTGTAATGAGAATTATAAAACGTTAATGGATGAATGTGATACATGTATGGCTGAAAGTTTCCGCGTATGATGTGATTAATTTGAGTAGATTAGTTGTTTAGGTTGAAGCATAATCACGTTGCTAGTACATTTGAATGATACCTGTGAATTCAATGTTAAAGGAGCGATTAGAGTAATGTGTTTATAAGTTCGTTGGCGGTATGGTAGGCAAAGGTTTAATTATAAGGTAATGCGTTAAATGTATACAGGAACGATTTAATAATGTGGTAAATAATGTCGTGTGAAGTTCGTTGTAGAATAATATGATATGAATCCGAGTGATGAAACCATTGCGAGACAATTGAGTAGTAACGGTATAATGTGTATGAATATGATAACAAGTGACGACTTCCGAACTTGGTTTGGATTCGGCACGTGATATTGTTTTGCAGGAATCTTTAGTTAACCTTGTAATTCCGACCGTGTACCCAACCTTACTTGACCGAGTGTAAGAGCTTACTAGACCGAGTAGACCTCACTTGATCTAGTTAGGAAGCTATGACGTCGAGAATGTAGGAATTTCCTACGAATACTCGATCAAATAGCGCCTACTCGATCGAGTAGAGGGCACTCGATCGAGTACCCTAGACACTCGATCGAGTAAGCTATAGTACCGGAAATTATACGGGTTCATAAACCCCTTTTCTTCTTCATTCTTCTTATTTCTTCTTCACATCTCGCAAACCCTAGCTCCTAAACCCCTCTCAAACTTTTGAATCCTTGTGTTTTTGGTGATTTATTTTGGTGATTTTCATTGCTTTTGTTTGCTTTTTCACTTCTTATTTGATTAAGGTATGATTTCTTTCCTATTTTAATGCTTTTCATCAATTAAGAGACAATTAGAATGATAGAAAATCCAAAATTTCGATTTATATGAAAGGAAAGTTGCTTGTAGTTGTTGTAATATGATCCACATGCTTCCCTTTTATGATTGTTATTGTTTATTATGCTAAAAATTGAATAGAAATTGCATAAATTGGGGCCGAATTTTCTAGGGTTTGAGAAATTAAGTTGATTTTTGGTTGTCTTTTACATGTTATAGGATGGAATTTGAGTAATGTATGTTGTATATATGATGTGGGAAGTTGATTTTTGTGATTTTCACCTCAAAATTTGCCTTAAAACTCTGTCTTAAAATTGTCTCAAATTGATATTCGTTTCATATGATTGAGATTTTGTGTTGTACATGGATGTAATTTGAATGTAGGAGTCCTAGGAATTGTAATAGGTGAATTAATTCATGTTGATTTTGACAAAATTTTCGCAGCTGTAAAGACCGTCTGAACTTTGAAAATTTGAATTTTACTTGTAATTTGGGAAATTGTTGGTGATAGTGTGTACTTAGATGATTCTTTCATGGCATAATTGGTGTAATTAGCATGTTTTGGTGCATCCACGTTGGTGTATTTAAATTATGTGTTGAACAGATGCCGAGACTAAACTTGGGAACCCGACAAAGTAAGAGGGGAAGGGCTTCTCAGCCCGAAGTTGGGGAGGGTAGCGGACCAGTAGTACCGGCGGTACCAGAGTACCCTTCGGTAGTTTTTGTAGACTTTAACCAACGGAAGAGGTTTGTAGCTTTACAGTCTCGCAAGATGAGACCAACCCGTTGTGTTGACACGACTATCTTAGAGGACCTGGGTATTGAGACGGATGTCCGTCACATTTTTGAGACTTTGGGGTTCACTGGGCTATATCGTCTACGGAAGAATTCTTATGCTTTTCTGACCCTTGAGTTCATGAGCTCGTTTAAATACGAGCCGATTGAGCATACTGTACAATTCCGTCTTATGAACACCAGTTTCCTTTTAACCATGGACATGTTTGCCTCCCACCTTGGTTTAGCTAAGCCTCCCAAGGGATCTCTCCGTGACATTCCAGCTGAGTGCGGGGTTTGCCTCCTTATGCCCTACATTACCGGGAAATCAGCTCCCACCGCTAGTAACATGTTGATTAATGATGTGCAACATGTTACCTTGAGGATCTTCCTACGTGCTGTGTCGAGCCTTCTTTACGAGAGGTCGGATATGAGTAAGTTGAACTCTCACGACTTGTTTCTTCGGATGGCCTATCTTAACCCGGAGCGGACCGAGAAGGTGGTCTTCAATGCTCCCGCTATGGTTTGTACCAGCCTTGCCTTGATGGCCTCTTCTAGTACCAGGTACCTGAGTTGCGGTGCTATTGCCACCCGGTTAGCTGAAAAGCTAGCTTCTTTTGAGGCTTCCTCCAAGTACATTCCCTTAGCCACCCCGGTGCCTACCATGGATAGAGATTATTTCCTCGACCTGAAATGGTTGAGAACTTTGGCGGATGGTAGCCTAGCTTGGAGGGTGTGGGGTGAGGATACCGGCTCCTGAGCACCTCCCACCGACTGAGCCATTAGATGCGGTTGATTCTAATGAGGAGGAGGATGAGGATATACCTCGGCCGAGACAGACGTACCTCATTGATGATGCGATCCTTCAGGTTATGCCCGAGCCGAAAAAGGGGGAGAATGTGAGAGCGGCGGAGGATAGACCCAGGTTAGGGAGAGGACCAGGTCGTGTGAGGGAGAGGATGACTGAGACCCAGCCACAGCCAACAGCACCACAACATCACCCATTCCCTTGCTATCCCTACCTTGATACCCTAGAGACACGTGCGAGCTACTTGGCAGAGAGAGTGTCCTCTACCTTGACACTCCGGAACATGCACAAGATGGCTTATACTCAGGGTATTGGGACCGAGGGACCGCATCCATTGTGGTGGAGCGGAGTTGGAGACTACAGCGGGGTTTTCCACTCCTACGGGGTGGACATGTCCGCGTGGGGAGCACCACAGTCTTTTGCTTTTGGCGGTTTGACCCCATGGTACGTGAATCCAGAGGTTAGAGCAGGGGTTGATGCGGATCTTGGGACTTCAGGATCAGGCACCTCAGGAGGTGACAGAGCTGGGGATGAGGTGACGGAGGAGCAGCAGCAGCAGGAGTGATACTCCTTTTCTTTCTCTTTTGATTATGGTTGTTGGTTATGTTGGATGTTGGTTTATTTTATTTCGCACTTATTACGTTGGTGTATGGGTGGCCATAAGGCCGTATTTTCTTAGCTTAGACTTGTTTACAGGATTTTGGGTCGGGTTATCATCACGACTCGCGGTTATGCTATATTATACGTATATCTTGTGTGATGTTAGGAAGTTTTCGAGGAGTTTTGACCTGTGGCCACTCGACCGAGTGCCCCTCACTCGATCGAGTAGTTGCAGGTGTGACAGGTAAGGAGCATTCTGATCTCGGGCTACTCGATCGAGTAGCTAAGACACTCGATCGAGTAGCACTGTTTCAGGGACATTTTGATAATTAAAATTGTTTTAATGCTTATATTCTTGCATGATTCGATGTTTAACGTGGTTGCTAACAATTAGTAACATGTCTGGACCGTTAATTTGATATGTTGGAGGACGTGCTTGGATTATGAATGCAGATTTGTGACGAATAGTGACCTAACTTATTTATTTTACATCTTCAACGTCTACTAGCTTAGTAACCTAACTTATTTATTATTGAAAAGACTTGTTATTTATTTCACAGAATTCGCATTTTTCTTTTATATACAAATTGATACATACCTGTACTCATGTTTGTTGCTAAACATTTGAGTAAAGTAGCGGATGCATTTATAAATCCATGTTTGTTATGATTAATGAGTAATGTCGACAGGGAATTATAAGTGTTGGGTAAATGACAAGAAATAAGTATTAGGAATGTGTGTAATAGCTCGGTGGTGAACTTCGGGAACGAAGTTCCTTTTTAGAGGGAAAGAGTACTGTCGCAAAATAAAAAGGCCGATATTATAATAATTTTGTTACCTGTTTATAATGTTTTTTATTGTTTCTGTTGAAATTTCCAGCATGAAATTATAATTATTTTCATTGTGTGATGAGTAAATTGTATGTTTAAGTAAAAAGTTGAGTAATTTACTATGAAAGGACGGTCATAGAGAGATAAGTATGTCAGGAACGGTAACGAAGTAGTAAAGCTTTGAGTCATGCATTGTAATAGGATCGTTTGGTAACATGTTTGTGTTGTGTGACATATTTCGTGTTGGTAATCATGGGCTAGTGAGAGTATAGTTCTATAGCTGCGTGGCTAAAAGTTCGAAGTAGCAGTATGGTCGTTTGATGGGTTAGTACATGTGGTGAATTTGGTAATTAACGTTGTGATTCGTAGAAGTTGGTGTATATGGTATTAGACAGTTGGTGATGATGACATGGTGGGCTAGTACTTCTAGAGAGTAGCGACTTGTGTCAGAAGAAAGGTGGTGTCGACCTTGTTTCCGTGTCTTGTGCTTTGGGGAATGGTGAGTTGAACTTCAAGGACGAAGTTCTTTTTAAGGGGGGAAGACTGTAATACCAGTCCTTCTAGGGACTCGTTGACCAACCTTGACCGACCTTGGGATCAGGTGGTATCACTTAGTGATGCGTACTAGAGTTACCGTTTGCCTTATTTGCCTTTCTATGTGGGTGGTACTCGATAGATTAGAGGCTACTCAATCGAGTAGCTTGGGCACTCGATCGAGTAGGGGCCACTCGATCGAGTACGTTAGTTACTCGATCGAGTAGCGTCTTTTCAGCGAGGGTTTATAATCGTGTTTTGTCAAAACCGCAAATCGTTTCCGCCTCTTTCCTATAAACCTAGATGTCGTCCCTTCCATTCCCTTCACCTTAATTCTTTCCATGGGAGCCTTTGAGGATGCTAGTGGCTTGTGGATGGGTTGCTTGAGTCGGGTAGCGGTTTTAACGCTGATCTAGGATGCGTAGGTATGTCATCATCATCATCATCTTTGTCTTTGTTGTTCCTTGTAGGGTTGTGTTGGTAGTAATAGGCTTGTATACTGTTTGTATAGGGATTGCTTGCTTAGTTGATGTCGTATGGTTGATCGAGGAATCGTTGCTTTTGGTTAAAGGTAGGTTCGCCTACTCAGTCTCTGTTGGTTGTTTAGAGTGGCGGTTGTTGTTAATGATTGATGTTGTAGTTGTTGTGGTTGTTGTTGTTGTCGTTGTGATCGTCGTTGTTGTGATACAGCTGTTTGTGACTATTTGTCTGTGGTTCTCGAGGTGCGTCCTCGGCTGAGTGGAGTCACTTGCGGGAGTGGCTTCACGCCCTAGTTTTGCCCTCCGTGGAACCCGCCACGGGAGGGGATGTGCACATTAATGGGATAGGGTTATCGCTCAGTATGATGAGCGGGGATTTGATGGGTACGGCTGCGGTCCCCCACTGGCAGGGCTGGTCCAGTGGACAGTCGGTGACGGAGATTGATTGGAGTGGGTGTGATTGTGTGTGTGTTTGGTTGTGTTTGTTTTATGTGACAGTTGATTATTGTGTTTCACCTCAGTACTGACCTTGTGTGGTTGTCTTGTTTGTCTTGTGTATCTGTCGTGATCCCTTATGGTGAGCAGTGCGTCTTAGCAGGTGTTGTGTGTATTTTATATAAGGTTTTCACCTCATTTTTACACGCATTTCGGTACTATTTTACGTGGCATTTCGCTACAAATACCCCTGAATAGTCTACTTTGGTTTGTCTTGTGTAAATTGCAGGTATAGACCAAAGAGGAGATAAATCGAGCCTAAACTCGTCCCATTTGCATGCATTTATGGAGAACAAGGAGCTGGGGCTTGGAATCTATCACTTTGAAGACGAACGAGCTGAATTCGGAAGGTGTCATAGTGCCTAACGTGCCAAAATAGCTCGATCGACCACTTATCTAGTCGATCGAATGCTTTATACCATGAAGATTACTCGATCGAGTTGTTTATTTACTCGGTCAAGCAGGCCACAATAAGGAGTTACTCGATCGAGTAGTATTTCTACTCGATCGAGGGGAATTTTGCTTAGTTTACTTGATCGAGCGGTTTTATTCCACTCGATCAAGTGGTTTGCCTTGTATTTTTATTTTTCCGCCTATTTTCATATGGGCTTTTGTAATTAGGCTTTGGATTAGGTTTAAGGAGGAGATTTTCGGCTGCTACTAAAGGTAGTAGACTGCGTAACTCTTCCTAACTGACCTCTCCTGGATCTTACTCACTGCTTCCCTCTTCTTCACTCTTTTCTACTCGGATTCAAACTTGGAATTGGTATTATTATTCCTTTTTAATTTGTTAATCTTAATTGTTATTTGAATTCCTTCCTTTCTATTATTACTTTTATTATTGCTTATTTCATCTCTTCATTTTCATTATTATCATGTTTAATTCCAATTGTCTATATATTATTGTTGTTGATTCGATAGTAATGTGTAGCTAATTCCCTCTTGCTAAGACTAGGGAATCCATGATTATGAAGGAAGAGTAATTGAATTATTAGGTTAATGCTTGTGTAGTCCTTGTTGTTAATCGCTGTTGTTAATTGTTTCTTTCTAATTGAGTCGACACAATTAGACATTTAATCGTGGTAAACCTTGACCTGGACCGGAAGGTTGGAAAGGGTGAGACTCGTAGCAAACATTAGGGCACCTTAGTGAGGGCGAAATTTAAGCTATTTGTGCTTTAGGGCGAATTGAGACCGGAAGGAGATATTCACTGCCCCTTTGACCATACTTGCTTTGACCTGAGACCTAGATTGCTTGACTGAATGATCATGGTGAACCGATTGTCTTAGCTGCTTTTCCTTTACCTGCTTAATCTTTATTCTCTGCCTTTTTCTCTTTCTCGTTCTCATTAGTTTAGAACAACCCAATTAAAACCCCCCCAAATTGGTTACCGTGACGAACTTAGACAAAGTTGACATTTTCCCATCTCCCTGTGGAGATCGACCCGACTTCCTTAGCTATATTAGTTAGAGCCAGTTGGTTATTTTTGATAGGTATACGACTGCCCTGTCAAATTTTTGCGCCGTTGCCGGGGATGTGGCGCAATTTTGTTGCTTTATTTAAGTTTGTCTCTCGTCTCAAGGAACTTTTTCCTTGAGACTGATCTCATTTTTGCAAAGTTTTTAATTAGTTGCAGGATATCTGTTCTAGAAAGAGAACATTATTATACCTGCTCCAGTCTGTAAATTCTATCTGCTAGAATGCCACATATAGCCGGCCATTCAGAGCCTAATGTGGATTCCCTTCCGAAAGTTTTCTTACTACCCACTATTGAGTCGGGAACTTTTGGAATCCACCCATCTTACATACAGTTGGTCGAAAGAAATCTTTTCAGGGGGGGTACCTGAAGAAGATCCGTGCAGGCACATAGAGCTATTTACAGAGTATTGCTCTACCATTCCTCTTGCTGCTGGGGTAACACAGGACAAAGTGAAGGGAGTTCTCTTTCCCTTTTCTTTAGATGATGATGCCCGGGAATGGTTGAGGGATTTAGATAGGGAACCAGCCGGTGTAACCGACTGGAGTTCTCTTGCTTTAGCCTTTTACAGGCGATATTTTCCACCACAGCGCACCAATGCTTTGAGAGCTCAGATTGCTTCTTTTGAGCAATTGCCCACCGAAGACTTGGATGGGGCTTGGACTAGGTTCAAGAAGCTCGTCCGTTCTGTGCCTTATCACGGTTTCAAGCGTTGGTTCCTATGTACCCAGTTTTACAACGGATTATATCGAAACCAGAGAGCTATCCTTTATAGTGTAGCTAAGGGGAGATTCACTAAAAACGTGGAAGATGATCAAGGGTGGCGTCTTATTGAGGAGATGGCCATCCATGTTGCCGAATATGGAAATCCCAGAGGAAGGGGGCAAGTTAACGAATTGGTAGCAGCTGAAGTGGAGAGTCTTAGCAAAAGTCTGGGCAATGTGGAGATTACGGAGGCTATGGGTGAGCATGCACAAGTTTGTGCAATTACTGAGCATGTGGACATATGCGGTAGGTGTGGTATGGAGGGGCACGATCCCGTTGATTGTACGGCGAGAATAGAGCGCGTCCTTGCTTATCAGAAATACAAGCAAGGAGTTCCTTTTTCTCAATTATATGAAGAAATGACAAATGTTTCTACTCCTTCTACGCCAGTGCCGCAGCCAGATCCCCCTTCTACAAACGAGGAAATTGCCGAACTGCAGTCCTTGATGTTGAACTTAACACGATAGTTTGGGGAGAAATGCAACAAGAATGAAACTGTCATTGTGGAGTTAAGAGAACAAGTCGCGCAGTTAACACTCGCGAAAGACCAAGCTAATCATCCACCGACATGCGACCCAGTTAACGCTATCAATCTCCGAAGTGGCTTTGCCTATGAGGGGCCAAAAATGCCAAAAGACGGGGTTGTGACAGCTGATAATGCCCCGGAAGAAGAGCTAGATGAGTTTGTGGACGATATCCCTGCTGTATATTGTCCCGTCACTCGATCGAGTGAAAATACTACTCGATCGAGTGAAATTACCCATCAAGATAGTCGATCAAGTATAAATACTATTCGATCGAGTAGTGCTCAATTTGAAGAACTCGATCGATCAATGAATGAATTCTTCTCGATCGAACAGTTTAGCAAATGAAGTCATTCGATCGAGTGAAAATTATACTCAATCGAGTGAGCCAGAAATCCAAGAGCTCGATCGAGTGGATCAAACAGCTCGATCGATTAATTTCCAAGATAAAACCACTCGATCGAATGAAAAAAGTGGTCAATCGAGTGCCAGAGCGAGCGGAGATCCTATTTTGACATCCAATTCTGCTATCGTGTCCTCTTCCCCTGCTGTGAAGACGTCACGAGTCGATAAAAGGTAAAGAGAAAGTTGCGGGTCCATTCATTGCTACCAAGGTACCCTTCCCAAGTCGTTTGAATCACGCGAAGGTCGAGCGACAGTACGGTAAGTTTGTGGACATTGTGAAAAACCTCCAGGTAACTATCCCTTTTACCGAGCTTATTACCGAGGTACCCACTTACGCTAAATTCATGAAAGATATTGTGACGCGTAAGAGAGAGCTAAGTGAATTTGAGACCGTTTCATTTTTGGAAGAGTCTAGTAATCTACTTTTAAATAAGGCTCCACCTAAAATGAAAGACCCGGGTAGCTTCTCTATTACTTGTGTTATAGGGAATGTAGTTATTGATAAGGCTCTTTGTGATTTAGGAGCCAGCGTCAGTGTCATGCCCCTATCTATCTTCAAGAAATTGAATATGGGTAATCTTAAATTGACTAACATTACCCTACAGATGGCTGATAGATCTGTTAGGCGACCCCTGGGTGTCTTAGAGGACGTGCCTGTGAAAATAGACAAGTTCTTTATACCAGTAGATTTCATTGTTTTAGACATAGCTGAGGACACCCGGACCCCAATTATATTAGGAAGACCGTTCCTTTGTACAGGTGGGGCCAATATTGATGTCAAACAAGGGCGTTTGACTCTTCCAGTAGGGGATGACGCGATTACTTTCAGTCTGCCTAGCACTTTAACTCGGCCAATGATAGAGGACACATGTTATTCTCTTGATATTATTGACCAGTCTATTTATGACTTCTGGGCGGGTTCTTTTATAAAGGACCCACTAGAGGCTCTTATGCTTTTGGATGAGTGTGCAGATAACCCAGATGACAATGATGCTGTGTTGGATTTAGTTAAAGATGATTTAGATGAGTGTGAACTCACCGACGCTGAGGGAGAGCAAGTGAAACAGATGATCAGTACCCTCTGCTCCATTGAGGTAAAGGTGCCTGAGCGTAAGCCTCTTCCCTCTCATCTAAAATATGTTTTCTTAGATGATACTGAGCAATATCCAGTCATTGTTAGTGCTAAGCTTGATAATGATCAGCTGACTTCCTTGTTAGCTGTGCTTAAGAAAAACAGGAAAGCTTTGGGTTATTCCTTGGACGATATCAAGAGGATTAGTCCCGATATTTGTATGCACAGAGGATAGAGTGGAGGAAGATCACAAACCTTGCGAGATGAGGGTCGGTCACGCCAGGCTGAACCGGAAGATGCAAGATGTTGTGATGGCTGAGGTAATGAAGCTGCTTGATGCAGGTATTATCTATTTCGTTGGTCATTCTAAGTGGATGAGTCCAGTGCAGGTAGTCCCTAAGAAAGGAGGGACCACCGTGGTTAATAATGACAAAAATGAATTAATACCTACTAGAGTAGTGACTGGTTGGCGGATGTGTATAGATTATAGACAGCTGAATGCCGCCACCAAGAAAGATCACTTTCCCCTTCCTTTTATTGATCAAATGGTAGAAAGGTTAGCTTCTCATAAGTTTTTCTGCTATATAGACGGGTATTCAGGGTTCTTTCAGATCCCTATTCACCCGGACGATGAAGGTACGTTTACTTGTCCTCAGGGCGTGTTTGCTTATCGCAAGATGCCTTTTGGTTTATGCAATGCCCCTGCTACCTTTCAAAGGTGCATGATGGGGATATTTTCAGAGTATATCGAGTCTATTATGGAAGTTTTCATGGACGATTTCATTGTTTATGGAAGTGATTTTTCTAACTGTCTGTCTAACCTTGACAAAGTTTTGCAGCGCTGCATTGAGGTTAACCTTGTGCTTAACTGGGAGAAGTGCCATTTCATGGTCAACGAGGGAGTTGTCTTAGGGCACTTAGTTTCTGATAGGGGAATAGAAGTTGATAAAGCAAAAGTGGAAGTGATTCAGCAATTACCTCCTCCTGTTAATGTTAAAGGAGTGAGGAGCTTCCTTGGTCACGCCGGCTTTTATCGCCAGTTTATCAAGGACTTCTCAAAAATTGCTAAACCACTTACACAGCTGTCGCTTAAGGATGCCCCTTTTGTATTTACTGACGAGTGTCTTTCTGCTTTTAACAGGTTAAAGCAGGCTTTGGTATCTGCGCCGATCATACAGCCTCCCGACTGGGACTTGCCGTTTGAGATAATGTGTGATGCCAGTGATTATGCATTAGGAGCGGTGCTAGGCCAACGGAAAGACAAAGCTTTAAATGCAATCTAGTATGTGAGCAGAACTCTGGATGAGGCTCAAGTGAAGTACACCACCACTGAAAAAGAGCTGCTAGCTGTAGTTTATGCCTTAGAGAAATTTCGTTCTTATTTGATTGGGTCAGAAGTTACTGTTTTTATTGACCATGCAGCTTTGAGGCATCTCCTTGCCAAGAAGGAAGCTAAACCATGGCTATTGAGATGGATACTCCTTCTCCAGGAGTTTGATTTGCAGATTAAAGATAAGGAAGGAGCTGAGAATGTTGTAGCTGATCATCTGTCGCGACTGCCGCGACAAGAGGGGGAAGATTCTTTACCTATTGATGAGTCTTTTCCTGATGATTATTTATTTGCTATATTATCGTCCATTGTTAACCAAGAACCTTGGTATGCAGATATAGCTAATTACGTTGTCAGTGGCAAGCTGCCGCCTGACCTTTCTCATCAGCAGAGGAAGCGTTTTCTGTATAACGCAAAGCAGTATTTTTGGGATGATCCTTGTTTGTTTAAGGAATGTGCAGACGGTCTCTACAGACGGTGTATTCCGCAGTGGGAGACCAAAGTAGTCCTGGAAGGTTGTCACTCCTATCCCTATGGTGGTCACCATGGTCCTTCGCACACCGTGGCTAAGGTACTTCAGTCTGGTTTTTACTGGCCTTCTTTGTTTGCTGATGCTAAGGCTTTTGTTTCAGCTTGTGATGCCTGCCAACGATCAGGGAATATTTCAAAGAGATAAGAGATGCCACAAAATGGTATCTAAGAGGTCGAGGTTTTCGATGTCTGGGGCATTGATTTCCAAGGACCGTTCCCATCTAGTAAAGGTAACAAGTACATTTTAGTAGCTGTAGATTATGTGTCGAAATGGGTTGAGGCAATCGCCTCACCCCATTGTGATGCCAAGACCCTGATAAAAATGTTTAAAAAGGTCATATTTTACCAACTTGGTGTCCCTAGGGTCGTCATTAGTGATGGGAGAATGCACTTTAAAGAAAAGAAACTAACTTCCATTCTGTCTAAGGTTGGTGTTCAACACCGGCGTGGTTTGGAGTATCATCCCCAAACCAATGGTCAGGTTGAGGTCTCTAATCGCGAGATTAAAGAGATCTTGTCTAAGGTAGTTTCTAAATCACGGAAAGACTGGAGTCTTAAATTGGAAGACACATTATGGGCCTACAGAACTACCTTTAAGACACCGATTGGTGCATCACCTTATAGGTTAGTTTATGGGAAATCATGTCATTTACTTGTTGAGTTGGAATGTAAGGCTTGGTGGGCAATTCGTGAGCTTAACTTTGATCCTAATTTGTGTGGTCAGAATCGTCTTTTGCAGCTAGATGAATTGGAAGATTTTAGGCTTAATGCCTATGATAGCTCGCGCATTTACAAGGAAAAGACGAAGAGATGGCATGACAAAAGAATTCTACCTCGGGAATTTCATGTCGGGCAAAAGGTGTTGCTGTTTAATGCCCAGCTGTGATTATTTCCTGGCAAGCTGAAGTCCAGGTGGAGTGGTCCTTACACGGTGATAGCTGTTACCAAATTTGGATCCGTCGAGCTAGAAAGTCCCGAAGGAAATCGGTTCAAGGTGAATGGGCAGTATGTGAAGCATTATCACGAGGCAAATGAAGTAGACAATCATGTTGAAGTCCTGTACTTCGATGAGCTTGACGCGCCAGTTAATTGATGCCAGAAAGGTCGTGCGGGACCTCTTAAACCTGCGCTCTCCGGGAGGCAACCCGGACTGTTTTGTTGTATTTTTGTTGAACTTTTTCCTTCGCATTTAGTTTTTGTTGAACTTTAAACGCTGAAATATACGTCCTTTGTATTTCCCTTGCTCTTTACTCGTGTTTTGCAGGTGCAACAACTCGATCGAGTAGTTTTTCTGCTCGATCGAGCACATTTGAGTTGATAATTACTCGATCGAGTAACATCTATACTCGATCGACAAGCTGCGAATCCACGATCAATCGATCGAGTAATAATTTCACTCGATCGAGCATTTCTGACACCATTTCACTCGATCGAGCTATTCCAAGCCACTCGATCGAGCTGTTTCGTCTTCAAGATGCTACTTTTCGTCTGTTGAGCTACTGCTTGACTTCTTATTGACTTCTTATGACCTCCCATGTTCATGGTCGATTTGGGGAGGTCCCTTTTCATGACGTTTTGTAAGCTTTCCGACTCCACTTATCCTTTTCTCCTTAGTTTGCATTTCTTTCCCTATTTTTGGTACAATGAGGGCATTGTACGGTTTGGTTTGGGGAGGTATGCATCCATATCTGTGTCTGCATGTTTTCTTGCATTTCTATTTGCACGTCTACTCATTTTAGCATGCATTGTTGTTTCTAAATTCAACAAAAATCACATAAATTTCAAAAAATTTCACGTTTAATTTAAGTCGGAACGTTTGAACTTTGACGCCACATTGAATCCTTACCTCTGCCTTGTATATTCTTGACATATTGTTGGCATGATAATGTGCATGATCTACAAGTTTTTGTTTCTCTCTTTTCTGAACGAATAGACTTGACTCATATATTGGCAAGCTACTTTACATTCTGAGGATTAGAGCTCTATAAACTGGTGACATTCATGACCGGTTTCATTTAGGATGTGAGTAGTACTCTCTGTAAGGCATGTAACATCAATTTTCATAAGCATGAGTCTAGTCTTCTTAATACCTATATGCATTCGGTCTGTGGATGGTGACACATGTAGGAGAGGCAGTTCCCTTTATTTCATTCTACCTATGATCCTCACATAGCCAAATTGCCCTTTTTGTCCTATTAGCTACATTCTATAACTTTGCCTACCCTAGCCGAGCTAGTTATGTGTAGTTGTTTGGAATGTTTCACTGCAGTTTGGTTATATATCTGATTTCAGAAGTTGGTGGAAGAATCGAAGGGAATGAAAAGAAAGAAAATGTTGAAAAAAAAAGAAAAGAAAAAAATGAAAGAAAATGAAAAAAAAAAAGAGTTGAAAGAAAGAAAAATCATATATGAGGAATGAGAAACCGTATAGATGATTTTTACTCCCAAATTTTATTTATACTTTATGGGGAGTTGACAAGTTTATGCTGTATTGTAAGTTGAGTGCATTGAATTTGCACTGCTCTGTACTATTATATTGAGTACGAAGTTGGGATGCAGTTTCGTAATTTAGATCTGTGCTGCTAGTTTGGCTACTAACTCCACATTTCCAAATTCATCTTAGCCTCTTCTTACCCATTACCTCACTTACCCAAATGTAAGTCCTCGGCATGTGTCTTGGTCATTAGTTTGGTTGGAATGCATATGTACGGTTGTAGAGACTTTATTCATGTTAACTGCATGCATGTTCTTATAGGTCGAGCTAGGTGAGTGTCTTTACTTCTTTCCATCTCTCACATATATACTCGCCCTGTGCCTAAATTTGAGCGATGAGCCACCCGTGAGAGTCCGATTTCTTTGAGTCTTGCAAGGTCGACGGTTCAGTAAGTTTGAAACATTGACTTAACTTGTTTGCATTTATCAATTATCACTTTGTTAGTTGTTGCATTAAACTGGTTTTGGCGGATGATTTGTAGCTGATGCGTTGGTCCCGTTCCACTGTTTATTCTTAGTTGCATTCATAGTTTGCTTAGGGACAGGCAAAGGTTTGGTTTGGGGAGATTTGATGCGTGTATTTTATATAAGGTTTTCACCTCATTTTTACACGCATTTCTGTACTATTTTACGTGGCATTTCGCTACAAATACCCTCGAATAGTCTTCTTTGGTTTGTCTTGTGTAAATTGCAGGTATAGACCAAAGAGGAGATAAATCGAGCCTAAACTCGTCCCATTTGCATGCATTTATGGAGAACAAGGAGCTGGAGCTTGGAATCTATCACTTTGAAGACGAATGAGCTGAATTCGGAAGGTGTCATAGTGCCTAACGTGCCAAAATAGCTCGATGGACCACTTATCTAGTCGATCGAATGCTTTATACCATAAAGATTACTCGATCGAGTTGTTTATTTACTCGGTCGAGCAGGCCACAATAAGGAGTTACTCAATCGAGTAGTACTTCTACTCGATCGAGGGCAATTTTGCTTAGTTTACTCACTAGCTACAAAGAAAAGGTTCCATAGCGACAGAAAACTCCGTCGCAAATATGCCAATCCCGTCGCAAATACAGAACTTGCGACGGAATTGCGACGGATTTATTCTGTCGCTTTATTTCGTCGCAAAATTTAGTTTTGCGACGGGAATTCCGTTGCACAGGAAAATTTGCGACGGATCAAAGCGTCGCAGTAACCCGTTGCAAAAGATGGACTTGCGACGGAAATTCCGTCGCAGTTCACTGTTCATGAGAGGCCACGTAGACACAATGGTCAACCAGAAAGTCAAAATATGCGACGGAAATTCCGTCGCAGTTCACTGTTCATACAGGCCACGTAGGCACATTAGTCAACCAGAAAGTCAATATTTGCGACGGAAAATCCGTCGCAGAATACTGTTCATAAAGGCCACGTGTCCCCAAAGTCAACCAGAAAGTCAACATTTGCGACGGAAAATCCGTCGCAAATTCCGTCGCAGGGCAGAATGAACCAGGGGGTTTACAGCGCTTTTCCAGCTCCCCCATTGCTTTGAAAGCAATTACATATACTCCCGGTTTCCTACAAACATACAGAAAATCCAGCAATTGACAAATTCACAACTCGTTCAAGACGAGATTTCCAAACAAAGTATTCGCATTAACTTAAAATAAAAGGTTTACAACCATTTAGTACAATAATTGTTCAACAAAGAAAGCTAAATAAGTCCATAAACTACGGGGTAGGAGTGATAACTACTAATCAACTAACAACTACTAATACATACAGGGGAGTAGGAGTAGGCCTAGCATTGTCGCCACCATCATCATCAAAGTCATTTCTAGCTTGAGATACACCTCCAGGGTTACAAGTTTGAGTGGTAAAACCTTGTTGGCTCAAGAACTCCTCTATTGCCGCAAGCCTTTGAGATTGTTCGGCCTCGACTTGGTTAAGTCGGGCATTCCCTTTTGCGACTCTACCAACAAAACCCGGAGTATGAGGAGTTGAAAAGAGGTTACCAGTCGAGCGGCGGTGGTGCTCCCAAATTTGTGGTGTTGCATTTCCCGCGCCAAGTACTCTACCTTTCTTATCAAATCCTCCATGTTCTTCAATATAAATCTCATTATCATCGATGTTCTCGACCCCTTGACTCTGAAGCTGAGTTTTCTTTGAGATGATTTTACCCTATATCATTAAAAAAACGAAAGATTAGATACCATCTACTAAATAATCATGATTGAAAAAATGAGTTAAAAATTAAATAATTATAGTAACTTACGAAGAGTTGATTGGTATTTTGGATAACCATCCTTTTGTGCTATGCTTCTTTGTCTTCTCCAACAACTGCAAAGCGGGCGGAATTTCTCCTTTCCCATCTTTATCAACCTACAATTTTGATACTTGTTAAATATAATTACTAACTTTAAATAAAGTTAAAGAAAAAAAGGTAATAAATTAAAAAAGGAAGTGAAGAAATTACCATTGAGTCCATATATTGCAATGTGTTTTTTCGACCCATTAGGTGAGTACCCAACGCCTTCCCTTTCTCGTCACTTCCCGACCTACGGTTGGCCGAATTCTGCTCCGATCTTCCCGTGAAACTAGGATCTTCAAGTGGTCTATTCTTCAATTAACGGTGCAACTCAACACTAATCCGATCCGGCTTTTCATGCTCTTCCTTATGATAAGCTCGATAAATCATTTGCCGTAAACGGGTCTTCATGGCATCTTCCTAAGCCTTCTTAACCCTTGCCTTGTCGCGGGGATCGTAACTAACACGCCACTGTTCAATAAACAATAAAGTTAGAAAATAAACTTCATTGTAAATAAATATAAAATAAATGAATAAAATACCTAATATTAAATTAAATGACAATTGCTAATACCTCAAACCAATTCCACCAATCCTTCTTTAGAGTAGATGACGCCGATTTCCAATTAGGAGCATGTTCTTTGTAGTTGCATCCAATATTATTCGATTTCAAGTTCACAACGGATTCATCACTAAACCTGAAAAAAAAATGACAATATTATTCGAACAACTAATTCACACGGTGATGGATAGAAAAGACAAGACAACCTTGAACCCAAATGCACAAAAATACATGTTACAACTTTGTTCAAGGTCGCGAAAGGTGGACTCAGTCGTTTTGAAAAAAGAGCAGAAGAGAGTGTTGTGTGATTGGATATGTAATTTAAAGTTTCCAGACGGCTATGCTTCAGATTTGAGAAGATGTGTCGATATGAATGAGTTGAAGCTACATGGCTTGAAAAGCCATGTCTGTCATGTGTTTATGGAGCGTTCTTCACGGTTGCTTTAAGGCACCTTCTCCCTAAAAATGAGTGGAATGCCATAACTGAGATTAGTCAATTTTTCAGAGACTTGTGCACTTCATCAGTACAAATTGAAAAAATAACAAGTCTCGAGAAAAATATTGTCGAGATAATCTGCAAATTGGAAAAAATAATTCCACCTTTATTTTTTAACTCAATGGAACATCTGCCAATTCATTTGCCATATGAAGTGAAAGTGGGTGGTCCTGTGCAATATAGGTTGATGTATCCTTTTGAGAGGTAATATCAATATCTTTTACGAAGCCTTTTAAGGTTATTACTTAATTTCATTCTTTCTTAACCAATTTTTTTGTAGGTTCTTGAATCATTTGAAAAAAAAAAATTGGAAATAAAGCTCGTGTTCAAGGGTCATTATGCAACGCATATTTGCTTGAAGAAATAACAAGTTTTTGTTCTTTTTACTTTGAAGATCACATAGACACAAAGGCAAAAGACCTTGACATAGGTCAGAAAAAGGCGAAGTATTCTACCTTGCCCGAGCTATTTCAAGATCATGAGGGCACTACTTCTGGAAAATGTCGTGAAAGATTTTTGGAAGATAACGAATATGAACGTGCACACCTCTATGTTTTATCTAATTGTGATTCTGATGAGTTGAAACGTATGGAAAGGTAGGTGAAATTTTTTAAAATTTTAAACGTTGTTTCAAGTAAAACATGCAAAAATTAATTCAAAACTTAATTCGACATTTTTGAATAGGTTGTTTGAGGATTACATCAAAAGAGAATATCCTGAGGTTTCTATGGTCGAGGATATTTGGAACAAATTTGAAACAAAATTCCCTGACTGGCTTAGAGGTCAAGTAAGTAAATAATATATATTCTATAATGCTTATTTAAATTATATTATTATTTGGTAAATAATTGGTTCATTATCATTAATTCTAGGTAAATAATTTAAAAGATCCAGTTGTAGTTGCCTTAGCAAATGGACCTTCAAGAAAAGTAAGAACATGGAAGCGTTATTCCATCAATGGATACAAATTTCGAGCTTTCATAGATGAGAAACATTTGGAAAAGTCGACAATTAACAATGGAGTGTGTGAGTTCGACTGAAGGAGCTGACTACTATGGAACCCTAAATGAAGTTGTTGAGTTGTCTTATACTGGTGAGAAAAACCCTTACAACGTTATTTTATTCAAATGTAATTGGATAGATAACTCAGAAAGAGGAATGCAAGTACATAAGGAATATAAACTTGTGTATGTTAATCGGAGCAAAAAATTTCCAAAATATGACCCATTTGTGTTAGCATATCAAGTGGAACAAGTTTGCTATGCTCGTGATTTGCTAATCTTGATTTATAAACTTGTGGAATATAAACTTGTGGAATATAAACTAAGTTTGCTAATCTTGATTTATATATATATATATATATATATATATATATATATATATATATATATATATATATATATATATATATATATATATATATATATATATATATATATATATATATATATATTTAGTTATTTATTTATCTATTATATTAATATTTGGATAAGGGGCATAACAAACTTGTTCCACTTGATATGCTAACACAAATGGGTCATATTTTGGAAATTTTTTGCTCCGATTAACATCCACAAGTTTATATTCCTTATGTACTTGCATTCCTCTTTCTGAGTTATCTATCCAATTACATTTGAATAAAATAATGTTGTAAGGGTTTTTCTCGCCAGTATAAGACAACTCAACAACTTCATTTAGGGTTCCATAGTAGTCAGCTCCTTCAGTCGAACTCACACACTCCATTGTTAATTGTCGACTTTTCCAAATGTTTCCCATCTATGAAAGCTCGAAATTTGTATCCATTGATGGAATAACGCTTCCATGTTCTTACTTTTCTTGAAGGTCCATTTGCTAAGGTAACTACAACTGGATCTTTTAAATTATTTACCTAGAATTAATGATAATGAACCAATTATTTACCAAATAATAATATAATTTAAATAAGCATTATAGAATATATATTATTTACTTACTTGACCTCTAAGCCAGTCAGGGAATTTTGGTTCAAATTTGTTCCAAATATCCTCGGCCATAGAAACCTCAGGATATTCTCTTTTGATGTAATCCTCAAACAACCTATTCAAAAATGCCGAATTAAGTTTTGAATTAATTTTTGCATGTTTTACTTGAAACAACGTTTAAAATTTAAAAAAATTGCACCTACCTTTCCATACGTTTCAACTCATCAGAATCACAATTAGATAAAACATAGAGGTGTGCACGTTCATATTCGTTATCTTCCAAAAATCTTTCACGACATTTTCCAGAAGTAGTGCCCTCATGATCTTGAAATAGCTCGGGCAAGGTAGAATACTTCGCCTTTTTCTGACCTATGTCAAGGTCTTTTGCCTTTGTGTCTATATGATCTTTAAAGTAAAAAGAACAAAAATTTGTTATTTCTTCAAGCAAATATGCGTTGCATAATGACCCTTGAACACGAGCTTTATTTCCAATTTTTTTTTTTTCAAATGATTCAAGAACCTACAAAAAAATTGGTTAAGAATGAATGAAATTAAGTAATAACCTTAAAAGGCTTTGTAAAAGATATTGATATTACCTCTCAAAAGGATACATCCACCTATATTGCACAGGACCACCCACTTTCACTTCATATGGCAAATGAATTGGCAGATGTTCCATTGAGTTAAAAAATGAAGGTGGAATTATTTTTTCCAATTTGCATATTATCTCGACAATATTTTTCTTGAGACTTGTTATTTTTTCAATTTGTACTGATGAAGTGCACAAGTCTCTGAAAAATTGACTAATCTCAGTTATGGCATTCCACTCATTTTTAGGGAGAAGGTGCCTTAAAGCAACCTAAAAGAACGCTCCATAAACACATGACAGTCATGGCTTTTCAAGCCATGTAGCTTCAACTCATTCATATCGACACATCTTCTCAAATCTGAAGCATAGCCGTCTGGAAACTTTAAATTACATATCCAATCACACAACACTTTCTTCTGCTCTTTTTTCAAAACGACTGAATCCACCTTTCGCGACCTTGAACAAAGTTGTAACATGTCTTTTTGTGCATTTGGGTTCAAGGTTGTCTTGTCTTTTCTATCCATCACCGTGTGAATTAGTTGTTCAAAAAAATTTTTCTCAATATGCATGACATCAAGGTTATGTCGAATTACTAGTGTGCTCCAATATGGAAGCTCCCAAAAAATACTTTGTTTCCACCACCCAATTCGTTTCGCTTTAACCGTTCTCAATTCATGGTCAGATGCATCCACGATTTTTGGTAAATCTTTCTCACATTCCCACACTTGTTCGCCCGATAACCTCGTTCCAGCAACATCGTTCTCTATTCTTCCTTTTTGAAAGTGGGCCTTATCCTTGCGAAAAGTATGATCAGTGTCTAAATATTGTCTATGACAATCAAACCAACTCCATTTTCTGCTATGCTGAAGCCAAGTCGATTTAGTCTCTTTTTTCGTACAACATGGACATGCATTCTCACCTGCAGTTGACCAACCAGATAACATGCCATAAGCAGGAAAGTCATATGTAAACAATCCCGTGTCCCACAATTGCTTCAACTCGTAAATTAGAGGCTGTAAATAGACGTCAAGGTTTTGTTTGGGACTCTTTGGTCCAGGAATAATTAATGTTAAGAACATAAATTGTCTTTTCATGCATAGCCAGGGTGGTAAATTGTAAGGTGTAAGCATCACCGGCCAGCATGAATACAAGTTCCCGAATGGCCCAAAAGCCGAGAAACCATCGGTGCAAAGTCCAAGTCTAACATTCCGAGGCTCAGATGCAAAAGAAGGATGAAGATGATCAAAATGTTTCCACGCCTCACTGTCACTTGGATGAGACATTGTCCCACTAACTCGGGGGTTTTCATAATGCCAACGCATTTGTTCCGCGAGGTTTTTTGTGGCATAAATTCGTTGCAAACGTGGCCCTATTGGGAAATAATTTAAGAAATTTTCGGGGACTCTTTTGCCATTTGCATTCTTTGCACTTTTGTACCTAGCTCTACCACATTTTCTACACTTGTCAAGAAGAGTGTCGTCCATCCAAAAAAGCATACATCCATTAAAACATGCATCTATCTTTTCATGAGGAAGTTGAAGAGCTTTGAGAACATTTTTGGTTTCATAGAAGTTACGCATCAAAATATGATCTTGAGGAAGAAGGTCTCCCATGAGTGACGTGAAACCATCTACACATTATGGGCTAAGTTGAATTCACATTTCAGAGTGACAAGCCTTGCAGCCGACTGTAGCAATGAGAGTCGACATCCCTCGTAGACAGGTTGCTCGGCACGTTTTAACAATTGAAAAAAGGCTAATACATTGGGATTTAGAGATTCATCAACCACCTCGGCATTAAGAGCTTCTTCCCTAATTTGATCAATGCTATCGCGCAACGCATCCTCTACCATATCCCTATAAGGATTGTCAGAGGGCATTGCCATTTCCTCTTCCTCAACGGGGAATTTCTCTCCGTGACACACCCAATCATAATAGTTGTCACAAAAACCCTTTAGACCAAGGTGTTTTCGTACTTCTTGTTCAACTAAAAACTTTTTATTTTTGCACTTACTACATGGACACCTAATTTATTTATTTCTAATGAATTCGTCTTGTTGCTTAACATAATCAATGAATTTATTAACCCCTATTACGAATTCCTTCCTTAATTTTTTATTGGAATCCAACCTTTCATACATCCAGTTTCGTTCTAATCTCTTCATTGCAAATCTACATATATATTAGTAAATAAAAATTATTAATAAAAATGGTAAGAGCATTCATAAACTCATCTTTGAATCTTTCATACAACAACAACAACAACCACAACCTGCAAAAAAATACTTTCAGTATTGGGGTCCTTATCTCTCCAACCTAAACCCATCTTTGAATCTTTCATACCATTAGTAAATACCCAATTTTTTTTCTTGATTGTAATGAGACAAAAATTCGGCAGCATTTCCTTACAGTTCTCCAAATACATTATTTAGAATGAATTCTCACTCTACATATGTATTCGGAGAACATTAAAGGAAATGTCAACCAAATTTTGTCTCATGACAATCAAGAAAAAAATTGAGTATTTACCACCTAAATGGCATAAAAGATTCAAAGACAGTCCCAAAACGGGGACTATTCAAGAATTACACCTAATGTGTAATCCCTGAACGGGTACTAGGTTAAAGTTATATTAACAATCAGAACACAAGCATAAGATGAATTAATATTTTTAAAAAAAATACACATGACACAAATGTACACAACTTATCAAAACAAACTTAATAATTACTAATAAACCTTATAAAACTAAGCAAAAATAGAGTAAGCATCCTAAAATTGGTTTAAAAATCATAAATTGGCTTTTAACTAAACTAAATTAACTGCCCTAATAATCCTAAATATCCTAATTGTCTTTTAATTAAACTAACTCATTTTAATAATCCTAAACTTAATTAAACTAAGCATTATAAAATTGATTTAAACATCCTAAATTGGCTTTTAACTAAATTAAACTACCCTAATAATCCTAAACATTCTAAATTGGATATTAATTAAACTAATTTATTTTAACAATCCTAAACTTAATTAAACTAAGTATTATAAAATTGATTTAACCATCCTAAATTGGCTCTTAACTAAATTTCACTATCCTAATAATACTAAACATCCTAAATTGGCTTTCAACTAAACTAAACAATCCTAATAATACTAAGCATCCTAAACTAATCATAATTAATCAAAACAATAACCATAAACCCTAATTAATCAAAATAGTAAAATAAATTAAACAAACCTTATATTAATTAAGAGAAGGAGACAAGGGGAGGGAGCGGCGGCAACCGTTGCAGGCGGCAGAAAAAAAAAGGGAAAGGGGAAAGGAGAAGAAAGGGGAAAGAAGAAGAAAGGGGAAAAGGGAAAGGAGAAAGGAGAAATAGGAGGAGTGATTTGGGGAGTAGGGTGGTGGTAGGAGTGGTGGTTGTGGGAGTGGTGGTGGTGTGATTGAGGGAGACGAATTTTAGGGAATTTTTGGGTAAATAATTGAAGAGTGATAATGAGGGAGACGGGATCCGCTGCTGCCCGTATAAAGAAAGCCTGCGACGGACTTTTTGTCGCAAGAATAAAATAATAATAAATCCTGCGACGGAATTTCCGTCGCAGGCATAAAATAATATTATTTTTCCAGCATGTTAAGAGGTGTACAGGTGGACACTAAAAAATGTTTGCGACGGAAATTCCGTCGCATGAAAAATATTATTTTAATGCAGCGACGGAATTTCCGTCGCAGAATTTATTATTATTTTAATATAGCGACGGAAATTCCGTCGCAGACCTTCCCGCCATGTCAGAAAATTTGGCGGTCTGGGAAAATATGCTGCAACGGAAAGTCCGTCGCAAGTCCGTCGCAGATTCTGAGGTCCATCGCAGGTTTAAATTTGCTACGGGTTAATCTTCCGTCGCAATGTGTCCGTCGCATCGAAACGTTTTTTTTGTAGTGACTCGATCGAGCGGTTTTATTCCACTCGATCGAGTGGTTTGCCTTGTATTTGTATTTTTCCGCCTATTTTCGTATGGGCTTTTGTAATTAAACTTTGGATTAGGTTTAAGGAGGAGATTTTGGCTGCTACTAAAGGTAGTAGACTGCGTAACTCTTCCTGACTGACCTCTCCTGGATATTACTCACTGCTTCCCTCTTCTTCACTCTTTTCTACTCGGATTCAAACTTGGAATTGGTATTATTATTCCTTTTTAATTTGTTAATCGTAATTGTTATTTGAATTCCTTCCTTTCTATTATTACTTTTATTATTGCTTATTTCATCTCTTCATTTTCATTATTATCATGTTTAATTCTGATTGTCTATATATTATTGTTGTTGATTCGATAGTAATGTGTAGCTAATTCCCTCTTGCTAAGACTAGGGAATCCATGATTATGAAGGAAGAGTAATTGAATTATTAGGTTAATGCTTGTGTAGTCCTTGTTGTTAATCGCTGCTGTTAATTGTTTCTGTCTAATTGAGTCGACGCAATTAGACATTTAATCGTGGTAAACCTTGACCTGGACCTGAAGGTTGGAAAGGGTGAGACTCGTAGCGAACATTAGGGCACCGTAGTGAGGGCGGAAGTTAAGCTATTTGTGCTTTAGGGCGAATTGAGACCGGAAGGAGATATTCACTGCCCCTTTGACCATACTTGCTTTGACCTGAGACCTAGATTGCTTGACTGAATGATCATGGTGAACCGGCTGTCTTAGCTACTTTTCCTTTACCTGCTTAATCTTTATTCTCTGCCTTTTTCTCTTTCTCATTCTCATTCGTTTAGAACAACCCAATTAAAACCCCCCAAATTGGTTACCGTGACGAACTTAGACAAAGTTGACATTTTCCCATCTCCCTGTGGAGATCGACCCGACTTCCCTAGCTATATTAGTTAGAGCCAGTTGGTTATTTTTTATAGGTATACGACTGCCCTGTCAGCAGGTGATGTCTTGGATGCCAGCTGGAGTCTGGATTGGGATGAGTCCTCACGATAATGTCAGAAGTAGTTCTCTAGCTTTGACGAGTTGTACCTTTGTTTAGTAGTTTGGCTGTAACACTTGTAAAATAACTTTAATTGTTCTTCTATCGACTTTTGATGATTACTTACCTCGGGTAACCGAGATGGTGATGCCCTTATATGCTAAGGAAGGTCTGGTTAAGGCTCCTCGATCGGTATATGGGGTTGTCACAGTTTTTTGGTTCTTTACACTACTACAGATACATGCTATAACAACGGTTAAAAACCGTTGTTATATAAAAAAGCGGACGTTGTTAAAGCGTCCGTTGTAAAAGGTTTTAACAACGGTTGGTTTTCTTAAGGAACCCGTTGTTGAAACTATTAACAACGGTTTTAAGTATAAAAACCCGTTGTGGAAAGTGTGACTCAATTTTGGGGGGAAAGTTATAACAACGGTTGTAATATACAAAACCGTTGTTATAACTAAAGACAACGGTTTTTTTAATAAATAACCGTTGTTTATTCTTAAAAAATAAAATAAAAAAATAAAATTAAATATTACTAGATGCATGCATAATTACGGCCCGTTATAATTCCGATGCATACATTATTACTGCCATCACTGTGCATATGAACGGACAATATGGAATGAGAAGGGTTAGTAATAAGATTTGAAGCAGCATTGAGAGATATGATGATGATTATGGCACAACTTCCTAACATATATATTAATTAAAAAACAACTCAACCCACACATTGCTTAGTATAATTACATGCATTATCTCAACTAACATTTCCATTATCTCACTATATACATCTCCAAACCCTAACTGCTAAAACAAACTCCAAATAAATTAACCCTACTTATTCTTTCAAAACAAACCCCAAACTCCAACAAAATGAATGATATCATCCTTAAGACTCTTACTATGATCGAGAACAACAACAGTTTCATCCGCCGGTTGCTCCACATTGAGGAAAGTTTCAGGAGTTACCTTGCGGATGCTCGATCCATTCTGAAGGACGCCAAAGAAGATGGCTTGACGGAGCAGCAGCAGTTGCAGCTATATGACGATATAGCAACTGCTGAACGGAACCTCCAAATAGCCAAGGAGGAGAGGACGGATATCATAGAGGAGAATAAGACCCTCTATGAAAAATATAAGAATTGCATTTTTATTAATGTAATTTTTTTTTAAATTTATGTATTTATTATATATATATATATATATATATATATATATATATATATATATATATATATATATATATATATATATATATATATATATATATATAGAGAGAGAGAGAGAGAGAGAGAGAGAGAAAGAGAGAGAGAGGAAGGATCAACTAAGGCCACTTATATATTTGAGTCCATAAGTTCTATTATGAGCCATTGGATGGAGGGAGATGGAGGGATGAGATGAACTCACCCAAAGTCATTATAGAAGCTAATTAACACACTTTACTAATCCACCCTAATTAACCACTAATTTACTATATATTTGTTTTCTACCCACCCATTTCTCTCTCATCTCACACATTTCATTCTTCTCTTCTCTCTAAACCTCAATAAAAAAACCCCAAAAAATCCAAATAAATAAAAAAAACCCAAAAAATCCAAATAAATAAAAAAACCCAAAAAATCCAAATAAATGAGAAAACCCAAAAAATCCAAATAAATCAAAAAACCCAAATAAATCACCCACTCCTCTCATCTTCATTCACCACCACCCACCACCATCCCACCCGACACCAACTAACCACCCACCACCCCCGCCGCCGCCCAACCGCCGCTGACTCGGTTTTTTTTTTTTTTTTCAACTCGGTTTTTTTTTTTTTTTTCGTTTTGTGTTAATTTGTATGTTTTGAGTTGTTTTTTCCATTCATTATTTTTTTTGTCTTTTATTTTATTTTAGTTGTCTTTTATTTTGTTAGTTCTCATTTTTTATTCATTTTCTTAAATCTTTTCTTGTTATACGTTTTTTTTAAGATTTCGTGTTTTAAATCTCGTTTTTTTTTTTTTGTGAGATACTTTTTTTTCATCTAAGACAAAAATGGACTAAAGTTATACAAAAATGAACCAAAGTTATACAAAAATAGACCAAAGTTATACAAAAAAAGACTAAAGTTATACAAAAATTGGACTAAAGTTATACAAAAAATTGGACTAAAGTTATACAAAAATGAACCAAAGTTGTACAAAAATGAACCAAAGTTATACAAAAATGAACCAAAGTTATACAAAAATGGACTAAAGTTATACAAATATGGATTAAAGTTATACAAATATGGGCTAAAGTTATACAAATAAGGACTAAAGTTATACAAAAATGGACCAAAGTTATACAAAAATGAACCAATGTTATACCAAAATGGACTAAAGTTATACAAACATGAACCAAAGTTATACAAAAATAGACCAAAGTTATACAAAAAAAGACTAAAGTTATACAAAAATTGGACTAAAGTTATACAAAAAATTGGACTAAAGTTATACAAAAATGAACCAAAGTTATACAAAAAATGAACCAAAGTTATACAAAAATGAACCAAAGTTATACAAAAATGAACTAAAGTTATACAAATATGGATTAAAGTTATACAAATATGGACTAACTTTAGTCCATTTTTGTATAACTTTGGTTCATTTTTGTATAACTTTGGTTCATTTTTGTATAACTTTAGTCCAATTTTTTGTATAACTTTAGTCCATTTTTTGTATAACTTTGGTTCATTTTTGTATTACTTTGGTCTATTTTTGTATAACTTTGGTTCATTTTGTATAACTTTGGTTCATTTTTGTATAACTTTAGTCCAATTTTTTGTATAACTTTCGTCCATTTTTGTATAACTTTGGTTCATTTTTGTATAACTTTGGTTCATTTTTGTATAACTTTGGTTCATTTTTGTATAACTTTAGTCCAATTTTTTGTATAACTTTCGTCCATTTTTGTATAACTTTGGTTCATTTTTGTATAACTTTGGTTCATTTTTGTATAACTTTGGTTCATTTTTGTATAACTTTAGTCCAATTTTTTGTATAACTTTAGTCCAATTTTTGTATAACTTTAGTCTTTTTTTGTATAACTTTAGTCTATTTTGTATAACTTTGGTCCATATTTGTATAACTTTAATCCATATTTGTATAACTTTAGTCCATTTTTGTATAACTTTGGTTCATTTTTGTATAACTTTGGTTCATTTTTGTATAACTTTAGTCCAATTTTTTGTATAACTTTAATCCTTATTTGTATAACTTTAGTCCTTATTTGTATAACTTCAGTCCAAATTTGTGTAATTTTAGTCCAAAATTGTATAACTTTATTCCATAAAAGTATAACTTCAGTTATTTTTTTTATAACTTTAGTCCAAATTTGTATAACTTTAGTTCAAAATTGTATAACTTTAGAACTATAAATTCAAATTTGAAACAACACATAAGAAGATGATATTAAAAAAACCAATAAGTCAAAAAAGTACAATAAAAAAACTTCAATAACAATAATAAAAAATTAACCAATAATTAAAAAAAAACAAATAACAAAAAAAAACCAAAACCAAACCAAACAAAAAAACCAACAAAACAAACTTGAATGGTTGTATAACTTCAATTTATACAATGTATAACTTTAGATGTTAATAGTGTAACTTTAATGTAAAAAAGTGTATAACTTTAGTCATAAAATGTATAACTTTAATGTTTTAAGTGTATAACTTTAGTCGTAAATAGTATAACTTTTATAAAAACAAATAAATATGAAAAATCGTAATTAATCAACAAATATTAAATCTGAAAAAAAATTAAATAACAACCATCAATAACCAACAAAAAATTAATAACCAACAAAAATTTAAAAACCAAATAACAATAACCAACAAAAATTAAAAACCAAATAACAATAACAAAAAAGTATAACTTTAATGTTTTAAGTGTATAACTTTAGTCCAAAATTTGTGTAACTTCAATTTATACAATGTATAACTTTAGACATTAACAGTATAACTCTATCTTGATTATTGTATAACTTTAGCCCAAAATATTTTTATTGGTTACAAGATCTAAAAAAATATTGTATAACAAATATTTTTTATTGTTGTATAACTCTATTTTTTATTATTGTATAACAAATATTTTTATTTGTTAACAAAAAATCAACAATAGATATGAAAAAAATATTTTTATTGGTTACAAGATCTAAAAAATATAAAAAAAAAAAAAAAAAAAAAAAAAAGCAAGAACAACACGATACAAACAACCCCAAAAAAAAAAAAAAAAAAAAAATAGAAGTGGAGGGAGACACCACCACCACACATCAACAACCATCGCCACCACCACCATTCGACCTCCCCATTCCGCGGCTACCGCCCATAACGCCACCACCACGCATCACCACCACCACCATTCCGCGGCTACCACCACCACGCATCACCACCACATAAAGGATAAAAAAATTAAAAAAAAAACAAAAAAAAATGTCAACCAGCAACCATATCTAAAAAAAAAAGAAAAAAGGAGAGGAAGGAGGGAGGCCGGCGGTCGGAGGTCGAAGGGTAGAGGGGCGGCTGAAATGGTGGAGGTCGAAGGGTAGATCTGAGACGAGGAGGGTGGTTTTCTTTTTTTTTTCAGTTTGGTTTTTTTTTTCAGTTTGGTTTTTTTTTCATTTTGGGTTTTTTTTTTTTTTTTAGAGAGGGTGGGAAGAAAATGAGAGAGAAAGAGTGAATGTGAGAAATGAGAGAGGATGAGTGAATGAGGAAGTGAGTTGGGAGATTAGAATGTTGGAAGAGTTGTACAAAATTAGGTAGAGTTATACACAATTAGGGAAGGAGATTAGGGAGGGAGAATTGTGACCCTTCAATGAGATGTAATCTCATCCCTCCATCCCTTCCATCCAAGGGCTCTTATAAGGACTTATGGCCTTATATGGTATGAAGGCCTTATAAGAACCCTTCTCTCTCTCTCTCTCTCTCTCTCTCTCTCTCTCTCTCTCTATATATATATATATATATATATATATATATATATATATATATATATATATATATATATATATATTAACGGAAATTTCCCATGGTACCCTCGAATTTTGACAGATTACATATGGTACCCCTCATTTTAAGTTTCTACATATGGTACCCCTGTGTTGACCTTTTTCCTTCCCAAAATACCCTTACCAGACTTTCCGTTATAACACCGTTAGTTTACATCTCCTAAACACTATACCTCTTGCTTTTACCCATAACACAACTTCTAATCTCACTCATCTTCAAGCTTAATCTCACTCATCCCCTCTATCATCACCACCACACCACCACGCGCGGCCCCACAGCCACCATTGCCAACGACACCATCCAATCCCACCACCACCAATTCAATCTCAATCACACATATTGTTGCGAGACCGCATTTTCCCCAATTGCAAAACAACTTCACCTCACAACACAACACAAACTGAAATCGTTGCAAAAAACATAGTACTCCGTAATTAATAAAACAAGTTTCATACACTACCAAAAGAAATGAATTCCAAAACTATAATTCTTGGGAGCATTTTAACAAAATCACAAATACCTAATTCAAAATAAATAATTAAGGTAAATACCCACAAAAAACTATAACAAAAGATTCAGCTAGATTGATGCAAAATAAAATAAAAGAAGATCAAACAGTATATAAGTAATAATGTTATAAATAAGAAGAAGAAGTCACATCAAGATGAAAAGCCTAGCTTGTGGTGCTCGCTGGTATCGGGTTCGGCACCACGACGGTGCTGTTGCTTGTGAGACGAAGGTGATGAGAGGGTAGGCTACCGTCGTGTTTGCCTGGTGTTTGATTTTAGGTAAGATGACGGCTTGATTTGCTGCGAATGGTGGTGTCGTACTGGAATGCTTGCGAGGAGAACCAGTATGTTTGAGGGTGAGGAAGTGGTTCAAGTTAAAATCATGGGATCATAATCGATTGACGGATTTATTTAGGTTTAGTATATATGTTTGGAACTTTGAATGAATTGGGGAAAATATTAGGATTAGACTAGTTATTTGGATGATGGTGGCTCATTACGTGCTGGGTGGAATACAGGGACGCGCGCACGACCTCTGTCGGATCTCCGGTGTCGGCGACTAGTTGTGATTGTCGGAATCTGGTGGTGATGGGGTAGCAATGGGGGATGAGTGAGATTAGGGGGATGATTGAGATTAGATAACAAAAAAAATAAAAAAAGGCATCATAAGAGCTAAATAAGTGTATTATTGACGGCGTTATGACGGCAAACGTAGTAATGGCATTTTGGGAAGAAAAAAGTCAAATTGATGGGTACCATATGTAGAAAGTTAATTTAAGGGGCACCATGTGTAATCTGCCAAAGTTCGAGGGTACCATGGGAAAAAACCGATATATTAATTATGTTTGTCGGCATTCCTCTCTATCATCTTGCTTCATCTTTGTTAATTAAGCGAATAATGACGATGAAAGACGAATTAAGCGAATAATACTTAAAGAAATAACATAATGGTCGATAAAAACTAACACATACACATGCAAATGAAATAATTAGAAAAAGAAAATAATGACGATGAAAGACGATGAAACCAACAGTGACGGCGAGATTTACCTGATAATTAGACGATGAAATCAACAGTGACAGCGAGAAGATAAAGAGACGATGAGAAAGAGAGAAAGAGACGATGAGAAAGTGTGTTTTGTGTTTGTGCTTGTGTTTGTGTTTGTGTTTGTGTTTGTGTTTGTGTTTGTGTTTGTCTGCTGGGTTTGTGTTTGTGTATTAAGGTTTGTGTTGTGTGGCTGTAGCAGACTTGTGTTTGTGTGGTTTATAGTATGGAAGGTATTGACAACGGTTATAAAGAACAACCGTTGTCAAATAAGTTTTAACAACGGTTGTAAATCAACAACCGTTGTCAAATAAGTTTTAACAACGGGTTCGAAAAGTAACCGTTGTGATTACTTTTCACTAACTTTGCGTCAATTTTGCGCCAAATTATTAACAACGGTTGTGCATGTGTAACCCGTTGTTAAAACATATAACAACGGGTTTTATAACCATACCCGTTGTAATTCATTTTAGTAAAATTCGCGCCATACATTCTACAACGTCTATTGTGATTTTCGTGAATAATCGTTGTTGAAGGGGCGTTGTAGTTGCCTGGATTTGTAGTAGTGTTAATCGTCAATTTTTGTCCAATTTAAATCGCTATTTCGTATTATTTTGAGACGGTTTTGTTTTTGTTAATTTCTGAAGCGGTTTTTTTGAAATTTTAAATTTAAAATCGAAAATGAGTGAAAAGGAAGGTATAAGAGGTTTTAATTACTCAAGGGCAAAAAGGTAATACTTAGGGGGTGAGATGCGTAAAACTAGGGGCGATCTTTAGCAAACCCGTTAATTATATCATCCTCAACTCTTGTCTCTACACTTTCACTATTGTGATATTATGAACGTACTTCGAATTTATTCCCACTTTGACATTAGATGGGTCAAATAGATTAATAAGATAAAAAACAAGATGCTTATATAATATCGAAAGTGGTAATTAGACCCTGTTCTTTTGGACTGAAACTAATCTAATCTGATCTGAACTGAACTGAACTTATAGGATCTGAACTGAACTTATAGGATCTGAAGTGAACTTAAATTAAGTGACGTATAGGATATGAACTGAACTTATAGCATCTGAACGACTGAACTGAACTTATAAGATCTGAAGTGAACTTAAATTAAGTGACTTTAAGTTCAAAAGA
This sequence comes from Silene latifolia, assembly GCF_048544455.1. Classification (NCBI taxonomy): domain Eukaryota; kingdom Viridiplantae; phylum Streptophyta; class Magnoliopsida; order Caryophyllales; family Caryophyllaceae; genus Silene; species Silene latifolia. Next base: position 436,472,894 of record NC_133538.1, on the reverse strand, counting down.
ACAGGGACTTAATCCCCTAAACTTTATTTAATTATGAAATTAAAACCCATAAATTTCATTTGGAGCAATCGAAGACCTTAAGTTTCACCAAAAGTAAAATTCAACCCCATTTTCTAAATTCTCGTCAAATTCTTCTAATAAAATCACTTTTAATACTCCCTCATATTCCGGATAACTGTACCTATTCAAGGGTGACACGAGAATTAAAGAAACCTGAATTAAGCTAAATTATTGTGGTGGGGTGAGGTAATTGGAGAGAGCGCAAGTATTGTGAGGTATTATTGTGAGTGAGGTGATTAAAATAAATATTGTTGTCGGGTGAGGTCATTAAAATAAGTATTGTTGTGGGGTGAGGTGTAGAGTTAGCATTGGGCAGTGCTGTGCCGGCCCATCGCGCCTTCTCCAAAAAATGGCCCGGCTCAGGCACAGATATTGGGCTGGCCGTGCCGTGCCGTGCCCACTCGCCTCAACCCCCGCCGTGGCCCACTCCTGGCACGCCCAGTTTCGTGCTCGGGTCGTGCCTGGCACGTGGGCCGGCCCAATAGCCTTAGTAATTTTTTTTATTTTTTTTCTAAATACTTTTTCATTTATATAAATAATGAATATTAATGATTTAACTAGATATTTTATTAAATATTAATGTACTTGATTAGTTGATTACTTGTATTTTTAATGTAATCGATTTAATTAAATAATTAAAATGATATTAAAAAAAATTAATTAAATAATTAAGAAATGGGCCAAATCTCGGGTCGTGTCGTGTCATGCCCGCCGTGCTTGGTTCGTGTCGGGCCCTCCGTGCTTGAGTCGTGTCGTGCCTGGGCACGAGAATTCGAATTTCCAAAAAACGCTGCCGCGGCCTGCCTCCAACCCGTTCGTGTCGTGCCCATGCCGTCAGTATTGTTCATCCGTGCTGTGTCGTGCAGTGCCCGTGCCGCCCACCTTAGCCCGGCCCGAATTGCCATCTCTAGTGAGGTGGGGTATTGTTGTGGGTTGAGGTGATTAAAATAAGTATAAAAGTTTACCAAATAAGGAAAGGGGGACATTATTGTGATTTGTGAATAGATGAATAAGGAAAGGGTGACATTTATTTATAATAGGAGGGAGTACAATTTATCAAATATAAAATATTTTGTTTTATGATTTTAAAACTTTTATATTTATATTAAATATTGAGAATTGTTTTTTTTTTAAAAATTTTTTTATAGTATATAGACAATTTACTATATATGTATTAATACTAAATTATAAACAATTTACTAAATATGTATTTAAAAGTGTTCTTCAATGATTAATAAATTATGTGGAATTTCATAAAGTTGCAATTACTAATTTTTAGTATTTAATAAATTGTTTAATACTAATTTCAAATATAATATTTTTTTTTTAAAAAATTGTAGTCCTTGGAAAGATGATCGATTTGGAGAAAAAATTATTACTTTATGAACTCGTAAACACGAGTTAGCTGGCCTCTTAAAGTTTTCCGGAACAAAAAAACTGGATATTTTGGATAAAATGTCAACCTCAAAGACACCGCGTGCATTTTCCGTAACGTAAAATGGTAAGCAATTGTTAATGTAAGTAGGTAACCAAGAGATTTAGGATTTAAGGAGGCAAATATTGGGCCGTAACACCCGGACAAGGGAGGTCCAGGGTCCAGCTACAATTTAATGGCCTGAACTAGTTTTAGTCCCGTGCAAAAAATGCACGGTTATGTTAGATATTGAGTATGCACGAACAGGAATTGACAATAAAACCGCACCGAATCGCTATGCTTTCCTAATAGAACAATTCGACCCTTACTTTAGTGCCTGGGTTGTATCGAACTTTCTATTGAGATAAGACGGTTGCCCTCTGTATTCGGCACAGAATACAGAGATATAATTAAGAAGTATTTTTGAGTAGGTTGTTAGATTGTTCAATGATGCAAAAGATGAGATTGTCTATGTTCCAAATATCTTCAACCTCATTCTATTTATATAGATATGAAAAGGTGTAGGGGGATGTATTTGTGAAGAGTAGTAACTTTTCACAAATTCCGACATATTAAATGTCTATTGTGGGAATTAAAACCCATCAAAGTTTCCCGGGCATTGCCCCGAAGCCCCCCCTGTCATAGTTGTTCAAATGAAAACTATTCCGTAAATTCATAAATAATTATGCAAGTGTACACTCCGTACTACCCGAACTTACATTATATTATAACGAACTTACCCATCTACGAACCAAACCCGAGTACGCTAAAATGAACCGGTAATTACACTTAAATCACCAACAATACTATCAAAATTTTATCAAAATTTTAGACAGACGGATATAGTTATAAAGAGTTGAATAGAGAGTCGTATTTTTAATGACTTGATAAATGAATTAATTTCTATGTTATTCTGATAATCTAAACCCATGTAAATTTGCACATTATGATTTTTAAAACATTAACTTTAACTAAAAGTATACAAAAAATGATTACATTCTCTGTCAAGTCATATATAACATTTTAAATTTGAAATATAAATTACATACATTAGATATTAATTAAGATATTGTACATATGCTGAACCCGCGACATTTCTCATAACCTGCCTTTTAATATAATAAAGTGTAGATTAGCATTTCATTTTTTTTAGCCTCTATGTACGTTTTTTAGTCTTCAAGCTTCTCTTACGTTTTATATTTTTTCTTAAAAGATACTTTAATCTGTCAACAAAGAAAAAATTGTATTGAGAGAAAATTAAATAAATCAATGCAAGTTTGTGGTAGGGTCCACCTATAGAAAATGCAATTGTTTACCCCGATTTTAAGGAACCAATGAGAAGGCTAGAAAGAACCTAACTTTTATACTAGGTAGATGTAACGTAACGAAGACACTAACTTTCAAGTACACAAAGCCCTGTAAATGTGTAATGACGCTCCATTCATTAATCACTTCTTAAATGAACGTTTAAGGACGTAATTACTTATTAGTATTCCATTCGTCATGGCAATTTAGCAATCACTCACCCAATTATTGGTCCACCAACCCACAAAGGGCCTATTTAATATGAGACAGAACCTAGCTATGAACAGTTAGATAAACTGATAAAAAACGTTGTTCTAAATTAACAAGAGGTCTCAGGTTCGAATTCTGAAAATGTAGTAGCGTTATAAACTCTTGAGAGAGGGGTTTGTATTATTCTCTTTATACTTTTGCGATGTTAATTAACTTAGTGAGTCAAGTCACCAACCCTCTAGGCTCTAAGAGCATTCATAAAGGTGGGATTTTACTTCCCTATTTGCCTTCTCGCTCTTCAAATGAGCCTCCTTATTGTTGCATTAAGCTCCCCAAATATTGGAGTTCCTCCATTTTTAGAGGAGGTTCCCAAATGAAAAGGCAAATTGGTGTGCCTTTTGGGGAGGTTCCCATATTTTGTACGTAAACTTGTGTTGTTGGGGAACCTCATTGTTGGAAAGATATAGTTATGAAATGGGGAGGGTAGATAAAAAGGTTAGTAAAAAATGAGGTAGACGAATGAGAAAATGAGAGATAATATATGGGGCACCTCACCTTTGCGAATGCTCTAAGTGCCCCTTTAATATGAGATTGGATTCGCTGTTTCAGGCTTTGTTTTAGGAAATTTATACTCCCTCCTATTCAAGATAAACCTCCTTATTTTTATTTCCGTCTATTCACAATAACTTCCCTATTTTCTTTTTTGGTAAGTATTTGTGTGATCCAAATTTAATTGTATGGTAGGGTAGTGTATTTATGTGGTTCAAATTTATATATATAGTGGGGTAGTGTGTTTTCTTAATTTTTGTATCAAAATGAAATGGGAGGTTTATTGTGGATAGGAGAGAGTATTATTCTATGTATACTTTCGAGATGTCAATTAGTATAGTGAGTCAATGTTTTTCCTATTCCACGTATTATAACCTTTATTATACTCCCTCTCATCCAAACCAAAGGTTACATTTGACTTTATTACGCTTGTTGAGCCGCGTTTTGTAACGTGAATATCTTTAGTTACACATTATTAAAAATTACGAAAACTTGATATTCTTATAGCATTCATGACAATGAATCAAACAAGATCTCGCATGACTATATTTTCTCTTATACATTACTAATAATACCAAAAATTCTCTACAATTATGAATAGTGACAAAAATTCAAATGTAACATTTGGTTTGGATGGGAGGGAGTATTTATTTTATACAGTGTAATTTTCAATAGGTCATTAAATATTGGATTAATAAGAAAGATAGTATATTGTCTTTTTTCCAGTTAAAAGTTGTACTCCCTCATATTCACTAACATCTTCCACATTTCTTAAAACGGAAAATTCACAAATATCTTCCACTTTCCTTATTTGTCTATCATTTATGGTTAATATCACATGTAACCGCACATTCTCTTTATTGCTTTCATTTTCCTCCACATATTACCACTCCACTAAATATTGGTACTTCAAAACCAAAGTGAAAGATCATATAAAATAAGAGGGAATAATTTAACTATAAACTTTAAAAAATTATGAAAATTACGAGTATTTGTATTGTTATATTTATGTCAATCTTGACCATAAAAACACGTATATATTTTAACATTTTAAGAGATATCTAAACACGCACTAAAGTTAGCATTTGAAGTAAGACCAACAACTAAGGACTAAGGACAAGACAATAAAACGAGAACGCCCTATGCTAGTTCCTAGTATGTTATTGTTGTATACTTGTATTAATTAAAAGTTTATTATTATTATGATAAAGATATACTCCCTCCAATTTATCATAATGATCTCCTTTGAGATGGGTACAATACTTAAGAAAAATGAATAAAAATGAATAAAGGACAAATGTGAGGTTTGTTGATAGGAGAGAGATGAATTATTAGGAGTTAAATAAGGAGTTGTAGGGCCAAAATATTAAGGAAAGTAATAAAATAAGAGTAAAAGAGTTGCGTGGGGTTTGGAAATAGGAGAGAGGGATGAATAATGAATAAAATAAGAGTAAAAGTTGCCAAAAAACGAAAGGGGAACATTACTTGAATAATCCGTTTCGGGAAAGAGGGAATATTATAGCGAATTGGAGGGAGTATAACATTAAGACAATATTAAAAGTAACTTAGTTTTGAGGCCCCAAATATGAATGTATAAGTATACTACACGTCGAGGTTTGTGTTGAATTTTATCAATAAAGCTTATAACTAGAGGCCCGTTCTCCTACCCGTGGTCGCCCGAGGTATTAAACGCCCATGAGTAGCCCATATCACGTACTTTATAAAATAGCAACCAAATAATAATAATAATAATAATAATAATAATAATAACCAAGTGGTGTTAGTCCAGTTGTAGTTGGGTTAAACCTTGAAGCTTGCAGAAATGCAGAAGTTGAGAGATCCCGGGTTCGACTACCAGCTGGGACGATGATCACTTGGCCACTGCAGCCCCCGAAGGGGGTGGCTTACATGGTCTATGTGGTGGTGCGGAAATGCATGGGCCCGGAGGACTCAACCCCCTCGTCATCAAAAAAAAAAAAAATTAATAATGCATGTCTAGAAACGAGAATTATATCGAACGACGAATTAATTGGACGTGCATTGCATGGTACACCTCATGGTCGGCATTATTTATTCATGTCAAACGTATCATCAATTCATCACTATCTTAGGTTATAGTTTTAAGTTTTTAATTTACCCTATATATGATTATTCATTTGAAGGAAGAATACTAGGAGTATTTTAATTTAATAAAAAATAAATAATTAGTTGAGACAGGTCGAGAAAGTACTAATTTTATCCCAATTTTGACCATCCTCATCTAATCTACAAAAACGTAAAAATGTGAGGCACTTTAATTTGTCTCAATTAATTATTAGAATAGTTGTTTTATTCATATTACATACATGTACCCATACATAAATATAACCTTTTTATGTGTATGGTGAACGAGTCATAATAACGATACAGTAAAAGCGAGGGGAATTTGAACATGAGTATGCCTAAAATCTAAATAAGTAAGACATGCTCGGTATGTGCACCTCTAAACATAATGCCAAATATATAAGACGCAAATGCTAAATTTTGCGACACACATATTTTTGAGCAAATAACGTGATTTTGCGGTAAATAGGTGAAATTAAAGGTTGCATGAAGTAAGTATTAGCCGTTAATTTAAAGCGTCGTTCCTTCAAATTTGAAAAACAAGGTAGGGCTTTAAATATAAAGGGCTAAGGACATAGAAAAAGATGTGAGGAATTAATAATTTTTTTTTAACTTCACTTTCCAATGTAAAAAGATTCTTAGAGCAATTGCGACAAAGATGTTAGATGAACACGGCGTGTACAGGGGCTTGGTACATGGATCAGTCAGCGCACGCCACGTGTAAAGGTAAGTCAAAGATTCTTTTTTTGTTTGGAAGGAAAGTTGGAGGGAAATATGAGAGGGATTTGGCAGGAGTAGTATTGGGAATAACCCCAATATTAATTAACACTTATTTTAATCTAATCTGCATAATTAACAACAGTTATTTTAATCTAATCTTTATAATTAACACTTTATCACTCTTATTATTTTCATTACTTAAACAATTCTAAAATTAAATACAGTAACTTATACTCAAACAAAAAAATACAGTGATTAGTATTGTAATATTAAAAATTTCGAAACCTTATTTTTTTATACTCGTTCAGCATTTGATTAAATAAGGTTTCGAAATTTTGGACGTACAATACAACTTTTGGACAAATGCCAGCAGATGATAAACTTTGGGGCACGTGTCAGCAGTTGCCGAACTACGACGCGGGTTTGATTCCGTCAGAAACGGATACGTAGGCGCCTAAGGATAAGGCTCAATCCACCATATATGCAATTTATGGGTCGACGACCAACGACGATAATCTGATACAACAGAAGCAAGAGTCAATCCCCAACGAAGTTTCAGGTATGATCTCTTCTTATGGCTGGCGAGCTTATATACGTAAGTCTAATGGACTATAAACGACCCGAAGAATCCTCAGGTCGAGAGGGACCTGGGGTATACTTTGACTTTCGCCTTGTCTAAGCCTCAGTCAAAGTGGGGGCTCTGTAGATACCCGAATCCGTCGATATTGGAATTTATAGAGAACCCGACAAACACCCGATGATGATAGGACACATGTATTCTTTAGTTGTCATTGTCATTATTTGGAGCTCGTTTTACGATGTAGAATGGGCGTCGTCGATGAAGTATTTTATTAATTTAAATGATATTTAAATTAAATGTTTTTTTAAGTGAATTCATTTTATTAATTTAAATGATATTTAAATTAAAGCTTTATTTTGAATTTATTTTCTCATGTTTATTTTATTGAAAATAAAATAAATATTTGATTTGAAAAGTCATTTTATGAGTATATTTGATTTGAAAAATCATTTATTTTAATGTGTTAATTGATTTGAAAAATCGATTTAAAAATTGAAAACTCGTTTTTAAACGCATGTTTTTGAGCTCGATTTTAGCTCGGTTTTTGGGCCCGTTTTCTTTACGAGTTGGCACGAATATCGAGTACACTAACCAACCTAAGCCTCTACCCATCCAACCCAGTTCGAACCCCAATAACCACGGCCCAAATTCCATCCCAAACACCCCCCAAACAGCCCGCATACAAACGGCCTACCCCCTGTTTTGCGTGATGAAACCCGAGTCCAAAACCCGCTCCAAACACCACCAAAACCCGTGCCCATTAACCCTAACCCATACCCTAATATCCTACCCATATTACCTTACCTTAATCACCAAGAAAAACCCCCAAACGAACCCTAGAAAGCCCCCCAAAAGCTGCTGGACAGCAGCTATGCTCAACAGGCCCGACTGCCTCTTCCTCTCTTTTACCCTACTTTAACTCCTTATAAATACCACCCCTTCACCATACATTCATGCCTCTAAGTTCTCCCCACATCCTACCTTCACTTACAAGCTTTAAACCTCAGAAACAAACCCTAATTGCCTCTCAAAAACCCTCTACAAAACCGACATACAAACTGAAACTGTTTGTGTGTCCTCCTCGAAAAACAATTCGTTCCTCCCTCAAACCTCCATCAAAACTCGAGTTTCTTGTTCCTAATTAACCATATAACATCCATCTACACATTAGATAAAGATTTACGAGCCAAATTACCCTTGAGAGTACACGAAATCCCTCGAAAAACAGAGTGTTATACACTCTGTTTTCGCGGTTTGTTCCTGTCTGTCCAGTTCTGTTTGTGCTCGTTTTTCGTGCCCAATAACTCAAAACGAGCGGGGATTGCTTTAAGATCTCTGTTCTCCTCTCTTTCTAGTTTTCAAAACATCTTTTAAATCGAATTTTCATCGTGAAACGAGGGAGAAATCATTGTTTGAAAGTTGCTGTCCAGATTTGCCAAAAACGCGTGTTTGCTTTGTTTCTTCGTCGACGACGGCCTCTCGAGATAAAATCTACCATCGATTACGACCCAAGACGGTGTTAACGATACATGTAGGTTGAGGGTGCATCAAATCCTCCTCTTTCTCCTTTTTTTATTTCGTTTTTATGTTTGTTCTTTTATAGTTTGTTTTGTTTGTTTATCGCTTTTTATTTATCGTTTAAATTAACTATGAAACTAGTTTAGTCCAAGTATGAGTTAAAGTACCACCATGAACACCCGCGTTGACTTGAGATGGGAAAAGAAACCGCTACATCAGTCGGTCGTACACCCCCGTCTCATTTACATATCCTCGTGTTCAAGGTAGGGCATAAATAAAACGAATTTCTAACTTCCGTTCCTCGCTTTTGACCCTTTGTTGTCTCGGCCAATTCGACCCACCTTAGGACCCGTTGCATGTTAGTATGACCTCTGATTGTTAACATATAACTTATTTAGATGACATTAGATCAATTTAATAACCTAATTAGACACTTTAGGGTATATCGACATAGCTTTAAAAATCAACTAACAATTCTGTAACTTAATGAACGCATCTCTCTCTTTCACCTAATTTCTCGCTAGTATAAGAGTGCGTGATTAGCACCTTCTTATTAAAACTCGATGAGTTAAATTAATTAGCGAACTTGACCTAATTTGACCCCTTTTGAGCCGTGTAGAATACACAATTGCAAGACCTCTTTTCAATCGATCAACGTCGTTTCTAACTTGTTTTCTAATTGCCCGAGCTCGTTTCGCAATCAATTGATCCAACTAATGAACCTGACCTAGGACTTAGGATAGCCTTGTTTGGGTTTGGCCGTGATTTGGCCGTGGCCTTTGGCCTTTCCTGGTTCGTTTGTTTTCGTGATCGTTCGTTCTTTATTTGTTTTGTCACTTGTAATTTATCGTTTGTTAGTTTGGTTGTAATTTTCAAGTTAGTTTTCTTTTATCGAGTCAAAACCTCTTTCAAAAAACCTTAGTCTTGTTTGGTTAGATGGTTGTGCCTCAATGCTTGTAAGAGCGTAGTAAATCGCATGTTGTTTAAAGCAACATGGCCCGATTTATGCTAATGCATGCTTTGGTGTGCGGCCCTATGTCTAATTCGATGAGATTGAGCGAAAGCACACATCACGAGGAGTGACCCAAGGCCGTGAGTCATGTAGGTCGTGGGCCACCCCTCTTGTGCACGCTTTTCTAAGCCGATTGGCCGTGTGTGTTGTCGGGTATAGTGTTGTATGTAGCAATTGTATTTAGATCGAGTTGTATCTTTAATTTATTGTTGTGTCGGCATGAAATGCCTGGTTTGTAATAGGTAGATCCCAACGGCTCCCCCATTCCCCCTAAGCCTTGTTTGCTTTCGTTTATATGTTGCTTAGATCAATCAACCCACATGCTAAATTACAACTTTGACAAAGTTAGTTTAGTTGCATCTAAAACGACATAGAAATTGTTGTCACATGTTAGGGTTTAAAACGATGTTCGCATATCATATATCGTAGTAGCTATGACCTTGTTTGAAATCCATACTTGACTTAGTAGAGGCCGTTATTGACGGGCGGGGTTGGGTGTCCTTATGGGCTTCCCAACACGTACCCTCACCCCTTACTCAAGATCTATGGTTTGTGGATCCGTCTAAATGCCATTGGATTACGAGAGTCATTCAATCGAGTGATATAGGGTACAAGTCTTTATCTTTAATCACTCGTAGTCGATTGGCTTTATGCTTTTCGATGAAAGGTGTAAAGTTGACTTGAACGGTTCCAAGTTCCCAAAAAACTTGGTGGCGACTCTAATTGGTCTTAATTCGATTCGAAAGAACCTCGAGTCGATTATGCCTAGTGTGGATCCCGCGGACGCAGTTCCCGAGGGCCTTGTCCACGATTTGGCGACTACGGGGAAAAGAGGACTAGTTACACTTTGTTTCTAGGGTCTTTTCCTCCGAGGTGAAACTTGAAAAGAAAGTGTTGGAAAGTAAAACATTACTCATAGTGCTACGATTCATGCATAAACCCTTAAGGATTTTCCCGGGCCGTCCCAGCGTTTTTTTGTGATGCGTGGGGGGCGACGTCCCACTATGCTAGGAAGCTGCACATTGCTCGCTTCCACTTCACCTCGCGTGGTTCTTGATGGTGGGGACGATCTTCTAGGTACTCTACCTTAAGACACCTTGCTCTATAAGACCGCAAAAGGATGGAGGGCATAGACCTTCTTGTAGAAGACTTGCCGAGACTTAGAGATGTCTAGGAGCATACATCCTTATAACATGAGAATGACAATGTGCAAATTGTTTTCCCGAGTCTTTTCGAAATTTTCCATGTCCTTTTCGAAAGCGAACTTTTGAACAACTTACTTTCAAAATAGCATGGTTTTAAAAACGCGGAATGCTGCCCAAATAGGACTAGAAATTTCGGCCAAAATGAGCTTTTATAGTCGGCATGCTGCCCATTTCAAATCTCATTTTCAAATCAATCCTTCGTTTTTCAAAATCAATCCAAAATGCCTCTCGAACCTCAACCAAGCATGAAATGCGTCGAGTCGTGTCCGGGTCATGGCCGTGTTAGGCCGGGTGTGTTTCGTTCTAAGAGTCTAGAACACGACCTCGTTGGGTCACCCAAGCTCACCTCTTGGGCCTTGAGTCATGTTGGTCGACCATTTGGTCTAGGATAGTCCACAAAAACGCCCAAGCTAGGCCATTTAGGGCATTTCACCCGAACCTATGGGCTATGTTAGTCCAATCACGGGTTTAGTCACACCGAGTCCAGTTTAGAATCGTGCTATGACAGTTTGAGTCACGTCGTTCTGCCGAGTCTAAAATGAACCAAGGTCTAAATCCAACCGTGAGTCGAACCTTTGGTTAGTCAGTCTCAAGTCGAGTCTTTGTTTGAGTCAAGTTGGTGTCGTGTCCTTAAGTCTGCAGGGGCTCTTACTTTAAATATTGACTCAGTACGGGGTTTTCTTGTAGAAAGGCTGCCAAAAACCCGACGTCAAGCAATGGAAGATGCTGTTAACAAGCTTACTGAGGCCGTGAACCTCATGATGATCCGCATGGATGCAATTGAATCTAAGCTGGGTGAAGATTCCCCTCCATTTACCCCACCTCTGACCGATCTGGAGAAACGGTTCAAGTTCATCGAAGACCGTTTGAAACTCTCCCAGGGGAAGAACATCCACTATGAGAATGCTAGGGCCTATGCCCCAGTTCAGGATAAGTTGCCCACGAACATGGTACTCACTGACATCCCAAAGTTCAAAGGCACCGAAGATCCAGTCCACCATGTTAAGGCCTATAAAGGGTACTTAGCACTGAAGGGAGTGCCTGCTGACATGCTCTCTGAAATTTTTGCTCAATCTCTGGATGAACACCCGAAGGCGTGGTTCTATAATCTTGACCTTAAGAACTTCCCCACTTTCGAAGATATTACGGTGGAGTTCTGTAAGCATTATGCTGACAATGTTGAGATTCAAACCAACATAAGGACTTTGGAAGTAATGACACAGAAGGAAAAAGAGGGCTTTACTGAATTCCTCGCAAGATGGCGCGCTGAAAGCGTGAAATTAGCCAAGAAGCCTGACGAAGTTGAAATGGTAGATAAGTTCATAAAGAATCTACGACCTATTTACCGCAATGCTCTGAAATACCAGAATTTTGGCTCTTTCAAAGAATTGATAAGAATCGGGATAAAGGTATAAGATGATGTCATAAGGGCAGAGGCTGAAAAGCCGAAAGGGTACCAAGGGGCCTCATCGTCTAAGGCCAAGGCCCCAGCAATGACCCATATTGATGAAGCCATCAATCTCTTAGAAGGGCAATCGAAGAAGTCGCAGCGCCAAACGCCTAGGGCATTCACTGATATCGGATGCACTTATGCATATGCTCTCCAAAGGCTCATAGCCCAAGGAAAGCTGAAGCCTATTGGTCCAACTCCGGACCTTCCCGCTGATCAACAAGGTAAATGGTATAAACCAAATGCCTACTGTGCCTTTCATCAAGGGAAGGGACACGATACTGAAAGATGTTATCGACTGAAGCACGAAATTCAAGACATGATTGAGAGTGGAACACTCCCGATCCCAACTGTTAAACCCAACAACATCACCAATCCATTTGGCGATCACTCCAACTTTGTTTCTGTCGAAGACAATGTCGATTATTCCCATCTTATACGCCCATGTCACTTGAAAGGGGGGTTCATCGGGAAGATATTTGTGGATTACTTTGAATTCTTGCCAAACCCGAAGAATGAAATTCAAGTCGGGAGTCTTGCTCTAGAATGTACTCCTCTCGTTAACGAAGTTAATAAAGGACAATTCGATTCACCAACCTTTATCACTGGCGTAGATCCTCAGAGGACTACCTCGGGATGGAGGCAGACCATCAAAGGGATCAAGGACCAGAACCGAGCATCTAAGCTGGCAGCTGGACAAGGGAAAGCTCAAGACCAGATTTGAAATTATGAGTCGGGATCTGTTTTCTTATCTTAGTCGAGTCGAGTCTAGGACTTTCTTTCCCTGAAGTTGAGTCGTTGGTTCCGCGATGACCTAGGGTGTGTCCTAGGAATCTTTCCTTCGAGTCTGTTAAGCATTTGTCATTCCAATAAAAGTTGTAGTTTCTTTTCCAAATATGTCTTGTTTCCCATCCTCAATCATTCCGAAATATGATAAAACGCACAACACACTCAAAGGAATCCCTGGGGTAGAAATATGTCCCGTTTCAAAACGTAAGGTACAATAGGATTCCGTGTTTGATTCCTTTACCTATTCCATGTCTGGTGGTAGAAAACCTCCATCTGAACCAATGTTTGTGACAAGCTTTTAGATGATTCTATGACAAACCCGGACTAGCTCCTTGTTTCCCCTATCGATGATGGAAGGCAAGCCTTTTCCCCAACAAAATCATCCCATCTCGAAGAGAGAAGATATCAACCCGTTCTAACAAGGAATTGTTAGTTCTTACCCAAATTAGTTGGCGAAGCCCAGTTTTCAAGGTGTATCCATTTCTGACTAAGAGAATGAATAGAAGATCATTTTCAAAGAGAGAAAAAAGATGAAAAAGAATGAAAAAATGAGAATAAGAGAAAAATTGGAAAAATGGAAAAAAATGAAAAAAGAAAAATGAAAAAAGATGAAAGAAAAAGAAAAAAGAAAAAAGATGTTGAAGTTCTTGCGGAATGCTTTTTGGTTGGATGTCGAAGTTACAGAGGCCAGAAGTCAAGTCAAGTACCCATAGTTGAAGTTCAATGGGCGAAGCCCAAAAGCTTAAGTAGTAACCTCTTTACCCCTAAGTCCTTCCTGAGACAGTTACAAGGGGATATTCGGGAATTTTGAGAATCATTCCGCTTGTGTTGTTATACCTAGCCTTTAGGGTCCAGACATGGAAATTTCAACCCACATCATTTTTCAACCCATTTGCACTCGTGTTTCATCAAACCCGAGACACCCATTCCAACCACATCAGCAGCCATAGCCCTTGGCCTTAGCACCACAAAACAAACCTTCAGAATGATGGTTAACCATTCCAACTTTTTATTACCAAGCTCCACATCCCAAAAGATCCAAGCCTTTTACACCTAACCCCTAGACACGGGATACAACGGTACCTTACAGGCTAGAATAGGATACGACATGATACCTTAGGTGAAACCTTAGAGTGTGTACACACAATCAAAATGCCATGTTTATGCACCTTGATCGAACTACGTCGGATTTGATTTCGCTCCACGCGAATACGTAGGCAGTCCTTCAGAATAAAGGATTCAATCCACTCATCAACCAAGTTGTCATCTTGTCGGTTTCTTACGGGTCTTAACCAAGTCCAAATGAAGCCACCTTTGTTTGAGTCGGTCTTAGCACTCGATGTAGGCTAGGATGAGGATATAGGTTCGGATGAATAGTACCGAGTCTCAGAATGAGCTTTATCTAACGGTTTAGGCAAAGATGCCGAGTCATATAGATGTAGGTTTGTGTTGGGAATAGAAAATATGAAAAACCCGCTGAAAAGAAAGAAGGCGTGGAAGAAAAATATTAAAAGCCCGCTGAAAAGAAAGAAGGCGGTAGCAAGAAATGATGAAAACTCGCTGAAAAGAAAGGAGGCGAGGAGAAGAGTGACAGAATGTTCCCAACAAGAGTGATGTGTGATGTCTAAGTGTTCTCATAAAATTAGTCTGTGTTTAGTGTCTGGGCGAAGCCAACGTTGTTGCTCAGTGAGTTTAATCCACCCTGTCAATGCCAAGTGATCTTGATTCCCATGTGCCCTTGGGAGCACGCCCATGCCATACGATATCTCTATCTCAAGTCCAACGATCTTGTGATTCCCGTTTGCCATCTTTTGGCGCCAGAACGGCCAATTTACCTTTCTACCCCCAACAAGTCAATAATTGAATTAAAACCCGTGCACACTTACGGTTTTATTTTCCTTTTTTGTTTTACGGTAGCGGGCTACGCCCACGTTTTTTTACGGGTCATACAGAGTGTCTGAGTCGTATTTCATGCTCACCCATCAAGGTTCGATTTCAAAAAAAATTCAAAAGTTCAAAATTCCGAAATTTCAAAAACTTTTTGCAAACTATGGATAGATGATCCAAGTAGTAGAATCTTTTCGGGTCGATGATCCAATCTTTCAAAATTCAAAAATTCAAATTCAATTTTTTGGGTCGATGGCCCAACATACCAAGTAATGTCAAATTCAAAATTCAGGTCGATGACCCAGTTTTTCAAAATTTTCAAATTCAATTTTCGGGTCAATGACCCAATCTTTCAAATGATCCAATTTCAAGATCGATGATCCAAATGTGCATATGTCATGATTATTGCTTGTACTTTTTTTGTGTTTCAAATGTAGCAGGATATGCTTCAACTGGGGGCTCTAAAGTCTTCGACTTTAGAGCCATTGCAAACTGGGGGCTCTGAAGCCGTTGGCTTCAGAGACCATTATCAAGATGTAAAGGATGACATCCACCAAGAATTCAATTCGATACAAGAGTATGAAATGGAAGAATTCCGTAGCTGAAAGCAAATGATGAAAGCGGCGGCAACCTCCTTGGAAAGTCCCGTCCCATTCGGACAAGCGCCAGTAGATGATAAATTTTGGGCAAATGTCAACAGATGATGAATTTTGGACAAATGCCAGCAGATGATAAACTTTGGGGCACGTGTCGCAGATTCTTAGAACTACGACGCTGGTTTGATTCCGTCAGAAACGGATACGTAGGCGCCTAAGGATAAGGCTCAATCCACCATATATGCAATTTATGGGTCGACGACCAACGACGATAATCTGATACAACAGAAGCAAGAGTCAATCCCCAACGAAGTTTCAGGTATGATCTCTTCTTATGGCTGGCGAGCTTATATACGTAAGTCTAATGGACTATAAACGACCCGAAGAATCCTCAGGTCGAGAGGGACCTGGGGTATACTTTGACTTTCGCCTTGTCTAAGCCTCAGTCAAAGTGGGGGCTCTGTAGATACCCGAATCCGTCGATATTGGAATTTATAGAGAACCCGACAAACACCCGATGATGATAGGACACATGTATTCTTTAGTTGTCATTGTCATTATTTGGAGCTCGTTTTACGATGTAGAATGGGCGTCGTCGATGAAGTATTTTATTAATTTAAATGATATTTAAATTAAATGTTTTTTTAAGTGAATTCATTTTATTAATTTAAATGATATTTAAATTAAAGCTTTATTTTGAATTTATTTTCTCATGTTTATTTTATTGAAAATAAAATAAATATTTGATTTGAAAAGTCATTTTATGAGTATATTTGATTTGAAAAATCATTTATTTTAATGTGTTAATTGATTTGAAAAATCGATTTAAAAATTGAAAACTCGTTTTTAAACGCATGTTTTTGAGCTCGATTTTAGCTCGGTTTTTGGGCCCGTTTTCATTACGAGTTGGCACGAATATCGAGTACACTAACCAACCTAAGCCTCTACCCATCCAACCCAGTTCGAACCCCAATAACCACGGCCCAAATTCCATCCCAAACACCCCCCAAACAGCCCGCATACAAACGGCCTACCCCCTGTTTTGCGTGATGAAACCCGAGTCCAAAACCCGCTCCAAACACCACCAAAACCCGTGCCCATTAACCCTAACCCATACCCTAATATCCTACCCATATTACCTTACCTTAATCACCAAGAAAAACCCCCAAACGAACCCTAGAAAGCCCCCCAAAAGCTGCTGGACAGCAGCTATGCTCAACAGGCCCGACTGCCTCTTCCTCTCTTTTACCCTACTTTAACTCCTTATAAATACCACCCCTTCACCATACATTCATGCCTCTAAGTTCTCCCCACATCCTACCTTCACTTACAAGCTTTAAACCTCAGAAACAAACCCTAATTGCCTCTCAAAAACCCTCTACAAAACCGACATACAAACTGAAACTGTTTGTGTGTCCTCCTCGAAAAACAATTCGTTCCTCCCTCAAACCTCCATCAAAACTCGAGTTTCTTGTTCCTAATTAACCATATAACATCCATCTACACATTAGATAAAGATTTAGGAGCCAAATTACCCTTGAGAGTACACGAAATCCCTCGAAAAACAGAGTGTTATACACTCTGTTTTCATGTTTGTTCTGTCTGTCCAGTTCTGTTTGTGCTCGTTTTTCGTGCCCAATAACTCAAAACGAGCGGGGGTTGCTTTAAGATCTCTGTTCTCCTCTCTTTCTAGTTTTCAAAACATCTTTTAAATCGAATTTTCATCGTGAAACGAGGGAGAAATCATTGTTTGAAAGTTGCTGTCCAGATTTGCCAAAAACGCGTGTTTGCTTTGTTTCTTCGTCGACGACGGCCTCTCGAGATAAAATCTACCATCGATTACGACCCAAGACGGTGTCAACGATACATGTAGGTTGAGGGTGCATCAAATCCTCCTCTTTCTCCTTTTTTTATTTCGTTTTTATGTTTGTTCTTTTATAGTTTGTTTTGTTTGTTTATCGCTTTTTATTTATCGTTTAAATTAACTATGAAACTAGTTTAGTCCAAGTATGAGTTAAAGTACCACCATGAACACCCGCGTTGACTTGAGATGGGAAAAGAAACCGCTACATCAGTCGGTCGTACACCCCCGTCTCATTTACATATCCTCGTGTTCAAGGTAGGGCATAAATAAAACAATTTCTAACTTCCGTTCCTCGCTTTTGACCCTTTGTTGTCTCGGCCAATTCGACCCACCTTAGGACCCGTTGCATGTTAGTATGACCTCTGATTGTTAACATATAACTTATTTAGATGACATTAGATCAATTTAATAACCTAATTAGACACTTTAGGGTATATCGACATAGCTTTAAAAATCAACTAACAATTCTGTAACTTAATGAACGCATCTCTCTCTTTCACCTAATTTCTCGCTAGTATAAGAGTGCGTGATTAGCACCTTCTTATTAAAACTCGATGAGTTAAATTAATTAGCGAACTTGACCTAATTTGACCCCTTTTGAGCCGTGTAGAATACACAATTGCAAGACCTCTTTTCAATCGATCAACGTCGTTTCTAACTTGTTTTCTAATTCGTTCCGAGCTCGTTTCGCAATCAATTGATCCAACTAATGAACCTGACCTAGGACTTAGGATAGCCTTGTTTGGGTTTGGCCGTGATTTGGCCGTGGCCTTTGGCCTTTCCTGGTTCGTTTGTTTTCGCATCGTTCGTTCTTTATTTGTTTTGTCACTTGTAATTTATCGTTTGTTAGTTTGGTTGTAATTTTCAAGTTAGTTTTCTTTTATCGAGTCAAAACCTCTTTCAAAAAACCTTAGTCTTGTTTGGTTAGATGGTTGTGCCCCAATGCTTGTAAGAGCGTAGTAAATCGCATGTTGTTTAAAGCAACATGGCCCGATTTATGCTAATGCATGCTTTGGTGTGCGGCCCTATGTCTAATTCGATGAGATTGAGCGAAAGCACACATCACGAGGAGTGACCCAAGGCCGTGAGTCATGTAGGTCGTGGGCCACCCCTCTTGTGCACGCTTTTCTAAGCCGATTGGCCATGTGTGTTGTCGGGTATAGTGTTGTATGTAGCAATTGTATTTAGATCGAGTTGTATCTTTAATTTATTGTTGTGTCAGCATGAAATGCCTGGTTTGTAATAGGTAGATCCCAACGGCTCCCCCATTCCCCCTAAGCCTTGTTTGCTTTCGTTTATATGTTGCTTAGATCAATCAACCCACATGCTAAATTACAACTTTGACAAAGTTAGTTTAGTTGCATCTAAAACGACATAGAAATTGTTGTCACATGTTAGGGTTTAAAACGATGTTCGCATATCATATATCGTAGTAGCTATGACCTTGTTTGAAATCCATACTTGACTTAGTAGAGGCCGTTATTGATGGGCAGGGTTGGGTGTCCTTATGGGCTTCCCAACACGTACCCTCACCCCTTACTCAAGATCTATGGTTTGTGGATCCGTCTAAATGCCATTGGATTACGAGAGTCATTCAATCGAGTGATATAGGGTACAAGTCTTTATCTTTAATCACTCGTAGTCGATTGGCTTTATGCTTTTCGATGAAAGGTGTAAAGTTGACTTGAACGGTTCCAAGTTCCCAAAAAACTTGGTGGCGACTCTAATTGGTCTTAATTCAATTCGAAAGAACCTCGAGTCGATTATGCCTAGTGTGGATCCCGCGGACGCAGTTCCCGAGGGCCTTGTCCACACGTAGAAGTACACAGGTCTCTAAAAAATTGGCTTATCTCAGTTATTGCATTCCAAGGACCTGTCGGGAGCAACTCTTTCAAGGCAACGGGGAGTAGTCGTTCCATAAAGACATGACAATCATGACTTTTCATGGAATGTAACACCATCTTTTTATGGTCAACACACCGACTCAAATCTGAAGCATAACCATCCGGGAATTTTAAGTTAGCAACCCAGTCACATAGAGCCTTTTTCTCCGCGTTTGATAAAACAAACCTAGATGATGTGGTCCGTTTATAGCAAAGTTCATTAAAGTCTTCTTTACCCTTAGTGTCAAATTTAGTTTTACCTGGTACATCCATGATGGTGTTGATAAGCTGTTCAAAAAATTTTTTCTCAATGTGCATAACATCCAAGTTGTGTCGAATCAAAGAACGTTTTCCAATAGGGAAGTTCCCAGAATACGCTTTGTTTCCACCAACCTTCATTCTGATCTTTCAATCTTTTCAATTCTTTATCAGAAGCATCAACTATTTTAGGCAAGTCTTTTATGGATTCCCACACTTCATCACCCGTTAGTTTCGATGCGGCTATGCGATTCTCAGTTTTTCTGTTTTTAAGAAAATGCTTACAATTGTCGCGGAAAGGATGATCAGGTGTTAAGAACTCATGGTGACAATCAAACCAACAAACCTTTTTGCTATTTTTAAGCCAAAAAGATCTATGATCATTTTCAGGACAATAAGGACAGGCACAATATCCACTTGTGGACCAACCAGAAAGCATGCCATATGCCGGGAAATCGTTGATCGTCCACATTAATGCAGCCTTTAATTGAAAATTTTGTTTCTTAGAGACATCATAGGTGTCCACGCCGGTTTCCCAAAGTTGTTTCAACTCTTTGATCAACGGTTGGAGGAAAACATCTAAATTTGTTTTCGGATTCTTAGGACCGGGAACTAGCACAGACAAGAACAGAAATTGTATCTTCATGCATAACCAAGGAGGTAAGTTGTACGGAGTCACAATCACGGGCCAACAAGAGTATTTCGTCCCAAACTGCCCAAAAGGTTGAAATCCATCCGTACACAAACCTAGCCTAACATTCCGGGGTTCACTTGCAAAATCTGGATGCTCTCTATCGAAATGCTTCCACGCTTCTCCATCACTTGGATGTGCCATTGTCCCCCTTTCTCTTAATCGAGAGTTTTTGTAGTGCCAACTCATCTCACCTGCTATGTGCTTGGTTGCATATAGTCGTTGTAACCTTGGCGCAAGCGGGAAATAAGTTATTGGTTTACATGGAATTCGCCTCCCACTTGAATTCTTTTTACCTTTATACCGAGATGCACGACACTTTGTACATTCTTCAAGATTAGAATTTTCCTCCCAGAAAAGCATGCATCCATTGATACATGCATCAATCTTTTCATGGGGAAGTTGGAGTCCCTTCAGAACTTTTTTAATCTCATAAAAATTGCGCGCCATTTGATTTTCCTTTGGAATTATGTCACCAACGAATGACACAAAACTATTAGCGCATCTAAGAGATATGTTGTTCTCACATTTGATTGATAACAACCTAGCAGCTGCTTGCAACAAACTCATATCACTTCCCTCATACATCGGTTTTTCAGCTTGCTCTAACATTTTAAAGAACGAAGAAACTTGGGGGTTCGGGGTTTCATAACGCACTTCTTCATCGTTAAGGTCATCAGGATTAAGTCGATCCTCCAAAATTTGGTCAACAGTATCACGCAATGCATTTTCCACGAACTCACGGTAAGGATTCTCACTAGCATTTGTACTAGGTAGTTTCTCACCGTGATACGTCCATACATAATAATTATCGGCGAAACCATACGACCAAAGATGAATTTGAACATCTGCTTTCCTTTTAAAACCTAGGTTTTTGCATTTCTTACACGGACACCTCATTTCACCTAAATTCTTGTACTCACTACTTCCTTCCGCGAATTTAATAAACTCTTTCACCCCCTCTGCATATGCTTTCTTGGGTTTCTTTTTTTCGTCTAATCTTTCATACATCCACTGCCGTTCTAATCTTTTCATGTTATTATATATCTACACATTTATATATGTCATTAAAAAAGATAATAACCTAACAACAATCAAAATCAAGCATAACCAACAATCAAAATCAAAATCAAGCATAAATATTGTATTTCTTTGAATTGGGTCCTTATCACTCCAACCTAAACCCATCAATGTACGTTTTAAGTCACTAGCAAACATGTACTTGTGATTTATTAATGAGAAAAAAAATTCGGCAGCAATTCCCATCCGTTCTCCAAATACACAATATAGAATAAATAATTACTCTACATATGCATTTAGAGAACATTAAAGGAATTGTCACCAAACTCTTTTCTCATTAACAAATCACAAGCACATGTTTACTACCTAAGTGACTTAAAACGTACAAAGACAGTCCCAAAACGGGGACTATTCAAAAATTACTCCTAGTGAGTAATTTTTGAACGGGTACTAGGTCAATATGAACAATAATTTTAACAATATTAAAAACAAAACATACAACAATGACTACTTTTTCAATTAACATAAACTAACATGATTTACTTTTCATTTTACATATCTAGTCTAATTATCATTTTAAAAACTAACATCAATAATTTTTCAATTTACATATCTAGTCTAATTATCATTTTAAAAACATTAACATTTAACAAAATTTAACAATAATCTAATTAACAAAAAAATTAGATGCATACAATAAAACCGTCACAACATAAATTTAAACAAAATTGGCTTCTATCCTAAGTCAACATGCATCAACATCAACAATAATTCAACAGTAATTAAAACAATAACTAATATTCTAATTCAATTAAGATAATTAAACAAAAAAAATTAAAAGAGAAAATACCTAATTAGTTCAACAAAGAAAAAAATGAAAAAGAAGGATGAGAAAGAGGGAAGTGGCGGCAGGGGGCGGCGGCAGGGGCGGCGACAGGGGGCGGCGGCAAGGGCGGCAGTAGTGGCGGTGGGAAGCTATGGAGAAAAAAAAATTAAAAACAATTAAAGAATAAGGAAAAAGAGAAAGGAGAAAAGAAGAAAAACAAATAAAATTACCTTATAGTGATGGCGACGGCGTGGTGGTGTTGTTGGTGGTGGTGGCGGCGCCGGAAGTAGAGGAGGTTGGTGGTGGTGTCGGGTTTTAAGGTGGTGGAGGAGGGTTTGGCGATTTTTAATTTGGGGGAAAAAATTGGTAAAGTGATACGGGATGTTCCCGTGGTTGAGATAAAAGGAGCCACTGACGGAATTTCCGTCAGTATAAAAAAAAAACTGACGGGATATCCGTCAGTATAAGTCACAAAACTGACGGAATATCCGTCAGTGATACCCTTATCAGAACAATAATGCAGCCACTTTACACGTCACAATTATTTGCCCCACTGACGGAATATCCGTCAGTTTTTTAAAAATACTGACGGAATATCCGTCAGTAGGCCAATAATTGTGACAACCTGTCATCAACACAGCATTCAAATAACTCGGCCTACTGACGGATATTCCGTCAGTGTGCTTAATGATTTCCAGCTGTACTCCAATTTAAGGTGTGAAGCCCACTGACGGAATATCCGTCAGTATTGTGGGATTACTGACGGAATTTCCGTCACATTTGTTTGGCGCCTTTGACTTGGTCAACGCGCCAATAGATACTGACGGGATATCCGTCAGGAAATGTTACTGACGGAATTTCCGTCACAAATCCGTCAGTAACCCGTGTTTTCTGACGGCCTCTTTTTTCCGTCGGTAGGGCCGTCAGTAACCCGCGTTTTTCTTGTAGTGGGAGTACGTGACTTACTCGATCGAGTAAGTCGGTTATCGGGTGATATTTGACGGGTTTTCTTAATAATGCGGATTAATATATATAATACTCCGTCATCTTTTCCTAAACACTTTTACAAACCTAATACACAAAAAGAGAGATTGCAAACTACGTTGTTCGATTCATTCGCATTATTGGCAAATCCTGGAGCTAGAGGTGTCAGATTCCTTTATTCTTTATACCATTGTGATCCTTGCGTCAAGGGTAAATTCTACGTACCATTTTTATAGCAATTTATTAATGTTAGTTAAACCCTAATTTGGGAATTAGGAGTTTTTATGATTGTGTTGTTGTGGTAGTAATTGTATGAATATGTGTATAAGAGGAGGGTTCGTAGAAGAGAGGTTTTGAGACAGCTGCTAGATCGTCTGATTTGTGATTGCATTCCAGGTAGGGTTTCTGTAACACCCCCATTTATCCAAGAGCCTTAACTAGGCCTTCCTAGATAAATGAGAGCATTACCATCTCGGTTTCCCGAGGTAGTGAATAACAAAGTCCAACTCACCAAAGTACTTTATACAAAAATTGAATGATTTCATGTTTATTACAAATTAACCAACTAAAACTTAATTCAAAATATTTACAACTCGCAACGGAAATAAATAAAGTGATATAATTGTTCTATGTGATCTAGACTTCAACTATGGTCCAAGTCGAGCTCTCATTCCAATGCTCCCGGGTCAGCTAATCTTTAGTTCCTGTCAAATCTGCTCCCCATAAAACGGTTCACCGCAGGTGTTCACGAATACACAGTCAACCACGAGGTTGAGTAGGAATAACCAACAACAAGTCAAAGTGAAATGATATGATATATAATGCAAACACAATTGTGCTCATCACCCGAAACATGCTCATCACCCGAAACACCCGTTCATCCCGCCAATCCCTGGCCCAGGGTATTCATCATTCCAACCGAAGTTGAAGTATTCACCATCCCAACCGAAGTTGAGGTATTCATCATCTCAACCGAAGTTGAGGTATTCATTTATACACCATGCCAGTTATAAAAACCATCTCAGACACGAGCTGAGGTATCCAATGCAAACGAAATTCCAATATAAATAATCAATAATAAAAAATCCAACGATATATAATCCACATCCATTAATCCATTCAATTTCACAATACTTTTATAAATTCCACAAACCAACAAAGACAAGACGAGTTGAGTAGTTATCCTACCTTTTCGCAAATCTTCGAGTCACGCGAGTCACACAAGTAATCAAAATTGATTCCTTACCAATTCATAACCTACATAACATAATTATGTACAATTACTATATAACCAATAATCAACCAACTAATCATGCACTTATCCTATGCCCATCACGTCCTAATCCTTTTGACAACTTCAAAGCTAAATCTCTAATTCTACCGTTTTACAGCACTGTTCATTCTCGCTATAAAATTCATAATTAATTCATCAAAAATCAAAACGATGCAAGACCAGTGAGGTTGGAACCCTAAGACACATATCTACAATTCTTGTGAATATACTTTCTTCAAATTCCAGACGTATCAGGGGTTTCTTGAAGAAATCATAAATACTAACGAATTCCGTCGCATAAAAAGTATTGACCTCTAAAATAAGTTTAACAAAACCATTTCAAGTGAAACAAAAGCCTAACATTATCTAGACTCTCCAATGTTAATGTTTGCAAAAGGCTCAACTCAATTTCAGTTTATAAATTAGGTTTGCAAAATAAACTTTAGACCACTAGTGCATTCGCGGATTCTCAGTTGACATGTTCATAACGAATTTATTCTGGAAAATATACACGCTCAATTGCTACGGAATTTTATAGGCATCAACAAGACATAAAAATAACCTAAGTCTATTCTTTACGTTTCTGAAGACAACGACTTTAAGATAGTCTGGTAGTTCGTTTAAAACAACTTACAGATTTATTGAATTGCTGTAACTTTATTCTAAACATTGAAAGATTAAAGATGAACTTACAAAAAAAAAAGATGATGAACTTCTCTTTTTTTTTTCCATTTTAATTCTCTCTCTCTTTTATGTGATATTATGGGTTTTTATGTGGAATAAGGATTTATGGTTAGGTTAGCCTTGCTTATATACTAGTAAGGTAGTATTATTTTAGGAAAGTTTTTCTCTTTATTATTATTATACTATTCTTATCATAAGTAGGATTACCATACATCTCTTTTACTAATTTAATTATTAATATATTAATATAATTATTATTAATTTCCATATTATTATTATTTCCATATTATTTATTATTAATTCCCAATATAAAAACCCGATCACACCCATACTATACTAATAAATTTCGGTCCATATAATAATGGCACACGGCCCAAAGCACAAATATTAGCTAAGCCCAATTCCCGACTTGGATGCTTAATTTATTATTTAATTAACGACTTACCTATACTTATTATTAAAAATGTCTTTAATCAATTATTAATGTACATAAATTATTCTCAGAAATTATTATCAAAATACGGGGTATTACAGTCTTCCCCCCTTAAAATGAATTTCGTCCCGAAGTTTGCCTATAACTACTACAACAACACCTATAAACATCCACACAACTGAGCACTATCCAACTGATGATAACACAATTATCCATTTACGATTATCAACCACACCAATCTTATCACAAGGTATCACAACAATAACTCAAAACATTCGTAGTATTACATTCCTTCCCTCTAAAAATAAACTTCGTCCTCGAAGTTCGAGATAACAACCAATGGAAATAATTAGACCATTTATCACCAGAACATATAATACACATTGTAACATAAGATGACTATTATTTTCAACAGAACATCGATTGATGGCATAATTAATTTTATACAGCAAAACCACATTGTATAGTATATTCGAACCAATCTTTATTTAAACTCAACTACTTTACTTAACTACCGACGAATACATTGCTAGACTAAATAATAATCTATAGCAAAATACGCCTAATTTTTTAGTATAATGATCACTTAAGCCAATGAGGTACTATCCACCATTCCTTCATAATTGATTTAAATTTATTTTTCGTTCATTTTAATCCTTACCTAACGTCATCTAACTTAAGCATGGATGCAATTATCATGAGCATATATATGGCTTAGGGCAACACATTCCGCATATCACTAGACATGTTATTCTACTTCACATAATTGACAAAATCAAATATAATGTTCAAGAGATCAAAAACAAAACTTATTATACATTTTACATGTTATAACTTCTAGCAATCTTCAAGGCTAGGAAAACACGTCACAACTCTTAACAATCATTAATACATATTAACATAACTACTTATTGAGAACATATACTTTTTAGAAAAATACAGAAAGTTAATAAACCATGAGAAAAAGAATGAAGGCCAAAGCTCATAAGATCAATTTATAATGCATTTTACAAACTACTTGGTCGAAACAGAAATTTTACAGCAACTGTCAGAAACTTAGGTCAACTTGTAAAAATCACTATTAATTGTCAAAAATTTAAATTGCGACGTGGCTTATCAATTTGAAGACTTAAATGAGTCTATTAAACAGTGGAGTTGGAATTATAATAAATCATTAATTATTTTTTAAATGACAATTTTTACAAAAACATGGGACGAAATTATTACTGTACAGGAATATTCCGACCACTGCCCATTAAAATATTTATTTCTCCTAAACCGTATATTAGTTGAACATGATACCAGTGGCATATGAAAGCTAACTCACAATGGTATCACACATAAAAATATTGGGAAATAATTTTAAACAAACAGTAAATGGCAGCCAAAACAATCAAGGGTAAAAATCTTGTGAAATCAACCAAAATCGCATTCTTCACAATTTTACACAAAAATTAATACCTCACATGCTTAATCATATTCACTCCTTCCACATACATGCCCACATACTTCCTCATATCAACATGCTTAAAAAAATGCTTAAAAGAAATCATGTCACACCCCTCCTCCGTAAAATAAGGTTACGCCCCCGTAACCGCAACCATTAATGACAACAATACGCAACCAAGACAAACAAAATTCCTAAGAGAAATATACTATATTCATTTTAAATTACCCCACACTCTCAAGTATTCTCTCAAGGTTCCCGGTTCAAAATTGGAAGGGCCAAGGTACGAATTAAGGCTAGCTTCTTAACCGCACTAAGAGGGGCTCCTAACAGTTTCAACCCGGGGTTCATTTTATTTAGACACATCCTAAGTTCATTATTATTCATTAGTTAGGCCTGAGAATCGTTTTGCTCTGATTCCACTTTGTAACACCCCCATTTATCCAAGAGCCTTAACTAGGCCTTCTTAGATAAATGAGAGCATTACCATCTCGGTTTCCCGAGGTAGTGAATAACAAAGTCCAACTCACCAAAGTACTTTATATAAAAACTGAATGATTTCATGTTTATTACAAATTAACCAACTAAAACTTAATTCAAAATATTTACAACTCGCAGCAGAAATAAATAAAGTGATATAATTGTTCTATGTGATCTAGACTTCAACTATGGTCCAAGTCGAGATCTCATCCCAATGCTCCCGAGTCAGCTAATCTTTAGTACCTGTCAAATCTGCTCCCCATAAAACGGTTCACCGCAGGTGTTCACAAATACACAGTCAACCACGAGGTTGAGTAGGAATAACCAACATGCAACAAGTCAAAGTGAAATGATATGATATATAATGCAAACACAATTGTGCTCATCACCCGAAACATACTCATCACCCGAAACACCCGTTCATCCCCCCAATCCCTGGCCCGGGGTATTCATCATTCCAACCGAAGTTGAAGTATTCACCATCCCAACCGAAGTTGAGGTATTCATCATCCCAACCGAAGTTGAGGTATTCATTTATACACCATGCCAGTTATAAAAACCATCTCAGACACGAGCTGAGGTATTCAATGCAAACGAAATTCCAATATAAATAATCAATAATAAACAATCCAACGATATATAATCCACATCCATTAATCCATCCAATTTCACAATACTTTTATAAATTCCACAAACCAACAAAGACAAGACGAGTTGAGTAGTTATCCTACCTTTTCGCAAATCTTCGAGTCACGCGAGTCACACAAGCAATCAAAATTGATTCTTTACCAATTCATAACCTACATAACATAATTATGTACAATTACTATATAACCAATAATCAACCAAATAATCATGCACTTATCCTATACCCATCACGTCCTAATCCTTTTAACAACTTCAAAGCTAAATCTCTAATTCTACCGTTTTACAGCACTGTTCATTCTCGCTATAAAATTCATAATTAATTCATCAAAAATCAAAACGATGTAAGACCAGTGAGGTTGGAACCCTAAGACACATATATAAAATTCTTGTGAAATAGACTTTCTTCAAATCCCAGACTTATCAGGGTTTTCTTGAAAGAATAATAAATACTGACGAATTCCGTCGCATAAAAGTATTGACCTATAAAATAAGTTTAACAAATCCTTTTCAAGTGAAACAAAAGCCTAACATCATCTAGACTCTCCAATTTTAATGTTTTCAAACGACTCAACTCAATTTCAATTTATAAATTAGGTTTGAAAAATAAACTTTAGACCACTAGTGCATTCGATCGAGTGGGTAGTTTACGTTTTCTGGGCAGAAGCGAGATTTTGGGCACTCGATCGAGTAAGTAGGGGCACTCGATCGAGTAAGTAGGGGCACTCGATCGAGTGGGATCATCTCGATCGAGTGGGCTAGAGGCTCGATCGAGTATGTGTTAGAAAGTTTCTGGTCAGATTCTGGAGTCGAGGCACTCGATCAAGTAGGTGTGGCACTCGATCGAGTGGCCTCAACTCGATCGAGTGGGTTTCGGTACTCGATCGAGTGGGTTCTATACAGGTCTTATGCGTGTTTTGGGTTATGGTATGCATGTTTATGTCTACCTTTTCTTATCTAGTTACAAGATGCCGCCAAAGAAAACCGCTTTGTATGCTAGAGCTGACAGCATGAACATTGATGATATAGTAAAGATGTTGTAGCACCAAGATGCTCTTACGGAAGCTTTGAAGAGAGTGGGAAAGGATAAGGAGGTTGATCACTCCAAGATCAGTATCCACATATCTAGGTTCAATCCGAAAGAGTATAAGGGAACCGGGGCACCAATTCTTCTGGATAATTGGTACAGAGAGATGGAGAATATCCTGGAGTTAGTTCATTGCCAGGATGAGTTGAAAGTGGAACATGCTGCGTTCTACCTAAGGGAAGCGGCAGGTGAGTGGTGGGATAAGGTCAAGGTGAGTGCTAGGGAGATGTATATGAAGCAGGGACTACCTGTAATACCTTGGGATGAGTTCAGGAAAGTCATGAGATGTGAGTTTGTGCCAGAGCATGTGAGGAGTAAGCTGAGGGAGGAGTTCAATGAGTTTAAGATTACATCTGATATGACGGTGGCTGAGTACTACCGTAAGTTTAATGAGAAGTCCAGATATGCTGAGGACATGGGGTTGAGTAAAGAGAATCTAGCTTTGAGGTTTGAGAAGGGGTTGACCCCCAAGATTATGGAGAAGCTACCGGTGGGAGTCCTTACAGATGTTAAGGAAGTCTGTGAGAGAGCTGGGAGGGCTGAGAGGTTGGTGGAGATGACCAGGGAGAGGGGTGCTGAGAAGAGGAAGGCTGAGAGCGAGGGTGGCGGTCAATCCAACTATAAAAAGGGTAACCACACTCAGGCGAGAGAATATTTATCTGGTTTACGGTTTAGTGCTGGGGCTTCATATGGGCGTAGCCGTGGGAGTGGTAGTAGTAGCAGTTGGGGTATGACTTGTTTTAACTGTGGCGGTGTGGGCCAAAAGAGGCATGAGTGCACCAGTGCTGTGAGTGGGGGTTTCTAGAGACCGTTACAAGGGAGCTTTTCACAGGGTCCTGCACAGAGTTATGCGAGTAACAGACCGACTGGGTCATGGAACAACAGGGGAGGTCAGAACAACAACGGTGGGGGCAACCGCAATGGCGGTAATTCTTATCAGAAACCTACTACGAACACCAACAACAATCAGGGGTCGGGTGCTAAGCCGGCTACCTCAGCTAGTACTATCCAGGGAGGTGGGCAGAAGACCAGTGGCAAGCTGTTTATAATGGAGAAGAAAGCAGCTGAGGATGATGCTCATGTTATCACTGGTACATTTCTTGTTAATGGTGTTTATACCTATGTTTTGTTTGATTCGGGAGCATCACAGTTGTTTGTATTTTCAAGTCATGTTAAACAGTTGGGTTTGAGTGAGTATGAGTCTGTAAGAGAGGAATTTTTATACCTTCGGGTGAGTCTGTATCATGTGGGAGGTTGTATAGAGGTGTATGCATGATAGTTGGGCAAGTTGACCTACCTGTAGATTTGATATAGTTTCCTTTAGACGGTTTTGAGATGATAGTCGGGATGGATTGGTTGGAAAAGTACAAAGCCAAGATAGATTGTCATCAAAAGAAAGTTTCTTTGAGAGGTCCTAAGGGGATTAGTTTCTTTGAGAGGTACAAAGCAGTGACCTTAAAGTCCTATCTGAGGAAGAGGTGCTCGTTGATCTTGTGCCATGTGAGGGATCACAGAGTGGAGAGTCCGACAGTTCAACATATACTAGTTGTGGGAGAGTTTCCAGATGTCTTTCCAGAGGAGATTTCGGGGTTGCCACCGAAGAGGGAGATAGATTTCAGTGTTGAGCTGAAACCGGGGACGGGGCCAATCTCAAAGGCACCGTACCAGATGGGTCCTAAGGAGTTGGAGGAGCTCAGGAAGCAGTTAGATGATCTGATTGATAGGCGATACATTAGACCTAGTGTATCACCGTGGGGAGCGCCAGTTCTGTTTGTGAAAAAGAAAGATGGGAGTTTGAGGTTGTGCATATATTACGGGGAGCTTAACAGGGTGACGGTGAAGAACAATTATCCTTTGCCAAGGATAGATGACCTGTTTGATCAGTTGAGTGGTGCAGCAGTCTTTTCTAAGATTAATTTGAGGTCGGGGTACCATCAGGTGAAGATTAGAGAGGAGGACATACCAAATACAGCTTTCACGTCGAGGTATGGCCATTATGAGTATGTAGTGATGCCGTTTGGGTTATCTAATGCACCAGCTGTGTTTATGGATTTGATGAACCGAGTCTTTAGTCAGTTCTTGGATAAGTTTGTGGTGGTTTTCATAGATGACATCTTAGTCTTTTCTAAGAGTAAGGAGGAGCATGAGGAGCATCTGAGGATTGTGTTGTAGACCTTGAGGGAACATGAGTTCTATGCAAAGTTCTCCAATTGTGAGTTCTGGTTAGAGGAGGTTACTTTTCTGGGGCATGTTATTTCAAAGAAGGGGGTAGCGGTAGATCCTGCAAAGATTGAGGCAGTTACCAAGTGGGAAGCACCAAAGAATGTAGCTGATATCAGGAGTTTCTTGAGTTTAGCAAGATATTATCGACGGTTCGTGAAAGATTTCTCCAAGATTGCTAGACCTATGACAGCTTTGATGAGGAAAGAGAACAGATTTCGTTGGGATGAAAGTTGTGAGACGGCGTTCCAAACATTAAAGGAGTGTTTGACCACAGCTCCAATCTTAGCATTGCCTGAAGGGAGTAAGAACTTTGAGGTGTATACGGATGCTTTAAAGAATGGGTTGGGTTGTGTGTTGATGCAGAATGGGAAAGTGATTACCTATGCTTCTAGGCAATTGAAGCCTTATAAGGAGAATTATCCTACACATGATCTGGAGTTGGGTGCAGTTGTGTTTGCTCTTAAGATTTGGAGACATTACCTATATGGGGCGACCTTTAAGGTATTTTCAGATCACAAGAGTCTCAACTACATCTTCACTCAAAAGGAGTTGAACATGAGATAGAAGAGGTGGATGGAGTTGATTGGCGATTATGACATGGATATTATCTACCATGAAGGGAAAGCCAATGTGGTTGCAGATGCTTTGAGCAGGAAGAGTGTGCATTCTTTGTACACAGCTATATCTTTGATGAGATTGAGAGATGAGGTGGGGAAGTTCGGGATACATATGATCCAGAAAGGGGATGCTATAGGAGACTTGACTGGGCAGCCTGATCTTTATGATGATATTCGCGGTAAACAGGTGTTGGATCCCAAGATTGTGGAGTGGAGAGATGGAGTAGAGAAAGGGACGGTGTCTAGATTCTCTATTCATACAGATGGTAATTTAGGGTTTGATGGGAGGTGGTGTGTCCCTAATGATGAGGAGCTGAAAAAGATGATCATGACAGAGGCTCATTGTACACCATACTCGGTACATTCAGGTGGTGACAAGCTATACAAGGATTTGAAGAAGACTTTATGGTGGCCTGGGATGAAGAAAGAAACATCTGAGTTTGTGGCTCGTTGTTTGACATGTCAGAGAGTGAAAGGGGAGCAGCGACGACCACAAGGTAAGAATCAGTCTCTTGAGGTACCTGAGTGGAAGTGGGAGTCCATTTCTATGGATTTTATCGTGGGTATACCGAAGAGTCAACAGGGTGGGTAACAACATGATACGGGTTATAGTGGATCGACTGACCAAGTCAGCTCATTTTGTGCCAATGAAAGATACATGGACTAAGGCACAGTTAGCTATGGCTTATAGAAAGAATGTGCTGAGATTGCATGGGGTGCCTAAAGATATAGTGTCTGACAGAGATTCGAGATTTATCTCACGGTTTTGGAAAGAGTTGCAGGAGTCTTTGGGAACTACATTGAAGATGAGTACAACATTGTTGGGAAATGTGTCCTCAACAATAGTGCGATCACATGATTTAAATATCATTATTAAATCTCATACTAAGAATACGCGAGGGATGATTCTTTATACAGTCGACTGACCGTCATTAATCGGTAATGATTGACTAACTAGAGTTTGACATTACTGTCGTATGACGGTGGTGGTCAGTTGATCCCTTTAGGTCACACCTATAGGATGAGGCCCAAATACATAATTAATTAATTGTATGAGATACAGATTAATGAATTCCTTAATTATGAGAGTGCAAATTTTGCGTCTTATTGTAATGTGATTAAATAAGATTTAATTTAGTAATTAAGTGTTAAATTACTAAATTAGTTGAGGTATTGAGGTAGAGGTAATTAGTTATTTAAAGTTACAAGAAGTTGTAATTTTAACTAACTAGTAATTATGGGACCCATTATATGTTGATATAATGGTAGTATACTACTCAAAAAGTGGAGTGTATATTATATTATTAATTATAATATTTAAGTGTTAAATGATTACATTAATAATTAATTATGTAAGATAATCAAACATATGACTTATAAGCATTTGTGGGACAAATGACAAGAGGCAAAAATGGACCAAAACAAGTCCATTATTTCGGTCATATTAAGAGCACAAGAGATGCTCTTTTGTGTTTTGTTGGTGTTGGTTATTGTGTGATTGTGACATATCACACAAGGCTTTTCATACTACTTCTTACACCATTGCTCCCTACTCTCTACCTATAGACTTTACAAAGAGTAAAAAACAAAAAGCAAAGATTCCTACCTACCTAAAGGCCACCGGTTTTTGGCTTACAAAAGAGAGCATTAGTTGCTCAATTTTGTGTTGGTTCCTTGCTTGTTTTTTTTTTACTCTCTAACTTTCCTCACATGCAAGTTCATAAAAACCTCTCTAAAAATACTAATACTCATCATCTATTACTAGAGGTAGTAATATAAGAACATTAGTATTATTAAGGTTATATTTCTAATATATATCTAGTTAATATTAGTAGGAATTTTTGGGATTAATCTTTGGTGCAATTTATTGGAGTGGCTTCTATACTTGGAGTCTTAGGAGGATCATCCACAATATTTAGCTCAAGAACAAGTGAAGGAAGGTGACCTTACTTGTGCCCATAATTTCGAACCTACTATCAATGTGAGGAACATTGTTTTTCTTATAAATCTTTCATTTTGTTATGCATGCACTAGATCTAAAGAACAAATAATTAACAAGTTAATTAGTTCACTATTAGAGGAGTCTAATAATAGGTATATGAACCTAACAAGTGGTATCAGAGCATAAGGATGTTGCATGCATAATCGGTTATTGTTTTTCCGAGTTAAAAGGTTAACATATAAAACTTAAAAATTTGTGATTTACTAGTATAAGCCACGAAATCACCATGCATGTTATATATTCTGGTCCTAAAATGTGTTTAGGTCATTTTTATGATTTATGGAAATTTATTGCTCATTTTAAGGATTTTTGGTCATTTTATTACATTTTTATGACTAAAATGGGAATTAAAATGCTAAAAATAGTTAAACTTCGTTTCTGACATTGGAAATTTTATATGACCTCACATGCATATTTTACAATTTGTGTGTAAAAGGTCGAGTTAATTTAATCAATATTGCATGATTTATGATTTTTATGAGATAAAAATGGATTAAAAGAGGTAAAATGGTTAAAAATAGTTTAATATAGAATTAAGCCATGATCTTTTAATATGATATCACATGCATAATTTACAGAGAGTATGTAAATTTCTAGATTTAATGATCATACTTTGCATGATTTATGGATTTTTAGAGTTAAAATGGCAAAAATAGTGACTATTTTGGCAAAATTAACTAAAACGTATTGCATGGCTTGAGAAAATTATTTTAAGTTGCACAAATATCCCAATAATCATATCTAAAGTTGTAAAAATTATTGGATTAATTTTCGGATACTTTATGTATTTATGAGATAAAATCGATAAAATGCAACTATATTTTCTCAAAATAAATTCGAAAAATTTAACCATAATTTTTGACATTATAAGGGTCATGGAATTATTCCAGAATGTTCAAAAATTTAAAATTGAAATTTTGAAATTTCTATAGTTTAATTTGGATTTATTTCATAAATATTAAGATTTTAAGGTAAAAAATGAGCATAAAATTAAATCAAGTTGAATTATTGTCAAAAATTGAGTGATGACTAATTTTTGAGTCCTAAAATGTGTTAGGATAATTAACTTGAGCTTAGATGTGATTTAAGTGTTAATTAGTGATTTTAAAAGGTTATTATCACGCATTTCCATAAAACCGGGTTATATGTACGGCATAAGTTAAATAGGGCGATTTGGCACATCATTTGGCATAATAGGTACATATTATAATGCTGCATATTTCAATTGTTGAATGTCTTTTATTTATAGAACTAGTTTTAAACCCGTGCAAAATTGCACGGGTATGTATTTGGGCCGATATTAATGATTTTGAATGATTTTTTTTCGCATTTCTATTGTAATTATCTAGTTGGTCTAAATCAGTGATCTACACAATTAATGTTTACACTTGTTTCAAATACGTGTTCAAATGCAATGGTTTAAGAGGAAATAACGTAATATACTATTGTAAATAAAATTTGCATACATAAAAAAATTTACACCCCGAATAAAGAAATATAATTTAATAATCTACTTTAACACATCTTAGTGTAACATCAGAATGTCAAAACTTATATGATTTATTGGTGAAATAAGTGTGTCCTAGAAAACCCATATACAATGAAATACATGGATCGATAAATAATACTTCGTATTTTGTTTTGATAATTAAATATTTCTTATTTTTAATTAACAAATTCAAAATGCCGTATTGATCATAAAATTTCGAATTGTTAAAATAAAATTAATAATCTGTATACAAATAAAATCAAAGTGTAAAGTTTGGGTTATTATCGCTTTGAACTCGTTGTCAGTAAATTTATTGCATATGTATAAATATAGTTTTATCAAACTATTCGGAATGTATAAAATTATTTCATAGTATTATTTTCATTTATTCCGATTTGTAATTCATACCGCTTGTATGCCATTAATTTCATTTATTCGGAATGTATAAAATTATTTCATAGTATTTGTTCTACGACGGAATTTGTAGGATATTTGTATTGGCGGAATTCTGAAG
The DNA here is from genome assembly GCF_048544455.1 of Silene latifolia. Lineage (NCBI taxonomy): Eukaryota > Viridiplantae > Streptophyta > Magnoliopsida > Caryophyllales > Caryophyllaceae > Silene > Silene latifolia. The sequence goes on along the minus strand of NC_133538.1, from coordinate 436,437,076 downwards.
AAATATACTCCTTTGCACACTAACGGGTCCCACCATAACATGAATTTCTTTTTAAAAAAAGGCTGAATTAATGAGGTGGCGCGTCCTGGATTGAGTATTGTCTTCTGAATTAATAAAGATAAGATTTTGAATTATGTAATTTTATCTTAGTATGGCCTTAGTTTAATCGATATTACCCGTAATGAAAGGGAATATTGATTCGGTTGTAATTTAATGTGATCTCCTATCACATTTTTTTTTTTCCATTTTACAAATGTATAATAGGAATAGCTTTGTATTTTTATTATTATTTGTAATTATGGAGCATCTTCAAAGACGGTGCTATTCGGAAAGGTGATCTGACAAAGACGGTGTCTTGGGAGGCGTGCCATTTGAAGAATCAAGGGACCAAAGGAGTTGGTTTCCGAATATGTAATAGATTATTAGGAAGGCCATACTAGGAATTTTATTTATTGCTTTGCATTTCTTTTAATATGTTGCATGCATTGCCAAATCGCCATAACAACACATGCATATCATATCGAGTCATCGACCGTGTCAATTATAATTATCGTAGTTCACCGCTTTAGTTCACTTAAAACGTGATAGATAATAAATTGACAAGACCTCTCACATATAATAATTGAGAAATAGCCTTACCAAATAGTAGAAACCCATGAAGTACCAATTTTATAAGGGAGTTAATCCGGCTTCACCGTAATACAAACCTTGTTACGTTGGCGAAGTGGGTTAGTAAAAAGTTATTACATCGAAATTTGGATTGAGCTCAACGGAAGTATTGTTGACCGTAGTCGCATGTGTTCCGGGCTAAAGATAAGAATTAGAGTAATTTTTATCGACCAAGAGTTCTAAAAGTAGAATCGATTAAAGAGTTAATCCACCGAGTTATATTAATAAGGGATGAATCGGCTCACCGTGCCCGAGTTGATATGAATTTGAATCTCGGAATCATTTATGTAGTTGGGTGGAGGTCACTATATAAATGCAATACTTGTAGTTAAATTTACGAGTATTATTAAACCGATAGATGTTAAATTAATTCCTTCATTTCCTATTTTGTAGTCAAATTTGTTTTACAAACCGTAATGGCAACTCCAATCACGTCCGCATCCACTAGTTCCACCACGCTTACCAATGTGTCATGGCTCCGATCCTTCATGGATCGATTTAAGTTAGAAAAGAATGGGTCTAATTTCGCCGATTGGGACGCGTAACTTCGCTTGGCCGCGCAAGGTGACGACAAGCTTCGTTACCTTACCGAGGCATCTCCCACCGAACCTAATGCTAGGTCCACCCCCGCCGCTAGGCAAACCTATGAGGTTTACCAAAAGGAGTCGGCCGCGATAAAAAATGTGTTGATCTTTGCTATGGAGGCCGAACTCCAACGAAGTGATATAAAGATTAGCACCGCTCATGAGATCTACATGAAGCTTGTGAACATGTTTTCACGAGTTCCTAGGGTCATTCAATATAAAGCGGCTTCCGCATTCTTTGATCTTAACATCAAGGAGGGCCAAAATGTGAGCCCTCATGTGCTCAAGTTGATGGAGCATGTTGAGACCTTGAAAATGCATAAGGTGGAAATTCCTAATGAACTCGTAATTGATCGAATTATTCATTCCCTCAACAAAATCAAAGCATATGTTCAATTCCGGGTGAATTTTAATATGCAAGAAAGAAAGTTTCTCTTGATGAGTTGCACAAAATGCTTGTGCAAGCCGAAAGGGACATGGGGCTAAGTGTTAGTGTAATACTCCGTATTTATAGGTCTTGGGGTACTCTATCGAGTAGGCCTTACTCTGTCGAGTAAGGGTAAGTTGCGTTTTAGAAAAGTTTCTGACCTGTTGGGTACTCGATCGAGTAGCTGGGGCACTCGATCGAGTAAGGGGGTACTCGATCGAGTACCTCGGGTACTCGATCGAGTAGCCGGTTTTACGGGGAGTTTTCTCAGGTTTTGTTAATTATGCGATTAAGGTATATAAGCTTTGTCGTCATTATTCTAAATCACTTTTGCAAAACCTAAATTACTGTTTAAGAGAGAAAGCAAGCAAGTTCTTCATCCTAATCGCATTATTAGCAATACCCGGAGTTTGGAAGGTCAGTTCTTAGCGTTGATTATACCGTTGAGTTCCTTGCGTCGAGGGTAAGATCTATGTACCCTTTTTATTGTCTTTCCTTTGATTTGGTTAAACCCTAATTTAGAGATTTGGGGGTTTATGTGTAGTATGTGATTTGGTAGCCTTTATGTGTTGTATGATAGGAGGAGGGTTCATAGAGGAAGCTTTTTGATTCAAAGAGAGAGACCGTCTCGATTGTGTGCTTACGGGTAGGATTTCCTACTCAGTATTAGTCCCATAATGGGATGATTGTTGATGTGTTGAGATTGATTGTTTGATATAGTAATTGTATTGTGACGGTTGTGATTGTGATTGTGATCGTTGTCTATGGTTCTCGAGGCGTGTCCTCGGCTGAGTGAGGTCACTTGCGGGAGTGGCTTCACGCCCTAGTTTCGCCTTCTGTGGAACCCGCCACAGAAGGGATGTGCACATTAATGGATGTGGGTTATCGCTCACTATGTGGAGCGGGGATTTGGTGGGTACGGTGCGGTCCCCCATCGGGCAAGGCTGGTCAGGTGGGACGATCAGTGATTGAGATGATTGGATTTGGCGTGATTGTGTGTGTGTGATTAAGGCATTCGTTTATCTTATTGTTAGTATATATTGAAATGTGTGATTAGTATCGACCCGGTGTTGTTTTGTAAACTGCGGTGATCCATTCGGGGATGGTGAGCAGATATTGAGCGGTATTGAGATGAGTAAATCGGGATAGCTGGGATTGCCACGACATGATGATAAGAGTCTTCTCATTGTAGCTTATTAGTTATTTACATTTCGGTTAGAATGTCGGTTTGAGAACATGTATCGTACTTTTGGTTTGGTTTTGAGAATTGTAACTCTTCGCTAAGTATTTATAATAAACGTTGTTTCTTCATTGTTATTTGATTATCATTGCCTCGGGTAACCGAGATGGTAATGTCTTCATACCTGAGTGGTCCTGGTAAGGCACTTGGAGTATGGGGGTGTTACAGTTAGCACCACCAAAGATATGCTCAATGTCAATCATAAGAGCAAAGGAACTTTCAAGAAGAGCGGGAAAAAGGGAAAGAAGCGAACTCCCAACAGGAACATAGCTAAGACTTATGAAGCAAGCTCCTCCAAGCCCAAGTACAGTGCCCCCTCCAGGGACAAGTGCCACTATTGTTGTGGTGTTGGACATTGGAAAAGAAATTGTTCCAAATACCTTGGCGACATCAAAGCTGGAAAGGTTATTCCAGTAGGTATATAACTATCCCTATCTTTTATGTTTCAATCTCAATTAGTATGTGATACAAGTTGTGATGATTACCCTTTTTATTGTAAATAGGGCCTCCTACCAAGGACAAAGGCAAGGACAAGCAAGCCTAGAGGATCACGAGGGAAGCTAGAGTAGCCGACCATGGTGATGAATCATTGGAAGCTTTGCTTTAAATTGCTTTGTCTTTAATTTTACGATGTATTTCATGTTTTAGAACTATTTTGATTTCCTTGTGTAACTTGGAAATTGGTTTGTATCCTTTAAACACGGGTTATATTTTGGATATTGGTGATTTGGTTTTCAACCCAAATCACTTGTTTTATTATGTTATTTGTTCTAAAATCATCATCATAAATTACTTGCGTAGAGAAACATTTAATAAACAACTTAAATTGATTAAATAGACAATTATGATGATGGGATCATTATATGTCCATAAGCTATGAATTTGATTCTCCTTATGTTATTATTACTAAAAGTAACAAGTTACTTATGAAAAATCAATTATAAAGTTGTAATGAGTTTTTGAACTCATCAAGTAAAGAATTTTCGATACCATTCGGACACATTATTTTTAAACGGATGGTCCACCAGGATATACCTAGAATAGAGAGTCTATTAAACAGATGACATGGATAAGACTCGCATATTATCAAGCTGCCATGTTAGGATGGCCTTTTGAAAGCTAATACATAGTCTAGATAAAATCCTAATACTCCATTAAATATATATGTTTGTGACTCACAAAGCTATCTCTCGAGAATATAGATGTATTTCTGAGAGATAGAGTGGGAGTAGATTGAATCGTCACAAACATCTCTTATAGTTGAAATGTTACTTTGTGAAAGTAATAGAATTATAGAGTGGGAGTTGGTATTGAACTATTGTCTATGAAGATAGAATGGAATCATAGTTCAGTGGGAGTTTATCGCACATGTCTTATTGTTTAAAAATATTACTTTGTGAAAGTGATAGTATTATGACCATGTTACACACGAGCCATAGTATTACAATCCGAAAATTGTTACTCGAAAGTAGATTTACTTAAAGGAAAGGGTCTCCTTAAAGTGAATAGAACTTTAGAGTACTTATATGCATAAGATTTACATGAAGATGTTGATCAAGATAAATTATGTTAGGAATTGTCGCATTTCATTTTAATAAAGAATGGCAAATTGAATTAGCTTTTCTAAAATGTGGATTTAGAGTAGGAAGTGTTTGGAACACGAAACCTTAGATGAAGATCTAAGAATCCTAACAAATTATGCGTAGCTATCTTAAGTGATCACAAGATGGTCTTCAGCTAGCATTAAGGGATTATGTTTTTCAATCATGTGATAATAGTGGATGGTTTCATTCACATGATTGATGAATCATGATTATACATGAAGTTAAGTGGAAGCTAGAATTATTTTTCCATGTCTTATATGTTGATAACATATTAATTATTGAGAATAATGTACCAATGCTCTCTTCTGGCAAGAGTGATTGGGAGACTAGGAAAAAGTGCAATATACTTTAGATTACCGAATCTATGTGAGAGTATATTGGCATAGAGTTGAGAGTCTTATGAGGATAAGATCTTTCGTATCTATTTAACATCAACAAGGGAGAATGGCTTATTCACGATGATGAAAGTGGAATTACTATGATGGAATCATAGTCGTTCACTGAACCCATTAAGTTCTTGATCACATGATATCAAATTCTAATGTTTCCGCCATTAGAATGATGATGTATGCCAACAGACGCACGTGCGGTGATGAAACATATGCCTAGGGCATGATAAGTCAATAACAAGATGATTCCCATCATATGGCTTATGAAAGCCTTAAAGAACATCCTCGAGATTCTTGAGAAGAATTAAGGATTTGTTAATATGTTTGGAGTATAAACTAAGTTACGTGTTGAAGGGTTGCACAAACTCTAGTTTCCAAACTATAAGGGATTTGTTATAATCCTAGGATGTCATATTGACTAAGGAGTAAGAGACTAGTTTTGCACATTGCAAATTCTACAAAAGGAATCTAGGTAAATTGTGATAAAATCGTCAATGTATGGATTAAGGGTGAATCCCTCTACAAATGACTTTATCACAAGTTATGTGATAACAGTGGGAGCATCTTTCAAGTTAAAGAGCCCAAGTCTAGCAAGAAGCCTAGACAAATACTTAGAAATGAATTCATGTCATTAAAGATAATATCGAATTGAAGGAAATAGCAATTGATAAAGTTGGAATATATGGATATCAGGTATATCTACTTTCCAAGCTTTTATTGCATTTAAACTAGTGTTAATAATACACTAAAGATTATAGAATATGAAATAGTAATAGTATATTGACTATTCATATGTGATAATCACTTTTATCGTTTGAGTTTTATTAAACTCACCCGCTACCTTGTCGTATCTGAATGGGTTGTAGAGACAAATTGAACCCCATTAAAGTGAACTGGATTGACATGGTATTCGCCCCTAGTTACTTATATGAGGTGACGTCTCCAAGTGACTAGAGTGTGATGCGATTGATGGCAAGTTCAAGTGTCATAAAGTCATATGCGATGACTAGTCGATCACATAGGCAGACTGTATGGGACAATATGTCGGGCTGTGACCGCTTATAGAGTTCTGGTAATTTATAAAGCCTGGTCGTGGCAAGAGCTACTATAGTATTCTTATGAGTCAATTCTTTTGACTAGAGACTATTCGCCCAAGTTGGCACAACTTCTGATTAACTTTGATTTATACTCTACGATTTCGTAAATGAGGTCAAAATGGGTATATTTTGGGTTATGATGGACTGTGGCTGAACGAAGGGAATAAGGCGATAGGAATTGTCCACCCCTTGTCAGGGTTGTTTGAAATCTCAAGGCCACTCGAGGAGCAGTTAACTGGAAATGCGTGGCCACGCTCGGAAGGTATCTATGATAGATAATTCCGGTCAGACAGTTTATCTCCAGATCGAGAAAACCACTCAAGATATGATCAAATGTAAGTACGACCTGCAAGACACCTTACATTGAGTGGGAGATTGTAATAGGACAAGAGAATTGGTGACGCACACTTGTCGAGGATAAGTGGGAGATTGTTGGGAAATGTGTCCTCAACAATAGTGCGATCACATGATTTAAATATCATTATTATATCTCATACTAAGAATACGTGAGGGATGATTCTTTATACAGTCGACTGACCGTCATTAATCTGTAATGATTGGCTAACTAGAGTTTAACATTACTGTCGTATGACGGTGGTGGTCAGTTGATCCCTTTAGGTCACACCTATAGGATGAGGCCCAAATACATAATTAATTAATTGTATGAGATACAGATTAATTAATTCCTTAATTATGAGAGTGCAAATTTTGCGTCTTATTGTAATGTGATTAAATAAGATTTAATTTAGTAATTAAGTGTTAAATTACTAAATTAGTTGAGGTTTTAATAGAAGTTTTGAGGTACAGGTAATTAGTTATTTAAAGTTACAAAAAGTTGTAATTTTAACTAACTAGTAATTATGGGACCCATTATATGTTGATATAATGGTAGTATACTACTCAAAAAGTGGAGTGTATATTATATTATTAATTATAATATTTAAGTGTTAAATGATTACATTAATAATTAATTATATAAGATAATCAAACATATGACTTACAAGCATTTGTGGGACAAATAACAAGAGGCAAAAATGGACCAAAACAAGTCCATTATTTCGGTCATATTAAGAGCACAAGAGATGCTCTTTTGTCTTTTGTTGGTGTTGGTTATTGTGTGATTGTAACATATCACACAAGGCTTTTCATACTACTTCTTACACCATTTCTCCCTACTCTCTACCTAGACTTTACAAAGAGTAAAAAACAAAAAGCAAAGATTCCTACCTACCTAAAGGCCACCGGTTTTTGGCTTACAAAAGGGAGCATTAGTTGCTCAATTTTGTGTTGGTTCCTTGCTTGTTTTTTTTTACTCTCTAACTTTCCTCACATGCAAGTTCATAAAAACCTCTCTAAAAATACTAATACTCATCATCTATTACTAGAGGTAGTAATATAAGAACATTAGTATTATTAAGGTTATATTTCTACTATATATCTAGTTAATATTAGTAGGAATTTTTGGGATTAATCTTGGGTGCAATTTATTGGAGTGGTTTCTATACTTGGAGTCTTAGGAGGATCATCCACAATATTTAGCTCAAGAACAAGTGAAGGAAGGTGACCTTACTTGTGCCCATAATTTCGAACCTACTATCAATGTGAGGAACATTGTTTTTATTATAAATCTTTCATTTTGTTATGCATGCACTAGATCTAAAGAACAAATAATTAACAAGTTAATTAGTTCACTATTAGAGGAGTCTAATAATAGGTATATGAACCTAACAAACATTTCATCCTGCGAAAGATGGCTAGACTGAGAGGACCATCAAGACTCTAGAGGATATGTTACGAGCTTGTGTTATGGATTTTGGTGGTAGCTGGGAACAGAGGTTAGATTTGATTGAGTTTTCTTACAACAACATCTATCACACCAGTATTGGCATGGCGCCATTTGAGGCTTTATATGGGAGGAGATGTAGGAGTCCGATTTATTGGGACGATAGTGCTAAGGCAGTAGTTTTAGGACCAGAGATGGTACATGAGATGGTGGAGCAGATTAAACTGATCAGACAGAGGATGAGAGTGGCCCAGGATCGACAAAAGAGTTATGCTGATCTACATCGCAGGGATATAGAGTTTCAGTTTGGGGACAAGGTTCTTTTGAAAGTGTCTCCTATGCGTGGGGTTATGATATTTGGTAAGAAAGGGAAGTTGTTTCAGAAGTTCATAGGACCATATGAGATCTTAGACCGTGTTAGAGAGGTTACTTATCGGTTGGCTTTACCGTCTGCTTTGGATAGGGTACATAATGTGTTTCATATGTCTCAGCTGCGGAAGTATGTTAGTGATCCATCACATGTGTTAGAGGTAGAGAACATCGAGTTGGATGAGTCTTTGTCTTATCTTGAGGTGCCTAGCCAGATTCTTGACCAGAAGGTTAGGAAAACTAGACATGGTGAGACAGTTTTGCTTACGGTTCTTTAGTCTAATCATGAGGTTGAGGAGGCTACATGGGTGTAATACTACGGTTTTATGAGTCTCTGGGTACTCTATCGAGTGGGCCTTACTCTGTCGAGTAAGGGTGTTTTGATTTACGAAACAGTGTTCTGCCTGTAGGGTACTCGATCGAGTAGCCTTGGCACTCGATCGAGTAAGTGGCACTCAATCGAGTACGAGACTTACTCGATCGAGTAAGTCGGGTTACGGGTGTTAATTGACAAGTTTTGTTAATAAAGCGGATTAATATATTATAAGTTCGTCATCTTCCTAAAACACTTTTGCTAAAACCTAATTCACTTTTTAAGAGAGTTCTCAAGTACGTTGCTTTGTTATTCCGCTTTATTGACAAATCCCGGAGTTAGTGAGGTCGGATTTTGTTATTTTTTGCATCATAGTAATCCTTGCGTCAAGGGTAAGATCCACGTACCATTTTTATAGCATTTGGTTGACTTTGTTTAAACCCTAATTTTGGGAATTGGGGGTTTTTATGATTTGTTGTGCTAGTAGTGATTGTATGATTATGTGAATAGGAGGAGGATTCGTAGAAGAACGGTTTTGAGACAGCTGCTAGATCGTCTACTGTTGTGTTGCATTTTAGGTAGGGTTTCCCTACTCAGTATTAGTTACATGATATGTGTGGTGATTGTGTTGTAGTTAGTGATTGTTGATTGATTCAGACGGTTGTGATTTTGTATTATTGATTGATTCAGACGGTTGATGGTTTTGTGTTGTGATTACTGTTATCTGTCTGTGTTCTTCGGGGTGCGTCCCTGGCTGAGTGGAGTCACTTGCGGGAGTGGCTTCACGCCCATGATTCGTCTTCTGTGGAACCCGCCATAAAAGGGATGTGCACATTAGTGGACTTGGGTTTATCGCTCGATGGAGATGAGCGGGGCTTAGGTGGGAACGACTCGGTCCCCCACTGGCGGTGTGGAGTATCTATTGCATTGGTTACTCTGACAGGGCTACACACTTTAGTGTGTAGTCAGTTATGAGAAGATTGATTTTGGAGTTGGGATTGGATGTGACGATTGAGCTGTTTGGTACTTGTTTTATTGTGATTTATGTTGTGTAATTAGTACTGACCCCGTCTTTGTTTTGTAAAACTGTGGTGATCCACTCAGGGATGGTGAGCAGTTGTTGAGCAGGTTTGATTAGAGGCATTTGGTGCTAGCTGGGATGTGTCACCACGAGCTGATTAGAGTCTTCCGCTGTCGTATTTTAGTAGTTTGATACATTTGGTTTTTGGAGAATATGTACCGTATTTTTATCAGTTTGGTTTTGGAATTGTAATCACTTAAACTTTATTACTATTTAAATTATGTTTTGTTATTGTCATTTGATTATCATTGCCTCGGGAAACCGAGATGTTTATGTTCTTATACCTAAGTGGTCCTGGTAAGGCACTCGAAGTATGGGGGTGTTACAAAGTGGTATCAGAACGACGATCCTGAAACCTATAACCAATGAATTTAATGAACATAGGGAGTCAATTAAAATGAACCCGGGGTAGAAGTTGTAGGAGATAATGCAAAGGCTTGGGAGATGTCCTAAAGTCGCGAACTCGCCCTGCAATGTTGAACCGGTCACATGGGGTATGTGTCAGGGTCGTATGTATTGTCTATTGGTTTGTATGTGTACATAGTGACATGTGTAGTGAATTGTTGGATGTTGAATGTGGAGAATTGGAGGTATGGAAGTTGAACGATAAGTGAATTGTATATCGAATTGCATGAAAAGCATGTTGGTTGTTTATAATGTGGCATATTAGTGGTATGAATAAATTGTCTTGTTGATTTTATAATGAGTTGCTTATATATATGCATGCATAGTAGTTATTTTATTGAAATTATAAAAGTTGTATATTATGTTGGGAAAGTGAGATAAACATGCGGGTAGTGTATACGAGTCTGCATGACTCGATCGAGTGGGGGGCACTCGATCGAGTAGGTGAGGTACTCGATCGAGTGGGTGTGACTCGGTCGAGTAGATAGTTTGATGTTTTTCTAGGCAGAATCGTGTTTTTGGGTACTCGATCAAGTATATAGGGGCACTCGATCGAGTAGGGGCCGCTCCATCGAGTGGCATATCAGCTCGGTCGAGTATGTATTTGAGCAGAGGTCTGATTAGGTTCTGGAGTCTAGGCACTCGATCGAGTAGGTTAGGCACTCGATCGAGTAGCCTCAACTCGATCAAGTGGGTTCCGGTACTCGATCGAGTGGGTTCTGTGCAGGTTATATACGTGTTTTGGGTTATAGTATGCGTGTTTATATCTACCTTTTCTTATATAGTTACAAAATGCCGCCAAAGAGAAACTGTAACACCCCCATACTCCAAGTGCCTTACCAGGACCACTCAGGTATGGAGACATCACCATCTCGGTTGCCCGAGGTATGATAATCAAATAGACAAAATAGAAACAACATTTATTATAAATAGTTTAATGAATGAATACGATCCTCGAAACCAAACTGAAAGTGCAATACATTATTCAAACTGTCTGTTCTCAACTGAAACGTAAATAAAAGCTAAACTACAGCGGAAGACTCTATCGTCATGTCGTGGCCATCCCAGCTATCCCCGTATCATCTCTATACCTGCTCAATATCTGCTCACCATCCCCGAATGGATCACCGCAGGTTTTACAAAACAACACCGGGTCGCACTAATCACACAATCAAAACAGACAATAACAATAAGGCAAACAGACAAATTTGGAATCGTCACACATACACACAACACCAACTCCCATCATCATCTCAACACCGACCGTCCACCTGGACCAGCCCGCCGATGGGGGACCGCAGCCGTTCCCACCTAAGCCCCGCTCATCGTACGAGCGATAACCCCTGTATCATTAATGTGCACATCCCCTTTCGTGGCGGGTTCCACGAAGGGCGAAACTAGGGCGTGAGATCACTCCCGCAAGTGACCCCACTCAACCGAGAACGCATCTCGAGAACCATCAACAACCAATCACAATCACAATCACAATCACAATCACAATCACAATCAAACAGACCTAACTACAAAGACATCACCAATATCCCATTATGGGACTAATACCGAGTAGGAAATCCTACCTGGAAAGCAAACACGCAGACGATCTAAACAAATTGTCTCAAAACGGCTCCTCTACGAATTCTCCTCCTATCACACATAACACATAAAGGCTACCAATTACTTACTACTCATAAAACCCCCAAACCCTAAATTAGGGTTTGACCAAAACTAGCAAAACATTATAAAAATTATGCTAGAAGCTTACCCTCGACGCAAGGAATCCAACAACACGAAAAACAACGAGAATCGACCGTCGAACTCCGGAATCGTTAAGGATGCGATTAGGAAGAAGAACTCTGCTTTCTCTCTTAAACAGGTTTTAGGTTTTGGTAAAAGTGTTTTAAAACAAAGACGAATTGGTTTAAATACCCTAATCGCATAATTAACAAAACCCGCGAAAACTCCCCCGTAAAACCGGACGCTCGATCGAGTACCCAAGGTACTCGATCGAGTACCCCCTACTCGATCGAGTGCCCCAGCTACTCGATCGAGTGCCCAACAGTCGAAACTATTTTGTGCGACACTTACCCTTACTCGACGAGTAAGAGCTACCCTATAAAGTACCCCCAAGGCTATAAATACGGAGTATTACAGTCTTCCCTCCTTAAAAGAACTTCGTCCCCGAAGTTCAACCCATACATAAAAACAAACATACTAACTCGATCAAGACACAACAACGTGACTAAGAACTCAAAACAAAACTCCAACCCAAACATGAACTCGTAACACCAACTCCACTAACTATTCCTACCTCCACAACATGGCTCACGATATCGTATCAACTCCACATATATATATCTCTCACGACACCAACTCCATACATAACCAACTACCATCCTCTAACGCTGCTAGCTCCATAATATCATCCACTATCAAATCCAAAATCAAGACACTCATAGACATCAAACGGAATGTTACATTCTACCACCCTTAAAAGGAACTTCGTCCTCGAAGTTTACTCAGACTCATAACATCATCCTTCAACTGTCAACATTATATAAAATATTCTCATACTCCGAAGCATCACACTACTACAAGCACGACCATGGCCTTTTATAAGTATTATCCACAAAACAAATCCCTCCTTTACACTACGCTAACACTCTACTTCCAATTATATTACAACATGCACCACCATGAAACTCTCTTTTATCGCCTCCTACTCCTCTTAAGATAAATGTTACGTCCTCGTAACTCACTAATACTAAATCCTAGATATATCTTTTCATAATCCTCATCACCGTCGCATGTCAAAGATAACCACCTATAATCTAAACACTCGCCATGCACCTACCCAAGGCTCACTTACTTAAACAACTCTCATACTTCACTTCTCTCGTCACACCACCTAACCTATACCACAAAATCCTTAATTTAACCCAAAACTTCACTTGTTCCCTATTACCGCAACATGACACACCTCTCTATATAAACTACATAAAACTCTTACCACCAAAAGCATAACTCACGATCCACCCTTGTTACGTACACTCACACTAGATCCTCAAGTTCCTTTCTTTTATTACCGCAAGCCTCATACATAACTTAACACGACACTAATTACTCAACGCCCTACACTCACTGTCTCAACAGAGGATTATGAACTACCTGCATATATCAGATCATTACTACACATGTTCTACGAATCACTTGCCATTACCATGTCCACTAAAGCCTTATCTAGAACAAGATCAAAATTACTGTAACAACCTCTCACAACCGTGTCCCATCAACAGAATATCACTATACCATGACAACAACGAAAACATATTCAACTCTATTTCATATCATACTCTACCTCATTCTTAACTTAACCTGGTAAAGAAAACATCAATAAGCAAGACAACTGTCTACATGTTCAACCAAAACTCACAACGAACAACAGCCAAACAAAACAACAATCTATGTATAACTGGTATGCACTTTCGAAAACTCGTATCATAATCATCCCGCCTACTCCACCACAACCGGTGACGGCATCACAACACCGCCACCAACATGACCACTCCGTAGTGCGAAAATACCCGCATCACAACACTAAATATCGAGCCCGGATCACCACCCGAGGCACCACAACCACATCGATAGACATCACAACTACATACAATTCCATAAATACCGACGGAAATAACCTTTCTGGACAAGAAAACTTACTCAAATCCACTTTACTCAATCACAACGCAACATATTATATGGATACACAGATAAGCATCTCATGAACATCATCTCTACCATTTCATGGAATACACGTGTGTTATTAATACACATAAAATTATAACTAGCCATGTCAAATTAATCAAATTATTACCTTTTTGGATATCATTCAATTAAACTACCGTGTCCAACATATATATTACAGAACATTCATAAAACAGCTTTATAATTATCACACCATACCACTTCTTGTGAGGTCAGAACCTCACACAAACATTTACACATATCATAGACCCGTAATCACAACCAACTAGTCAATCCTGACCACGTAAGTTACCACTCAACAAAGGTTACTCGTTGTTCGAGCTTAACTCGCATGCCCCTCATCACATTCTTCCATTCGCATCACAAAGACCTTTCGCCATACATAACCATACCGCTAACACTCATTATGAGAAACCACCTCCTAAGACTATGTCTTATCCTTCCTGACAACCATACTTTTATCAATTCAGTCTTTACAAAATCAGCCTCTTTAGAATTGCCACTTTTCTAATATACCCTTACCCTTAACCACTAGTCAAAGACCATAACACTACCACTTTCCGGACATCAAACCTCTTCACTCATCTCTAAACATCATGATTTCTTTTCTATCTTTGGTTAACATCTCAAACAACGAACATCGAATCCATGAACAAAATTACCTCAACATTCTTCCCAATATTTTCCTTAATTGAATCATCATCCATTTCTCCACCAAAATCTCATATCATGTAGATATTCTACTAACTTCTTACTTTCCTTAATTTCTCGAAACTCATTATTAAACATGTTGTCTTGAAGCTCCCATATAACCATTAACTAACATCCTCATGATAATATCACACATTTCGATGATTCCTTACCTTTATATCACATAACTCCAGGTGAATATTTTCCTCACCTTACTTTTATCCTTCTTTTCTCTTTACACTCAATAATACCAATTAATAGTTCAACTCCTTATTCCTTCTAGCTAACTCTTTAGAAATCCATGTACCCCTTCGTTACTCCAAAACTCGAATTCCATTATTTTCTACCGACATCATCCCACTCTTTCTTACCATGGATCTTCTCTTATTATGCTATCACTCACACTTGCCACTAATCTATCCATAGAATCAACGTTTAATGTTCAAACAATTGCATCTCCCTTTTTACATCTCTAGAAATCATAATTCATTTAATACCGTTAATTACCCAAGGAAATCACACAGTAGTTTCGTCTCTCGATAACACAAATTTCCAAACTCAGTCACTACCTGCAAATCCACGTCGCGACATGTCCCATTAAGTTCGCTATATACCACTATTTCCAAACGACCTTTCATTACATATGTTCTTACTCAACACTATTTCTAACCATCTCCCTCCATAATTTATTATACATCCCAGATTGCTACTATCCACATCCTTTCTTTCAATCTTTTCATTCTCACGTTCCTTAAACTTACATCATGCCTTGCCCACATTCACTTACATTTTCATTACTCAACATACAATCATGTCACTCATCTCGTCTCACACAACATGCTCTATGCCTCAATTAAGTCTTACTAATCCCAACACATATAAATCATGTCCTCCCCACCGAACTCATACTCATCATAGGTGCCACTCTTTACACCACAAAATTGGGTAACTTACGCGTCAAGACCAACATACATGTAAAACAATGCATAAAGAAGCAAAATAACGCCTTTGAATTAAACATAATATGCAACGAAGTCAAAAAATAAACATATGACCCAAAATAGGGGTCACTAGATCGAGTCTGAGGCCACTCGATCGAGTAAGGGACTTACTCGATCGAGTAGGTGAAGATTCAGAAGCACGTAAAACAAATCACCAGGGCTACTCGATCGAGTAGCTAAGGTACTCGATCGAGTGCCCCTTACTCGATCGAGTACCAAGGATACTCGATCGAGTACCCCAATTCTCAAGATGTCCAGTTTTAAAAGTAAAACAGCCATAACTCACTCATTTCTTGGTCGTTTTGGGCGTGTGACCTATCGTTAGAATCGTAAAAGGACAAGCTATCACCTCCAATTGGAATCACATCAAAATCATTTATGAATCTCAAGTTATAACAGTTTAAAGACAACCTCTTTATAATCGAAAAACACAACTACTTGATTTTACTTCCAAACAACTTAAACAACAACCAAGCAAACAAAACCAGTCCAAAACTCATAAAACCAGTATTCATAATCATATGTTACTATTTTCAAAAGCCAAACAACAACATTCATCATGCACATTACTTATCTAACTTGCCAATTATGACTTACCCACATGTTTTTATTCTATCACTTTTCGTAAACAAAATCACAAATACATGACATCAAGTCCCCTATTCACATGTTACTACCACGATGATTCATCTTTTCCACTAATTCATCCATCATACCACATATTTATCCACCATATTCGTTCAACATATTCACTCAAAGACATGTTCAATTCACACTCCCAACCTTCTCGTACTTTTACTCAACACGACAACAACAACATGTAGACTTACACATCGCTTTATATATATATAGACAAAACACTTTTCCCTTACATAACTATAACATGCCAAATTACATGTATCAATCATTATACTTTCATGCTTTACAATCCACCAACATATAATTCACGTCATCATCATCAATTCATGCAACATACTACTACATAGATACACACAGCACACAATATGCACATAACGATCCCGACACTTATCCCATGGTGACCGGTTCAAAATTGTAGGGCGAGTTCGCGACTTTAGGACGTCTCCCAAGTCTTTGCATTAGCTCCTACAACCTTTACCCCGGGTTCATTTTAATTGACTCCCTATGTTCATTAAGTTCATTGGTTACAGGTTTCAGGATCGTCGCTCTGATACCATTTGTAACACCCCCATACTCCAAGTGCCTTACCAGGACCACTCAGGTATAAGGATGCTACCATCTCGGTTGCCCGAGGTATGATAATCAAATAGACAAAATAGAAACAACATTTATTATAAATAGTTTAATGAATGAATACGATCCTCGAAACCAAACTGAAAGTGCAATACATTATTCAAAGTCTGCGTTCTCAATCGAAACGTAAATAAAAGCTAAACTACAGCGGAAGACTCTATCGTCATGTCGTGGCCATCCCAGCTATCCCCGTATCATCTCTATACCTGCTCAATATCTGCTCACCATCCCCGAATGGATCACCGCAGGTTTTACAAAACAACACCGGGGTCAGTACTAATCACACAATCAAAACAGACAATAACAATAAGGCAAACAGACAATTTGAATCACACATACACACAACACCAACTCCCATCATCATCTCAACACCGATCGTCCACTTTGGACCTACCCCGCGATGGGGGACCGCAGCCGTTCCCACCTAAGCCCCGCTCATCGTACGAGCGATAACCCCGTATCATTAATGTGCACATCCCCTTTCGTGGCGGGTTCCACGAAGGGCGAAACTAGGGCGTGAGATCACTCCCGCAAGTGACCCCACTCAGCCGAGAACGCATCTCGAGAACCATCACAACCAATCACAATCACAATCACAATCACAATCACAATCACAATCAAACAGCTAACTACAGCACATCACCAATATCCCATTATGGGACTAATACTGAGTAGGAAATCCTACCTGGAAAGCAAACACGCAGACGATCTAAACAAATTGTCTCAAAACGGCTCCTCTACGAATTCTCCTCCTATCACACATAACACATAAAGGCTACCAATTACTTACTACTCATAAAACCCCCAAACCCTAAATTAGGGTTTGACCAAAACTAGCAAAACATTATAAAAATTATGCTAGAAGCTTACCCTCGACGCAAGGAATCCAACAACACGAAAAACAACGAGAATCGACCGTCCCGAACTCCGGGAATCGTTAAGGATGCGATTAGGAAGAAGAACTGCTGCTTTCTCTCTTAAACAGGTTTTAGGTTTTGGTAAAAGTGTTTTAAAACAAAGACGAATTGGTTTAAATACCCTAATCGCATAATTAACAAAACCCGCGAAAACTCCCCCGTAAAACCGGACGCTCGATCGAGTACCCAAGGTACTCGATCGAGTACCCCCCTACTCGATCGAGTGCCCGAGCTACTCGATCGAGTGCCCAACAGGTCAGAAACTATTTTGCTGCGACACTTACCCTTACTCGACAGAGTAAGAGCTACCCTATAAAGTACCCCCAAGGCTATAAATACGGAGTATTACAGTCTTCCCTCCTTAAAAAGAACTTCGTCCCCGAAGTTCAACCCATACATAAAAACAAACATACTAACTCGATCAAGACACAACAACGTGACTAAGAACTCAAAACAAAACTCCAACCCAAACATGAACTCGTAACACCAACTCCACTAACTATTCCTACCTCCACAACATGGCTCACGATATCGTATCAACTCCACATATATATATATCTCTCACGACACCAACTCCATACATAACCAACTACCATCCTCTAACGCTGCTAGCTCCATAATATCATCCACTATCAAATCCAAAATCAAGACACTCATAGACATCAAACGGAATGTTACAGAAACACCCTTTATGCTAGAGCTGAGAGTATGTCAGTCGATGACATAGTAAAGATTTTGGATCACCAAGATGCTCTAACGGAAGCTTTGAAGAGAGTAGGAAAAGATAAGGAGGTTGACCATTCAAAGATCAGCATTCATATATCCAGGTTTAGTCCTAAAGAGTATAAGGGAACGGGGGCGCCAATTCTTCTGGATAATTGGCACAGAGAGATGGAGAATATCCTGGAGTTGGTGCATTGCCCGGATGAGTTGAAAGTACAACAAGCTGCATTCTACTTGAGGGAAGCGGCAGGTGAGTCATGGGATAAGGTCAAGGTGAGTGCTAGGGAGATGTACATGAAGCAGGGACTACCTGTTATACCTTGGGATGAGTTCAGGAAAGCCATGAGGCGAGAGTTCGTACCGGAACATGTGAGGAGTAAGTTGAGAGAGGAGTTCGATGAGTTTAAGATGACATCTGATATGACGGTGGCTGAGTACTACCGTAAGTTTAATGAGAAGTCTAGGTACGCTAAGGATATGGGGCTGAGTGAGGAGAACCTAGCTTTGAGGTTTGAGAAGGGGTTGACTCCCAAGATAATGGAGAAGCTACCTGTGGAAGTCCTTATAGATGTTAATGAGGTTTATGAGAGAGCTGGGAGGGCTGAGAGGTTGGTGGAGATGACCCGAGAGAGAGGTGCTTAGAAAAGAAAGGCTGAGAGTGAGGGTGGTAGCCAATCCAATTACAAAAAAGGGCAACCACACTCAGGCAAGAGCATATTCATCGGGTTCGGGGTTTAGTGTTGGGGCTTCCTATGGGCGTGGCTGTGGGAGTGGTAGCAGTAGCTGGGGAATGACCTGTTTTAACTGTAGCGATGTAGGCCCCAAGAGACATGAGTGCACCAGTGCGGTGAGTGGTAGCAGTAGCTGGGGAATGACCTGTTTTCATACCTTCGGGTGAGTCTGTATCGTGTGGAAGGTTTTATAGAGTTGTATCCATGATAGTTGGGCAAGTTGATCTACCTGTAGACTTGTTAGAGTTTCATTTACAGGGCTTTGAGATGATAGTCGGGTCGGATTGGTTAGGAAAGTACAAAGCTAAGATAGATTGTCATCAAAAGAAAGTTTCTCTGAGAGGTCCTAAGGGAATTAGTGTGTCTTATCGTGGGTTTGTTGTCAAACCCAAAGTTAAGTTAGTTGCAGCTGTGACCTTGAAGTCCTATCTGAGGAAGGGGTGCCCGTTGATCTTGTGCCATGTGAGAGATGACAGAATGGAGAGTCCGACAGTTGAGTAGATACCAGTTGCAGGGAGTTTCCAGATGTCTTTCCAGAGGAGATTCCGGGGTTGCCACCGAAGAGGGAGATAGATTTCAGTGTTGAGACGAAACCGGGGACGGGGCCAATCTCTAAGGCACCGTACTGGATGGGTCCTAAGGATTTGGAGGAGCTCAGGAAGCAGTTAGATGATCTGATTGAGAGGCGATACATTAGACCTAGTGTATCACCGTGGGGAGCGCCAGTTCTGTTTGTGAAAAATAAAAATGGGAGTTTGAGGTTGTGCATAGATTACAGGGAGCTTAACATGGTGACGGTGAAGAACAAGTATCCTTTGCCAAGGATAGATGACCTATTTGATTAGTTGAGTGGTGCAGCAGTCTTTTCTAAGATTAATTTGAGGTCGGGGTATCATCAGGTGAAGATTAGAGAGGAGGACATACCAAAGACAACTTTCACGTCGAGGTATGGCCATTATGAGTATGTAGTGATGCCGTTTGAGTTATCTAATGCACCAGCTGTGTTTATGGATTTGATGAAAGAGTCTTCAGTCAGTTTTTAGACAATTTTATGGTGGTTTTCATAGATGACATCTTAGTCTTTTCTAAGACTAAGGAGGAGCATCTGAGGATTGTGTTGCAGACCTTGAGAGAGCATGAGTTGTATGCAAAGTTGTCCAAGTGTGAGTTCTGGTTGGAGAAAGTTGCTTTTCTGGGGCATGTGATTTCTAAGGAAGGGGTAGCTGTGGATCCTGCAAAGATTTAGGCAGTTACTAAGTGGGAAGCACCAAAGAATATAGCTGAGATCAGGAGTTTCTTGAGTTTAGCTGGGTATTATCGACGGTTCGTGAAATATTTCTCTAAGATTGCTAGACCTATGACAGCTTTGATGAGGAAAGAGAACAGGTTTCATTGGGATAAGAGTTGTGAGACGGTGTTCCAAACATTAAAGGAGCGTTTGACCACAACTCCAATCTTAGCATTGCCTGAAAGGAGTGAGAACTTTGAAGTGTATACAGATGCTTCAAAGAATGGGTGTGGATGTGTGTTGATGCAGAATGGTAAAGTGATTGCCTATGCTTCTAGGCAATTGAAGCCTTATGAGGAGAACTATCTGACGCATAATCTAGAGTT
This sequence comes from Silene latifolia, assembly GCF_048544455.1. Taxonomy (NCBI): domain Eukaryota; kingdom Viridiplantae; phylum Streptophyta; class Magnoliopsida; order Caryophyllales; family Caryophyllaceae; genus Silene; species Silene latifolia. Next base: position 436,416,411 of record NC_133538.1, on the reverse strand, counting down.
GGGTGCAGTTGTGTTTGCTCTTAAGATTTAGAGACATTACCTATATGGGGCGACCTTTAAGGTATTTTCAGATCACAAGAGTCTCAAGTACATCTTCACTCAAAACGAGTTGAACATGAGACAGAGGAGGTGGATGGAGTTGATTGGCGATTATGACATGGATATTATCTACCATGAAGGGAAAGCCAATGTAGTTGCAGATGCTTTGAGGAGGAAGAGTGTATATTCTTTATGCACGGCTATATCGTTGATGAGATTGAGAGATGAGGTTAGGAAGTTTGGGAGACATATGATCCAGAAAGGGGATGCCATGGAAGATTCGACAGTGCAGCCTGATCTTTATGATGATATTCGCGGTAAACAGGAGTTGGATCCTAAGATGGTGGAGTGGAGAGTTGGAGTAGAGAAAAGGACAGTGTCCAGATTCTTTATTCATACAGATGGTATTTTGAGGTTTGATGGGAGGTGGTGTGTCCCTAATGATGAGGAGCTGAAAAGGCAATCATGACAGAGGCTCATTGTACACCATACTATGTACATCCAAGTGGTGACAAGCTATATAAGGATCTAAAGAAGACTTTCTGGTGGCCTGGGATGAAGAAAGAAATAGTTGAGTTCGTGGCCCGTTGTTTGACATGTCAGAAAGTTAAAGGGGAGCAGCGACGGCCACAAGGTAAGATTCAGTCTCTTAAGGTACCTGAGTGGAAGTGGGAGTCCATTTCTAAGGATTTTATCGTGGGTTTACCGAAGATTCAGCAGAGTAACAACATGATATGGGTTATAGTGGATCGACTGACCAAGTCAGCTCATTTTGTGCCAATGAAAGATACATGGACTAAGGCACAATTAGCTATGGCTTATCGGAAGAATGTGCTGAGATTGCATGGAGTGCCTAAAGACATAGTATCTGACACAGATTCGAGGTTTATTTCAAGGTTTTGGAAAGAGCTGCAGGAGTCTTTGGGAACTAAATTGAAGATGAGTATAGCATTTCATCATGCGACAGATGGTCAGACAGAGAGGACAATCAAGACTCTTGAGGATATGTTACGAGCATGTGTTATGGATTTTGGTGGTAACTGGGAATAGAGGTTAGATTTGATTGAGTTTTCTTATAACAACAGCTATCACACCAGTATTGTCATGGCGCCATTTGAGGCTTTATATGGGAGGAGATGTAGGAGTCCGATTTGTTAGGACGATAATGCTGAGACAATGGTCCTAGGACCAGAGATGGTACATGAAATGGTAGAGCAGATTAAGCTGATCAGAGAGAAGATGAGAGAGTTCAGGATAGACACAAGAAGTTATGCAGATCTAAATCGCCGGGATATAGAGTTCCAGGTTGGGGACAAGGTTATTTTGAAAGTGTCTCCTATGCGTGGGGTCATGAGATTTGTTAAGAAAGGCAAGCTGAGTCAGAATTTCATAGGACCTGATGAAATCTTAGACCGGGTTGGAGAGGTTGCTTATCGGTTGGCCTTACCGTCTGCTTTGGATAGGGTACACAATGTGTTTCATGTGTCTCAGTTGTGGAAGTATGTGAGTCCTTGTCTTGTCTTATCTTGAGGTGCCTAAACAGATTCTTGACCGGAAGGTTAGAAAGTCTAGACATGGTGAGACAGTCTTGCTTAAGATCCTTTGGTCTAATCATGAGGTTGAGGAAGCTACATGGGAGGCGGGGGAGGCCATGAGAGAGCGCTATCCGTTTCTTTTTGATTAGGTATGTATGGTTACGGGGACGTAACCTTGTTTCTTTTAGGGGGGTAGGATATGGTCGCAAAGAGTTTTTACATCTTTTTGGGTTGTGTTTGACATAGTTAGTACTTGTTTGAGTCGGGTTGAGTTTGGTTAGTACATATGTGTTGGAGTTTTTTTGTTGAGTTTTGTTTTGGTTGTTGTGTCGGGAGTGTGTTAGTATGTTTTTATTTTGTTGTGGTTTGAACTTCGGGGACGAAGTTCTTTTTAAGGAGGGAAGACTGTAATACTACGGTTTTATGAGTCTCTGGGTACTCTATCGAGTGAGCCTTACTTTGTCGAGTAAGGGTGTTTTGATTTACGAAACAGTGTTCTACCTGTAGGGTACTCGATCGAGTAGCCTTGGCACTCGATCGAGTACGAGACTTACTCGATCGAGTAAGTCGGGTTACGGGTGTTAATTGACGGGTTTTGTTAATAAAGCGGATTAATATATTATAAGTTCATCATCTTCCTAAAACACTTTTGCTAAAACCTAATTCACTGTTTAAGAGAGTTCTCAAGTACGTTGCTTTGTTATTCCTCTTTATTGACAAATCCCGGAGTTAGAGAGGTCGGATTTCGTTGTTTTTTGCATCATAGTAATCCTTGCGTCAAGGGTAAGATCCATGTACCATTTTTATAGCATTTGGTTGACTTTGTTTAAACCCTAATTTTGGGAATTGAGGGTTTTTATGATTTGTTGTGCTAGTAGTGATTGTATGATTATGTGAATAGGAGGAGGATTCATAGAAGAACGATTTTGAGACAGCTGCTAGATCGTCTGCTGTTGTGTTGCATTTCAGGTAGGGTTTTCCCTACTGAGTATTAGTTACATGATATGTGTGGTGATTGTGCTGTAGTTAGTGATTGTTGGTTGATTCAGACGGTTGTGATTTCGTATTATTCATTGATTCAGACGGTTGATGGTTTTGTGTTGTGATTACTTTTAGCTGTCTGTGTTCTTCGGGGTGTGTCCCTGGCTGAGTGGGGTCACTTGCGGGAGTGGCTTCACGCCCATGATTCGCCTTCTGTGGAACCCGCCACATAAGGGATGTGCACATTAATGGACTTGGGTTTATCGCTCGATGGAGATGAGCGGGGCTTAGGTGGAAACGGCTGCGGTCCCCCACTGGCGGTGTGGAGTACCTGTTGCAATGGGTACTCTGGCAGAACTACACACTTTAGTGTGTAGTCAGTTATGAGGAGATTGATTTTGGAGTTGGGATTGGATGTGACGATTGAGCTCTTTGGTACTTGTTTTATTCTGATTTATGTTGTGTAATTAGTACTGACTCCGTCTTTGTTTTGTAAAACTGTGGTGATCCATTCGGAGATGGTGAGCAGTTGTTGAGCAGGTTTGATTAGAGGCATTTGGGGCTAGCTGGGATGTGTCACCACGAGCTGATTAGAGTCTTCCGCTGTCGTATTTTAGTAGTTTGATACATTTGGTTTTTGGAGAACATGTACCGTATTTTTATCAGTTTGGTTTTGGAATTGTAATCACTTAAACTTTATTACTATTTAAATTATGTTTCGTTATTGTCATTTGATTATCATTGCCTCGGGAAACCGAGATGGTGACGTTCTTATACCAGAGTGGTCCTGGTAAGGCACTCGGAGTATGGGGGTGTTACAATGGGAGGCGGAGGAGGCCATAAGAGAGCGCTACCCGTCGCTTTTTGATCAGGTATGTATGGTTACGGGGACGCAACCTTGTTTCTTTTAGGGGGGTAGGAGATGGTCGCGAAGAGTTTTTACATGCTTTTATGTTGATTTTAACATAGTTAGTAGTTGTTTGAGTCGGGTTGTGTTTGGTATGGTAAGTATGTTTTGGAGTTTTATGTCGAGTTTTGTTTTTGTTGTTGTGTCGGGAGAGTGTTAGTGTGTTTTTGTTTTGTTGTGGTTTGAACTTCGGGGACAAAGTTCTTTTTAATGAGGGAAGACTGTAATTCTACGGTTTTATAAGTCTCTTGGTACTCTATCGAGTGGGGCTTACTCTGTCGAGTAAGTATGTTTTGGTATTATGAAACAGTAGTATGCCTGTAGGGTACTCGATCGAGTAGCCTTGGCACTCGATCGAGTAAGTGGCACTCAATCGAGTTCGTGACTTAATCGATCGAGTAAGTCGGTTATCGGGTGATATTTGACGGGTTTTGTTAATAATGCGGATTAATATATATAATACTCCGTCATCTTTTCCTAAACACTTTTACAAACCTAATAGATGAAAAGAGAGATTGCAAACTACGTTGTTCGATTCATTCGCATTATTGGCAAATCCCGGAGCTAGAGGTGAAGGATTCCTTTGTTCTTTATACCATTATGATCCTTGTGTCAAGGGTAAGTTCTACGTACCATTTTTATAGAAATTGGTTAATGTTAGTTAAACCCTAATTTGGGAATTGGGGGTTTTATGATTGTGTTGTTGTGGTAGTAATTATATGAATATGTGTATAGGATGAGGATTCGTAGAAGAGAGGTTTTGAGACAGCTGCTAGATCGTCTGATTTGTGATTGCATTCCAGGTAGGGTTTCCCTACTCAGTAATAATTACATGATGTGATTGGTGGTTTCGTTGTGATTGTTGTTAAAGTATAATGTTGGCAGTTGTGACGGTGATTGTTATATCTGTCTGTGATCTTTGTGGTGCGTCCCTGGCTGAGTGGAGTCACTTGCGGGAGTGGCTTCACGCCCTTGATTCGCCTTCTGTGGAACCCGCCACAGAAGGGATGTGCACATTAATGAACATGGGTTTATCGCTCGATGGAGATGAGCGGAGCTTAGGTGGGAACGGCTGCGGTCTCCAACTGGCGGTGTGGAGTACCTGTTGCGATGGGTACTCTGGCAGAACTACACACTTTAGTGTGTAGTCAGTTATATGGAGATTGATTGAGGAGTTTGGGGCTTGATGTGACGATTGAGCTGTTTGGCATATGTTTTATCGTGATTTGTTTTGTGTAATTAGTACTGACCCCGTTGTTTGTTTTGAAAAACTGTGGTGATCCATTCGGGGATGGTGAGCAGTTGTTGATTGGGCTAGCTGGGATGAGTCGTCACTTGGCATTAGAAGAGTCTTCCGCTGTGTCAGACGATATCTGTAGTTGTTCAGTTTTGCTAGTAAACAGTTTGGTTTTGGAATTGTATTTCATTTAACAGTTTTGGTTTGAGACATGTAATCACTTAAACTATATTTACTTTTAAAGTACGTTTCTTTATTGTCTTATGATATTCATTGCCTCGGGTAACCGAGATGGTGACGTTCCTATACCTGAGTGGTCCTGGTAAGGCACTTGGAATATGGGGGTGTTACATATGTCCCTGGCGGTGTTTCTTCTAGGGTTTGGGGTTATAGAAGGCTACAGCCTAAGGAATGCAATATTAGACATATGAAGAGGAACGCAGCATCGAGGGATGGTCGTCTGCAGGACCCTGTTGACAAAAGAAAATCTGGGAGGGTACCAAGAGGCAATAAAACTCACGATGCTAGAAAGAATAAGAAGGTGATTAATAGAGTAATCGTTATTCATTGTTAATTAAATCGTGTACTCGGCTTTTATGCATAACCCTCTCAAAAACTTCATAATTTTTTGGGTAAATTGATTATTACTCCCTTATATAATTCACTTTTTGAAACTTACTCCCTTATATAAATTTTTTCGAAACTTACTCCCACTATATGTAACTTTCTTCAAATATTGCTCCCATATTAATGCTTTCGGTCACATATAAAAGAATATTTCGTCCAAAATTTGAAATTTGGTACTAACTCTTGTTGCTTATTAATGTATTGTCCTTTGCCTTATTATATGACCAATTTAAATTAATCTCCGTCCTCCCAAATTCATCAAACAGTGATAGATAGCTTAAGGGATTTAACAAATTTGGGAGGAAGCAAGTTGATTTAAATTAATCATATAATAAGGCAAAGGGAAATAAAATCATAAGCAACAAGAATTAGTATCAAATTTCAAATTTTGGATGGAATACTCTCTTTTTTATGACTGTAATAATTAAATGGGAGCAATATTTGATAAAAGTTACATATGGTGGGAGTAAGTTTCAAAAAATTTATATAAGGGAGTAAGTTTCAAAAAGTGGATTATATAAGGAAGTAATAATCAATTTAGCCTATTTTTTTTAACTGCACAGTAAAACTGAAGTTGAAAACCCATGTACCGCTAATGAGAGCAATCATTTAAATACTGCATGTAGCGAGTTTGGTGCATCGCAATCTACTCCTACAAGCCAGTTTGGTACATCGCAATGTACCCCTACGAGGAGCCAGTTTGGTGCGTCACAATGTACCCCTACGAGGAGCAAGTTTGGTGCGTCACAATGTACCCCTACAAGGACCAAGTTTGATGCGTCACAATACACTCCTACAAGGAGCGTATTTGGTGCATCGCAATTACGCTCACCTTATTCTACCTCTAGCAGAACCACATTTGCTGCATCACAGCCTACTCCTCTTTTGCATGGGATGGAAGGAGATGTTGATCGATCGATGTATGAGTCGTCTTACGAATTTTACCGTTAGTATATTTGTCATATAAATTGCATATGAAATTTAATTGCATATGAATCAAATTGCATATTGCACACAATCATCTACTTAATTAAGTCTAATTATATTATACATATAATATATATGCCATAAGTTCACACAAAAAGATATCCGACCAAGTTTACTTGTACATATCATAAGTTTATTCCATACCTAAGTTTAATTACACAAACCATAAGTTTATAATTCAAATATATATACCAATTTAACTTAGAACCCTAAAAGATCTTCTTAAAGTAAATAAAGTCATGGACAATATCCCCTCTTATAATCTTTATCGTAGAAGAGGTTCTCAGTACGCACTTGGTCATGAATACGTTCAATGGTCGGGCCTGAGTGGAACCACCAGGTATACCATCCCCTTGTTGCCTTGCTCACATATCGCTTCCACCAGCCGCACCTGGGTATTATATAACCCACCATCAAGTCCTCACTAGAACCCACTTCGTAAGCGGATGATCTCTCATCCTGCCCTTTGAGGATGACCTTTCCTTTTGGATACGCAACTGAATTTTGGTACATGCCTAGCCCTTCTAAGAAATATTTATTCCTCTAATTTTCTTATTTCTGCCTCCCAAGGACAATCCGGATTTGAAACTGCTTGTCTTTTATTTGGATGGCGAAACTTCCACCAGTTAGGGTCGCACTTCCTCTTTCTGTACATATCCATTACGAGCTTCTTCTTCGAAAGATTCTAGTATAACGATTAACGACATACATAATGTTAGTCACAAGTCACTACACTATAAAGGAACATGCATATACGGCGATAATAAATTTAATTTAACCCATGGACAATATGTCAAATAAATATCACTTGAAAATCCGACTTACTTAGCAAACTTAAACATATTCAATAATATGGACGCGCGATTAGATGAAAAACGAACATTCATATTTGAGGATTTTATGTAGGATTAAGAACAGACATGCATGTTTGGGGATTACATTTCATATAATCACAATCATCAATCCTTTAAACTTAAATATCAACATATGAAGAACATGCATATTTGGGAATTTTATGTAGGATTAAGAATAGACATGCATATTTGGGGATTACATATCATATAATCAGAATCATCAATCCTTTAAACTTAAACATCAATATATGAAGAACAAGCATGCATCTTCGACTGACTAAGCAATAATAATCATTTAAACTTATACATTGTATCAATTTAGGGCAAAATTTGTATACAAAGAACAATATTCCATCAAGAACTTCATGTTCTACTGATTAAGAACAATAATCCTTTAAGATATAACATACATACTTATTAAATTATTAAATAAACATATTTAAGTTTAAATGTGAGCTCAAACCTTGTTGATGATGATGACGAAATAGGCGTGATGTAGACGTTATCAGAAGGTAAGAAGAATGTCTTTTCAACTTCTCAAACTGTCTGCGCAGTCAGTTTATATGGGGAAGTGGAAAGAGAAATGAATGGGTGCCAATTTGTTGTGTAATATTTAAATGAACGATTTGTATTTTTTTTATTCATTACAATATGAACATGATTACCGTAGGATTATACTCCGTAATTTTGGTAGTTCATAGACCTATCTAGAAGAGATACGCACCAAATAAAAAAGAGATAAGATCTTAACAATATTGCGTTATTTTATTAGATATTTTTTTGATACGGATATTATAATATATGTGATATGATGATCTAAAAAATAACAAAACTTACCTAGATAAACATAAACATTACATATTAATATATTATGTTATTCCATAAAATAGAAAATAAACAAGACTTTTCCTTATTGAATATCGTCCATTTTCATGGACAATATTTGTACACTATTGGCTTTTCGCCTTCTTTTGGAGATGGTCTTCCCCAAACAGGGTCATTTGCGTGAGTATGCTTGCTCGTTTTAGCACGACCGCTTTCCGTATAGTACCAACTGCATCATGCTTTGTAAACCAGGGTAGTATTTTTTCTAGTTTCCCTATCGCATCTTGGCATGATGTAGGACAAGTTGCACAAACCAACTCTGAATGTGGGTGATGTCTTGTTGAATCTCTTAACCTTATACTTCTTTGGTATATGGATAAAGCATGGTTCCCACCACATCCTCTTTCTTTTCATTGGGTTAACACCTTCCATTTAGGTTTTCTAGGGTTTTTTGTCAAGATATGTTGATGAAGAGAAAAAAAAATGCTATGGGGACACATATATAAAGGAGATGAAGATGGTGTCTTTTTATTTGTATACTCCATATTAAATGGTCAGTTTTTACCTATATTGTATAGGTTCAATGTTCTATTTAATTGGTAAATAAATTGAAGATGTGTAATTAGTCATATTTGTTTGTCATATGATCGAAAAGCTCCGTTTACTACATAAAATATAAACGTCGTCTTTACGTGGAAATACAGTACGGTAATTTAAAGTGTATACAAACAAATTTTTATAAAATTAGTACATACAGAGTATTTTGTTAATAGACTTCTCCAATTAGTTTCTTAATGATGTAACTTCTCCCGTTATTTTGGTGACCCAACATAAATCCTAACGCAAACTTACGACACATTTTACTGTCTTTCTCAAGTTCAGCTAGGTTTCCATCAGACGGATATAGTAACTTAAGAAAACGGTGCACGACGTAAGTTGTTGAATCCCCCTTGATTGGCACTCCTTTCTTCTCCTTTACCTGCCATTTACTGCACTTGAGCGAAATGCCACTGACCAAACTTGTTGCTTTGCCCAACGTCCTTTTCTGCAAAAACATATAAGAAAATTCCATCTATTAACATTGTGCTATTAAGGCTTTAGTAGCACATAACATATACGAAGCATTATTAGGATATTAATAACGCTTGCTTACCACAGCTTCATGTCGTGTTCTCAACTGAATCCTCAGTTGTCTTGTAAACGCGTACTGATTTTTCACTCTTGTTCACCAAATACAACATTCATAGGCCATCAAGTAATACAGGTACATGGAACTAGTCAATAAACATGGAAGGTTGAGGCACAGATTAAAACAAATACGAGTGAGGCACCGATAAAACAATTATGTATGCAAAATTATGCAGAAAAGGCACTTACATATGTTGTCTCACTTAGTTTAAACCCCTTACTTATATCTTTCTTTATTAGGCTGGCCATGTTTGGCATGAACTTATGACAGCCTCGACCCTTGACAACCATATCAAGTATCTCCCCTTACATACATTGAACAAAGATGTAGTTCTAAGATTGTATATAACAAAGTTAGGTTGGATATGTCTCACACTTTACCATAACGTTTGGACAAAGTATATAGTGTTGAGTGTCTATCGGATATTCCATAAATAAAGTATAATTGATTACCCTTGCCAATGCCTCCATTACCTAGTAAAAAGTTAATGAAATTCTGATTTAGTAAAACTTAAATATCAGTTATGTTAATTGAGATGGAAACCTTTTTCAACAACCTCTACACCAATGGGTTCTTCTAAAAAAATAGTATGACGAACACGACCTGACCGACAATTCAATTTCTCCGTCATTGAAAATTTCGTCGTCTCTGCACCTAAAAAATAAGAATTTCGACGATAGCAATGTACACAAAGTGTGGAAATACGAAAGCAATTAAAGAATCCTAACAATGCTCATGCACTAACCCATATGCACCTTTGGCAGGTTGTAGAACTATACCACGTAGAAGTTTGTTCACCCTTGCATTGATAAATGTATTTAGGTTCCATCGTCAACATTACTGTTATTTTTTTTCCTTTTCTGTAACCTTTTTAACTCGCTTACATCCTGCCGTTGCCCGCTTTACCTTCACCTTCTTCAAATCCTCATCAGCAGCCATTTCCTTAGTCACCGAGCATCCTTTACCTTCAAGCCACTTTGGTCTACAATAGCGTGGACCTATTGGGTAAGGTTGCCCATATACGACATCCCGAACAACATCAGACCTTCCTAACTAATCCTTTGAATCACCTACCCTATCAGCTGCTATTGCCTTTTGAATATCAGAGTGTTGCCATGCACCCAACTTTGGCTCATCAACCTTCGACCTATGGCCTTACCCTCAAAGTTCAACCTATCAAGATAGATAATCTGCAAGTACAACACGTCACAGACACAATGCACAATTATGGAGTATAACTTTTAGGCAAAATTAACAACCATATCTGAAACAATTCAAATATAATGAGGAATCACTTACCATCAAGACTAATGTACAGCCTGAAATACCATCATATGTACCTTCACCAGTATATTTCACCATCCACTGTAAAATGAACTTAAACGAATTCCATTTCCAACTTTCAGAAACATAATCATAAATAACCGCTCGAATCAGCTCTGGACTGGCGTAGTTGCTCTCCGTAGTACATAGAAGGACACCTAATACAAAAAAAATGAAATGCCGCAAGAAAACTACTCTATTTTTTACCTCATTTATATATGCATTGTAGATGAAGTTGTAGGGGATACCACCATAACATTCATAGTATTTCTTCAATTCCTTAAACTCTACACGCCTTGACGACGTTTCTTCAAAGTCGAAGGCACCATATGGTAAACCCAGCACCCACCCAATCATTTCATCATCAACTTTAACAATATAATCATCCTAAATTTTCAGTTCACAGGATCTAGGGTTCCACCTACGACTCAACCATGACAGAAAAAAACGGTCCAGTGACTTGTTTATTTTGAGGTCAAGGATCGTCTGAAAAATGGGCTGCTTTACCCACTCGATTTGATTACTATTTAAGTTGACAAGGAGCTTCATTACTTTATGAGGATAAATGCGCATTGGAGGATACTGAAATTAAAGAAACAAAATTGGGTTTTTTATTGAACAAATTAGAATTAAATAATTAGAGAACACTAAAATAATACTAATTAAAATTAAAATATTACCTTTCTCGGCCCAGACGATTTGTCAAGCTTCCTTCGCCTCCCACGCTTTCTGGGTTTATCGATGCTTCTATTCTTTGAATGGGTGTCCTTCAAAAGAACCAGTGAGCTTAATTTTAGTACATCTCCTCTAATTGATTAGCACAAGGAGTGATATGAGTATGAAATTAATTCAAAGATATACAGATTCAGTTTCTTCTCCTGACTCTTCGTCTCCGGATTTTGATTCCTCCTCTTCATATCCGGCATCAGATTCCCCGTCGTTGTCAAGCTACATCGTGAGTACGGTTGTTCAATTATAGATAAAAATATTGACTAATTAACAAATGTAAAAGTGTAAAAAAAGTGTGGAAATACGTTATCGTTAACGTCTTCAGCTGCTTTGTTCGAACATGTTACTTCGTCTTCTACTCCTTTGTCACCCATGTCTAGTCCCTTATTGATAGATCCACAACAATCTAGAACATTTCCCCCATATTCTCGGCCTACATCCATTATTTTCGACTTGGAGGGAAGTTAATTTTTTTAATTTTTCACGAAATAGGGTTTTGAATTTCTGGATTTGGGGGTGTTCTGTTTCGATTTTTCACTTCGGCGCCTGAATGAATGTTTCCCCCATTTATTTTCCCTTTATTTTTTCACAATTTTTTTCACTTATACCCTTGAACTATTGCAACTATGGAGGAATAAATTTAGTGAAATGGAGGGGCATTATTGTTAACGAAACTTTGTATAATATATTTTATTCTACTAAGTAGTTTAGTAACTACTTAAAAATGTTTTATATAGTACTTTGGACATTGTCCGGTACCAATCACAGGGATTACCTACACGGGGTTCACATATACACTACTTTGGACAATGTCCGGTACCAACCTACAGAGGGATTACCTACACGAGAATCATATTACCCTCTTAACAACGATGAAACCGGCTCAAGGGTGCCAACATTGTAGTAATCATCTATATGTGATGTTACAATCCTCAAATATGAAGTACTATGTTGTATGGGGTTCACATATACACTACTTTGGACAATATCCGGTATCAACCTGTAGAGGGATTACCTACACGAGAATCATATTACCCTCTTAACAACGATGAAACTGGCTCAAGGGTGCCAACATTGTAGTAATCATCTATATGTGATGTTACAATCCTTAAATATGAAGTAATATGGAGTATGGGGTTCACATATACACCACTTTGGACAATGTCCGGTACCAACCTGCAGAGGGATTACCTACACGAGAATATCATATTACCCTATTAACAACGATGAAACCGGCCCAAAGGTGCCAACATTGTAGTAATCATCTATATGTGATGTTACAATCCTCAAATATTAAGTACTATGTTGTATGGGTAGACTTGGCAAAACGGGTCAACGGGTAGGGTTCGGGTCGGGTCAATTCGGGTCGGGTCGGTTCGGGTTTCTCATTGATTTCGGGTTAGCTCGGGTCGGGACGGGTCATTCCCGGTTTCGGGTCTATTTCGGGTTTGTTGGTCGGGTCAGTTCCGGGTCAAACGAGTCGGGTTGTTTCGGGTTGGGTCATTTTCGGGTCAATGAATAATAGAGAAATTGTCATTGCAAGGCTTTTCGGTTCAATTAGAGTTATATTTTGTGGGGTCATATTCGGGTTTGGTCGTTTCAAATCGGGTCATTTTCGGGTCAGGCCAGTTCGGGTAAAAAAAGCCCAGGTCGTCTTCGGATCGGGTCGGGTCAATTCGGGTTTTCGGGTCACATTCGGGTGATGTAGTTCGGGTCACTTCGGGTCTCGGGTCAGCCTTTTCAGGTCGGGTTAATCGGGTCGGGTTGCTTTTGCCAAGTCTATGTATGGGGTTCACATATACACTACTTTGGACAATGTCCGGTACTAACCTACAAAGGGATTACCTACACGAGAATCATATTACCCTCTTAACAACGATGAAACCGGCTCAAGGATTCCAACATTGTAGTAATCATCTATATGTGTAGTTACAATCCTCAAATATGAAGTACTATGGTGTATGGGGTTCACATATACACTACTTTGGACAATGTCCGGTATCAAACTGCAGAGGGATTACCTACACGAGAATCATATTACCCTCTTAACAATGATAAAACCGGCTCAAGGGTGCCAACATTGTAGTAATCATCTATATGTGATGTTACTATAGCTCATTCTCGGAATTAGCTCAAATTAGGTTGAGCACAGTTATAAATCATTATTTTCTATTATTTATTTTAATATAATTAAACATAGTAACACTAGAAACCCTATAAACCCTAGTAACCGAACTTATTTATCATCAGAACAATTCAATAGCTCTATATTATGTAACCTTATTCATCTTCCTATTAAAGAGTTTCATAACCCACACTTTATTATCAAATCCTCATATCTACCCCAATATTACATCCAAATTAAATATATTATCAGCTAGCTTTCCAAAATGATGTTCAATGTCGACAGTGACGAATGTCCAGTTATCCAGTTAGATATAATGGATGAAGATAGGAAGTCCTTCAAGGAAAATCATGGGAAGGAGCAAAAAAGTGCAACGGAATGGCTATTTAAACATAGCCACACAGTTGAAGAAGATGGTGTAAGGAGAAATCAAAGTCGTAACATAATTCTCAATCTAGAAGAGATTATGCGGGATGAAGTTTTTGATAAGTTGGAGGTGGAAGATATGAAGAACATGGCCGAGGTTTCCAAATCTTGGGCAAAATGGTTCCTCATTAGAACAAATGGTCCTAGGCTTGACAGAGTTTATGATCAAACTCTGACTTATAAACTTCGGCTAGGAACACAAGTCATTAGTCGAGGTGATTTAGATGTTAAGAGGTACTGCCTCTGTCAGTATATGAACAGAGAAAACAACAAAAGATCCTATCATCTTCATCAAAGAGTAGAATTACTGTATTATCTGTAGTAATAAATTAATTCTTTTGGAGGACATGCGTATTATGTGAACCTATCTAATATCTCTTTTTATCTCTTGTTGTTTATTTGTTTTGCAGATTTTCTAGGTTGACGTAGAAGTCCCTTATCTCGAAGCATGAGCGTTTTATTGTCTTTTGTTGTATTTGAAAATCATTATGTATTGTTGACATTATCGTTTATGCATATTAAATATCGTTTTATTTTGTGTTCCATTATTGAATTATATAAATTTGATTGAAGTTCACAAGTCATCAAGCTTCAAATATAACAATATCATTTCGATTATGTTAATATCTACCTTCATGTTTCATTATCATATACTCCATAATTTTTTAAGTTCATAATTTTTTTTTATCAAAAATTTAAATAACTGAAAAGATATCAATTGCCCAATTAAAAAACACTTCGAGTAATCAACAGATATCTTCATAGATACTCTATCTAACTTTGCACAATTGTCGATATCAAACGGTACATTTTAATCCCACAACGTATTCTCTAATAACAGCTATTCATTTATTATAATTAAAAATAAAAAACTAATTAATTTTAAACGGTTCATATTAATCACACTTCCCCGTACACGTTAACCCCGATTGGTCAATCCAAAGATAACTTCTGAAAAGTTTTAACACGCGCCGTCCATATCAAATAGCCTCATTGGTTTACCATTTTCACCAATCCACATTTTCCATTTTACTCCTAAATCATTTTACATTTTTTATTAAAAAAAAATCAGACAAGTTAACCTAAAACATGGCGGATGAAGAATGTCCATGGGAACGATGCCTCCGTCAGAAGTTTCAAGAAGATAAAAGGAGAGAAAAGGCCTTAAGACAAGAACCTTGGTATTTGTAAGTGAAAAAGAGCAAACTGGAACATCGTCAACGGCTGGAGAAAGATTATTTGGATTTCATTAGAAATACCGCAGAAAAAATAAGTCTCGACGGTACGGAGAAGAAGTCATCTACTTACCAAGTCGGTTCTTCTGAGGACTTGATGGTAGGGTATATATTACCCCGGTGCGGATGGAATGCAATTGCCGTGAGCAAAACAACCAGAGCATAGCATCAATGGTGGTTTAGGTCCGCGTGGGTGATGGAGGAGATGGAGGAAAAGACTAGAGAAGAATTGGACTTCTACGGTGTATATGATGGAAACTTATATTGTCCATGAAGTAGTCTATTAAGTCCGTAATATTTTGGGGTTTTATAATTTAGTTATTATAAGTCTTTAAAATTTAATTAGGTTAATGTTGTTTATGTAATATGAGTTTGTAACGTTGTTAAATTTTTATGGAATTGAATCATATGGTTAATGCAAAACAGTAGAAACTAGTGAATTCTAAAATTTAATGGGTTTTAAATATAGATACATCTAAAACGTAAACTTCTACAATAAAAATGTCTTTGAAATAAATTTATATTAAACCCTAACGATGCTTAGCTTTTCTTGACTATACCTCTAAAACGTAAACTTCTACAAATATAATGGGTTGTGAAATAAATTTAATTTAAAATGTAAGTTAGACTATTAATCCACTTAATATAAAAATAAATTCCATTAATGAAAGTTAAGCATGCAAAATAGAACTACAACAATTGCGAAAGATAATGCTAAACCCCCACCATTACAAACTATCTTGCATATTGAATATAAAAAAAATGCATATTAAATAAAACTAAATTAACATTAATCCGTAGATTAAAGCTTGTTAGAAATGTAGTCTTCTAACTATTATGTTTTCACATCCATATTTTCTTTTCATTCCTCTAGTAAGAACATTTGGCCTTGGTGATGGTGTGTTCAATGTTGGTGTTGCTAACCTTACACGGTTGCTCCTTCTAGCAGTTGGTGTCTCAACAATATCATTCTCCACCGAGTAGACAATGACATTTTCATCTCTTGGCCTTGCAAAATCAATGACACCGTTTAGTTCCCTCATATACAGCTGATCTCTTCTCAGCTTTGACTCGAACATCATGTTGAACTCCTCCTCGTACATGTTATCTAGTAATCGATTTGGATTTCTAGGAACACTAGATATTGCGTTCGAAACAGCAATTTTTTCAGATTCTTTCAGCATTTCTCTCATAAACATCCTCAAAGAAAGAAGATCAGCCATGTGCGCCTTTCTTTCCATCGACATTGTTTTGTATAGAGGAATAAAAGGATTTTTATTAGTTGAGTGTTAAGTTGATTTGTGTGTGATCTTTATTACTTTAGTGTTAAGTTGTATGTGTATAAAAACTGGAGGGAGTTGCTAGTTTTATAGTGTAAACTTTCCCTCCAAAATTACCCTAATATAGTAAACTTTCCCTCCAAAATTACACTAATGTAGTAAACTTTTCCTCCAAAATTTCCACCCAGAACACTAAAGTCTAATATAGTAAATTAAAAGTAACATATAACCTTCCTTTTCAAATATTTGATACAATATTCAATAATATTATTCAAATCTTAACGTAAAAGATATATAACATAAAATAAAAAAAATATATAATACATTTTAAAGTAAATTAACTACTATCTTGTTTAATATAAAATGAATAAATTCCATTTTTATTAATTTATTATTTTGAATCAATTACTTCATGCAATTATCGAATAAAATGCTTTTAATCTAAAAGGTCATTGAGATCTGACATTTGTTTAATATTTCAATGTTATTTCATGATGATATTGTTCTTTTTTAAGCTGGAAAAGTAAATTGTGTTTGTTAGGTTCCCTATGTAATCTTTATTATGTCATCTATTTACGAGGTAATGTATTTATTAACCTAGTTTTAGGTTTGCATTTTTGGTAGTAGGTATAATACTTTAGTAAACCTAATTATGTTCATCAAGAATTTATTTTGTAACTAAACAAAACATGCCATGAGTAGAAAACGAATTAACGATTAAATTCAAAAGAAATTAACATAAATCCGTCTTAATTTTTAATGGATTACATCTTCAACAAAACATAACTTAAATCATAATAAAAAAAATTAACATAACAACTACGACAATCAATCTTAATTTCTCCCACAAAATGGCAATTAACTCCAGAAAACCTGCAAGTCATAAAAAATTATAAGTAAACTAAAATATTATATGTTCAAATCCTTAATAAGAACCGCTTCTTTTACTCGAAGAACTGAGTGTTGTAGGAAATGTACTCTTTGATAAAGATGGAAGGTTCTCTTGCCCTCATCTCCTATAAGGTACCTACACAAGCAGAACTTATTCACCTCTAATTCACCTCGACTAATGATGTGTCTTCCTCTGTGGATTCTGGAAGTCAGAGATTGAGCGTAAATTCTACATGGCCTTATGGCCATCTGTTCTAATGAGGAACCATTTTGCCCAGGATTTGGAAACCTCAGCCATGTTCTTTTTATCTCGCACCTCCAACTTATCGAAGACTCCTTCCCGCATAATCTCTTCCAAATTGAGAACTCTATTACGACTACGATTTCTTCTTACCCCAACTTCTTCAACTGTGTGACTAAAATCAAATAGCCATCCCATTCCACTCTTTTGCTTCTTCACATGATTTTATTTGAATGACTTCTTATATTCATCCATTATATTGAAATGGATCACCGGGCATGTGTCACGGTCGCCGTCGAACATCGTATTGGGATGCATTAGGTTAGGAAATATTTTAGTTAGATGTACTTTGTTGCTGTCTAATGTAAATTGGAGAGGTGTAAATAATCAAAAATTAAAAGTATGTTGTGACTTGTGGATAAATAGCTTGCTTTTGGTTTAATTGTTTTATTAATGTATACTGTAAAATAATATACATTTTTCACTATTTTTTTTCTTTTTTTAATACTTTATGTATACTATATTTATATTATTACAAACTATTAAACTTTTGCTTAAATGGTTCTACTAATGTATTACAAAACGTAAACTATTAAGAGATGACTATGATCTTTAAAAAGTACAATGTAATATCGGAATTAATGAAGTGTGGTTGGATCGTAAATATCGTATAGTCGGGATTTACTATGAGATATACGTATATTAGGTCAAACTATGTATGTATAAAAGGATAAATATTATCAATCCGTAACATATAGCGTAGGTAGGGATGTGACAATATGTACATAAGTGGGTGTAATACAATCGAATTGACCGGAACGGAGGTAGTATGACTCAATTGTTATCTAAATCTATTTTTAGTAATAGCATTTGAGTAATACATCCAAAAAAGAAATAGATAACAATTGACCGAGACAGAGGGAGTATGACTCAATAGTTATCCAAATCGATTTTTAGTAATAACATTTGAATAATACACCCAAAAAGGAAATAGATAACAATTGATCGGGACAGAGGGAGTATGAGTCAATTGTTATCCAAATCTATTTTTAGTAATAGTATTTGACTAATACACCAAAAAAAGGAAATCGATAACAATTGACCGGAACAGAGGGAGTATTACTCAATTGTTATCTAAATCTATTTTTAGTAATAGCATTTGACAAATACACCCAAGACGGAGGGAGGTATTTTGAGAAAACTCATTATTTGTCAATATTTTCGCGTTATTTTTTAATTACATTGGTCTCTGTGCAAAAATGAATAGATAAACCTATGATCGAGACGGAAATAGTATATACCCTAGAAACCCTTTTTAAGACCAAATCCTAAAATAAACCTATCCTAGAAAAACTAAAAACAAACACTAAAAATAACCCAACCCTAAAACCATCAAAACCAACCCTAAAATAAACCAAACCTAGAAAAAATTATAACAAACACTAAAAACACCCCAACCCTATAATGAACCTAACATGGAAACACTACAAACAAACCCTAAAAACAACCAACCCTAAAATAAACCAAACCTAGAAACCAAAGCGCCATAAATTAAACCTAGTAATCGTAATATTCCTACAAATAATAGTGGATCACTTAAGTTGTACAAAGGAACTTTGTCTAGTAATCTTTAATTAAAATACGTCTCATATTATTATAGTTGTTTGCATGTTCAATAAAATAGTTTCAAGTTTTCTTTCATTATCTAAACCGGGTTTTTTTTCACTAATTACAGACAAGGAAGCATTAGATTTATAGTTGTACTTAAGCCCACAAGCCCATTACTCACACTTCTTAAATAAATACCTTATGCTTCCAACCTAAAAGACTATCTCAAGTTAAATTAAACAAATTTTAAGGAAAAAAAAATTCAAATATGAGAATTGTTGACTGTCGATTTCGTTCAATCAATAGATTGGAAGAGGACAAGAAATTGTTCAAAGAAGAATATATAGCCAACAAGAAGCGCTCCATGAAAATGGATTTCGATGTTGACTATAGTGTTCAAAGAAACCGAGGAACGGGTTCACCTGTTACCGAAGTCCTCAGCAATGAAGATATTATGGGTACTCATATATTCAATAGGTTGGCCTCTGTTGATAGGAAGAATGTAGCAGAGGTATGCAAAGATTGGGCTAAATGGTTTCTTGCTGGAGACCATGCATGGACCCACATTTATACGAGATTACCGTTGTTGCTTACGAAGAGAGGTGAAGTTTGGTGTCCTTACTGTAAGTAGAGAGAATAATTTAGTCAAGAAATATTGTATATGCCAGGGGATAGTCGACCAAGTAACAAAAGATTTGTTTCATCTTGACCAAAGGCTTGCCATACTAGAGGCTAGGGTTGCAAGAGTTTTATCAAGGGCGGATCATAGAGATTACTGAATAACTTTGATGGATCCTTTGTTAATCAAATTTCAAGTAGCT
This sequence comes from Silene latifolia, assembly GCF_048544455.1. Classification (NCBI taxonomy): domain Eukaryota; kingdom Viridiplantae; phylum Streptophyta; class Magnoliopsida; order Caryophyllales; family Caryophyllaceae; genus Silene; species Silene latifolia. The sequence goes on along the minus strand of NC_133538.1, from coordinate 436,396,551 downwards.
TCATAGTCTCGTTTGGAATTTAGACGGTCGAATTTGTTAAGTTCCTATTTTCAATACAGATTTACGTCTTTTCTAACAGTTCGAATTTACTTTTTAAATCCTTGTGCTCATTAATTTACCTTTAAATGTGCAATACAAGTTCATTATGCTAAATAAAATTTAAAAAATATGCCTAAAATAAGAATTTCAATCATTTTAAATAATTTGAATCAAAAAATATCAATAGTTTTAATCGTTTAAAAAAAATTAAAACTGTTTTATAATTAATTAAAATTGTTGTACCTACGCACACCAGTCGTCTTCTTATTACGAAATGTATTATATAAGACAATCCCTACTCAAATCTAAGAATTAACTCAAACAAAAATTACATTGGTTTCTTAATGGATTGTACAAACATCTATATTAATCGAAAGAAATAAGACCTAATTTTGTTCAAAAAAGAATATGTAAAGCTAATGAAGTGGTCATTCCAAATGGATTTCGACATTGACTACAATGTTCAAGTCGATAAAAAAATAGGTTCTCTACTAGCCACGTCCTAAACTCAGAGGACATAATGAGAACGCATATATTCGAGAGGTTGGAGCGCAATGATAAGAGGAACGTGGTTGTGGTATGCAAATGTTGGGCTAAATGGTTCTCCATCGGAACAGACGGGCCGAGATGGAAAGGAAATTACAAAAGAAGCTTAAAAAAAGAAGTAAAAAATGGCGTCCATAACATAGCAAGAAATGGTAATGTGATTATCTTGTCTTGCTTATGCCGGAAGTTTACAATTAAGGTATTTCTTCCATATTGATCAAAGGCTTGATATAATAGGCGTTCAAGTTGAACGATTATCTCGTCTTGCTATACTGCCTTTTTTATCTTAGAAGTGTTTTTTTTCCCATTAATATTGTTTCTTTTTTATTATTTTTTTAAGGGGAATATTATTTCTTTTTTAAGTTGAAATATTAAGTAATTTTTAATTAAATTTAGTTTAATTTAATTAAATAATTTAATTTAATTTAATTCATTGATGTCATGGTACACCAAAAGTCAGCAACTTAATTATAAATAGTGGGGAGTTAACCGAAAGTACCCATTCTAAAACGTAACTATTTTTTTCTTTATATACTATTTCACCTTCTATCTTCTCTCTAAATAAATCAACTGAAATTTTTCAAATGAGAAACATTAATGACTTGTTAATTGAATCGTTGGTGTTTTTAGAAGAACAAGTTTCCACACTCCGTGAACACGAGTTGAAAGTAATGAAGGTGGTTGTCGGGGCGATTGAAACTCGAACGATTGTTATTCAAGGGGCATTAAGGAAATGGAAAAGGACGCGGATTATTTCATCAAATACGTGTTGGGTACTTATGAAAAATTTAACAATCTTAGAAAAGGATTTGAAGAGGATATTGACGCTTTAAAGTTCATTATTAATAAGGGTTAGGAGACCTTATTTATACATCCTTTTTTCAATCAATATCTATTCATTTTTATCTTAGTCATACAATTATGTTGTACTTTTTTTTAAGTTCATCTTAATATTTTTTCTGAATTAGTAACATTGTTGGGTTTTCTCTTCTTCTACCTCCTTCATACTCCCTCCGTCCCGGTGAATTATTATCTATTTCCATTTTCCGGTGTATCATTCATTTGTTATCTATTGAACAAGTGAGCTATTGTATGTAAGTGGCAATTGTTTGCAAGTGTATCATTCACGGCACGGTTCACCAAAGGTCACAAACTCAATTATAAATATTCGAGAATTAACATACATTAATCATTCTAAAAGAAAACCATTTACAAGAACAATAGTTCTCTCTGTCTTCTCTCTAAAAATCCGAACGTTTTGAAATGGCAAACCTAAGTGGTATGTCAATGGGGTTGATCGCCAATTTGGAAAAACACATTTAAACAGTACATGAACAAGAGTTGAGAGTGATGAAGATGATTGTCAGAGCGATTGAAACTCGCAACCATTGTTATGCAGAGGGCATTAGGGAGATTGAAAAGGAAGCAGATGATCTCATACAATCCTTGTTTGGTTCTTATGGAAAATGCATCGACCTTAAGAAAGAATTTGAGGAGGATCTAAAGACTTTAAAATCCTAAATTAGTAAGGATTAATAGAAGTCCTTATTAATATATTTATGTATTTAATTTCCAATTAATATATATGCATGTTTTATTTTAGTAATTTTATTATGTTGTACTTTTCTTATTTAATTTTATCTTAATATTACTTCAATTTAGTACTAAAATTTTTGGGTTTTCTCTTCTACCCCTTTTATATTTTGTTCGAATTTGAATGTTAACTATATGACGTTATTTTAATTTTTAGTTAACATTCAAATTAATATCGGTTTTAAATAAAGTACAAAGTATGATAAATAAAATAATCACCTCCAAACAATATTTAAAAAATAACTTCTTAGACAAAAATATACTCGGAATTATATTAATTAATATTTATTAAAATACAATTCATTATACCTGAAGATTAAAGGACACATTGTCATTTCCTAAACATATTAATTTTAAAGCAACTTCCTAAACAGAAAAACATAAATTTAAATTTATTAATTAAAAAAACTCTTGTGGCATATGAAACGACACGACTCACACTAGTTATTTATATATATACTACATATATTCAGTAAATGCTAACCACATCTCTTACCCAACCCATTATCTAATTTTTCTTTCAATCTCTCTAAACCCTAAACCTTTAAAACCTAAACTTCAAACTTCCTTCAAAATAATGGATCGGAACATTACTTTAACATTGATAACAATCGAGTACAACAATTGTTTCATACATCACTTAGAGGAAATCGAGAGGAAAAACAACCTCTTCCTTACTAATGTTCAGATCCCACTCAAGGTGGTCACCGTTCATGGCTTTATGCCGGAGTTGGAGAAGATGCAGGCAGATATTGCATCTGCTTTACGAGACCTCAAACTAGCAAAGGAGGAGAGTATCAAAATCATGGAAGAGAATGCCTCTCTAAGAGCCGCTCTTACTCGTTTGAATTCTATGTAATTTAGTGGGTGGGTATGCATGATGTCAATTAATTAAGTATATGAATATTAAATGTGGGTTTTTAATACTTTCCATTTCAATCGGTTTTATTTTCATCAATTTTCTTTGGTTTGGCTTATATATAACATATGAATATATATTAATTAATAGTTAAAAATGTGGATTGATTTTAGGTTTTATTTTGTATATTAAATTACTCCTATTAAGTACTCCGTATAAATTATTTTGATTTGACTAAACACAACACAAAAAGAATTACAATTGATTTTATAAGAATAAAATAACATTTAAATTTAATTTGATTGTGTGTGTCGTGTAAGCAAGAAACGAAACGGCAGAAATTTGGCATGCATGCATGTAGTTTATTTGACTTCCAATTGACATGCATTCAACACATCATGACTAATTAGAAAAAATAAATTAAATGTCTTTCTCCCCATTATAAAAGAAAAATGACACTATTTTACATTCATCTACAAAGAAAAACCTCCTTTTACAACACAAACCCTAAATCTCATATATACTTGTAAGGAGGAGTCCAACCTTGTTCACAACTCTTGTTTACTAATTCATTCATCAAGGTATTTAACCATTCTTTCTTTTTTAAAAGTAATTTCATTAAGGTATTTAATCATTATTTCTTTTTAATGAAATCGTTTGTATAAGTTTAAAGCCGTAAACGATTTTTGCATGTATGTGACAATCAATTTAATAACTCGTCAACCATAATCAGTTTTTAATTGAATATAAATGCTTTTCGTCCATTTTGACGATGGGATATGAATGGTTGTATCCCATTTTCTTTTTACATAAGGTTTTATTTTTAGTTTAATTAACTGGTATGGTTTTCAGATGGTTAGACAGTTCATTCCTTTATTAGTACAATACACGATCGATCGCAGAAACAAACTCGCTCGGTTGCGAGAGATTGACACTCAGTTGGCCGATCTAATCGACCGAGCGGGGGAGATAAGGCAGTGGGCAATAAGTAGAGGGATGCAAGATGTGCAGGGAAATATGGAAGCTCTTATACATGGAAGTGAGAGCTAATCGTGAACAAGGGGAGATTGAAATGCGCAAAATTGAATTAGAGCTTGATCAACTTGAATTTCTTGGTTTTTAGTTGTATTAAATATGGTTTATATAGTATTTTGTAAGGATTAAAAGGTGGGTTTCTATTTTAAAATGGATCTATGATTATCAACTAGCCATTTACCTTTTGATTTCATCATGAGTCATGTTATTTTTTATTTTAATTACTATTTTACGTTCTTCATTAAAAAAAGAACCGTAATTTGCCGATGTGTGATGTCTAAATTTAAGCCAAAAAAACTCCGGTACATGAGTAGAACACGGGCAAGCGAGTAACAAACGCAACACTACACCAAGATCTTATGCTGCTACAATTCATGATGTGATTTAAGTTGGTAGGCGTGATGTCAATTCATAGAATTTCGGATGATTGTATGTTATAAAGTCGGTTATTCATTATGATTATCGATGAACTGACTTGGGCTAATTCACTTGGGCCATTACTATTCATTGAGTATGTTTGTATGTCATAAAGCCGAGCATTAGGACTGCCTGAAATAGGGGAAAAGCCCAATCAAAATATAGGCCTTATAGAACAATTTGTGTTCATTCTATTTATCAACTAAGTGACTTGGGCCGTCAGTCACTAGGCCCATTATTACTCAATTAAAGAATTGTGTTACGTATGTGATTTAAATGGGCTACATATTTCAATTGGGCCATTTTCGTCGATTAATTTACTTACCGTTTTTGCTGCTCGTGAACATTATCAAATGGGCTACATATTTCAATTGGGCCATTTTCATCGATTAATTTACTTACCGTTTCTGCTGCTTGTGAACATTTGTAAAGTTAAGTTAACACATTAGAAATTAAATTTATTCCTTTTTACAATTGATTGATTTTAAGTTTTTAACACCAAAATAATCAAGCATAACAAAACGAGACCGAAATTAAAAAGATCAACAACGAATACGGAAATAGTAGATTAGAGAAGTATTGTCACAATACAAATTGATAGTAATAGTACAAATACAACCAATGATCAACAATGAATACGAAATTAAAGCTTCTTCTCTTATTTATGTAGTATTACCATAATACAAATTCATAGTAATAGTACAAATACAACCCATGAATAATACAATAACCGACGAGCAAACTTTTCTGATTTGGTAGCACGTAACTTCTGAGATTTCAATTTAATATTTTCCGACTTCAATTGGCGTAACCTATCCTCCAGAGAGTTGTTTAGATCAATCAACCTGTTCATGTTACGATCAACCTCCACGCTTTCATCCCATACGAAGTAACCACAATCTTCCGTCTAATGATGCATTCAAAATTAATTAGAGCTATAAACAGAGATAATCTACCAATTTAATTAATTAGATCTATAAACATAAATATACCTTCCATAAGGGACAACGATAAAAAAAACCTCCCTTTGTTAGGTCTATTTTTCTTCACGAGTTGACAGATTGGAACCAAGTCATGAGAACAATATGAATCGCAAGAACAAGATTGACTATAACTTATATTTGAAAGATGATGGTGGTGTCGATAAAATTGAAATATAGTATGAGATTTTAATAAATAAATATGGATTATTAGATTTGGAAAAAAAAAAATATTGATTTTTTTAAGTGAGAGAAACGATTTTTTTAGTTAGAGCAAGGAAATAATAGATAGATAAAATAAATAAGAACCAAAAATAAATATAAGAGAGAAAAAATAATTAATATAGAGATTAGTATAAAAAAATAGATTAAAATTGCTAATGACCTTTGGAAAGTGGAGCAATTAAGAAGTTGTCTCATTTTGAAATTGAAATTCAAAATTTTCAAATTTAACCCTCTAAAAACTGATTTGAAAAAGATTCCATGTGGTCCCTACAAAACTCCACGTGGCGCCCGCTCATTGGCCTGTGTACCTGTAACATTCCGTTTGGTGGTTGATCTCGCTTGGTGGATTGTCTTCATATTGGATTTGCTAGTGGATGATATGTTAGTGAGACGGAGCTAGCGGCGTTTGTGGATGATATTCGATATTGTATAGAGTTAGTGTTGGGAGGCTATAATGTAGTTGATTCGATATCGTGAGCCATGTTGTGGAGGTAGGCATAGTTGGTGGAGTTAGTGCTAGGAGTTCATGTTTTATAGATTGGGTTTGAACTTCGGGGACGAAGTTCGTTTTTAAGGAGGGAAGACTGTAATACTACGGTTTTATGTGCTGTTGGGTACCCTAGCGAGTAGGGCTTACTTTGTCGAGTAAGTGAGTGTTGCGTGCGAAACAGTGTACTGCTGATGGGTACTCGATCGAGTAGGTGGGTTACTCGATCGAGTAGGGGGCACTCGATCGAGTAAGTGACTTACTCGATCGAGTAAGTTGGTTTATACGGGTTTTGCCGAGTTTGATAGCAACTACTGAAAAGGTTATATAAACCTTTCCGTTAGTATTCTTTTACCTCTTTACTTATTCTAAAACCTTTAAAAGAGAAAAGCAAACAACGCAAGATCCTTCTCTTGCATTGCTATCAAATCCAAGGGGCTAGAGTCGTCGGATTTTAGAGTTCTTCACACCGTTGAGACCGTCGTACTGTGGGTCAAATCCTTGTACCGTTTTTATATCGTTTCTTTGATTTTGGTTAAAACCCTAATTGGGTAATTTTGGGATTTTGGGAGTATTTTGATATTAGATGGTGATTGTATGATTGTGTGTTTGATAGGAGGTGATTTGGTAGATGAACGTTTCTGAATAGCTGATTTGTGAGGATCTTGGTGATTTGTCTTTCCAGGTAGGGTTTCCCTACTCGGTTTTTCGATTACATGGTGTTTGATAGTTGATTGGTGATGATTGTGATTGTTGTTGATCTTTATCATATTGGTATTGTAATTTGTAATTGTTGTTGTATAGTTGGTTGGATATGTTTATCTGTGGTTCGCGAGGCGCGTCCTCGGCTGAGTGGAGTCACTTGCGGGAGTGGCTTCACGCTCCTGATTCGCCCTCTGTGGAACCCGCCACAGGAGGGGATGTGCACATTAAGGAACTTGGGTTTTCGCTCGGATGTTGATAAGCGGGGATTTGGTGGGTACGGCTGCGGTCCCCCACTGGCGGTGTGGAATATCTGTTGCGATGGATATTCTGGCAGGACTAAACACTTTAGCGTGTAGTTAGGTGTGTGGAGATGTGACGGCGTTGGGTGATTGTGTGTACTGTTGATATTGTTGTATTTTATATTGTGTAATCAGTAACTGACCCCGTTTAAATGTTTTAAAAACTGTGGTGATCCATTCGAGGGGGTGAGCAGTTGTCTAGCAGATATACAATGGAAGCGCGCGGGATTAGCTGGGATGGAGTCGCCACGAGTCTGATAGTAGTCTTCCGCTGTGTAATCATAGTACCTTTTGTTACTTTAGTTGTAGTTTGGTTTTAAAACAGTTGTACTTTACTTAACAGTTGGTTTTGATGTAATAACTTTAAATTTTATGCTTAAATTATGTTTCTTGATGGTCACTTTCGATTACTATGCCTCGGGTAACCGAGATGGTAACACTTCCATGCATTAGGTGGCCTTGGTAAGGCACCTTGGTTTATGGGGGTGTTACAGTACCATTGGCCTTGTACACGACGTGCACATGTAGCCTTTTCGCAATTGCAATGGGATGGAGGTTTTTTGTCTTGGGTTTGTAAATAAGAAATTTTTAAAAAAAGTTTGTCCCATTGCAAAATAAAGTTTGTTCTTAAATGAACAAACTAGGTTTGAAAAGAAGAACCAAATTCTTCCCAAAAAACAAGAAATTGTAGAGATAGCAAATTAATTATGGCTCCATTAAAGAACTTTATTTAAAGTTCTTCCATTGCACAAAAAAGTTTTTAACTATTGAAATTGTCAAAATTTTACATGATAAAAGAATAATTTTATATAAAGTTCTTCCATTACACTTGCTTTTAGAAGAATCTCTGAATTACAAGCTTCTATTCATACTTCTTGGCGGTTTTTTTGGTTGACCAATTCAAGTAGAATTAGTCGGAGTCACAACGTGAGACGATACACTGAATAAATAATTTTTTTTACATTTAAAAATGGACCTTTTTATAGTGTGGGACCGTCTCACACAAGAATTACCGTTAATTAAATGAAGGTTGAATCAATATAAATGAAAACGGTAGTCACTTTGGTGTTAATTTGTAAATGTTCAAAAATGCTAAATTTGACCGGCTGGATATATAAATGAAATTTTGAGATAACAATTTTAGAATAAGATGGTAGCAAAAATTAATAATCTTAACTATATATCTTTTCGAAGATTGTGTACCATTTGCTAACCATTCTTATTACGGGGTAGCTAGCTCCGCCCATGGTTGCATGAATGGTATTTTGAGGTTAACCTTCTTTAATGAATGGCCAAAATAAGTGAAATAGACGAAATATATTGTTAATATATGTTATTATTAGTCTATTTCACTCATTTTTATATAGGAATATGAGAATATCTATTACTCGTAGTACAAGAGTTAAAATAAACTCACGCATGCAAATATGCAATGCTCATTTTTATTCACAAGTTTTTTTTAAAAAAAATGCTAGTATGAGCGTGGTAAGTGAAGAAAAGCATAGTATACGGCCCTGTTCTTCTGGACTTAATTTCAATTCTAATAAGTTGATTGAATTGTCACTCTATTAAGTTGATTCGATTCGATTGCTCCATTGATTCGATTCGATTCGATTCGATTGATTGATTGATTTATTCCAACATTAATATTATTATTCTTATTTTATAATATATTCTTATTGTTATCATTATTATTATATTAATTTATTTACTATTTTTATTATTATATTAAAATTTATTTTTAAAATTTATTATATTACTATTATATTTATTATTATTATTATTATAGTTATATTTATTATATTTATTTATTATTTTATTATTATGATTTATGGCAATATTATTAGTATTAATATTTATTATTATTATTATTTTATTAATATATTCATTTTTATTAATAACATTATTATTATTATTATTATTATTATATTAATAAATTATTATATTACATCTATTATTATTATATTACATCTATTATTATTATATTACATCTATTATTATTATTATTATTATTATTATTAATTATTAGTATTTATACTATTTATAATATACTTATCATATTTGTTTTTTAGTTATTATTATTAATTTATTATATTATTTAATAAATTATAATATTACTAATAATATTATCATTTATATTACTAATATATTATTATTATTACTATATTTATTATTATATTATTATTTTATTTTTTATACTATTTATTAGATTATATTAATATATTATTAATAATAATAATGAATAATATTATTATAATATTTATTATTATTATTGGTATTATTGTTATTATACTATTTATTGTTCTTTTTCTTCTTGTTCTTCTTCTTCTTCTTCTTCTTCTTCTTCTTCTTCTTCTTCTTCTTCTTCTTATTATTATTATTATTATTATTATTATCTTTTTATTTTTGTTTTAGTTCAGTTCAGTTCAGCTCCATTAAGTTCAGTTCAGTTCAGTTCAGTTCAGACAATTTCAGTCCAAAAGAACAGGGCCTAAATGTCTTAATTAATTTTCAATAAATTAAGCGAACATGTAAAGTTATAAGAATAGCTTAAGTTTCATTATTCGCCAATATAAGAAATAAATTACCTTCATTGAATTAGATATACTCAATAATGACTCTTACAATAATACAAATTAAAAAGTGTAAAATGTACTCCTTATAAAATATTCCATATATTATGTATAGAGTAATACAAATTTGGAAAATGATAAACACAATCCACTAGGTTTTATTTAAACATTTAATAACCTTCTATATTTGGTATTAATTTAGAAATTAGAGAGTAAATTACACATAAATCAATGCAATTAATGCATATATTAACTATTTATTTACTCATTTAGTTGCTTAAATACAACCCAGTGGGTTGTATTTATCATAGCCCTACAAATTTTTGTTTTAAACGATTATATTCGTTTTAAATTTAAAACGGCCCAAAAGTAAAAAAATGAGATAAAAGTAAACACAAAATCTCATTATAGACGGCAACTATCCGTCTATAATAAAGACGGGCCAAGTAACATACCACATTACGTATAAGACAAACAATAACTTGCGTGGTGGGACCCATAAATATCGCCACTTTAAGGATATTTGACCCGTGTTTTGCTATAGAGGGATATATCCGTCTATAGCAAGACTTGCTGAAAAGTAAAATGCCTAGTGATTAGTGACTATTAAAAAGTTTCTCCCATCTATCATAATTGGGTGTTATTTAATTCGTTTCTCTTAAGATGGATATCTATTTAAAAAGAGACTAATCGACTAGGTCTTGTTTGTTTTGTTTGAAAAGAGTTTAATTGAATTGAACCGGACTTAATATAGCTGAACTGGACAAAAATAAAAATTAATTTGTGAAGAAATAAGCTGAACTGAACTGAATACAGCGAAGCTAAATAAACCTTTATTGAATTGTTAAAAAAAAAACAGGCCTAGGCTATGTTTGGCAAGGCATTTCAGGTATCTGATTTGACCAAGCAACCTGATTTGACTAATATTTCAGGTAGTTGCTTTACCTAGTGCTATTTGGTAAAGTCATTTCAGGTACCTGAAATAAAAAGCTACTCCAGGTAGCTTTTTAAAGTTTCGGGTAGCTGAAATGTTCTACTTTACATATTTACCCTTTATTTAAATTAATTTATTATAATTATTAATGTCAGTTTACAAAAAATCAGTTACTTTTTCAGTTAGTTTTACCAAACACTTTACAATTAATCAGGTACCTTATCAGTTTTCAATTTTCAGCTAGCTTTTCAGGTACCTTTTTAATTTCAGTCTCCTTATCAGATTTCATGTACCTTTTCAGATTTCAGGTACCTTTTCAGTCAGTTTTATCAAACATAGCCCTAATTTGAACAGAAACCCAACAAATTAAACATACTTCCACAACATTAATTAATTGTGTACTTGTTGTGTCACCTTTCTTCCATTGATCTTCTCCTACACTTCTTCCAACCAAAATTTAATAATTTCCTTTCTTGTTTTTCCCATTTCGATTTCTTCCCATTTTTGTCTTTTTAAGATCCAACATTTTTCCATAAAATTCCTCAATACCCATTAAATAATTCCCATTTTTTTTTTTCAAATTTCAAATTTCCCTAATTAAAGTTCCCTCCCCTTTACTTTATTTCCCACTCTTTACTTTCACCCATTGGCCATTTTTCCATTTCACCCGAGTAACTCTTTCACAAATACTATCCTACAACCTAGCATTATACAACTAATTAAAGCCAACTCAATATTTTTTAAAAAAAAAAACCAACAAATTAAAACCTACCAAAATCAAACGTTAAACCTCTCACACTTCTCTTAAAAAAACATTCATTGCTCTCTTATTTATTGTATGATGGAAAAATATAAGAAATTAATATTCTATCAAGAAGAAAATATACTTCTAACAATATTTTGAGGTAAATTTTGATATAAATTTGTATATTGACATGTATTTTTTGGGCATATATTTTGAGATTTCGAGTTTTGTATGATTTATTCTGAGCTTTCGAGTAAATTTTTCGAGCTACGTAATTTTTTAGGCTGCATTTTTTTGAGTTTACAAGTAAAGATTTTGAGCTTTTTAAGATATATTCCGAGCTTGCGAGTAACTTTTTCGAGCTATGTAAGAAACTTTACGAGCTTTGTAAGAAATTTTATGAGCTTACAAACAAAGTTTTCGAGTTTTGTGTGTATCTAATTTCAACTTTGTTAGTTAGTAATAAATCCGTTTTACGAAAAAAATCCTAACTTACATAATAGTTTCGGCGTTTCAGAAAACGTAATGATTTGGAGCTTTTATGATATATATATATTCCGAGCTAGAGAGTAAAGTTTCCGAGCTCTATAATAAATCTTCCGCATAAAGTTCTAGAGCCACGTAAATTTGATGTATCATGATTTGCCCACCGCAAATTGTAATTATTGATTAAATCTTTGAATTTCTTTAGAGAAAGGGAATAAAAAAATAAAAATAGTTGAAAAAATGATATTGAGGGAGAAGATGATTGAGTAATTGGAGAATCAGTTAGAAAAATATGGAGAGAGTTAGAGAGAGGAGGAGAGTTACGTTGAATTTGTTTTATAGGTTACAACAATTATACGGGGAAAAAGACTAAAATATCCTTAGTTGTATAATAACATTATACAATAGGATGTAGAGTCTATAAAATGGTCTGGTTATCGACGTAAATTTTTGCAATAATCTAATTGTCCTATTACATATTTTTACAAGTACAAAATTTTAATGATGACTAGTTGTTGCACCGCGCCCTCCCGGGCGCGGAACCCCAATTAGGTTAATCGCTTATCAAAAAAGACTAACTGAAATTCTGTTGAGGTATCGTGCGTTGGCATATAGAATAGAATGTCAATTACTTTGAAAATTTGGTCTCAACCATTTACCAGACATATCGGGAACCTTACACCACTATTTTGGGTGGTCAAATTCATATCGGATGACTTAGGGGTTCGAACGTACAATTTTACAGCTAGGTCACGAATTTGGACAGTGTGCAACACTGTAAAGTCATAATAAAGGCACAATGATACATGCTATATAGGATTAATACGGGACAAAGTAGGAATGTGTAAGGAGTAAAAATAGGGTTTGTCTAGTAGTCATATTTTACTATCCGGTACACCAAGAAATTAACTGCTAGTTTTATTTCCAATACAGCTTTCCGTACAACTGGGCTATTTAACCTGAAACCTTTCCTTCTTATGCTTGAAAGTGTGCACCTGTTACAAAAGTGTACCAGAAGTTGACAAGATAAGCGTGAACTATTTTGTGTTTAGATTAGAGACTTGTTTGAGCACCTACTTGTTCTTTAAATGTGCTAGTCTATATTCTTTAATAACTGCGCCATTTTTTTTTTGCAAAAAGCAGTAGCAGTGGCAACGACGTGCCGAGATTTTTTGTAACAAAATCAATAAGCACCAACCATTTACATAAATTCTGAAATTGCAGTAGCTATATAGCTCCAAACAGATCAATGTAGCAAATGATGAATTGACACATTAGACAAGTACCATACACACAATGCATATGAAGCATGTTTTTCTATAGTCACTAACATTTATCTAGAGATCCTTTACCCATCAAAAAAATTATGAATTTCGATTTTTTACTAGTAGAAGCAGATCCTTAAAATGGTTATAGGGGTCGCATAAGACCACAAATACACTCAACCCTGGCTTTTTCGCCTTAGCCTTAATGAGTAGTGAGAACAACCCTGCCATCAAAACAGGTTACCTTAAGCCTTAGTCATCTTTTGTGCATCTTCAAAGGTCTATTATAAGGCGAAGGTTTTACATTTAATACTGATAGTGAGTCATAGGAATACGTCCCTTCCTATGAGAATTTACATATATTGACTTAAAAGGTTTGAGTCTTGTATAGAGAAACAAATCACTAAAGCGGTTAAGACTACCTCTAGAATTACGTGTTCCCTAAGATACATTCCCATTTAAAAAAAAGGCTTCTTGAAAAATGCAATGCGAATAGAGACCTTCTTCTCCTCGATCTTCTCCTGTCGATTTGAGCTATAGTCCTTCAACTTCGGGGATGTACTCCCACTCTAAGTGACTCAGTATTCGAACACCGCCAACGCCCGTCTTGCCAGGTTCTAGTACTGGGCCTGATTCTATAAACCTAAGTACGATTTAAAATTAGTGGCCACATACAATACATATGCACCTGACTTACACGTAAATTTGAGGGATAAAAGCAAGGGTTACTTGTCATCCACGCTGTCCCAACAAGCCTTAGAGTTAGGTCAACAAGAATCACATCTCCCTCTATGATAAGGTATGAGTTTCTCAAATTAACACTCGACCATAAACAAAATCATGCCACCAATAATAGTAAATTAGTGCATTAATTCACGTGGGCACTCTGATAGCGACAAGGTGAATGAGAGGGAGAGGGATACAAAGTAAAATTTGATGCGAGTAGCTGAGAACATTTTTTAGCAGAAAAATATGATCCATGAAGTCACAAGACCCTTTAGTGAATCTAGCTAGTAGCGCCTTTATAACCTTACTTTTGGTTCCCTTTTCAATGATTTTTACTTGAACAGATAATCTAATCCATATCTTACACTCAAATTGACACAACTGCAAACCTACCAAAATATACTACATTCTTACTTGTAGTTCGTGGTAGCGCCACAACCACTTCTAAGGGCTGTAGATGAATAACTTCAAGCTCTGTAAAACCCCAAATATTAGCACAAACACTAAGTCATGCTATAAACGAAGGCTTGAAAGCAATGACCAAATCAGTGGCACAATACAATCATTTTGCCATCCAAGTAAAAAACATAACAGTGTATGCCCACGGAATCAGTACTTGTGCTGGGTCACCATCGATGTGAATGTCAAACTGAATGCAGATTTGAAATCAAATCATCGGCTCTGCAGTCGTGCCAAAACTGCAACGATCAGCACCTGCTTTTCCAAATCAATAAAGCGAGGGTCAAAATTGGCGAGTACTGCAGCTCAGTCATCCCACGCCCCCAGAGCCTAACCAACGCCACCCTCCCGCCACAGGAGGTAGGGGCAAAAGCAGTCTATATAAGTATAGGCCAAATAATTATATACAAGATACATCCAATATACTTCCATTTGCATAAGAATGGAAGACCATTGTAAGCACAATGAATGAGTAATCGAATGTTTAGACTTACATTGTAGTAGATGAGTGATCTCTTATTAGGAGCCAAGACTTCCACGATAGACATACACATATAATGCAGCCACGAGCCCACGGATCAACGGTAGCATGACACGCCCATCCAGCAGAACATCCTTTAACACCACGGAATACTCAAGACAACGAAAAAAGAAAGAGCCAAAAGCAGAAAACAATTAGAGAATAAGCCACCAGGAAAACCGGCATACTCTAGAAGCCGGCCCATAAACAATCAAAGAAGAAGTACAAGGCAAAATCCAGCCCACGCATAATCAAGGACTAATTTTGATTTACATTTCAGGCTGACACAGGTTGTCAAACCGTGACACGAAGTTCACATTACAGATGCAACCACCAAGTATTTTAAGCAATGTCGTGGAAAGAAATGCTAAGGAACTATTGAAGTCTCGCCAAGAAGACCGGGGTACTTTTAAGGTGCGGCACATCCAAGCGCCAGATCTTATTAATTGCCCTCCATCAGCCATCCGGTACGTGATTTTATAAACGGTCAGATTTTAGTGGGACAAATTACCGAGGTTTTCTTGGTGGGAATCAATAGTCCCTCAAAACAAATTCAACCACTCCAAAAGCCAATGCACACCCACCACAAAGGTCACAATTAACGGTATACCATTATTCGCATTACATACCTGTTTGATAATGACTTGAACTGAGCCATAAGGAAAAAGTATCAACACAACATGAATTCTCATTCAACATCGACAATGAAGACGCAAAATAATGAGAAGGGTGAAATAAATGAAAATAAAAAAATGGCAATTTCTAGGGATAGCATGGTACATTGTAAAGGTTAACATGCTTCACTCTATAGTTATTTAAATGGTTCATTTCTCCTCATGGAAAAACACAATGCAATAACAAAGTTGCGTTTTTATTTACATAAACTTGTCAATCCAAACATGCAGTTGCGTCTTCAAGACAACAAAAACCAAAGATCAAGACCCCAGTATCGTCTGTTCACTATTTAAAGACTGATATCAGTCAGTAACACTTTTTACTTACCGAATATTCTTTGGTCGGTAAATATCAGTCACCAAAGTCGGTTATTCTTGTCGTGATTCATCAAAGTCGCTCGTCAAGCAACTTATCATCTTAACAGCAAAAAAAGAAGTCCAAATCACATTTAAAAATCAAGGAACACTCCTGTAACTATAACATGGGATTACAAGGACATTCAACAATTCATATTTTTAGTTTTGAAATGCTTTGTCGGGCAAAAAAAAATGAAAGCAAACTCATCATGCTTGTTTGTTAAACCTGAACAAATATAAAATGGCCGAAAGCCGAAAATATGATAATACCTATTACAAAAGCCGCAAATGTCTGCATAGCTGTCCATGTCCCCTTCATAGATCACCTTCGACTAACCAAGACAAAATTAAAATTGAATTGATTTTTTTCATCTCGTAAGATCGAAACACCAAGACAAATTTAAAGGTAAAGGTAGAAAACCTGGATCTGATATGTGTTGAACTTGTGATGTTTATGAGTCTATCCAAGTCATCCAACAAACCTACAATTTACCAAAGGACTGGTATTAGTAATAATGTAATGAACATAGGAATAGTGGTAAACCCAAAACCCCAAGATACAATATATTTTTTTTTTAATAAAAAAAAAGTGGTAAACCAAAATTAAATAGAAAAACAAAACAAAAAAAATACACCCCAATAGTGAAGTTTAATAAGCTAGATGACGATTTTGACCAAAAATGATGAACATTTAACCAATTATACCATTCAAAGATCAATAACCAGCATGTTAAAATAAGCAATCAAACAATACCCCCACGAAAGGATAGGGAATATTAACCGTAATATCAGTAGTAGTAGTAGTAAAAATAATAATAATAATAATAATACAATAGGATAATTACATAGAGAGACCACGATACCTATTTAAATGAATAGATTAAGAAAGTGTAGAAAGGGGTACCTATTGTGCATGTCGCCAAGAGAGAACACGGTAGACATTTCTTAAGAAAGGGGTTGTGATAGTCAGTTCAAAAGCGCAACTTCGTCACTACTTATAGTTACTACTCATCATCTCAATCTTATAGTCATTACTTATAACCTAAAGTAAAACAATGAATGATTAATTAAGAGGAGCTTTAAATGTGCAATGGCTTATGACCAGTATTCTGAAAATGTAACTATTCAGGACAGCTTAGCCGAAAATGTAGAAAACTCATCATCTCACCAAATCTTGCTCAAACCAATCCCCTTCATTAAGACACCACCAACATCTCTTTAAAACCAACAAAATTCTCTAATATGCCACTCTTTCATACTGAAGAACTAAGCTAAAGAAACCCTAAAACCCAAATATAAAAGAAGTTAAGACATAATCAAAACTAAGCTAAACAAACTTAATCAAAAGTATAATTAACTTTGATTAAGTTTGTTTTGATTTCTAAAATAGAAAGCATTAGTGTTTTACATTTTGTAATACTTTTGATTAAATTTAGTAAAAGATAGAGGTAGAATAACATTTGGAGAAGAATTTCGAATATTATATTATGTTCACCAAACGAAGAATTACTTATACATGAAGATAACATTCAAATAAGTAAAGTAGTAAAGATGAGATATCTAAGGACATACGGAGTAAAATTGATCGGGATATAGTGGTAAAGTTAAAGATGAAAGTGCAGCAACGACCTCAGTCCCAGTATAATACTGACAACTCCAGGCTTGGCATATAATATCGATAGACCTTGAAACAACAATAAATAGGCTGGTAAATCACTAAGCTCTTGGGAATTATAGGAAAATTCCCTCCTAATTAAATGGACGCCCAACTCTGAAAATTTTCAACGAGAAAGACAGCATTAACCAAAACACAATGCATACCAACAACCCACTACAATCTCTCGAGTAATACAGCTAAATCAACCCTTTAACCCTAAATAAGCATAGCCAACAGCAATAAATAGCCTGTTAAATTGCTCACCTCTTAGGAGCTCAGGAGATTTAAGAGGATCATCCACCAATTAAATGAGAGCCAAAACTTGTAGATATTCAGACACATAGACAGCAACACTAATCAGAAGATAAGTACAGCAACAAAACATTAAGATCTCTCCAAGAAAGTCATACTTGTAGACTCACATACCCTAAACAAATAGAACTAACACCGAAAGCAACAAGATTTCTTTAGAAAAAAAGCATAAATTAAACAAATCAACAAATTTCGCAATGAAATACCTGCCGGTCCACAAACCCTGAATTTGAGTCAGTCTCATCTTAATGAACCTAGGATAGATTAAAAGAAAATAGGTAATCAACGAGCAATGTACTCAAATTAGTAATATACATGATAACGGCAAGATCAGTAATAGCAATTATGGGATTTATCTGTATGCATCCCCTTAATTTTAAGAATTATAACGAAATTTATAATGATGAAACTAGTCATAAAATAAATTGCATAAACAAAATTGTAAAGGATTAAGAAATAACCTTCGGTCCTAGCAAAAACGGCCTAAGAACAATATCAAAGTTGATATTCGCCTATCAGTTGCACCCAAGACGATATGAGAAATGCCCTTTGATTATGCTAGAATCGATCCAAAAATTAACTAATTAATTTTTAGGTTTTTGTGTTTTTCTTCTGATGAGATGAAGGCAAGAATGGGAAAAGAATTAGGTTAAGGAAAAAAAACCCTACTCTCCTCTTATTGTCACCGAAATTAGGGTTAAAGAGGGAGATATATTTTTTTTCTCCTCAATTCGGCCCATCTGACCGAAATTAATAAGGAGTAATATCTCCTTATTTTCGGTTTTGGCAAAAATGTATAAATGTGTTAAATATAAATTGTCATCTAGTGAGGATCGAACCCATAACCTCTTGGTTTGAGTACCCTCACTATTACCACTATGACACATTCATCTTGTTGATATTAAATATAACCGATTACATTTAATTACGAATTAACATATTAATTCGTCCAAGCTAACATTACATACATTTAATTAAATATAACTTATTATATTCAATTTACGAATTGTGATTAATTGTCTCAACTAATATTATTTAATCTTCATTAAATATTTGTCTCATCAACACATTGACTAACTGTTTAGTCATATAAGGCATCAATATGATTATATTTCTATAACCACATCTCTCAAACACATCCTATAGGTGTGACCTTTAGGGACCAGTTGATCACCGCCATCTGTATGATAATAACGTCAAACTCTCTAGCAAGCCAACTGTTATTAGGTAATTGTTAATCAACTGATTAAAATACTAAGTATACCCTTGTGAACCTGTAAGAGATTTACAAATGTTATCACACTAATTTGTGGAGGACACAAGCTCCAACAAACTCCCACTTGTCCTCACAAGTGTATGTGCGATAACCGATTCTCATATCCTAAAATTTCTCCCACTCAACAGAGGAAAAAGTTGTATGAAAGATGATAAAACCTAATTAAGTCTATCCTATTTATAGGAGAGATACTTATTTTTCTAAGATACGATGACAAGATATTAAAATCTTGCGTCAGGTAGAAAAGTACTCGATCGAGGACTTTAGAACTCCTCGATCGAGTAAATCCTAGAAAAAACCTCTCGATCGAGGACATTAGGTACTCTACCGAACACTCTCAAAAAGGCACCATTCGATCGAGTAGAAAAAGGACTCGATCGAGCAATATAGTACTCGATCAAGTGGTTTCCAGCGCATAATTCCTGCTTCGCGCATTGAAATTCAAACGACCTCTATTTCTTCGTTACTTGGGCAAACAGAGCGTTTTTGGTGGCGTTGGAAAGCTAAGAGGATAAGCTTTCATCTCTATTGGAATCACTTGATTATCTGTTATAGAACTCGAGATATGGCTCTTCAAAATAGGCACTAGTAATTTGAAGCTCTTATTTTGTTCGCCTAGCTACCTTACTTCTATGCGCATCACAAAATAGTAGTTTCCAAGCTCTGACTTAACTCATCTCCTAAATGCTTGCATAGGGACATGTATTAAGCTTGATTACGCTCCTCTCCAGTTTATACCTGCAAATAATACAAGAGAAACCAAAGTAGATAATTCGGGGGACATTTGTAGCTAATCACTACTAAATATGCATAGGAATGCGTGCAAATGAAGTACAAAATGCCTATTTTAAATGCACGTATCAAATCTCCCCAAAACAAACCTTTGCTTGTCCCCAAGCAAAGTATAAATAAACTAAAGACAACTAATAGAACGGGATCAACTAACCAGCTACAAAATGTCCACCCAAGCTAATTTAATGCAACAACTAACAAAGTGGCGAATGGCAAGAGTAAAAGAGTTAAATCAATGCTTTCAACTATTGAACCGTCGACCTTGCAAGACTCATATATATCGGACTCTCACGGGTCGCTCATCATACAAATTAAGCACAAGGTGAGTATAAAAGTATGAGATAGAAAGAAGTAAAAACACTCACCTAACTCGACCTATAAGAACATGCATGCAGCTAACATGACACCGATTTATACCGACCGTACATATGCACTCCATCCAATCAGGACCAAGACACACGCCTAGGACTTACATATAACGTGAGGTGAGGCAATTGGGTAAGAAGGGGTAAAGTAAATTTGGATAAGTGGAGGTAAAGCCAAGCTAGTACAACCATAACCAAATAATCAACGCATTCCGCTTCATCACTCAACACAAAACGTAAAACCATGCCATTGTGGCAGAACATCACTCACATCAACAAAAGACTCCCCATAAAAAGTAACGATAAGTATGGGAGTATTATTCAACGATCTTTTTTCATATGATTTTTTCTTTTTCTTTCTTTTTCATTTATACCAACTTCAAATCTTTCGAAGCGTACCAAATCTGACATGGATAACAACATACCCACGATAACCACGCAACTAGCTTGACAGGGCAGGCTAAATTTGGGTGTAGTTAGGGGGTCAAAAGGCAAATTTGGCTAATGTAAAGTTAATGGGTAGTAATGAAAGAAGGGTTGTAAGTTACCTCTCCACGTGTGTTACCACCATAAACCGAATGCATACAGGTACCGAGAAAAGAGCGGCATGCACGTGCAAATTGATATTACATGTCTTATAGAGAGTACTACTCACATCCTATATGAAACTGATCATGAATGTCACCAGTTTATCAAGCGCTAAACTTTAGAATGTATATGTAGCTTGCCAATAAGAAAGTCAAGTCTATTCGTTCTGATAATTTTAAACCAAAAACTCGTAGATTATGCACATTACTATGCCAACAAAAATGTTAAGAATGTGCAAGGCAAGGGTAAAAGACTCAAAGCAGCATAAAAGTTCCATCGTTCCGACTCAACTTAAATGCAAAAGTAAACGTGAAATTTTTGAATTTCATGAATTTTTTGAATTTTTATGGGATTTTTTGAATTTTTATAGGATTTTTTAAAATTTTGAAAGTAAAAGATAATGCATACAAAAATTAAACGTGACAACAGAAATGCAATAAAAGACAATATGCAGACACAGATATGGATGCATAGACCCTCCCCAAACCAAACCGTACAATGCCCTCATTGTACCCAAAAATAGGGAAAGGAAATGCAAACTAAAAAGATGAGTGAAGCTCGGAAAACTTACAAGAACAGCGATGTAGGGACCTCTCCAAACCAGCCAGCAACATGGGAGGTCACAAACAGCTTCATAGCAACGTCATTGGAAATGAATCAAAACGAATCTACTTGATCGAGAGGGCACAGTACTCGATCGAGTATAATGGGCTGCAAAAATGTTTGATCGAAAGAAGTAAAGCACTCGATCAAGTTGTCAACTTCTGATGGTGCTCGATCGAGTTCACAGTGCATACGATCAAAGGATTATATACTCAATCGAGAAGTACCTGCAGACCCACAAAATAGCGACCACAGATACGACCAAAAACCAAGCCTAAAATGTTCTGCAGTCTACAGTCGAAAAGACCAATTACTAAACACACAACAAAAACTGAAATGTTTGAAATTCAACTGAAAAGTTTAAAACTCCGGGTTGCCTCCCGGTCAGCGCTAGTTTCAGATAGGTCCCAGCTCGACCTCTTTTTGTCTACACCTCAGCTAATCCAGTGGTCACAATCAAAGCAACTCAAAACTCTTAGCAACTGATCATAAATCTGCACATGTGCTACACAAAAGCATAAGTAGCGCCAAAATAGAAAAGGCGCATATAAAAGCAACATGAGATACCGTCTCTGCTTAACAAATTTTCGATGACAAATATGGTGAAACACTATTAACTTTTTTGTCCAACCGGGAGAGGGTGGAGCATCAAAACAGAGAGCAAAAGTCACATGAGATAGTTTACTATTAGTCATAACAATAATCAAGAAGTTAACGTTAAATACCTCAGGTCGGTAGCTCCTAACGTCAGAATCAGTGACAGAAGAGTACATTACCTCTACCGTGCTAGGAGCATTCATTGACTCAGCTACTTTCTCGTTCCCCTCCTTTATGGGTTCTATCCCATAAATTGCAGCCTCTAAAGCATCTAGCTCGGCTTTCCAAATGGGAGATTCACCATAACCATTGTCTTCCTTCATATTCAAAGGTACTCAAGCCTTCCCTTTGATGGTCTTTCTCCAAGAATCCTACGTAGGTAGTACCTGTAGGACCTATCAAAACACAACTAGAGGAAAAAAATGAGAACTGCTTCAAGGAAAAAATTCCTCGATGCTAAAGGCAGAAAAAAATATGACAAGTAAATAAAATAGTTGCCTCCCCCGGCAACGGCGCCAAAATTTGACACGGCTGTCACAACCCTATCAAAAATAAAACCAACTGGCTCTACTAATGCAGCAGGGGTAAGTCGGGTATCGTATCCACAAGGAGACGGTCACTATCTACTCGCTATTCTAGTCTGTCTAAGGTCACAAAATGGGGGTTTGAGTTGTTTTGACTAAACTAAAGAATTGGAATAAAAGCAATAAGAGTAAAAACAATTGAGATCAAAAAGAGGGAAAGATGCCAGGATGTCGGTTCATTATGATATTACACACATCAGCTAAAGGTAGGTCAGTTGGTCTGATGTGAGAAGGGTAAAGAAAAGGTCCTCTCGGTCCGATATCCGCCCTAAAATACTACTAACTTAGCTTTCACCCTCATTAGCGTAGTCTATTATTCATAACAGGTCTATTCATTCCAATCTCTTGATCTAGGTCTGAATTTAACCAGTTTAATTGACTCAGTTGTAACACCCGCAAATTTTCTAATCTCATTTATTCACTTTTAAATTATGAGATGTAATTTTAATCCTTCAAGTACGGATTTGATTTAATTAAATTCGTTTTATAATCGGTGTTCGCTCTTGATGCGTAATTTATCCATTTTGACTCGGAATTTAATTCCGTCAAACCCGTAATATTTTGTAATTGTCTTATACATATATTATAAGATCAAAGTGACCCCTACATAATACACCCACCAGATTTTAGAGGCCATCTAGCTTGCCTCCTACATTTTATTTTATTGCAAAAACAACCCTAATCTATACCATAGTTCGGCCCCTTTTCTTCATAGCTTCCTTATTTTATTTTTGGGTGGAATTTACCAATAATTGTGCCTTGCTTTGGCTGGTCACTTGCTCTATTTAAGGACTCCATTTTCCTCTTCATTTCTTACTACAAACTACTACAATTCATACTTCAAAGCTCTTGCAATTTGAATCAATTCTCCTACTCTTTTTACTAGTTTACAAGCTTGTTTTCCACCATAATTTAGGAGAAACATATCAAGAGAATTCATCCTATTCCTTTCCTTCAAAACTCTAATTGTTATTGGTAATCTCTTCTTCTTTGGTAAGAATAGTAATAATAATAGTCAAGGTAGTTTTATAGTCATCATAGTTTTATTTCATATACTTAATCGTGACATATGGTGCAATATACCATATGTGTTTTTATTTTATAGGTTATCAAGAAGACTCCGAAGAAGACGAGTATTTAATCGACTCGGACCTTGACAACTAAGGTAACAAAGGACGTTACTCGGTGTTACCATATATTTGTTGTAGTTGCTTGTATTAAGAACTTTGACATTTAGAGGACTTACTAATAATTTGGACTATAAATTGATAATAACTAATTTCGAAATTATGAGTAAAATGGCTATAAATTACTTTTCTGGAACATTTGACATATTATAAGTCACCATGAATTTTTATAGTAATTGTTTTGCATTTAAAGTATTTATTTCGTATTTTACAATATTGTTGCAATTCTTGCAAATATAGTATACTTGGACTGTTTTAATTAGTTTTAAAATACTTATACTAAATTAACAATTTATGAAATTTTAATATAAGGCTGAGACATTATATATTACGGTTGTGTTAAATTTTTAGCCCTCGAAACCTTCATTTCGTAATTTAAAGTAAATTGGAAGTTTTAGTCAAAACCGAATTTGTTGATAAACGATTCTGACAGTCTGTTTGTAAAATTTATATCCCCTGTTTATATTTCGAATAATTAAAAATGTTGTGAATAAAGTCCTGTTATTTTCAAGACTAGGATCTACACAAAAAATTTCATAACATTTGGACGTGTGGTTTGATCAGAAGAAAATATTTGTGAACATCTATCCAGAATACAACAATTCTGTCTTTAGCTCAAAGTTTAATTTGAAAAACATATTTATCCTTCGAAACATAAGCTTATATATTTCATGAATAAACTTTAGGATGTCTAGTATCCTGTAAAATTTTAATTTACCTCAAAATATATTCTAAAAGTCGATTTATAAATTAAGACATTCTGGTTATCATTTTATGACTGATTCTGCAAATCAATTTATATACCCCTACTACTTTCGTCATTACAAGTTTATCAAAGAATAAAAGTTGTAGCTAAAACCTTCTGGAAACCATGAAAATTGACCTTGCATCATTTCTATTTTTATATATTTAATTATGAATTTTACCGTAAGGTCAATTTTGTTCATTTTTGTAAAACTGTTTTTATGACTAAGTCTCAATAAAGGCCTAAATAATACATATCTTCATAAAGTACTTTCATTTAGACTTGATTTAAAGTATAAAGCAGTAGCTTTATCATATGTAAACTTCGAAATCATTTTATACCTTATAATTATACAGTTAAAAGTTTTCACTCGAGATAATAAAAGAGTAGTTTACTTACAAACCTTGAAATGAGATACTACCTTTTGGGTATTTTTAAGTTTGGAATAATTGAAGGGAAGGCAAGGAATAATAAACTGAGGTATACGGTTTCTTACCACCATTTGATTTGTTACCCCGGGGCTGAGCAGGGTTCCGTTGGTGCATTGTCGTAGAGTCATGTACATGTACTTAGACCGGGCCGAGGGGGTTCCGTTATGGTTTGTGACTAGTGGGTTGGACCGAGCGGGGTCCCCAACAATTAGCACATGGTAGGTGAGCAGGGTCTACGGTTTTTAGCGTATTGCCAGCATGTTAAAATCTAAGTCCGAACTATATTATTTCCATTCTCGTTGTTTGAGGAATTTTGCTGTTAAGCATGCAGTACGATTTGTTCCGATCGTAATTTTGATATCATATTTTAATTACGTTTGTTATAATACTTCAATCTATTTTGATATATTATTTCTTCTATACCATTTATATTGTGTAACATGGCTGGGAGAACGTCTAGTTACTCCCCCATCGACCGTGGGTCGTTATGTTTATAACATGAGGTATTCTTATGGATGGGATATCGGTGTGAGAGCTAGCGAGTAGTCTGAAGATCCTACCCTGTTCTTCTTTATGTTTTCAGTTGAACACTTTGAGGATTTTTGTTTTAGCCCTTTTTCTAGGAAAGTGGCAATTGTATTTGACCGAGCTTTGCAAATCTTCATAATTGAGAATTTTATATTCTCAATTTTTATCAGTTAGACTTTTATCATTGTGTTATTAATCCCGTTCGACAGTGATTCCGCCACTGTTTTGCACTAGATTTATAGGGGGATTACAGTTGGTATCAGAGCATCGCTGCTCCCAACGCTCACACATTGATCTGTAGGATTATGCCTAATAAATAATTTAGTGAGAGATGGGTAGAAACCAATAAGGACTTGGATGCTAGTTTATCTGTTTTTGCAAATCAGTGCTTAGCATTGACTAAGTGTTAACGTTCTTTTAAGATGGCCGGACGCGGACGTGGACGTGGACGTGGATGTCAACAGGAAGAGATTCCGGATCAGACAGCAATCAACCAAGCGATCGTCAACTCGCTTAATCATCTGACCAACAGGATCGAAGACTTGGCCCCTCGCGGTAGAGGAAACGGTGGACAGCGAGAGTTCAGTTTTTCCCGAGCTGCCGGACAGATGGCGAAGAGCAGATTGACCTTCTTCAAGGGTGTCATTGACCCCGAGGCTCGAGGCCGTGGATCGACAGAGATGGAGCGACAGTTTGAAATCTGCGAGGTCCCAAACCAAAGACATGGTGAACCTGGCCGTCCATTATCTGCAAGGTGAAGCCGACCATTGGTGGAGGATTGTTGGTTCCGCAGCCGCACTAGCACCTGGGTTCGGATGGACCGAATTCGTCACCATGCTTGAGAGAAGATTTTACCCTGAAGAACTAAAACACCGGAAGATCGAAGAGTTCATGGAATGCAAGCAGGGAAACCTATCACCCAAGACTTCACCGACCTTTTCAACGGTCTTGCGCACTTTCCGAGGAGCGCTCCCCGATGAGGCCCGAAGGGTTTTCTATTATCGCAGGAAGTCGAAAGCCGAGGTCACTCATTTGATGCCCAAAGACCGGATACCGTAGAGAAGATCTACAATGTCGCCTTGCTAAATGAGAGATCCTTAGCTCGAATCAAGGAGGAGGTGCCTTTGTTAATGTACCATCTCAAAAGAGGCCTTTTTCTTCTCCTACTTATTCTGCTCCCAAGTGGAATAAATCTCCGGAGGTTCTCGTACCTAAGAAACCTCACTTTACCTCCCGACCGCCTGGAAGAAGACCGATGAAAAGAAAGACTTCGTGAAGAAGGATGCCGTTTGCTATTCTTGCGGTGACCCTTATCATCCTGGGCTTACTTGTGGTGGTGACCCTATTGTATGCGCTTCAAGTGCAATGAACCGGGTCATAAAGCTAACAGATGCCCGAAGAATGATCTTGGTACATCAATTGTTAAGGCTGCCGCCGCCACAACCGCAAAGACCGGAGGTCTTGCTTTCGCCGTAAAGGTCGTATATTTGTCTTTGAGCCGAGCCGATGCCGAGGCTAACCGGATGTGATTACCGGTACGTACCTTGTTTCGGACGTCATGCTTTTATTCTGTTTGACACTTTGGTGCATCTATATCCGTCATATCCTCTAAATTCGCCTGAAAAAGCATCCTGGTATCCATTCTGCTGAGCCCGTTCCCATATCTTTACCTTCCGGTGAAGCTATATCTTGTGTTAAGGCATATGTTGACGTGCCTATTCTCATCGCTGGTGAGGTCTTTCCCACCACTCTTTTGGACTTCCCTGCGGGTGAGTTCGATGTGATCCTTGGTATAGATTGGTGGCCCTTTATGACGCTCGTTTCGGTCCGAGATCGGAAGATTTCCTTGAAGAGTCCTGCGGTAGCCGAGTTACCCACCATGGTGGTAGACGTCGGGGAGGGTATAAAGATCGTTTCGCCTTGAAACCGATGAGTCTACAAAGGAAGGGTTGTCAAGTGTTTCTATGCTCTGTTTCCTCATCCGCCGAGTTACCCGAGCTTAAGGAGGTTCGTATCGTGAACGAGTACCCGATGTTTTTCCCGAAGACTTACCAGTATTCCTCCCGAGCGAGATGTTGAGTTCTCTATCGATCCGGTGCCTGGCATCGGTCCGATTGCTAAAGCCCCGTATCGTATGGCCCCGCCGAGTTACGGGAACTACGGAAGCGAGTTGGATGAGATGATCGAGAAGGACTTTATCCGCCCTAGCTCCTCGGCTTGGGGTGCCCCTGTCCTCTTTGTGAAGAAGAAGGATGGTTCTATGCGGTTGTGCATCGACTACCGAGAGCTTAACCGTGTTACGAGAAAGAACAAGTACCCTCTACCCCGTATCGGTGACCTTTTTGATCAGTTGAAGGGCGCTTCCGTCTTCTCTAAGATCGATCTGAGATCTGGCTACCATCAGATCCCTGTACGAGAGTCCGATATTCATAAGACCGCCTTTTGCTCAAGGTATGGTCACTATGAGTTCAAGGTTATGCCTTTCGGTTTAACCAACGCCCCTGCGGTGTTTATGGATCAGATGAATCGTACCTTCCAAGAATTCCTTGACAAGTGTGTGGTGGTCTTCATCGATGATATTCTGGTCTACTCTAAGTCTGAAGCCGAACATGTTGAACATCCGAGGATTGTTCGGGCATCCCGCAGAAGCGAGAAGTGGTATGCAAAGTATTCGAAATGTGAGTTTTGGCTCTCCGAGGTAGCTTTTCTTGGCCATGTTATCTCGAAGGAAGGAATTAAGGTGGATCTGCAAAGATTTCGCTATCTCCGATTGGTCTAGTCCATCTAATGTTGGTGAGATTCGTAGTTTCTTGGGTCTTGCAGGCTATTATAGAAGGTTTGTTAAGGATTTTTCCAAGTTAGCCCGTCCGATGACTCAACTTCTAAAAAAAGAATCCAAGTTTCTATGGTCCGAGGCTTGCGAAAAGGCGTTCCAAGAGCTCAAGAAGCGTCTTACTTCGCACTGTGCTAACTTTGCCTGAAGACGGTGTTGGCTTCAATGTGTTCTGTGATGCTTCTAAGCATGGGTTAGGCTGTGTGCTAATGCAAGAAGGTAAGGTGATCGCCTATGCATCTAGGCAGTTGAAGGTTCACGAAGTAAACTACCCTACCCACGACTTGGAGTTAGGCTGCGTGGTTCATGCTCTTAAGATTTGGCGTCATTACTTGTATGGTGTGAAGTGTAAGGTTCACACTGATCACAAGAGCCTGCGTCATATTTTCACGCAAAAGGATTTGAACGCAAGCGCAGAGACATTTGGATTGAGTTGGTGAATGACTACGATCCGGAGTTTGTTGTACTATGAAGGAAGAGCTAATGTTGTTCTTTGATGCTTTGAGTAGGAAGAATGTTCATTCCCTTATCCCTTGCTCTGCTTTACCCGAAGCTCTGGTTCGCGAGTTCGAGAAAATGTCCATTGGCGTGGTCCTCAATGATCCTGCCGTTTGTGTTAACTCCTTGGTGGCTGAACCCGACCTCTTTCAGAAATCCGTGAGAAGCGAGTTGGTTGACTCTTTTGTTTGCCGAGATCCGTGTGAAGATGGGTCTTGGGAAAGTCGACTTTGCTAATGACTCCAGTGGAGCTTTGAAGTTTAAGGGTCGTTGGGTTGTACCCAAGGATGATGATTTGAGAAAGAAGATTTTCGATGAGGCTCATAAAACTCCTTTCTCAGTGCATCCTGGTGGCGACAAGATGTACAAGGACCTAAGGCTTCACTTCTGGTGGCCGCATATGAGAGATGATCACTTTGCTTATGTGAGTAGATGCATGACTTGTCAACGTGTCAAGTTTGAGCATAAGAGACCTGGAGGTTTGTTGCAACCACTACCAATTCCCGAATGGAAATGGCAGTGTGTGGCTATGGATTTCGTAATGGCCCTACCGAGGACCGTATCGGTAGGAATGGTATTTGGGTTGTGGTGGATCGTTTAACCAAGAGTGCTCGCTTCATCCCGATTCGCGATACTTGGAGTTTGGAGCGGCTTGCTGAGACCTACGTTGCCGAGGTGGTACGACATCATGGTGTTCCCTTGGAGATAGTATCCGATCGTGATCCGAGGTTCATTCTAAGTTCGGGAAGGCTCGCGAAGGCTTTAGGTACCCGGTTCTTTGATGAGCTTTGCTTTTCATCGCTACCGATGGTCAATCCGAGAGAACAATCCAAACCTTGGAGGATATGCTCCGTGCCTGCGCTTTGGATTTTCGGGAAACCGGGAGAGACATCTACCTTTGGTTGAGTTTTCATATAACAACAGTTATCACGCTTCAATCAAGATGGCTCCTTTTGAGGCTCTTTACGGACGTCGTTGCCGTAGCCCTGTGTGTTGGGATGAACCTGGAGATGTGTTGGCCCTTGGACCGGATGTGATTCTTTGCCACTATCGATCGAGTTGATTGATCCGATCCGTATGAAAGCCGCCCAGGATCGTCGAAGTCTTATGCCGATGTTCGCCGTCGACCTTTGGAGTTCGAGGTTAGTGATTTGGTTTTCCTGAGGGTGTCTCCAATGAAAGGAGTGAAACGGTTTGGAATTAAAGGCAAGCTTAGTCCTAAGTTCATAGGACCATATCCGATCGTTGAGAGAGTTGGCGAAGTGGCTTACAAGCTCAAGCTACCCGCTTCGATGGGTAAGACTCACGACGTGTTCCATGTATCCCGAGTGAGGAAAGTACGTAAGTGACCCCGCGCATGTGATCGAACCGAAGTTTTAGAGATCGAACCGGACGACCTATGAGGAGAGACCGATCCGGATAGCGATAGGAAGGAAAAACGCCTTAGGAATAAAGTGGTGCCTTTAGTGAAGGTTCTCTGGCGTTGCAACCGCTTCGAGGAGGAGACTTGGGAGACCGAATCTTCTATGCGCATTAAGCACCCTCACCTCTTCGATTAAGGTAATCTCGTTTCCCTATCAACACTCTTTAACTCCTTTCAAGTTTCGGGGACGAAACTTTTTCTTAGTGGGGGAGGTTGTAACACCCGCAAATTTTCTAATCTCATTTATTCACTTTTAAATTATGAGATGTAATTTTAATCCTTCAAGTACGGATTTGATTTAATTAAATTCGTTTTATAATCGGTGTTCGCTCTTGATGCGTAATTTATCCATTTTGACTCGGAATTTAATTCCGTCAAACCCGTAATATTTTGTAATTGTCTTATACATATATTATAAGATCAAAGTGACCCCTACATAATACACCCACCAGATTTTAGAGGCCATCTAGCTTGCCTCCTACATTTTATTTTATTGCAAAAACAACCCTAATCTATACCATAGTTCGGCCCCTTTTCTTCATAGCTTCCTTATTTTATTTTTGGGTGGAATTTACCAATAATTGTGCCTTGCTTTGGCTGGTCACTTGCTCTATTTAAGGACTCCATTTTCCTCTTCATTTCTTACTACAAACTACTACAATTCATACTTCAAAGCTCTTGCAATTTGAATCAATTCTCCTACTCTTTTTACTAGTTTACAAGCTTGTTTTCCACCATAATTTAGGAGAAACATATCAAGAGAATTCATCCTATTCCTTTCCTTCAAAACTCTAATTGTTATTGGTAATCTCTTCTTCTTTGGTAAGAATAGTAATAATAATAGTCAAGGTAGTTTTATAGTCATCATAGTTTTATTTCATATACTTAATCGTGACATATGGTGCAATATACCATATGTGTTTTTATTTTATAGGTTATCAAGAAGACTCCGAAGAAGACGAGTATTTAATCGACTCGGACCTTGACAACTAAGGTAACAAAGGACGTTACTCGGTGTTACCATATATTTGTTGTAGTTGCTTGTATTAAGAACTTTGACATTTAGAGGACTTACTAATAATTTGGACTATAAATTGATAATAACTAATTTCGAAATTATGAGTAAAATGGCTATAAATTACTTTTCTGGAACATTTGACATATTATAAGTCACCATGAATTTTTATAGTAATTGTTTTGCATTTAAAGTATTTATTTCGTATTTTACAATATTGTTGCAATTCTTGCAAATATAGTATACTTGGACTGTTTTAATTAGTTTTAAAATACTTATACTAAATTAACAATTTATGAAATTTTAATATAAGGCTGAGACATTATATATTACGGTTGTGTTAAATTTTTAGCCCTCGAAACCTTCATTTCGTAATTTAAAGTAAATTGGAAGTTTTAGTCAAAACCGAAATTTGTTGATAAACGATTCGACAGTCTGTTTGTAAAATTTATATCCCCTGTTTATATTTCGAATAATTAAAAATGTTGTGAATAAAGTCCTGTTATTTTCAAGACTAGGATCTACACAAAAAATTTCATAACATTTGGACGTGTGGTTTGATCAGAAGAAAATATTTGTGAACATCTATCCAGAATACAACAATTCTGTCTTTAGCTCAAAGTTTAATTTGAAAAACATATTTATCCTTCGAAACATAAGCTTATATATTTCATGAATAAACTTTAGGATGTCTAGTATCCTGTAAAATTTTAATTTACCTCAAAATATATTCTAAAAGTCGATTTATAAATTAAGACATTCTGGTTATCATTTTATGACTGATTCTGCAAATCAATTTATATACCCCTACTACTTTCGTCATTACAAGTTTATCAAAGAATAAAAGTTGTAGCTAAAACCTTCTGGAAACCATGAAAATTGACCTTGCATCATTTCTATTTTTATATATTTAATTATGAATTTTACCGTAAGGTCATTTCTGTTTTGTAAAACTGTTTTTATGACTAAGTCTCAATAAAGGCCTAAATAATACATATCTTCATAAAGTACTTTCATTTAGACTTGATTTAAAGTATAAAGCAGTAGCTTTATCATATGTAAACTTCGAAATCATTTTATACCTTATAATTATACAGTTAAAAGTTTTCACTCGAGATAATAAAAGAGTAGTTTACTTACAAACCTTGAAATGAGATACTACCTTTTGGGTATTTTTAAGTTTGGAATAATTGAAGGGAAGGCAAGGAATAATAAACTGAGGTATACGGTTTCTTACCACCATTTGATTTGTTACCCCGGGGCTGAGCAGGGTTCCGTTGGTACAGATTGTCGTAGAGTCATGTACATGTACTTAGACCGGGTGAGGGGGTTCCGTTATGGTTTGTGACTAGTGGGTTGATTTGAGCGGGGTCCCCAACAATTAGCACATGGTAGGTGAGCAGGGTCTACGGTTTTTAGCGTATTGCCAAGCATGTTAAAATCTAAGTCCGAACTATATTATTTCCATTCGTTGTTTGAGGAATTTTTTGTCATTAAGCATGCAGTACGATTTGTTCCGATCGTAATTTTGATATCATATTTTAATTACGTTTGTTATAATACTTCAATCTATTTTGATATATTATTTCTTCTATACCATTTATATTGTGTAACATGGCTGGGAGAACGTCTAGTTACTCCCCACTGACTGTGGCTGTTATGTTTATAACATGACAGGTATTCTTATGGATGGGATATCAGTGTGAGAGCTAGCGAGTAGTCTGAAGATCCTACCCTGTTCTTCTTTATGTTTTCAGTTGAACACTTTGAGGATTTTTGTTTTAGCCCTTTTTCTAGGAAAGTGGCAATTGTATTTGACCGAGCTTTGCAAATCTTCATAATTGAGAATTTTATATTCTCAATTTTTATCAGTTAGACTTTTATCATTGTGTTATTAATCCCGTTCGACAGTGATTCCGCCACTGTTTTGCACTAGATTTATAGGGGGATTACACAGTTGCATGCATTCAACCTAACAATTACAATTATATTGCTATGAAACAATTCTCACAACAAAACCTTCTAAACCAATTAAAGGATCATAACATAAAAGAGATGTGCAAAAGGGAAATAACATAAAAGAGAGAAAAGAAATTACAAGAGTTCGGATCCGGAAAGGGAAGAGCAACGTCGAATAGAATAAGAAACAGAGGAAAAAGTTGTATAAAAGATGATAAAACCTAATTAAGTCTCTCCTATTTATAGGAGAGATATTTATTTTCCTAAGATACGATGATAAGATATTAAAATCTTGCGTCAGATAGAAAAGTACTCGATCGAGGACTTTAGAACTCCTCGATCGAGTAACTCCTAGCAAAAACCTGTCGATCGAGGACATTAGGTACTTTATCGAACACTATCAAAAAGGCACCATTCGATCGAGTAGAAAAAGGACTCGATCGAGCAATATAGTACTCGATCGAGTGGTTTCCAGTGCATAATTCCTACTTCGCGCACTGAACTACAAACGGCCGCCATTTCTTCGTTACTTAGGCAAACAGAGCGTTTTTGGTGGCATTGGAAAGCTAAGAGGATAATATTTAATTTCCAATTAGAATCACTTCATTATCTGTTATAAAACTCGAGATATGTCTCTTCAAAATAGGCACTAGTAATTTGAAGCTCTTATTTTGCTCGCCTAGCTACCTTACTTCTATGCGCATCACAAAATAGTAGTTTCCAAGCTCCGACTCAACTCATCTCCTAAATGCATGCATAAGGACATGTATTAAGCTTGATTACGCTCCTCTTCGGTTCATACCTGCAAATAATACAAGAGAAACCAAAGTATACAATTCGGGGGACATTTGTAGCTAATCACTATTAAATATGCATAGGAATGCGTGCAAATAAAGTACAAAATGCCTATATTAAATGCACGCATCACTCATTATCGAGTCATTGTCATACTTGAATCTTCAGTACTCATTATCGTGTTTTAATTTTCCCGCCAAACGTTCGTCTTAAGCATAAGACATGCATTAGTATGAATTTGATAAAAACATAATGCATGGGAAAAA
The DNA here is from genome assembly GCF_048544455.1 of Silene latifolia. Classification (NCBI taxonomy): domain Eukaryota; kingdom Viridiplantae; phylum Streptophyta; class Magnoliopsida; order Caryophyllales; family Caryophyllaceae; genus Silene; species Silene latifolia. Next base: position 436,362,173 of record NC_133538.1, on the reverse strand, counting down.
GTAAAAGATTTTTCTTATATGCTTAAGTGGGATAATATTTACTTTGTTTTAATGTTATGATGGATATTTTCGTCTTAAAAGTGATCGACTTTTATAGAACTGTGAGAACGTATTGCATAATTTTATTTTTATATCTATATCGTGAAATTATATCATACTCGTACATCTTTTGTCAAACTAAAATTGCATTATATCTCACACAATGAACTTGGTAGATAAGCAAAACAATATATGGTAAAATAATGAGTATACAATTCTTTAGCGCAATAATATTTTCTTAGAGAATTTGATACACGCATGAAGTAAAATTAGATGCAACCAAATTCTCTTCTTTCATCTGCTCATCGTTCTTACTCTTTTAAGATTAAATTAGTTTCATGATTTTCATCAATGTACAAAGGCGCATAAAAAAACCTTGTAAATCATAAAGCCATTTATGTGTATACGTAAGTACAGCTTGTAGGATGAAGATCAATAGCTTTGGAATATTGCTTAGTTTATCAAAATTTCAAAAAATAGTCATTCTCTAAGTCAAATTTACTTATATTTGCAAACTCTTACCTTTAGTTGTCGTATGCTAACAGACCTATTGTTCCAACATAGGTAACATGAAAACAAAATGGTTAGAATGGATAAAAAAAGAAATTCCAATAGTAATTTTCAGCTAGTCTTCTTTGAGACGAAGATATTCGTCTTAATATTAAAAAGGTCAAATATCATCTCGCATGTGCATATTGGATAAATATTTTACTTTTTCCTATCTATTCTGCTTTTGTCTTATTTATTTCAAAAGGCATATTTGACTTGTTTTCATTGACAATTTGCCAATTTTATATATACCTCAAATACTAAGGAATTTAATCGACCATCATAGAATGTTGTACTTTGATACAAAAATTACATTAAGTAATACAATAAACAAATGATGTTGTCCATTTGAGTGCCTAATAGTGAAATCAAATTTATACAAAAATAAATAAATAAACAATAACCAACTACAAAATTTGTTTTACTAACTTATACACTCGATATACTCCTTCACGGACCTAATAACAACGATGGAGTACAATAATAGGAGATCGTAAGTCTATCAATATATAATTTAAAAGGGTGTAATTAACGGTTTACCATCAATTTCATCATTATGGCAGTAAAATAATAATCTTGTTGTTGATGTTGCAATGATTCAGTTCCGTTTTTGATGAATGCCCTTCATTATTTCCTGAAAAATCATACAAATTACAACATTAGATCACACGGTATAAAAGTACAATTGGTGTAATAAAATTAGCGTGTTGTATACAAAACAAAAATAAGGTTCAAGCTCAATTAATTTTAGGGAGGGGACATTCAAACCTAGAGGTATATGAACAGATCACATTCATTGCACGTCTTATATACACAAATTATTTCCTAGTTTAAACCAATTAGGCTTACATGAAATAATAGAATTTGATTAGCTATAAAATTAGCATACGGTTGGCCAGTTGAACTATAATCAAATTTACATTATTTTTATGTAAAAGATTAATTTTACATATTTGGTTATTATCTCTAAATAAATATATAAAAGTATTTTAAGTAGTTTATAAAAGATGGACTCTCTATAATCGCTCGAAAAAAGCTTCCTTTAATAATATAGATAGATTGATTGATTGATTGATTATAAGAAGGGTAGATTGGACTATTTTTACAAACCCTTTTAAATTCTGTGTTTAGTCATGTCAATTGATTTGATTAACATTCATTTTACAAAATAATTTTGCATTTTTGACAGCTTTTGTTTTTTTTACTGTATATCATCTGGTTTAGTCGGGATTTGAGTCGAGTCGGGAGATCATATCATATGACATGATATATATATATACAGAGAGAGAGAGAGAGAGAGAGAGAGAGAGAGGCGAGATCCGGTGAGGACGGCTATATATTTGAGGATTGAGGAGGGTATGAAATGACACACTTTATTCAATACAATACCACGCGCAAAAAATAAAACCAAAAAAAAACAAAAACGCGCGACACATCAAACATAAAATTAGTCGATTGATATTTCATTTTCTACTACAACTTTCTCTCTCTAAAAATTGAAGAAAAATCGAAGGAAAATACTGATTAAATTGATGAATCAATCAAGATTACGAAGGAATACGAATCGTTGTTGCATATCATCGCATTTTTCTTTGAATTCAGGTACAGTTTTGCCCTAAATTCTTCCGATTTTCCATTTTAGGTATATTTTACAGAAATAATTGATCAATTGGTTTAACTATTCAATATATTTTGTCTGAATCTTTGTTCAGATGTTTTTATAACATAGGCATGCATATAATTTGGGTAAAATCCGAAAAATGTTAATGCTAGAGTTTCAGAAATATTGTGCAATTCTTTTAACACCTTCATGCAAAATATTCGCATGAATTAATTGATAAAATCGATTAATTTTCATCTACTTTCATTTATTGATCGTGTTTGTGTATATTACTGCTTCGAAAAATTTCTCTAGTACATTTAATTTGCGTTTAGATGTAATATCACAGATAATAGATGAAGAACACGAGAAAAACGTATCTTCAAATGCATTGTGAAATTGTATTATGTGTACTGTCTAATACTGTAACTAGCTGTGATATTGTATTGTAAATGTTGTTATATTGCAATTAGTTGTGATATTGTAATACATTGTGATATTGTATAATGTATTGGCTAAAATATAAAACTAGTTGTGAAATTGTATTGGATATGTCGTGATATTGTATTGGATATATTGTGATATTGTATTTGTAGACATGGAAAAATTTTCATGTTGTATTGAATTATTTGTGTTATGCAAAAATTGGTGTACCTAGCTTCACTAACAGTAGTACTGTATGATATTTGTACTGATGTAATTTGTCTCAAATTTTTAAACAAATACAGTCATGAACACGTTGGCACTCACACAAACTCCTACAAAAAGAACTTACAAAAAGAGAAAGGCTGTAAGTGATAATAAGTCCCACAAAAACTCCACAAAAAAAAAACAACAAAGGCAGCTCCAAATGTGGTGATGGGAGATACCTCTGATCAAAACAAAATGATTGTGCATAATGAAAATGAGGATGGTTTACAAATTATGGAAGTGATTGATCTGAGCAAAAAAAAGAACCAACTGGTCGACATGAAACTGAGCATAAATTTGTAACAAAGTGTAGGCCAAATAAGTTGTTTGGGCTTATTAGTAAGCTTAATGATGAGCAAAAGAAGGCATTGGAAGAAATTGGTTTTGGAGGCTTGTTGCATTTAAAACTTATTAAGGAGATTCCTAGAGGGATTGCGGAATTGCTTATAAGAGCTTTCAAGCATAACATCTACATGTTTAGGGCGAAGAAGATCGAGTTTTTGTTAAGCAAAGCTGATGTGCATGATGTATTCCAACTTCCTAGGGTTGGTGCTAGGGTGCATAAAACTGTGACTGGTAATTGCAAAGTTACTGCTGATGATGAAATGAAAGTTGAGTGGCAAAGAAAATTTGGATTAGAGAGTAAGGCAGAACCTATTAAGTTGAACATTGTGCTTGATAGATTAGTGAGTTACAATGAGTTGGGTGATGATTTCAAGAAGCTGTTTTTTTTATATAGCATGTTTGTTTTCCTGGCACCTACAACAAATTACACACTGGATTTCAAATTGCTAAGGGCTATTGAAGATGTACCAAACATAAAAAATTGTGATTGGAGTTTATATGTTTTTGTGCAGTTGGTTGAGGGTGTTGGTAATTTTAAGGAGGGGACCAAAAAGACAAGTAATATTACTGGATGCATACTTGTGTTAATGATATGCTATTTCCATAGGGTGAATTTTAAAGGGGATGTGTTATTCCACAGCCTACCGCTTATTCGACACGGGGATCATAAAGAGTTGACATAAAGGGTTAAAAGCGAGTTGGCGACAGGTACATTGGGGAATGTTGTTCCGTCTAAAATTGCTTACCCTATTTGTGAGCATCCAGGTTATCAAGAAGATCAGCGACCTCAAACTCAACTTCAGACTGAAACTGAAACTGAAATACCAAAGGGATACATGTTGATCAAATTGCCTCCTGGGATACAAAATGATGAAGAAATAAGAGGAAGCGCATTAGATGTAAGACAAACTTTATAACTGTGTTACCTTTTCAAATATTTTATGATATTCTTAAAGCTTATTAGTATTACTAGTATTAGTCGTTATCTTAAGTTGAAGCAAATGATATTGTTTATACATTACAGTATTAATTTATAGATGTGACCTTGATATTGTATTATGATTTTTAAAAATGCTAGGATATTCATGAAATTTTTTTGAGAATGACGAGGGATTCAGCATTGTTTTACAAAAGATACACTGATAATATGAAAGAGTTCAACTCAAAGATAGTTGAACCAGTTGGAAATGATACAAAATCAGATGAACTGAGAAGTGATAAAACAAAAGCAGCCGAATATCCTCCCAAGGATGATACTGTAGAAGAGACTGGTGAAAAAACTGTTAATGGCAATGATGATAAGGTAGAAGAAAATACAACTGAAAAAGGTCAAATTGGCAGCCAAATTCCTAACACTACCTTTTATGAAAGATCGATTCTACCATAGCTTTATCGATGGTTTGGTACTGGGGCAAAAGAAATGTATGATTATTCACAAGGGATGCCTTCATTCGATGTATGGACTAAGATGTGGAAAGCTCAGTATAAAGAATTAGACAAGTCCTATGGTGGTTGTACTGATAAAGACCTCCAAACGGATTCTCAAGTAATCATTAATGACATGATTTATGGGGATATGAAAGAGTGCCCTAATTTGGATGAGATATTAGCTGATGTGAATATTCAAAATGAAGAAATTAATGAGGAAGTCGTATATTCCCGTAGAAGAGATGCACATACAAGTGAAAACAATGAAAAAGGCAAAATAACAACTGTTCAAAAAGGAGGAATGAGTGAGTCAAGGAGTTTACTTAGTGACTATTTGCTCCACTCAAAGACTATACAAGAATGTGCACTGTTGGTATCTCAGAACTTAGGTTATACTGTACAATGTGGACAACCAGATAAGCAAATGAGACTACTGTCAGAATTCTTGGTGGGAAATAGACAGTTGTTTGAACCGGTTTTGAATAAACGGCAATAGGTGATGGATTATTGTTTCATTCACGATCATACAATTGAGAAATCGTAAGTCCATTTTCAAACATTAAAACATTTAAAAGGCTTACTGCTATTTTTAAGCATATTAGTAAATTGATCTTTAATTTGGTTGATAATGTACGACAGAGAAACACTTGCAACATATGGGACTTACCATATAATTTCAAGATCAGATATAGAATCATTATTGCCTAATGTGAATATTGCGTCGTCTGTGATTGAATCGTGGTCAATTTTGATGAATGAGTTGTCAAAAAAGGAACAAGAAGCACCAGCACCTAAAAGGATTTTCTTTGGGCTTGCACATACAGTAAGTTCTATTTCTTAAAAGTGTGATATTTTATTGAAAAGTATGTATTATTGTAAAATATTTTTAAACCAGAACTGCAAAAGAAATTTAAACCATGACTGATAAGATTATTTCAAAAATATGTGATATTGTAATGCAATGTTTTTGTTATTGTAATTTAAGCCAATTGTTATATGAATTAGTATGATATTGTATTGAAGAGTTTGTGTTATTGTAGTGTAAGACAGTTGTTTTTGTAATACTAATTAATAAAACATTTTTCTACCATTCAAAGGAACCTATTGTGTTATTGCAATATTACAGACACCTCTAGAAAAAATATTAATGCTAATGGAGAAGACTTTGAGAAGACGGAAACACTTACTAAAGAAATAACTGGAGCATGGGATACGTGGACAAATGTTTGCAGGCAGCCATTGAACTTAAATTCAGATCTGGTAAGACACTAGCATTGTCGCAATTGTTTGTGTTATGCCATTTATTTAATGATTAAACTGATAAATTCTTTCACGCAAACTTTATTAGGTGTTCCTGCCTTTGCTGATAAGCGAACATCCTTTGCTGATAAGTGAACATTATTTCTGCATATGCATCCACTTTGAAAACGAGACAGTGGACTACTTAGACAATAGGGTCTATGACAACTTTGAAGAATCAGAATTTTTTACCTCGCTGAGTTGGCTATAAGTCGTAAACTCAAACTTTACTGCAAAATACAATTGATGTGTTTTATTAAATTGGAGAAAATTTGCTTTACATTAATGAGATTCTTAATTGTTGTCAAAAAATTATAGGCAAATAAAGACATTTGGGAGTTACATGTGCAGCAAAGGTATAAAGCAAGGCGAAAAAGTTCACATGTTTTCCTTAGTTAATAAGAAATTCAAGTGGCAAACAGATGATTTTAACTTAGACTGTGGGGTATTTATGATGCTGCACATGATGTTTTACAATGGGGAAGTATTTGATTGTGATTTGAATGATGAAATGAAGAGGAAATTATATCGAGCTGAGATAGCAGCAGCATTAGTTTTGAGTGATTATAACCATACCAAGACTGAAACAATGGATACTGTTCCAAACTTTAACACAGTAAAGGAATCGTTGGAACCAATCCTGTTGGAAAAAAGGAGGCTAAAGAGAGAAGAGGAAGAAAAAGCAAAAGCATACAGTCGGAAGAAAGTTTGTACACCCAAGTCAAAAATCAAAGGGTAATTACTTTTATTTAGGCGCTCATTTTTTTTTTGTAAACAACATAGTTGCATTTGGTACTAAAACAACTACATCATCTGAACTGTTCTTTAGGGTTCAAAAGACCAGACGATAATGATTGCAATACTAGTGTCTTGGGTAGCCGTCGAAAAGGAAATTCAGATGGTCTTGGGTGCACATACAACTGTGGCAAAGCTGGTTATGTGCTGGTTGTATCCAAATTTATGAGGAACAATCAAGCACTTTTAGCAAACTTGTTGAAATTAAGAAAAGAAGTACTTGACTATTGCTTATTGGACGACCACACATTCTCAATAGAGTAAGATTAAAAACTATTATGATATCCTCAAATATTTTAACTGATGCTCATCATTTATTTAGTAGCATATAAAAAGAATATTTCCGCTGATGCTCATCCTATACCATTGCTTGTAGTGAATGTGTTGCTGTCTACGGCAAAGAAGCAAAACTCCTCAGAGAGGATATACTATCAATACAACAGACGGTGCATATCACGAGAAAAATGATTGAATGTTGGGCACATCTACTGAATGACATTGAGTATAAGGATCACAGCATAACAACTTTACAACTAGTAGAAAAAACCCCTATTGCGTCAATTGATTTACGTCGGTTCTACAAAACACGACGCAAAAAGTACTTAATTTTGGCGGGAATCTATTTTGGCCCTATAGCCAAGCTTTTTGCGTCGGTTCTTAGACAAAACTGACGTATTTAATACGTCAGTTATAGTAAAAACTGACGTATTTGATCAAATACATCAGTTATGTTATATAACCGACTTATTTGAAATTATATTTTTGAATCAGTTTTTTGTGAAACCGATACAAATTATAATAATTAAAGGAAAAAAATCAGCAAATATACTCACGCTTCAGCTTCTCAAAAGAAAACCCTTCATTTCCCAATTACTCAACCCATATTCTTCCCTCACATCACCAAACACCCTGGTGGCTACTCGATCATCGCACCACCACCACTGGCCACCATCGTGTCCTACGTTATCGGCCCGAGCAGAGTTTTTCTATCTTCAATCTATTGACATTCTTTACGCCAAAACCTATCTCTTTGCCGTGCTTCTACCGTCATTTGGCGTCGTTCGCTAATCATTTGCTCTTCAACACCAACATCACGCCCTACGGTCTCATGCTTAATTTGATTGTTTTTGCTTAATTTGATACCACCAATAACTATTCTAGGTATTTGTATTCAATCTTAATTCTTCAATCTTTGATCGTTTTTGCGTAATTTGATTTTTGTGGCAGATCTAATTTGTAATTCGAATGTTTGCAATTCGGTTTGAGAATGTTTAGTATCAACCCACCCCTTATTCCACCTTTGATTCAAAATTTAGGGTTAGGTTAATTAGGGATATTGAACAACGTTGGTTGTTCTTTAGAGCCAACTTGAATATTGCTCTATGTTAGGATCGATTTGTGTTCACGATTTTATGGCCAATGTGAAAGGCGTTTACGTTAGTTCCCTGGGAAACCGTTGTTTGTTTATATTTGTACTCAGTTTTTTTTTTCTTTGAACTAACATAATACAATTTGATTAGATTTTTGGTTCTGTTCTTGGTGTTTCTGCTGCGTTTGTCGTTGGTAAGGAAGGGCCTATTGTACATCTTGGTGCTTGCGTAGTCAATTTACTTGGACAAATTTGGTTCTCGAAAGTAGGGTGTTCTGCTTTCTTAGTAGTATTCTTGTCTTCATACGGTAATAAAATAAGCAAATTGTAAGTGGTCAAATAGGATTATTGAAAAAAAAGGGTTATCTTTTAAGTATAAAGGGACATTTCAGGTTCCTTATTTCCTTGAAGTTACGCCATACCAAAAGTGGTCATTCTTGCTGGAACGTCGGGCCATGGGGTTATCTAGAAGAAAATGGATAAATGTCACGAAGGGTTTCAACCGTGTCCAGGTAATTGTTCTCGTCGATCATTATAACGTTTGGTATAGTTTTAAGAAGCCTTATTCGGTATTCTTTGGTGGAAAATGTGGTCTGTTTGGTGAGGGTGGGCTGATTATGTATGACATAAGGGCAGCAAAAGTAACGACATATGGCATTTACGATATCTTGGCAGTCATTTTTCTTGGAGTTATTGGTCTTTGTTTTAGGGAGCTTTTATAACTATTGTATAGACAAGGTCCTCCGTACTTACAGTATTATTAATGAGTATGACATCTTAACCCTTTTATTTCCCGAGCATTTACAATTCAAGTCAGTTAGTCCCATTATTTGATCTCTTAGCTGCTGGATTTAGTATCGTGTATTTTTGCGCAACTCCTTCTTTTTTTGTCGCCCAACTATTGTCTTCATCAACTCGAGTAAGTTTCCCCGATTTTATGCTATTCATTTTTCAGATTTTGTGCTACTTTGAAACAAGTCATCTATTATTTGGTTGATTTTGTTTTGGATTAGTTGGTATTTGTTTGCCCAACAGACCATATTCAATTAGTTTGTTTCAAGTTAATATTGTTTAGTATTTGTTGGTCCAACTCTCTACTCGCATACTTACTTTATTAATTATAGTCTTTAGAGTTTAATTGAGGAACTTGATTAATTAGGGTTTCGATGTTAACATCTATTAGCATTTATGTTTGTGGAAAAATATTTTGATGTCTCATGAATTGTTTAGTATTTGTTGAATTTGGATTATTGCAATTTAGATACTTTGCTTGATGTTCATAGTGTTTCTCTTAAGGCATACACGTCTCTCATGAATTGTTTAGTATTTGTTGAATTTGAATTCTTTGATAAATCAATGGTACTTGCGGCTTTGAACCAAGTTGAATTGCCTCTTAAGGTATCTACTCCATCTTAGCTTGGTGGTCACACACATCAAATCTCTCCTGTTTTTTTACAAAGGCATTTCTACTTTTCTTTTTCGTGCACATATTTCGTAAAGACCGTAAAGTTCTTTTTGATACATTGTATTTTTGTGCGATTTTGGAACCATTGGCGCTACCTTGGTCGAGGATGACATCACGTCCACACATTCATTTTTCAACCATGCCAATCAACGATATGAATTTGGCTAGTAGATGTTGAGTAAACATTTAGTATAGATTAGCTTAGTAACTAAGACGCTTGTGAGATTTGGTATACATTGGATTATATTTGTAACGTTTTTGGGTTGAATGAAATATAATGTTGCTTTACACGTGATGTATTGGTGGTTGGTTGGATTTTTTGTTGTAGGCTTTCAAGTTTTTGTATTCGAATTGTCAGTTTTACGGGGTGGTGTTGCCAAAAATTCGGTAGCAAATTTTTATTTACAGAAAAAACATCAATTGCATCCTGATAACAAATGACGCAAATGGTTAAATGAATTGCCACTAAAACAAAATATCAATTGCATCAGTTTTTGGTAGAACTGACGCAAAAAATAAAAGCAAATGCATCAGTTATTTGAAGAACTGACGCGAATAAGAACTATTTGCGTCGGTTGTAACAGTCAATTACGTCCATTCTATTGATACAACTGACGCAAATGACACCCTTTTGCGTCAGTTTTTAAAACACAACTGACGCAAATGGTAAACTTTTTGCGTCGGTTCCACAACTGACGCATGTCAAATACGACCCCTCGATATACGTCAGTCCAAAACCGACGCAAAAGGCCCTCTACAACTGACGCAATAGGGGTTTTTTCCATTAGTGTACTATTTCTCGGACTTCGCCACATGATATGCAATATTATTTACAAGTAGTTTAGATATTTGATTGTAAATTTAATATTATTACAATGAATATGTGGTGTTATTGTTAAACAACTGATTTCCAAACAGGATGCTTTTCACGCATTATATCAACAAGTAGGTGATGAAAGTCAGGATGAAACTCATAAATTGAGGATTTTCGAAGCTTGGGATACTTTTATTACTGCAAACAAGGGTACATGCAACTTGACAGCTGAGTGATACCGTCGTCAGGTACCAAAAATAAATTCCTAAATACACTAACAGAAGCTAGCAGTAAGTAGGGTCGATCTTCACAGGGAGATGGGAAAATGTCAGCTTTAACTAAGTTCGTCAAGGTTACTAATTCTTGGGGGTTTGATTGTTTGTTCTAAACTAATAGGTCAAGGAAGAGAAATAGAGTAAAAGGGTTGAAAGTAAGCAAATAGAGAGAAGGCAGCTAAGACAGTCGGTTCACCATGATTCTCAAGTAATGCAATCTAAGGTCTCAGGTCAATGTAAGGTTGATCTATGGAGCAATGAATATCTCATTCCGGTCTCAATTCGCCATAAAACACTAATTGCTTAGCTTCCGCCCACTTAGACACATAATCTACAGCTACCAAGATATACCTATTACATTTGCTAGACGGGAAGGGTACTTGAAAATGGATGCCCAGACATAAAAAACCTCGACCTCTAGGATACCATTTTATGGCATCTCATGTCTCTTGGAAATATTCCCGGAGCGTTTGCAAGCATCACAAGCTGAAACAAAAGCCTTAGCATCAGCAAACAAAGTAGGCCAGTAAAATCCAGACTGAAGTACCTTAGCCACGGTACGCGATGGACCGTGGTGACCACCATAAGAAGAAGAGTGACAGCCCTCCAGGATCACTCTGGTCTCCCACTGCGGAATACACCATCTGTAGAGACCGTCTGCATACTCCTTAAATAGATAAGGATCATCCCAGAAGTACTGCTTAGCGTTATAGAGAAAACGCTTCTTCTGCTGATGAGAAAGGTCAGGTGGCAGCGTGCCACTAACAACGTAATTAGCTAAATCTGCATACCAAGGATCTTGGTTAATAATAGAAGACAAAACATCAAATAAAGAATCATCAGGAAAAGAATCATCAATAGGTAAAGAATCTTCTCCCTCTTGTTGTGACAGTCGCGACAGATGATCAGCTACTACGTTCTCAGCACCCTTCTTATCTTTGATCTGCAAATCAAACTCCTGAAGAAGGAGTATCCATCTCAACAGCCGTGTTTTAGCTTCCTTCTTAGCAAGAAGGTGTCTCACTGCTGCATGGTCAGTAAAAATAGTAACTTCTGACCCTATCAAATAAGAACGAAATTTTTCTAGCGCATATACCATAGCTAACAGCTCTTTCTCAGTAGTGGTGTACTTCACTTGAGCCTCATCCAGAGTTCGGCTCGCATAGTAGATTGCATTTAAAGCTTTGTCTTTCCTCTGGCCTAGCACCGCTCCTAGTGCATAGTCACTAGCGTCGCACAAAATCTCAAACGGCAAATCCCAGTCGGGAGGCTGTATAATCGGCGCCGAAATCAAGGCCTGGTTTAACCTGTTAAAAGCAGAAAGACATTCATCAGTAAATACAAAGGGGGCATCCTTAAGCAACAGCTGTGTAAGTGGTTTAGCAATTATTGAAAAATCCTTGATAAACCGGCGATAAAAGCCAGCATGACTAAGGAAACTCCTCACTTCTTTGACATTAACAGGAGGAGGTAATTGCTGAATCACTTGCACCTTTGCTTTGTCAACCTCAATACCCCTGTCAGAAACTAAGTGCCCTAAGACAACTCCCTCGTTAACCATGAAGTGGCACTTATCCCAATTAAGCACAAGGTTAACCTCAATGCAGCGCTGTAACACTTTATCAAGGTTAGACAGACAGTAAAATCACTTCCATTGACACTAAAGTCGTCTATAAAGACTTCCATAATAGACTCAATATACTCAGAAAATATCCCCATCATGCACCTTTGAAAGGTGGCAGGTGCATTACACAAACCAAAGGGCATCCTGCGATAAGCAAAAACACCCCGAGGACAAGTAAAAGAAGTCTTCTTCTGATCATCTGGATGAATAGGGATCTGAAAGAACCCTGAGTATCCATCTAGATAACAGAAAAACTTATGAGATGCTAACCTTTCTACCATTTGATCAATGAAAGGAAGGGGAAAGTGATCTTTCTTTGTGGCGGCATTCAGCTGTCTCTAGTCTATACACATCCGCCAGCTAGTTATTACTCTAGTAGGTATTAACTCGTTATTGTCATTCTTGACCACAGTAGTTCCTCCTTTCTTAGGAACTACCTGAACTTGACTCACCCACTTAGAATTACCAACAGAATAGATACTACCTACATCAAGGAGCTTTATTACCTCCGCCATCACAACATCCTGCATCTTCTGGTTCAGTCGGCACTGACCCTGTCTGCAAGGCTTGTGATCTTTCTCAAGCTCAATTCTATGCATACAAATGTCGGGACTAATGCCCTTAATGTCATCCAATGAATAACTCGTAGCTTTCCTGTTTTTCTTAAGCACAACTAACAAAGCAGTCAGCAGAGCATCATCATGTTTAGCACTAACAATGACTGGATATTGCTCTGTATCATCTAAGAAAGCATATTTAAGATGAGAAGAAAGAGGCTTACGCTCGGGTACCTTTACCTCTATGGCGCAAAGAATACTAATCATTTGTTCCACTCTCTCTCCTTCGGCGTCGGTGAGTTCACGCTCATCTAAAGCAGCTTCAAGCAAATCCAACACAGCATCATTGTTATCTGGGTTATCTACACACTCATCGAAAAGCATCAAAGCTTCTAGCGGGTTCTTTATAAAAGAACACGACCAGAAGTCATAAATAGACTCGTCAACAATATCAACAAAATAACAAGTATCCTCTATCATTGGCCGAGCAAGAGTACTGGGCAGACTGAAAGTAATCGCGTCATCCCCCACTGCAAGAGTCAAACGCCCTTATTTGACATCAATAATGGCCCTAGCTGCACATAAGAATGGTCTTCCTAGTATAATTGGGGTCCGGGTATCCTCAGCTATGTCAAGAACAATAAAGTCCACTGGTATAAAGAACTTGCCCACTTTGACGGGCATGCCTCTAAGATACCCAAGGGTCGTCTTACAGATCTATCAGCCATCTGTAATGTAATGTTAGTCATTTTAAGGTGACCTGTATTGAGTTTCTTGCAGACGGACAGGGGCATGACACTGACACTGGCTCCTAAATCACAAAGAACCTTGTCTATCACTTCATTGCCTATAGTACAGGTAATAGAAAAACTACCCGGGTCTTTCATTTTTGGTGGAGCTTTATTTAGAAGTAAATTACTAGACTCTTCCATAAAAGCAACAGTCTCAAATTCACTAAGCTCTCTCTTACGCGTCACAATATCTTTCATAAATTTAGCGTAAGTAGGTACCTAGGTAATAAGTTCGGTAAAAGGGACTGTTACCTGGAGATACTTGACCACGTCCACAAACTTACCGTACTGTCCCTCGACCTTAGCATCCTTCAAACGTCTCAGATAGGGAACCCTGGTAGCAATGAGTAGGCCCGCGACCTTCTCTTTACCTTTATCAGCACGTGACACCTCCACAGCAGGGGAAGATGACACGGTAGCAGAATTAGATCTTGAATTAGAAGCTCCGCTGGTACTGGTGGTCGATCGAGCAGTTTTCTCACTCGATCGAACTTTTTTATCAGAAAAATCACTCGATCGAGGAATAGTCACCTCTCGATCGAGTTCTTCAATTTCAACGTCTTTCGATCGAGTCCCAGAATCACTCGATCGAACAACATTTTCTGCCAAGTTACTCGATCGAGAGGAATTAACTCCTCGATCGAATCCTTCAAATGGGGCACTTCTCGATCGAGCAGGTATTTTACTCGATCAAGTACTGGGAGAGGCTAAATCACTCGATCGAGCTAAAATTTCACTCGATCGAGCTGCAGGATGGTATTCAGCAGGGATATAGTCAATTAGCTCCTCCAAATCGTTATCCGGGGTATCATCAGTTGTCACAACTCCGTCTTCCGGCATTTTCGGTCCGTCATAAGTAAGACCGCTTTGGAGATTAATGGCATTGATCGGGTCACATTGGGGTGATTGATTCGCTTGATCTTGCGCGAGCGAAAAATGCGCCACTTGATCTTGCAGTTCTACGATAGCATTATCACTTTTGTCGGCCCTTTGGCCGAGCTGTAATGTCAAGTTCAGCACTAGGGACTTTAATTCGGCGAGTTCTCCATTTGTAGAAGATGAATCAATCGGTTGAGGTATCGGTTCAGAAAGGCAAGAAGTACTTGTCGATGTCAAGTCTTCATATAGCTTAGAGAATGGCACTCCTTGCTTGAATTTTTGATAAGCGCGGACACGCTTTACATCCGACATACAAGTGATAGGGTCATGCCCCTCCGTACCGCATCTACCACGAACTACCTCATGCTCAGTGATAGCACAAACTTGCTCATGCATACCCGTAGTCTGTATAATCTCCGGACTGCCTAACCTTCCATGAGGCCCTTCCACCTCAGTTACTATCAACTCATTTACATACTTGCTTCCTCGGGGATTTCCATATTCGGCAACGTGGATGGCCATTTCTTCAATAAGGTGCCACCCTTGATCATCCTCTACATTTTTCTGGAATCTTCCCTTGGCCGCATTATCAAGAATAGCTCTCTGGTCCGGGTATAACCCATTGTAAAATTGGGTACACAGGAACCAACGCTTAAAGCCATGATGAGGTACAGATCGGACGAACCTCTTGAACCTAGTCCAAGCCCCGTTCAAGTCTTCAGTAGGTAGTTGCTCAAATGCAGTAATTTGAGCTCTCAACGCATTAGTACGCTATGGTGGGAAATATCGTCTGTAAAAGGCTAAGGCAAGGGAATTCCAGTCAGTTACACCGGCAGCTTCCCTATCCAAATCTCTCAACCACTCCCGGGCATCATCAGTCAAGGAGAAAGGGAAAAGGACTCCCTTAACTCTATCTTGTGTTACCCCAGCAGCTAAAGGAATGGTGGAGCAATATTCTGTAAAGAGCTCTATGTGCTTGCAAGGATCCTCTCCAGGTACCTCCCTGAAGGGATTTCTCTCAACCAGCTGTATATACGATGGGTGGATTCCAAAGGTCCCCGAATCAGTAGTGGGTAATAAGAAACCTTTAGGAAGGGAATCCACCGTACGCTCTGAATGACTGGCGATATTCGGCATCCTAACAGATAGAGTCTATACAGCAAAACAGGTACGACAATGTTCTCTTCTAGAACAGATTTCCTGCAAAACTATTTAGGAACTTGCAAAAATATGAGATCAATCTCAAGGAAAAAATTCCTTGAGACGAGAGACAAACTTAATAAAAGCAACAAAATTACGCCACCTCCCGGCAACGGCGCCAAAATTTGATACCGTCATCAGGTACCAAAAATAAATTCCTAAATACACTAACAGAAGCTAGCAGTAAGTAGGGTCGATCTCCACAGGGAGGGGAAAATGTCACCATTAACTAAGTCCGTCAAGGTTACTAATTCTTGGGGGTTTGATTGTTTGTTCTAAACTAATAGGTCAAGGAAGAGAAATAGAGTAAAAGGGTTGAAAGTAAGCAAATAGAGAGAAGGCAGCTAAGACAGTCGGTCCACCTTGATTCTCAAGTAATGCAATCTCTAGTCTCAGGTCAATGCAAGGTTGATCTATGGAGTAATGAATATCTTCTTCCGGTCTCAATTCGCCCTAAAACACTAATAGCTTAGCTTCCGGCCTCACTAAAGTGCCCTATTGTTCGCTACAGGTCTTACCCTTTCCAATCTTCCGATCTAGGTCAAGGTGTACCGTGATTTATTAACTAATTTCATCGACTCAATTAGACAAGAACAGTTAAATATAGCGATTAGCAACGTAGACCAAAATTGCATTAAACCTAATTACTTATTTTACAATCCTCTTAAAATCATAGCTCCCCTATGTCTTAGCAAGGGGGAATTAGCTATGCATTATCATTGAACAAACAACAACACATGAGCAATAAAAAGTAAGCATGATGATAATAGACAAAGAAAGATTAACAATAATAAATGAAGATTAAAGGAGAGAGCAATAAAAGATTAAGATTAAGAAAAGAGTAATAATACTGATTACAATTAATCCAAATTAGGGTTCCAGAGCAAAGTATAGAGAGTAGAGAGAAAGTATCGAATTGAAGAGAGGAGAAGAAGAAGTAAATGCATCGTAAACTAACCTAGCTTATATCTAATTTACAAACCCAACACGAAAATAGGCTGAAACACGTATTAAACACAAAACCTCTCGATCGAGTAAAATGAAACCACTCGATCGAGGACAAATCTTGAAATTCCCCTCGATCGAGTGAAACTGGAGTTCGATCGAGTACTCCTTATATCAGCCCTTTCGAACGAGCAACAGAACAGCTCGATCGAGTGATTCTTTGATGGATAAAGCATTCGATCGACCAAATAGTGTGTCAAAACTGGTCGATCGGGCTATATTAGCATATATGGACTCTTTGGCACCTTCCGAGGCCATCTCACACGTCTCTAAGTGATGGATTACAAGCTTCGATTCTTTATTCTCCAAAATGCACGCGAATGGGACAAGTTTAGGCTCGATTTTGCTACTTTTTGGTCCGTACCTGCAATTTACACAGGACAAACCAAACTAGACTATTCGGGGATATTTTTAGTTTGATGCCACGTAAATAACACAGAAATACGTATAAAAATGAGGAAAAACCTTATATAAAATACACGCATCTCTGAGATTGTTTTCGTACCAATGCTATTTGAAGACCATTACTTCTGTGTTTGTATAAACTATAACAAAGAAAATGTTGAAGTCCTAGATAATACATCCTATGATAAATAGGAAGATACAAGTGTTTACAAACTGGCAGATATTGTGGTAAGTTGAATGCTTTAGTTGATAATGGAAATCTGAAAAATTGTTGGATAATATATGTGTGTTTCATTCCGATGGTTTGCTTGTAATGTGTCAGGCTTCATGCATGAGTGACTATCTGGAAGCAAAGAAGAGGCCGAGAGCTGAAGAAATAATAGGTTTTAACATTGTTAACGTAAGCTTCAAATGGCAAAATCCGGAACTAAAGAACAATGAATCCGACACTTTTCTAATGCTGCACATGATAAGGTATGAGGGAGAAGTATTTGAAGCAGATCTTGATGGAAAGGTCAGTTGCAGATACTACTGGGCAGAAATGGCAGCAACATTACTCTTGGCTGATATAAATGAAATTAGGGATCAACTCATTGAAAGGGTAGCAGAGTTCACAACAATAAAGGATGAAGTCTGGCCTCAACTGAAACTAAAAAGAGATGCAGCGATGAACAAAAAAACCTGTAAAAGGAGGCAAGGGTGAAGATGTGCATAAGCCGGTGAATACTGATATGCCTGTTCTTCGTAGTTCGCCTAACAACAGGTAAATAACAAAAAATAAAAAAATGGCTAATCGGTTATAATAATGTCATTACTTTGTGAGACATTAGTTTTTGTTTTATTTAACTATAGACATATATTAATGAGTATCTGTGCACATATTTGGGATTGCAGTGGTATTGTCAGTGTGCAAGGGCAAAACACAAGTGGTGGTCAGAGGATCAAAACAGTTGCACAATATGCAAGAGTAAGAGGTCGAGGTCGAGATCGAGGTAGAGGCAGCAATGTGGGAAAATAGAAATTGTTTAATCTGAGTTAGGAAAATGGGTTTGAAGATTGATTTATAATAGGTAGACAAAAATGGTACAATGTAGATCGTTTGATAAGGTTTTGAAAATGAATTTGTAATGAAGATATATCAAACTACTGTTAATGTGCTATTTCAAAGGGTTCGTTCATCTATTTGTTTAGCTATTTGTTTATCTTACAGGTGTGATATTGTATTGAATGCATTGCGAGATTTTATTATGTAATTCGTGGTATTTAAACTTTAAATCGAACATTAGGTGATATTGTTACTTTAAAATCAATCAAAATGACGGATATTATTTGGAAAATGTAAAACATGTGATATCGTAATTCTTATTGAACAAACATTGTTCACCCTTGACTGACAATCTCTTTTTGAAAAGTGTGATATTGTATTCGATATCTTGTCATGTTGTATGGCAAAACAGCTGATATTGTAAAACTGTGAAGATAATCATTATTCCCCAATAAGTAAGATATCGTATTGAATATTGTGTGGTATTGTATTGAATACATTGTGATATTGTAAAGAATATTGTAATTAGTGTGATAGTTATGGTATTTATTTAAGACAAGTATGATATTGTATTCGATATCTTGTGATATTGTATGGCAAAAAAACTGATATTGTAAAACTGTGAGGATAATAATTATTCCCCAATAAGTAAAATATTTTATTGAATATTGTGTGGTATTGTATTGCACACATTGTGATATTGTAAAGAATAGTGAAATTAGTGTGATACTTGTGGTGTTTATTTGAGACAAGTGTGATATTGTATTTGATATAATGTGATATCGAATACATATCCAATGCAATATCACAGTTCTAACTATGCAATATCACAACATGGACATTGAAATATCCCACCCTCATCCATATCCCACCGTCATCTATTTTAACTCTGCAATCTCAGAACATGTACATTGAAATATATATCAGATTTCTGATAATACTTTTTTGGAAGCTTTATGTAAGAAATATCACATGTCTAACTATGCAATATCACGACATGTACATTAAAATATCAGACTTCTGATAATACTTTTTTGAAAGCTTTATTAAAGAAATATCACACGTCTAACTATGAAATATCACGACATGTATATTAAAATATCAGACTTCTGATAATACTCTTTTGAAAGCTTTATGTAAGAAATATCACATGGCTAACTATGAAATATCACACGTCTAACTATGCAAATAATACTATTTTTAAGATTTTGCGTATGAAATATAGTATCAAACAATGTACGAATAAGATCACTTATATCAGTGCATATATCCTAACGTATGGAGTATAATTGCTATAATAGTAATGAAAGTATGAGATGTATATCCTATATATATTGAGCTCCATCAACAAGGAATCCTCCAACCAAGAGACGACGACACAAAAAATGTTTTGGATGAGCTTGATGAACATGAATCAGTAAACCCCTCAATCATCATCTGAACTCCCCTGAAAAATACAAGACAACACAACAAGTAGTTGTCAGCGAATGAACAAAGACCATTGATACAGTTTCAGAAATTAACATCATAAATAGCACAGCGAGTAGTCGTCAGCGCACAATATTAACAGTATATACAATTCAAAAAATTAAAGTCATAAACAGAATCGTATGGCATCTTACTTATAGAAAGAATGTAATAGAATATATTTATTTAGGTAGCATACCTGATTCTCGACGTCAGGTACAAAAGGAATAGGGCAGTTACGCTTATCATGGTTAGCCAATTGTTTGCAATTTTTGCAAAGCCTTTTTGGCTTCTCTGCTTTGGCAATGCATTGTTACTTTGCCGATATCATTCTCTTCCCAATACCCTTGTTCTTTGCCTGACGAGGTGGTAGAATCCTCGCCTCAGTTGAGGAACTACATCCAAGAAGCATTTCCAACTCCTGCTCTTTTGTCATTGACTGTGCTTGTGGATTGAGTTTGACCCTAAATTGCTTTAATGTGTCAGCAAGATCAGTGATCTGATTGTTAGGCATAGTTCTCAGCAAACTGATAGTTGAGTAGAACTCTGACCATAACTTGCACATCTACAGCTTTCTTACATCAGTGGCATCAAAGTCGTCAAGTAACTCACCATATGAACCATAAAGAGGGATCTTTTGTGCATTCTTTGTCCAACGCATAAGAATGTACTTATCAGGTAAAGTCCTGACTTGTTTCCCAGATAAAACCCAAATAATGTGTCTGCAAATAATACCCTTCCTATTGAACAACTTACAAGAACATTCTGCATCGGTGCTTGTAGAATTGAACACTACTTGAAAGGTCTTATGCATTCTAGCGTCAGTAACAACAATGACCTCTATACTATTGACAGGGAACACATGGAGGCAGCAGCCTCTTGTTGAAAATCTTTGAAAAAAGCATGGGTATAAACCTTAGACGCATGAGCTTCCAAGTGTAGAGACGTAGCTAATTGTGGTAAAGTATAATCACTGTCTCGATCATGTTGCTTTTGAGTATGGCACTCTTGATCCATGGCGCTTTGAAACCGCATCCAAAACTCAACAAGTGTACCATGATTATTTTCAAAACGCTTGAAAAAGCTATTCTGGCTCTCCGATCGTTGAGTTGTTCGGATAAGACATCTCATAGGAATATCATGATAATAAGCCAGGATCCATCTCCTTATTTTTTTATACATGTATGACAACCATGAATTTGCTTTCAAGTTATGTACCGTAAGTTAGATCAAAAGTGACCAAATCACCAAAGGAAGAGTAATTTCGACGTACCTGTGCGTCACACCAAAACACACGAACCAAACAGTTGAAAGAATCCACTTCATAAGCAAAGTAGAAACCTGGACTGGTTTCACGTAGGTCCTCGAAATGATTGATAAACAAGTGAGCATCCTTATATCCTATGAAACATTTGATATCCCTTCCGAAGTTCTTAAAATCAGTCAATTGAGCACCAACATTCTCGTAACCATCTGCATGTTCCTTAGAATATCTATATGCCGATGTAGGGCCTAAATTAACTTTTGAATGATCAATAATTGCCTTTTTATGAAAAAGATGAAGATGTCTCTTTTTTCTTTGAAATTATTGATTTGTGAGTGAACAAAGACGATGATTATGCCATTCACAAAGCACTCCCTGAAGGTGTAGACCCCTCTCCGGTCTCAAGACGCCGCTTCTTGGTGGCGGGTGCAGCAGGAGTAGGTCGGAGTGGAAGGAGAAGGTGAGGCAGTGGTGGCAGACGGGCGCCCCTAGCAACAGTAGGAAGGGGCTCTAGACGGGGGAGAGTGTCACAAGGTAAGTCAACAGACAAGGAGCCGTCTATCTTCCAAGTCTGGTAGTCTGGGGTAAGCCAATGCTGAGAAAGCATGGCATCCAGACTCAGTAGCCTCTCTCCCTCGAGGTACTGCAAGTCACGAGGCCAATCGGGGAAAAGGGAGCGGGCAAGAATGGTGGCTATGCCACCGCATGCAATGGTTCCCGTCTCCTTCTTCCCCTGGCTCTGAAGGTACTGGACGGTCAAGTAGGCAATGTTGAGGCTAAAAGGACCCTCATAGTCGATGTTCAGGTAACCGTTCAGAATGGAGAGCTTGGTGTTTGTGATGTTGTTCGGCTCCTTTCGGCCGAAGATAGTGCTCCCCAACAGTCTAAGGAAACAACGGACAGGGGGAAGGTGGACCTGTTGGAGCTTTCGCTCCCTAAAAGTGGTATGGGCCAGGGTCCTCCAAAGCTGACGGAAGACCCTCCTAGGGGTTGCAGTCTCGCCCGTAAAGGTAAGGCCAAGTAACCTACCAAACTCCCGTAAGGTCATCGGAAAGGTCCGGTTAAACAACCGGAAGGAAACTGAAGAACTAGTGGGGTCAGGATCGTGTGCCCCTGAGGAGAAGGTAAAAGAGCTGAGAAACTCGAGGCTCAGCTCCAGAAAAGTGCGGCCGCTCATAGTGATGAGCCCGGCCATCCCCGTGCCCCGTAGTAAGTCACAAACCGACTCGTAGATACCGAGTCTCTCAAGTGCCGATTTCTCTAGAAATCGGGAAGGTATAAACACACAGCGCAGCAGGTTATAAAACTTCTTACGATGTAAGGCGTTAACAAAAAGTACTGCGGGTAGTGCGGGTGAGGGTCGAGGAAGCGTCCCCTCGAATCGTGTGTGCGTGCCGAGGAAGTAGAAGGAGCAAGAATGAGAAGTGCTAGTAGCAGAAGTAGAGGTAACAAGAGCTGGCGTAGAACGAGACTGTCTACGACCCTGGCCTCTGGAACTCAAGGCAGAAGCCCATGCAGTGACGGTGTGAGGTACCAGGGCTGCTCTAAAGGCAATTGCGGCTGCTGCCGAGTGCAACACAGACGTGAAAACAGTGGCTGGTGTAGAAGGAGTGGCTGTTGTGGCCACCACTGAAGAGAAACTAGCAGCAGTGCTAGCGGTGGTAGTGACCGTAGAGGAAGTGACAGCCTGAACTGAGCTAGCTGGAGCGAAAATCGCACTGCACGAAACTAGGAACATCAAGCAAAGATTTACTAAAGTGGGGACAGTGGCAACAGTAGGGGCCACTGTCTCGGACAGAGATGGACTAGAAGTGGTACTGGTAGAAGGCAATGAACTAGACTCCATCCTGTAACAAGGGCAGGGGACTGGATAAGATACCACTGGCTAAACAGCGGCTAAAACAGCAAGAAACCAGCATGAAAACAGCATGTGAATCCCCTACCAGTCGAAAATTTCGACTTACTGCACATAATTCCCAACAATCCTCAAAAATTTCGAATCATAGCGTGTAAATAGCGATAGGGAACGGGATAGCAGGTAGTGACAACAGTAATTAACAACAACGAAAGTTAATTAAGTCAAGGAAGCATATAACCCGTCTGACAGTCAAAAAATTCGACTGAAACAGCCCTAAATGCGAAATCTCGCGCAATATTCAAATTAATCATGCAACAACAGCGAGGAATGGGGATTGATCATCAAGAAAGACAAGTAAGGGCCAATAGAGACAATTAAAGTCGAAAAATTCGACCAACAATGGATTTTCGAACCCTAATTCCAATTTTACCTCATAAAATTCAAATAGTCGAAATTAAAATGCAATGAGGAAGTAGAAATCACTTACTTGATGAGAATAACCTATAAATTGCAAATAATCTTCAAAGAACAAGCAAGAAAGGGCGATTTTTCGATCGCAAAATCGCAAACCGTAAACCCTTTTAAAACCGTGAAAATGAGCACAAATTAAGGGGAAATTATGGGGCTTTGAAAGATTAATAAGCAAGCAACAGATTGTAGGAGGCGGATTTGGTGTTTAGGCAAGAAAAAATGGGGATTTGGAGGAGTTTTTATCGCAATAAAGGAAGGGTTAGACGGAAATTAGGGGAAACATGAAATTAGAAACAAAAGTAAAGAGTTTAAGGAACCACTCCCTGCGTCTTTTGCTAATCCACTCGATCGAGTAGTTTTAAACTACTCGATCGAGGACTTCTGATGATCCAGCTACTCGATCAAGTAGAATTCTACTCGATCGAGAAGTCCCATTCATTGCTTTACTCGGTCGACTGAAAAGAAGTACTCGATCGACCATTTTTCACTCGATCGAGTACAAAAAGTACTCCATCGAGCTCTTTTCTCGCGTAAGCTCTTGAATTTCATCTTTTCTTCCTTTGGAATGTGTAAAAATTCCCCAAACCTGCATAAAAACACGTGCAAAAATTTCCCAAAATACCAAATACGCATAAGAAGAGTCTATAGTCTTAAATCTACGCTAAGAACAGTCTAAAAGCTAATTGTCCTAATTAAAGGCAATAAAACAAATTCAGCGGAAATTCAAAAATTATTTATTACAAGGTGTTACACAAGGCATTTCCCCGCTCAATTCCCAATGCACTTCAGTAGCCCCTTGGTGGGCTCCTGACTGGAGGACGTCATCTCAGCAACATTGACTGTCCTCTTCAACTTCCATGAGCTTGAATAATCATTTGAAACAGTAGGAGGGGAGTAGTTCACATCCACATAAGCACGAACTTTCCTCATCCTTGCTCCTCTATCACCGTCTTTAGCATCCTCACTTCCAATTTGATTGACAGCAATTTCACAACACCCTTTGACAGCTCCTTCATTACTTTCATCTGTACCTGCAGCAAGGAAAACAGATGAACTTTCCTCCTTTTTGCTCTCAGTCTGAGGCGGAGGGGTAACAATTGCAGCACAATACTCCAAATTTTCAACTGGAGTGTCAATAATAGGGTCAATAGAAGAGAGAGCATTGCAAGGCTGAGCTTGTATGGGAGCCCTCCGGGACTTAGACTGATGAAAAATCAGCTCCTCATCCCCTACCTGAAAGGTCAAAGTCTTCCCCCCGACGTCTATTACTGCACGGGCAGTAGACAAAAATGGTCTCCCTAAAATAATAGGGGTGTGTGCATCTTCGGGGATGTCTAAGACAACGAAATCAACGGGAATAAAGAACCTCCCGATCTGAACAGGTACGTCTTCTACTACACCTAGTGGCCGTGATATACTACGGTCGGCCATCTGGACAGTCATGTTGGTGCAACTCAGCTTTGTCAAACCAAGTCTCTTGGCCAGAGACAACGGTAAGACACTCACGCTAGCGCCTAGATCGCATAGCGCGTTATCAATCAAATAGGTTCCGATATGACACGGAATTGAAAAACTACCCGGATCTGACTGTTTGGGAGGTAACTTATTTTGAAATAGGGCTGACCCCACCTCAGTTAAAGCTACTGTCTCATTATCACTAATATTTCTCTTACGCGATAAAATTTCTTTCATAAACTTAAGATAAGAGGGTACCTTTGTCAAAGAACTCGAGTGAACAGCATGGTGACTTCTAAGCTTTTCGGGGAGTTCGACAAATTTGCCGAATTGTTGATTAGCTTTGGTATTCTGCAGCCGCCTCGGGAAGGGAACCGTGATGGGTATCTCGAGTCCCTTGTTTCTCTCTTCCAATGTATCACCCGGAGCAAGCTCTGTATCCTTTGGACGCTTCTTACCTCTCGAACGAGGTCTTTCTGGTGATTTATCGCTTAAACGAGCACTAGCAGGCTCTCGAATAAGCTTCCCATCATCAAAACTACTCGATCGACCAAATTTCCCATTCGATCGAGTAGAATCTTCAACAATATCACTCGATCGAGTGGAATTTTCACTCGATCGATCAACTCCATTTTGCTGTTCACTCGATCGAGTTGAAAAACTACTCGATCGACCAGTCTGCTTTTTCTGTTCACTCGATCGAGTGGAATTTTCACTCGATCGACCACTTTCTTCACCAAATCTGCTCGATCGACCACCTGAAACCAGTCGATCGAGCACTTGCTTTGCCGTGAGCTCACTTTCTTCGACAGAACACTGTTCACCATCAGTTATAGCCTTCCTCGGGTCTGATTTCGACACTTCCGGTCCCTCATATGAACGACCGCTTCTCAGATTGATGAAATTTACCGTCTCATGTGGATTCTTCTCATTTTGAGTCGGTAATTGACCTTGCTTTATTAAGGATTGATTCGTGGCTAGTTGGGCAACTTGAGTTTCAAGTGCTTTAATGGACGCATCTTTCTGTTGATCACTCAGCTGAAACTGCTTTGTAAAGGCTTGCAACATAGACTTTAGCTCACCTATTTCACTCACCCCACCGGAAGATGATGCACCGTGATTAGGAGGAGTGAAGGATGGAGGCTTCTGAAAGCCTTGTTGATTCTTGTGTGGAGGAACATATGGCTGCTGCTGGTGCGGAGGAGGAGTAGGATTGAGCACATTTTGGCTACTCCACCTCAAGTTCGGATGGACATTCGGCTCATAATACGTGTTTGTTTACCTATAATGTTGAAAGGCAGCACAAGACTCAAAGGGATTGGGACAATTGTCTGAAACATGTCCCCCTCCTCCACATCTCTTGCAGACGAAAGGACCGTCTGAAACAGCATTCACATGATAGATCCCTCCTTTTGAAGCTCCTCCCAACTCGTACTTATCAAACCTCGCCGTGAAAGCCTCTAGTGCAGCTACAGAAGGAGATTCAGCACTCCTCCTTTGATTTCCCCTGGAATTCCCATACTCAGCTTTATGGGTGGCCAAATCATCGATTATTTTCCATCCCTTAGTCTCTCCAACATTCTCCTGGAACCTACCACTAGCTGCAGTATCCAGGATAGCTCTTTGATCGTCATAGAGCCCATTATAGAACTGATTGCATAGGCTCCACTTCTCAAACCCGTAATGCGGAATGGTTCGCACCAGCTTCTTGAAACGGACCCATGCCTCATGAAAGTTCTCATCCGGACCCTGTTTAAAGCTCGTGATCTGAGCTCTAATGGCATTCATCTTCGAGGCAGAGAAATACTTCTTGTAGAATGCTAGGGCCAAGGAATTCCAGTCAGTAATCCCGTTGGCAACTCGATCCAAGTCTCGGTACCACTCCCTTGCAGCATCACGAATAGAGAATATGAACATGGTCTCCTTTACCTGATCCGGAGTCACACCAGTCGGTGGGGGTATGGAACAGCAATAGTCAATGAATGTTTCCATGTGTTTAGTTGCATCTTCATTTGCAGCTCCTCCGAATTGGTTTCTCTCAACCAAGTTAATGTACGAAGGCTTCGGCTCGAATTTTCGGTCTTCCCCTGGTAATGCGAATCATTAGTAAAGATTCGCAGCTGTCGGCTCAGAGTGACTGGCTATACTCGCTTCTTCAGCCATGACTGGAAAATCTGGAGATGTGACGGTCTCAGCTGAAGAAGTGGAAACAGGAGATGAATGTGGATCGTCCTCAAATAGCTCGTTCTCGTAGTAACTAGACAGAGTACTCAGCTCTTCCTCTGTCGGCAATACCCTAGATGATCGCCTCAACTCACGCAAAGTCTTCTCAATCTCAGGATTGTACGGTAGTAATTCACCACCCTGTGACCTGCGCATAAGAAGAAACTACAAGTAGGATATGAGAATAGTTTAAGGAATGGATGTCCCTTAAACTAAGAGAAAGACTAAAAATAAAACAATTGGCTCCCCGGCAACGGCGCCAAAATTTGATACGGTCGTTATGTACCAAAAATAAAATACCTAGATACTACAAACAGAAGTCAGCGGCAAGTAGAGTCGATCTCCTCAGGGAGGCAAGATATATTTAGAAGTCCTTCTATTTGGTCACAAATGGGGGGGTTGTTTGAATATGATTTCTAAACTACGAGGTTTAAAGGAAGAGAAATAAGGATAAGAGCAGTAAAAGCAAGGAAATAAGTTTAAACTATCAGATAGAGAGGGACATGTCGGGAATTCGGTTCACTACGGTAGTCCAATGACTCAACTGTAAATGATTCAGACGAATTAATGTAAGACGGATGTTGAAAGGTCCTTTCGGTCCACTTTCTATCCTAAAATACCGCTAACTTAACTTTCATTCTCGTCAGGGTAGTCTATTGTTCATAGCAGGCCTATTTAGTCCAATCTTTCGATCTAGGATTAATTTTAGCCATATTAAAGAAATAACTCAGAAGCGTGCACTCAACTAAGTCGGTAAATACAATTAAATTGCTATGGTGACAGAGTCTCATAATTAATTCATCTGTTTCATTTACTACATCGTCACATTCCTACCGCGGATCCCCTAATCCCAACATGAAAGGGGTTTAGCTACTCATAACGCTAATTAAACTATCAATACTAACAGCAGATAAATTCCCAGCAGTAAACATTATGAAATAACAAATAAATTGCATAAAAAGTAAATTAGGGCAGAAATTAAATGTAACGAAACGAAGGATTAAAGCAAACAAAGGTTAATTATTATTAAGAGAAGAGAAAGGAATTACAATCAAGCGAATCCGGCGTAAAGAATAATCGAATCCGAGCAATAATAACCTCAAAGGTAAAGTTTCAGTGAAGAAGAATGTTTAACGTAGTAAAGTTTGATAAAAGCTAAGTAGTGAATAATATCTAATACTAATGACCTAACTAAAGCTTTCTTAAATAGAAAATAATTAAGTTTTGCGGAATAAAACATAACACGGGCTAAATAAAAGCCCATAACAGCGAAACCACTCGATCGAGTCGAATAAAACCACTCGATCGAGCAAACCTTCAGCAGCATCTACTCGATCGAGTAGAAAGTTACTCGATCGAGTAACCCGTCTTTCAGCAACTTAAGGATCGAGTAGAAAACTACTCGATCAAGCAATAGAGGACGTAAAAACCACTCGATCGAGTGGTAAAACTGCTCGATCGAGTTCTTTGACTTCAAACCAGCTCAAGTCCTCGCCTGAATGCCTCGTAATCCGTGCCATGACACTTCCAAACGCAGTATCTCACTCAGGAAAATCCCGTCTCCTCTAAATGCATACAAAAAGGACGAAAAAGAGTACGATTCCACTACTTTCGCGTTCATTTCTACAAAATGGACAAAACGAACCAAAGTAGCCAATTCGGGGCAAAATACCATAAAAATTGTATAAAAATGCATAGAAATACGTGCTGAAATAGGCTAAAAAGACTATACAAAATGCACGTATAAAATCTCCCCAAACCGAACCTTTACTCGTCCTCGAGTAAACTAAAATGCAACTAATGGAACGGAAATGATAACTCAGAGCTAGCTTAACTTGTCTACTTGAACCAATTTAATGCAACAAAAACTAACAGTTAAAGCTAAGCAGTCAATACGCAAACGAGTTATAAGCTGTTCAGAAATATAGCCAACCTATCGACCTTGCAAGACTAACAAAATCGGACTCTCTCGTGGTCACTCTTCTCTCATGAAGCAAAGGGTGAATGGTATATGTAAAAGAGAGAAGAAAAGATAGTCACTCCCCTAACTGCGACCTACATAGCATGCATGCAACAAAAATGAAAGACAATTCAAGTACTAACGCACACACTCCAACCAATAATGTCCGTCACAGCCGAGGGCTTACAAATAATATAGGAATAGTGAGGTTCAGGTGAGAAAGGGCAAAACATGTTATGGAAATGTGGAGGTAAAAGCGTCAAGCTAGTTCCTAACAGGACCATAATAAAAACCATCTGAATCTCAACTGACTGAAAAACTAAGTACAAGTGCCCTTCATTTGGCACAAAACTCACTAGACTCAAACACAATCTCCTCAAAAATATAGAATAAGAGTGGAGGAGTTAGGCGGTCACAAACTCCCCTTTTTTTAACACCGTCTGAATGAACTAATTGAAACAAAACAACTTTTTTTTTCATTTCTCACGTTTCCAGCTTGCTTTTTTTTCATTTTTTTTCTTTTTCTTCCTTTCACGTTTTTCTCTTTTTTTTTTCTTATTTCTTCTTCCTTAATTTTCCAACAACTCCATACAAGAAATACGGCCAAACTGCAGATGAAAACTCATACCCAAAAGAACATACTAAACTAGCTTGACTAGGCAGGCTTAATTTGGAATGTAGCTAATGGGTCAAAAGGGCAAGTTTTGGCTAATGTGGAGCTAAATGGGTGAAAAATATAGAGAAAGGGAAATTTGCAAGCACCTCCCTGCATGTGACACCGACCACAAACCCGAACATGTGCATTTGACAAGAAATTGAATGTCATAAAAGTGCAAAAAAGATGAACATGCTATGGAAGGAGTACTACTCTCAATTCCTAATGAACTGGTCATGAATGTCACCAGTTATGGCTCTAAAACTCAGAATTTTTCAAGTAGTTTGCCAATTTATAGGTCAAGTCTAAACAGTCAGCTATATTTGAACAGAAACTCGTAGATTATGCGTATGACAAAGCTAATAACTATCAAAAGAAGTGCAAGGCTCAAGTAAAATGAGAAGTTATAGTGCATTATCATCATGGAAATCTACCGTTCCGACTCAACCTATATGCAAAAATAAACGTGAAATTTTTTTGAATTTTTGAATTTTTTCTAAATTTTTTTTGATGTTTTTGATTTTTAATGAAATAAACAACAATGCAAAGCTGAAAAATAAGCGTGAATGCAAAAACAGATGCAAATGCAGAAACAAGGAGGCGATCCAATTATTAGTTGTCTAATTCTAGCCTAACGTAACAAATGTGAGGGGGATTTGATTTGAGTTGTTCTATAACTAAAGGCAATGAAATTAAAAGAAAACTAAAGAAATGTATGAAATCAAATATTAAAAGGGTGCTAAGATAGTCGGTTCACTATAGTTTCGGCGGCAGTATACTAGGTAGGTCTAAAACAAACACGTGAGACGGGAAATCAAGAAGTCCTCTCGGTCCTTTCTTAACAGGTAGCATCTTTCGATCTCGCTACAGGTCCCTAATATCACTAATGCTAACTTTCGTCCTGAAAAGTGATTTAAAAGGCTAAATTAACTTATCTGTCGATCTTATTAATTTAGTCGTCTTAATTAGGTAGGCTATCTCCCTTCCCTATCTTTCGATCTTTATTGGGTCGGTCAATTCCTAAACATTCAACTAGTCGCGTGCACTCGATTCGTCAAATATGGAAATTAAATTAATTAAAACGAAGCATATCTCACGAGGCCAGTCGATCGACCAGGGTGTGCGGTCAATCGACCGTGGCGCGATTCCAGGTCTACTATTCTACGCCGCCTACTTCTACAGATTCCCTACATCCTAGCACAGGGTATTTAGCTACTCATGTTTATGATAAAAACAACAACAAGATTAACAAGTAAAGCTAACGAATTCATGCTTAAATTAACTGAACAAAAGACTAGCATAAAACGATAATTTTGCTTTCGGGAAACTATTCTAGCAATTCTATACTATGAACGAAATAAAAGCTATAAAACTGATTAATGGAACAGCGGAAATACCGTATGAAAACAGGAGAGAAGAATTGCGGAACAAAGATCTAGAAACCGAATGCAAAAGTAAATTGTATTGAAAACGAAACAATTCTCAGAACCCTAATTACTGATGATAAACTAAAAACTGGATGGTTAAAACTGAAACCTAAGCTACGTTATATAGGAATACAACGTAGCTTTTATTTCCCAAAACCTAATTACGATGAGCTTCAAACTTCTCGTTCTTTTAATTTGCGTCAGAGTCACGGTCTAGTCGATCGACCACTGGGACCGGTCGATCGACTAACCCTCGCTATACAGTAGCTTCTGTATGTCGTGCTCTGGTAGATCGACCATATCACCCAGTCGATCGACCGCTCTAGCTGGTAGTTGGCTCCTAATTCTTCATAAAATTGTCTTTCAGGCCTCGGAATGCGCACCAAGCTCATTTCTTGCGTAAATAGTTCATGTCAAATGCAATGCAAGGTACTCGGGGACGAATTTAGCTCGATATCTACTCATTTCCGCATAAATCTGCAATATTGCATGAAAATACGAAAGTAGACGAAATGGGGCAAATAGTAGCATAAACTACACAATTGAGCTCTGAAATGCGTGTAAAATGAGGTGTAAAACATCATATAAAAGACACGCATCAAACTTCCCCATACCAAACCATTGCTTGTCCCCAAGCAAGAACTAGACTTGATCCTAAAACCTAATGGAACGAGTTCAATCTCAGAGCGAAATGCAAACCGAATAGCCTAAACCAATTTAATGCAACAACTAACAATCAATTAGCATTATGAATCATGCAAACGAGTTATGAAGTCGTTAAAAACTGCTGAACCGTCAACTATAGAGACTTATCATGATGGACTCTCACGGGTCGCTCCTATCACTCAATGAATATGGGTGAGTATATGTAAAAGATAGGAAGAAGTAAATGAAATGACGCTCACCTAACTACGACCTATAAGAACATGCATGCAATCTAATATGAAAATAATCTCTATAACCGTACATATGCATTCCAACCAAACAGATGACCATGACACATGCCGAGATAAATTTGGGTAAAAACAGAGTTAAAAGCCAAGTTAGTAACTAAGAGAACCAAATTATAACAACATCCAACTTCTTGCTCAAAATTTCAATCGAAACGGTGCTAATAGCAAGCACAAAACTCACAATCTCCATAATTAATCAATTCCCCAAAAGATGATAATAAATCATGGGAATAAAATCACCAACTGATCAAAACTCCAACCA
Organism: Silene latifolia; assembly: GCF_048544455.1. Lineage (NCBI taxonomy): Eukaryota > Viridiplantae > Streptophyta > Magnoliopsida > Caryophyllales > Caryophyllaceae > Silene > Silene latifolia. The sequence continues at coordinate 436,330,004 of NC_133538.1, read as the reverse complement.
TGTGATTATACTTTTTCTCTTTTCTCGGGTTTCAGTCGATCGACCAAGATGGCCAGTCGATCGACCGCCCTCTACAGTACAGCATGCGTTTCTTTTTCTTTTTTTTTTCGAATCATTTTTCTTCTCTTTTTTTTTTTTCTTTTCAATTCTATTTTTTTTCTTCTTTCCTTCCTTTTTCATCTTCCCAACATTATCTCAAAAGACCATATGCAACCAAAAATGAAGTAACAATCCCAAGAACATAAACTACTAGCTTGACAAGGGCATGCTAAATGTAGGATGTAGTAACGGGACAAAAAGGCTATTTTTGGCAGTGTGGAGCTTATGGATAAAATGAATAAAGGGGTGACCTCTTCCACATGTGTCAACTAACCACGAACCGAATGCATACAGGTATTAAGCAGATAAAGTTCATATTTATACATATTGATGTAACATGTCTTACAAGGAGAGCTACTCACAATCGTAGATAAACCGGTCACATATGACACCAGTTATAAGCTCTAAATCTCAGAAAATGGTGTAGTTTTCCAAAAATCTAAGTCAAGTCTCAAGTCCAGCAAGAATTTAACGAAAACTCGTAGACTATGCAAATGATTCTACTAATAACATGTTAATTAGCAAGGCTTAGGCATAAAACAACTGAAAATGCAATGTCATCATTGATATACTACCGTTCCGACTCGACCTATATGCTAAAATAAACGTGCATTTTTTTTTTGAATTTTTGAAATTTTTCAATTTTTTTTTTTTTGGTTTTCTGTATATATATAGGAAATGAAACAACAATGAAAGACAAAAATGTAAACGTGAATGCAAGCAGATGAAATGCGACGCAAAACCCTTCCCCAAACCAAATCACACAATGTCCCCATTGTGCAAAATTATATAATGAAATAAAAGGGAAACGGGAATTTGCGATAAATTAACTTAACAAGACATGAAATAAGGACTCGGAAAACTCACAAGACTTTAAGCGCAGCAAAAGGAAACCTCCCCAAACCAACGTGAGCTAGGAGGTTTCAATAGCCAGCAGTGCTACCAATAAGTACCTGAAAAGACAGAAAATATCGCGCGTAAAACCGAGAAAACAATTGTTGAAACGCAAAATTATGTGTAAAACAAAGAAACGGAAGAAAACAGAAACGAGTCGGAGAATAAAGTGGAGAAACGACTCCCTCGACTCCGCAAATCGACCAAACACAGCAGGGGAATGGTCGTGAACAGGTACAGCAGCGAACATGGTCGATCGACCACATCACCCGGTCGATCGACCAGAGTGAACAGGAACAAAAGCTCCTAGAACTGTAGCGCTCAGTCGATCGACCATACTGGCCAATCGATCGACTGAAATACCTACTGTAAGTTCTGATTTTCTTCGAATTGGCTTAATAAATGGAGCTATCAAGGTCTATAAACCTGCAAATGCACATAATAACGCGCCCAAAATTGCGCAAAACCCAAAGTAACAGTCTAAAGCATATAAAATCCTAAGGAAACTTATTAAAATGCGAAGTCTCGCGCACACAAAAGAAATAAAAAGAGTCTAACAAAAGCAATAAAATGTATGTTTTTGAAAAAGTCTTAATCAACTAATAGTTGATCAAAAATGGCCACGGAATGGCCCACTTGCTCGGCTTCTGGCTACAAGAAGTAACCTCTACAGTGCTCATCTCCTCAGCTGCACTTTTATCAATTTCAACATCCGCAGGACTCAACGTATCAACGGCTTCAACATCTTCCCAAGCAATGACCTCTTCTAACTCGTCAAAATCCAAGTCAGACTCCGTCACTTTGACTGGCTCCTCATCAGGCTCCTCATCTGTGCCATAGCTAAGACATCCTAGACCGCCTATTTGAACGATGGGCTCCTTTACAGCTGGAGCAACATGCGGCTCTTCCTTCCCCAAACCAGCTCCTGCAACATCCAAAACAGAAGAATCTTCCTCCAATTTGCTCCCAATATGGGACGGAGGTGTTATGGCAGAAACAGGCATAGAGGCAGGCATATCAGGAAGCACAAAATAGGATTTCTTTTCAGAAATCGTATTACAAGTGACTGGCCACATAGGATCTTTCTTCTTAGCTATCTGGGCAAAGACAATGGAATGCTTCCCTACTTTGAAGGTCAGAGTCCCTGAACCAACATCTATAATCGCTGCAAAGAAGCGGTGTGCGAAACGGTCTACCCAATATGATAGGAATGTGGGCATCCTCGGGCATATCTAGTACAACGAAGTCAACAGGGAAAAAGAACTTCCCTATTTGCAAAGGAATGTCCTCTAAGACTCCTATAGGCTGGACCGCAGAACGATCAGCCATCTGTACTGTCATGTTTGTGACTGCAAACCTAGTCAATTTCAACTTCCTAGCAAGACTCAAGGGAATTACACTAATACTGGCTCCTAGGTCACACAAGGCCTTCTCAATAGGAAAGGTGTCAATACTACATGGGACTGAAAAGCTACCTGGGTCTTCTAGTTTGTGAGGTGCAGTATGGGTCAAGTAAGAACATGACTCCTCAGTTAGTGCGACAGATTGCACAGTTTCAAGTGACTTCTTTTTAGACAAAAGTTGCTTCATAAATTTCATGTAAGCAGGCACTTGATTAACTAACTCAAGAAAGGGAACTTGTACGTTTAAGCTACGAATAACATTTTCAAATTTGTTAAACGATACCTGTTCCTTCGTCGACACCAATCTCTCCGGATAGGAAGCTGAAAGAAGTAACTTAGCCATTTCCTCTAAATCTCTCATGCCGGCATCGGTGGACTTAGGCTGAAAATCCACTACCTTCTCTTTGTTGTAGCTTGGCCCTTCTTCAGACCGTCTCAAAAATGAACCATTAACCGTCGTCGGGTCATATTTTGGAACTGGGACTGACCCATCAGCATTTGGGTCTTGCCTCAATATTTTCGGAGTAGTCGTACCCCGAAACAAGTGGTCTCTCAAGTTATTTGGCATTGGAGGACGAAAAGACTCACCATCAGCAGCGTAGTCAGTCGATCGACCATGCATGTCAGTCGATCGACCGACTTCTACAGGACCAGAAGCTGTGTCACTTCACGGACTGGTTGATCGACTGGGTATGTCAGTCGATCGACTGACATACCTGCTGATCGTCTTTTTCTTGTCGTTATTCGTTACAGCCTTCTTCTTACTTGGTTCCGCCTCATCTTTTTCAGTGACATCCTCGACCATAGCGGGCCCCTCAAGGGTGGACCCACTCCTCAAAGTAATAGCATTAAGGGTCTCCTTTTGATCCGTCTGCAACGGTAAATGCCCCGGAGCTCGAGTTGCACTCTTGCTAGCCAATTGAGCGATTTGGCTTTCTAACATCTTCATCCCGGCCTCTCTAGCTTGAGACTCTTTCTGCAACATATTTTTCAATTCAGCAAAATCGGACCCTTGGGACTGTTGCTGCTGCTGAGGGACATACGGAGGCTTTTGATATGGCTGTTGCTGCTGTTGTGGAGGTGGAGTCGGATTTAGGACATTTTGGCTACTCCATCTCAAATTCGGATGGACATTCGACTCAAAATAAGTGTTTGTCTGCCTATAATGTTGAAAAGCAGCACAAGACTCATAGGGAATGCTGCAGTTGTCTGAAACATGTCCTTCTCCTCCACATCTCTTACAGACGAAAGGACCCTCTGAAACAGCATTCACATGATAGATCCCTCCTTTTGAAGCTCCTCCCAACTCGTACTTATCAAATCTCACCGTAAGAGCCTCTAATGCAGCTACAGAAGGGGATTCAGCGCTTCTCCTTTGATTTCCCCTGGAATTTCCATACTCAGCTTTGTGGGTGGCCAAATCATCAATTATTTTCCACCCCTTAGTTTCTCCAACATTATCCTGGAATCTACTATTAGCTGCCGCATCCAGGATAGCCCTCTGATCGTCATAAAGCCCATTATAAAATTGATTGCATAGACTCCATTTCTCGAACCCATGGTGCGGAATAGTTCGCACCAGCTTCTTGAAACGGACCCACGCCTCATGAAAATTCTCATCAGGACCCTGTTTAAAGCTCGTGATCTGAGCTCTAATGGCATTGGTCTTCGAGGTAGAGAAATATTTCTTGTAAAATGCTAAGGCCAGCGAATTCCAATCAGTGATCCCATTAGCAGCTCGATCCAGGTCTCGGTACCATTCCCTTGAAGCATCGCGAAGAGAGAATATGAACATAGTCTCCTTTACCTGGTCCTGGGTCACACCGGTTGGTGGGGGTATGGAATAGCAGTAATCAATGAATGCCTCCATATGTTTGGCTGCATCTTCATTTGCAGCTCCCCCGAATTGGTTTCTCTCAACCAAGTTGATATAGGACGGTTTCGGCTCGAATTTTCTATCCGTCCCTGGTAATGCGAATCCCTTGTAGAGATTCTCAGCGTCGGCTCAGAGTGACTGGCTATACTTGCTTCTTCAGCCATGTCTAAAGATGTGATGGTCTCAACTGAGGAAGTAGAAATAGGTGACGAAGGTGATCCTCCTCGAATAGCTCGTTCTCGTAGTAACTGGACAGAGTACTCAGCTCTTCCTCTGTCGGCAATACTCTAGATGATCGTCTCAACTCACGCAAAGTCTTCTCAATCTCAAGATTGAACGGTAGTAATTCACCACCCTGTGACCTGCGCATAAGAAGAAACTACAAGTAGAATATGAAAATAGTTTAAGGAACAGATGTCCCTTAAACTAAGAGAATTCTAAAATAAAAAATAAAAAAACTAATAATTTAAACAACTGCCTCCCCGGCAACGGCGCCAAAATTTGATGCCTGTCGTTGTATGCACCAAAAATAATATTTATAGTCCAAACTACTACTATAGCTAGTGGCAGTCAGGGCCGAACCACAAGGAGGCGATGCAATTATTAGTTGTCTAATTCTAGCCTAAGGTAACAAATGTGAGGGGGATTTGATTTGAGTTGTTCTATAACTAAAGGCAATGAAATTAAAAGAAAACTAAAGAAATGTATGAAATCAAATATTAAAAGGGTGCTAAGATGGTCGGTTCACTATAGTTTCGGCGGCAGTATACTAGGTAGGTCTAAAACAAACACGTGAGACGGGAAAATTAGAAGTCCTCTCGGTCCTTTCTTAACAGGTAGCATCTTTCGATCTCGCGACAGGTCCCTAATATCACTAATGCTAACTTTCGTTCTGAAAAGCGATTTAAAAGGATAAATTAACTTATCTGTCGATCTTATTAATTTAGTCGTCTTAATTAGGTAGGCTATCTCCCTTCCCTATCTTTCGATCTTTATTGGGTCGGTCAATTCCTAAACATTCAACTAGTCGTGTGCACTCGATTCGTCAAATATGGAAATTTAATTAATTAAAATGAAGCATATCTCACGAGGCCAGTTGATCGACCAGGGTGTGCGGTCGATCGACTGTGGCGCGATTCCCGGTCTACTATTCTACGCCGCCTACTTCTACAGATTCCCTACATCCTAGCACAGGGTATTTAGCTACTCATGTTTACGATAAAAACAACAACAAGATTAACAAGTAAAGCTAACGAATTCATGCTTAAATTAACTGAACAAAAGACTAGCATAAAACGATAATTTGGCTTCCGGGAAACTATTCTAGCAATTCTATACTATGAACGAAATAAAATCTATAAAACTGATTAATGGAACAGCGGAAATACCGTATGAAAATAGGAGAGAAGAATTGCGGAACAAAAATCCAGAAACCGAATGCAAAAGTAAATTGTATTGAAAACGAAACAATCCTCAGAACCCTAATTACTGATGATAAACTAAAAACTGGATGGTTAAAACTGAAACCTAAGCTACGTTATATAGGAATACAACGTAGCTCTTATTTCCCAAAACCTAATTACGATGGGCTTCAAACTTCTCGTTCTTTTAATTTGCGTCAGAGTCACGGTCTGGTCGATCGACCACTGGGACCGGTCGATCGACTAACCCTCGCTATACAGTAGCTTCTGTATGTCGTGCTCTGGTCGATCGACCATATCACCCAGTCGATCGACCGCTCTAGCTGGTAGTTGGCTCATAATTCTTCATAAAATTGTCTTTCAGGCCTCGGAATGCGCACCAAGCTCATTTCTTGCTTCATGTCAAATGCAATGCAAGGTACTCGGGGACTAATTTAGCTCGATATCTACTCATTTCCGCATAAATCTGCAATATTGCATGAAAATACGTAAGTAGACGAAATGGGGCAAAACAATTGAGCTCTGAAATGCGTGTAAAATGAGGTGTAAAACATCATATAAAAGACACGCATCAAATGAGATGATGAAAAAACCTAAAATCATGCATATAAAGCGATACCTGATAATTAGGGAAAATAAGAGATGACGACAACAACAGTGATGGAGATGATAAAGCGACGATGAGAAAGTGAGAAAGAGATGATGAGAAAGTGTGTGTTTGTGTTTGTGTATGTTTGTGTTTGTCTTATGTTTTTGTGTTTGTGGCTGTAGCTGATCTGTGTTTTTGTGGTTTATATTATGGAAAGTATTGACAACGGTTTTTACACAAAAACCCGTTGTCATTAGAGAATATATTAACAACGGGTCCTTACAAAACCGTTTTTAAAAAAGTATTAACAACGGGTTAAAATATAACTGTTGTAATTACTTTTCACTAATTTTGCGCCAAATTATTAACAACGGTTATAATGTATTACAGAGTAAACTGTTGTTATTAGTTTTTATATTAACAACGGTTGTGCAAGTTTGATCCGTTGTTAAAACCAATAACAACGGTTATCAACACATAACCGTTGTAGTTAAGTTTAGTAAAATTCGCGCCATCCATTCTACAACGTCTTATGGTGATTTTCGTGAATAAGCGTTGTTAAAAGGGCGTTGTAGTTACCTGGATTTATAGTAGTGGTGGCTCTACTTTATTAAAATATGTCGTACTTATCTCAGTCTGCTTATGTCCACAGAGATAAGGCCATGGAATCTCCAGTGGCCACAACGAATGTTTTATGAATTCCCGAAACCAAGTTCATGCGTAAAAAATGAACTCTATTCTGGTGTATGTGTTATAAGGCAACAAGCTAAGTAAGATGATCATTTCACTCACAAGCCGCAATTGTTTGCGAATTGGGTATATTAGAGGGCTCACACTTTCGGAATATATTCATCATCTATGCCAATAGAATGCGTTTCTCTATAATTATAATATGCAATTCTGCTAAGGTTGATCAATATAGACTGCATTTTCCATCTACTTTTTAATGTGATTGTCAGAAATTGATTATACAATCTGTAGTGAGTGACTCGCTTTGCTGTACGAATGTGGACTTGTTCTAGGAAGCTGGCATGGACTGGATTTTCCATCTGGACATCGATGAACTCCTGCAACCTGCAGGAGCTACAGAATACTCAATCAGAGAGTTACTGCTTGACATTCCTCGAGATGTTGACATGGTTGTTTTTCCTAATTATGTGAGTAACCTTTCAATGGGATCATTTCATTGTTTTAAAATATTAATCTCTTTGAATATTTTTCTATGCAAGTAATCTATGCAGTAGTAGTAATTTAACAGTGTCAGCCAAATTTTGCGAGGTAATAGTAACAAATTGTTTCATTTCAGGAAAGTGCCATTGAGAGAAATGATATTACATAAGCCTTTTAGTGAGGTCAATTTATATGCCTCATATCAGCGACCAACTGTCAAATGCTAGATAGATTAATTCCAAGTGTTTCTTTGTTTTACTGACAACTACTGCTAATCAACGATATGTAGGTTTCAATGTTCAAAAAGAATCATGACCACCTTCCAAGGGATACATACTTTGGGCATTATAGAGAGGCAACTCGGGGTAATCCAAACTATTTCTTAACTTACGGAAATGGGAAAGCAGCCGCCAGAATTAAAGATCATCTTCGCCCCAATGGTGCTCACCGATGGCATAACTACATGAAAACACCCAAGTATGTGTTTTATTGCTTCCTGTTTTACCCTACTCAGCCTACAAATTTGATAGACCCATCAAAAAGCCTTATCTATTAGAACTAAAAGAGTATATGCCTAACATTAATGTTGAGAGGTTCTTGGTAAATTAATGACAGAGAGGTGAAAACAGATGAGGCTGCAGTTCTGCACTACATGTATTCAAGATTCTCCGACTTGACATCAAGGCGGGATAGGTGTGGATGTAAGCCTACAAAGGAGGATGTTAAAAGATGCTTCATGTTGGAATTTGATAGATCTGTAAGTTGAATTTTTCTTCATCTTTAGCAAACTCGATTATCTCTTGGCATGCAATAGACCCTCTAAATCTCTAATGTTACTGTTAAAGCTTTCAGGATATGGTTGTGTTTGCCTTCTTCCTGAAATAAGGTTCTACGTACATGAAATAATGTTCTATGTGCATGAAATAAGTGTTAAATGGGCATGAAATAAAATTATATGTTCATGAAATAATGTTCTATGTGCATGAAATAAGGTTCTATGTGCATTAAACAATTATTCAGTTGAATCAGTTGGTTATATTATGATACTAATTACTGTTGGTTAAGGACGTTAATTTCATATGTGCATGAAATAAGGTTCTATGTGCATTAAAAAGTTCTTCAGTTGGATCAGTTGGTTATATTATGATACTAATTACTGTTGGTTAAGGACGTTAATTTTATATGTGCATGAAATAAGGTTCTATGTACATTAAAAAGTTCTTCAGTTGCATCAGTTGCTTATATTATGATACTAATTTTTGTTGGTTAAGGACGTTAATTTTATATGGGCATAAATTAAGATTATATGTGCATGAAATAAAGTTCTATGCGCATGAAATAAGATTCTATGTACATGAAATAAGGAAAATGACTATGGAGGAGATTTAATGTATTAACCGGCCTTTTTATGTAACTACAAGGCATTTTAGTGTATCTATTACATATCTTACTAATATGTGAGAAACATTTCAGGGTACTTATGTTAGTTTTTTCGTACTCGTATTTGTTTAGTGTATTTTAAAGGCTATTAGCTCAATGGTAGAGCAATGTGCAAATTTTGCACAAAGGTATGGGTTTGAGTCCCATATAGCCTAAATCGCAAATCCAATGATAGGAACGTGTCATGATGCAAGCAATACAATACAACCAGATAGTATCTCGCGCTTCGCGCGGCCTGTTTTAATATTTTATGATTATAATTGAAGGAAAATTATATAATTCATATATGACTTTCAATATTTTCTCTTATCAATAATTTTTTCTCAAATTTAATATTTTTAGGTTTAACTTCAATGTTTTAAAACAAAATACATAAGAGTTTTAATTAAAACTAATAAGTGATAATTAATTATGCATGATCAACGTTTTATAAATAAATTTATGACTGGTGAAATATCATATTAATCAAAATAAAATTTATTCGAATAATACAAAACAATCAACAATAACTTCTCAAATTATATCATTTCACGATGCTTTATGTCTCAATTCAATTATTATTTAATCAAGATGATGTGAACATAATTTTATGTAATTTTTAATTTTTTATGTATAACATGTGACATTTATCTATCAAACATATAGAGTTCAAACTCAACTTATTCAAATATTTTGACTGTGTCTTGCATGTAATATGCACCTTTTGTTTTTTTAAACAGTTATATACTATGATGTTTAAGAGTTTATTACCTGTAAATATAATAGGTTGAACTTTCTCAAATATTATATTTTGATGTTTAACTTCAAAGTATTTAAAAGACAACATATAAAATATTTAACTAAAAGTAATACGGAGTATTTGGTTAATCATAATCAATATTTTATATTTGACTTATACATATTTAATTAAAGATATTAAAGAAAAATGTAATGTGTTTTCTACTTTTTCATGTCGTTTATAATACTATATTACTTAATAATCATTACTTTTGTTTTGATTATTCAAATGCACTCGCAATCACTATGTACATACACACTCGTACACATACTCGTTATCATACTATTGAAACCTATCAAAATCTCATATATATTCAATTTATCCAATATAATTTTTTTTCATTCCCAGACTATAAAAACATATCTCTTAGTAGTTTTTTAAAGTTGTGTTTTTAATATATACAACGACTCTTCCAAATATATTTTTCTTAATCGATTTAATAGTCGAAGTTTTATAACTTTCTCAAAATATTTTTTACGTAAATGTAAACATTGTGAGATACTCACTTTAATCATCTCTACATATCAAAATAAATATTTCAATAAATATAATGAAAATTATACTCAATTGAAAGCATTTTTCACAATGAACTTAATTATTTACATTTTATCAAAATAACTTTTTAGTAAATTTAGAATCAAATCACCTTAATGATTTAATATAATTTTATAATAAAATTTATTAAACCATAATTAATATTTTGCTGAGATTTATACAGTATTTATTATGTTTGTATTTAATTTCAGCTGTAATTAATAGGTGTATTTAAGGCTGTGTTGACACGTGGCGCATCTACAACGTTTCAACCAGATTTTTTATATATAAATATATATATATATATATATATATATATATATATATATATATATATATATAAGATTATTTAGGAGGTTATCATATTCGGAGAATGGCACGCAGACCTTGATCGGACTCAAGCGAGCAGCAACAATGGCAATGAGCCTGTGAAATAACTTTGCAATTATCAGAAGTTCAATACTAGCATTTCAAACACTAGCATATATAGTTATATACCAAAATTATTACCATACATGACATACTTGAATTAAATGGGATTACCAATTACACTATTTTTCATTCTTAAGAGTAAAAGAAAGATTTGGTAATTCATGGCCAATATGGGATTCGAACCCACATCTTGTGCATTGCACAATGCTCTCCCATTTTAGCTAATTGGCTTTCAAAATAAGTAAAACATAGAAGAAACAAAAGCTTAAGATTGAGTTAGAGGACTATTTCTTCAGAAACGCATTTATTTTTCTCGAAAAGCAGCTTGCTCATAGCCACGGCCAAGGAACAGAGCAGTGCGGATGAGATTCAGCCTCCTCCACGTGTGCAATCTGATATCAGTATAATACGGAATAATTCGTTTGCAACTGAGGATTGACCTGAGAAGATAAGATTAGAAATTATGTTACTGTTTCCCTGTTTCCTAGCATCTTAGCACCACAGTTTGCATATCATCAATTATTCGCAGGGTGCGTTTGCAGAGTGGAAGAAGATTGCAGTTCTAATTTTCACTACATATCATATCATAATCTTACTGAAAAGTACTTTTATTTTTGTTGCTTACTATATCACCGAGTTCAAGGCTGTTTCCTTAAGGAAACTCCTGGCAATCCTGTAGGAGCAATGCTGAATTCGGCAGAAAGGAGGGTTGGTTGAATCTGAATCAAATGAAATATAGAACATATTCATCTGAAAGAGAAAAGATGCACCTACAGCCAGAGGGGATCGATCAAGTGCAACAAAACATGAATTAAAAAATTACAACTGTTACAGGAGAAGCCGGTATTTTGCTATATACAGGATTAGAACAGTAAGACGACTCACCGGGTGGTACATTGTCTGGAGAGTTCTGTAGGAAAAACCTGGTGTGATGATTCTTCTATGCTACAATCATCGTGAAATTTGGACAATAACTTTCTTCTAGAAACTTGCAGGCTGTGCGAAAAACCGAGAAAGATACTAAATAGTTGCTGTTGTAGATGAGGAATAAGATCGAAAATAGTACAAACTGTAAAACACCTCTTTTAACTTGACTGAATTGTGATTCACTGACACCATCCCTGAATAGACCAGTCACAAAAAGAGGCATCAACCAACGAATTTGATGAATGTTGAGTATCGACAGCAAAACTGAGCAAACATTCTCACTGCAAATGTCTAATATTTCTATTAATCGAACCAACTAATTTACTGCTATTCCAATCAAACTAATTCAACATTACATCAATTTAATTCAACCCTAATTTACTGCTCAAACTAATTCAACATTACATCAATTTAGGTTAAAATCGAAATCAATCAAAGAAATTTTACATAAAATCATTGTCCTATATACTGATATAACACGGAAATAATATCTTCTAATTACGAAAGTGAATAAATTCAAACATGAAACTTACCTTCATCAATGGCGATGAAGGAGGAGTATGACGATGGTCGATGACACCGAAGAAGGAGAAGCGCAGTAGTCGATGACAGTGAAGAACGAGAAACGCAGTGGTCGACAATGGAGACGGTGAAGAAGCGCGGTGATCGAATGAGGAGAAAAAGAGAGAGAGAGAGAGAGAGAGAGAGAGAGAGAGAGACGATTGTGTGGTTTATAAATTGTAACGATGGAGAGCCTCTAAAATATTGTATAACCCCGAGAAATCTCTGTCATTGAAATTATGTCTGATCCAGCGGTCCTTAAATGTTTTAGAGGTTCTCATGGTTCTCATTATACTAGTGCTTCTCACCAGATCCTAACCCTATATATATATATATATAAATATATATATATATATATATATATATATATATATATATATATAGAGAGAGAGAGAGAGAGAGAGATTGGATTTGGTGTTTTTGGTTCTTATGGTGAGTTGTGAGTTGGGTGAATCTCAGCCATTAGTTTAAATTAGAGATGAGTGGCCAAGATTAATCTTAGTTGTCATATAAAAGCATTGTTATTTAGTTTGTTTTCTCTTTTTTTTTTTTCTTTTTCTCTCTCTCTCTTCTTTCCCTCATTTACTCTCTAACGATTTTGTCTCTAATTAATTATCGACATTATCGCAAACCGTTTATATAATCATCACAATCGCAAAGCGTTTCTCTATCTGCTATTATTATTGTGTTATTCTTCTTCAATTTGTTCGTCTTCTTCGCGTTTTTCTCTGTTTTATCTTCGCCGTTCATCATCTTCCTTTCTATTGAAGGTAATTTCATGTCATTTTCCTCTTTTATTTTGTTATTTTGTTTTATTTCATGCTTTTGTATGCTTTTTTATTCGTTTTTCAGTGTAATTATCGCTAGGTTTACTTAATCGAGTACTTTAATGTCGTTATTGCGTTTATGCAGTTTTTTCATTGTAATATTATGCTGCATTTTTGAGTTTCGATTTTTTCTGAACCGATTTGCATGTTCTTAGTCGTTTCCATGATTTTCTATAGTTTTGAAGTCATTCGCATGTTCTATGTGACGCGTTGTGTTGAGAACTTTACTATTGTTCTCTACAGACTTTAGTTTTGTGTTACTCCGCTGTTATTCTATCGCTTAGTTTGATGTCAAGTTATTTGTCATGTGTTTAATTGTTTAATGTGTTTTTCTAGGGTTTTTGTGTTTGTTCGTGTTGTCTTCGCTTTTCAAGATACTTGTTATTCATTGTTATCTTTGGTCCTATGGTGTCATTGCAGCGCTACTCTTCTTTGTCATTGTAGTGTTTTTCCCTGTGTTTAATTTTTGTTATTGCTTTCTGTTATTCTCTTTGTTATTCTAGTGGTTTTGTTTGTTTGTCTTTGTTTGTTTGTAGGTTTCAGCATCACTAATGGACTTAGTTTGTGAGGGATGGGCAATAAATATAGTGAATGAAGATAAATTGTTATTTGCTAGAGAGTTCTCAAAAAGAAAAAAATTGGGATGGTCTTTGGAAGATGGGAGTGAGAAGTGCTTTGAAGTTAATGTACGAGTTCGTCGTCGTAATCAATCAATGTCGGCAGTTTTAAATAGCCAGGACCTAATGGAAAGAGTTTTCGATTTTGTAGAGACTAATTTGGACAAGAGCAATATGTCTCTTGTTTGTAAGAAATGGTCACAAATGTTCCTATTTCATAAAAGTGCGCCCGGTGTTCACGCCGAATATATGAAAGTTCTAACAACAAGTCACAGTCAAGGTTTTAAGATTTTGTCAAGGGGCTCGACAGTAGTTTCCAAACGATGCAAGTGCTATATGCTTGCAAGTGAGCCAGGAAAGGCGGTGTTGCATGCTTGCCAGTATATATACGATTATGACAAGATCCTTAATGGACCTGTATCTGAACGGATCAGGCTAATTCACGAGTACTTTGACTCACTCGGGGATTATCCTTCGCTTATGATCTTGCTCACGAATTGTATTACAAGTCAGTCGATGTTGTTGACGTTGACTGACTTTTTACGTTATAATCCTGTATTTTTGGAAGTACATTTTGGTTCTTCCTCGGTTAGAATGTATTTTGGGTTTTATGTAATTCGAAACCTTCCCTGGCTGTAATTTAGTACGTTATTTTGTTTTTATGAAGGCTTATGTAGGCCGTATGTAATTTTGAAACTGTGTTTGACTCTTTATTCAAAGAGGCTTTTCTTTTGATTCTCTTTCGTGTTTTTGTTTACACATCCATCATGTTCTTTTTGTGTTTTCGCTGCTGTTATTTGTTTTGCTAATTGTTAGTGTTCATTATTCACTTTACGGTACTCTCATTAAGCGTCATTATTAAAAAAGTCTAGCTGAATACCTATTTATCATTGAAAGTGATCCTTATCTTTATTTTCTGGATAGTCAAGCAGAAAATGAAGTTAAGAATCAAATCCACCGCTTCATCAAAGTCTACTCAACCGTCATCATCAAATTCTCCGGGTCCGTCTCCATCCAAATCCCGTGTCACATCTCCATCAAAGAGCACTGCTTCTCAGAGAAGGAGTACTCGTAGTCAAGAAATATGTACAACCGAACCACCCACGAAAAAAACCAAACGAAAGGCCGAGACCCAACTTGCGAAGTTGTCGTCTAGTCCACCCAAGACTAGTAGTAAGTTGGCTGGCAAAGTTAAGCATGAAAGGGAATTGTGGTAAGTAGCAACCAACCTCAGGCTGGAGTTGCTGCAGGAAATATCCCACTGTATGTACTACTGTTATTCTACTTTTATTTTGCTGTTATTTAGCTATTAATATGTTACTTTTCGTGTTATTTTTTGATGCTCTCCTGTTATTTTGCTATTATTCTGCTGCTTTGCTTTTGCTCATGTTATCTTAAATGTTTTAATGCATTGTATATTTTTTCCCCTTTTGTGCGCAGTGTGTCGATCCATTTACTAGCTCTTTGTCGGCTGCTTTTCTTTACAAAGTTATTGAAGCCCTCACCGAGGAGCAGAAGGAGGCTGTTAGGGAAATGGGATTCGGGGTTTACTTGAGTTGAAGCTTTCTTCCCTCCCCATACCGTGTTCGGGAGTTTATATATGCTTTTAGGAGTGGGAAGTATTTTGAAATATAAAACAGAGAAGTTCGAGTTATTTGCGAGATGATGTGCACGATATGTTTGGTTTACCAAATTTTGGTGCGAAAGTGGATTTGGTTATTCGGGTTTCTGGTTTGACGGCATTTGAAGGAGAAGCTTTGAAGCGTGCTTGGCGTGAGAAGTATGGTATCGCCAATAACAAAAGTGGGATACCACTTAACAAAGTTCAGGAGACCCTGCTAGAGTCTTTGGGTGCGGACGATGAGTTTAAGAAGACTTTTGTTCTGCTTGCCATGTCGTGTTTCCTTGCTCCTGTGTCGGGTTATGTGCTTGATCTTAGACTTCTAAGCGCTGTGGAAGATGTTTCTAGGATCAAGGAACTTAATTGGTGTCGATTTGTCTTCTCGGACTTGGTGACTTCGTGCGTGAAGCCCTTATCGGGAGGAAAAATATTCGTTGTAGTGTAGTCTTTGTTGGCTATCACCTATTTTCACCGTTACTTCTTTAGCGGTGATCAGGTGAATAATGAGTTGCCGCTCATTAAACATTGGGATTTTAAGTCTTTCAATGAGAGGTTGCGGCGTGAGTGTTCTTTGGTGCTCTGGGCACGGAGGAGAGCGTTCGGACGTTGCTTTCCCATTGTCTCGCCCAAACATCGTTGGCTCTGGTCAACGTACTCAACGTCGATGTCTTGTTCGGATCTACCCGATGATATTCTTTCGGATGAGCAAGTACAGTCCGCCAGTGGTCGACGTAAGCACTGTTTGATTGTTTTAAAACGAATCATTCTAAAATGTTATTCATTATTGTCCTCAAGCATTAGTTGTCATCTGCTATTATTTTACCATTATTCCACTTTGTTATTCCTCGGTTTTCCCTCTTTGTCATTCCTTTGTTATTCTAATTTTCATTCCAAGTGTTACTCCTTTGTTATTCTCTTTGTTATTCTACTACTACTTCTTTGTTATTTATTCTCTTTGTTAGTGTCTTTGTTATTCCTTTGTTATTTTATTCTTGCACTTTGTCATTCTACTATTAATCCTTTGTTATGTATTCTCTTTGTTGGTGTACTATTATTCCTCTGTTATTCTACTATTATTGTCTTGTTTTAAGTAAAATTTTGGGATTTTATGTTCACGGATGATGTTCATCATCTTATCTTGCTTAATGAGAGGGACTCTCGATTTTATGCCGCCGATACTTGGAACAGGCGGAACTTATAAAGTCGAAGATGATGAAGAAGACCCGAGGCTATGGGTCAAGCACCTTCGCTAAGTTGCCCTTGACCAAGTAACCCGACGAGTGCTAAAGAAAGCACAAACAAACACTCGAGAAAAAGTTGGTTGTGAAGGGTCGAGAATTTGGTTGCCACCCATCTTTCTTCACGGATCAAGTTATCCGTGAGTCGGGATTTAACGGGTAAAGCATGTATTGGCTATGCAAGCGGCCAATAAATCGCGATCAACTGTTCTGAAGAACCGACTTCCAAAAAGCTAGACATGAATATGTCATCATTGAACCCCATCATTTAACTTTGTTTTCTCAATTCTATGAGGAGTGTGTCGGAATTTGCATCGGATGTGCGGCCGACTATATCTCGAAAAGAAGGGTGTAGGCTGAAAAGAAGGGTGTTGAACATAGTCCGTCATTCAACAAAGTGCAAAGGTGGGGACTCCACAATTGTCACCACTCGGTTTAGATTCTATTACGACGGATATCCGTGGCCGACATTCGGTTTCGTTATGGAGAGCCAGCTGATGTCGGTGAGAAAGTAGTTGATGTTGGGGATATTACCATTGACGTGGAGGATGTTAACAATGATGTGGAGGACGTTAACATTCAAGTTGAATACTATCTTGTTGATAATCCGCCAGAGGAGGTGGCTAATACTGTTGAGTGTCCACCGGTAGAGGTTCAAGCAACTGAAATTCCAAAGACTGATGCTTGTTTGCCTGAGACGGAGGTGACGGGTACCGGTGCTGACATTCCATTGCGTAATGATACTCAGCATTCCAGTCAAATTGGCAGTGAAGCATTCGTGATCGAGAAGAGGAGGTAGCGGATGTGGTGATGTCTTGTCATGCAGACTTGTTGCTTGGGGTGCGTCGAGATAGATAAATCGATAAAAGGATTCCGAGGTTGTGTCGGAGGTGGCATCTTGTTGTTGGTGAGGCTGTCCCGGAGGACAATGGCGTTCTTTGGGTTGAATGCTCCTACTATCTCGTACAAGTTATTTCTTTGCACTCTGCTTTGCACATGAAGAGCTACTGATGTCTGTTGTGCCTCAGAATTTCGGATGCAGCTATGATTGTGGTCCTGTGGCTCCTGAGCTAGTTGTCCTGTCAAAATCAATGATAACGATGGGACATGTTTTCAACCCAATGCTATTGAAGCGGAAAGAGGTTGCAGACTACTGCTTCTTGAATGATCATAATTTTTCGCAAGGGTAAGAGCTTGTTGTTTTTTTTGTAAAAAATTTGGGCTTTCTGTTTAATATATTATACTGCTTTTTGTTCTTCAAAAATATATTCATGTGACTCTTATTTTGCCTGTTTATTCGGTTTTGAAGGGATAATCTTGTCACTTGGGGTGAGGCCAGTTACCTGAATCGTGAGGATATGGAATCGATGGTTCCAGATACAATGATAATGCTTGGTGTTGTGCACTGGTGGTCCCTCTTTCTTAATGATACTTGTATAAGAGGAAGCCCAAGTCGACTTTTCTTTGGGATGGGTGCAACGGTTAGTTATTCCATCTTATCATTTCTTTTACTTTATTTTTCATTTTTGCATCACGTTTCAACTCTTGTTCTCCACTTCTTGTTTAGTATCCATTGCGGCAACTTAGTATGCCGTCGAAAGATGATAAGGCTTCCAGGAGTGATTTATGTGCGGAAGTCAAATTGTCATTTACTGTGTTTGTCAATAACAACAAGAGAGAGTGTGATCTTACTTCTGATATGGTATGTTTTCTGTACTTTGTGTGTTTTCTACTACTATTCTTCTGTTAGTCTACTATTACTCTGCTGTTATTCTGATGTGTTTCTGCTTTTTTAAAAGAACCACATAATTAGTAACAATTTTTTTTTGGCCAAATATTTTCCCAGATTTTCATCCCAATTCTTTTGCATGAGCACTTTAGCTGTTTGTGCATCAATTTCATTTCGAAGAGGGTTGAATATCTTGATAATGTATTTCAAGAGGCGATGTTTGCTGATGATCAACAGGCGTTTGTACGTTTGGTGTATTGTCAAACTGTTGTAAGTCATTTATTGTGTTTTAATTTTCTCTTGGTGTTTAGCCTAGTCTGTTTAAGTATTGTTAGTAATTATGTTTTCTTTTTCCTTTTTTAAAAAAAAGGTGAACTTGATGTCTGATTTCCTTGTCCACAAAGGAGTTGCCCGAGGTGGGGAGGTTAAAGATTATAAAATTGTCAACGTCCCTTTTACCTGGCAAACGGCTGCGATTGAAAATTTGGACTACGGTGTATATACGATGTTGCACATGCTCTTTTACCGTGGAACTGTTTTTGATTGTGACTTGGGTAATTCTGATTCAAGAAACCTCTACCGCTACCGAGATCGTTGCCTTGTTGGTCTTTGTGTCGATATGAACGAGTCCGGGGAGATGTGTTGAAAAGTTTGGAGGAGTTGAACAAGACAAGAAAGGAAACCCTGAGTGTGCTTGAAGAGAGACGGCGTATTGAGGATGCGGAAAAGAGGGCTTCCCAAAGCGGTAAGAAACGTCGTGGTTCGGCAGGTGAAAGCTGTTGGTAAGAAGGTTAAGACGTCGCGCACTGTTGTCGAGCCCGTCGCTTCTCCTACTATCATTGACAGCACTAAATTCTCTAGAAAGACCCCTACGCGGCCGTCAAGTAGGAAGCAGTGGTGTGGATAGCCCCGTGAGTCCAAAGTCGGCTTTGGGTAGTCGTAAAAGGGGTAAGGCGGACGACGGGTGGGTTGCTCTATGGATTGCGGGCCGAGGACGATAGGTTTGTTGCGGTGTCGGATTTGTTTCGGAAGAACAAAAACAGTTCTCTAAGATCTTTGAAGGTGCGGAAGCAAGTGGTTGACTTTGTTCTTCGTGAAGACGCTCGGTTAATGAGAAGAGTATGTGTCGATTTTCATTTCTTTGATTGTGGTGTTTACATTCGGTTAGTCTTTCTATTTCCCTTTGTTAGTCTGCATTGTTAATCTGTTTGTTATTATCTTGTTATTTTTGTCAACCTAGCGAGTCGTCTAATTTCACTGTTAGGTCCCTTTGTTATTCTGCTGTTATTGACCTGTTATTGTACTGTTATACCACTATTATTCCGTTGTTAGTCCACTGTAATCCCACTGTCATTCCCGGTTTGTTATTCTCTTTGTTATACCACTATTATTTATTTGTTATTGTTCATTGTTATTGAACCTGTTAGTCTATTTGTTATACCTTTGTAATCCCACCATTCGATCATATGTTATTTTTTGTGAATGGGGGAGTCATAGTGTTGTACAAATGACGACGTCGGCGTGTTTTTGGACAAGGGGGATATTGTTTCCATTGTAGATGCAGCTACTATGATGTCAACAAGAGTCGTTGATGTTTGGTCGGTTCTTTTGAATTCGTTGGAGTTTGAGGAACGCTCAGAACCAAGCTCAATGTTTTTCGGAGTTCGTCATATGGTATTTTGTTTTTTCCTTTGCTATTTTGCGTTATTACCTACAGATTGACTCACAAGTATTGATATAAAGTTAACACTTGTGCACTATTTTTGGTTGTTTATGCTTTCTGTTTTGTAGGATCCTCTTTATTCACTCTTAGAGAACTTTGATTCCTCAAGTCCTGTTGACGGTCCGGGTAAGAAGCTGTTGGCATTCTGGAATGTGTTTTACGATTCCCGCAATGGAAGATGTCGTCGAACTCCGACCTTGTGTTTGTGCCGATTCGTATAATGATCACTACTCTTGTTTTCGCATCAACTTTTTGAATGAATCGATTGATATTTTGGACAACATGACTCGCGATTCCAAGCAAGTAGCCGATTACGAGAAGATTGGCGAGATTGTGGCAAACTATATGCGTGTTTTTATGGAGGGTCATAATGTTCTGAAGTCTAAAGATTGCCGCAATTTCGAAATCGTTGATGTGCCTTTTAAATGGAAAAAGAAGGAAGCTTTGAACTCGGAGTCGGGGTGTTTCTTCTTTGTACACGATGGCGGAATATGGTGGAAGCATGTTTGAGTGCAATCTTCACAGCAAGATTGCTCGTCGAAGCTTTTGTGTTGAAATGTCGGCTTCCCTGATCTTGGCGGATATTAATCTTCATAGGCAAGTAGTTCTTGACAAAGTGAAGGCTTGTGAGGCTGGAAGGTCAAGACGTTGGGTTTGGCGGCGCAAGGAACAAGTTGCTAGAAGTGCCCCCAGTGCAACCCCAATCATCTTTGGTAGTGAAGAGTCGGGCATCGTCATGAATGCGAGTACCTTTGAATGTTGTGTATCCAGGGAAGTCGGACTAAGTTAGTGTAAACTGTGTTGTTAGACTATTAGTGTCTTTGTTATTGACTTTGTTATTATGTATAATTACTAGTTTATTGTCTGTTATTCGTATTACTCTAGTGTTATTCAGTGTGTACTCTAATTTTAATTGAGTTTTCATATTACTTGTACTTTTTTCAAACACCATCCATTTTTACTCTAATCCCCTTTGTTATTCTAACATTATTCGGGATAATGAGCAGTTTGTTGTCTTTGTTATTGCACAATTAGTCTCTGATTTTTAGTCTAATTAAGCTTTCTTATTACCTTTGTTTTCTAGAAACACTATCCATTTCTATTCAAGTGTAAATTTAGTCAAGTGTAAAAAAAGCGTGGTTTAGCTTTGCGTTTTTTTGCGTGTTATTCTACCATTATTCTAACATTGTTATTGCGGTATTACTCCGCATAATAAGCGGCTACTCTGCATTTGTTATTGTACTATTAGTCTACACTTATTCTCATTGTTATTCCACTAATTTAATTAAGTTTTACAAATACTATCCAATTTCTACGAAGAATATGCATTTTCTATTCAAATGCCAATGGTTTGTTTTTTTTTTCTCAACTTGTGATTCTATTGTTATTGCACCGTTATTCTTCTGTTTTTTCACTATTATTCCGCATAACAAGTAGTTTATTCTGCTGTTATTCCATTGTTAGTCCAGCATTATTTTGTTAAAACTATTCATTTTTATTCAAGTGTAAATTTAGTCAAGTGTAAAAGCAGTGTGGTTTAGACGCTTTTATTATTTTGTTATTCTACCATTATTCTGCATTGTTATTGCAAAGTATTACTCCGCATAATTAGCAGTTATTATCTTTGTTATTGCACTATTATTCGGCAAAGACACATTATTCCAACATTACTTAGAAATAGTTTTAAATAGCACTTAAAGATAGTACTTACATAATAAACATTAACGTTCTAAAATATTAAAGCCATTATTTCTAAAGCAATATAATATTTTAAACATATTTAAAAGCGTGACCATGGACCATCATCGTTAGATTTTTATATCTTTATTCTATTCTCGGCGCTGCGCGCCGGTCCTTGGACAGTGCTCTCAACTTCCACCGACTCATCCTCAAAAGGGTTTTGTACCCTTCCATAAGTTCCATGGCTTTGAATCGGTGTCCAATGGCCGAGAGATTGAAATATCGGCCGGTGTAATACTTCTTGAGCATTCACACTAGCAATGAATTGATTGTCCATGTCGGCTTCCGTGTAGTTCCTATTTTTCTTTTCCTTCAACTGTCTACGCATACGTTCATTTTGAAGTTCAAAGAACCTTCAATCTGTGCCTTTACACTGTCGACCTCTCTTATTAAGGCCTTTTCACGGGTTTCTGCTGCCTCTAAATTTGTCCTTGTGTCGATCAACTCTATCGTGAGGGACTCTATCGTCCGTTTGGCTTCATCGATTTCCTGCCTTGTCGGGGACCTTCGGCTATCGTCGATTCGTCACTCATCTGCAAACATTGGAAGTATGAAACTTTTTGCATTATAAAAAGATGTTTAAAATTTTTGAACCAAATTAAAAGCAAACCAAAGCATAAGAAAGAGAATTACCTTTTTTGCAGCATAGAGTAGAGTGTTGACAGATATGAAAAATAAACATGAAAGAAAAATAAAGAATAGAAAGATAAGAAATTACCTTTTTTCAGAGGAGATAAAGTTTTTTTTTTTGGAATGGACTTTTTCAGTGTGTGTGTTTGTTTTTTTTACTCGAAGTAGCAGTAAT
This sequence comes from Silene latifolia, assembly GCF_048544455.1. Classification (NCBI taxonomy): domain Eukaryota; kingdom Viridiplantae; phylum Streptophyta; class Magnoliopsida; order Caryophyllales; family Caryophyllaceae; genus Silene; species Silene latifolia. Next base: position 436,307,580 of record NC_133538.1, on the reverse strand, counting down.
TTATAGGGGCTTGGGGAATAGAATCGGTTTTTACGTAATAAAGTATAGAAAGATAAGTAATTAACTGTCTACCAACAAAAAAAAAAAAGATAAGAAATTACCTTTTTGCAGAGGAGATGCAGAGTTTTTTCTTGAATACAAACAGTTTTTCTGTACTTATTCAGTGTGTGTGTGTTTTTTTTTTAAAAAACCACGCAATAGCAGTATTTATAGGGGTTGGGGAATACAAACAGTTTTCCTGTAATTATATTAGATTAGGTTAGGTAACTGTTTTTAATAAAAACTGAAAAGTGGAACTGCTTTTTATAAATATTACTAATCTGTTATTATTCAACTGTTATTGTAGTGTGTAATTTGCAGTTTTATTTTTGTGGGTGGTTTGTGAAAAAAACAGTCAGATAATATTAACAAAAAAAATTAAAGTAACTAGTATTAATTCTCATATAATGTAGGTCTCACTTTATTATCTAGAAGATACATTTTAGGTTAAAATGTAATTCGAACAATGACAAATAGTAAAAGTCTTTGACATTTTTAGGCGAGGTCTTCATCGTAGCCGTTGTCTTTTGCGTCTCTTTTGTCTTTGTTAGTTCATGCATCTGATTCATATTCCTGCAATTTTTGCTTAGTATTTAGCAGCTACATTAATAGCGAGAATAGCGAGTAGAATAACATTAATAGCAGTAGAATAACAACACATTAATAGCAGAATAGCGATAATCTAAATTTAGCGACTACTCTGCTTTGTTATTGCGAACACTATCCATTTCCACCAAGAATATCCATTTTCTATCCAAAAATAACAACACATTAATAGCACAATAGCAGTAGAATAACACAACAGCACGTGAGAATAGCGAGTAACACGGGAATAATAGGGGAATAAAAAGTAGAATAAAAGGATAACATATTCCTGCAATTTTTGTTAGTTCATGCATCGATTTATATTTTTGCAATTTTTGCTTAGTATTTTAGAAGCTACATTAATAGCGAGAATAGCGGTGGAATAACATTAATAGCAGTAGAATAACAACACATTAATAGCAGAATAGCGAGTAGACTAAATTTAGAGCTACTCTGCTTTGTTATTAGAACACTATCCATTTCCACAAAGAATATCCGTTTTCTATTCAAAAATAACAACACATTAATAGAAGAATAGCAGTAGAATAACACAAATGACAGGAGAATAGCGAGTAACACGGGAATAATAGGGGAATAACAAGTAGAATAAGAGGATAACATTAGAATAATAGGAGAGTATTAGTCCAGATTCATACCTCTTGAGTTTCGATTCTTCTTCATCTTCGTCATCGGAAGGGGGACTTTCAAAGCAAATGGAAGAGTACAAGTTCTCTTGTTGTGGTTCACCCACTTCTTGCGATTACCGCATCTTTGCTTCCTCTTTTGTTGCTTGGTTTTGGCCTTTTCTTTGGAGGACCTTAATCTTTTGCCATTGCCCTTATTCTTGGCCTTGTTTGGCGGTCGAAGGTCAATGTCATTTGAAGCTGTGATGCCTAGAAGAGCCTCGATTTCTTGGTTTTTAGTCTTGGTCGATTGGTCTGTGATGTTCTCCCTGAACGTGTCGGGATTTTATGCGAGTTGCTTCATGTGTTTAACAGTAGCATAACTGTCCATCACCCCGACAGTTGCATAAATCTCAGACCAAACCTTTGACATCTCAGCTTTCTTGATGTCAGCCTCATCAATCTCTTCTATCACCTTTCCATTTTCATCTCGGACAACTGGCCTATAGGATTTCTTTGTCCATCGAGCAAGGACATAAGGGTCAGGTATCCTGTGGACCTGCCTACCATTCCACACCCATAGTATATGGCGACAAACAATGCCATGCCTCTCAAACAGCTTACATGCACATTTGCTCTCGTTAGTTTTGGTGTTAAATTCAACTCGGAAGCTCCTGTGCTTCAGTCCATCACGAACGTCATGATACTCCACCACCCCTACTGTTGTCAAACCCCCCACCCTCATGCTGCATATGGCATGTTTGACTTCATTCTGAAAGTCCCCAAAGATAGGATGGGTGTAGACAAGTGAGGCATGCATCTCCACCTTAATAGCAGAATAGCAGTGGAATAACATTAATAGCAGTAGAATAACAACACATTAATAGCAGAATAGCAGTAGACTAAATTTAGCAGCTACTTTGTTGTTATTGCAGACACTATCCATTTCCACAAAGAATATCCGTTTTTTATTCAAAAATAACAACACATTAATAGAAGAATAGCAGTAGAATAACACAACAGCAGTAGAATAACAACACATTAATAGCAGAATAGCAGTAGAATAACAACACATTAATAGCGAGAATAAAGTAGAATAACAACACATTAATAGCGAGAATAGCAAGAGACTAAATTTAGCGACTACTTTGTTGTTATTGCGAGACACTATCCATTTCCACAAAGAATATCCGTTTTTATTCAAAAATAACAACACATTAATAGAAGAATAGCAGTGGAATAACATTAATAGCAGAATAACACAAAACAGCAGAATAGCAAAAGTAGAATAACACAAATGTTGAGAATAGCGAGTAACACGGGAATAATAGGGGAATAACGGTAGAATAGCGGTGGAATAACATTAATAGCGAGAATAGCAGTGGAATACCTTCATCGGCCCTACTTTCTCGAGCATACTATGCTCATTGGCATTATCCATCCTCCTTTGTGTATGCCTTTTCTCGCTCTATTGGAATGTACCTCATCCAAAACTCGACGAGGGTTCCAAAATGGCTTTCAAACCGCTTGAAATAGCTGTTTGAACTTTCGGATCTCTGGGTTGTTCGCAACAAACAACCTAGAGGCAGATCCCGAAAGTATGCCGGTATCCACTTTTGTCTGATTGCAAAGACATACTTCAACCACCGGTTGCTTTCCATACCATGGGCTTCAATAATGATCTTCGATTCTGTTCAAATTCGTGTGGCTCGAGGTCGACATCCCACACAATGGCATTTATGTCGGTCATAAATTCCGTATCATTGCAGATTGCCCTTCCCACTTTCTCAGGCATTTTCTGCATGATATGCCACATGCAATACTTGTGGACATAATGGTTGAAGACATTTGGGCAGGCTTTTTTAATTCGGGCATCGGTCCGTAATTACACATTGAGGTTGTTTCTTGCCCCATTGCTTCGAGGAATTTTTAAAAATCCACTCAAATGAATGCTGACTCTCGAAGTCAAGTAACCCAGCTGCAAAAGTCACCGTCTTCTTGTTGTGGTCTACTCCGGTGAAGGGAGTAAACACCATGAAATATTTGTTTGTCCCATAAGTAGGGTCAAACGAGATCGTGTCTCCATATAACTTGTAGTTGTTTATCCCTTCCTTATCAGCCCAAATAACCTTCGTCAAGCATTTGTTCTCATTCTGATCATAAGCAAAGTAGAACCCCTTTGTTTCAGCCAGCATTTTGAAATGCCCAATGAACATTTTAGCATCGTTATCCCCAATGTAACACTTGATATTTCGTTTGAAGTTTTTGAAGTCTAGCAAAGAGGCACCGATATTCTGATAACCATTTGAGTATTCCTTGAGAATTATGAAGCTCAATGTTGGACCTATGTTGAGCTTAGTATGATCAATAATGGTCCTCTTAATATAGTCATGGACGTCCCTTGAGAGCTTCTGGAACTCCCTGTTTTTGACAGAGTAAAGAGAGTGATTGTGAACGTCTACAAAGACATCCACAATATACCCAGCCGGTCTGTCGTCTGTTTTTTCACAGGTTCTCAACCTCATGTTCGCCTTGCAGCCACACCTTGTCAGAGCATGCTTCTTTGGCTGTCTAATTCGTCGGTCTTTGTTCTCTACTGTACTCAAATTACCAGCTTCATGATTTGTTGCTTCAAGTCGCAGTTTTTCTTTTCATATCCCTATACCCCCGTCCATTACTGACCGGTGATTTGACGCCGACGCCCCCTTATATTGCGCATTTGTGTACCTTCTCACATCAAATCCAAGCCCGGTGCATATATGTTGTAGAACTGTATCGCATCCTCCAAGGTAAGAAAGAACATGCCACGTTTAGGCGTAAAATCACTCTCAGCAGTCCTTACCCTCGCTCGGTCCCAGGTGTGCTTTGTAATGAAGAGTTGAAACAAACTCATCGTTTTCTTCGTCCGAACAGGTTGGGCTGGTGTATATATTGTTATTAGAAGAATCCCCAATAGGTAAGACTGCATTGTCTTCAACAATAGACACAGTAGAAAGATCTCTGACGACAAATTAATTAATATAATGAGTACGGTCATTGGACAACAAAATCACAATAACATCACAATAATGATAGCACGGGGGAGAGATCAACATTGCAAGTAATGTGACAATAAAAGTATGATAACAAAGGTGTGAAACAGGGACGACAATCAATAACATCACAATAACACTAAATGTGTTTATCTTATGCTACTCTCTTATCGGTAGTATATTTTCACGCTCGCACAATAATATCACAACAATAGTAGCATAATATCAGAATAAGAGTATAATAATATCAACATGTTTCTCTACTTTTTTACAATAATAGTAAGTAATATCGAATAAGAGATTCTGGTTCTACTTTATTACATACGAGATAATAATCTTTGTATTTATTATGTAACTCTTTTGCAAGGCATATATTTTCATGTTCTTGCACAATAATAGCACAATAATGTTACAATAATACCACAATAACAGTACAATAATATAATCATGTTTATCACGGTTACAATAATAGTACATTAATATCGAATATGAGTTCTCTTTTTCTCTTTGTAATGCAAGCCGATAAAGACAATAGTATCGAGAATAATAATTTGAGAAACACATAGAAATCAATAATTGATTTATAAACACTCAGGCTAATAATAGTACATTAATATTAGAATAGCAGTTCTCTTTTTGTACTCTAATACAAGCGAGAAAGACAATAATATCGAATAATTTGAGAAACACATAGAAATCAATAATTGATTTATACACACTCAAAGCTAATAATAGTACATTAATATCGAATAACGATTTATCTTTTTCTACTCTAATACAAGCCAGACAGTTCAATAATATCGAATAACAAATTGAGAAACATGTAGAAATCAATAATTTATTTATAAACAACGGCGGATGAAGAGATAAGAATGAATAGCAAGATACCTGTTTCCATATTCACCATCGAGTTGATTTCTTCGCTAACATTGTTATTGATCTCGTTGTCCATCTTTTATACTGAAAACAAAGTAAAATCAAGTATTGAATTCAATTAAAATCAACGAATTTACACTAAAAATCAACGATTTTTACATTAATTAGGTTTTTTACATTAATTTTGAAAATACGATTGAATATACTAAAAATCAACGAATTTACATTATTGTAATTCGATTGCAAACTAAAAATCAACGATTTTGTGTAATTTTATTAGGTTTTTATGAATTTTCTATAGTCGGCGTTCTGATTTTTGAGTTTTCTCTGTTTTTGATTTGTAGAGAGATGTAGAGAGAGAGAGAGAGAGAATATCGTTAGAATGAGGTTTCATTTTTTCATGTTTCAAAGCGCTTTTGTATTTTTCGATTTTTCCTTTTTTTTTTCTAATTTATCTTTTAATCTCAGCCCTTGATTTCTTTTAATCTCAGCCCTTGATTTCCCCAACTCACAACTCACCATAAGACCCCAACTCACGAGATCCCGCCTATATATATATATATATATATATATATATATATTAATAAAGAAAGCTTTTTTCGAGCGATTTTAGAGAGTCTAATTTTTGTGAATGACTTTTGAGCCATAAAAATACTTTATTTTATATTATTTAGAGAAGATATAAATTGTGTATTTATCTTTTAATTATTATATAGTATCCTACTATAATTGTTTTACCGTACATCATATTATCTTCAGTTAGTGTTTGCATATGTGAGGACATAGTAGTTGATTAGAATTTGAATTTGGAAATAAATTACTTTTAGTGATTAAAATATTAAATAAATTACTTTTAGTAATTAAAATATGGATGGTGATAGGGCGCCACCGGGTGGCACTAAATCTCGGCGCCACCGTAATTTATTGAAAAAGAAAAAGAAAAAATAGAATATTAATTTTCGTTTTTGCGCCAAATGTTTAAGGGTAGTCACGGAAATTTATATCTATTCAATTAAAGTCAAATACTTAATAAATCAAATTTTCTAAATAATATTTTACGCCAAAAAAGTTAATTTAATATTTCATCTTGATCGATAATTATGTTTCTTCATGATTATATTGGGTTCTTCATCTACTACGTTTTTCATCTACTGAGTTTTTCATCTACAAGCGAACGAAAGAGAAAATTCAATACGATCCATGATGAAGAAGACACTGTAAAAACTCGAGCGGGTCGAACTTATTGTCGAACATACTTGATAGGTCTGCACGCCTACGATCACAATCTCCCTTAAACTAATTTTAAGTCTTGTTTTGTAGTAATTTGTGCACATAAATGCATAATTCAAAATTGATCATATTCATGATCTATAACTAGAAAGATCAAACGGTGGTCTTCTTTGTTTGATGAACAGCTTCCAAATTGTTATAAATCTGACGTGAATTACGCCTAAAAGTTTTCTTTTATGGTTATAATAATCATAATAATTAATTGATTATATAATTCTAATTTCCTAAACTACCCTTTTTTTTAATTAGTTTGAAATTCAAAATGCAAGGGAGGGAAATGACAAAATACAAGAAATTTACTATTATGCCCTGGGTGGCGCTCAGTTTAAGTACCACCCGGTGGCGCTATCTCATTATTCTTAAAATATTATCTTTTTGTATTGTAGTCTTAATTAACTAGAACTACGATATAGCCTATATAAACCTGCTATGAATGTCTGGCTGTCTGGCATTAACCTTGTGATGTATCCTATTCCCGTAATTAATTGAGCATGACAGAATTATTGTGTTTGTTTTTTTTACATGTCATGTTAATCTGCCACAACTAATATGCTGTTAAATTTATATGTTATGAGGCCTAATTTTACAACTTTTGTGATTTTTCAGGAACAATGAAATTCAGGTATTTAAAGAGCAAGAATTAAAGTTACAATAAAATTACTACAAGTATTTTTTACTAACATAATGATGATAATACTGACGGTAAGTTTGTACTACCCCTCTTACAGAGTATTAAGAATATTGTTAACATTATATTGACTAATTAACTTATGATTAGATTTGTGATATGTATAGTGAGGGTATAATTATGGTTATAATAATAACTATGGTGTTATTGCTTATTACTCCCTACTTTGTATCTATAAATGAATGTTCTAATAGTTAGTACTACGTAGTATATAGTGGCTAGCCCCCTAAATCCGCCAATAATAGCATATATATTCACTATTAACCATTGAATTAGACCATATCTATTGTTCATTGTATGTACTTTTACACTTTTAATTTATCAAAAAATTGATACATTGGCGAAAGGTCGAGCATGAACCTGACAAGAATGTAAAAACTGAATACTCTGTATATGCTTAACAAGAGAAATTTATGTTAGTATTATAACAATTATTGCTATACAAAATATAGAGTTTAACAGACGGATCCATGAAAAAAAAAAACATAAACTCCCTATAATCTATACCGCACTAGCGCACCGTATGAGGTAAATATAATGGATGAATTCAAGAGATTGTTTTTAGTAAAGAATGTCAGAGATTAAATTGATAAATTTTTTAATGTTAATCAGTATAATAAGTTTGGAGAAGCCGTTGTTTTAATCTTGGAGTCTCATGATTATATATTATTGATATTATTATAGCTTATCAAATTACCGTTCTAATGAAGTAATTTAATAAACATGATTATTGTGCATGGCCTAAGTTTAGCAAACCATGCACATTCAATTCCCCATCTTACATACTACTCCACAGTATGAATATAACAAATAGGATGAAAAATACAGCGAGTATGCTCTTTTTCCGGCCGTTACGCCGACTCTTCGTTGTATGTGTCGTATGGAACAAGAGAAATTCCGATAGTTATGCCACCAGTTACGTCGATGACGGGTAACACTATTTTTAGGCTGTTTCAGTACCGTCGTCGGTTACCTCCGTTTTTTTGAATGATTTTGGTGTATTTTGCTATCATCGGGTTGATTAGGGTATGTAAATAGTTAAGGAACTCATCATGGGTAAACCTAGAGACGTGTAGTGCTTGATGTTGGTGACTTGGTGGCCTGGTGGGTCTTAATTCGATACTAGAATATTCTTCCAAAGCACAATCGAGCGACACAACCAATATCCGTCTAAAGCTTTATCAAAACGGTTCAAGATGCATCGTGTGAAGAGTCTGGTCACTATGTTCAGCATAAAAGATACCTTAGGCTTCAACTATCCTGACAGTTTCTTTGGTGAACAAAATGTTCGTAACCACCATCAATCTCAAGTAAAGACCAAGTTACCGAAATCGCAAAAATAGTTATGTACGGCGATATTGCGGGCTTTTTTCTTTGCAAACTACTAGGATAAGCATTTAAATAAAGAATGTGTATATGACAAGGGAAGGGATATGAAGATAATGGTGGTGGTGGTTTGTGGTTTGATAGTCGGAGCAAGGAGAACGAAGATGAACAAGTAGGCATGCCAAGGAGAAATAACATACACAAACCTCTCGCTATATCACATGGCGATAAGTTTTTGAAATTAAAAAAAAAATACATCTCGCTGAATGATTCGTCGAGAAGTTAAAAAATCTATATAAAAAAAAAAAGGTGCTGACGTGGACTCATTTCGTGTAAATAGTTTGAAATAAGCCCCGGGGCTGATTTATAGCGACGACGTTTTAGTAAATATCGACGACGTTTTTAAAAAAAAAAAAAAAAGACGATAACTGCCCTTCCACTCATCCAACACTTTCTCTCTCTAAAAAATTTCCTCTCAACTTCAACTAAATTAAAAAAAAAAAAACAACAACAACAATTAACAACACGACGGATCTCAAATCACCGGTACTTAAACAACTTAATCGCTTCATTATTTGGTTAATATTTTCATTAATAACACGACGGATCTCAAAGCTTCCTTTATTAATATATCTATATTAATATTAATAAAGGAAGCTTTTTTCGAGCGATTACAGAGAGTCCAGCTTTTTAAAACTATCTAAATTAATTTTTTAATAAAAATATCTTTAGCTTGTGTTTACTTATTAGAAGATCGAGAAATATATTGAAGTTAATGTTTTTAATATCTTTGGTATTGAGTTTGTGACTAGACTAACTTTATCCGAAAGTGTTAGATGTTCATTATAATACTTCATTCTTTGTGTATATATATTGTAATATGCAATCCATGAGATTCGTTTCTATCATGTACGTGTAGAGTAGTTATACATTGTCTATTTCTAATAGCTGATTCTTTTTTACTTTGATTTATTTATGTTACTTTTCTCCATATTTTGCTATCTTATTACATGAGAATGATAACAAATGATTAGTTTGATTGATTTTTATGCTCATATTTGTTGGTTCTCTCATTTCAATATATATACTCATTGATTTTTTTATGTATTCGTTTCAGGTGCTACGCTGCTTTGATCTAATACGAGATTGGAATACCCCGACATAGTGTGCACAAGTAGTGTCACTACCGAGAGACTACTTTGTTGTACCTCTTTGTATATTTCTGTACAATTATTTGACAAATCACTTGCCTCAACAAATACAACACAATTCATATATTTCAGGTAATCTTTTTTCAAGCAAATATTATAATGAATTCTTGGACATAGTCATGTTTCTCAAGAATTTTCCCCAATTTTTGTTTCAAAATCTATACACGTCTACATCCTCTATCGAAGGAAAATTACGGGAAGTTATTCATTGTTACAACATAATTTTATAAAATTAAGCCTACGTTCAAGTATATAAATATGTTGGCCCGACATTTTAGCAACGAAAGTATTAGTCACTTAATATTTGTTATTTATATACAGGCAAATAACTTGCATATTGGATAGTTACACTGGATGGATTTTCTAAAACATAATACTTCATACGTTTTGGTACTACTATTGGGATTGTCACAATGGATAAAGAGAATTTGTTTTGTAGAGTTCTGCAACCCAACCATTTATAAGAAATAATTTGACAATTGATTTTAGCATAACAAAAATAAATTACAATAATTTGCCATAAATTCTTACATGCAGTTGTAGAGAACGAGGAAACTTATAACCTAGCCTAACACCTACTTTTGTTTACAACCTTTATAAATAAGAATAATTTACAATGTTTTTAATGTGTTAGCAAGAAGAGTAGAAGACGCAGATAACTGATTTAGTTGGGAGGGTATTTTGTTAAGTAAAAGGTTGGTGTTAGACTTGTACATTTATATGTGATTTTAATCTCCCGGATTTAGAAAAATATCAGATTAAATTGTCAAGATATGCATATGCATCTCTAATCATGTATTGTATATTTTTCTGTTGTATTAAGTACTTATAATCAAGTATATAATGTGATGGCTAAAGCGATTAATCGCTTGAGATATAAATTCATCGATTATCAAATCATCGTTAGGTCACATAGAGCAATATAGTGCTAATAATTTTACAACCAATGCAGTATTGATTAATGTCAAAGCGTGTGAAACACAAACATAAAAGTTGTTTAAATTAACTATTGTTGCATCCCTGGATAAAGTATTAAAAAGTTGCATAAGAATTTGATGCAACAACAATGACGAATTGAGTTGATGAATTGGCAAATAAAAAATCTATTTTCTTTATTATAAAAATATTGAACTTCCAAAACTATCCTTCAATTGTAAACAAGTTTGAATTTTGAAAAGTTGTAGAGAAATAAGATACTATGATAATAATTTACTAAAATGTCACCGTTGGTACCGAATTTAAGTACCACTGGGTGGTGTTATCTCAATTTCCTAACCGTAATTGACTTCATGTAACGTTCGAGTTATGGTACAAACTAACATGTCACAAAAACCTCTATGTTATTAAAGGAGAAAAGCTCGTGTACATTATGCCTCCTCGCCTCCTCCTGTTGCGACATTAATAACTGAAACGACAAACATTTTTTCACGGGTCGAGTTTACGGGATCTCGGGATGGGATTACGTTTAAAATACAGGTTAATGACGAGCTTTTAGTTATGGATTAGAATAACAAGAATACTTCCACATGTTTTTAAATAGCCATCCTCAGTCCTCTCGAGTTGTTTAGTTGTTGTAATCACTACCGCTTAATCATTAATATAACTTGAAACATTGAAAGATTTTATAAAGTGGCTGTTTTATAAAAATAGGGTTTTTACGAGAATTTTAGATTATTTCCCATATACTTTAACATCTAGAATGACAACATTATACACTGTAGAATACTATAAACAGGCCCGTGCATCGCACGGGCATTAAATCTAGTATATATACTTAAAGGAGGAACTTTTGAAGCGATTTCATTGGCTATTACTTTCAAGCGATATTATTGGTTCAAGTTTTGTGATTTTATAAAAAGAAAATTATAAATCAATATTAAAATAAAATATAAAATATAGAATATTATTTAAATTAAGAAATACTCTCTAATAGGAGTTTTAGAGAATTCTATCTCTACTTGAATTGAGATTATAACGTAAGATACTAAGATTACAAGAGTACTATCATAATTATCGTTATAATTATTACTTTCTTTCTTGCAGTTATATATATTATGGTGCCCCAACTTCACGAATCATATTTACAAATTATTTTTCTTTCTTTTGATGATTATTATTATTTTCAATTATTAATGATGCTACTCATTCCTTTGATTATTATTTCTTATATCTATGATTTATAATGTTATTTATGTTATAGTTTTTGTGTACTTATATTTACGTAATTTGATTTTACAATTTTTTTATTGTAGGTGGAGATCACGAGAGAATGAGCAGATACACCTATATATTTACGTTGTCGGAAAATAATCATCATTCAATAGGATTATTGTCTTGATATTATCCACGTCTACAATATACTTATACTATTTTTGAATATCTAGCTATGTCAAGGAGATTCACAGGGAGTCTCATTAAGAGTTCAAGTAAATTTATGAATTTCTTTGAATAGGATTATAGAATATCATTATTTTAAGAAGATTAAAAAGGAGTCTTTAGTGTATCCACCTATACATATGTATTGTTGCTCAATGTTGTTACGGTGCTCTTATTTATATTTTTTGAATAATTGAATTATCATCTTACTTTTACATGTTGAACCTAGGTGTAAGGGCTCGATTTTTAGATGTTACGTAGTAGGTCCTCCGTCCCGGTTATATGTTTCCTTTAATTTTGACACAAAATTCAAGAAAGTATTACTTACGTGATTGATTGATTTTTATCCGTGTTTGTAAGTAAAAGGTTATCTAGCTAGGTTAATATGAATAAAAATTATAGAACTCTCGAGTTTTGAGCAGTCAATCAATGACCAACGCAAGTAATTAACAAATACGCCAATACGTAAGTAATTAACAAATACGTATGTAAGTAATTAAGTAATAAAGGAAGCCCAACAAATGTGTTTCAACTAAAAACGAGTTTGAATGTTTTCATTTACTTTGGTACTAGGACAGAGGAAATTCCCAAAGAAAATATATGTTAAAAATTATATAGTGAATGCCTATTTGCGTATGTGTATATTGTGGTGCAATAATTAATTGACTTGGTGTTGGAAAAAAAGAAGATACAAATGTCCTATCTTATTTCGGTAAGATTGTTGTCGTATAAATAATATAATAAAATGGTGGAGTGGCTTTAGCAACTAGCACGGGCAACAATCTCTTTATGCTTCAAAAAATTGGTTATTACATTATAACATTATTAATAGTCGTACAATTCAGGTTGGGTATGTAAAGGTCATTTACATTAAGGTCATTTCCCAAACAACGGTTTTAATGGTTTTGCAACACTAACAACTAATCCGTATAAGAAGGTGTGTGATAATGATTGTTCATTTATATTGATAAAGTGATTATTAAAAATTATTCATTTTACACAAACTCTTACGGAGTATTTGTGAAGGAAAAAATCCGTCACAAGCTTATGACGTGAGACAAAGGAGTAAGTGGAGGGGTAAGTGGGACGGCAAGTGGGTGTTGTTACAGGTCATTGTACATTTTTTAAACATGCAGTTTCAGTGTTTCACTACAGGTTAATTTAAAACCCAATCAAGACCAAGTTAATTTTTTGTATCAACTCCAATATTATGTTTGTGTTTCGAATCCACTTTGAATCAATTTTTCAAACATCAAACATCATATGCAAAATAGATTTTCTTAGAATTAAGCATCAACACTTAAGAGATGTTGAGGAGAGAAGTGAGTGTCTCGAAATGTGAGAAAATCATATATATATATATATATATATATATATATATATATATATATATATATATATATATATATAGAGAGAGAGAGAGAGAGAGAGAGAGAGAGAGAGGTGGGATCCGGTGAGTCCACCTAACTATTTGAGTCCATGAGTCCATAAAACAATATCACGCACTATACAAAACAATATCACGAAATTTTTTTTTCGAAATTTTTTTTTTTCAATTTTTTTTTTCAAAATTTTTTTTCGAAAACTTTTTTACATTTTTTTTTTTTCGAAGACTTTTTTTTGTGTAACCTGTGATATTGTTTAGTATAACATGTGATATTATTTTGCATAACGCGTGATATTGTATTAATAAACAATATCACAATTTTTTTTTTGCGATTAGCCATAGAACTAATGGAGATTCACATAAAGATTTAAGATAGTCTCACCTCATACAAAACTTCGTCAGATTACTAACTTTTAGCATAAAATAAGTGATGATATGCGATTATTTAGAACATAAATGCCAAAATGAAAACAAAACAGGAATAGATCACGAAAGACTAAGATAAGAAAGATCAAATGGAAGTCAGGCCAAATAAAAACTATGAAAATAAATTTAACAAGTCTATAAGAGTGTTTGGTTGTTTATTACTAACCCTGCATTCAGCGATATTGGTACAGCCGCAAACTAGCTCCACCTCCATCACTTTCTATGCTTAGTTTGCAGTCAAGATAGTAATATGCTATATATATTACTCACATTTGGGCATGAATGCTGGACATAGTTACACTTCCTATAGTCAATCTTGCCATGGCTCAATTTTTTTGAAATACGGGAGCTTTATCCAAAAATGATAATGATAATAAGAGTACAGGAACACGTCTCACGGTCTCAAGAACAAAAAAAAATGTACAGTAGTTACCCCTTCGACTATTTAAAGTTAATAAAATATAGAGATGCTTGAGAAATAGATATGGCTTAAATCATCACATGTAATACTAAATGCTTCATATAGAGTCTCTTCATCAATTGTTTTTCTTAGAGTCGTCCAATTTTTTTTTTGTGAAAACTTTTTTTTTAGTGTAAATTGTGATATTGTTTTGGATAACGTGTGATATTGTACAAAACAATATCACGATTTTTGTTTTGTTTTGTTTTATTGTAGTATTAGCTGTGATATTGTATAATATAACGTGTGATATTGTATCATGGACTCATGGACTCAAAAAGATAGGGTGGACTCATGTGATCCTAATTCTATATATATATATATATATATAAATAGGATCATGTAAGTCCTATTGTTTAGGTTGAGTCCTTGAATCCTCATCCTAACCATTAGATTATGAATTATGAAAGGCTGAGATTAAATTAAAAAAAACACTCACCCACCCACTTTACATTAACTTTTCCCCAATTCCCAATCACCTTTTCATTATTTCCCATTAATCCATCTCTTTTTACGGTTAATCCATCTCATTCTCTATCATCCCTTCTCTTCATTTTCATTCTCTTTCAGTTACTCTCATTCTCTTTTCCCTTTTATCACCAAATCTGACATTATATGTTATACTCCCAATCCACATTTCTACCCTTCATTCCTTGGTTCATTCATTTTCCAATCTCATAAGCAAGAACAACAATATAAGAATACAACCAAAACTCCATTTCGATCGATTATGTTGGTGGCTGATGGTGACGACGGGTGAAAGTGAATGATGCCTTGTTTTATGCTTACAAAGGATCGAAGTCGCAAAACAAAAAAAGGAAAAGAGGTAAACTAATTCCACATGTCTCGGCTGTTGGATTGAAGTGGACATTCGGTTTCTCAATTTGTATCTTAATTTGTATACGCCAATAAATGTTTGTTGTTTTTAAGTTGGTGGAGTTCAAGATAATCATATTAATTGAATTGATGCTATGTGAATGCAGCCATATTACCATATACCACAAACCCCCTCGCTAAACTTTTTTCAAGTTTTTGCCTTCTTTTATTATTATGTCCATTGTTCATATGAGTTTTCTTGCTATTGCTCTTAAAAAACCAAGCTTGACTAAATACTGGATGCTTACTAATGTTCCAAATTTAATACAAAAAGTGCTAATGTTAACAATTTCATTGTTGAATGTTATGTTATATAGTTGGTGTTGTTGCTCTTTGCAAGTCTAAATGAACTCACATGTACAACTTTCTACCTTCAGACAATGGCAGATGTTACAAAGGAACGTCTTGCTGAGAATAACGCCCAGGATGGAAATAAACTGGGCTGCATCTACGATGAACGGCTCACATCATTTGAGAGACGGTATTTGAAGCACCCGAAGCGTACCGAAGCCAAAAGAGCTAAAGAACTCTTGTGAATCACTGTAATGACTTCGGATTTGGGTTCATATTAGATGATTACGACAACGAAGTTAACTCGAAAAGACTAGTATATATGAGTCCGAATTTGGGTACATATTATTAGGCTGCTCAGTAGTTATTATTTTGTAAGATTCATTCCTTTTATAATTAGGGATTAGTATATATGAGTCCCAAATTTAAGTTTGAAAGAGTGTAATTTTAAGCTTTAACGGATGTAATTTTAAGTTTTAAAAGGCGTAACTTTAATTTTGTAAGAGTGTAACTTTAAGTTTTAAAGGGTGTAATTTCAAAGGTATAGTTTGTAACTTCAGTTTAAAAAGGGTGTAACTTTAAACATATAGTTTTAAATATATAGTGTGTAATTTCAGTTGTACATCGTGTAATTTCAAAGTTTAATATTTGTAACTTCAGT
Source organism: Silene latifolia (assembly GCF_048544455.1). NCBI lineage: Eukaryota > Viridiplantae > Streptophyta > Magnoliopsida > Caryophyllales > Caryophyllaceae > Silene > Silene latifolia. The sequence goes on along the minus strand of NC_133538.1, from coordinate 436,291,433 downwards.
TTAAAGCAGGTGTGTAACTTCAAATATATAGTGTGTAAGTTAAGTTGTACATCGTGTAGTTTTAAAGGTTAGTGTGTAACTTTAAGTGTAAACTGTGTAACTTCATTTTAAAAAGGGTGTAACTTCAAATATATAGTGTGTAACTTCAGTTGTACACCGTGTAATTTCAAAGGTTAGTGTGTGTAATTTTAAGTGTAAAGCGTGTAATTTCGGTTTAAAAAGGGTGTAACTTCAAATATATATATATTGTGTAATTTCAGTTGTACATCGTGTAATTTCAAAGGTCAGTGTGTGTAACTCCAGTTTAAAAAGAATGTAATTTTAAGGGTATAATGTGTAACTTCAATTTCTAAAGTGTGTAACTTTAAGTGTATAGTGTGTAACTTTAATTTGTAAAGTGTGTAATTTTAAAGGTGTAATGTGTAACTTCAATTGTACAGTGTGGAATTTAAATCTTAGTTTATGTAATCTCAATTGTAACTTAAAGTAAAAATGATGTAATATCAAGTAACTTCGATTGGGTGTAACTTCAAGCGAATATATTATAATTTCAAATAAATATGGTATAATTTCAATTGATATGTTGTAAATTCAAGTATATATAGGTATATTAATTAATTTATTAATTTCAAGTCAACATGATATAATTTCAAGCGAACAAGAGGTAACTTTAAGCGGATAAGGTGTAACTCTCAATTCACAGAGCAGTACTGAAAATTTTAAAAACTCAATGATATACGAAAATATTACTATTGCGTTGGGCTCGAAAAAATAATAAAATTAAGCTTTTGTTTCGTCTTAATCGGAGTCTGAATGAAGATTTACGAGTCTTTTACGAACCCGCTTTTATTTTACGCGGATATGAAATTTCGTTTTTTGAATCCAATATTTTGATATTAATTTAATAAATTAGATGATGAAAAATAGAAAGTAATTGATTAGATAAATTGGGAATTGAAATTATGAAAGAGAAAGCATTCATTACATGTTGGTGACTGTTTTTTTTGTTTTAATCTCAACCATTCATCTTGTAAGATCTAATGGTAGATAAGAGGACTTATGGACTAAACCAAATTTGTGGACTCATCTGAACCTCTCTCTCTCTCTCTCTCTCTCTCTCTCTCTATATATATATATATATATAGAGAGAGAGAGAGAGAGAGAGATTGATTTAGTAATTTTGGTTCTTATGGTGAGTTGTGAGTTGGGGGAATCTCAGCCACTAGATTATATTAGAGATGAGTGGCCAAGATCAAATCTTACATGTCATATAAAACCATTGTCATTTACTTATTCTCTTTTTTCTAATGTTACTTTTTTTTTACTTTAATTTTTTTTTCTCTTTTTTTACCTCGTGTTATTATGCTTTTTTTTTTTACCACTTTGATTTTTGTTTTCTCTTATGTTTTTCTTTAATTTACTCATTATGTTACCTTTTTTTCTTTTTGCACCGGATTTTTTTTTACTTGAAATTTTTTTACTCTTATTTTTTTTTACCCCGAGTTATTATGCTATTATTGTGCTTTTTTTACCTGGATTTTTTTTACGACTTTGATTTTTTTTTCTCTTTTTTTTTTACCACATGTTATTGTCTTTGTTATTGTTATTAATTTGTTATTGTGATGTTATTTCATTACTTTGATTTTTTTATGACTTTGATTTTTTTCTTTTTTTTACCACGTGTTATTGTGCTGTTATTCTACTGTTATTCTGCTGTTATTGTGATGTTATTTCGGTGTCACTTTGATTTTTTTTTATTACTTTGATTTTTTTACTCTTTTTTTACCGCGTGTTATTGTACTGTTATTCTGGTGTTATTGTGATGTTATTCTGGTGCCACCTTAAATTTTTTTACGACTTTGATTTTTTTTCCTTTTTTACCATGTGTTATTGTCTTTGTTATTCTCTTCATTATTCCGGTGTTATTGTGATGTTATTATTGTCACTTTAATTTTTGACTACTTTGATTTTTTACCCTTTTTTTCGTGTTATTATGTTGTTATTGTAGTGTTATTGTGGTATTATTGTAGTGTTATTCGTGTGTTATTGGAGTATTATTCTGATATTATTGCTGTGTTATAAGTTTAAAAAGAGAATAAAAATTTTGAAATCTATATCTCAATAAGTAGTGTCACTATCACTATGACTTTTCCTCCCAAATTTCCACCATATCCGCATCACCTAGTCACCATAGCACAACAATAGCAGACGCCTCCGACGAGCTCAGGTTGCCATAACAAATGAGTCAACAACGAATATGATATCCGCGAGAAGTGTAGCTTTCTTCCGTCCAAAGGAATCATTAATCCATCCGCCTGTAGCAGCTCCTATTATGGCACCTACTTGGGCCATGCTCACAATTGTTTCCTGCCAGTGAGAGAATTTTGACTTTTTCTGTGAGAATGGCTTCAAAACAATAAGTTGAAAATTTGATGGATAATATTACGTCTCATTGGTAAGACTAGCTCATTTACAATACGCCGAACTATAAAACTCGCGATTCTCCGACTTAAATATGCCTGCTGTCATATTAAAACAGTATTAGAAGTTACACAAATATCAGTATTTCTTCTTTTGGATTATGCTCAATCATCTCATACTATAGGGTTGTCTCATAGGATAGAAGCTCAAAAAAAGTACACTTTGCTAGTGAATTACCCAACTTAGGTGCGATAGATAACATGTTCCAACGAGCGAGAACAACTCCAAATGAAGTCGGTATAATTATATTACTAAACATACCTGCAAGAAGTTCTTTGTTTTTGACTTCTTCAAAGTCATCCTTGATGTATAGGAGTGCTCACGATATTATATCGCAATTCAAGCTCTTCTTAAAACCAAGCAACTTAAGAATACTACATAAAAGGCAGTACATACGTTTTGATTTAAAGACAGTATAGCAATATGCACTTGATAAGCTTAGGAAATGTGAGTCAACGACCTTTTGGTTACATATACTAGTGACAAACTCAAGCCCATCACCCGTGCATTCACTAAACCGTCAACTTCTAGATCGATTAAGCGAGGCGAAGTATTGAGCAACCAGATTGATCCAATTTGCTTCGACAACACCAAGTACTTAACCATTACAGATCAAATCCCAATTTTACTCGACCTTTCGCACCACGGTTTTACCTCAATTCGACATCGACACGAGTGGAAGCCACCATCACGACAAACACCAATCAAGCTAGCCGCGACTTGAACCCGACGTCGGAGCTTTCCATTACATGCTTCACGCACCTACACTCCACCACAAGCTCCCATTCTCGCCATCAACCTCGCACCACGATCCTATTCACCGAGAAGCCACCATCATGGCTGTCACACCTTGACATCGTCGCGTCTCTTTCATCAACCCACACCTATTCGTGCACATCACCATGGCTGCAACCGAGAGTCCACCACCGCATCAACCTATACGCGATTTAAGAGACCGAATTCGATGATGATAATAATTACGATGATTAATCTGATGATGATGACGAATTCGATTGAAGATCGCAGCTTGAGTAGTTTCAAGTATTAATCAAGAAACAATTCATTCAAATATTTAGTAATTAATTGGCTTAAATCAAAATATAGAAACAATCAAAAGAATAAGAATTAATTAGTGATTGAGAAGATTGAGAAGAAGAAGAAAGTTATTCCTGTGATTTTGGGTTTTTGAGTTTAGTGAGGTTAGACGGAGGACTGTAATTGATCCTGTAGTTCTCTTGGTTTTAGTTAGTATTCTTACAATCTTAACGGTCTATTTAATCTAATTCAATGGTCTAGATTTTCCAAATTCACAACTCACCATAAGAACCAAACTCACGAGATCCCGCCTCTATATATATATATATATATATATAGATTTAAGATCCGGTGAGAACGACCACTCGGTGAGAACGGTGAGAACAAGCTAATTTAATCCACATCAAATTCCTTTTAAATCCCGATAAATAGAAATTCCCCCTACTCAGTACTCCCTGCCACACTACCATTCCCATTTTCTAAAACAAGCCACTAGGCCACCATCCTGATAGCCGTCACCGGAGGTTCGACTCCACCTCGTCGGCGCCGGCAACCACAAACAGGTGGTCAATTGAAACTCCCATTTTCCTTCCCTCCTTAAAAATTAACCATCCCTCATCTTCCTCATCACCACACATCACCTATTGCAGCCACGATTGAACCATCGACGATCGTCTCTGATGTCGGCGCTAACTCCGGCGACAAATTATGAGCTATCGTCAAATGAATATTGTAGTGAAAGATTCTGATATTGTGATTGTTGTCGACGACGGCTTAGAAGTGGCCTGGTAGTCTTCGTTTGAGTTGTTGTTGGTATGTTGGTTGCAGGTTCGGAATTTCTGATGAATGTTGCTGACGTCAGTGGGTTCGTCGCGCGTCACAGGTGTTTGCCGGCGGTGCAAACCTCTAAAATTCCCGATTGAACCCAGATCCATATTGATGTATCTGGTTTCTATAATAGTGTATCTCAAACCAATTTTAGTGTACCAAATAACTAATTTTGTGTATTAATGGTAGATACATCAAAGTAGTGATTAGATACAAAAAAAAATAGTGTAGATACCCGTAGTCGACAAAAACCAGATACACACAATACCCATAGTCGTCAAGAATTGACGTGCTTGAGATGAGCAGGTTTGACACGATAAAAAGTTCGATCAGAGATGTGAATTGATTTCCGATAGAAGATGGTTGGAGGGGGGAAATAAAGGCGACGAAGATGAGATCTCAAACAGCATTCATTCATTTTAATTCAACTTCTTTGGACGCCATTGTAAGGTACACTTTCGGATTGAACAGGAATCACACCGGAGCTATAGCAACAAAAGAGTGGAGTTATGAGAGGCGTGAAAAAGGGAATCTTCAGGTGTGCGCAGAGATACCCGAGAGACACGACCACCACAGAGGGAATTGAAAGCACGGTGGTCAGATGAGAATGTAGCCGGTTCTGCTCCGATCGTCGTTGAAAGCAACAGGAATATTGGGGATGAGTGAGGTTGAGGGTGAAAGGGGTAATTTGGAATGTGAACATAACAAATGGGTTAGTTAGCTGATAGCGTTGTAGTTGATTTTTGTTATTTAATAAAAGGTTAGTGAGTTGTTCATATTGATTGAATTAAGGAACAAAATATAGTGAAAAGGAGAAAAAAAAATGAGGCTTTGGTCAAATGGAAGCGTCTGATTGTTGAAGGTAAAGTTCAGATTTGGAAAGAAGATGATGAAGACTGATACATGAAAATAATGATGATAGATGATGATGGGTAGATAATGGAATGATAATGCTGGGATTTTGTTAAATAAAAGTTTAGAGTGAGTAGTTATGCTCACTTTGTTTTAATCATCTCTTAGATGCACTTTTGATTATTGTAGGTACACTTTTTAGCTGAATTTTATACATTTTTTAAGAATGTCGATACATTTTTTTTTTATCATAGATACGCTTTTATTTAAATTCTATATATATACACTTTTTTAGAACGTAGATACACTTTTTTTTATCCTAGGTACATTTTTTACCCGAATTCTATACACACTTTTTTTAATGTATCTAATATTACCATTAACGTATCTAACAGCCAGTCTTGCTTGTGACGGTTAATCCCGTCACAAGCTTGTGACCTCTCACAAAAAAGGGAGAGGGGACAAGGTGTGACACCCCCCATGTGGCCATGTGCTTCCCACTCACCTCTCAATGGATATTTTGTGAGATTTTGTGCGTATCTAATAGCATTTTTAATGTTCCCGAATGCAATTCTTTTTAATCAAATTTGGTCAACCTGCTCTAGTGCCTTCACCACACGGTTTAAGAAACCTTAATACAATCACGCATGACGCATTTGTATTTAAATTAAATTTAAAAAAATGCAACACACATAGTTATCACAAGTAGGGGTGTCTAAGGCCACGGGCAACCACGGGCGTGGGAACCGGGCCTCCACTTTTTGTCACCGGATTACAAGCTTTTATTAATGAAATTAATACAAACATTGAACTATAATAGACTTGTGCATTTATATTTGGGGCCTCATTTCCTGTATCGCACTAGGCCTCCATTTGTTTTAAGACGCCCCTTATCACAAGCAAATCTAGCACATACATACTGATTACTTTGTTGTATCGTTTCAATGGTTATCCACTTATATCCTAATCCTAAAAAATAAAAGTCAGAGGCAAAGTGTAGAAATCAGAAAATCAAGCTATGGACCATGGTTATACCACATACAATGCAGATCATTCATTCATTTTATAACAATGCAGCGAGAATCGATCGAATTAAGAGATTCAAATTTCTTATAATTCCATCGTGATAGCATCTGTCGTTCGTGGTGGCCTGTGACATCATCGGTAAATTCAGCCACCATGACGACCACCGTTAGAATTGAGAACTGGAGTTTGCAAATCAAAATGTTGGGATTAGTGGTGTTCAATGGTTTCATCGGAGGTTCGACTGTGGTTCGTCGGTCTTGCTGGTAGTCGATGTCGACGGCGACGATAGGTGTTGGGTAAGATGACGGGTTGTTGGTGTTTGAGGATGGAGGGACAATTTGCGATGGTTCGTTGGAGTTGTTGGTAATCGTTTCCGGCAAAGACGACATGTACTATATGGTGACGGCGGGTGAGGATGGTTGTGGTCACACAAAAAATGGAAACTCGTGGTGGTCGCCGGTGAGTGTTGATCGAGATGTTGGAGATAGGGTGGTCGCCGGTGAGGAGGATGGTGGAGATAGGGTGGTTGAGGAAGAAGGATAATCGGGAGTTGGGATTTGGGCTCGTGGTGTCCAATGGTTTCCCCAGAGTTGCGTCGGCGTCGGGATATTCGTCAGTTGATGATCGGTGAAGGCGTTGGCAGATAATAGGGAAGATGGAATGGCGGGAGTTTTGTTGAAATTGGATGTTGAATTAGCAGAATGTTAAAAGAATGGGTTAAATCAGTTTGTTCTCACTTTTTGCACCGAATGTTCGTTTGCACCGGATCTTGACTCTATATATATATATATATATATATATATATATATATATATATAGAGAGAGAGAGAGAGAGAGAGAGACGAGTTTATATAAGTCCCTTATATTATTTGAGTCCCTAAGTCTTTACTCTAGCCCTTGGATCATCCAATATGGATGGTAGAGATTGAAACCAAAAAACACCATTAACACTAATTTATCACTCTCTCTCCTACTCATTTTAATTAATCACTAACAACATAATTAAACACTAATGCACTATATATATTTTCCACCACAAATAGGATCCTACAACCTGTTGTACAGTAGCATTGTACAACAGGCCCATATATTGCATATTAAACTATCTAAGCCCAATAAAAAAAATTCTACACATCTCCATTTTTCCCTAATTCTGATTTCTCTCCAGTCGACAAACTTTACCTCCTCTTTCTCTTCTCTAAATTTCTCTTAAACGACGACAAACCTCCTTTCTCCGTTATTCTGATTCTAATATGGTGAAAGGGAAGCAATTGACATCATAATCAAGGAGGAAAAACGCATCTAACAATATTTTGGTGAACGAGAAGCAATTTACATCATCATCAAGAAGGAAAAATGGATCTAATAATACTTTGAGGTAAATTTCAACACCAATCATACGAACTATTATTAGAAGAATACAAGCTAAAAAATTTGAGCACATAAGAATACGAGCTATTAAGATAAGAATATGAGCTAATATAAAAAGAATACGAGCTTAAAAGAATCACAGACTTAAAAATACGAGCACATAAGAATACGAGCTATTAAGATAATAATACGAGCTAATGTAAAAAGAATACGAGTTTAAAGGATCACGAGCTTAAAAATACGAGCACATAAGAATATGAGCTATTAAGATAAGAATACGAGCTAATGTAAAAAGAATACGAGCTTAAAAGGATCAAGAGCTTTAAAATACGAGCACATAAGAATACGAGCTATAAAGATAAGAATATGAGTTAATGTAAAAAGAATACGAGCTTCAACTATTTTCATGCATTAAAAATTTTAGATAAAAAAATGTATTCCTCACGAGTCACGTCATATGATTTGTTCCATATAGTCAATTAATTATAATAATTTAAAGGAGAATATGATTCATTAACTGGATGATGGATGAAGATGTAGAGGAGTTACAAAAATATGGAAGCAGTCAGAGAGAAAAGGAGGATTGGATTCAAAATTGGATTACGTTATTTTTTTTTTTGTAAAAGTATTTGGAAAAAGACTAAAATAACCTTGGATGTACAATGCCCATTGTACATCCAGTTGTATAGTCTTAGAACTGATTTTCCACTCACCCACTTTCCTCTCATCTCACACATTTCACTACTCTTCTCTCTCAAAACCCAAAAAAAATAAAAAACCCAAAAACATCAAAAACCCAAGAAAAAAACCAAAAAAACCAAACAAATAAAAAACTCAAAAAATCCAAATAAATCATTTACTCATCTATTTCTCATTCACCAGTCACCACCCACCTACCACCACCCACCCGACACCACTACTGCCGCCAACCCCACCACCACCACCACCGCCACCACCACGACTTCCTTTTTTTTCATTTTCGTTATTTTTAAAAAAAAAAAAAAATTGATGTTTGGGTGTTGTTTTTATTTTTTTTGTTGTTTTTTCCTCAAATATCGTCTTGCTATACAATCTTGTTTCAAATTTGTGAGTTTTTTTTATTTTGATCTTAGATCTACTAAAATAGATCAAATATTATTTTCATTGACCCATTTTTTTTTTCATTTGCGCTTTTTTTTTCTTTTCAATTTTGATGTTTTGGTCTGTTTTTGATATTTGTTATTTTTCAAATTTTCATATAAAAATGACTTAAAATGATTATAGTTACATCGTCATGGACTAAAATTACAACCTCAATGAACTAAAGTTATACTTTTATGGACTAAAATTACACTTTTATGGACTAAAATTACACTTTTGTAGACTAAAGTTACACATTTGAGGATTAAAGTTACACATTTTTGGACTAAAATTACACTTTTATGGACTAAAATTACACTTTTATGGACTAAAATTACACTTTTATGGACTAAAATTACACTTCCGTGGACTAAAATTACTCTTTTGTGGACTAAAATTACACTTTTATGGACTAAAATTACACATTTGTGGACTAAAATTACACTTTTATGGACTAAAATTACACTTCCGTGGACTAAAGTTACACATTTGTGGACTAAAATTACACTTTTGTGGACTAAAATTACACTCATAAAATGATAAAAGATGCACACTATCAATGTATTAAAGTTACACATTTGTGGACTAAAGTTACACATCTGTGGACTAAAACTACACTTTTGTGGACTAAAATTACACTCATAAAATGATAAAAGATACACATTATCAATTTACTAAAGTTACACTTTAGTGAACAATGATTGAAATTGCACAATATCAATGACTCAAAATAAACGAATTGTGTAACTTTAGTCCAAATTGTGTATTTTTACTCCAAATTTAGTCGTAAATAGTGTATTTTTAGTCCAAATTTAGTCGTAGATAGGGTATTTTCAGTCCAAAATTGTATTTTTAGTCCAAATTTAGTCGTAAATAGTGTATTTTTATTCCAAATTTTGTATTTTTTAGTCCAAATTGTGTAATTTTGTATTTTCAATCCAAAATTGTGTAATTTTAGTCCAAATTTAGTCGTAAATAGTGTATTTTTAGTCCAAATTTTGTATTTTCAGTCCAAATTTGTGTAATTTTAGTCCAAATTGTGTAATTTTAGTCCAAATTGTATAATTTTAGTCCAAATTTGTGTAACTTTAGTCCAAATTTGTGTAACTTTAGTCCAAATTGTGTAAATTACTAATAACTCCACTAATTAGTCCAAATTGTCCAAATTTGTGTAACTTTAGTTCAAATTTATCTAACTTTAGTCCAAGAGTGTAACTTTAGTCATTGAGAGGGTAACATTAGTAGAGATAAGTGTAACTTTAATGGATAAAAGTGTAACTTTAATAATAGAGATAAATGTAACTTTAATAAAGATAAGTGTAACTTTAATAGAAAAAAGTGTAATTTTAGGGATGCTCCTTCATAGTAGTATTAATTTCGGAATTCTAGAAATACAGAAAAAAAAGTCTCAAAATTATAAGACTTAACAAAAGTAGACAAATTGGAAAGAAATAAGTACAACAAAAAGCTGTTACGGTGTAAAATCATAAGTTAATTGAACTATAACTTTTCAAAAACTTCTTTATAAACTACATTGTTTATTCTATTGGACACGCGTTTATCATTATCGCAAATCAGAATTTTCAATCCCTTTTTGCTTGTGACTCTTGAAATAGCGTCATAGAGCTGACCTTGCGTAAAAACCGACCTTGGAAGAAGCCCAACATGTGCTAGTGACTGTCCTTGGCTCTTATTTATTGTCATTGCAAAACGCACCGCAACAGGGAATTGTCTTCTGTCAAACTGTACCGGGAACTTACTGGAATCAGATGGAGTAAGTGTAATATGGGCATTATGCACTTTATCGCCCTTATGACTACCCGATAAAACTGTTGCTCTAATCACACGTATCCCAAATATGTCACTATCAGTCTAGTGCCGTTGCACAATCCGCGAGATTGGTCGATGTTTCGAAGAAGCATAACTATAGAAAATTACATATATGGTAAAATTATTTAGAAAATAACATATATGGTAAAATTACTTAGAAAATTACCATTTATTATTGAAAAGTAATAAATCATATTGAACTAAATGTACAAAAATACAAATGAAAATTAAAGCATATTATTTGAAATTGTGCGACTAAATAACAAAAGTAATATACGATTAAGGTAAAAGAAATTACCATTAGTGATATCGGACAATGGAACACGATCACTGTATCTTGAATCTTGCGTTGTTGAATTAGATACAGGGTCTGACCGATTGTTATTACCTACATGTACGGACCCAAATGAATCAGAAAAAACAATGGACCCAAATAAATGACCCACAAATTAACTAATATACGGCCCAAAGCTTCAGGCGTAGTTTGACCCAAATAGACGGACTCTTTAACAACAAAAAATACGGCCAAAAACCAATGAAGTAAACCTATCCGGTCGACCTATAAATAAAGTGATAATAGAAAACCCTAAGTTATTACCCACAGTTCACTCACTCACTCTCTCACTCTAAGCTCTCACCGCCGCTCTCACTATACTACTCTCTCAAACCCTAAAATTATTACACATTTCATTCATTCACTCACTCTCTCCCTCTAAGCTCTCACCGCCGCTGCTCTCACTATACTCCTCTCCTATAAACAACTCTTTCCGTCCTCCTATAACATTCCGATCATCACTTCCCTTGTCGGATCATTGTTATAGGCTGATTTTATTGAGGTTAGCATCGAATTTTTAATAGTTCTTATACTAACAATGTTTAATATAACAAAGTCGCCGGATCTAAGGCGATTCGTTTCAAATTTTTCGTTTTTAACTGCTTAAAATTCCTTATTTGTTAATAATGGTGTTAATTCATTTGATTAAATAGAAAAAGTACTCATTTTTTTTGGAGTAATGCATATGTATTCATCTCTAAAAATGTGATTTTCATTAATTTTTTCGGTTATAAATCAAGTATTTCGATCATTTTTTGAGACAGTAAATTTTTTCTAGGCTGTTACTTTTGTTTTCATGTTCATTTGTTCTTAAAGTATTAGATCTAATGAGTATTAAATCCGAGGCGATTTATTTTTCAATTTTTTTCATTTTCAAGTGCTCAAAGTTACTGATTTGTTAATAAGGGTGTTAATCCATTTGATTTCATAGAAGAAGTACTCATTTTTTGGAGTATTGCATATGTATTCATCACGAAACAAATGAGTTTCTTTATTTTTTGGGTATTTATTCAAGTATTTCACCCATTTTTTTGAGAAAGTAAAGTTTTTATAGATTGTTACTTTGATTTTCATGTTCATTTCATCTTAAACTGTTAGATCTATTGAATATAAACTCTTATTTTGTAATTATATTTTTCACTGATCAAAAAGTTTGTAATCGTAGGTTTCGAAAGTTAAGTTATACACATTGGGTTCTGGTAAGGTTGGGATCGTGGTCGTCCGTCTCCGGTAGCTGCTTTCATCTCCTTAGTCGACTTCTTTTGGTAAATAGATAATTAATTATTCTGGTTAATTGTTTTACATTTTTGATATTTTTTTTGTTTAATTATTCTAGTATAAATGAAAAATGTTATTTTGAACAGGCTGAGACGAAGCAATGCTCTTGTCGAATTCAAGTATCATCAAATACTACATCCCATTATGAAGGTGATTCTATTTTTTTAACAATCATTATTGTCAACACTTACAACGGTGGGATCGTCTAATATGTTAAGTATTTAGTTGAATGGTTTGCTAAAGATCAATTATTTACCTTTGCTTCTACTATGACCTGATTAAATAGAGTAAGAATTCGAGTATGGTTTTCTAAAAATCAATTTTGCTTCTACTGTGAGCTGACTATAAATCAACATAGATGGTCAACAATCTATGTAATCAATTTTTCTCTCTCTGCGTTTCAAAATTGTGAAATATGTTGATCTATGTTGAAGGCTGATAACCCAATTTGATTACTTAGAGAAAGAAGTCAAAGTTGCTTATTTGTTAATAAGGGTGTAAATCCCATTTGATTTGAGCCGTTTTTTTTTCTGAGCAGAAAGTTTTAAATCTTTTGGAAATTGTATTTTACTGAAACCATGTTCAGATTATTATTATTGCATTATTCATGTTTGTTTTCCCCAATTTATGCGGACACTGTTGATGTTAATGCTTTACAATTTATTTCGCTACATAATTTTTTTAAATATTGGTTTAATATGTTTTTTATGTATTTTATAGGTAGATTATTTATCTTCAAAAAATTATCTGAATGCTGATATTAGCAGAACTCCTACTTATCTCAGGTACCCTCTTATTTATTTTTCTGATGAACTCCTACAAATTTTTTGTTTCTTATTTTTTACATGTTTTGAGGCTTGGTAAAATAATCGTATAATGAAAATTTTCTAACAATATACATCCGTGTGCAAAGTGATCTTTCGATGACCATTGTATATATCCGCCTCAATACAACCCAATAAAGCTAAGTATCGATTTACGTGTGTTGATTCTTTTCCTGGTTTCTTTGTTTTCGATACGGTCACTTGATTTTCCACCCAATACAACCCAATTTTAATAATACATATAACAATCAGATTGAATTGGCAAATATGACTGTCTGTCAGAAGCTATGCCTTTATTATCGTTGTATTTTCTAAAACAGTCCAAATTTTTATTTTATGCTTTCAACACTACTGCTTTTATATTAGTATTATTATAGAGAGGAGTTTCTAACAATAAACATTGTTGTTGTACAGGTTTTTATATAAACCAAATGAATTGGATCCATTTTCTAAAGCTAGTATTTTCTTCTCAATACAGATGAGTACCTTATCTCGTCCATTAATATTGACAATGTTAAACAACAATCGGGAATAACTTACCTATACTACTGCTTCTTCTTGTCTTCCTTGTACATTTGCTGTTTGAACTCGAACTTGCATTGTTTTCCATCCTATTAAACCTTGTTCTACCTTAATTTTGTTTGGTGATAATTTCTATTTTAGGCATTGAGTAACACGAATAGATAATGAACATTGAAATTGGGTAAATAACAAATTTGTAGTTGAATTTTTAGCATCTATAAATTATGTTTAGCTGTGATGCTTCAATTTATATAGCTGTTTTGTAACTACAATCAGTTTTGTCCACTAACATTTTCAGTCAAAACTTAAATAGGTAGACTATTTTATATTTATCTTGTTAATCTTTATCTGTTTTGGCAAAAGAGGGTCGTTTAATCTTAAAAATCATGTTACTGCATTATTTATTTTTTCAACAAAATTAGTAAGTAACGGTAACTGCTGTCAGTTTCTGAAATCATGGAAAAATATAAAATGCTTGTAATTCGTGGTCTCCTTGTCATATGTGAACTAGTCATTAAATCTCGTCTTAAAACCATGCAACTCGTGCAAAATCAAGTCGTAAATCGATCCGTGATACTCTTACTTATATGACTAACATCATTTATATTGGAAATTGAGAGAAAAATAAAAGATGAATACTGTCAGTTTTGGTAATATATCATATTAAAATTATGTTCATAGTTTTAGAAATACTTATAAGTTCAATTACATTACTCCTTTCAGTACCACATCTTTGTTTACCAACATTAATAATTCGGATATGAAATCTTGTATTTGTGCTTCTTATTATTTAAGTTATTTTCGTGCAATATATTATTTGACATGTGAACAACCGTGAAAATTGCATATGCTTAGCTATCTATCTCGAGATAGCTATCTCGGGAAAGTATCGTTCCCAAACCGTTAGCTTTATTCTCCTTTTCCTTTCAAATGTGTGTAATTTAAATAATGAGAAGTGATTAAATAATTAAAGATTATAAGATTAAAAAAGTGAATTATGGTATAAAAACTCACTGTTTGTCCATTAGGTCAATGACCAATTTTTTGTATCCCTTAATTTCTTCAAACTCGTGAAATTGAGTTAAAACATCGATAACATCTTCACATGAAAATAAACATTTGTTATTCTGGTTAGAGTAATTTTTTTGATGGCATAAATAAAAAAGTAGTGAGTTTGTTCACCTATGTAGTATTCATTTTCCACACTTCCATGAATAATATCTTCGATGCTTACGAATGTAAATGCTTGAGATGGGATTGCGTGGCCATCAACTTCTTTCACTCTTGTTGTAAATTGCATAGCAATCCTGCATTTGTGAAATGTTGCTCTATCTTTGCCTAGATTTTTTTCCATCAGAAACTTCGAAATGGTGTAAATTTTTCCTTCGTACATAAGTGGTTTGAAAATCCGCACATGTGTGTTTGCTACAGTTGCTTGAATTAACTCACCCTACACAATATAAATTTGTTAACTTTAAGGAGCGTAGTCTTATTATATTGTGGAAACGAAAATATTGGAATTACAAAAGAAATTTACCTCACTGTCGATACAAATGGACTCCATTCTATACAATGTTCTTTTTGTAACATCTTTTTCATCCGAATCCCGAATCCATTTTCTAAGAACTCGAATCGTGACTTCACATGTCTTTTTGTATGCTTCCATCGTTTTTACTCTTGTTGGTACCATAACTGTTGTCATTGTATTTTCCCTTTTTTATGACAAATTTCACGTTTTTGTTGTTTTGGCAGATGAAATGAAGAATATAATATCTATAATATACAAAATTATATATAAACGTTGGTTGAAAAGAAAGTGGTGAAGAGTTATGGAGGCAGTTTTCGGAGTTGTGGATTCCTGTGTTCAACAGCCTAAAACGTGAAGGGTTGATTAGAGTTCATTGGTAATGGATCACTGATATTTTATGGGGTTATATTTTAGTCTGTTACCCATAGTTGGATTTGAGTCCATTCTGATTCTAAATTGGACTTAAACTAATTTGCATACTCCGATTTGTGTCTAATTTTTTGTATGACGATATTGGGCCATAAACTTTTACTTGTAGTAGTAGAGAATACCGGGTAGCCTGTCATTGCTACAATTTGAAAGCGGGTTGTTGTTTGATAGTAGTTGCCGTATTTTTTGCTCCAAGTTTTTTACCCCGATGATGATTGGCTCTCTATCCAGATCTGAGGGGATATTTATTTTATTATTATATTATATATTATGTAATATTATATTATTATTATTATTATATATATTATATTGAGTTTATCGGAATTTAATAGAATATTATTCAGACTTAAATTATATTGCATACTAAAATTTAAGGCATAGTATCTATTAATTTATAATTTATTAAATTTATATTATGGTATTAACAGTAAACGTTTTCAAATTTATAATTATGGATCATACGGTTGAGAATTGTCTTGGAAGATACTTGCTGAAATTGGAATTCGAAATTATGTATTTAGTGTGAATGGTTATGAATTTGTAATTTGTAATAATATTTAATCATGCTGCTGTAATTTTTATTATTTGAATTAAAAATTTTACATTGTTGTTATAATTACATTAATTGTAGTTCACATTCATCGACCATTGAATTAATTGTATTGTATTTGTAGTTAATCGACCATTGTGCATTGCACATTACATACTGTGTAATTAAATAAGGAAGAGTTAGTGGTTTCTGAAAATAGGGAAGATAAATATTGCTTTGAAAAGTCAACGGAACAACCACGTGCTGACAACTCAGCACTGTGGTTGTTCTTTTAATGAATAGGATTTTGGGGATGTGTTAATTTGAGTTAATTATAGTAGAATAGATTTCATTATCTATAAAGAAATTATCTTTTATTCATTACTCCGTAGTGGTTTGTCATTTATACTAGAGTAGATTTGTTATAATTATTATTACAAATAATTTGTCTATTATAAAAAATAATTTAACGGTGACTCGGTGAGAAAATAGAACGTAAAGAATTGTTAAGCATATTTTTCAACCCGATTTGCTGAATGTATGTATGTAATAAGTCAACAAACTAACAAAATATTAAGTACAACAAGTTAATATATTAGCGTTATGGACATTTTTTCCCATTTCTTCAACTTTATCCATGACTTAAAAAGCCTCGCTTTGTCTCACATTTTTCTCTCTTTAAATAAAAGTACAATAAATTTAACAACTCAGTTCAACTCATTACAAAATCTATACAAATTTTATGATAACAAAGATACAAATTTGACATATTCAATTTACAAGAGAAGATTATATCGAATATTCAACATATTAATGTATCAACGACGGTATATATAACAATTATTAGAACACTTCTTAAATAAAAAACTAAAATTCAGACCGTGTGTGGGATATCCACGTTCGAGCCCATGCTTTGACGCAAATCTCTCATGCCACGGGTCACAAGTCTGAGTCAGAAGATACAGCTGGTCACAGGTCGCACGTTTAGCAACGGGTTCGGATTAGAGTTTCGAGTTAGAATTCCAATACGTAAACTTTTCACACCAAACAAAATCAACTAAACTTACCTCACAAGTTTTTTAGACAAAAGAAAAAGACATGGAAAAATCCAATTGATACAAATCAATGTAAAAATCTGAAAGAAGGAGTTATGTAGATGATCAAATTATCCTTTAAAAAACTTTCCGATATAAAAAGGTAAACAATTGGATGAGGCCCTATAAATAGAATAGGTAAACAAAGGATCGGGATGAAGAAGTAATAAATAAATATTTTGATAATAATAAATTGAAAAGGCAAACCCGTGCAAATTACACGGGTTTAAAACTAGTTATTATAATACGTCAAAAAATTTGATAACAAATAAAATAATGTCAGCCGTTGATCTCAGTCCATCATATGGTTCAGATTTGTGAGCACAAACTCACCATAAGAGCATCCGCAAAGGTGGGGAGGTGCCTCCCCATATGTCCTCTCTCTCCTCATATGGGGCTCCTCATTGTTGCACAAAGCTCCCCAACATTTGAGGTTCCACTGTTTTTAGAGGAGCTTCCCAAAAAAAAAGTAAGGCAATTTGTGTTACTTTTGGGGAGGTTCCCAAATTTTTGTGTGTGAATTGGGGAACCCCATTGTTGCATAAATGTAATTATGAAATGGGGAGGGTAAATGGAAAAGTTAGGAGAAAATGAGGTGGACGAATAAAAAAAGGAAAGAGAAGATATGGGGAGCCTCACCTTTGCGGATGCTCTAAGAACCAAACTCACGAGATCCCGCCTCGAGGTGCGATCTGGTGAGTCCACCTAAATATTTGAGTCCATGAATCCATAAAACAATATCACGCACTATACAAAACAATATCACAAATTTTTTTTTTTTAGAATTTTTTTTTTCAATTTTTTTTTTCGTGTAAGCCGTGATATTGTTTAGTATAACGTGTGATATTGTTTAGCATAACGTGTGATATTGTATTACAAAACAATTTCACGATTTTTTTTTTCAATTTTTTTTTTTTCAAAAAGTTTTTTTTTCAGCTGTGATATTGTATAGTATAACGTGTGATACTGTAATTTGTGATATTGTGTATCATAACATGTGATATTATATTAATAAACAACTAGTTTTCAATCCGTGCAAAATTGCACGGGTATATATTTAAGAACATTGATATAATGATTAACATTTAAAAAATATTAACCAAAATACATGAATATTTTATACTCTATTTCTTTTAGTTTTATTGTTTTCAGCGGTAGTGATGAAATTCATTATTTTCCTGTCTAGCGTTTAAAGTAATTTTTTGAGATTTTTTTTTTATTTTTCATTATTCATAAAAAAAATATTATGTTTTTCTTTTGGTAATAGTTATACTTCATGAGAATCAAATGGTAATTTTTTTTAGAATTAGAAAATATGTAAATCTGGTAATTGTATGCTTAAAAAATTATTTAAGATTGATGTAACTACTCCGTAAATTTTTATAGCTATCAATTCTTAAGCCCTTATTCTATCAATTTTAATTTGTTTAATTTTTGGGAACATTGTATTGATATTTTACAATTTACTTAATATTCTTAAAGTTGTAAAACTGTAAAATTAAAGAAATAAGAATCATTATATAAACATATTAACTTATCAGATTATTTTTTTTGGGTGCGCATAACTTATCAGATTATAAACATGATAAATCTGTAATGAAAAAGAAATTAATTCAACTAACTGGCAAATGAGGCCCACAATTTATTTTATGGGAAAAAAGAAAATTACATAAGGTGACGTGGATCACTGTGGATGCATGAAATGTTTCTGTATTTACAAAGATAAGATACCACAATTTTCTTTTTTTGGTGTAGTATAAGCTGTGATATTGTTTAATATAACGTGTGGTATTGTATCATGAACTTATATATATAGAGGTGGGATCCGGTGAGAACGACCATTCGGTGAGAACGGTGAGAACGCACTAGATACATTAGAATATATATAGAAGGTGCACTTTTTTTTTACCACATCTCATATACACTTTTAACTAAAGTAGGTACACTTTTTACCAAAATTCTATATACGCATTTTAAGAATGTAGATATTTTGTTTTTACCATATCTCATATACACTTTTAACTAAAGTAGATACACTTTTTTTTTTTTTTTACCAAAACTCATATACACTTTTAACTAAAGTAGATACACTTTTTACTAAAATTCCATAAACGCAGTTTAAAAATGTATACTTTTTTTTTTTTTACCAAATCTCATATACACTTTTAACTAAAGTAGATACACTTTTTACCAAAATTCTATATACACATTTTAAGAATATAGATACACTTTTTTATTTTAGGTACAATTTTTAAGTGAATTCTATATACACTTTTTTTTATCCTAGGTACACTTTTGATTTTCATTCTATGTACATTTTTTTAAAGAATGTAGATACACCTTTTGCTAGCATAGGTACAATTTTTTGATAGATTTTTTCTTAACCAAATGTCATATACGTTTTGTTTTTGCAAAATGAAATAGATACATTTTTTCACATAAATTTTAGATACACTTTACAATAATTTAGTTACACTTTTTCGGATCCTAGGTACACTTTTTCAGATCCGGTGAGAACGGACTAACAATATAAACAAAAGTAACTAGCTCACGTGTAAATGCCTAAAATCATTCCCAGCCATACCTTCTATCTCCTCGTCCTTAAAACCTTAACTTTTTATAATTTCAATTTCCCTCATCATGATCACGATCATCACCATTCACCACCATTGATCTTAGCTTCCGGCCACCGGCTTTTTCGCCCCTTTTGACGGTAACTGTCTAGCTGCAATTACATTTCAGATTTACCGTCTTTTATACATGTCTAAGGTCGAGGTCGTCCGTCAGATGATTGACGAGGTCGCCGACGATGATTGTGGCGGTTATCAGTTGTTAAACTCCCTCCCTTATCCTTTCACCTACTCTAATTTCTGGTTCGGTTTTCACATCTAGTGAGGTTTGCGATGCGAATGAAGGTGGCGCCACCGGAAGTCGAGCGATTGGTGTCTCGATTTAATTGCTTGGTTGATTTTGTGAGATTTGTTCTATTAGCAAAGGTTGCTCGCCGACATCAAAGACGATCGTCGATGGTTCGACGGTGGCTGCATCAGGTGATGTGTGGTGATAAGGAATATGTAACACCCCGATATTCAGAGGAGCCTTAACTAGGCCTTCCTTAGCATATAAGGGCGTTACCATCTCGGTTACCCGAGGAAAGTAATTATCAAACGTCAATAAAAGAACTATTAAGTTATATTACAAGTGATTCAACCAAAATTCAATACAAGGTACAACTCAAAGACTACTCGCTATGACCATCGTATGTCGTGAAGACTCATCCCTGCCCGGACTCCAGCTATCATCAACACCAACACCTGCTAAGACCGACTGCTCACCAAAAGGGATCACGGCAGACACATAACAAACAAACAACCACACAAGGTCAGTACTGAGATAAGATAAGGCAACGGCAATTACAAACAACAACTCAAACAAAGACATCGGTCTCAACCACAATCATACAATCCCACCAAATCTATCACCGATCGTCCACCACTGGACCCGATACCGCGATGGGGGACCGCAGCCGTTCCCACCTAAGCCCCGCTCATCATACGAGCGATAACCCCTGCTCATTAATGTGCACATCCCTTTCGTGGCGGGTTCCACGAAGGGCGAAACTAGGGCGTGAAGCCACTCCCGCAAGTGACCCCACTCGGCCGAGAACGCATCTCGAGAACCATCACCAGAATCACGACCACCAACACAAAGACCATCAATTACCATGCCAAACAATCACAACACTATCATAACGATCGACACACTAGACCATCTACAGAAACTGAGTAGGCGAACCTACCTTTACGCATCCGCAACCAATCCATGCCGACAACCACAACATCCAGCGCACAAGCAAAGCCTACTACCATCATGCAAACATCTATTACTAACAATCAAACCCTAACTATAGAGACAAGGACACGGATGATGATTGTGACATACCTATTAGGGAGAGACAAGGCAAAAGACCGCTACCCGACTCAAGGGACGCTCTTCTAAGGCACAAGGATCTTCCCAAAGGCTTCCATGGAGGTTTTGAGGTGAAGGGAAGGGAAAGAGGCGGCTGAAGGATAGGAGGAAAGTGGCGAAAGTGATTTGCGGATTTAACAAAACGCGATATAAAAACCCCAATAAAACCAGGCACTCGATCGAGTACCCAACCTACTCGATCGAGTGGCCCCCTACTCGATCGAGTGCCCTAGCTACTCGATCGAGTAGCCTCTACTCTATCGAGTACCACTCTTAACACGCAGACTCAAAACAGGTTTTGGCATACTTTTCTAAGATTACTCCTCCGTTCAGGACGGTCAACGACGGTCAAAGGGTCCTAAAAAAGGGCGGGTATTACGGTCTTCCCCCTTAAAAAGAACTTCGTCCCCGAAGTTCAACTCACCTCTCCCGCTCACGACACGGAACCAACACAACCTTACCAAACTTCCCGGTCAAACCACTACCTCTTGAAAATACCATTCCCCCTCATGTCATCATCATCATCGACCACCTTTATACCTAACGATTCTTGCCACTATCATGCAACCTTTATCACAATCGATCGTTATCTTACATATATATAAAGCGTCCAGGACTCGTGATGCGAATCGTCGCTCACGATCTTCCAACATACAATAACAACTATCAAATCGTCAATCGAGAACATGTTTCCTATTAATTTCCATGTGGTACCACTAGTGCCACCATGTTACTTGGCAACATGATTCAAATATGATCACACACACTTTGAAGCATTAAAGAAAGAAAGAAAGTAAGTCGGTTTTTTTTTTTTTTTTTTTTTTTTTTTTAACACATGATACCAACAACATTCTAAACAACTACCAATGACTTTATAATCGAGCAAAACATAATACCGACAACATTATAAATAAACAAAGCATTATTCAAAAACTTGACCTTTTTATTTCGCGACATTACTCTTCCTCTAAAAAGGAACTTCGTCCCCGAAGTTCACCACCCAAATATCAACACGTATTACTCACTATGGGCATCAAAACATGAAAGAGAACCACATTATTATGGACATTATTCACTAATTGTACACTCGTTAAATTAAAATCACACACACGCCACCGGAATAACTAGTCACCGTTGATAACACACATTAATATGGTATGCACAAACGTACGAGAAGCTAAAATTCCGATAAATAGATCGTAATGAGGCGTATACAAAATAAAAGTAACAAGAAATGATTACCGACTTACTAATTGTGACAGATACGCTTATAAAGCTTCAATCATGACTTGTAACATATGAAATTAACGGTTCAAAGGTGTTATTACGTACTCACAACTACTTTAAACATTAAACTCGTAATTATAAAACAATTGAACATTTTCAATTTTCAAAAACCCCCTGTAACAGTGACACTCGATCGAGTAAGTAGCGGTACTCGATCGAGTGCCATGCTACTCGATCGAGTGTCTTGGCTACTCGATCGAGTGGCCTACAGATCAAAAACTTTTTCTCATTCTATCCTGTAGCTACTCGATAGAGTACGGGGTACTCTGTCGAGTACCTACAAGCCAATTCCTCATACAACCTATTACGAGTTAACACCCATGTGCATATCTATCATATAAAATTGAGTCGGGCGACTCCCGACTCCTAATATCCCGCAAAAGTTAGAATATGAAATCCGGCCTTATGGCCAACCATACAAATCCAGCTAAGTCTTAAAAATAAAAGGAAACACCTACCAACGTCTAACAACAATACCACCATCTAACATCAACTACTATCGACAAATATAAGAACGAGGAGTATCACTCCTCCCGCTCTTCCGCTCAAAGATCACCTCATCATCACCACCACCCGAAGTACCAGCTCCCGATGTCCCAATCCCCGCATCCACTCCCCGCTCCCGCTCCTCCTCCCGCTCCCGGGCTGCGTACCATGGAGTCAAGCCGCCGTAAGGGAAGGACCGAGGTGTCCCCACGTCGATCGCTCCACCCCGTAGGAATGGAATACCCCGAGTAGTCCCCAACTCCACTCCACCAAATCGGATGCGGTCCCTCTGTACCTATCCCCGAGCGTACGCCATCTCGTGCATGTTCCGGAGTGTCAAGGTAGATGACACTCTCTCCGCTAGGTAATTGGATCGCGTCTCCGGTGTGTCAAGGTAAGGGTAGTACGGGAAGGCTGCCGGCTGGCTGCGGTGCCTCCGGCCGTGGCCTAGTCCCCGAGGCCCTCTCCCTCACTCGACGGGGTCCCTCACCACACTGGGTCTCTCCACCCTCTGGACTTCCTCATTCTCGCCCTTCGCCGGCTCCGGCATCTCCTGGAGGATGGTGCCATCAATGAGATAGGTCTGCGGTGTGGCGGGGTGTATCCTCATCCTCCTCCTCCTCCTCATCGTCCACATCCACAGTCACCACCGCGGCTCCAAGGGCTCTGTGGGCTGGGAGGTGCTCGGGTGAGCTGGAATCTTCATC
Source organism: Silene latifolia (assembly GCF_048544455.1). Classification (NCBI taxonomy): domain Eukaryota; kingdom Viridiplantae; phylum Streptophyta; class Magnoliopsida; order Caryophyllales; family Caryophyllaceae; genus Silene; species Silene latifolia. Next base: position 436,267,904 of record NC_133538.1, on the reverse strand, counting down.
CAACTCATGCCAAGCACTCTCCACGCTAGGCTACCGTCAGCCAAGGTTCTCAACCATTTCAGGTCGAGATAGTACTCACGATCCATGGTAGGCACAGGGGTAGCTAGAGGCACGTCGTTGAAGAAGCCTCAAAGGAGGTTAACTTTTCAGCTAACTAACCGAGTGGCAATGGCACCACGGCTCAGTACCGAGAAGTAGAGGAAGCCATCAAAGCAAGAGCAAAGACAAACTATGGAAGGAGCATTAAAGACCACTTTCTTGGCCCGCTCCGGATTGAGGTACGACATCAAAAGTAAAACCTCATGGTTATTCAACTTATTGATATCCTTTCTATCATAGAGGAGGTTTGAAAGAGAACGGAGGAAGATTCTCAAGGTGATGTCTTTCAACGTCGTTAATCAAAGATATTGCTCGCGGTGGGAGCTTGCTTCCCGATCAAGCAAGGCATTAGGCGGGACGACGCCGCACTCACTGGAATGTCGGTGATGGAGTCCTTGGGAGGCTTAGCCAACTCAAGGTGAGAGGCAAACAAATCCATGGTCAACAAGAAGCTGGTATTCATCAATCTAAACTCGACAGTCTGACCTGGGTCATAGTTAAAGGAACTCATGAATTCTAGGGTAAGAAAAGGGTAAGTGTGGTTCCTCAGCCGGTACAAACCCGTAAACCCCAAGGTCTCGAATATATGACGGACATCCGTCTCTATTTCCAACTCCTCTAGCACACCGGTGTCTATACACTTTGTGGGTCTCATCTTGCGTTTTTGTAAAGCTACAAAACGCTCCCTTTGCTTAAAGTCAACAAAAACAATGTATGGGTACTTTAAATCGGGTACTACCGGTCCACTAGCCTCCCCCCTCTCAAGTGGATCAACCCTTCCCCGTTTACTCTGACGGGTTCCAAGGTTTAGTCTCGGCATCTGCTTTAGACATAAGTTCAAACAATTTATATAAACATGCAAGCATATACTTCATGTAATTTGGGTTCTATATACTTAGTAAGTTTACTAATTCATCAACCAATTCCATATTTGAAGCACATAAATCATGTCACCAAACTTAGTTGCTCAGCTAGATACACACCAATTCTCCAACCATTCTCGCATGATGTGAAGCACATAATTCACGTTGTTACTTTGGGTATGAAAATAAGTATACATGTTCATTAGCAGTTTCTACGATTTCATCACACAAGTTCATACTATTACTACTCATAAGGCATAGTGGTGAAAGTAATTATCATGATGGCCGCATATGTTCAGTAATTTGAATGCCCTATCATGCTTCTAAGGGTCGTTCTAGTACATTGCTAATTACATGTTACTAATTCAAGAGAATGAATAATTTATGACAAATTTATATCACCCTTCACTACTATGTAGAACAACTCAATCAAACTTTTCAGACGGTCTTTACAGCTGTGGAAATCGTGGCATGTATTCATCAATCATTGTTTCCATTATCATTTTGAAGTTCAATTCATGCTTATATTGTCAATTACAACATCAATTTTCTAATTCCAAGTCACGAATTTCTCATAAGGCACTTTTAAGACGGAGTTTTAAGGCAACTTTCTAAGGTGATAATCATCAAAATTCATTCTTCCACATGATGTAAACAATGTATAGTACTTAATTCCATCTTCTAATCAATGTAAAACAATCAAAAATCAATTTCAAATTTGTAAACCCTAGAAATTTCGATTTCAACTATGCAATCCCTACTCTAATTTACAAAGATACAATCACCAACAACCATGAAAAAGGAGGCATATGAATCATATTTCAACAATTAAAAGCATCAAATTGGCCATTATCATCGAAATTTCAGTTTGTTTTACTATTTTGACACATTCAAAGCAATAAACCATGTACATTAGGAAGAATAGCATACCTTGATTGAGGAACAAGTAGAGGAACGAAAATTAAACTAAGAAATTAACCCCAAAATCACTACTAACCCAAGGTAAAGGGAGGATTTGAGAGAGATTAAGGGATTTGAGAGAGGTTAAGATGGTTGTGTCGAAATAGGGAGGAATAAGAAGAAGATATAGGAGGATTAGGGGTTTTAAGAAAACCCGTAGAAATCATCAGATAAAGAACCTACTCGATCGAGTGCAGGGTACTCGATCGAGTACCACCCTACTCGATCGAGTAGGAGCTAAATCATCGAGTAACTGCGGAAATTTTCCCACATCCCGACACCATAGCTTCCTAATCAGATCGAGTGAGGTCTACTCGGTCAAGTAAGCACTTGCACTCGGTCAAGTATAGTTAAGTACTAGATCAAAAATACGAAGTAACTTTGAAGATTCCTGCAAAAACAACACCGCGTGTCGATTCCAACTAAGTTCGGAATTCGACACTAATTATCGCATTCAATCACGTTTTATAACCGCCGTCACACAAAATACAACTCTTCAACAACTAAGAGACATATCCCGTTACGTTATACAAATTACCCAACTCGATCTACCTGTCACCGAGTTATGTACAAATCTAGCCGTGTCATTTTATTACCTTTAAACTTACTTTTCATGCCATTACTAAACTCGTGTTTACATCAACTTGAAACGTATAGTTCACATTATTTCCCCATATTTACTTATCACGTAATTATATACTTTGCCAATCACTTAATCAATTATGCCTTACATGTTATTCTAAGCAATCTATTTTGCATAATTCAAATATTTCGCAATGGAAAAATTCCAACTAGCTAATAAAGCATATACACATTACCATATACCGTGATTCGAATTATTACTCATCCATACTATAATTGTCATTAATTTTACGACAAACCCTTACATGTTCGCTACTCATATTACACATTCAAATGCACACTTTCACGCATCTCCATGACGTATAATCTCGTCACATAACTCCTAGCTATCCTATAAGCTCACTAATCATCCAACGAGCTTCAATAATCCCGTCACTAATTACCATACTCGGCCCAAACATTACTATCACACCTCTATTAATTCTAACAAAACTTAACCGGAGGTAGCTCCGGCACAATTAACATACATAGCACACATAGACACACGGACTCCACATTCCCATCCCATGTGACTGGCTTAAGTGTCATGGGGCCAAAATTTTGAAATGAGGGCGCCTACTCACCCAAAATCTAGCATCAGCCGGGGCTCCCATTGCACATACACCAGGTTCATTTTATTAGACTCTCTACATTCATTATGTTCATTTGTTACAGGTTCCAAAATCGATTCTCTTATACCACTTTGTAACACCCCGATATTCAGAGGAGCCTTAACTAGGCCTTCCTTAGCATATAAGGGCGTTACCATCTCGGTTACCCGAGGAAAGTAATTATCAAACGTCAATAAAAGAACTATTAAGTTATATTACAAGTGATTCAACCAAAATTCAATACAAGGTACAACTCAAAGACTACTCGCTATGACCATCGTATGTCGTGAAGACTCATCCCTGCCCGGACTCCAGCTATCATCAACACCAACACTGCTAAGACCGATTTTGCTCACCAAAAGGGATCACGGCAGACACATAACAAACAAACAACCACACAAGGTCAGTACTGAGATAAGATAAGGCAACGGCAATTACAAACAACAACTCAAACAAAGACATCGGTCTCAACCACAATCATACAATCCCACCAAATCTATCACTGACTGTCCACTGGACCAGCCCTGCCAGTGGGGGACCGCGGCCGTTCCCACCTAAGCCCCGCTCATCATACGAGCGATAACCCTGCTCATTAATGTGCACATCCCCTTTCGTGGCGGGTTCCACGAAGGGCGAAACTAGGGCGTGAAGTCACTCCCGCAAGTGACCCCACTCAGCCGAGAACGCATCTCGAGAACCATCACCAGTAATCACGACCACCAACACAAAGACCATCAATTACCATGCCAAACAATCACAACACTATCATAACGACTGACACACTAGACCATCTACGTAAACCGTGTAGGCGAACCTACCTTTACGCATCCGCAACCAATCCATGCCGACAACCACAAAGATCCGCAGACAAGCAAAGCCTACTACCATCATGCAAATATCTATTACTAACAATCAAACCCTAACTATAGAGACAAGGACACGGATGATGATTGTGACATACCTATTAGGGAGAGACAAGGCAAAAGACCGCTACCCGACTCAAGGGACGCTCTTCTAAGGCACAAGGATCTTCCCAAAGGCTTCCATGGAGGTTTTGAGGTGAAGGGAAGGGAAAGAGGCGGCTGAAGGATAGGAGGAAAGTGGCGAAAGTGATTTGCGGATTTAACAAAACGCGATATAAAAACCCCCGCTGAAAACCAGGCACTCGATCGAGTACCCAACCTACTCGATCGAGTGGCCCCCTACTCGATCGAGTGCCCTAGCTACTCGATCGAGTAGCCTCTACTCTATCGAGTACCACTCTTAACACGCAGCTCAAACAGGTTTTGGCATACTTTTCTAAGATTACTCCCGTTCCCGAGGACAGTCAACGACGGTCAAAGGGTCCTAAAAAGGGCGGGTATTACAGAATATGAGGGATGGTTAATTTTAAAGGAGGGAGGTAAAGTGAGAATTTCAATTGACCACCTGTGTTGTGGTCGCCGGCGCCGACGAGGTGGAGTCGAACCTCCGGTGACGGCGTGTCAGGATGGTGGCCTAGTGGCTTGTTGTAGAAAATGGGAATGATAGTGTGGCAGGGAGCTAGGAAAAATGGATTTATCGGAAAACAAAGGGATTTGATGGGGATTAAATTAGCTTGTTCTCACCGACCGAACGTTGAGAACGCACTAGATACATTAGAATATATATAAAAGGTGCACTTTTTTTTTTTTTTTTTTTTACCATATCTCATATACACTTTTTACTAAAGTAGGTACACTTTTTATCAAAATTCAATATACGCATTTTAAGAATATAGATACACTTTTTTTTTTTGCCAAATCTCATATACACTTTTAACTAAAGTAGATAGGTACACTTTTTACCAAAATTCTATATACGCATTTTAAGAATGTAGATATTTTTTTTTTTTTTTTACCAAATCTCATATACACTTTTAACTAAAGTAGGTATACTTTTTACCAAAATTCTATATACGCATTTTAAGGATGTAGATACACCTTTTTTTTTTATTTTTTTTACCAAATCTCATATACACTTTTAACTAAAGTAGGTACACTTTTTACCAAAATTTTATATACGCATTTTAAGAATGTAGATACACTTTTTTTTTTTTACCAAATCTAATCGACACTTTTAACTAAAGTAGGTACACTTTTTACCAAAATTCTATATACACATTTTAAGAATGTAGACACACTTTTTTATTCTAGGTACAATTTTTAAGTGAATTCTATATAGACTTTTTTTTATCCTAGGTACACTTTTGACTTTCATTCTATGTAAATTTTTTAAAGAATGTCTTTTTTCTAGCATAAGTACAATTTTTTAATAGATTTTTTTAACCAAATGTCATATACGTTTTTTTTTTTTTGCAAAATAAAATAGATACATTTTTTCACATACATTTTTTTTTTTTGCAAAATGACATACTCCATCTATCGAAAACAACAGGCTCACCATGACATTTTGGCAATTTTAATAGCAAGGTGGATGAACTTATGGAGTAAGGAGTAAGACTCGCAATTTGGTCAACTTACGAAAAAACATCAGTTTTTCTATGTAATTGGAATACATCAAAGTACAGCATCCGAAACAGAAGTGGCTGCATATCTCTTTAGTTATAATTTGTATGATGAGTGAAAAGGAAAAGGCAGGAAGCTATGAAGGTACAAACTACAAGCAGCTATGGTCACAGTCTCACATATGTGTTCGCCGTTCTGATCTACACTATCTGGCATGCTCATTCAGTGTTATTAGGGATCGCCCGAATCGGAAGCTTCTTATGGATCCGACACCGTGAGGTGAGAAAATGATGAAGAAGCTAGGAGAAGGGAAAACAAGATAGTAAAACAAAACAAAATCGGTTAAATATATAAGTAAAGCAATATTGAATTTAAGTTCTCTTTTTTCCTTTCCAATGCCATCTTGTTACATTTCCAAATCGAGTTCAATAGAAGCGTGGGATTACCCACATATAGACATATAGCAGTCCAAAACAAGCTGACAGAATTTCGTCCTCATCGAACTCTTCCTAACATTCTTTCACAAAATTAGATACAGTCACTTCAAATCTTCACTGCTGCCGCTTCTCTCTATATTTTCACTACATCATCATGTTAATATCCCTCATTCCTTTGCTTCCTTCTATCCCTCCTTCTCTTCCAAAGCGGAATGTCAGGAGTAGCTTCACAGTGCTTCAGATTCGGATCCTTGCATCCTCTAGTCCATTTCTTGCAGGGAGCAGATATATCACATACATAGCAATAACACTGCAATACAAAATTGCCACTGATTAAACTGGTATTACACATCTACAGCCGAACTTAAAAAAACACTCAGAAAAGATCACACAGTTATTACCAATTTGCAATGAGTTTCATGAGGAGTCTTCTTGAAAGGGTATGTTCCACATAAGTGCCTGGATGTGGGTAATCCCTACAAGCCACCTACACATTCAAAAATTATTGTCACACAGTTATAACTTTCCTAACTTCTTGAACCTTGAGCCCATCATTACAAGGAGAGCAGCAGATAGCCCCAGGCCTACCGATGAGGCGAACACGGGTCGTTTAGGAAGCTCTGTATAGACATAGTATAGGAGCAGAGCCGAGAGTCCGCCAGATGCTAGAGACTTGTGGCTACCACTCTTTAAGTAGCCCATCAAACCTCCAAGGCCAACTAGGGCAACAAAGCCCAAAGCGAATTTCTGGGACATTAAAAGAGCCTTGTTCCTTTCGGCATTAGCATCATCTGACCCTTCATCACTTTTGTCGCCATCATTGTCATCACCGCTCCCACCCCCTCCCCCACGTGTACCTCTAATGGCACCGTCGTCACCACTTCCACCAGTAAAGTCGGGCTTTATCTCAACTTGTTCTCCTGTTAGCTCAACATCGAGAGACAAAAACTTAACAGTCAAAAGTAGATATATACGTTTAGCTAGCCAGATACACTCGTTTAAATTGCTAGATACATTTCTCTAGCTAGCTAGATACACTACTTTAAGTTGCTAGATGCATACATCTAGCTAGCTAGATACACTCTTTTTAGTTTCTAAATACATAGCTTTAGCTAGCTAGATACACTACTTTAAATGGAAGAGTATATATCAAAGTGAAATTAATAACTTTCATTTTATTTCCAATTTAATGATAAAGGAATATACGACTGAGAATTAATATGCCACTATACACCCAAAATTAGTCAAACCTAGAGGAATTCAGATTAACCATGACATATGTATCTTTTGCGTGACTGGCAAGATTTTATGAAGTCCTCCACTAGCAATCAGCCTACCAGTATATGCAAATAAACAGGAGAACGCTAAAACAAACTTAATGGAATGAATAGATCTAATTTAACCAAAACAAAAGTGACAGATCAAACAGTAACAGCTTAACACCCCCAGTCCAATCTTGCAGTCGACCAATTTAAATGAAATAGAACCACATGCAAGACAATTTGAACAAGGATAATAAAAAAGCCAACAGCCTCAACACAGGCTACACAGCCACCACAGTTAATAGGGTAACATGGGTACAAAAGAGAGCAGCAGAGAGGGCACAACTTAACATCATAAATTATCGCAGGGATGAAGTTGAACAACAGCCTGGTTTTGGACCATGGTACTGCTGCTTGGTAGCATAAAGAGGAGAGAAAGACATAAATCAAAAAGTGACCTATACATATGGATGATTTGAAATCGGCAAGCCACTAAAGCTAGTTATACGACTGAGAACTGAAAAATCAAATAATTATACGCTTCTAGCAAACTCAATCAATTTAATAAAACATTCTCAACTGCTCTAACTATACACCACACTAATAGGCTAGTTGACACCAAAACTACAAACAAGGGTGGGTTAAATTAAAGAGTTTGATAGCTAAATGATCGGGACGGAGGGAGTAGTTTATTTTGAGACAATGATAGATATTTATATTCTCCTGAAATCTGTTGTGAAAAGACACGTAAAAAAAATAAGAAAGCAAATGAAGCATTACAAATCAAGGATTATAAATATTAGTTAATCATTGAAGTTTACATAATTAGTGACTTAATAGACCAGGAACATATTGCATAATCATATAAGCTCATTTACATTAATTTAAACTTAATCCATATACTAATTATTCATTTCATAAGAACTAAAACCAAACTAAAAGGTGTCGTACGCCTGTACTGATAAAAGATTTTGATCCTCAACAAGATAGGCACAATATTGTATTGAAAAATTCATCCATAAGAGGACTAAGAGGATCCTATTCTTGTTTTCTTCAATTTAAGAAAAGAGAAATTACCTATATAGGAGTAGCTACGCATATTATTGTCCCAGATTCAAAAATTAATAATCTGGATACACACATCGTTATGTGTATCTGGTAGTATTCATCCATGTATCTGGTAACGTATTTCGTGTATCCAAATACAGTACATACACAAAAATACAAAGTAACACCCCCACCCCCTCACTAACATCACGCCCATGAGTTTTAGAGATTTAAAGAGAGGGAATAATTATAAAGCTGGTCCAAAAAATTCTCTAGTTAATTTGCAAAACATTTCATAGTTGAAAGTAAACAAGTCACTAAGATACGGAAACAATCACTAGTAAACTAAAATGATATATTTAGAAAGATAAGAGTAGTCATGTTAAATGGTTACTTACATTAAATAGTTGCTAATATTGTACAAAAAAAATTCCATTTCATATTGATCACATGCTATAAATCTAAATAATACATCTACTTGACACAAATATTATACTGAATATAATTTTATTTTAAAAATTTCTTTTATACATGATCGTGCAAGTTTGCACGGGTTTAAGTTAGGGCTTATATAAATCTCTGTCAAGAGTCCCCCGTCTACATTGAAATGGTTTTGGTGGGTCTCTCTAGCTGTGTCTATGCAAAACTCTCTTGCTCAATATATTTTGAGGATTTGACTGATATTTAAAGAATACAGTTTGATAGAGACCGAATTGTATCCGTATATCTACTTGCCAGAATGGTTCGTCAAAATGGTCGATGAACAATGTTAAAATTAGCAGGTACTCGATCTATGTGATATCCGTTCAGGTAGAGGCAGAAATATCAAATTTAGATCTACATTCAATCTTTAGATAAGCAGTGTGCCAGTGTTATCTAATTTATCTTCCAATCATTTTCATATTGGTTAAACAGCTATTCTTGTCAAAAAAACGCAGCGATATAATATTTAGCAGATAACAACCAGAGCAAAACAGATAAAAGTCCCTTCGCATTGTTTGTAATAAAGTAATGCAACCATATTTTAGAAGCTCAAGCACATAACCTCTCCATACTATCAATTTAAGAAAAGAGAAATTACATATATAGGAGTAGATACACATATTACTGTCCCAGATTCACAAATTAATACTCTAGATACATACATCGATATGTGTATCTGGTAGTATTCATCCATGTATCTGGTAACGTATTCATCCATGTATTGTGATTAGCATAATTGACTTATCAAGTGAAAATAACATAAGCATATCAACAATTGGGGAAAAAATTAGCAAATTAGGGTTTGGGGAAAAAAGGTGAGAGGACTTACGTAATAAGCTTGTAGTGCTGATGAAGGCTCTATCAATCATCGTCGGCGGATAGCACCACCTCTGACGTGTGGTGGTGGGGGTAGTACTGGTTGATGTCGGCAACTGTCAGGTGCACGTGCCTGGTGATTGCGGCGTCGAGATTTGTAGTATCGAGTGTCAGGATAAGACTTAGAGAAGTTGATTCGTCGCCGGAGTTATTGTGATCGTCGCCGGAGTTGTTGCGATCATCGCCGGAGATGACGAAAGGTTGGCAGGTGGTGATTGGGGGATTTGGGTTTGAGGAAATATGTGATTGGGGAGAGGGTGATAGATAAGTTTGGCCGTGAGAAACTAAGGACGCGCGAGTTTTATTATAAAGGTCGTTCTCACCGAGTGTTCGTTCTCACCGAATCCTAAATCATATATATATATATATATAGAGAGAGAGAGATTTAGGATCCGGTGAGAATAATTATTCGGTGAGAACGAACTAACTACCAGCTTTTATTAAACACTACGACATACAAACCCCATTGTAAACATCACACTGCCAAAACCAAAATCTATTCATCCCCATCTACCCCATTACCAGAATCCGGAGACCACCACCATCGCCGACACCGAGCTCCGGCATAGACCGCCGTTGTTAAGACGTTGGCAGAGACCACCACCGTCGTCGTCCCTATCTCGCATCTCTCCTCTCCTCTATTCCGCACCCAAATCACCGACAGTGACTGATCGGGAATGATAGAGTCACCGGTCGTGATCCTTTTGCCGTCGATAGAAGCAGATGGAGATTGGGGATGAGAGAAGTTCACCACGACGGCACGAATCCCCAAAATTTCAGATTCTTAAATCACAGACCCTGATTCTCCGTCCTTTGATTTTGAAATCTGCAAATCAACTATCCAATCTGAACTCCTTACCTTAGCCGGTTCCCACCGATATTACTCGCCGGAAAATAAAACTAAAAATTGAATTTCAAAATCACCAGATATAGTGCTGCCAAAAATACAAAATGACTCGTCAATTGGAGGAACGGATGGCAAAATCCGAAGAATCGAACAATTTTATCAGCGGAAGAAGGTTAGTTTATATTTGTGGTGAGATGAAAACCTTGTGTAGCGAAAATAAAAACAAATGGTTGATATACTATGGTCATGTACTTTGTGTTAAGCCGGTCCTAATAAATTCTTGGAATACTACTCGGTACTATTATACATCAGCATCTGATACGGAAAAGGTGACTGTCTCTTTTTGCTAGTTTGATCCTTGTATTGAAAACTAGCCCATTCCTTATATTAGTTCTTCACAAATCATGATGAGATTTGTGAGTAGTTGTGACTGCAGCATTCAATTATGAACCTTATTGATCTATGTACGTACGTCTTAGGTCAATTGATTTACTATTCTTTGAAACTGGATTATATTGATAAAAACTTCTCAACAAAAAGTTTATATTGATAGAAAAAAGTAAATGACTTACTCAATTTGTTGAGCTTCTTTATTTAGAAATAGCAACTGAATTCGATTATCGACATAATTGATATGATGGGATACCTGGAAACATCATCTATGTGTTTAATCGGTGTCTTCAAATAGTGTCTTAACATAAGTGGTATGGCTAACTTCCAATTCATGTTGAGAGTAGCATGTATAATTCCAAGGAATGAGGTATTGTATCTTGTATCGTATCTTCGATATCTATATCAGATATCGTATACTTATATACTATATCGTATATCGTATATCGTATACTATATGTAGTAGTAGTAGTTATTAGTAAGTAGAGACATTAGGGATTCCAAGGAATGAGGTAATGATATCATAGTTGGACGCTTTAACATTCATACTGGACTTTCGTGATTTAATTTGCATGTTGTCTTCAGGGAACTTTGCTAGCAAATTTTGGAGGGAGCAAAGACATCGGTCAAGGTGTGGGACACTGCGACCTGGCAACTTGTTTCCACCCTAACAATTCCTCATTCGGAAAACAGCAAACCATCTGATAAAAGTGCCACTAAGAAATTTGCCCTCTCAGTTGCATGGGGCCCAGACGGGAGACGGTTGGCATGTGGCTCTATGGACGGGACAATTTCCGTGTTTGATATGGATACTCTTAAGTTCCTACACTACCTTGAAGGTCACCTCATGCCAGTGCGGAGCCTCGTGTTTTCTCCTGTGGATCCTAGAGTCCTTTTCTCGGGGTCTGATGATGGGCACATACACATGTATGACGCCGAAGGAAAGAGCTTGATCGGGTCTTTGTCGGGCCACTCAAGCTGGGTTCTGAGCGTGGATGCAAGCCCGGATGGAGCTTTTATTGCAAGTGGGTCAAGTGATAAATCGGTGAAGCTGTGGGACCTTGGCATGCGAGCCGCTGTACAGAGCATGACAAACCACACTGACATGGTTTGGGGTGTTGCATTTCGGCCTCCTGGTGGGACTGGATTACGAGCCGGCAGACTCACAAGTGTTTCAGATGATAAAAGAATCTCACTATATGATTACTCTTAAACTTGATTATTTCTTCAATAGAATGATTTTCAAAAATATGTGTTTGAGATGTATAGTGTTGGAGTGTCCCCGACAATATGCGATCACAATTTTCGATCATGATGATCACATGTTTAAATCTCATTTTTAAGAATACGTAAGGGATGATTCATTTTATAGTCAACTGATCAACATTAATCGGTAACGATTGGCTTGCTAGAGTTTGACGTTACTGTCGTGGGACGGTGGTGGTCAGTTGATCCCTTAAGGTCACACCTAAAGGATGATGCCCTAATCTGTAAAGTTGATTAATTGTATGACGATACAAGTTAATCAATTACTTAAAATTGAACAATTCAATTTGTGAGAGAATATTGATATCTTATTGTAATGGGATTAAATAAGATTTATTTTAGTAATAAAATGCTTTATTACCAAAATTATTTATTGTTTGAGAAACAATAGAGATAAGAATGAATGGTTAATTAAAATTACAAGATGTTGTGAATTATAATTATATGACCCATTTTATTTATGTGATCAAGTATCACTAGTCAATTTTTGTATGTAATTTAATTAATTTATAAAATGATATTTATGTGATAAATATGCATTAAATTAATTAATAACATGTAATATACTACATGTGACATATTGTGTGATAATTGACAAATTGACAAAATAAAATGGTAGTCCATTTTATATAAATGGACCGAAATAATGAGAGTAATGGGTGTTAGTGGGTGAATTATTTTATGAGATAAAATAAACTAATGATACCTAATCTACACCTAGCCTTACAAGCCTAAGGTATAGATAAGAACAAAAGGAAAAGTGAAAGACCATATATTGGTCCTCCTCCTCACCAAAACCGGTGGCCTATACTCTCTATAAGAGAGTTTTGTTCTCTCATATTTGAGATATACACTCAACCATTCAACACACATGCAAACTCTCTCATACTTTGTTCATCTTTCTCCAAAATTAGAGAAATCATGATCAAATTGTTCAAATCAAATTACTAATATTATTAGTGTAATATATGAGTATTAGTAATCAATTTTAAGGTAAACTACTAAACAAATATCTAGCACATATTATTTAGTAGAGATAAGGGATAATCTTGGGTGCAATCAAGAGGAGTGGCTTCTACACTTGAAGTCTTTGGAGGATCATCCTATTACTCATCATAGCTCAAGAACAAGTGAAGGTAGGAGACCTTACTTGTGCCCATAAACCGAAATATTCAATGTAAGGAACCGGTTTTCCTCTACACTTATTTATATGTTTTGCATGCATAAGATCCTTAGGTTTTTATGACTAAAACTTTAAATTAAAATATGTGATATTTAAAATATGATTTCCAACAAGTGGTATCAGAGCATCACGGTTGTTGCATTCAAAATCGGGTTAGTTTTTCCGAATTAATTTAATTAACATATAAAACTTGTTATTTAGGATTTATGAAGATAAATCATGAAATAATTTTACATGTTAATAGTTTCTGCTCCTAAGTGATTTTTAGTATATTTTGGTTTATTTATGGATTTTATTGTTCATTTTATATATTATTGGCATTAAAATGTGATTTTATGAGAAAAATGTCATTTTTGGACGAAAAATAGCTAAACTTCGAATTTTTCAGTGTTTTTTGGATATGTTTTCACATATATTATCTACTGATGTCTTGTAAATTTTCATGTTAAAATAAGTTGTTTTGCTCGAAATATGAATTTTATAAGTTAAAATTGTATTTAAATGGGTAAATAGGTTAATATGAGTTATATTTCGAATCTGGTCATGGAAATTTAGTATGCTGTCATATGCAATTTTACAAGTTGTGTGTAAAATATTTGGCTATAATGAAGTCTTTTTGCATGATTTATGAATTTTTGATGAAAAATCACATAAATAGTGACTATAATTAGTAATAATGCCATACTTCATGACTAAAGGAAAAATGTCACATGTTGCATTTTGTCATATATTTCATATCTAAAAGTGAAAAGTTGATGAAAATAAATTTTCTCATATTTTAATGGTCATATTTGTTAAAACCGATAAACCGCAACATTGTTTTTCTCGATAAATTTTCGAAAATTTTAACCTAAGTTTTGAACATTATGAATGTCATGGTATTTTTTCCAGAATGTTCATGAGTTTAAATTTCAAATTTCGAAATTATTTGAAATTTTTATAATTTAATTTGAAGTTTATAGCATAATTTTGTATTTTGGGTCCATTTATGAACGATATTAAGAAATCAAGGTTAATTATTGTCAAAATGTTAGGGGAGACTAAGTTTTGAGTCCTAAGATGGTTAGGGTAATTAACTTGTACATAAATATGAATTTATGTAATTATTGTGATTTTAATAAGTTAAATCACGCAAATCCATAAAAACCGATAAAATATACGATATTGGCTCATAAAAGGCGATTTAGCATAAAATTTAACATGTTCATACATATTATAATGCTGCATTTTATTTATGATTGTCATATTTTAATTTTATGTAATTTACTTAGTATGGCTTTAGTTTTAATTGGTATTACCCGAAATGTATGGGAATATCGATTCAGTTGTAATTATTGTGATCTCGTATCACCGTTTTGTAATTTAATAGATTTATTTTTAATTACAAATGTATAATAGGAAATTATGTTATTCATTTTATAATTTAATTATTCCGGAGTTCCTTGAAGACGGTGCCATTCGAGAAGGCGATCCATCAAAGAAAGTGTTGCTGACAGGGCAGTCGTATACCTATAAAAAATAACCAACTGGCTCTAACTAATATAGCTAGGGAAGTCGGGTCGATCTCCACAGGGAGATGGGAAAATGTCAGCTTTGTCTAAGTTCGTCACGGTAACCAAATTGGGGGTTTTAAATGGGTTGTTGTTCTAAACTAATGAGAATGAGAAAGAGAAAAAAAACTAGAGAAAAAGGATTAAGCAGATAAAGAAAGCATCTAAGACAGACGGTTCACCATGATCATTCGGTCAAGTAATCTAGGTCTCAGGTCAATGCAAGTATGGTCCGAGGAGCAGTGAATATCTCCTTCCGGTCTCAATTCGCCCTAAAGCACAAATAGCTTAGCTTCCACCCTCACTATAGTGCCCTAATGTTCGCTACGAGTCTCACCCTTTCCAACCTTCCGGTCCAGGTCAAGGCTTACTATGGTTTAAATGCCTAATTGCGTCGACTCAATTAGACAGATACAAATAAGTGCAGCGATTAACAACAAGGACTACACAAGCATTAACCTAATAATTCAATCGCTATCCCTTCATAATCATGGATCCCCTAGCCTTAGCAAAAGGGAATTAGCTACACGTTACTACCGAGTTAACAACAATAATATGTAGATAACAAGAATTAAACATAATAATAATAATAATAAGAATGAAAGATTAAATAAAACAATAATGGAAGCAGTGAGAAGAAGATAGAAATAAAATGATAAATACGATTAAGAGATAAAAGGAGAAATAATACCAATTACAAATCCGAATCTGAGTAGCAAAGTATAGAAGAAAGGTAAAAGATGAATAAGCAGTAGAAGTCGATCAAGTAGTAGTGAATAGGATGAGGAAGAGTTACGCAGTCTACTGTATTTTGTAGTATCCGAAAATCCTCCTCTAAACCTTATCCTAAACTTGATTACAAAAGCCCATACAAGATTAGGCGGAAAAACTCTATTACAGGCCAAACCACTCGATCGAGTGGAAATAAACCACTCGATCGAGCAACTAAGCGACAAACCCCTCAATCGAGTGGAAATAAACCACTCAATCAAGTAACTCCGTATATTGTCTTCTCGATTGTATACTGGAACTGCTCGATCGAGTATCCTTCAGTATATAAAGCATTCGATCGACTAGAAAAGTAGTCGATCGAGCTATTTTGGCACGTTTAGGCACTAGACACCTTCCGAAACCAGCTCACGCGTCTTCAAAGTGATAGATTCCAAGCTCCGGCTCCTTGTTCTCCATAAATGCATGCGAATGGGACGAGTTTAGGCACGATTTATCTCCTCTTTGATTTATTCCTGCAATTTACATAAAACGAACCAAAGTAGAATATTCGGGGGTATTTGTAGCTAGATGCCACGTAAATAGTACAGAAATGCGTGTAAAAATGAGGTAAAAACCTTATATAAAATATACGCAACAGTTGCCTTGAAGTGCGTTCCAAGACCGAAGTTCAAGGGACCAAAGGAGTTGGTTTCCGAATTTGTAATAGTTTATTAGATTAACTATTTTAGGAAGGCCATACTAGGATTTTATTTTTATGCTTTGCATTTTATTTATATGTTGCATGCATCGCTAAATCGCCATAACTAAACATGCATTTTAAATCGAGTTTATCGACCGTGTCAATTACAATTATCGTAGTTCACCGCTTTAGTTCACTTAAAACGTGATAGATAATAAATTGACATGACCTCTCGCTAAAATAAACAATTGAGACTTAGCCTTACCAAAAAGTAGAAACCATGAAAACCTATTTCGTGAGGGAGTGCGCTCGGCCACACCGGGGTACAAACCTTGTTACGTAGGGGAAGTGGGTGATAAATGTCTATCCACCGAATTCATGTTGATAAGGAAAGAATCGGCTACACCGTGCCCAAGTTAATGTGGATTTGGATCATGGACACATTTATTCGAAATTTGGGTTAAACTCAACAAAAGTATTCTCGGCCATAGACGGATGTGTTTTGGGCTAAAGATAAATATTAATGTAATTTTATCGACCAAGAGTTCTAAAAGTAAAATCGATTAAAGAGTTAATCCACCGAGTTATATTGAAAAGGGATGAATCGGCTACACCGTTCCCAAGTTAATATGAATTTGGATCTTGGAATCATTTATCATAGTTGGGTAGAGGTCACTATGTAAATGATTTACTTGTTAAATTATTTACAAGTATTATTATAACGATAAATGTTTTGTTTTCTATATTCCGTAATCATATTGTTCTATTTCTTTACCTCAATTTATACGATATCATTTCGATTTTATTTCAAATCTCCATTAAAACATCGTAACTAAAGACAAATATGAATTTTCTTCTAAAACCTCGTGTTATCCAATGGAAGGATCTCTTATGAAGAGTATAGATAAAAGTTATTCGTGATCAAAAGGGTTTTTGATTCTTAACTAACATATCTACTTACAATGAATTGTTTCTCATGTGCTTAATTGAGTTAAGTACGTTAAATCATTTTGGTGACTAGATTTGTTAGAAATCGTAATTGACCAAAATACCGCAACCACTTCAATAAAAGTTTTAAGACTAAACGAATAAATTGAAGAGTAGTCTTCATGAATTTCAATTTTGCTTAGCAAAGACTCATTGAAATGAGTGGGAGCATTCTCTTAAACCGTTAAGAAAAGGACGAGGTTCTAAGAAGTAAAATTAGAATGGGATTGATACATGGTAATGGTAAAAGTTAAGTTATTGAGAATAATGATACTAAACCTATCAATCCCACCAATAAAGTTTCCATTGTCTTAATTGTTAGACGCTAGAATAGAAACTACCCCAAATTATTGAAGAATCAACAAGTTAGTTGTGGGACATCTAATGGGACCTTCTTCTTTAAATGTTTATTTGATTGACATAAATTTTGCTAGTACTACTCCGTCAATATTAGAAACCGGTGGTGGTTTTCATCATTTTATTTGATACATAGGATGATTAGAATATGACGACTAGCAACAAATGATGTTGAGAGATAGAGTCATTGTGTACTCAATCTAGTTTTGGGTTTAAAGTTGTACTTAATTATGACTATTAAGTGCATAAACTTTGAATAAGAATATAATCTTGTTAAGATACAAAAGAGGTTTCACTTTTGTGACCCTATACACCACAATTTGATGTATGGCTAGCCCATTATCAAGGTGAATATATTCTAAACTAAACTAGAATGATACATCATGTAGATGATGCAAGACTCAAATTGGTATCCCAAGATTAAACCTTAAATTCTGGAATGATGAACGCAAAGAGTTATCGAGTACTCTTGAAACCCTTAGATTGTTAATCTTATGGTATATGCGTATCTTGTATTCAAAGCAAGATGTCTTGTGCCTTTTGGTTGAAAAGGAGATCGAGGTTGTAAATCATTGATCCAAAATAGGTTGATCATTTTCTTTTACCAACGATTTAAGTTGACGCTAATGTGTTCACTTAATAAGGTAAATAGAGAAATCTTTGAAGAAGTTCAAAGAGTTTAAAGAATCTCAATTTAGTCGTGATGGGATTATCAAAGTGAAGACTTTGATATAAGCCAAAGAAAATGTGATATAGTATCACAAATTAATCTCTCTTAGCACGCATCATGGGATAATGTGTGGTTGGATAAAAAAATCAAATGCTATTCGATATGGTTTGGACTTCAATCAAGTTACTTTGAGTTACTTGATCCTTTTGGGGTTTTATCATTTTGTCTAAATTATTTTTCCACTAAATCTAAAATGATTCATATGAGATATGAAATGGTAGGGTACCATGCTTGTAAGTTTTTCACAAGAAACAAATGCTCATTTTTCCCTTATAATAATCACGAGTACAATGGGTTTGTGGCTCGTGAAACTGTCTTTCTAGAATACAAGTTTATTTCTAGAAGACAGAGTGGGAGAAAATTTTCAAGAGCCACAAAATAATTGTGTCAAAAATTATATGTCGCAAGAAACTGTATTTTCTTGGCTACATGACGTTGTTTCTTCGAAACCTAGAAGGTTGAACTCATCACTTGTTGAAGATGATGAATTCGTGTTACTTTTAGAAAGTAAAGAGCTTGCAACTTACAAAAAAATTGTTTGATTCAAGTTACTTATGGAAAGTAATGAATATATGACTTACATAAGAGTGTTTAAGTCACAACTCAATACAAGGCTTAGAGCCATGAAAATCCGAAATAAATTCCAAGTGAATTGTTAGATATCAAAGCTTGATTGGTGGCAAAGGGTTTTGCACTAGTTGAAATGCTTAAGTCTATTTGGATCTTCTTAGGGATTGTATTTCAGTATGATGATATACATATAACGAGTGAATCTAAAACCCACTTCTTCAATTAGAAGGAATGTATTCAATACATGTCTTGAGTTTTGTAGATTCTTGCCATCCTAAGATAATGTAAAACTTAAGAGAGGGTCTTAAGTAGGACATCAATGAGTTGGAATCAATGTTTTGATCATGTTATAAAACTTTTCTGGATAGGTCGAGAAGTTGTGTTTATACATAAAGTTAGTGGGAGTTACGGTAATTTTAATTAGTCTAATATGTGGATGACATATTGATCATTGAGAATGATTTAAGACTTGGAGATATATATTAGTCTAATATGTGGATGACATATTGATCATTAGGAATGATTTAAGACTTGGAGATATATAATACATCTATAATATCCAGATTTATGGAGATAAATCCACATGATATTAGCGTCAAATAAGAAGTCTTATGTTGATAAGATTCATGACTAGTTCAATCAAGTTGAACATATTTGATTGATTCCATTTGCTTCCGCTGCCGGATCAATTAAATGAGTAATGATGTATAACACTTCATATACTTTGAGTATGATGAATTGTTTCAAATCGAATTTAAGTAATAGTTACCAAATAGCCATATTGATTATTCTTAAGTGCTTGAGGAATCATTCAAGATGCAAAGTTAAGTGTTTTTGCAATTCACAAATTTGTGTTAGGGCTTACACTAATGACTGTTGAGATTGTATAAGGTTTCGGACAAAAACCGTATTCGAAACACCTAAAGATGGTTAAGGAACCATTGTGGCTATGTTATTTAAGAAGTGGATTTGCTAGAATTGTTCTAGGCAATAAAGAATAATAATAGATGCTTACAACGGAAATTGAGTACACTTGCATTCATGAGATGTGCAAGAGGATGGATCCCGCACACTGTGAAAACAGTGGGAACTATTCTAAGGCAGAGAACCTATGTCTATATTGGATCTAGACACGTACTCAGAAAGTTTTGTAATGCAAATGTATACATTACAAGGGAAAACGAGTATGTAGTAAGGTTAAGTAAGGTACAAGAAGTTGATAAAACCTACTAACCAAAGCCTTTTCATAGGCTTAACATGATGAGTCATGTCATTTCAATTGGATTGAGATGAAAAACTACATACATAATCAAATTGGATTATAAGAATATGAAGTAGTAATCATGTATTGACTATTCATATGTGATAATCACATTTGTCGTTCGAGTTTTTATAAAACTCCTTTTATACTTTGTTACATCCAAACGGGGTGTAGAGACAATATTGAACCCCGTTAAAGTGAACTCGGATTAACATGGTATTTGCCCATAGTCACTTGTATGAGGTGACGTCTCGAAGTGACTAGAGTGTGATGCGATTGATGGCAAGTTCAAGTGCCATAGAGTCATGTGAGATGACTAGTCGATCACATAGGCAGACTGTTAGGAACACTCTGTCGGGCAGTGACCGCTTATAGAGTTCTGACAAATTTATAAAGCCTGGTCGTGGCGAGAGCTACTATAGTATTCTAATGAGTCGATTCTTTTGACTAAAGACTGTTCGCCTAAGGTGGCACGGTTTCAGATTAACTTTGATTTATGTTACTACGACCTTTGTAAATGGGGTCAAATGGGCATATTTTGGGTTATGATGGCTGTGGCTAGTCGAAGGGAATAGTGCGATAGGAATTGTCCACCCCCTTGTCAGGGTTAAAACAATATCTCAGGGCCACTCGAGGAGTAATTAACTGGAAATGCGTGGCCACTCTCGGAAGGTGTCTATGGTAGATGATTCCGGTCAATCAGTTATTCTCCAGATCGAGGAAACCACTCTCGATGTGATCACTTGTAAGTACGACCTGAAAGACACCTTGCATTAAGTGGGAGATAGTAATAGGACAAGAGAATTGGTGACGCACACTTGTCGAGGACAAGTGGGAGATTGTTGGAGTGTCCCCGAAAATAATGCGATCACAATTGTCGATCGTGATGATCACATGTTTAAATCTCATTTTTAAGAATACGTAAGGGATGATTCATTTTATAGTCAACTGATCAACATTAATCGGTAACGATTGGCTTGCTAGAGTTTAACGTTACTGTCGTGGGACGGTGGTGGTCAGTTCATCCCTTAAGGTCACACCTAAAAGATGATGCCCTATTTTGTAAAGTTGATTAATTGTATGACGATACAAGTTACTCAATTCCTTAAAATTGAACAATTCAATTTGTGAGAGAGAATATTGATATCTTATTGTAATGGGATTAAATAAGATTTATTTTAGTAATAAAATTCTTTATTACCAAAATTATTTATTGTTTGAGAAACAATAGAGATAAGAATGAATGGTTAAATAAAATTACAAGATGTTGTGAATTATAATTATATGATCCATTTTATTTATGTGATCAAGTATCACTAGTCAATTTTGTATGTAATTTAATTAATTTATAAAATGATATTTATGTGATAAATATGCATTAAATTAATTAATAACATGTAATATACTACATGTGACATATTGTGTGATAATTGACAAATTGACAAAATAAAATGGTAGTCCATTTTATATAAATGGACCGAAATAATGAGAGTAATGGGTGTTAGTGGGTGAATTATTTATTGAGATAAAATAAGCTAATGATACCTAATCTACACCTAGCCTTACAAGCCTAAGGTATAGATAAGAACAAAAGGAAAAGTGAAGGACCATATATTGGTCCTCCTCCTCACCAAAACCGGTGGCTTATACTCTCTTTAAGAGAGTTTTGTTCTCTCATATTTGAGATATACACTCAACCATTCAACACACATGCAAACTCTCTCATACTTTGTTCATTTTTCTCCAAAATTAGAGAAATCATGATCAAATTGTTCAAATCAAATTACTAATATTATTAGTGTAATATATGAGTATTAGTAATCAATTTTAAGGTAAACTACTAATCAAATATCTAGCACATATTATTTAGTAGAGATAAGGGATAATCTTGGGTGCAATCAAGAGGAGTGGCTTCTACACTTGAAGTCTTTGGAGGATCATCCTATTACTCATCATAGCTCAAGAACAAGTGAAGGTAGGAGACCTTACTTGTGCCCATAAACCGAAATATTCAATGTAAGGAACCGGTTTTCCTCTACACTTATTTATATGTTTTGCATGCATAAGATCCTTAAGTTTTTATGACTAAAACTTTAAATTAAAATATGTGATATTTAAAATATGATTTCCAACATATAGTAGGGTGCAAATGCCCTTTATAAAGTGTATCTAGAATTTTTGAAAAAAAAGCGTAACTAGGAGTGTCTAAAGTGTGTACAAGATTTGGTAAAAAAAAAAGTGTATCTACTATGGAAAAAAATTGTATCTGCATCGTCATAAAGTGCGTATAGAATTTATGTAAATAACGTAAGTATAAATGTATAATATTGTAAAGTGTATCTGGATTTACCAAAAAAAAAGGCGTATCTGACATGTATTTTAATGTATCTAGTAGCTGTAAAAAAAGGGAAAAAAATATATATGTTGTAGATACTTCATTTCTGCACCTCCCGCAAACCACCCAGTGATGATTGGGCCGCATGTTTAGTACGCGGAACGATTTGTGATAGTTCGTAAGTTTATCGTCAATTGATCGCTCAAACACTTGTGTCTACCTCTTAATTGTCATCTACGTGCCGATACGGTCGTTTTGGCAGTAATTAGAGTACATTTGGAGTCCGGGTCATAAAACCGTCTTCATTTTCTGAAACCAAGTTAGAATGTTCTGGAATGTTCCGGATACTTCTATTCCATATTTTATAAATCTTTTAATCTTTGGCAAACAATTTCCCGTAATATTCACACAAAATATTAAGGAAAACAAGATAAATCCGTTATTCCATAACCAAAACACGGAAATCTTTCTTCCGCAGGGGGAAACCACTTGGGAAAGGACGCAGCAGGTGCTGCGTCTCTTCCAAGAGACGCAGTGCTTGCTGCGCCTCTTTCCAAGTCCTTTTCTGCGTATTTTTTCGTATCTTTTCACATCTTTTCGAGATTCACTTCCAAAGTTTCTCCGAAAACCCTACTTCCTCCGTGTGATTAGTATAAATAGAGACCTTCGGTCTCTCATATTTCTCACGCGAGTGTCCGCCCTTCTCTTCTCCCTTTGCATTCTAGACCACGTTCTTACTTTTTGGCGTCTACGTGCTTGAACTTTCGACCACGTAAGCTCGGATCCTTCTGAGTACCAGCCTCATTTTGCATGACTGACCAATTTGACCAACTCCACAATAATCTACTTAATCAATCTGTTTAATTTCCTCTTACGAGGGCACTTTCGTCTACATTCGAGTCGAGCATCACTAAACGTATACTTAGTTCATCTCGTTTTGTCAAACATGTAAGTCTGAGGGTGTATAATCCCTATTTTATTATTGTTATTTATTTATTGTAATTATAATGTAAGGTTTATGTCGAAAGTATTTCCAAAACCGATTTATAAAACCATGCTTTAAATCCTTTTTTACGAATTACCAGAAGATGACCGTCGAGAAAGGACGCAGCAACTGCTGCGCCTCTTCGAAGGGACGCAGCACCTGCTACGCCTCTTCGTGAGGCTGCTGCAGTTCCTGCTTCCTTTCTTCTTCCTTCGTCCTTTGATGATTCGATTGTTTTATTTCTTTCTTCAATTGTTCATTGTTCATATGACGATTTAAGCATAATAATTCTAACATGTAATATATTCATCGTTATTAATATTTAATCCATCATAAATTCCCGGCTTAAATCCCTTATAATTAATATTTGCGGGTTTTCGTCATTAAAGTCAAATTCGGGTTTTAGAGGTTCGATTCATCCATATTGAGTCTCTGGAATTCCTCTTTGATATATTTCCCACCTTTTGTTCATCATATCCATCATTAATTTGTCATTAATAACCTGTTTAACCTAATTAATTAGTTAATTCATTAATTTGTTAACTAATCCATTAAATCTTGTAATTAGTTCGTTCTAATTAGTTTTGTCCATGTTTATTGTTTTCATGACCCTTATTCACATGTAAATAATCTGCTAATCACTTTCATCTGAGTCAAATAGCATAATCAAGCCTTAAAATCACCAATGAACATTAACGATTTGCAATTCCGGCTTCACAGCCAGAACTGAGCCAAGGAACAGACGCAGCAACTGCTGCGCCTCTTCCAGAGGGCGCAGCTCTGCTGCGCCTGTTCCTGGTTGATTTCTGTCTCTGAAACCCATTTTGCTTTGACCTAGTTTTAGCTTATGTATTAATTAACTACTAATCGTATTATCACCCTAATTCATGTTCGTTAATTTGTTTATTTACTTCTTTTCTCAAGTTATCCGTTTTAGAAGTATTTTCGACATAAATCAATTAACCCAATGTAATTATTGTAATTTTCTTTATTATATTATTATTGTAATTTTCTTTATTATATTTCCTTGTATGCCTTCACATGTAATTGAACTTAAATCCCGACTTTGACATTAATTGTATGCTAAATTACGTGTTAACCAACTTAGTCTAATTCTCCCATGTTAGGATTAATCTATGGATGTTGCATTGCATGCATATAATCGACAATACATCAAGTATAGACAATTTCCCTAATCATTAGTAGAGGCCGCTATCGAGGCGGCCGGAATTAGGTGTTCGATCAAAAGAGCTTACTAAGACGTACCCTCACCCCTTACTCCAGATCTCTGTGAACATCCGTGTTCATTGTCATCCACGAGAGTCATTCTGGAAATAGAATGTTAAGGCTAACGAGTTCTTGGTGTTCATGTCACTACTTTGTGTCTTGACATGGCACGAGGTATTCGAACGGTTTCCAATTTTCCACAATAAATTGGTGGCGACTCCACAAATGCAAACACTTGTTTCCCAAGCGCCCCCGTGGGCCCATGTCCACATATGTATTGTTATAAAGTGTATCTAGAATTCTTGAAACAAGCGTACCTAGGAGTGTCTAAAGTGTATCTACGATTTGGTAAAAAAAAAAGCGTATCTGACATGTATTTTTATGTATCTAGTAGCTGTAAAAAAAAAAAGGATAAAAAATGTATCTGTATTGTTATAAAGTGTATCTAGAATTCTTGAAAAAAGCATACCTAGGAGTGTCTAAAGTGTATATAAGATTTGGTAAAAAAAAAAAGTGTATCTACATTCTTCAAATGCGTATATAGAATTTTGGTAAAAAGTGTACCTACTTTAGTTAAAAGTGTATATGAGAATTGGTAAAAAAAAAAAAAAAAAAAAGTGTATTTACATTCATAAAATGCGTATATAGAATTTTGGTAAAAAGTGTACCTACTTTAGTTAAAAGTGTATATGAGATTCGGTAAAAAAAAAAGTGCACCTTTTATATATATTCTAATGTATCTAGTGTGTTCTCACCGTTCTCACTGAATGGTCGTTCTCACCGGATCCCACCTCTCTCTCTCTATATATATATATATATAAAACAAAGGAAGTAACGCCAAGTTTTTTACGTTAAGGTTACCGTCCTAGTAATTACTTTGGGATTTGGCACTACTTGAAAACAATCATACTCGAATAATTCTCTATATATGCCTATTATATTCTAAGTTTTTTATGCAAAGGTTACCGTCCTAATAATTACTTTGAAACCCTGTTAAGATATTACCCGGACAATGCTCGGGCATGAAATCTAATGAGAACTGTGAGAACCACTAATATAATGAGAACTGTGAGAACCACCCACAGCTATTAGATGTCTAATAACACGGACGGCGGATATCAACTCAGCAAAAACTAAAATCAAACGCACATCATAAAACTGCATACCAAATTACGTTTTCTCTCCAATTTCTCTCTCTCTCTCTCTCTCTCTCTCTCTCTCTCTATATATATATATATATATATATATATATATATATATATATATATATATATATATATATATATTCCCATCATAAAACTGCTTCCTCAAATTGAAGAACAAGCTTCAATATTCTACTGCTTCCTTCATTAATGGAGACGG
Organism: Silene latifolia; assembly: GCF_048544455.1. NCBI lineage: Eukaryota > Viridiplantae > Streptophyta > Magnoliopsida > Caryophyllales > Caryophyllaceae > Silene > Silene latifolia. The sequence continues at coordinate 436,241,698 of NC_133538.1, read as the reverse complement.
AAATCGAACCATATTTCACCGTACATCAAAATTCAATGAGGTTTGTTTAATTTCTCTATTAATTTCCCTTAATTTCGACTTTGTGTGTTTCGAATTTGTTAATTCGTCAACAAATTAGGGTTGATGAATTGTTGATTCGAGTTTATATACATATAATTGGCGTACATAATTGAAATTTAATGCTGATGTATGTCTGCTCGCTAGCAACTGGACACACAATTGAAATTCGAGTTTGAAATCACTACATCATGAAATTGGGAACTTAATTGATTGAAATCATGAAATTGGGAATTCAATTTTGTGAACTCGGTAGTCTAAATCTGTTTGTAGCGTGTTAGCTTGAGAATAGGAAGAAAACAAGAGTTTGTGTGCGCGTCTTAGCTTGAGAATAGGAAGAAAACAAGAAAGAAACGAAGGAATAAAAAATGCGGAGGAGGATGATTGTAACAAACATTCGAATAACAACAATACTTTTAGTAGTAGTATTTTTAGGATTAATCTCTGCTTTTCTGGAAATGATGCACTGTGAAAAAAATAATTTTCTTAATAAAATTAAATTCTACTGACAGTAATTGTCAGGCTAAACATGTTCGCTTAACTTAAGAGTACAGTTGAAAATGCATACACTTTGCTAAGGAGGAAGGTTAAGAAACGTAAAATTCTTTTGGTGAAGTTTCTTTAGACATGTACCACATGTTCTTTGGTCGTGAATGAATAAGGAGTCAGAAATGAGGACTTAAGATACATACACTTCCTTAAAATGTTCAACTTGAGTCCGAGAATGAGCATCTTTGGCGAGCAAAATGCAAGTATCCTTGTCTTCCAACTTTCGCTTGGTGCCAGAAACACTCACTCGCCCATTACTCAAACCACTATGGGCGTCACCATTAACAGGCATCTTTCCAACAATCTTGTCTTTCAGAGTGTTGTCTTTGTGCAGATCTTTCTCAGAGCCAACATACCCATTCTCGATATGGCTCTTTCCGTTTCCCACATCCCGGCTACTCTCGATAGTATTCTTCTTCCCATCAACACAACTTCGGTTGTCATGAGAACATATACCATTTCCATTCACCTGCTGACTCACAACATAGCCGATATTTCCATCACGTTCCCCAGATTCCTTCTTCTGAAGGCTATGCGACCCTGTATCACTAGGAGAATATTTCTCGGCAAAAGAATTTGCATGCTCATTAGACTTGTTCTGTAGAGCACTAGATGCACCATTACATTTTACTTATTTTGAAAGTCAATTAGCTTAAATGGGAGAGCATTGTGCAATGCACAAGATGTGGGTTCAACTCCCATATTGGCTTAACCAGCACGTTAGTTGTCGAATGTCGCTCATCGAGGGTTTAAACTTCCTAATAAGTGTAATGAGACAGATACTTTCTTTATGTTTGTTGAATCTCAAAATGATTGATGTTGGTGTTTATTTTGTTTGTGATACCACAGATTATGAACATAGAAAATATCCAACCTGAAACCTGTCGTAGTTAATTTTGATGGCCGCTTAGACGAAGAAAGGATTCACCATAACTATATGGATTGGATTCGCTATCACTAGGAAACTCTACAACTTATGAAAATTCTGAACGGTCTAGAGTGTCACTTTTTTTGCTGAAATCGCTGCAGATAAGAACAAAAAAAAGTATGAATATATATATGATTATGGCATGCCTAATCTTAGTTGGGCTGTTTCGCTTGAATCTCGTCTTTGACAAGATACAATCATAGAATTTGTTATTTGATAGGCTATATGGGACTCGAACCCATATCTTTGTGCAAAATTAGCACATCGCTCTGCCATTAAGCTAATAGCCTTTAATTTACGTTAAACAAAGATGAGGATTGTATATGTGTGTAGCACTACACCCAACAAAGAGTAGCATAAAAGAGACAAAACCTGCTGGAAATTCATATAAATGAATGCTCTTGTTTGCTATATGATGTTTAACATAAAGAGGCTAGTAAATACATTAAATCTCCTCCATAGTCATTTCCCTTATTTCATGTACATAGAACCTTATTTCATGCTCATAGAACCTTATTTCATGCACATATCAAATTAACGTCCTTTTTTTTTGTGGAATGTAAAAATTAATATTAATGAGTCAATAAGCACACCACCATACAAACACCAATAGCCAATGGCCAACCTACATCACCAGCTCTCTATTACATGATCTTACACTAACTTAACACTCAACACACATTATAGAAAATCAATTGAGCTCAGCCAAGTCCCTGACATCCTATAGCTTCACTAACCAAACCTTATGCTGACATCGAGTCCTAACATCAGCCTGCACTGCACTCAACACCAAAGTTGGATGAGGAAGGTAAGCAGCCACACACCCTACAAACATTACGTGTTGTTCATATCACGTAAATGAGAGTACAAACAGCACACGCCAGACCACCTTCTTCTGCATAAGAGATCTGCATCTAAATTGCATACACCATTGCAACTATGAACTCAAAGGCACCTGAATTCCCAGCCAGTCATTAATCAACATCAAGCAAATTTTACTGTACTTAGAATGGAAATACAGATGAAAATGATCTTCAGGGTGCTCCAAACAAAGGTTACATATAGGATCCATCACCAAAATAAATAAATTTGCAACCGAACCAATAATAATTAGTATCATAATATAACCAACTGATGCAACTGTAGAACTTTTTAATGCACATAGAACCTTATTTCATTCACATAGAACCTTATTTCATGCACATATAGTTTTATTTCATGTACATATAATTTTATTTCATGCCCATTTAGCACTTATTTCATGCACATAGAACCTTATTTAATGCTCATAAAACTTTATTTCATGCACATATAATCTTATTTCATGCCCATTTAATACTTATATCATGCACATAGAACCTTATTTCATTCACACAGAACCTTATTTCATGCACATATAATCTTATTCCATACACATAGAACATTATTTCATGCACATAAATAATCAAAAGAAGATATTAGTCACTTACTCTACTATATTAAAAGGCGCCTCTCTAGAGACAGATACGTTAGCGTGGAGCTTATTAGTCACTTACTCTACTATATTAAAAGTTTCTTATTCTAGGGCGGACATATAAGAAGATATGCGTTCTCCTATATTAGACCTAAAACTCTGCAAATATCGATCAAAACTTGAAACCTTGTATAGGCATGCAATTTGAGAAAGCACAATAATTGAAATGGGTAGTACGTCCGTATTGGTTTCAACCAACAATATTAAGTTCGACTGCTCGTGACACATTTCTATCTATCTATCTAAACCACATTTTTTTTGAACAAGTTTGACTAATTTAACACACATACACCTGTGATATTACAAATTTTCCGATTTCGGATGGCTTGTAGGATTCTCCACCACAGGTTACCGTTGTAGTTTCAGAAGAAAGCATGTAATCACTATACAACACTGCCAAAAAATGTAGCTGCAACAAGCTGCTGGAGAGCCTTCCATTCACTGACCTATACTAGACCGCCTGATTAATAGCAGAATAATAAGATACCAATAGCCAAACAAAGATATTCAATTAGATGAGAAAATTCACTCTCGTAGACCAAGGAGTAGTGGGAATCAATTCAAAAGTCATATCGAAAAATTTATAGTTTATGTTAACCTGCCTAGCTCCTAGTCTCACCACCTTCAACCCACACATGATATACTAGCTCTATCTCTTTTGTGTACCCCCACCAATAGGCTCCACAGCTTATGTTTCCTTAGTATTCTTCGTGCGGTGAAGAGTGGGTCTTTGACTTTTTAACGCACTTGCACATGCTTATATTAAAAACCGATCCAAAAAGCTAGTGTAAATTATTTGACGAGATAGAGGGAGTAGCAGATAGAACCCATGTCTGGCTATCAACTACTTTTGAAGCCTTGCCTTATTCGTGTGTTTACATTTGTAACCTCACTTTGTTAGGAGTTTCAGGTAATAAGACTATGCTAATGTCGACCTAGGTCTTGGCTCAAAAAGAAAAGTTTTGAAATGTAATGAGAAATTTTTACCAAAAATAGTTCAGAAAATAGCTAGAAAATGGGAAAAATAAAAATAGTTACGAAATGTAATGAGAATTTTGAACCTAAATTTTCCAAAACCGGACGAATATAAGCATATTGACATGTTTAATAGCTCAAAACACATCGCCTATGCTAAATCTACAATGGTTAAACTCGATATACAAACAATTTCAGCAACAAATCCATACAATCCAGCCTAATTAACGACGAAACATCAGTTCCGACACAGGAAACACAATAAGCGACATTTGAATAAGCCAAAAATTACTTGCTTATTAATGAGATTTCGAACTATTATAAATTGTAGAAAAGTATGTAATCAAAACTTCAACAATTTCATAAAACTCATCAACAACTAATTTTAAACAAAAATTTATAAAATAAATAATCGAAATAGTTTGTATTATGAGGAGAGGTTCTATACCAAAAACAGTGAATCTTTCTCGGTGATTTCGGCAATATTCGAACCATAAAGACAAGTTGTATGATCGACTAAGCGAAATGAAGGATTTTCAAAAGGTTGAAGATGAAAAGTAATAACAAGATGACGAATTAGGGTTCGATCTCTAGCTTTAATTAGGTAAAATTTGGGGGAAATAACTACCTAAATTAGGAACAATTCAGCAAGAGTGACTCTTCTTGGGCGGGAGTTGTCGTCTCATCTCCAATTCATGTCATTGCAGGCAGGTGACAGCGTGGTCGGTGGTTGAAAATAAAGGAGAGCGATGGTATCGCAGAGAGAGAAAATAAGATGAGAGAGAATAGGTTTTGGTAAAATGAGGTGATTATTATGGTTTTGGGGTGGGGGCAATTGGTTGTGCGAGATATTTCAAGTTAGACGAGTTAATCTCATCGTCCATTCGACATTAGATCCAAGGGCTGTGAGTGGTTCTCACAGTTCTCATTATCTTGATGGTTCTCACCGGATCCCAAATCTATATATATATATATATATATATATATATATATATATATATATATATATATATATATAGAGAGAGAGAGAGAGAGAGAGAGAGAGAGAATTAGGTTCAACTAAGTCCACCTTCTTTAGATGAGTCCCTAAGTTCTATTTTGGACCCTTAGATGATAGAAAATCAATGGCTAAGATTAAAACAAAAAAAGCTAAGATATAAAAGACACCAAACTCTATTCACTCAGCCACTCTCACAAACCCTAACATACACATCTCTCTCTCATCATTCTCTCTAAAAACTCTCTCTCTAAACACTCCTCATCTCACCGGCAACACCACCGGGCTTCTGCCACCAGTCCCTCCCTCCACCACCGGACCAACGCACCTCATCACCATCTAAACAACGTCCTCCTCTCCTTCTCCTTTCTTTCGTCTTCAAATCTGTCGCGCCGCCTGATGTGACCATAATTGGCGCATATTTAGCCCCCGAATTACCATTGTTTTCATGCTTTTTAGTGCCTATTTGGGTCATTTCTTATCTTTAGTTCTTTGTTTTGCATATTCTTTGAGATTTTGATCCCTTGGTAGGAAAGGAGTAAGAATCTTGCATTTTCATGGCAAAACAAGGCTAAATTGATCATATTCAATGACCAAGCATCAAGGAGAGACAAGACTAGAAGGCCTTTGTACATAGCATAGTAGAAGAGCAATGTTGAGAAAAGGATCCTTGAGTCCCCAAGGAAATCCCCAAGGAATTCATGAAGAAAAGGGAAGAAAAGAAGAAGAAAAGATGCTGCCAGACAATCCGAACGGATTGTACACAATCCGTCCGTCCGCCCAAGCCCAATCCGAGCGTCCCTCAAAGGAATCCGCCGGATTCCCCTCGCCAATCCGAGCGTCTTGCCCAAGGATCCGCTCGGATTCTCCAGCCCAGATCCGGCCGTCCCGACTCCCATCCGCACGGATTTTGATGACAAAGACGTTTTCATTCTTCAAGCTACGATAAGAGAAGCCCTTCTCTCGGAGAATACCGGAGTCTCCTTGCTCAACTTAAAAAGTGTAATTACTAGTTTAGCCCTTAGTTAACCCTAATGCATCCTCCCTAATTTTCACTATAAATACCCCATTAGTCTAATTAGAGGAGCATGTTCTTCTTATCAATAATTAGTGTAGTTAATATTAATCAAATCTCTCTTCAATATTGTAATCAAATATTAATCAAGTTTTAATCCAAGTTTTAGTTCTTTAATCTCTCTTGTTCTTCCTTTATTTTGGGTAATTGAAGATTATTTGGGTTATTATTGGGAGATTGACAACCTCTCAATCTAAGATTCAAGTACTTCTATTATTCTTGCTTTATTATTGGAATCATTAGTAGGTATAATCTCTTAATCCCTTTTTAATTATTGCTAATTACTTTCATTTATTCATCATGTTTCATTATGTTAGTATGATTGACAACCTTTCTAGCATGATCAATATGATAATGAGTGAGTAGTCTCTTAGCTAGGGTTTAATGGGTGATTAGGGAAACCAACATGGGGAATGATTCATGCTTAAATTAATATGCTTTCATATCTTATTTGCTTGCTTGTTTTGATCTTAATGCATGCACATGTTATATTTGATGAAATGCTAAGCCTATGAATCCTTGCATTTACTATCATCTTCTATCCTTTCAACTTGACTTGTAAGACATAACCCAACTCGAGTCTTGTTAGACCATGCATGTGTTGAGTAGGAAAGATTAAGTCGACTTGTAGGTGTTGTACAATCTAATCGATTCGCTCCGGGACCCAAACTTTCCTAGGATTGTAAGATATAACCCAACTCAATCCATCACAACAATAATTGCTTGCTTATAATTTGAGAACATGTTTGTATGATCATATCCCATGATTCCCCTATGAACCCATGACACCCTAGTGCCTTTAATCAATTGTTTACACCCCTTATTTTATTTACCTTGTTAGTTTATTTTCATTGCTATTTTAGTTTAGTAACCTTCTACATCAACCCAATTTGTGACACCCCTTAGACACTACTAGTTACAATAGAATTCTCATTTCAATACCCGTCCCTTGGGATCCGACCTTTACTTGCCTCTTTACTAATTGTAGAGTTGTTTGTGAAGTATAAATTGTGTTTTGTATCGACCATTGACCAACGACCACATATGCTTAATTTGTGAAACGAAATGGACTCGATCAAAAATGGCGCCGTTCTTAGGGGGACGGTGTTTAATTGATTTAAGATTTCTTTTATTGTTTTTAGTTGTGTCTTTTTCACCTTGGGAAGTAAAACTCCTCAAGGTTTGTTCTAATTGTTTTCGAGTTGTTTGATATTTTGCATGTCTAGAAGGTTACAAAGAGATTTGTTACCTTTTGACCGTGAAATCGAAAGAACCTTGACGAATAATAGGAGACTTGTTAGGAGGAATTTGGGAGGTGTTGGTGAAGTTGTTCAACCCACTAGTGAGTTTGTCAATCCTTTCGCAATAGAAGGAGAAGAGAACCCATTAAACAATACCACACAAAATCCACCTACAATGCCTAAATTCTCGTCACACTCTATACCCACCGAGGAGGATCTACCAAATGGTACTCCTACCCCACAACATCTCACCGGAAACTTTATTGCCAAGTCCGCCTTCATTCAACTAGTTGAGAGGAGCCAATTCGGGGAAATGCCTAGTGAGGACCCTCATTCTCATATGGAAACCTTTTGCGATTATTGTGAAGCTATCTCTCAAACGGGCGTGACTCAAGACCAAATAAGATGGGTCTTATTTCCTTTTTCGTTAATCGGCACCGCAAAGCAATGGTTGAAGGGCCTTGATAAGGCCACCCTTGGAATAGATTCTTGGAAGAAGCTAGCTCTAGCTTTCTACAAAAAATTCTACCCACCGGAAAAGACCAATATGCTAAGAGCTCAAATTACGGGTTTTAAGCAAAGGGATGAAGAATCTTTGTATGAAGCTTGGGAGCGGTTCAAAGGTATTTGTCGCTCATGTCCTCACCATGGACTTAGCGAATGGTTTTTGGTGCAACAATTTTGGAATGGTTTATATGAAGATTCAAGGAACATTCTCAATATGGGATCAAATGGAATGTTCACAGAAGTTGATGACAATCAAACATGGAACAAGATTGAGGAAATGGCGGTCCATAATTCACAATATAGTAGGCCTCGCAAGGCTACTAGAGGAGGAAAGTATGAAGTGGACACCGTTACTCAATTGGGTGCTCAACTTAGTGCTCACATTGACACAATCAACTTGAAGTTTGAACAAGCTATGGCTAGACTTGAGGAAAACTCAAAATCATCAAAGCATCATGTCAATGCCATGACGGCATCCTCATCAATCCCAAGCGGGATATGTGAGAATTGTGGAACCTTGGGTCATGACTCAAGTGAATGTAGGGGAACAACCGAACAAGTTAATGCTTTCCAAGCTTACAAAAGTGGTACCCCTTATTCAAATTTTTACAATGAAAACACCAAGTTCCATCCAAATCTCTCATACAAAAGCCAAAATGTTCAAAACCCTCAAACAACATACACTCCACCACCCATGAGAAATCAAAATCAAAGACCCTTTTACAATCAAAACCAAGGCTACCAAAATCAAAATCCATACAATCACCACAATGACCAAGGTTTTGATGTCCAAAAGCGGTCCTCCAAATGCAAAAGAATCAACAAGAATTTTTCACCCAAATGCAAAAAGATAGCCAAGCAAAAGACACCACCATCAACAACATTCTAGCTCACACCAAGATGTTGGAAACACAATTGACCCAACTAGCATCTTCAAGCTCACAAAGACAAAAGGGGCAATTACCACCTCAAAATAATCTCCCTAGACATGAAACGGTTAGTGCCATTCACTTAAGAAGTGGTACAAGATATGAGGCACCAAAGGAGCAAGTTGGGGATGAAGTTGTGAGAGCTAGTGAGAATGAAGTTGTGGTGCAAAGCCCCAAAGAAGGGGAATCATCAAAGGAAGAAAGTTCAAAGAAAAATGAAGACAAAGCCAAAGAGAAGGAGCCCATTGTGATTAGACTTCCTTTTCCAAGTCGTCAAGCCAAGCCCAAATTTGATGATCAACTTGGAAAGTTCATGGAAATTGTGAAGAACTTAGAAGTCTCAATTCCTTTCACGGAATTAATCAATCACGTTCCGGCCTATGCAAAGTACATGAAAGATATCCTCACAAAGAAGAAGTCGATCCGGAAACTTGAGACTATCGCCTTCACTAAGGTGAGTAGTGCAATACTTCAAGGGAGTTCACCTCCAAAGTTAAAGGATCAGGGAAGCTTCTCAATACCGTGTACCATTGGCGACACAACGATCAACAAAGCCTTATGTGATCTAGGGGCTAGTGTGAGTGTCATGCCGTACTCGGTGAGTAAAAGGTTGGGAATGGGAGAGCTTAAATGCACCAATATCACTCTTCAAATGGCCGATAGATCGACGAAGACACCATTAGGGATATGGGAAGATGTCCCCGTGCGAATTGGGAAGTTTTTCATCCCGGTGGACTTTGTCATTGTTGATATGGAGGAATATTCCAACATTCCAATCATCTTAGGAAGACCTTTCCTACACACCGCGGGTGCGGTGATTGATGTGAAACATGGAGAGCTCACTCTAGAAGTGGGAGATGAAAGCATAACTTTTAATCTTGACAAAACCATGAGAGCTCCTCGTTTGCATGAGCCATGTTTCATGATTGATCATTATAGCCGGAAAGATGAAAGGAAGAAATCGGAACTCCAATGGAAGAAGAAAATTGAAGATGCTCCATTCAAAGAGCAAGTGAATTGTGACAAGGAGAGCTTGCAAAGCTCATCAAAATCAACCAAGGAAGAAGATGATGGCCTCATTGGCCAAGAGAAGAAATTGGGAGAGTTGTCTCCATCTAAGCAAGAGATTTTCAATGATCAACTCAATGAAGTTTGTGGTCTTTGGGACGACGAATTTGAAGGGATCTTTAATCCCTACATTGGGCATGCCATCGATCATGATCAACAACAAGGGCCACGGTCTATTGAGGACCTCTACCATAACAATGAACAAGCTTTTGATTACTTCTTCAAGGTGTTGAGCAATATCAACAACACCTTGAACATGCCCCCTTGACATCTCATCAAGAATGAGAGTTTGGTGGAGTCCTCCCTAAACCACCACTTGTAAATATTTCTAACTCCCTAACTTACATTTCAATTTTTGTATTGCATTTTTGTCATTTTTGGATTTTATTTACTTTGATCAAAATAATTGTCATGTAAGAGAGAAGTGAGGGAGGGACTAATGATTTTAATTGATGTGTAGTGCTTTACCTTAGTGTGGGGATGGCAATTGCCTAGGCTATTCATGCCTTAGTAGTGCCCCCACAATGAAGAACACAAGATTTGAAAGAAAGAAAGAAAGAATGATAAGGGAATGCGTTGGTGCACGGATGGAACTGAATCCGTGTACACAAGGACCAATCCGAGCGGATTCCTGAGAATCCGCCCGTCTGCAGCAAATCCGGCGTCCCGCTAAGAAGACGCCCGTCCCGAGCTATGTTGAAATTGCAAATTTCTTGAACTGTCAAAGAATCCGAGCGGATTTTACGGAAAGACGCCCGTCTCACGTAATCCGTCCGTCTTTTGAAAAAGACGCCCGTCTCAAAGTCAAGAAAAACAAAGAAAATCTCTCGGATGAAATCCGTCCGTCCTGCACGAAATCCGCCCGTCCCATCTCAGAAGAATCCGAGCGGATTCTCCAGAATCCGCCCGTCTCTAGGCGGGATTTTGAAAATTTTGAAGCTGTAGAATCCGCACGGATTGCGCCCAAATCCGCACGGATTGTCCCTGCGTCCTAAAATTGTCGAATTCTTTAAATACCCACCCCACCTTCATTCATTCATTCATTCATTCATAAACACTACCCATAACATCAAAACCCTCATCCTCTCCATCTCAAAAACAAAAACCCTCAACAAAATCCACCAAAATCAAATCAAACCATCTTTCAAACAACAAATCAATCACTCCATCTTCATTAACAATCAAAACCAAGAACAAATTCTTCAACCTTTGAATCGATTTTTGTTTCTATAAAGGCAAAGCCTTTCACCTTCAAATCGATTTGGGCATTCTACAAATTGAAGATTTTTGACTCTTTACTTGGTTAGTTCATCAAATGGCAAGAACAAAGGGAGCAACAAAGGCACCAAAAGCAAAGGCTCTCTCTCAAAGGCAAAAAGCTCTACAAGCAAAGAAAGCTTTGGCAATGGTGGTATCAACACCAAACTTGGTAGTGCAACAACAACAAAAAATTCCTATGGAAGCATCACCTTCTACTCCGGTAATCGATCAACTCTTGCATTTTTCGGAGGTAACATTCATTTCCGATACCCATAGAAATACATTTGTCAAGTTTGCTATGAAACAAATCCAATCCACCAAATTCATATGTCAAGATGCCTTAGAGAAGTTGGGTGTTCTTGAACAAACAAGAGTCTTTTTCAATGCCATGGGTTTGAAGAAATTGTTTGAAATGAAGGAAGTAACATACCCCTCCCTTGTCTTGGAATTCTTAAGTTCTTTAAAAGTGACAAAAGTTGAGAATAGGGAAAATATTGAGTTTCGTCTAGCTAACACTAGTAGACGCATTACCTTTCTGGAATTGGGTGAAATTTTGGGTCTTAGCGATGAACATAAATTTTATAAGCAATATGGGAAGTATGATCCCGAGCCTCTTTGGGAGGCAATCTCCGGGAAGAAATTTGAAGATTTTCATGCTTGTCGTGCTCTTTTGGTCCATCATCCGGGCATAAGAATATGGCACAAAGTTGTGGGAAATACCATAATTGCTAGGAAAGACACCAATCATTTCACGGGACTCGATTTTATTCTCCTTGAATCAACTTTGAATATTGGAAGAATTCATACCAAGCCTTACAATTCTTTGAGGCTATTGGTTGATAGATGGCTCCATGTAGATAGTGGGAAGAAGGGTCAAACCGTTCTTGTTAATGGCGGCCTTGTCACGGTCCTAGCCAAGCACTTTGATCCTAATTTCAATAAGGATAGCAAGTACAAGGCTAAGGATGGTGGCCATCTTATTGATATGTCCATCTTGATTAACAAGTTTAAGTGGGTTGCTCACAATCCCCTTGATACCAAGTATGGGTGGCTTACTAGTGAGGCTCGATCATTCACTTTACCCGCAAAGATTTGCCGTCTTAGTGTCCACCGGACCAACTATTTACTTCCCCTATCCGAAGAAGCCGAGTACATCATTCAACAACAAAAGGGTGATCATGAAACTCCCTCCTCTTCCATTGTTATACCACCTTACCCCTTTGTGTATGAAGAGTTCAAACCGCAAGGAGTTGAAATTGGAAAAGACTATGTCACTCTTCTTATGCAAGCCATGCACAAGCAAGCTTATGAAGATCGGAAGAATGCATATTTGGCTCAATATCCTCCCCTCCTACATCTAGCTAGGCAAGGACTCCTTGATCCATCTTGTCCTTTGCCTAGTTGGGCGGATAGAGAAGCCTTATTTCCGGGTGCATCTAGGGACGTGGTGGAAGACAATGAGGTTGTTGGAAATGGTGAAGAAATTGATGATAATATTGAGGAAGAAGCAAGTGGAGATGAAGAAAGAGATGGTGAAGATAATGATGAGCAAGATGATGGAGAAAGTGATGAAGAAAGTGCCAAGGAAAGTGGCAATGTGACCGCTTCTCATGAGGGAAGTGGTGATGATAATAGCATGATGGAAGACTAGCCTTGGAGACTCCTACTCTCCCACGGTTTGTCTATATCTCTTTGTATTTTATTTTCATTTTGATCATTGTTGGTTTAGTCCTAGCAACATCAAAGGACTCACACCTCGGTTCCATTGAGGTGTTATTTATTGTTCCCATTTTTGAAAATCCAAAATGACAATCTAGTTTCATGCATAGCATAGTGTGTGCATGAACTCCCCCATGCTTTGACATTAGCAATAGTGTCTTATTCGGTTTGGGGAAGTTAATGCATACACAACGGGAGGTAATCTAAATTATCCTCTCCGTCATAACAAAAACCATGCATCATGTAGTATAGCTTAGTGTAGAATTGCATTTAGTATAGAAATCATGCATCATTTTGCATAATTTCCATCATTTTGGCCATTGAGGACAATGCCCATATTAGTGTGGGGATGGGAATTCTAACACTTAACTTTTATTCAAAAACCATAAAAATTGAAAAATTTCAAAAAAATCATAAAAATTTAAAAATTGAAAAATCCAAAAACAAGTTCATTTCCTTTGTATATATTGTCTTGTATATATTGTGTTTGTTTATCCTTGTTCACTTTGATTGACTACGCCACATCCGAGACATGAGGATATTGAAGACCGCATGGTATGATCTTTCCAATCTCCTTTTTCCTCTTTATGTTAATGACTATGTGGCTTTATTTTGATTGATGCGGTAAAAACAATGTGAACTTAGGACTTGCATTTAGTTTATATGGCATACTAGTTGGTAGAATCATTTGCATTAGGATGTTTATATGCTAGTTGCATCATGGCATGTAGTTGCATGTTTAGAAAAATTTTGCGAAACCGTCTATTTGGGAAGCTTGACAAGTGTATATAGGCCCTAGTAGATGCTTTTTATTCTTAAGACTTTGCTTGTTAGAATACTTGTAAAACACCCTAGGATGTGTCATGCTAGTATCCTTTGACCCATGGTTTAAGGCCTAGTCAAGAGTACCTTGTGGTGTGATAACTCCTTGGCTACCGTTTATTCCAAGGTGACCCTTGAAACCATGCATACTTCTATCATTCATCCATGTTCTACCACATTTTTGTCATCAAAGGGAATGGGCACAAAACAAAAAGAAATCAATTTGAGTTCAATGAAATGAAAAATGAAAGAAAGTTTGCAAAAATGCATCAAAAGAAAAGAGGAGCAAAATAGACTCCTAAAGCTTCAAATACAAGGCACCCTCGTTACTAATTGGGGTGACTTTGAAAATGTTCAAAAAGAAATTCAAAAAGTTGTCAAGTATTGAAATGCCAAAAATCAAAAGAAATGGCAAAGAAAGTGTTCTCAAATGTCAAATGCCAATGAAATTGGGGGGAAAACAAAAATAAAAGCAAACTCCCAAAATGAAACTCAAATATCTATCGATCCCTTTATCCATCGTATCCATTTTTGTGCATGGTAGAGAGGGGACGACCCTTCTTCTTGTCTAGGCAAGAAGGGGAATTCCGCGATCCTCCAGTGTTTCTAACACCATAGGGAGTCTACTCTTGACAAAAGCATTTAACGATTGAGGACAAAGGTACCCTAGCTTGACACATTTTGGAGGTGATTTATTGGTATCCTTCTAGGCTTAGTAGTTTGAACAAATTGCATCTATGAAGGATTGTGTACCCTTGAATTGCTTCCCTTGTAGATAATTTCCGCCACTTAGATGAGGAAAGTGGCTATTCTTTTTGTAGATGCATCCATTATGTGTTTTTGTGTGCTTAATGTTTGGATGTGTCGCCATTTTGGCAAGACCCACCTTGCCTTGCAAGAAGGCATCCTACCTCATGGTTGTCTTGTTGTGAGTTGAAGGGGCGGAGTGAGACCCGCTAATTGTCTCATATCGGCTATTATTATTAGGTTAGGTTAGTATTGGTCCTAGTCTTTGTCACCTCTTTACTCGGGACGAGCAAAGGTTCGGTTTGGGGATATTTGATGTGACCATAATTGGCGCATATTTAGCCCCGAATTACCATTGTTTTCATGCTTTTTAGTGCCTATTTGGGTCATTTCTTATCTTTAGTTCTTTGTTTTGCATATTCTTTGAGATTTTGATCCCTTGGTAGGAAAGGAGTAAGAATCTTGCATTTTCATGGCAAAACAAGGCTAAATTGATCATATTCAATGACCAAGCATCAAGGAGAGACAAGACTATAAGGCCTTTGTACATAGCATAGTAGAAGAGCAATGTTGAGAAAAGGATCCTTGAGTCCCCAAGGAAATCCCCAAGGAATTCATGAAGAAAAGGGAAGAAAAGAAGAAGAAAAGATGCTGCCAGACAATCCGAACGGATTGTACACAATCCGTCCGTCCGCCCAAGCCCAATCCGAGCGTCCCTCAAAGGAATCCGCTCGGATTCCCCCTCGCCAATCCGAGCGTCTTGCCCAAGGATCCGCTCGGATTCTCCAGCCCAGATCCGGCCGTCCCGACTCCCATCCGCACGGATTTCAGTACAGCACGTTTTCATTCTTCAAGCTACGATAAGAGAAGCCCTTCTCTCGGAGAATACCGAAGTCTCCTTGCTCAACTTAAAAAGTGTAATTACTAGTTTAGCCCTTAGTTAACCCTAATGCATCCTCCCTAATTTTCACTATAAATACCCCATTAGTCTAATTAGAGGAGCATGTTCTTCTTATCAATAATTAGTGTAGTTAATATTAATCAAATCTCTCTTCAATATTGTAATCAAATATTAATCAAGTTTTAATCCAAGTTTTAGTTCTTTAATCTCTCTCTTGTTCTTCCTTTATTTTGGGTAATTGAAGATTATTTGGGTTATTATTGGGAGATTGACAACCTCTCAATCTAAGATTCAAGTACTTCTATTATTCTTGCTTTATTATTGGAATCATTAGTAGGTATAATCTCTTAATCCCTTTTTAATTATTGCTAATTACTTTCATTTATTCATCATGTTTCATTATGTTAGTATGATTGACAACCTTTCTAGCATGATCAATATGATAATGAGTGAGTAGTCTCTTAGCTAGGGTTTAATGGGTGATTAGGGGAAACCAACATGGGGAATGATTCATGCTTAAATTAATATGCTTTCATATCTTATTTGCTTGCTTGTTTTGATCTTAATGCATGCACATGTTATATTTGATGAAATGCTAAGCCTATGAATCCTTGCATTTACTATCATCTTCTATCCTTTCAACTTGACTTGTAAGACATAACCCAACTCGAGTCTTGTTAGACCATGCATGTGTTGAGTAGGAAAGATTAAGTCGACTTGTAGGTGTTGTACAATCTAATCGATTCGGCTCCGGGACCCAAACTTTCCTAGGATTGTAAGATATAACCCAACTCAATCCATCACAACAATAATTGCTTGCTTATAATTTGAGAACATGTTTGTATGATCATATCCCATGATTCCCCTATGAACCCATGACACCCTAGTGCCTTTAATCAATTGTTTACACCCCTTATTTTATTTACCTTGTTAGTTTATTTTCATTGCTATTTTAGTTTAGTAACCTTCTACATCAACCCAATTTGTGACACCCCTTAGACACTACTAGTTACAATAGAATTCTCATTTCAATACCCGTCCCTTGGGATCCGACCTTTAATTGCCTCTTTACTAATTGTAGAGTTGTTTGTGAAGTATAAATTGTGTTTTGTATCGACCATTGACCAACGACCACATATGCTTAATTTGTGAAACGAAATGGACTCGATCAAAAATGGCGCCGTTGCCGGGGACGGTGTTTAATTGATTTAAGATTTCTTTTATTGTTTTTAGTTGTGTCTTTTTCACCTTGGGGAAGTAAAACTCCTCAAGGTTTGTTCTAATTGTTTTCGAGTTGTTTGATATTTTGCATGTCTAGAAGGTTACAAAGAGATTTGTTACCTTTTGACCGTGAAATCGAAAGAACCTTGACGAATAATAGGAGACTTGTTAGGAGGAATTTGGGAGGTGTTGGTGAAGTTGTTCAACCCACTAGTGAGTTTGTCAATCCTTTCGCAATAGAAGGAGAAGAGAACCCATTAAACAATACCACACAAAATCCACCTACAATGCCTAAATTCTCGTCACACTCTATACCCACCGAGGAGGATCTACCAAATGGTACTCCTACCCCACAACATCTCACCGGAAACTTTATTGCCAAGTCCGCCTTCATTCAACTAGTTGAGAGGAGCCAATTCGGGGGAATGCCTAGTGAGGACCCTCATTCTCATATGGAAACCTTTTGCGATTATTGTGAAGCTATCTCTCAAACGGGCGTGACTCAAGACCAAATAAGATGGGTCTTATTTCCTTTTTCGTTAATCGGCACCGCAAAGCAATGGTTGAAGGGCCTTGATAAGGCCACCCTTGGAATAGATTCTTGGAAGAAGCTAGCTCTAGCTTTCTACAAAAAATTCTACCCACCGGAAAAGACCAATATGCTAAGAGCTCAAATTACGGGTTTTAAGCAAAGGGATGAAGAATCTTTGTATGAAGCTTGGGAGCGGTTCAAAGGTATTTGTCGCTCATGTCCTCACCATGGACTTAGCGAATGGTTTTTGGTGCAACAATTTTGGAATGGTTTATATGAAGATTCAAGGAACATTCTCAATATGGGATCAAATGGAATGTTCACCGAAGTTGATGACAATCAAACATGGAACAAGATTGAGGAAATGGCGGTCCATAATTCACAATATAGTAGGCCTCGCAAGGCTACTAGAGGAGGAAAGTATGAAGTGGACACCGTTACTCAATTGGGTGCTCAACTTAGTGCTCACATTGACACAATCAACTTGAAGTTTGAACAAGCTATGGCTAGACTTGAGGAAAACTCAAAATCATCAAAGCATCATGTCAATGCCATGACGGCATCCTCATCAATCCCAAGCGGGATATGTGAGAATTGTGGAACCTTGGGTCATGACTCAAGTGAATGTAGGGGAACAACCGAACAAGTTAATGCTTTCCAAGCTTACAAAAGTGGTACCCCTTATTCAAATTTTTACAATGAAAACACCAAGTTCCATCCAAATCTCTCATACAAAAGCCAAAATGTTCAAAACCCTCAAACAACATACACTCCACCACCCATGAGAAATCAAAATCAAAGACCCTTTTACAATCAAAACCAAGGCTACCAAAATCAAAATCCATACAATCACCACAATGACCAAGGTTTTGATGTCCAAAAAGCGGTCCTCCAAATGCAAAAGAATCAACAAGAATTTTTCACCCAAATGCAAAAAGATAGCCAAGCAAAAGACACCACCATCAACAACATTCTAGCTCACACCAAGATGTTGGAAACACAATTGACCCAACTAGCATCTTCAAGCTCACAAAGACAAAAGGGGCAATTACCACCTCAAAATAATCTCCCTAGACATGAAACGGTTAGTGCCATTCACTTAAGAAGTGGTACAAGATATGAGGCACCAAAGGAGCAAGTTGGGGATGAAGTTGTGAGAGCTAGTGAGAATGAAGTTGTGGTGCAAAGCCCCAAAGAAGGGGAATCATCAAAGGAAGAAAGTTCAAAGAAAAATGAAGACAAAGCCAAAGAGAAGGAGCCCATTGTGATTAGACTTCCTTTTCCAAGTCGTCAAGCCAAGCCCAAATTTGATGATCAACTTGGAAAGTTCATGGAAATTGTGAAGAACTTAGAAGTCTCAATTCCTTTCACGGAATTAATCAATCACGTTCCGGCCTATGCAAAGTACATGAAAGATATCCTCACAAAGAAGAAGTCGATCCAGAAACTTGAGACTATCGCCTTCACTAAGGTGAGTAGTGCAATACTTCAAGGGAGTTCACCTCCAAAGTTAAAGGATCCGGGAAGCTTCTCAATACCGTGTAC
Source organism: Silene latifolia (assembly GCF_048544455.1). Lineage (NCBI taxonomy): Eukaryota > Viridiplantae > Streptophyta > Magnoliopsida > Caryophyllales > Caryophyllaceae > Silene > Silene latifolia. The sequence continues at coordinate 436,223,112 of NC_133538.1, read as the reverse complement.
CATTGGCGACACAACGATCAACAAAGCCTTATGTGATCTAGGGGCTAGTGTGAGTGTCATGCCGTACTCGGTGAGTAAAAGGTTGGGAATGGGAGAGCTTAAATGCACCAATATCACTCTTCAAATGGCCGATAGATCGACGAAGACACCATTAGGGATATGGGAAGATGTCCCCGTGCGAATTGGGAAGTTTTTCATCCCGGTGGACTTTGTCATTGTTGATATGGAGGAATATTCCAACATTCCAATCATCTTAGGAAGACCTTTCCTACACACCGCGGGTGCGGTGATTGATGTGAAACATGGAGAGCTCACTCTAGAAGTGGGAGATGAAAGCATAACTTTTAATCTTGACAAAACCATGAGAGCTCCTCGTTTGCATGAGCCATGTTTCATGATTGATCATTATAGCCGGAAAGATGAAAGGAAGAAATCGGAACTCCAATGGAAGAAGAAAATTGAAGATGCTCCATTCAAAGAGCAAGTGAATTGTGACAAGGAGAGCTTGCAAAGCTCATCAAAATCAACCAAGGAAGAAGATGATGGCCTCATTGGCCAAGAGAAGAAATTGGGAGAGTTGTCTCCATCTAAGCAAGAGATTTTCAATGATCAACTCAATGAAGTTTGTGGTCTTTGGGACGACGAATTTGAAGGGATCTTTAATCCCTACATTGGGCATGCCATCGATCATGATCAACAACAAGGGCCACGGTCTATTGAGGACCTCTACCATAACAATGAACAAGCTTTTGATTACTTCTTCAAGGTGTTGAGCAATATCAACAACACCTTGAACATGCCCCCTTGACATCTCATCAAGAATGAGAGTTTGGTGGAGTCCTCCCTAAACCACCACTTGTAAATATTTCTAACTCCCTAACTTACATTTCAATTTTTGTATTGCATTTTTGTCATTTTTGGATTTTATTTACTTTGATCAAAATAATTGTCATGTAAGAGAGAAGTGAGGGAGGGACTAATGATTTTAATTGATGTGTAGTGCTTTACCTTAGTGTGGGGATGGCAATTGCCTAGGCTATTCATGCCTTAGTAGTGCCCCCACAATGAAGAACACAAGATTTGAAAGAAAGAAAGAAAGAATGATAAGGGAATGCGTTGGTGCACGGATGGAACTGAATCCGTGTACACAAGGACCAATCCGAGCGGATTCCTGAGAATCCGCCCGTCTGCAGCAAATCCGAGCGTCCTGCTAAGAAGACGCCCGTCCTGAGCTGTGTTGAAATTGCAAATTTCTTGACTGTCAAAGAATCCGAGCGGATTTCTGGAAAGACGCCCGTCTCACAGAATCCGTCCGTCTTTTGAAAAAGACGCCCGTCTCAAAGCTGAAGAAAAACAAAGAAAAATCTCTCGGATCGAAATCCGTCCGTCCTGCACGAAATCCGCCCGTCCCATCTCAGAAGAATCCGAGCGGATTCTCCAGAATCCGCCCGTCTCTAGGCGGGATTTTGAAAATTTTGAAGCTGTAGAATCCGCACGGATTGCGCCCAAATCCGCACGGATTGTCCCTGCGTCCTAAAATTGTCGAATTCTTTAAATACCCACCCCACCTTCATTCATTCATTCATTCATTCATAAACACTACCCATAACATCAAAACCCTCATCCTCTCCATCTCAAAAACAAAAACCCTCAACAAAATCCACCAAAATCAAATCAAACCATCTTTCAAACAACAAATCAATCACTCCATCTTCATTAACAATCAAAACCAAGAACAAATTCTTCAACCTTTGAATCGATTTTTGTTTCTATAAAGGCAAAGCCTTTCACCTTCAAATCGATTTGGGCATTCTACAAATTGAAGATTTTTGACTCTTTACTTGGTTAGTTCATCAAATGGCAAGAACAAAGGGAGCAACAAAGGCACCAAAAGCAAAGGCTCTCTCTCAAAGGCAAAAAGCTCTACAAGCAAAGAAAGCTTTGGCAATGGTGGTATCAACACCAAACTTGGTAGTGCAACAACAACAAAAAATTCCTATGGAAGCATCACCTTCTACTCCGGTAATCGATCAACTCTTGCATTTTCCGGAGGTAACATTCATTTCCGATACCCATAGAAATACATTTGTCAAGTTTGCTATGAAACAAATCCAATCCACCAAATTCATATGTCAAGATGCCTTAGAGAAGTTGGGTGTTCTTGAACAAACAAGAGTCTTTTTCAATGCCATGGGTTTGAAGAAATTGTTTGAAATGAAGGAAGTAACATACCCCTCCCTTGTCTTGGAATTCTTAAGTTCTTTAAAAGTGACAAAAGTTGAGAATAGGGAAAATATTGAGTTTCGTCTAGCTAACACTAGTAGACGCATTACCTTTCCGGAATTGGGTGAAATTTTGGGTCTTAGCGATGAACATAAATTTTATAAGCAATATGGGAAGTATGATCCCGAGCCTCTTTGGGAGGCAATCTCCGGGAAGAAATTTGAAGATTTTCATGCTTGTCGTGCTCTTTTGGTCCATCATCCGGGCATAAGAATATGGCACAAAGTTGTGGGAAATACCATAATTGCTAGGAAAGACACCAATCATTTCACGGGACTCGATTTTATTCTCCTTGAATCAACTTTGAATATTGGAAGAATTCATACCAAGCCTTACAATTCTTTGAGGCTATTGGTTGATAGATGGCTCCATGTAGATAGTGGGAAGAAGGGTCAAACCGTTCTTGTTAATGGCGGCCTTGTCACGGTCCTAGCCAAGCACTTTGATCCTAATTTCAATAAGGATAGCAAGTACAAGGCTAAGGATGGTGGCCATCTTATTGATATGTCCATCTTGATTAACAAGTTTAAGTGGGTTGCTCACAATCCCCTTGATACCAAGTATGGGTGGCTTACTAGTGAGGCTCGATCATTCACTTTACCCGCAAAGATTTGCCGTCTTAGTGTCCACCGGACCAACTATTTACTTCCCCTATCCGAAGAAGCCGAGTACATCATTCAACAACAAAAGGGTGATCATGAAACTCCCTCCTCTTCCATTGTTATACCACCTTACCCCTTTGTGTATGAAGAGTTCAAACCGCAAGGAGTTGAAATTGGAAAAGACTATGTCACTCTTCTTATGCAAGCCATGCACAAGCAAGCTTATGAAGATCGGAAGAATGCATATTTGGCTCAATATCCTCCCCTCCTACATCTAGCTAGGCAAGGACTCCTTGATCCATCTTGTCCTTTGCCTAGTTGGGCGGATAGAGAAGCCTTATTTCCGGGTGCATCTAGGGACGTGGTGGAAGACAATGAGGTTGTTGGAAATGGTGAAGAAATTGATGATAATATTGAGGAAGAAGCAAGTGGAGATGAAGAAAGAGATGGTGAAGATAATGATGAGCAAGATGATGGAGAAAGTGATGAAGAAAGTGCCAAGGAAAGTGGCAATGTGACCGCTTCTCATGAGGGAAGTGGTGATGATAATAGCATGATGGAAGACTAGCCTTGGAGACTCCTACTCTCCCACGGTTTGTCTATATCTCTTTGTATTTTATTTTCATTTTGATCATTGTTGGTTTAGTCCTAGCAACATCAAAGGACTCACACCTCGGTTCCATTGAGGTGTTATTTATTGTTCCCATTTTTGAAAATCCAAAATGACAATCTAGTTTCATGCATAGCATAGTGTGTGCATGAACTCCCCCATGCTTTGACATTAGCAATAGTGTCTTATTCGGTTTGGGGAAGTTAATGCATACACAACGGGAGGTAATCTAAATTATCCTCTCCGTCATAACAAAAACCATGCATCATGTAGTATAGCTTAGTGTAGAATTGCATTTAGTATAGAAATCATGCATCATTTTGCATAATTTCCATCATTTTGGCCATTGAGGACAATGCCCATATTAGTGTGGGGATGGGAATTCTAACACTTAACTTTTATTCAAAAACCATAAAAATTGAAAAATTTCAAAAAAATCATAAAAATTTAAAAATTGAAAAATCCAAAAACAAGTTCATTTCCTTTGTATATATTGTCTTGTATATATTGTGTTTGTTTATCCTTGTTCACTTTGATTGACTACGCCACATCCGAGACATGAGGATATTGAAGACCGCATGGTATGATCTTTCCAATCTCCTTTTTCCTCTTTATGTTAATGACTATGTGGCTTTATTTTGATTGATGCGGTAAAAACAATGTGAACTTAGGACTTGCATTTAGTTTATATGGCATACTAGTTGGTAGAATCATTTGCATTAGGATGTTTATATGCTAGTTGCATCATGGCATGTAGTTGCATGTTTAGAAAAATTTTGCGAAACCGTCTATTTGGGAAGCTTGACAAGTGTATATAGGCCCTAGTAGATGCTTTTTATTCTTAAGACTTTGCTTGTTAGAATACTTGTAAAACACCCTAGGATGTGTCATGCTAGTATCCTTTGACCCATGGTTTAAGGCCTAGTCAAGAGTACCTTGTGGTGTGATAACTCCTTGGCTACCGTTTATTCCAAGGTGACCCTTGAAACCATGCATACTTCTATCATTCATCCATGTTCTACCACATTTTTGTCATCAAAGGGAATGGGCACAAAACAAAAAGAAATCAATTTGAGTTCAATGAAATGAAAAATGAAAGAAAGTTTGCAAAAATGCATCAAAAGAAAAGAGGAGCAAAATAGACTCCTAAAGCTTCAAATACAAGGCACCCTCGTTACTAATTGGGGTGACTTTGAAAATGTTCAAAAAGAAATTCAAAAAGTTGTCAAGTATTGAAATGCCAAAAATCAAAAGAAATGGCAAAGAAAGTGTTCTCAAATGTCAAATGCCAATGAAATTGGGGGGAAAACAAAAATAAAAGCAAACTCCCAAAATGAAACTCAAATATCTATCGATCCCTTTATCCATCGTATCCATTTTTGTGCATGGTAGAGAGGGGACGACCCTTCTTCTTGTCTAGGCAAGAAGGGGAATTCCGCGATCCTCCAGTGTTTCTAACACCATAGGGAGTCTACTCTTGACAAAAGCATTTAACGATTGAGGACAAAGGTACCCTAGCTTGACACATTTTGGAGGTGATTTATTGGTATCCTTCTAGGCTTAGTAGTTTGAACAAATTGCATCTATGAAGGATTGTGTACCCTTGAATTGCTTCCCTTGTAGATAATTTCCGCCACTTAGATGAGGAAAGTGGCTATTCTTTTTGTAGATGCATCCATTATGTGTTTTTGTGTGCTTAATGTTTGGATGTGTCGCCATTTTGGCAAGACCCACCTTGCCTTGCAAGAAGGCATCCTACCTCATGGTTGTCTTGTTGTGAGTTGAAGGGGCGGAGTGAGACCCGCTAATTGTCTCATATCGGCTATTATTATTAGGTTAGGTTAGTATTGGTCCTAGTCTTTGTCACCTCTTTACTCGGGACGAGCAAAGGTTCGGTTTGGGGATATTTGATGTGACCATAATTGGCGCATATTTAGCCCCGAATTACCATTGTTTCCATGCTTTTTAGTGCCTATTTGGGTCATTTCTTATCTTTAGTTCTTTGTTTTGCATATTCTTTGAGATTTTGATCCCTTGGTAGGAAAGGAGTAAGAATCTTGCATTTTCATGGCAAAACAAGGCTAAATTGATCATATTCAATGACCAAGCATCAAGGAGAGACAAGACTATAAGGCCTTTGTACATAGCATAGTAGAAGAGCAATGTTGAGAAAAGGATCCTTGAGTCCCCAAGGAAATCCCCAAGGAATTCATGAAGAAAAGGGAAGAAAAGAAGAAGAAAAGATGCTGCCAGACAATCCGAACGGATTGTACACAATCCGTCCGTCCGCCCAAGCCCAATCCGAGCGTCCCTCAAAGGAATCCGCTCGGATTCCCCCTCGCCAATCCGAGCGTCTTGCCCAAGGATCCGCTCGGATTCTCCAGCCCAGATCCGGCCGTCCCGACTCCCATCCGCACGGATTTCAAGACAAAGACGTTTTCATTCTTCAAGCTACGATAAGAGAAGCCCTTCTCTCGGAGAATACCGGAGTCTCCTTGCTCAACTTAAAAGTGTAATTACTAGTTTAGCCCTTAGTTAACCCTAATGCATCCTCCCTAATTTTCACTATAAATACCCCATTAGTCTAATTAGAGGAGCATGTTCTTCTTATCAATAATTAGTGTAGTTAATATTAATCAAATCTCTCTTCAATATTGTAATCAAATATTAATCAAGTTTTAATCCAAGTTTTAGTTCTTTAATCTCTCTCTTGTTCTTCCTTTATTTTGGGTAATTGAAGATTATTTGGGTTATTATTGGGAGATTGACAACCTCTCAATCTAAGATTCAAGTACTTCTATTATTCTTGCTTTATTATTGGAATCATTAGTAGGTATAATCTCTTAATCCCTTTTTAATTATTGCTAATTACTTTCATTTATTCATCATGTTTCATTATGTTAGTATGATTGACAACCTTTCTAGCATGATCAATATGATAATGAGTGAGTAGTCTCTTAGCTAGGGTTTAATGGGTGATTAGGGGAAACCAACATGGGGAATGATTCATGCTTAAATTAATATGCTTTCATATCTTATTTGCTTGCTTGTTTTGATCTTAATGCATGCACATGTTATATTTGATGAAATGCTAAGCCTATGAATCCTTGCATTTACTATCATCTTCTATCCTTTCAACTTGACTTGTAAGACATAACCCAACTCGAGTCTTGTTAGACCATGCATGTGTTGAGTAGGAAAGATTAAGTCGACTTGTAGGTGTTGTACAATCTAATCGATTCGGCTCCGGGACCCAAACTTTCCTAGGATTGTAAGATATAACCCAACTCAATCCATCACAACAATAATTGCTTGCTTATAATTTGAGAACATGTTTGTATGATCATATCCCATGATTCCCCTATGAACCCATGACACCCTAGTGCCTTTAATCAATTGTTTACACCCCTTATTTTATTTACCTTGTTAGTTTATTTTCATTGCTATTTTAGTTTAGTAACCTTCTACATCAACCCAATTTGTGACACCCCTTAGACACTACTAGTTACAATAGAATTCTCATTTCAATACCCGTCCCTTGGGATCCGACCTTTACTTGCCTCTTTACTAATTGTAGAGTTGTTTGTGAAGTATAAATTGTGTTTTGTATCGACCATTGACCAACGACCACATATGCTTAATTTGTGAAACGAAATGGACTCGATCACCGCCCCTGCCGCCTTTTTTTTTGGGTTGTTGGTGGTGGTTGCCAACGGTTAACCATGGTGGTGGTGGGGTGGTGGAGTGTGGGATGTCGTGTATGTGGGGGCTGTGGTGTGTCGGTGGTTGTGGGGTCTTTTTTTTTTTTTTATTTTTTTTTTTATTTTATCCAGATCTGGCCGTGGGGCGAGTGTGGTGATGGTGGGGTGGTGAAGTGTGGGATGTCGTGTATGTGGGGGCTGTCGTGTGCCGGTGGTTATAGGTCTTTTTTTTTTTATTTCTCCAGATCTGGCCGTGGGGGTGAGTGTGGTGGAGCCATGGTGGTGGTGGGGTGGTGAAGTGTGGGATGTCGTGTATGTGGGGGCTATCGTGTGCCGATGGTTATGGGTCTTTTTTTTTTTATTTCTCCAGATCTGGCCGTGGGGGTGAGTGTGGTAGAGCCATGGTGGTGGTGGGGTGGTGAAGTGTGGGATGTCGTGTATGTGGGGGCTGTCGTGTGCCGGTGGTTGTGGGTCTTTTTTTTTTCTCCAGATCTGGCCATGTGGTGGGTATGGCGGAGTGGTTTTTGGTCGTGGTGGTTGATGGCGGTTGTGGTGACTTATATTGTGGTCTTTTTTTAAGGTTTGCTTTTTTTTTTTTTTTGGGTTGGTGGTGGTGGTGAACCGTGGAGGGTGTGGGTTGGATGGGTGGTAGCCGTTTCCATTTTTTTTTCCGTCTTCCATTTGCGGCGGTGGGGTGGTGTAGTCATGTATGGTGGTGGGTCAGGCGTGGGTGCTGGTGGTGGTGGTCGGCGGTGTCGACGTGTGTTGGTGAGTCAGGCGTAGTTGTTGGTGGTGCTGGTTGGAGTTGTTGACGAATTAAACTACGTAATCACCATTAAAGTTTCACACTTGACCATTAAAGTTTCGCTTGTAAACCGTTAAAGTTTCACTCCTAAACCATTAAAATTACAATATGTAAATTAGAGAAATTACAGATTTTTACATTATTACATAAATTCAAAATTTTCAATTGAAAACGGACTAAAAAAAGCTAAAGTTTCACTCGATACCATTAAAATTTCACTAGTTTAACATTAAAGTTTCAATCATAAATCAATGAACTAAAAAAATATTAGTCGCAATTAAATTATTACATAATTCAAAATTTAATACGACCTACAAAAATAAAAGTTACACTTTTAAGTATTAAAGTTAGAGTTGGCATAAAGGGCCGCGGGCTGGTGGGCGGCACGGCCAGGCATGGCCCACGGCACGGCACGACCCGGTCCGGTGAGAAAATCGAGGAAGCACGGGCACGCACGACTGGGATTGAGACGGTCATGATAATTCTTGATGGTCTGAAACTTTTTGTTGTTATCATACACAACAATGAAAACATCATCAATTCAAATAATATTCAATTCATTACCTGAATTGCAAGCAAAACTATATTCAATTAATTTTGACAATTTCTATGAAATATAAATTTTTTGTCTTTGTTTGTTAGAACCATTATTATTGGAGGGTCAAAAATCCAAAAAAACAAAAAAAAAAAACTTTGTTTTTGAATTCAAATTATTGGGTTTTGTCTCAAGTTGCAAACATTTTGGTGTTTAAGTGACTGTTTGAGAATAATCAACTAGTTTGGAAGGTTTGTAAAAGATCAAATATTGTGGGTTCAAGTTAGATTTTGATTTAAGACGGTCTCACTGCGAGACGGTTTATTTATGTAACGGGGTTATTTGGGTCAATGATTTAAGGGATTGTTTTGTTTGATTGAGTTGGAAAAAAGAAGTGGGTACTGAAAATGAGTGGAATAGAGCAGAAAAAAGTGAAGCAAGAAAAAATTGGAAGTTTAGAGAATAATAATAATGGTGTTGAGAAGGTTATGGTGGTTGTAAAAGCATCAAAAGAAGTTCCAAAAACAGCATTAGTTTGGGCGTTGAGTCATACTCCCTCCATTCAACTCCACTTTACAAGTATTCTATTTCCGTCCATTCAACTCCACTTTACAGGTTTCCTTATTTGGACATGTAAAAGACATTTCTATCCTTATTGAAAATCTATATTTACAAAAAATGCCATTCATACCCCACACAAATCCACCATAAAACTCACCTTTATATTTTTTTAATATCTTTAACCCCACCATTACCTTTCCCTATGTACTTTTAATAGTTTTTTTAATCCGTTTCTTAATACCCGCGCAAAAAGCAATGTTGCAAAGTGGAGTTGAATGGAGGGAGTATTGTTCAACCTGGCGATTGTATTACTTTGCTTCTTGTTGTTCCTCCTCCTAGTTCAGGTACTCTCAATCGATTGTTTGCCTTTTTTTGTATTCGGTGGACTCGGGAGTATTTTAATCGAAGTTAAACAAATGATTGGGATGGAAAATGATTTTTTCTTGTTTTGATTGTTGCAATGCAATTATTAGTTATTATTTGGACTTTTGGAGTTGTAATGATGTCTATGGTTGAAATTGTATAAATGTTTTTATGTAATGATTGATGATGATGATGTCCAAGCTTTTATTCCCTTGACATTAATTTTGATGTTTGTCATAATTTGTTGATAATTGACATTTTATTGTGAAGTTTGAAATTTTTGGTGTTTGTGATTTGTGAATTCAAAAGTTAATAGGTGAACTCTTTTCATAAAGTTGGGAATTTGTCCAACTTTTATAAGTTTCAAATGTTTCTGATTTGTTTGATGATGACATTGGCTCAAAATGTTGAGGTCGATTTAAAAACTACTCCCTTTGTCTCAGTCATTTGTTTACCTTAATCAAAGGTAAATGGATGATTGAGACGGAGGGAGTATTCATTAAGAACACCGGCTGATGTGAATGTATGAAGTATCTGACTGAATACATTCGATTGCGGTTTTTGCAGGTAGGAAATTATGGGGCTTCCCTAGGTTTGCTGGAGACTGTGCCAGTGGTCATAAGAAGGCCCTTGTAGGAACAAATTCAGATCAGAAAATCGAGTTGACTGATTCTTGTTCTCAGATGATTCTTCAGTTGCATGATGTCTATGATCCAAACAAGGTTGGTTTGGTTATACCATGTATATTATACTCTCTCCGTCTATGAATAAAATAGTTGATTCTTATTCTGAGATGTCCGTGAATAAACTTCTCGATTCTTATTCTGAGATGTCCATTAATAAACTTCTCATTTCAGATCTTTACTTTTTGCTGTTTGTTATTTGTCATTATATTCTGTGATCCCGTTTATCTTTCATCAACTTTCATTTATATGAATTACATTCGCATATGTTTTATTTATTCAACACTATCAAGTTTATGCACGGACCGAGTGAGTATTATATATGTGTTTAGGCTTTTGATGTTGTCACAATATGCAGATTAATGTGAAGATAAAACTTGTTCCTGCTTCTCCTCTTGGTGCTGTGGCTGCTGAAGCCAAGAAATGTCAGGCTAGTTGGGTTGTCATAGACAAGTAATTTCTTTCTCCTATTTGTTTTTCTTGCGTTTTTCGACATAGAATGTCGTAGAAAAGTAAATTATAATGATGGTTTGATGCAGGCAGCTTAGACATGAAGAAAAACGGTGCATGGATGAGCTTCACTGCAACATTGTTGTCATGAAGCGTTCTCAGGCAAAAGTCCTTCGATTGAATCTAAATGCATCCCCTTCAAACGAGCTTCAATTAGCTGGTCCATCGGGTTCTCGGGGCGATGAAACTTCCATACGAGGACCTCTTGTGACCCCTAGCAGTAGTCCTGAATTATTTACTGCAACCGAAGTTGGAAGTTCTTCTGTGTCGAGTTCTGATCAAGGAATGTCGCCTTTTGTTGCTTCAGTAACAAGTAGAGAGTTGAAAAAGGAGGATTTAGTCATTAGAAAGGATAGTAGTCGGGATTTTGTTGTTTCAGACTCTGAGTCAGATGATGAGGACTCATCTCCATGCTCAACAAGTTCAAGTATTCGACCTTGGATGGGAGAATATGTAATTTCACATCTAAGATCCTCTCAAAAACGTGAGAAGCAGTCCAATTTGATAGGCGATAACACAGAGAGTTCTCCTGCAAGACCATTGCTCGATAAGTATACCAGAATTGGCCGCGACCCTGAAATCGGATCTAGAAGATTCCGTCCTGATGTTGAATTCAACGAAAGCGTAAGAGAAGCCATGTCTCTATCAAGAAGTGCTCCTCTCGGACCGCCACCACTATGTTCAATCTGTCAGCATAAGGGTCCGGTTTTCGGGAAACCGCCAAGATGGTTCAGCTAATGCTGAGGTGGAAGTTGCCACAAATGGATTTTCGCAGGCTAATTTCTTGGACGAGGGGGGTTTTGGGTCGGTTCACCGAGGAATACTACCTGATGGCCAGGCAATTGCAGTGAAACAGCACAAGTTGGCTAGTTTGCAGGGTGATGTTGAGTTCTGCTCGGAAGTTGAGGTTTTAAGTTGTGCTCAGCACAGGAATGTTGTCATGCTCATTGGGTTCCGCATTGAGGACAAAAGGAGGTTGCTGGTGTATGAGTACATATGCAACAGATCCCTGGACACGCATTTGTATGGTAATATACTTTTATCACTGTCCATTCCGTTTTGCAGATCTTGCTACTATTGTGCAGTATATTTCTTTGTATTGGGATATTTAAATGTTCCAATTTGCTTTCTGAACTTACGGAGCTGAATGATTTCACTATTGCAGGAAGGAATCGGGCTCCACTTGAATGGTATGCATGCCAGAAGATTGCAGTTGGAGCTGCTCGGGGGTTGCGATATCTTCACGAAGAGTGCAGAGTTGGCTGCATTGTTCACCGCGACATGCGTCCTAACAATATTTTGCTCACCCATGATTATGAGCCACTGGTATGATGCAGTAAATTTCTTTGTTTCTCTGCCTGAACGTTTAGCTCTGTCTTTTTACAAGCTAAACTGATGTGGCCCTTCAGGATAAACATATACTCGCATGTTAAGATGGTTATACATAAGCATTATTGTAAGACCGTATGTCATTTATTTAGCAACTTTGTAAAATACCCTTTCCATTTCTGTATGTTCTTCCCAGTTTTCAAAATTTGGCTTGCATATTTTGGAAAGTTACGGAGTATTATTTATAGGGGAATTTGGCTAAATTTCATGTGTTTTTACTATAATTTGGCGCAAAACTGACTTACAAGATACGTTTGTGATGATTTTGACGCTGTTGATTTTTTTCATGTATATGGCAGGTCGGTGATTTTGGCTTGGCGAGGTGGCAACCTGATGGAGACACTGGTGTAGAAACGAGAGTAATAGGCACATTTGGGTAATTCTTTTGACTTTCTTTTATGTGACAATTTACTTAGAGTTGACTGCATGGCTAAATATCTTCTATTGTTATAGGTACTTGGCTCCCGAGTATGCGCAAAGTGGGCAGATCACAGAGAAGGCTGATGTGTACTCCTTTGGTGTTGTACTAGTAGAGCTGCTTACTGGAGGAAAAGCTGTGGACCTTACCCGCCCTAAGGGTCAACAATGCCTAACTGAATGGGTAAGATTTTGTCAGGGAAATGTTCTTTCCACTCCCACATTTGTGTTTTCTATTATTAACGCGTGAAGCATTGGAAATACTCTTTAGGAATGAGTGTAAAATCAGTCTCTGGGAGCGTATCACTGTGTTTCCAATAGTTTTCTTCCTTGGAACAGAAAATCAATTGATCCGATAAACCGTGACTGGGTCTGGAAAGAACAACTTAAAGCAACCTTAAACCTGAATCGAAAATAATCTCGCCCAACAGTAACCATCGCTGTGCTGTGTCTAATTTTGTCTGTATAACTCTTTCTTATCGGTGTGTTGGTATATTTTTGAACAGGCCCGACCTTCGATGGAAGAAGGTGCTATTGAGGAGCTAATTGATCCTCGTCTTGGTGACCAGTATTCCGAACAAGAGGCCTGCTATCTAATGCAAGCTGCATCTATGTGTATCAGGCGGGACCCACATTCCAGACCGCGAATGTCACAGGTATGACAACTGTCAAATTTATCTTCCTTTTTCTCTTTTCATTTTCTGAGCGCCACGATTATATCAACTTGTATTTTAATCTGTGACCAGGTGCTCCGTATACTGGAGGGCGACATGTTCATGACCCACCGAGCGCTATGTCTACTCCTCGCCATGACATTGGGAATCGAAGTGGAAGAATGCAACAAAGACAGCAACAATCATACAGTAGTTCATTGCGGAACGAGGAACCAGAAGGTTACAGGGGTAATTTCTCTGTGGAGTCACTAAGGACAGCTTTATGGGAACGAGAGAAGGCGAGGGCTTCAACCGACTACGATTTGTAAATGCGACAGGGGTTCGGGATTGCACCTTCATATGTCTGTTGCCTTCATTTTTTCGCGATATTCTGCTATATAGTGCCCTATATTTTGTTCTTGTACAGTACTCCGTATATGGTAAGATTGTCATTTTGGGGGCTAGAGAAAGAAGTTAATTGTGTTCAGCTTTTGGTTTTTATTGCGTAGGCAGAATTTTAAGGAAAATTCTAACATGTATTCTTGGGGATCATTCTCAAAGACAAATTCTATTATAATTAAGGGCTTATGCTTTCATGTCGATAAGGTGTGATGAGAAATTTTTCGTTGGTTGCCATAAATCTATCGAAACCCTCCTCCTTTATCCGGACACTCATGCGGAGTTTAGGGCTTATGTCTAAAAAGACAAAAACAGAGTATGATTTATGAGTATGGTTTATGATTATCTTATTTCTTATCAGAATTGCTTTTTCACATATAAATTTTACTCTTTTACATACACTTTTTCATTAACTTTCCATATGATACCCTTTTTACCTAAATCAAAACAAATTAATTCTAATGTGTAAATTTTCCCTAAAAACGAATCTAATTGTTCCAAAATTTTGACTAATACTTCCTCCATTCAATTCCACTCTACCACTTTCCATTTTCTACACTATTCTGATAGAGTAGTTTCAGGAATTAATCGAGAAACCCTAAAATACAAATAGGAAACCCTAGAATTGAGAAGGGAATCGAATTAGGTATTTTATTGAAGAATTGTTGAGTGTTTACAGAGAGAATTACAGGGAAAGATTTAAGAGAGAAATGAATTCATACAAATGATCAAAAAGCTAACTAATCAAATGTGTCTCAGAACTATTTATAACGAGATAGTGCCTCCCAATGTAATTCCCGCCCAATTCCTTGTATCCTCTTTAATGACTGTAACAACTTTGTCAACACTTTTCCGAATGGCTCAATCGAATTTACTAGTTGGTTACTCTTATGATCAGAATCATAACAATCCATCCCCCTTAACGAACAGCTTGTCCTCAAGCTGGAGTTGGATCTAACTGAAAATCTGGAAACCTCCTTCTCATGTCCTCATAGAGCTCCCAGGTGGCATCGGCAGTAGAGGAGTTGGACCATTGCACCAGTACATAAACCACGCCCATATTCCCTTTCTTTGCTAATTTCTGTCCAAGATTGCTACGGGTTCGGCTCTTATTTGTTGTGAGTCATCCATATCGTATAGAGCTCACAGGTTGGTCCGGGCCTTCATGTTTTCTCAGGAGAGAGGTGTGAAAAGTGTGATGAATTTTAGCTTGAACAGGCAGCTGTAACTTGTATGCAACTTGTCCCACCTTGGCAATTACTGGAAAAGGCCCATAATATCGAGGAGACAACTTAGCACAAGTCCTCTGTACTACAGAATGCTGTCTATAGGGCTGCAATTTGACATATGCCAAGTCACTCACCATCAGTTCCTTCTCTACTCTATTCTTATCAGCTTGTTTCTTCATTCGATCTTGTGCTCTTTTGAGATGAAATTTGAGCATCTTAATACATTCTTCTCTTGCAGCTAGGCTTCTATTAACAACTTCCACCTTACTATCACCCAAAGACATATGGAATGTGTCTTTGCAGGGGACTGCCCATAAACAATCTCATAAGGAGTTTTTTGAGCAGCTGACTGAAAAGTGGTATTATACCACCATTCTGCCAAGGGAATCCATGTAGCCCATACCTTGGGTTGTTCTCCAGTCATACACCTCAAATAATTCTCCAGGCATCTATTAAGGACCTCTGTTTGTCCATCTGTTTGTGGATGGTAAGCTGATGACATCAGTAGGTCCACTTGTTGCAGTCTAAACAATTCTTGCCAAAAGTTGCTCATAAAAATTGTCTCTATCACTCATAATGGATCTTGGCATCCCATGTAACCTAAAAATTTGATCCAAGAACACTTGTGCAACAGTGGTAGCAGTAAATGGATGGCTGAGCAACAAGAAGTGTGCATATTTGCTCAATCTATCCACCACTACTAAAATAGTGTCTTTACCTTGGGACTTAGGCAATCCTTCAATAAAATCCATTGAAATATCAACCCAAATTGCCTCGGGTATTGCTAATGGTTGAAGTAGCCCTGCTAGTTGTTGTAACACAGGTTTGTACCTTTGGCATACTCCACATTGTCTCACATAATTCCTGACTTCCCTCTACATATGCTTCCAATAGAAAATACTTTTGAGTCTCTTGATTGTGGCTTGCACCCCAGAATGTCCCCCCAAAGGAGTATCATGCATTAAAGCAATAATTTTCTTCCTTAATTCCTCATTTGCACCTACAACCAGCCTTCCTTTCTTCCTCAATTCGTTATCCACCCAAGTATACTTGTTTTGAACCACCCCATCTTTCAATTGTTGGATTAGGGCATTCAAATGTGGATCATGTTCCCAGCTCCCATGTATCATCTCAATCAAATCAGTGTGTACATGAGATACCAACATAGACATTAACTGTTCACCAGTTATTCTGGACAGGGCATCAGCAACACTATTTTCCACTCCCTTCCTATATTTGATCTCATAATCCAACCCCAAGAGTTTGGGTAAGCATTTACTCTGGAAAGCAGTAGTGATCTTTTGTTCCAGTAAGTATTTCAAACTAAAGTGGTCAGTTTTAATAACAAAGTGCCTCCCAATTAAGTAAGGTCTCCATTTTTCTACAGCAAATATAATAGCCAGGAGTTCTTTTTCATAAGTGGAGAAGGATTTAGCTTTTAAAGAAAAGGCTTTACTGATATAGACAATAGGGTGCCCCTCTTGAGACAACACATCTCCCATACCTTCACCAGAAGCATCTGTTTCTACTGTGAATTCCTTGGTGAAATCAGGCAAAGCCAACACAGGTGCACTGATCATTGCTTGCTTCAGGCTTAAGAAAGCTTTTGATGCTTCAGGAGTCCATGTGAAAGCATTCTTCTTAAGTAAGTTTGTGAGGGGTTTACTTATAATTCCATACCACCTTATAAACTTTCTATAATAACCAGTAAGCCCTAAAAATCCCCTTAGACTTTTCACAGTACTAGGTTCTGGCCATTTAGTCATGGCCTCTATTTTAGAAGGATCAGTGGCTACCCCTCTTTCAGAAATCAAATGCCCCAAGTATTCCACCTCATGGGTACCAAAGATGCATTTAGTCATTTTAGCAAATAAAGTGTTCTCTCTCAACACCTCAAATGCTGCCCTCAGATGGTTGAGGTGCTCTTCGAGATTCTTACTATAGATGAGGATATCATCAAAAAAATACAAGAATGAATTTCCTAAGATAAGGCTTGAAAATTGTGTTCATGAGGTGTTGAAATGTGGAAGGAGCATTAGTGAGGCCAAAAGGCATCACTAAAAACTCATAATGCCCTTCATGAGTTCTAAAAGCAGTTTTTTCAACATCCAAGGGGTCCATTCTGATCTGCCAATAGCCAGACCTGAGATCTATTTTTGAGAAAATTGTTGACCCATGTAACTCATCCAGTAACTCCTCAATGACAGGGATATGAAACTTGTCCTTAACAGTGTTTTTATTCAACTCCCTATAGTCCACACACAACCTCCAAGTGCCATCTTTCTTCTTAACAAGTACAATGGGTGAAGAATAAGGGCTCTGACTTGGCCTAACCACCCCACTACCCAGCATTTCCAACACAATTTTCTCAATGGCATCCTTTTGAACTACAGGATACCTATAAGGTCTCACATTAATTGGGGGTACGCCCTCTTTTAGATGTATTTTGTGGTCATACATTCTATGTGGAGGTAAAGATGTTGGTTCCTTAAAAATATCCTCAAATTCATGCAACAATATCTGAATTTCAATGTGAAAACCCATACCTTGCTCCTGTACCTTAGTAGGTTCAGGCAGAGAGTATGCCTTTATAGCAAAACACTGAGCTGCTATTTGTGAAGTTAGTTTACATAAAGTATTTTGCATTTGCCTTCCCTCCATCCACTACAATGTAGTACTTGCCTTTGCTCCTCTTAATACATGTTTTCTCCCTAGAAACTTGAATTTCATCCTCAACTGACTGAAGTCCCATAGCACTGGACCCAATGAAGTCATCCACTGTATTCCAAGCACCATTTCACACCCACCCAAAGGCACCAACATGACATCAGTACAAAATTCAGCTCCTTGCAGCTTCCATTTAAACTCTTGGCACATTGAGTTACTTACAATGGTCTCTCCATTAGCAACTGAGACTACCAATGGTAAAGTAGTCTTCACCTGACACCCTAGCTTCTTGGCTGTATTGATGTCCAAGAAGTTATGGGTACTTCCTGAATCTATTAGAATATGGAGAGGATTGCCTCTTACTTGTCCAGTGACCCTCATGGTCTAGT
Source organism: Silene latifolia (assembly GCF_048544455.1). Taxonomy (NCBI): domain Eukaryota; kingdom Viridiplantae; phylum Streptophyta; class Magnoliopsida; order Caryophyllales; family Caryophyllaceae; genus Silene; species Silene latifolia. The sequence goes on along the minus strand of NC_133538.1, from coordinate 436,205,316 downwards.
AGGTGGTATTGCCAGTAATGGCATTAAGAGAAATCAAAGGAGGTAATGTTTCTGAACTTTGAAATTCTTGGAATGCATGCCCAGCCTCCAACTGAGCACCAGGAATCTCCTTATCCTCCCCTGGCTCTTCCTCCAAGATTGTTATAATTTCAATACTATGCAATTGTGTTGTACACCTATGAGTTGGTGACCACTTCTCATTACATGTGAAACACAAGTTTTTAGCCCTTCTCTCAGCCACTTCCTTCTCACTCAGCCTGGCTGAAGACACTTTCTGACTAGCAGGTGTTTTGTGACTTGCAGACAAGGAAGAAGACGCAAATTTTGGTGGATATGGTGTCCCAAACAGAGGTCGTGAGCTGGGTTTCTCCAAAATTGGTTTAGATTTCTTCAGGAAAGAAGTCACATTAGCCTCTTGCAGCTTTGCCAACGCAAATGCATCCATCAATGTTCGTGGTTTATGCATTCTAACCGTATTCTGGATATCAAGATCAAGTCCCTTCAAAAAACAGCTTAAAGCTTGTTTTTCAGTCAAGTCTGTTCTATTTAACAACCCATCAAATTGTTCTTGGTATTGCTCGACTGTTCCTCTTTGTCTTAAATTCATGATTTCAGCCATTGGGTCATCAAAGGAGTTAGTTCCAAATCTGGCCACTACAGCAGCTTTATACTCAATCCAACTAGGCCAATTCCCAAACTCCCTATTTTCATTAAAGATTGGTGCCAAAGTAAAGCTTTACCCTCTAAATGGATGGAAACCATTTTAACTTTGATGTTTTCAGAAGTAGAATCAACCTCAAAAAATTGTTCACATTTGTAAATCCAACCAAGAACATTATCACCATTGAATTTAGGAAATTCAACCTTCGAAAATCGACTGAAATTAGAATTAGGGTTTACAAAATTACCAGAATTAAGGATTGCAAAATTTCCAGAATTTGAAGCCCCAATGTGATTAGGATTTCCAGAATTCTTCTCCAGATTGACAACCCTAGTGCTCATTGCCACCAATTGACCCAACACTTGTTCAATTCTTGTGTTCATGCGATCAATCTTGTCATTCAACCCTTGTTGCTGCAATTGAATTGCTGCATTCAAGTCTTCCTTGTCTTGATTGTGAATTCGTACCAATTCCCCCAAATTCGCTTCAATGTTGACCATCGCTTCACCCAAATGCTTCACCTTGTCCTCCATTGATTGCGAAGTTTCGTCGATAGCGTTATCAGAGTTTTTCGAGTTTCGTGGCGCCATTTTTGATCAAGAGAATCCAGGAAGGATCTCTGATACCACTGATAGAGTAGTTTCAGGAATTAATCGAGAAACCCTAAAATACAAATAGGAAACCCTAGAATTGAGAAGGGAATCGAATTAGGTATTTTATTGAAGAATTGTTGAGTGTTTACAGAGAGAATTACAGGGAAAGATTTGAGAGAGAAATGAATTCATACAAATGATCAAAAAGCTAACTAATCAAATGTGTCTGTAACTATTTATAACAGATAGTGCCTCCTAACAGAATTCCCGCCCAATTCCTTGTATCCTCTTTAATAGCCTGTAACAACCTGTCAACACTTTTGCTGAGCTGGCTCAACTGAATTTACTAGTTGGTTACTCTTATGATCAGAATCATAACATATTCATATAAGTTAATATTCGGTTTCGATTTTCTCTCAATACATAAGTGAAAATATATTCATGTGAAATCTTTTTTGATTCGTCTTTACGAGTACATTAAAAATATCTCTCTTTTATAATTTTTGCAAATATGTAGCTAACGATATTTACCGCGTAAAACACGCGTTGACAACCGTGAAAAAGCAAAGTGGTAGAGTGGAGTTGAATGGAGGAAGTAGATTGTAATTCTGTAATTAATGAACTAATTTTATTGTTTAGCAATTATTAATTTGCTTTGTTGAGATTATTAGGGTTTATTACTTAGTTAAACTAATTATCAATTGATAGAAGTGGTGACTTGGAAGATATCATATATTAGTGGTGACTTGTTTATTAATTGTTTGACAAATCCGTTTACTGAGTTACTGGAACCATCAAATCGAACTGATAAAAATGGTGACTTGAAAATATAAAACAATAATGGTCAAACATTGGTTATGCAACTGAGTTCGAAAAATCAACTAATCAAAGGACTACTGCTACTCTTAGAGAAATCAGCAATTTTGTGTTACGAGAGGTGTTGTCGGGGAAGGACGAGAATGGAATGGTTTGTTAGAGGGAGCGGGGTGATCGGACAGGTGGAGGAGCGTGCGGAAAAGAGGAGTGCGGGGAGGAGCTGCACTTGTAAGAGGAGGTCGGATGAGGGTAGTCGGAGAAACTATACGCCAAGGTCGGTCGGATTATGGTTGGCCGGAGCACGGGTCGTTGGAATAAGGTTCGGTGGACTGTGGAGGGAGGTGAAGGGAAAAGGTGAAGTGAAGGGAGTTGCAAAAATTAATTGAGAGAGGGAGGAGAAAATGAAGGGTATAATTGTAAAAAACGTATGTGATAGTAATGTTTTGTGTCGGTCTAAGAGGGTGATTTTATCACTCTCGTGTCTTTTAATATGGGTCTTTAAGTGTGCTTTTCCTAGTATTTGGTAATCGTTTATGATGTTGTAACTTGTGCATTCTACCTCGGTTTTACAATTGATTTTGATGCACGAAACCCGAGGGTCAAGGAGAATCTTTCAACGGTCAAGACAAGGCACAAACGGCTCACATGTGGCCTAATATCCAGCTGGGAGAAGTGAGGAGTGAAGATTAGAAGAAATGAGAACAATTGAAGAGGTCAAGTTCTTGGAAATTAGAAGTCCAAAGTGCGAGCCCAGGCGCAGGCTGCGCAAACTAGGGGTGCAGCTGCGCACGATTGCGTAGGCAAGAAGAATTTTGGCGCAGCCTGCGCAGCTCTGTTTTACGGGGCTTTCTAATCCTCTTTTGGGCTTCTTAAGTGGAAATCTTTTTAGGTTTACGTGAATCCCTATATATACCCAAGAGTTTGAAGACCTATCTAACATCATAGAGAATATCATATCATCTCATATAATCTCATCATTTAGGGTTTGAATCTTGTAATAATTTAGGAGACTTTTTCATTCAAGTTGTAATCTTTCTTTGTATTTTGGGTTTATGAAGACTATGGAAGGCTAAATCCTTCCTTGCTTGGTGTAATCCGTTTCAAGTCTTCAACTTTATCATTGTATTGATTCTATACTCTCTAATCTTTCATTTATTTCAATTTCTATGTTTGAATAACATGATGAATGTTTTGTTGTGAAAAGTGATCACTCTTGCCTCTTTAATGTTCATCTATTGCTTGATTGTTGCAAAGTTCGTTGCTTTTGTGATAACTTGTTGAAGCATCTCATAATTATTGTTATCTTGGCTTAGAGTATCAATATTTGTGAGTAGAAATTGTTTATATACTACTACAGATACAGGCTATAACAACAGTTAAAAACCGTTGTTATATAAAAAAGCGGACGTTGTTAAAGCGTCCGTTGTAAAAGGTTTTAACAACGGTTGGTTTTCTTAAGAAACCCGTTGTTGAAACTATTAACAACGGTTTTAAGTATAAAAACCCGTTGTGGAAAGTGTGACTCAATTTTGGGGGAAAAGTTATAACAACGGTTGTAATATACAAAACCGTTGTTATAACTAAAGACAACGGTTTTTTAATAAATAACCGTTGTTGTTTATTTTTAAAAAATAAAAAAAATTAAATTAAATATTACTAGATGCATGCATAATTACGGCCCGTTATAATTCCGATGCATGCATTATTACTGCCATCACTGTGCATATGAACGGACAATATGAACTGAGAAGGGTTAGTAATAAGATTTGAAGCAGCATTGAGAGATATGATGATGATGATTATGGCACAACTTCCTAACATATATATTAATTAAAAAACAACTCAACCCACACATTGCTTAGTATAAATACATGCATTATCTCAACTAACATTTCCATTATCTCACTATATACATCTCCAAACCCTAACTACTAAAACAAACTCCAAATAAATTAACCCTACTTAATCTTTCAAAACAAACCCCAAATTCCAACAAAATGAATGATATCATCCTTAAGACTCTTACTATGATCGAGAACAACAACAGTTTCATCCGCCGGTTGCTCCACATTGAGGAAAGTTTCAGGAGCTACCTTGCGGATGCTCGATCCATTCTGAAGGACGCCAAAGAAGATGGCTTGACGGAGCAGCAGCAGTTGCAGCTATATGACGATATAGCAACAGCTGAACGGAACCTCCAAATAGCCAAGGAGGAGAGGACGGATATCATAGAGGAGAATAAGACCCTCTATGAAAATATAAGAATTGCATTTTTATTAATGTATTTTTTTTTAATTTATGTATTTATTATATATATATATATATTAATTATGTTTATCGGCATTCCTCTCTATCATCTTGCTTCATCTTTGTTAATTAAGCGAATAATGACGATGAAAGACGAATTAAGCGAATAATACTTAAAGAAATAACATATTGGTCGATAAAAACTAACACATACACATGCAAATGAAATAATTAGAAAAAGAAAATAATGACGATGAAAGACGATGAAACCAACAGTGACGGCGAGATTTACCTGATAATTAGACGATGAAATCAACAGTGACGGCGAGAAGATAAAGAGACGATGAGAAAGGGAGAAAGAGACGATGAGAAAGTGTGTTTTGTGTTTGTGTTTGTGTTTGTGTTTGTGTTTGTGTTTGCGTTTGTGTTTGTCTGCTGGGTTTGTGTTTGTGTATTAAGGTTTGTGTTGTGTGGTTGTAGCAGACTTGTGTTTGTGTGGTTTATAGTATGGAAGGTATTGACAACGGTTATAAAGAACAACCGTTGTCAAATAAGTTTTAACAACGGTTGTAAATCAACAACCGTTGTCAAATAAGTTTTAACAACGGGTTCCAAAAGTAACCGTTGTGATTACTTTTCACTAACTTTGCGTCAATTTTGCGCCAAATTATTAACAACGGTTGTGCATGTGTAACCCGTTGTTAAAACTTATAACAACGGGTTTTATAACCATACCCGTTGTAATTCATTTTTGTAAAATTCGCGCCATACATTCTACAACGTCTATTGTGATTTTCGTGAATAATCGTTGTTGAAGGGGCGTTGTAGTTGCCTGGATTTGTAGTAGTGATATCATTGGGTTTGTTGGCTTAGACATGCTCTTTTGATATCCCATTTACTTTCCTCTTGGTTGTGTTCTTCATACTCTTGGCTACAATTCTCACATGGCTTAGTGTTGGAAATTGTAGTTTAAGTAGGATTATCATTATTGGCTTAGATAGTGGTGATCAATTGCTTGAGGATTGTTGTTGGGTAAATGAATTTGGAGAGGAAAGAGTCTTACTTTGAGAAAATTTGAAGCTTGTAGGATTATACCAAGTTTTCATCTCATATTATTGTTGTTTGCATACCAAGTGTTTGTTACCTTATTTCATAGGAAAAATCACATCTCTTTCATTGTCACTTGTTTTCTCCATGCCAATTCTCCTCTTATGTGTCTCAATTGTTGTCCATTGTTAATATCCATAGTTTGTGCTTAGTCTTGTGTTTTGTTCATTGTCATTAGTCTAATACAAGCTTTTACTCTTAATCTCTTCTCTTGGGTTCGACCCTTACTTCCCTTTACTACTATTCTTATTGCATAGTGTAGGGTCGAGTTTGGTTTATAAATATCTAATTTGGTAGCTTAATTCTAGCATTTACGACATCTAGTATTTAGCTAGTCAAATTTTGGCGCCGTTGCCGGAGAGGGGCAACATAGCTAAAAGCTTGAGTTGTGAAATACATGTTTAGTTGTTTTTATCTTCTTTTTGTTGTTAGAGGTAAGTGGAAGTTCTAATTTGTTTGTGTAGTGTTAATGTTTATGAGTAGTTCCCCACAAGGTGGTGAATTCACTCCCGTTGAAGAAGACTCATTCGGGGCATACTCTTGGTTGTTTACAAACCTGTGGTATCGAAGACAACCTAGCGAAACCCAAGTTGAAGAAGAACCACTTTCGGTAAACCCCATTGAAATAGAATATCATAGAATGGCGAACGATAATAGAACCATTCGTCAGATAAGAGCACAAAATTACGATCAACAACCATTATGCATCACATACCCTCCTTTGGGAGCAAATGCCAACTTTGAACTTAAAGGTTTCTTCATTCACAACTTACCCAAATTCCATGGGCAAGCGGGAAATGATCCTAACCGGCACTTATCAGAGTTTCACATGATGTGTGAAGAAGCTATTCCAAATGGAGTGACGGAAGACCAATTCAAGCTTCGTGCCTTTCCGTTTTCCTTGATGGATGCGGCTAAGGATTGGCTTTTCTATGTTACTCCAGGGTCCATAAGTACTTGGAAAGAAATAAAAGCGGTCTTCCTTGAGAAATTCTATCCCGACTCACGCCACAACCGTGCAAAAAAGGCAATCACCACCTGTAACACCCCCATATTCAGAGGAGCCTTAACTAAGCCTTCCTTAGCATATAAGGGCGTTACCATCTCGGTTGCCCGAGGTAAGTAATCATCAAAAGTCGATAAAAGAACATTTATAGTTATATTACAAGCGTTACAACCAACTTAACAAAATAAAGATACAACTCGTGAGCTACACACGATCCCTATCAAAACTCGTGAGGACTCATCCAGCCAGAACTCCAGCTATCAACGCTATTAACACCTGCTAAGACTGACTGCTCACCATAAGGGATCACGGCAGACACATAAAACGACAAGACAACCACACAAGGTCAGTACTGAGATAAGACATGACAAAACCAACATCATCTATCAACACAACACAACACAATCGGTCACACACATAATCACACCCACTCCAATCAACCTCCGTCACCGATCGTCCACTTTGGACCCGCCAAATGGGGACTGCAGCCGTACCCACCAAATCCCCGCTCATCAAACCGAGCGATAACCATGTCCCATTAATGTGCACATCCCCTCCCGTGCCGGGTTCTACGGAGGTTGAAACTAGGGCGTGAAGCCACTCCTGCAAGTGACTCCACTCAGCCGAGGACGCACCTCGAGAACCAGAGACAACCAATCACAGACAGCTGCAATACAACGACAACCAACAAACTGTAAACACCAACCGATTACATATACGCGCCACGCAAACACAACTACAAAACAACAACCACGACACAACAATCGACACACTAGACCATCCACGTAAACCGAGTAGGCGAACCTACCTTTAAGCAATCGCAACCATTCCATGTCCACACATGCAAAACCCAAACAATCAAGCAACACCTATACACACAATACAGCCATCTATCACCACCAAGCAAACCCTAACTGAAAACACAAGGCACAGCTGATGATGACGACATACCTACAAGAGGAAAACTGGCAAAGGACTGCTACCCGACTCAAGTTATGCACTCGTAAGGCACAAGGACCTTCAAAGGCTTCCATGGAGGTTATATGGTGAAGGGAAGGGAAGGAGGCGACCTAAGGATCTGAAGAAATGAGGCGGAAAATGATTTGCGGATTTAACAAAATACGATTATAAACCCTCGCTGGAAACCCATTACTCGATCGAGTGGTCCACCTACTCGATCAAGTGGCCCCTACTCGATCGAGTAGCCTCTACTCTATCGAGTACCACCCCTAACTCAAAGCACAAGATGACTTTGGTACTCACTCCTAAGGACTATTACCGCTCCCAAGGTCAGTCAACGCTGGTCAACGGGTCCCTAAAAGTGCGGGTATTACAGTCTTTCCCCCTTAAAAAGAACTTTGTCCCCGAAGTTCAACTCACCTATCTCAAAGCACAAGACACGGGAACACAACGACATCACTAGTCTTTCGACACAGGTCACTACTCCCCGGAAATACCATCCCCCATGTCATTATCATCAACTGTCTAACGCTCCATATAGATCGACCTCGACAAACTACTACTTGAAATACCAACCTCACAGCACGCACCGACACAACTAACGATTACCCAACACATTACGAGATTACACTTTCATTAACAACAACCATAAACACGAAATAAATCACAATAACACCACTATGTTATCCAACGATACGATTCTATTCCAACACATGACATCATAACTTGTCCCTTTATGACCGTCTTTTAAAGCACACTATCAATTTTACTTCAACACACAAATTTCCCAACGAACAAATGCAAACAATTATAACTTCATACAAGAAATATAACCAAAGTAATAGAAAACCTTATAAACAAACAACAAAATAATTGCAATATCGGCCTTTTTATTTTGCGACATTACTTTTCCCTTCTAAAAAGGAACTTCGTCCCCGAAGTTCACCACCAAATCACTACACATGTTATGTACTACCTACATCTTGACACATATATCTAACCCATAGCATTCATTATGGACATTACTCATTAATCAGACAACCCTTAAACCATAAAACACACGCAAGCATATTCGAATAACTAGCCGCCGTCAAGAATGCATGTATATATCAATTGTACATTTAGATAGGAAATACACCATTCCGGTGAATTATAAATAGCAGACATTATGGATGTAAAATGAATGCAATAAGAAACAATTACTACTTCACTATTTGTTATAAATACGCATCTAAAATCCAAACACAACCTCCAACATATGAAATTAACGGTTCCAATATGTTACTAATCATCAATAACCATGTTAAACACCAAACATGTAATTATAGAACCATTAAACAATTTTAATTTTACGAAAAGTTCTTGTAACAGTGCTACTCGATCGAGTATATAAAGTACTCGATCGAGTGCCTGCTACTCGATCGAGTGTCTTGGCTACTCGATCGAGTAGCCCTGAGATCAGAATACCTCATTTCTGTCACACCTGCAGCTACTCGACCGAGTATGGGGTACTCTGTCGAGTACCTACAGGTCAAAATCTTGAAAAATCCTGTCATAACACCGTATATATATATATACATAAAACGTCACTGAAACACGAGTCGGAATGACAACCGACCCCCAAAATCCTGCAAATAAGGTCAAACTAGCAAATCCGGCCTTATGGCCATCCATACAAACCAAAATAAAAAGTTCTAACTAACAACGACTACTATCGTCCAACACCATCAACCATAAACAAAGATAAAGAATAGGAGAGTTTTGAGAGATTTAGGGCTTAGGGTTCGAATAGAAGAAGAAAGAATAAGAAGAATGAGAAGAAATAAGGGTTTTAAGAAACCCGCAAGAACCTCTGCACTGTAGCCTACTCGATCGAGTGCCTAGGTACTCGATCGAGTGCCCTCTACTCGATCGAGTAGGTGCTATTTCGTCGAGTTTCTGTAGAAAATTTCCACATCCCGACGTCATAGCTTCTTAACTAGATCGAGTGAGGTCTACTCGGTCTAGTAAGCACTCGCACTCGGTCAAGTAAGGTTGAGTACTCGGTCAGAAATACGAAGTAAATTGAATATTCCTGCAAAAACAATATCGCGTGTCGATTCCAAACTATGTTCGGAATTCGTCACTAGTTATCATACTCACTCATGTATTACCATTACTACTCAAGCATACCATACCGTCTTATCAGATAAGATTTATATCATGTTACACCACAACAAATTCACACAACACGGTTTACCTGTTACCGAGTCATTCATATACACAATTACGTCTTTGTATCAAATCTAAACTCGTCTTACCACATGGCTGTCAGCTTATTCTCATGTTAATGTAAAACATATAATTAACGATAATTATTCTTCCATATGTCATTCAAATGTATTACTATCATGTTCCAATTTCAATCATAAGCAAATTATTCTACACAAATTGATCATTACACAGCGGAAACATTCGGCCATTAAACATTGCACAAAAGCATCATTACCTGCTATTTCTCATATTATGACTCAACACTTCTTTAACTATCATCACTATAGCTACCGTAGGACTTATAAACTCATATAGGATCACCATTACCAACAATCTTATGCAAACACCAACATGATCACTTTTCATATTACAGCATACACTTCCACACTTTTCACGCATTTCTATTAAATAAAACCCTTTTACGTTTCTCATAAACATCGCATAAGCTCACTAATTCTACCAAAACTTCACCACACATAATCCAAATGCAACTATCATGCCCATACCAACTTTAACAAAGACTCAACCACGGATAGTTCCGACGCAGTCAACATACACATTACATACATTCACACGGACTCCACATTCTCATACCCAGTGACTGGCTTAAGTACAATGAGGCCAAGATTTTGAAATGAGGGCGCCTACTCACCCAAAACCTAGCATCAGCTGGGGCTCTCATCATACATACACCAGGTTCATTTTATTAGACTCACTACGATCATTATTTTCGTTGGTTACAGGTTCCAAAATCGTCGCTCTGATACCACTTTGTAACACCCCCATATTCAGAGGAGCCTTAACTAAGCCTTCCTTAGCATATAAGGGCGTTACCATCTCGGTTGCCCGAGGTAAGTAATCATCAAAAGTCGATAAAAGAACATTTATAGTTATATTACAAGCGTTACAACCAACTTAACAAAATAAAGATACAGCTCGTGAGCTACACACTATCCCTATCAAAACTCGTGAGGACTTATCCAGCCAGAACTCCAGCTATCAACGCTATCAACACCTACTAAGACTGACTGCTCACCATAAAGGATCACGGCAGACACATAAAACAACAAGACAACCAAATAAGGTCAGTACTGAGATAAGACATGACAAAACCAACATCATCTATTAACACAACACAGCACAATCGGTCACACACACAATCACACCCACTCCAATCAACCTCCGTCACCGACTGTCCACTGGACCAGCCCTGCCAGTGGGGGACCGCAGCCGTACCCACCAAATCCCCGTTCATCAAACCGAGCGATAACCCTGTCCCATTAATGTGCACATCCCCTCCCGTGGCGGGTTCCACGGAGGGCAAAACTAGGGCGTGAAGCTACTCCCGCAAGTGACTCCACTCAGCCGAGGACGCACCTCGAGAACCAGAGACAACCAATCACAGACAGCTGCAATACAACGACAACCAACAAACTGTAAACACCAACCGATTACCGCATATACGCTGCCACGGAAACACAACTACAACACAACAACCACGACACAAAAATCGACACACTAGACCATCCACAGAAACTGAGTAGACGAACCTACCTTTCAGCAACTGCAACCATTCCATGTCCACACATGCAAAACCTAGCAATCAAGCAACACCTAAACACACAATACAACCATCTATCACCACCAAGCAAACCCTAATTAAAAACACAAGACAGAGATGATGATGACGACATACCTACAAGAGGAAAACTGGCAAAGGACCGCTACCCGACTCAAGTTATGCACTCCTAAGGCACAAGGACCTTCAAAGGCTTCTATGGAGGTTATATGGTGAAGGGAAGGGAAGGAGGTGACCTAAGGATCTGAAGAAATGAGGCGGAAAATGATTTGCGGATTTAACAAAACACGATTATAAACCCTCGCTGAAAACCCGTTACTCGATCGAGTGGCCCACCTACTCGATCGAGTGGCCCCTACTCGATCGAGTATCTAAGCTACTCGATCGAGTAGCCTCTACTCTATCGAGTACCACCCCTAACTCAAAGCACATGATGACTTTGGTACGCACTCCTAAGGACTATTACCACTCCCAAGGTCAGTCAACGTTGGTCAACGGGTCCCTAAAAGGGCGGGTATTACACCACCATAGAGCAAGACCATGGGAAAACCATGTATGAATATTGGGAAAGATTTAAGAGGTTAGTGGCTCAATTCCCATACCATGGGTTGAGTGGAGATGACCTTCTTGCTAACTTTTATGAGGGTTTAGGCCAAGAAGATCAAAGGATGGTAAATTCCGCCACCAGGGGAGGTTTGGAGAATTATTCCATAGCGGATGCGAAGGAGATCATTGAGAGACTTGCCTCAACCACAAGAAATTATGGTAGAAGTCAAAGGGGATCAAGAAATATGCATCTTCAATGGGAACCTCCTCCTCTTCTACTCAAAATCTTGAGCAAAGTGTGAATGACCTAACTCACATAGTGAAAAACATGATAGGAAACACTCCAAACAAGGAAGGAAGTCAAAGGAATCAAGTGGAATGCAACTATTGCCAAGGTTCTCATTTGGAGGAAGCTTGCCCATTATGATTGAAGAAGGAATTGGGGTGGAAAATGTGAGTGCAATGGGTTATGGAAATTACAATTCTAGGAATCCTTCCGGGGGAGGATATTACAATTATGACCCTAATGGTAACACCTACAATGTTGGGAGTAGAGACAACACTCGTCTTGGTTGGGGTGGTGACACTTCCAAAAGCTTTGTTAATGGCGAATTCAATCACTTGAGAGATCAAAATTCCCGACAAGGTCAAGGTTCCAATTTTCAAGGAAATAGGAATGGCAATTCCAACAACCAAGGTCGATACCAAAGCCAAGGTCAATCATCCCAATTTGGCAACCAAGGTAACAACATTAATTCTCAAAAGGAACCAAGTGTTCAAGACTTTCTTAAGAACATTTTGCAAGAGCAAGTTAAAACAAGCAAGAGGTTTGACAAGATTGATGCCGACAAGAGTGTTAGTGATGCCAAGGTTGCCAACCTTGAGGTCCAACTTGGACAAATTGCCCAAGAACTTGCCAAACAAAACCAAAGGAATTCCACTTCTATTCCCTCCACTACATTCCCTCCTAGGGAAAATGCTAGTGCTATGACATTGAGGAAGGGGAGAACTTTAGAATCTCCTCCAAAGAAGAAGAGAAGGGCCAAGTCACAAGAAAAGGTCATTGCCATCGAAAAGCAAATTGAAGAAGAGCTTGTGATTGAACAAGAAAAAGGGATATCTTCAAAAGCTAATGAGGAAGAAGAAATGAATCCTTTGAGCATTGACAAAGAAAATAAAGGAAGCACCAACACCAAGGATCAAATTGAAGAGATCGAAAGAGAATATGAACCGGAGGTACCGTTTCCTAGTGCCCTCACAAATCCCAAGAAGTTTGATAAAGACTCCGATCTTTATGAAACTTTTAGGAAATGTGAGGTCAACATCCTTCTTTTTACTATCATTAAATCCGTCCCTAGGTATGCAAAGTTTCTCAAGGAACTTTGCACCCCTAAACGGAAGCCAAGGAAAGGAATTGAAAAGTCACGGTTAGTAGGCATGTCTCGGCAATTTTCAAACGAAATCTCCCCAAAAAGTGTGATGATTCGGGCATGCTAACTATACCGTGCTCAATTGGAGGCAAAGCTTTTGCTAGAGCTATGCTAGACTCGGGGTCCTCTATTAATGTCATGCCTTACTCCGTTTATGAGACCCTAGAATTGCCTCCCTTGTCTAAGACCAATGTTGTGATCCAATTAGCGGACCGCTCTACGATTCACCCCAAAGGCCTTGTAGAAGATGTGTTAGTAGAGGTTGATAAGTTCATGTTTCCGGCTGACTTTTATGTTTTAGACATGGAACCGGACTCCAAGGCTACACCCCTTTTGCTAGGGAGGCCTTTCATGCGAACCTCTAAAACAAAGCTTGACATGTATGAAGGATACTTGACCATGGAATTTGAAGGGAAAATCTTGAAGTATAATGTATATGAGACAATGAAAAAGACCGATGATTTGAGCTTTTGCTAGTTTCTTGATATAATTGAACCATTGGCAAATCGATTCTATCAATTGAGTCATAGGGACCCACTTGAAGTGGCCCTTACTAACAATGTCGAGAAGAAAGGGTTGCGGTTTTTGTTGTCTCATGATGTGCAGGAAAGTGTAGAGGCATTGGAGAAGGAAGAACCATTAGAAGAATCTAAGGAGGAAAAAGAAATGAAAGAAATTTAGGAGGAAATGCCGAGCCAGGGCGCAGCCTGCGCAAACCCAGGGCGCAGCCTGCGTAGTTCCCAGCTCCACTAAACCTTGTTTTTCCTCCTCTTCTTATAACTACCAAGCCAAATTACTTCCCCTAGAGATCTCCCTTGAAAGACCACTCCCATCCATTATAAAACCACCCACTCCCAATCTAAAACCACTCCCCGACCACTTGAAGTACATTTTTCTTGGGAAAAACAACACCCTACCCCTCATAATCTCAAACCAACTTGAGGGTGACCAAGAGAAGAGATTGGTGGATGTATTGCACAAATACAAGGAAGCTTTTGGGTGGAGCATTGCGGATCTCAAGGGGATAAGCCCAAGCGTATGCATGCACAAGATCCGGTTGGAGGGAGAAGCAAAGCCGGTTAGGCAACCCCAAAGGAGGTTGAACCCACCAATGATGGAAGTGGTGAAAGAAGAGATCATCAAATTACTCCAAATGGGAATCATTTACCCCATTAGCGATTCTCAATGGGTAAGTCCCACTCAATGTGTACCGAAAAAGGGTGGGGTGACAGTAATCGAAGGCGAAGAATGTGCTTTAATTCCCACTCAGATTCAAACTGGGTGGAGAGTTTGCATCGATTATCGCCGCCTAAATGCCGTGACATATAAAGACAAATTCCCCTTACCATTTCTAGACCAAATGCTAGAGAGGCTAGGGGGGAAGGAATTCTATTGTTTATTGGACGGGTACTCCGGGTACTTTCAAATCCCCATACGCCTGGAGGATCAATCCAAGACAACCTTCACGCACCCTTTCAGAACATATGCATACCGAAGGATGCCCTTCGGTTTGTGTAATGCTCCGGGTACATTTCAACGATGTATGGTGAGTCTTTTCTCGGATCTTGTAGAAAGAGTCTTAGAAGTTTTCATGGACGACTTCACCATCCATGGAGACAACTTTGAAGCTTGCTTGGACCACCTAACTATGGTCCTATCACGATGCACGGAGTCACACCTTGTGTTGAATTCCGAGAAATGTCACTTTATGGTTAAAAGCGGCATCGTGTTAGGACACATAGTCTCAAAGAGAGAGATTGAGGTGGATATGGCTAAGGTGGACGTAATCAAAACCTTGCCATATCCCACTAATACTCGGGAGATAAGGTCGTTCCTAGGACACGCGGGCTTCTACCGTAGATTTATTAAATACTTTTCCAAGATTGCTTACCCCTTGTGCAAGCTTTTGCATTAGGATGTGGAGTTTGTTTTTGATGATGCTTGTAGGGTGGCATTCGATTCTTTGAAAGAGAGGCTTGTGACGGCCCCGATAATTTAAGCTCCAATATGGGATCTTCCTTTTGAAATCATGACCGATGTTAGCGATTATACCCTTGGCGCGGTTTTAGGCTAAAGGGAGGGGAAGGTAGCTCATGTGATACAATATGCTTCTTCACTTTTGAATGATGCTCAACGAAACTACACCACCACGGAAAAGGAGTTCTTGGCGGTGGTGTATGCCATTGAGAAGTTTCGGGCTTATCTCTTGGGTGCTAAGGTCATTATTTATATCGATCACAAATCCATAAGGCAACTCGTAGACAAGAAGGACACCAAGGCAAGGCTAGTGAGATGGGTTCTTTTATTGAGTGAGTTTGACATCGAAATCAAAGACAAGCAAGGGAGTGCCAATGTGGTAGCCGACCATTTGAGTAGGCTTCACATTAATGAGGATCTCGTGAAGACCATGGGAGTAGTGGATGGTAGCTTACCACATGAATCTTTATATGCTATGAAAGCCGTCGAACCGTGGTATGCTAACCATGTCAACTACATGGTAACTAGGAAATTTCCCACATCCTTATCTTCTAGCCAACGCCATAAGTTGAAGAGTATTTCCCGCTACTACATATGGGATGACCCCTACTTATGGAAGATGTGCCAAGATAACATTATCCGACGTTGCATTCCGGATGTGGAAATCCCTTCAATCCTCCAACATTGCCATGAGTACGCTTGTGGAGGGCACTTTGGTCCTCAAAGAACCGCCCGGA
Source organism: Silene latifolia (assembly GCF_048544455.1). Taxonomy (NCBI): domain Eukaryota; kingdom Viridiplantae; phylum Streptophyta; class Magnoliopsida; order Caryophyllales; family Caryophyllaceae; genus Silene; species Silene latifolia. The sequence continues at coordinate 436,189,404 of NC_133538.1, read as the reverse complement.
AGATCTTGGAATGTGGTTTCTATTGACCTAATATTTTCCGGGATGCCCAAGCTTATGTGAAGACGTGTGATCGGTGTCAACGATGTGCAAACATCTCTCGTCGGCACGAGATGCCTCAACAACCTATCCTCTTTTGTGAAGTATTTGATGTGTGGGGGATCGACTTCATGGGTACCTTTCCGAATTCAAGTGGGTTTCTTTATATCTTGCTCGCAGTTGACTATGTCTCAAAGTGGGTGCAGGCAATCCCCACAAGAGTTGATGATGCCAAGACCGTGTCTAGATTTATTCAAAGCATTATCTTCTCAAGATTTGGTTTCCCTAAGGCTATCATAAGTGATCGGGGGACGCATTTTCGCAACCGGGTTATTCAAGGATTGTTGAAGAAATATGGAGTCCTTCATAAGGTCTCCACCGCTTATCACCCTCAAACAAACGAGCAAGCGGAAGTTGATACGTGCATTTTATAGTCTTTTTAGGCCTTTTTATGCACGTATTTCTATGCTATTATCGTAGTTTATGCTACGAAATGCCCCGAATATGGTACTTTGGTTTGTTTTGTCTCATTTGCAGGAATGAACCAGAAAGTAGTGAAATCAAGCCTTTTACCGTCCGTTTAGCATGCATTTGGAGGAAGTGTGAATTTGGAGCGGGAATGTAGCTATTTTGAGATGCGCAAAGAAGAAAGATAGCTAGGCGAGCAAAGGAAGAACTTCAAATTACTAGTGCCTACTTTGAAGAGCTATATCTCGAGTTATACAACAGATATTCAGGTGATTCCAACTGGTGATGAAAGCTTGTACTCTTAGCTTTCCAACGCCATAGGAATCGCCCTGTTTGCCCAAGTAACGAAGAAATGGCAGCCGTTTGAAGTTCAATGCGCGAAGCAGGAAATTGTGCGCTGGAAAGTACTCGATCGAGTACAATTATGCTCGATCGAGTCCTTTTTCTACTTGATCGAGTAGTTGCATTTTAGGATTTACTCGATCGAGTATATTTTCTACTCGATCGAGTGGTTTAAGCTTTAGTTTACTCGATCGAGTGGTTTTAAATCACTCGATCGAGTGGATTCTCTTACGGGCTGGGCTTTTAAGCTTTATTTCGCTATTAGGTTAATAACTTCCTATTTTCTTATAAATAGGAGAGTAGGACGTCTTTTATAAAGCACCCACACACTATCAGACGATGTTTTACTACTGTTTTCTGTTCTGCCTCTTATTTTCCGGATCTATTTCAGTAACCTTTCTCTCCCTTTTCCTCTTTAATTTAATGTTTGTTCCTCTTTCTCTCTTTATTTATGTTCTTTATTTAATTATGTCTAGCTAAATACCTCTGCTAGGATTAGGGAATTTAATGAATGGATGTTAATTGCTGATTAGGTTATTAGATTCATCGTTGTTGTTTAGTCTTTGTTGTTAATCGCTGCCCTTAACTGTATCTTGCTAGTTGATTCGAAACAATTAGCCTTTTAATATTGGTAAACCTTGACCTGGACCGAAAGGTTGGAATAGGCGAGACCCGCAGTGAACAATAGGATGCTTTAGTGAGGGCGAAAGTTAAGCTAATAGTATTTTAGGGCGAATTGAGACCGAAAGGAGATATTCATTGCCCCTTAGACCGACACACCGACTGATTTGTGACCTTACTTGCAAATAACCGATGTTCATTGATGACCCGAAATCCTAGTTTCCCTTTTCTCTGTTAATTTCCCTTAATTCTTTCTCTCTTGCCTTAATCTCGTAGTTCAGTCAAAACATTTTAAACCCCCGTTGCTCATTGACTAAAATTTAAAACAGATAAATCTCATTTTTGCCTCCCTGCGGAGATCGACCGGACTTCTCTAGCCATATTAGTTAGAGCCAGTTGGTTATTTTTGATAGGTATACGACTGCCCGGTATCAAATCTTGGCGCCGTTGCCGGGGAGGCAGCGCAGTTTTATCTGTTTTTTTTAGTTTATTTCTTGTCTCAGGGAACTTCAGTTCCTTGAGACCGTTCTTATGTCTTCCGTTCTCAGATTTCCGCAGGATGAGAACGAAAGCTTTGGTGCTTATATAGACAGGTTGGAGGAGTTTCTCGAACCAAGATGAGGAATTCTTTCGGGACTCCAAATATGCCAGTCTATCATCAAGGGAATGAATGTCCCTACGCGAGCATACCTCGAGGCTAAAGGTAAGGGGGATTTTGATAGACTCCCCACAAAAGAGGTATTAGAATTTTTTGATTGGTTTTTCTTTTGAAACTGTTAAACCCAATTTCTCTCTTCATGTTGACTCAGACGTGGGGATGGGTGAGACTTTAGAGACCAATCTAGAGGATGCCATAATTTTTTACGGAGACATAGAGGAGACTTCTAGCGTGGTTGATAACCCCTTTTATAAGGATAATCTAGAACCCCTTTATGATTCTTTCACAGATAGTGAGGACGACTGGGAGGGTCTCTTTGAGAACTTCCCTACTGACGAGTCTAGCGATAAGGAGAGTGAGGAGGTAGATTTAGACAGTCTTGAGGTCAAATGGGATACTTATGATGATATAGATGATGAGCCTATTATAGAAGACCCGATTAACCCAATTGACTTTACAACCCCTTGCATCTGGGATGATTATCCACCTTCACCTTTAGCTGACCAGACTCCTTCACCTCACAGTTTTTACCCGTCTGAGCATTTAAATTCTACTCGCGTTATTTTTAAGTTGAATGCTGTTGAGCTCCTTCATTTACCACATGCGGTTAATTTAAGCTTCTATATTCCGCCCTTAGCTGGAGGGAGGAATAATTTTGTGGATGTTTTTAGGAGCTGTCATAGGAAATTTGTTAGACTTAAATGCTATCTCATTTTAATTTCCTATGCTATTGCTATTTTATGGTGCTACTTACATTTTTGTGTAGCACATGCTAAACTTATTTGACAAAGTTCTTTGCGAGCTTTGTTTTGCTTTGATTGGGTTCAATTAGAGTAGTTGGTGAAAAAGAAGGTCGAGTGGGACTGTCCGAAACTAGCGCTACCCGGAGGCAACCCGGAGATTTATTTTTAGTTGTTTTTCAAACATTGCATTTTATTTCAGTTGTGTGTAATAATTGGTCTTCGTACCATAGACTATATCAGTATGCTTGCTTTGTTAGTTATGCGGACTGTTTTTATTGCGTCTTTTGCAGGAATATACTAAGGATCACTCGATCGAGTACTTTTTGTACTCGATCGAGAGCTTTTGCTGCTGAAATCACTCGATCGAGTACTTATTCTACTCTATCGAGTACCTGCAAAAAAAAAAAAAAAAAAAAAAAGTTACTCGATCGACCACTATTCCTCTCGATCGAGCTGTTTTGGATGTCTATTGCTTGGATTAGCTTCTTGTGACGATGTTTCGGAGCTATTAGTGACCTCCCACGTTGCTGGCTGGTTTGGGGAGGTCCCTTATTCGCGCAATCTTGTGAGCTTTCCGTATTTACTCTCTTTCTCTTTTAGTTTGCATTTCATTTCCATGTTTTGGTACAATGAGGGCATTGTACGGTTTGGTTTGGGGAGGTTATGCATCCATATCTGTGTCTGCATCTTGTTTTTATTGCATTTCTGTTATCACGTTTAATTTCAGTATGCATTGTTGTTTATTTTCATAAAAATAAAAAATCTCATAAAAATTGAAAATTTTCAAAAATTCAAAAAATATTCACGTTTATTTTTTCATATAGGTTGAGTCGGAACGGTAGATTTCCGTGATGAAATTGCACTTTAACTTGTCTTTTTACTTGAGTCTTGCACTTTATTGACAGTTATTAGCTGAGTCTTGCGGATATATACGAGTTTTTGTTCAAATATAGCTGACCGTGTAGACTTGACCTGATAAATTGGCAACCTACTCTACAATTTCTGAGTTTTAGAGCCTTATAACTGGTGACATTCATGACCAGTTCATTAGGAATTGAGAGTAGTACTCCTTGCATAGCATGTTCATTATTTTTGCACTTTTATGACATTCGATTTCTTGTCAAATGCATATATTCGGTTTGTGGTCGGTGTCACATGCAGGGAGGTGCTTATAAATTTTCCCCTTTTCTTATATTTTTCACCCATATAGCTCCACTTAAGCCAAATCATGCCTTTTTGACCCATTAGCTACATCCAAAACTGAGCCTGCCTAGTCAAGCTAGTTTAGCATGTCTTTTGTGGTATATTTTTCCGTCTGCAGATTGGCCGTGTGTATTTTGTTTGGAGTTGGTGTAAAAAAAAGAAAGGAAAAACGTGAATGAAAAAAAAAAAGAAAAAGAAAAAAAAGAAAGAAAAATGTATGATACACTTGAAATAGGAAAAAGAAGAAAAAAAATGAAAAAAAATGAAAAAATGAAAAAATGCTGATTCACGTGACAACCAGAGGCATGAACATCAAAGAAAGCTTAGCTGGTTTGAATATTGAGTCCGTCTGTGCCTATTTCTATCTTGTGACGGTCTCACTCCTCCATTTTATTCATATCTTTTTGAGGAGATTGTGTATTGGGTAGTGAGTTTTGTGCCAAAGAAGGGCACTTGTGTGTATTTCTTAGTCAGTTGAGATTCGGACGGTCTTATATGGTCGTGTTTAGGAACTAGCTTGACGCTTTTACCTCCACATTACCATAATTTGTTTTGCCTTTTCTCACCTGAACCTCACTTTCCCATATCATTTGTAAGCCCTCAGCTGTGACGGACATTGTTGGTTGGAATGTATGTGTAGTACTTGAATCGTCTATCATTTTTGTTGCATGCATGTTATGTAGGTCGCAGTCTAGGTGAGTGACTGTTTTCTCTTTCTCTCTTATACATATACTTTCACCCTTTGCTTCATGAGAGAAGAGTGACCACGTGAGAGTCCGATTTTGTTGGTCTTGCAAGGTCGATAGGTCAGCTTTATTTATGGACATCTTATAATTCGTTTGCGTATTGACCATTGTAGCTGTAACTATTAATTTTTGTTGCATTAAATTGGTTCGAGTAGACAAGTTATAGCTAGCTCTGAGCTTTCTTTTTCCGTTCCATTAGTTTGCATTTAGTTTACTCGGGGACGAGTAAAGGTTTGGTTTGGGGAGATTTGATACGTGCATTTTATATAGTCTTTTTAGGCCTTTTTATGCACGTATTTCTATGCTATTATCGTAGTTTATGCTACGAAATGCCCCGAATATGGTACTTTGGTTTGTTTTGTCTTATTTGCAGGAATGAACCAGAAAGTAGTGAAATCAAGCCTTTTACTGTCCGTTTAGCATGCATTTGGAGGAAGAGTGAATTTGGAGCGGGAATGTAGCTATTTTGAGATGCGCAAAGAAGAAAGATAGCTAATCGAGCAAAGGAAGAACTTCAAATTACTAGTGCCTACTTTGAAGAGATATATCTCGAGTTCTACAAATTATATTCAGGTGATTCTAATTGGAGATGAAATCTTGTCCTCTTAGCTTTCCAACGCCACCGGAATCGCCCTGTTTGCCCAAGTAACGAAGAAATGGCAGCCATTTGAAGTTCAGTGCGCGAAACAGGAAATTGTGCGCTGGAAAGTACTCGATCGAGTATAATTATGCTCGATCGAGTCCTTTTTCTACTCGATCGAGTAGTTGTATTTTAGGATTTACTCGATCGAGTAGATTTTCTACTAGATCGAGTGGTTTAAGCTTTAGTTTACTCGATCGAGTGGTTTTAAATCACTCGATCGAGTGGATTCTCTTACGGGCTGGGCTTTTAAGCTTTATTTCGCTATTAGGTTAATAACTTCCTATTTTCTTATAAATAGGAGAGTAGGACGTCTTTTATAAAGCACCCACACACTATCAGACGATGTTTTACTACTGTTTTCTGTTCTGCCTCTTATTTTCCGGATCTATTTCAGTAACCTTTCTCTCCCTTTTCCTCTTTAATTTAATGTTTGTTCCTCTTTCTCTCTTTATTTATGTTCTTTATTTAATTATGTCTAGCTAAATACCTCTGCTAGGATTAGGGAATTTAATGAATGGATGTTAATTGCTGATTACGTTATTAGATTCGTCGTTGTTGTTTAGTCTTTGTTGTTAATCGCTGCCCTTAACTGTATCTTGCTAGTTGATTCGAAGCAATTAGCCTTTTAATATTGGTAAACCTTGACCTGGACCGAAAGGTTGGAATAGGCGAGACCCGCAGTGAACAATAGAATGCTTTAGTGAGGGCGAAAGTTAAGCTAATAGTATTTTAGGGCGAATTGAGACCGAAAGGAGATATTCATTGCCCCTTAGACCGACACACCGACTGATTTGTGACCTTACTTGCAAATAACTGACGTTCATTGATGACCCGAAATCCTAGTTTCCCTTTTCTCTGTTAATTTCCCTTAATTCTTTCTCTCTTGCCTTAATCTCGTAGTTCAGTCAAAACATTTTAAACCCCCGTTGCTCATAGACTAAAATTAGACAAATAAATCTCATTTTGCCTCCCTGTGGAGATCGACCCTACTTACCGCTAGCTTCTGTTAGTTGTACTTAGGTTTATTTTTGATACTGCGACGACCGGTATCAGAAGTGTCCAATCGTGAGATTAAAGGTATCCTTGAAAAAACGGTGAACCCGGACCCGAAGGATTGGAGCAAGCGGTTGGATGATGCATTAAGGGCATACCGCACGGCGTATAAGACTCCTATTGGCATGTCTCCCTATCGTCTCATATATGGGAAGACATGCCACCTCCCGGTGGAAGTTGAGCACAAAGCTTATTGGGCTATCAAATCTTTCAATCAAAGTGTAGATGAAGCGGGGTTGCACCGGAAGTTGCAAATTCAAGAAATGGAGGAAATCCAGTTAGGTTCCTATGACAACGCCGCGATCTACAAAGAAAAAGCTCGGATATGGCATGACAAGATGATATCCCGAAGAAGCTTTAAGGAAGGAGACAAGGTCCTTGTGTTCCAAAATCAGTTCAAACTCTTTCCGGGCAAGTTGCGATCCCGGTGGTTCGGTCCTTACATTGTCAAGAAAGTACATCCACATGGGGCGGTGGTAGTAGAGACTCCCAACTCGGGAAAGTTGATCAAAGTTAATGGACAACGAATCAAAGTCTACCATGAAGGAATGCAAAGCCTTGAAGAATAAGAAGAAGAAGAAATTCGATTGGAGGATCCCGTCTACCAAGACTAATCCTCAAGAAGCATTATGTCGAGCCATCGACATTAAATAACGGCAAATTTATAAATATCCTATCTCAATTTAATTGCTTTCCTAGTGTAGTTCATTACCGTACTTTATTTCCTTGCATGTTAATTTCGTTTTCACTAATTAAATTTGCATTAAAATTTAAGAAGCACTTGAGGTTTGTTAAATGATGTAGTGATTTGCATAAACCCTCTCAGAAGGCGTGCCCAAGAGGAGATGAGAGCCGGGTTTAATGTAAAAGCTCGTATGAAGAAGCCAAGAAAGGGGAACAAGGGAAAAAGGAGCCAAATTTGGGTAAGTATGAAAAATGGGAATTAAAAGAACAAAGAGCAAAACTGCGAGCTGGAGCACAGCCTGCGCAAAGGGTCAGCGCAGCTGCGCCCAATTGCGCAGGCAAGACAAGATTTTGCGCAGCCTGCGCAGGTCTGCAAATCCGTTCCCTTTATCTCCTTTTTACCCGTCATTATTCATCATTCAAACATTCCCTTTCATCGACAAAACCTCAAAACCCCCTCTCAATCATTCCAAAACCCATCAAATCACCATATTTCATCAACAGACCTCAAATCTCTTCACCAAATTCTTCACATAGTTCGATTTTGCCATCAAAAACACAATCAAAACACCAAATTTCTGACAAAATCCCCAAATTTTCCAAGAACTCTAAAATTTTCCGGGTCAATTTGAAGCTTTTACAAGTGGATTTACGGGTCACTAGGGGGTTTTTACGCAACATCCATCATTATTCAAGCAAGTTTGAGAAGTTCCGGGGAGGTATAACGACTTTCCTCTACTTTCTTTGTTTCACATGAGTTTAATCCGATTTACATTAGTTAGTTGGCTTAAATTCTTGCTTTTGTTGATTATTGTGGATTGTTGGCAAAGATTTTCTGTTAGGGAAGGAACAATTCAACAAAACCACCTTAAAAAATCAAGTTTTTGCTAAGTGCACATAAGGTGTTTGTTGAATTGCCCCTTCGAAATTTTTTCAGTTTTGGTTGTTTTAAGTGTCTTTTGAAACTTTTGTTGGAAAAGAAAAATGGTTTCCGTAATTGGAAAAGGGAAATCAAAGAAGAGAGGTGAATCCTCCCATCAAACACAATCCAATGAACCACCACAACCACCCAAGCCTTTTTGTGGGGATGAGGGGTTGCCCACACAATCCAAAAATTTCTTCAAGGCTCTTGAGAGCAAACCTTTAAATATTTCCAAATTACTTCACCCCGGGACATTGAGGGACATGGGAATTTACGACCAAACACTTGCTTTCCTAACCAAGGTGGGGCTTGAGCGTTACATGAACCTTCAACTAAACACTTACCCCGCCTACACTTTGGAATTCCTAGCTACCTTACATGTCACGGGGGAAAAGGAGAGTGCAAAGGTAAATTTTCGGTTGGGTAAAGTGTGGCATTCTCTCACTTTCGAAAGGGTGAGGGAAATCTTGAGAGTCACTAGACCACCCTCCCCCGTTAACCTACAAGGAACGGCGTTGAATGATGTGTGGGTTGGCCTTACGGGGAAACCTCATCTAACCAACAACGACAAAACCTCCGCAATCACCAACCCCCCCATCTGAATCCTTACCCGGATGATAGCTTGTTTCTTCTTTTCCATGAGGGAGGCAACAAAACTCAATGATGGTGTGCGAGAGTGCATATGGGCGATGTTACCCTAGGGGGAGGGGGTACCGGATTGGGCAAGGCTCTTTGTGGTGAGTGCGGCTAAACATAAAGAAAAAAAGGGGGGAGCATAAATTGTGGGGGATTATTCACCCTCTTTGTGGCTCGTTTGGTCGGTAACATTCCCGAAGATCAACCTATCGTGTGGGACAACAATTTATACAATGAAGCGGGGTTGGTTGAGACCCACATGATCAAAATCTTGGACACTCTCCCATGGAGTTGTTTTTGGTTGGGAGAGGGGGATGTTCAACACATGAGATTACCAATGAATGGCCCCCTTCCAAGTGGGTTGAGAGCCCGAGACTTCTATTGTCCCGCCGAGGGAAACTTACCCAATCCACCCCCGCAAAGAGTGCGAAAGAGAAGAGCCATTGAGTCATCCCATGGTCCCCAACAAATGGAGGAACGAGAGGTTAAGATTATTGAGGGGGGATTTCATGACACCCGCCACATTCCTTCATCCTACCAACCACCTCAAGATACCCCTATGTATGATGCCGGGGGTTCCTCAAATTCCACCATGGAACCTTGGCAACATCGAATGTTTCAATATTTTGAAGATATCCGGGGGACCTTGGAAAAAATTAGTGGGAGGGTCGAGAGCTCTCATACTTGGAAACAAAAATATGGGCCAAGGTTAGAGAGCTTGGAACAATTTCAAAATGTCTTTGAGGAACACAAGAGGTTGGGGGATGAAACCGAATTGGCTCAAAGAAGAATGCTTGAAGGGATAGTTAAAAGACAAGAGGAGTCTTACACTTGGCAACAACAGCAAGCCAATATTTGGGCGGAGAATCAAGCTATGTGGCAAAGCCAAAATGAGTGGAGGGAACAAGTTAGTCAACAATTTGGGTGCAAAATGAAAGGCACCACCAATACCTTGAAGATTCCTACCACGACGCCCAAGCTCAAGAGGATTCCTTTGGCCTCATTCGAGGCCTCTTTGAAATGTCCCTACACCATCATGAACCTCAATACCAACCCATCATCAATCAACAACAAGTGGATAACGCCCATGAAAGGGCAAAGAAAGAAAGAGAAAGAAGAAGAGGAAACCGAGGGGCATATGAGCGAGGTGAAGGCTCGGGCCCCTCCAACAACTAAATTTTTGAAGAATTTGGCACTCCTCCACATTGAGGACACTGTGAGATTTAAGTGTGGGGGAGTGAGTGAGTGTAATATATGTAAAATTGCTTCTTTTTGTCAATGCAACTTTAAAAAAAAAAAAAAAACGAAAATCCCGGCTAGGTGAAAACCCACAAGGGTGGGCACCTAAGGCAAGATTGGGAAGGTGGCCGAGGACGGAAAGAAAACCCGAAAGGGCGTTCCGGGTAAAAAGAAAAATTGAGTTGCGAGCCACCATGAGAGGAAAGGAAAAGCTAAGGTGAAAACCCGAAAGGGCACCTTAGGCAAAATGAGGGATTTTTTTTTTAAAAAAAAAAAAAAAAAAAAAAAAAAATTGAAAAAGCAACACCAAAAATATGGAGGGACAAGAAGGGAGTGATAAGGAGGGTCTTGGAAGGAGGCTAGTTTTAGGACTTAATTTCTTTTTGTGTCACCAAAAATAAAATTGCTTCAAATTGGTGGTTTTTCCGATTGGCTACTTGAGTTGTTGATTCTTAAGGGTGTTTGGCCAACCAAGTAGCATGATCTTGCATTTATATGGAGCGATAAGGGGGTGTTATAAGTAGTGATGAGTTGTGATTGATAGGAGGATGAGAGGTCACTTTGTTATTACCTTGGGATAAGGCAAGAATGACCATTACTACCTTGGTGATATAAGAAGGGTGGAGTTGAGTGATGAGTCGGGTTGGTGGTGTGTCGTGTCCTTGTTTGAGGGAGATATAAGGCGGGGGAGCGAGTGAAGAGTTTTTGTCAAAATTTGAGTCAAGTTCTTTTCTTCTTAATTGGTGGTTATTTAAGAGGGAGATATAAGAAGGAAGAGGTAAGGGAAGAGTGATCATTCATTCCCACACTCTCTTGTAGACTACATATTGGCTTATTTCGGGTTTTGCTCGGGACTAGCAAAAGTCTAAGTGTGGGGGTGTTTGATAGTAATGTTTTGTGTCGGTCTAAGAGGGTGATTTTATCACCCTCGTGTCTTTTAATATGGATCTTTAAGTGTGCTTTTCCTAGTATTTGGTAATCGGTTATGATGTGGTAACTTGTGCATTCTGTGAACCCCCGCAATATTATAAGAGAATAAATACACAACAAGCAGCGGAAATATGTAAATTTTTAAAACTTTTTTAGGCAAACCTGCGGAGATCACATAAACCGTCTGAAACACACATTAACGTTGTGACACCCCGCGATAAAGCGGAAAATATAACTAATAAATTATAGCGGAAATTCGTGATATTTTTAAAACTTTTTATTATAAGTTAAAGATTAACACGCGGGTGCCAAAAACGAAATGAAACAAAAACAATAATAGACAAATTTAGGTTATCACAACCCGAGTCTAGAAGGCGGGGAAAAGATATCCCACGAATAAACATATAAGGGTTTTCTAAACACACAACTAAGGTCCAAGGGTTTAGTTCTCGCTAGCCCACACGTCTTCCCCACGTAAGCATCTTCACAACCTGTCATTCATGTAAACATGAACGCCACAGTCAGTGGGGAGTAACTCAAGGTTCTCCCAGCCACAATATGTCGAAACACAGATAAACAAGAACATATTAGAACATCATGAATATAACTATTTGATGCAAGAACTCAGACATGAGTCTAACATTCAAAATATGCGTAGTCAATCATAGATAAGGCATATGAAACATCCAACTTTGAAAACCAAACAACATACAATACATAAAAAGGGACTACTAACATCACGTAATAAGAAAAGCATCCGGCTCAGAGGCTACCTTTAAAGCATGTCCGAGACACAAGTCCTTAAGTACCTTGGCTCAGCGGTTACCTTTAAAACATGTCCAAGGCACGACCTCTAAAGTATTTGGCTCAGCGGTTACCTTTAAAACATGTCCAAATACTACAAACAAGTGCCCGAATCAGAGGTTACCTTTAAAACATGTCCGAAGCACAACACATAAAGTATCTGGCTCAGCGGTTACCTTTAAAACATGTCCAAATACTACAAACAAGTACCCGACTCAGAGGTTACCTTTAAAACATGTCTGAGGTACAACAAACAAGTATCTGGCTCAGTGGTTACCTTTAAAACATGGCCAAATACAACAAACAAGTGTCCGACTCAGAGGTTACCTTTAAAACATGTTCGAGACACAACAAACAAGTATCTGGCTCAGCGGTTACCTTTAAAACATGGCCAAATACAAGAAACAAGTACAACAACCAAGCACAACAAACAAGTACATGGAACGGGATTATTAATGTCACACTCATACTTATGGCTTGCATCTCACCATAGGTACGGATGGGAACATCAATCCCGACGACCTTACCGCAACTAGAGGGCCTATGGCTCACCCCTAGAATCCGATAGGACCGTGACTCAGGGACGGGATGCTTAACGTCACATTCATACTTATGGTCTGCATCACCATGAGTACGGATGGGAACATCACTCCCGCCGAATCATATCGCAACTAGAGGGCCTCTGGCTCACCCCTAGTATCCGATAGGACCAAGACTCAGGGCCGAGATGATAAATGTCACATTCATACTTATGGTCTGCATCACCATAAGTACGGATGGGAACATCACTCCCGACTTTCATACCGCAACTAGAGGGCCTCAGGCTCACCCCTAGTATCCGATAGGACCAAGACTCAGGGTCGAGATGATAAATGTCACATTCATACTTATGGTCTACATCACCATAAGTACGGATGGGAACATCACTCCCGACGTTCATACCGCAACTAGAGGGCCTCAGGCTCACCCCTAGTATTCCGGTAGAACCAAGATTCTCACAACCGAACAATACTAGATATTATCTAGAGATACGACCCACTACAAGTAACTACTTATAATAAATATCTCATACTTGTATTATATCAATAGATATTCTATTTCATAATTTAACATGCTGGTTAAATAAAATATAACAAGTGATCAAGAATAATTTACGTTATATGAAATATACGGGATAAAATGTGACCAAGTCCAAGTGACTCATTTATGAGCCCAATAAACATATTATAAGGAGTCTAATAATTAAATCACATTAAGGCCAACAAACAAGATAGGTTAGACCCAACTTAATACTCATGTAAAATTCAAACATATAATCATGTGAGACCCAACAATTTGATCATGTAAGACCCAAATAAATTGTCATGTGAAGCCCAATAATTAAAATACAACAAGTCCGACTTAGTAAAGTATAACAAGCCCAACAACAAGGTCAAATGAGCCCAATAAATTAAATATATGAGAGGACGATATTTAACAAATTACGTTACATAAAATGCGAGACGGTAATTTAACTATACAAACGAGGCAAAGTTGGCACCAAAAGTCCCCAAAATATAAATGTGGCCCAACAACTTAATCATGTAAACCCAACTAAAAGATATGACGAGTCCAATTAAATTAACGATTCAAATCCAAATGAATCGATATGACAAATCCAACTTATGAAACATGACCAGCCCAACTAATAGAGAATAATAAGCCCCAATCGAGGAACATAACGAGCCCAAAGGAACAAGTATGATAAGTCCAATTAGGCTAAGGTATATCAACACAAAAGGAAAACAAAGGGAGATGAAACATAGGGCATCCATGCCCCCTAACCGAGTCCACCTCAAAGGCAGCCAGTCCGTGGCCACACACTAGCCCACGGCCAGCCACAAAACCGCTCCAAAACAGCCATTACAGCTGCATAAAAATGAGCCAAACACAGCCCGATTCAAGACAACCTACACACGAATCTAGAAGTATATACAAGTCGGAATTTCTGAGTAACAACCAAGTACGTTCGACATAAATAAAACAAGCTCAGAACTGTTATGAGAGACCACCAATCGTTCCATAATTCAGCTCTACAAGTCACCCTTTCCACGGCCAAGTAACAGAGAATAACACACTAATCGACCCTAACTTTTAAACGGAAATAAGAGCTAAACTGAGACGGAAACAAACGCAACAAGGATGCGAAGAATAATCATCAAATTCGTCCTAATACTACTCGAAAATATCGCGAGAGCAGACCACACAAGGCGGGTATACATCAATAACAATGAAAGAATCAAACTTTACGACAAAGGAGTATAAAAACGAGTTGAAGGGATGGAATATCGACTCATTGTCGTGTAACCTATCACCGTTGCCTTTTTGCTCTCCTAAACGACTGAGGGATCGCCCAAGGATGACCTTAAACCCAAAAATGGAAGAAATTAGACCAAAATCCGAATCCCTTGTAAAACGGCCGTTCTGAAATAGGACGAAAACTTGGCTCTTTCTTACATAAAAAGAAGGGGGATGAGATGTGGAAGCTATTGGTGCAAAAATCATGGAATTTGGTTGAGAAATAAGGGAGAAAATGGGGATTGAAGCTCGCGAAAAAGGGTTGTGTACGGTTCTGTAATTGTTGCTGTTGTTGTTTTGAATGAAGAAGAAGAAGACGGAGTGAGGAGAAGCAGGGGTGGAGACGGGTGATGATAACCACAACAACAACAATAATAATAATAATGATGATAATAATAATAATAATAATAATAATAATAATAATAATAATAATAATAATAATAATAATAATAATAATAATAATAATAATAATAATAATAATAATAATAATAATAATAATAATAATAATAATAATAATAATAATAATAATAATAATAATAATAATAATAATAATAATAATAATAATAATAATAATATGTAAAAGTAGAGTGTGGGGTGGATAGGGGTGTATGTGTCGATTTTCGATTGGTCCGTATTTAGATAAGATTCCCAATTAAAATGCGACGGTCTAACGTTAGACGAAAATTAAGACGGAAATTAATATTACTACTGTCACCATTATTGTCCGATCAAAATATATAAATACATTTATTTTCATATAAATTATGCCTCAAGAATGTAATTTAATAACACGTATTTTTATAAAAATCAGCTTTTATATAATACGTTCATAAAAATCGTGTTTGACATAAAATTAATTAAATTAAATAATTCAAAAATATATAATAAAATGATTAAACGGTTTAATAAATTTTAAATGTCAAAATGGGAAATTCGCGGGTGTTACAATCACCCCATCTTTTAAAAAGTTTCGTCCTCGAAACTTGAAAGTAGAAAAGAAAGGTTAAATAAGATAAAACTGGAATTGGAATCGGTAACCAAAACATTTAAAATGTTACTTGTCGTAAGAATTAAAATTCTTTCAAAAGTTTCAACTAAAATTTTTCGACGGAACCAGGTCGAAAGTTAATTCATTTGTATAAATCCAAATCAAAACACTTTCAAAACATTAACAGAGAGTTTTCAAAAGTATAAGTCTCATTCATGGAACGAAATTGCTTTTGTCGTGCACACAAGAACGCTTACTTTCCAAGTCAAAGACAAATTTAAAACAAAAATCATTCGCCGACAAGCGTAGAACAAGTTATCAAACGTCTCCAATAACGAGTTCTAACATCCGGTCAACGTTAAAATCAAGAGAGAAAGGTAATTCACTCAAATTTTCTTTTGCGAAAGCCAAAATAGAAATAAAGGTTTCACTTTTAAACTCAAAAAGGAGTCAAGTTTGTGAAAAGATAACATCAAACTTTGACAAAGAAATCGTAAATAGATCAAAGTTAATAGAAATTGGATAAAATTTAAAGAAATCTCGGGTTTAGCAATAAAAAAAAATCATGATAAAGAAGTCTATACTCAAGGAACAAATATGGAATTAAATCAAATTTTCATTTTCAAACCTTTAAAATAGGTAAGGTTTTGTAAAAGTAACATAAACTTTTAACAACGAAACAAAATGGTAGCTTGAAATATTTAGAAATTGTATGAAATGAAAAGCAATTTAGACAACATAAATACAAAGTACGCTAAGAGGGTCCAGACTTAACCTACAAAAAGAGTTATGATGAATTTCATAGGGTAAGAATTGAAGTAAGTCCAACAAGGATGTCAAAGATAGAGTTTTTATAGGACACTAGCATCAAATTTAAGGGAGGAGCAAGATGAAGCGAGGAAAGGAGGTATGAACGGTAACGCTTATGGTCAAAGAACAAAGGGAGATTAGACAACAAGAAAACGCCAGGTACTCAATCCTGAAACAACAACATCATCCTAAACAGTTCTGAAAACTTCCTAACAACAAAACCTATAATCACAACACTCCCAAAGATTTCCTCAAAACACTCAGGTTACTTCACCCCAAGCAATTCCATGAAACAAGGTACTCCACTATAAGTATGATCTCACCACTCCAAATCCTCAAACATCCACAAACAACTTCCATAAATTGAAACTATGTTCTTTAACTTAACATTTGGCGTCAACCATACCACTATCCTTTCTAGTTACTAAAACAAACGCTAAGACTTCCCAACAACGTAACTTAGTCTCACTCTCATACTATACCTCAAGTAGTAATCAAGATCACTCACTTAGACCAACTAATAATCCCACAATTAGCATTTCTCATATGGTAACATCTACATTATCAAATTCTCATATCCGAAGCGACTACGAAAGACAATCACAAACTCGACTTACTTAGTCAATCCTACATCCCCGAATCCACCATTCAATTTCATCCACCTTAGGTCAAGTACTAAGCACTAGTATCTCAAACATAAACAACAAAGCCAGGTTCTATAACCTTAGTAACCAATGCAACTCACACTTGACACACAAAATCCACCAAGCAAATATACTCACTTTATCAAGGAGCTAGGTATAAGAACCATCAAGTATGTCTCATCACACTACCTAAGTCTTTCCAACATCAAATCCTCTCAAAACCAGATTTAAGGGTCAAACACAACAATCTCCTCAAAGGTCAAACTTTCCAAACAAGGTAAACATTCCTTAAAAGAAATAGTACTATCAAAAGGGCGTTAAGGAAGGATAAGCAAGGAACAAGGACAAGTTAGGAAATACAAGAGTGACTTACCAGGAAAAAGAAAAGAGGATTTAGAAGAAGGAATAAGCATTAAGAAGTGAAGAACATGGCAAGGTACACAAAGAATGAGAAACATCTTCGAGGAAGTAGAAGCATTCTTCAAGGTTGAACAAATCTTCAATCCTCGGCAATAGGCACCAAATCTTGATCACCACATGGTAAGTTTACCGTTATTGATCCAATGGCACAACAATTATTAAATGACAATCAACAAACATGTTAGAATCTAACAAAGAGCAAACACACGACAGACTATCACCTTAGGTCCTTAAATCTACCCATCTCTCATTCATTATTCAAGGTCAAGTTCAAGTTTAAATTTGGGGTACACGTGTGTGCGTCGGGAGCAACATAGGCTCTGATACCAACTGTGACACCCCGCGATAAAGCGGAAAATATAACTAATAAATTATAGCGGAAATTCGTGATATTTTTAAAACTTTTTATTATAAGTTAAAGATTAACACGCGGGTGCCAAAAACGAAATGAAACAAAAACAATAATAGACAAATTTAGGTTATCACAACCCGAGTCTAGAAGGCGGGGAAAAGATATCCCACGAATAAACATATAAGGGTTTTCTAAACAAACAACTAAGGTCCATGGGTTTAGTTGTGGGAAATAAGTCTGTATACTTCCCTTAAACTAGAAGGATTATAACGATTCAACAAAGATGATCTAAGGTCATAAAATAAAATACATAAACATAAGTAAAAAGATTTAGAATTAACCTTCGGTCCTAGCAAATATGGCCTAAGAACAATATCAAAATTGATATTCGCCTATTAGTTGCACCCAAGACGATCTGAGATATGCCCTTTGATTATGCTAGAAATCAATCTAAAATTTTCTGTAAAATTTTGTTGTCTTTGTGTTATTGTGATGAGAAAGAGGAGGCAAGGTCAGAAAAAGTATTCGGTTAGAAATAATTCTCTACCTTCCTTTTTATATAGACTGAAATCTGGAATCAATTAGGAAAGAAATAACCTCCTAATTTTCGGCCAAACAGACCGAAAATAAGGAGTGTATTTTCCTTATTTTGGTCTTTCCAAAAATATATAATATGTGTTGAATTGTCATCTAGTGAGGATCGAACCCATGACCTCTTGGTATGTGTACCCTCACTATTACCACTATGACACATTCTGCTTGTTGATATTAAATACAACTGATTATATTTAATTACAATTAACAGATTAATTCGTCCAAGCTAACATTATATATATTTAATTAAATATAACATTATATTTATTTTACGAATTGACAGTTAATTCGTCTCAACTTAATATTATTTAATTTTCATTAAATAATTATCTCATCAACACATTGACTAACTTTTTAGTCATTTTGGGCATCAATGTAATTATATTTCTGTAACCACATTTCTCAAATACGTCCTATAGGTGTGACCTTTAGGGACCAGTTGATCACCGCCATCTGTATGATAATAACGTCAAACTTTCTAGCAAGCCAACCGTTATTAGGTAAACGTTAATCAACTGATTAAATATACGAAGTATACCCTTGTGAACCTATAAGAGATTTACAAATGTTATCTCACTAATTTGTGGAGGACACAAGCTCCAACAAACTCCCACTTGTCCTCACAAATGTATGTGCGATAACCGATTCTCATATCCTATAAAATTTCTCCCACTCAATGTAAAACAATTTGCAAATCCGAATTCACAAAGGTCGTATTTTAGAAGCGATCAGTATCAAGAGTGGTTTTCCCGACTAGAGAGTAACTTAACTGATAAACAAATCAACATTCGAGCATGGCCATGCATTTCAGTTACAACTCCTCGAGTGGCCCTAAGAAATAACTATACCTGATAAGGGTTGGATATTTTCTTCAACTCGAATCCTACAGATGTAAGCACAGTATGAAATGACCCAGAAAAAAATCTACTTAGCCCCAGTTACGGTAGACCGTGAGAAAGAAACCAAAGTCACCCAAAAACTGCCTTAATCTCAAGAGACAGTTGATAGTCAAAAGAATCGACTCTAGGAACACAATGGATGTCCTATCCACGACCTGGCACCGAATGTTATTAAACATTTAGGACTCCATTACGTTGTCACAAAAGGTTGTCCTACGAGGTATCGTCATAATCTCGTATTTGTGATCGATTAGTCAACCGTTTAACTTATGGCTCGTTGAACCCACCATCAATCGACTGCACAATATAATAGTCGGAGTTATCAGCTCACATTGGCGATTACGGACCTAAACAAATATAATGTAATTCAGTTCACTTTGTGGCGTTCAATGTTGTCAGTACAATCCACATGAAAAACAAAATATTATATATATAAAACGATGAAGTTATAAATAATATATGAAAAAGATAATGTATCAAATCCATAATCAAGTACTACAACTCAGGAACATGTTTAATTCCCATGGAATTAACATGCCCTACATGCTTATCATAATTCAACGGTTTGGTGAGAGGATCCGCGATGTTATCATCCGTCGCAATCTTGTCAATCACTATCTCTTCTTGCTCCACGTAATCACGGATCAGGTGAGCCTTCCGAAGTACATATCTAGATTTGTTGCTAGACTTTGGCTCCTTAGCCTGGAAGATGGCACCTCTATTGTCACAATAGATGGTGATCGGGTCATTCGAACTAGGAACTACCGAAAGCCCTTGTAAGAATTGACGCATCCATATCGCTTCCTTTGCTGCCTCCGAAGCGGCATAGTACTCGGATTCAGTAGTAGAATCTGCTACAACACTCTGTTTGGAACTCTTCCAGCTGACCGCAACACCATTAAGAGTGAAGACGAACCCGGACTGAGATTTTGAATCATCTCGATCCGTTTGGAAGCTAGCATCTGCGTAACCGGTTGCGCATAGCTTAGTATCGCCTCCATAAGTCAATACCCAATCCTTAGTCCTCCGTAGGTACTTGAGGATATTTTTGACTGCTATCCAGTGTGTTTCGCCTGGAGTCTTTTGGTACCGACTCGTCATACTCAATGCATATGCCACGTCTGGACGTGTGCATATCATGGCATACATGATCGATCCTATTGCAGAAGCATAAGGAACACGACTCATGCGCTCAATACCTTCAGGCGTCATGGGTGACTGAGACTTGCTCAACTGCATCCCAGTCGTCATAGGAAGGTTCCCCTTCTTGGAGTTGGTCATGCTGAACCTCTCAAGAACCTTATCTAGATAAGACTCCCGACTAAGTGATAACGTCCGTCGTGATCTATCTCGGTAGATACGGATTCCCAAAATACGCTGTGCCTCACCCAGATCTTTCATCTGGAAATGGTTCTTCAACCATTCTTTAACCGAAGAAAGGAGAGGAATGTCATTCCCAATCAAGAGTATGTCATCGACATACAATATTAAGAATACAATCTTGCTCCCACTCGACTTGATATATAAGCATGGTTCTTCGACCGATCGAGTGAAACCATACTCTTTTATCACTTGGTCGAAACGATGATTCCAACTCCGAGAAGCTTGCTTAAGTCCATAAATGGAACGCTTAAACTTGCATACTTTCTTAGGATGTTTAGGATCTATAAAACCTTCGGGTTGCACCATGTACAACTCTTCCTCCAAATAACTGCTTAAGAAGGCGGTTTTCACATCCATTTGCCAAATCTCATAATCATGAAATGCGGCAATCGCTAAGATTATCCGAATGGAACGTAGCATGACTACAGGTGCAAAAATCTCATCATAATGCAATCCTTGCACTTGAGTGAAACCTTTTGCCACAAGTCGTGCCTTATAGATATCTGGTTGCGCGTCTACAGAACGCTTTATTTTGTAAAGCCATTTGCACTGTAGAGGTTTTACCTTATTAGGTAAATCCACTAGATCCCATACGTTATTCTCATACATAGAGTCCATCTCGGATTGCATGGCTTCGAGCCATAGCTTTGAGTCGGAACAAGCCATAGCACCTTTATAGGTTGTGGGTTCATTACTTTCTAGAAGTAAAACGTCATTCTCCTCGACCATACCAATGTATCTGTCCGGAGGATGAGAGTCTCTACCCGACCTCCTAGGTTCCTCAGGAATATAAACCGTATCATCAGTTGGAGGTACAGCTTCCTCCATCTGTTCCTCGGTTATTGTTGGTTCTGGAATCTCCGACAGCTCGAAGGTTCTATTACTCGTTTTGTTCTCGAGAAATTCTTTCTCTAAGAACGTCGCACTAGCCGCAACAAAAACTCGATGTTCGGTAGGCGAGTAGAAGTAATGACCAAATGTTCCTTTTGGATAACCTATAAAGTATGTCTTGACCGATCGCGGGCCGAGCTTATCCTCGTGTCTCCACTTGACATAAGCCTCGCAGCCCCAAACCCGAATAAAGGACAAGTTAGGTACCGTTCCCTTCCACATTTCATATGGAGTCTTGTCGACAGCTTTAGACGGACTTCGGTTAAGTATAAGAGCAGCTGACAAAAGAGCATAACCCCATAATGAATCAGGCACTACGGTGTGACTCATCATGGATCGAACCATATCAAGTAAGGTTCGATTTCTCCGTTCGGACACACCATTCAATTGAGGTGTTCCAGGTGGAGTTAACTGCAAAATGATTCCACAGTCTTTCAGGTGTTGATTAAACTCATTTGAAAGATACTCGCCACCCCGATCTGAACGGAGTGCTTTAATATTTCTACCCAGTTGGTTTTGTACCCTATTCTGGTATTCCTTGAATTTCTCAAAGGACTCACTTTTATGCTTCATTAAGTAGACATATCCGTATCTACTCAAATCGTCCGTGAAAGTGATAAAATATCTATAGCCATCTCTAGCGGTAATTGACATAGGTCCACATACGTCCGTATGTATGAGTCCTAATAGGTCACTAGCGCGCATTCCAACACCTTTGAAGGAAATTCGAGTCATCTTGCCAATGAGACATGATTCACACGTGCCATATGCAGAAAATCCGAATGAGGGAATAGTCCCATTATCGACGAGTTTCTTTACGCGTTTCTCATTTATATGTCCCATTCGACAATGCCATAGATAGGTTTGATCTTTGTCACCAACCTTTAATTTCTTATTATTCATGTGTAATACTTCCGTGGTTTGATCTAAGATATAAATTCCATTCATGGAAACTGCTTTGCCATAAATCATTTCATTAAAAGAGAAAATACAACTATTATCCTTTATTGAAAATGTAAAACCGTCTTGAGCAAGTACGGAAACAGAAATAATGTTCTTAGATAAACTGGGTACATAGTAACAGTTATTTAAAGATAACTCAAAACCACTAGGGAGTTGGATTACATATGTTCCCTTCGAGGCAGCAGCTACTCGAGCTCCATTCCCGACTCGCAGGTCCACATCACCTTTTTCGAGAGGTATGATGTTCTTTTGGCCCTGCAAATGATTACACAGATGAGAACCACAACCAGTATCTAGTACCCAAGTTCCGAAACTTGCATGGTTAATCTCAATCAAATGAATATAAGATGACATACCAACAGGAACGACGCGGCCTACCTTGATGTCCTCACGGTAGACGGGACAGTTCCTCCTCCAATATCCAGTCTTGTGACAATGGTGGCATTCTATGTCACCGCCCTTGCTCTTTGTCTTGCCCTGTGAGCCACTAGTCTCACCAAGCGCACTCTTACCGTTTCCTGGCTTCTTAAACTTTGGCTTACCTACAGCTAGGTCGCCATGAACCTTGCCCTTACCTTTACTCTTGTTGTGAATCGTGAGAACATCCTGCTTCATGCTCCCACTCAATTTCATATCCTTCTCGATCTGTACGAGAAGGGAGTGTAGCTCATGAGGACTCTTTTTCAAGTCATTCATGTAGTAGTTCGCCCTGAAAAGGGCAAAACCATCGTGAAGAGAATGAAGCATTCGGTCAATGACAATGCTCTCACTGATTCTACAATTCAGTGACTCCAGTTTCTCGACATTCTCAATCATGTGAAGAATGTGTGGGCTAACCGGTTGGCCCTTCTGGAGTTTCGCATCAAAGAAGCGACAGGTATGCTCATATGTAACGATTCTCGGTGCCTTTGAGAACTCGTTAGTGAGCGTGGTGAAAATCTTGTTTGCACCTTGGGCAATGAAGCGTCTCTGCAAATTGGTTTCCATTGCAAAGATGAGTACGTTCTTTATCGCACCCGCTTCCATAACGAAATCACTATAAGCGAGTGACTCGTTGATTTCTGCATTTGGGCCTGGGTTGACCGGTATTGGCTCAGTTAAATACCTGAGCTTACCGTCGGCGATGGGCATTCCGTAGTGCCGCCTCCCGATCCGCAAAATTGGACCCATCATTCTTGATCGAGTGGGTGATTCATTTGGTCCATGAACATTTTAAGCCAGGACGAACGATCTAGTGTGGCACTAGGCATTGGGATTGCGTTATTTCCAGCCATTTTTTGTAACAGTATTATTGATAATCAACGTGTTCTACACTGCGAAAGAAGAATAAAATAATAAGCATGCATCGTTTTTATTTTAAGTCTAATGAACTAATGTCATAACGCGAAGACTCAAAAACATTTATACAATTGACCTCCCTCAAGAATTATATAAATGACCCCAAGACTCAATTCTCTGTAAATTGATAAGCTAACCTGTTAGCTAATTCTACCGTTAGAATTCCTGGTCAATAAATTTCTGTAAATTCTATCTTTAGTCCATCATAATCACGAGAAACTCTTCGGACTATGATGTTGAGGTAAACTAAGTCAACACAACTACTTACCCAACGTAGAAGGGGTCATATTAGGCCTACCGACGAAGAAGGGACTCATAGATGTTTGCCCTTATAAAGACTAATCTCAATTTCCGTTTTTAGAGGAAGATCCCATCAACTATTTTTAATTCATTTTAAGTGAACTATAATCTAGCATGCGAGAATGATTTAAACTAAGTGATGGCTTATAGACTGTGACATCTGCATGTCCATGAAAACTAACATACAACTATATGAGTCAATTTTCATGCATTTTAGTAGTAGGTGGTTTGGTTTTAGGCGGAATATGATACAATTTCTAGCATGTGAATGAAAAGCAATAAAATGAAAAACGTAAAAATAACAGTAAAAGTCCTAGTGTGGCCTATCCTATCAAAATGAACAATAAATACAAGTTTGTAATCCATCCTTGGACCGGAGAAGCTTGTCTTGATGTTCCATCTTGATCCATGTAGCGGGAGTGAGCTTGAATCTTCATCTTTTAGTCTTCTTTGAAATTACAATAAATAAAATTACATAATTGACCTATTAATTACATTCTAATTTCAAAAACACAAAACTAAAATAAAGGAGATTCGAGATCTCATAATTACATAAAAATCATGTTTCCTTCATTACGAAAACATGATTGACTAAGGCCACACTAAGTATTACATAATGATAATACAACTAATTGCAAAAATTAAATATGTAAATAAAATTCATTCATTCGATTCATTCAACAAAAATAAAAGCATCAACTAAAATAAATTAAACATACATAATACAATACATTAATTATGTTGATTAATTTATCCAAACCACCTATTTAAATTAAATTAAGTGACAATTCCGCAATTTAATCACATTAATTCATACTTAATCCATATTAAACTTGTAATATGAATTCTATCCGTCAAAATTTTAAACTGCTTTAAAATAACTCGGTATCATTAAATTGTGAACCGATTCACAATAACTAATTGGCCAAAATAACTTCTCTTTTTTTCTTGTTTGGTTTCGGCATAACCAAATAAAAGGAAAAAAAATTAATTTTTTTTTATTAAAATTCCAGCTCTCGGCTGAAATAGAAAACAGCCAAAAAAAATTTTTTTTTTTACTTATCCGGCAATAAAAACAAAACCTTTCCCCTCCTTTTCTTAATGAGGCAAAAGAAGGAAAGGAAAAAAAAAACAAAACTTTCCTTTTCCTTTTCTGATTCGGTAAAAAAAAACTTAAAAACGTTTTTTTTTTTTTTTTTTTTTAAACATGGCAAACCCTAAAAATATATGAGCCGTCAAAAAAATTCCCTTTTGCGGCAATATGCTCTAATTCAAAGATTTTATGAAGAAAATGTTTAAGTTGCTATTAGGACATGATTTAGCAAATGCATTAACAAATATGATTAATCGTATATGCTAAAACTATATAGCAAAAAAAACAAAATCTTACATCAATGATATGATGATATTATATGTATTTTAACTTAATCTGCATTAAATCAAAATCTACCAATTCTCATATAATAATTTTAACCGATTAAAACAATGATATGATCTAAAGAAATTGGGTATAAATCATCAAACAAAAGGAAAAACAAAAAACAGGCCGAAAGACAAACACACGGCCAAAAAAAATTTTAGCCGAAAAAAAAACGAAACCCTAATATATTCAAGAATTAGGTTATTGTTTACATACAATTTTATGAAAATCATCAAAATCAAAATCGTGGCCTAGGTCTCTGATACCACTTGTGGGAAATAAGTCTGTATACTTCCCTTAAACTAGAAGGATTATAACAATTCAACAAAGATGATCTAAGGTCATAAAATAAAATATATAAACATAAGTAAAAAGATTTAGAATTAACCTTCGGTCCAAGCAAATATGGCCTAAGAACAATATCAAAATTGATATTCGCCTATTAGTTGCACCCAAGACGATCTGAGATATGCCCTTTGATTATGCTAGAAATCAATCTAAAATTTTCTGTAAAATTTTGTTGTCTTTGTGTTATTGTGATGAGAAAGAGGAGGCAAGGTCAGAAAAAGTATTCGGTTAGAAATAATTCTCTACCTTTCTTTTTATATAGACCGAAATCTGGAATCAATTAGGAAAGAAATAACCTCCTAATTTTCGGCCAAACAGACCGAAAATAAGGAGTGTATTTTCCTTATTTTGGTCTTTCCAAAAATATATAATATGTGTTGAATTGTCATCTAGTGAGGATCGAACCCATGACCTCTTGGTATGTGTACCCTCACTATTACCACTATGACACATTCAGCTTGTTGATATTAAATACAATTGATTATATTTAATTACAATTAATGATTAATTCGTCAAGCTAACATTATATATAATTAATTAAATATAACTTATTATATTTACTTTACGAATTGATGATTAATTGTCTCAACTTAATATTATTTAATTTTCATTAAATAATTATCTCATCAACACATTGACTAACTTTTTAGTCATTTTGGGCATCAATGTAATTATATTTCTATAACCACATTTCTCAAATACGTCCTATAGGTGTGACCTTTAGGTACCAGTTGATCACCGCCATCTGTATGATAATAACGTCAAACTTTCTAGCAAGCCAACCGTTATTAGGTAAACGTTAATCAACTGATTAAATATACGGAGTATACCCTTGTGAACCTATAAGAGATTTACAAATGTAATCTCACTAATTTGTGGAGGACACAAGCTCCAACATTAGTTCTCGCTAGCCCACACGTCTTCCCCACGTAAGCATCTTCACAACATGTCATCCATGTAAATATGAACGCCACAGTCAGTGGGGAGTAACTCAAGGTTCTCCCAGCCACAATATGTCGAAACACAGATAAACAAGAACATATTAGAACATAATGAATATAACTATTTGATGCAAGCACTTAGACATGAGACTAACATTCAAAACATGCGTAGTCAATCATAGATAAGGCATATGAAACATCCAACTTTGAAAACCAAACAACATACAATACATAAAAATGGACTACTAACTTCACGTAATAAGCAAAGCATCCGGCTCAGAGGCTACCTTTAAAGCATGTCCGAGAGACAAGTCCTTAAGTACCTTGGCTCAGCGGTTACCTTTAAAACATGTCCAAGGCACGACCTCTAAAGTATCTGGCTCAGCGGTTACCTTTAAAACATGTCCAAATACTACAAACAAGTGCCCGACTTAGAGGTTACCTTTAAAACATGTCCGAAGCACAACAAATAAAGTATCTGGCTCAGCGGTTACCTTTAAAACATGTCCAAATACTACAAACAAGTACCCGACTCAGAGGTTACCTTTAAAACATGTCCGGGGTACAACAAACAAGTATCTGGCTCAGCGGTTACCTTTAAAACATGGCCAAATACAACAAACAAGTGTCCGACTCAGAGGTTACCTTTAAAACATGTTCGAGACACAACAAACAAGTATCTGGCTCAGCGGTTACCTTTAAAACATGGCCAAATACAACAAACAAGTGTCCGACTCAGAGGTTACTTTTAAAACATGTTCGAGACACCACAAACAAGTATCTGGCTCAGCGGTTACCTTTAAAACATGGCCAAATACAACAAACAAGTGTCCGACTCAGAGGTTACCTTTAAAACATGTTCGAGACACAACAAACAAGTATCTGGCTCAGCGGTTACCTTTAAAACATGGCCAAATACAACAAACAAGTACAACAACCAAGCACAACAAACAAGCACATGGAACGGGATTATTAATGTTACACTCATACTTATGGCTTGCATCTCACCATAGGTACGGATGGGAACATCAATCCCGACGACCTTACCGCAACTAGAGAGCCTATGGCTCACCCCTAGAATCCGATAGGACCGTGACTCAGGGACGGGATGCTTAACGTCACATTCATACTTATGGTCTGCATCACCATGAGTACGGATGGGAACATCACTCCCGCCGAATCATATCGCAACTAGAGGGCCTCTGGTTCACCCCTAGTATCCGATAGGACCAAGACTCAGGGTCGAGATGATAAATGTCACATTCATACTTATGGTCTGCATCACCATAAGTACGGATGGGAACATCACTCCCGACGTTCATACCGCAACTAGAAGGCCTCAGGCTCACCCCTAGTATCCGATAGGACCAAGACTCAGGGTCGAGATGATAAATGTCACATTCATACTTATGGTCTGCATCACCATAAGTACGGATGGGAACATCACTCCCGACCTTCATACCGCAACTAGAGGGCCTCAGGCTCACCCCTAGTATTCCGGTAGAACCAAGATTCTCACAACCGAACAATACTAGATATTATCTAGAGATACGACCCACTACAAGTAACTACTTATAATAAATATCTCATACTTGTATTATATCAATAGATATTCTATTTCATAATTTAACATGTTGGTTAAATAAAATATAACAAGTGATCAAGAATAATTTACGTTATATGAAATATACGGGATAAAATGTGACCAAGTCCAAGTGACTCATTTATTAGCCCAATAAACATATTATAAGGAGTCCAGCAATTAAATCACATTAAGCCCAACAAACAAGATAGGTTAGACCCAACTTAATACTCATGTAAAATTCAAACATATAATCATGTGAGACCCAACAATTTGATCATGTAAGACCCAAATAAATTGTCATGTGAAGCCCAATAATTAAAATACAACAAGTTCAACTTAGTAAAGTATAACAAGCCCAACAACAAGGTCAAATGAGCCCAATAAATTAAATATATGAGAGGACGATATTTAACAAATTACGTTACATAAAATGCGAGACGGTAATTTAATTATACAAACGAGGCAAAGTTGGCACCAAAAGTCCCCAAAATATAAATGTGGCCCAACAACTTAATCATGTAAACCCAACTAAAAGATATGACCAGTCCAATTAAATTAACGATTCAAACCCAAATGAATCGATATGACAAATCCAACTTATGAAACATGACCAGCCCAACTAATAGAGAATAATAAGCTCCAATCGAGGAACATAACGAGCCCAAAGGAACAAGTATGATAAGTCCAATTAGGCTAAGGTATATCAACACAAAAGGAAAACAAAGGGAGATGAAACATAGGGCATCCATGCCCCCTACCCGAGTCCACCTCAAAGGCGAAATCGTGGCCACACACTAGCCCACGGCCAGCCACAAAACCGCTCCAAAACAGCCATTACAGCTGCATAAAAACGAGCCAAACACAGCCCGATTCAAGACAACCTACACACGAATCTAGAAGTATATACAAGTCGGAATTTCTGAGTAACAACCAAGTACATTCGACATAAATAAAACAAACTTAGAACTGTTATGAGAGACCACCAATCGTTCCATAATTCAGCTCTACAAGTCACCCTTTCCACGGCCAAGTAACAGAGAATAACACACTAATCGACCCTAACTTTTAAACGGAAATAAGAGCTAAACTGAGACGGAAACAAACGCAACAAGGATGTGAAGAATAATCATCAAATTCGTCCTAATACTACTCGAAAATATCGCGAGAGCAGACCACACAAGGCGGGTATACATCAACAACAATGAAAGAATCAAACTTTATGACAAAGGAGTATAAAAACGAGTTGAAGGGATGGAATATCGACTCATTGTCGAGTAACCTATCACCGTTACCTTTTTGCTCTCCTAAACGACTGAGGGATCGCCCAAGGACGACCTTAAACCCAAAAATGAAAGAAATTAGACCAAAATCCGAATCCCTTGTAAGACGGTCGTTCTGAAATAGGACGAAAGCTTGGCTCTTTCTTACATAAAAAGAAGGGGGTGAGATGTGGAAGCTATTGGTGCAAAATTCATGGAATTTGGTTGAGAAATAAGGGAGAAAATGGGGATTGAAGCTCGCGAAAAAGGGTTGTGTACGGTTCTGTAATTGTTGTTGTTGTTGTTGTTTTGAATGAAGAAGAAGAAGAAGACGGAGTGAGGAGAAGCAGGGGTGGAGACGGGTGATGATAACAACAACAACAACAACAACAACAACAACAACAACAACAACAACAACAACAACAACAACAACAACAACAACAATAATAATAATAATAATAATATGTAAAAGTAGAGTGTGGGGTGGATAGGGGTGTATGTGTCGATTTTCGATTGGTCCGTATTTAGATAAGATTCCCAATTAAAATGTGACGGTCTAACGTTAGACGAAAATTAAGACGGAAATTAATATTACTACTGTCACCATTATTGTCCGATCAAAATATATAAATACATTTATTTTCATATAAATTATGCCTCAGAATGTAATTTAATAACACGTATTTTTGTAAAAATGAGCTTTTATATAACTAGTCGTTGCACCACGCCCTTCGGGCGCGGTGCCCTAATTTATCGAAATGTTAAGTGTAAGTTACTCGAAATTATTTTAATAGAAATGGACAAGATCCATCATATATTTAGAATTTGTCGAACAAGCATAGTATTTATTACTCCCTCTGTCCCGGTCATTTGTTGTCCTTTTCCACATTAGGGTGTCTCAATGAGTTGTCCTTTCTATTTTAAGAATGAACTTGATGAGCAATTTGATCATTCACACTCAATTTGTTCCACTTGTCATTTAGTAGTTGGTCCATTTACATTTCATTGGTCTTTGTGCCAAAACCAAAGGACAACAAATGACTGGGACGGAGGGAGTACATAATTGGCGAAATTTCTTGAAAACACGATATCTAATTCCAACTAATTAGAGAATACTTGCCGGCAAATAGAAGGCGAAATAACAGCGACGCTAAGGCACAATCGTTTTTTTTTTTTTGGGTCAAACGGGCATAAAGAGCCTCATAACAATACGAGAGGACAAAATGAACGTTGACGGATGGAAACACAACACGCTTGTCTTTGAGGATTCTATAAGCTTTTCAAGGAAATGAAATTGCAAGTATGTTCCACCAAAATCACCTGTAAGAATAATAAAAAATCATTGATCAAGTGTGGATATACCAATCCCATGAAATGCTTTAACAGAAGATGAAATTTGGTAGAGGTGAATTGTAAAATGTTTGGGTGAGACTAAAAGAGGGAAAACTGATGAGCTATTGTGTCGCGTGTTTAGCCTGGATAAGGAAGGAGAAATATTTTATGAGGGAAATTTTGGAGACATGTGCTTTGCACACTTGTGAATAGTCTAGCACTATTCCTAAGTAATAATTTTAGAAGTTGTTATATTTTGAGAGGTTATAGATACGTTCATAAAAATCGTGTTTGACATAAAATTAATTAAATTAAATAATTCAAAAATATATAATAAAATGATTAAACGGTTTAATAAATTTTAAATGTCAAAATGGAAAATTCGCGGGTGTTACAAACGTGATTTATTTACAACATTTACAAAATATATACATTAACACACACACAAATTTACAAGGGACCTGAGGTCAAGATGCACTCGTGTATTTGACCAAATACAAGTGCAAGCGGTAAACAAAAGGGTATCTCGTTGCCTCGACAACGCTCGCTAACACTCGTCTTGTAACCCCAGCAAAACTGAGCAAAAAGCATATATCAGCACCACTTATCGTTCATAAACATTCATAAACAGTAAGTGGATTTAAAAGCCGCCACCAAATAAATAATTGAATGAATACACATTACATATAAATTAATAATTTCTTACGTAACAAATTGAAACTTGTAAATTAATACGGTAACAAATAAAGTGCTAAATAAAGAAAACTAAGGATCTCTCGATAGGATAGCGAAACAAGCAACACGCTTATGGGATACAACACATACCCCGTTAATCATCGGACTACAACACATAGCCGATATCCACTCTCGAAATACCACACGTATCCGATTCAACGATTATGGTAAGTTCCCGTAATCCCAAGATTTGTAACCGGGGCTACACTACATAACCACGGACGAGTAACTTCAATACG
Organism: Silene latifolia; assembly: GCF_048544455.1. Classification (NCBI taxonomy): domain Eukaryota; kingdom Viridiplantae; phylum Streptophyta; class Magnoliopsida; order Caryophyllales; family Caryophyllaceae; genus Silene; species Silene latifolia. The sequence goes on along the minus strand of NC_133538.1, from coordinate 436,157,898 downwards.
ACCACCTAGTCCACGCCACATGAACTAGGGTCCGAATTAAAACGATGGGGTTTGAAATTGATTTAGCAATAATACGACTAAACATATACGTCACTTACTTACCTTCTTTAATGTCTAGACCACAAATACGGTTCCTAATTATGAACGAGATATAATTACATGATAGCATGGGAAGTATACACCAACCAAATAAACATAAAACCGCCACAAAGCACAGAAAAGAAAGCAAATACACATAACATACAAATTTCATTCTTCCTATTACCAAAATGTACTCTACTCACCTAGCATCCAACTTTCTAGCAATATTAATACAAGAAATTGAATTACCCATTAACTCTACTTACATCGGAACATGCATCATAACGTATAGATAACTTACATATTTTATTTCATATTTATCGGGCTTGTTTAGACATGTTTCAAACTCGTTTTCCGACACCCTGCAGCCTAACCTGTATAACAGGAGCAGCAGTACAACACTTCACTGTTTTGGGTCGTACGGGTTCATTATAAGGTCTTTTCGCGAACCGTTTGTTGCGTTGGAAATCTGACTCAGAGCACTATAATAAACTATCAGAATCCCTGTCCGGATCATCCTAAATCAGGTCATAACTTTGACTCTAAAATGGAGTAGAAAATCTGAAATTTCATACCCCTTCTTACTAACAAACTCTACTTCCTTTACTTGTATCTACACCCCCAAACTATCCATGTTAATGTTCTATAGATTCTATTCTAACCCATATTCAACTTCCATGTCCAAATATAATGATTTAACAACCCTTAATCTCATAACAAACATAGAACAACCACGTAACACAAAGACGGAAACAAACAAACGGGGTACAAACAACCACACATCTCTATCATGTTCCGACATACATAAAGTATATGCACAGCCCGTAATACACCCCGTCTCACCTGCAATTAAAACTCAAGTATAGAAAGGCAAGTCCTCTAAACAATATACAACTTCCCTTTATCGAAATTGACAACCAAATTCATCCAAAACGATCCTACATATCAATATATACCGTCTTAAGTATACAAAATAATAAGTAACACTCAAATACACACATAATAAAGGTAAATCGAATAACCCGTCATCGTTGTTACCTTTTCCAAGCTTCCTAGTTCTCACCCACGTGAGAGTCTTCTTTCAACTCGTCGATATTTTCACTTACAACCGTCATATACTCAATAAAGCTCAAAAGGTAGACTAAGTTTGTAAAAATTCGTAACTAAACTGAATTTTACTTACTACTGGCGGAAGGAAAGAACAAGGAAAGTGATATAGAATGAAAATGCTGAAAAACGATTGAAAAATGGAGCAACAAAATTCAATTCCAGGTTGAGATCTAAGGGGAAAATTAAAAAGAAATTAAGGGGAAACAAGGGAGTTGGTTCGTGGAAATTAATGGGAAGAGGTGGAGTTTTTCATTTTGTTTACTTACGTTTCCCTCCGTGGTAAGTAATCTAGCTAGTTTTTAAAACCGTCTCAAGTCTAACAAGTCGGTTTTTTTTATAAAAGTTTGAATCAGTAATTAATAAACTTGATAAGTGAAAATAAAAATAAAATAGGCTCAGCCATATAACGAAATCGTAATTTAATACGGAATCTGCTCGAATTTCAATTATTAGCGACTTTGATGCACTAGTTTAGTAAAAGTCAATTGTAAAACCGAGGTAGAATGTGTAACACCCAAATTATTTAGTAAAGTTCCTTGCTTTTGTGATAACTTGTTGAAGCATCTCATAATTATTGTTACTTTGGCTTAGAGTATCAATATTTGTGAGTAGAAATTGTTTATATCATTGGGTTTGTTGGCTTAGACATGCTTTTTTGATATCCCATTTACTTTCCTCTTGGTTGTGTTCTTCATGCTCTTGGCTACAATTCTCACATGGCTTATTGTTGGAAATTGTAGTTTAAGTAGGATTATCATTGTTGGCTTAGATAGTGGTGATCAATTGCTTGAGGATTGTTGTTGGGTAAATGAATTTGGAGAGGAAAGAGTCTTACAAAGTTGAAGCTTGTAAGATTATACCAAGTTTTCATCTCATATTATTGTTGTTTGCATACCAAGTGTTTGTTACCGTGTTTCATAGGAAAAATCACATCTCTTTCATTTTGTCACTTGTTTTCTCCATGCCAATTCTCCTCTTATGTGTCTCAATTGTTGTCCATTGTTAATATCCATAGTTTGTGCTTAGTCTTGTGTTTTGTTCATTGTCATTAGTCTAATACAAGCTTTTAGTCTTAATCTCTTCTCTTGGGTTCGACCCTTACTTCCCTTTACTACTATTCTTATTGCATAGTGTAGAGTCGAGTTTGGTTTATAAATATCTAATTTGGTAGCTTAATTCTATCATTTACGACACCTAGTATTTAGCTAGTCAGTATGTGAAAAAGTAAATTCGGTAGGTGAAAAAGCAAGACCCATTTCTTATTTGCATATTTTATCCTTGAGAAAGTCTTTAAAAATGAAAAGTTTGTCATTTGTGAGTTCTTTATTTCCTCCAATCCAATCCAAACTACCCATTCACATTTCAAAATCAACTTTGTTAAATATTGACCTCAATTATACAAAGCCAAATTTAAAATTTTTTTACCTAAAATTTGCATATTCACATTTGTCATAAAAATAGGTTTCGGAAAATTATAATTTCGACCAAAACATAATATATAAATGAAGAAAAACGTGATCAAACTATCGTCTCGTAGACCGTGAAAAGTCAAATGGGTAGTTTGGATTGGATTGGAGGTAGTATATTGAAAGACGGTAAGTTTTGCTAAGACCGTCCTAATTTAAGATCTCCCACAAGTTGTATATAGTTGTACTTAGGGTGTGCAATATTCGGTCTGGCCCGGAAAATTGGACAGGACCAGAAAATTGGACCGGACCGGAATCTTCTCCGGTCCAAGGTTTCAGTCCGAGTTGGACCTCACTCCACGGTCAAGAAGAAAATTTGATATAAGATTACAGGGAAAACCGAGTGCAATTAGGAATTAGGAATGACGAGCACCAAGCCTCTAAAACATGTATTTTGGAAGAACATATTCAACAGATAGCGACATCTAAAGAGGATGAAGCGAATTTAAGACCTCCAAATTTTAACTACTTAATTCGACAGAAGTCATGCAACTCTCTGTTCTGATTTTTTCGCAGGGCTGTACAATTCACAGTAGTACAGTACACACAGGCCCGTCTTTGAGCCCGTGCAGCCCGTGCGGCTGCACAGGGCCCCCAAAATTTGAGCCCAAAAACCAAAGAAAGCAGACTATAATTAAATCTAGCGCATAGTTGAAAACATTGCAAGCATTGTGTCTCAGTGGTCTTCCTTTTGCTTTCCATCTTCGGCTCCCGTGTTCGACTCTTATTAATGTTCAGTTTTTTTTTCTTGATTGCATTTAATAGTGGGTCCCACATCATTGTTTTAATTTCCATTTCCCTATTTCTAGCAAATAAGATTGAGAGTTGTGAGCAGCACAATATTTTTTACCTCTCAAGAGTTCAACCAAATTTAAAATAATCTCTATTATAAGTAGGATTTCACTTTAAAAAGACCCAAGAATGGTGGGAGATGACTTTCAATTTCGCTCACGAGATTTAAATAACTAATAAATTTATATTTTTACGTGGATTTAATTTATTATTTCATTTAGTATCCTAAATTGACTTTATAATAAAATTTAGGTTTTATTTTATAATATGTTTAAATTTTAAGCTTTATTTTCGATAGGTAATTGAAATTTTGATTTACACAAAAGTTAGAAAAATTCGCTTTTGAACAGTTATAGGGCCCCATTTTTAAATTTCGCACAGGGCCCCCTTTATATCCAAGACGGCCCTGAGTACACATTAGCATACACACGGGAGTGAGCAAGACCTGATAAGCCATTTTATTAAGCTGCCGACACACAACACATTCAGTCAACTCTTTGAAATTACTCGCTTTTTGTATACTCTCTCTCGATGAAAGCCAGCAGTCGTCTTCTCATGCAAAAAACCAGATACAAGATACTCACACTATTTTCTCCATTTAGCCCCATGGAGGGAGTATAATATTTCATGACGAATGTCTAGGTCTTCCTCATTTTTGACCGAGCATATCTGTAGAAGCACAGATCCAAGAGTTTGAACCAGTAATTAGCAACTCAAGGACTGATGATAAGTGATATAAGCAACAAAATGGCGTTGTTTGCAAAAAAAATTAAATAAAAAATCCTCCATTTGCAAGATTTTAATTTGGAATTGAGGAAGGAAAACAGATGCCTTCTTTTTTCTTTCTTTTTCTTTTTATTGCGATTCAACTTGATACCCAGGCAGAAAACATTAACATCTTCCATTCCTCTTCCATTTAAATCTAAACTCACAATTCAAACAAAAAGCAAACTCAAATACCGCAAGTGAAACCAAATTCTAAACACTTACTCGATGACCATGGCACCCTTGTCTGATGACGGTAAAGTAGTGCCTTGGAGACCTTGCATTGCGTTTGTAGCTTGTTCTACTTCCTGGCCAATAGTAAAAAGGGGTTAATGCTGGTTGAAATTGGGTTGGCCAGCTGAAGTAGCGTATATGAGCACATAGGAGAGGCTAAAACTAGAGGTGGCAATCGGGTCAGTCGGGTCGGGTTTGGGTCGGGTCACGTCGGGTCGGGTCATATCGGGTTCGGGTCATATCGGGTCAGCATACCCTTTCGGGTCGAGTCGGGTCGGGTTTGGGCCATTATCGGGTCGGGTCATTTCGGGTCAAATGATGTGTCGGGTCGGGTCGGGTCATTATTGGGTCCGGTAAGTTAATCGCATTACTATAATCTTTTACCATTAAATTTAGTTTTTAACCTATTATTTGGTTTAATTAATTCATTACTAAGTCAAACATATCAATCTAAATACAAAATCACTTTCATTTTGATCAAAATTAAGCTTAATAATTGTCGGGTCATCAATTTAATCGGGTCAGTATCGGGTCGGGTCAATATCGGGTCGGGTCTGGGTCGGGTTCGGGTCACTGATAATCGGGTCGTGTCGGGTTACGGGTCGTCACCGGGTCGGGTCGGGTCGGTTTCGGGTCACAGTATTTTCGGGTTCGGGTCGGGTCAGATTTGCTCGGGTTCGGGTCGGGTCAGACTTGCCAGCTCTAGCTAAAACCATCTCCCACCAAACTTGTAGTTACCCCACAAAGCGGTAATTCAAGAAGGAGCAGACAATTAAACAAATCATGTAATAGAAAAAAGGTGATGAAACAAATTAGCCTACAGATAACCAAATAAAACTACACATGTTCTCATATGAGATGAGACTGTCTCATAATAGGATCGTAATGAGACTTGCCTGTATTCTAGGGTAGTTGTTCCTTAATTTTAGTTTAGGGTCGGTTAATGTGTGTTTTGATGGGGTAATAATACATGGCTTGGTCTCACATCATAATAAATTGAAACCAACTCACAAGACTATTAATGAAACTAAACTCTGTAAATGATGCAAAAATGTAACTTACTAACTTGCAATATACATGAAACAAATCAATTTATCTCAACGTAGGCACGTAGCAACCAAGGTCCCTCATCCCCGAACACAAAATGGCTACCAAGGTCCATTGGATAAAGGCAAGTTTAAAAATGGATGAGACCTATCAGAGTCCAAATGCAGAAAATCCATCACTTTAATGTAAGTTGTCTATCACGGTGATTATCTTTCTTTTGGTAGTTATTAAATTAATTGCATCATTAATATAAGCAATTTTTTACTTTTTGCATGAGAAGAGAGTGTTCTTGGAGCGGCCTCTTGCCAAAATGGCAAGGGAAGGCTTGCCCCAATTACACCCTTGTGGTGGGACCCTTCCCCGGACCCTCGCCTAGCAGGGACGCCATCGTGCACCGGGCTGCCCTTTTCATGAGAAGAGAGTGTTCCACTATCATATCTATCAATGAGTTCCTTTATTAAGAGTTTCAGCCGTATACTTTTTTTTTCCGTTAAAAAAGAGTCCTTGTGTTTACTGTTTTCATATGATCTGTAGCCATTTGTTTTGTAAATGCGAAGCCTACATTTGACAGTAAGATTATAGATTATATGCATAGATAAGTATATACGCAAGATTTAATTTTACCTCATAATCTGCAAATGCAACTGTTCCTTTCACACGTCGTTTCAGCCCTTTAAATCCATGATATCTGGCATCAACAGAAACAAAACAACTTTTTGGAACCGAAGACTCATATGACAAACACAAAAGACTGACATGATGGATGATTACAGCGAAGCAATTCAAAGACTACGTTCTAACAAAAAGATCAGGGAATTGCTTACTCAGAAAGGGCTTGTTTCAGTTCCTCCTCTTTACATTTGGAGCCCAAATTAGCAATAAACAATGTGGAACATGGTTGCAAATCACCTGAGGTCTTCTCTGTTGGCTTCTGCAGAAGGCCAATATCAGGATCAATACTATGATGAGAACTTGCCCGTGTCGACAAAATGACAAATGCAACATGTATTCTAGATATAAAGAGCAAATTTCCAAGTTTTATGACAGCCTGTTCAACTATCAAGATCGTTGGACAAACTAATAACTGGAAGTTGAAATGCTTGAATACAAAAGTCACAAGTGAAGTTTCCTTGTATTGAGTCCATCCAATGTAAGTAGATCTTCAATCAAGCTGAGGTCAAGCGACGAACGCTGGCTTATGAGCTTAGAATTATCGGACTGCTTGTTCAAGTGTGAGGCTCGGCTATTTTATAAAATATCAACTTGTTTTTGGCTTAAAAATGAAGTGTCCAAGTGTCGGACTAAACTACTTTATGGGAAAAAAAACTTCACGCATATTTTACTTAAATGAAATGTCCAAGTGTGTCACAGGCATGTCCCAGTGTCAAGTTTTAGAACACGGGTATGCGAGGAAATATGAAGAGTCAGAGTAAGACTCTGCTTTTCAGCACTGAAACTTTCAGAACTGAAATAAATTGAAGAACAAAATAACTGAACTGAACTGAAACTAAGTCCAAAGGAATAGGCTCAATGGATGTATTCTTTTGAAGAAGGAAAGTAAATGCAAATAAATGTCGAACGCTGGGACTTACGAAATTTATTAACAGAAAAAATGGATTTTTAAGTGCTGACAGATAGAACATCCAAGGTGAAAAAAATTCAAAGCACGGACACACTAAGTTTCCTTGTTAATTCTTAGTCTTATGATACTTCAGCATACAGAAAAGGTTTAATAAAGAAACAAGTAAACGGAAACAGTCACTAACATTCGCTGCATCTTTAGGGTCGTTAAGATCTGCCTTCTTTACATCACTGCATAACACCATACAATGCGTTAGCTACATTCATAGTAACATAACACAAACTTCGTGATTTGTATAAAATAATAAAAAATGTGTATGCTTGTCCACAAAAAACACAAGTAAGAGCACTATTAGCATCTTGGAAATTAAGTTTGCAGATTTTGGGAAACTATTAGCATGATTAAGTTCCTCACCTTTTTTCATCAGTTTGTTCATCATCACTGGAAGAATTATTTTGATCTTGATCTCCACTTTGATGTGAGTTATTAGACTCATTATCACCTACACATGAACAATCGTTGATAACACACTACGACAGAGCTCACATCATGACAAGACATTTGGACTGTTCATCATGTGAAAGAATGCCAAGGAAAGAGGTAAATGCAGTAGGAAACGATGCAATCCAACACAACTAGTATGAAAATTTTACTACCCTACTGTTACACTTGTTAATACTGCATCTACCTTCATGAAATTTTATTGTCCGTATTTGACTTTACTGATCAACCAATGTCAACTTTGACAATATAAATGGGATGATGGGAGTACAACTTACCATCTTCACTAGACATTTCCTCAGCATCATTGGCAGCTTTCCTCCTTTTATTAATCACAACATAAGGCCCACTGCCTAAACACAAAAAATCATAGGCAGTGAAGTGAGTCAACCCAGATGGAGAAATATGTCAGCGTCTACCATTCATGGATATTATGACATTAACGTATCTCTCACAAGAACTTCTACCTGATTTACGTTTTCGTCTCGAATTTGATCTAGCCAATTCAATGTGAAGTACTGTTCCATCTTGTGGATCAAACTGAACACCCTGAACAAACAGAAGCTGCAAAACTTAAGTTTCTAGTATCGAAACTGAACAAGGATATAATGCCATGTTTTTGTGAAATTTTTGGCACTCAGTCTCAGAGCATTTTTTATCGAGTCAAAGTCTCGTTGTAATCACTGTTTCTGCTATTCTCTAACCCCTTCCCAAAAACGAGAAGTTTCACTAGCCCTATCAAGCTGTTATTAAAGAATTTTGCATTCATAAATCATAATCAGTAGCTGCTAGTTGCCGGATTGTGTGTTATAAACGTAACAAACTTAGTCAGACCTTTTACGAGACTAAGGTTTGTGAAAGTGATTACTTCGTATTAACAAAATAAGTTATAAACAGTAACATGAACATTGAGGCGTTTGTATCGAGATCGATTAGGTCAAGTCAAAAAAAAAATTAAATGAGTAAAATAAAATAATGGCGAAGAACCGTCAATCCATAGGATAATCAGAAAGCCACACAAGAAAATCTGTAAGCTACCATGCCTAAGTCATATAATATCATATGGGGTACTTACATCTAATGCCTGTAATGCTAGTACAGCTGACTGGTGGTTGAAAAATGTCACAAATGCAACAACCTGCACAAACGGATGTAAATTGTTAGGAAAACCCTCCATAAAAGCAAGACTTGGTCACTGATAGAAATAATGCTAGGCAATCTGTAGTTTAAGCTTGTCGACTTAATTACCGATAGCAAATTATTAACTTCTCAAAACGAATGAACACGTCAGTTTCCATTTAATATGAAAATTTAAGGCATCAAATCGTAATACATTTCCTCATAAAATCTTATTAGCAGAGCCACCACTGATTCACCGGTTGACGAGTATGATGACTGGAGAAATATACTCCGTAGTTATCTATTTTCTAACCTAGTGGTTTAGTCCTCTGTTATTTCTACACTGTAGTGGGATATAGAGATGGAAATTTAAGCGTAAGCCATTTGCTTCCCACATTCATATAACACCAATGAACCTTGACTCTTGAGCATACAAGGCATACATACACACACCTCCCGTCTAGAAATTCATTCCGCCCAGTAAATTGTATGTAGTCACATTGGTATCATTCTCCAATAAACTGATAATTCCTTCTCAATCATTCTTCAATAAAGTTAAGTGTAAGCCTTTTGCTCCCCTCCCCACATTCATATAATCCAATAGCAGCAACGAAACCTTGAACATACAAGATATACATCCCTCTTTCATCAAATTTCTTCCGCGCGTAGTCACATTGGTCTCATTCTCCAGTAATCTAACAATTCCTTCGTTCTTTTCCCTTAGCAACGTATTAACTACCACAAACCCCTAGATTACCCGAAAATTTAGCGAAGGCGATATTAAATTTTGATCATGTTGTCAGCTCACTTCTCCACCCAAAAATTCAATATCAAAACTTTCATACATGACCAAATCACAAACCTACTCAATCAAAATTCAACATAAACTACGCGTCTAAGCTAAATACTACACTTAAAGTCCAACATTAAATCATTACACATCCAGTTAGTCTTGTGTGAGACGGTTTTACACAACATCAATGTAACATCACCAATATCGTCTTAAGAGAGACCAATTGAATTAATTAAACTACCAACTATTCCGATGTATAACCCCTTACTCTCTCCACCCCAATCATTTATTTAAAGTCGAGAATTAAAATACCCGCACAAAGAATAAAATAAATAAATAAATAATAAACAATTGACGGGACGGAGGGAGTAATATTAATACGAATAAAAAGTGAAAAGACACAAACTTGATTGCCGCGACCAGTGAACTTAAGCTGGCAGGAATCGAACCCGGAGCGACGACAAAAAAGATTATGAATTTCGCGAGGCAAAACATCATCAGGAAGACCGGAGACAAAAAGGGTGTTAATATGTCTCTTTTCTTTAGGAATATGTATTGGAATTTTACTAATATTAGTTGGGTGTAGTTTTCTGGCGGAGATGTATGTGGGTACGGTGGCTTCTACGACGGCAGTATGGTGGTTGTAGTATTCCGGCGACGGCGGGAGGTGGTGGTGGTGTGGGTGGGGGAGATAGTATGGGTCGTATGATGGGTGTGCCATTTTTTTGTGTAATGAAAGTGGGAGTAAGAATTGGTTTTGTGATAATACTTGAGGAGTTGAGGCCCAATTGGGTCGACACAGGTTCGTTTAGAATGGGGTAATGACTAATGAGCACTCTTTCCGACTCAATCATTTGTTTACCGTTAAATGAATGGGTAATGAGAACAGTTACTATCATATAGAACCGTCTTATACCATGAGAGGGGCCTAATAAGAGTCATTAGTCCATTTGTCCAAATAAGAGTTTTAGTGAAAAAAAAAAAGAAAAAGAAAAAAGAAAAAACAATCTTTGAAGTGGAGTACGTGGGATAGGGAGTTGAAGACAGATGAAAACTTAAATTTACCAACTAAGGGTCCCACCATTCTTGTATATTTTTTTTTGACAAACTAGCTTTTATGTTACGGAATATTAATTATGGGCTCATGGAAGGATTATCAATTGATTTTTACCATTAAAGAGCAAGTTTTTACTATAATATCTACGATAATCAAATTAAAATTTTCGCCAATTAAACGTAAATTACTGATAACAAATGGCTGGAATTAAGGTGTGATTTCTTAGTACAAAGCAACAAGTCATCAACATTAAAACCAAATTAATTAATCTATAAACCTAACTTTACAACATAAAAGCACAAGTAATAAAGAATAAAGCTAAATATCAATACTTATAATATATCTCATGCTTAAAATTTACACTAAAATTTAACCTTGAAGTTACTAGGGTAAATTCTTTAAATCTTAAGTCATAAAGCTAAGGGTATATCTCTTACAATTACCTTTGAATTTAAATTAAAAATCCTTGTTTTTAAGTTAAAACAAAAGAATATCTAACTTGAAACTATAATAGTGTTAGATAGTATATATTAAAATTTTCACATTAAAATTTGCACCAAAAAAAAAATTCACATTAAAATCAATAGTTTTCAACCTTAAAGCTCTAGTTAAATTAAAAAAAAATATGTTAAAAGGACAAGACACTTTCTATGTCATAAAAAAAAAACTTGGGTTTGGGGGTTTTCATTTTCTAAGCCTAGAGTTTCAAGAGTTTAAATTGTGAATATAGATATCAAAACATTTAGCCAATTCAAAATACTTGGTTTTCAGACTAAAACGTCAAGTTTTAAGCTAAAATACATGAGTTGTCTAATTAGAAACCGGAGTTTTTACATTCAGGGCCAAGTTTTCAAATTTAAAACCAAAGAATTCAACTTAAATGACGGAATTTTAAAGTTGGTATAAATAGCCAATATGGGAATCGAACCCACACCTTGTGTTTTACACACGCTCTTCCATTTGAGCTAATCGGCTCTGATTTATCTAAAAAATATACTCTATCCATTTCCTCGTCTTCTTCCATTTGCATTCTACACATCCCTTAAGGGGAACTTAATATATTATTTTCAAACGACTTTGATTTACCGTCGAGAAATTTTTATAAACTGTGGGTATAGTTTACAAGGTACTATAAAGCGGTAAGAAACACGAAGCTCGATCATCAACGTACTGATTGAGCATATTTAATTCATGGAATCAGCAATAAGTCAAACATGATTTGGTAGTGATTAATATTCCTCAAAAAAAAAAACTAAGGTTAATAACATGAAAAGTTTTGTTTGTATAAAATGTAAAAAACTCTACCACAACCATAATCTTCAATATTTTACAGATTAATTAAAAAATTGAAGAGCTTCATGATCGAGTGATCGACAATGGTTTTACTTGATGTATTTTACTACCATCTTGTACCTCTATTTGAAGGAATTGATTTTTCATATGAACAAATCAAATCTACCTAGTATAAAAGCTAGGTTCTTTCAAGGCTTCTCATTGGCTGAATTTTTTTAGAAATTTGGCCAATATAGGACCCACCATGTTCTATACACCATTTAATTACCCTCTCTCCTCTCATCTCCTCCACCAATTCAAATCTGAAAAATTACTCCGAAGAAAACGATTTTGAGTTTATTTTGCACGTTATTTTTATAATAAAATCAATGTATTAATACTCTGTATAATCTAAGCTAATCTAATTTGAATTAATATAATCTAATTCTGTTAAATGATCTCAAGAAAGAGATAACAAATATTTAACATCTAAAAATTACTTATGTTTTTTTTGAAAAAATTGTTTTAAAATCTTCAAAAAAAATCCAAAAACTAAATTTAACAATTTATTTCAAAAAATTCTCTTTAAAAATCCTGTAATTCAGTATAGGAAAAATATGCCATTAAACCATAAAAAACTTATATAAAAAATAAGATTTAGGAATTTAATTGATAAATATTCTTCAGAAAATATTCAAGTCATTTAAATTTAATAGATTTGATTTCCATTCTTAGAAATACTTTATTGTTTTGTCAAAAAAAATAAAATAAAGAAACTTCAAAAAAGAGGAAGATTACATTCAAAATATGAATTTTTTTAAAATTAACGAAAATAAGTTTTAAATAAATGAAAAAAATAATTTAAACATAATATAGGCAACGAAATAAAGTAAAAGAATATTATTTAAAAACACATATTTACTTATATTGAGTAATTTTATTTAAAAGGATTATTTCATGGGAATAATTCATCCTATAGGTACCCTGCAAATAACACTCCATCCTATCACTAATTTCAATTAAATCCATCCTATCTCCTTTTCTTCCCAAAACAAACTTACCCAATTTTGTAACCGGCTACATTAGGTCATCACTCACCTTCTCCTTCCCTTTATAACCAAACTTCTTCCTTCTTCTCCATTTCCAGATTCTCCTTCACCACCATCACAACTCCCATTCGCCCATCACCACCACTCAACAACCTCCAAAATCACCACCGTCAAAAACACCACCGCACCTCCACTGAACTCCGATAACTCTTCAAAACCAGCGTTGCTCCGACATCAGGTATTACAATTCCTCAATCAAAACCACCTATACGACATCGTTTTTCCATCCTCTTCTGATTTCTTCACATCTTCAGAGATTGAATCAGTTGAAACATCCTCCGAAACTAAAACTTCCACCTCTTTCGCAATCTCTGAACCTAAACCATCCGCTTTCAGATCAAATTAGATTTGATTCGGAATAATTAGGAGGGCAAACTGATGAATTAATGGAGGATTTATTGGAATATTGTGGATTAAATTAGGGTTTGTATTGAATTGAATTGAATTGGGAATTGGGAATTTGGAGGGAAAGACGGAGAGAGTGGGAAATACAAACATATTGTATTGAATTGAATTGAATTGGGAATTGGTATAAGAGTAGTGACGGCTCCATTCGGGTTCATAGCGAATTTTGCAGATGCTTATAGGTTTTGGGTGTTCATTGCTCAGTTCTTGGATGCAGATTTTGTTGAGAAAGAAAGATGGAGATATATCTTTGCATTGAATCGAACACTGTTGAGTTCTAATTATGATTTTTACTCGAGTTTTTCTACAATCATATCATTCATATGACAGCATGTTAGCTGGTTAAAAAAAAAACTATATATTTCATGAATAAAGATACTTAGAAGATGTTTTGATTTATCTATATTCTACTCTCCGTCTCAATCATTTGTTAACATACCTTTTGTAATGAGTATAAAAGGTAAACAAATGACTGAGACGGAAAGAATATACCAATAAAGTTCTAGTTCCAACATTTGATGATCTATAGTAAAGTCTCATAAGATCTCAAAGTTACTCATGTGAGATAAAGCAACGAGAATAAGATGTGCCAGGGCTGCGATCATCCTTCTATAGTCGAAAAATGCTTCTAATTCATCCTACAATTAAGTGACTTAGCATTCATCCTACAATTAAGTGACTAATCCTAAGTCGGAAAATAAAATAATATAATTTCCATATAAAATGAGTAGCTGCAACCTGCAATGAATCCTTGACGAAAGATCCGTAATACTGATAGGTGGAGTGTTATTATTTACAAGGGTGACCTGTTCTTCAGGTTGCCCGTCTTTCGAGAGTGTTATGGTAAGGAAAGGGGATAGGATGGATTAAATTGGAATTACTGATAGGATGAAGTGTTATTTGCAGGGTGGCCATAGGATGGATTATTCCCATGAAATAATCCTATTTAAAAAAACAATACTCATTAAATCTATGATATTCACTAATAATTTTAAAATTTATAAAAAAAATAAAAAATCAACTTTTAGAAAAATAACCATCAGATCTATGAGAAATTGAATAGAAAAAAATCACAGAAACATGAACAAAAAATGAAACCAACATAGCTGATAATGAGAGAGATTGACAATTAGGTAAACATTATCGAGTAAGGAGATGATATATTGTTTAAAGAATGAGGATTATAGAGAGAAACTATAAGGACTATGAATCCATGAGATTTACGAGAGATAAAGTTGAGACAGAAGTGAGAGAATGAGTTTGAGGGAGTGATATAATGACGATGTTGAGTGACGGTGTGTTTGATGAGAGAGAGCGAGGGAGAAAGAGGCGTGTGAAGTATGTTAGGTTAGCATTACTGATTTACTAATATTAGGTGAAGGTGGGGGCTTTGGCGATATGTACTGGGATTTTAATGGGTTAGTTTGAGGTTGTTTAAGCCTATTTTAATCATATTTAGATTTTGAGCCAACAGTTTGTTATTCAGCCTATTTAGATTGAAACGAATTATAGAGTAAGACGGATCACCCTCTGAGAGGGTTTATTTCTACAAATAAACTATTTATCTAATACCAGTGGCGGACCCAGGAGTTTAAGAATGGGAGTGCACACTTGAAAAAACGAAAAACTTCGGACAACATAATAAAATGATTCAACTGCATCATTGTCATTACATAGTAAACATCTTGCCAAATTTTTTTTACCAATGATAAGGATTTGAAATCATCCTAAAAGTTAAAAATCGTCTTTTAAACTATTGAGTTTTTTAACTTAATGAAAATGGTGTATTTTTTATCTCTAGCTTGTAAGTACTACCTATTGAGGGTTTTTATGCGTTTTTTTTTTATGGATTAAAAATAAAACTTAAAAAATTCATAATACAAATTAATAAAAGAGAATTTGAAACTAACAATCTAAATTAATTTAAAAAATGGGTAGAGGGAATTTAGAAGTTAGAGTTTGAAGATTGAGGATTTACACCAAATTAAAAAAAGAAATCGAATTTCCTCGGGAAAAAAACAAAGGAATGTTGTAGTCAGCGATTTACACCAAATAAAAAACATGGGAACAAAGGGAGGGGGAATATGGAGGCTGAGAGGGATTGAACACGCAATCTCACGCCTGAGTGACAGTTGCACTGCCAACTAAGCGACTTCACATTAATGATACATAATAGGCGGAAATAATATAGGTACTTGATTTTCACTGCTTTTATATAAAAAAAAATCCCGTAATTAAGGGGGCGCACCTCTGGGCCCGCCACTGTCTAATACTAATAAGTAAGTTGTTTTTATATACAATGAAATCGTCTCACCGTGTAAAACAATCTCATATAATAACGACTGTATTAATGTTATTGTCTTTACTATATTCAATAATGTCGATTGATATTCTTACTTATAATTTTGTATATTTGAAATTCAATATTTCTACATTTTCTTCATTCATAATTTAATAATAACAATTGTTTAATAAGTAACCCCGTGCAATTTTTGCACGGGATTAAAACTAGTTATAAATAAATTAAAGTTTGGAAAAAGAAAACTTTTAATTTTAACACAATTATAGATTTAATATTAAACATGATATCCTTGATCACCCCTCAAAAAATTAGGGCAGAAAACTAACCTTGTTTATCGAACTATTCTTGACAATGTTGGTGGAAGAAGGAGATATGAACTGAAGTTAAAGAGTTGGAGTATGATGCTCATAAAAATTTGTGGGGAAGATGAAAGGTTAAATTTAGAAACTGACAATCGAAAGATGCGTTAGGTTTTAATATCATATTGAACGGCTTGTTAATAATTAGAAAATGTGATTTGGGCTTTGGTGTAAGTTTAGACTGGTCTTATACTATAAGATCGTCCTTTCTAACAATTTGTGGTAATGAGAATGAATAACTAGGATGAATGAGTAATAAGACTCAAAGTAATCACAAATTGTTAAGTGAGGCAATATTTTTTACTTGATATATGATTATATTTACCTAAATATGTCTTAGCCTAACAGTTTAAAAGGGATATGCTGGACTATAGGTTATATGTTTGAATCCCACACTTTCGACATTTTTTTGGGTAAAAATACACTTAATGTTAAATGCTATTATACGTGAGACGAATGAATGATTTGAGTGATGCTAAGCTTGATCAAACGATTGTATCTTTACACGACGTGAGGTCCTTGGGTTTTCTTCTCTCAGCCTGTACCTGAAACAGTAACAAACCTAACATAGAGGGGTTTCAAGTAGAGCTGATCATGGGCCAAGCCTATGTGGGCTTGGGTCGGGCCGTGATGACAAAAATATCTCATTTGTGTAGGCCGTGTTGGAGCTTGTGTCCTCCACAAATTAGTGTGATAACATTTATAAATCTCTTATAGGTTCACAAGGGTATACTTCGTATTTTATGAGTTGATTAACGTATATGATGTAAGCTTGGACGAATTAATATGTTAATTCGTAATTAAATGTAATCGGTTATATTTAATCAACAAGATAAATGTGTCATAGTGGTAATAGTAAGGGTACTCAAACCAAGAGGTTATGGGATCGATCCTCACTAGATGACAATTTATATTTAACACATTTTATACATTTTTGGAATAACCGAAAATAAGTAAATTATACTCCTTATTAATTTCGGAAATTGTTGGCCGAAAAAAGGAAAAGAAAAATCTACCCTATTCTCTCCTTATACCTGGTTTTATAAAGGGGAGAATGTGATTTTTCTTAACCTAATTGTTTTTCCCATTTCTTGCCTCTCATCTAAAACACAAAACAAAAAACCCTAATTAATTTACTGAAATTTTGGGGATCGATTCTAGCAACAAGTTAAGGGCATTTCTCATATCGTCTTGGGTGCAACTAATAGGCGAATATCATTGCGATATTGTTCTTAGGCCGAATTTGCTAGGACCGAAGGTTGATTCTTCATCTCTTTACCCTTTTGTTTATGTAATTTAATTTTATGACTAGCATTCATCATGATATATTCGTTATAGTCCTTAAATTTAAAGGGATGCATACAGATAAATCCCACAAGTGGTATCAGAGCCAAGACCACGAATTTTAATTTTGATGATTCTTATAAAATTGTTTGTAAACAATAATTAGGGTTTCCGAAAAAAAAAAATCGGTTGGAATATTTTTTTTTTAGCCGTGAAGAATTTTTTTACAGCCGATTGTTGCGTCTTTTTGTTGTTGTTTTATTTCCATTTGATTTTCATATTGTTGTTTTAATAAGTTAAGATAATAATTATGATAATTTGTAGATGTTTTGATTTTATAAATCGAGATGTAAATGGAAATCGTTTTTTTGTCGGATTGATGAATTGTTTTTGCTGTTTTTGGCATATAACTTAATTTAACAAAAGTTCAAATCAATTATGATAATCGGTTATATCATGATTTAGATATTCTTTTAACATGTTAAATTTGAATAATCTAGTTTGAATATGTATATAAATTATAAGTTGTATATGTCAATCTTGTTAATAGCAACTTTAAACAATTGTTCGTTTTTCCGATCGATGAGTGCGGCTGTTTTTCAAAAGAAAATTTTTTTTTGTTTAGGTTTTTTTTCCAGCCGCAAAGAAAAAAATAAAATAAATAAGGGTTGTTTTTTTTAGCCGAGACAAAAAAAATAGGGTTTCTATTTTTGTGTCGGTTTTTCAGCCGAGAAAAGATAATTTTTTTTTTCGTTTCTGTTACTGTTCACGACTGGGCAGAATAAAAATAATAATAATAATAATAATTTCTGTTTTTTTTGTTTTGCCGAGACAATTAAAAAAAGGGTTTTTAATTTTGTTTTGTTTTGGCAAATTAATTATTGTGAAGCGGTTCATAATTAATAGATACCTAATTATTTTAAAGCGGTTTAAAATATTGATGGATTAAATTCATATTACAAGTTTAATATGAATTAAGATTAAAATTATTGTGATTAATTGAGGAATTGTCACTTAATTTGATCAATTAAATAAGTGGTTTGGATAAAATTAATCTACATAATTAAAGAATTATGTCTTGTATGTTTAATTTATTTTTAGTTGATGCTTTTATTTTTGTTGAATGAATCGTTGAATGGTTTTATTTACATATTTTTGCAATCGGTTGTAATTTGTAATACTTAGTGTGACCTTAGTCAAATTATGTTTTCGTAATGATGGAAACATAATTTTTAATGTAATTTGAGATCTCGAATTTCCTTTATTTTTCTTTAGTTTTTGGGTTTTGAAATTAGAATGTAATAAATAGGTTTATTATGTAAATTTATTTATTGTAATTTTCAAAGAAGACTAAAGATGGAGATTGGAGCTCACTCCCGCTACATGGATCAAGATGGAACATCAAGACAAGCTTCTCGGGTCCATGGATGGATTCCAAAGTTGTATTTATGTTCATTTTGATAGGATAGGCCACACTAGGACTTTTTTTTTTACGTTTTACCGTTCTTATTGCTTTTCATTCACATGCTAGTTATTGCATCATATTCCGCCTAAAACCAAACCACCTACTAAAATGCATGAAAATTGACACATATAGGTTGTATGTTAGTTTTCATAGACATACAGATGTCACATGTTTATTAAGCTATCACCTTAGTTTATTCATTCGTGCATGCTAGATATTAGTTCACTTAAAATGAATTAAAATAAAGTTGATGGGATCTTCCTCTAAAACGGAAATTGAGATTAATCTTTATAAGGGCAAACAACTATGAATCCCTTCTTCGTCGGTAGGCATAATATGACCCCTTCTACGTTGGGTAAGTAGTTTGTGTTGACTTAGTTTATCTCAACATTATAGTCCGAAGAGTTTCTCGTGATTATGATGGACTAAAGATAGAATTTACAGAAATTTATCGACCAAGAATTCAAACAGTATAATTAGCCAAAAGGTTGGCTTATCAATTTACAGATAATTGAGTCTTGGGATCATTTATATAATTCTTGAGGAAGGTTAATTGTATAAATGTTTTGAGTTTTCGCGTTATGACACTAGTTCATTAGACTTAAATTAAAATCGATGCACATGCTTATTATTTATTCTTCTTTTCGCAGTGTAGAACACGTTTATTTTACTGTTACAACAAATGGCTGGAAATAACGAAATCCCAATGCCTAGTGCCACACTTGGACGCGAGTCCTGGCTGAAATTTTTTATGGACAACATGAATCAGTACACGCGACTGAAGAATGATGGGTCCAACTTTGCGGACTGGGAGGCAGCACTACGGAATGCTACCATTGCTGACGGTAAGCTCAAATACTTAACTGAGCCAATACCGGTAAACCCAGGCCCCAATGCGGGAGTTAACGAGTCACTTACTTATAGTGATTTCGTTATGGAAGCGGGTGCGATAAAAAACGTACTCATCTTTGCAATGGAAACCAATTTGCAGAGACGCTTCATTGCCCAAGGTGCGAACAAGATTTTCACCACGCTCACTAACGAGTTCTCAAAAGCACCGAGGATCGTTACTTATGAGCATACCTGTCGCTTCTTTGATGCGAAACTCCAAAAGGGCCAACCGGTTAGCCCACACATTCTTAACATGATTGAGAGTGTCGAGAAGTTGGAGGCACTTGATTGCAAAATCAGTGAGAACAATGTCATTGACCGAATGCTTCATTCTCTTCACGATGATTTTGCCCTTTTCAGGGCGAACTACTACATGAATGACTTGAAAAAGAGTCCTCATGAGCTACACTCCCTTCTCGTACAGACCGAGAAGGATATGAAATTGAGTGGGAGCATGTATCAGGATGTTCTCACGATTTCCAACAAGGGTAAAGGTAAGGGCAAAGCTCCAGGCGACCTAACTGTAGGTAAGCCAAAATTCAAGAAGCCAGGAAACGGTAAGAGTGGGCCCGGTGAGACTAGTGGCTCACAGGGCAAGGCAAAGAGCAAGGACGGTGACATTGAGTGCCACCATTGTCACAAGACTGGACATTGGAGCAGGAACTGCCCCGTCTACCGTGAGGACATCAAAGCAGGCCGTGTCGTTCCTGTTGGTATGTCATCTTATATTTATATGATTGAGATTAACCATGCAAGTTTCGGAACTTGGGTACTTGATACTGGTTGTGGTTCTCATCTGTGTAATCATTTGCAGGGCCTAAGAAACATCACACCTCTCGGAAAGGGTGATGTGGACCTGCGAGTCGGGAATGAAGCCAGAGTTGCTGATGTCTCGAAGGGAACATATGTAATCCAACTCCCTAGTGGTTTTGAGTTATTTTTAAATAACTGTTACTATGTACCCAGTTTGTCTAAGAACATTATTTCAGTTTCCGTACTTGATAAAGACGGATTTTCATTTTTAATAAAGGATAATAGTTGTATTTTCTCTTTAAATGAAATGATTTATGGCAAAGCGGTTTCCATGAATAGAATTTACATCTTAGATCAAACCACGGAAGTATTACACGTGAATAATAAGAAATTAAAGGTTGGTGATTGATGCGTGTCTTTTATGTGATGTTTTACATCCCATTTTACACGCATTTCAGAGCTCATTCATGTAGTTTATGCTACATTTCTCCCTATTTTCGTCTACTTTCGTCTACTTCCCTGACACCTTGGTCGATCGACTGCCGTTCTTAGTCGATCGACCGAGGACGCTGCTGTACCTGTTCACGACCTCTCCCCTGTTGTGTTTGGTCGATATGCGGACTTAAGGGAGTTTTCTACTCCACTTTACTTTCCGTCAAATTATTTATTTCTTCTAATTTTCTCATTTGTGCACATATTTACCGCTTCAAAATTGTCTTCTCGATTTTATGCGTGGGTTTTATTTGTCTTTCAGGTACTTATTGGTAGCACTGCTGGCTACTGAAACCTCCTAGCTCACGCTGGTTTGGGGAGGTTTCCTTTTTGCTGCGTTTAAAGTCTTGTGAGTTCCCGATTTTCACTTCATGTCTTATTTACTTCATTTTCCCGCAAATTCCCATTTCTCTTTTATTTTATTACATGATTTTGCACAATGGGGACATTGTGTGATTTGGTTTGGGGAAGGGTTTTGCATCGCATATCATTTGCTTGCATTCACGTTTACATTTTGTTTTGCATTGCTTTTTCATTTCATATATATACGAAAAAATTCAAAAAAATCGAAAAAATTTCAAACAAATTCAATAAAATGCACGTTTATTTTAGCATATAGGTCGAGTCGGAACGGTAGTATTTCAATGATGACATTGCAATTGCATTTGTTTTTGCCTGAGCCTTGCTAATTGACATGTTATTAGTAGAATCGTAAATGCATACCCACGAGTTTTCGTTAATTATTTTTTGGACTTGAGACCGACTTTGAAAATTGGCAATCTACATCATATTTCGAGATTTAGAGCCTATAATCGGTGACATCTATGATCGGTTTATTTAGGAATATGAGTAGTACTCCTTATAAGACATGTCATATCAATGTGCATAAATATGAACTTAATCTGCTTAATACTGTATGCATTCTGGTCCCGTGGTTAGTTGACACATGTGGTAGAGGTTTCCCTTTTCTCGTTTCACCCATAAGCCCCACACTGCCAAAAATATCCTTTTTGTCCTATTTACTACATCCTACACTTAGCCTGCCTTGGTCAAGCTAGTAGTTTAGTTTTTGGGATTGTTACTTAGTTTTTGGTAGTAAATGCTCTTATTGAGATTTAGTTGGGAAAATGAAATGAAGGAAGGAAAGAAAAGAAAAGAAAAAGAAGAAAAGAAAAAAAATGATTCGAGAGAAAAGAAAAAGAGTTCTGTACTGTTCGTGCAGTCGATCGACTGCCCCTTTTGGTCGATCGACTGAGGTTCGAGAGAAAGAGAAAGAATCAATTCGCATAACTCAAAATCCTTATCTTTTGGCGATTTTTGCTCCCATGTATTATTCATATTTTATGGGGAGTTAGTTGATTACTTTTATACCTGGAGATTGTGAGATTTGTGCTTGCTATAGCACCGTTTCATTTGTTTTTGAGCAAGAAGTTGGATGTTGCCATATGGTTCCGTTTTGGTACTAGCTTGATCACCTGTACCTCCACTTTTCCATAAATGTTTTGCCTCTTCTTACCTATACCTCACATATCCACATATATACCTCGGCATGTGTCATGGTCTCTTGTTGGTTGGAATGCGTATGTACGGTTGTAGAGATTGCTTTCATATTAGACTGCAGGCATGTTCTTATAGGTCGTAGTTAGGTGAGTGTCACTACAAATGAACTCTTTCTATCTTTACATTATTCACCTGTGCTTCTTTGAGTGATTTGAGCGACCCGTGAGAGTCCAATTTGATAAGTCTCTACAGTTGACGGTTCAGTAGTTTTACCGACTCTATAACTCGTTTGCATGATTCATTTGCTAGTTGATTGTTGGTTGTGCATTAAATTGGTTTAGGCTTTACATGTTGCATTTCGCTCTGAGATTGAACTCGTTCCATTAGGTCATTAGATCGAGTCTAGTTCTTGCTTGGGGACAAGCAAGGGTTCGGTTTGGGGAAGTTTGATGCGTGTCTTTTATATGATGTTTTACATCCCATTTTACACGCATTTCAGAGCTCATTCATGTAGTTTATGCTACATTTCTCCCTATTTCCGTCTACTTCCGTATTTTTGTACATTATTGCAGAAATGTGAAGAATCCAGCGGAAATCGAGCTAAATCCGTCCCCGACTATCCTGCATTGCAATTGACGTGAAGTATTCACCCGAAGAACGAGCTTGGTGCGCATTTCAAGGCCCAAAAGATAAATCCACGAGATTTTAGAAGTTTAATAGACTCAAGCGATCGATCGACCAATACCTTGATCGATCGACCAATATGCGGGTTCGAAGCTATCAGACATCGAGGATCGTCGATCGACCACTACCATCAGTCGATCGACCAATCTGCTATCCCCAGGAGAATTAAAAGACCGAGGAAGCGCAAGCCCATTATGTTTAGGTTTTGATAATAAGTTGTTACGTATGTTGGCTATATAACGTAACATAGAACATTCAGTTTTGGATCCGAATTTTTACCTAAGTTTTACACAGTAATATTTAGTTTTATAATTAGGGTTTGGAGTATTGATTAGCATTGGAATTTTCGTTCTTATTCTCAATCGTTCCTCTGCAATCTCGGTATTCTTCTGCCTTATTTCGATTTATCCTTATTTCATTGTTAGTATAGAATTTCTAGTTAGTATCCAAAGCCAATTATCGTTTATCGCTATTTGTTATTTGAATACTTCAAGCATGAATTCATTAGTTCATATTGTTATTGTTATTTTTATCAGTACCATGAGTAGCTAGATTAATTGTGATAGGATGTAGGCGAATTATAGCGTAGGCGGCGTAGTATTGTTTTGGACTGAATTCGCGTGTCAGTCGATCGACCGCCATACCTGGTCGATCGACTGACCACGTGAGGTTACCTTTCGTTTTAATTGATTTTAATGTTGTATTTAACGAATCGAATGCATGCGACCAGTTAGATGCTTAATTTATGACTGACCCATTAGATCGAGAGATAGGGACAGTTGTTAGACCACCAATTAAAATGACTAAACTGTGTTGAGATCGAAAGATAGGTATAGTTTAGACCGTTAGTCACTTTTCAGGACGAGAGTCAGTATTAGTGATATTAGGGACTTATAGCGAGATCGAGAGATGCTATCTGTTAAGAGTGGACCGAGAGGACCTCTTGTTTTCCCGCCTCACCTGTGTTTGATTCAGACCGACTTAGTATGCTGCCGCCGAAGCTATAATGAACCGACCATCCTAGTACCCCTTCTTTATCTGTTTAATCCGTCTTTTTAGTTTATTGTCTTTGTTTACTCTTAGCTATAGACCAATTCAACTCAACCCCTACACTCGTTACCTTAGACTAGAATTAGACAGCTAGAAATTACGTTTGCCTCCTTGTGGTTCGACCCTGTTACCACTAGCCTAGGTTAGTCTTAATAGAAAATTATAAATCTTATTTTTGGTACTCACAACGACGGGTATCAAATTTTGGAGCCGTTGCCGGGGAGACAATTGCTCTAATTTTTAGTTGTTTTTATTTAGTCTTTCTTTAGTTTAAGGGACTTCCGTTCCTTAAACTTTTCTTATATTCTTTTTGTAGTTTCTTCTTATGCGCAGGTCACAGGGTGGTGGACTAGTACCATTAAACCCTGAGATCGAGAAATCCTTGCGCGAGTTGAGACGGTCACAAAGGGTATTACCGACAGAGGAAGAGCTGAGTACTCTGTCAAGCTACTACGAGAACGCTCTGTTCGAAGGAGATCCACCTACATCTCCTGCCTCTACTTCTTCAGCTGAGACAGTTACTGTAATACCCGCCCTTTTAGGGATCCTTTGATCAGCGTTGACTGTCCTTGGGGAGCGGGAGTAACCTTAGGGAAGTGTGCCAAGACCATCTTGGGGTGCGTTTTAGGAGTGATACTCGATAGAGTAGAGGCTACTCGATCGAGTAGCTAGGGTACTCGATCGAGTAGGGGGCCACTCGATCGAGTAGGTTGGGTACTCGATCGAGTGCCTGGTTTTCAGCGAGGGTTTTATATCGTGTTTTGTTAAATCCGCATATCACTTCCGCCACTTTCCTCCTATCCTTCAGTCGCCTCTTTCCCTTCCCTTCACCTCAAAACCTCCATGGAAGCCTTTGTGAAGATCCTTGTGCCTTAGAAGAGCGTCTCTTGAGTCGGGTAGCGGTCTTTTGCCTTGTCTCTCCCTATAGGTATGTCACAATCATCGTCCGTGTCCTTGTCTCTATAGTTAGGGTTTGATTGTTAGTAATAGATATTTGCATGATGGTAATAGGCGTTGCTTGGTTGCTGGATGTGTTGTCTGTCGGCATGGATTGGTTGCGGTCGCTTAAAGGTAGGTTTGCCTACTCAGTTTCTGTAGATAGTCTAGTGTGTCGGTCGTTATGTTAGTATTGCGATTGTTTGACAGAGTAATTGATTGTGCTGTGTTTGTGATTGTGATTACTGGTGATGGTTCTCGAGATGCGTTCTCGGCTGAGTGGGGTCACTTGCGGGAGTGACTTCACGCCCTAGTTTCGCCCTTCGTGGAACCCGCCACGGAAGGGGATGTGCACATTAATGGGACAGGGTCATCGCTCGTATGATGAGCGGGGCTTAGGTGGGAACGGCTGCGGTCCCCCACTGGCAGGGCTGGTCCAGTGGACAGTCAGTGACAGACTTGATTGGGCTGTGGTGACTGTGGTTGGAGTTGGTAATGGCGGTTGTATTGTTGATTGTAGTTGTAGTTGTCGTTGTCTTGTCTTATCTCAGTACTGACCTTGTTTGGTTGTTTGTTTGTTATGTGTCTGCCGTGATCCCTTATGGTGAGCAGTCGGTCTTAGCAGGTGTTGATGTCGTGGATAGCTGGAGTCCGGGCAGGGATGAGTCTTCACGAGATATGATGGTCATAGCGAGTAGTCTTTGAGTTGTACCTTATATTGTATTTTGGTTTGAATCACTTGTAATATAATTTAATAGTTCTTTTATTGACGTTTGGTAACTGTTTTCCTCGGGCAACCGAGATGGTAACGCCCTTATATGCTAAGGAAGGCCTAGTTAAGGCTCCTCTGAATATGGGGGTGTTACAAAGTGGTATCAGAGCGACGATTTTGGAACCTGTAACAAATGAATTTAATGAACGTAGCGAGTCTAATAAAATGAACCTGGTGTATGTGTAATGGGAGCCCCGGCTGATGCTAGATCTTGGGTGAGTAGGCGCCCTCATTTCAAAATCTTGGCCCCATGACACTTAAGCCAGTCACATGAGATGGGAATGTGAG
This sequence comes from Silene latifolia, assembly GCF_048544455.1. Lineage (NCBI taxonomy): Eukaryota > Viridiplantae > Streptophyta > Magnoliopsida > Caryophyllales > Caryophyllaceae > Silene > Silene latifolia. The sequence continues at coordinate 436,131,789 of NC_133538.1, read as the reverse complement.
TCCGTGTGTCTATGTGTGCTATGTAGGTTAATTGTACCGGAGCTACCTCCGGTTAAGTTTTGTTAGAATTAATTGAGGTGTGATAGTAATGTTTGGGCCGAGTGTGGTAATCATTGACGAGATTATTGAAGCTCGTTGGATGATTAGCGAGCTTATAGGATAGCTAGGAGTTATGTGACGAGATTATACGTCATGGTGATGCGTGAAAGTGTGAATTTGAATGTGTAATATGAATAGCGAACATGTAGGTGGTTGTCATAAAATTTATGATGACGGAAGTTGTAAGTGAGCTTGTAGATCCTACTGAGATGACTATAATGATAATTATAGTATGGAGGAGTAATAATTCGAATCACGGTATATGGTAATGTGGATATGCTTTATTAGCTAGTTGAAATTTTTCCGCTGCGAAATATTTGAATTATGCAAAATAGATTGCTTAGAATAACATGTAAGACATAATTGATTAGGTGATTTGCAAAGTATATAATTATGTGATAAGTAAATATGGGGAAATTAATGTGAACTATACGTTTCAATTTGATGTAAACACGAGTTCAGTAATAGCATGTAAAGTAAGTTTAAATGTAATAAGATGACACGGCTAGATTTATACATAACTCGGTGATAGGTAGACCGAGTTGGGTAATTTGTATAACGTAACGCGATATGCCTCTTAGTTGTTGGAGAGTTGTATTTTGTGTGACGATGGTTATAAAACGTGATTGAATGCGATGATTAGTGTCGAATTCCGAACTTAGTTGGAATCGACACGCGGTGTTGTTTTTGCAGGAATCTTCAAAGTTACTTCGTATTTTTGATCGAGTACTTAACTATACTTGACCGAGTGCGAGTACTTACTTGACCGAGTAGACCTCACTCGATCTAATTAGGAAGCTATGATGTCGGGATGTGGGAAAATTCCCGCAGTTACTCGATGATTTAGCTCCTACTCGATCGAGTAGGGTGGTACTCGATCGAGTACCCCAGGCACTCGATCGAGTAGGTTACTGTACAGTGATTTCTACGGGTTTTCTTAAAACCCCTAATCCTCCTATACCTTCTTCTTATTCCCCTATGTTTCGACACTCTCACATCTAAACTTCTCTCAAAACCTTAATTCCTCTCAAATCCTCTCTTTCTCTTGGGTTAGTAGTGATTCTTGGGGTTAAATTCTTAGTTTAATTTCGTTCCTCTACTCGTTCCTCAATCGAGGTATGCTATCCTTCCTAGTGTACATGGTTTATTGCTTTGAATGTGTTAAAATAGTAAAACAAACTGAAATTTCGATGATAATGGCCAATTAGGTGCTTTTAATTGTTGAAATATGATTCATATGCGTCCTTTTTCATGGTTGTTGGTGATTATATGCTGTAAATTAGATTAGAAATTGCAATAGTGGAACCCGAAATTTCTAGGGTTTCCAAATTGAAATCGATTTTTGGTTGTTTTATAATGATTAGATAGTAAAATTGAGCCTTAATTACGGTTTATATCATGTTGGAGGATAGATTTTGATGATTTTACCCTTAAAAAGTCGCCTTAAAACTCCGTCTTAAAAGTGCCTTAAATGGAAATTCGTGATTTATAATTGAAAAATTGGTGTTGTAATTAACAGTATAAGCATGAATTGAACTTCAATATGCTAATAGAAACAATGATTGATGAATATATGCCGAAATTCTCACAATTTGTAAAGAAATCGAAAATTTTGATTGAGTTGTTTTACATAATAGTGAAGGGTGATATAAATTTGTCATAAATTATTCATTCTCTTGAATTAGTAACATGTAATTAGCAATGTACTAGAACAACCCTTAGAAGCATGATAGGGTATTCAAATTCGCTGAACATATGCGGCCATCGTGATAATTACTTTCACCACTATGCCTTATGAGTAGCAATAATATGAACTTGTATGTTGAAATCGTAGAAACTGCTAATGAACATGTATACTTATTTTCATACTCAAAGTAACAACGTGAAATATGTGCTTCACATGCTGAGAATGGTTGGAAAATTGGTGTGTACCTAGCTGAGCAACTAAGTTTGGTGACATGATTTATGTGCTTCAAATATGGAACTGGTTGATGAATTAGTAAACTTACTAAGTATATAGAACCCAAATTACATGAAGTATATGCTTGCATGTTTATATAAATTGTTTGAACATATGTCTAAAGCAGATGCCGAGACTAAACCTTGGGACCCGTCAGAGTAAACGGGGAAGGGTTGATCCACTTGAGAGGGGGGAGGCTAGTGGACCGGTAGTACCCGCAGTTTCTGAGTACCCTTCTGTTGTTTTTGTCGACTTTAAGCAAAGGGAGCGTTTTGTAGCTTTACAAAAACGCAAGATGAGACCCACAAAGTGTATAGACACCGGTGTGTTAGAAGAGTTGGAAATAGAGACGGATGTCCGTCATATATTCGAGACCTTGGGTTTTACTGGTTTGTATAGGCTGAGGAAGCATACTTACCCTTTTCTTACCTTGGAGTTCCTGAGTTCCTTTAACTATGACCCAAATGGGTCGACGGTTGAGTTTAGATTGATGAATACCGGTTTGTTGACCATGGATTTGTTTGCCTCTCACCTTGGGTTGGCCAAGCCTCCCAAGGACTCCATCACCGACACATTCGGTGAGTGCGGCGTCGCCGCCTAATGCCTGCTTGATCGGGAAACAAGCTCCCACCTCGAGCAATATCTTTGATTAACGACGTTCAGCACATCACCTTGAGGATCTTTCTCCGTTCTCTCTCGAACCTCCTCTATGACCGAAAAGATATCAGTAAATTGAATAACCATGAGGCATTACTTTTGATGTCGTACCTCAATCCGGAGCGGGCCAAGAAAGTGGTCTTCAATGCTCCTTCCATAGTTTGTGCTGCTCTTGCCTTGATGGCTTCTTCTCCTTCTCGATACTTAAGCTGTGGTGCTATTGCCACTCGGTTAGCTGAAAAGCTAACCTCTTTTGAGGCCTCTTCGGCATACGTGCCTCTAGTTACCCCTGTGCCTACCATGGATCGTGAATACTACCTCGACCTGAAATGGTTGAGAACCTTGGCCGACGGTAGCCTAGCATGGAGAGTGTATGGCATGAGTTAGATGAAGATTCCAGCTCCTGAGCACCTCCCAGCCACAGAGCCCTTAGAGCCGGCAGTGGTGACTGTGGATGGGGACGATGAGGAGGAGGAGGAGGAGGAGGATGAGGATACACCCGCCCAGTGCAGACCTATCTCATTGATGGCACCATCCTCCAGGAGATGCCGGAGCCGACGAAGGGCGAGAATGCGGAAGTCCAGAGGGTGGAGAGACCCAGAGTGGTGAGGGGACCCCGTCGAGTGAGGGAGAGGGCCTCGGAGTCTAGGCCACAGCCAGTAGCACCGCAGCAGCAGCAGTCCTTTCCATGCTACCCTTACCTCGACACCCCGGAGACGCGATCCAGTTACCTAGCGGAGAGAGTGTCATCCACCTTGACACTCCGGAACATGCACGAGATGGCGTACGCTCAGGGGATAGGTACAGAGGGACCGCATCCAGTTTGGTGGAGTGGAGTTGGGAACTACTCGGGGGTTTTTCATGCCTACGGGGTGGATCAGTCGACGTGGGGGACACCTCAGTCCTTCCCTTACGGCGGCTTGACTCCATGGTACGCAGGCCCAGGAGCAGGAGGAGCAGGAGCAGGAGTGGATGCGGGGATTGGGACATCAGGAGCTGGTACTTCGGGTGGTGGAGATGATGAGGTGATGTTGGAGCAGCAGCAGCAGGAGGAGTGATACTCCTCGTTCTTATATTTGTTGATAGTAGTTGATGTTAGATGGTGATATTGTTGTTAGACCTTGGTAGTTGTTTCCTTTTGTTTTGAGACTTAGTTGGATCTGTATGATTGGCCATAAGGCCGAATTTGATATTCTAACTGATTGCAGGATATTGGAAGTCGGGGAGTCGTCCCGACTCGATTTTATATGACAAGTATGCGCATGGGTGTTAACTCGTGATGGGTTTTAGGAAGAATTGGCTTTGTAGGTACTCGACAGAGTACCCCGTACTCTATCGAGTAGCTACGGGATGAGGCGAGGAAAAGTTTCGACTGTAGGCCACTCGATCGAGTAGCCTAGACACTCGATCGAGTAGCATGGCACTCGATCGAGTACCGCTACCTACTCGATCGAGTAGCATTATTCTAGGAGGTTTTTGAAAATTAAAAATGTTCAATTGTTTTATAATTACGAGTTTAATGTTTAAAGTAGTTGTGAGTACGTAGTAACACCTTTGAACCGTTAATTTCATATGTTACAAGTCATGATTGAAGTTTTATAAGCGTATTTGTCACAATTAGTAAGGCGGTAATAATTTCTTGTTACTTTTATTTTGTATACGCCTCTTTACGATCTATTTATCGGAGTTGTAGCTTCTCGTACATTTGTGCATACCATATTAATATATATGTCATCATCGGTGACTAGTTATTCCGGTGGCGTGTGTATGTTTTAATTTAACGAGGGTACAATTAGTGAGTAATGTCCATAATAATGTGGTTTTCTTTCATGTTTTGATGCCCATAATAAGTAATACGTGTTGATATTTGGGTGATGAACTTCGGGGACGAAGTTCCTTTTTAGAGGGGAAGAGTAATGTCGCGAAATAAAAAGGTTGTTTTCGAATAGTGTTTTGCTTGTTTATAATATTGTTGGTGGTTGTTTATAAGGCGGGTGGGTGTCATGTGTTAAAAAAAAAAAAAAAAAAATTTGTTGTTGAATTGTAACGACTTATTTTCTTTGGTTCTTTAAAGTGAGTGTGGTTGTATCTGAATCATGTTGCCAAGTAACATGGTGGCATTAGTTGTACCACATGAAAGTTGATGTGAGACATGTTCTAGATGGATGGTTGGACAGTAATTAGTGTATGTTGGGAGTTCGTTAGCGGCGATTCGCACGGCGCGTCGGATGTTTTAGGTGTATATAAAATAACGGTTGACCGTGATAAAGCTTGCATGATAGTGACAAGAGTCGATAGGTTTATTTGTGGAGGGTGATGATGATGACATGGGGGGGGAATGGTGTTTACAAGGGGTGATGACCTAATCGGGAAGATTGGTGAGACTGGGTTGGTTCCATGCCATGAGCGGGAGAGGTGAGTTGAACTTCGGGGACGAAGTTCTTTTTAAGGGGAGAAGACTGTAATACCCGCCCTTTTAGGGATCCTTTGATCAGCGTTGACTGTCCTTGGGGAGCGGGAGTAACCTTAGGGAAGTGTGCCAAGACCATCTTGGGGTGCGTTTTAGGAGTGATACTCGATAGAGTAGAGGCTACTCGATCGAGTAGCTAGGGTACTCGATCGAGTAGGGGGCCACTCGATCGAGTAGGTTGGGTACTCGATCGAGTGCCTGGTTTTCAGCGAGGGTTTTATATCGCGTTTTGTTAAATCCGCAAATCACTTCCGCCACTTTCCTCCTATCCTTCAGTCGCCTCTTTCCCTTCCCTTCACCTCAAAACCTCCATGGAAGCCTTTGTGAAGATCCTTGTGCCTTAGAAGAGCGTCTCTTGAGTCGGGTAGCGGTCTTTTGCCTTGTCTCTCCCTATAGTTATGTCACAATCATCGTCCGTGTCCTTGTCTCTATAGTTAGGGTTTGATTGTTAGTAATAGATATTTGCATGATGGTAATAGGCGTTGCTTGGTTCTTTGGATGTGTTGTCGTCGGCATGGATTGGTTGCGGTCGCTTAAAGGTAGGTTTGCCTACTCGGTTTACGTAGATAGTCTAGTGTGTCGGTCGTTATGTTAGTATTGCGATTGTTTGTGAGTAATTGATTGTCTTTGTGTTTGTGATTGTGATTACTGGTGATGGTTCTCGAGATGCGTTCTCGGCTGAGTGGGGTCACTTGCGGGAGTGACTTCACGCCCTAGTTTCGCCCTTCGTGGAACCCGCCACGGAAGGGGATGTGCACATTAATGGGACAGGTTCATCGCTCGTATGATGAGCGGGGCTTAGGTGGGAACGGCTGCGGTCCCCCCCGGGTGGTAGTCCAGGTGGACGATCGATGGATGACTTGATTGGGCTGTGGTGACTGTGGTTGGAGTTGGTAATGGCGGTTGTATTGTTGATTGTAGTTGTCGTTGTCTTGTCTTATCTCAGGACTGACCTTGTTTGGTTGTTTGTTTGTTATGTGTCCGCCGTGATCCCTTATGGTGAGCAAATCGGTCTTAGCAGTGTTGATGTCGTGGATAGCTGGAGTCCGGGCAGGGATGAGTCTTCACGAGATATGATGGTCATAGCGAGTAGTCTTTGAGTTGTACCTTATATTGTATTTTGGTTTGAATCACTTGTAATATAATTTAATAGTTCTTTTATTGACGTTTGATAACTGCTTTCCTCGGGCAACCGAGATGGTAACGCCCTTATATGCTAAGGAAGGCCTAGTTAAGGCTCCTCTGAATATGGGGGTGTTACAGTTACTTCTCCAGAAATCCCAGTCATGGCTAAAGAAGCAACCATTGCTAGTCACTCAGAGCCTACAGCTGCGAATCTCTACAAAGGATTCGAATTACCTAGGGAGGCGAGAAAATTTGAGCCAAAGCCTTCCTATATTAACCTGGTTGAGAGAAACCAGTTCGGGGGAGCTGCAAATGAAGATGCAGCCAAGCACATGGAGATTTTTATTGATTATTGCTGCTCTATACCCCGCCGGCCGGTGTGACCCAAGATTAGATCAAGGAGACCATGTTCATTTTCTCTCTTCGTGATGCTGCAAGAGAGTGGTATAGAGATCTAGACCGAGCCGTACATGGGATCACCGACTGGAATTCCTTAGCCCTGGCATTCTACAAAAAGTACTTCTCTGCCTCGAAGACGAATGCCATTAGAGCTCAGCTCATGAGCTTTAAACAAGGGCCAGATGAGAACTTCCATGAAGCATGGGTCCGTTTCAAGAAACTGGTGCGAACCATACCGCACCATGGGTTCGAAAAATGGAGCTTGTGCAATCAGTTCTATAATGGACTGTATGACGATCAGAGGGCCATATTGGATGCTGCAGCCAATGGCCGATTTGCTAAGAACATGGGAGAGACCAAGGGGTGGAAGATCATCGATGATCTGGCCACTCATAAGGCCGAATATGGGAATTCGAGAGGAAACCAGATGAGAGCTGCTGAATCTTCCTCTGTTGCTGCACTAGAAGCCCTCACTGCAAGGTTTGACAAATATGAATTGGGAGGAGCTTCTAAAGGTGGGATGTACCAAGTAAATGCTGTTTCAGATGGTCCTTTCATCTCGTAGAAGATGTGAGCCGAGGGACATGTCTCGGAGAATTGTCCCGATCCTTTCGAGTCTTGTGTCGCTTTTCAACACTATAGGCGGACAAACACGTACTATGAGCCGAATGTCCACCCCAACTTGAGGTGGAGTAGCCAGAATGTCCCGAATCCGACTCAACCTCCACAACAAGAAGAAGAACAAGCTTATGTGCCCCCTCATCATAAGCAACAACAATACCAAAAACCTCCCTATGTGCCGCAGCAGCAACAACAATCCCATGGTTCTGATTTTGCTGAGTTTAAGAACTTGTTGCTGAAGGAGTCCCAAGATAGAGAGGCCGGGATGAAGCTACTAGAGAGCCAAATTGCTCAATTGGCTAGTAAGAGTACCACTCGAGCTCCCGGACACTTACCCACTCAAACTGACCAGAAAGAGACCCTGAATGCCATTACTTTGAGGAGTGGGTCTACCCTGGACTGCTGGAGGGGCCTGCTATGGTCGAGGATGCCCCTGAAAAGAATGAGGCGGAACCGAGTCAAAAAAAGCTGTAACGAATAATTCAAAGAAAAAGGCGTCTACCAGGTATATCGCCGATCGATCGATATACCCTTGGCCGATCGACTGATATGCGGGTTACAGGAGCTTCTGGAACTGTACATCTCAGTCGATTGACTGAGCAAGGTGGTCGATCGACTGAGACCCCTGCTGATATTGAGAAATTTCATTCTTCAATGCCCGATTCCGAAGTTCGACCCAATGTCGGTCAATGGCTCACATTTAAGACGGTCTGAGGAGGGTTCAAGCTTCAATAAGGAGAAGGAGGTGGACTTTCAGCCTAAGTCCACGGATGTCGGCGTGCGAGACTTAGAAGAAAGGGCTAAGGTACTTCTCTCAGCCTCATATCCAGAGCGACTAGTGCCGACAAAGGAACAGGTATCTTTCAATAAATTTGAAAAGGTTATTCGTAGTTTGAATGTACAAGTTCCTTTCCTTGAGTTGGTTAATCAAGTGCCTGCCTACACTAAATTCATGAAATAACTCCTGTCTAATAAAAAGTCACTTGAAAATGTGCATACTGTCGCACTGACTGAGGAAACTTGTTCTTATTTATCTCACACTGCACCTCATAAGCTAGAGGACCCGGGTAGCTTTTCTATTCCTTGCAATATAGGTACCTTCTCTATTGAGAAGGCATTATGTGACTTAGGAGCTAGTATAAGCGTCATGCCTTTGAGTCTAGCTAGGAAGCTCAAATTGACCAGGTTCGCAGATGATGATATGACAAGATGAGGGTCTGGCGGATCATGCGGTCCAGAGAGAGTCTTGGAGGACATCCCTGTCCAAATAGGGAAGTTTTTCTTCCCCGTCGACTTCGTGGTACTTGACATGCCTGAGGATGCCCATATTCCCATTATTTTGGGTAGGCCACTTCTGCACACTGCTGGTGCAGTCATAGATGTCGGACTAGGAACCCTGACTTTTAAAGTGGGCAAGCATTCTATTGTTTTTTCCCAGCCATCTAAGAAAAAGGACCCCATGTGGCCTGTGACTTGTAACACGGTTTCTGACAAGAAATCGTACTTTGTGCTTCCCGATTCACCTATCTCTATTCCTGTTCTAACCCTCCGCCCCGATTTGGAGCAAATTGGAGGAAGATTTGTCTATTTTCGATATTCGGGGGAGAGCCGGTTTGGGGAAGGAAGAACGCAAGTCACCCAGTGCGAAGAAGCCAATCGTTTCACGAGGAGGTCTTGGTTGCCTTAGCTATGCCACTGATGAGGAAGTTGATGACTAGCCGGTCAAGGCAAGGGAGTCCGACTTGGACTGTGATGAGCAAGAAGAGGTCATTGACTGGGGAGATGATGAAAGTGTTGATCCGTTGAGCCATACGGACGTGGAGGCTAGGAAGGGTGCAGCTGATAAGATAAGCACCGTTGAGGCTAGAGCTGATCAAATGGCCCAAGCCCATTGGCCCTACCCGGCCCGGCCCGCTTTTTAGAAGGGCTTGGGCCTTTTGTTTTGGCCCAAAAAAGCCCATGGGCTGGCCCAAAAAAGCCCGACATATTTTTGGGCTGGGTTTGGGCCAAGCATTCGGCCCAAATTTTGGCCCATTTCCCATATTTAATAATAAACGAATATTTTTTTTTATAAAACCTATTAAACTAGTGTTAAAGTTATAAACAACTTTTTTTAAAACTCAAGTATATTTTTTTAGATTTATAAAACAATGTGTATATAACATAAATTATATAACGAATGCATGATTAAGCATTCTAAAGTGGGGGTGTTTGTCTTTATTTTATTTTGGAGAGCAATTCATAAGCATTTCATCATATTTTGTATAATTTTATAAACTACGTATGTTTTTAAAGTAGTAATTGAAGGTATTATGTTAATTATTTTCTAATGTAAGTCGTAAATTTTAGGGCCCGAAAGCCCATTTAGGCCCAAAAGCCCGAATTAGCCCATAAGGGCCGGGTTTGGGCTTGCCAAATAAGCCCACACATTTGGCCCGGCCCAGCCCGACCCACACAAATGGGCCATTTGTGTTAGAAAGGCCCGGCCCAAGCCCACACTGGCCCGGCCCATGATCACCTCTAGTTGAGGCTACCTCTAGTAGCCAGAAGCCGACGAAGTGGGCCATTCCGTGGCCGTTCTTGATCAACTACTAATTGATCACATGTTTTCCAAACTTTTTATTTGCTTTTGTTAGACACTTTTTATTGCTTTTGTGTGCGAGAAACTTCGCATTTTATTTTGCTTGCTTAGGATTTTATATGTTTCAGACTTTGCCTTGGATTTTTGCGCAATTTTGGGCGCGTATTACTATGCACTTGCAGGTTTTTCAACCTTTTTAGCTCAAGTAATTGAGCAAATACGAAGAAATAAGGAGTACAGCAGTATTTTCACGATCGATCGACCGGCTACATTGGTCGATCGATCGAGTTGCACTTTCCAGAGCTACGTTCTCGACACCTTGGTCGATCGATTGCCGTTCTTAGTCGATCGATCGCGTTCTTAGTCGATCGACCGAGGACGCGCATTGCACTGTTCACGACCTCTCCCCGCTTTGTGTTTGGTCGATATGCGGACTTAAGGGAGTTTTCTACTCCACTTTACTTTCCGTCAAATTATTTATTTCTTCTAATTTTCTCATTTGTGCACATATTTATCGCTTCAAAATTGTCTTCTCGATTTTATGCGTGGGTTTTATTTGTCTTTCAGGTACTTATTGGTAGCATCTGCTGCTCATCGAAACCTCCTAGCTCACGCTGGTTTGGGGAGGTTTCCTTTTTGCTGCGCTTAAAGTCTTGTGAGTTCCCGATTTTCACTTCATGTCTTATTTACTTCATTTTCCCGCAAATTCCCATTTCTCTTTTATTTCATTACATGATTTTGCACAATGGGGACATTGTGTGATTTGGTTTGGGGAAGGGTTTTGCATCGCATATCATTTGCTTGCATTCACGTTTACATTTTGTTTTGCATTGCTTTTTCATTTCATATATATACGAAAAAATTCAAAAAAATCGAAAAAATTTCAAACAAATTCAATAAAATGCACGTTTATTTTAGCATATAGGTCGAGTCGAAACGGTAGTATTTCAATGATGACATTGCAATTGCATTTGTTTTTGCCTGAGCCTTGCTAATTGACATGTTAATAGTAGAATCGTAAATGCATACCCACGAGTTTTCGTTAATTATTTGCTGGACTTGAGAACTGACTTTGAAAATTAGCAATCTACATCATATTTCTGAGATTTAGAGCCTATAACTGGTGACATCTATGATCGGTTTATTTAGGAATGTGATTAGTACTCCTTATAAGACATGTCATATCAATGTGCATAAATATGAACTTAATCTGCTTAATACCTGTATGCATTCGGTCTGTGGTTAGTTGACACATGTGGTAGAGGTTTCCCTTTTCTCGTTTCACCCATAAGCCCCACACTGCCAAAAATATCCTTTTTGTCCTATTTACTACATCCTACACTTAGCCTGCCTTGGTCAAGCTAGTAGTTTAGTTTTTGGGATTGTTACTTAGTTTTTGGTAGTAAATGCTCTTATTGAGATTTAGTTGGGAAAATGAAATGAAGGAAGGAAAGAAAAGAAAAGAAAAAGAAGAAAAGAAAAAAAATGATTCGAGAGAAAAGAAAAAGAGTTCTGTACTGTTCGTGCAGTCGATCGACTGCCCCTTTTGGTCGATCGACTGAGGTTCGAGAGAAAGAGAAAGAATCAATTCGCATAATTCAAAATCCTTATCTTTTGGCGATTTTTGCTCCCATGTATTATTCATATTTTATGGGGAGTTAGTTGATTACTTTTATACCTGGAGATTGTGAGATTTGTGCTTGCTATAGCACCGTTTCATTTGTTTTTGAACAAGAAGTTGGATGTTGCCATATGGTTCCGTTTTGGTACTAGCTTGATAACCTGTACCTCCACTTTTCCATAAATGTTTTGCCTCTTCTTACCTATACCTCACATATCCACATATATACCTCGGCATGTGTCATGGTCTCTTGTTGGTTGGAATGCGTATGTACGGTTGTAGAGATTGCTTTCATATTAGACTGCAGGCATGTTCTTATAGGTCGTAGTTAGGTGAGTGTCACTACAAATGAATTCTTTCTATCTTTACATTATTCACCTGTGCTTCTTTGAGTGATTTGAGCGACCCGTGAGAGTCCAATTTGATAAGTCTCTATAGTTGACGGTTCAGTAGTTTTACCGACTCCATAACTCGTTTGCATGATTCATTTGCTAGTTGATTGTTGGTTGTGCATTAAATTGGTTTAGGCTTTACATGTTGCATTTCGCTCTGAGATTGAACTCGTTCCATTAGGTCATTAGATCGAGTCTAGTTCTTGCTTGGGGATAAGCAAGGGTTCGGTTTGGGGAAGTTTGATGCGTGTCTTTTATATGATGTTTTACATCCCATTTTACACGCATTTCAGAGCTCATTCATGTAGTTTATGCTAAATTTCTCCCTATTTCCGTCTACTTCCGTATTTTTGTACATTATTGCAGAAATGTGAAGAATCCAGCGGAAATCGAGCTAAATCCGTCCCCGACTATCCTGCATTGCAATTGACGTGAAGTATTTACCCGAAGAACGAGCTTGGTGCGCATTTCAAGGCCCAAAAGATAAATCCACGAGATTTTAGAAGTTAATAGCAGCTCAATGATCGATCGATCGACCAATACCTTGATCGATCGACCAATATGCGGGTTCGAAGCTATCAGACATCGAGGATCGTCGATCGACCACTACCATCAGTCGATCGACCAATCTGCTATCCCAGACGAGAATTAAAAGACCGAGGAAGCGCAAGCCCATTATGTTTAGGTTTTGATAATAAGTTGTTACGTATGTTGGCTATATAACGTAACATAGAACATTCAGTTTTGGATCCGAATTTTTACCTAAGTTTTACACAGTAATATTTAGTTTTATAATTAGGGTTTGGAGTATTGATTAGCATTCGAATTTTCGTTCTTATTCTCAATCGTTCCTCTGCAATCTCGGTATTCTTCTGCCTTATTTCGATTTATCCTTATTTCATTGTTAGTATAGAATTGCTAGTTAGTATCCAAAGCCAATTATCGTTTATCGCTATTTGTTATTTGAATACTTCAAGCATGAATTCATTAGTTAATATTGTTATTGTTATTTTTATCAGTACCATGAGTAGCTAGATTAATTGTGCTAGGATGTAGGCGAATTATAGCGTAGGCAGCGTAGTATTGTTTTGGACTGAATTCGCGTGTCAGTCGATCGACCTCCATACCTGGTCGATCGACTGACCACGTGAGGTTACCTTTCGTTTTAATTGATTTTAATGTTGTATTTAACGAATCGAATGCATGCGACCAGTTAGATGCTTAATTTATGACTGACCCATTAGATCGAGAGATAGGGACAGTTGTTAGACCACCAATTAAAATGACTAAACTGTGCTGAGATCGAAAGATAGGTATAGTTTAGACCGTTAGTCACTTTTCAGGACGAGAGTCAGTATTAGTGATATTAGGGACTTATAGCGAGATCGAGAGATGCTATCTGTTAAGAGTGGACCGAGAGGACCTCTTGTTTTCCCGCCACACCTGTATTTGATTCAGACCGACTTAGTATGCTGCCGCCGAAGCTATAATGAACCGACCATCCTAGTACCCCTTCTTTATCTGTTTAATCCGTCTTTTTAGTTTATTGTCTTTGTTTACTCTTAGCTATAGACCAATTCAACTCAACCTCTACACTCGTTACCTTAGACTAGAATTAGACAGCTAGAAATTACGTTTGCCTCCTTGTGGTTCGACCCTGTTACCACTAGCCTAGGTTAGTCTTAATAAGAAATTATAAATCTTATTTTTGGTAGTCACAACGACGGGTATCAGTGACAAAGATCAAACCTATCTATGGCATTGTCGAATGGGACACATAAATGAGAAACGCGTAAAGAAACTCGTCGATAATGGGACTATTTCCGCATTCGAATTTTCTACATATGGCACTTGTGAATCATGTCTCATTGGCAAAATGACTCGAATTTCCTTCAAAGGTGTTGGAATGCGCGCTAGTGACCTATTAGGACTCATACATACTGATGTTTGTGGACCTATGTCAATTACCGCTAGAGATGGCTATAGATATTTTATCACTTTCACGGACGATTTGAGTAGATACGGATATGTCTACTTAATGAAGCATAAAAGTGAGTCCTTTGAGAAATTCAAGGAATACCAGAACAGGGTTGAAAACCAACTGGGTAGAAAGGTTAAAGCACTCCGTTCAGATCGGGGTGGCGAATATCTTTCAAATGAGTTTGATCAACACCTTAAAAACTGTGGAATCGTTTTGCAGTTAACTCCACCTGGAACACCTCAATTAAATGGTGTGTCCGAACGGAGAAATCGAACCTTACTTGATATGGTTCGATCCATGATGAGTCACACGGTATTGCCTGATTCATTATGGGGTTTTGCTCTTTTATCAGCTGCTCTTATACTTAACCGAAGTCCGACTAAAGCTGTCGACAAGACTCCATATGAAATGTGGAAGGGAACGGTACCTAACTTGTCCTTTATTCGGGTTTGGGGCTGCGAGGCTTATGTCAAGTGGAGACACGAGGATAAGTTCGGCCCGCGATCGGTCAAGACATACTTTATAGGTTATCCAAAAGGCACATTTGGTCATTACTTCTATTCGCCTATCGAACATCGAGTTTTTGTTGTGGCTAGTGTGACGTTCTTAGAGAAAGAATTTCTCGAGAACAAGACGAGTAATATAACCTTCGAGCTGTCGAAGATTCCAGAACCAACAACCGAGGAACGGATGGAGGAAGTGGTTCCTCCAACTGATGACACGGTTAATATTCCTGTGGAACCTAGGAGGTCGGGTAGAGTCTCTCATCCTCCGGACAGATACATTGGTATGGTCGAGGAGAATGACGTTTTACTCCTAGAGAGTAATGAACCCGCTACCTATAAAGGTGCTATGGCCTGTTCCGACTCAAAGCTATGGCTCGAAGCCATGCAATCCGAGATGGACTCTATGTATGAGAATGACGTATGGGATCTTGTTGATTTACCTAATAAGGTAAAACCTCTACAGTGCAAATGGTTTTACAAAATAAAGCGTTCTGTAGACGCACAACCAGATACCTATAAGACACGACTAGTGGCAAAAGGTTTCACTCAAGTGCACGGATTGCATTATGATGAGATTTTTGCACCTGTAGTCATGCTACGTTCAATTCGGATAATCTTAGCGATTGCCGTAGTTTATGACTATGAAATTTGGCAAATGGATGTGAAAACCTCCTTCCTAAACGGTTATTTGGAGGAAGAGTTGTACATGGTGCAACCCGAAGGTTTCATAGATCCTGAACATCCTAAGAAAGTATGCAAGCTTAAGCGTTCCATTTATGGACTTAAGCAAGCTTCTCGGAGTTGGAAGCATCGTTTTGACCAGGTGATAAAAGAGTATGGTTTCACTCGATCGGTCGAGGAACCATGCTTATATATCAAGTCGAGTGGGAGCAAGATTGTATTCTTGATATTGTATGTCGATGACATACTCTTGATTGGGAATGACATTCCTCTCCTATCTTTGGTTAAAGAATGGTTGAAGAACCATTTCCAGATGAAAGATCTGGGTGAGGCACAACGCATTTTGGGAATCCGTATCTACCAAGATAGATCACGACGGACATTATCACTTAGTCAAGAGTCTTATTTGGATAAGATTCTTGAGAAGTTCAGCATGACCAACTCTAAGAAAGGGAACCTTCCAATGACGTCTGGGATGCAGTTGAGCAAGTCTCAGTCACCCACGACGCCTGAAAGAATTGAGCACATGAGTCGTGTTCCTTATGCATCTGCAATAAGATCAATCATGTATGCCATGATATGCACACGTCCAGACGTGGCTGATACATTGAGTATGACGAGTCGGTACCAAAAGAATCCAGGTGAAACACACTGGATAGCTGTTAAAAATATCCTCAAGTACCTACGGAGGACTAAGGATAGGGTATTGACTTATGGAGGCGATTCTAAGCTATGCGCAATCGGTTACACAGATAAAAGCTTCCAAACGGATCGAGATGATTCAAAATCTCAGTCCGGGTTCGTCTGCACTCTTAATGTTGTTGCGGTCAGCTGGAAGAGTTCCAAACAGAGTGTTGTAGCAGATTCTACCACTGAATCCGAGTACTATGCCGCTTCGGAAGCAGCTAAGGAAGCGATATGGATGCGTCAATTCTTACAAGGACTTACGATAATTCCTAGTTCGAATGACCCGATCACCATCTATTGTGATAATAGAGGTGCCATCTTCCAGGCTAAGGAGACAAAGTCTAGCAACAAATCTAGACATGTATATCGGAAAGCTCACCTGATCCGTGATTACGTGGAGCAAGAAGAGATAGTGATTGACAAGATTGCGATGGATGATAACATCGCGGACCCTCTCACTAAACCATTGTATTTTGATAAGCATGAAGGGCACGTTATTTCCATGGGAATTAAATGTGTTCCTGAGTTGTAGTATTTGATTATGAATTTGATACATTATCTTTTTTCATATACTATTTATAACTTCATCGTTTTTTTTTAATATTTTGTTTTTCATGTGGATTGTACTGACAACTTTGAACGCCACAAAGTGAACTGAATTACATTATATTTTGTTTTGGTCCGTAATCGCCTAAAAGAGCTGATAACTCTGGCTATTATATTGTGCAGTCGATTGATTGTGGGTTCAACGAGCCATAAGTCAAACGGTTGACTGATCGATCACAAATGCGAGATTATAACGATACCTCGTAGGACAAATTTTTGTGACAACGTAATGGAGTCCTTAATGTTTAAAAACATTCGGTGCCAGGTCGTGGATAGGACATCCATTGTGTTCCTAGAGTCGATTCTTTTGACTATCGACTGTCTCTTGAGATTAAGGCAGTTTTTGGGTGACTTTGGTTTCTTTCTCACGGTCGTGAATCGGAGGCTAAGTAGATTTTTTATGGGTCATTTCATACTGTGCTTACATCGACAGGATTCGAGTTGAGGAAAATATCCAACCTTTATTAGGTATAGTTATTTCTCAGGGCCACTCGAGGAGTTGTAACTGAAATGCATGGCCATGCTCGAATGATGATTCGTTTATCAGTTAAGTTACTCTCTAGTCGGGGAAACCACTCTTGATACAGATCGCTTGTAAAATACGACCTTTGTGAATACAGATTTTGCAAATTGTTTTACATTGAGTGGGAGAAATTTTAGGATATGAGAATCCGTTATCGCACATACACTTGTGAGGACAAGTGTGAGTTTGTTGGAGCTTGTGTCCTCCACAAATTAGTGTGATAACATTTATAAATCTCTTATAGGTTAATCAGGGTATACTTCGTATTTTATCAGTTGATTAACGTATATGATGTAAGCTTGGACGAATTAATATGTTAATTCGTAATTAAATGTAATCGGTTATATTTAATCAACAAGATAAATGTGTCATAGTGGTAATAGTAAGGGTACTCAAACCAAGAGGTTATGGGATCGATCCTCACTAGATGACAATTTATATTTAAAATATTTTATACATTTTTGGAATAACCGAAAATAAGGAAATTATACTCCTTATTAATTTCGGAAATTATGGGCCGAAAAAAGGAAAAGAAAAATCTACCCTATTCTCTCCTTATACCCGGTTTTATAAAGGGGAGAAGGTGATTTTTCTTAACCTAATTGTTTTTCCCATTTCTTGCCTCTCATCTAAAACACAAAACGAAAAACCCTAATTAATTTACTGAAATTTTGGGGATCGATTCTAGCAACAAGTTAAGGGCATTTCTCATATCGTCTTGGGTGCAACTAATAGGCGAATATCATTGCGATATTGTTCTTAGGCTGAATTTGCTAGGACCGAAGGTTGATTCTTCATCTCTTTACCCTTTTGTTTATGTAATTTAATTTTATGACTACCATTCATCATGATATATTCGTTATAGTCCTTAAATTTAAAGGGATGCATACAGATATGTCCCACAAGCCGGGCCAAATGAATGGGCCTATTTAGCGAGCCCAAACTTGGCCCTTATGGGCTAAATAGCTTTCGGGCCTAAATGGGCTTTTCGTGCCTTATTATTTACGATTTACCGAACGAGATAAGTAGCATAATACCTTTAAGTAATACATTAAAAACGTATTTAGTTGATAAAATCGTACAAAATATGATGAAATGCATATGAATTAATCTCCAAAAATATAATAAGACAACCATGAGCACATTAGAATGCTTAATCATGTCTAGTAGATATAATTCATGCTATGTAAATATCGCTTTTAATCCTCAATAAATATACACATGAGTTTTTAAAAAATTATTAATAACTTTAACGCTACTTAAACAAACTTCATATGGGCCGTGCCTGGCCATAATTAGGGCCAAATGCTTGGCCCAATCTCGGCCCAAAAGTGTCATGGGCTTTTTTGGGCCAAAATAAAAGGCCCAAGCCCTTAAAAAACAGGTCGGGTCGGGCCGATGGGCTTGGGCCGTTTGATCACCTCTAATTTCAAGGAAAGCCACTCTGATGCCTAAGTCAAACTTCTAAACTCATGTTAGCCGACTAGGTTTTTCGTGAAGAGTTACCTTGAGCCGAGCAATTCTTGTGAGCGGAACTGCTAAGCTTAGAGAGTTGGAAGTTATATACTTTATAAGGTGAATAATGTTCCCTATTTGTAGGTAACAAGTGTACCGCTTGAGGGTGTCCACGTGGCTTCCTACCGTACTGATGACTTGACATGGGATGAGAGCTCTAAGCATGGACTATAGTGAGGTTCCATACTCTCAACTCGAAATTGGCATGGGCCTGGTGCCGAGCATGTGTTGACTCTGTAATACTACGGTTTTCTATGTTTATGGGTACTCTATCGAGTGGGACTTACTCTGTCGAGTAAGTATCTTTTTACGCAAAATAGTAGCTGACCTGATGGGTACTTGATCGAGTAGGTGTGACACTCGATCGAGTAAGGGGCACTCGATCGAGTAAGTGACTTACTCGATCGAGTAAGTGTGTCTTACGGGATTGTTTAGCCGGGTTTTGTTAATAATGCGAGATTAATATAAAAAGGATTCTGTCACTTTGCTTAATCACTTTTAACATTCTAAAAACCTTTCAAGAGAAGAACAAGAGTTACGTATATCACATCTATCGCATTATTAGCAAATCCCAAGGCTAGGATCGTCGGATTGTCTCGTTCGTTATACCGTTGTAATCGTCGTGTCAAGGGTAAGCTTCTTATATAATTTTTATAATATTTTGGTAAGTTTGATTAAACCCTAATTGGGTAGAATTGGGGGATTTGGGTGTATTATGATGAGTAGATGGTAATTATGTGTTTATGCGTTATAGGAGGAGGATTCGTATAGGAAAGATTTTGAGTAGCTGCTGTGACGATCTCGTGTGATTGCTAATCCAGGTAAGGTTTTCCCTACTCAGTATTGATTACATGGTGTTGTTGGTGATTAATCGTTGTTGTTGTATATCATATTGGTATTGGATTTAGAATTGGTGATTGTTGATAGTACAGTGTGATTGTTGTATAATTGTCTGTGATTTGTGAGGTGCGTCCTCGGCTGAGTGGAGTCACTTACGGGAGTGGCTTCACGCCCTTAATTCGCCTTCTGTGGAACCCGCCACAGAAGGGATGTGCACATTTAGGAACTTGGGTTTATCGCTCGGATGAGATGAGCGGGGCTTAGGTGGGAACGGCTGCGGTCCCCCACTGGCGGTGTGGAATACTTGTTGCGATGAGTATTCTGGCGGTGTGAGGTGATGTGATGGAATTGGTTGGGCTAGATTGGATTATAGTATTTCTTTTGTTTCACCTGTGTTGTTTTATGTAATCAGTACTGACCCCGTTTAAATTGTTTTAAAAACTGTGGTGATTCATTTGGGGATGGTGAGCAGGTATGAGTTGATGCGCATGGGATAGCTGAGTTGAGTCATCACGAGCTGTTTAGAAGTCTTCCGCTGTGTCGAACATTCTTTCATATTGTTTTAGTTGGTTTGACAGTTTGAGGAACATTTGCATTTTACTTTATCAGTTTTGGGATTTGAACTTGTATCGCTTTAAACTTAATTATTAAAGTATGTTTCTTTATGGTCTATTTGATATTCATTACCTCGGGTAACCGAGATGGTAGCATTCCCACGCCTTAAGTGGTCCTGGTAAGGCACTTGGAGTATTGGGGTGTTACAAAGTGGTATCAGAGCGACGATTTTGGAACCTTTATCTAATGAACCCAATGAACATAGGGAGTCAAAATAAAATGAACCTGGGTAGGAGTTGTTAGGAGCTAATGCAAAGACTTGGGAGACGTCCTAAAGTCGCGATCTCGCCCTACAACTTTGAACCGGTCACTATGGGGTGTGTCTTGGGATCGTTATGTGTTTCTCTTGTATGTTGTATATATATATATAGAAATACGTTGTGTGAATTGGTGGGTGAATGCATGTGGAGGATGAGAGATGATGTGGTGAAAGGTGATGATAATATGATTATGTATGTTGACTTAATAACGTAAATGCATGATGGATGATTTATAACGTGGTTGTTAGAAACATGTGGAGTAGGATGTTGTTTGTGATATGTATATATATAAAGTATGTATGTTTGTCGTTTGTCATTTGTATATAAACATAGCTGGTTGGAAGTGTTGAGATATGCATGCGGGTAGTATACGAGTCAGCGTGACTCGATCGAGTGGGGGGCACTCGATCGAGTAGGTGAGTGACTCGATCGAGTGGGTTGTTTTATGTTTCTGGGCAGTAGTCTGTTTTTGGGCACTCGATCGAGTAGGTTGGGGCACTCGATCGAGTAGGGCCAGCTCGATCGAGTAAGGTTGTGGCTCGATCGAGTACGTTTTTGGATGCTTTATGGTCACGTTCTGGAGTCGAGGCACTCGATCGAGTTGGTGGGAAACTCGATCGAGTGGGTTGTGGTACTCGATCGAGTAGGTTCTGCACAGGTCGTATACGTGTTTGAGATATGGGATGTGTGTTTATGTCTACCTTTTCTTATATAGTTTCAAGATGCCGCTAAAGAGAACCGCGTTGTATGCTAGGGCTGAAAACATGAGGATTGATGAGATAGTTAAGATGCTGGAGCACCAAGATGCTCCTACTGAGGCTCTAAAGAAGTTCGGAAAAGATAAAGAGGCGGGTGTGAATTTCGCCAAGATGAGTATAAACATAGCGAAGTTTAATCCAAAGGAGTACATGGGCACGGGTGCGCCAATTCTGCTAGATAATTGGCATAGAGAGATGGAGAACATACTTAACGTGGTTCATTGTCCTGAGGATTTCAGAGTGGAACAAGCTACGTTCTACTTGAGGGATGCAGCTGGAGAGTGGTGGGACAAGGTTAGGGAGAGTGCCTTGGACTTATATGTGAAGCAGGGGTTGTCTGCTATACCTTGGGGTGAGTTTAAGAGGGCTATGAGACGCGATTTTGTGCCGGAACATGTGCGTAGTAAGTTGAGAGAGGAGTATGATGACTTTAAGATGACTTCTGATATGACGGTGGCTGAGTATTATCACAAGTTCAAAGAGAAGTCTAGATATGCAGAGGATATGGGACTGAACCAAGAGAATTTGGCGTTGAGGTTTGAGAAGGGGTTGACACCCAAGATTATGGAGAAGTTGTCGGTAGGAGTCCTTACTGATGTTAAGGAGGTGTATGAGCGTGCTGGGAGAGCTGAGAGGTTGGTAGAGATGGCTAAGGAGAACAGAGAGAGAGCTTCTGAGAAGAGGAAGGCTGAGAGTGAGGGTGGTGGTCAGTCTAGTTACAAGAGGGGAGGCCATAACCAGGTGAGAGCTTACTCTTCGAGGTCGGGGTTTAGTGGTGGAGCTTCTTACGGGCGTGGCCGTGGTGGTAGTAGCAGCTGGGGTTTGTCTTGTTTTAACTGTGGCGGTGTGGGCCACAAGAGACATGAGTGTACCAGTGCAGCGGGCAAGGGTTTTCAGAGGCAGTCACAGGGGAGTTTTTCTCAGGGTCCGTCTCAGAGCTATGCTAGTAATAGGCCAGCTGGGTCGTGGAATAACCAAGGTAGTCAGAACAACAATGGTGGGGCTAACCGCAATGGCGGTAATTCATATCAGAGACCAGCGATGAACAACAACTAGGGGTCGGCTGCTAAGCTGTCTACTTCTGCTAGTACTGTCCAGAGAGGTGGACAGAAGACCAGTGGTAAGCTGTTCCTGATGGAGAAGAAGGCAGCTCAGGATGATGCTCACGTTGTCACGGGTACTTTTCTTGTTAATGGAGTATTTACCTTTGTTTTGTTTGATTCGGGGGCGTCACAATCGTCTGTATCATCGAGTCATGCTAAGCTTTTGGGTTTGAGAGAATATGAGTCTGTAGAAGAGGAAGTTTTTATACCGTCGGGTGAGTCTTTATCTTGTGGGAGGTTGTATAGGGGTGGGTCTATGATAGTTGGGCAGGTTGACCTACGAGTGGACTTGTTAGAGTTTCCCTTGGATGGTTTTGAGATGATAGTTGGTATGAACTGGTTGGGTAAGTACAAGGCTAGAATAGACTGTCATCAAAAGAGAGTCTCTTTGACAGGTCCTAAGGGAGTTAGTGTGTCTTATCGTGGGTTTGTTGTAAACCCAAAGTTAATTTGATTGCAGCAGTGACCTTGAAGTCTTATCTGAGGAAGGGGTGTCCGTTGATCTGATGTCATGTGAGAGATCATAGTATGGTGAGTCTGACAGTTGAGCAGATACCAGTGGTGGGGGAGTTTCCAGATGTCTTTCCGGAGGAGATACTGGGTTTGCCACCGAAGAGGGAGATAGATTTCAGTGTGGAGCTGAAACCAAGGACGGGACCAATCTCTAAGGCCCCGTACCGCATGGGTCCTAAGGAGTTGGAGGAGCTGAAGAAACAGCTGGATGATTTGATTGAGAGGGGATACATTAGACCTAGTGTATCACCATGGGGAGCACCAGTTTTTTTTGTGAAAAAGAAAGATGGGAGTTTGAGGTTATGTATCGACTACAGAGAGCTGAACATGGTTACCGTGAAGAACAGGTATCCTTTGCCAAGGATAGATGATTTGTTTGACCAGTTGAATGGGGCAGCAGTCTTTTCTAAAATTGATTTGAGGTCGGGTTACCATCAGGTGAAGATTCGGGATGTGGACATACCGAAGACAGCTTTTACATCGAGGTATGGTCACTATGAGTATGTTGTGATGCCATTTGGGTTGTCTAATGCACTTGCAGTGTTTATGGATTTGATGAACCGGGTCTTCAGCCAATGTTTGGATCGGTTTGTGGTGGTCTTTATCGATGATATATTAGTCTATTCTAAGACTAAGGAGGAGCATGAGGAGCATTTGAGATTGGTGTTGCAGACTTTGCGAGACAATCAGCTGTATGCAAAGTTGTCTAAGTGTGAGTTTTGGCTTGAGGAAGTTATTTTTCCGGGGCATGTGATTTCAAAGAAGGGTGTAGCTGTGGATCCGGCCAAGATAAAGGCAGTTACTCGGTGGGAAGCACCAAAGAATGTGGCAGAGATCAGGAGTTTCTTGGGTTTGGCAGGGTACTATCGTCGATTTGTGAAATACTTTTCCAAGATAGCCAGACCTATGACCGCGTTGATGAGGAAAGAGAACAGGTTTCGTTGGGATGAAAAATGTGAGACGGCGTTCCAAACATTAAAGGAGCGTTTGACCACAGCTCAAATCTTAGCATTACCTGAAGGGTTGATCTGGAGTTGGGTGCAATTGTGTTTTCTCTCAAGATTTTGAGGCACTATCTTTATGGGGCGACCTTTAAGGTGTTTTTGGATCACAAGAGTTTCAAGTACATCTTTACTCAAAAGGAGTTGAACATAAGACAGAGGAGGTGGATGGAGCTGATTGGGGATTATGACATGGATATTATATACCATGAAGGGAAGGCTAATGTGGTTGCAGATGCGTTGAGCAGGAAGAGTGTGCATTCTCTTTGCACAGTTATGTCTTTGATGAGGTTGAGAGATGAGGTGGGAAAGATGGGGATCTATATGATACAAAAAGGGGATGCTAGAGGGGACTTGACAGTGGAGCCAGATCTTTATGATAATATTCGCAGGAAACAGGCTTTGGATCCTAAAATTGAGGAGTGGAGAGTTGGAGTAGAGAAAGGGATAGCGTCTCTATTCTCTATTCATACAGATGGCAGTGTGAGATTTTATGGGAGGTGGTGAGTTCCTAGTGATGAGGAGTTGAAAAAGGTGATCATGACAGAAGCTCATTGCACACCATATTCGGTACATCCAGGCAGTGACAAGTTATATAAACATTTGAAGAAGACTTTCTGGTAGCTTGGGATGAAGAAGGAAACAGCTGAGTTCGTGGCTCGATGTTTGACATGTCAGAGGGTTAAGGGAGAGCAGCGATGACCACAAGGTAAGATTCTGTCTCTTGAGGTACCTGAGTGGAAATGAGAGTCTATCTTTATGGATTTTATAGTGGGTTTGCCGACCCCAAATCATTTTGGGATTAAGGCTCTGATATTGTTGTTGTTTGCCGAGGAGTCAACAGGGTAACAACATGATATGGGTGTTAGTTGACCGTCTGACTAAGTCAGCTCACTTTGTTTCGATGAAAGATACTTGGACTAAGATACAGTTAGCTTTGGCTTATAGGAAGCATGTGGCTTGTTTGCATGGGGTACCTAAGGATATAGTGTCAGATAGAGATGCGAGGTTCATATCACAGTTTTGGAAAGAGTTGCAGGAGTTGATGGGAACTACTTTGAAGATGAGTATAGCATTTAATCCTGCGACATATGGGCAGACAGAGAGGAACATCAAGACTTTAGAGGATATGTTGCGAGCTTGTGTTATGGATTTTGGTGGTAGCTGGGAGGAGAGATTAAATCTGATTGAGTTTTCTTATAACAACAGCTATGACACGAGTATTGGTATGGCACCATTTGAGGCCTTGTATGGGAGGAGGTGTAGGAGTCCGATTTGCTGGGATGATAGAACTGAGGCATTGGTTATAGGACCACAGATGGTGCAGGAGATGGTAGAACAAGTTAAGCTGATCAGACAAATGATGAAAGCGGCCCAGGATCGACAAAAGAGTTATGCAGATTTACATCGTCGAGACATAGAGTTTCAGGTTGGGGACAAGGTTCTTTTGAAAGTGTCTCCTATGCGTGGTGTCATGAGATTTGGTAAGAAAGGGAAACTGCGCCAGAAGTTTATCGGACCATATGAGATTTAAGATCGTGTGGGTGAGGTTGCTTACCGGTTAGCGTTGCCAGCTGCTTTGGATAGGGTGCATAATGTGTTTTATGTGTCTCGGTTATGGAAGTATGTGGGCGATCCTTCGCATGTGTTAGAGGTGGAGAACATAGATCTGGATGAGTCCTTGTCTTATCTTGAGGTGCCAAAACAGATTCTAGATCTCAAGGTTCGAAAAACTAAACATGGGAAAACAGTGTTTCTTAAGGTTCTTTGGTCTAACCATGAGGTTAAGGAGGCTACTTGGGAGGTGGAGGAGGCTATGAGAGGGCGGTATCCGTCTCTTTTTGATCAGATTTATGTGGTTATGGGGACGTAACCATGTTTCTTTTAGAGGGGTAGGAGATGGTCGCATAAGGTTTTTGTATGTTTTATGTTGGTTTTAGTACAGTTAGTAGTTGCTTTGAGTCGGTTTGAGTGTTGTTTGGGGGTTGTATTTTTGAGTTTTGTTTTGAGTTTTGGTTATGTTGTTATGTCGGAGTGGAGATAGTATGTTTTGATTTTGTCTATGGGTTGAACTTCGGGGACGAAGTTCTTTTTAAGGAGGGAAGACTGTAATACTACGGTTTTCTATGTCTGTGGGTACTCTATCGAGTGGGACTTACTCTGTCGAGTAAGTATCTTTTTACGCAAAACAGTAGCTTACTTGATGAGTACTCGATCGAGTAGGTGTGACACTCGATCGAGTAAGGGGCACTCGATCGAGTAAGTAACTTACTCGATCGAGTAAGTGTGTCTTATAGGATTGCTTAGCCGAGTTTTGTTAATAAGGCGAGATTAATATAAAACGGATTCCGTCACTTTGCTTAATCACTTTTAACATTCTAAAAATCTTTCAAGAGAAGAACAAGAGTTACGTATATCGCATCTATCGCATTATTAGCAAATCTCAAGGCTTGGATCGTCGGATTGTCGCGTTCGTTATACCGTTTTGATCGTCGTGTCAAGGATAAGCTTCTTATATAATTTTTATAATGTTTTGATAATTTTGATTAAACCCTAATTGGGTAGAATTGGGGGATTTGGGTGTATTATGATGAGTAGATGGTAATTATATGTTTATGCGTTATAGGAGGAAGATTCGTAGAGGAAAGATTTTGATTAGCTGCTGTGACGATCTCGTGTGATTGCTAATCCAGGTAGGATTTTCCCTACTCAGTATTGATTACATGGTGTTGTTAGTGATTAATCATTGTTGTTGTATATCATATTGGTATTGGATTTGGAATTGGTGATTGTTGATAGTATAGTGTGATTGTTGTATAATTGTCTGTGATTTGCGAGGTGCGTCCTCGACTGAGTGGAGTCACTTGCGGGAGTGGCTTCACGCCCTTGATTCGCCTTCTGTGGAACCCGCCACAGAAGGGATGTGCACATTTAGGAACTTGGGTTTATCGCTTGGATGAGATGAGCGGGGCTTAGGTGGGAACGGCTGCGGTCCTCCACTGGCGGTGTGGAATACTTGTTGCGATGAGTATTCTGGCAGGACTACACACTTTAGTGTGTAGTCAGGTGTGAGGTGATGTGATGGAATTGGTTTGGCTGGATTGGATTATAGTATTGCTTTTGTTCCAGCTGTGTTGTTTTGTGTAATCAGTACTGACCCCGTTTAAATTGTTTTAAAAACTGTCGTGATCCATTCGGGGATGGTGAGCAGGTATGAGTTGATGCGTATGGGATAGCTGGGTTGAGTCATCACGAGCTGTTTAGAAGTCTTCCGCTGTGTCGAACATTCTTTTATATTGTTTTAGTTGGTTTGACAGTTTGAGGAACGTTTGTATTTTACTTTATCAGTTTTGGGATTTGAACTTGTATCGCTTTAAACTTAATTATTAAAGTATGTTTCTTTATGGTCTATTTGATATTCATTGCCTCGGGTAACCGAGATGGTAGCATTCACATGCCTTAAGTAGTCCTGGTAAGGCACTTGGAGTATGGGGGTGTTACAGACTCATGGGTTCACATGTTGAACACGAGTTCACATGTTGCGCCTTTATGCTTATCCAAGGTGCAAATGGCTTGGGGCGTGCTAAAGATCGTCGACACTTTTACTAATTATCGTCGACATTTAATGTCAATTTCCATGTTTGCCCTCCATAACACAACTCAATTTCCGTCTCACTAAAATCTCTCTAAAAAAAAGACGGTTTCTCAAAAAAAAAAAAGAGCGGGTTTTGCAATTAACAACATGAATGAGAACGATTTTAACAACGACTTCAACAATGAAGCTAGTAACGAGGTGAGTGTACGATTTAATTTTGTTTCAAGTTTATATTTTATTAGCAATCGATTCCCGAATTAGGATAGATGCCTTGATTTGAAACAGAATTAGGATAGATTTGTTGACGGAATTAGTCAAAATTGCAATGTTTGATTCGGAAAAAAAAATATATCTATAACAATATGGGCTGGACAAAGAAATTTTTCGTCCAAACCCAGGCCCAGACGAAAAATTCCTTCGTCCAAGGCCCAATCTGGACGAAGGAATTTTTCGTCCAAATCCAGTCCCAGACGAAAAATTTCTTCGTCCAGGCCCAGTTTCGTATTTTTTTATTTTTTTTAACTTATTTTTTCCGTCTTGTTTTGTTTTCGTAAAAATTAATTAATTATAAACCCCGTAAATGGCCAATTCGTTGTATTATTTTTTTATTTTATGTTCTTAATTCTTTCCGTCTTGTTTTGTTTTCGTATAAATTAATTAATTATTATTAACTATTTTATCGAAATGTGTGCGCAGGTGTATAACGATGATATCGGTGGCGACGGTATTGATTACTCTAATCGTTTTATGACCTCCAAATTTTTTTCGTCAAGTATGGAAGGGTTTACTTAGGCATTTGAGACCGGACTTAAATTCGGGTTTGGTATAAAAAGAGCAAGCAACAAGAGAGTTGGTCATCACACGAGTCTGAAACAGGATTATTTTGTTTGTCGGATGGGTGGAAGATGTCCCGTAAATAATGATGCCGATGCTTTACTGAGGGCTAACACGGTTACCGCGTGGTGCAATTGCAAATTTCAAATGAAAGTTGTTGAAATACAGGAGAATAAGTGGAAGCTTGTCATGCTATTCGGGTTTCATAATCATGGTTTAACGTTGTATTGTGACGGCGATAGATACTTCGCAAAGTTTGATGAAGAAGAGTTGGCGTATATCGACGCCCAACTTAGAGCTCACGTAACACCGGCTATTATTAGTGCGGGTTTACATCAGCGGAATCTTGAAAAGTCAAGACCTAATCGGCGACAAATCTACAATCGTTCTCAGAAAGTAAGGGCCGAGGAAAGAGATAGGAGAAACCCGGCACAACAGATGTTAGCACTTGCGGTTCAGCATAAGTACGTTCATTACTGGGTCATTGATCGGGGGACCGGTGAGCTAACCAACGTGTTCATGGCTCATCCAGAAGCCGTTAAGATGTTTCGATCATACTATTATGTGGTCTTAATCGATTCCACGTACAAGACAAACTTATACGGTCTTCCGCTTGTTGAGATGGTTGGAGTCACACCCGTTGGGAAGACCTTTGTGATTGCGTATGCTCTTGTGACGCATGAGTCCGAGGATGGATATCGTTGGGTCTTACAGCAACTGAAGGCCCTTCTCAATGATGTCGTTCAACCTAATGTTATTGTTACTGATTTTGAGCAAGGGTTGTTGAACACGAGTCCCACTGTTTTTTCGGATTCGTCTCACTTGCTATGTCTTTGGCATATATATTATAATGTGGAGACGAGAGCAATTCATATCACAGGTCAGGATAGTTGGGCTAAGTTCATAACTACCAACTTGTTTAAAGCGGTTGTCGAGGCGGAGACCCGAGATGAGTTTGATGTGGCGTGGGCCAATTTGGCAAGGCAATGGTCGGGAGTGGCGGCTTATATTGAGGGTTAATGGATCCCGCACGTGGAGAAATGGGCCAAGTACAGAACGAACAAGATAACTCATTTTGAGAACACTTCTACATCCCGGGTTGAGTCAGCTCATGAAAATTTGAAGAAATGGTTGAATAGCGCAAAACTGGCCATTGATAGCATCTGAATCCGTTTTCATTCTTTGTTGGAAACGCAACATGTTGAGATCTGACACTTGTTGGAGTTATCTAGATCGAGACGGTTGACGGGAATTCATCGATTATTCTCCAGACTTTCTTATAAAATCTCAAAGAATGCCATCATTGAATTGCGTGGAGAATTCGAAAGAGACGCCAAGATGACGGAAGATGCCTTGATGATCAATTGCGGTTGTGTAAAGACTTCTACACTTGGTTTGTTATGTGCTTGTTCACTTCATGGCATATCTAGAAAAGGATCTCGAGTCCCTCTTGATGTCGTACATGTATTTTGGAGGAAGTTGGAGTACGATGGTTCGGAGGCAATGCCGGCTTGTGACGATGATCGACTCGAGGAGTTATTTGATGAAATTTGGAATGCAGATCTGAGTATGAGATCATCCATGTTCGATGCCCTTTACTCTTAGATACATCCGGATGATGAGGATGTATACGAGCCTCGAGTGAACGAGAACCCTAGAGGACGTCCGAAGAAGGCAACTCTAGAGAACCGCCCGCCGTTGAGCATGCACGATTCGGGTTAGCTTAGGCAGAGGAAGAGGTAGAGGCAGATCAGCTACGCCCCAAACAAACTCGTCTTCATAACAACCTACCTGATTTGTCGACGAAAAGTGTCTACCCCAAGACCACAGCCAAGAACCCCTGAGCATGAACAACATCACAACTAGCCATCGCCATGTCACAAGCTGCATCTACCAATATACCCCTACTCTTGTAAATAGGGGCCTTCTTATTAGGGTGCAACGACAACCTCAACTCGTCTTGTGACTTCCCAAAGAAGCCACAAACATACATAAGAGGATCCGCCAACGTCCCGTCGGCACTCTCCACCTTACAACAGTCACCATCTACCCAAACACCTAAGATCTGCGCAACATCGTGAAGGAGTATGGACATCTCCCCAAAAGGCTTGTGAAAACTGTTGGTGTCGGGTTGCCATCTCTCAACGAAAGCAGAAATAAGGGGCATGTTATAATGCTCGGCCATGGAATCTGTAAGGTGGGAAGGACCACTACCGTCATAAATAGACCGAACAGCCGAAGGTAGTCGCCAGCTACTCAACAACCTCGTCTTACCAAACCAGTGGTAACCCGTCAAAACTGGTTGACCGACCTCATTAGGAGTCGGCCATAAAGTGTGGGCAATGTGGCCCCCAAAGTTGGGAATCACGTGGGGAACCAACGAACCACCCGGAACAGGATCGAAAATCAACCAAGAGACATCCTTAGCCGACTTCTTCTTCTTCGGAGCCACGACACTACTAGAACTCCAATCCGACATCCGCTGCCAACGTCCCTCGTCATCCCGTCTACGGGGCCCCCTACGCATTCGCTCCTCACTAGCCCGACCCAAATTCTCCTCCACGTCAACCCATCCACGGGACCCCCTACTCACTCGATCCGCACCCCCCTCATCCTCAGCTACCTCATCAGTAGCCCGAACCACCTCCTCGTCCAACTCCTGCGCAGTCCACGACTGAGTACTACCCTCTCCAACCACCGATGTAATACCCGCCCTTTTAGAGACCCTTTGACCAGTGTTGACTGACCTTGGGAGCGGTAATAGTCCTTAGAAGTGCGTGCCAAGTTACCTTGGGTTGTGAGTTGCGTGGTACTCGATAGAGTAGAGGCTACTCGATCGAGTAGCTCGGATACTCGATCGAGTAGGGGACACTCGATCGAGTATGTGGGACATTTGATCGAGTAACGGGTTTTCAGCGAGGGTTTATAACCGCGTTTTGTTATATCCGCAAATCATTTCCGTCTCATTTATTATATCCTCAAGTTGCCACTTTCCCTTCCCTTCACCATATAACCTCCATGGAAACCTTTGAAGGTTCTTGTGCCTTAGGAGAGCATAGCTTGAGTCGGGTAGCGGTCTTTTGCCAGGTTCCTTCTTGTAGGTATGTCGTCATCATCATCCGTATCCTTATCCTTGTAGTTAGGGTTTGCTTAGTAGTGATAGGAGGTTGTATTATGTGTATAGGTGGTGCTTGTTTGCTGGGTCCTGCGTGTGTTGGCATGGAATGGTTGCAGTTGCTTAAAGGTAGGCTCGTCTACTCAGTTTCTGTGGATGGTTTAGTGTGTCAGTTGTTGTGTTATTGTGGTTGTGGTTGTGTGGGTGGTCGGTCGATATATACAGTTTGTTGGTTGTTGTTGTATTGCAGCTGTCTGTGATTGTTTGTCTCTGGTTCTCG
This sequence comes from Silene latifolia, assembly GCF_048544455.1. Classification (NCBI taxonomy): domain Eukaryota; kingdom Viridiplantae; phylum Streptophyta; class Magnoliopsida; order Caryophyllales; family Caryophyllaceae; genus Silene; species Silene latifolia. Next base: position 436,100,451 of record NC_133538.1, on the reverse strand, counting down.
AGATGCGTTCTCGGCTGAGTGGAGTCACTTGCGGGAGTGGCTTCACGCCCTAGTTTTGCCCTCCGTGGAACCCGCCACAGGAGGGGATGTGCACATTAATGGGACAGGGTTATCACTCGGTATGATGAGCGGGGATTTGGTGGGTACGGCTGCGGTCCCCCACTGGCAGGGTTGGCCCAGTGGACAGTCGATGACGGAGATTGATTGGAGTGGGTGTGATTGTGTGCGTGACTGATTGTGTTGTGTTGTGTTGATAGATGTTGTTGGTATTGTCATGTTTTATCTCAGTACTAACCTTGTGTGGTTGTCTTGTTGTTTCTATGTGTCTGCCGTGATCCCTTATGGTGAGCAGTCTGTCTTAGCAGGTGTTGATGTTGTTGATAGCTGGAGTCCGGGCAGGGATGAGTCTTCACGAGATTTGATATTATTAGAGTGTAGCCAACGAGTTGTATCTTTATTTTGGTTAAGTTGGTTGTAACGCTTGTAATATAACTATAAATGTTCTTTTATCGACTTTTGATGATTACTTACCTCGGGCAACCGAGATGGTAACGCCCTTATATGCTATGGAAGGCCTAGTTAAGGCTTCTCTGAATATGGAGGTGTTACAAAGTGGTATCAGAGCGACGATTTTGGAACCTGCAACAAATGAAAATAATGAACATAGTGAGTCTAATAAAATGAATCTGGTGTATGTATAATGGGAGCCCCAGCTGATGCTAGATTTTGTGTGAGTAGGCGCCCTCATTTCAAAATCTTTGCCCCATTGTACTTAAACCAGTCACTGGGCATGGGAATGTGGAGTCCGTGTATATGTAATTGGTGCGTATGTTGATTTCGTTGGAACTATCTGTGGTCGAGTCTTGTTGAAGTTGATAAAGGTAATATAGTTGAATTGGATCGAATGTGGTGAAGTTTGGTTGAATTAGCGAGGTTACGTGATGATAATGCGAACTGTAAAAGATGGTATTTAATAGAAACGTGTGAAAATGTGGGAGTGGATGTTGTAATGTGAGAAGTGATTATGTTGATGTTTGCTTGAAATTGTTAGTAATGGTGAACCTATATGAGTTTATGAGATCTACGGTATCTATAGTGATGATAGTTAAAGTAGTATAGGGTTATAATATGAGAAATGGCAGGTAATGATGCTTTTATGCAATGTTAATTGGTTGAAAGTTTCCGCTGTGCGATGATCAATTTGTGTAAAATAATTTGCTTATGATTGAAATTAGAACATAATAGGCTTTTATTTGCTATGTAGAATATGCATTTGAATGACATATGAACGAATGATTTATCGTTAATTGTATGTTTCATATTGATGTGAACACGAGTTTGCTAGTAATGTGGTAAGATAAGTTTAAGTAGGAGATGGTGATGTAATTATGTGTATGATTGACTAGGAAGCAGGTAAACCGAGTTGGGTAAATTGTTGTAACGTAATATGACATGAATCTTGTCTGATGAGACGGTATGATATGCTTGAGTAGTAATGGTAATACATGAGTGAGTATGATGACTAGTGACGAATTCCGAACATGGCTTGGAATCGACACACAATGTTGTTTTTGCAGGAATTTTCGATTTATTTCGTAATTCTAATCGAGTATTCAACCTTACTTGACCGAGTGCGAGTGCTTACTAGACCGAGTAGACCTCACTCGATCTAGTTAGGAATCTATGACGTCGGGATGTGGGAATTTTCTGTAGATACTCGATGAAATAGCACCTACTCGATCGAGTAGAGGGCACTCGATCGAGTACCCTAGGCACTCGATCGAGTAGGCTACAGTACAGAGCCTCCTACAGGTTTCTTAAAACCCTTATTTCTTCTTTCTCTCCTCATTCTATCCTCTTATTTCGAACCCTAAGCCCTAAATCTCTCACAAAACTCTCCTCTCTTCTTGTGTTGGCAGTGATTAGTTGGGTTATTTGCTTGTTATTTCGTTCTTTTACTTTCCATCCGATCAAGGTATGATTTTCTTCCCTATTTACATGTTTCTATTACTTTGAATTTACTTTGAATTTGTTGGAATGATGTTGTAATCTGAAATTTTCGATTCATATGGGCAAATTATTACTTTTAGTTGTTGTAATGTGATTCATATGCCTCCCTTTTGTGATTGTTGATGATTAATTATCCCAAAAGTAGAGTAGAAATTGCCAGATTGAAGCCGAAATTTTCTAGGGTTACAAAATCAAAATTTATTTTGGGTTTTTTTTTACATGTTAGATGATGAAATTGAGTACTACATGTTGTATATACTATGTTGAAAGTTGGATTTTAGTGATTTTCACCTTAAAAGTTGCCTTAAAACTCCGTCTTAAAAGTGCCCCAAATTGAAATTCATTTTCTATATTTGAAATTTGGTGTTGGATATGATTGTTTAAATAAGGGTTAAACTTTAATATAGCAATGGTGATGTTAATTGATGGTGAATATGTCAGAATCGTTACAGCTGTAGAGACCGTCTGACAAGTCTAATTGAGTTGCTTGTTTCTAATGATGAAGGTTGATGATGATATGTTTAAAATTACCTTTCTATGAGCATGTACGAATATCTCACGTGTTATTAAGTATGTATATGAAGTAGCATTTGAATCATGCTAGGATGTCAGAATTAGTTGAGTAGATTGTGATTATCATGCTAAACTTTTCACAGCTATGGAGATCGTCTGAAATATTATAAATTGAGTTTATATATATATCAATTGGGAATTTGTTGGTGAAAGTGTGTACCTAGCTGAGTCTTCAAAGTTCAATTGTATGAATTATGTGCTTTACATGCCTATGCAAGTTTGTTTAAACCATATGCTGAAACAGATGCCGAGACTGAACTTAGGGACCCGTCAGAGCAAGAGGGGGAGGGGTTCACAGCCCGAGCCAGGGGAAGGTAGTGGACCCGTAGTACCCGCGGTACCGGAGTACCCTATGGTGGTATTTGTAGATTTTAAACAGAGAGAGCGTTTTGTGGCGTTGCAGAAACGCAAAATGAGGCCTACCCGTTGTGTGGATACCACACTTCTGACTAACTTGGGAATTGAGATGGATGCCCGTCACATATTTGAGACTTTGGGGTTTACGGGATTGTATCGGCTGAGGAAGCATACTTACCCTTTTCTTACCTTGGAGTTTATGAGCTCGTTTAAATACGAGCCAGCTGCACAAACTGTTGAGTTTCGTTTGATGAACACAAGTTTCCTATTGACCATGGACGTTTTCGCGTCTCACCTTGGGTTGGCCAAGCCTTCCAAGGATTCCATCGGTGAAATCCCTTCTGAGTGCGGTGTCTGCCGCCTAATGCCTTGTCTTACCGGAAAGCCAGCTCCCACCTCAAGCAACATGTTGATTAATGATGTTCAGCACGTTACCTTGAGGATCTTTCTTCATTCCCTTTCGAACCTCCTGTATGATAGACCGGATATTAGTAAACTGAACAATCATGAGGTATTGCTTCTGATGTCTTACCTCAACCCGGAGCGGACCGAGAGGGTGGTCTTTAATGCTCATGCCATGGTCTGCGCTAGCCTTGCTTTGATGGCTACTGCCACTTCCCGGTACTTGAGTTGTGGCGCTATCGCCACTCGGCTAGCTGAAAAGCTAACATCCTTTGAGGCTTCTTCCGAGTATGCTCCTCTGGCTACACCGGTGCCTACTATGGACCGAGACTACTACCTCGACCTGAAATGGTTGAGAACTTTAGCTGATGGCAGCCTAGCTTGGAGGGTGTGGGGCATGAGCTGGATGAAGATTCCGGCTCCTGAGCACCTCCCACCGATAGAGCCGTTAGACCCGGTGGTTGTAGCTGTGGACTCCGATGAGGAGGAGGAGGGTGATGATGGACCTCGGCAGTTGCGGACATACCTCATTGATGACACGATCCTCCAGGTGATGCCCGAGCCGAAGAAGGGAGAGAATGCAGCCGTAGTGGAGGAGAGGCCTAGGTTGGGGAGAGGACCCCGTCGAGTGAGGGAGAGGACCGCTGAGACTAGACCACGGCCGGTAGCACCACCGCATCAGCACCCTTTTCCGTGTTACCCCTACCTCGACACCCCGGAGACGCGTTCGAGCTACTTGGCAGAGAGAGTGTCATCTACTTTGACACTCCGGAATATGCATGAGATGGCGTACACGCAGGGGATTGGGACCGAGGGACCACATCCAGTGTGTTGGAGTGGAGTCGGGGACTATAGTGGGGTTTTCCACTCTTACGGGGTGGATCAGTCAGCTTGGGGGACACCTCAGTCCTTCGCATTTGGTGGCTTGACCCCATGGTATGTGAGTCCTGGAGCTGGAGCGGGGGTTGATGCGGGTATTGGGTCATCGGGAGCGGGCACGTCGGGAGGAGATGGTGGTGGAGATGAGGTGATGGAGGAGGAGGAGCAGCAGCAGCAGGAGGAGTGATACTCCTATTCCTTATCTTTGTTTATGGTTGATGGTGTTAGATCGTGGTCGTTGTTAGTTAGAACTTTTATTTTGGGATTTGTATGGTTGGCCATAAGGCCCGATTTGCTAGTTTGACTTTATTGCAGAATTTTGGGAGTCGGGAAGTCATCCCGACTCATGTTATGTGACGATTATATATATATATGTGGGTTATGACAGGTTTTCCCAAGATTTTGACCTGTAGGTACTCGACAGAGTACCCCATACTCGGTCGAGTAGCTACAGGTGTGGCGGAAATGAGGCATTCTGATCTCAGGGCTACTCGATCGAGTAGCCAAGACACTCGATCGAGTAGCGGGCACTCGATCGAGTACCCTATACACTCGATCGAGTAGCACTGTTACAGGAACTTTCGTAAAATTAAAATTGTTTAATGGTTATATAATTACATGTTTGGTGTTAAACATGGTTATTAATGATTAGTAACGTGTTTGAACCGTTCGTTTCATACGTTGGAAGTCGTGCTTGGATCTTTGAAGCGTATTTGTAACCAACAGTTAAGTAGTAATTGTTTCTTGTTGCTTTTATCTTACACCCATCATATTTACTAATTAATCACCGGAGTTGCGTCTTGTCATATACTTGTACATATGATATTAACATGCACTATTGACGTTGGCTAGTTATTCGTATATGCTTGCATATGTTTTATGGTTTAATAGCCGTCTAGCTAATGAGTAATGTCAATAATGAATAATATGGTTGGATATTTTCCAAGATGTAAGTAGTGAGTAACATATGTAGAAATTTGATGGTGAACTTCGGGGACGAAGTTCCTTTTAGAGGGGAAGAGTAATGTCGCGAAATAAAAAGGCCGATTTTGAAATTATGTTGTTGTTTGTATATAACGTTTTCTACGACTTTAGTCACATCTCTTGTGTGGAAGTATAATTGTTTGCACTTGTTAGTGGACGTAATTTGTATGTTGAAGTAAAGTTGAATAGTATACTAAAAAGGCGGTCATAGAAAGATAGTCATGAGGCCGTGTGTTGGAATAGAATTATATTGTTGAGTACATTAGTAGTGATAAAGTGACATGTTTCGCGTTGTTGGTTGTTGCTAGTGAAAGTGTAACCTTGTACCGTGTTGGGTATTTCAAGTAATATTTTGTAGGAGTCGGTCTATATGGAGTGTCAGACAGTTGATGATGATGACAAGGGGGAGGGTATGTCCGGGGAGTAGCGATCTATGTCGGAGGAATATCGTTTTTGCCTTGTTTCCGTACCTTGTGTTGTGCGATAGGTGAGTTGAACTTCGGGGACGAAGTTCTTTTTAAGGGGGGAAGACTGTAATACCCGCCCTTTTAGAGACCCTTTGACCAGTGTTGACTGACCTTGGGAGCGGTAATAGTCCTTAGAAGTGCGTGCCAAGTTACCTTGGGTTGTGAGTTGCGTGGTACTCGATAGAGTAGAGGCTACTCGATCGAGTAGCTCGGATACTCGATCGAGTAGCTCGGATACTCGATCGAGTAGGGGACACTCGATCGAGTATGTGGGACACTCGATCGAGTAACGGGTTTTCAGTGAGGGTTTATAATTGCATTTTGTTATATCCGCAAATCATTTCCGCCTCATTTCTTCTACCCTCAAGTCGCCTCTTTCCCTTCCCTTCACCATATAACCTCCATGGAAACCTTTGAAGGTTCTTGTGCCTTAGGAGAGCATAGCTTGAGTCGGGTAGCGGTCTTTTGCCAGGTTCCTTCTTGTAGGTATGTCGTCATCATCATCCGTATCCTTGTCCTTGCAGTTAGGGTTTGCTTAGTAATAATAGGTGGTTGTATTGTGTGTATAGGTGGTGCTTGTTTGCTGGGTCCTGCGTGTGTTGGCATAGAATGGTTGCAGTTGCTTAAAGGTAGGTTCGCCTACTCAGTTTCTGTGGATGGTTTAGTGTGTCAGTTGTTGTGTTATTGTGGTTGTATTGTGGTTGTGGTTGTGTGGGTGGTCGGTTGATATATACAGTTTGTTGGTTGTTGTTGTATTGCAGCTGTCTGTGATTGTTTGTCTCTGGTTCTCGAGATGCGTTCTCGGCTGAGTGGAGTCACTTGCGGGAGTGGCTTCACGCCCTAGTTTCACCCTCCGTGGAACCCGCCACGGGAGGGGTTGTGCACATTAATGGGACAGGGTTATCGCTCGGTATGATGAGCGGGGATTTGGTGGGTACGGCTTTGTCCCCATCGGCGGTGGTCTGGTCCAGTGGACAGTCGGTGACGGAGATTGATTGGAGTGGGTGTGATTGTGTGCGTGACTGATTGTGTTGTGTTGTGTTGATAGATGTTGTTGGTATTGTCATGTTTTATCTCAGTACTGACCTTTTGTGGTTGTCTTGTTGTTTCTATGTGTCTACCGTGATCCTTTATGGTGAGCAGTCTGTCTTAGCAGGTGTTGATGTTGTTGATAGCTGGAGTCCGGGCAGGGATGAGTCTTCCCAAGATTTGATATTATTAGAGTGTAGCCAACGAGTTGTATCTTTATTTTGGTTAAGTTGGTTGTAACGCTTGTAATATAACTATAAATGTTCTTTTATCGACTTTTGATGATTACTTACCTCGGGCAACCGAGATGGTAACGCCCTTATATGATAAGGAAGGCCTAGTTAAGGCTCCTCTGAATATGGGGGTGTTACAACCGGTGCTACCTCAGGCTCAAACTGGAGCCCCTTTCGAGCTCCTGCTGATGCTGTGATGTTTCGGTCTCGAACATGACGGTCTTTTCTTCCACCGGCCATCTATTCACAAAATAACAAAAAGGCGTTCATTAGTTAAATTGATAAAATAAAAATACTATGAATTAGGCCCAGACGGGATTTATTAGTAATAATTAATTATTATTATTACGAAAACAAAACAAGACGGAAAAATAAGTTAATTTTTAAAAAAAAAAAAATACACAAAATAGGCCTTGGACGAAGAACAATTTCGTCCAAAACCAGACCCAGACTAAAAAGTTCTTCGTCCAAGGCCCATTCTGGACAAAGAACTTTTTAGTCTGGGTCTGGTTTTGGACGAAATTGTTCTTCGTCCAAGGCCCATTTTGTGTATTTTTTTTTAAATTCGAATTAAACGTTGCAAATTCGACTAATTTCGTCTCAAATCAAGGCATCTATCCTAATTCCGTCTCAAATAAAGGCATTTATCCTAATTCCGTCACAAATATACAAACTAAGAAAATATTAAAAATAAAATTACGAAAGAATACATACCTTGTTGAATGTTTGAATTTGATGACGGAAATGATGTGATTGAAGACGGTGTTTTCGTTGTTATGTGAGCTGGGTTTTTTTTTTTCTTTAAATTTTTAGTGTGAAATGGTGATTTTTTGTGAAAATGTGAAAATAAGGGGGAGTGTGAGGGAGAGGTAGTTTAGGAAGTTCATTAATAATTGTCGACGATAATTAGTAATGTGTCGACGATTTTTAGTAGGGTGGAATGGCTTATACTCGTTATTGGGCCTAATCAATTGGGTCTTATTTGTATGCCTCAGTAGTCATTAGATATTATACTCCTCTCGTAGCTCATTTGACAAAAAAAATATGAACGTAATTACGTTTGCTATTATATAGATTGGTTTAATTTAATTAGAACGTGATTTTACCATATTGCTTGTGTGAAATCTATTACACAAATATTTTTGCACGAGAAAAGATAAAAAAGTAGAGTATTTGTAATTCTAATTTTCTCGTCAATAAACGTATAGAATGACCTAACACCATTGTTATATTGAGTTGCGTGAACAGATTTGAACATGGATAATGACCACTTTACGAATAATCAATAATTAAATGTAAAGTTGTCGATCAGCCAGTTGCCAATTTTATACATGGAACCCATGATTTTCATTTCTTATTATAGATAACGAAAGGAGAAAGAAAATAGTGTTACTTGGTCAATAATCAAATTACAATAAATATAAAGATCTCAAAGCTGAAATATCAAGGAAAAAATCAAAAGATAAATGCAGTCCATAGAAAAGGTCTTTCCTAGATAACTACATTATTTTTGCATTTTTGCTGGCACGGTCGCAACCAGGGGCGGATCCAGGATTCAAATCTACGGTGGGCTAACAAATTTACTCGTTGGAAAAATTTTCTTTCTAAAATGCTATATAAGACTTGGAATTGATAATTATACGTGGTTTACCCTAAACTGCTTCATTTTAACGTATTTTTCGTGATATTTGAAGCAACAATAATTTTAAAATTATGAGATTTTTAAGACATTATACTATGGATTACTTTAGTTTTTGTGCATTAAATAAAGTGACTATGAGTATGGGGTACTGGGGTGGACATTTTGTATAAGAAGTATAAAACCTCTAGCCCAAGTAACATTTGTAAGGATACCGTCATACAACTACTACACTCTACAACAAAAAATAAGTGTAAAAATAAGATAGGTATAAATACAAACAAAAAAGTTGGAAATTTCTCCCAGTTGGGTTTCGAACCTGCAATCAAAAGAATAGGAGACAAGTATTCTAACACAAAACCAAGTGTATCTTCATACTTTTATGTTACTTACACTTTGTTATATATATTTTTGTTTCTTCAGAAATGAGGTTGGGCTCCAGCCCATATAGCCCTTGGGCTGGATCCGCCCCTGGTCGCAACAATGCGACCCAATCACATGAGAAGTAATTAAGTGGTATGGTTTATATGAATGGCCATACTACGGGTTCGATTCTTGACTCTTGCGAATGTAAAAACCAAACTTGGAAGGATCAACCTATTAAATTGTCATTCAGTACCCCGAAGGAGATTGCCCTAATTGTCGGTAGGAGATACTCCTGGTCAATACCCAAAAAAAATATAAATGGCCGTACTCCTAGATATTTAGTTTTATTTAGAATAATGTTATAATATGTGTAAAACTATGATTGATATTGTTCCAGGTTTAAATCTCGTATTTCTGATAATGTTATTGGTAGGGGCAAAACTAGGTGTCGTAAAATACGAGAATTAAGCTACCAAATTAACAATTTATAAGCAAAACTATACTCTAGACTACTCTAAATGATAAAGTAATATAGTGCAAGTAAGGGTCGGTCCCAAGAGAAGGTCTTTTAAGCTAAATACTTGAATTATAAACTATTGACTACTAAAGACAAGATTATAAACAAACAATGGTTATTCACAATGGCAAACAATAGAGAGACATGAAAAGGGGGGTTTTTGAGTTGATTGGTGACATGAAACAAAGTAAAATTTGCAATCTTAGTCTAACAAGCAATATAACAAACACTTGGCGAGTAAGATGATTCAATAATTAAGAGAACTTGGTGCAATTCTTCCTTTGTAACCAACAATGGTAAAGTTTAACTCTTTAATAATTCTCCTCCTAATTTCTACCCAATACTTTCAAGTCAAGAAAATAACATGCACAAATTAAACCATCTATGCATGTCCTCCAAGTTTAATCAACAATTCATTAAACCATGAGTGCAAATCAAACATGAGCATTAAGAGTTGTGCCAAGACAAGAAGTTAGGATCAATTCTCACAAGATTAAACCATACAAATGAGAGAAGACGTGAAATTTCCTACTTATTGCATGAATCCTTTAAACCAAATCAACATACAACAAGTTTGCTCCAAACAATCCTAGATAGATTAAACCATTTCTCTAGAATTTGCAATAGTTGAACAAATAAGAAGCATGGATGGCCAACCCAAACATAAACTCATTCAACATGAAGATTAAGCATAAGGAAAAATCATTAGATAAATAAGAGGAGATTAAAAGAGTCTTACAATACCAATGTTGGAGACTTTGGATGAATTACACCAAGAAGGGAAGGATTTAGCCTTCCATAGTCTTCAAAACCCAAAGAAATAAGGAAATATTACAACTTTGAATGGAAATAGTCCCTAAATTATTACAAGATTAGAACCCTAAAAATGAGATTAGATGAGATGAAAGGATGGTAGGTGAATATGTCTTAGGTCTTCAAACTCTCGGGTATTTATAGGGCTTCATGAAAACCTAGAAAGATTTCCACTTAAGAAGCCCAAAAAGAAGATTAGAAAACCCGCATAGCAGAGCTGCGCAAGCACTTTGTTCTTTGCTCACAAGACTACAGCACTGTTTGCGCATTTTTTGCGCACAGGCTCGCATTTTTGGACTTCTATTTTGCACGAGCTAGACCTCTTCAATTGCCTTCATTTCTTCTAGTCTTCATTCCTACTTCTCCCAACAGGTTTTCGGGTTACAAGTGATCCTCTTGTGCCTTGTCTTGACCTTTGAAAGGTGCTCTATTGCCGCTCGGGTTCCATGCATTAAGGATTGAGTGCCCAACCGAGTTAAAGTGCACATGTTACCACCACATAACCAATTGCCAAATGTTAGGAAAAGTGTACCAAAAGACCCATATTAAAAGACACGAGGGTGATAAAATCACCATCTTAGACCGACACAATACATTACTATCAAACTCCCCCACACTTAGACTCTTGCTAGTCCCGAGCAAACCCCGAAACAAGCAACCATGAAGTCTACAAAAGATTGTAGGAGAGAATGATCACTCTTCCCTTTCCTCTTCCTTCTTATATTTCCCTCAAAACACAACCACCAATTAAAAAGAAAATAACTTGACTCAAATTTGACACAACTCTTCACTCACTCCCCTGCCTTATTTCTCCCTCAAACACGTACACGACACACCACCAACGCCGACTCATCACGCAACTCCACTCTTCTTATATCACCAAGGTAGTAATGGTCACTCTTGCCTTATCCCAAGACAATAGCAAAGTGACCTAAACAATCTTCCAACTCATTCATCTTCCCCTTATATCACCCCCTTATCACTCCAAGCAATGCAAGTCATGCTATTAAGTTGGCCAAACACCAACAAAGATCAACAACCTAGTAGCCAACATGAAAAACCACCAATTTGAAACAACTTTCTTTGACTCAAAAAGAAATTAAATCCTAAATCTAACCTCCTTCCAAGATCCTCCTTATTGCTCCCTTCTTATCCCTCCATCTTTTTGGTGTTGCATTTTTCAATTTTTCGATTTTTTTGTTTGAAAATCCCTCATTTTGCCTAAGGTGCCCTTTCGGGTTTTCACCTTAACTTTTTCCTTTCCTCTCATCGGTGGCTCGCAACTCAATTCTTCATTTTGCCCGGAATGCCCTTTTGGGTTTTCATTCCGTCCTCGGCCACCTTTTCCAATCTTGCCTAGGTGCCCACCCTTATGGGTTTTCACCTAGCCAGAATTTTCAACTTTTTTTTTTTTTTTTTCAAAAATATGCATCAAAACATGAAATAAAACTTACATATGTTGCAATCAAACTCCTCCCCCACACTTAGTTTCCACATTATCCTCAATGTGGAGGAGAGTACTAGAAATGCAAAGGAGAGTAAAGAAATGTGAAAGGAGTACGGGTTGCCTCCCGTAAAGCGCTTTTGGTTTTCGTCGTTTGCTCGACGCCTTTTCAACATTTTTCTTCTTCAAGAATCAAGAGCGGAACAACGCATCGCCCTTAGTAACTTGTCATACACACTAGCCCATAAACAAGAGGCATGACCATAGCATAGATCACCCACATATCAAGCATAAGTAAGGAAATAGTAAACACAAGATAAGTGTCTCAAGTTTTCATACCCAAGGAACGGTTTCTTGTCACGATAAGGCTCTTTGAATGATGGAATGGACTTGGTGAAGACCAAGTAAGAATAAGGGGATTCATGAGCTTCTTTGGGTGATAAGCTTGATGGCTTTTCAAAACAAATTTGAGGTGGTTCCTCCTTGAGGGGGTATACCTCTACAAACTCATTTTTCATTTCTTCTTTAGCATCTTCCTTGACCGCCACACTTACAAGTTTCATAGGCTTTGGAGGTTCCCAATCATGTCTTCAAGAGCCTCCAACTTCTATTTTTCTATCCCAAAAACCTCAAAAATCATTGCTTCTTGGTCATTCTTCTCAAACACCTCACTCCCCGATTCTTTAAAGGCCAATTCCGAGTAAGAGTTACTACGAACCAAAGAGTTGTTTCCAAGGTGTGAGGCGTCAACTTCGGTACAAGGAATGTGGATAGGGATCTCAATGGATGGCAAGGCCAAAGAAGGTTTCAAGTCACACATATCATCCTCCTCATCAAATAGACCCTCAAAATAAGAGTTGTCAAAGGTGCAAACAACCTCTTCCTCAACCTTACTTCCCTCATGTTCATCTTTGTCAACAATTTGACCCAATGACTCCTCACAAGACAACTCCTCACCAAGGCCACTAAGGACCGAGGAGTTGTCCTCATCCACATGACTATTACTCGAGGAACCACCATCACTAGTGCATAAGGTGTCGGTAGATACCACAACGGGGGAGTGGCATGGAAGTGTGGTGAAAACATAAGCATCCTTCTCATCATCCCAAAAACAATACTCTTTATAAGAGTAGTTCGTATCAAGATTAAGGGGAGGAGGGTTTTCAAACTCAAGATCATTCTCTTTATCATAGGAACCATCATCAAAACACTCATTGTCTAAAGTGTGAATAACCTCTTCATGTTCTACTTCCTCAACTAATTCACTCAACGATCCCTCAATTTGAGGCTCCTCACCATGACTAGCCTCACATGCTACACTAGGGAGTGAATTTCTCAACTCCAATTCTTTACTCGCAATAGCCAACATAAGGAAAAATTTCCACTTCTCTTCATAGTTATAGACATTGCCAATAAATTCTTGATTAGTCAATTTATCGGTAAGGAACAAGGTTTCTTCATTCAGCCCATTATATACCACATTACAAAGCTTTCTCATCTCATAAGGGTATTCACGTAGAGAGTTAAACTCTATCGTTCTATTAAAAAACTTGTAAAATGGTTCATCATGAGTTTGGCGACAATAACGAGTAGCCATCAAATCAAAGAAGTAAACAAACTAAGGCAAGTAAAGGAGTCCTATATTTACAAAGACCAACTACACTAATTAAAGACCAATAGTTCAAAAACAAGCTTTAGCTATGTTGCTCTTCCCCGACAACGGCGCCAAAATTTGGTAGGGGCAAAACTAGGTGTCGTAATATACTAGAATTAAGCTACCAAATTAACAATTTATAAGCCAAAACTATACTCTAGACTACTCTAAATGATAAAGTAATATAGTGCAAGTAAGGGTCGGTCTCAAGAGAAGGTCTTTTAAGCTAAATACTTGAATTGTAAACTATTGACTACTAAAGACAAGATTATAAACAAACAATGGTTATTCACAATGGCAAACAATAGAGAGACATGAAAAGGGGGGTTTTTGAGTTGATTGGTGACATGAAACAAAGTAAAATTTGCAATCTTAGTCTAACAAGCAATATAACAAACACTTGGTGAGTAAGATGTTTCAATAATTAAGAGAACTTGGTGCAATTCTTCCTTTGTAACCAACAATGGTAAAGTTTAACTCTTTAATAATTCTCCTCCTAATTTCTACCCAATACTTTCAAGTCAAGAAAATAACATGCACAAATTAAACCATCTATGCATGTCCTCCAAGTTTAATCAACAATTCATTAAACCATGAGTGCAAATCAAACATGAGCATTAAGAGTTGTGCCAAGACAAGAAGCTAGGATCAATTCTCACAAGATTAAACCATACAAATGAGAGAAGACATGAAATTTCCTACTTATTGCATGAATCCTTTAAACCAAATCAACATACAACAAGCTTGCTCCAAACAATCCTAGATAGATTAAACCATTTCTCTAGAATTTGCAATAGTTGAACAAATAAGAAGCATGGATGGCCAACCCAAACATAAACTCATTCAACATGAAGATTAAGCATAAGGAAAGATCATTAGATAAATAAGAGGAGATTAAAAGAGTCTTACAATACCAAAGTTGGAGACTTTGGATGAATTACACCAAGAAGGGAAGGATTTAGCCTTCCATAGTCTTCAAAACCCAAAGAAATAAGGAAATATTACAACTTTGAATGGAAATAGTCACTAAATTATTACAAGATTAGAACCCTAAAAATGAGATTAGATGAGATGAAAGGATGATAGGTGAATATGTCTTAGGTCTTCAAACTCTCGGGTATTTATAGGGCTTCACAAAAACCTAGAAAGATTTCCACTTAAGAAGCCCAAAAAGAAGATTAGAAAACCCGCATAGCAGAGCTGCGCAGGCTGCGCAAGCACTGTTCTTGCACGCGCATTAGTGCAAGACTGTGCACCCTGTTTGCGCAGTGCGCCATGAGCTCGCATTTTTGGACTTCTATTTTCCACGAGCTAGACCTCTTCAATTGCCTTCATTTCTTCTAGTCTTCATTCCTACTTCTCCCAACAGGTTTTCGGGTTACAAGTGATCCTCTTGTGCCTTGTCTTGACCTTTGAAAGGTGCTCTATTGCCGCTCGGGTTCCATGCATTAAGGATTGAGTGCCCAACCGAGTTAAAGTGCACAAGTTACCACCACATAACCAATTGCCAAATGTTAGGAAAAGTGTACCAAAAGACCCATATTAAAAGACACGAGGGTGATAAAATCACCCTCTTAGACCGACACAATACATTACTATCAGTTATGTACATGCGTTTGAGTTTTGATTTTAAGTTGCATGCTTGCATAGTTCATAGTTGCATACTTGCATGTCATAGGAGATTAGGAGTAGTGTAGGACAATTACCAAGTGATTAAGATATTTAGATGTGTCGTTTCTTTTGCTATTTTTCTTATGACTAGTTGTTGCACCGCGCCCTAGCGGCCGCGGTGCCCCAATTTGGTGAAATGCCAACTAGAAGTAAGTCGGAAGTAAAGCAATAGAATGGGAGATGGTTTTCATGGATGACTTAGGGATATTCCCTAAAATTGATTGTTGATAATTTAGAGCAAAGCATTACAGTGTTTCACATTCCTTATTCCTTAAACTTGCGTTGTATTTCACATAAATAAAAGACAATACTATCTACTTTAGAATGTAGGGCATAATTTATAGAAACCCTCCGTAATTGTTTGCGAACTATTTATGCGATATGCCACTATCTACTTTAGAATGCTACTCTTAATCCATCTTTCTCTTCTTCATGTCCTTTGGCTATTTCCATTTTTCTTTATGTGGCTGAAATAGGTTGAAGCTGTCAACAAGTAACAATAATTATTACTGGAACAAAATATTAACAACGATCAGAAAACCATAGAGATGCACTAATAATTTAGTAGATTTATTAAAATAGCCATTTCAAATTTGTCATATTGCACTCTGGAAGAGTCAATACTACTCAATAACTCGCTCATTGTCATTTTGACATTGATTAAAAAGCGAAAACAAAAGCCCATCTAATATATATAGTAGCTTAATTATCAACAACTGACATGTTCACAAGGACAAGCAGGTAGGTTAGGAGTTCAGCCTAACGCTCTCTGCCTTCCTCCCACCCTCTGAGGCTTTGACCCATCTTCTTCTCACATCTTCCCTCTCAATCCCTACTGTACAACACCAAAAAACAATTGAATTTTGGGCAAATTAGTTGATTTTTACGAAGAAGCTGAAAAACGATTACTTCGTACTCAATTAACATATAGTATAAGCACAAAATTTCATTGAAGACGGACGATATCCGTCACAAGCTTGTGACGAATACCGTTTCCTCTCACAAATGACCCATTGAGAGGTGAGTGGGAAGCACATGGGGGGTGCCCCACCTTGTCCCCTCTCCCTTTTTGTGAGAGGTCTCAAGCTTGTGACGAAATTAGTCTGTCACATGCAAGACCCTTTGTCATATAAGTGCCAAGACAACCAACTCTTTTCGTAAAAGCCATTTGACAGTACACACACCAATGCAAAGCCTAAATGGCAGTAGAAAATACTATTTACCTAAGAGAAGTCGTTCTTCTTGAAACAACCCACATGAACTGTAGCATTGTTAAGGAACAACTTCGACATGAATTATAGCTTAGTTAAGGAATAGCTTCGATAGCCCATTTGGAGTTGACGTGCAGCCACCGCTAAGGCAAACTATAAAACCCTGCAGGCCACATACAAATGTCATTTACATTGTTCGACTCCAGTTAGCAAATAGTTTCTAACATAATAAAATAGTCATGTTATAATGAGATTTAAACGTGAAGTCATTTTCTTTAATTTCCTTAAGGAGGCGTCCTTCCCTTCACTAATTTTCAACTTAGGAAGACGACTAAATTAGAAGTGTCTTCTTGTGGTTGATAGAATTACAAATGGAAATGCGGAGAGGAAGGTTGAAGAATGTAGAATCAAATGAATTGAAAATGAGTCTAGCTAACTGACCTCTCTTATGCAGTATATCAGCCGAATTAGGCTCTAACACCAATGTCAGTCAGGTTATTAATTGCCTGGACTACAAATTCAACAAAGTCGCAAAAGTCAGAAAGCGTTTGTAACAAATTATCAGAGACGACTAACAAATCGCAGACTAAAAAAGTGTCAATTTGTGTTATTCCATCATATTCCAAAACTAAGGAAAAAAAATTCTTTGGTTTCATAGGAAACGTAAATTTATACAAAGAGCATCAGAGTCCCTGCCCTTTATTCTTACCCCTCAGAGTCTCCTAATGCAGCACAAGCTTGCACTCGACGCTTCCATGCCTCACCATCTAGTGGATTTGCCTCCATGGCGTACATACAACCATACAGGTTCACAAAAGCTCTTGTCAAAAAGAGCAAACTCTTTCAGAACAGAAACATGAACTTGATACCTTGGTAAAGTCAGCAATTGCAGCGTCAAGTTCTCGTTGAAAAGCATATTTTGTGCCTATTCCGATTAGCTCCTTCGGGTAGTTTGCATCTTGCTTCAGTACCTGCCCCCAGAACCATGAATATCAGCCAAATATTTTGTCATAATATACAAAAACATTACCGCAGTGTCTAAAAAGATCCTGCAAAAATAGGGAGGGGAAGTTGGATATACATAAATTATGGAAACCACGTATTTCCAAAGTGCCATTTGCATAAAGTTGTACATATTATTTACCCGGATTATATAAATATGATAAATTGATATCACTTGACCATCGAAATTAGAGGTACTCTACAAATTATGTTTCCACTTTCGACACGTTGTATGGTGGAGAATAAGCATGAGAAGCCTAGATTAGAGTTATACCGGGTACATTAAAACTTTTTCCTGTGAAAATTACACTTCTTATCAACTCTTTGTGGAGCATTTTTGTCTGCAATAAGCTTGTTTTGGTCTATACAAAAACATTACGTTTCGTAGAGGTATGACAAACCAAACAAGAGAAAGAAGGGTAATAAAAGCTTGTTTTGGTCTATAACTCATATTTGGATCAATATTAAACCCAAGCACATAGAAGAAACTTGAAAAATGAAACTCAAACACAGAGACCATTAAACTTATCAAGTAATCAATCAAATCCAATTTTTGATAAGGCAAAACCAAGCGCAAATCACCAGCTCCATTAACAAAACCAAGCATAATTAAAAGCATAGCCTAAGAGTGTAAACGAGATCAGCATTGAACAATATTTTGTTTCAACAAAAACCAGGCATAAATAAAAGCAAGATCTTCCAAAAAAAATGAGAAAGAGAAAAGAAAACAGAGTGTACAGTGAAACTGAAGAGGAAATGGAACTGACACAAATCACCAGCTGATATGCAAAGCCAATGACAACCTAGGACGAGGACTCCTTGATCTTCCTTATGCAACAACTCAAGTATAGAACTGATACATGGCCAAAAAAAATGGCACCAATCACGAACCTTCTTGAGATGTATAACCTTTGCGTACACCACAGGTCTGGTAATCTGCACAATCCAAGAACCCAGCTTGGGAGTACCTAGATAACAAAGCAGTCCAAGATAAAATATTTCGTTCAGGCATTTTATCAAACCCTTTGAGTGCACTACCCATGAGACCAATTTTCACACAGAATACACGACTTTCAGCCACCACTGACAGTCACAAGCGACTTCGGCCTCCAATACGAAGTCACTACCACCAATTCAATCAATCAATGTCAAAGTGACGGTGTCTCAGTCGATCCTTTACCTTTCTATTTGGGGATTGCTTGATGGCAAATTGATCATCAACACTCGATTTGGCCCACTTCTCATCCAATAATACTAACTATACAAGTGGTCCCTTTCTCGTTATTTGGTCTTTGTGCCAAAACAAAAATGAACAAATAAACGGGGTGGAGATAATTTCTTTTTTCAAGAACATACTACACAGTTATAGTCGATGTAAGAGCACAGACTGACAAGCTTCCTGCAGAAGACGCCAATGACCAGCGAATTATTTCTGAACACCAAAAAAAGACTGGGCAAGATAAAGCAGATGCTGATAAGCAAACAAATACCTCGGTCAATAGACCCCTATCCCTACCGACTGTAGTTTCAAGACTAATTTCGTTAAAACTGAAGGCTCAAAATCAGTAAATAAAAAACATCAGAACTAGAGATCACCTCCAATCAAGGGAGCACATAACCCTACACTAAATGCAATGGAGCACACCAATGGAAAGCAAACGGCAGAAGGCTCAACAATGATGTTAGCAAACCACATGCAGCACCTTCAAGAACCATAGTTTCTATGTAAGGTCCCATGTATATTATAAGCCTAGGCAGCCTCAGAAACGTTTTCGGACTACGGGACGGGCATCTATTTTTACACCATATGTGTAGGAATCCGCTCCAAAAACTATGTAATAAAAGTCAGTCTTAGTGTTATGGGAACATTCATGCTTACAAAGCTTGGTGTTCCGTTCAAAAGCAATACACTATTGCTTTTGAACGCACACTTCCATGGATTGTTCACCATTATCAAATATATACAAAAATAGGAAATTTCTGCTTTCTATCTTTAACCTACAACACCACTCTACAACTTCACTGCAGCTTTATTACATATTTTATTAACTACATAATGGTTTCTTACTTTCTTACAACAAGCCTTTACACGATACCTTCTACTGCTATACTTCTTACAGACGTTACAATTCAACCAAATTGGGGCTACCATACTCCACAAGCAAACACTAAATGTAATATGACTGTAAAATGTCTGATTTTTTATTGACTTTGGCTAGACCATGATCAACACTAACATTCTGATCAAAATGACAATTATGAATCTATTCACCTTGGGGATCGCAAGACAAGTTTTAATGATAGGAGGATAAAACCATAAAACAGGCCAAATACATGTGAAAAATTACAGCACACTATAGCCTCACATTGTATCAAACTAAATACTCCCTCCATACCAGACCAATGGTAACATTGACCGTTTTGCCACTATTCATGGTCGTAGGGAATCTTCGATATTATTCTTAATCTATAAGACAAAATATAGTCATGTGAGATCTTGTTTGATTTATCGTCATGAATGCTATAAGAATATCAAATTTTTATAATTTTTAATAATGCGTAACAAAAGATATTTACGTTGCAAAACGTGTCTCGACAAGTGTGAAAAAGTCAATGTTACCATTGGTGTGGTATGGAGGGAGTAGAAGAATTCAGTATTCAATTGTATGCTTGTGGTAGCTTCTCAACTTGCAAAACACAAATCCATACAAAACTAAAAAAGTAAAAACACAAACAATCAGTTTAACTAAATGGTTACTATAATGTTTTAACTCAAAGTGGAGCAAATTAAAGGAGACATATAAAAGATTGTCACTTGTTTGAACATTATCATAGTTAAATTTAGCCTTCACTCTATTATACTTTTTTAGTTGGTAGAATACCATGTAGTAGTTAGTATATCTTCCATCCTTTGAGAACCAACGAGCCACTCTGTAGGCAGTGTCCTCAGCTGATCTTTATGAAGCTTTCTCTCCGAAAATGTAGAACCTGTAATTGAAAAATATTTAGTGGGAAACTTATATATCTCAGGAGCAAGAGGTGATTTGGCTACAAGATTGAGAACCAAGGTAATGCTTACTGAGTAGTCCAGCTCTCTGTCCATAAAGATGGCTTGTTAGGTGGATTAGGACCATCGAATGTTTCTCCATAATGTCTACCATTGCAAGCATTGATCTATCAGGAAAAAGGACATATGTTAAGGTCTGCCAGATTTTTCTTTCAAACTTTGCAACTTACAACTCTTTTGCATTTATGAGTTTCGACCTTACTCAGATTTTGCAAGAACAGGCTAGTAGATGCAAATGAGTTTCGACCTTACTCAGATTTTTTCCGTCATTTTTTTATATCTCTTAAATTCCAGAAATGCATCTTTGCCTTTTTTTAGAGAGAATACCAAACTAACCATTCACCCCCGTCCAAAAAGGATTAGAAGGGCAGAGAAACTATTATTGTTTGTACCCAAGATTTCTTTTTCGTATTTCAACTATTATTGTATGGTAAGAATAAATGAAATAGTGAGGATATTTCCTGCCCATTTGATGTACCTATCCGGTGCGCCATCTCTAAAGGCCCCTCTTAGGTGATCATACTCATTCTCGATCTGAAAATAAAAAGTAGCAAAATAATGTAAACTTTCTAAAAATTGTGCTTCATAGCTTAATCTTTGATCATAAGATTAACCTGAGACAAAATGATAGGCTCCCCCTGTGAGGCAAATAGCTTGTTTTCCTTCATCAAGCATTCAAGCTAATCACCGTGGTGACCTATCTCTCAGTATGTGCCTGCACATAAATTTGGTTTACAAATTCAAACGTTACTTAGAATTAATCGCACAAAAGACGAAATTAGTAATCAAGATTGTTACTATGATCATTGATTACCTTGAATACTTAGCCAGAATGGATATCCAACTATCCCCTGTCACAAAGTCATATTTGTGAGGTTCAAGAGATAAAATGAGAAAGATGAGAAATTGGATATAATGGTAGGATAACAACGGATTTATGAGATCCTTGACTTTCTTACGGGTGTGCTGATTATGTGTTTGTAGGTTTATTTAACGACAACTGTACTCTCTTTTTCCTTGATATGAACTACGTTTCTCCATAGATTTATAGGTGTATTCAGTGCAAAAATGATTAAATACCTACTCCGGATAACTATAGATTTCTGATTTATCAGTTTATAATACGAATCATATCACATGAGCAGTAGAAAGGTAATTACTACTTACTTTATGGAATAATATTGAACATATTATTGTGTGATTGAACATATGATAAAGCTGAGTCCAAAGCCTTATCTTACATATTGAACATATGATACCACCAGGCGGACGCATGTACTCATGTAGTAGCTTTTGGGTGCAGTTGTTTGAAACTGAGATAAAGCAGCGCTTGACAAATGAAAGCAATATTAATAGATGCTTTGCATCTAAAAGCTTATCCGACAACTGACAACTCACAAAATGAATGGAAAAAAACAGCCGCAGAATTCAAAAGCGATACCTTACTTAAGAGCAAACAACATCCACAACTGCCCAGACCTCATTACCCCACCCTGACGCATACCGAAAGGCTTCATTCACACACTTAGCTCCCAATTTGTTTATAGCATTAACAAACAAACATGCAAAGTCTAAACTAAAATACCTTTTAATAGTATCAACAACATCTAGGTACTTTCTTGTAATGCATTCAAAGTTTCTACAGAAAATCTCAACTCTGTTATCATTCTTTAAATATATCTGCATCAAAGGCTGCAAATGTGATCAATACTCGGAAAATAAATAGAACTTGTGCAGTCATAAGAGAGACAAAACAGACATGAAATTAATTAAGAGAAATGCACACAACTCATTGTTCCATTCATTTATAACTCAAAACATAGTACTTTCAAAATTACCTGAGCTCTTTCTCCATCGTATTTGTATTCACATATGGATAGATAATTCCAAAAAAACATCGGAGAGATTCCCCTATAAAAAGGTAAATCCACGCTTAAGACACACATTTCTAAGTTTAAATTTAATTGGTCCCGGCATCAGCAAGCACCTATAAACTCTTCCAGTCCAGAGGTAAACTCTTAAGACGGGACACACATCAAATCTGCACAACTCACAAGTCTCTCTATCCCTAAATCACAACCATAAGCTAAAGAGGCCACATGCAAAGGCAAAAATTAGCGATTGAGTTTCCAAAAAATACCATACCATTTCTAGCTGACACATGCGTGACCATAACTGACCATACCATGCCATGCCAAAAGACTCATAAGAAGATCCTGGCACAACACAGAAGTCAACGACCTTAATTAACACACCCAAAAGACAAAAAGGAAAGGAAAACGTGGAGAAATAGTAGAATTATAGGGACTATAGGTTGATAAGTACAACTTAACCCAAAACCCCAAGCAAAATACAGATCCACAGCAGCAAAAACAATCAGCAAAGTGACAAAAACATGTAAAAAAGCAAAAATACATACCTCTGGCTCTAGTGTGACTAATCACTGGGAAAAAAGCACCCAAAAGTATATATGAAGAGGGGGAAAGTTGTAGTGTTGCAGTACGGAAATCGTATAGCCAAAATTTGAAAGAACAACAACTGAAATCACATAATTAAAAATTCTAATCAAGAAACCCTGACTGACCAATTAATAATCGAGAAACCCTAACTGAAAGAACAATTAATTAAGATAAGAATTGAGAAAGTAAAGAGAAAATTGCAAGACATACGAAGACGGAGATGGCAAAGAGTATTAGCTGGCAGCTGATGAATCCAATATGTGAAAGAGAGAAGGGAGAGCAATTCATTAAAGGAGGTAGTCAATAGAGCCATGAAATTGCAAATAAAAAGAATAATACATGGCAGCGGAGAAATCGAGGCAAACAAAGAAGAAGCAGATGAGAAACAAGGAGAAATGCATGGCTGAAAAGGAGAGGGAATGAAAATTGAGGGAGAGAAGCAGAACGAAAACAATAAGAATGAAAAGGGAGGGCAAAATGGTCAGAAATAGGCAAAGTTACTGTTACAGGAACAGTAACAAGTCTTTGGGTTTTTTAAAGAGTAAGGATTGCAGCTCATTATATTTTTCCAAGTACGGACATTAAACACTACTTAATCCAAATTTTTGATCATGCACCTATTAAGGTTGATCTAAACCTTAAAAAAAATACAAACAAAAAGCCATACCGTTTGAATGCACGGGCTTTGGAATATACGGAATGTATTCAGGCTATTAGGGAGGCTTGGTACATAAGCGACCGGGGGTCTCCAACCTTTTGTGTCGTACGAAAACTAGCTCGGGTAAGGTGTAGTGTTAAAAAATGGGCCCTTGACAAAAGAAAAGAATGGAATGGGAAATGGGATGATTTTGACAAGAAGCTTGAACAAGGAATGGAATTGGCGATAAATGGCGGCAACAATGAGGAGTACAGTAGGGTAAACGAAGAGGCTCGTGAATTCGCAACTGCAGCCGCTATTTACTGGAAGTAGAGAGCAAAAATTAAATGGATGGTGGACGGGGATACATGTACGAAGTACTTCTTCAATTGGGTGCAAGGCAGAGCGGGTTGGAATTTTATCTTGGGTGCAAAGAATTTGGATGGTTCATGGTGCTATGATCCTGAGGAGGTTAGTGGTAGTTTTCAAAATTACTTTACGCAACTTTACACTCCAGCAAACCATCAACAGTCTAGATCCCTATGTTATTCGTATTCGGACATTCTAGAGCACCTTAGACGCTGGGTCTCTAATGATGATGCGGATGCTTTGGGAAAACCGTTTTCGGCCAAGGAAGTTAGAAGGGCGCTTTTTCAGATGGGACCTATGAAATCGCTGGGTCCGGATGGTATAAGGGCTATATTCTACCAGAAATGTTGGCATACGATTAAAAAGGATTTCATAAAAACGGTCTTATCCACCCTTAATTCGGGAAAGGTTCTAAGGGAGGTTAACAACACCTTTATCGCCTTGATCCCAAAATGTGATAATCCTGAGGAGGTCAGAGACTATAGGCCCATTAGCTTATGTAATGTCTTCATGCGGATTGTCACGAAATGCATCATTAACCGGCTGTTAAAGATTATGGGATACCTGGTAGAAGATTATCAGAATGCGTTTTTATCAGGTAGGAACATAACTGACAATATTCTGATGGCACATGAAGCAATCCATAAGATTAACTCGCACAGGAAAGGAAAATTTGGGAAGTTTGCTTTTAAGGCTGATATGAGTAAGGCATATGACCGGGTAAAATAAGACTTTCTACAGGCTGTGCTTTTTAAATTCGGTTTCCCAGAAAAAATCATCTCTCTTATTATGAACTGTGGCACAACAGTCTCATATGAGGTGTTATTTAATGGGTCACCTCAACAACAATTCAAGCCACTTTATGGCTTATGCCAAGGGGACATATTGTTACCGTATCTGTTTATTCTATGTATGGAGGTCCTATCAAGTAATGTGGAACACGCGTAGTTGGAAGGGAAACTAAAAGGAATTCGAATCTGTAGAGGGCTAGCACCCTTAACGCACTTATTCTTTGCAGATGACTCAGTCTTCTTTCTGGAGGATAGGGGCCGATCAACACACCATCTCAAGAGCTTACTTAAGAACTATTGCAAAACGTCGGGACAAGTGCTTAATGAAGGCAAGTCTGGAATTATTTTCAGCCCAAGCACTAAACTCAGGAAGGCTAGGACCCTTCTAAGAGTTCTTGAAATAAAAAATAACAAAGGGATTGGAAAGTACTTGGGGGTGCCTACTGATTTCCAAGCATCTAAGAAGGATGTCTTTAAGGGGCTTGTGGAAAATGTTCTAATGTGGATTTCTTCCTATCGCCAGCCGGGAGATTAACACTGATCTCCTCCATTCTATTAAACATCTCAAATTTCTTTCTATCGGTGTTCAAAATACCGGTAAGTGTGACAAATAATATTAACTCTCTTTTGTCGCATTTTTGATGGGCGGGGTGGAGATCCGGAAAATCTCTTCACTGATGTAGTAGGAATTTTACTAGCTTACCAAAGAGGGAAGGTGCACTTGGTATTCGTAATATAGAATGTCTAAACTAGCCCTGTTAGCTAAACATGCATGGAGATTGGTCAATGATGAAAAATCCCTCTTCTGTTCAACGTTTAGTGAGAAAATCTTTGGAAAAGATACGTTTGATGATGATTTACATGTTAGAAGTACTGGAAATTTATCTTGGGGAGCAAGAAGCATTATTTATGGTTTATCTTTTGTTTTGGATAATATTGCCTGGAAGCCGGGGAATGACTCAAATCTGAATGTCTGGAGTACAAGATGGGTTAACGGAGGAATACTGGATCCGGTCGACGGTCTACTTGAGTCGGAATTTAACTTCATGAAAGATCTCTGGGTAAAGGACCTATGTTATAATGGTGGGAGCTGGAATGAATGGATGATCAATTTGGTCTTTAGTGAAGAAAGTGCAAATAAAATCTTGGCTATCCCTCTCAGATCCTCTCGGAAAAAGGATGAGGTCATTTGGCCTTTTTCAAATGAAGGGATTTATACAGTAAAAAATTGGTTTTGGGGTGATCTTCGGGGACTTCTTTGAGAAAAAAGGGGTCCAGGAAGGACAACAAAAGGTTAAATGAGAAGAAGAAATGGTTCTGCAAAACAAAACTATGGAAGCTATCTGGGCCTCAATCTTGGAAGATCCTGGTTTGGAAAATCATCACGGGCTCTCTTCCGGTTGGAAGTGAGTTTGTCAAGCGAAACATAGGCTGTGACCTATCCTGTCCTATGTGCCGTAAGGAGAATGAGATACATGAGACTTTGAAGCATCTCTTTAGAGACTGCGAGATCACCTCGAGGATATGGTTTGGCTCCTCTTTAGACATCAATCCGGGGCATGCCACACACTTGGGGATCAGAGATTGGATTATAAATTGGATCATTTACCTGAGTAATCTTGAGGATAGTAAGACTTGTATCTTACCGTTCCTGGCACTTCTGAATAGCATCTGGAAAATGCACAATAACTCTATCTTCCAAGGAGAATTGTTTATCCTGAACGTTTTCTTTAATCGCTGGTCGCAATTGGTTTCCTTGGCTATGAAGGGCACAAAAAAGGAAGAAGGGAACAGAGTGAAAGCCCAAAATTATTCACAAGGGACTCAGGGACTCAACACAGAGGGAAGTTACTTAAGGAGGGAAGCCCGTTCTTTATTATTGGTGGGTTTGGCTCATGCTGGATGGGGAGAGTAATGGTGGATGCAAGCTGGGAGGTCTCTGGTGAAGCAGCTTTTGGTGGGTTGCTTTTGGAGATTTAGGGGAACTGTGCTATGAAGGGAGTATGAAAGGACGAGCTGAATCCCCACTACAAGCTGAGGCAATAGGGGTGATGAAGGTGCTTGAATGAGCTAAGTGTAGGGGCATCCTGCACTTAGAAGTTTCATCTGATTGGCAAAATATACTGACATAATGGGCAGGAAAGGAACGCAAACATCATCACATTAAAGGCATCATTGATGATATGATTACTCTTTCTGCACTGTTTATGTTTTAGTTTTGTGCATAGGAACCTTAACAGAAGAGCTCATGTCCTTGCTCAAAGGGCTATGAGTGACCACTAGGAATCTTCTTATTCGGTTGCCAAAAAAAATTGATTTTATTGGCTTACGGATGCAAGTTGTATGGTTCAGAATCCGAACTCTGTACTAAAGACTAGTAAGTAATACTGAAAATTTATCAACCAAAGTTTGTAACTAAGGTTCATTCACTGATGTGATATATATAAGTCGAAGGAAATGTAAATTAGTTTTGGAATTAGACTTATCGGGGATCCACTAAAAAGCTATTGTAGATTTAATGTTAATACTTGCTAAGTACGTGTAATTCATTTTTATCGCTTTTCTTTAGAGAGAAAATAATTTTCAGGTACCATTTAGAGATTATTCAAAAGCAATTCAATCATCATAAACTCTAATCATTTGATCTACGACCAAAACGTAAAAATCATAAATTATGAGGCAAACTAGATCCTAAAATAAGTGAACCGTTCACGTGTGGTTTCTAGTTCCATTATTTGAGCTTTAGTAGCTCACTCAAGAAATAACAAATTTAACATAATTAACTACTCTAATCCCTCATCCTTAGTACAATTAGGTCCTGTTCTTTTGGACTGAAACGGATTTGATCGGAACGGAACTGAACTTATAGGATCTGAACTGAACTGAACTGAACTTATAGGACCTAAACTGAACTTATAGGATCTGAACTTTTCTGAACTTATAGGATCTGAACTGAACTTATAGGATCTGAACTGAACTTATAAGATCTGAACTGAACTGAACTGAAATTATAAGATCTGAACTAAACTTATAGGATCTGAACTGAACTTATAGAAACCTGATGTGACTCATATTTGAGCACATTTAGTCCTCGAATTAACCTCGTTTCCATGCTTTATAGTGTATAATTGGGTCATTTACTATCTTTAGTTTCCCATTTTGCATATTCTTTGAGGTTTTGTCCCCCGTGGTAGGAAAGGAGTGCTAACCTTGCATTTACATGGCGAAATGGAGCTAAATTGATCGCATCCAATGACCAAGCATCAAGGAGAAGACATTACTAGAAGGCCTAAGTAGATAAAAAGGTGAATTGGGCAATGATGAAAGGATCCTTGCATCCTCAACACAATCCTTGCGGATTGTTAAGGAGTAAAAAGAAGAGAAGTTATCTGTCCTAGGATCCGAGCGGATTGCCACCAATCCAGGCGTCTCCCAACACCACAATTCGGCGTCTTGTGCCCAGGACGAGCGTCCCACAGCAGCTCAATCCGAGCGTCTCCTCCATGATCCGCTCGTATCACAAGTCAGAACCGACCGTGCAGCAACTCAAGACGCGAGGGACGAGCATATTGACGCGAGACTAGCAAGACGGATATGCTCATTTCCTCCGAGAGGAGCATTTCCTCAACTTTTCTTAAGGGTCTTAAAAGTCATTTAAGCCCTTAGTAACCCTAATTTATGTACCTAATCTTTAGTATAAATACCCCATTGTACTACCTAGATATGCATCATCTATTAATGATCTCTTAATCAATCTTTAATCCATCTTAATTAATTCTTAATACTCTCAAATTAGTTGTAATAGAATTCGTCAATATTAATGACATCTTGATCTCTTCTTAATTTCTCTATTGTTCTTCATTTATTTTGGGTAATTAGAAGATTATTTGGGTTTTATTGGGAGATTGACAACCTTCCATCAATCATCAAGTACTTCTATTATTCTTTGTATTATTATTTTGGAATCTCCATAGATATAATTCTCTTAATCCTTTTTTTAATTATTGTTAATCTTTCTTACTTGTTCATCATGTTTTGCCTTGTTAATATGATTGACAACCTTGTTAGCATGTGAAACTTGATAATGAGTGAGTAGTTTCCTTAGCTAGGGTTAATGGGGAATTAGGGGAAACCAACATGGGGAATGATTCATGCTTAATATAATATGTTTTCATAATTTATTTGCTTGCTTGTTATGATTTCAACTTATGCACATGTTATGTTTGATGAAATGCGAGCCTATGAATCCTTACATTTTTTTATCCATCACCTATCTTTTCAATGAGGCTTGTAAGCTTATACACCAACTCGAGCCTCATTAGACCATGCATATAGTTAGATAGGAAGGATTAAGTCGACTTGTAGGTGTTTCACAATCTAATCGATTCGGCTCCGGGACCCAAACCTTCATAGGGATTGTAAGCTTATACACCAACTCGATCCCATCACAACAATAATTGCTTGCTTATAATTTGAGAACATGTTTGTATGATAAACTCCCATGAATCCCCTATGAACCCATGACACCCTAGTGCTTTTAATCAATTGTTTACATCTCCATTTATTTACCTTGCTTTTTTTTCATTGTTGATGAGTTTTAGTTGATCCCCTACCTCAACCCCAAATTGTGACACCCTTAGACACGACCATTTACAATTGAAAATCCTACATCAATACCCGTCCCTTGGGATCCGACCTTTACTTGCCTCTTTGCTAAGATTAGTTTGTAGAGTTATAAATATTGTTTTGGTTGGTAGCTTTTGACGACGAAGTTTTAACCGAGCCAAAACCGAATTTAAATTAACTTAATTTAATTTAACTTAACTATTGTTGTTGTTGTTGTTGTTGTTGTTGTTGTTGTTGTTGTTGTTATTGTTGTTGTTGTTAATGTTATTATTATTATTTTTATTATAAACCGGAACTTTTATTAAAAATTATCAAAAATTTTACAAGAAATTGGTGGGCAGCCGAGATACAATCTGAGCCCCCACTCCCTTAACAAGAACAAAGTTAAGTCTAGTAATTATAATTATAATTATAATTATAATAATTATAATAATAATAATAATAATAATAATAATAATAATTATTATTATTATTATTATTATTATTACTATTATTATTATTATTTTAAAGAATGCGCGCAACTTTCATTAAAAGAAAAATAAAAGTTTACATGAAATTGGTGGGGAGCCGAGAAACAATCTGGGCTCCCACATCCTTAGCAACAGCAAAGCTAAGACTAGTAAAAATGTAAGCGGCCACCCGAGCCCCCGCATCCTGAGATACCGAGAATTTCTGGATCCGCTTGAGTAAGGCAACAGCATCCGAACCCAGCTCCTCAAGTGATGAGAAAGAGAAGGGCAGAAACCATAACTTCACGCCGCGCACAAATCCCCCGTACTTAGCACACTTACGCCGAGCAAGATCAAGAACAACCCTAAGCAATGCACAAAATCCGTCATCCCGGTCGAGTCAAAGGAGAAGACTCTATCAAGTCAACGCACACATCACGCCCCGTCCCAAGAATAAAGCAAAGCAAATCCGTGGGACGAAGAGAACCACCATGCCCGTCAACCAAACCGATATCAACCTCCTTTCCATGAAATGCGGATCTATAGCGGATGTCGAAAAGAGTGTCACAGACGAGGTTATCCGATGTTTAACGCCCACGATACCAAAAGACAAGAAACAGCGTGGTCCCCAAAAACATCATCAGCAAAAACTCGAGAGCAAGCAGGACAGGGCCTAGATACCGTGAATAACGGAACACCCAGACGATAACCAAGCACACTATGGTAAGTCTTCCCGTTCATAGTCTGACCCAACCCCGAGATAGGAACCGCACGCAACCAATCAGAGGAGTGGGAACCCTGCTGAGACTGTCACAAAGCAAGGCGGGCGTGGTGTCAAAGAAAAACGGACTACGAGGCAAAAAGAACCGTCGTGAAATAAATGTACGCCAATTTCTTCATAAGTTTGGGGGCAGCAATTTCACTAGGGTTACCTAAGATACCAGAGCCTGTAGTCGTAGTAAAACCCCGCGCGACATCATCAAAAGCAGGGCCAGCAGCTACAATACCACAAGGTCTGAGGAGCTTAGCCTGCAAATCAGCAGACTGCAAACGGGACACAATAAAAGCATAATGTAAAACATCCCCCGCCGTATAGACACCAAGACCACCAAGATGAAAATGGAAAGTAGCAAGGCGCAACTGTCAATCCCCAAAACTCGGGCCAGACGTGGTGACGATACGTTCCAAGCTGGAACGAAGAGCAGCATCAAAAGGAAGATGGACGGACCCAAAAACACTAGGGGAGCAAGTACGAAGGGAGAAATAGAACTTAGAAATACCAGTACAAGCTCGAAATAGAAGCAACTCACATTTCGGGTCCTCAATCCTCGCAACCAAGTCCATTAGCTCAATGGTCTTAGTTAATCTACTCGCCACAATCTCACTGCCAAAATCAGGGCAAGTACTGACAGGTCCACCCAAAACTGTAACACCGCGCAAGTGTCGAGCAATAGAAGGTGGGTAAACCCCAGGAAGCCGACTCTGAGGATCCTCAACAGGCCAAAAGACCTCCGTCTTGGAGACATTAAGGTGCAGTCCAAAACGGGGGCCATCCGCCATAATCAAATCCAAGACCTTCCCTACCTCCAAAGTGTCCCCCACAATGGTGCCATCATCCAAGTACCACGCCTGCATAGTGAGGTCAAAAGTATCCTGGATTTTGCATACTAAGGGATGCAAAACCAAAGCGAAAAGCAACGGACCCAAAGGATCACCCTGCTGGACATCCTGACAAGACCACAAGCAATGCTCCCCATAAAAAAGACGGGCAGGGCTGGAATAACAAAACTCCACCCAACGGGAAAGAACCGGGCAACGACGGCGGACTTCCTGAAGCATGGTCGTACGATCAACAAGGTTGAAAGCATTCTGGAAATCAACCAGCAACATGGAAAGTCCCACCTCAGCACCCCGAGCCTCAATGAACCGATTCAAGGCATGCGAGATAGCCTCTCCTCCATCGGACACACCCACCCCAAACTGTAAACCAGCAAAATAAGACAACAAAGAAGGACCCACCATAAAAGCACCAACCTTAGAGACAAGCCGTCTCCAAACAATGTCAACAGCAATAGGACGGACCCCACCACCTGGTTTAACAAGCGGCGTGAGAGGGGCGTTGGCAATGTACTCACCCAAAGCAAGAGAACACCGACCCTCAAGAAAAAGATTAACCACCCTAGTAATAGAAGTGATCAAATCATCAGAGATAGCCACAACAGCGCCACTCAAACAATCCATAAGGTGCTGGGCACGAAAACCATCCCTCCCACAAGAAGTATCACGTGGGAAGCTCCGAATCATATCCAAAACCACTGACGCAGAGGCAACCAGAGGATGATGGTCCCCCGATAAAGGAGGCAATGAAGGAGGTGGGGCGACATGATGCTTCTCACGCAAGGCCACAAGAGTGGCATCGGAGTAGGGGGCGACCCTAGAGGAAGAAAGCACCCGAACAGCAGCAGTATAGTGACCATCACAAATCTTCCGCCGACATTGACGGAGGTTATGCTCACCCAAATCCAGATCCTCCTCCACATTAAACAAAGAAGGACCCTCATCAAAACACTCCTACAACAGCTGCAAACCACCCCCAGGCATCCCCAAAGCAAGGATAGCCCTGACAATACTCTCCTCCTGACGCTGGCGCCGAATAGCAGTCCTACACTCAACATTACTCCGAGGAGCGAAAGTCTTAAGCAGACACAGCGGTAAAACAAGTAAACGAATCCAGCGGGAGAGATCACTAGAGGAATCAGCCACATCATCCAGAGCTCCTTTCAAAGCCCGAGCAAACCCAAGAAGACACTTAGGAGGAATAGATTTTACGGTGTGAAGGCCCAACGACAATAAACGATCAAGCGAAGATATAGACCACTGAACAAGCTCAACACCATCATCAGAAGAAACCGAAGTAGAAGGAGCCAAAGGTTTCGGAATACCATAAATATGAAAACTGTAGAGGCCATCAACACACTCCGGATGCATCACAATATCACCCCGACTATACCAACATCTAGCACGAGTGGTATGGGTCATAAAACACACCCCACATAACCAGAGCCCCATCCGTCTCAAAGTACTCTCAGCATTGGAATAAACAGTTAAACTATCAGTAAGAGTCTGACGCGTAAGGTCCAACGCACCATCATGACAATGTCGGTCCCGAAAATGTTTCTGCCATGCAGCCTTAGTTAGGCCCTTACCAAAACCATCCCGACACGCATGAAGACCCGTAAAAGGACAATGGTACCACACAAGCTCAGACATGAAAGGACAACAAAACCCAACACCCTTCCTCGCACACAGCGGCGTTGAACAGCCGAGAACCACCACCAACTAACCACACCGATAACTGTTGACAAACGGCCCAACACCCACACAACCCGAACTCCACACACAGCAAACCGCAACCTCCACTACAACCTGAACCCACACAGACAAGGCAGTGGCAGAGGCGGCAGTGGCCGGTCACAGGCAGGAGCACCGGACCACCGCAACAAAGCAATAACAGCGTGAAAAGTAACAGAAAAAGGAAACGAAAAGAAACGTGACACTCACCGGTGGAAGGACCGTAAAGCAGCGCCGTCAGCCACCACTGTAATGACCGGCGACTTGAGATTTGATGGCCAATTGGTGGTGGCGCAGGTCGACAAAGGTCGCAAAGCAGGCGACAATTACCCCTGAAAAGACAACACGCCGCACGCAAATCCTTCTCAACAGCGAACCACCGTATGAACAACCCACAACAACTTCCCCTGACCGACGACGTGAGGTCTAATAGTCGACGTGGGGTGGCTGTTGGTAGCCAACGGCGGAAGAAAAACCCAGAAACCCGATGCCCTAAACCAGACACGATGCCCTAATCCCACAATCACACTAACAGCCGACACCAATAAACCCGATAGACGCCGACGACGAGATGGACGGCGTGAGACGGCGAAGGTGGTGACGGAGAAGGACTAGGGTGGTGCAGCCAAGGATCTTCTTCTTCTTCTCTCTTTTTTTTTATTATTATTATAAGGATGCGCGCAGATTTCATTAAAAGAAAAATAAAAGTTTACATGAAATTGGTGAGGAGCCGAGAAGCAATCTGGGCTCCCACACCCTTAGCAACAGCAAAGCTAAGACTAGTAAAAATGTAAGCGGCCACCCGAGCCCCCGCATCCTGAGATACCGAGAATTTCTGGATCCGCTTGAGTAAGGCAACAACATCCGAATCCAGCTCCCCAACTGATTAGAAAGAGAAGGGCGTGAAACCATAACCCGCTGCCGCGCACAAATCCCCGTACTTAGCACACTTACGCTGAGCAGCATCAGCAACAACCCGGCCAGGCACAAAATCCGTCATCCCAGTCTGAGTCAAAGGAGAAGACCCTGTCAAGTCGACGCACACATCACGCCCTCTGTCCCAAGAATAAAGCAGCAAATCCGCAGGACGAAGAGAACCACCATGCCCGTCAACCAAACCGATATCAACCTCCTTTCCCGAAGAAATACCAGATCTATAGCAGATGTCGAAAAGAGTGTCACAGACGAGGTTATGCCGATGTTTAACGCCCACAGTACCAGTACAAGAAACATCGTGGTCCCCAAAAACATCATCAGCAAAAACCTGAGAGCAAGCAGGACAGGGCCTAGATACCGTGAATAACGGAACACCCAGACGATACCCAAGCACACTACGGTAAGTCCTCCCGTTCATCGTCTGACCCAACCCCGAGATAGGAACCGCACATAACCAATCAGAGGAGTGAGAACCCTGCCGAGACTGCCATAAAGCAAGCTGGCGTGGTGTCAAAGAGAAAACAGACTATAAAGCGTTAAAGAACGTCGAAATAAATGTCCGCCAATTTCTTCATACGTTTGGGGGCAAACAATTTCACTAGGGTTACCTAAGATACCAGAGCCTGTAGTCGCAATAAACACCCGCGCGGCATCATCAAAAGCAGGGCCAGCAGCTACAATACCAGAAGGGCCGAGGAGCTTAGCCTGCAAACCAGCAGACTGAAACGGGACGCAATAAAGACATAAAATAAAACATCTCCCGCCGCATAGACACCAAGACCACCAAGATGAAAACGGAATGTAGCAAGACGCCACTGCCAATCCCCAAAACCCGGCCCAGACGCGGTGACAATTATTATTATTATTGTTATTGTTATTGTTATTATTATTATTGTTATTGTTATTGTTATTATTATTGTTATTATTATTATTATTATTATTATTATTATTATTATTATTATTATTATTATTATTATTATTATTATTATTATTATTATTATTATTATTATTATTATTATAAAGGGATGCTTGTGACTTTCATTAAAATAAGAATAAAAGTTTACATGAAATTGGTGGGGAGCCGAGAGACAATCTGGGCTCCCACACCCTTAGCAATAAGCAAAGCTAACTCTAGTAAAAATGTAAGCGGCCACCCGAGCCCCCGCATCCCGAGATACGAGAGAATTTCCGGATCCGCTTGAGCAAGGCAACAAGATCCGAACCTTGAGCTCCCCAAGTGAAGAGAAGGAGAAAGGAAGGAAACCATAACCTGCTATCGCGCACAAATCCCCATACTTAGCACACTTTCGCCGAGCAAGATCGGCCGACAACCCGCCCGCACAAAATCGCCAACCTCCCGAGTCAAAGGTGAAGAACCCGTCAGTCGACGCACACATCACGCCCGTCCCAAGAATAAAGCAATAAATCCGCAGACGAAGAGAGCCACCATGCCCATCAACCAAACCGATATCAACCTCCTTCCCCGCAGTAATACCGGATCTATAGCAGATGTCGAAAAGAGTGTCCCGGACAAGGTTATGCCGATGTTTAACGCCCACAAGACAAAGACAAGAAACAAGCGTGTTCCCAAAAACATCCCCAAAAAAACCCGAGAGCAAGCGGACAGGGTCTAGATACCGTGAATAACGGAACACCTGCACGATACCCCAAACACACTACGGTAAGTCCTCCCGTTCATAGTCCGCCCCAACCCCGAGATAGGAACCGCACGTAACCAATCGGGATGAGTGAGAACCGCCGAGATCGCCATAAAGCAAGCCGGGCGAGGTGTCAAAGAGAAAAAACGGACTACGAGGCAAAGAAGAACCGTCGTGAAATAAATGTCCGCCAATTTCTTCATAAGTTTGGGGGCGCAATTTCACCGGGGTGACCTAATATATCGAACCTCGTAGTCGCAGAAACACCGTGCGGCATTATCAAAAGCAGGGGGCAGCTACAATACGGAAGGGCCGAGGAGCTTAGCTCGCAAACCAAACAGACGCAAGCGGGACGCAATAAAAGCATAAAATAAAACATCTCCCGCCGCATAGACACCAAGCCCACCAAGATGAAAAGGGAATGTAGCAAGGCGCCACCGCAATCCCAAAACCCGGCCCGACGCGGTGACAATACGTTCCAAGCTGGAACGAAGAGCGGCATCAAAAGGAAGATGGACAGACCCAAAAACACTAGGGGAGCAAGTACGAAGGGAGAAGTATAGCTTAGAAATACCAGTACA
This sequence comes from Silene latifolia, assembly GCF_048544455.1. Taxonomy (NCBI): domain Eukaryota; kingdom Viridiplantae; phylum Streptophyta; class Magnoliopsida; order Caryophyllales; family Caryophyllaceae; genus Silene; species Silene latifolia. Next base: position 436,064,276 of record NC_133538.1, on the reverse strand, counting down.
AGCTCGAAGAAGAAGCAACTCACATTGCGGGTCCTCAATCCTCGCAACCAAGTCCATTAGCTCAATGGTCTTAGTTACTCTCGTCGCCACAATCTCACTGCTAAAACCAGGACAATCTTGATGGTCCTCCCAAAACAGTAACACCGCGCAATGGCCGAGAAATAGAAGTGGGGAAAACCCCAGGAAGCCGGCTCCGTGGATCCTCAACAGGCCAAAAGACCTCCGTCTTGGAGACATTAAGATGTAAACCAAAACGAGGGCCATCCAACATAATCAAGTCCAAAACCTTCCCCACCTCCAAAGTATCACCCACGATGGTGCCATCGTCTAAGTACCAAGCCTGCAAAGTGAGGTCAAAAGTGTCCCGGATCTTGCACACCAAGGGATGCAAAACCAACGCGAAAAGCAAAGGCCCCAACGGATCACCCTGCTGAACACCCTGACAAGACCACAAACAAGTGCTCCCCATAAAAAAGGCGGGCGGCTGGAATAACAAAACTCCACCCAACGGGAGAGAGCCGGCAACGACGGCGGACCTCCTGAAGCATGGTCGAACGATCAACAAGGTTGAACGCATTCTCGAAATCAACCCGGCAAAGATAGAAAGCCCCTTCGAGTCCCCCGAGCCTCAATGAGCCGGTTCAAGGCATGCAAGATAGCCTCTCCTCCACCGGACACACCCACCCCGAATCGAAGCCCTCAAAATAAGAAGATAAAGACGGACCAACCATAGAAGCACCAACCTTAGAGACAAGCCGTCTCCAGACCGTACCAACAAAGAATAGGACGAACTCCACCACCCGGTTTAACGAGGGGTGTGAGAGGGGCGCTGGCAATGTACTCACCGGAGGAAGAGGACACGGCCCTCAAGAAATAGATTAACCACCCTAGTAATAGAAGTGATCAAATCATCGGAGACGACCACGGCGGCGCCACTCAAACGATCCATAAGGTGCCGAGCACGAAAACCATCTCTCCCACAGGAAGTACCACGAGGGAAGCTCCGTATCATATCCAAGACAACCGCCGAAGAGGCAACCAGAGGATGATGATCCCCAGACAGAGGAGGCAATGAAGGAGGCGGGGCGACAGGATGCTTCTCACGCAGGGCCACGAGAGTGGCATCGGAGTAAGGGGCGACCCCAGAGGAAGAAAGCACCCGACTGAAGAGATAGTGGCCATCGAAATCTTCCGCCGGCATTGGCGGAGGTTAAGCTCACTCAAATCCAGATCCTCATCCACAGTAAATGAAGAAGGACCCTCATCAAAACACTCCGTAATAACCGCAAACCCCCAGGTGCCCCCCAAGCAAGGATAGCCCTGGCAATACTCTCCTCCTGATGCTGACGCCGAATAGCAGTCCGACACTCATGATTACTCCGAGGAACGAAAGTCCGGAGCAAACAAAGTGGTAGAACAAGCAAACGAATCCAGCGGGAAAGATCACTAGGGGCATCATACACCCCATCCAAGGCCCCTTTCAAAGCCCGAGCAAACCCAAGACGACACTTAGGAGGAATAGATTTCACGGTGCGCAGGCCCAAAGACAACAAACGATCCAGCGAAGATATAGACCACTGAACGAGCTCGACACTATCATCAGAAGGAACCGAAGCAGCAGGAGCCAAAGGTCTCGGAATACCATGAATATGGAAGGTGTAAATGCCCTCAACACACCCCGGGTGCTCCACAACATCACCCCGACTATGCCGACATCTAGCTCTAACAGTACGGGTCATAAAACACACCCCGCACAACCAGAGCCCCATCCGTCTCAAAGAACTCTCGGCATTGGTATAAACAGTCAAACTATCAGAAAGAGTCTGACGCGTAAGGTCCAACGCACCATCATGACAATGTCGGACCTGTAAATGTTTCTGCCAAGCTGCCTTTGTAAGGCCGTTACCGAAACCATCCCGACACCCATGAAGACTCGAAAAAGGACAATGGTACCGAACTAGCTCAGGCATGTAAGGAACACAAAACCCAACACCCTTCCTTGCACCCAACGGCGTTGAACGGCCAAGGACGACCAACACACCAACCAAACCGAAAAAGGTTGATAAACAGCCCAAAAACCGCACAACTCGAACCCCCAAACAGCAATCCGCACTACACCCGTTACCCACACAACAACGGCAGGGGTGGCCGCGGCCGAGCACCAGTCAGGAGAAGCAAACCACCGCAACAAGGCTCAAAAAGGAGAAAAAAGCAACGGACCAAAAAAAAACAAACAGTAAAATAAAACACACTCACCGGTGTAAGAGCAAAGGCAGCGTCGTGAACCACCACAACAAAGGCTGGTGACTTGAGGTCGGACTGCCAAGGGGTGGTGGCGCCGTTCGATAGCCGTCGCAGAACAGGCGACAAAGCCAAAACGCGAAAAAGACGCGCACAGAATCCCCTCACAATGTGCGCGCGAAACACCGCAAGCACCACCGACAACAAACTCCCCTGACCGACGACGTGAGGTCTAAAGGTCGACGTGGGTGGTTGTTGGCAGCCATCGGTGGAAGAAAAGGAAACGGAATCCTATGCCCTAATCAGAAACGATCCCGCAAAAGCAACCCTAACAGCGCAAAAGAACCCCACAACCACCAACGACCCCTGCAGATGCCGATGAAGAGATGGCCGGCGAGAAAGGACGGTGACAGAGGTGACGGTGGTGGACAAGGGGCAGTGTAGGGCAGCCGTTACAGTGAATCGCGTTTCCCCTCCTCTCTCCTCTCTCAATATTATTATTATTATTATTATTATTATTATTATTATTATTATTCGCAATTTTTTATTGAGATCAAATAAATTTTTTACAAGAAATTAGTGGGCGGCTAAGAGAGAACATTGATAAGAAAATATAGTTTAAAGCACACGGTAAGATAATACCATTTTTCCGCTTTATATACATTGGTTTGTTCATACTCTATTATACTACGGTTACATTACTATAAAAATTAATGACATGAGTGAACTTATAGGTATATATGTACCGAATAATTAATGTCAAATGTTTTTACATCGGTTTTTAAAAATAATATTCCGTATATAACTTTTATGAACTGAATTTATAGGATATGAACTTATATGATCTGAACTGAACTTATAGGATCTGAACTGAACTTATAGAATCTGAACTGAACTGAACTTATAGGATCTGAAGTGAACTTAAATTAAGTGATTTAAGTCCAAAAGAACAGGGCCTTAGTAGTTAGTAACATGATTCACTCATTCCATAAACTAGAATTTCTCGACCCACTAAGCAAGCTGACATATGATATATGCAAGCTCGTACCACATACAAAAACATTTTCAACCAAGTAAAAAAATGGAAATGGATCCTTTCCATTTCCTTTCACAAAATTTCCTCTTACAATCTCTTTAATTAATAATTTCCCCTTTCACACACATTTTCCTTTATCTTTATGCATAAATTTAGAACCGTTAGATATTGTCCAAATGCGATCCAGACCATTAATAGGAACTTGTCTCTTCATTTCTTTTTAGGAAATGGAGAGAAATTGGGCTTAAAAAAAGGTGATATCTTCAAACTCAATCATATATAAAAACATTTTCCGACTAACTAAGCAAGCTAACATCTGCAAACTTGACCCATATATAACACGCATTTTGCAACCAACTAAGCAAGCTGGTATCTGCAAACTCGAACTATGTATCACACATTTCAAACCAACTGAGCAAGCTCACAATCAGAACTTGGACTATATATATATATATATATATATATATATATATATATATATATATATATATATATATATATATATATATCGACATTTTTCAACCAACTAAGCAAGCTCACAACCGTAAACTCGGACCATATATATAAAGACATTTTTCAACCAACTAAGCAAGCAGACATATGCAAATCAGTAATTCACAAAAGTCGACAATCAAATTTACCAAATACATCAATGGATACAAATCAATCACACAATCCAAACCTTAGACCATCCCCAAGCAAGGTCACGATGGAGGTCGCGACCTTGTTGGGTCGCCTTAACCAATAATTAAGCATGAGATTAGCGTGACCTTTTGGTTGCTCTTGACCTTATAAGGTCAATTTGTGACCTCTTTGGTTGCTCTTGACCTTATTAGGTCAATTGGTGACCCAATAGGTGTCAAATTATCATTGGTCATAAACAAAACAAAAAGGATTGGAAGGTGAAAAATGATTGGGTTGATGACCTAGGTCGCGACCTTCTGCTTGGGAGGTGAAAATGGGTCAGGGTTAATAAGGTGGGATTAAGATTAAAATCGGGTCGCGACCTAATTAGCGCGATCACTGCTTGGGGATGGTCTTATATAACAATCATACACAATTATTCCAATTTCAATCAAATCAAATCAAATCAAATCACAGTCAATGACATAAATTACACCCAAATCAAATTTAAAAACAAAATAAAAACATTGACTAACGAGGAGAATAAATAAAATGACCCGGTCCAGCATCGGTCCGACCGGCCAAAAGCCCAGCACCAGCAACCTCTTCTTCATCAAGATACAAATCATCCGTCTTCCTGAAAACCGAGTATACAAGCACAACACCAACCCCAACCGCAACCGAAATAATAATTTCCATCGTCGCCCCGGTAAAGAACAAAGCCAAAAAAGAGTAAAAAAGGACAACACCCCAAGCACGGCACGATCATCAATTTCGCGACGAAATAGGACAAGCGGCATGTCGCAAAGGAAGAACAAGAATATCCAGGCAACCATCATTAGTAGGAATACGATGAGGGAAAGCGGGTGCCCAAAGAGGGAGAGGAAGAGGACGAGGAGGATGAAAAACGCGAAATTTACGTGGAAATAAGCTAAGTTGGACTTGAGTCGGGTGAAAGCGGAGGATAGGTTCAGTGGGAAGGAGAGGGTGTGGAAGTTGAAGATTTGGCGCCAGGGTCGGCGGGTGGAGAGGTGGTAGAGGATTTGTTTGGCTCGGGAGATGTAGTCTAGGTTTGTGGATAGTGGGGTTGTTGAGGGTGGGACGGAGGTTGGGATTGGTTGTTTTGAGGAAGACATGGTTTGGAGGGAGGTTTGGGAGAGAGGGACGGAGAGGAGGGATGGGGTAAATTTAAGGGTGTGAATGTGGGGAAAGAGGTGGAGGCATGTGATGGAGTTATTATTGGTGAGAGTGATGGTCTATCACAAATACCGTCTCAAAGTTATTGAGCTCTTACACAAAGCTGTTGAGCAATTTTACAAGTTATTAAACTAGGTTACGAAGTTATTGAGTTTAATAATTATTCCCGGTTCGTAAATATCGACGACGTTTTCATTGCAAAAGACGATAACTACCCCTACTCTCTCATTAACAAACTAACTTTCCTCTCTAATTCAAAAAAACCCAAAAAATAAGAAACCTAACCACCACCACCAACACTTGATTCCTCCACACCACCACGCCGCCAGCCGACCACTGCCGGTGTACCACGACCGCCAGTGGTGCCACTACTTCCACCACCACCATAACAAGTTAGTCTAATTTTTTTAATTTTCTTTTGTTAAAGTTAGCTAAATTCTTGTTAAATAATTGTTTTTAATTGTTTGTTTTCCTTCCCCTTCCCTTATTGTTGTTCTTAATTGATTATATGACTTTAATTTTGTTATTTAATTGAATTAGTTTGTAAATTAGTTTGTGTCTTAGGTTTTATTAAACTTAATTGAATTAGTTTTGAAATAGGTTAGTTTATCTTGTGAATTTTTTGTTAATTAGTTAGTATGATGTTAATTTTATTTTTGTTTGTAATTAGGTTGATGCTTTTTGTGAAATAGATTAGAATTTGACTTGATTTTTTGTGTTGTTAATGCGTTGTTGGTGTCGATTTGGGGAATACCATGGGGAAACGTGGGTATTGCTCGTTTGGCCATGGGTAAAACGTGAGGATTTGTCGTTTGGCCATGGTCAAACGTGGGGATTTCTCGTTTGGCCATGGTCAACCGTGGGGATTTTACGTTTGGCCATGGCAAACGTGGGGAAATTTCGTTTGGCCATGGTCAAACGTTGGATCTCTTCGTTTGATGCATGGTCAAACGTTGAGATTTAACTCTCGTCCGTGGTAAGTTCAATTTTAAAAAAAAACCGTGTTTTTTGCTATTATTTGCGTTTTTTTTCAATTTTATAAGTTTTCTAGTCGATTAACGTGTTTTCTAACAACTTTTATTCTATTAATGCATATGGGAGATCGAAATGAGAGAGGAAAGACCATCATGCAAGCTCCGCTCCGCCAAACGTACACGACCGTATCGATGGGCGGATTATTACGATGTCGAAGCGTCGTTTGCGTGTTAAGCAGGCCCACCAACAACCACTGCCACTTCGAGAGACGTCTGGCATGGTTATGATGCCTACTCTCGGTTACGTCCGTAGTGATTCGGAGAAGGCGAGGTCACGGGAGGTTGTCGGTAGTTACCGGCATGATAGAGAGGATGAGCCGTCGGATGACGGTTCGGAGGAGGAGGATGCTGGAGAGTATCGAGTCCAAGAGAACCCGTCATCGCAGAGATTGTTGACTCAGAGGTTGGGCCGGGATCATAGAGGACGCTATTCGAGTGTTAGAGAGACGTCCTCTAGCACGGATACGTCGAGGAGGCCGAAGAGGGATACTTCTTGGATCCTGAGAGAGCCCGTTCCTAGTGGTCCTAGTAACATTGCCATCTTACGGAGTTTTGGTGGACACATTTCGTTCAACTGTTGGTCAGACCCTAACCCGGAGAATATGACGTCGTGGATCAAGATCTACGAGAGGCCGAAAGCTGCGAGGGAGATTAGGGAGATATGTCTCAGTGAGGCTGTTGCCGCTAGGGTAGAGGCGAGCAGGCTTGAGATTTTGAGGGAGTGTTTTACCACCGGTCTAGACGATAACCTCCTTAGTGCTTTTATCGAGAGGTGACACCCGGATACTAACACTTTTCGTATGTCTTTTGGAGAGATTAGTATCATGCTTCATAATGTCCAGCATATTCTTGGGATACCTGTTACTGGTGAGTGGGTGTGTGTGGACGGTTTGGCCGAGGCTAATGATAGTGGTCTGAGGGGGAAGATTGCGAGGTTTTATGGAGTTCCCGAGTCCGAGGTTGTACCACCGTGCTATTAGAATGGCGGTTTACATACATCAGACTTGAGGAATGTTGTTCACCTAGGGAATGAGCATGACTCGTTATGGGCTTACCTCTTGATTTTACTGGGTCATACTCTTTTCATGGATAAGAGTGGTGATAGGGTGAACGCTCAGTTGTTGCCCTTGTTTGATAGTCTTGATCGGGTTGGTTCCTATGCTTGGGGTGCCGCTTATTTGGCTTACTTGTACCGACAGTTAGGGATAGCATCACGCCGAGATAGTACTGGTGTTAGTGGGTGTCTACCGTTACTCTAGGCATGGATATACGAGTACTTTCCCCAGTTCCGACCCGGCGCTAGATTCTTTCTTGAGGACCGTCCTCTAGTCGAGGCTTGGGCCCGCTTGCCTCGGGATAAGGGTGATTCTCATACTTTTCAGATGTATCGCCATAGTTTGGACGATCTTAGGTCGGAGCATGTTCGATGGTTGCCCTACGGGAACCGTCCCCAGGGAGCTTGCAGAGTATCGCTTTACTCGGGTTTTATCAGACATCTTGATATAATAGACCCGTACCAGCCGGATCGGTGCATGCGTCTGTTTGGGTACCGTCAGAATATCCCGGTCCCGATGCCGATTCCGATTGTTGAGTCTCGCACGGCGAACGGGAATTACAGGATGGATTTCGGGCAAGAGCCCAATAGGACATGGGGGAGCGAAAATTCGGCCACACCATTACTAAAACTGTGCTGACTCAACACGGGAAGTTGCCATGTTACTAAGATGGAAGACCTCGTTTGTATAGCATAAAACAAACTTCCCTGCGTGTTCACCCCAAGCTCTCTGTATATAATCAGACATACGTCTCCACTTACGACTAAAACACACCCAAGCGTGCTGAAACGCTTGCTCGGTAAGTGCATTGATCACCTTATTCCAACCGTCTTCTGGATTTGTGATGATAAATGACTTCATACTCTCAGTACGATAGAATTCCAAGGCTTTACCATTGATGGCTTTGTTCACGTGCCATCGACACAACAAATGATCAACCACGGGAAATAATGCCCCAAGAGCGTTGATCAAACCCAATTCCTGGTCGGTGATAAAAACACAAGGGGACGCTCCCGTGACATCTAAAATGCCAGCTAACTTCTTCAACAGCCACTTGTAATTCTCCTAAGACTCGGTAGGAATCATCGGACATGCAATTAAGAAGGACGATCCGGTGGGTGTGACACCAACCATCTCAATGAGTGGATTCTTGTACGTGTTGGTTTTATACGTCGAATCCATGATAATCACGTAAGGATAAGCCCGGAACAACTTCAAGGAATCAGGATGTGCCATGAAAATATGAGTCAACTCTTTTGTCTCGGAATTAATCTATGCCAATGGACGTATTTCGCTTCTACCGCTAGAGCCAACATTTGCTGAGCGGTGTTTCTTTCACCCCTAACTTCTTTCCTAATTTTCCTTGAATCATTATATAGCTGGGTGCTTGACGGTTGAGGTTTTTCTGGGGTTTTCAAATGAAGAGCATTTTTAATATCCCTCGGTAGAACCCCGACCATAGTTTGTTGCCTAACATATGCCTTCTCTTCCGCATCCAATTCCGCAAAGTGCCGATCCCCGTCCTTATAAACGGCTACGTTGTGGTTGTGTAGTCCACCACCCTCGGAGGTTACAATGTTCCACACTATCGTCACTCGATCATTTTTAGACACGAAATTTTGAACGACATGAATACGAAACTTGCATGAACACTTCTGCGACCTTCTTGGCTTTTCAAGATCATCCGATCAGTTTGGTAACCCATGTCTTTTACATCAAAAATAACTTGCCAACAACCCGTTCTTTTTTCTGTTTTTAGCTCCGTTATTTGCTTTAACCAAAGCAAACTCATTCTCGAATGCAACTTTATTAGCCCAATTGAAAGCATCGTCACACGTTTCAAAATCTATAGTAGTCTCGAACAACGGGTTGTAATCAATTGAATTCTCGCCAAAAGTCTCCCACGAATCCTGTTACAAGCAATACGGACTATAGTAAGACAATAAAAAAGATTCATAACCTAAATAAACTGCGTAAAACGAAAGCAAAACAATATAAAACGAGTAATCCATGGCTAAACCACGAGACTCAACAATCGACCATGGCCAAACATTAGTTTCCAAGGTTCAACCATGGCCAAACATGGAAAACCAACGTTCAACCATGGCCAAACAATGGATTCCAACGTTTGGACCATGGCAAACGTGTAAATCCAACGTTTGGACCATGGCAAATGTGGAAATCCAACGTTTGGACCATGGTAAACGTTGGTTTCCAACGTTTGGAACATGGGCTGAACGTTGGATCTCAACTTTGGTCCATGGTTCAACCTTCGGGGGACAAATTTCAGATTTACGCAGAAAAATCGCAATTTCGCTACTGCTAAGTTAATACGTGACGTAAATCAACTATCGAATAGAATTAACGATACGCAAAAAAATGAAAATTAAGCAAATAATGAAGCGATTAAGTTGTTTACGTACCGGTGATTCGGGATCCGTCATATTGTTAATTATTGTTGCTGGTTTTTTTTTTAGTTTAGTTGATTTTTGGTAGAATTTGAAAGGAAATTTTTTAGAGAGAGAAAGTGTTGGATGAGTGAAAGGGCAGTTATCGTCTTTTTTTTTAAAAACGTCGTCGATATTTACTAAAACGTCGACCCTCTAATTATTCTGTTAAACTCAATAACTTTGTACCATAGCTCGATAATTTTGTTAATAAAGCTCGATAGCTTTGTAGCAAAACTCAACCACATTAAATAAGTTGTATATACAACCAGTTGTATAATACATTAACGGGATTGAAGAAGGTAATATTCGTGTTAAATTTTAAACGGGTTTGGGTCAAGTATGTGGATGAGATAAAATGAGAGTTTCCGGTGATAATTTTGTTCTTTTCGGTTGGAAGTAGCTGAACTGAATTAAGAGTTAATTTGTGAAGAGAAGAATTGAACTGAACTGAACTGAGCTTGAATAAAGTTAAATTGAACTGAACTGAAATGAGCTAAAAATTAAGCCAGAAAAAATGGGACGAACAAAAAAATTGTTCTATATATGCAAGTGGAAGAATATTTAACTCGTTTTCATCTTAAAACGAAATTATTATCGTTCTAAGCGAAACATAAGGGAGCGGAGTTTGTTTGTGTTAAAACGGACATACTTATTTAAGCTTAAATCGGATTTTGGATGGATGTGCAAACTTGTTAATACACCATCTATTTGATCTGTTTTAAGTTTAAAAAATCGAAAATTTTCCATGGCATCCCTTAATTTTGTCAAATTTCTCATGGTACCCCACGTTTTAAGAATTTGCCTATGATACCCTTGAGGTTCCATTTTTGTGCTCATGGTACCCCTAATGTAACGGTCGTTAAATGACCATTAAATTTTGATGATATGGCAATGAATTAGTAATTAAAAATTATCAATAAATATGAAATAAAAATGAAAAGAAGGGGTACCATGAGAAATATGACAAAAATAAGGGGTATCACGGAAACTTAACCTCCATTTAACGACCGTTACATTAGGGAGTACCATGGGCACAAAAATGGAACCTCAAGGATACCATAGGCAGATTCTTAAAAGCAGGGGTACCATGAAAAATATGACAAAATTAATGGGTACCATGGAAATTTTCCGTTAAAAAATTTGTCTTATGTATATACAAGTGAAAGCATATTTGACTCGGTTTCATCTTAACGGATATTGTCATCTCAAGAGAAACTTAGGAGGAGTAGAGTTTGCTTGTATTAAAACGAACATATATAAATTTAAGTTTAAATCGTGTTTTAGATGGATGCGACAAACTTTTTACTACAATGTAGACATTTTATTTGTTATTTGGTTTCATCTATTCATTCCGTTTTAAATTTAAAACGAATATAATTAACCGTTTTATTTGAAGTGAGGATCGGATTTTGGAAATCTAAATAAAGTTTCTCTATGATATACGACGATTTTGTTCCATATTAAGAAAATGCATAAATAGAATATTCTATTCATTTAAAATATGTAAGGTTTTTTTTTTGATAAGGTAAGAAAACTAGGTTGATCCTCTAGGTAGTTCCAACATATCTCATCCTTTCGCATGAGTGAGGTAAGTTGAAGCCACCGGCTTTCAAACCACCTCGAAAGAGTAAAATATGTAAGTTGTTATTTTTAATAAGGATTAATTGATAGGAATAATCCAAACTATTAACCGTCTTCCCGTAATAATCCAAACATTAATTTAACTCAGAATACACCATACTATTACCTCTTTTCTCTTATATCAAACTCGGTAACCGGCTACCTATTTAGCAAGTTACATTCCCTAATTCCTTTTACCTTATCACCACCTTAAACTCACACACCTACCAAACTCTAATTTCTATCACATTACAACCACCATAACCACCCCTATTCAACCGCTGCCAACACCACAACCGCCACCATCCAACCGTCGCCAATACCACCACCATACCAACACCCCAACCATCTACATCTATCATAACAACCCTACCTCATGCGCACTCCCACCATTTTTGATCCTTCTAAACGCTCATCTCAACTTGAAAGTCACAAGCTTTTGTTGTTCAACTCCAAAGTCACAAGCTTTCGTTGTTCAACTCCGTGTCCATCATTATTCGATATACAACATTTCACATTGTATATTTTTATCTTCACCGGTCAATATTTCTGAATAGCTTTGCTAGAAGTATCTCCCTTCCATGCTTTAACCCATTCCGAGTAATATGCCATGGGTCCTACCTCCTGTAGCCTTTCATGTTACTCCCTCCGTCCCGGTCATTTGTTGTCCTTTTCCATTTTGGGGTGTCTCAGTCATTTGTGGTCCTTTCTATATTAGGAATGCATTTAGTAAACAATTTGGTCATTCATACTCAATTTCATCCACATGTCATTTAGTAATTGGCTCTCTCTTCTTTTCTTGGTCTTTGTGCCAAAACCAAAGGACAACAAATGACCGGGACGGAGGGAGTATTAATGTTAGCAAGGAATCAGTAAAAAGTCTATGGATAACATGAATACCGATTTATATGAGGTCAATTTCTACGGATTACATAGATCCCAATTTCTATGAGTCCGATAATACCAATTTCTATGAGGCCAATAATATCAATTCCTTTTCTCTCATGAGATCCCATCTTCCATCTTTAATTTTATCTTCCTCTCTTCTCCTTCTTCAAAATCCATTTCTCCATTATTTTCATCAATCACACTTAATTTTCTAGGTTACTATTATGTGTTCATATTATATTGTTGAGTAAACGGGTGATTAATTAAGGATGAAGGCGTTGGTGGTTGTTATGGTTTGGTGGTTGGCTGGTTTGGGGTTATGGAGTGGTGGTGGACTGATGGTTGGTGACAAGGGTGTTAATACAGGAGGAGGATGGAGACATAATGAAAAAATACAAAAAGGGAAAAAGGGATCTACCTATTGGATTACCGGTTTTTAGGGCATCAACAATAGAGGTTTGTCAACAAAGGTTTGTGTACTTTTTAGAGGTTTGTTGACAAACCTCTCTATTGTTGGGAATGGGGGTTGAGGTTCATAGATGAGAATGGTTACAATTTTGTATACAGGTTTGTGTTTTTGGTTGTGAGTGATAGTGGATCCCATGTAGTATACTTTTATGAGGTTTGTCTATATTTAAGATGTTTGTCTATTGTTGTATTGAGGTTTGTTGTTAGAGAGGTTTGTGTATTGAGTGATGTGGCATTAGACAAACCTCATTTGGGGTTTGTCTATTGCTAATGCCCTTACATGTAAAAAATGACCCAAGTGCAATATGAGCAGAGGAGGGCGATAATATGGTGTATTATGAGTTAAATTAAAGTTCGGATTATTATGAGAAGGCGACTAATAGGTTGGATTATTCCTATCAATTAACCCTACTAATAATACCTCGTTTATTTTATATGACATATTATTAGATGTTATATTCCTAAATTACAATATGTCGATATCTCGAAAAATTCCAACATATGGTGGGCTATGTACCAGAAGAAAAGGAGATTAATAAATACAAGAAAATAAGACAAATGACTTGTATGAGTTGTACCGTGTAGATACGAAGTAGTAAGCTAATCACAATTTTTTGCTTAAGACGGGAGGTATTTATCTCAAATGACGGATTAAATAGAAAAAAAATTAATATATAACAAATTATCTATAAAATATTAAAAGTGTTTTCCTATAATTATTATGTGGTAATATTTAATTTCGTTTTAAAATTAAAATGGATACTCAGACTCAGGCCCGTATTTTAGCATGTTCACCCAGTTCTTAGAACAGGGGCCCAATGTGTGAGGGGGCCTCAACTGTGAACGAAACACTCACATAGAAAATTCCTGGTGTTTTGCAATCAAAAAATTAAGAGCAAGTAAAGTGGCAGCAATCTTATTTAAAACAAACATTGTTTGTGAGAGTCCGTGTTCAACTCTCGTTTCATGCGTTTTTTTTTCTTTTTTATATGTTCTTCTAGTATCATGCAATTTGTTTGTGTTGTGTTGCTATTTCTCATAATATAAATAATCATTGGTGTTCTAACTTGATTATTTATTCAATTATTACTATTGGTTTGTTACTTTTATATTAATAAAAGGTGGATGTGTATTGTATTGTATTTCTTTCTATTCTTTGTGTTCTTTCCATATTATTTGGTCATTACTTTGAATGAAATATTCTTAGTAAATAACGATATGTAGCTTATATCCTTTACCCTTAAAAAGAGAGGACTTCAAGCAACTGTAGCTATGAATAGTAGCTGTTCTCTCTCAACCCTTGATTTCCCCTTTGAATCCCTACCCTCCATTTCTCTCACATTCACTCACACCCACTCCTTTTACGACATTCTTGTATGATTCTTACCCACTCATTTCCATTTTTATTTCCATCTATGAATGCCTCCCTCCATTCTCCACTTCACTTTTCCCTCTTCGGTCAACGCTCACACAACGATGACGATGTGAACCGGCGTGATCACGATGGCAATGCTGCTGCTGATGACGACGGCTGATTTTTTCATTATTTCCTATTTGTTTCTTGTTCTCGTTGCTGGTTAGTTTAATTTACTCATTGTTTTCTGGGTTTTTTTCTTATTTCCATTTTTATTTTGCCGCTTCTCCTTGTTCTCGTATTGCTGCCATTTTCATTTTGCTGTTTCTGGGTTTACTTCCTCCTTCTCATTTCAGTTTATTAAAAACGGAAAATTCACGTGGTACCCTTCAACTTTGTCACTTTTCACATGGTATTCAATATTCTAAGTTTGTGTACACGGTACCCTTTGCATTTCATTTTCATGCACAATATGCCCTTTTTGTCGCTACAAAAACTTTCAATTGAGCATAACTCCTACATCGGAATTCTGAATCGGCCTTTTTTTTGTTCTTAAATGATTTATTTTCATTATCTACGATTTGAGATAAAAAAATTGTCGACGGGCATTTTATAGGGTTCTATTTTTTTCGACAACCATAAATCAACCGTAATTTCGATCTTAACGAATGACCGTTTTTTGTTTTATAAAATTATAGATCTCGAAGAGATAATCAAATTTGAAAAAAAAAATTGTTCAATTCCGATTTCTGGTCTACGGTTTATGCTCCATTGAAGATTTTAAGAACGATAAAAAGGACACGTCATACTTGAAAATCAAAGTCTAAGGGCACCATGTGCACAAATTTAAAAAGTTGGATACCACGTATAAAATGGCGAAGTTTAGGGGTACCACGTGAATTTTCCGTATTAAAAATAAAGGGGTTTCTTGTTTATAATTTGTTTGTGATGTTTATATTGCATGTATAGTTGTTGAGGAGTGAAACGATACGGCCTTGATATGATGGCGATGACGATGACGATAAGGAGTTGATGTGATGGCGATGATATGGCTGCGTGTAATGACGGTGGCGGTAACAATCAGGTATTTTTCCATTCCATTTCTCTCTGTTATGTTACTTTGGGTGGGATTCGGGTTTTGCGTTACCTTGATTATCAATACTGTGCTTTGTTACTGCTGATTAGTTGGCGGGATTTTGATTGGTTTGCCATTTTCCAATATCATTTTCTTTCTTTTTGTGGTTAATTATTTTCATCTTTGTTTTCTGGCATTTAGGATTAGTGTATTGATCTTCGTATTCTAGATTTCTTGCTAATTTTCCTTGGTTATCGCTACCGCTTGGTTGTATTCATTTATCTACGTATTCCCATTATCGTTAATCCTCTTTATTGTTTATTACTTTTATCTTTCGTTTTGGGTTTGTTACTTCCCCGTGCTGGAGTTGTGGACATTACTACATGAGGCTGGAGTTGACATTGGTCAATTTAGGTTGTTATGGAGCTTTATTGACTGATGCTTAAATGTTTTAAATCAAATGCTTCCCTTTCCCAATTTGTATTCTGCTTTCAAGTAACTCATGTTGAGTGCATGGTTTCAGGTGATTAATTCGAACCCCTTTAGGTAGAAGTCGAGAAGTCGAGTTGCCCGTGGATCGTAATATCCCACTTATTGGATTCACAGGCCGACTTGAAGAGCAGAAAGGTTACGATATCCTTGCTAAAGCAATTCCTCATTTCATCAAGGAGAATAATGTGCAGATTATTATCCCTGTAAGTTCATCAACACTCTCCAAACCATACATTCACTCTTGAATATTTATTATCCTTCAATGACACGATGTGCTGTTTCTATAAACATTTCAGGGACCGGAAAGAAAGAAATGGAAAATAAAATTCAAGAACTGGAAAATCTTTTTCCTAATAATGCAAGAGGATTGACAAAATTCAATATGCCCTTAGCTCACATGATCGTAGCGGGGGCTGATTTCACGCTCATCCCAAGCAGATGAGCCTTGTGGCCTAATTCAGTATATGCTGTACCTTATGGAACGGTATTGATCGACTCAACTTAATGCTTCCTCTAAATTTGATTCTCATACTTCTGATTACTTGTTTGCATTTAAAATTCAGATCCCAAATGTGGCTTCAACTAGAGGACTTGTTGATACTATAAAAGAAGGATTCACCAGATTCCAAATGGGACGTTTTAACGCAAATGTAATGACTTGAACTGACTTGGTGACTTGAATAATCTTGATTTAAACTGGAGTCAATGAGTCATACAAGATTTATCGGAATCTCGGTCTCTAACAATCCAACTTGGTTTTTGTTGTGCTCAGTGTGATGCTATAGACCCTGCAGATGTAAATGCAGTAGTGGCAGGAGTGAAGAAAACAGTAGGAAGCTATGAAACTCTTGCTTTCAAACAGATAATATCCAATTGCATGGGTCAAGATTTCTTATGGAAGGTCGGTATTTACTCGATCTTCAGAGCTTGCCTTGTACTGTTTACACTTAGGTCACTGCTCATTGTACCTGGTTGTCTTATTGAGTACATAGTAATCATTTTTCAGCCTCACTAATCATTATGTAAGTTACTAAATGAGTTTAGTTAGTTTTTTATGTTGCTTATGTTTATTATTTTGATCTTTGATTTCTCAGGTGGGTTTGTTATTTCCTGGGGAAGGAGTTGGGACATAAGACTGAGGTTGGAGTGGACATTGGTCAGTGTAGGTTGTTTGGAACTTTGACTGATGCTTAAATGTTTTAATTCAAGTGCTAAGCTTTCCCCAATTTTATTATGCGGCTTTGAAGATATTTGATTTGTCCACATTTGATTCGTTTTTGATTCCCCTATTTAACGATGCCCTTCTGTGAGATTTATTTTCATTTTTTTGTCCTTACCGTCACTGTTGATTTTTATAGATTTTCCTTACAATCCCTATGCATATTTAGCTTTTTGCTATCAGGGTTGATCAACATCACCGGCCAGCGTCATATTTTCTTACATTTCTGTAGTTTATGGATTACGTTAGGGTAGAGTTTATCTCACCCCTTATGTCTAAATCAGGGCACTTTTATTATTTCGTAATTTACATTTCTGGGTTCATATTCATTGCTTTTCCTGCGTGGTTATTGGTTCATATTTCTGGGTTCATATTTCATTTTGGTGCTTATCAAGTATCTTTGCTTTTATTTGGGTAGTTGTGTATTATATGGAAAGATCTTTTAGGTTATGTGATCATTTAGCTGGATTTTGCTTTTGGGCAATTGTCGATCAAATTTGCGAATTATTGTAAGTGGAATCACGGTAAAGTGAAAAAAAAAAGATTAGCAATTATGATAATGGTGCTGACTAAAATACGTCTGCTTAATTTTTGGGGTTACGATTGATTGAGTCTTTAGTGTTTGTTTGAGGTTTTTCTTTCGGAAATTTGAGTTGGGGATTTATGGGATTTTGTGTTCAATTGAAGTTCGTTATATCTCGAATTTGGTCATGGATTTAGGTTGCGAAACAAGAACTGCTGAATTAGCTAGATTTTTGATGGGTTTTAACCTAATTTAAATGCGGGGTCTTACTTTTGAATTTTGATGGTTGTTTAGTGACGAATTTGTTAACACTTCCGAAGGAATTTGGGAGTCTACAATACAGAGGTATCATTTGGCTTTTTAATATCCTGTTCCTCACCGTACCAAAGGTTCTGACTTTATACATGGAACTATTGTAATGACACGGATTATGATGAATAGGAGAAATATGGTGACCGTCTGATGTTTTTCGTCTTGCTCATTTTGCTTATTTATTTTCATCATCGCTTGCCTTTTTCGGTTGAATCCTTATAGGTGGGCTTTTTAATGCAGTTTCAGTTGTTGAGGACGAAGAACATCAAGCTCAAGTTCAGCCTTCAATGTAGATTAGGTATTTATCTCTTCGGTTTTTTAGTTGTACTGCTGGTAAATTAGTTCAACCACAAATTAAAGCTACCTAAAGCTAGCTGCACTTAGATCGGTTCATTGATGGTGGTTGTGGTAGGCAGTTGTTCTATGCTCATTGGTGGCAATCGTTGTTGGCCATAGTTCATGGTGGTTGTGGCGTGATTGGTGACGGTATTGGTCGGTGGATGTCACCTTTAAAACTATCCTAGCTACTCATCTTGCCTACCCTACCCACAGCCTCAATAGATAATCCCTTCAGTAGCTCCTTCTCAAAATTCACGACATTCTCTCATCCTATTTGCCTTTAATTAATTTTATCAGTTTTTTTTTTTATTTCTAGATTAGACCCGATCTTCATCGTTGTAGGTACAGATCTACTCTCGCTCCTAAATGCGTCGATTACTCGGTTTTGCAAGGGAGCAAGTGGGAGATTTTCTGTTAGGTATCGTCATTTTTATTTCCTTTCTCTTTTTTAAATTTAGTATGATTACTGGTTGATTTGGTAATTTGTTTGATCAATTAGATTGTCCATAGTTTATGATGTTTGAGCTGTTTCGAGTTTAAGATTATCCATAGTTATTTGATTTTCTTGTTTTTGATTGATTGTTGATCTAATTCTGATGATTAGGTGTTGTCTATCGTATTAAATATAGATTATGATGAGACTGTCACATATAAGAATTAGCGAGCAAATAGACGGGGGACTTCTTTTGTTCTTGATGGAGGTGGAAGTTTTAGTATACTAAAACTTGGCGATATTTGAGTAGATGTCAATTGATGAAGATGTTCCGTATTGTTTGTTGTAAATACTAGCTCGATTATGGCATGATTTTGTGAATTCACATGGTAGGAATGTTAGAATAGGTCTTAAGGTACTTAATTCTCTGTCTCGTAGAATTGCACGGTAAATATCTTTCTGTTGTAGATGGATGTGGCAGAACTAGGAGTAGCCATTGGCACATTCCTGTATTATAGGATGATAAGAAATTCTTCTCTCTGTTCTGAATTTCGTGTGACAATAAACTGGACTCTAAAGAAGTGCATTTCTAGGATTAAGCACTTAAAAATTAAACAGAATATATCCTCCTTGAATATAGACTCAGTTATCGTCCTTATGCAACCCTTATTTATAATATATAAATACAATGACTATTGAGAGTGAAATTAGTGTTCAATGACCAAACATATTCAGTTTTTTTTTTATTTTTTTATTTTTATTTTGTTGAGCATTCGGGCTTTTCACGACTAACAAGTTACCTGTGACTATGAGGGTGTGAGTCGTCTAAGTACTACTGCGATGTTGCTGAAGTGAGAGTTCCATATTTTAGTGGACAAACCTCAAGAGGAGGCGGTATGATAAAAGAGTGCTTTGTTGAAGTGATTCACGGATGTTTTGCTTGCGCAAATATAGTTCTATTAATTTGACTCATGACAGTTGGCTGTTTCGCTTTCCTCTGTCATCTATTTGTTTACATATTTCGTCACAGTCCTTTGTTTACGTTTCCTTTTTAGGCATTTTTTTTTTTGCGTTAGAAAGACTGCTTTACAATTATCTTTTCTTGAGTTGTTCCCAAGTGACTGGCGGACCGTCGTGTCATCAGACCAAAAACATATGTAAATACTTTGAGAATTATGTACAGAACTCGGGGTTGAATAGTATTTTAAACCAATCCTTATATACATGTAGGTCAGGGACTTTCATGTAGCCCAAGAAGTGGCAGATGTGAGGTATTATGCTGGTTTTGTGGGTGATTACAATCCCTTCTCATCTATCGTTTACAAAGAGATTTTGTTTACATTTACCAGTTGAATTTTAAGTGTAAGAACTTGTCCGCCTTGCTGTTTCTCGCTCGTGAAATATGTCGTAGAAGGATGTTCGTTTATTCTTGGAAGGGCCTTAACATCTGTTTTATGGGGGTGATTGCTGATCGATGTGGCATCTTCAGTACAACACTTGTGTTTGTATTTTGTAGTTTCTTTTCTAAATTTTGTGTATTTATTTCTGAAAGTTAGCATTGGTTTTTAGGTCAACTATACGAAGTAATTTCTATTGTAATTTTCTAATTTCAGATTTTTTCTTAACACACTTTAAATTTCTGGTCTAAGTACAAACTTTTGGATGACAGTGACAAGTTTTTTTTGGGAAGTTTCAATGGATTATTTGAGCCTGTAAAGGTATATAGGCAATATCTTATTTACTGAAAGAATATCGATCGAGTGAAGGTTCAGCATTTTACTAGCTGAATATGTTCTATTACTGAATTGCAGCTTCTTTCACCCATACGATTTTTTGACTTTCATATTATCAGGCATATATATCTGAGATTTGCTGGGAAGAACATCAAGCTACAGGCATATGTGTGGTAAGTGTCTGACTACTATGCTACATGGAATTTAAATTATCTGATATGTGGACACTTGACAATCTGACATAGGCTTGACACTTGAGCACTATAATCAAGCCAAAAACAGGGAAAAATAGTTGAGTTGTGACACTAGGACCAGGATCCTTTCAATCTTCTAGCCGAATTTGCACAACATTGTTGTGATAGTAATTAGTATAAAGTAAACAGTAAACAATTTATGTGCATTACTCCAGCGAATTGGAGTGATCATTGGGCCAACACTTGGAAGTTTACTTGCTCAAATGAGCTTTGTTGACCCAGTTTTGCGATTTTATGGATCTAATTAAATCCAATATCATGCTTCTTGTAGGTGTTTTTTTAGACTTCTTGTTGTCTTGTCATATTCTTTGTTTTTTGTAGACCAGACTCTTATTTACATAGTAGTGTTTCATGATATACTCCAGATGATTAGTTGATTACTTTTGGGGTTTAAGTGTTTTTGCTTACATTTTAGTTTTGTACGCTCGAGACATTGGGAACAGAAAAGGTTGCTTGGGGGTAGAGGCCAGAGGGAGAAGAAAATAGACTTGGCCAAGAGTGATAGAACATGATATGAGATTTATTGGGATTGAACCTATTCTAGACAAAGGCAGTAGGATACACTGATTATTTCCTTCATTTATGGCTCCCAGTACCCATGTTCCACGTGCCACGTCCTGTTGGGCGCCTCTGTTTTTGATGGGATTGTTAATGTTAGTATTAGTGTTTTAACATGGATATACTCCACCCATTTTGACTTAACTGGATTGGGCTCTTCCCTAGATCATATTATTAACGTAATTAGCAGTTTGGTGGCTTATACGAGAACGGGGGAGAGGGAGTGAGAAATGGGAAAAGGATGAAAGGAAGGTGAGTTTGTGCTTGTTTTTCTTATATTGAGAGGTAAAGGGAGGTAGATACACTATTTGTTTTTGTATGAATTGAGACGGAGGGAGGGAGGGAGGTAGAGAGGGAGGGAAATGAAGATTCGAGCATGGTAGTGAAGGTTGTAGGAAGGCAGAGATTTTGGTTTTGGTTTTGTGCACATTACCTTTGCAGGTATGGCGTAATAATGATTCTTGGTTATAGAGTACTAGACGCATACTTATCATATCATCAGACAATCACAACTCACAAGGGAGGGGGAAAGGCCAATCACAAGGGAGGAGGAAAGGCAAGGAGGGAGGAGGTTGTTTTTGGTTTTTCTCATTTTGAGAAAGAGATGTAGAAGGAGAAAGGGATAGGAGGGAATGAGATTGTTTGGTTCTATTTGGCTCTGATTAAAAGGAAGGGAGATGGAGAGTGGGGGAGTGGGAGAAAAGGTGGGATAACATGTGTGCTTGGTTTCATTGATTCTTACTCATATGAGACTAACTAAACTAACTGTGTAGTTATCACATCACTGGGAAACGACCATTGGGAGGGAAGGTGGGATTAAATGGCTAGAGGCCAACCGGAAAATATAGTTCAGATGATAGTCAGTTGACATTCTGTTGTGAATAGAGTGTAATGCAGTTAGAGTAACTATGGCTTGTTAGTATGTGCATAATGGATAATTCGTCCTTATAAAAGGCCTGACTTTGTGACTTGATGTTTTTGCTCAGGAAAGTGAGGAAGGTGAGAACTGTGCCAAAATGGGTTGCATTTCCCGGTAACATGTACCAAGTCTGCTGCAAACAAGGTAACCATGACATGACACTCTCATCCCACTGTAGAGAGTGTGGCCAAAGACGGTTTTGATGCTCCGGCTAATATCTCCTTACTTATTTAGTCATTTGTGTTTTTGGCTTGTTGGGCAGAATGGTTAATTGAGTTGTACACATTTTTCTTCTTATAGATATAGAAATAGATAATGATACATAGCGAGTGTAATCAGTGGCATGTATTGATATAGATCTTAGGTTAAAAATTTAATAGCAACAGTTGTCTCATTTCCTCTCCTTTTTGTACAATATTTTATATTTTATTCCCCCACTTCGGAAATCCAAGTTATTTTATTTGTATAATTATCAAATGTATACCTATTTTACAAAGAAGTGTGTTCTCTTTGTTAGCCATTTTTAATTCTCAACCTCGTTTTCTGTTTTCTACTACAACACCAATACGTATTTTTCCAAATTGTGAGTGTCTTTCTTTTACGTGCCTGTCTTACACGTATACTAACTACTATGTTCTACAATCGTTAATACCAATGTGAATGACAATTTTCGTTTCTATTTCGATGACTCTACAGAGATTTTCTAAACGATTAACCAAATTGGGGTTCCGCGCCCGGTAGGGCGCGGAGCAACGACTAGTATGGAAAAAAGTGTTGAAAAGTAAATCAATCAATATCTATCTATCTATATTAATAAAGGAAGCTTTTTCCGAGCGTTTACAGAGAATCCAACCTTATAAAACTACCTAAATTAATTATTAATGAAATTATATCTAGAGAAAGTAATTAGATATATAATTATATACCAATTGTAAAAACACCCAAATACGTATTTTATTACTACAATCCTAACAATACTAAAATTTTCAAATTTGGAGGATTATCAATATAGCAAGTTTAGAATTAGCCAAACTCTACAACCAATGACACATGATAGTCTATACGACTCATAATCAAATTCTGTAATTATCTTTTATATATTATAATCAAATCATTAGTGTATATAAACTGTCTGACCATTAAACTTTGAACGTCCCCCATCCCTAAAACTTGAGCATGACCCTAATTTTTAATGCAATGCTTAGCGTTAATTATATCACACAAAATATATTCTTCAATGAGATCTAATTTCTGTATTTTTTTTTGCTTTTTCAGGAAATAATGAAGGTAAATAATAGGTAATCATTTGAACATCAAAATTGAATCAATGCGACAACGTCAACAAAGTTTAGTATTTTTTTCTCTCTATTATTATTGAAGGTAAGTGGGTAATAGATATTTACTCTGCATATTCACAACTATCCATAGATTAAATAACGTCAAACGCTTATTATAATGCTACGTAATGATGGCAGCACCAAAAAAAAAAAAAAATGCTACGTAATGATTTCCTTATAAATCTTATAGAGTAACAAGGATTTATTGCTGCGTAATGTTTTCGTGATTACTCTTACAAAGTCAAAAGTGAAATTGTGGGTTATTAGTGTATGGTTTATTAAATTAATATGTTAATAATAGTAGGACGGTTTAAGCCGAATCTTTCTTATTTATTTATAACACAAACCTATTTTCATAATAACGAGTTTTAATATAATGTTATATGAAACGGGTAGACTACACTTGACTGGGTAGCTTAATTATTAATGGAGTAATTGGTTCGTATAATATAGAACCCGTATTAGTTAAAGGAAGCTTCTTTTGAGCGATTATAGAGAGATTAATTTTTTAAACGACTTCGAGCAATATTAATAATAAGAGATTAATAAAAATATGCAGCTTGAGATACAATTAATAATATGAGAGTTCGACTCTACCAAAAAAATCCCGTACCTTATTAATCCTATTTCATATACAATAGGTCTTGGTATAGACGGGTGGGGCGAACAGACGGGTAAAGACCTCTAATAAAATGGGTAGGGGAGACAAGGTGTGGCACCCCATGTGCTTCCCACTTTATGGCAAATGGGTATTTTGTGTGAAAAAATGGTATCCGTCTATACGTATAGACGGATAGTGTCCGTCTATAATGAGAATTTGTGTTTCATATACAAACATGAGAAGGTAGAGATTGTATCGCAGTGGCGTAGCTACTGCTGGGCCAGAACTCCGATTCGTATGTTAGAATTTTGTAGTCATTACTATAATCGATTCTACAGATGGTGTAGTGGTTGGAATCTTATCTATTGGGTTTTATTTGTTTCCAACAATTTCCCTTACCATCTTATCTATTGGGTTTTTGAGTTCAGTAATTATTTCAGCTATAATTAGACGTCTTTTTTTTAAAATCAATTTGACTAATTTTTTTCCACTAATAAGACTTGATATTTTGTGCATAATGACTTGCTTCGTAATTTCGTGAAAATATGAACATTGTGCTAAAACCATAATAGAAAAACCATGATAGATATCCAGCTATTTAAATTAACAACTAACAAAGAGATAATGAAGGACCGTATGATTAATAGACTCCTATCAAGAACATACTTATTAGTTATTATAGTTATAGAGTTACAGTTGCATTGTATTACAACTTATCTTGTGTCAGTCCTATATAAATGGAATTGTCACCAGCTCCACAGATCGAAACTCTTTGTTTAGTTTGTATGATTATGGTTTTACCTAAAAAAAATTCCCATATCATAAATTTATACTACTATTGTGCAGATAATTATAATGTTTAGTTTTGTGTATGATTCATATCATATTGTATTTGACTGAACGGAGTTCTACTATGAGTACAACTTTATTCTATCAAAATTGTTTTAAATTATTAAAGAGAGTCATATTTCACCGAGCTACTTAAATAAATTACATTAAAATAAACTATTAAAACATACAATTGATTAAATCTATTTGACAATGATCGACTAAAGTACAATATGGTATTCCTCTCGAAACAATTATATTATTTAAATTGTAATTGAGTTTTATACAACAACTATTACAATTTGTTATATTAATCTCTATAATATAGATCTAAATTAGGTATATAATACGAAATTTCAACTATGGAAGCTATATATGTAAGTTCTTGATGACGATTTTGGAAATTTGTTGTCACGCATATTAAAGAATACAAATTATTAGAAGTTTTAGTATATAAAAAAGGACCGTTAACTTATTTTTACCCAAGTAATTCTCTTTGGAGACCAACTTACAGCAAAATTGCGTGAGATTTACTATTAAACACGCTAAAAAAAACTAAAAACAAATTAAAGAAAAAAGTAATCACCCGTTATACGATAGGTCTCACACTAGAATTACTGTAAAACCGTCCCATATTAGAATTAGTGTATTATTCGACTCCTTTCATCTTCCTAACATCAACCTCTTAGTAATGGATTGTGAACATTATTTTTTTTATTTATTTAATTGAGAATCATATAGATCCTTAATAAAGCACGGATAGATTGAAAGCCATTACTAATAGGCCCGTGCATCGCACGGGCATTAAATCTAGTCTATATTAATAAAGGAAGCTTTTTTCGAGCGTTTAAGAGTCTCCAACTTTGCCGAACTACCTAGAACAAAAAGATAATATATAAAATTCTCTTATAGAAATAGATAAAAGAAATACAAATAATACAAGATAAAGTTTAGGAGTTTATGAGTTAAGAAACGTCTATAATAGATCATGATGATAAGAAGTCTAATATAGTTAAATGTCTATCTATATAAATTACACAAGCCTCCGATGTATATATATACAATCATCAATACCTTTGGTTCACAATTAGACTTTCTTTCTATGCTATTGTTTTCATTTAATTAATTGTTTATCCCTCTTGCTCATGCTATTGATTGATCCCGATTGAATTATTTATTTTTTATTTTTTACAGCACAATTACGTTGACATATAGTGTTGACTCATTGTTATGGTTGTGTAGTCTTGTATAAAGTTTGAATTATACTGACCAAGTCATATAGTGTGGACTCCTTGTGATGGTTGTGTAGTCTTGTATAAAGTTTGAATTATACTGACCAAGTTCTTATTGTGGTTAGATTATTGTGCACGATGCAGCGATGATGGATAATTTATATAATACAAATCGAAAAGGTATTCAATACGAACTTATTTGATAGTATAAGAAATCCAAGTGATATATATTGCAATCAATTTAGTTATATCGTACAATTTTTCTTTATTTATGTATTTATAGTTTTTTTTTTCTCTTATGCTTTAATATTATTATTGTACAGTTTGATTGTATTTGTATGTTTTCTTAATCATATCTATTTTTATTTTTATTTTCAGGAATTAAGCATTGTCGATTTATCACCATGTGATTGTTTGACATCGGCCATCACACATAATGGAGTACTGTTAACGGTTATCGAGTTTTACTATCGATCAATTAAATTGATTACCTCCTACTATGGTTTAGCTAGGTAGTTTTCTTAATTGCTTTAATAGTTATTTGTCCTGCTTTTCTCATAATTCTTACGTTCATCATTTGTTTTGTTCCACGTTTTCACATATCATCCAATTATGCAAGCAAATTTAGAGTTACGGAGCAATTTTTAAAATATTTACATGGTTAACAGGCACATTAAATTCATGTGCAAATCATGGTTGCAACTTAAAATTGTTTTATTTTAATCAATGATAAGGCGTAAGAAGGTTTACATTATGCCATTTTAATATTTTGTTTTATTTTTGTTATAACAGAAGCAAGAAAGAACAAATAAAGAACAATAAAAGATAAACGCACATGATTTACGTGTTTCACTAACGGTGTGTTAGCTACGTCCACACGGGGGCGAGAAGGAGAGAGTTTTATTGATATGTGAGGAGTTTTGACATGATTGATAAAGTATGATAAGCATAACTGCTAGGTAGAGGATTAGAGAGTTTATATAATACTCTCTAAACCTAATACAGAATGACCTAATAAAGGCCCAAGACAGACCTAGCCCAATAACAGATACGGATACCGTGCAAATCATGGTTGCAACTTAAAATTGTTTTATTTTAATCAATGATAAGGCGTAAGAAGGTTTACATTATGCCATTTTAATATTTTGTTTTATTTTTGTTATAACAGAAGCAAGAAAGAACAAATAAAGAACAATAAAAGACAAACGCACAGATTTACGTGGTTCACTAACGGTGTGTTAGCTACGTCCACAGGGCAGAAGGGAGAGAGTTTTATTGATATGTGAGGAGTTTTTGATTCTGATTCGAGACGGTATGATAAGCATAACTGCTAGGTAGAGGATTAGAGAGTTTATATAATACTCTCTAAACCTAATACAGAATGACCTAATAAAGGCCCAAGACAGACCTGGACCCAGACTCGCTGACCGGGCAGCGAGACCCCCGCATAGTTATTCGAAGCGGCGGTTAACAGAATCAAGGCACAAACCCAACAATTTTGGTTAATGATAAGGCATAAAATGGTCTACAAATATCTTAGTTTTACGGACGAGTTCAAATTTAGAAACTCTTAACAAATGGAAACTATTTGTGTTGAAAATAAAATAATCTCATACGAAAGATCACTAATAATGACACAATAAAATAGGAGACAAACTACTAGCATTCACAATGTTCGTAGATATATAGGACTTATCTCTTCTATGAAATACTAAACTTGATTAAAGTTACAATTATCCATAGTAAACCCGGGTATGTTAGCCAACACGGTATACGAATAATTTCAATGGAGTATAGAATAATTGATTAACATTAAATTTGTGAGTGTGGTTTGAAACTTTTTGATAAATCTCGCTAACTTCATCCTAAATTTAGAGGTAGCAAACAATGACACGACACGAAAACCCGACACGAAGTTAATGGGTTTGGGTTGAGCCTTAATGACCCATTTATGTAAGTGGGTCGACACGACACGACACGAGATTTAACTGGGTTGGGTTTGGGTTGAGCTCTCTAAACACGAACCCGACACGAATGACCTATTTACTAAATTAATCCTAATTTTTCTTGATAATAACTTTTTTTTTGTCAGAGTGAAAAATGGCAACTTATAACTTTTTTTTTCTTGATAATAACTGGGTCGTGACCCTGTGATACGAACACGACCCGACACGAGATTACTCAATTGTTTTTTTCCCACGAAGTGAAGGACTGCAGGTAGCGTTACGAACGAAAATAATAGTTTATACTCCGTATTACCTAGCAGAGGAAAGACGGGTAAATTATACCATGCACCTAGGAGTATGATGTATGATACTCCCTTTTTTTAATTTTTTTCTTATAATAAATAAATTATAAATTTAATAAATTAGAAAATAATAAAAAAAATATTATTATTTATAATTTTTATTTCTCTACAAATTGAGATCATATTTGATATACTTTGTTATTTGTTTTATTTTTTTCTCACATATTCACATAACGTAATTGACATATTCATATCATATCACATAATTTTTTTTCCTTAAATTATTTTGTATTATGCGATTTTGGTATGAAATTAAACGTTCATGATTATTGTTCAATATATTTGAACAAATAAACTCATATTCACTAAACTATAAATATCATATTCAATAAAATGAAAGTAAATATAATAGAACCATCGGATGAACATCACACCCCTTAATACATATTCATCAAACTACACTGTCATATTCACGAAACTGAAAGTGAGTATGATAGTGTCCTATTGTGAATATCGCACTTTAAAGCACATATTCATTAAACAATATTGTCATATTCACTAAACTTAAAATGAATATAATATGTCATATCGTGAATGTAACACTACGTAACACTTAAACTGAATATGATCGTCCTAACTTTTCTTAAAATTGGAAGTTAATTTTTGTTTTAAAATTTTAGAAGAAAAAAAAAAAAGAAGAGGAAGTTGAGGATGAGTGGGAGTGGGGGGTTGGAGGGAGTATGTAGTATCCTACACATGGGTGTAGGATATAAGAATTGAGGAAAGACGGCCTTGATTATGCATTAGACAATACCACAAATAGTAGTCATGATAATACGTATCTTTACACTTACAATTACGCTAATTAAGGTCTATTTTCATAAGATGAACTCAAATGAATCTACAAGTCATGTTCGTACACGCTATGTGCTTAAATTGACAAACAATGTAACAATAGCTATTATATATACTCCCTATATATATATATATATATATATATATATATATATATATATATATATATATATGTAGATTGAATCATGTGAGACCCTTCTTAGGGTGAGGGGTGAACTCATTCTAAACCCTTAGATCTAAAAATTATAGACGCACCAGATTCTGCCACGTGTCCCCCTACAAAACTCATCTAACTACTGTCAATTCCCTCTCATACTCACTCATTTACTACACTCCCACTCTCTTCACTTTCTCTCTCTATCTCTCTGTCTCTCTTTTTTCAGTTCTTCAACTCGTCTTTTTTCACTTTCTCTCTCTATCTCTCTGTCTCTCTGTCTCTCTTTTTTGTATTTGTACTTCTCCTTCGTAGCGACGTCAAGAACTCGGCCGCAATCTTTCGTCGCAACGTTAAACAAATTCGCCATTGGCTTGAACAAGAATCTCAATCTGCTTCGTCTAAGTATTTATCTCCTACTTTAACCTAATTTCGCATCTTATTCTTTTATTTTATTCTCGCTTTAGTTTTGCTTATCGTTGATTATGCTTATTATTATTTGAGATGATTTTGAATTTGAATTTTTAGCGTGTTTTGATTGCGATTGTTTGTGATATTTCGATCGATGAGATAATTTTGATGAAAATTAAGCTTAAGATGACTCATTTATTTGATTATGCAATTGAACTTATGCGATTTTTGTTTGTCGTACAATTGTAGATTATGTAATCTTATTTCTACTTGATTGTGAATTTATAGCGCGTTTGATTGCTATTATTTGCAATATATTTCAATCGGTGAGGTGATTCAATCAAAATTCAGCTCAAAATGATTAATTGATTTGATTCCGCAATTGAAATTAAGATTGTTACTGTTTGATATAGAGGTTTAAGTAATTTTGTGCTTCTGTTAATGGAACGGTGGTTTAATTTGCGGCAATTAGACTGCCGAAGAAATTAGGAATAGTAGAAAGTATTGTAGTATTGCAAGCTCGGGCTTTCTTATTATTACTTGATTGTGAATTTATAGCGTGTTTTGATTGCTTTAGCGTTATAGATAGGTGAGTTGATTTTGATCAAACTTCAGCTTGAAATGATTGATTGATTTGAATCTAATCTTGTTTATGTTTGATTTAGAATTTTATGTGATAATTTCATGGTTCTGTTACCTCCAGCCAAAAAGATGTTACAATCTAGAGAAAGAGACCTTATTAAGGTGTGGAGTGAAATGGTCTAAATCGCGGTAATTAGACCACAGAATAGTGTAGGAGTAGAGAAATGTATATTGTATTATTACAAGCTATGGTCTTTAGATTGTAGCCAGAGAAGGGCTATTAGATTGTAAGAACCTAGATTTCGATTTCTGTTAAATTTTGGTCATAAATTAGTTTAATCACCGAGTTTCGCTCTTTTTATTTGCAGGTTTTGATCGATTTCTCACTTATTCGTATGTTTCTTTTCGTTTCTTTACTGTTTCATACCTCAATTTCGATTTCGATTCATGGCTTGTTTTTCTGGAGGCCTATATATTTCTGTATACTTTGCCTAGTTAAAAAAACCATTGTATGGCATTTAGGTAAAGCAGGTTACCTGGTGAATGCGCCAAAATGTATTCAAGGCCATGATTGCCTCTTCTGGATGCATGGAGCTCTAATTCTTATGTCCTTTCAGCCTTTATAGGATATACCATATAGGACATATAGTTATATACCCATCCATGAGTATTGATATAATATTGGCGCATTAGCACCTATTCCCTTTCAGCCTTTATAAGATGAACAAAATGATGATTTTTTTATTGTTTCATCTCTTATGGTAAATTGTTTCCTGTGCAAATTGACTATTGAGTTGGACAAATAGCTTTGATGAGGTGAAGTAAAACTGATGCTATTTTATAACAGGTCCGTGTCTGTGCGTTCCCTCTCAGTAGTTTACGAATGCAGGGCATTGGAATAAGTCCAGACTGTAACCCTGATAATAAGCTTACAAATCGTCAGGTAAATTTCCGTTTTTTGGTTAACTGCTACGCTGAAAAGAAATAGTTGTCACTTTGTTATTTTGCTTTGTACTAATATACTTGTGTATATAGCTTCTGATCTTTTCCCACCTTCATGTTGAGGAACAAAACAAAGTCTCAGATTCACCGAATAAGGAAAAGAGCAAAAAAGGTGATTTTAACCACTTATGATGATCAAGTTTCACAAAACAAGCCCTAAAATTCACTGAATAAGGTATGAGATTCACAAAATAAGGTCTGAGATTCACCAAATAAGGAAAAGAGCAAAAAAGGTGATTTTATGACCAAGTTTCACAAAACAAGCTCTAAGATTCACTGAACAAGGTCTGAGATTCACAAAACAAAGTTTGAGATTCACCGAATAAAGAAAAGAGCAAAATAGGTGATTTTAACCACTTATGATGATCAAGTTTCACAAAACAAGCCCTAAGATTCACTTAATAAGGTATGAGTTTCACGAAATAAGGTCTGAGATTCACCAAATAAGGAAAAGAGCAAAAAAGGTGATTTTAACCACTTACGATGACCAAGTTTCACAAAACAAGCTCTCAGATTCACTGAATAAGGTCTGAGATTCACAAAATAAAGTCCGAGATTCACAAAATAAGGTCCGAGATTCACCAAATAAGAACAAGAGCAAAATAGATAATTTCAACCATTTATGACCATGTTTCACAATATTACCTTTTAGTTTCACAATATAAACTCTAAGATTCATAAAAATGAGACTCTAGGATACACAAAATAAGAACAAAAGCAAAATAGGCGATTTTAACCAATTTATGACCAAGTTTCACAATATTACCTTCTAATTTCACAAAACAAGGTCTAAGATTCACAAAACAGGCTCTAGGATTCACAAAATAAAAACAAGAGCAAAATAGGTGATTTCAACCAATTTATGACCAAGTTTCACAATTTTACCTTTTGGTTTCACAATATAAGCTCTAAGATTCACAAAACAAGGTCTAAGATTCACAAAACATGCTCTAGGATTCACAAAATAAGAACAAGAGCAAAATAGGTGATTTCAACCAATTTATGACCAAGTTTCACAATATTACCTTCTAATTTCACAAAACAAGATCTAAGATTCACAAAACAGGCTCTAGGATTCACAAAATAAGAACAAGAGCAAAATAGGCGATTTCAACCAATTTATGACCAAGTTTCACAATATTACCTTCTAATTTCACAAAACAAGGTCTAAGATTCACAAAACAGACTCTAGGATTCACAACATAAGAACAAGAGCAAAATAGGTGATTTCAACCAATTATGACCAAGTTTCACAATATTACCTTCTAATTTCACAAAACAAGCCGTAAGATTCACAAAACAAGGTTTAGGCTTCACAAAATAAGAATAAGAGCAAAATAGATAATTTCAACCATTTTTTACCACGTTTCACAATATTGTCTTTTAGTTTCACAATATAAGCTCTAAGATTCACAAAATAGGGTCTAGGCTTCACAAAATAAGAAGAAGAGCAAAATAAATTATTTCAACCATTTATGACAACGTTTCACAATTTTACCTTTTAGTTTCACAATATAAGCTCTAAGATTCACAAAACAAGGTCTAAGATTCACAAATCAGGCTCTAGAATTCACAAAATAAGAAAAAGAGCAAAATAGGTGATTTCAACCAATTTATGACCAAGTTTCACAATATTACCTTCTAATTTCACAAAACAAGCCGTAAGATTCACAAAACAAGGTTTAGGCTTCACAAAATAAGAACAAGAGCAAAATAGATAATTTCAACCATTTATGACCACGTTTCACAATATTGTCTTTTAGTTTCACAATATAAGCTCTAAAATTCACAACATAGGGTCTAGGCTTCACAAAATAAGAAGAAGAGCAAAATAAATAATTTCAACCATTTATGACCACGTTTCACAATTTTACCTTTTAGTTTCACAATATAAGCTCTAAGATTCACAAAACAAGGTCTAAGATTCACAAAACAGGCTCTAGAATTCACAAAATAAGAAAAAGAGCAAAATAGGTGATTTCAACCAATTTATGACCAAGTTTCACAATATTACCTTCTAATTTCACAAAATAAGATCTAAGATTCACAAAACAGGCTCTAGGATTCACAAAATAAGAATAAGAGCAAAATAGGTGATTTCAACCAATTTATGACCAAGTTTCACAATATTACCTTCTAATTTCACAAAACAAGGTATAAGATTCACAAAACAGACTCTAGGATTCACAAAATAAGAACAAGAGCAAAATAGGTGATTTCAACTAATTTATGACCAAGTTTCACAATATTACCTTCTAATTTCACAAAACAAGTCGTAGGATTCACAAAACAAGGTATAGACTTCACAAAATAAGAACAAAAGCAAAATAAATGATACTACTAAGATGTCTGGCTAAATGCTAGCCTAGGTATATCTTAATCTTAAACAAAAGCATGAATGGAAGAAAAGTGGGCATCAACTAAATGACATAAAGTTCCAAACTTGTTTATCTCTCCGGTGTCAAAAAAACATATAAGCTTGAAGGAAACAAATATGTTCCTTGATTATATTAACCTTAAACTAAAGAAAACATGGATTCAAAGTAGTATGTAAAACAGTACGATCATATGAAATTACCTCGACATACGAAATTGAGCCTTATAGATAAAATATTACACAAATTCTTGATTGTGACGGCACGTATCCGTCACTCTTGAGTGACGGATACCATTTTACCTCACAAAGTACCCACTTTTTCTCTCTCTGCAACACTATTCATGTGGTCCCCTTTCTCCACTAACCCATTTTGTTACCATTTTATCTCACAAAATATCCGTCACAAATGATAATCCGTCACAAGGGAGACCAATTGAAAATATTAAACCAATAAAGTATGTCTCCTCCTCGACAACTGTTTCACTGTTATGATCAATTTTTTTTGCTGTGGTTAGAGGGAAGTAACGTAGTAGCTTCAGTGAGATGAGTGGATTTTGTATTCATAGAAGTAAAGCCATAAATAAAATGCAAGCTTTATGCTATGTGTATCACATGAGACATTATCTGCAAATTAAACTGCACATTTTGGATTTACAGCAAGGTAGCAACATACCCCCACCAACGAGACGAACTTTAGAGACAACTTAACTGACTAAAAGCAGCCAGAAAAGGAAAAGATGTTTCTGCAGATTAACGTAGTTGAACACATTAATAATTTAATCATGCAGGAGCGAAAAAGTCATCAAGACAAAAACTAACTTTTATCATCACTAAAATTCACATTTACCCTTTCCCGGGTTTTGGAATAGAATTCAACAGTTAATGAAAAACAAAAATACAATCTAAGAGAGCTCAACAAACTAAACAAGCTAAGCAAAACTTCATGGCACGAGACCATTGTTCCTTCCTGCATTTCGTATCCCCATCAACTCTTAAGAGAACCTCAACAAAATCAACATAAGCTCTATGCTAATTTGCTAAAACGTGCTTTGTAAACATGTTGCTGCGGCCTTATTAACTCCAAAACTATTAACATTATTTCAATTATTCTAATAAGACTCACAGTGAGTTAGATGTCAATGATACAACAAGAACATACAGTGTTAAGGGACATTTTTAACTACAACAAAATCGAGCCTTCGATTCCACTACAATCACAATATTTTACAAACTAAAACTGAAACACAAATTAATCGAGCTCAATTTTGATCAAAATTACCTCGAAATTATTCGAAATCTTCTTCTGAAATTGCTGAAATCACGTTGATCGGCAAATCGCTGCAATTGGAATCACGATATTAATCGATTCACAACCCTCACGGAATTCATCAATTGGAATCTATGAACAATCGCTGCAATTGATGAATCATTGATTAGTTTATGGAGTTTGGGTTTGGAATCTATGAACAATCCCTAGAATCACGATATTAATCGTTGATGAAGAAAATTTGTTTAGATATTTTGCATAAAAAAGTTTAGATAAAAAAATATTTAGCCCACATGAAAAATTAGGAAAAGATGAATTGACAGCCCACATTGAATGAGCCCGTTTAATATTAGTCCACATTCAGTCCGCCCCAAGTTTAATGAATGAATATGGTGAGGCCGGCCGCCTCGCCATAATGAGGTGCCTCACCGGATCCGGCCTCTAGAGATTGAATCATGTGAGGCACCCTTCTTAGGGTGAGGCGGCTGAACTCATTCTAAACCCTTAGATCTAAAAATTATAGACGCACCAGATTCTGCCACGTGTCCCCCTACAAAACTCATCTAACTACTGTCAATTCCCTCTCATACTCACTCATTTACTACACTCCCACTCTCTTCACTTTCTCTCTCTATCTCTCTGTCTCTCTTTTTTCAGTTCTTCAGCTCGTCTTTTTTCACTTTCTCTCTCTATCTCTCTGTCTCTCTGTCTCTCTTTTTTCAGCCGCTGTACTTCTCCTTCGTAGCGACGTCAAGAACTCGGCCGCAATCTTTCGTCGCAACGTTAAACAAATTCGCCATTGGCTTGAACAAGAATCTCAATCTGCTTCGTCTAAGTATTTATCTCCTACTTTAACCTAATTTCGCATCTTATTCTTTTATTTTATTCTCGCTTTAGTTTTGCTTATCGTTGATTATGCTTATTATTATTTGAGATGATTTTGAATTTGAATTTTTAGCGTGTTTTGATTGCGATTGTTTGTGATATTTCGATCGATGAGATAATTTTGATGAAAATTAAGCTTAAGATGACTCATTTATTTGATTATGCAATTGAACTTATGCGATTTTTGTTTGTCGTACAATTGTAGATTATGTAATCTTATTTCTACTTGATTGTGAATTTATAGCGCGTTTGATTGCTATTATTTGCAATATATTTCAATCGGTGAGGTGATTCAATCAAAATTCAGCTCAAAATGATTAATTGATTTGATTCCGCAATTGAAATTAAGATTGTTACTGTTTGATATAGAGGTTTAAGTAATTTTGTGCTTCTGTTAATGGAACGGTGGTTTAATTTGCGGCAATTAGACTGCCGAAGAAATTAGGAATAGTAGAAAGTATTGTAGTATTGCAAGCTCGGGCTTTCTTATTATTACTTGATTGTGAATTTATAGCGTGTTTTGATTGCTTTAGCGTTATAGATAGGTGAGTTGATTTTGATCAAACTTCAGCTTGAAATGATTGATTGATTTGAATCTAATCTTGTTTATGTTTGATTTAGAATTTTATGTGATAATTTCATGGTTCTGTTACCTCCAGTTTCAGCATGTTACAATCTAGAGAAAGAGACCTTATTAAGGTGTGGAGTGAAATGGTCTAAATCGCGGTAATTAGACCACAGAATAGTGTAGGAGTAGAGAAATGTATATTGTATTATTACAAGCTATGGTCTTTAGATTGTAGCCAGAGAAGGGCTATTAGATTGTAAGAACCTAGATTTCGATTTCTGTTAAATTTTGGTCATAAATTAGTTTAATCACCGAGTTTCGCTCTTTTTATTTGCAGGTTTTGATCGATTTCTCACTTATTCGTATGTTTCTTTTCGTTTCTTTACTGTTTCATACCTCAATTTCGATTTCGATTCATGGCTTGTTTTTCTGGAGGCCTATATATTTCTGTATACTTTGCCTAGTTAAAAAAACCATTGTATGGCATTTAGGTAAAGCAGGTTACCTGGTGAATGCGCCAAAATGTATTCAAGGCCATGATTGCCTCTTCTGGATGCATGGAGCTCTAATTCTTATGTCCTTTCAGCCTTTATAGGATATACCATATAGGACATATAGTTATATACCCATCCATGAGTATTGATATAATATTGGCGCATTAGCACCTATTCCCTTTCAGCCTTTATAAGATGAACAAAATGATGATTTTTTTATTGTTTCATCTCTTATGGTAAATTGTTTCCTGTGCAAATTGACTATTGAGTTGGACAAATAGCTTTGATGAGGTGAAGTAAAACTGATGCTATTTTATAACAGTCCGTGTCTCGTGCGTTCCCTCTCGTAGTTTACGAATGCGGGGCATTGGAATAAGTCCAGATCGTAACCACGATAATAAGCTTACGAATCGTCGGGTAAATTTCTTTGTCTAGACTTTCAGTGTTAACTTTGTTAAGATATAAGCTTAATAGTTGGGCACTTGGTATGAAAGACTTCAATGTTTCCCTACTATTAACTATTTCATGATTTTTTTTGAGTCGATTTCACGAGTATATTTAATTGTAGGACTTCAATGTTTGAAATATTTTCGAATCTTACCAAGACCGTCTTTTTCTTTCAGAGTGCAATTGATGTGCTAGAATCGAGATTAAAGAATCGCAAGCAATGTGAATATATCTTCAGATGAAGATGGTTGGTTCCTCTGACCAAGAAAATCTTGCACAAAGGTATGACTTCGAATCTCATATAGGTGACCCCTTTATTGTCTTCAAGTTTACAACTTGCGTCACATTGAAAATTTTAGGGGGTGTTGGCTTAGCCCTTGCAATCTTAATGTACATTTTCCAGAAGAAGGCAGAAACCACTCCAACTCTAGTCGGGGATCTCTAGTCGCTCGTTATCACATTTCTTTTTTAGCTCGTCTAATTTCTCCTTGTCGAAAATTAACCTCTTTGTCACAATCTTTTCCTTACAAATGACACTTTCAGGGTCATAAAACCCATCCAGATTCATGGGAGGAAAAAATGATGCTGAATCAAAGGTTACCGTTTTGGTGTGAATGTGATTATTACTAGAAATTAACCCTCGAGCATTATTATAAGCCCAAGTGTTAATAAACGCGACAGAGGTTGCTACATCAGCGATCTTATGCGAAATGGAAATACTTATGGCTATACCGCCACACGAAAACCAATTCACTTGGACCGCAGTTACTATGCTTTTGTTAGCACCAAAAGGTGGATAGGGTAAGACTTATTAATTCCTCGGGATCTGGATTTGCTATAACTTCTGCCAGGCTAGCTAAAACATCAGCTTCGTAAAACTCGGCCCCTTCATCGTTGCAGTTGATTGGTGAGTTTCCTTCAATCCTTCCGGCTAGTGGGTAGAACTGAACCAACGTCTCAGAGATAGGTGACCCCTTTATTGTCTTCAAGTTTACAACTTGCGTCACATTGAAAATTTTAGGGGGTGTTGGCTTAGCCCTTGCAATCTTAATGTACATTTTCCAGAAGAATTGTTTTCATCATTCTTGTAAGAAACTCCTTAAACCGGGATGTTAAGCTTGGCAAAGACTTTTCATTGTTGCATATCTAAAGGCTATTAGCTTAAGGTTCCCCTTATTTAATCTTTGTTATGTACTCGTATATCTTAACGGCTATTAGCTCAAATGGGAGAGCAATGTGCAAATCTTGCACAAAGGTATGAGTTCGAATCTCATATAGCCTAGTTAATTTAAGAATCTAGTGTATTAAACTTAAATACAATAACATTGAGGATGAGTTAGCCAAATCCGTACTCAGATGTGCAAAATTGAGGATGGGTAGAAGAAGCTCAAACTTAGATGTCCACAAACGGCGTGCATAAGCCAAAACGTCGTGCAGAGCCACTAAAGGAGCAAAGGATTACAATTTTGAGTCCTTTGTAAAGTCAATGTTAGAAATTATCTAAATTGGGTGCAATTGGACATGACAGAAAAGGCCAAAACCCAAAATTCCACTAGAGAAATACCAATTATGCTTTGAAGTAACAGTAGCAGTCAATAACCAACATGGGAGTCGAACCCACACCTTGTGCATTGCACAACGCTCTGCCATTTGAGCTAATTGGTTTTGAAATAATTAAATCATTCCACTAGTTTTCATCATGTGAGTTGTTCCCTTATCTCTGCTCCCCCTTCCATTAGAGGAACGACTGAAGAAATTGATTCTCGAGGTGTGCTCTAGTCCTTACCTTGGAACTTTCCGTTTTTTGGTTAACTGCTACGCTGAAAAGAAATAGTTGTCACTTTGTTATTTTGCTTTGTACTAATATACTTGTGTATATAGCTTCTGATCTTTTCCCACCTTCATGTTGAGGAACAAAACAAAGTCTCAGATTCACCGAATAAGGAAAAGAGCAAAAAAGGTGATTTTAACCACTTATGATGATCAAGTTTCACAAAACAAGCCCTAAAATTCACTGAATAAGGTATGAGATTCACAAAATAAGGTCTGAGATTCACCAAATAAGGAAAAGAGCAAAAAAGGTGATTTTATGACCAAGTTTCACAAAACAAGCTCTAAGATTCACTGAACAAGGTCTGAGATTCACAAAACAAAGTTTGAGATTCACCGAATAAAGAAAAGAGCAAAATAGGTGATTTTAACCACTTATGATGATCAAGTTTCACAAAACAAGCCCTAAGATTCACTTAATAAGGTATGAGTTTCACGAAATAAGGTCTGAGATTCACCAAATAAGGAAAAGAGCAAAAAAGGTGATTTTAACCACTTACGATGACCAAGTTTCACAAAACAAGCTCTCAGATTCACTGAACAAGGTCAGAGATTCACAAAATAAAGTCTGAGATTCACAAAATAAGGTCTGAGATTCACCAAATAAGAACAAGAGCAAAATAGATAATTTCAACCATTTATGACCATGTTTCACAATATTACCTTTTAGTTTCACAATATAAACTCTAAGATTCATAAAACAGACTCTAGGATACACAAAATAAGAACAAAAGCAAAATAGGCGATTTTAACCAATTTATGACCAAGTTTCACAATATTACCTTCTAATTTCACAAAACAAGGTCTAAGATTCACAAAACAGGCTCTAGGATTCACAAAATAAAAACAAGAGCAAAATAGGTGATTTCAACCAATTTATGACCAAGTTTCACAATTTTACCTTTTGGTTTCACAATATAAGCTCTAAGATTCACAAAACAAGGTCTAAGATTCACAAAACATGCTCTAGGATTCACAAAATAAGAACAAGAGCAAAATAGGTGATTTCAACCAATTTATGACCAAGTTTCACAATATTACCTTCTAATTTCACAAAACAAGATCTAAGATTCACAAAACAGGCTCTAGGATTCACAAAATAAGAACAAGAGCAAAATAGGCGATTTCAACCAATTTATGACCAAGTTTCACAATATTACCTTCTAATTTCACAAAACAAGGTCTAAGATTCACAAAACAGACTCTAGGATTCACAACATAAGAACAAGAGCAAAATAGGTGATTTCAACCAATTATGACCAAGTTTCACAATATTACCTTCTAATTTCACAAAACAAGCCGTAAGATTCACAAAACAAGGTTTAGGCTTCACAAAATAAGAATAAGAGCAAAATAGATAATTTCAACCATTTTTTACCACGTTTCACAATATTGTCTTTTAGTTTCACAATATAAGCTCTAAGATTCACAAAATAGGGTCTAGGCTTCACAAAATAAGAAGAAGAGCAAAATAAATTATTTCAACCATTTATGACAACGTTTCACAATTTTACCTTTTAGTTTCACAATATAAGCTCTAAGATTCACAAAACAAGGTCTAAGATTCACAAATCAGGCTCTAGAATTCACAAAATAAGAAAAAGAGCAAAATAGGTGATTTCAACCAATTTATGACCAAGTTTCACAATATTACCTTCTAATTTCACAAAACAAGCCGTAAGATTCACAAAACAAGGTTTAGGCTTCACAAAATAAGAACAAGAGCAAAATAGATAATTTCAACCATTTATGACCACGTTTCACAATATTGTCTTTTAGTTTCACAATATAAGCTCTAAAATTCACAACATAGGGTCTAGGCTTCACAAAATAAGAAGAAGAGCAAAATAAATAATTTCAACCATTTATGACCACGTTTCACAATTTTACCTTTTAGTTTCACAATATAAGCTCTAAGATTCACAAAACAAGGTCTAAGATTCACAAAACAGGCTCTAGAATTCACAAAATAAGAAAAAGAGCAAAATAGGTGATTTCAACCAATTTATGACCAAGTTTCACAATATTACCTTCTAATTTCACAAAATAAGATCTAAGATTCACAAAACAGGCTCTAGGATTCACAAAATAAGAATAAGAGCAAAATAGGTGATTTCAACCAATTTATGACCAAGTTTCACAATATTACCTTCTAATTTCACAAAACAAGGTATAAGATTCACAAAACAGGCTCTAGGATTCACAAAATAAGAACAAGAGCAAAATAGGTGATTTCAACTAATTTATGACCAAGTTTCACAATATTACCTTCTAATTTCACAAAACAAGTCGTAGGATTCACAAAACAAGGTATAGACTTCACAAAATAAGAACAAAAGCAAAATAAATGATACTACTAAGATGTCTGGCTAAATGCTAGCCTAGGTATATCTTAATCTTAAACAAAAGCATGAATGGAAGAAAAGTGGGCATCAACTAAATGACATAAAGTTCCAAACTTGTTTATCTCTCCGGTGTCAAAAAAACATATAAGCTTGAAGGAAACAAATATGTTCCTTGATTATATTAACCTTAAACTAAAGAAAACATGGATTCAAAGTAGTATGTAAAACAGTACGATCATATGAAATTACCTCGACATACGAAATTGAGCCTTATAGATAAAATATTACACAAATTCTTGATTGTGACAAGACGTATCCGTCACTCTTGAGTGACGGATACCATTTTACCTCACAAAGTACCCACTTTTTCTCTCTCTGCAACACTATTCATGTGGTCCCCTTTCTCCACTAACCCATTTTGTTACCATTTTATCTCACAAAATATCCGTCACAAATGATAATCCGTCACAAGGGAGACCAATTGAAAATATTAAACCAATAAAGTATGTCTCCTCCTCGACAATTTGTTTCCTTTGTTATGATCAATTTTTTTTTGTGGTTAGAGGGAAGTAACGTAGTAGCTTCAAAGTGAGATGAGTGGATTTTGTATTCATAGAAGTAAAGCCATAAATAAAATGCAAGCTTTATGCTATGTGTATCACATGAGACATTATCTGCAAATTAAACTGCACATTTTGGATTTACAGCAAGGTAGCAACATACCCCCACCAACGAGACGAACTTTAGAGACAACTTAACTGACTAAAAGCAGCAAGAAAAGGAAAAGATGTTTCTGCAGATTAACGTAGTTGAACACATTAATAATTTAATCATGCAGGAGCGAAAAAGTCATCAAGACAAAAACTAACTTTTATCATCACTAAAATTCACATTTACCCTTTCCCGGGTTTTGGAATAGAATTCAACAGTTAATGAAAAACAAAAATACAATCTAAGAGAGCTCAACAAACTAAACAAGCTAAGCAAAACTTCATGGCACGAGACCATTGTTCCTTCCTGCATTTCGTATCCCCATCAACTCTTAAGAGAACCTCAACAAAATCAACATAAGCTCTATGCTAATTTGCTAAAACGTGCTTTGTAAACATGTTTCCGCGGCCTTATTAACTCCAAAACTATTAACATTATTTCAATTATTCTAATAAGACTCACAGTGAGTTAGATGTCAATGATACAACAAGAACATACAGTGTTAAGGGACATTTTTAACTACAACAAAATCGAGCCTTCGATTCCACTACAATCACAATATTTTACAAACTAAAACTGAAACACAAATTAATCGAGCTCAATTTTGATCAAAATTACCTCGAAATTATTCGAAATCTTCTTCGAAATTGTGAAATCACGTTGATCGGCAAATCGCCGCAATTGGAATCACGATATTAATCGATTCACAACCCTCACGGAATTCATCAATTGGAATCTATGAACAATCGCTGCAATTGATGAATCATTGATTAGTTTATGGAGTTTGGGTTTGGAATCTATGAACAATCCCTAGAATCACGATATTAATCGTTGATGAAGAAAATTTGTTTAGATATTTTGCATAAAAAAGTTTAGATAAAAAAATATTTAGCCCACATGAAAAATTAGGAAAAGATGAATTGACAGCCCACATTGAATGAGCCCGTTTAATATTAGTCCACATTCAGTCCGCCCCAAGTTTAATGAATGAATATGGTGAGGCCGGCCGCCTCGCCATAATGAGGTGCCTCACCGGATCCGGCCTCTATATATATATATATATATATATATATATATATATATATATATATATATATATAACGGCAAAGCTTGAAATGAGTAACCGAGGAAATCAAGACTTAAAACACTTACTTCATATAGAAATATACTCCGTATTTACTTAATCCCCTACCCAAGTCCAATGATAATTTTTCAGTGAAACATATGACATCCCTTGAAATATTACTCTTTATTTATATACAAGATCCTCCACTGATTATATTACACTTCGTTGGAACAGAACCCAGGCCCAATCTTATTTGAAGGACTCTGAAACCTCATTTGTTATGTCAGGAGGACAATCGCAGAGAAAAGTGTGTCGCAATAATAAAGGCTTAATGATCCTATAATTGCAACACTATTGAGAAGATATTTTGAGTCGATATTATTACGATGTATATTATTTGATTATTCAGCAAGTTAACGATATACGGTTACCTTATTTTTAGGCCTTAGAATAGGTAAGTTAATATCTCGAGAATATTGTCTTTGGGTGTATATATATCATCATTGTACGATGTAATTTAATGATTAATATACAAAAATCTTTTACCCAATTTCCAATTCTTCATGGCATCAGAGCAGTCGATCCTGAGAGCCTAATTCATCCTTTTACAAAACACAAACAAAACACGACATCAACATACATGCGATGACGGTAGGAACTATTGTTGCTGGAGGAAACAGTAAAGGAGTGAACGGCAGCAACAAGAAACATGACACACTTATGGGTATGGAAGATAAGTGTCACGCTGCATCGACAAGTGAAGGAGATGCTCAACGGACTGATCTGACCGCGAGAAGAAGTTAACCAAATCGAACGTTTTTGGCGTCAAGAATGGGTAGTACTTGGTGGTAATCAAAATAAGAAAATAACACCAGGTACGTATATTGGTAATTGGATGATTGACAGTGGCGCGTCCCATCACATGACTGGCCGACGTGAGACACTTGAGCAACGGAGCAGTGGCAAACCATCCACCGTAGGCTTGCCAAACGGTTCTCACATTATTGCAAATGAATATGGCAGTGTGAAAATAGGCGAAAATCTCATATTACAAGACGTGTTATATGTTCCGTCTTTGACTTGCGATTTAATTTCTGTACAACAATTGATTAGGGAAAATAATTGTGTTGTGACATTTTATCCCAACTATTGTGTTATACAGGACCAGTCTACGAGGATGAAGATTGGACGCGGTGAGCTCAAAGACGGGGTTTATTACTTGAAGAATGATCGGGAAGAAATTGTGGCAAAGACAAGCACAAAGGCCGATACTCGACTATGGCATAGACGACTTGGTCATCCTTCAAGCAGTAT
Organism: Silene latifolia; assembly: GCF_048544455.1. Taxonomy (NCBI): domain Eukaryota; kingdom Viridiplantae; phylum Streptophyta; class Magnoliopsida; order Caryophyllales; family Caryophyllaceae; genus Silene; species Silene latifolia. The sequence continues at coordinate 436,019,898 of NC_133538.1, read as the reverse complement.
TTTATCTTCCTTTTCGTCTTTAATTGGTTATGATTTGTCTTGGAACACTAGTGAAGTATGTGATTCATGTTGTCGGGCTAAGCAGACACGTTCTAGTTTCAATTTGAATAACAAGCGAAGTATCGAATTATTTGCCCTTATCCACTGTGATATTTGGGGACCTTACCATGCCGAAAATTTAACTAATGCTCATTATTTTTTGACGATTGTGGATGACCGAAGTAGGGGAGTTTGGGTTTTCTTAATGAGAGATAGAGGAGAAGTGAGTCAATTGATGATCAATTTTTGTAAAATGGTCAAAACTCAATTTGGGAAGCAAGTAAAAGTAGTGCAAAGCGATAATGGGACTGAATTCCTTTCGAGAACCATGAAAGAATATTACAATGAGTGTGGGATAATTTTTCAGACAAGTAATGTCGATACCCCACAGCAAAATGGGAGAGTAGAAAGGAAACATAGACACATTTTAGAAAAATCAAGAGCCCTTCGTTTTGAAGCAAACCTTCCGATTGAGTTTTGGGGCGATTGCGTCTTAACTGCCGCTTATCTCATTAATCGAACACCCACTCGTATCCTTAATGGCTTGACTCCATATGAAGTATTGCATGGGGAAAAACCGAAACTTGACAACATTCGGGTTTTTGGTAGTTTATGTTACGCTCACAATAAAGATAAACCCCGAGATAAATTCACAGAGAGAGGCAAGCGATGCATATTCATCGGGTATCCACAAAGTAAAAAAGGATGGAGAGTATATGATTTAAAGCGTAAAAATTCTTTTGTCTCTAGGGATGTCATTTTTTATGAGCATGTTTTTCCATATATGGTAAGTGATTGTTCCGATAAGACAAAGTCACATTCACAATCTTTTGAGCAATCCGACAACCTGGACAATTCATATGCCAACTTGGATAATTATGATGACTATGAATATGTTGAAGAAAATGACGCAATTGGTGAAGAAAATCAGGAAATTCAACATGAAAACAATGATGGCAGGCAAAATGCAGGGGACGAAATATTAATTGCAGAAACAGAGACCATGACCGAGCGAGAATGAAGTAGTAGAAGAACAGCTTGGTCGTGGAGCTCGTCGTAAATTTGATCCTTATTGGAAGAGTGATTACATCCGCAAATCAACCCGTATAATAAACTCCGTCTTGACTGCTCAACCGGCTCCATCTTCGTCGTCAAAAACAGGTACTCGTTATCCAATAGCTAATTATGTCACTACCAATTGTTTTTCTGAGTCTTACAGGAATTATTTAGCAAAAGTCGATGCTATCCGAGAGCCACACAATTATCTTGAGGCAAAAAGAAATTTGAATGGCGAGAAGCCATGGCCAAGGAGATCAATGCGCTAGAAGCAAATGGTACCTGGAAAGTTGTCGAATTGCCGGCTGGAAAACGACCCATTGGCTGCAAATGGGTGTACAAAGTGAAGTATAAGGCGGATGGAACAATAGAGCGTTACAAAGCGAGACTTGTAGCACAAGGTTATAGTCAAATAGAAGGTGTGGATTATCACGAGACATTTGCACCGGTGGCCAAAATGACGAGTGTGAGATGCCTCCTAGCCGTAGCTGTAGCAAAGGGATGGTCAATAACGCAGTTAGATGTGAACAATGCCTTCCTCCATGGGGACTTGAGCGAGGAAGTTTATATGCGAATGCCACCGGGATATGAAATAAAAGGCCAAAACAAGGTATGTCGATTGCTTAAATCACTTTACGGGCTCAAACAAGCTTCAAGAAATTGGTTTGCAAAATTGACCACTTCATTGACAAAATACGGATTCATTCAATCTTTAGCTGACTATTCCTTGTTTACATATAACAAAGAAGGAGTGTTTATTGGTCTTCTAGTATATGTCGATGATATGATCATCGTGAGCAACAACGATGATGCTAGTATGCGGCTCAGACAATTCTTAGATCGAAACTTTGGAGTTAAAGATCTCGGGAAATTAAAATATTTTCTAGGAATCGAAGTGGCACACGGTTCTAAAGGGCTCTTTCTTAGCCAACGGAAATATGCATTAGAAATAATCGCTGAGGCAGGTTTAGATGGAGCAAAACCGGCAAGTACTCCAATTCAACCCAATCACGGATTGTCTGTAACACTACGGATTTTCCTTGGTGACTACTCGACCGAGTAGAACCTACTCGGCCGAGTAGTGCTGAGGTTGTGTATTGTTTTGGTTCTGCCGAGGAACACTCGGCCGAGTAAAGTGAACACTCGACCGAGTATGGGACACTCGGCCGAGTATACACTTACTCGACCGAGTGTCCGGTTTGGCGAAGTGTTATTTCGACGGTTTGATTAGGGAGCGTTTAAGATTTATTTTATATCCGCGTCAGTTTTCAAAATATCATTTCTACTTCATCATTCTTACGTAACCCTAATCTCTCCCTAATTACTCCTTAATCACCCCTTTGCTTTGTTGATTGCGAAACCTTCGGAGTCCTTACGTACATTTCCTCATCCTACGGTTGGTAAGTGTTATTCTATGTTGTTTGTATTCGTTGGGGTTCCGTGTGTTTACGGAATTGGGGAAATATGGGGATTGTGCAATGTGTAATTGTGTGATATGATTATGTTATAGGAGAAGACTTCGTAGAGGAGCCTTTACGAGTGTTCAAGTCCTTTCCCACTGTTGATTGCTAAGGTAGGGTTTCCCTACTCAGTTTACTGTCAATTGATTTGAGATTGTGCTTGTTGTAATTGTTGTTATTTGCTGATCATCGGAGTATGGGGATTGTTGTGACGATGTTGGTATGAGCGGATTGAGATGGTTGTGATGTCATGTGATTGTGATTGTGGTGGAGTCACTTGCGGGAGTGGCTTCACACCCTAGTTCGCCCTCCGTGGAACCCGCCACGGGAGGGGATGTGCACATTAAGGGACAGGGATTGTTAGTCGCTCGTTGATGAGCTGGACTAGGTGGGGATGGGCTGCGGTCACCCATCGCGCGAGGATTACCCGTTGCGATGGGTAATGGCGGGCTACACACTTCGGTGTGTAGTCGGTTCATCGTGTGAGATCGATGATGTTTGGTTGTATTGTTGTTGTCTTGTATTGATTGAGTAGTACCGACCCGTGTTGTTGTTTTGTAAAACCTGCGGTGATCCATTCGGGGATGGTGAGCAGATTGTGACAGGTAATGCAGATGTTTAGCTATGGGACAGTCATGGGGAGTCACCACGTCAAGTCTAGCTTCCGTTGTTATGAGTTTAGATGTCTTGGATTTCATTTGTATTGAGACCTTGTACGTTTATTTTGAGTTGGTCCGAGATAGTGTAATCTTTAACTTTTATACTTTAATAAATGTTGTTTGGAAATTGTAACTTTGATATACTAACCTCGGGAAACCGAGATGGTAACGACCTTTCATGCTAGGGTAGTCCTTGGTAAGGTACCTTGGTATGAGGGGGTGTTACAAAGTGGTATCAGAGCCGACGATTCCGGCACCTAAAACTAATGAACTCAATGAACTTAGGGAGTCTAAATAAAATGAACCCGGGGAGAGTTGTTTGGAGCTACCGCAAAGACTTGGGAGACGTCCGAAGTCGCATTAAGGCCCTTACGATCTCAAGCCGGTCACATGGGGGAAACTGTTGTATGTTTGAGTCATGTGTGTTTGATATCTGTAGTTTGAATCTTGTGCATGGTTGGATTAAATGAGGAAAGAAGTGGAATATGGTAGTAGTTGAAAGATGTATCGACGATTTGTTGATGTTGAAACTTTGAGCATGGAATATGTTGGCATGTTAAGTGTTGGAACATGGTAAAAGATGAAAAGTGAATTGTGAAATTGTATCTGGTTGATATTGAGCATGAAGAATGTGATCATGTTACCTGTTTAATACAATGTTGAGCATAAAGTATGGTAGTGGTACATGTGCATATGAATATGATGATTTTAATGCTTGATTGTTGGTAGAAGCATGTGATTAAGGTCATGCGTCTGTATATGTAAATGTGGTGTTTAATTTTAATGTGAATATGATAAATGTTCAACTATGTACTGGTTTTTAGAAGCATTGGGTCGTTATTGCTTGTTTTATGCATGTTAAAGTTGTTTTGAAAAGAAATTTTTGATTTGTATACAAACCGATTTTGGAAGGGTTGTCTTAAAACTATCATAAGTCGAGTTCTAGAAAAGATATTGTTGTGATTCCAAGTTGAGGTGATAGCTTGTCCTCTTACGATTCTAACGATAGGTCACACGCCCAGATTGACCAAGTAACGAGTGAGATATGATTGTTTTACGAAAACTGGACGGTCTTGAGAATCTGCGCCTATACTCGACCGAGTAGTCCCTACTCGGCCGAGTGTCTTTTATACTCGACCGAGTATTCCATATTCGGCCGAGTAATCTTTCCGTGATAATACTGTTTAGCGTCTGGAGTCGTGAACTCGGCCGAGTAGTCTTATACTCGACCGAGTAAGGTCTACTCGGCCGAGTATTCCCAATACTCGACCGAGTAATCCTTCTCGCGGCAATTGAGTTGCTTCGGAGTCGAAAACTCGACCGAGTAATATAGTTACTCGACCGAGTACCTTGTACTTGACCTAGTATGTTATGTACTCGACCGAGTACCTCGGCGCGCCACTTTGAGTCGGTGGCTATGTTCTTACTTTTGTTTTGAGTCGGTGGCTATGTTTTTACTTTTGTTTTGAGCCGGTGGCTATGTTTTTCATTGTTTTGAGTCATAGGGTATATACACATGTATGTTTTGAGTCTTAACGCATTCTTTTATATGAGAGACGGTCTTGATACGTAAGTTACCGGAAGGTATGACAGGGGAGAGTCTTAGGGTTATGAGAGATAAGTGTTGGATAAGGAAGACATGTGTTAATGTGGTTGTGAGAGATAGTGAAAAAAAAAAAAAAAAAAAAAAAAAATGAGCTAATCGAGGTAAAGAGCATGTTTTGTGAGATATGATGAGTGAAATAGTCGTGTATTGAGTAGTATAAAAGTAAGTGTATATGGGCCAGGGTGATGTAAGTGCAAAGAAGCATGAGAATGAAAGATTGAGATGAGAGATACGAATAGTGACATTTCGGGATGTGTAAGGACTTATAGAGGGAGACGGTTAGCATTGTGTTGCTTAAGGATATATGTAATGAAAGGTTGCTTTAGAGGGATGGAGAAGAGGGTTATATAGTGAACTTAGATAGAGTTATGTCGCGACGTGGATTTGTAGATGGTGACCAAGTTTGGGAATTTGGAATTTTCACGATGTGAGCCTAGTGAGTAATTCTTTGGGCAGCTAACGTTATGAGATGAATTTTGGTTTCCTAGTGATGTAAAAAGGGAGATGCAATTGTTTGAACTTTAAACGTTGATTTTATGGATAGATTAGTGACAATTGGGAGTTATAGTATAATGAGAGAAGACCCATGGTAAGAAAGAGTGAGATGATATCGACATAAAATAATGGGGATTGAGTTTGGAGCAATGTGAAGGTAACCGGAGCACTTAAGAGTTAGACAGAAATAATGAAGAGTTGAATCATTAAGGGAGTTTGTCGAGGGTAAAAGAAAAGAATAAGGGGAGTAAAACTAGGAACATGTTCACCGAGGTTATGTGATATAAAAGTAAGGAATCGTCGAGATGTATGATACTATCATGAGGATTTGAGTTACGATTATATAGAAGTTCCAGGACAACATGATAATCATGAGTTTCGAGGAATTAAAGAAAGCAAAAGTTGGGTAAAGAATTTGCACGATATGAGATTTTGGTGGTGAGTCGGGTGACGATACGATTACGGATGAAATTGGAAATAGTGTTGAGGTGATTTTTGTTGATACATTTGATGTTTGTCGTTTGGGATGAGAACCAAAGGGAGGAAAAGGATTGTTATATTAAGAAGTGATAGTAAGAGAGTAGTCACATGAAAAATGTTGGTGTCATAGTATTGTCACTAGTGGTTGAGGATGATGTTATTTTGGGGAAGTTAGTTGTTCTAATGAGGTTGATTTTGTGAAGGTGATTAATGTTTGGTTGTGAGGGATTTTAAGGTATGGATATATGAGGTATTCGTTAGTAGTTGGGTACAGATGATATGGCTACGTTCGACGGGTGGTGATAATTGTGTGTAAAAGAAGATATGTTATGAAGGGCACCCGAGTTAAGTCCAGGATAAGAGGTATTCATTGTCAAGTGGTAACTTACGTAATCAGGATTGGCTATTTGGATGTGATTATGGGTCTTAGGAGTATGTAAATGTTTGTGTGAGGTTGTGACCTCACGAGATGCGGTATGGTGTGATAGTCATAAAGTTGTTATATGAATGTTTGTAATATATGTTGGATACGGTAACTTAATGGAATGATGAAAAAAAAAAAAAAAAAATGATAGTTTGGGTGGTCTGACAAGACTGGTTATACTTGCATGTGTATTCATGATATAGGTTTAATCCATGAAAAGTATGGATGGTATGCATGAGATTCTTGTCTATTTATTCCGTATTATGTATGGTGTTGTGATCTGGTAAAGCAGTTTTGAGTAAGTTTGTTGTCCAAGATGTTATATTGAGTCAGTGTTTATGGGATTGTGTATGGCACGGTACTTATTTTGTTGTGATGCGGGTATTTTCGCACCGTGGGTGCATTTGTTGGTGGCAATGTTGCGATGTTGTCACCGGTTGTGGTGGAGTAGGTGAGATGACTATAATACGAGTTTTCGTAAGTGCATACCAGTTAAACATAGATTGTTGTTTTGTTTGTCTTTGTTCCTTGTGAGTTTTGGTTGAACATAAAGACTGTTGTTTTGTTTGTTGATGTTTCTTACCAGTTTCAGTTTGGGAATGAGGGTAGAGTATGATGTGAAAGAGAGTTGTATATGTTTTCGTTGTTGTCATGGTATAGTGATATTCTGTTGATGGGACACAGTTGTGAGAAGTTGTTCTGATAATTTTTATCTTGTTTTAAGATGAGGCATCGGTAGTCATAGTCATGGCAAGTGATTCGTGGAATATGTGTTGTAATGATCTGAAAGCGACAAGTGGTTCATAATCTTTTGTTGAGATAGTGAGTGCAGGATATTGGGAATTAGTGTCATGTTCAGTTATGTATGAGTTTTGCGGTAATGAAAGAAAAGAACTTGAGGATCTAGTGTGAGTGTATGTAAAGGTGTGGAGTGTGAATTATGCTTTTGGTGATATGAGTTTTATATAGTTTATATAAAGATATATGTCATGTTGCGGTAATGTGGAAGAGTTGAAGTTTTGGGTTAAGTTAAGGATTTTGAGGTATAGGTTAGGGGTGTGACGAGTGAATTGAAGGATGAGAGTTGTTTAAGTAAGAGAGCCTAAGATATATGCATGGCGATTCGATTATAAGTGGTTATCTTTGACATGTGGTGGTGATGAAGATAATGAGAGGTATAACGAAGGATCTAGTATTAGTGAGTTACGAGGACGTAACATTTATCTTAAGAGGAGTAGGATGCGATAAAAGAGATTTTGATGGTTGTGCATATGGTAGTATAATTGGAAGTAGAGTGTTGGTGTAGTATAAAGGACGGATATTTGTGTTGATTTTATTAAAGGTCATGACCGTGCTTGTTGTAGTTCGATGTTTAGCAATGAGAGAATATTTCAACAAGTGTTGTTGAGTTGAATGATAATGATTATGAGTCTAATAGTTTTGATTGGAAGATGATGTTTATGTGTTTGAGTAAACTTCGAGGACGAAGTTCGTTTTAAGGATGATAGAATGTAACATTCCGTTTTGATGATTGATCTTCTTTTGTGGATTGAGTGCTATTGAGTGTTATGGAAGTAATGTTATGGAGTCAGTATTGAGAGCCTATGCTATAGTTGAGACGATATCGTGAGCTATGTTGTGGAAGGAAGAGTAGTTTGTGGAGTTGGTGTTAAGTGTCCATGTTTTATAGGTTGGGTTGGAACTTTGCGGTCGTGTTTCGTTTTGTTTGTTGTTTTGCTTTGACTCGGGATAATGATTTTTGTGGTGACTTGTATAGTTCCTTGGTGTTGTTATATGTGGTTGGTGTAGCCTTGTGGCGTAGTGTTGTGCTTTATTTTATAGTAGAGTGTGAACTTCGGGACGAAGTTCTTTTTAAGGGGGGAAGATTGTAACACTACGGATTTTCCTTGGTGACTACTCGACCGAGTAGAACCTACTCGGCCGAGTAGTAGTCGAGGTTGTGTATTGTTTTGGTTTGTTGAGGAACACTCGGCCGAGTAAAGTGAACACTCGACCGAGTATGGGACACTCGGCCGAGTATACACTTACTCGACCGAGTGTCCGGTTTGGCGAAGTGTTATTTCGACGGTTTGATTAGGGAGCGTTTAAGATTTATTTTATATCCGCGTCAGTTTTCAAAATATCATTTCTACTTCATCATTCTTACGTAACCCTAATCTCTCCCTAATTACTCCTTAATCACCCCTTTGCTTTGTTGATTGCGAAACCTTCGGAGTCCTTACGTACATTTCCTCATCCCTCGTTGGTAAGTGTTATTCTATGTTGTTTGTATTCGTTGGGGTTCTTGTGTGTTTACGGAATTGGGAAATATGGGGATTGTGCAATGTGTAATTGTGTGATATGATTATGTTATAGGAGAAGACTTCGTAGAGGAGCCTTTCTGAGTGTTCAAGTCCTTTCCCACTGTTGATTGCTAAGGTAGGGTTTTCCTACTCAGTTTACTGTCAATTGATTTGAGATTGTGCTTGTTGTAATTGTTGTTATTTTTCGATCATCGGAGTATGGGGATTGTTGTGACGATGTTGGTATGAGCGGATTGAGATGGCTGTGATGTCATGTGATTGTGATTGTGGTGGAGTCACTTGCGGGAGTGGCTTCACACCCTAGTTCGCCCTCCGTGGAACCCGCCACGGGAGGGGATGTGCACATTAAGGGACAGGGATTGTTAGTCGCTCGTTGATGAGCTGGACTAGGTGGGGATGGGCTGCGGTCACCCACTGGCGGCGAGGATTACCTGTTGCGATGGGTAATCTGGCAGGGCTACACACTTCGGTGTGTAGTCGGTTACTGTGTGAGATCGATGATCAGTTGGTTGTATTGTTGTTGTCTTGTATTGATTGAGTAATCGACCCCGTGTTGTTGTTTTGTAAAACCTGCGGTGATCCATTCGGGGATGGTGAGCAGATTGTGACAGGTAATGCAGATGTTTAGCTATGGGACAGTCATGGGGAGTCACCACGTCAAGTCTAGCTTCCGTTGTTATGAGTTTAGATGTCTTGGATTTCATTTGTATTGAGACCTTGTACGTTTATTTTGAGTTGGTCTGAGATAATGTAATCTTTAACATATATACTTTGATAAATGTTGTTTGGAAATTGTAACTTTGATATACTAACCTCGGGAAACCGAGATGGTAACAGCCTTTCATGCTAGGGTAGTCCTTGGTAAGGTACCTTGGGATGAGGGGGTGTTACATTGTCTCTAGCAGAAGGATATGTCTTGCGAGATCCCATGAAATATAGACGGTTAGTAGGTCGGTTAATCTATTTAACTATAACTCGGCCTGATTTAGTCTACTCCGTCCACATATTATCCCAATTTGTTCACGCCCCAAGGAAAGAACACTTGGATGCGGTATTTCGAGTCATACGATATATTAAGAGCAGTCCAGGAAAAGGAATTGTTATTGATAAGAACTGTGATTTGTCTTTGCGGGGATACTCGGACTCCGATTATGCTGCCTGTCCTTTGTCAAGGAGATCCTTAACTGGATATTTTGTGGCTTTGGATAATACACCCATTTCGTGGAGAGCTAAGAAGCAAACGACGGTTGCAAAGTCCACCGCAGAAGCCGAATATCGAGCTTTAGCCGGAGTGACAAGTGAGCTCATTTGGTTGAAGTCATTCCTTGCATCTCTTGGCGTAATTCATGATCAACCAATGAGAATGTTTTGTGACAATAAAGCTGCGCTCCATATTGCTAAAAATCCGGTCTTTCATGATCGAACGAAGCATATTGAAATAGATTGTCATTTCGTTCGTCACCACCTCGTTGAAGGTACAATTTCCACTGCGCACGTTAGGAGTAAGGAGCAAATTGCGGACCTGTTTACTAAGGCCCTTGGAGGAGAAGCTTTCGAATATCTTCAGTCCAAGTTGGGTGTTACCTTACCTAGTATCCCAACTTGAGGGGGAGTATTGAGAAGATATTTTGAGTCGATATTATTACGATGTATATTATTTGATTATTCAGCAAGTTAACGATATACGGTTACCTTATTTTTAGGCCTTAGAATAGGTAAGTTAATATCTCGAGAATATTGTCTTTGGGTGTATATATATCATCATTGTACGATGTAATTTAATGATTAATATACAAAAATCTTTTACCCAATTTCCAATTCTTCAAACACCAAAATTATATGGTACTCCCTCTATTCCGGTCATTTGTTTATCTTTGATTTGTTTTATCAAACAAATCAAGGAAGGAGAATGAGGAGGAGGATGAGACCAATTATTAGATAACAAGCAGCCCAAATTGGGTGTGTAGGATCAAATTGGTAATCAAAGACATTCCTAAAATAGAACGGTAAACAACTGAGCGATATTAAAAGGTCCAAGTTCATCGGATCACTTCATTTTAATTTGTTTATTATCAATTGTTTATCTTATCCGGAAAATAACTACCCTAACTGCCTATTGTGTATTTGAGGTATAATTTTTGTACTAAGAATTATTGAGCTAATGAGACAACACTATTTTAAACCTTAGCTTATATGATTGAATTTAAAAGCTTGATAAAATAAGATGCAAATACATATGACGTCTTTTTGCATGCAAATCTTACTTCTATAACAATATACTATATTAAATGTGTACCAAAATAAAAAACTATATATATTGTATGCAAATACTACTTAAAAGTATAAGAATTTAGCGATGTTTAAGACGAGCATTATTTAAATACATACGTACTCAATGTCAACTGAACATAAGAGTCTTACACCATCGTATGTTAAACCATCCTCTCTAATAACTTTACCAATAACTATAGGGACAATATTATTAAATCAACTAACGAAGCAACCTGCCGCCTCAGGCAACCTACCTATTCAAGCAAATTTCTCAACTACACAACCGTTAAAACATGCGCAAGAGCATGACTACCTCATTATATCATCAAACACAAGGAAAAACATGCAAATCACTTTTGGTTGTTCTCTAATAAGTTATCGTAATTATTGGGTGTGATCGTTATATGGTGTTACAGACTACTGATAATTTATGATAAAAAAAAAAAAAAGTTGACCATTTTTTGTTAAAAAGTAAGAACTTCTAAAAATTGGTCACTTTTTAACTGATCACATTTTACAATAAAATAGTTATTTTTAAGTAATTACACCATACGACGGTATTATAATTAATTTGTGATTAAGTTATTGAAGTTGATATAAGCTTACAGAATACGAAGTATTTGGTTCAAGAGAGTATTATTTTAATTTATGATGAGTAGTTAATGGTCTTGATTGATTTGTTAACATGCACAAATTTTTTTACTACAGTTAAGGAGGTTATTACTTTAACTCATGAGTAGTTTAGTTCAACTTCTATAAATTTAGTTCATAAAAGTTAAGCTTAGTTCATACACATTTTTCTATAAGTTAAGCTCATATAAATCCAGTTTATGTTCTATCAGCTCAGTATAGAAAAGTTAAGCTCCTATAAGTTCAGTTCGACTTTTATATGTTTAGGTAAAAAAGTTAAGCTCCTATAAGATCAATTTAGTTCAACAAAATTAAGCCCAAAAGAAAAGTGACTTTGAGCACTATTACATCATAATCATAAGATTTTACAAATTGGCCCGGGCATCGCCCGGGCATTAAATCTAGTATCTATCTATATTAATAAAGGAAGCTTTTTTCGAGCGATTATAGAGAGTCCAATATGTATAGAATTGTACGAGTATTAGAAAACAAATAATGATAAAGAAAAAAATATATTATCTTATGCGAAGTATTTTAAATAGAATTGCAGACAACTTCTACGTGCAACAAACTAGAAGTATTATTATATCTATATCTATCTATCTATCTATATTAATAAATGAAGCTTTTTTCGAGCGATTATAGAGAGTCCAATATGTATAGAATTGTACGAGTATTAGAAAACAAATAATGATAAAGAAAAAAATATATTATCTTATGCGAAGTATTTTAAATAGAATTGCAGACAACTTCTACGTGCAACAAACTAGAAGTATTATTATATTATTAATTACGTACATTATACTAATAGGGGTGTTAATAACATTGTTATTGATGTCAATTCTTAATTAGTATCCTACCACAACTCAATAACCATAGCAACCTATATAAAGATGGGTCTAAGGCTATGTTTGGCAAGGCATTTCAGGTACCTGATTTGACCAAGTAACCTGATTTGACTAATATTTCAGGTAGTTGTTTTACCTAGTGCTGTTTGGTAAAGTCATTTGGTGTAATTGAAATGACTTTTCAGCACTGAAATGAAAAGCTACTCCAGGTAGCTTTTTAAAGTTTCAGAAATGAAATGTTCTACTTTACATATTTACCCTTTATTTAAATTAATTTATTATAATTATTAATGTCCTTTTATGTCATTTTACAAAAAATCAGTTACCTTTTCAGTTAGTTTTACCAAACACTTTACAATTAATCAGCTAGCTTATCAATTTCCAATTTTCAGCTAGCTTTTCAGGTACCTTTTTAATTTCAGTCACCTTATCAGGTTTCAGGTACCTTTTCAGGTTTCAGGTACTTTTTCAGTCAGTTTTACCAAACAGAGCCTAATTGTCATAGCTAGATCAGTTCGTTTTTCTTTTTCAAATATTCTTTCGTTTCCGTGTCATTTGTTTTTCGAGTTAGCAGTATTGTTTTGTATATATGATTTGTATACGATAGTATATTCATCCCGTTTTATTAATGTAAGGTTTTTCTGCTTTTGTTATTTCCTTTATTTTATATTTCAATTTTTGTTGATACTTATCTCTATCTTCTTTTTTAATGCCCAGGATATCAACAAACTTAAACGGTGTCAATATTGTTTTATGTTTTTTGTAGGTTTTAATTTGATTTATGTACAAACGAGGTTATTATTTTGTGCAACGTAATTTTGTTCTAATTTTTAATTTTTTCCTTGCTAATAATTCATTTGCCCATTATGATATATGATATAACATGCATAACTTCATACGATTTGTTAGTCAATACTCCCTCTATTTTTTTATATATGACTTTCTCACATTTCGAGACACTCCCTTCTCTCTTCAATATCTCTTAAAATATAAGACTAAATATTATGATATGTATACTCATATGAAAGAGTTTTTCGTAAGGAATTTAATGGTACCATTTTTATATTTTTTGAACAAATATATTTTTATAAATATTAAAGTCAAAGGGTTACCTCGTAAATACAAAACGTCATATATAAAAAAGTGGAGGGAGTACTAATTAATGTAATTTGGTTGAAATTTCAGGTACAATAATAAGTCGAGTGTTTAACAGGTTTGTTCTATCATGACGGAGTGATTACATCTTTTTTCTTTCTACAAAGTGTCTCGCTAGCTCGATCTATTTTTGACTAAATATACTTTGGTCATTGTATTTATAGTTGTATTCTTAAAAACTTAATGAGCATTCATGCTATCAAATGACTTTGTTTTGTATTCCTTTTGTTAGGTTTGTCTTACAGTACTCTTACGGAGGGGATCAAATTTTATGGGACAAAACATGTGATGCTAAGACAACGTGTTTGTGGAAGTTGAGCCAAGCACGTCCATTTATTAACTTTGTCTCACCATTAAAATTATATGTACGTAATTTTTATCCGTCTAATGAAAATAGTTCTCAGTATGTAATGTAATATTAGTAATTATTTTCCCATAATTAGGTATTGTGATTTTATGATTTCGCGTTTATATTTCGATTTTATTTGTTGATGAGGATTTTTCCAAGAACAAAACATGTGATAGTATATATAAGAGCATGTAGAGTCGTAGAGACATGGTTGTGGAGGTATATAATTATATACTTAATTTGTTTCCACTATAAATGATAAATTAAGATATTTCAAGTACTAATACATGGCGAACGTTGTTAATTAAATTTTATCCCCAATTATTTGTTTACCTTTAATAATAACCTTACATACTCAACGACACAAGCAATTTGTAATTTTATACAATAGTTAGGTCATATATAAACATCTCATATTAGTAATATAATAAATTTTTGATACGGGTGATTGGAAGAAGTTGAATATGACCCATACATTCCCACATTCAACTGAACATTAGCTAAACTATTGTTTCAAAAAAAAAAAAAATTCATCATATCGTGGTCGGAGCAGCCCGAAAACGGTAAGAAATTCAGAAAATTGAGTCGAAAGTTCCACTACAATACGAAAGTATAGTCGAAAGTTCAGTCCATGTTAGAATCAAACGAAAACTGGAGATTGTTTGGATCCATGTCGGGCGAAAGTTCAGTCCATCGGAATGAACTAATGAAGATAGAAATGAAAATTGAAGAAAGTGTACGATAAATCCAATTAGTTTACCTCATTTCTCGCCTGTGAAAATTGAGCCTAAACGAGCTTCTGATCCGAGCACTGCTAAGCTCGAAATCGGCCTGGAATTGGCTCGATATCAATTTTTACCGATTTCGATCTGAGCTTTGGCCGAGTTAATTTCGATGACTCTACGAGCGGGAAACAGCCTTATAGAGCTACATAAGACTAATTGGATAGCGAAAGAAAAAAAATACAATGATATTTTTATCGTATATAAGATAATATAATTTAGTTATGTTATACTCGATATTATAAATGCGTCATCGTATTCGTATGAATTTAGATATGTTTATATTTAATAAAAAAAAGCTACCAAATAGTATTTACAAGAATTGTGCGTAAATAACAGATTTTAACAATTTGTAATTATTATTATATTAAACATGGGAGAATACTACAAATAGGCCCGTGCATCGCACGGGCATTAAATCTAGTCTAGTCTATCTATCTATATTATTAAAGGAAGTTTTTTTCGAGCGATTACAGAGTCTCCAAGTTCTGCAAAATACCTAAAATAAATCTAATACGTTTTAATTATTTTTAAATATAATGGTAGAATAAGAGTTCGTATAAACAACTATCTATAACATATTTAAGTAAAACATAATTGTCTATTTGATCTTAATCACGTTAGATCTATTTAATTGATGATAAAATTTGATTGTGAATAAAACTAGAAACTGTCAATTAGTTTGCCCTATTGTAAATATACTCGAACTTTGAAGTTGGGCATGAGAAAACTATATAAATACACATACATGCATATGACATACATGTTAAATTCAAATTTATTATTTCTTCTTAATTCTTATTTCTTAATTGCAAGCTTAATTAGACGACTCTCTTTTTCTTCTTCTTTATAAACTGTGTATATGTGCATATTAATATTGTATAGCATATGCATGTAGCATGTTACGTAGAAATATAGTATACGGTGTACCTATTTTTTATGTTTCAGCAAATTATTTCTTAACAATTACTTGTATATAAAGTTATTATCTTCTGTACTAATAATTTGTTGAAATTTCAGGTACAACGTAACATATGAGATGGTCAAATTCATGGATGAAAGTTTTTAAATAATTTATTCTTAAAGGTATGGTTTACTTTGATATGTTATTTTGATACTGATATATACAAATAATCTCTAAAGCACCTTTTCAAATCGTAAAGACATGCGGAGTATATTTTTGATACGTTTTCTTTACACAACCATAAAAGTTGGACTCTCTAATATCGCTCGAAAAGTTTCTGCTTTATATCCTTGTATTGATTGAATCAAAATTATGAATGAATGCTGATCTAATCTCTTTTGTCTTTTATGGCAGGATATTAATAGAGCGCATGCACCTAATAAGGGTAATTCAAACTCTTTGTATACATATACATGATTCTAGCAAATCAAAACAACAAACATGAAATTCTTTTGCTGTTTTTTCGTTTCCATCCTGCTTCCCGATTCTTTTGTAAGGGAAAAAGCTACAAAGAGCTAGATTGTACTACATATACTACATATATCATGAATGTTAGCGGACCTTTACATGTTTCGATCGAAATCGACAACTACATTAAAGTTATAACATTTACCACAAAATAGTTGGACTAAAACTCAAATTTGGGGAGACTTATTCTTCAAAGACTACTACGTAAATAATCATGCGAGTAATTACAAATAGATTACTTCCTACCGTAAAAGCGAAACCGACAACTACATTAAAGCTATAACATATACCACAAAATAGTTGGACTAAAACTCAAATTTGGGGAGACTTATTCTTTAAAGACTATTACGTAATTAATGCGATTAATTACAAATAGATTACTTCCTACCGTAAAAGCACTCCGTAAGCAATAAAGGTTTATGGTTTGTAGGAGTCAAGGGTGGTTTAAAAGCCATATACTAAGGATGGAGTCGTGTGGTTTACTCTGAGAACAAAGAATTCTCATTAAAATTAAATTCATATGAACTTGCAATTTGTGTGAATTGAACAAATGTTGTTTGGTTGAATATAAACTTTAAATTGTATGGGAAAATCTACTTAGTAAGGGAGGCTATGTTTTGTAAACTGTGTAGAAATTGAGTTCTTCTCATGAATTTGGAACCAAACAAGTGGTTAGACATTGACTTATACTTAACAAACTTTTTTAGCGAACACATACAATATACAAGTATATAATTGTACACGTAAATACTCCGTATAATTATAACACTTAGTTTTGTGTACAACGAACTTACTTAAACCCATAACTTAAGTCATTAACGTAGATATGACCGTAAAACATACTGCGTAAATAAATAAAGCAATATTTTATGCATCTTTTGTATATCACTTTTAGACATCTACCCCTTCTCCTCCTGTTTTATACGATTTTTAACATTTTTATATTACTACATATACGGAATACATGATAGAAAACTACAAATAGGCCCGTGCATCGCACGGGCATTAAATCTAGTATATATATAAAAGAGGCTTTTTTCAGGCAATTCTAGAGACTCCAAGTTTTATGAAACACTTTAATATAAATAAATGTAAACATAAATAAATAAAAGAGAAATTAAAAAAAAACATTTAAGATAATTATTAATAATCATATTTTAATAGTGTATTAAACAAAAAGATGATTCATGCGGCGTTCCTGTGTTTAACAAAACACTAAATACTTACCCGAACACAAATTTTACGATAGAGTTTGAGGTGTATACAAACGGAAAAACTAATACGAATATTGAATATCAGCATATATAAATTGATACACCGTACCCTACGTCATACCATGTCTCTCACATGCATATTTTTAGCATCCCATATCATCTTAAGCATGCGCATATTTTTATTTTTGATCATCGTTTTTCTCACTTGCTTGCCTCTTTATTTGATTAGATTATGTGTTTTGTGCTATGATTGTAACCAATATATTTGTTGATTTAACTAAAATTTTCTTCTTCTTGACATCAGATTATTAGAAGAATACAACATATCCATGATGCCAGTGAACCTGTAAAATGGACTAACATAGCCGCTTGCATGTTTGAATGTTTTGTGGTCAGTTATAAATACTCCTTTTTGTGTTGCAGAAACAATTGTATTCTTTGGCAGTAAAGCTACCGGAATTGCGGGAGTCCGTGAAGAGCAAACGTATTGAATATTGTCTATTGAAAGGATTGAGCACTCTATCTACAATACTTGATGCGCAGGTGCGCTTATAGCTTATAGACTTATTTCTTCTGGCTGCTGTTTTGCCTCTTCGAATCTGCGACATTTTTTGGCTGATTAAGTTGATTGATCTTCTCTCATGTAATTCTGTATGCGTAATTGCGTACCATTTTAATTCCTATTAATAAGCAGTCTTTGCTTGCTTTCCCAGATGCCGTATTTGGATGAATGGTCTATTTTAGATGAGAGTTTTTCTTCTTCTTTGATGGAACTTAGCAATGGGTTGCTAAACGTCTTATCTCAACTTCCGCTAGATGGTAACGTGAAGGTAAGGTATCGTGTTGTCAGGCTGCTCTACCTTCTCAATCATCATCCATGCTTCTCGTTTGATAATGTATTTGGATTCGATTCTATTTGCAGGCTGATACGAAAGAAATAGAAGAGGAACTACATTCAGCCTTGAAAGCGACAGAATTGATCTGCCTACAAGTGCAAAGTTTCATGCATGCCTAAGGTCAAATTCCTTCCCCCTGATCATTGTGAAATTGGAAAAATCAAGTCTTGATAATTGTTTTCACACTTACAACTTTAGAGAATCACTAATAAATACGTATGCCTGTTTGTTTTTCTTTTGTATTTCGCCGCTTTAACTAAGAAACAGTCTCTTTGTGTTCTAGGGTAAAGTCACGGATTTCTGGACCCCTCACTCCTCTTGAGACACTGACTCTTTTTTAATCAGACTGATGTGTGTACTTCTGGAAAAAAAAGGGAACACATCTTTCGCTTCAAGAATAGATGAACTGTTTAAAATTAGTAGTCGCTAATGTGCGATTTTACGTCTATGCAGGCAGAGAACGTGGATAGTTTGATGTCTGATTTGGCTAGAGTTAGCAGTGGAGCAATTACACTTATCGACGAATGTGGAGATTGTTGGATGCATCGACATTATGCGTATCGATATATAGCCCATAAACCAAACCTTATTTTGTTTGTTTAAGCGTGCAACTTGGTGTACATATCATGATTTACAATTTTGCATGATAATTTGGTTAGCGATAGAACTTGCCTATATGTTACTCACGGGTAAGAGATGTAAATTATCAACTTTTAATATATAGAACCTGCCACTAACTTGGTACATATGAAACATTATTATGGTTTTATTGATATTGTCAAATATGAATATGAAATTGTCCAGGATTGAATAATTTTAGATTTGTATCATCTTTAGATCTCATCATAATTCTCTTTATGGTAGATTTTGCATGCTTCAAGTTGAACGATTATTTCTTACTCCCTTTAAGTTTTATCAATCTTCCCCTTTCAATAAAATACTCCTCACATATATTAGAGAAAGGGGAAGATACATATCACTTGGAGGGAGTATTATCTATTTCCCGTGTAAACTAACGAGCTTTTTTGTATTCAGAGATAATGAACACGATATATATAGAGAATTTTGTTTCATTGGATCGAAGCTTGATGTATATTTTGGGTAGATAATACCCTCCCGAATTGTTTATTATAACAAGTATTCAAAGTTGTTGTTTGGTTATCAGATGCGCGCCAATTGTTCGATGAAATGCACCAACGAGATGCACTTTCGTGGACAAATGTGATATATGGGTCTGTGAATGCCGCGAACTATGGGGAAGCGTTGGGTTTGTTTTACTTAATTTGGGAAACTGTTACATGGGGTCAATTTGGTCTTACATTGTAAGACGGTCTTACCCTTTAATTTGTGTTGATCTAAAACGAGAATAAAATTCTACATTTAAAAGTGTATGGAATAGGACTATAGGAGATTAAAAAAAATCTGTACTTTAACCAACCAACATGTATATATTTTCATTATAAAAACATGTATAAAGATCTGTTGTTATACATCAATTATTTGTCTACCTACGTTTCATATATTTGTCCGAGTCCATTTCGTTGATCACATTACTAGAAACGTGAGGATAGTGAAATTATTAATTAGATAGAATTTGTTTTAATTAGATAAATAAATATTCAACTTTTGGGGATAATATTATAATAATATTTTAAAATTTAATCAGGAGGATAAAAAAAGCTGGAGTCCCTATGTCTAATTAAGTTTATTTAGAGTTATTTTTTACAATTTTGATTTATGATTGACTTTCCTAAGGGATTCTTTAAATAATTCAACAAACAATTTTGTTTAGTGACACTAATTGAAAAACTAAGCGAGAGACCTACAGTCTTATACCATGAAGATTGAACAGTAGCTAACCGGTTACAAAAATGGTATTGTGCAGCTAATATATATAGGGATTTTAATTTTTTTGATGTCCGATTTACCGTTATTGGTTAGTTTTCCTTAAGACGAATAGTATCATTTCACTCAAGAATATATAGGGCGTTTTCCGTACACAGATTCATAACATAACTTTAAACAAGTGAGGATTTATCAATTTGTTACTAATATATATCGTTCACTTTTGTAGGATTCGATACGTTGAGAATTGGTTACTACACCCTATATATACGCAGGAGTGGTACTCTTTCCGTTTCAATCATTTATTTGTTTTTGATTAAATGAGTAGGACAAAAGGGTTGATATAATTAATCCTTCATAAGTTGGGTCAATGGTGAATTGGTGATGGGTGACGATATTGAGTTCTTTATGTTTTTATTGGAGTAAGTTTGAGAATAAAGCGAATTTCAGATCAATTTTTTTCATTATAAACATTCTGTACTTAGACGTTTTTTCTTCTCTTGAGTAAATAACTAATGGTCATGTCAAATTCTATTTCGTATTATTTTTCTTTTCAGGTTTTTTAAATCTACTGTATTTGTGAAGAATGTAATAAATAGGGCAAGTAATAATGTAGTTTCTCATATGGAAGACTCGATTGTACCATGTGAATTGATTTTAATGTTTTTTATTCCTTTTGACTATTTTATTTGCCTTAAATTTTATAATATTAAGGATAATTCATGATTGCGAACACCGTTGAAAATGATTAAATAGGTCCACAACAATTAAAAGAGACTCAAATTTAAAACCCGTGCAACGCACGGGCACAAAATCTAGTAACTTTAAAACTAAAAGAGGAGGTGGGAAATACTATAAAAATTTATATTTAAAACAATAGGAGGAAGAAGTTTTTACTTGAGGGCTAACACAATTTTTATGGGTTTTTAATAAAGTAAATGATATTCGAATACGAGGGAGTAATTTTATTGCACCTAAAATATTATTTTCATTTTAAATCTAAAAAAACAACCTTAATAAAGGGCCTCCAAATAATATTTGTATCATTGAATGGCCCTGCTCCGACTTAAGCCGACTTAATTTAAATTGAGAAACTAAAATGGTGGCACAATGGTGGGAAATAGAACAACGTGTGTGCCGACAAGCAGTAGTAGAGGCTAGTAGGCTAGTAGTCCAGCAAACATTCTTACTTGGAGCTAATTAGCAAGTGCCGAGTATTTGAGAATGACGTTTCTGAGCTGCGGATTAAGCAATTGCATGCCACGTGATTTGTTGAGACTTTCAATTTATTTTTATTAAATCCCCAAACTATAAAAATTAAGGCTATACATATATAATGTATATGAAATTCTCATACACAATAAATTATATTGTGCCATGTGACAAACCTTAGTTAATTAGTATTGGTTAGATTAGGGCTAGGTTAGTAATTTAACACATGTAATTAATTTCTTAACCACACCTAGTCAATCAATCAATCAATATATTTATCTATCTATATTATTAAAGGAAGCTTTTTCCGAGCAATTATAGAGTCTCCAACATTTACGAACTACCTCGAAATAAAAGATAATATATAAAATTTTCCTCTAAAAATAGATAGACAAACACATCTAATACAAGATAGAGTTTATGAGTTTACGATGAGCAAATAAACGTGATGATATAGAAGTCTAATATAGTTCAATATCTATCTATATAAATTACATCTAACACAAGCCTTTGGTTCACCATTCACGTTTCTATATAAAAGATGGAGTATATTTTAGTATTTAAGTGCATACCTATTTAAAGCAAACCAAATAAATTATTTTTCTCCTATGGTTGGCTATATGCCTATATTTTATCTTCTTCATGCATTATGATACTTTGTTGTATATTGTTAGATTTGTTTATGAATTACTTTTCCATTGCCTCTAATTCTTCGTCTCTTTTTCATATTGTAGGCATTTGTGAGATTGACTTAGGAGAAGGTTGAAGATGGATAAGTATTAAGTAGCGACAAAGAATCTGGCCACTTATTATGCACATGCATTATTTACGTAAGTTACCCTCTTTAATATTATTGGTTCATAATAAAGGTTTTTCTAATATATGGGTGCCCTAAAAGCACACATTAATAACCCTAAATCCTATCCTAAGGAGTATAATATAAAGCATGTGCAACAAATCACATTCTCAAGCACACACGCAAGAAAGTCAGGTGGCTGGTAGCAACGCGGATTTGGCAAGTAGTTACTGATCTCTGTATGATTTTTTTTTTTTTTTTGAGGGAAAACCCGAAGGTTTACTGCATTAAAGATAAATCAAACGATACAGCATTGTTTACGATCGGAGGTAAATCGCCCGACCATACAATTCTACCAACAGTCCTAGGAAATAAATGAGCAAGAGAATGAGCTACACTATTGTTCTTACGACAGGTATACGACCATAACACAGAAATAAAATAACTACTAGCAGCTAGAATGTCGTCAATGACTAAAGCTAAAACACTTCTTCCTTTGGCCTTCCTTTTGAGAGCATCTATAACTTGTAGACAATCACTTTCTATCATCACCATAGTATGTCCTCTCCGACGCGCCTCCGTAACTCCTTCAAGCACTGCCACCGCCTCAGCTACTTGCGGCTCCCAAACCTGCTCCTGCACACATGAGATACCCCAAAGGACACGACCCTCAGAATCACGGCACACCACCCCTAAGCTTACCCCGTCCTCCTCTTTAACCCCCGCATCAACATTAATTTTAACGAACCCTTCCTTCGGCTTCTCCCACCCCTGCCTCCGTCCCTTATCCTGCCTTCGATCACCCCCACCTCCGTTTCCCTCAAATCCCCATCCTCCACTATCAATTTCCTCCACCACATCCCAAGCCCGCTTAATCACATCCCCAGGATCAACCTCTCTTTGATCAAAAACAACCTTATTTCGATGCTCCCATAAAGCCCAACACCCCACCATGAACCTCGCTTGTTCCCGCACCCCCATCTCCCTCCACCTAGCCTCGACCCAATCACGCACTCCCACACCCTCCTCCTCCTCACGGTTGATTTCGAGCCCCTCCCAAACCCGTTTAGCAACAATGCAATCTTTGAATAAATGAGTACTAGTTTCGAAAAAAGAGTTACATAAAGAGCAAAAAGAATTATCACCTCGAACTCGAGTAGCTATATTCGCTCTTGTTGCCAACGCTTCATGACACAGCTGCCAAAAGAAAAGCTTCACTCGGGGCCATACCGGGACATTCCAGAGCCGATTCCACAACCATTTTTCACGCTCCCAATTCGACACACTACTCCAATCAATCGCCTCACGCTCACCAGCTAAACCCCTGTATGCCGATTTCACAGAGTACAGACCGTCTTTCTCCATGCTCCAATACCACTCGTCACACGGCCTATTGGTACTAAGCCTTATGTTCCGAATTCTTTCTTGCTCAAAAGGAAGGAACAGGTTGGACACCATATCCTCCCTCCACCCATTTCCATCTATTAAATCAGCCACAAGGAGCTGCTCACGTCCCGGTCCACATGGAGAAAGCACTCGACCCGAATGAGAACACGGTATCCACGCATCCACCCAAATGCGAGTAGAACGCCCATCTCCTATCCTCCTCCTCAACCCACTTTCCACAGCTCTCCTAGCCTCAAGAATCCCACGCCATGTGTAGCTAGGATTGTGCCCTAACTCCGCAGTCATGACATTTCCGTGAGGATAATAACGCGCTCTCATCATCCTAGCCCATAGACCCTCCCTCTCCGTCAAAAGGCGCCATACTTGTTTTCCAATTAAAGCGAGATTAAAAAGATGAAAGTCTCTAAAGCTCATTCCACCCATCCCCTTAGGCATACACAGCCGTCTCCACGCAACCCAACAGATGCCTCTCTTACCTTCCTCATGCCCCCACCAGAATCGAGATATCAAGGAGCGAAGCTCATCACAAAAGTTCGCGGGAATTTTAAAAATACTCATAACATAGGTAGGGAGTGAATTGGCCACAACCTTTATAAGAACCTCCTTACCAGCCCTAGACAATATTTTCCCGCGCCATCCGATCAACCTTTTGCTGAGCTTATCTCGAAGAATATCCGTTAGGACCTTTTTCGACCGTCCAACAACCGTGGGAAGGCCAAGGTACCGTGAGTGCTCATCAACTCTCTGTATGATTTGAGTGGTTTTTATATTTTGTTGATTTTGTTATAATATTAGTATTGATAAATTGTTTGTTTTTATCGTTATTTGACACTTATCATTTTTAATTATAGCTGGCCTTAATTATATGAGTGTGGTTTTGGTGACTCTCAAATGAATTTTGTGATATTGGTATTGACCCGTGGTGAATTATGGAAGTATTTTACTTTGTGTTTTATTTTACCTAATTGAAAGAACTAATTTGCTATCGCATGTAGTAAACCTCTGACGCCAAATAGAACTTAATTCCCAATAACTATTGGAGCATGTTCCCTCTCAACATCAAAGTAAAGGTAAGCTTTTTCTTTCAAAATCGAAATTGGCCTCAATTTACCTATGGAAATCAACCTTCGCATTTCGATCTTAAGGGAAGTAGTTCTGAATTTTAGAAAGAACAATAGTTTAGTGTGCGTGGTGTGGTTCTTATTAATGGGACATTACTGAGAGACATTTTCTTTTTGTCAATTCCCTAATTTTGGTGCGGTTTTAATTTGTTTTCAATTGAAATTAGCTAGAATTGTTTCTATTTATTTAGGATAGTATACTCCGCAGTTGAAATTGATGGAATTGAAGCATGTTTTCTTGGCAAACACTATTAAGTGCATCCATCACTTAAGTCTCCCACTCCACTCCTACTTTTATGGGGTGGGAGACTTAATTCAAAATCATTATTTACTTGCATATATTCATGTATACAAAGAATGTCTTACTCTGTACACATAAAATTGCCTTACCACACGTTCCAATGTAACTTTTTGAGAGTCATATTTAATGCGAAATTCTACAATGCTGCAAATTCAAAACGTACGAATTACACCATATCAAATTCTCTACATGATAGAAGTAATAATAAATTAGGATTAAGAAACAATTTTTAATTTTACAGTCTCATTAAGAATGTGTATACAAAAGTGACGAGCATTTTTCTTTTAGATTTGGGCGTTAACAACATACAAACAAATGAAGAATTTCGATGTTAGTATACTACGTGTTTCATAATTCATGTAATATAATGATGATATTAGATTACGTTATACTTATGAGTTGAGTTGCGCAACGTGCGGTTAGTAACAATGAGGTTCTCATCCTAAATACTCCGTATAAAACATTTTAAGGTGTAAAGTTATAACTATTGACTGTTTATCTAAATAACCAAGCACAAATATTTTTGTAAGACGGTTTTAGACACATTTATTGTAAAATGGGGTCTTTTAGTAACCACTTTTACCCAATAATAAGGTTGCGTTTGGAAAGTTGTAAAACTATATTAGTGTAAAACCGTCTTACATTAGACTAACTCATAACCAAATTGCTCTTATAGTCCTTTCCCTAAAAATTTGAATCTAAACATTTCCCCTAACTCGAGATCAGATTCTACCAATTAAGACAATGGTGTAATTTTTTTTTTCTTTGGTTTCCATTGTATTTTTTATAATGGTTTTGATAAGTATTGTATGATGGCTTTTGTTAATGAATCCTCTTCTCAAGAAAAAAAAACAACCTAATTGTCATAAAATCAGTTCTTATTGAACAAGTACTCAGACTTCTTAACTCAAGTTGATGATATTATTCATTTATTATCTTTGTTTGTGAGTAGTTGTCGTTCTCATGTTAAGCATGAGGGTACGTAATACCGTGACGAGTGTGTGTTTGTAAGCGATTTTCCGCAAGCAATTTGAACGTTAGAGGAACTCGATATGATATAAAAGCCTCACATTTTAACACAAAAAAAAACTATTTATAGCTAATGCACGACATCATGTGGATCATTAGAATTCTTATATTAGATCCTAAATACTTGAACAAATATACCATGCAAATGGTTTAACAAAATTTATTCCCTTTGTTTCAAATATTTGTTTATCTTTTATTCCGTATATTTTTCAAACAATATATTTTAATCAAAGTTAAACAAATGATTGAGACGGAGATAAGAAATACCAAGCCATCATAAATATTTACTAACCAAAAGGACCCTTCATCATATACGGACTTACGGAGTAGGTGTTAATCATATATTCATATAGCGCTTTTTATTTGTGTGGGGCTTTGGGCTAAAGACTGCAAAAGCTGGGTGGTGAATTTTTATTTGTAGCATAATATTTTTTGGGTGCTGATTTTCGTAGTACATATTTTACTCGTCACAGTACACTTTTGACCATACTAACCCTCTCATTTATCCCTCATTAGAAAGTGTACTACATCGGGCGAAAAAAAGAGAACCAACTCTCAAACACACCTCAACCGCCAGCCACCGACTTCAACCTACCACCACCACAATCTCCCTTGACCACCCACTACGTACTGTCCACCGGGCCTCCTTCGATACCGCCCCTCCCCTGCCACCTGCGACCATGCCGTTGAATATCGTCATCCCCCTGTAAGTACCCTCCCCTCAGTCATGTTCACAGCTAACAACCGTCGTCGAAATCTCCATCTTCTGCTTCTTGCCGGCCACCGACCTCACTCATCCCCTTTCTTGCTGGCGACACTTTCGAAAGCCTTCACTCCCGCCGTCCTCAATCACAGGCAGCCACCCCTCCACCGCCAAATAACACAACCCCGAATTAATTGTTACAAAAACCAATGATTAATTATGAAAACGTAAAATGTTTGAATGAAAAACATTGATGTTGATTAATAGACTAATAGTAATGCAATGAACAGATTAAATTGGTGTTTTACACTTAAATTTTTTCTATAATTGAAGAGATTTGATTATTTTTAAGAAGATGGAGGAGAACCAATAGAGAGAATTAGGTTAATTGTTTTTTCAATCAGGGGTAGCAAATGGAAAGAAAATGATAAAATGTACTATAATGAGTAAAAATTGTACTGCGAAAATAAATTATGTATTTTTTTTTGGCAAATAACTTAGAAGGTAGGACTTAGGAGTAGCTCATGTATGGTAAAATAAGCAATAGATAAGTTAGCTGGTATAACTGATTTTTTCTATTTTTAATATGTACGAGCCATCGTTTTTTTAGCTTCTGTATTTTTTGAAGCATGACGTTTCTCGTATCTTTCGTTGTTTTGTCAAAAGCAAACATAATGAATTGAATGGGACGGAGTAAGTACACTTTAACAACTTTTAGTTACTATGTTACAAACAACAAAATACTACAAATAGGTCCGTGCATCGCACGGGCATTAAATCTAGTTTATATTATTAAAGGAAGCTTTTTTCGAGCGATTTGAGGAACTCCAACTTTTGAAAACTACCTAAAATAATTTTTTAATAAAAATATATCTAAAGAGAATTACAAAAGATAAATTGATAATATATTTGAAGGGAAAATATTTTATCACTTCAGTATGTTAAACTAATCATACGATAAGTGTAGAGGCAATCAACTTCTATTACCATGTAAAATTTAAATCACATCCAAACACTTTTGATAATATCGTCTAAAGAATGCAAAATATTTGGTGTATATAAACCCTGCAAAGGATCACTTCTCATAAACCTCCTTTGAATGCCCTATCCCTATAAATTTATTTTGCATTAATTTTGTGAACCTGATTAACTTTTATCCTATAAGATCTAATTTTGTGTTTTTTATTTTTATTTTACAGGAAACAACATACGAAAGTCATTTGAAGACGAGGAATTTATTCATTGCAACGTCAACAATAAAATTACGACGGACTCGATAGTACGGATTATATCTTACTATGATAATAATGATATTAATGGTATATCATTAACTAACCTCCTTATTTTGAATATTCAAGTAGACAAATTTATTGCAGTTATACGTCATTTGATTTTTGTATCAATGTATGGAGTATAAAGTTGCATAATGATTTAGTATTAATATTATAAATTTTTTGTTTGAACACAAAGATTGTATTGCGTGAATCAAGTTTTCTACTAACCACAACTACATCATTGTGGTTTAAGACCATTATAAAGTCACTCTTAATTATTTAATTTACATATAAAGAGAAATATAGTATAACATTGTTGATTTATTGTAATATTGTGTAAACTAAGGGTGATTCCAACCGCGAAAGTTGCAGGGCATTATTCCATCATCTCGAGAATATAATTAGTGTGTAACTTTATTGTTTTTATTGTTCTTTTGTTTCTTTAGAAATTTAGTTTGTATTAAGACTTTAGATATATTCAATATAAAATATACACGATGGAAAAGAATTCAACTTAGACTAATTGTTACAAAAAAGAATACTACTATTAACGCTTTTAAGAGATGTTTAGGCTTAAATTCTATGACCTAACAAGACAATTTTAAAACAACTACTATTGAAAATTTAGTTAGGACTCCAGATAATTATTACAATTAGTAGATTATACAACCAGTTGTATGCAGTTGTACGGTGTAGAATCCGAGCTGTGTATTAAAGTTTTCGAGTTTTGTTTAAAAGAATATGAGTTATGCTGTAAAGTTTTTGAACTCACACTTAAACATAAAAAAATAAACTCTTATAAAACTCAGAAAAATTACACATAAGCTCGGATTAATGTATATGGTTGTACAATGCTTATTATACAACTGGTTGTGTAGTAGTATTTGTGTAATTATTATGGGAGTGAAATTTGATAACAACTAACAAGACAAGATGTTTATACCTACATAACGAAATACTTCCTCCGTTTTTATAAGATGTACCTATTTGTTAAATATATGACTATATGAGTGGTATTTTAATAAAATGGGTACATCATATGAGAATGGAGGAAGTATTATATGATAGTCTTTGTTTCCTACACATATTTTTGTTTATGTCATTTACTTTTCTAGAGGTCGATTTTTTTAAAACTCCACATGGATTCAATTACACTGTAAACTACTACGTATAATATTTCATGGTATACTATTTGCATAGTAAATTTTTATTATAGGTTATACTATTTGCATAGTAAATTTTTATTATAAAAAACTCTTTGATAAAGAGTAAGTCTTATCCAAGACAATTTTCACTAATACAATTGTAAAACAGATCTAAATACAACTCTATTAATGGAGAAAATTAAGTGGTTACTAAAAGATCATATTTTATGACAAATTTATATAAAATCGTTTTACACAAGTATTTTTGTCATTGAAAAGAGAGTAACAAATAAAACCAAGTTATTCTAATTCTTATTTTTTGCGGAAAATAAAAGTTAAAGATCATTGAAAGGGAAGGGATTATTTCATTAGAAGATAATATCATCTACTAAATTTGATTAGAGTGATAATTGTGGACATGAAATTCTCCACTCTGAAAACTTCGACAAATTCCTCACAAAATTGTAAGTTTTTTCACATTAATAGTTAAAAAAGTGTGATGTTTTTTGAAAGATTATCAGTCTATTATATAAATTCAATTTAATTGAACAAACTCCGACTTTTCAAGGGACGGTGAGCTTCCAATTTTTTATAGACTCTTTCAAGTGATATTAGGGACTTCAACTCTTGTAAACTACCTAAAATTAATTAAAAAATTTATCAAGATAATTTAAAAAATCTACCATGCTACGTATCATTTTATGAGATTAACACTAGGCAAACATAATTAGTGTGTATATAATTTCATTGCCTCCATGTTTACCAATACCCTGATTAGTCTCCAAGTTTGACAGAGCAAGAATTCATGATTACTTGAACCGAGTTGATAGATAGAGAACGGTAGACTTGGTTTTGGATAACTTATCTATAAAAGTAAGTGTAGTTTACGATTCAATTGATTTTTTTTTTAGTTAACGACATAATTTTTTTGATTGAGTTCTATGGTATTTAGACAATGTCCTAATAGATGTAGACTTTTGATTTTATATTTTTATGTTTCAATTTTTTCTGAGTTAGTTTGCGATATACTTCGTAATTATAATAATATAGTCCTATGTGCAAGACAACGACAGTAGACCACATATATATACAAGTTCTGCGAGAAAATATTCGTGGTTGAAGACATATTTAATTTGGTGATGATCGTTGTTGTAAACAAAACGGTTACTGTGCACCAGTGCGGCAGTGCATGCATGTGATTACGACGGTGATTAGAGGATGTATGTAGTTAATTATTAATTCGTACTTAATACCTTTTTATCTTTTTATTATTTTGTCTTTCTCAAAATAAATGATGGGACAAAATCTCATGCACATTATTTCACTAAATAAATAATAATAATAAAATTGGTAAGATATTAATATTATTTTTTCTAAGAGAAAGATATTAGTATTATTGATAGAATAGAAATTAGAATTTTTTTAAGTTAATTCAAGTTTAATTAAGTTAAAACTAAATTAAAGTTAGCTTTATTGATTTGACTGAAAATATAAACTCTTATAGTTTAAAGTATGATTTTAATAAATAAAAAACTCATTAATCAATTTTTTTTATTAATTTTATTGTCAGTCTCAACGAAAACTTAAGCGAGAGGACATTATTTATAGGCCCGTGCATCACACGAGTATTAAATCTAGTATATATATAAAAGAGACTTTTTTCAGGCAATTCTAGGGACTCCAACTTTTTAGAAATACCTAATTAATTTAATAACTTAAAAGATAAATAATGATATTAATAATGATAAGTTTAGATCATAATTTACAACATTGGCTAGGATTTCCAAGAGAATTTTTATCCAAGATAAATAATAATAATCATCAATCAATATATATATACTTAAAAGAGTAACTTTTGAAACGATGTTATTGACTACAACTTTTGATCATTAAATTATGCTTGTAAAAAGATATACATTAATCTTATAGCAAAATTAAAACCGATTACACCTTTTGCCTCCATCCTAAACACTTAGTTGTATACTTCGTACGTATTATATATGGAGTACTCCATAATTTGATGCTAAATAAACTCCTATCACACATTAAACTCATCCATAATGTCCATTAAAAAAAAAATGATCTTAGTTGTTGAGTTTATGGATTCAAGTACCTAAGAGGGGGAGGGGGTGAATTAGGTACTATTTTAAAAATTTATAACTTAAACTTTATTGAATTAAAGTGAGTTACAAGAACAAAAGAGATTAGAGGATACTTTGAATAATATAGAAAGATTGAACAAGTATCACGATGAATGTTTGCTGAAGTATGAAAGCAACAATCGTTCGACCGTATCTATTTGTCTCGGTTTGTGGAATATTCTGCAGACCAAATGCGATAAAAGATGATGAATCACATTACTTCTAAGTTTAAGCGAAACAAAACAAACAAACAAAGTATAAAACAGCGGAAATAAAGTGAACACTTGAACACGAGATTTTTGAATTGGTTCGGCAAGAAACTCAAGTGCCTACGTCCAATCTACCTTTTTATTACTTTCCTTTAGTGATCTACTCCGACAACTAAAAGACCCTTGTAATAAAAGACGCCAACCTACTCCGGTTGCAAAGCTAGTACAAGAACTACTCCGTTCTTATGACAAGCTAACTCGCAATCTACTCCGATTGCCAACTCACAACCTACTCCGGTTGTCAACTCACAACCTACTCCGGTTGTCAAGAGTTAAAGACTACTCCGTCCTAAACTCTACTAACACACTTAGAATGTTATAGGATCAAGTTTCCACTAACACATTCTTAACAAAGAATAGAGGTGGACAACTTTTACAAGATCAACAATTCTTAAGCAAGAGAGTTTAGTATAGAAAAGCAACAGTAGCCACGACTGTAGAAACTGAAGATACTTGAAGACTTTTAAACGATTTTGCAAAGACACGGTTTTAAACTCTTAAAACAATTTGCAAAGTTGGAAAAATTAAATCAGAAAAGTCTTGAGAGTTAATGAAGGAGGGACTCGGTATTTATAGAGGAGGTGAGTGAAGGGGTTGCTAGGGTTTTGAAGGGTCAAAGACCTCACATGTGAAGGGCAATAGCAACCACCTAAAAACTTGCACCAAAAGGGAGTCTTTTGCAAAGGTAAGAATAGAGAAAGAAGGTTTGAAAGATAACCTTAAATGCTCATGCAAAATCAGAAAACAAAGGATGTGAGACAAGTCACATGATGACAAGCTAACACAAATATGGCAAAAAGCATTTTTTGTTTTCTTAAAGACCAAAGGATTGAATTTGCACAAAGAGGAAACATTTTAAATAATTCAAACCACTCTTTATTGGATACTACCTCCTTAATAAAAATCTGAATTTTTATCTTTGAAAAATATGAGTCACGTGAAAGCATTTGAAAGATAAAAAGGAAGCTTCAAGTTTTTACGAGTTGTGGCATAGTCCACTCAGCTGTTTACTTGTTGAAGCAACAGTCATCTGGACTGTTTCTATTACTCTACTATACTTAACTTTCTTGCTTGTACATTAGATGACACACGACTAATTACAATGGGATAATAAACAACTTCAACACTTCTTAATCCAAGCTTGATTACATCATTAATCCTGAAAAGGTAAACTAAGATAACACAAATCAAATGGGCATGTTATCATCAACATAAGGAACCCAACAAATTCCCCCTTTGATGATGACAAGCCCCAAACGAATGTATAAACAATGTAAACACCTTGATTCAAGAATTTTAACAAGCAAGATCAAATGATAGAGAAGGGACAATATTATCTTACCAAGGGCAAAAGCTAGAATCAAACTATCATGACAATTTTACATTGCCCAAACAAGAATCAAGCTAAGAAGGTTAGACAAGCCATTAGTTTAATCAATAAGCAAGGAGATTTAGAGCATGAGTTTACCTTTTCCCCCTCTTGACATCATCAAAAGGATAGGGATGTCACAAGCATTAGAGTGCAGATATTTCATAAGAAAACACAAAACGACACATGTAAATGTGACAAGGTAACAAGGTCAACATTAACAAGGATTAAGCATATGTTAATCAAAGTTCAACAAAGCTAAATAGAGTTTAACATACACCACCAAATGTTCAAAATAACAAGCAAGAAAACAAGTCTTAGAAAGGCACAACCGGTGGGACAAAATGAGATGGCAAGGGTAAAATATTAATAGGCCGAGAGGGAAGGGAAAGGCTAAGGGGAGGAGGCTTGTTCACCATCCGAGCCACTACCCAACGGATCATCATCCACATTAGCATCTTCACCAACTTCTTTTGTTGACACAAGGGTGGAAATGATATCCACCTCTCCACGGATGAGGTCCAAAGTAGAAGCAAGAGCCGAGATTGCCACGTCCTTTTGACGAGCATCTTCCCTAATCCACGCACCCAACTCAGCCACGGCATTGAGCACTTCCCGCATACTACCCGTATTCCCTTGACTTGATGACCCAACTTCCGGGTCCTTCTTAATTTTCACAGAAATTAACTCATCATTCTCAACCTTGATAAGCATCTTCCCCATTTGCCCATCACTCATAACATCACACATATCCAACGAACCCAAGCTAGTGTTTACCAACACCCCTTGTGCCTTGAGCACAACCGATAACCACATGCCATAGGGTAGGTAAATCATACTAGAAGAAGGTCGATTTAAGCTTGGTCGAAATAAGGTGAAAGCGTTTAAACATTAACCCGACTAGGTTCACCTTCTTATGGGTGGCAATATGATAGATTAAGTATTGTTGGGCTATGGTGAGTTTTCCCCTATCACCCGAGGGGTAAATAGACCTACAAAGCATGTTGAAAATAATTCGAAGAGGAGGTGGGATTTGGGTGTTGCTCACGGGTCCAGGAGAAACAGTTTTGGGACAAACGGTTTGAGCAATGCTAAGAGGGGAGGCATATGGTAAGGCAACCCAAGTTTCGGAGGGGAGTTTGTCATAGCCTCCGACTGGAATATTAAGAGCAGTAGCGAAATCAGATTGAGACAATTTAAGGGGCTTACCGTTCACCTTAGCCGTAAGAGCCTCACCCGACTTCTCGACCCGAACCGTTGCAAAGAACTGAATTACCTCGCTCACAAATACCAGCTCACGCATTTCCAACAGCTTCTCCCAACCTTGAGCTAAAACCATATCACGGACTGAGTGAAAGGCAGGCGGGTCAAACCAAGTTTGGTTGTATGCCCGAGGGGAGTGAATGGCTTTGATGTTCATTAACCTCTCACAATTTTTATAAATGGAAGTGGGGAGGTCAATACTCTCAAGGTGATCCCAAACCATGGCCAAGTCCCATTTTGAGGTTAGGGAGACCGGATCAGATGGAGCAAGGTATACAAGCTTTTTCTTCAGTGGTTTCGATTTTTTCTGAGGAGGTTCACTGGGATTTTCAATTGGGGTATCAACAATGGGGTTTTCGATGTTACTTTGTTCAACATTTTCTGAGATTGGGGGTAATTGGGATGATGAGGCTTTTTCTTTCCTTTTGTTGGTCTTTTTCACGAGTCGGTCGGACTCGCCGGACTTAGACGGATTCTCATTTAAATCGATTCGGTCTCTTCTTCAACATCTTCAACAATCACGGTTCAGAGGAAGAGCTTGGAATAGAGGAGCTTTTCTTTCGACCACCTCGTGTGCGCCGTCCTACCATAGTGGCGATAGGTATGTCGTCGGATGATGGAGGGGCAGTGGGGTTCGGTGATGATTGTGGGTTAGGTGGATCTGGGTTTGTTGAAGGGGTCGTGTTTGAGGTTTGTGGAGGGAATGCATAAGATGTTTTGACTGGAGTCATGGTTGGAGTTGGTGATGTAGGCGGATTTGATGTGACAGGGGAGGTAATTTTTGTGGGTTTGATGGGTATGGTTGTGTTAAAGGAGGTTTTTACCATTGTGGGTTAAGGGTAGGTTAGCTTTGATGGAGTTAATGGATTTGGGAGATGGAAGGGTAAGTGGGTTTA
Source organism: Silene latifolia (assembly GCF_048544455.1). Taxonomy (NCBI): domain Eukaryota; kingdom Viridiplantae; phylum Streptophyta; class Magnoliopsida; order Caryophyllales; family Caryophyllaceae; genus Silene; species Silene latifolia. Next base: position 435,985,007 of record NC_133538.1, on the reverse strand, counting down.
GGCGGTTTGGACGGGTAGGGATAGGTAGTGGATTGAAGTAGTTAATGGCCCATTTAATAAGGTAAGTGAGGTGGTTGGCCCGACTAGACAAAATTTAATCACTCGAAATAAAAACGCAAGGTAGCATATAATAAACGTAAATTTAGATATGAGGTTGAGTGATTACCGACTCACAAATACGGTGTCAATTTTGGTCTAAACATGATGTCAATGCACTTAGAACACTTAATAACATATATCCAAATTTAATTTAATCAATTAAGGAATTTTGTAAAACTCATACTAAAAATCACAAGCTATTAATTAACCCAATTTCTAGTCTAAATTTCTCAAAATGTTCTCTTGCAAGTGGTTTAGTAAAAATATCGGCAATTTGATTTTCGGTCTTGCAAAAGATAAGTTTAATATGTCCTTTTTCAACATGATCACGAATAAAATGGTGACGAATATCAATATGTTTGGTTTTAGAGTGTTGAATAGGATTTTGGAAATATTTATTGCACTCGTATTATCACACATTAAAGGAATGGAGTCAAAAATAATACCAAAATCCAAGAGTTGTTGTTTTACCCAAAGGAGTTGAGAACAACAATGTGCCGCACTAATGTACTCACTTTCGGCCGTAGAAAGAGCTACCGTGTTTTGTTTCTTTGAGGCCCAAGAAGTCAAGCAAGGACCCAAGAACGTTGCAATTCCGGAGGTACTCTTTCTATCTACCGTGCACCCCGCATAGTCCGCGTCCGAAAAGCCTATAAGATCAAAAGGACAATGTAAAGGGTACCATAGGTAAAGATTTTGTGTTCCAATCAAATACCGAAGAATTCGTTTAACGGCTTTGAAATGTGATTCTTTCGGATTTGCTTGGAACCTAGCACATAAACACACGCTAAAGAGAATGTCGGGACGACTTGCGGTCAAGTAAAGAAGTGAGCCTATCATACCTCTATACACCTTATCACTAACGTTCTTACCGAGTTCATCCTTGTCCAATTTGGACCCGGCTACCATAGGTGTATCATGAGGCTTACCATTAGTCATCCCAAATTTCTTAAGCATTTCTTTGATATACTTTTGTTGATGGATCATGATTCCATCCTTTGATTGCTTAATTTGGAGCCCAAGGAAGAATCCTAGCTCACCCATCATGCTCATTTCAAACTCCGATTTCATTAGTTCCGAAAAATATAAGTAAAGGAGTTCATTTGTTGCACCAAATATAATGTCATCAACATATACTTGTACAACCAAAAGTTCACTGGACTGTTGCTTCAAGAACAATGTTTTGTCAACGGAGCCTCTTTTAAAACCATTTTCAATAAGAAATTTAGACAATCTATCATACCAACATCTTGGTGCTTGTTTTAAACCATAAAGAGCTTTGTCTAATTTGAAAACATGGTTAGGCAAATCATTGTTCTCAAAACCCGGTGGTTGCTCTACAAAGACATCTTCTTCCAAATATCCATTTAAGAAAGCGGTTTTGACATCCATTTGGAAGAGTTTAATGCCTTTGTTAGCCGCAAAAGCTATAAGCAATCGTATGGCCTCAAGTCTAGCTACCGGTGCATAGGTTTTATCGTAATCAATACCCTCTTGTTGGTTATAACCTTGCACCACTAGTCTAGCCTTGTTCCTTACAATTTCTCCCGAGTCATCAAGCTTGTTGCGAAAGACCCACCTAGTACCAAGGACGGTACGATTAGGCGGCCTAGGGACTAAGTGCCATACCTCATTTCTTTTGAATTGATTGAGCTCATCTTGCATGGCAAGCACCCAATCTGCATCAGTCAAGGCGACTGTTACATTTGAAGGCTCAATTTGAGATAGGAAGGCATTATGGGCACAATACTCATTGAGGTGAGCGAGATTGTTGACGGATGATCTTGTTCGAATTCCCGAGTTGAGATCGCTTGTGAGATTAGTGAGTGGATGAGAGCTTTGATGTTTCCACTTCTTTGGAACAATGGTTTCTTGTTCCCCCTCAACAGCATCAGTCACAGTGACTGTTTCTATTGGCCTGGAAGGTTCTTCATCCTCACTGTTTTGGGTTACTTCAGTTCTGGAGGTGGATGCAACAGTCGTTGGGTCTGTTGCTTCCAGAGAGGAATCAGAAGTATTACGTGTTCCCCCTGAGTTGCTGCTCTCCTTTGAAGGTGACAGTCTCTGTGTCTATTGCAATTCAGTGCTGGGAGCTTCTTCATCCGTGAACACGAAGTCTTTTCGAACAAGACCAATCTCAAACTCATCATCCTCATCCTCATCATCATCATCCATGTTTTGTACCTGCCCAAGCACACTAGATTCATCAAAAATGACATGGATGCTTTCTTCAATTAACAAGGTTCGTTTATTGTAAACTTTATAGGCCTTGCTATGATCGGAGTACCCAATAAATACTCCTTCATCACTACGTGGATCGAACTTACCCAAGTTGTTTTTACCATTGTTGTGAACAAAGCATTTGCTTCCAAAACATCTAAAATAAGAAATGTTGGGTTTTCTTCCACGCAATGATTCATAGGGAGTTTTATTTAAAATACTCCTTATCATGACACGATTATAAATGTAGCAAGCGGTATTTACCGCTTCGGCCCAAAAGTTCTTAGGCAACTTACTAGTTAATAACATTGTTCTAGCCATTCCTTCAAGGGTTCTATTCATCCTTTCAACCACACCATTTTGTTGTGGGGTTCTAGGAGCCGAGAAGTTATGGTCTACACCATTGTCATCACAATAAGCACCAAATGATGAGTTTTCGAATTCGGTTCCATGATCGGTTCTCATTGAAACAAGTTTTAAACCAAGTTTATTTTGAATCTTCTTTAACCAAATTAGAAACTCATCAAATGTCTCATCCTTAGAGCTTAGGAAGAGTGCCCAAACAAACCTAGAGTAATCATCAACAATAACACACACATAACGACTACCACCTCTACTTCTAGTTCTCATTGGTCCACACAAGTCGATATGTAAAAGTTGCAAAGGTTGAGATGTACTCATAATTCTTTTGGATTTGAAGGAACTTTTAACATGTTTACCTCTAGCACATTCATCACATACCTTATCAATGTCAAATTTTATATTAGGAATGCCTTCAACTAAATCAAGTCTTTTAAGGGTATTAAGAGTTTTTGTACTAACATGACCAAACCTTTTATGCCATAACCAAGGATCATTGTTCATTACACTCATGCAAGACATGGTGTGACCGGATAGAGAGTTCAAATTAGTTAAGTAAACATCTTTGACACGTCTTCCTTCGAGTATTAGTTCATTAGTAGTGGCATCAAAAATTCGACACATATTGGCATGAAATACAACAACATTACCCTTATCACAAAGTTGAGAAATACTAAGGAGATTATGTTTCAAACCTTTGACAAGCCGCACATTGTCGACACAAAGTAAGGATGACTTACCAACTTTTCCAATACCAATTACTTCACCTTTCTTGTTGTCACCAAACCTTACCGTGCCACCATCATACGCTTTAAGTGAGAGGAATTGGCTTCTATCACCCGTCATGTGACGAGAGCATCCACTATCCAAGTACCAATTGCGGCCGCCTCTCACTAAGCCCTACACAAGATTAGTTTTTGAGTTTAGGAACCCAAATGAATTTGGGTCCCTTTTTGTGATCAACATAACTTGTGGTGTCTTTCTTAATGTTCATTTCTTTTAATGCTTTGGTGTTCTTATCAATGTCATCAAATCATTTTGTACATCCATTAAAAACATGACCATTGTCACCACAATAATTGCAAATGATGTATTCGGGAAGACCTACATACTTCCTTCCTCTAAAATCATTTTTAGGCTTTCGGATGCAACGATCACTGACTGTTCCATTTGAACCCCAAACCACAGATTTCTCACATTTCTCGGTTTGATTCGTGAGGAAGTTTAACACGGTTTGACTTCCTTCCCATTTTTCAGTGATGTTCTTAGCATTAACAAGCTCATTGGTCAAGTCATTGACACGAGAGAGAAGATGCAAGTTCTTTTCCTTTTCTCTTTTAAGTTCATCATTGTTAACACTTTCTATGGACAATCTTTTCTCAACGATGAAGTCATGGGTGTGATTGTTGAGTTTAGACACGAGATATATGATTCTTTCTTTGGACTCTTCATATTTAGATGTCATCTCGTCAAGTCTCTTGCTTAGATCAACGACTTCATCGGATCTATGGTGAGGAGAAGACCTATAAGTGCTACATTCGGGCATACCTTTTTGAAAGAAAGTAAGCCTATCATGGAGATCTTCTATTTCATTTTTGAGACAAACAACCTCACTTTTAAGACACTCATTTTCATTTTCCAACCATTCACTTTTTCTTTTAAACTTGTCTAAGTCGTGGTCAGAAGCAACAGTCTTAGAGACTGTTTCTCTTAAGTCTACAACTTCAACTACAAGGTCATAGATCTCATTTTCAAGAGCATCTTTGTCCTTCAAAATGTCATCACGTTCCTTGGTTAGTTGGGAAACTTGCATCACCAAAGTTGTGTTGACATTTTCAAGGTCAGAGACGTCCGTGGGGGTCAACCTAAGACGCTCTAGTTCTTTAGTCAAATGTTTGTTTAACTTGTTGACTCTTTTGACTTCATTATATGCCTCAGAAGTGACAAAGAACGCATCTGTTGCTTTTAGTTCGTTTTTCAGATTAAAGTTCTCTTGAGCAATTTCCTCAATCTCATTTTGCATTATATCAAGCTTATTAGTTTGAGACCGACACTTATCAAGAAGTTGGTCAAGAAGCTTACATACTTTCTCTTTGGAGTAAGTTCTAGCCTTGGCCTTTAGATGATTTACCTCGTTGTCGGAATCGGAGTCAGAATCGTCGGGGTTAGCCATGAGGCATCTTAAGTGTTCAAGTTTTGAGGTTTTTGAGACTTTTTCTTTACCATGATTTGCAAGACACATTTTAGCCTCAATTTCCTCCTCAATGAGTTCCTCATCTTCCTCGGAGTCGGACATTCCCCATATAGCACTCATGACTCTATGTTTGTAGTCCTTTTTAACCTTTTGTCTTCTTTCCTTAGATTTGATTTCTTCCCACTTGGGACATTCTTTAATTTGATGAGTTTTATCACCACATTTAAAGCATCCCATGGTGGAAGTAGGTCGTCTCTTAGGAAAGCGTTTTTTCGAGTAATTATTAGTGAACTTTTTGTTACCTTGTCCATTGACCAACCCGGCTAAGTTCCTTGTGACATAGCAAACTCGTCTTCCTCCTCATCTTCTTCATCGCTTGGAGAAGATGTGAGGGCGAGACTCTTTCCCTTTGATGACTCACTAGAATGCTTATCGAGATTAAACTCGTGAGCCATTAGTGATCCCATTAGTTCATGAAGAGATAGGGTTAACAAGTCTTTAGCTTCCTCTATGGCGGTGACTTTAGGTTGCCATTTAGGGGTTAGACTACGAAGGATTTTTCGAATGATGTCCTCGGACTCGAAATTCCTTCCTAGACTTTGAAGCTCATTAATAATACAAGAAAAACGAGAAGAGAAACTATTTAAAGACTCGTCCTTTGACATTCTAAACATTTCATATTGTTGCATGAGAAGGTCAATACGGTGTTTTCTTACTTGGGACGTCCCTTCATATGCAAGTACAAGGGAATCCCAAATATATTTTGCCGTAGGACACCCGGAGATTCGACTAACTTCCCCCTCACCAACACAACGTTGAAGAATCGACATTGCTTTGGAATTCTTTTCGGCAAGCTTGAAGTCGTTCTCATTGTAATTTCTTTCCTCTTTTGTCTTGGTGAAACCGTTAAGAATATCGGTTTCCTCAATGGCAAGAGGTCCATTTTGGATGATGTTCCAACATTGATAATCGATACTTTTGATGTAATGTTCCATTTTGAGTTTCCACCATCCAAAATTCGAACCGGTAAAGACCGGGATCTTGGAGTGTTTCTCGGAATCCATTACCCACGAATCAAACTCTAAGGCGGTTAGCCTCGATCAAGAGCACGAGGCTCTGATACCAATTGTTGAGTTTATGGATTCAAGTACCTAAGAGGGGGAGGGGGTGAATTAGGTACTATTTTAAAAATTTATAACTTCAACTTTATTGAATTAAAGTGAGTTACAAGAACAAAAGAGATTAGAGGATACTTTGAATAATATAGAAAGATTGAACAAGTATCACGATGAATGTTTGCTGAAGTATGAAAGCAACAATCGTTCTGACTGTATCTATTTGTCTCAGTTTGTGGAATATTACTGCAGACCAAATGCGACAAGTATGTTGAATGTTACTTCTAAGTTTAAGCGAAACAAAACAAACAAACAAAGTATAAAGCAAATGAAATAAAGTGAACACTTGAACACGAGATTTTTGAATTGGTTCGGCAAGAAACTCAAATGCCTACGTCCAATCTACCTTTTTATTACTTTCCTTTAGTGATCTACTCCGACAACTAAAAGACCCTTGTAATAAAAGACGCCAACCTACTCCGGTTGCAAAGCTAGTACAAGAACTACTCCGTTCTTATGACAAGCTAACTCGCAATCTACTCCGATTGCCAACTCACAACCTACTCCGGTTGTCAACTCACAACCTACTCCGGTTGTCAAGAGTTAAAGACTACTCCGTCCTAAACTCTACTAACACACTTAGAATGTTATAGGATCAAGTTTCCACTAACACATTCTTAACAAAGAATAGAGGTGGACAACTTTTACAAGATCAACAATTCTTAAGCAAGAGAGTTTAGTATAGAAAAGCAACAAAGAGCCACGATCGTAGAAATCGAAGATACTTGAAGACTTTTAAACGATTTTGCAAAGACACGGTTTTAAACTCTTAAAACAATTTGCAAAGTTGGAAAAATTAAATCAGAAAAGTCTTGAGAGTTAATGAAGGAGGGACTCGGTATTTATAGAGGAGGTGAGTGAAGGGGTTGCTAGGGTTTTGAAGGGTCAAAGACCTCACATGTGAAGGGCAATAGCAACCACCTAAAAACTTGCACCAAAAGGGAGTCTTTTGCAAAGGTAAGAATAGAGAAAGGAGGTTTGAAAGATAACCTTAAATGCTCATGCAAAATCAGAAAACAAAGGATGTGAGACAAGTCACATGATGACAAGCTAACACAAATATGGCAAAAAGCATTTTTTGTTTTCTTAAAGACCAAAGGATTGAATTTGCACAAAGAGGAAACATTTTAAATAATTCAAACCACTCTTTATTGGATACTACCTCCTTAATAAAAATCTGAATTTTTATCTTTGAAAAATATGAGTCACGTGAAAGCATTTGAAAGATAAAAAGGAAGCTTCAAGTTTTTACGAGTTGTGGCATAGTCCACTCAGCTGTTTACTTGTTGAAGCAACAGTCATCTGGACTGTTTCTATTACTCTACTATACTTAACTTTCTTGCTTGTACATTAGATGACACACGACTAATTACAATGGGATAATAAACAACTTCAACACTTCTTAATCCAAGCTTAATTACATCATTAATCCTGAAAAGGTAAACTAAGATAACACAAATCAAATGGGCATGTTATCATCAACATAAGGAACCCAACATTAGTCCTCCCCTCCTTAACTAACACATTCTTAGTTCTTTTATTTTGCTAAATTTATGAAATTATTTAACTTTTATTTGTTGTTTGCATATTTCAATGTAAAACTTGGTATAATAACATTGACATTAACCTTTTAAATTTTTATTTGCAGAATAAAATTATGTTGATATATAGAGCGAAAAAGGCAAAAGGCATAATGCTACCTGCCTATCTCCATTGACATAAGGCAAAAGGCATGAACCATAATCACGTTTCTATCATTATGCTTCTTATGCTTCTTTACTAATTAGATGGAGTTTATGAGTTAATTTTTTTTCGATTTTTTCACACTAAAGTTTTTGGCTTAATCTTTTTTTTTTTTTTTTTTTTTTTTTTTTTTTTGTTATGGAAATCATTCAAATCAATGATTAATCTACTACTTAAAGTAACTTATGTATGTTTTGTACTTTGATTGCAGACTAATTACGATAAAAGATGATATCAATTTATCTGTTTTTTCTTTATAAAGTTCAGTAATTCTTCTGTAAGACCGTCTCCCACCCATTACTAACAACGGCGTAATTCTTACATAAATAAAGGGAAACAACTAAAGAACACGGAAAAACAACCAATTGCTGTGAGAATTTTCTATATTTCTACCATACTCTTAAGATGAAGGGTAATTAGGGAATAATAGGGCAAAGTGTGTGGGATATAGTAAAATTATGTGCGAGATTTAGCAATTGCGTAATAAAAAGCAAGCACTCAAGCGAACTTGAAAACCGGTTCACGTATTTGTAATCATGATGGTGAAAAATTTACCTTAATTTTTGTATTATTACTTCTTCTGTCTCAAATATATATTTACCTTATTTATTTATTCTGTAACGGATAAGAAAATAACAAATGTGGGGCTTCAAGAGTAGTTGATAATAATAAAAACTCATAAATTCATTAGTTTAAATACTATAGTTCACAATTACTATACTATGCAGAGTTTACCTTATACTTGAATTGATTTTGCTGCAATTATATTCTATGATAAATGTGTTTAGAACATCTTTGTGCTTTTTGGCTTCTGAGCTACATGGTTTTAACGTCGTTTCTATGGACATCTGATATATTTAGATATAGGAAGGTAAATAAATAAATTAGATACTTTAAAATAGAATGGTAAATATATGACCGGGATAGAAAGAGTACTTCTAAAACTTATGCAAAGGTGTACTTCAATTCATAAAATTATTTTTAAAATTTTTTATTCGAGTCTTTGGTTGTTTATAGTTATATAGTTAAGGTATTTGATATTGTTAAAACTTTTAAGTGTGATCCAAGTGGTATTTTATATTCACCCCTAATGTAGGTTGAGAGTTGAGACGGTCGGCGACTTCAATTTTAAGATGCGAGCATATGGGACTGAGAACTCGACTCTAGAGTTCTTTACTCCTCCTTCTAACATATTTTTCTTATTGTTATAAGAGATTCATAGGTATATAAAAGATTGATTTTGTGAACTTAGTTTAAGTACTTAACAAAACTTCGACTCTCTAATAATAACAATAACAGTTGAGAAACTGCTTTTAAAAGCTTAGGTAAAAACGTTGAGAAATGGTAATGATAGTGTATCCTTTTGTGCGGAACTACCTAATATAAATTTATGATTTAATAAATTATTAAAATAAGAAAGATTGTCTCTAATTGGAATTTTGAAAAATTATTCGTTTTTCTGATAGGAGAAGTAATTCAATGTCTAATTTTTACTTTACAATAACAAATTTTCTGTTTTCACACAAGAATTTACATTTTTTACCAGTTCAATTAACAATTGGACATTATTTTAATACCGTGCATCGCACGGGCACAAAATCTAGTTAACAATATTTAAGGTTATTTTTTTTTTGTATTTGTTATTTTTGTACCTTTAGATTTACTATTACTATTAATTTTAATTTCGGTTTATTAGACATCTACTTAACTACATTTTTTTTATAGAAAATTCATTTGTTTAATATTTTTGGTTTTTATTATATGTTTTAGTTTTTTTACTCGTATTTATAATTTTTGAATTATTTAATATCATTTTTTTTATTATCAATTGTTTTTGTTTAGGTGTGTAATACCCGCCTTATTTAAGGACTCTTTGGCCGACCTATTGACCAAAAGAGACCCTTAGCGAGGGATATGGGAGTGATTGGACGATCGATGTAGCGTGTTACTCGACCTAGTTAGGGTTACACGACCGAGTAACTTGGATACTCAACCGAGTAGGGCGTACTCGGCCGAGTATGTCTATACTCGACCGAGCACCTCGTCAGTTAACGCGTTATTATAAAACGCGGAGTCTAAAATGTAATTCACTTTTCGACGATTCATTTATCTTTCGAACCCTAATTTCTCTCTCTCTCTCCCAACATTCTCTTATCAGCTTATACTTATCACATGACCTTGGAAACTAACCCAAGAAGGGAGATGGTTTGTGCATGGAGTCATCGAGTGGGGTTGTCGCCGTCGTCGGCATTGGTTGCGTCTTAAGGTGAGTTTGTGTTTAGTGGTTATCTTTCAGTAGATCTTGATTAGTTTAGTAATAGGATATCGTTGTTACTTGTAGGGTTCGTCGTGGAGTCTTGCTTGGCTTGTATGATGGACGCACTGTCATGGAATAACGAAAAGGTAGGGTTTCCCTACTCATTAGCCTGTTTAATTGATTTAAGACGGATTGATTGTTGTATTGGCATGATTAGTATCTTTGTTGGAATTGTCTTTCTTGGTTGTTGGATTTGTTGTTGCTTGTCTATGTTTGCGAGGTGCGACCTCGGCTGAGTGAAGTCATCTTCGGGAATGGCTTCACGCCTTTGATTCACCCCTTGTGGTTCCCGTCACAAGGGGGATTTGCACATTAATGGACATGAGTTATTGCTCGTTGCGATAAGCGGGGCTTAGGTGGGCACGACTTCAGTCCACCACTGATGGTGAGGGTTACCTGTTGCGATGGGTAATCTGACAGGGCTATACACGTAGGTGTGTAGCCGGTTACTGGATGCGATTGGAGTTGGAGAATGGTTATACAGTTGGATTCGATTGCTTTAGTTGTTTCTTTGTAATGTTCTTATCTTGTTTACTCAGTGAGCTGACCCCGTGTTGTGTTTTCAAAACTGTGGTGATCCATTCGGGGATTGTAAGCAGTTAGTTTAGCAGGTGTTGCTTGTCACGATGCTTGCGGGACATGGAAGGGGAGCGAGTCATCACGCTGTCGAACTAGATGTCGTTGTCTATCATGTCTAGTAGTTCTTCCAGTTGTTTATGTTGTAATCTTTCTCACGTTGTTTATGTTGTAAAGGATAAAGATAATTAATAAATGTTCTGTTATTGTTATTTGATCTACTTACCTCGGGTAACCAAGATGGTAGCACCTTTATATGCTGGGGTGGTCCTTGGTAAGGCACCTTGGTATATGGGGGTGTTACAAAGTGGTATCAGAGAGACGATTTTGAAACCTGAACCAATGAACCAAATGAATGTAGGGTGTCAAATTAAAATGAACCTGGTGTATGCGTGTTGGGAGCCTTCTTATGTCGGTTTTGGGTGAGAAGACGCCCTCATCTCAGAATCCCGGCCCCATCATGCTTAAGCCAACAACAACGAAGGGGTGAACATATGGGGGTATATATATGTTGGAGTTAGTCCTCCACAATAGTGCATTTACATAATAAATCTCATTAAAGGAATATCCTTAGGATATTTAATTATTTGATCCTCGTCAGTTGATTAACGTAAATCGATAACGGTTGGCTGACTAGAGTTTGTCGTTATTGTCGTGAGATGGCGGTGATCAACTGACCCCTTTCGGTCACACCTAAAGGAACGAAACCCAATTGACAACTAATTAATTGTATGAGATACAATTTATTTAGTCCCTTGATTTATTGACTAATAGGTTACTCGATTATTTTTAGAGAGATTTTGAGTTGCGAACTCGAGGCGCGGTTGTTATTATTTAATTATGCGATAATTGAATAATACATTTTATGAGACGGGTTTTAGTTAATTAAAAAGTTAATTCACTAAAATTGTACTAAGTAATTAATGTGATTAATATTAGTACGTAAATAATACGTGTAGCGGTATACGTATATTTACGGAGTGTTTGAACAAAATTAATCGGGAAGTATTTAAACATGAAACGATGTTTAAATAAAATTTACATGTATTTGTGCGACAAATATAAGAACGAACATGGACCCGTAAATGGGCATTGGACCGTGTAAAATAGAGTGAAGTGGATGATTATAAACATAATCATTTCACTTTACTTTATATTCTTCCATAAGTTATCTTTTGTTCTTATGCATGTCATAAAGGATTGGACAAAAATTAAGAAAATCCACTCCTACACTATACCCTCTCCCAACCGGTTTTCCCCCTCCTATTAGACCAACTTTTGTTCATTTTTCACATGCTTGCTCACTTGTATTTTGCATGTGAATAAAAATTGTCTATCTCTCTAAAATAATTATACATCACTTACTAAGTTTTCTTTAGTAATATTCACATATAATCAAGGGAATAAATTTAACAAGTTTCTAGTAAATACTTGTTAGATTATTGGGTTTAGTTCTTGGGTGCACATTTTTAGGAGATCTTCTCTTTGAAGATTTGGTAAGGAGGATCATCCTTTGTTTTAAGCTCAAGAACAATCAAGGTAAGAGATCTTGATTGTGCCCTTATTACCATTAAAATCAGTGTAAGGAAATTATTTTTCCTTAATCCTTATTATTATGCTTTTATATTAGCATGCATGTTACAAAGATAACTAAAATAACATATTATGAGATAATTTGCTTTTAATTAGAGAGTCTAATTAGGATCTATGATCTTTCTATATATATATATATATATATGTGTGTGTGTGTGTGTGTGTGTGTGTGTGTGTGTGTGTGTGTGTGTGTGTGTGTGTGTGTGTGTGTGTGTGTGTGTGTGTGTGTGTGTGTGTGTGTGTGTGTGTGTGTGTGTGTGTGTGTGCGCGCGTGTGTGTGTGTGTGTACCTCCTAAAGTGTGTGACAATGGTCGAAGTGTGTGTGTGTGTGTGTGTGTGTGTTAGTGTGTGTGTGTGTGTGTGTGTGTGTGTGTGTGTGATTTGTACCTCCTAAAGTGTGTGACAATGGTCGAAATAGAAGGAATGCAAGGTTGGTAATGCTGTGTGCATGTATGTGTGGATGAGTCGAGTAGTTGATCCAAAAAGTTTATGCATGGTTGTACATGGCGGAAGAGGTAATGAGAGACGGTAATGTTATAGCATGAAAAGAAGTGACGAGCAGTGTGAATGGTTGAATTAGTGGTATATGCTTAGATGGTGTAGATGCTTGTAGGGTTAGCGTGTATGTATGCTCGTAGGTAGAGTTAATCGTGTATGCTTATGTCCTATTGATAATATAATCAAGTTAAGTACGATATATGTGCTTGTGACATGAATCGTTCTGCTAAATGGTTTATGTGAAGTATAACATGTGTTGCGTATGTAAATCGTTATGAGTGTATAACTGGAAGTTGCCTGGTGTATGTTAGAGGTAAGTCTAAGCGTGATGAGCCCCGATTAAGTGGAACTCCGAACAATGTTTACTGTTTTGCAGAGAAATACTCTCAGAATCTTCAAATTTCGTTACTATTCAGGTAAACTCGATCGAGTAAAGCCGATGCTCGACCGAGTATGCCAAATTCAGCCAAGTATAAATGTAATACCCGGTTATTTTGGGACCCACAAAGGAACCTTGGGATGCATGATAAGACCTTGTGCTAGAAGAGAGGCCACACGGGAGTGAAGTATAACAAATAAAGTGGACCGAGTATAACCTATACTTGACTTAGTGGGGTTGTTATAATGTCCGCCAATAGAAGGGTCATCTTAAAACTGTCATAACTTGAGATCTAGACATGGTATTGATGTGATTTCAATTGGAGGTGATATTTTGTTCTCTTACAATTCTAACGGTAGGTAACACGCCCAAAATGACCAAGAAACGTGTGAGATATGATTGTTTTACGAAAATTGGTCATTGCGAAGAACTGAGTTGGACTCGACTGAGTGAAGGTCACTCGACCGAGTGAACTCGGCACTCGATCGAGTGAGTGACACTCGACCGAGTGGACTCGTCACTCGATCGAATAGTGCTAAATCAGAACACGGGATAAGGAAATCTTATCCTCTTATCCCCATTCATTCTATCTTATTCCTTATCTCTTCAAACTCTCTCCCTTCTCTCTAAAACCCTCACAAACACCATTTATATTGGATTCAAGCTTGGTTTAAGGGATTGCTCACCTAGCTCTTCACTCCATCCACCTTGTAAGTGAGATCTATCTTTCTCTAGTTAGTATGAACCCTAATTTTTGGGGGTTTTTAATTGGGTTGTTTAATTAGTAATTAGTAGGTATATATGGGTAATTAATGGGTAATAATAAGGGGTTTTGTATTATGTTACAGTGTAGGACGATTTGTGATTGTTCTTATGTGATATTGTAGGATGCGACGGTCTTATGAGACGGATCTTGCTTATTAATTGGATTGCTTGTGAAGAATGCTAAAAGGTAGGTTTATCCTACTCGGTTTCAATATTTTTGTGTGCATATTTATGTGTCTTTCATCATCATTTCGAGTATGATTCGATTTGGATATCATATTTGTATTTGAGGAAGTTTTATCCATGATATGTTGGGATTGAGTTTATGACGAGTCATATAAATTGGTGTTGTATTGCATTTTTCATGTATGGTCATTGTTGTGTTATGTTGGAGATCATTGGTGGTGTTACTTTGTTATTGAGTAGACGTAAGACGGTTGGGAGACCGTCTTACGCTTAAGTCACCTCTTGGAGCTTCCCACTCCAAGAGGGATGTGCACATTAATGGCTTGAGTTACAGAGGGACTCGTGTGGTTGAGACACGACGTCTGGCAGGGGATCCGGTTGGCTTCCGGATCCGGTATGTCTGGGCGTGTTCCGGTACCTGTTTATAGTTGTTGGTATGTCTGGGTGTGTCCCGGTACCAGTGTGGTTGTCGGTATGTCTGGGCGTGTCCCGGTACCGTGGTGGTGGTTGTTTGATAGCATGTCATTCGTATCATAGTCATGTTGCATACTCACACAGTTTGAGTCGTGTCACACTTTATTTATTTATTGAAATTGGCGTTTGTGTGTCTATGTAATTATCACCTATTTCTGGGGTGGCCTTGTTGGAGCTTGTGTCCTCCACAAATTAGTGTGATAACATTTGTAAATCTCTTACAGGTTCACAAGGGTATACTTCGTATTTTAATCAGTTGATTAACGATTACCTAATAACGGTTGGCTTGCTAGAAAGTTTGACGTTATTATCATACAGATGGCGGTGATCAACTGGTCCCTAAAGGTCACACCTATAGGATGTGTTTGACAAATGTGGTTATAGAAATATAATCACATTGATGCCTTATATGACTAAACAGTTAGTCAATGTGTTGATGAGACAATTATTTAATGAAGATTAAATAATATTAGTTGAGACGAATTAACTGTCAATTCGTAAATTGAATATAATAAGTTATATTTAATTAAATGTATGTAATGTTTGCTTGGACGAATTAATCTGTTAATTCGTAATTAAATGTAATCGGTTATATTTAATATCAACAAGATGAATGTGTCATAGTGGTAATAGTGAGGGTACTCAAACCAAGAGGTCATGGGTTCGATCCTCACTAGATGACAATTTACACATTTTATACATTTTTGGAATAACCGAAAAAAAGAGAAATTAACTCTCCTAATTTCGGTAAATGGGCCGAGAATATTAGGAAGAAAAATTCTACCCTAATCTCCTCCTCATACACGGTTAAAGGGGAAGGGGAGTGAATTTTTCTTAACCTAATTTTTTTCACTCATTCTCTTGCCTCTCATCTCTACGAAAAACACAAAAAAACCTAAAAATTATTTAGTTAATTTTTGGATCGATTCTAGCATAATCAAAGGGCATTTCTCATATCGTCTTGGGTGCAACTGATAGGCGAATATCTACTTTGATATTGTTCTTAGGCCGTATTTGCTAGGACCGAAGGTTATTTCTTAATCCTTTACAATTTTGTTTATGCAATTTAATTTTATGACTAGTTTCATCATTATAATTCGTTATAGTCCTTAAAATTAGAGGGATGCATACAGATAAATCCCACAAGTGGTATCAGAGCCAAGACCATGAATTTTAATTTTGATGATTTTCATAAAATTGTTTGTAAACAATAATTAGGGTTTGCGAAAAAAAATATATAATCGGCTGTAATTTTTTCTTAGCCGTGGAATTTTTTTTCCTTCTATTTCTGTTACTGTTCACGGATGAACAGTATTATTAAAAAAAAAAAAATCGGTTTTTTTTCTTTCGGTTTTTCCTGAAAAACCGATTAAAGTTTTTTCGCGGCTGTTTTTGTTTATGCCGATTTGAAAAGCATCCGAGAAAAGTAAGATTTTTTTTTTCTTGTTACTGTTCACGTCACGTTACTGTTCACAGAGGACAGTTTTTTTTAAAAAAAAAATTGTCTTGTTTCGGTTTTTACAGATAAAACCGTGTACAAACTAAGAAACGGGCTGTTTTTGTTTTTGCTGTTATTGCCGAAAAAAAAAGGCTTGTTTTGTTTTTCCTTGGTTTAGCCGAGGCATATAAAAAAAAAAGGATTTTGTTTTTTGTTTGTTTTGGCCAATATTAATTATACATTACCTTTACAATCTATGATTAATTGTTGTGAAACGGTTCACAATTTTAAGATACCTAATTATTTTAAAGCAGTTTAAAATATTGATGGATTAAATTTATATTACAAGTTTAATATGAATTAAGATTGAAATTAATGTGATTAATTGAGGAATTGTCACTTAATTTGTTTTTAAATAGGTGGTTTGGAAAATTAATCTACATAATTAAAGAATTATGTCTTGCATGTTTAATTTTTTTAGTTGATGCATTTTGTTGAATGAATCGTTGAATGAATTTATTTACGTATTTTTTTTTGCAATCGGTTGTAATTTGTAATACTTAGTGTGGCCTTAGTCAAATTATGTTTTCGTAATGAAGGAAACATGATTTTTTATGTAATTATGAGATCTCGAATCTCTTTTATTTTTCCTTTAGTTTTGGGTTTTGAAATTAGAATGTAATAAATAGGTTTATTATGTAAATTTATTTATTGTAATTTTCGAATAAGACTAAAGATGGAGATTGGAGCTCACTCCCGCTACATGGATCAAGATGGAACATCGAGACAAGCTTCTCGGGTCCAAGGATGGATTCCAAACTTGTATTTTATGTTCATTTTGATAGGATATGCCACACTAGGACTTTATTATTGCTTTTACGTTTTTCATTCCTATTGCTTTTCATTCACATGATAGTTTATGCATCATATTCCGCCTAAAACCAAACCACCGACTAAAATGCATGAAAATTGAAACATATAGGTTGTATGTTAGTTTTCATAGACATACAAATGTCACATGTTTATTAAGCCATCATCTTAGTTTAATCATTCACGCATGCTAGATATTAGTTCACTTAAAATGAATTAAAATAAAGTTGATGAGATTTTCCTCAAAAACGGAAATTGAGATTAGTCTTTATGAGGGCAAACAACTATGAATCCCTTCTTCGTCGGTAGGCACTACTACACAACCCTTGCATTTATGACGCTTTTTCGAGCATTTTTTGACGCTTTAAAGCGTCAATATTTTGTTTATTGACGCTTTTAAAAAGCGTCAATTTTTTGGGCGTCGTTATTTTTTGACGCTTTTTTTGTCAACAAATATGACGCTTTTAAGCGTATTTATGGACTATTGACGCTTTTAATTGTCAACAAAATTGACGCTTTTAAGCGCCTTTATAGACTATTGACGCTTTTAATTGTCAACAAAATTGACGCTTTTAAGCGTCTTCGGTGGCTATTGATGTTTTTTTCTGTCAACAAATTTGACGCTTTTAAACGTCTTCATGGACTATTGACGCTTTTAATTGTCGACAAATTTGACGCTTTTAAGCGTCTTCGGCGACTATTGATGGTTTTATGTATCACTCGATGGGACCGAATTAGGCGTCAACTATTTATATATTGACACTGCTTGTCACGGTATAATTTCGGCTTTTTGATTTCTGATAAAATCGTACGTACAGAGATTAATTACATACACCTCGTATAGTCGTATGTACTGACGTACAGTCGACATTTTTTTTTATATATATATATATATATATATATATATATATATATATAATTAATAACGTACCCACGTACTTTTATAAATAACCATACGTACGTTTGATACATACATATACCGTCTCCGTCACAAATACTATAGCTAGCATTGACTATTTAACTAATATAAACTAGTACATACTTTATAGTACGACAAAATCAAAAATATCAAAAGGGATTAGGAAGATAGTAAAATCCAACATAAAGTTGTCTAAAAAAAATCGTAAAAAATACTATGTAACTAGCTAGACAAGGACACTCAGTAGTTTGAATGTGGTAGGGGCTTCAATCATGTAGGCGCAATGTCAAAGGGACTTCAATCATACATATGAAGGTGCATCTTCAATCAACATTTGAAGGCGTATCATCACCATCTATCTGCTGAATCTGAAACCTATAACGGGCAAAGAAAATATAATTTATATGAATATATTTGATTAGTACATATACACTTCACAAAAATGTTTCAAAATTGTGTTGAATAGAATTACCCGTCGAAAGGTAAGAAGAGATAAAATTAGCGAGAGGATGAGACTACTACACAATATTCAGATTCAGTTTAGTAAAGCACAAAAGCACAATCTAAATTGCATTCTGACCAAGCTGCCAACAAAAGAAGCAAAATTACATATGAATGCAGATTCACTAAGGGATTCACCAAACCCAATTAACATTCCTGGTCAACGTTAGAAACAAAATTAAAGAGTTAGCCGTGTCGTCGGCAGTGACAAACACAAGGCACTAAACTTCTTGTATAACTAACAATGTTTCCAATTCAAGCGACTTAACTACTTCACTCAAAAGAAAACTATGAAAGTAAGTAGTAGCATTGCCTTCAAGATCCATTCTTTATCATAATCATAATCATAATCATAATCAAAATTCATAGGCAATTCAAAAATAAGCATCACAGAGTACAAATTGTACAGACTATCCTTGAATTTCAATCCCCTATCAAAAATACGTCAATGCCACGACAAATTTCTGCTCCAAAACCAATCGATTAAGTTAAACACCAAAAACTAAACGATATTTGAGGTGATCGACTCGCACTTAATTCTGGGGTGCTAGGCAAAGTTGACAAATTTGATATGAATTATACACATCCAATATATTGCATCAGATGCCCATTATAGATTGTTTTAAAAAAAACAATAAAAAAAAAAGTAACATGTAATCACCAATTTATCATGATAAGAAATGTTCAAACTGATTCACAAATCGCTGTGAGTTTTGTAAATCCAATAACCTAAGCTAGTAAGCAACCTTACCCTTCAAGTACATCCATTCAAAAAAAAGATTGGGGAGTTTTTATGAACAAAAATGAGTTGGAAAATTCACTAAGAATGAAACACTATATTAAGGCATGCGGAAGACACACACACGATAGTAAAGCTAGTAAGAAACTAGTAGCTTGCAATAATAAGAATGAAACACTACATTATGTTACATTGATCAAAGCAAGAATCTAACTTCAAAACATCAGAAAACGATGAAGCGGGGATCTATAACTTACTAAATTAAATAGCTCCAGGTCTCTATGCGTTTAGAAATCCACCTATTAAGCGGGGAGCTATTTAGGTCGGGAATGAGTAGCGAGTAGAGTGAATTCCACATATTAAGTGGCATTCACACTAATAAACAAAGCAAGGCTCTCGGCCTTGGTAAAAAAAATATAAGGAGAAGTAAAAAAAATTAAGCATACCTGTGTACTGCCCATGTTCATGTTCAAGACTGATTTTGCCATGTCTATAACTTTAGTCGTAGCTTTTCCAGTACTAAAGAGGTCCAGTATTTGAGCAAACTGTGTGGTCATTTTTTTTCAACAGTCCATTACTCTCATCACACTTGTTTTTTAGCTCTTTATATTCCTTGGTCACATCAGCCACAACCATGTCTATAACTTCAGTCGTAGCTTTTCCAGTACTAACGTCCCTAGATATAAATAGTATGATTTTTCTTTCCCATACACTACTTAAAAAAAAAAGGAATAAGTAACACCTAATAAAGAACGGTTAAGTTAAATAACCATTCTCTTGCGATAAAGAAAGAGAACGCTTGTCTTAATTAATCCAACTTGTAAAAAAAAAAAAGAATAGAGAGCGCTCCTTATATTAACCGTTATCTAAACTCATCATTAAATTATTAAAATAATAGTTAAAAAAAAAAAGTAAACCAAGTAAACCAAGTAATCCAATATTCCCGACCGCCTCTTCTAACCCACTATAAGTTAATAACAAAACACTAAAGTCATGCTCTAGGAAATAAAAAAGGAGACACAAACGTGAGAGCAGTCAAGAATCCAAGACGAAGCATATTACAGAATGCATATTACAGAATAGAGACAAGAGAGTAAGTCCAAGACTATAGGCTCTAATGAAAAATTGCAAGTGTCCTATACAACCAGTTCCTTTACTATTATAATCAGAAACAAAGACAACACATCATCTTCAATTCTTTATCCTCTTAATAAAAAACCCTAAATCAATTTCCCTCAAATTGATTTCCTCATAACTATTGAACGAATTGATCATATAACCCCGGAGTTCTGCATTCCAAATTACCCGGTACCGATTTCAGCCTTCAAATGGTTAGACGGTTGATCAATTAATATGAAGGAGAGCAGCTATGTATGAGAATATGGTGGGGTTTGAGGAGAAGCACGAGAATTTAGAGACGAGTTGGGGCAGTAAAAAGTGTAAACCTACCTTGATTATCTCCCCTATATTACGCCTAATCCCTCTTTTATCATTTACTCTCTACTACTTATTTATATTTTATTATTCTAAAAAAAAAAACGCATTCATTTTTTCATTCACCTGGGGTATCAAAAGAACAAAATAGAAGGTGTAGAAGAGAAAAATAAAAAGGAAAGGAGCTGTAATAAGTAGGTGGGAGAATATGGGGGGATTGAAGGGATAAGGTGGACTATGTATTCAAGGTAGTTTTGAATGTTATTAGTGCTGTTGGTGGAAGTTGAAGTGCTAGTGGATTTGTGAGGGATTGAACATGGATTTGAAGGTGGAGGCCAGAATGATGAATAATTGTTCTAAAACCTTAAGCTCATCATCAATTATAGGTTAACAACAATTAATAATCATGGTTGGGACTCAAGTTTAATTTATATATTGTTAAATTTAAATGTTCATGATGCATTTACTCCAAATAAATAAAGGAAGGTATGAGAGGAAATGAAGAAATGAAAAGGAAGAAGAGATGAAGAATAACATGAAACTGTAGAAGGAACAAGACGAAATAGAAAAGGACCCACACCATTACCTGTTGAGAAATTGGCTATATCAGGTCAAATATGGGACGAGTTCAGTGAAAGTTAAATTAGGTGATAGTTGAGATTTTTCTGAGTTAAACACTAGTTTGGATTAATATGAGAAGGAGAGGTTTAGTTTGGATTATTCACATGAAATAAACCTATTAAATAAACCTTGCTTAAGAAACCACCACCATAGGAAAATAGCAATAGATGACACAAGTAAACAAGAATGAATGACATTGATCACAAAAAAAAAAAAAAAAAAAAAAAAAAAAAAAAAACTGCTTTGGCGAATTGAGAATTATTTGATTTCTTGTTACCTGATATCCCAAAATTGATTAATTAGAAAATTTGAAACGAAACCAACAATTTAAGTTAGCAGCAATATCCACAGCAGCCCTGTGATTCAAAATGGAAAAACGTTATCACTGACCAAATTTTTAGACAACAAAATATCACTAAATGAAATGAAAGGGAATTGAAATGCAGTAAATCAATAGCCTGTTTATAATGACTTGTAAAAGAAAGGGAATTGAAATGCTAATTGTAGAATGTTATTCGTTATGATCTCGTAAAACACTTTACGTCATTTCTACAATTTAAAAATCAACTAGAGCTGCTAAAATTTACTCTAGAAGCAAAATGAGAAGGAAGACCAGCCATCAACAATTTTACTGATCTACCAAATAGCATGAAAAAGAAATGCAGCTTGTGCATATAAGTGAGCTGCTTATTGCCTTATGACTGCGCATTTGTTCGCTGCTTGTGCATATAAGTGAGCACAAGCAGCCACTATAAGTCATTATTGCCTTTTAACTGCGCATTTGTTCGCTGCTTGTGCATATAAGTGAGCTGCTTGTGCTATAAGTGAACTTGTTTCACTGCTAGCTCCAAAGCTTAAGCCCCACAAGAGTCACAACTGTACAAAATTTGATATACAAAAAATTCGAACATGTGTATAAAGCCTAGCAGTATTGAAAAAAAATTGATATACAAAAAATTTAAAATAACTCAACACAAAAGTCTAAAGTAATTAGCCGGGGGCG
The DNA here is from genome assembly GCF_048544455.1 of Silene latifolia. Lineage (NCBI taxonomy): Eukaryota > Viridiplantae > Streptophyta > Magnoliopsida > Caryophyllales > Caryophyllaceae > Silene > Silene latifolia. The sequence continues at coordinate 435,962,903 of NC_133538.1, read as the reverse complement.
ATTTACTTCTAAGCGGAAATCACATGGTCTGAACAAAAACAAACATTTGGAGAGAAAAATTGAAAAGAAGAGAAAAGATTGATACATACCAAGTGTCTGAATAGTCCCGAGCAGCGAACTATCTGAATCTTATCAAGCACCGAACTATTTGAATATGTCCCGAAAGCAATAACTTAATAATCTGCTCATGCTTATACGAAGAAATAAGCTACAGATACATACCCCATGGACATCAGTGAACTTGCTGACCAAAAGATGTAATGATAAAAATTCAGTAAATTTATGACTTCAATTTTGCATGATTTATCCTAATTGATGCGTAAAATAGTAAAAAAGTTGATCTATAAGAGTTTTTGATGCACAAATACAAGACCGGTGAAATATGATCCAGTAAGTACTGTTCTACATCGAAGAAGTAGAAGGGTGTCAACCATTTTACAAATTAAAGACAATCACTTTTTAAAGACAATAATATTTGCCAACAAAACTTGGTCTAAATTTATCGAATTAACAACATCAACTCTGACTCAAAACCAATTATCATCTGCAGATGAGAGGAATCAATTGAACAAAGGAGTCCCAAACACACACGAATTTCAACAACTATACAAAAACATCAACTAATTAAAACTAGGACATGGTCTTGATTTCCAAATTATTCATTATAGCAATAATAATAATAATAATAATCATGATTTCCAATCAGATATGGGTGGCAAATTGAAAATTTATTGTTTCCATTCCTCCGATCGAAATTACTAATTGAAAACGAATGAGAAACAAACAATTATCGAATTGAAAGTTTCGATCGAAATTATCCATATTCCGATTAAATCAATCAAAATTAACATCAATAAATTACAAGTAATTCAAAATGAATGAGAAAACCGTACCTATGATATGTAATCAGCAGATTGCATCTTTGCAAATTGAAGAAGTAGAACTGATTGGCAGATTGAGTCGTTTTGATGATGATTGAACGAGAAATTTTGAAGGTTAGGGTTTTGGTTGAAGAAGACAATGAGAGTATACTGGTATTATTTTGTGAATGCGCTGATAGTGTGGATGAATATTAGCAGGATTATTTCGTGAATTTTAGAATTTACGCTCCTTACTAATTGTACTTGGCGGTTTTTCCAAAAAAATAAAATTGGAGGGTTATTTTTTACGTCCACGCTTTAGGAAAGCATCAATACAAAAGCGTCATCAGTGTAAGGGATTTGTAGTAGTGAGGCATAATATGACCCCTTCTACGTTGGGTAAGTAGTTGTGTTGACTTAGTTTACCTCAACATCATAGTCCGAAGAGTTTCTCGTGATTATGATGGACTAAAGATAGAATTTACAGAAATTTATCGACCAAGAATTCTAACGGTAGGATTAGCTAAAATGTTAGCTTATCAATTTACAGATAATTGAGTATTGGGATCATTTATATATTTCTTGAGGAAGGTCAATTGTATAAATGTTTTGAGTCTTCGCGTTATGACATTAGATCATTAGACTTAAATTAAAATCGATGCACATGCTTATTATTTATTCTTCTTTTCGCAGTGTAGAAAACGTTTATTTTATTACAACAACAAAATGTCCTGGAAATAACGCAATCCAAATGCCTAGTGCCACACTTGGACGCGAGTCCTGGCTGAAAATATTCATGGACCAGATGAATCAGTTCACACGTCTGAAAAACGACGGGTCCAACTTTACGGACTGGGAGGCGGCACTACGGAATGCTGCCATTGCTGACGGTAAGCTCAGGTACTTAACTAAGCCAATACCGGTAAACCCAGGCCCCAATGCAGGAGTGAACAAGTCACTCGCTTATAGTGACTTCGTTATGGAAGTGGGTGCGATAAAGAACGTACTCATCTTTGCAATAGAAACCAATTTACAGAGACGCTTCATTGCTCAGGGTGCAAACAAGATTTTCACCACGCTCACTAACGAGTTCTCAAAGGCACCGAGAATCGTTACTTATGAGCATACTTGTCGCTTCTTTGATGCGAAACTCCAGAAGGGCCAACCGGTTAGCCCACACATTCTTCACATGATTGAGAATGTCGAGAAGCTGGAGGCACTTGATTGTAAAATCAGTGAGAGCATTGTCATAGACCGAATGCTTCATTCTCTTCACGATGGTTTTGCCCTTTTCAGGGCGAACTACTACATGAATGACTTGAAAAAGAGTCCTCATGAGCTACACTCCCTTCTCGTACAGACCGAGAAGGATATGAAATTAAGTGGGAGCATGAAGCAGGATGTTCTCACGATTTCCAACAAGGGTAAAGGTAAGGGCAAGGCTCATGGCGACCTAGCTGTAGGTAAGGCAAAGTTTAAAAAGCCAGGAAACGGTAAGAGTAGGCCCGGTGAGACTAGTGGCTCACAGGGCAAGGCAAAGAGCAAGGGCGGTGACATTGAGTGCCACCATTGTCACAAGACTGGACATTGGAGGAGGAACTGTCCCATCTACCGTGAGGACATCAAAGTAGGCCGCGTCGTTCCTGTTGGTATGTCATCTTATATTCATATGATTGAGATTAACCATGCAAGGTTGGGAACTTGGGTACTTGATACTGGTTGTGGTTCTCATCTGTGTAATCATTTGCAGGGCCTAAAGAACATCATACCTCTCGAAAAAGGTGATGTGGACCTGCGAGACGGGAATGGAGCACGAGTTGCTGCTGTCTCGAAGGGAACATATGTAATCCAACTCCCTAGTGGTTTTGAGTTATTTTTAAATAACTGTTACTATGTACCCAGTTTGTCTAAGAACATTATTTCTGTTTCCGTACTTGCTAAAGACGGTTTTGCATTTTCAATAAAGGATAATAGCTGTATTTTCTCTTTTAATGAAATGGTTTATGGTAAAGTAGTTTCCATGAATGGAATTTACATCTTAGATCAAACCACGGAAGTATTACACATGAATAATAAGAAGTTAAAGGTTGGTGACAAAGATCAAACCTATCTATGGCATTGTCGAATGGGACACATAAATGAGAAACGCGTAAAGAAACTCGTCGATAATGGGACTATTCCCGCATTCGAATTTTCTACATATGGCACGTGTGAATCATGTCTCATTGGCAAAATGACTCGAATTTCCTTCAAAGGTATTGGAATGCGCGCTAGTGACCTATTAGGACTCATACATACTGATGTTTGTGGACCTATGTCAATTACCGCTAGAGATGGCTATAGATATTTTATCACTTTCACGGACGATTTGAGTAGATACGGATATGTCTACTTAATGAAGCATAAAAGTGAATCCTTTGAGAAATTCAAGGAATACCAGAACAGGGTTGAGAACCAACTGGGTAGAAAGGTTAAAGCACTCCGTTCAGATTGGGGTGGCGAATATCTTTCAAATGAGTTTGATCAACACCTTAAAGACCGTGGAATCGTTCTACAGTTAACTCCACCTGGAACACCTCAATTAAATGGTGTGTCCGAACGGAGAAATCGAACCTTGTTTGATATGGTTCGATCCATGATGAGTCACACGGTAGTGCCTGATTCATTATGGGGTTTTGCTCTTTTGTCAGCTGCTCTTATACTTAACCGAAGTCCGACTAAAACTGTCGACAAGACTCCATATGAAATGTGGAAGGGAACGGTCCGTAACTTGTCCTTTATTCGGGTTTGGGGCTGCGAGGCTTTTGTCAAGTGGAGACACGAGGATAAGCTCGGCCCGCGATCGGTGAAGACATACTTTATAGGTTATCCAAAAGGAACATTTGGTCATTACTCCTATTCGTCTACCGAACATCGAGTTTTTGTTGCGGCTAGTGCGACGTTCTTAGAGAAAGAATTTCTCGAGAACAAGACGAGTAATAGAACCTTCGAGCTGTTGGAGATTCCAGAACCAACAACCGAGGAACAGATGGAGGAAGTTGTTCCTCCAACTGATGATATGGTTAATATTCCTGAGGAACCTAGGAGGTCGGGTATAGTCTCTCATCCTCCGGACAGATACATTGGTATGGTCGAGGAGAATGACGTTTTACTCCTAGAGAGTAATGAACCCGCTACCTATAAAGGTGCTATGGCCTGTTCCGACTCAAAGCTATGGCTCGAAGCCATGCAATCCGAGATGGACTCCATGTATGAGAATGACGTATGGGATCTAGTTGATTTACCTAATAAGGTAAAACCTCTGATGCAAATGGCTTTACAAAATAAAGCGTTACGTAGAGACGCAACGAGATACCTATAAGGCACGACTAGTGGCAAAAGGTTTCACTCAAGTGCACGGATTGCATTATGATGAGATTTTTGCACCTGTAGTCATGCTACGTTCCATTCGGATAATCTTAGCGATTTCCGCTTTTCATGATTATGAAATTTGGCAAATGGATGTGAAAACCGCCTTCTTAAACGGTTATTTGGAGGAAGAGTTGTACATGGTGCAACTCGAAGGTTTCATAGATCCTGAACATCCTAATAAAGTATGCAAGCTTAAGCGTTCCATTTATGGACTTAAGCAAGCTTCTCGGAGTTGGAATCATCGTTTCGACCAGGTGATAAAAGAGTATGGTTTCACTCGATTGGTCGAAGAACCATGCTTATATATCAAGTCAAGTGGGAGCAAGATTGTATTCTTGATATTTTATGTCGATGACATACTCCTGATTGGGAATGACATTCCTCTCCTATCTTCGGTTAAAGAATGGTTGAAGAACCATTTCCAGATGAAAGATCTGGGTGAGGCACAACGCATTTTGGGAATCCGTATCTACCGAGATAGATCACGACGGACGTTATCACTTAATCAGGAGTCTTATTTGGATAAGATTCTTGAGAAGTTCACCATGACCAACTCCAAGAAGGGGAACCTTCCAATGACGTCTAGGATGCAGTTGAGCAAGTCTCAGTCACCCACGACGCCTGAAGGGATTGAGCGCATGAGTCGTATTCCTTATGCATCTGCAATAGGATCAATCATGTATGCCATGATATGCACACGTCCGGACGTGGCATATGCATTGAGTATGACGAGTCGGTACCAAAAGAATCCAGGTGAAACATCTTTTGGATAGTTTGTTAAAAATATCCTCAAGTACCTACGGAGGACTAAGGATAGGGTATTGACTTATGGAGGCGATACTAAGCTATGCGCAATCGGTTACGCAGATGCTAGCTTCCAAACGGATCGAGATGATTCAAAATCTCAGTCCGACTTCGTCTTCACTCTTAATGGTGCTGCGGTCAGCTGGAAGAGTTCCAAACAGAGTGTTGTAGCAGATTCTACTACTGAATCCGAGTACTATGCCGCTTCGGAAGCAGCTAAGGAAGCGATATGGATGCGTCAATTCTTACAAGGACTTACGATAGTTCCTAGTTCGAATGACCCGATCACCATCTATTGTGACAATAGAGGTGCCATCTTCCAGGCTAAGGAGCCAAAGTCTAGCAACAAATCTAGACATGTACATCGAAAAGCTCACCTGATCCGTGATTACGTGGAGCAAGAAGAGATAGTGATTGAGAAGATTGCGACGGATGATAACATCGCGGACCCTCTCACTAAACCGTTGAATTTTGATAAGCATGAAGGGCACGTTATTTCCATGGGAATTAAACGTGTTCCTGAGTTGTAGTAGTCGATTATGGATTTGATACATTATCTTTTTCATATACTATTTATAACTTCATCGTTTTATAATAATATTTTGTTTTTCATGTGGATTGTACTGACAACTTTGAACGCCAAAAAGTGAACTGAATTACATTATATTTTGTTTTGGTCCGTAATCGCCTACTGATAAGGCTAAAGTCGTATCACCTTAATCAAAGTAAACCTAAACTACTACTAACAAAATAGCTAGCGGTAAGTCAGGGTCGAATCCACAGGGAGGCGGTGATTATCTAGTTTGTTTATATTTAAATCTGTCTTAAAGTAACCAATTGTGGGGGTTTGTTTTATTTGTATGCTAACCAACTAATTGCAAGTAATTTAAAGGGCAAATAACAATAATATTAAAGGTCTAGGATTTCCGGTTCACTAGGTCAATTATATGGGGTCTATTAATCAATTGCTAGATCTGTCAAGCTGTCTAAGGTCATAAGATCGGTCGACTCTATTATGCCCTTTAGATCGATTCTAACATGCGGTCGCTATAATTAGATACAATCTATTTGATTATCGCAGCCTATATTAATTCTAACCCGGTCGGTGAAAGGATTAATTCGCTACACTAATTAATAACTCAGGCCTAAGTTAATTAACTAGAATAAGAACAATAATCAAACGACAACTTATATGATTTCCCTAGCAATTAATCAATTTTCCCCTTTTAATTAACCTAGATCCCCTTCATCCTAGATGAGGAAATTAGCTACGCATAATAGAAAGAATAACAATAATAGTAATGGAAAACATGATGAACAATAATAAAGATAAACAAGTAATTGAAATAATAATAATTGGATAAGATTCTTGAGAAGTTCACCATGACCAACTCCAAGAAGGGGAACCTTCCAATGACGTCTGGGATGCAGTTGAGCAAGTCTCAGTCACCCACGACGCCTGAAGGGATTGAGCGCATGAGTCGTGTTCCTTATGCATCTGCAATAGGATCAATCATGTATGCCATGATATGCACACGTAATTAAAGGCAATAGATCCGAACAATAATTAAACTAAACTAAGTATTTGAGAGAGTTTTCTAAGGTAGCTATATTAAACCTACTGAAAATAAAGCATAAATAACCTAGGGTACGAGTTTTGGTATTTATAGCAATATATAACCGACTTAAGGAAAGTTGCGGGAATTATAAAACTGGAAGGTTCCTCGATCGAGCCTAAGTGGACTCGATCGAGGAACCACTTCCTCGATCGAGCCAGGCCTAGCTCGATCGAGGCACCAAAGTTCAAGAACACCCAGCTCTCGACATTGCAAAGTTTATTGATTAGGTTGGTTCCTCGATCGAGTCGATAGTGACTCGATCGAGCATGAAGTTCCTCGATCGAGCCAAGGTTGACTCGATCAAGGCACCAATTTCCTACTTCGCGCACTGAACTTCAAACGACCGCCATTTCTTCGTTACTTGTCAGAATCAAGCGATTTTTGCGGCGTTGGAAAGATAAGAAGATTAGCTTTCAACTCCAATTGTAATCACTTGAAAATATTTTGTAGAACTCGAGATATGGCTCTTCAAAGTAGGCACTTGTAATAAGAAGCTCTTTTCTTCGTGTTTTCTTCTTAACTTCTCTTCCTTCATTCTTATGGATTCTCGTGCCATGCTTCGTGTATCCCTTCATGTTCACTCCATGATGCCCATTTCAATCCTTTGCTCCTCAAATGCATCATTTCTGCATTAAACATCAAAAGGCGGAAGTATCAACATTCTAACATAAAAGGCATGTAAATGATATAAAATAGAACGAAAACCGTATCAAAAGTAATTAAGGGGAGGCATAAATATGTATATATTTATGACTCATCAAACTCCCCCAAACCATCTCTTTGCTTGTCCTCAAGCAAAGCAACACACAATACAAAAGGCAATCATACAAATGGCGAATAAATGACTCAGAGCTAATGTTTAATGCACATACAAATCCCAAGCTATCCATATTTGTAACAAAGTAATGACTAAAGTGTACCAATAAAACAAATTCAAAGGTACGGGAAATAGAAAACGTAGCTCAAGTCTCAAGTCACCATACTAGATACAAATGCCAAATACCTTTCGATCTTGCAAGACAAATTAGTCGGATTCTCGCGGATTCACTCATGCACTCATAAGTATATAGGGTGAGTTATATGTGAAGATAGAAAGAAGTAGAAACACTCACTCAACTTATGAAACATGCATGCAATCTAATGTGATATAGAGATTTCCCCAACTAATATGCAATCACATATGTAGACAAAAGTACATGTATGAAGGACAATAAGGGTGGCAAATGGGTTAAAGGAATAGAAGTGGTTTGTGCCAAAGCACGTTATGGATATGTGGAGCTAAGACGGTAGTCGCAGCGCTAACCCAAACCAAATCTAAGTCTTAAAATAACAAATGAACCCAACTTAGAGAAATGATCTCAACTTTATAACATATGAGAGCTAACAAACTACTCTCTAATTATACTAGACTCTAACAACCATCTTTTTGATCCTTGACAAAACCAAATGAAGCAATCTCTTTTTTTTTTTTTTTTCCTTTTCAAAATTTTTGATTTTTTTGATTTTTTCTTTCTTTTTCTTTTTTTCTTTATTCTTCTTTTGATTCATATTTTTCCTTTTCCAACACAAGGATACAACACAATTACTAAATAAATACTTTGCTATACCCATATGACAACAATAAGTCCCAACCCAACCATAATAGCAAAATAAACGTGATAAACAAGCAACTGCGACTATCCCGAAAAGGTAGGCAAATTCTTGGATTGTAGCTCATAGGATGTACTTTAAGATTGGCTACAAGGGTTCAAATGGGCTAACAAAAGGTAATGTAAGGCTTATTTGAACGGTAAGAACCGCATTTCCACATGTACTTAGTCAAATGAAAGCAATAAAAGTATCAAGAAATCAATGTCACATTTATGCAATTTGATATTACACATTTCACAAGGAGAAACCACACTCAAGCCTAATTGACAATGAGACCAGTTTATTGATGTTCCTGGCCTAGGAAGCTCCATAGACCTCAGAATTTTAAGTAGTTTACCAACATAATTTTGTCAAATCTAATCAATATAAGGCATGTCAAATACGGCTAAGACTTGAATTATGAGCTTTGTTTTCATGGCTAATGAGTCAAAACAATGTACATGAACAACTATATGGGATTCTAATGCAAAAATAATGCAATTTAACATCATTGTTATCTAATTCACCAAGACTCGACTCGAAATAAAGGAAAAGACATGTTTTTGTATTTTGAAATTTTAAAATTTTTATGGATTTTTGATAAATGCACACAACATAAAGTAAATCACACAACATAATTAAACTCCTCCCCCAAACCTAAATGTCACAGTGTGCTCATTGTGACGCCTACAGCATATCAATCACACACAAATCCAGCAACCTAAAGGACACAACTAATAAAAGGAATGGAAAAGAAATAGATAATACAATAAAAGAAGCTACAAGGGAAGAGAATACCGGGTAAGAGCTGAGGAATTCCCCCAAACCAGCTGCAAAAATAGGGGAAATATCAACCGCGCAATTCCTATCATCGTCTGGCCATGAATTAAACCCAAAACCTTGGTGACTCGATCGAGCCCCATGCCATTCGATCGAGGCACCTGTTGTCGTCCTTTTCCTTTCTTTATTTATCAATTACCCGCAATTGGGAACAATCAAAACAGCTCAAAGCTCTTAAGAGTCGATCATAAATCTGTGCATGTGCTACACAAAAGAATAAGTAGCACCAAGATATAACAGGAGCATCTAAAATCAATGTTAAAGACCGTCTCAGCAGATCAAATATTTGATGACAATTATAGCAAAACCGCATCAAATTGTTAGTCCAACCAAAAGAGTATGGAGTATGAAAACACAAAGTAGAGGTCATACGAGGTAATTTATCACTCTCTACACCAGTAATCCTCATGAAACTATCGTCAACAATTACCTCTTGATCAGGAGGTCTACCACTCCTAATATCAGAATCGGTGGCAAAAGAATATACTACCTCTACCAGGCTAGAAGTATTCATTGACTCATATGCCTTCTCATTCCCTTTGTTGATAAGCTTTATCCCATATACTTCAGCCTCTAAAGCATCCAACTCGGCTTTCCATATGGGAGATTCACCTGCACATGTCTCAAAAGATATCAAAGCATCTAAAGGGTCCATAGTAGGGGGCCCTTGTGCAGAGTATTCATCAATATCATCTTCAACATCAGAAACATCAAAATATGCATTATGCACAGGTGTAATAAAATGAACCTTACTGGACTCAAAATTAGAATCAAATTCAACAACTGAAGGGGAAGTATCCAAAGAAAGAGTCAACATATCGTCACATGAGTCCCATTTAACCTCAAGATCTTCGAATCGCACATCATCACTCTCCTTATCCCAAGACTCATCACAAAAGGGGTAATCTAAGGGGTCTGTCAAGTCTTCCTCATGTGACTCACTATCTGTAAAATCGTCTGAGCATATGGTCTCATCCTCTATGTTTCCCTCAATATCCTTTTCATTCCTTAAAACGGTTTCTATGGTCTCACCCATACCCTCATCCATGTATGGCTGAAATGAAAAAGTGGGTTTAATACATTCAATAGCAAGCCATTCAAAGAAAGAAAGGACATCTTCAATATTCTTAACACCAAAATCTCCCATACCTATGGAGTCAATGTAGGCTTGGGTTTGTCTGTTCATACCTTTTATGATGGTAAGACACATAGTAAGCCGCGGAATTTTGGCTTCGTAATTATGGGAACGAATCCAATCATTCCATCTATGCATGTAATCATGGAAGTTCTCATCTTCACCCTCTAGAAACTCGATGGAAAACATTAGAACGGTCTCAAGGAACTGATGTTCCCTGAGACAAAAGATAAACTAAACAAAAACAAACAGAAAAATTGTTGCCTCCCCGGCAACGGCGCCAAATTTGATAAGGCTAAAGTCGTATCACCTTAATCAAAGTAAACCTAAACTACTACTAACAAAATAGCTAGCGGTAAGTCAGGGTCGAATCCACAGTGAGGCGGTGATTATCTAGTTTGTTTATATTTAAATCTGTCTTAAAGTAACCAATTGTGGGGGTTTGTTTTGTTTGTATGCTAACCAACTAATTGCAAGTAATTTAAAGGGCAAATAACAATAATATTAAAGGTCTAGGATTTCCGGTTCACTAGGTCAATTATATGGGGTCTATTAATCAATTGCTAGATCTGTCAAGCTGTCTAAGGTCATAAGATCGGTCGACTCTATTATGCCCTTTAGATCGATTCTAACATGCGGTCGCTATAATTAGATACAATCTATTTGATTATCGCAGCCTATATTAATTCTAACCCGGTCGGTGAAAGGATTAATTCGCTACACTAATTAACAACTCAGGCCTAAGTTAATTAAGTAGAATAAGAACAATAATCAAACGACAACTTATATGATTTCCCTAGCAATTAATCAATTTTTCCCTTTTAATTAACCTAGATCCCCTTCATTCTAGATGAGGAAATTAGCTACGCATAATAGAAAGAATAACAATAATAGTAATGGAAAACATGATGAACAATAATAAAGATAAAAAAGTAATTGAAATAATAATTGAAGAAAGATTAGAACAATACCGTAATTAAAGGCAATAGATCCGAACAATAATTAAACTAAACTAAGTATTTGAGAGAGTTTTCTAAGGTAGCTATATTAAACCTACTGAAAATAAATCATAAATAACCTAGGGTACGAGTTTTGGTATTTATAGCAATACATAACCGACTTAAGAAAAGTTGCGGGAATTATAAAACTGGAAGGTTCCTCGATCGAGCCTAAGTGGACTCGATCGAGCCTAAGTGGACTCGATCGAGGAACCACTTCCTCGATCGAGCCAGGCCTGGCTCGATCGAGGCACCAAAGTTCAAGAACACCCAACTCTCGACATTGCAAAGTTTATTGATTAGGTTGGTTCCTCGATCGAGTCGATAGTGACTCGATCGAGCATGAAGTTCCTCGATCGAGCGAAGGTTGACTCGATCGAGGCACCAATTTCCTGCTTCGCGCACTGAACTTCAAATGGCCGCCATTTCTTCGTTACTTGTCAGAATCAAGCGATTTTTGCGGCATTGGAAAGATAAGAAGATAAGATTTCATCTCCAATTTGAATTACTTAAAAATCAGTTGTAGAATTCGAGATATGGCTCTTTAAAATAGGCACTTGTAATAAGAAGCTCTTTTCTTCGTGTTTTCTTCTTAACTTCTCTCCCTTCATTCTTATGGATTCTCGTGCCTTGCTTCGTGTATCCCTTCATGTTCACTCCACTATGCCCATTTCAATCCTTTGATCCTCAAATGCATCATTTCTGAATTTAACATCAAAAGGCGGAAGTATCAACATTCTAACATAAAAGGCAGTTAAATGATATAAAATAGCACGAAAACCGTATCAAAAGTAATTAAGGGGAGGCATAAATATGTATATAATTATGACTCATCACCTACAAGCCTAAAAGAGCTGATAACTCTGGCTATTATATTGTGCAGTCGATTGATGGTGGGTTCAACGAGCCATAAGTCAAACTGTTGACTGATCGATCACAAATGCGAGATTATAACGATACCTCGTAGGACAAATTTTTGTGATAACGTAATGGAGTCCTAAATGTTTAAGAACATTCGGTGCCAGGTCGTGGATAGGACATCCATTGTGTTCATAAATTTTAGGATATGAGAATCGGTTATCGCACATACACTTGTGAGGACAAGTGGGAGTTTGTTGGAGCTTGTGTCCTCCACAAATTAGTGTGATAACATTTGTAAATCTCTTACAGGTTCACAAGGGTATACTTCTTATTTTAATCAGTTGATTAACGATTACCTAATAACGGTTGGCTTGCTAGAAAGTTTGACGTTATTATCATACAGATGGCGGTGATCAACTGGTCCCTAAAGGTCACACTTATAGGATGTGTTTGAGAAATGTGGTTATAGAAATATAATCACATTGATGCCTTATATGACTAAACAGTTAGTCAATGTGTTGATGAGACAATTATTTAATGAAGATTAAATAATATTAGTTGAGACGAATTAACTGTCAATTCGTAAATTGAATATAATAAGTTATATTTAATTAAATGTATGTAATGTTTGCTTGGACGAATTAATCTGTTAATTCGTAATTAAATGTAATCGGTTATATTTAATATCAACAAGATGAATGTGTCATAGTGGTAATAGTGAGGGTACTCAAACCAAGAGGTCATGGGTTCGATCCTCACTAGATGACAATTTACACATTTTATACATTTTTGGAATAACCGAAAAAAAGAGAAATTAACTCTCCTAATTTCGGTAAATGGGCCGAGAATATTAGGAAGAAAAATTCTACCCTAATCTCCTCCTCATACACGGTTAAAGGGGAAGGGGAATGAATTTTTCTTAACCTAATTTTTTTTCACTCATTCTCTTGCCTCTCATCTCTACGAAAAACACAAAAAAACCTAAAAATTATTTAGTTAATTTTTGGATCGATTCTAGCATAATCAAAGGGCATTTCTCATATCGTCTTGGGTGCAACTGATAGGCGAATATCTACTTTGATATTGTTCTTAGGCCGTATTTGCTAGGACCGAAGGTTATTTCTTAATCCTTTACAATTTTGTTTATGCAACTTAATTTTATGACTAGTTTCATCATTATAATTCGTTATAGTCCTTAAAATTAGAGGGATGCATACAGATAAATCCCACAGGCCTGTGTCGATCCATATGATATTTCCGACCATATGGGGAGCAGGTTAATTACAGGTTTTGCTTGTTGACATGATCGGGATTTGGGCCGCGCTTTGGACTTGGAGTCGAGCACTTGGATGGTTGATAGATAACTTAGATAGTAGTCATGAGTTGTATTATTTTATGATTATGTAATTCACTAAACTTAACATTTATATTAATTGTTTCTTAATTGCAACTCCGATTTCACCGCCTCGGGAAACCGAGATGGTAACATCTCCCAATTACCTTGGCCGGGTGAGAAGGGGGTGTTACAATAAAGGCACTCGGCCGAGTACTCAGAATGACAATTTAAGCCAACTACTGATCTCTGAGTACTCGACCGAGTAGACCAAATAATCGTCCGAGTAGAGACTACTCGACCGAGTAGTCCTAGAACTTGGCTGAGTACCCCAAATTCGCGGTCCAACTCGTGATTTTCCGGAAACCCTATAATTCTTTTTAACTTCAATTTCCGCCTCCTATGCTTACTTTTACACATACTTGTAGACACCTCATTTCTGCACCTCCCGCCAAACACCCAATGATGATTGGGCCGCATGTTTAGCATATGTCGCGATTTTATGATGTTTTGTAAATCGGTTAATAAAAGGTAACTCGTACACTTGTGTCTCCCCTTGGTTGTCATCTAGATGTCATTACGGTCGTTTTGGCAGTAAATAGAGTCAATTTGGAGTCCGGGTCAAAAACCGTTTCCATTTTCTAAAACCGTCAATCCCGAGTCAAAATGCAATGTCCTTGTATACCTAAACTTAGGATGTCATAAAATGTTAGGAGTATATCTCATTTTGAGTCTCATGTCACTTCTTCAAGCTAAACTTAAGTTTACATTGCAAAATGTGCATTTCATTTAGCTAAAATGACAACCCGACCTTTAGGCCCATTTTACCAGGTGATAACAATTTTTTTGGGTCTGGCTTATTTCACGGAACGTTCTAGATTTTTGTCTTAGCTTTCTAACGCCACTAAAATATTCTTAATCCGAGTCTTGTAGAGAAAGTTATGCCTAAAATATGACAGGCTGTCAAATGCGTTTTCTTGCGGAGAAGAATACTACCTGAGAAAGGACGCACCAAATGATGCGCCCCTTCTGGGGAGCGCAGCTCTTACTGCACCTTTTCTCAAGCCTTTCTTTTTGTCCAAGTTTCCGAGTTTCGACCTAAGTCGGTTGTGTCCATATCTTTCCTTCCATATCTCTTTCCTAAACCCTACCCCTCGTGATTAGTATAAATATAGGCCTTCGCATCACATATTTTTCACGCAAGTGTCCACCCTTCTCTTCTCCCTTTGGATTCTAAGACCGCGCTCTTACTTTTCGACGCCTACATGCTTGCTCTACGGGACCACGTAAGCCCAGATCATTCTGGGTACCAGTCACGTTGCATAGACCGACCAATTTGACCACTACACAAAAATTAATTAAGTTCTTTTAAAATCTTTTTTTTAAAGGCACTTTCATATTTGCATAGATCGAGTCGAGTTACCACTAAAAGCCGATTTAGTTAAATCTCGCGACGCTAACATGTAAGTCTGAGGGTTTAAATCACATTTAATTTAGTATTTTATTTTCTGTATTAAATTATGTAAGAATTTATATCATAAGCATGCTCAAATCGTCTTTTAAAATCACTTTTTGAAAACCTTTTGACGGAAACAGCAGAGATCTGACGTGGGGAAGAATCGCATCAACTGATGTGCTATCAGCTGCTGCACTTCTTCTTCTTCATCGAGTTTTTGCTTCTTTCGCCTTTTATTTTCTTTCTTCGTTTCTTTCTTCTGATTTCATCTAATGATTTTCAAATTAGTTTTTATAAATCTTTTCAACCTTTTTTCGGCTTAAATCCCTTATAATTCAATATTTGCGGGTTTTCGTCATCTTATTCAATCCGTATTTTAAGGGTTCGATTTTCCCATATCGAATCTTTAGAATTCGTCTTTTGTACATAATCTCTATTTTTCAGTTTTGTTACTTTAATTCCGTTTTCAAGTTCAAACACCGTACAATTATAATTATGTAAAGCACCGTAATATTTTATTTAAACTTGTTCTCTAATCTGACTTGCGACGATATTAGTATACATAAACATGCTAAAGTACTTCTACTCGAGTCGTATATCAATTATCAATGTAAAATAACCAACGAACAATAACTAACCCGCGGGTTTGACTTTCACAGTCACAGCCCAGCTCCAGAACAGTCAAAACAAGTGATGCGCCTCTTCCGGAGGACGCAATTGTTGCTGCGTCTGTTCTGGAATCTTTCTCGTTTTGACGTAGTCTTTCTAATTAGGTTTCTAATTAACTATTATTCTTATTATCACCATAATTCGACATATTTTTCATATTTCATATTTTCCATATTTTCTATTTTATTTTTATTTCTTTTTTTTCCCTAATTTCTTTTTTTTTTCCTATTTTCTTCTAATTTCCTTATTTCAATCATTTTCCTATTTCCTTATTTTTTTCCAATTTCCTTTTTTTTCCTAATTTATTCTATTTCCTAATTTTTTCCAATTTTCTTATTTTTTCAATTTTCTTATTTTTTCAATTTCCTTATTTTTTCAATTTCCTATTTTCTTTTAATTTCCTTATTTCTTCTTCTTTTATCTTTTTTAATTTCTTTCCTAAAATCTTTTGGCATGTTCATTACATAGATCGTTTGTCACTTGTAATTTCATTATAATTTGTAATATTTCATATTTATCTAGTATGATTTATTTCTCTGGTATATTCATATGTAATTAATCAAACTTCCAACTTCGAACCAATTGAGTGCTAAATTGCTTGTCTACCGACATAGTCTAAATTATCACATGTTAGGTTTAAAATGTTGGATGCTGCATTGCATGCATACAACTAACAACATATCAAGTATAAATAACTTCCCTGATCATTAGTAGAGACCGCTATCGAGGCGGGCGGGATTAAGTGTTCAAATAAACGAGCTTCCTAATACGTACCCTCATCCCTTACTCAAGATCTCAATGAACATTCGCGTTCATTAGCATCACGAGTGTCATTCTAAACATAGAATGTTAAGGGTAATGAATTTCTTAGTGTTCGTGTCACTACTTTGTGTCTTGACATGACGCGAAGTATTCGAATGGTTCCAATTTTCCATAAAAATTGGTGGCGACTCCATAAATACAGGCTTACCAAACCTTTCACCGGTTTCAATGCCTTTTAAATTGGTAACGGCCCATGACGTGCCTCGGCCTCACGCCGAAGTTCCGTGGAAAAAGTGTCGCCGCCTCGAAACCAGCGCGCGGGTGCGCGCTGCGCGGGTGGCTGTGTCGACAATACTCTCTTTAAGTTTTCTCTCTCAAAAATAAACTTGGGTGATTTTGGTTAAACTTGTTCTTGGATTTGTTCTTGCCTTGCTCTATCTAATCAATATCCGACTTACGGTAATACAACTACTCCAATTTCTTTGCTTTTATTCAAATCAATGGGGTACTTGCCCAAAATCTAAAATTTTAGTCTTGTAACTCAAGGATTTGTACTTCTATGGTGATATTTTGGTAGTAGTTGCTCTTAATCATCGATTTACTTATGTAAAAGACAGTTTTTATGCTCAAAATCGCCGATTTTATGTCGAAAATTTTCTTGGGTTTTGCCTCAAAATTTTGATTTTGATCACTTAGACTGCTTCTAGGATGCTCTTAAAGGGGTAATTGTTGGTGTAATGCTTTAATTGGTTGGTATTTCATGTCTTTTGATAGAAAAATTCGTCTTAAAACTCCGTCTTAAAAGTTTATAAACTGAAAAATAGCCCTTACCATGGTGTAGTTTCCGGAAAATTCTTGTTGAACTTGTACTTTTGCAGCATGCCGAAATCAAAAGCACCTGCCAAGAAACGTACTCGTGCTAATGCCACTGTGGAAGTTGGCCAATCGAGCCAATAGCCTCTTGTTCCTCTGGTTGAGGAATATCAGTCGGTAATCTTTTCTGATTATAAGCAACATGCTGCTTTTGTGGCCTTAATGGGTCAGACCATGAGGCCGACTCGTTGTGTGGATCCCGATATTTTGACAACCTTAGGGGGTGGAGTCGGATATCACCCACATATTCGAGATCTTGGGAATGGAGGAGTTGTACCATCTTCGGAAAAGTCTTACCCGTTCCTTAATTTGGAGTTTTTTAGCTCTCTTGACTATTATGTGGGTTAGAAAACCGTTAGTTTTCGCCTGATGAACACCGACCATAAGCTGACTCTTGACCAGTTTGCCGACCACCTTGGATTAGAGGCTGAGGAGGAGGGATACTTGAGGGATGTTGCGACCAACAGTGGGGTACCCCATTATCTGCCCTATCTTACCGGTAGACCCATCTCGAGCTCGAGTGCCATGTTGGTTAACGATGTTCAACAAGTCTCTCTCAGCATGTTTTTGAGAATGATGACCTTTTGGCTGTTTGGGCAGGATGATGTGAGTAAGTTGAACACCCATGAGGTGACGGTTCTAGTGTCCTATCTTAACCCTCGCCGGGGGAATCGCTTTTACTACAGGGCTTCCGGGGTCGTGTGCTCCAGTTTGGCCCTAATGGCTTGATCCAAGAACCGTTACCTTACTTGTGGGGCTATAGTGACTCGCTTGGCTCAGAGACTGACAGATTTTGAGGCCCTATCAGCATCGGTAACGAGGTTGTTTGAGACTGCCCCTACTATGGATGAGAGGTATTGGTGCTTAAGAGGTTAGATGACGGGTCTTTGGCTTGGAGGGTGAAGGGGACTGATACCGTCGTTTCAGTACCAAAAATAAATACCTAAGTACTACTAACAGAAGTCAACGGTAACTAGGGTCGATCTCCACAGGGAGGCGGTCACTATCTACTTGTCTACTCGGTCTGTCTAAGGTCACAGGGGGGGTTTTGATTGTTTTGACTAAACTAACGAGATTAAGGCAAGAGAAATAGAGATAAGAAAAATTAAGCAGAAGGAAAGGAAACTAGGATGTCGGTTCATCAATGAACATCAATTAATTGCAGTTAAGGTCACAGATTAGTCGATGTGTCGACCTAAAATACTATTAGCTTAGCTTCCGCCCTCACTAAAGTATTCTATTATTCACTGCGGGTCTCACCCCTTCCAACCTTCTGGTCTAGATCAAGGCTTACCAAAATTAAAAGGCTAATTGCATCGATTCAATCATCAAGATAAAATTATAAGCAGTGATTAACAACATAGACAAAAACAACAACGACAATCTATAAACCTCATTAGCAATTAACATCGATCCATCAAATCCCCTAATCCTAGCAGAGAGAATTAGCTAGACATAATAAAGGGAAGAACAGAAATAAAGGAAAGACAAATAAACATAAACATAAATAAAGGAGAAAAGGGAAAGAAAGAAAGTTACAGTAAATTCGGGAAATAAAAGGAAAGCAGTTTACAGAGAAAGAGTAAAGTAAAGTATCACGGAACGGAGTCCAAGAACTGTTTTTCGGTCCCCTAAATGTGTTTGTCGTCGTCCTATTTATAGAGGAGACGATTCTTATTAAACCTAATAGCGAAATAAAACAAAAAGCCCGAGCCCAATAGCAATTCCACTCGATCGAGCAGAACCAAGCACGAACCACTCGATCGAGTAGAAAAATCTACTCGATCGAGTAAACCCTAAATTGAATCTATTCGATCGACCATAATACATACACGATCGACCTATTATTCCATCCAAAACCACTCAATAGGCTAGTAAAGTACTCGATTGAGTGATATCTAACTTCAGCAACTCACAATTTTGTTAGTTTCAGCTTTGACTTGTCTTTTAGCTCCCGAAACGACTTCACGCATCCCGTAACAGTGACATTTCCGCTCCAAATTCACTCTTCCTTCAAATGTATGCAAAAAGGACGATAAAAGGCTTGATTTCACTACTTTCTGGTCCATTCCTGCAAATAAAGCAAAACAAACCAAAGTAGCATATTCGGGGCATTTCGTGGCATAAAACTACGATAATAGCATTGAAATACGTGCATAAAAAGGCCTAAAAGGACTACATAAAATGCACTTATCAAATCTCCCCAAACCAAACCTTTACTCGTCCTCGAGTAAACTAAATGCAACGGAAAAAAATAGCTCAGAGCTAGCTACAAATGCCCACTTAAACCGATTTAATGCAAGCAAACTAACACTTATAGCAAAGCAGTCAAATGCAAACGAGTTATAGGATGTTTATAAAATAGCTGAACCGTCGACCTTGCAAGACTTTTATGACCCGGGGAGTGGGGAACCTAGACCTGAGCCTCAGTTCTACGTGATCGATGCCACCATCCTCCTAGACTTTCCTGAACCGATCACTACCTCGGAGAAGCAGGCGACCGTTCCCCCACCTCACGAGCACCATAGAGGGAGGGTGACTAGAGAGGCCGAGACAGAGACTGAGCCTTCCTATACCACACCTACCTTTTATCCATCGCAGTACTCACCCTAACCCACCGTCCACGACCCTAGGATGCAGGTCAGTAAGCTAACCGAGCGGATCTCTACTACCTTGGTGCTATGGAACATGCATGAGATGGTTTATAACCAGGGTATAGGGACGGAGTTGGCACAACCAGTATGGTGGAGAGGGCCCGGGAATGACACCGTGGTGTTCCATAACTACGGGGTGGACCCCAACTCTTGGAGACAACCGACGGACTACTCGTCTGGAGCTCATCAGGGTGTGGGGACATCCGGTACAGGTGGTGGCAAGGATTTGGATGAGGATACGGACGTCTGAGCTCCGCTTTGATTTTATGGACTTGTTGTTGGATGTTTGTTAGACTTTTTCTTCGTACTTTATTTTATTTGTTTGGATAATTGTAATCGGCCATAAAGCCAACACTTATTTTCTTTTCTTCATACTTTGGAGGTCTTTGAGACCAGGGTACTTGTGTGGGTGGTGGACATGATACGTATTTAGCAGATACAACTTCTACATGTCATGAGAATGGAATATGAAATGTCGCATTCTGGTCTAGAAAACTCAGCCGAGTAAGCCGATACTCGGCCGAGTATCGCGGACTCGACCGATTACTCCTCGATACTCGACCGAGTATCTGCACATTGCATTCATAGTTATTTAAGTTTGCTGTACAATAAACTCTGGTGTATGCTTTTATTCTATATGTATCCATGGGTGTCCTAGTATCGTTATGAATCTCGGATGGTATGAATACGGTCTTTATGGTGACGGTACCTCGGTTTGGCTTGGAATTGAGATGGTAATGATATTAGATTTGGTGCGGATGGTGGCATAACAATCTTATCGTACTAATTAAAGTTGCGTGTAGTTTACATCTCTCCTTGTTGATGTTGCGTGTTACTTTATTTCTAAAATTTCGTGAATGTCGTAGTAGTCCTACTTATGTTCCATACATGGTTTAATTGTTAAGAGAAGTGATATTTGTTCCATGATGGTTGTTTATATGTATATATATACATGTCTCGTTTTATGGGTGGGGTGAACTTCGGGGATGAAGTTCCTTTTTAAGAGGGGTAGATAACATCGCGGCATAAGTTATGACAAAGTTAGCAAAACTTCTCTAATGTGTTACTTTGTGTAATACCCGTCCTTTTAGGAACCCTTTGACCAACGTTGACCGACCTTGGGGGCATGTGATAGTCCTTGGGAAGTGGTGCAAGGGATGCCTCGTGTAGTGATAGACCTTGGGATGAGTGGTACCCGATCTAGTCGGGGCTACTCGATCGAGTAGCTTGGATACTCGATCGAGTATGGGCCACTCGATCGAGTAGGTTGGTTACTCGATCGAGTAGCGTCTTTGCAGTGAGGGTTTATAATCGTGTTTTGATAGAATCGTAAATCATTTCCGCCTCCTTCCTTCAGACCTAGATGTCGTCTTACCTCTTTTCCTCGACCTTAATTCCTTCCATGGGAGCCTTTGAGGATGCTTGTCCCTTGAGGATAGGTTGCTTCAGTCGGGTAGCGGTCTTGACGCCGATATACGATGCGTAGGTATGTCATCATCAACATCTTTGTCATTGTTGTTCCTTGTAGGATTTTGGTGATAGTAATAGGCTTTTATGCTGTTTGTATAGGGATTTTGCTTGCTTGGTTGATATCATGTGATTGAACAAGGAATCGCTGCGATTGGCTAAAGGTAGGTTCACCTACTCAGTTTCTGTTGGTTGTTTAGTGTGTCGGTTATTGTGCTGATTGTAGTGTCAGTGTGGTTGATTGATAATGGTAATCAGTTGGTGTTGTGTTATTTCGTTTGTTGTTGTTGTGGTGCAGCTGATTATGAATGACTGTTTATGGTTCTCGAGGTGTGTCCTCGGCTGAGTGAAGTCACTTGCGGAAGTGGCTTCACGCCATAGTTTTGCCCTCCGTGGAACCCGCCACGGGAGGGGATGTGCACATTAATGGGACAGAGTTATCGCTCGATATGATGAGCAGGGCTTAGGTGGGAACGACTGCGGTCCCCCACGCGGTGGTAGTCCGGTGGACGATCGGTGACGGTGATTGATTATTGGAGTGGTTGTGACTTGTGTGTGTGCTTGGTTGTATTTGTAGTATGCTGGTAGTTGATGTCGTGTCTTGCCTCAGTTACTGACCTTGTGTGGTTGTTTCTTGTTTGTTTCTGTTGTGTCTGCCGTGATCCCTTATGGTGAGCAGTCAGTCTTAGCAGGTGATGTCTTGGATGGTAGCCGGAGTCTTGGCGGGATTAGTCTTCACGAGTCATGGCAGGAGTAGTTTACATAATGTTGATGAGTTGTATCGTTTGTATCAGTAGTTTTGGTTTAATCACTTGTAAAGTAACTATAAATGTTCTTTTATCAACTTTTGATGATTACTTTCCTCGGGCAATCGAGATGGTAACGCCTTTATATGCTAAGGAAGGTTTTGTTAAGGCTCCTTGGTATATGGAGGTGTTACAAAGTGGTATCAGAGCGACGATTTTGGAACCTGTAACAAATGAGCCTCTAATGAACGTAGGGAGTCTAATAAAATGAACCTGGTGTATGTATCTTGGGAGCCCCATCTGATGCTAGATTTTGGGTGAGTAGGCGCCCTCATTTCAAAATCATGGCCTCATTATGCTTAAGCCAGTCACCGGGTATGGGGATGTGGAGTTGGAAACTATGTGCCTAATGTGTGTAATGGTTATGCTAGAATTGTTTGTGATGAAGCTTCTGTTGAAATTAGCATGTGTGTGATGATAATGAGAAAGGTGAAAGTTGTGCACGAATGGAAGTGTGTATGAAAAGAGTAGAAGTGGTGAAATCTTATAGTACGAGACAGTGTATAGAATGCAGTGATGGTTGTGTTTGCTCCAAGTAGTTGGTATTAGTAGTTCATATAAAAAGTTTATAAGTCTTGTAAGTGGTAATAATAATAATGGTTAATAAGTTGTGGATTTGTGGTGATGATTATCAAAATAATATTGGGTGAATATCATAGATGATTGGTTGAATGCTTCCGCATGTGACATGATTAAGTTGAGTAAACTAATTTGTATATGTTGTGGCATAGTTAAGTTTCTAGTAGACTTGAATGGTAAATAATGGTTGAATGATTAAATGAATGCTTTGAGTGATATGATTAATGGTTGCATTGCCAAGTGTACTAATACGTGATTGGAATTTCTTTGTTTTAGTCACAGTTATATGAGTAGAAATAGGAGGATATGTGTGAAAATGTGCGTGATTGAACTAAGAGGTTAAACATTTAATTGGTTAACGATTGTCATAAAATAAAACGGATGTGTTTTGTGGAGTAATGTTTTTACGAGGATATGTGTTTTGAGCTTGTGTAGTAGTAATACAACGTGAATGAGTATAATAATCTGTGACGGTTTCCAAAGTTATTTTGGAATCGACACGCGTTGATGTTTTGCAGGAACCTCAATTAATCTCGTATTTCCGACCGTGTACCTAGCCTTGCTTGATCGAGTACGAGTGCCTACTAGACCGAGTAGACCTCATTCGATCTAGTTAGGAAGCTATAACGTCGAGGAAGTATAAATGCTCTACGGAAACTCGATCGAGTAGCTCCTACTCGGCCGAGTGGAGGCCACTCGATCGAGTAAGTGCTACAGTACCAGAAAATTTGCGGGTTCATAACGCTTTCTTTTGATTCATTCTCTTATTCTCTCCTTATTTCCGCAAACCCTAATTCTTTTTTTTTTCCTTCCTCTCAAATCCTTTGATTCTTGTTGCTTGTGGTGCTTCAATCTAGCGATTTTCTTGCTTAAACTCGTTCTTTTTACTTCCTAATTGATTAAGGTATGAATGCTTACTCTATTTTTATGTTTTCAATTAGATGAATCAATTAGATGAATCATATAGGATGATGGAAAGTGTTGAAAAATCGATTTACATGTATTAAAACTTGCTTCTAATTGTTGCAATATGATCTAGATGCTTTCCTTTGATGATTATTGTTGTCAAGTATGCAAAAATCGAATTAAATTGGATGTAATATGAACTGAAAATTTCAGGGTTTGGGAAATTGAATTGATTTTTGGTTGTCTATTGTATGTAAAAGGATGAAAATTGAGTAATCTATGCCGTATATATCATGTATGGAGTCGATTGTTGTGATTTTCACCCCAAAATTTGTCTTAAAACTCCGTCTTAAAAGTGCCCCAAACTGAAATTTGTCTTATGTTATTGTGAACTTGGGTTGTATATGAATATGTTTTGAAGGTTAGAGTCCTAAAAGTAGTAGTGGTTAAGTTAATTCATGCTAAATATGTCAAAATTTCTACAGTTG
The DNA here is from genome assembly GCF_048544455.1 of Silene latifolia. Taxonomy (NCBI): domain Eukaryota; kingdom Viridiplantae; phylum Streptophyta; class Magnoliopsida; order Caryophyllales; family Caryophyllaceae; genus Silene; species Silene latifolia. The sequence continues at coordinate 435,938,753 of NC_133538.1, read as the reverse complement.
TAGAGACCGTCTGATTCATAAGAATTGGAAATTTTTCTTCTAATTTTGGATTTGTTGGTGATAGTATGTACATAGATGATTCTTTTATGATCGAGCATGTATGCTTTGTATGTTTTAGTGCATATGTGGTGGTATATTTAAATTGTATGCTGAAACAGATGTCGAGACCGACAGTAGGGACCAGACAGAGTAAGAGGGGTAGGGCTTCTGAGCCCGAAATTGGGGAAGGAAGTGGACCGATAGTCCCGACTGTACTCGAATGCCCGTCTGTGGTATTTGTTGATTTCACACAAAGAAAAAAGTTTGTGGCTTTACAGACTCGTAATATGAGACCGACCCGCTGCATTGACACGACCCTTTTGGATGATCTGGGTATTGAGACCGATGTAAGACACATCTTTGAGACCTTGGGGTTGACCGAACTTTATCGCCTATGAAAGCATTCGTATGCCTTTTTGACCCTCGAGTTCATGAGCTCGTTTAAATACGAGCCGGTAGAACAAACTGTGAAGTTCCGTCTCATGAATACCAGCTTTGTCTTGACCATGGACATGTTGCTTCTCACCTTGGCTTGGCTAAGCCTGCCAAGGGAGCCCTTCGTGACATACCGACTGAGTGTGAGGCTAGCAGTCTTATGCCTTATATCACCGGGAAATCAGCTCCCACTGCTAGTAACATGTTGATCAATGATGTGCAACATGTCACTTTGAAAATCTTTCTTCGTGCCTTGTCGCGCCTCCTCTACGTGAGATCGGATGTGTGTAAGTTGAACTCACATGAGTTGATGCTTCTGATGGCGTACCTAAACCCCGAGCGGATTGAAAGAGTGACCTTTAGTGCTCCCGGCATAGTGTGTGCCAGTCTAGCTTTGATGGCCTCGTCTGACACTAGAATCCTGAGTTGTAGTGCCATTGCCACACGTTTAGCTGAGAAGCTAACTTCTTTTGAGGCTTCTTTGGCCTACACCTCGTTAGCCACCCCGGTACCTACCTTGGACAGAGCTTACTTCCTCGACCTGAAATGGTTGAGAACCTTAGAGGATGGCAGTTTAGCGTGGAGGGTGTGGGGCATGAGTTGGATGAAGATACCAGCTCCTGAGCACCTCCCACCGACAGAGCGTTTACCTGCGGCAGTTATATCTGCCGATTCTGACGAGGAGGAGGGGGGGATGCGCGTCCTTTGAGGCAGACGTACTTCATCGACCCGGAGATCCTCCGAGTCATGCCTGAGCCGAGGAAGGGGGAGAACGTGAGGGATAAGGAGGATCGACCTAGAATTGGGAGAGGGACACACCGAGTGCGAGAGAGAGTGGCCGAGGCTCAGCCATAGCAGCCGGTACCACTACAGTATCCGTTTCCTGGTTACCCTTCTTTTGATACCCCAGAGATGCGTGAGAGCTACCTTGCTGAGAGGGTCTCCTCCACCTTGACGATCCGGAACTTGCATGAGATGGTGTATGTTCAGGGAATTGGGACCTCGGGACCTCATCCGGTTTGGTGGAAGGGAGTCGGGGACAGCAGCGGGGTTTTCCACTCTTATGGGGTGGACATGTCTACTTGGGGAGAGCCTCAGGCGTACCCTTACGGTGGATTGACCCCTTGGTACGTGAGGCCAGATGATGGAGCCAGTGGTGATGCGGGTCTTTGTACGTCGGGAGCAGGCACTTCGGGTGGTGGTGGAGATGAAGATGTCGTGATAGACGAGCAGCAGCAGCAGGAGTGATACTCCGTTCCTTTCTTTTGTGTTTGTAGTTTTGATGGATGTTAGTTGTTTCGGTTGGTACTTTCTTTTGGAACTTGGTTGTATCGCTGGCCATAAGGCCGTACTTGCTTATTTTGAACTTGTTTTATAGGATTGGTGGTCGGGATATCATCCCGACTCGTGGTTATGCGATTATATAGCTTGTGTTTGAAATTTAGAGCATTTTTGACATGAAGCCACTCGATCGAGTTCCCCTCACTTGATCGAGTAGCTGCAGGTGTGTCTATTGGAGGGGTATTCGGATCTCTGGATACTCGATCGAGTAGGGCCAGCTCGATCGAGTGCCTTACCCACTCGATCGAGTGACACTGTTACAGGCACTTTTCGAAACTTAAATTGTTTGAATGCTTTTATTTTTGGATGTTTCGATATTTATCATGACTGTTGAAGGTTCGTAACATATTTTGGTCGCATTATTAGTTATGTTTTGACTCGTGCTTGCGTTATAAATGAAGTTTTGTGAGATATAGGTGTGACGGGATGATGACATGTATCGTTACGGGCACTTAACATGCAAGTAATGCTGTTTAATGTTCATTTTTGTATATGTACATATCGTTGGCTTGTGAGTAGTGGTTATGTGGCGTCAGTGGTCAGGAATGGACATGGATTTTGAGCAATTCACGCAGTTTTAGTAGTAATTGTATCGCCTTTTGTCTATATGCGCATACCATCTGTCATGGTTTAATGATTGCTATGTTTATAATATCCTCACTTCTTCCATTTGGTTGTATAATATCAAGTTATTGAGAAGCTGCTAGTTGTCAGATATGTGCATGTATGGGTCCGCGAGGTAGTATACAATCTTAATAGTTTACGGTTATAGGGGTTGTGGTCACGTAATGTCCGTGTGTAAAGTGGCATGTGTATATGAATTAATATTAGTGGTGGTTCATGAGTAATGTCAATAAGATGTGATAGGTGTCGGGTTAAGGGACAGGGAAGTCGTCTGATGGTAAACTTCGGGGACGAAGTTCCTTTTATAGGGGAAGAGTAATGTCGCAAAAGAAAAAAGCCGAAATTATAACAATTTTGCCGTATGCTTGTAATATTTTGTAATATCTCTGTTACATTCCAAGTACGAGTTTATGATTTTTTTAATAGTTTTGGTTGAGGAAATTGCATATTTAAGTGAGAATGAGTAATTGTCGAACAAGATGACATGTCGTCATACCTTATTTTCAGTAATCTTTCGTTAGTTGTCAGTAGTGGTTTTGCGTTGTACGGCTATGAATCATACATTGTTGTGAATCTGTGATAGGATCATTGTGTTGCATGTTTGGTATTGGTAATTGTGACCAGTGAAAGTATAGTCTCGAAGTTGCGTTGATGCATGTCTGAAAGTTGCGTTGATGCATGTCTGAATAATTCGATGTACTAGTATAAACGATAGTCGAGTTGGTCGTGTTGGTGCATGTTATGTGGTGTTGGTGCATGTTATATGTTCGCTAACTCAAGTTGTGGTTTGTTGAGGCTTGGGTTTGTGGTATGTGTTAGGCAATTGATGATGATGATGTTTGATGGACATACATACTGGGGATAATATTTCTGAGTAGTTTTGTTGACCTGTGTCGGGTAAACGGCGGTGTCGAAATTAGTTTCTTGTCGTGTGGTTGGGGAAGGATGAGTCGAACTTCGGGGACAAAGTTCTTTTTAAGGGGGGAAGACTGTAATACCCGTCCTTTTAGGGACCCGTTGACCGACCTGGAGGCATGTGATAGTCCTTGGGAACATCTGCAAGGGATGCCTCGTGTAGTGATAGACCTTGGGATGAGTGGTACTCGATCTAGTCAGGGCTACTCGATCGAGTAGCTTGGATACTCGATCGAGTAGGGGCCACTCGATCGAGTAGGTTGGTTACTCGATCGAGTAGCGTCTTTGCAGCGAGGGTTTATAATCGTGTTTTGATAGAATCGCAAATCATTTCCACCTCCTTCCTTCAGACATAGATGTCGCCTTACCTCTTTTCCTTCACCTTAATTCCTACCATGAGAGCCTTTGAGGATGCTTGTGCCTTGAAGATAGGTTGCTTGAGTCGAGTAGTGGTCTTGACGCCGATATACGATGCGTAGGTATGTCATCATCAACATCTTTGTCATTGTTGTTCCTTGTAGGATTGTGGTAGTAGTAATAGGCTTTTATGCTGTTTGTATAGGGGTTTTACTTGCTTGGTTGATGTCATGTGATTTAACAAGGAATCGCTGTGATTGGCTAAAGGTAGGTTCGCCTACTCAGTTTCTGTTGGTTGTTTAGTGTATCGGTTGTTGTGCTGATTGTAGTGTTAGTGTGGTTGATTGATTATGGTAATCGGTTGGTATTGTGTTGTTTCGTTTGTTGTTGTTGTGGCGAAGCTGATTATGAATGACTGTCTATGGTTCTCGAGGTGCGTCCTCGGCTGAGTAGAGTCACTTGCGGGAGTGGCTCCACGCCCTAGTTTCGCCCTCCGTGGAACTCGCCACGGGAGGGGATGTGCACATTAATGGGACAGGGTTATCACTCGATATGATGAGCGGGGCTTAGGTGGGAACGACTGCGGTCCCCCACTGGCAGGGCTGGTCCAGTGGATAGTCGGTGACAGTGATTGGCTGGAGTGATTGTGACTTGTGTGTGTGCTTGGTTGTATTTGTAGTATGCTGGTAGTTGATGTCGTGTCTTGCCTCAGTTACTGACCTTGTGTGGTTGTTTCTTGTTTGTTTTTGTTGTGTCTGCCGTGATCCCTTATGGTGAGCAGTCAGTCTTAGCAGGTGATGTCTTGGACGGTAGCCGGAGTCTTGGTGGGATTAGTCTTCACGAGTCATGGCAGGAGTAGTTTACATAATGTTGATGAGTTGTGTCGTTTGTATCAGTAGTTTTGGTTTAATCACTTGTAAAGTAACTATAAATGTTCTGTTATCGACTTTTGATGATTGCTTTCCTCGGGCAACCGATATGGTAACACCTTTATATGCTAAGGAAGGTCTTGTTAAGGCTCCTTGGTATATGAGGGTGTTACACTTTGAGTCTTTAAGCCGTCACTTCATAACTTAAAATAACTTACTACATCAGCTTTGTTTCCTAATTAGTTGATGGTTTGCATATAAGGGTAGTATAGTGACTTCATGGTGGTCAAAATTATATCATGATAATAACTTAGTCTTGTATGAGTCATCGATTTACATGGCGTTCCTTGTTGCGTGGATGTTAGGTGATCCTTTGAGTTGCCTTGTCGTGTTGTTTTGGGAAGTGTGGGACGAAATTCGGGGACGAAGTTTCTTTGAAGGGGGGAAGACTGTAATACCTGCCCTGTTTAAGGAATCTTTGACCGACCTATTGACCAAAGGAGACCCTTAGAAAGGGATACGGGAGACATTGGACGATCGATGTAGCGTGTTACTCGACCTAGTTAGGGTTACTCGGCCGAGTAACTTGGATACTTGACCGAGTAGGGCGTACTCGACCGAGTATGTCTATACTCGACCGAGCACCTCGTCAGTTAACGCGTTATTATAAAACGCGGAGTCTAAAATGTAATTCACTTTTCGACAGTTCCTTTATTTATCTTTCTAAACCTAATCTCTCTCTCTCTCTCTCTCTCTCTCTCTCTCTCTCTCTCTCTCTCTCTCTCTCTCTCTCAACCTTCTCTTATCACCTTATACTTCTCACATGACCTTGGAATCTAACCTATGAAGGGAGATGGTTTGTGCATGGAGTCATCGAGTCGGGTTATCGCCGTCGTCGGCATCGGTTGCGTCTCAAGGTGAGTTTCTGTTTAGTGGTTATCTTTCAGTAGATCTTGATAAGTTTAATGATAGGATATGGTTGTTACTTGTAGGGTTCGTCGTGGAGTCTTGCTTGGCTTGTATGATGGACGCACTGTCATGGAATAGCGAAAAGATACGGTTTCCCTACTCAGTTGCCTGTTTAATTGATTTAAGATGGATTTATTGTTGTATTGGCATGATTAGTATCGTTGTTAGAATTGTCTTTCTTGGTTGTTGGATTTGTTGTTGCTTGTCTATGTTTGCGAGATGCGTCCTCGGCTGAGTGGAGTCATCTTCGGGAATGGCTTCACGCCCTTGATTCGCCCTTTGTGGTTCCCGTCACAAGGGGGATGTGCACATTAATGGACATGGGTTATTGCTCATTGCGATGAGCGGGGCTTAGGTGGGCAAGGCTGCGGTCTCCCACTGGCGGTGAGGATTACCTGTTGCGATGGGTAATCTAGCAGGGGTATAAACTTAGGTGTGTAGTCGGTTACTGGATGCGATTGGAGTTGGAGAATGGTTATACAGTTGGATTGGATTGCTTTAGTTGTTTCTTTGTAATTGTCTTATATTTTTTTTACTCAGTGAGGTGACCCCGTGTTGTGTTTTCAAAACTGTGGTGATCCATTCGGGAATGGTGAGTAGTTGGTTTAGCAGATGTTGCTTGTCACGATGCTTGCGGGACATGGAAGGGGATCGAGTCATCATGCTGTCGAACTAGATGCCGCTGTCACTTATGTCTAGTAGTTCTTCCAGTTGTTTATGTTTTAATCTTTCTCACATTGTTTATGTTGTAAAGGATAAAGAAAATTAATAAATGTTCTGTTATTGTTATTTGATCTACTTACCTCGGGTAACCGAGATGGTAACACCTTTATATGCTGGTATGGTCCTTGGTAAGGCACCTTGGTATAAGGGGGTGCAACAAGGTGTTTGTTTTTTTTATTCTAACCGGTTTTATTTTTTTAAAGTTCCTTATTAACATTTTTTGTTAGCTTAACTTCAGGAATAATATCTTCTTCTTTTTTTGTATGTAATCTTTAATTACTCAAATAAAGCAACAATATTTTCAATAAAGGAAATTATGAAGATGTGAAAACGGAAATTTTTAAAAATGGCAGTTTCTACTAATTTTCTATAATCAAGGTAAGAATATTTTAAAAAAGGAAATTTTAATATTTTAAAACGAGATTTATAAAAAAAATGCCAGTTTTAAAAATTAACAAATTAATTGTGGAAAATAACTCCCTTAAATAAAGCTATTATAATATTTTTTAAAACGAAAATGTAAAAGTTTAATAACGGTATTTTAAAATAAAAAGGATTAATGGAATCGAGTTTTACGATAAAATAATAATAATAATAATAATAATAATAATAATAATAATAATAATAATAATAATAATAATAATAACAAAGAAATAGGAGGGAGTAATAATAAATTCCATTAATATAGTTAATTAGATGTAATTAACTAAACATGCCAAATTACTAACTTAACCCTACACAGTGGCTACACTAACCAAGAGATGTTAACTTGAGTTTGCCACATGTCGCATTATTGTTGGTTGTTTATGGAAAAATCCATACACAACGTGTATGTGTATCATCTTCCTAAAATTCTCTTAGTTTTCCCTCCAAATGCTCTATCTAAATAAAGAAACAAGTAAAATTTTCTTTCTTTAAACTATTATCTTTCATTAAAATATAATCTTATAATTAAACTTTAATCTTATAATTAAAATCAAAATTATGATTTTTTCATCAAAATAAAATAAAAATTAATGTTAAACTATAAACTATAAGTTGATAAATTTTTCATTAAATGTAATAATTATAACTTTAGAGAATAACTTGACACATACTTATCACTAACTTTGTAACAAAAAAATTCATTAAAATAATTGGAGAAAATTAAAAAAATGTAATCCTTAATTTTATAGTAAAAAAAATATATTTCATAAAAATTACCTTTCATAACTTTGTTTTTCCATTATAAATAACACTCTAAAAAATAAATAATCTATATATACCGCTAGACCTGTCAAAACTCGACCCGATCCGAAAACCCGACCTGTCCGACCCGTTTTTTTAGGGTTACAAACCCGGTTTTTTCGACCCGCGACCCGTTTGACTTGAACCCCAAATGACCCGTTATTTTAGGGTCGAGACCCGACCCGAATGGGTCAACCCGTTGGATCAAGGGAAAATCATGAATTTTATTAAAAATATTGATATTTATATATTATATTTGAAAATATAATTAAAAAATTATTTTTTTATTACCTAAAATTAAAAATTCAACTAAAAAGTCAATTTTATATAACTTTTATAATATTTAATAATAAAATAATTATTAAAAAAAATTTATTTTAATAATTATATCAATATAATTATTGTATATGATGAATATGATTAAAATAATAATTTTAAATATAGTTTACTTTTTAAAAAAATATTTTTTAAATTAAAAAAATCGTTTAAAAAAGACGTTAAAAATTATTTCTTGACCCGTATTCTGACCCTAACCCGACCCGTATGACCCGACCCGTATCTGACCCGACCCATATTTGACCCGACCCGTATTCTGGCCCGACTCATATGACCCGACCCTGGACCCGACCCGTTTGACAGGTCTATATACCGCGCATTGCGCGTGATATATACTAGTTAATTATTATTATAATTTGTCTCATTATAGAAGGATATATTCGTCTAAAGATGTAGACGGGTCAAATATGTCACCACTTTCATAATAAGACAACTCCTACTGTCCCACTTGTTCTTTGTCTTATTATGAAGGTAGTGACATATTTGACCCGTCTACAACTTTAGACGGATAGTGTTCATCTAAGGGCACATATTAGAAAAACCCTTCTTATTCGGATTTTCTAACATGTGCCCTTAGGGCACAAGATAATAATCTAATTATGGAAATATTGTGGAGAATATATCACGATAAATTAGAGTTGAAATTCATATTTACGATAATTAGTGATATAATCTTGAAAATATTTGCCTACTTAACTTATTATCATGTGCCTTAAGGGCACATGTTAGAAAAACCCTTATTATTGATATATTTAACTAGTATAGATCCCGTACAAATACGCGATTTTTTAGATAGAGATGTTAGAGAATTTAACAATTATACTATTAGTATTTAATAGTGTAAATCCCGCACATTTGCGGTATATATATAGATTCAAGCGCTCATCGGCAACTTTGGTCACACGGTACTAGATCATGATACAACTCAAAAACCGTAATGAGAATACGATACATGTTATCTTTAATTGCGGCCATCTTGAATCAGAGATAGCCTCGTGTAAGACGATTTTACACTAATATAGTTGTAAATATATCCAAAAAGGTGGCTACTAAAAGACGTGTTTTATGATAAATTTGTGTAAAACCCGCACCCGCCTTACGTAAGTATTTGTGCTTAAACTAATATCTTTAAAAAGCTGTATCTAATTTCTTACACAAATAATGGAAAAATTATGTGGAATAATTACAAGCTACCTTTTTTGTCATTTGGTTTTAGAAAGTAGAATTCTCCTACAAATTGCTTTTACTTTTTTTTTATATATATTTTTCCAAAAAATATTTTTTCGTTTCTTTGGTGGCGTAAAAAACAAAGTAAGAATTTATCGGGACAACGGAAGTACTTTATTCCATTTTGAGGTGTCCCAGTCAATTGTTTACCTTTCTATTTTAAAAATACTTTGATGGACAATTTGATCCTGCGTACTCAATTTAGTCTACTTATCATCTAATAATTATTTCCCTCTTTTCTTGGTTTTGTGCCAAAACGAAAAGTAAATAAATGACGGAAACGGAGGGAGTAACAATTTAGTCTCCGTTTTATTTTCATACGTGCTAAAAAAGAGGGAGTTAATGATCTATTGGTAGACCTGTCATAACCTGACCCGATCCGAAAATCGACCGTAATCCGACCCGTAAATAACCCGGTTTTTTCAACCCAAACCAGAAAAATATCCGAACCCGTTTTGACCCATAAATAGCGGGTCGAAACCTGACCCGTAACGGATTGACCGTTGGGTCAAGACAATATATCTTCCTTAAAATTGATAATGTCAGTTACTAAATGACCGTTTTATAATAATCTTGTTGAAGGCCGCCTTACACAAGTAAATGGGGCTCTTCTTTATAAAATGGGTAATGAATATAAGGGATGACGAAGAGTTGTTGCTTGGAAGTTTTTTCTTTATTCTTTTTTTTTTTTAAGGAAATGTGTTGGTGGTGAAGTGGATAATAAATGGTTGAGTAAGTGGTAAATGTTGACGTGACAAAAAGTTAAATGTTTAGGCTATGTTTGGTAAAACTAACTGAAAATGTAACTGAAACCTGGAAAGGTGGCTGAAAACTAAAAAGGTAACTGAAACCTGATAAGGTAACTGATAAGGTAGCTAAAAACTAGGAACTGATAAGGTAGCTGATTATATAAAAAAATGTTTGGCAAACTAACTGAAAAGGTAACTGATTCTGATGAAATGACGTAAAAGGATATGATAATTATTTTTTTTTTGGTCTAAACCATCCGGTAATCCGAACCACATTGGGCCGACTAATCCGGATTTCGGGGCGTGTCCAAGGATTACGGTATTTAAACCCTCCCAATCGCAGTTGTGGGGGATCGATCCGCAGACCTCCCTACCAAGCGCAGCCCCATGCTACCACTGCGCCAACCAACGATTGGTATATGATAATTATTTAATAGTATAAATTTAAGGGGTAAAAACGGAAAAGCAAATCAAATCAGGTACCTGAAATCTCAAATGCTACTCTAGGTAGCATTTCATTTCAGGTAGCTTATTTGGTTAAATAAGTTACTTGTCAAACGCTTACAAAAAAAATAAGATACCTGAAATTTTGGTCAAATAAGCTACTTTGACCAAATCAGGTACCTGAAATGTTTTGCCAAACGAAGCCTTAGTTTGTGTTATTATTATTATTATTATTATTATTATTATTATTATTATTATTATTATTTATTATTATTATTATTATTATTATTATTATTATTATTATTATTATTATTATTATTATTATATATAGATTTGCTTCTTAATATTCTCTAATTTTGTCCGACAAATTTGTGTGATTAACTAATTCCCTTAGGCTCTGTTCTTTTGGACTTAAAGTCACTCCCTTTAAGTTAAGTTCAGCAAAATTAAGTTAAGTTCAGAGAAGTTCAGCTCCTATAAGTTAAGTTAAGTTCAGCAAAATTAAGTTCAGAAAAGTTCAGCAAAATTAAGTTCAGCAAAATTAAGTTCAGAAAAGTTCAGCAAAATTAAGTTCAGAAAAGTTAAGCAAAATTATAAGTTTCATAATATTGACGAGTTTTAAAAAAAAGCTACGATTTTCGTTCAAATCGATTGTATAAACAATCCGAAATTAATTATTATTCTATATTTTTTCAAAAAAAAAAGGTATTTATTTCAACCCCGAATACAATAGGATATTTGTCTCCTATTAGCGATAAAAAAAGCAAATCTTAGATGTCATATGCCCGAATTTAAACATAGACCGCCCGAAAGAATGTTAGAGCATTTTAATTACCAACATTCGTCATTGAGAACGAAAGTTGAAATGGCATTTGGTCAATTGAAACAAAGGTGGAAGATGTTAAAAGTTACGCCTCAAATGTCACCTAAGTATCAAATGTCCATTATTGTTTCTACTTTCACACTTCATAATTTTACACGGATGCACACTCTTGGGATACCTGTTATTCAATATGAGAACGTTTTAGGGACAACAGATTCAGGCATGTTTGATAAGAAGCGGAAAAAAGCTATGTACAAGGTGCGAAATAACATAGTCAAAAACATTTGACGAGGCAATGGATTTGACGGGGTGCATGAGCTCAAATGAAGATGAAGAAAGTGACGAGGAAGATGATAATATGGAAATAGATGATTAGAAGAAAAAAAAAAAAGTAAAATGTGATTTACTTTTTATTTTTATGTATTAGGTAATGTGTACGAACATATTAATTTATATAAAGAAAGTATTTTATTATCTTTACTTGTGTCATTATTATTATTATTATTATTATTATTATTATTATTAGTAGTAGTAGTAGTTAAGAAATTAAATTAAGTTAATTTAAATAAGATTCTTTTAATTCAGAAAGTTAAGCAATTATAAGTTAAATTCAATAAAATTAAGTTCAACAAAATTAAGTTCATAAAAGTTCAGCAAAATTAAGTTCAGTAAAATTAAGTTCAGAAAAATTCAGCAAAATTAAGTTCAGCAAAATTAAGTTCAGAAAAGTTCAGCAAAATTAAGTTCAGAAAAATTAAGTTAGAAAAGTTCAGCAAAATTAAGTTCAGAAAAGTTAAGCAGAATAATAAGTTTCATAATATTGACGAGTTTTAAAAAATAGATACAATTTTCGTTCAAATCGGTTGTATAAACAATCCGAGATTAATTATTATTCTATATAATTTTTTCAAAAAAAAAAACATTTATTTAAAGCCGAATTCTTACCTATCCCCCGAAGGTATGTTAGAGAATTTTAATTACCGACATTCGTCATTGAGAATGAAAGTTGAAATGACATTTGGTCAATTGAAAAAAAGGCGGAAGGTGTTAAAAGTTATGCCTCAAATGTCACATAAGTATCAAATGTCCATTATTGTTTCTAATTTCACACTTCATAATTTTATACGGATGCACACTCATGGGATACCTGTTATACAACATGAGAACGTTCTAGGGACAAAAGATTTAGGCATGTTTGATAAGAAGCGGAAAAAAGCTATGTACAAGGTGCGAAATAACATAGTCAAGAACATTTGGCGAGGCAATGGATTTGACGGGGTGAGCTCAAATGAAGATGAAGAAAGTGACGAGGAAGATGATAATATGGAACTAGATGGTTAGAAAGAAAAAAAAAGTAATGTGATTTACTTTTTATTTTTATGTATTAGGTAATGTGTACGAAAATATTAACTTATATAAATAAAGTATTTTATAATCTTTATTTGTGTTTTTAGTTATATTTCTTTATTATTATTATTATTATTATTATTATTATTATTATTATTATTATTATTAAATATTATTATTATTAAATATTATTATTTTTTTTTGAAGGGAATTATTATTATTATTATTATTATTATTATTATTATTATTATTATTATTATTATTATTATTATTATTATTATTATTATTATTATTATTAGTATTAGTATTAGTATTAGTAGTAGTAGTAGTAGTAGTAGTAGTAGTAGTAGTAGTAGTAAGTGAAATTAAATTAAGTTAATTTAAGTAAGATTATTTTAGTTTAGAAAAGTTAAGCTATTATAAGTTAAGTTCAGCAAAGTTCAGCAAAATTAAGTTCAGAAAATTTCAGCAAAATTAATTTCAGAAAAATTAAGTTCAGAAAAGTTCAGCAAAAATAAGTTAAGTTCCGCAAAATTAAGTTAAGTTCAGAAAAATTAAGTTAAGTTCATCAACTTTTAGTCCAAAAGAACAGGGCCTTATAAGTTAAATTCAGCAAAATTAAGTTCAACAAAATTAAGTTCATAAAAGTTCAGCAAAATTAAGTTCAGTAAAATTAAGTTCAGAAAAATTCAGCAAAATTAAGTTCAGAAAAGTTCAGCAAAATTAAGTTAAGTTCAGCAAAATTAAGTTAAGTTCAGCAACTTTAAGTCCAAAAAAACAGGACCATAATCCTTTTTACACGCTCCAAAAATTTAATGTTACTGGTAGCGCTACTAAACATGTTAATGATTTGTCTTTGATTGTAGATGTTTTATAAATTGTACACCGTATGAGGTTCCTCCAACTTCTAAATTACTCCGTCCATCCCGATCATTTGTTATTTTTTTTATTCTTTGTAAGGGATATTTGAATCACATGTAGAATGATTAGGACGAAAGGAGGAGCTCACACTCAATTAGTTACACACTTACACCCGTCACCTAAAGATTCATGTCATCCAACTACTGACATATAAGGAGTATGATTAATGTTCCTAGCAGCCGTCTCTCGTATAATCATGTAACGTTACGTACCATTTCCTCGATTTAACTGTCATCATCCCATTAGATAGGATCGGGATGCAGGGCTGTCTAATAGCAAGTTCAAAAGGTTCTCTAATCAGTACCAAACTCTTTTAGAGAGTAACTTTCTAGCTAAACACCCATGTTCGACTGAGTTTTTCTATTACGTATGGCCGTATGGGGTTTCAAACGATTTTTAGAACCGCGACTCTCAAATTTACTAGCTAAAGGTTCTCATAATGATTGTGATTCCATTAGTTAAACCAATCTTCCACAGTCTAACTTCGCTCTAGTTGTGTTTGAAGTAGGTTTTGCTGCTCGGATTTTCGGACCGCCTCGAGGTACTCATACCCTTCCCCCCTTTTAATGCTTTTTTTCACCCTGGCTGATCCTGTCGTTATACAATGCCTTATTCAAGAGGTCATTATATGTATCGATTAGGTATGATAAATGCTCTGGATCAATTAGCGATAGCACGAAGACTGCGTGATGCGGATGAGCTCTTGGGACGCCTAGTAGGAAAGCAAGTACACCAAGTTTCCTACACGCTATATTTGTCTTAAATGAGAATTTAATATGCCTCGTATTTTTATGGCGGATTTTTGTGTTCTATTTTTATTTGTATGGTTGATTTTTGTAAGGTATCAAGGAGTCTGATGGCCATACGGGGTTCCTCCTTAAGCGATTGAAGAAATATTGTGGCTACACTAATGATGAATTGAATTCACTTATGTGACGCTTGATTATAGTTCTTAGGGTAGATTATCTTTATGAATTATGTTGAGACGAAGCATTATTTCGTGTTGGGATTTTAACTAGCACTCGGTGAAAATCAATATATACATTGATGTGTACTGACACGGGTATCGCAACTCTATTAAAAATAAACCAACTGGCTTAACTAATATAGTAGAGGCAAGTCAGGTATCGTACTTCATAGGGAGGCTATTATATCTACTTGTCAACCTAGTCTGTCACGGTAACAATTGGGTGTTTTGATTTGTTTTCTAATTAACTAAATGAGATTAAGGCAGAGAGAAATAGAACAATAAAAATAGTAAGAGAAATAAAGTTGTGATCAAATAAGGAGAGAAATGCTAGGAAGTCGGTTCACCATGGTAATTAGTCGATTCTGTCATAAATAGATCAGTCGGTCTAATGTGAGAAGGGTAAAGGAAAGGTCCTCTCGGTCCACTTTCTGCCCTAGAAAACTACTAACTTAGCTCTTGCCCTCATTAGTGTAGTCTACTGTTCAAAGCAGGTCTGTTCATTCCAATCTCTCGATCTAGATCTGAATTTAACCAGATTAACTAGTTTAGAAGCGTGCACTCAACTAAACGATTACAATTAAATTGTTATAAAATAGTTCTCACAATCATACCATCTATTCTATTTACAACATCATCTATTCACTACCGTAGCTCCCCTAATCCTAACATAAAAGGAATTAGCTACTCATGTTTATGATGAAACTAATAACAATAATTGATGAAATAGCAAAAGATATGATATAAAGATGATAGAGATGAATTAACATAAACTAAACAATAACAGTAATTGAAACAATAATTAGGAACAAGGATTAAGGATGCAAAGAAGATTAAATTTAATAAAACAAAAAGAAAGATTAGAAAGTTCGGATCCATCAATAAGAGCGAAAGTAACGATGCAGAGGTAGAGAGTCTGCTTAAGAATAATTCTGAGATTAAAGAGTAGTTAAGAGAATCATTAAACCTAATCTCGTCTTCTCTTTATATAGGGAAGATATTTATTTTCCTAAAAACAACACTTAAGAAATAAATCCTACGACTAAAGATAGAAGCTCTCGATCGAGTAGAATGAATCTCCTCGATGAACACTCCCTTAGCCTGACCTCTCGATCGAGTAAAACAACCACTCAATCGAGGAACCTCATAATGCCACCCTTCGATCGAGTTCAGCAGGGACTCGATCGAACATTTGTGACCACCAAAACCACTCGATCGAGCAGAAAGGAATTCGATCGAGTACTCAGCCACTGAACCAGCTTGTTTCCTTCGTTGGTTAGCTTCCGAGACCACTTCACATTTCCCGAGGCATAGTAACTCCGCTCCAAATCTTCCATCTCCGTAAATGCATGCTAAGGGGACTGAAAAAGGTACGATTCTGCTACTTTCGGGTCCGTTCCTGCAAATAAGGCAAACCAAACCAAATTAGCCTATTCGGGGCATTTTGCAATATAAAACTACGAGAATTAACTGGAAATACGTGCAATAAAGGCCAGAAAGGACTATGTAAAATGCACGTATCAAATCTCCCCAAACCGAACCTTTACTCGTCCTCGATTAAACTATACGCAAACTAATGGAACAGAAAAGAAAACTCAGAGCTAACTACAAGTTGTCCACCTAAACCAATTTAATGCAAACAAAACTGACACTTATAGCTAAAATAGTCAAGTGCAAACGAGTTGTATGATGTTTATAAATAAGCTGAACTGTCGACCTTGCAAGACCTTTAATAATGGACTCTCACGGGTCACTCTTCTCTCATGAAGCAAAAGGGTAAGCATATGAATGTAAGAAGAGAAGAAAAATAGTCGCTCACCTAAACTACGACCCACATAGACATGCATGCAACTAATATGATAGACAATTCTAGCTACAGTTATGGTCCGTCACAGCCGAGGGCTTACAAAATTTATGGTAAAGTGAGGCGATGGGAAAAGAAAAGGCAAAACATTTATGGGATTGTGAGGCAATAGTCAAGCTAGCTACCTTACGAAACCATACTAAACAATATCCGATTCTTAACCATCTCAAAATTTAAGCACAATGTCCGTCATTTTGGCACAAAAACTCACTAACCAAACAACGACTCCTTATAAAATATAAATAAAGCATAGGAGTAAAACCGTCTCATCAATATAAATTCTTTTTTTTTCTTCTTTCTTTCTTTTCCTTTTCTTTCTCACGGTTTTCTTTCTCTTTTTTTTTTCTCTTTTTTTTTTTTTTTTTTTTTTTTTTAATTTTCAACTTCTTTTTTTTTCAATACATCCTCCTCCCTTCTTTCATAAGTTACCAACTCCAAAACAAAATGAAACGAGCCAAACTCGGATCAATAGACAGAATACCGCATAAACACACTAAACTAGCTTGACAGGCAGGCTAAATTTGGATGTAGTTAAGGGTCAGAAAGGCTAATTTGGCTAATAGTGGAGTTAAATGGGTAAAAAAGAAAGAAAAGGAAAAATGTAAGCACCTCCCTACATATGACACCAACCACAAACCCGAATGTATGTAGGCAAAAAGTAATTGAATTTCATACACGTGCAAATAAATTAAACATGCTATGTAAGGAGTATACTACTCTCAATTCCTACATGAACTGGTCATAAAGGACACCAGTTATAAGGCTCTAATATCTTAAAAATTATAAGTAGTTTGCCAAAATTTTCAGGTCAAGTCTATTTGATCAACTGTATTTTCAACATTAACTCGTAGATTATGCAAATGACAAAGCTAATAAAATATCAATTTGTTGCAAGGCTTAAGTGAAATGACAAATTATAGTGCAATATCATCACTGAAATCTACCGTTCCGACTCGGCCTATATGCAAAAATAAACATGAAATATTTTTTGAATTTTTGAATATTTTTTGTTTTTTTTATATAAATACAATGCAAAAAGAAATGCAATAAACGTGAATGCATAACAAATGCAAATGCAGACTCAAAGGATACATTACCCTCCCCAAACCAAAATGGGCAACGTCCTCGTTGTCCTCCAGCATACACAGCAGAGTAAAAGGGATAAGGGAATAATACAACCAATATACAAACAAATGAAATAAATAAAATGGAGATGAAAAAGAAAGAAAACCAGAAAATGCTCACAATATATACGAACTTCCCCAAACCAGCCTGAAAACTGGGGAAGTGAGTAGACCAGTAGCTACTCGTCAGCCTCCTCCTCCTCGTCAACCACCGTAAAGGTGGGGTCTTCCTCCTCTCCTCTCCTCCTCCGGCGACCTCATGCAGCTAGGTCAGCTCTGTGTCTCACCTCCCTCTCAGCTGTGTCCTCCTCGCTCTCTGGCTGAGGGTACCCTCTCGCCGGGTACCGGTAGAAGAAAGGGTGTGGCCAGCCGTCAGGAACAGGATGCCCTCTCATCATGTGGTACTCATATATAGGGAACAAGGCAAGTGCCTGATCCCGCTCTATACGAGCCACTCTACTGCAAATCTCTAAAAGAAGAGCGTCACGACGCCCTCGTTCCATGACCTCGGGCGCCTCAAAAGTAGGAGGAGCAACAAAATTAGCCGGCAAAGCCGACTGAGGGACAAAGGGTGCAGGTGTAGGGGTCGGGATAGGCGTGGGCGTAGACGTGGGCGTCTGCCTAGCCCGTGTCTGAGTGGACCCCTCACCGGTCTCCCTGACAGAACTGTCAGGTCTCTTCCGCTTCTTAGAAGCAGGAGGAGCAAGGGTAAGGAGGTAAGAAGGTGGAGGTGGAGGTGGAGGTAACCTACCCGACACAGTAGTCAAGGGTAAAAGACGGGGTAGGTCAGCTAAAGGTAAGGTCACGGACATGGAACTGCCTATCTTCCACGTTCGTTGGTCCTTTGCTAACCAATACATGGCCAACATGGCCTGAATATCAATGGCATTGTTCCTATCTACATGTCTAAGGCCGCGGGGAAAGTCGGGGAAAAGGCTACGGGCAATGTGGGCCGCCAACCCGCCACAAGAAATCGGGCCCTTCACCTTCTGCCCAACAGTGTTAAAATGTTGAGCCGTCAAATAAGAAATGTTAAAAACAAAGGGATCACCGCAGTCAATTCTCAGGTAACCCGCTTAAATAGACAGCTCGACATTGTTAACATTGTTGGGCTCGTTGCGTCGAAAAATCGTCTCTTCTAGCAGACGGAGAAAGTAACGGGCTGGGGGAAGGTGGACGTGAGCAACACGTCTCAGACCGTAGGGAGTCTGTGCAAGAGTGGGCCAAAGTAGAGGCAGGAGCTTCTTAGGAGACTCCCAAAGACCGTCACTAGTCAAACCCAACCGCCTCCCAAACTCAGCTAAGGTCCAGGTGAAGGTTGTGTTAAACAGTCTAAAATAAATACAAGCACTCCCTGGGTCAGTCGCATAAGCAGCGGGTGAAAAGGTGAAAGAGCTAAAGAATTCTAAGGTCACTTGTTCATACGTGAGCTCTCTCATGGTTGTCAAACCCGTCATCCCAGTCCCGTTAAGCAACTTAGCCACGGGCTCAAAAATGCCCAACTTTTCTAATGAAGGTCGACACAAAAACCGGGTGGAAGTAACGTCACAATCCATCAAATGCATAAAACGAGTGCGATGAAGCGGGTTTATGAAGCGTACCAGTAGAAACTCAGGTAGAGTATCCAGAGAAGTGTCTGCAGCGTACCTAGTAGCAGTACGTACGTTCCCCCCCTCCCACCCCCATGTGAACCCAAAGCAGAAGCAGCAGCAAGAGCAGTAGAAGCGAGCCCAGGAGCACGGGAAGTAACCGGTGTGGGTACAAGGGTTGAGGAAGTGACGGTGACAGCTTGTGTCGACACAGCAGGGGTCAACACCGGGATAGGGACAGTAACGGCAGCGGCAGTAGTAACCACTGTAGCAGTGGTGGTAATAGTTGTGGTGGCAGCAGGGATCACCGTCTCAGAAAAGGACGAAACAGTAGCAGAAGTAGAGGCAGAAACAGTACTACTATCCATCTTGTGACGATCACCCAACAAAGATATCAAATAAAATCAACCAAAAAGCACAAACAATCAAAAATTTCAATTTTTTTTCAAACCCTAAAACCCGCGAAAAATCCGCAAATAAGATGCAATTTGATGGGGCAAATAAGGGGATTGATTTTATTGATGATAAGCAAATGATTTTGGGTGATTAATTTGGTAAAAAGAGGAAGAAATTAGGGATATGGGGTTATGATTGAGGGTTTATCGCAAGAAAAGGGGAAGAACAATTAGGCAAATGAAAATAGAATAAGGGGAAAAGAGACTCCCTCGTGTATTATCAGTGCATTGTACTCGATCAAGTGATTTGAATCAACTCGATCGAGAGCTTTCCTTGTCATTTGCTTCGATCGAATACTTTACAGGTGCTCGATCGAGATCTCTTCCCTTGCTCTGCATTCTTCTCAATTGAACGCTAGTAAGTTGTTCGATCGAGGACTTTTCCTCTGCATTTTGCTCGATCGAGTACAGAACAACTCAATCAAGAACCCCTCAATATTGACCTTTCGATCGAGTACAGTGAATCACTCGATCGAGTGCTTTACCTGAGCAATGTGCTCGATCGAACACAAAAGTGTTCGATCGAGGGTTCTTTTTTGGGCACGCTTTCCAATGGTCAAATATCTTCCCCAAACCTGCATAAAAACACAGAAATACTTCCCGAAAAATACCAAATTCACAGCAGCAGTCTATATTCGGTCTTACGCTAATAAATCTAACTAATCTAAGCTATTGTCTAAAAGCAATTTAAAATGTCTAACAAGAATTGAATTACAAATTGTTTTTACAAATGGGATGGCTTCCTGTTTCATCTTCCGAAATACTTCAATAGCCCAAAAGAGGGCTTCTGACTAGACGAGGTCCCTTCAGCATCTCGGACCGTCTTTCTTGGTTTCCATGAACTTGAATTGATCGAAGAAGAATAATCCGCGTCCACATACGCTTTCACTTTCTTCTTTCCTTTGTCCTGCTTTCTCTTTTTATGGCTCGTATCCCTGGCATCTTCTTTGACCGTGAGCTTAAATTTCCTTATACCTTCATCACCGGAATCTCCAATGTCCAATCCACCTGTACCTGTAACAACAAAAACGACAGAATGGTCCTCCATATTGCTCCCAATCTGGGCGGAGGTGTTAGAATCACAGCAACTGATTCAACATTGTCAATTGGAGGTTCCGTGTCAGGGTCTGTAGAGGGTAGTGCATTCCAGGGCTGGAGTTGCATAGGAGCCCTACGAATATTGGACTGATAGAATATCAGCTCCTCATCACCTACCTGAAAAGTTAGAGTCTTCCCCCAGACATCTATTACTGCGCGAGTGGTAAATAGAAATGGTCGTCCTAAAATAATAAGAGTGTAAGAGTCTTCGGGGATGTCCAAGACTACAAAGTCAACGGGAATAAATAATTTCCCGATCTTAACAGGTATGTCCTCTAAGACACCTAAGGGTCGTGATAACGTGCGGTTGGCCATCTACAGAGTCATATTAGTACAATGAAATTTGGTCAAACCAAGCCTCTTAGCAAGAGACAACGGTAAGACACTCACACTAGCTCCCAAATCGCATAATGCATTATCAATTAAGTGAGTCCCAATATGGCATGGTATAGAGAAACTACCCGGGCCAGACAATTTAGGTGGGGTCTTATTTTGAATTAGGGCAGTGCTCACTTCAGTCAAAGCCACCGTCTCATGGTCATTTATATGCCTCCTACGTGTTAAAGTTTATTTAATAAACTTCATATAGGAGGGTACCTGGGTCAGTAACTCGGCAAAAGGGACATTAACATGAAGACTTTTTAAAATTTCAGCGAACTTACCGAACTGTTGTTCAACCTTTTTTTTCTGTAGTCTTCTTAGAAATGGAGTCGTGATTGGGATAGCTAGTACTTTATTCTTCTTTTCCAATGAATTCTCGCATTCACCATCAGAGTTACTCGATCGAGCATTATTTCCCTTCGATCGAGTACTTTTATCAGCAGGAGTGCTCCATCGAGCATTTTCATCTACTCGATCGAGAGTGGTCCTTTCAGCAGTTCTCGATCGAGCACATTCAACCTCTCGATCGAGGACTTCTTCAGCATTTTCCCTCGATCGACCACCAGAAATCAGTCGATCGAGGACTTTCCTTGGCGTCAGCACTGTTTCGTCAAATGACGACTGTTCATGAGCAGTAACTTCAATTTCCGGGTCATAAATTTCAGCATCTTTACTTGGCATTTTGGGTCCCCCATAAGAAATACCACTCTTCATATTAATCAAGTTTACCGTCTCGTGTTGCTTCTTATCTGGTTGTGACGGTAAATGTCCCGGCTGCCTTGAAGATTGATTAGTAGCCAGTTGAGCCATTTGTGATTCAAGTGATTTAATAGCGGCATCTTTCGCTTGATTACTCTGCTGCAACTGAATTATCAGTGACTGTGATACCTGTCGAAGTGAGTACCAAAAATAATATTTATAAATTCCGAACTACAACTAGCAAGCGGTAGTAAGGGTCGATCCGCAGGGAGGTAGGGAGATAATAGTTGCTTTTAATCTTAGTCTAAGGGTACTTGAGTTTTGGGGGGTTTTGATTTGAGTTATATCTAAGTCTAAATGCGAAAATAAATAAACAAGGAATAAAAATAGGAATAAGCAAATGATAAAAGGAATGCTAAGACGGTCGGTTCACTATAGCTGCGATGGCACATAATCCTAGGTAACTTCAAAATACGGTCGCGAAGGATGGGGAAAACAAGTCCTCTCGGTCCATGTTAAATAGTAACTACCTCTCGGCCTAAGCTACTAATCCCTAAGTCTCATTAATACTAACTCTCGTTCTTGATTAATGATTCCTAATGCAAACTAGATCACGTTATCTCTCGATCTTAGCAATTTAGTCGTTTTAATTCGTTAATTATTGTCCATTCCTATCTCTCGATCTACGAGATGGTCAAGTTTAAGCATCTATCAAGTCTCCTCTCGGTCTCATTGAAAGATAAAGCACTTAACGAAACAAACAAAGCAAAACCAGACGCTGAAAGTCGGTCGATCGACCAGCTACCCCGGATCGATCGACCACCAGCTCGATCGGCCAGACTAGATAAGCCGGTCGATCGACCAAGCCCTAATGCGAGGTCACCTATTCTAATGCCATCTACGCTATAGCTCCCCTACATCTTAGCAAGGGGTATTTAGCTACTCATACTTACGCAAATAATAAGAACTAATTCGATAATAGACATAAAGAATTGCATAATTGAAATAATTGATGAACAAATTCGCATAAAACTATAACTAGGGCTTTGGGATTCTATCTAGCAAGAACTAATACTAATGAAACGAAATAGCAATACAGTAATTGAAAGATTAGAATTACCGAAGCAAAGGAACAAGAGGAATCCGAAAGCAAAGTACGAACTTTATTGAGAATTTTAAACTACGAAAACCGCTCTCGTATTTTAGGAACTAGGTGGTGATGAAGCGATGAGGAAGAATTAGTTATATAGAAAATATCACGTAACTCCTCCTCCAAACCTAATTACAAATGGGCTTAGATTAAAATCCTTTAATTCTCGTTCTTTTAAATCTCTCGTCAGAGTCGTGATATGGTCGATCGACCATAGAGACCAGTCGATCGACCAAGGGTTCATGACAAAGTATGCATTCTGACGAATTCTGCAGCGCGCACCGATCTTAGAACAGCTGCCATTTCTTCGTTACTTGGTAAAATCAAGCGTTCTACGCGGCGTTGGAAATCTAAGAGGATAAGCTTTCACCTCCAATTGGAATCACTTAATTATCAGCTCTAGAACTCTAGATATTGCCATCTGAAGCAGCCTGTAATGTCGAGAAGTGCTTCTTTGCTCATTAAACTCGTACGCACCCTTGCTTTTGCTATCTTTAGGCCTTGAAACGCGCACCAAGCTCATTCCTCGAGTCAATACTCCATGTCAAATGCAATGCTAAGTACTTAGGGACGGATTCGGCTTATTTACCACTGAAATCTTCATATTCCTATAAAATCACAAGAAAAGGAAGAAATACACGAAACAAGGGAAATAGTAGCATAAACTACTCAATTGAGCTCCGAAATGCGTGTGAAATGAGGTGCAAAACATCATATATTAGACACGCATCAAACTTCCCCAAACCAAACCCTTGCTTGTCCCCAAGCAAGAACTAGACTTGATCCTAAAACCTAATGGAACGAGTTCAATCTCAGAGCGAAATACAACCTGTCAAGCCTAAGCCAATTTAATGAAACAACTAACAATCAATTAGCAAGGTGAATCATGCAAACGAGTTATGAAGTTGTTAAAAATTCGCTGAACCATCAACTGTAGAGACTTATCAAATTGGACTCTCACGGGTCGCTCAAATCACTCAAATAAGCACAAGGTGAATATATGTAAAAGATAGAAAGAAGTAAAATTTGTAAAGACTCTCACCTAACTACGACCTATGAAAACATGCCTGCAATCTAATATGAAAGTAATCTCTACAACAGTACATACGCATTCCAACCAAACAAATGACCATGACACATGGCGAGGTAAATATGGATATGTGGGGTAATGGGTAAGAAGAGGCAAAACATTTATGGGAATGTGGAGGTATAGGTGATCAAGCTAGTACCTAAACAAAACCATATGACAACATCCAACTTCTTGCTCAAAATCAACAATCAAACCCGGTGCTAATTATCAAGCACAAATCTCGCAACTTCCATAAAAGTCAACTCCCCAAAGAATATAGATGATAACATGGGAGTGAAAATCGCCAAATCATAATAATTGAAACATGTGATTTTTCCTTTCTTTTTCTCGGGCTGCGATCGATCGACCAAAGGAAGCGATCGATCGACCACCCTCTTGATCTGACACACTTTTTTTTTCTTTTTCGAATCATTTTTTTCTTATTTTTTTTTTTCCTTTTCTTTTCAACTTTCTCAATTCTTTTTCCTACTTCATTCTTTTTGTCCATCATCATCTCAAAAATGAGCATATAACCAAACCGCAATAAACATATTCCCGAAAACTAAGGCTACTAGCTTGACAAAGGCGGCTGAATATAGGATGTAGTTAAGGGACAAAAGGCTAAATTTGGCTATGAGGGGTTTTATGGGCAAAATGAGAAAAGGGAACCTCTACCACATGTGTCAACAAACCACAAACCGAATGCATACAGGTATTAAGCAGATTAAGTTCATATTTATGCATATTAATGTAACATGTCTCATAAGGAGTAACTACTCACAATCCTAGATAAACTGGTCATGAATGTCACCAGTTATAAGCTCTAATCCTCAGAATATGATGTAGCTTGCCAAAAATCTAAGTCAAGTCTCAAGTTCAGCAAGAAATTTAACGAAAACTCGTAGATTATGCATATTTGATTCTACTAATAACATGTCAATTAGCAAGGCTTAGGCATAAACAGATGAAAATGCAATGTCATCATAGAAATACTACCGTTCCGACTCAACCTACATGCTAAAATAAACGTGCAAATTTTTGAAATTTTTTGATTTTGATTTTGTATGTATAAATGTGAAATGAACAACAATGCAAGACAAAATGTAAACGTGAATGCAAGCAAATGAAATGCGACGCAAAACCCTTCCCCAAACCAAAACGCACAATGTCCCCATTGTGCAAAATCATGTAATGAAAATAGCAAAGGAAATGGGATTTTGCGGTGAAATAAATAAAAGACATGAAATTTAACTCGGAAACTCATAAGACTTTAAGCGCAGAAAAAGGAAACCTCCCCAAACCAGTGTGAGCTAGGAGGTTTGAGAGCAGCAGATGCTACCAAAAAGTACCGAAAAAAAGACAACAATACCACGCATAAAACCAAGAAAGCAACATAGAAGCGGTAATTATGTGCAAAAGATGAAGAAATGGAAGAAAACAGAAAAATGTCGGAAAATAAAAGGGAGGAAAGACTCCCTCAATTCCGCAAAACGACCAAACACAGCAGGGGAAAGGTCGTGATTAGGTACAGCAGCGACAACGGTCGATCGACCATAGCAGGCAGTCGATTGACCGGAATGAACAGGAACAGAAGCTCCTGGAAGTCGCACCTCAGTCGATCGACCAGGGTAG
Organism: Silene latifolia; assembly: GCF_048544455.1. Classification (NCBI taxonomy): domain Eukaryota; kingdom Viridiplantae; phylum Streptophyta; class Magnoliopsida; order Caryophyllales; family Caryophyllaceae; genus Silene; species Silene latifolia. The sequence continues at coordinate 435,913,379 of NC_133538.1, read as the reverse complement.
GCAATCGATCGACTGGAAAACTCATTTGTAACTTTTCGATTTCTTGAATTAGCTCGAGAACTTGAGCTAATAGGGTCTATAAACCTGCAAACGCACAAAATACCGCGCCCAAAATTGCGCAAAACCCAAAAATGTGATCTAAATGTCTTTAAATCCTAAGCAAATCAAATTAAAGCGAAGTTTCGCGCACACGAAAAACGATAAATAGTCTAAAAATAAATAAAATAGATCAACGAAAACTGCGGAAAATCTCCGACCAAGGCTTCTGCCTACATGAAGTAGCTTCCGCAGTGCTCATCTCGTTTGGACTCCACTCTACTCCGATTGGAATACTCAATGGATCATCCCTAGCATCTTCCCAAACATGGCCATCATCTCCTAGCTCCTCACACTCAAGATCCGACTCGAAATTTTGACGGCTCCTTCTTCTTGGGCTCCTCATCGGCTCCTCGTCGGTGCCATAGCTCGGACATCCCGGACCGCCTCTCGAACAATGGGCTCCTTCACAATTTGGAGCATTGAGCGGCTCTTCCTTCCCAAACCGGTGCCTGCAACATTCAAAACAAGAGAATTGTCCTCCATATTGCTCCCAATCTGGGGCGGAGGTGTCATAACAGGAATAGGTACAGGTAAGGAAGTGGGAATGCCAGAAAGCACAAAATAAGATTTCTTTTCAGAAATCATATTACAGGTCATGGGCCACATGGGGTCTTTCTTCCTAGGGGACTGGGCAAACATAATAGAATGCTTCCCTACCTTAAATTTCAAAGTTCTTTCCCCTACATCAATTATTGCACCAGCAGTGTGCAAAAACGGTCGTCCCAAAATAATTGGGGTGTTGACATCTTCAGGATTATCCAAAACAACAAAGTCAACAGGGAAAAAGAACTTTTCAATTTGAACAGGCACATTCTCTAAGACCCCTCCGGTGAAGCTGAACGGTCGACCATTTGCACGATCATGTCGGTAATGGCAAATCTAGTCAATCCTAACTTCTTAGCCGGACTCAAAGGCATAACACGACACTAGCCCCTAAATCACATAATGCCTTCTCAATTGAGAAGGTACCAATACTACATGGGACGAGAAAAACTACCGGGTCGAGACGGTTTATGAGTAGCAGTGTGAGTTAAGTACGAACTAGACTCTTGATTAAATGCACACGACTCCACAACATTCAAAGACCTCTTCTTAGCTAGCAATTGTTTCATGAACTTCGTATATGCAGGTATTTGATTAACTAGCTCTAAGAAAGGAATTTGCACGTTAAGACTACGCACGACATCTTTAAATTTATCGAATGTAACCTCATCTTTGGTTGGTACTAGTCTTTCGGATAAGGAGCATCGAAGTAGCTTTGCCCTCTTCTCTAGGTCTCTCATATCGGCATCAGTGGACTTAGGCTGAAAATCCACTACTTCCTCCTTGTTATAGCTTGACCCTTCTTCAGACCGTCTCAAAAATGAACCATTAATCGTCATCGGGTCATATTTCGGAACCGGGACTGACCCATCAGCATTCGGGTCTTGCCTCAATAATTTCGGAGTCGTCTCATCCCGAAACAAGAAATCCCTCAAGTTATCTGGCATTGGAGGACGAATTGGCTCATCATCAGCAGCATCATCAGTCGATCGACCAGTGTGGTCGGTCGATCGACTGACATCTTCTTTTCCAGAATGAACAGAAAGATCAGAAGGCGTCCCTGAGGATCGCGGAGTGGTCGATCGACTAGGTAATGTGGTCGATCGACCGGAATCGCTGCTGTCCGTCTTTTTCTTGCTCTTTTTCTTCTTTCCTTTTCCAGCAGCTTTCTTAGGTCCATCAAGAGCGGACCCGCTCCTCAGTGTCATTGCATGTACGGTCTCAATACGCTGATTCATAGAGTGGAATTGACTCGGTATCTCAGCTGCATTCTTGTCTAATGTAGCAATTTGAGATATCAGCTTCGTGATTAGGGCCTGATTCGCCGCATTGCTTTTCTGTACCTCCACCATAAGCAGCTGCACTAGACTCGTCAACTCTGCAACTTCGTTTTTCAACTCTTGCTGTGACGGAGTGGATGGTGGTGGGGCTTCATAAGGAGGCTCATATGGTTTATGCGGTGAAGTAGGAGCGCAATTATAAGAATTGTCGAGCTGAAGTTGATGAAAAGCAAACATCTTCTCATTAGGGTGCCTGCATGCCTTAGGTGTGTGTCCAACTCCGCCGCATCTCCCACAAAAAAAGCACTGCTTTGCTCCCGAGAATGGAACATGAGTGGACTCTCTGAAATCTTGCAAATAAACAACACTAAAGAAAAAGATAAGAACTGTCTCAAGGTACTCAGTCTTCCCTTGAGGCGAAAAATAGACTAAAATGAAAAACAACTAAAACTAGCGCTGCCTCCCCGGCAACGGCGCCAAAATTTGATACCTGTCGAAGTGAGTACCAAAAATAATATTTATAAATTCCGAACTACAACTAGCAAGCGGTAGTAAGGGTCGGTCCGCGGGGAGGTAGGGAGATAATAATTGCTTTTAATCTTAGTCTAAGGGTAACAGTTTTGAGGGGGTTTTGATTTGAGTTATATCTAAGTCTAAATGCGAAAATAAATAAACAAGGAATAAAAATAGGAATAAGCAAATGATAAAAGGAATGCTAAGACGGTCGGTTCACTATAGCTGCGATGGCACATAATCCTAGGTAACTTCAAAATACGGTCGCGAAGGATGGGGAAAACAAGTCCTCTCGGTCCATGTTAAATAGTAACTACCTCTCGGCCTAAGCTACTAATCCCTAAGTCTAATTAATACTAACTCTCGTTCTTGATTAATGATTCCTAATGCAAACTAGATCACGTTATCTCTCGATCTTAGTAATTTAGTCGTTTTAATTCGTTAATTATTGTCCATTCCTATCTCTCGATCTACGGGATGGTCAAGTTTAAGCATCTATCAAGTCTCCTCTCGGTCTCATTGAAAGATAAAGCACTTAACGAAACAAACAAAGCAAAACCAGACGCGAAGTCAGTCGATCGACCAGCTACCCCAGTCGATCGACCAACCGCTCGATCGACCGACTAGATAAGCCAGTCGATCGACCAAGCCCTAATGCGAGGTCACCTATTCTAATGCCATCTACGCTATAGCTCCCCTACATCTTAGCAAGGGGTATTTAGCTACTCATACTTACGCAAATAATAAGAACTAATTCGATAATAGACATAAAGAATTGCATAATTGAAATAATTGATGAACAAATTCGCATAAAACTATAACTAGGGCTTTGGGATTCTATCTAGCAAGAACTAATACTAATGAAACGAAATAGCAATACAGTAATTGAAAGATTAGAATTACCGAAGCAAAGGAACAAGAGGAATCCGAAAGCAAAGTACGAACTTTATTGAGAATTCTAATCTACGAAAACCGCTACTGTATTTTAGGAACTAGGTGGTGATGAAACTGATGAGGAAGAATTAGTTATATAGAAAATATCACGTAACTCCTCCTCCAAACCTAATTACAAATGGGCTTAGATTAAAATCCTTTAATTCTCGTTCTTTTAAATCTCTCGTCAGAGTCGTGATATGGTCGATCGACCATAGAGACCAGTCGATCGACCAAGGGTCTTTGTCAAAGTATGCATTCTGACGAATTCTGCAGCGCGCACTGATCTTAGAACAGCTGCCATTTCTTCGTTACTTGGTAAAATCAAGCGTTCTACGCGGCGTTGGAAAGCTAAGAGGATAAGCTTTCACCTACAATTGGTATCACTTAATTATCAGCTATATAACTCTAGATATTGCCATCTGAAGCAGCCTGTAATGTCGAGAAGTGCTTCTTTGCTTGTTAAACTCGTACGCACCCTTGCTTTTGCTATCTTTAAGCCTTGAAACGCGCACCAAGCTCATTCCTCGAGTCAATACTCCATGTCAAATGCAATGCTAAGTACTTAGGGACGGATTCGGCTTATTTACCACTGAAATCTTCATATTCCTATAAAATCACAAGAAAAGGAAGAAATACACGAAACAAGGGAAATAGTAGCATAAACTACTCAATTGAGCTCTGAAATGCGTGTGAAATGAGGTGCAAAACATCATATATTAGACACGCATCAGACTGCACCATCGACTTCAACTTGGCTACATCACTTATTCCACTAGAGGAGGCACCATGTTGCGGCGGTGGGAAAGATGAAGGCTTTTGAAAGCCTTGTTGAGCTTTATGAGGCGGCACATATGGTTGCTGTGGTGGGGGTGTTGGATTTAGCACATTCTGACTGGTCCATCTCAAATTGGGATGGACTCCACCTTTATTATTGTAATAGGAGCCCCTTGCCTATATTGTTGAAAGGCATAAACCTGCTCCTTCTCCGCTAAGCAATCCACGGCAGTGTGACCATCATTACTACCACATCTCTCACATGAGACGGTTTCTTGTCTAGACAACAAGTGAACCGTCTATTGATTCCCCGCAGCCTGCATCTCAAACCTATCAAATCTGGCATTCATGGCTTCCATTTGAGCCATAAGTGCACTATCAACAGAAGAAACCGTTCCAATACCACCTCTAGGATTTCCATATTCAGCACAATGGGTAGCCATCTCCTCAATAATTCCCCAACCTTTGTCATCATCAATATTCGTTTGAAACCGACCGTTGGCTGTAGCATCTAAAATAATACGGTGGTCATCGTACAACCCATTATAGAATTGGTTGCATAAAAACCACTGATTAAAACCGTGATGAGGGACAGACTGAACAATCTTTTTGAACCATCCCCACGCCTCATACAAGTTCTCATCTGGAGTTTGTTTAAAACTCGTAATCTTCCCTCTCAATGCATTGGTTCTTTATGGAGGAAAGTACGTTTTGTAGAAAGTGAGAGCCAAGGTCTCCCAATTGGTAATCCCAGCTGCAGTCCTATCAAGATCAGTAAGCCACTCTCGGGCTCCATCAGTCAAAGAAAAAGGAAAAAGGACTTCCTTTATCTTATCTTGCGTCACTCCCTTAGTAGCGAGAATGGTAGAACAGTAATCAGTAAAGACCTCCATGTGCTTTCGCGGATCCTCACCAGCTACTCCACGATACAGATTTCTTTCAACTAGATTGATGTAAGATGGCCGAATATCGAATGTATTCCCATCTTCTGTTGTAAGGTTGAAACCTTTAGGAATGGAATCAGCTGTAGGCTCGGAATGGCTCGCAATATTAGGCATCTTTAAAGATTTAGCTGCAGAAATAGAAGTGTCTTCACTTAAATACTGGTCTTCTACAAATGTAAAATGTTCAAGATCAGGTTCAAAAGTACTCAAGGCTTCCTTTTGACGTATCTTTCTCAATAAGCTTTGTCTATGGTGAAAAGTCCGCTCCGGTTCCGGATCAGCTGGTACTAATTCCGACCTGTTTGACCTGGGCATAAACAAAACTACAGAAAATAAATAAGAACTGTCTCAAGGAATTAAAAATTCCTTGAGACTGAGACAGACGAAAATAAGCCAGTAAATAGGCTAATTGCCTCTCCGGCAACGGCGCCAAAATTTGACACGGCTATCGCAACCCTATCAAAAATAAACCAACTGGCTCAACTAATATAGTAGAGGTAAGTCAGGTATCGTACTCCACAGGGAGGCTATTATATCTACTTGTCTACCTAGTCTGTCACGGTAACAATTGGGTGTTTTGATTTGTTTTCTCATTAACTAAATGAGATTAAGGTAGAGAGAAATAGAGCAATAAAAATAGTAAGAGAAATAAAGTTGTGATCAAATAAGGAGAGAAATGCTAGGAAGTCGGTTCACCATGGTAAATAGTCAATTCTGTCATAAATAGATCAGTCAGTCTAATGTGATAAGGGTAAAGGAAAGGTCCTCTCGGTCCACTTTCTGCCCTAGAAAACTACTCCCTCCGTACCACACCAAAGGTAACACTTACTATAAACGAGCGTACCACACCAAAGGTAACATTCCTTATTTGGCCCACAACATTACCAAATTATCCTTATACCCATTTGGTATTTACACAAAATGCCATTACATACCCCACCTACCAACCCACAATTAAACCGACAATTACATACCCCACCTATTTTTCCCCTCTTTACCCTTACTTTTTCCACCTTTTCTTAAATACTCCATTTTTCCCTACGTTACCTTTGGTGTGGTACGGAGGGAGTACTAACTTAGCTCTCGCCCTCATTAGTGTAGTCTACTGTTCATAGCAGGCCTGTTCATTCCAATCTCTCGATCTAGGTCTGAATTTAACCAGATTAACTAGTTTAGAAGCGTGCACTCAACTAAACGATTACAATTAAATTGTTATAAAATAGTTCTCACAATCATACCATCTATTCTATTTACAACGTCATCTATTCACTACCATGGCTCCCCTAATCCTAACATAAAAGGAATTAGCTACTCATGTTTATGATGAAACTAATAACAATAATTGATGAAATAGCAAAAGACATGATATAAAGATGATAGAGATGAATTAACATAAACTAAACAATAACAGTAATTAAAACAGTAATTAGGAACAAGGATTATGGATGCAAAGAAGATTAAATTGAATAAAAGAGAAAGAAAGATTAGAAAGTTCGGATCCGGCAATAAGAGCGAAAGTAACGATGCAGAGGTAGAGAGTCTGCTTAAGAATAATTCTGAGATTAAAGAGTAGTTAAGAGAATCATTAAACCTAATCCCGTCTTCTCCTTATATAGGGAAGATATTTATTTTCCTAAAAACAACACTTAAGAAATAAATCCTAAAACTAAAGATAGAAGCTCTCGATTGAGTAGAATGAATCTCCTCGATCGAACACTCCCTTAGCCTAACCTCTCGATCGAGTAAAACAATCACTCGATCGAGGAACCTCATAATGCCACCCTTCGATCGAGTTCAGCAGGGACTCGATCGAACATTTCTGACCACCAAAACCACTCGATTGAGCAGAAAGGACTTCGATCGAGTACTCAGCCACTGAACCAGCTTGTTTCCTTCGTTGGTTAGCTTCCGAGACCACTTCACATTTCCCGAGGCATAACAACTCCACTCCAAATCTTCCATCTCCGTAAATGCATGCTAAGGGGACTGAAAAAGGTACGATTCTGCTACTTTCGGGTCCGTTCCTGCAAATAAGGCGAACCAAACCAAATTAGCCTATTCGGGGCATTTTGCAATATAAAACTACGAGAATTAACTGGAAATACGTGCAATAAAGGCCAGAAAGGACTATGTAAAATGCACGTATCATGTACTCTAATTTATATGTTAACATAGATTAAAATGTACATAGTACTCCTGATCACATTTGATGAGAAGGGATGAGGGATGGGGGTGGTTATACGTGACCATGAGGGTTCGATTGGAAGAGCAGAGGTTAAAACAGGTACGTGCATAGTGGGACGTGGACATCACCGAGGCAAGGGCGACATTACTAGTACACCAAATAGCCTGACAGGTAGGAATCGAGTCCCTTGTGCCGGAGTCGCACTCCTTGATCCTAATTATGCTACTTTAGGCTCGAAAAGTAGAGAATAACTACTTAGGAAATATGGTGCGTGATATACCTAAGTTGAGTGAAGAGTTTGAGTTGTGCTCTTTCAGTTTTGTAAAGCGGAATGGTAACAAGGCCACTAATAGCATGGCTTACTGCTCCCCTTTAGATTACTCGACTAGAGTTTGGGTTGACTCGTGTCCGGAGTTAAATTGCCGATATTGTAATACCTCAGATATTTGAGTTATTGGGTTCTCTATTGAGTAGGACTTACTCTGTCGAGTAAGTCATTAACGCATTCCGGAGTATGTTCTGCTTTGTAGTTACTCGATCGAGTAGGGGCAACTCGATCGAGTAGGCGGTAAGTCTTGTTTTACGGTTTTTCGGTCGGGTTTGATAGTAAAACGAGGAGTGGCATTTAAAGTTCTTTTACTTTTACTTTCACTTTTCTAAACCTTTCAAAAAAGAAAAACAAAACGACGTTCAATCCTCTTCTCTCTTTGCTATCCAATCAAGGCTAGGGTTGTCAGATTTCTGAGATTGTCATACCTTTGTGATTGTCATCGTTTGGGTAAGGTTTCTATATCGTTTTTATGTCAAATAGTAAATGTGGGTTAAACCCTAATTGGGTGATTTGGGGGTTTTTGGGAGTAATTGTGTAGTAGATTTGTGATTATATGATTATTGTTTATAGGAGGTGATTTCGTGGAGGAAGCGTTTTGATCCGTTGCATTTGATTGTTGGTGATTCCGTCTTAGGTAGGGTTTCCCTACTCAGTTGACTGCGCAAATAAGTATAATATGGCATGATTGTTTTATTGGCATGATTACTGTTATCGTTAATTGGAATTGGCATGTTTATATTGGTATTGTGGTTTTGGCTGTAATTGTATGTGATAAGCGAGGTGCACCCTCGGCTGAGTGGAGTCTTTTGCGGGAATGGCTCCACGCCCTTGATTCGCCCCTTGTGGTTCCCGTCACACGGCGGATGTGCACATTAATGGACATGGATTATTCGCTCTATGGTTTTGAGCGGGGCTTAGGTTGTACGGCTGCGGTCCCCACTGGCTGAGTGGAATATCTGTTGCGAAGGGTATTCTGGCAGGGCTACACACTTTAGTGTGTAGTCAGGTGATTTGTGATGAAACGGAGTTTGAGGAATGTGTTTGTATAATTGGATGTTGTTGTTTACCTATCTTGTTTATTCAGTAATTGACCCCGTTTAAATGTTTTGAAAATTTTGGTGATCTATTCGGGGATGGTGAGCAGTTGACTAGCGGGTATTTCTTTGGAGTACGCGCGAGATCTAACTGGGGATGGAGTCATCACTAGTCTGAGTCTTTATTCTTCTGCTGTTTTCCTATGACAGTTTTTATTTTAGTTTGGATTTCATTTTGAGACGTTTGTATTTTATATTCCAGTTTTGGTTATGCTGTAAGCACATTAAACTTCTAAACTTAAAGTACGTTTCTTTAAGGTCTCCTTTGATTACTATACCTCGGGTAACCGAGATGGTAGCATCTCTATGTGCTAGGGTGGTCTTGGTAAGGCACCTTGATGTGTGGGGGTGTTACAGATATTATATCCTCCAACTTCATGTCGACTTTTAGTTAAATAATACAGATATCTTTCCCTAAAATAAGAAAATATAATTATAGAGTACTATTTTTAATACAGTCTCATATATTCATCGGTTTCTCTCATTTAAAATAGTTATGTTGTCTTAAACAAAAAAAAAATCATGTATATTAGGTTTCATAGCTAAAACTCATAGAGAAACTCATCAATTCGCAAAAGAACACAAACAATTTCAAGCAACCCAATCAGGTAGGGGAGAGCACGACTCAGATATCCGATCCAATGTACTAGTTCGGATCAGATATCTATATTAGAATTCCTGAAGTCAGATATCCATATTCAAACCAAATATGCCGGATATCCAATATTCGGATATCCAAAATAATCGGATCGGTTGCAGATATCCATCGGATATCCATAATTTAGATTTTACGTTAAAATTAAGTCCGAGATCATATTCATCGTCCTACATGATGATTTTATTTAGTATTCTTACTCCAATGTTCTCAACATAAAATTTAAGTACCACTTACATATTTCTCTTATGTTTTAAACTTTTATTAAATTGTTGTATCAGATAAATTTGTATTTTCTCGAAATTATACTAGAATACTAAAGTTTCAGATCGAATCGGATATCCAAATATTTTAATTCAAATATTCATATCCATATCCAAACCAAAACCAAAAAAATCGGATCGGATCTCCGATCCAAACTTAACTTTCGGATCAGATATCCTAAAAATCGGATCGGATTCGGATAGAATATCGGATCGGTTTGAATAATCGGATTTTTTACGCTGCCATTCTATTAGTTGCCAATTGTTTTGGTAAAAATCTAAATAGTATTAGAGATATGTGATAGAATAAGATATTAGGAAAATATTAGGAAAGATAATATTACGGGTATCATAATATTATCGCCTAGAATAATTTTGGATTATTCCCCAAGATAGTTTACTATATAATGTAACAGATTCATTAATACCCTTTGAAAAGACATGTTTGGCCCTAGTTTGGGCAGCGAAAAAGTTAAGACACGATATGCTCAGTTACAGCGTGAGTATCTATTTAAAAATGGATCCGATCAAGTACCTATTTGAAAACCCGGTGCTAAATGGAAGAATGTCGAGGTTGACTCTCATGTTATCTGAGTTCGACCTCAAATATTTGCCCTTGAAAGCAATTAAGGGAAGGGTGGTGGCCGATTTTCTCGCCGACAATCAAATCGAGGAAACTGAGGTGGTTGACACTTCGTCATTTCCCGATGAAGATGTGGTTCACGTAGAAGATGATGTGTGGGATTTATACTTTTATAGAGCATCGAATTATATGAGGTACGGAGTAGGAATTCTCCTCATTTCTCCGAAAGGTGAGCACGTCCCGGTGTCGAGCAAGTTGTACTTCAATGTAACGAATAATGCCGCTGAATATGAAGCATGTTTGCCCGGTTTATGCAGCGCGCTCGATTTAGGCATGAAGAAGCTATTAGTGTGTGGGGACTCGTCCTTGGTGATTAATGAAGTGGTCGAGTCATGGAAGATCAAACGTAATAGTTTGGCTCCGTACCAAGCAAGGATCGAAGAGTTGGAACGATACTTCGACGACGTTAAGTATGTTCGCCTTCCGAGGGATAAAAATCAATTTGCAGATGCATTAACATAGACAGTATGCTGATATGTGTCGAAAGAAGATTGTCACCTTCTTATGTGAATGCAGTTAGTGATGTCGAAGAAAGCAAAACTGAACCTTGGTATATGGCCATCTTAAAGTACAAGGAAATAGGAGAGCATCCTCCCTATCTTGGTACACGAGGGAAACGTGCCTTATGAATGTTGGAATCTCAATTTATTAAGACTGATGATGGGCCGTTATACAAAAGAACAACCCAAGGTATTTTGTTGCAGTGTTTTGATAAACCGACCGCTGAGAAAGTTATGGAAGAAGTCTATGACGGAGAATGTGGGCCGCACATGAAAGCGCATATGTTGGTCCGAAAAATTATGAGGTTGGGTTACTATTGGAAACGATGGAGATAGATTGTCGCCGATACGTCAAGCATTGTCATAATTGCCAGATTTTTGCAAATATCCAACATGTACCACCCTTCATGTTATATAACATGACATCACCCTGGCCGTTTTCAACCTGGGGAATTGACATTATTGGAAAAGTAAACCCATCCGGAACAGGGAGGCACTGTTTTATCTTTGTTGCAATTGATTACTTCACGAAGTGGGTAGAAACCAGTCCTATAAAGTGCTCAATGTGAAGCAGGTGGCAAAATTCATTAATAATGACCTTATTTGCCAATATGGGGTACCACATAGGTTCATCAGTGATCACGGGACTCATTTCCAAGCTGAAATTGAAGTTATACTTCAAAAGTATAAGATAAAGCATCACAAGTCATCACCCTATCGACCACAGACACACGGTGCGGTAGAGGCTGCTAATATGACAGTTATGACCATTTTGAAAAAGATTTCATATAATTACCGTGAATGGCCTGAGAAGATACCCTTCGCGTTATGGGGGTACAGACCTTCAATTAGAATAGCCACGAGGGCTACTCCATATTAGTTGGTTTATGGAATAGAAGATTGGGTCCAAGCCTGATATGATTCTTTAGTGATGCTCGATGAGCGACGATTGAATGCGTTATATCATGTACAACTATATCAGAAGAGGATAGAGAGAGCTTTTAATAAGAAGGTGAAACCTCGAGGAATTAATATGGGGATTTGGTTCTGAAATCAGTTCATGCTTTACTACCAGTGGACCCGAGGGGTAAATTCAAACCAAATTGGGCAGACCCTTATTTGGAAAAGAAGATTTTATCAGGAGGCGCCGTTCGACTGCCAGTTTTGGACGGAAATGATTTTGCGAATCCTACGAACTTGGATCAGTTGAAGAAATATTACCCTTGAAAAGGCCTCATTCTCAAATGTTATGAAATAATATTTGAATTACAATGTATTTAGAATAAGTCACGAGTTGTTGGCATTTGTCGACACTGCATAATTTTGTTTTGAGAGAACTACGAACTCGGTTTGATTCTGTGAAAGCAGATACGTAGGCAAGTTTTTAAAAGAGTACTACAAAAACAATGTAATACAAAAATGAAATTTTTGAATGCATAAACTCGGGATTTCTAATAAATAATAGTTTTTATTTATTTTTTAAATTCCGGGGAAAGCCCGTTACAAAGTTTTATTCCGTGCAAAGCCTATCACACACAAACGAGAAAGGAAAGCACGCAACGATAATAAAGATAATAGATAGTAAAAAAGCCAAAGCTAAGACCTAGCCTAAGCCGAACCCGGGTCACGTGGCCCATCATGACGAGGCGACGTCTCACCCATCATCACTCTAGCCCATTTCTTTGGAATAATTGCACTTTTTTCGCGCGGGCGAAGTTTGTATTTCACGCTCAGTCGAGGACCGAGCCTTTCAGCTAATGTCGGTCCTTCATTGGCCTGTGAACCCTACCTTTGCCAAACACTTGAAGTGTTAGGGTCAGTCCTAGAATTATGGTCAGTTTTAGGTTCAGACTCAAGCAGGATTGGGAATGATTCTTTGAAATATGTTTGATTCAGCAATCTTTCGTGATAGTACTTCCAATCCATGGCATCGTCCTTTCGCAACTTTCTCCTAGCTTCGTAAGATGGTTTGGTAACCTATTTTAAGTAAGAAGGATAAATCCATGTCGGCTCTGTTAGTTTGAGCATGTGCCAAATAGTTCTGCAGCGCCAAGCATGAAGCCAAGCCTAGCATTTAGAATGAGTGACATCTAAAATTGGGCCACGAGCAGCTTCAATTGCAAGGACAGTTTGTCGGCGACCGAATTGACGAAGTACTCAGTCCAAATAAAATATAGATGGAATGGTCTAGGCCCAAAAATGTGATATACCTCGCCTTGTCAATGTCGGAAAGCCCTGTGAACGAGTGTAGAGGAGGCAAAGGCAAGGTCCAACGAACATGGGACCTCGCCCCAATAGTCAGCATTTCGCGCCAATAAGCCAATGTCTGGTCAAATGCACATCTTAGTGGCTGAGCAGTGAAGCCACTTACTTGATATTTTTTTGGATTCAGGTAGCTTGTCAGATAGCCCAAATTTTTCAAAAAGCCACACCTGACAGCTGAAGTTAAGAAATGGAAGTGAGCGGAAAAAAAAAAGAAAAAAGGCCGAAAAAAAAAGAAAAAAAAAACGGAAAAAAGAAAAAAGGCCGAAAAAAGCCCAAATTTTATGATAGTTGAACAATTTGTTGCTTTTTTTTTGTTTTGATGTTGAAATTTGTGGGTTGTAGTTAAAATCTATGTCGAACGACTATTTTGTATTGCGGGAAATTTTGGCCTAAAACCTTGTAATATGAGTTAATTACTTGAAAATTGAGTTTGGATCAAATTTGGATTCTCAAATTCTTTGTATTGCCAAACATAGAAATTGGATTTCAAATTCTAAATTTCAAATACTTTGTTTCCCAAACAAAGAATTTGGATTTGAGATTTATGATTTCACATTTCTAATTTGAGATTGGTCATTTAAAATGAAATTCAAGTATCCAAACATTGTCTTATTGCTATATCTTGGTGATTGTTGAGGCTCCTTATGTATACATGTGTGTTACTCAAATGTATAATTTTTTGCCCTTGTTTAAGTTTAGTATCATCTTTGATGATTTCTATCTTACTCGATTAGCTTATTGTTCAACATGGTTCCTTGAATTTTTGATTAGTGAAAAGTTTCATTTTATTTTTGATAAGCAGTTGGTGGTATATTTTGTTGTACCAAATTTAGCCTTTGATTTTCGAGTTTCGAATCGGTTTCATAGCTTTTAGTAGAATTTCCGTCTGGAACATTTTTTGCAAATCAGGTGATTGTACTTACCACCTGTGTTATGGCTATGTTTCCCTCACTCTTTGTGAATCCAATCGGATTATGTATTATGCTTGTTTAACTATCTTGTCAAAATGGTTTTTTGTAGCTGAAGGTTTATTCTTGTCTAATATGTATACCTATACGAAACTCATCCTTTGCTGCTATCTTGGTCTCTATATTGCAAACATCCTTTTGTTTACTGAGGTCAACCATGTAGACATGGTTTATACTCAAGTGTTTTACATTTTGACTTTTGTAAAGCTTAATGTCATTCTTGACATTTTCTATCTTACTCGATTAGCTAATGTTTCAAGATGCCTATTGAGAATTCGACCACTGCATTTAATCATTTCTTTTTTGATGATTGTTCGGTGGCTTGTATAGTTCTACTTAATCTGACCTTTGTTAGTCAGCTTTTGGATCGTTCTATGACTTTTGCTACAACATTTTTCTGGATAATCTTTTGTTGTTGGTCTGTAAGGTTTAACAATTTGTTGCATGGTAATAGATTTCCATCTCTCAGTATTATCTATCTCTTTGATAATCTTGTCTATTTTTATTGGCCATCTTTATCGATACTTGTCAGTCTTCACCAGTTGTTGGTCCTTCAAACATGTCTTGCTTGTTGGCTTAGACATTGCCTTCTTGTTTTGAGCAGGGGTAGACTTTCAGTTGTCTGTTTTTCTTATACCTCATTAGGGTCTTGTCGTCTCAATTAGAACCAATTATATCGTCTCAATGTATTTTCCATGAATATTGCCTTTTAGAATGTTAGGGGTACCTAAAGAAAGAATTTTGCCGAAGAACTTAATGTCTTTTGCTCGTCAAATGGAATTAAAATCTTAGCTATATGTGATACTAAATCATCTTCTAAGCCCGACCCTTATCTAATAGCTTGTTTTGGGTTCAATAATTGTGACTTCATTCCTAGTGTTGGGTTATCCGGTGGTATTTGGCTATTTTGGAAAGAATCTATCTCCATGACCTTTTCGTTAATTGTCACATTCAAGTCGAATAGATTCATTGCATGTGAAGTGTGTGACTTAATGAATAATGTAAAATTTTGCCTTATTTCTGTTTATGCTCCTGCTCAACCGACTGAAAAAACGGAGTTTTGGAATGAATTTCAAAACTTTGTTCTTAGTCTTGATTTGCCTTTCTTATTATTAGGGGATCTTAACGAGATTAAGAGCCCTAGTGAAAAAGAAGGGGTGCAAAAGTTACCAATGCGCGTTGTTTGAGATTCACTAAATTTTTAAGTAATACTAATTGTGTGGATCTACCCTTTTTCCGGTAATTTTTTTACTTGGAGAAAAAAAGAAATCTGGTCCTGAAAATGTTTTTGAAATCCTTGATAGAGCCTTAGCATCTCCTAGTTGGATTAGTATTTATCCAAACATGCAGTTTGTGCATCATGCGTTCACTAGCTCCAACCATTGTCCTATCTCTGTGAAGTTTCATGACCAAATTCATAAGAAAGCCCCTCTTTTTCGATTTGAACTTATGTGGACTCTTCGAGATGATTTTAGTAAGCTGGTAAAAAAGTGTTGGCAATACCAGTTTCAGGGGTCTTATATGTTTTGTCTTTCTCAAAAATGCAAATTACTAAAGCAAAAGGCTAAAAAATGGAATCAATCTACTTTTGGAAATATTTTTAGACAACCAATTGCAGAAAAAAGTTAGAGAATATACAAAACCAACTTGGTTCATCTCATTCATTGGTTTTAGAAGTCGCACAGTTGAAATGGCTAAAAAAGCGTGATGCCCTCCTCGACTACAAACGTATCTATTGGCAGCAAAAAAAAACTCATAGAGCTAGATAATAATACTAAGTATTTTCAAAATCATGCTACAATTAGACGTAGTAGAAATGGTATTAAGCAATATATTAATAAGGATGGTGCTCTTTTTATTGATCAAGATCTCATTCAACAAGAAATATCTAATGAGTTCAAATTGAGGTTTACAAAGAATCAACTTTGTCATTTTGATAAAAATGAGGACTTTAGGTCTATTAGTGGAATAATAACGGATGAAGATAACAATTTTCTTACGAGTAAGGTTAGTAGGGAAGAGGTTAAAGAAACTGTTTTCAATTTAGCTGCAGATAAAAGTCCTGGACCTGATGGCTATCCTGTGGAATTTTTTCGAAAATAATGGGATATAGTAGGAAATTCTGTTACCAAAGCAGTTTTAGCATTTTTCCATTCTAGTAAACTTCTTAAAGAAGTCAATCATACTTTTACAGCATTAATCCCTAAAATTGATAATTCTCAATAACCAAACCATTTTCGGCCAATTAGTCTTTGTTCAACAATTTATAAAATTATTTCGAAAATTTTAGCAACTCGTCTCCGAAGTGTATTACATAAGGTTATACATCCGTATCAAGGTGCTTTTACACCTAATCGCTTTATTCAAGATAATATCCTTCTAGCGCATGAGATCTTTAACGCTTTTAAGCGTAAAAAAGGTAAAGGAGGATGGATTGTTATTAAACTTGATATGGAGAAAGCATATGATCGACTTGAATGGAACTTTATTGAAGAGACTTTTACGCAAATGGGTTTTAATCCTACTTGGATTTCTTGGATTATGAAATGTATTAAAACTGTTTCTTTCTCGGTTCTTGTAAATGGAAGACCGGGGAACATGTTCACACCTACTCGAGGTATTAGACAGGGAGACTCACTTTCGCCATATATTTTTATTATGTGTGCTGAGATTTTAGCACGATTCCTACAAAAGAATAGCGATCTTAGTTCTAGTGATATTGGTATTAGAATTGGATCTGGATTGGAAAAAATTCCATTCCTGACTTTTGCGAATGACACTATCATTTTTGCTAAAGCGTCTAATCAGAGTTGTAGAACTATTAAATCTATTTTGGATAAATTTTGCACGATTTCTGGACAATTTGTTAATTTCGACAAATCGACTTTCCAGTGCACTAGAAATATCGATCGCTCACTTCGTGGGTCTTTTCGAGGTATTATTGGTATGAACGAAGAAGCTCATTTGGGTAAGTACTTAGGTTATCCTTTAATTGACGGCAGAGTGACTAAAAATATGTTTGAAAGTATTATTAATTCCTCTTGCGCTCAATTATCGAAATGGAAAGCGAATTCTTTATCGCAATCAGGTAGACTGGTTCTTGTTAATGCTAACCTTGCCGCGAAGGGAACCTTTCAAATTTAAAGTTTCCTCCTTCCCTCAAGTATCCATAACAAATTAGACAAAATTAATAGAGATGTTTTATGGAATAAAAATCCTTCACAGCGTTCTCCTAATTTAATTGGTTGGCATAAAGTTTGTTTACCAAAGTCTCTTGGTGGATTAGGAATAAAATCCTCTGAAGTAGCTAATAAAGCCCTTCAAATGAAACTTTTATGGAAAATTCTTATGGAAAAGGATAATATATGGGTCAAAGTGGTAACTAAGAAATATTTGAGAAATTGTTCACTTTTTGTACATAAGCCTAATTCAGTTTGCTCCTGACAATGACGTAAACTCATGAATATTCGGGACATATTTAGAAAGGGGTTGAGATGAGAGATAGGTAATGGTAGCAATATGACTTTTAGTTCTTCAAAATGCCAAGATTGACTTTCAAATTTTCAATAGACACGTTACTATGTGGGCATAGTAATACCTCCCGTATCATAAGAGGCCTCGTGAATCAATCGGCCTCCTGAATCAATCGGATAATGATTATCAACAGTTCATCGGTTGATTTCAACATTATAGAATACTCCTCCGTTCCGCTCATTTGTTTACCTATCCCATATTTGGGTATCATTCATTTGTTTAGCTTCCTATATTGGGAATGCTTTTGAAGGGTGGCTCCAAATAATATGGCCATCGCGCAACTATTGCTCGTTGCCTTACCAAAGAAGAAGAGTTTCCAAATTTATATTCTTGTGAGAATGGTTTTGAGTCGACTTCAAGCGTCGTAAACTTGAACCATCACCTTTGATGGATGACAGACTCCAATTTTTTTTCGAAAAAATGGAACATCAGCATCTTCACAGCTTCACCTACAAAGCAATACACATCCAATAAAACCAGGATAAATCCAACAAATTAGGGCATTAAAGTCCAATATAATATAGGTCAGTTTTCGATAAACACAAGTAACTCGCGCCTAATTCTAAATGACAGCAAGTTTAGTAGATCTCTTAGCGTTTCTAAATGACAATTAGCGAACGACACGACAAACAACCAAGTACACTGCGGTAGTTTCCAATGACAAATCGGTCAGCCATATGGTACTATGAACATAACTTCACAAAAAGCGTAAAACATTAGCTGAAACAAACTATACACAAATTGGTCAGCCATAGAAACTACATTGTTTATGTTCCAATTTTAGTGACTTAAGCTTAAAGGTAAAACATGTGATTAGGTAAAAGGAGTTGCCTCTAAGACTAAATAACATAGTTTTACAAGTTTCTCCAACTGCTAATGTTATAATTGCATCAAAAGTTTCGTTCCAAAATTTGTTACTTATACTTCAAAACTGGTAAACTTACCTGCATATATATCCACAGCAATGATGATCAGTTACTCTCCATCTTCCAACAGGTCACCTTAAACCTGACCTTTCCCTATCGGTCACTTTCTTTGTCTGTCTAACAAAAATCACGTAATTGAGGCCGCTTTCAAGATAGATGAACGACAAAAAATTCTTCCATGGAACATTGGAAGCCACCATCTTCCATGCTACACCATTTGCGCCATCCTTTCCCTTCACCGTAAGTATTACCCTGAGAAACTGCATTTATTGACACAATATTACACTAAATATCCGAGCTATATGCATTGCATGATCTTTTTTAAAAAAAAAATGCTCGTGCAAAATACTACTTCGTTGAGCAAATTTTGGGTAAGAATGTACTATGGTAAGAGACGGTGGAGTTCTAAGGTTTCGGAGTAGGTATTCAGCTTAAAACTTCTGAAGACGAACCACGTCTTACCAACTTTCCATAGAACATTCTCACTGAAAACTTTGCAATTTGTTGTTAAACCAAATGTAAAAAAAAATCCCGACTTTGTTAAGTGTGTAATATTTGAATAAAATACGCAAGGACTTACCATTGATCTTCTCGACAGTGTTTATCAGCAGGTACGAGGGCAGCATATGTGACGATCAAGATAGGCCACCATAAAGTGGGAAGGACATCATTTGAAAGAAACCGGGTCTGGAACCAGACCTTCCAAATCCTACGTGCTTATCCTATTGACTCAACCGTAACAATCACCATGAAAACTAAATGCTCTGTCCTTGGGAAGATAGAATTTGAGGCGCGCCAGCTAGTAAACCAAGCAAGCTTGATAAATGGCTTCTTTTCGTTGCTCTCGAAGAAGGAAAACTAAAGCCGAAATTAGGGCTTGATTCATTTTATGGTTCAAGCCGCAGATTTAGAGCCCAGTGGGAAAAATTACTTAATAATGACAACTTTAAAGGCCTCCGGAATGCAACGTTCCCACAGCGTTCTAACTGCAGTGTAACATTGTACCAGGACGCTCACCATCTTCCCTCTTTCCAACCACCGCTATCTTCTCATGAGCTCCCTGGAAAGTTATGGGAAGATGCCTATAAAGCTCTTGAGGGAGCAAAACATTTAATATACATTGTAGGATGGTCTTTCAACCCCAAGATGGTGCTGGTAATTACCTTTTCACCAAAGACAAACGATTCCACAAGAATTCAGTCTTAAATAGGCTCATCTTGGCTCAACGCCCGACCTATGTTACTTCGACTCTTCATAGTAGACAACATACCAAATGTTTCACAGGTTCGAGATCCCAACACAGAAATTCCACGTGCAAAAGGAGTGAAATTAGGTGAACTGCTCAAGCAGAAAGCGGAAGAAGATGTTGCAGTAAGGATAATGCTCTGGAATGATGAATCATCTTTACCACACATCAAGAACAAAGGCTTGATGAAGACTCATGACGAAGATGCTTTGGCATATTTCAGAGACACTCGAGTGATATGCAAACTATGCCCAAGATTGCACAATAAGTTTCCTACATTCTTCAGCCATCACCAAAAGACTTTCTGTAGACACCCGAGTAGAAGATGCACCAAACAAAAGAGAGATAATGAGTTTTATTGGGGGTGTAGATCTTTGTGACGGTCGCTATGATACTGAGCAACACTCCCTATTCAAAACACTTAACACCGATTCTCATGCACATGATTTTTATCAGACAAATATTGCAGGAGCTAACCTCCACAGAGGTGGACCAAGAGAACCATGGCATGATGCACACGCTTGTATCACGGGTGAAGCAGCCTGGGACGTGCTTACAAATTTCGAGCAGAGATGGACCAAGCAATGTGGCCCTTCCTTATTAATCCCAGCAAGCGCCATAGGGAAGATAATCAAATCGTCTCCTCCAAGCAGCTCCGACAGAACGGAATGTGCAGGTTTTCAGGTCAATTGATCATTTCTCTGCAAGTCCACTGTCACTTAAGGTCAAAACTGAAAATAGTATCCACGACGCTTATGTTGAGGCTATCAGAAAAGCAGACAAATTCATATACATAGAAAACCAATATTTTATCGAAAGATGCAGCTTGTGGGAGGTTGATCAGAACAGTGGATGCAAAAATTTGATTCCAATTGAGATTGTAATTAAGGTGGCAAACAAGATTAGGGCACAAGAGAGATTCTCGGTCTACGTGGTTATACCAATGTGGCCGAAGGATCACAGAGAGCGAAAGTGTACATGATATCTTGACCGGACGAGGGAGACCATGAAGATGATGTACAGATTGATAGGAGAAGCAATCAGAGAAACAAGAGAACAAGCGCATCCTAGAGATTACCTGAACTTTTTCTGCCTCGCTAATAGAGAAAAGGAGGGACCAGGAGAGTTTCTTCCCCCATTTTTTCCTCATCCCTCGACATTATACTGGAGTGCCCAAAAAAATAGAAGGTTCATGGTGTATGTCCACTTCAAGATAATGATAGGTATGAATTCTATTTCCAACTACTTAGTCATCACTAACCTGTTTTACAATCTAACTAAACACCATTGCTAGAGCATACTAACATTTCATTGGTTGGTGTGCCACTATTTACGTGACAGTGGATGACAGATACATCCTAACAAGCTCCGCAAACATAAACCAGAGATCAATGGACGGAGCAAGAGACACAGAGATTGCGATAGGCTGCTATCAAAATAAAACAAGTGATGAGAGCGGACAGAAGAATGGAGGAATTTATGCTTATCGGATGTCTTTGTGGTACGAGCACACCGGAAGAGCAGAGAAAGAGTTTGAGGAACCCGCATAGCCTAGAATGTGTGGCCAGCATACGCTCTATAGGGTAGCAGATGTGGAAGATATACAGTGGACACGAGATTGTAGACATGAACGACGTTCATCTGGTATCTTATCTTGTGACTGTGGGAGACGATGGATGCTTAGAGGATCTAGCAGGCTGCAGTAACTTTCCAGACACACAAGCTCTAATTAAGGGGAAAAGATCAAAGTTTTTACCACCTATCTTCACAACATAACGTCGGAAATATATAGTGCACAAGTTCTTCTTATCATGTTTGTTTACTAAGTTAAATGTACAATTGGACACAATGACAGATTGAAAGATTTCATTAAAACAGTAAAAATGAATAAATTATTCCACACAATTTGGACAAAAATTATGTTTGCAGATTGCACAGATTGTGCATAAGGAGTCTCTAACATGTAATTATGGAGTATGGATGCCAAAGTAAAATCATAGTTGGCAAAATACTGAGATAATGCATTGCAGAAGAAACAAGTCCAAATCTAAGGGTCCGTTTGGATTGAGAGAATTGAAGGGAAGAGGAGGGGAGGGAAAGGGAGAGATTCAATTTCCTTTGTTTGGAAACAAAATATGGAATGAGGGAAATGAAAGGGGAGGGAATTGAGAGGATTTATTTTCCCTCCTATAGAACAAATTATAATCTTTCTTACAATGGCAAGATTTGGAAGGAAAACTTTGTTTAGACTCTATTATTGTTATTATTCATCATATTCCATCGGCATTTTCCATCTATTCTCCATCTAATCTTCCATCTCCCTCCTTCCTCCCCCCCTCCCAACTCCCTCTCATCAATTATGTTATCCAAACAACCACAATTCATTTTCCAACCCCTCCCCTCCCCTCACTCCCCCTCCCCTCACCTTCCCTCCTAAAT
Organism: Silene latifolia; assembly: GCF_048544455.1. Lineage (NCBI taxonomy): Eukaryota > Viridiplantae > Streptophyta > Magnoliopsida > Caryophyllales > Caryophyllaceae > Silene > Silene latifolia. The sequence continues at coordinate 435,891,241 of NC_133538.1, read as the reverse complement.
TGGTATCCAAACCGACCCTAATGCTATCTACGCCTTTCAGAATGACAGAGATACTCATAACTCAAATGATCTGGTTGATTTATTACAATCAAACATCCATTGAACAAAACTAGAAACATGTGACTTAGTCACGACGACCAAGATTAAGCCACCTCCGTCGATACTAAGATCATGATTTAAACCGCGATTGCATACCATGGCTCAGCCTTGATCTTAACAAATAAAGAAGGGAACTCCCAAGAGACTTCAAAAATGAAGTGTCGTATTCTTTTCTTTCTAAACTATAAGGAGTACTTGAAACAGGTTGTTCGCACATATCATATAGGCAAACATAGATATAAGGCACAAGGTAATAGGATTATTTATAATAGTTGGGCATCAACCATTACCTTAAGGTTTTGGTTGAGATAGTTCATCTATTATGGTATCAGAGCCAGTGTGACCGAAGGTCACGGGTTCAAATCCTGGCAACCTCAATGTTGTAGTTTTGTGTAGGGTAATTGACAAATCGAACTTGGATTACTTGATGATCACGAAATATATCGCTTTCCTTAGAAAGTATTTCTACCCTATTAAGCCTTTGGGTTGCAAGAAATCTTTCCTAGGATAATACACCAAATTCCCTCTTGTTCTAAGGCAAAACAAGAGAAAACTTATGAAGTTTTTATGTTTTATTTGTTATACCAAAAATCTGAAAATAAAGTTTGTGTTTATTATTTTCTCTAACCCTTTCTCATGCACACTTTAAGTATATATATACTTATGCAAAATAATCAGAAAAACGAAAGGTAGTTACTTTCCAAACGGAACATAAAGACAAGTATGAAACAATGCAACACGGTTCATAGAACCCGATAAATAATACTCACCCCGATCGGGGTTAGCAACCCCGATCGGGGACGTGGTTTTCCACTTTCACGTAAACAACAAAATTGGAATTTTTCACTAGAATACAATGGCCCCGATCGGGGCTAGCAACCCCGATAGGGGTTAGTCCATTTTCCATATTTTTGCTACGATTTCATCGTCTAATTGCATTGCAACTTATTCTTTAAATTTTCTCATTCAAACTCGTTTATATGAGTATGTACTCCACACTCCCTAACCCATATTATAACGGTCAAACTCGCTACGATTTTTGGCCAAATCCCGATTGCATTCAAATGATATGGTGATTAACAAAAATCACCAACATTCCTCCCCCATTTAAATGCAATCCTTGATTCAAAACAACAAACCAAACCAAACTTATACATAAAACGAAAATGTCACGAAGATTGAATTTTCATCTTAGTGAATTATACATTCTGCATTCGAGTATCGGGGTGTCACAATGGATTGAACCCTTCAAAGTCATTTGAATACATGAAGATAAAACACATATAAATTTATTACAACTTCATAAGCTAATTAACCGACACTATATTACACGGCCTAGTGTCCCTATCCATTCATGAGTGCTTAAAAGCCAAGCCCGAGCTTCTTGAAGCGGCCAACTTCACACTCACATAGGTACACTCTTTTCTTCATGCTCCTACAAAAGCAATTTTTCAAAAGATCCATTAAGAAGATGAACTTCATCCTAACATATCATGTAGGTCTAAGCACATACCAACTTGTGGTTCAACTTAAAATAGTAGGCTTTCCACATTGAATTCTACCTCTAATGTCATATTAGAGGGGAATTGGGTGTCCTACCACCATAAGTTAAAAGGGCTTTAGACCCATCCCGATCATTGACTTGTACACCAAGTCCCTAGCCAATCCCTTGGTCAAATGATCAGCTAGATTTTGTTGAGATCTCACGAAACTCACCGATATCACCCCTTGAGTGATCAACTCTCGTACCGCGCTATGTCTAATGCCTAGGTGTCGTGACTTACCATTATATACTTGGCTATATGCCTTAGCCAAAGTAGACTCATTATCACAAAGAATCGAAATTGGTGATATAGGTTTAGGCCACAATGGAATCTCATAAATTAAATTCTGTAGCCACTCCGCCTCTTTTCCGGCTGAAGCCAAGGCTATGAATTCCGACTCCATTGTCGAACTTGTAATGCAAGTTTGCTTCTTAGAAGCCCACGAAATGGCGCCTCCACCAAGCAAGAATACCCATCCACTTGTAGAAAAATGATCTTCCACATTGGAGATCCAACTTGCATCCGAATATCCTTCTATTACCGATGGATGTTCCATATAAGTCAAACCATAGTTCATGGTTTTCTTTAAGTATTGTAATACACGTTTAACCGCTACCCAATGATGAGTACTTGGGTTACTTGTGTACCTACTTAACTTTCCTACTGGATAAGCAATATCCGGTCTTACACTCGTCATTGCATACATTAAACATCCAATCACTTGCGAGTACTCAAGTTGTGAAATTGCATCACCCGTATTAGGCATAAGTTTCACTCTTGGATCCATGGGGGTACTAACCAGAGAACAATTATCATACTTAAATCATTTAAGTACCTTCTCAATATAATGAGATTGAGATAATGCAATTCCTTTGTTCTTCCTTATAATCTTTATACCAAGTATAACATCCGCCTCCCCCATGTCTTTCATTTCTAAACTTGATGATAAAAAGGCCTTTGTGAGGTCTACTTGATTTTGGTTGGTACCAAATATCAACATATCATCAACATATAGAGAAATTATAACACCATTTCCGGCATCATCAAATTTACTATATACACACTTGTCGGATTGGTTTAGCTTATAACCATTTGACAAAACCACTTCATCATATTTATTATGCCATTGCTTAGGAGCTTGTTTGAGTCCATATAAGGATTTGACAAGCTTACACACCTTATGCTCATTTCCCTGCATAACAAACCCTTCCAGTTGTCTCATATAAATTTCCTCATCTAAGTCCCCATTTAAGAATGTCGTCTTAACATCCATTTGATGGATCACTAAATTATTAATCGCCGCTAGTGCAATTAATAATCTAACCGTAGAAATTCGAGCAACCGGAGCATAGGTATCAAAGTAATCAATACCTTCTTTTTGTTTAAAACCTTGGATTACCAACCTTGCTTTGTATTTGTCGATTGAGCCATCGACTTTCATCTTCCTTTTGAAGATCAATTTTCAGCCCAAAGGTTTGCATCCATGAGGTAGATCCGTTAGGACCCAAGTATTATTTCCCATGATGGAATCCATCTCATCATTTATGGCTTCCTTCCAAAAGGCAACATCTTGAGACTTCATAGCCTCACCAAATGTCTTAGGATCTTCATCAACATGGTAGAAATACTCATATTGACATCCTACCTCCTCTCTTGATCCTTCAACCAAATGGGTTTGAAAATCTGGACCAAAAGACTTTCTTTTTCTAATCCTTGTACCTCTACGGAGTTCGGGTGACTCATCTTGAGGTTCAACATTTATGTTCTCCTCATTTGTTCCATTATTTAATGAAACAATGTCCTTTGGTCTTGGTAAAGAAGAAAATCTATTTTCATCAAATATTGCATCTCTAGATTCAATTACGGTGTTTACCGCAATTGATCTATTAGGTTCAATAACATAGAACCTATATGCCTTGCAATGCATAGCATATCCTATAAATATGCATTCAATGCCTTTTTCACCCAATGTCTTAATTTTGGGTTCCGGTAATCTTACTACCGCCCGACATCCCCAAACTCGAATGTAATTGAAGTTTGGTGTCTTCTTGTACCAAAGTTCATATGGGGTTACATCATTGTTCCTTTTGTTAGGAACTCTATTTAATAAATAGCAAGCCGTTAACATAGCTTTACCCCAAAAACCATCACTCAATCCTGAGTAGGATAACATAGAATTAACCATCTCCTTTAGAGTACGATTTTTCCTCTCCGCTACACCATTTAATTGTGGTGTATACGGTGGAGTAACCTCATGCACAATGCCGCATGAATTAAAGAACATAGGATCATAAAACTCTCCACCTCGATCGGTGCGCAATCTTTTAATCATAAGAGATTGTTGTAATTCTACCTCATTTTTAAATATTTTAAACTTTTCAAGGGCCTCATCTTTAGTTGACAAAAGATATATATAACAAAATCTGGAATAATCATCTATGAAATTTACAACATAGTTTTTATTCCCTAAAGATGGTGAAGACTTAAAGTCACACGAATCACTATGAATTAAATCCAAGACAAGTGAACAATTATGAATAGGCTTGAAAGGTTGTCTTGTGATCTTATTCATTATGCAAGTTTTACACTTTTGAACATTAGAATCAAAAGGTGGAATTAAACCAAGTTTAGACATATTAATCATCCTTTTAAATTGAACATGTCCAAGTCTAGCATGCCAAAGATATGGAACATTTTCAATATGACTAACCATGAAATTAGAAGCAACATCATGCATTTTATTCATAATATTTAACATAAACATTCCATTACATAAATATCCAAATCCTACAAATGTACCACATTTGCTTATTACATATTTATCCGACTCAAACACTTGCCTATAACCATACTTTGACAAGAGACCGCCGGAAACTAAGTTTTTCCTAATTCCGGGTACATGAAAAACATAGTAAAGATGAATAGATTTCCCGGAACTAAATATTAACACTACTACACCTCGACCAAGTATTGGAGTTGTTGATTCGTTGCCCATATAAATAATTGAACCGTCATTAACCGGTTCATAAGTCTTGAACCATCTACGGTCCTTGCATACATGCTTTGTAGCACCCGAATCAATCCACCATGCAATCTCATCATCCTGCACATAAAATGCCTCAGAAATTAGTGGTACATAATTTACAATATGTTTAATACCATTGTCAAAATTCTGACCTTGATGAGTTGGAGGGCCTTTGTCCTTAGACACTTGCCCGGATTTGTTCTTGTAATTAGAACCCTTCTTGGTCTTCTTCAACCGACAATCATTTTTAAAGTGCCCGGTCTTACCACATATCCAACAAGCACCCTTGGGTTTCTTGTTTGTGTCATCATTGGTGTTAGGCATGGGGCATTTTTTCCCCTTAAATCCCTTAGAACTTTAACCTACTTCCATCATATTGATTGAAGAGTGTTCCATGGTTTCCTTGTTCTTGCCCTTAGTACTCTCTTGCGCTCTAAGAGACTCCTCTATGCACAAGTGCCCTCCTAGTTGTACAATAGACAACTCCTCTTTCTTATGCTTGAGCATATGCTTAAAATCCTTCCAAGAAGGAGGCAATTTGTCAATTATACTTGACACCGAAATGGATTCATCCATTTCCATCTTGTGTTGGGCAAATTGTCCCAATATCCGGAGCAATTCATTATATTGCTCCATTACCGGCCTTGAGTCCGTCATCTTATAGTTCATGAAATTGCCTACAAGAAACTTCTTACTAGAAGCATCTTCGGCCATGTATTTAGACTCTAATTCATTCCAAAGTTCCTTTGCTGACTCATAATTTTGATAAACATCAAATAAAGAATCAGACATACCATTTAGAATGTGTCCCCGACAAATATAATCATCATTTTCCCACTTGAGACGGTTGCGGGCTTCCTCCATAGTTTCATCATCTCGATGCTCCGGCATTGGGGTACTTAGGACATACACAACCTTGAGGGTGGTGAGTAGGAAATGCATTTTCTTTTGCCATCTCCTAAAATCAACCCCTTCAAATTTCTCAAGTTTTCCAAACTTGGATGTCATTTCCTTAACATTCGACATTGTTAAAACAGTAAATACTTTCTAAAAATGTTGTAGTTTTGTGTAGGGTAATTGACAAATCGAACTTGGATTACTTGATGATCACGAAATATATCGCTTTCCTTAAAAAGTATTTCTACCCTATTAAGCCTTTGGGTTGCAAGAAATCTTTCCTAGGATAATACACCAAATTCCCTCTTGTTCTAAGGCAAAACAAGAGAAAACTTATGAAGTTTTTATGTTTTATTTGTTATACCAAAAATCTAAAAATAAAGTTTGTGTTTATTATTTTATCTAACCCTTTCTCATGCACACTTTAAGTATATGTATACTTATGCAAAATAATCAGAAAAACGAAAGGTAGTTACTTTCCAAACGGAACATAAAGACAAGTATGAAACAATGCAACACGGTTCATAGAACCCGATAAATAATACTCACCCCGATCGGGGTTAGCGTCCCCGATCGGGGACGTGGTTAAATTGGAATTTTTCACTAGAATACAATGGCCCCGATCGGGGCTAGCAACCCCGATAGGGGTTAGTCCATTTTCCATATTTTTGCTACGATTTCATCGTCTAATTGCATTGCAACTTATTCTTTAAATTTGCTCATTCAAACTCGTTTATATGAGCGTGTACTCCACACTCCCTAACCCATATTATAACGGTCAAACTCGCTATGATTTTTGGCCAAATCCCGATTTCATTCAAATGATATGGTGATTAACAAAAATCACCAACATTCCTCCCCCATATAAATGCAATCCTTGATTCAAAACAACAAACCAAACCAAACTTATACATAAAACAAAAATGTCACGAAGATTGAATTTTCATCTTAGTGAATTATACATTCTGCATTCGAGTATCGGGGTGTCACAATGGATTGAACCCTTCAAATTCATTTGAATACATGAAGATTAAACACATATAAATTTATTACAACTTCATAAGCTAATTAACCGACACTATATTACACGGCCTAGTGTCCCTATCCATTCATGAGTGCTTAAAAGCCAAGCCCGAGCTTATTGAAGCGGCCAACTTCACACTCACATAGGTAGACTCTTTTCTTCATGCTCCTACAAAAGCAATTTTTCAAAAGATCCATTAAGAAGATGAACTTCATCCTAACATATCATGTAGGTCTAAGCACATACCTTCGGGATTATTTAAACTTGTGCTTCAACTTAAAATAGTAGGCTTTCCACATTGAATTCTACCTCTAATGTCATATTAGAGGGGAATTGGGTGTCCTACCACCATAAGTTAAAAGGGCTTTAGACCCATCCCGATCATTGACTTGTAAACCAAGTCCCTGGCCAATCCCTTGGTCAAATGATCAGCTAGATTTTGTTGAGATCTCACGAAACTCACCGATATCACCCCTTGAGTGATCAACTCTCGTACCGCGCTATGTCTAATGCCTAGGTGTCGCGACTTACCATTATATACTTGGCTATATGCCTTAGCCAAAGTAGACTCATTATCACAAAGAATCGAAATTGGTGATATAGGTTTAGGCCACAATGGAATCTCATAAATTAAATTCCGTAGCCACTCCGCCTCTTTTCCGGCTGAAGCCAAGGCTATGAATTCCGACTCCATTGTCGAACTTGTAATGCAAGTTTGCTTCTTATAAGCCCACGAAATGGCGCCTCCACCAAGCAAGAATACCCATCCACTTGTAGAAGAATGATCTTCCACATTGGAGATCCAACTTGCATTCGAATATCCTTCTATTACCGATGGATGTTCCATATAAGTCAAACCATAGTTTATGGTTTTCTTTAAGTATTGTAATACACGTTTAACCGCTACCCAATGATGAGTACTTGGGTTACTTGTGTACCTACTTAACTTTCTTACTGCATAAGCAATATCCGGTCTTGTACTCGTCATTGCATACATTAAACATCCAATCACTTGCGAGTACTCAAGTTGTGAAATTGCATACATTAAACATCCAATCACTTTCGCCATATATTTTTATTATGTGTGCTGAGGTTTTAGCAAGATTCCTACAAAAGAATAGTGGTCTTAGTTCTAGTGATATTGGTATTAGAATTGGATCTGGATTGGAAAAAATTCCATTCCCGACTTTTGCGAATGACACTATCATTTTTGCTAAAGCATCTAATTAGAGTTGTAGAACTATTAAATCTATTTTGGATAAATTTTGCACGATTTCTGGACAATTTGTTAATTTTGACAAATCGACTTTCCAGTGCACTAGAAATATTGATCGCTCACTTCGTGGGTCTTTTTGAGGTATTCTTGGTATGAACAAAGAAGCTCATTTGGGTAAGTACTTAGGTTGTCCTTTAATTGACGGCAGAGTGACTAAAAATATGTTTGAAAGTATTATTAATTCCTCTTGCGCTCAATTATCGAAATGGAAAGCGAATTCTTTATCGCAAGCAGGTAGACTGGTTCTTGTTAATGCTAACCTTGCCGCGAAGGGAACCTTTCAAATGCAAAGTTTCCTCCTTCCCTCAAGTATCCATAACAAATTAGACAAAATTAATAGAGATGTTTTATGGAATAAAAATCCTTCACAGCGTTCTCCAAATTTAATTGGTTGGCATAAAGTTTGTTTACCAAAGTCTCTTGGTGGATTAGGAATAAAATCCTTTGAAGTAGCTAATAAAGCCCTTCAAATGAAACTTTTATGGAAAATTCTTATGGAAAAGGATAATATATGGGTCAAAGTGGTAACTAAGAAATATTTGAGAAATTGTTCACTTTTTGTACATAAGCCTAATTCAGTTTGCTCCTGACAATGACGTAAACTCATGAATATTCGGGACATATTTAGAAAGGGGTTGAGACGAGAGATAGGTAATGGTAGCAATATGACTTTTAGTTCTTCAAAATGCCAAGATTGACTTTCAAATTTTCAATAGACACGTTACTATGTGGGCATAGTAATACCTCCCGTATCATAAGAGGCCTCCTGAATCAATCGGCCTCCTGAATCAATCGGATAATGATTATCAACAGTTCATCGGTTGATTTCAACATTACAGAATACTCCTCCGTTCCGCTCATTTGTTTACCTATCCCATATTTGGGTATCATTCATTTGTTTAGCTTCCCATATTGGGAATGCTTTTGAAGGGTGGCTCCAAATAATGTGGCCATCGCGCAACTATTGCTCGTTGCCTTACCAAAGAAGAAGAGTTTCCAAATTTATATTCTTGTGAGAATGGTTTTGAGTCGACTTCAAGCGTCGTAAACTTGAACCATCACCTTTGATGGATGACAGACTCCAATTTTTTTTCGAAAAAATGGAACATCAGCATCTTCACAGCTTCACCTACAAAGCAATACACATCCAATAAAACCAGGATAAATCTAACAAATTAGGGCATTAAAGTCCAATATAATATAGGTCAGTTTTCGATAAACACAAGTAACTCGCGCCTAATTCTAAATGACAACAAGTTTAGTAGATCTCTTAGCGTTTCTAAATGACAATTAGCGAACGACACGACAAACAACCAAGTACATTGCGGTAGTTTCCAATGACAAAGCGGTCAGCCATATGGTACTACGAACATAACTTCACAAAAAGCGTAAAACATTAGCTGAAACAAACTATACACAAATTGGTCAGCCATAGAAACTACATTGTTTATGTTCCAATTTTAGTGACTTAAGCTTAATGGTAAAACATGTGATTAGGTAAAAGGAGTTGCCTCTAAGACTAAATAACATAGTTTTACAAGTTTCTCCAACTGCTAATGTTATAATTGCATCAAAAGTTTCGTTCCAAAATTTGTTACTTATACTTCAAAACTGGTAAACTTACCTGCATATATATCCACAGCAATGATGATCAGTTACTCTCCATCTTCCAACAGGTCACCTTAAACCTGACCTTTCCCTATCGGTCACTTTCTTTGTCTGTCTAACAAAAATCACGTAATTGAGGCCGCTTTCAAGATAGATGAACGACAAAAAATTCTTCCATGGAACATTGGAAGCCACCATCTTCCATGCTACACCATTTGCGCCATCCTTTCCCTTCACCGTAAGTATTACCATGAGAAACTACATTTATTGACACAATATTACACTAAATATCCGAGCTATATGCATTGCATGATCTTTTTTTAAAAAAAAAATGCTCGTGCAAAATACTACTTCGTTGAGCAAATTTTGGGTAAGAATGTACTATGGTAAGAGACGGTGGAGTTCTAAGGTTTCGGAGTAGGTATTCAGCTTAAAACTTCTGAAGACGAACCACGTCTTACCAACTTTCCATAGAACATTCTCACTGAAAACTTTGCAATTTGTTATTAAACCAAATGTAAAAAAAAATCCCGACTTTGTTAAGTGTGTAATATTTGAATAAAATACGCAAGGACTTACCATTGATCTTCTCGACAGTGTTTATCAGCAGGTACGAGGGCAGCATATGTGACGATCAAGATAGGCCACCATAAAGTGGGAAGGACAACATTTGAAAGAAACCGGGTCTGGAACCAGACCTTCCAAATCCTACGTGCTTATCCTATTGACTCAACCGTAAAAATCACCATGAAAACTAAATGCTCTGTCCTTGGGAAGATAGAATTTGAGGCGCGCCAGCTAGTAAACCAAGCAAGCTTGATAAATGGCTTCTTTCTGTTGCTCTCTGAAGAAGGAAAACTAAAGCCGAAATTAGGGCTTCAGTTCATTTTATGGTTCAAGCCGGCAGATTTAGAGCCCAGCTGGGAAAAATTACTTAATAATGACAACTTTAAAGGCCTCCGGAATGCAACGTTCCCACAGCGTTCTAACTGCAGTGTAACATTGTACCAGGACGCTCACCATCTTCCCTCTTTCCAACCACCGCTATCTTCTCATGAGCTCCCTGGAAAGTTATGGGAAGATGCCTATAAAGCTCTTGAGGGAGCAAAACATTTAATATACATTGTAGGATGGTCTTTCAACCCCAAGATGGTGCTGGTAATTACCTTTTCACCAAAGACAAACGATTCCACAAGAATTCAGTCTTAAATAGGCTCATCTTGGCTCAATGCCCGACCTATGTTACTTCGACTCTTCATAGTAGACAACATACCAAATGTTTCACAGGTTCGAGATCCCAACACAGAAATTCCACGTGCAAAAGGAGTGAAATTAGGTGAACTGCTCAAGCAGAAAGCGGAAGAAGATGTTGCAGTAAGGATAATGCTCTGGAATGATGAATCATCTTTACCACACATCAAAAACAAAGGCTTGATGAAGACTCATGACGAAGATGCTTTGGCATATTTCAGAGACACTCGAGTGATATGCAAACTATGCCCAAGATTGCACAATAAGTTTCCTACATTCTTCAGCCATCACCAAAAGACTTTCTGTAGACACCCGAGTAGAAGATGCACCAAACAAAAGAGAGATAATGAGTTTTATTGGGGGTGTAGATCTTTGTGACGGTCGCTATGATACTGAGCAACACTCCCTATTCAAAACACTTAACACCGATTCTCATGCACATGATTTTTATCGACAAATATTGGGAGCTAACCTCCACAGAGGTGGACCAAGAGAACCATGGCATGATGCACACGCTTGTATCACGGGTGAAGCAGCCTGGGACGTGCTTACAAATTTCGAGCAGAGATGGACCAAGCAATGTGACCCTTCCTTATTAATCCCAGCAAGCGCCATAGGGAAGATAATCAAATCGTCTCCTCCAAGCAGCTCCGACAGGAACAGGAATGTGCAGGTTTTCAGGTCAATTGATCATTTCTCTGCAAGTCCACTGTCACTTAAGGTCAAAACTGAAAATAGTATCCACGACGCTTATGTTGAGGCTATCAGAAAAGCAGACAAATTCATATACATAGAAAACCAATATTTTATCGAAAGATGCAGCTTGTGGGAGGTTGATCAGAACAGTGGATGCAAAAATTTGATTCCAATTGAGATTGTAATTAAGGTGGCAAACAAGATTAGGGCACAAGAGAGATTCTCGGTCTACGTGGTTATACCAATGTGGCCAGAAGGATCACCAGAGAGCGAAAGTGTACATGATATACTGCACTGGACGAGGGAGACCATGAAGATGATGTACAGATTGATAGGAGAAGCAATCAGAGAAACAAGAGAACAAGCGCATCCTAGAGATTACCTGAAATTTTTCTGCCTCGCTAATAGAGAAAAGGAGGGACCAGGAGAGTTTCTTCCCCCATTTTTTTCCTCATCCCTCGACATTATACTGGAGTGCCCAAAAAAATAGAAGGTTCATGGTGTATGTCCACTCCAAGATAATGATAGGTATGAATTCTATTTCCAACTACTTAGTCATCACTAACCTGTTTTACAATCTAACTAAACACCATTGCTAGAGCATACTAACATTTCATTGGTTGGTGTGCCACTATTTACGTGACAGTGGATGACAGATACATCCTAACACGCTCCGCAAACATAAACCAGAGATCAATGGACGGAGCAAGAGACACAGAGATTGCGATAGGCTGCTATCAAAATAAAACAAGTGATGAGAGCGGACAGAAGAATGGAGGAATTTATGCTTATCGGATGTCTTTGTGGTACGAGCACACCGGAAGAGCAGAGAAAGAGTTTGAGGAACCCGCATAGCCTAGAATGTGTGGCCAGCATACGCTCTATAGGGTAGCAGATGTGGAAGATATACAGTGGACACGAGATTGTAGACATGAACGACGTTCATCTGGTATCTTATCTTGTGACTGTGGGAGACGATGGATGCTTAGAGGATCTAGCAGGTCAAAGTAACTTTCCAGACACACAAGCTCTAATTAAGGGGAAAAGATCAAAGTTTTTACCACCTATCTTCACAACATAACGTCGGAAATATATAGTGCACAAGTTCTTCTTATCATGTTTGTTTACTAAGTTAAATGTACAATTGGACACAATGACTGATTGAAAGATTTCATTAAAACAGTAAAAATGAATAAATTATTCCACACAATTTGGACAAAAATTATGTTTGCAGATTGCACAGATTGTGTATAAGGAGTCTCTAACATGTAATTCTGGAGTATGGATGCCAAAGTAAAATCATAGTTGGCAAAATACTGAGATAATGCATTGCAGAAGAAACAAGTCCAAATCTAAGGGTCCGTTTGGATTGAGAGAATTGAAGGGAAGAGGAGGGGAGGGAAAGGGAAAGGGAGAGATTCAATTTCCTTTGTTTGGAAACAAAATATGGAATGAGGGAAATGAAAGGGGAGGGAATTGAGAGGATTTATTTTCCCTCCTATAGAACAAATTATAATCTTTCTTACAATGGCAAGATTTGGAAGGAAAACTTTGTTTAGACTCTATTATTGTTATTATTCATCATATTCTATCGGCATTTTCCATCTATTCTCCATCTAATCTTCCATCTCCCTCCTTCCTCCCCCCCTCCCAACTCCCTCTCATCAATTATGTTATCCAAACAACCACAATTCATTTTCCAACCCCTCCCCTCCCCTCACTCCCCCTCCCCTCACCTTCCCTCCTAAATTGGTATCCAAACCGACCCTAATGCTATCTACGCCTTTCAGAATGACAGAGATACTCATAACTCAAATGATCTGGTTGATTTATTACAATCAAACATCCATTGAACAAAACTAGAAACATGTGACTTAGTCACGACGACCAAGATTAAGCCACCTCCGTCGATACTAAGATCATGATTTAAACCGCGATTGCATACCATGGCTCAGCCTTGATCTTAACAAATAAAGAAGGGAACTCCCAAGAGACTTCAAAAATGAAGTGTCGTATTCTTTTCTTTCTAAACTATAAGGAGTACTTGAAACAGGTTGTTCGCACATATCATATAGGCAAACATAGATATAAGGCACAAGGTAATAGGATTATTTATAATAGTTGGGCATCAACCATTACCTTAAGGTTTTGGTTGAGATAGTTCATCTATTATGGTATCGAGGAGTGTGACCGAAGGTCACGGTTCAAATCCTGGCAACCTCAATGTTGTAGTTTTGTGTAGGGTAATTGACAAATCGAACTTGGATTACTTGATGATCACGAAATATATCGCTTTCCTTAGAAAGTATTTCTACCCTATTAAGCCTTTGGGTTGCAAGAAATCTTTCCTAGGATAATACACCAAATTCCTTCTTGTTCTAAGGCAAAACAAGAGAAAACTTATGAAGTTTTTATGTTTTATTTGTTATACCAAAAATCTGAAAATAAAGTTTGTGTTTATTATTTTCTCTAACCCTTTCACATGCACACTTTAAGTATATATATACTTATGCAAAATAATCAGAAAAACGAAAGGTAGTTACTTTCCAAACGGAACATAAAGACAAGTATGAAACAATGCAACACGGTTCATAGAACCCGATAAATAATACTCACCCCGATCGGGGTTAGCAACCCCGATCGGGGACGTGGTTTTCCACTTTCACGTAAACAACAAAATTGGAATTTTTCACTAGAATACAATGGCCCCGATCGGGGCTAGCAACCCCGATAGGGGTTAGTCCATTTTCCATATTTTTGCTACGATTTCATCGTCTAATTGCATTGCAACTTATTCTTTAAATTTTCTCATTCAAACTCGTTTATATGAGTATGTACTCCAGACTCCCTAACCCATATTATAACGGTCAAACTCGCTACGATTTTTGGCCAAATCCCGATTGCATTCAAATGATATGGTGATTAACAAAAATCACCAACATTCCTCCCCCATTTAAATGCAATCCTTGATTCAAAACAACAAACCAAACCAAACTTATACATAAAACGAAAATGTCACGAAGATTGAATTTTCATCTTAGTGAATTATACATTCTGCATTCGAGTATCGGGGTGTCACAATGGATTGAACCCTTTAAAGTCATTTGAATACATGAAGATAAAACACATATAAATTTATTACAACTTCATAAGCTAATTAACCGACACTATATTACACGGCCTAGTGTCCCTATCCATTCATGAGTGCTTAAAAGCCAAGCCCGAGCTTCTTGAAGCGGCCAACTTCACACTCACATAGGTACACTCTTTTCTTCATGCTTCTACAAAAGCAATTTTTCAAAAGATCCATTAAGAAGATGAACTTCATCCTAACATATCATGTAGGTCTAAGCACATACCAACTTGTGGTTCAACTTAAAATAGTAGGCTTTCCACATTGAATTCTACCTCTAATGTCATATTAGAGGGGAATTGGGTGTCCTACCACCATAAGTTAAAAGGGCTTTAGACCCATCCCGATCATTGACTTGTACACCAAGTCCCTAGCCAATCCCTTGGTCAAATTATCAGCTAGATTTTGTTGAGATCTCACGAAACTCACCGATATCACCCCTTGAGTGATCAACTCTCGTACCGCGCTATGTCTAATGCCTAGGTGTCGCGACTTACCATTATATACTTGGCTATATGCCTTAGCCAAAGTAGACTCATTATCACAAAGAATCGAAATTGGTGATATAGGTTTAGGCCACAATGGAATCTCATAAATTAAATTCTGTAGCCACTCCGCCTCTTTTCCGGCTGAAGCCAAGTCTATGAATTCCGACTCCATTGTCGAACTTGTAATGCAAGTTTGCTTCTTAGAAGCCCACGAAATGGCGCCTCCACCAAGCAAGAATACCCATCCACTTGTAGAAAAATGATCTTCCACATTGGAGATCCAACTTGCATCCGAATATCCTTCTATTACCGATGGATGTTCCATATAAGTCAAACCATAGTTCATGGTTTTCTTTAAGTATTGTAATACACGTTTAACCGCTACCCAATGATGAGTACTTGGGTTACTTGTGTACCTACTTAACTTTCCTACTGGATAAGCAATATCCGGTCTTGCACTCGTCATTGCATACATTAAACATCCAATCACTTGCGAGTACTCAAGTTGTGAAATTGCATCACCCGTATTAGGCATAAGTTTCACTCTTGGATCCATGGGGGTACTAACCAGAGAACAATTATCATACTTAAATCTTTTAAGTACCTTCTTAATATAATGAGATTGAGATAATGCAATTCCTTTGTTCTTCCTTATAATCTTTATACCAAGTATAACATCCGCCTCCCCCATGTCTTTCATTTCTAAACTTGATAATAAAAAGGCCTTTGTGAGGTCTACTTGATTTTGGTTGGTACCAAATATCAACATATCATCAACATATAGAGAAATTATAACACCATTTCCGGCATCATCAAATTTACTATATACACACTTGTCGGATTGGTTTAGCTTATAACCATTTGACAAAACCACTTCATCATATTTATTATGCCATTGCTTAGGAGCTTGTTTGAGTCCATGTAAGGATTTGACAAGCTTACACACCTTATGCTCATTTCCCTGCATAACAAACCCTTCCAGTTGTCTCATATAAATTTCCTCATCTAAGTCCCCATTTAAGAATGCCGTCTTAACATCCATTTGATGGATCACTAAATTATTAATCGCCGCTAGTGCAATTAATAATCTAACCGTAGAAATTCGAGCAACCGGAGCATAGGTATCAAAGTAATCAATACCTTCTTTTTGTCTA
The DNA here is from genome assembly GCF_048544455.1 of Silene latifolia. NCBI lineage: Eukaryota > Viridiplantae > Streptophyta > Magnoliopsida > Caryophyllales > Caryophyllaceae > Silene > Silene latifolia. The sequence goes on along the minus strand of NC_133538.1, from coordinate 435,875,046 downwards.
AAACCTTGGATTACCAACCTTGCTTTGTATTTGTCGATTGAGCCATCGACTTTCATCTTCCTTTTGAAGATCAATTTTCAGCCCAAAGGTTTGCATCCATGAGGTAGATCCGTTAGGACCCAAGTATTATTTCCCATGATGGAATCCATCTCATCATTTATGGCTTCCTTCCAAAAGGCAACATCTTGAGACTTCATAGCCTCACCAAATGTCTTAGGATCTTCATCAACATGGTAGAAATACTCATATTGACATCCTACCTCCTCTCTTGATCCTTCAACCAAATGGGTTTGAAAATCTGGACCAAAAGACTTTCTTTTTCTAATCCTTGTACCTCTACGGAGTTCGGGTGACTCATCTTGAGGTTCAACATTTATGTTCTCCTCATTTGTTCCATTATTTAATGAAACAATGTCCTTTGGTCTTGGTAAAGAAGAAAATCTATTTTCATCAAATATTGCATCTCTAGATTCAATTACGGTGTTTACCGCAATTGATCTATTAGGTTCTATAACATAGAACCTATATGCCTTGCAATGCATAGCATATCCTATAAATATGCATTCAATGCCTTTTTCACCCAATGTCTTAATTTTGGGTTACGGTAATCTTACTATCACCGACATCCCCAAACTCGAATGTAATTGAAGTTTGGTGTCTTCTTGTACCAAAGTTCATATGGGGTTACATCATTGTTCCTTTTGTTAGGAACTCTATTTAATAAATAGCAAGCCGTTAACATAGCTTTACCCCAAAAACCATCACTCAATCCTGAGTAGGATAACATAGAATTAACCATCTCCTTTAGAGTACGATTTTTCCTCTCCGCTACACCATTTAATTGTGGTGTATACGGTGGAGTAACCTCATGCACAATGCCACATGAATTAAAGAACATAGGATCATAATACTCTCCACCTCGATCGGTGCGCAATCTTTTAATCATAAGAGATTGTTGTAATTCTACCTCATTTTTAAATATTTTAAACTTTTCAAGGGCCTCATCTTTAGTTGACAAAAGATATATATAACAAAATCTGGAATAATCATCTATGAAATTTACAACATAGTTTTTATTCCCTAAAGATGGTGAAGACTTAAAGTCACACGAATCACTATGAATTAAATCCAAGACAAGTGAACAACTATGAATAGTCTTGAAAGGTTGTCTTGTGATCTTATTCATTATGCAAGTTTTACACTTTTGAACATTAGAATCAAAAGGTGGAATTAAACCAAGTTTAGACATATTAATCATCCTTTTAAAGTGAACATGTCCAAGTCTAGCATGCCAAAGATATGGAACATTTTCATTATGACTAACCATGAAATTAGAAGCAACATCATGCATTTTATTCATAATATTTAACATAAACATTCCATTACATAAATATCCAAATCCTACAAATGTACCACATTTGCTTATTACATATTTATCCGACTCAAACACTTGCCTATAACCATACTTTGACAAGAGACCGCCGGAAACTAAGTTTTTCCTAATTCCGGGTACATGAAGAACATAGTAAAGATGAATAGATTTCCCGGAACTAAATATTAACACTACTACACCCCGACCAAGTATTGGAGTTGTTGATTCGTTGCCCATATAAAGAATTGAACCGTCATTAACCGGTTCATAAGTCTTGAACCATATACGGTCCTTGCATACATGCTTTGTAGCACCCGAATCAATCCACCATGCAATCTCATCATCCTGCACATAAAATGCCTCAGAAATTAGTGGTACATAATTTACAATATGTTTAATACCATTGTCAAAATTCTGACCTTGATGAGTTGGAGGGCCTTTGTCCTTAGACACTTGCCCGGATTTGTTCTTGTAATTAGAAACCTTCTTGGTCTTCTTCAACCGACAATCATTTTTAAAGTGCCCGGTCTTACCACATATCCAACAAGCACCCTTGGGTTTCTTGTTTGTGTCATCATTGGTGTTAGGCATGGGGCATTTTTTCCCCTTAAATCCCTTAGAACTTTCACCTACTTCCATCATATTGATTGAAGAGTGTTCCATGGTTTCCTTGTTCTTGCCCTTAGTACTCTCTTGCGCTCTAAGAGACTCCTCTATGCACAAGTGCCCTCCTAGTTGTACAATAGACAACTCCTCTTTCTTATGCTTGAGCATATGCTTAAAATCCTTCCAAGAAGGAGGCAATTTGTCAATTATACTTGACACCGAAATGGATTCATCCATTTCCATCTTGTGTTGGGCAAATTGTCCCAATATCCGGAGCAATTCATTATATTGCTCCATTACCGGCCTTGAGTCCGTCATCTTATAGTTCATGAAATTGCCTACAAGAAACTTCTTACTAGAAGCATCTTCGGCCATGTATTTAGACTCTAATTCATTCCAAAGTTCCTTTGCTGACACATAATTTTGATAAACATCAAATAAAGAATCAGACATACCATTTAGAATGTGTCCCCGACAAATGTAATCATCATTTTCCCACTTGAGACGGTTGCGGGCTTCCTCCATAGTTTCATCATCTCGATGCTCCGGCATTGGGGTACTTAGGACATACACAACCTTGAGCGTGGTGAGTTGGAAATGCATTTTCTTTTGCCATCTCCTAAAATCAACCCCTTCAAATTTCTCAAGTTTTCCAAACTTGGATGTCATTTCCTTAACATTCGACATTGTTAAAACAGTAAATACTTTCTAAAAATGTTGTAGTTTTGTGTAGGGTAATTGACAAATCGAACTTGGATTACTTGATGATCACGAAATATATCGCTTTCCTTAGAAAGTATTTCTACCCTATTAAGCCTTTGGGTTGCAAGAAATCTTTCCTAGGATAATACACCAAATTCCCTCTTGTTCTAAGGCAAAACAAGAGAAAACTTATGAAGTTTTTATGTTTTATTTGTTATACCAAAAATCTAAAAATAAAGTTTGTGTTTATTATTTTATCTAACCCTTTCTCATGCACACTTTAAGTATATATATACTTATGCAAAATAATCAGAAAAACGAAAGGTAGTTACTTTCCAAACGGAACATAAAGACAAGTATGAAACAATGCAACACGGTTCATAGAACCCGATAAATAATACTCACCCCGATCGGGGTTAGCGTCCCCGATCGGGGACGTGGTTTTCTACTTTCACGTAAACAACAAAATTGGAATTTTTCACTAGAATACAATGGCCCCGATCGGGGCTAGCAACCCCGATAGGGGTTAGTCCATTTTCCATATTTTTGCTACGATTTCATCGTCTAATTGCATTGCAACTTATTCTTTAAATTTGCTCATTCAAACTCGTTTATATGAGCGTGTACTCCACGCTCCCTAACCCATATTATAACGGTCAAACTCGCTACGATTTTTGGCCAAATCCCGATTTCATTCAAATGATATGGTGATTAACAAAAATCACCAACATTCCTCCCCCATATAAATGCAATCCTTGATTCAAAACAACAAACCAAACCAAACTTATACATAAAACGAAAATTTCACAAAGATTGAATTTTCATCTTAGTGAATTATACATTCTGCATTCGAGTATCGGGGTGTCACAATGGATTGAACCCTTCAAATTCATTTGAATACATGAAGATTAAACACATATAAATTTATTACAACTTCATAAGCTAATTAACCGACACTATATTACACGGCCTAGTGTCCCTATCCATTCATGAGTGCTTAAAAGCCAAGCCCGAGCTTATTGAAGCGGCCAACTTCACAATCACATAGGTAGACTCTTTTCTTCATGCTCCTACAAAAGCAATTTTTCAAAAGATCCATTAAGAAGATGAACTTCATCCTAACATATCATGTAGGTCTAAGCACATACCTTCGGGATTATTTAAACTTGTGCTTCAACTTAAAATAGTAGGCTTTCCACATTGAATTCTACCTCTAATGTCATATTAGAGGGGAATTGGGTGTCCTACCACCATAAGTTAAAAGGGCTTTAGACCCATCCCGATCATTGACTTGTAAACCAAGTCCCTGGCCAATCCCTTGGTCAAATGATCAGCTAGATTTTGTTGAGATCTCACGAAACTCACCGATATCACCCCTTGAGTGATCAACTCTCGTACCGCGCTATGTCTAATGCCTAGGTGTCGCGACTTACCATTATATACTTGGCTATATGCCTTAGCCAAAGTAGACTCATTATCACAAAGAATCGAAATTGGTGATATAGGTTTAGGCCACAATGGAATCTCATAAATTAAATTCCGTAGCCACTCCGCCTCTTTTCCGGCTGAAGCCAAGGCTATGAATTCCGACTCCATTGTCGAACTTGTAATGCAATTTTGCTTCTTATAAGCCCACGAAATGGCGCCTCCACCAAGCAAGAATACCCATCCACTTGTAGAAGAATGATCTTCCACATTGGAGATCCAACTTGCATTCGAATATCCTTCTATTACCGATGGATGTTCCATATAAGTCAAACCATAGTTCATGGTTTTCTTTAAGTATTGTAATACACGTTTAACCGCTACCCAATGATGAGTACTTGGGTTACTTGTGTACCTACTTAACTTTCTTACTGCATAAGCAATATCCGGTCTTGTACTCGTCATTGCATACATTAAACATCCAATCACTTGCGAGTACTCAAGTTGTGAAATTGCATACATTAAACATCCAATCACTTTCGCCATATATTTTTATTATGTGTGCTGAGGTTTTAGCAAGATTCCTACAAAAGAATAGTGGTCTTAGTTCTAGTGATATTGGTATTAGAATTGGATCTGGATTGGAAAAAATTCCATTCCTGACTTTTGCGAATGACACTATCATTTTTGCTAAAGCATCTAATTAGAGTTGTAGAACTATTAAATCTATTTTGGATAAATTTTGCACGATTTCTGGACAATTTGTTAATTTTGACAAATCGACTTTCCAGTGCACTAGAAATATTGATCGCTCACTTCGTGGGTCTTTTTGAGGTATTCTTGGTATGAACAAAGAAGCTCATTTGGGTAAGTACTTAGGTTGTCCTTTAATTGACGGCAGAGTGACTAAAAATATGTTTGAAAGTATTATTAATTCCTCTTGCGCTCAATTATCGAAATGGAAAGCGAATTCTTTATCGCAAGCAGGTAGACTGGTTCTTGTTAATGCTAACCTTGCTGCGAAGGGAACCTTTCAAATGCAAAGTTTCCTCCTTCCCTCAAGTATCCATAACAAATTAGACAAAATTAATAGAGATGTTTTATGGAATAAAAATCCTTCACAGCGTTCTCCTAATTTAATTGGTTGGCATAAAGTTTGTTTACCAAAGTCTCTTGGTGGATTAGGAATAAAATCCTCTGACGTAGCTAATAAAGCCCTCCAAATGAAACTTTTATGGAAAATTCTTATGGAAAACGATAATATATGGGTCAAAGTGGTAACTAAGAAATATTTGAGAAATTGTTCACTTTTTGTACATAAGCCTAATTCAGTTTGCTCCTGACAATGACGTAAACTCATGAATATTCGGGACATATTTAGAAAGGGGTTGAGATGAGAGATAGGTAATGGTAGCAATATGACTTTTAGTTATTCAAAATGCCAAGATTGACTTTCAAATTTTTAATAGACACGTTACTATGTGGGCATAGTAATACCTCCCGTATCATAAGAGGCCTCCTGAATCAATCGGCTTCCTGAATCAATCGGATAATGATTATCAACAGTTCATCGGTTGATTTCAACATTACAGAATACTCCTCCGTTCCGCTCATTTGTTTACCTATCCCATATTTGGGTATCATTCATTTGTTTAGCTTCCCATATTGGGAATGCTTTTGAAGGGTGGCTACAAATATTGTGGCCATCGCGCAACTATTGCTCGTTGCCTTACCAAAGAAGAAGAGTTTCCAAATTTATATTCCTGTGAGAATGGTTTTGAGTCGACTTCAAGCGTCGTAAACCTGAGCCATCACCTTTGATGGATGACAGACTCCAATTTTTTTTCGAAAAAATGGAACATCAGCATCTTCACAGCTTCACCTACAAAGCAATACACATCCAATAAAACCAGGATAAATCCAACAAATTAGGGCATTAAAGTCCAATATAATATAGGTCAGTTTTCGATAAACAAAAGTAACTCGCGCCGAATTCTAAATGTCAGCAAGTTTAGTAGATCTCTTAGCGTTTCTAAATGACAATTAGCGAACGACACGACAAACAACCAAGTACATTGCGGTAGTTTCCAATGACAAATCGGTCAGCCATATGGTACTATGAACATAACTTCACAAAAAGCGTAAAACATTAGCTGAAACAAACTATACACAAATTGGTCAGCCATAGAAACTACATTGTTTATGTTCCAATTTTAGTGACTTAAGCTTAAAGGTAAAACATGTGATTAGGTAAAAGGAGTTGCCTCTAAGACTAAATAACATAGTTTTACAAGTTTCTCCAACTGCTAATGTTATAATTGCATCAAAAGTTTCGTTCCAAAATTTGTTACTTATACTTCAAAACTGGTAAACTTACCTGCATATATATCCACAGCAATGATGATCAGTTACTCTCCATCTTCCAACAGGTCACCTTAAACCTGACCTTTCCCTATCGGTCACTTTCTTTGTCTGTCTAACAAAAATCACGTAATTGAGGCCGCTTTCAAGATAGATGAACGACAAAAAATTCTTCCATGGAACATTGGAAGCCACCATCTTCCATGCTACACCATTTGCGCCATCCTTTCCCTTCACCGTAAGTATTACCATGAGAAACTGCATTTATTGACACAATATTACACTAAATATCCGAGCTATATGCATTGCATGATATTTTTTAAAAAAAAAATGCTCGTGCAAAATACTACTTCGTTGAGCAAATTTTGGGTAAGAATGTACTATGGTAAGAGACGGTGGAGTTCTAAGGTTTCGGAGTAGGTATTCAGCTTAAAACTTCTGAAGACGAACCACGTCTTACCAACTTTCCATAGAACATTCTCACTGAAAACTTCTGAATTTTCATCTTAGTGAATTATACATTCTGCTTACAAATTTCGAGCAGAGATGGACCAAGCAATGTGACCCTTCCTTATTAATCCCAGCAAGCGCCATAGGGAAGATAATCAAATCGTCTCCTCCAAGCAGCTCCGACAGGAACTGGAATGTGCAGGTTTTCAGGTCAATTGATCATTTCTCTGCAAGTCCACTGTCACTTAAGGTCAAAACTGAAAAAAGTACCCACGACGCTTATGTTGAGGCTATCAGAAAAGCAGAAAAATTCATATATATAGAAAACCAATATTTTATCGGAGGATGCAGCTTGTGGGAGGTTGATCAGAATAGTGGATGCAAAAATTTGATTCCAATTGAGATTGCAATTAACGTGGCAAACAAGATTAGGGCACAAGAGAGATTCTCGGTCTACGTGGTTATACCAATGTGGCCAGAAGGATCACCAGAGAGCGAAAGTGTACAGGATATACTGCACTGGACGAGGGAGACCATGAAGATGATGTACAGATTGATAGGAGAAGCAATCAGAGAAACAGGAGAACAAGCGCATCCTAGAGATTACCTGAACTTTTTCTGCCTCGCTAATAGAGAAAAGGAGGGACCAGGAGAGTTTCTTCCCCCATTTTTTCCTCATCCCTCGACATTATACTGGAGTGCCCAAAAAAATAGAAGGTTCATGGTGTATGTCCACTCCAAGTTAATGATAGGTATGAATTCTATTTCCAACTACTTAGTCATCACTAACCTGTTTTACAATCTAACTAAACACCATTGCTAGAGCATACTAACATTTCATTGGTTGGTGTGCCACTATTTACGTGACAGTGGATGACAGATACATCCTAACAGGCTCCGCAAACATAAACCAGAGATCAATGGACGGAGCAAGAGACACAGAGATTGCGATAGGCTGTTATCAAAATAAAACCAGTGATGAGAGCGGACAGAAGAATGGAGGAATTTATGCTTATCGGATGTCTCTGTGGTACGAGCACACAGGAAGAGCAGAGAAAGAGTTTTAGGAACCGCATAGCCTAGAATGTGTGGCCAGCATACGCTCTATAGGGGAGCACATGTGGAAGATATACAGTGGAGACGAGATTGTAGACATGAACGAAGTTCATCTGGTATCTTATCTTGTGACTGTGGGAGACGATGGATGCTTAGAGGATCTAGCAGGCTGCACTTTCCAGACACACAAGCTCTAATTAAGGGGAAAAGATCAAAGTTTTTACCACCTATCTTCACAACATAACGTCGGAAATATATAGTGCACAAGTTCTTCTTATCATGTTTGTTTACTAAGTTAAATGTACAATTGGACACAATGACAGATTGACAGATTTCATTAAAACAGTAAAAATGAATAAATTATTCCACACAATTTGGACAAAAATTATGTTTGAAGATTGCACAGATTGTGTATAAGGAGTCTCTAACATGTAATTCTGGAGTACGGATGCCAAAGTAAAATAATAGTTGGCAAAATACTGAGATAATGCATTGCAGAAGAAACAAGTCCAAATCTAAGGGTCCGTTTGGATTGAGGGAATTGAAGGGAAGAGGAGGGGAGGGAAAGGGAGGGATTCAATTTCCTTTGTTTGGAAACAAAATATGGAATGAGGGAAAAGGAAAGGGAGGGAATTGAGAGGATTTATTTTCCCTCCTATAGAACAAATTATAATCTTTCTTACAATGGCAAGATTTGGAAGGAAACCTTTGTTTAGACTCTATTATTGTTATTATTCATCATATTCTATCGGCATTCTCTATCTAATCTGCCATCTCCCTCCTTCCTCCCCCCCCCCCCCCCCTCCCAACTCCCTCTCATCAATTATGTTATCCAAACAACCACAATTCATTTTCCATCCCCTCCCCTCCCCTCATTCCCCCTCCCCTCACCTTCCCTCCTAAATTGGTATCCAAACCGACCTTAATGCTTCCTACGCCTTTCAGAATGATAGAGATACTCATAACTCAAATGATCTGGTTGATTTATTACAATCAAACATCCATTGAACAAAACTAGAAACATGTGACTTAGTCACGACGACCAAGATTAAGCCACCTCCGTCGATACTAAGATCATGATTTAAACCGCGATTTCATACCATGGCTCAGCCTTGATCTTAACAAATAAAGAAGGGAACTCCCAAGAGACTTCAAAAATGAAGTGTCGTATTCTTTTCTTTCTAAACTATAAGGAGTACTTGAAACAGGTTGTTCGCACATATCATATAGGCAAACATAGATATAAGGCACAAGGTAATAGGATTATTTATAATAGTTGGGCATCAACCATTACCTTAAGGTTTTGGTTGAGATAGTTCATCTATTATGGTATCAGAGCCAGTGTGACCGAAGGTCACGGGTTCAAATCCTGGCAACCTCAAAACTCCTCAAAAACTTGAAGTGGAAACCAAGCACACGGTACGGGGGAGCCGGTGCACAACTAACCACTCTTCAAGCCCAACGGGCATTTGAGTAAGGTTTTGGTTGAGATGGTTCATCTATCACAAGGATCATAGAACATGACAAGGGAAAGGGAAATGACGAATGAGATTAAAATAGCATATAAAAACAGATCTCCACAGGCAATGTTTTACAGCAACGAGAATTAAGAATTTCACACTTATGCTGCATATGAGGTGATTAACAGGTGAATGGATTTACCGAATTCCAGTAAACTCCGGACTCAGAATATGAATATTACCATCACAAAATATAATCTTCACGACGCACAATCGGTTATACAGATGCTACATCTGGAGTTTGTCTACTAACAATCTAACAATCTAAACAGAACCTTCACAGCCTTATATAAGATTGGGTTATTTAATGGTATTAATCCAACCTATGCTCCCCTTTCTCAAATTACCCTAACCTATACTTTAACCCATATTAATCCCATCTTTGCACTCATTTTTCTCGTATTACTCCATTAGAAGAGCAACCTGGTGAACAGGTTACCTTTTACCTATCTTAAACGCCTTTCTTTCTTTCTTTCTTTCTTTTTTTTCTTTATTATCTTTCGTCTTATTCTTATTTACCCTATGTCCCTACCTTTTTACTGTTTTCAACGTTCTTCATCTCTATCCATTAAAGCTTCATCTTCCTCAATTTATTCTGTCATCATCATCCATCTGCACCTGCCATTGTGACATGTCATTCATCTACCCTTACCCCGAATTACATTTATCATCAAATTGAAATTGGGATCTATGGTTTTAAAAAACTACCCAACTACTGGTGGAGCGGCGGTCCAAGGCAACAAAATATGAACATGGCTGACGACGCCGCATTGGTATGGCGCGGCTAAGAAGTTGAAATAGAGAAAGGTTTTGTTATCATTGCCATATCATTAATTCATCATCGTCATATCCATCTTTAGAAATCCCCATGTTCCATCTTTAATTTCATCTTCCTGTTCTTCATCTTCAAAACCCATTTCTTCATTTACTAATCAGTCTCACTTAATTTATGGGTTTTGTCAAATTATCCATGCTCAGTCTAACATTAACAACCCATTTCTCCATTTACTAATCAGTTTCACTTAATTTCTGGGTTTTGTCAAATTATCCATGCTCAGACTGACATTAACAACTTGTCGAGGAGCTGAGTTCAAAACTAATCTACATCAATGAACGGACTAACGAGGATTCACACAGCCTTACCGCTTAGTTACAGAGACATAGAGGTGGTTAACTAAAGTAATCAGCAATGTGACACTTAAATGTATAAACTGTTTGCTAACTATTATAGCCCTTTGCTTATTATTTTTTTTGAGTTTAGTATGATTATTATTTTTGCTCCAGACCCTTTTATTATTGCCTTACGTTTATGACATTCAATTGAATTGGTTGGATGATTTTATATGGTTTAATGGATTAATGGAGTTGATGATTAACTATTTCAGTTATTGGAGTAATATAAATATCGTAAGCCCATTACATAAAGATGTTTGTAATTAAATTGGGTCTTGTAAGTAATTAATTTTCTGGGTTGGGTATGGATGGATTAATGGAGTTTGGTCATGGTTGAAGAGGAGGAAGGAAATAAAAAAGAAGAAAGGGGAAGTAGAGTAATGGAGGGAGAGGAGTAACCTGTTGATTAATATTGATACCCGTCGTTGTGAGTACCAAAGATAAAATTTATAATCTCCTATTAAGACTAACCTAGGCTAGTGGTAACAAGGTCGAACCACAAGGAGGCACTTGTAAACTTTAGTTGATCTATGTTCAGTCTGAGGTAACTATTATGGGGGTTGATTTGAATTGGTCTATAGCTAATAACAATAGAAAGAAAATAAACTAAAAATACGATTTAAACAGATAAAATAAGGGTACTAGGATGGTCGGGTCATTATAGCTTCGGCGGCAGCAAACTAAGTCGGTCTGAATCAATCACAGGTAAGGCGGGAAATAAGAGGTCCTCTCGGTCCACTCCTAACATATAGCATCTCTCGATCTCGCTATAGGTCCCCTGTCACTAATCTCGACTTTCGTCCGAAAAGTGACTAATGGTCTAAACTATACCTATCTTTCGATCTTAGCACAATTTATTCGATTTAATTGACGGTCAAATAACCTTCCCTATCTTTCGATCTAATGGGTCGGTCACAAAATAGGTATTTAACTGGTCGCATGCATTCGATTTGCTAAATACAAGATTAAGAACAATTAAAACGAAGGATAACCTTACAAGGTCAGTCGATCGACCACCAAGATCAGTCGATCGACTGACACGCGGGTTCAGTCCGTGTTCAATCTAATGCCGCCTATGCTACAATTCCCCTACATCCTAGCACTACAGATTTAGCTACTCATGATAAAGGTAAAAACAATAATACAACTAAGACAATAGGGTACTGAATTCATGATTTGAAATAGATAGCAAATAACAATAACAATGATTGGCTTTGGGCACTAATCTAGCAATCCTAATACTAATGACGAAAAGCGAAACAATAAATGGAATTAGGCGAATGAATACCGAGAATTTCAGAGGAAGGATCAAGAAGGGGGAATTCCAATGCTACAATCGATTATCCCAAACCCTAGCTACTCGAAATAAAACTAAAACTCAAAGCACTGTATTGTGATGTAAAACTTAGATAAAAACTTGATGATCTCTGTTACGTTATATAGCAATCAACGCAACAACTTATTTCCTAAACCTAGACTTCACGGGCTTCAAGATTCACGGTCATCTAATTCTCGTCTGAAATAGAAATCCGTCGATCGATGAAAAGGATGGTCGATCGATCGCTCCTCAAAGAACAAAGAGTTCGGAACCGAGCATTGGTCGATCGACCGACAAGGCCGGGTCGATCGATCGGCCGAGCCTGCTACTTGACTTCTTTTAACTCGTGGACTTGTCTTTTTTGGGCCTTGGATCGCGCACCAAGCTCGTTCCTTAAGTAATTCCTTTACGTCATATGCAATGCAGGTCACTCGGGGACGGATTTGGCTTGATTTCCCGTTGAATTCTTCACATTTCTGCAATAAAGTACAAAAACACGAAAGTAGAAGAAAATAGGGAAATATAGGCATATATTGCACATCTGAGCTCTGAAATGCGTGTAGAATAGAGTGCGAAACGTCATATTTTAGACACGCATCAAATCTCCCCAAACCAAACCTTGCTTGTCCCCAAGCAAGAACTAGACTCGATCTAATGACCTAATGGAACGAGTTCGACCTCGTAGCGAAATGCAAACCGTTAAGCCCAAACCAATTTAATGCACAACCAACAATCAATTAGTAATGTGAATCATGCAAACGAATTATAAAGTCGTTAAAAACTGCTGAACCGTTGACTATAGAGACTTATCAAATTGGACTCTCGCGGGTCGCTCAAATCACTTAAGTAAGCATAGGTGATATATATGTAAGAGGATAGAAAGAATTCATTTTTGTAGAGACTCTCACCTAACTACGACCTATGAGAACATGCCAGCAATAAAATATGAAAGTGATCTCTACGGCCGTACATACGCATTCCAACCAAACAGATGACCAATGACACATGCCGAGGTATATATGGGAAATGTGAGGTATGGGTAAGAAGAGGCAAAACATTTCATGGTAAAGTGGAGGTACAGGTGATCAAGCTAGTACCAAAACGGAACCAAAGGACTACATCCAACTTCTTGCTCATAGGCAAACAACACGGTGCTATAGCAAGCACAAACTCACAATCTCCAGATGTAAAAGTAATCAACTAACTCCCCATAAAATAAGAATAAAACATGGGAGCAAAAATCGCCAAAAGATAAGGATTAAAGTGTGCGAATTGACTTTTTCTTTTTCTCTTCGAACTTCAGTCGATCGACTATATTGGGCAGTCGATCGACTGCCTTGAACAGTACAGAACTCTTTTTTTTTCGAATCATTTTTTTTTTTCATCTTTTTCATTTTTCTTTTCTTTTTTTTTTTCTTTCTTTCCTTCTTTTCATCTTCCCAACTTCATCTCAAAAGAGCAATGGCTACCAAAAACGAGTAACAATCCCAAAAACCAGACTACTAGCTTGACAAAGGTAGGCTATATGTAGGATGTAGCAAATGGGACAAAAAAGATATTTTTGGCAGTGTGGAGCTTATGGGCAAAATGAGAAAAGGAAACCTCTACCACATGTGTCAACAAACCACAGACCGAATGCATACAGGTATTAAGTAGATCAAATTCATATTCATGCAAATTAAGGAAACATGTCTTATAAGGAGTACTACTCACATTCCTAGATGAACTGGTCATGATTGTCACCAGTTATAGGCTCTAAATCTCAGAATATAATGTAGTTTGCCAATTTTCAAAGTCAAGTCTCAAGATTCAGTGAGTAAATTAACGAAAACTCGTAGGTATGCACTTATATGATTCTACTGATAACATGATGATAAGCAAGGCTCAGGCAAAAACAGGTGCAAATGCAAAATCATCATAGAAATACTACCGTTCCGACTCTACCTATATGCTAAAATAAACGTGCATTTTATGGAAATTTTTTGAAATTTTTCAATTTTTTTTTTTGGAATTTTGTATATATAAGAGAAATGAGATAAAACAATGCAAAACAAAATTAAACGTGAATGCAAGCAAATGATGTGCGACGCAAAACCCTTCCCCAAACCAAATCGCACAATGTCCCCATTGTGCAAAATCATGTAATGAAGAAAAGAGAAATGGGAATTTGCGAGAGATTAAATAAGCAAGACATAAAGGAAAGATATGGAACTCACAAGACTTTAAGCGCAGCAAAGGAAACCTCCCCAAACCAGCGTGAGCTAGGTGGTTTCAGTAGCCAGCAGTGCTACCAATAAGAGTGCCTGAAAGACAATCAAAACCACGCATAAGACCGAAGGAAACAATTTGGAAGGGTAAAACTGTGCACAATTGAGAAAATGGAAGAAATAAATAATTGTGACGGAAAATAAAGTGGAGTAGAAAACTCCCTTAAGTCCGCAAATCGACCAAACACAGCAGGGGAGAGGTCGTGAGAACAGTGCAAAGAAGAGACGTGGTCGATCGACCTATAGGGGTAGTCGATCGACCATGTGAACAGGATCGAAGCTCCGGAAAGCGAAACTCGTCGATCGACCACGATAGCGATCGATCGACTGGAAGAACTGCTGTACTTCTTATTTCTTCGTAATTTCTCAATGAGTAGAGCTAACAAGCCCTAAATACCTGCAAATGCACAATAGTACGCGCCCAAAATTTCGCAAAACCCAGAAAGAAGTCTAAAGTACTTGAAAATTCTAAGCAAAAAGAATAAAAGCGAAGTTTTCGCGCACACAAAAGCAATAAAAATGTCTGAACAAAGCAAAAAGAATGAAGTTTATAACGAGCATGATCAACTAATAGTTGATCAAGAAGGACCATGGTATGGCCCATTTCGTCGGCTTTTGGCTACTAGAGGTATTCTCAATGGTGCTCATCTCATCAGCTGCACCCTTCTTAGCTTCAACAGTTGGAGAACTCAGCTGATCAGCTTCGGCATCTCCCCAATTAAGGACTTCCTTGGGATCGTTAGACTCCAAATCAGACCATCTCACCTTGGCTGGCTCATTTTCCACTTCCTCATCGGTCCCATAGCTTAGGCATCCAAGACCTCCTCTTTGAATGATCGGCTCTCTCGCGGCTGGAATAACTTGCAGCTTGCTCTTCCCCAAACCAGCTCCTGCATTATTTAAAATAACAGATTCTTCCTCCTTCTTGCTCCCAATCCGGGGCGGAGGGGTTACAACAGGAATAGAAACAGGCATATCGGGAAGTACAAAGTACGATTTCTTGTCAAAGACCGTATTACATGTAACAGGCCACATGGGATCCTTTTTCTTAGCCGGCTGGGCAAAGACAATAGAGTGCTTTCCCACTTTAAAAGTCAAATTTCCTAGACCGACATCTATAATCGCACCAAGTGTGCGAGAAATGGCCTACCCAAAATAATGGGAATATGGTCATCCTCAGGCATGTCAAGGACAACAAAGTCAACAGGGAAGAAAAACTTCCCTATCTGGACGGGTATGTCCTCTAGGACTCCTATAGGCTCGACCGCAGATCGGTCAGCCATCTGAACTGTCATCTCAGTTATTGCAAACCTGGTCAACTTAAGCCTCCTAGCTAGACTCAAGGGCATGACACTTATGCTAGCTCCTAAGTCACATAAAGCCTTTTCGATAGAAAAGGTACCTATCCGCAAGGAATCGAAAAACGCCCGGATCTTCTAACTTATGGGGCAAAAGTGTGAGACAAGTAGGAGCAAGACTCTTTAGTTAACGCAACAGTGTGAACATGTTCAAGAGATTTTTTCTTTGACAACAACTGTTTCATGAATTTAGTGTATGCTGGCACTTGGTTAACTAACTCTAGGAATGGTACCTGAACATTCAAGCTACGAATAACTTTCTCGAATTTACTAAAATATACCTGCTCCTTCGTCGGCACGAGTCTCTCCGGATATGGGGCTGTAAGGAGCACCTTAGCCCTCTCCTCTAACTCGCGCGTGCCGGTATCCTTGGACTTAGGCTGAAAGTCCGTCACCTTTTCTTTGTTGAAGCTAGACCCCTCCTCAGACCGTCTCAAATGAGAACCATTGACCGTCATTGGATCGAACTTCGGAGCCGGGACTGACCTATCAGCACTCGGGTCTGCCCCTAAAATTTTCGGGACGGTGGTTCCCCGAAACAAGTGGTCTCGTAGATTATTTGGCATTAAAGGACGAAACTCTTCAACATCAGCAGTGATATTGGTCGATCGACCAACCTCCTCAGTCGATCGACCGGGTTGCACAGTTCCAGAAGCTCCTGGAACCCGTGTTTCAGTCGATCGACTAGGTACTTCAGTCGATCGACTGAAATGCCTGGCAGACGCCTTTTTCTTTGATTTGTTCGTTGGAGCTTTCTCTTGACTTATTTCTGGCTCATCTTTCTCGACAGCATCCTCAACCATGGCAGGACCATCGAGGGTGGACCCGCTCCTCAGAGTGATGGCATTTAGGGTCTCCTTTTGTTCGGGTTGAGTGGGTAAGTGTCCGGGAGCTCGAGTGTTACTTTTACTAGCCAGTTGAGCAATTTGGCTCTCAAGTAACTTCATCCCGGCCTCTCTTGCTTGGGACTCCTTTAGCAAAAGATTCTTAAGCTCGGAGAACTCAGAGTTTTGTGATTGTTCTTTGCGGCACATAAGGAGGCTTCTCGGTATTCTTTGTTGCTTTTGATGAGGCGGGACATATGGCCGCTTTGTGGCGGCATTGTTGGGTTGGATTTTGGACATTTTGGCTTCTCCAACTCAAGTTCGGATGCGGTGGCTCGTAGTAGGTGTTTGTCTGCCTATAGTGTTGAAAAGCAGCACAAGATTCAAAGGGGTTAGGGCAATTTTTCGAGACATGGCCCTCAACTCCACACCTTTCACAGACGAAGGGGCCGTCTGATACGGCATTAACTTGGTATATCCCACCTTTAGAAGCTCCTCCTAGCTCATACTTGTCAAATCTCGCGGTGAGAGCCTCAAGCGCAAAGAACAGAAGAGGATTCAGCAGCTCTTCTCTCGGTTTCCCCTTGAATTCCCATACTCGGCCTTGTGGGTAGCTAGATCGTCAATGATCTTCCACCCCTTGGTTGCTCCCAAATTTTCAAAGAAATCTCCCGATGGCCGGCAAAGATCCAAAATGGCCCTCGATCGTCGTACAACCCATTGTAGAAATGATTGCACAAACTCCACTTTTCGAACCCATGATGCGGTATGGTTCGCACCAACTTCTTGAATCGGACCCATGCCTCGTGGAAATTCTCATCCGGCCCTTGTTTAAAGCCCGTGATTTGAGCTCTAATAGCGATCGTCCTTGAAGCAGAAAAGTACTTTTTGTAGAACGCCAATGCCAATGTATTCCAATCGTGATCTCCGAGCGGCCCGGTCCAAATCTCTATACCACTCCCTTGCAAAGCATCACGAAGGGAGAAGATGAACATGGTTTCTTTGATTTGATCTTGGGTCACGCCGGTGGTGGGGGAATGGAGCGGCGAGAATCAATGAAGGTCTCCATATGTCTTCGCATCTTCATTTGCAGCTCCACCAAACCGATTTCTCTCGACCATGGTAATGTAGGCGGGCTTTGGTTCGAATTTCTGGCATCTCCGGTAATTCGAACCCCTTATATAAGTTGTCGGCTGTCGGCTCAGAATAACTAGCTATACTTGCTTCCTCGGCCATGACTGGGATTTCCGGAGAAGTAATGTCTCTTGGTGAAGAAGTGGAAACCGGTGAAGATGTGGGTCTTCTTGAACAGATCGTTTCGTGATAGCTTGACATGAGTACTCGGCTCTTCCTCTGTCGGTAATACTCTTTGTGTTCGCCTCAACTCGCGCAAGGATCTCTCAAGCTCAGGGTTCAACGATACTAATTCTCCACCCCGTGACTCGCGCATAAGATGAAACTACAAAAAGAATATAAGAAAAGTTTAAGGAACGGATGTCCCTTAAACTAAGAAAGACCAAAAAATAAAACAACTAAAATTAGGACTATTGCCTCCTAAGCAACGGCGCCAAAATTTGATACCCGTCGTTGTGAGTACCAAAGATAAAATTTATAATCTCCTATTAAGACTAACCTAGGCTAGTGGAAACAGGGTCGAACCACAAGGAGGCACTTGTAAACTTTAGTTGATCTATGTTCGATCGAGGTAACTATTATGGGGGTTTATTTGAATTGGTCTATAGCTAATAACAATAGAAAGAAAATAAACTAAAAATACGATTTAAACAGATAAAAGAAGGGTACTAGGATGGTCGGGTCATTATAGCTTCGGCGCGGCAAAGAAACTAAGTCGGTCTGAATCAATCACGGTAAGGCGGGAAATAAGAGGTCCTCTCGGTCCACTCCTAACATATAGCATCTCTCGATCTCGCTATAGGTCCCTAATGTCACTAATACGACTTTCGTCCGAAAAGTGACTAATGGTCTAAACTATACCTATCTTTCTATCTTAGCACAATTTAGTCGATTTAATTGACGGTCAAATAACCTTCCCTATCTTTCGATCTAATGGGTCGGTCACAAAATAGGTATTTAACTGGTCGCATGCATTCGATTTGCTAAATACAAGATTAAGAACAATTAAAACGAAGGATAACCTTACAAGGTCAGTCGATCGACCACCAAGATCAGTCGATCGACTGACACGCGGGTTCAGTCCGTGTTCAATCTAATGCCGCCTATGCTACAATTCCCCTACATCCTAGCACTACAGATTTAGCTACTCATGATAAAGGTAAAAACAATAATACAACTAAGACAATAGGGTACTGAATTCATGATTTGAAATAGATAGCAAATAACAATAACAATGATTGGCTTTGGGCACTAATCTAGCAATCCTAATACTAATGACGAAAAGCGAAACAATAAATGGAATTAGGCAGAATGAATACGAGAATTTCGGAGGAAGGATCAAGAACAAGGGCAGAATTCCAATGCTACAATCGATTATCCCAAACCCTAGCTACTCGAAATAAAACTAAAACTCAAAGCACTGTATTGTGATGTAAAACTTAGATAAAAACTTGATGATCTCTGTTACGTTATATAGCAATCAACGCAACAACTTATTTCCTAAACCTAGACTTCACGGGCTTCAAGATTCACGGTCATCTAATTCTCGTCTGAAATAGAAATCCAGTCGATCGACTGAAAAGGCTGGTCGATCGACTGCTCCTCAGCAAACAGTAGCTTCTGGAACCCGAGCATTGGTCGATCGACTGACAAGGCTGGTCGATCGACTGGCTGAGCTGCTACTTGACTTCTTTTAACTCGTGGACTTGTCTTTTTTGGGCCTTGGATCGCGCACCAAGCTCGTTCCTTAAGTAATTCCTTTACGTCATATGCAATGCAGGTCACTCGGGGACGGATTTGGCTTGATTTCCCGTTGAATTCTTCACATTTCTGCAATAAAGTACAAAAACACGAAAGTAGAAGAAAATAGGGAAATATAGGCATATATTGCACATCTGAGCTCTGAAATGCGTGTAGAATAGAGTGCGAAACGTCATATTTTAGACACGCATCAAATATCTTCACCTGTTACAACAGGTAAAATTTAAGCCGGTCTAATACGAGAAAAATGAGTGTAAAGATGAGATTAATATGGTAAAAAGTATAGGTTGGGGTAATTTGAGAAGGCGAGGCATAGATTGGATTAATCTCATTAAATGATTTTTCTCATTAAAAAGAATGGTCTCACACGATTCTCCCCAGTTTCCTGCTCAATCCTAATTTTTTTTAAAAAAAAAAAAAAAAAAGCATATAGAGAAATACCTACTCATAGCATCTTATTCTCGACATCTTTGTTAGGCCCAAAATCTGGATATGGGCTGATATGGGGCACCAAGTCTGGAAGCAGTGTGGGACGCAGGGCATCAGGGAGCCAGGGTGACAGCATCAGCGTGAAGCGCAGAACGTGGGCTTTGATCCGCATAGAAGAAGTATATGAGAGTTCTATCACTTACCATATCCAGGGAAGGAAAGTCCTATTCTGTATAAAATTAGGAATAACTTGGAGGGAAAGCAAGAAACCCTAGCTAGCCAAGCTCCCCTATATAAAGAGCCTCAACGCAAAGAAGAAAGATCATCAGAAATACGAGAACTACACCCTAGAATTCATAGCATACGCACGAACTGTATTTCCTCCCGAATTATAGTGAAAATCTTGGTGGGATTCCGTCTCCCCCCGCGGTTGTTTCCCAAATTGTGTTTTCCGCGTCACCAAAATTGCTTGTGTTCTTTATTTACGTCGCACATCCAAATTAACATACAACAATCAATCAAATCATAATACGGACCTAACGCTAAGACCGCTTTAACCCTAAATTGGTAGAAATTTACCAAAACAAGTTGGCGCCCACCGTGGGGCATAGTGGTCCTCTTCGTTAGTCAGTCTACACAGCAAGCATAACATGTCCGGACACAAAGAAACCAACCCAGGTAGCACCAGCGGTGCCCCAGCAACGCGGGTACCGCTCCCCTCGGCATCAACATAGGTACCATCTCCCTCGGCAACAGCAACACGCACTACCTCGATCCAGGCCGCCACTGTTGTTCAGATACCAGCAGTTAAGCAAAGCCAAAGTTCCCAGGTAGCAGCAAGCCTATCTTCGGAGAGAGTCCAGATTAGAGATTCAGGAGTCGTCCAGGGACGGCAAGGAGTCACACAGCCTGAAAGAGGAACACAATCTAGGCAACAGGCTCAGGCTCCTCCGAGTCCCACCAGCATCATGATAAGCGGATTGGACACATTAGCAAGGACAATCCAGACTATGCAGAACGAGAATAGAAGCATGAGATCCCAGATGGAAGAGGACAACAATCTCC
Source organism: Silene latifolia (assembly GCF_048544455.1). NCBI lineage: Eukaryota > Viridiplantae > Streptophyta > Magnoliopsida > Caryophyllales > Caryophyllaceae > Silene > Silene latifolia. Next base: position 435,854,225 of record NC_133538.1, on the reverse strand, counting down.
TCCGAGCACAGATCAACGAGTTAAGGAGCCATGCCGCTAATTCGGCCCCTTGGATGCAGGAAGACAGATTCGGGAGGCCACCAGGAGAAAGTGGGGATCGGAGGCAGACGCGGGTGTTGCCACGCGAAGTGGCACTTAGGCTAGACATGGACGCAACACCACAGCCAAGAGGAGGCCTGGTCCCAACAGGGCTGGGGGCATTAACACCATATGAGGAGCCAGCCCACCAAGAGCCAACACCCACGTCAGATGCAGAAGGACGCCAGAAGAGCAGAGCAGCAGCTGCGGTCCCGATGATCAGGGTCCCGGTTACAAATCAAGCTGAGTATACCTGGGAAAGCGGCCCGGCTGCAGCAGCATCGCAGATGCGCCAACCTGCAGTCTTGGGACAACAGAACTTCGTACGAGGATCCGAACATCAGTCACAAGAGCACCTGCGACCTGCCGGGAGAGAGACATACATAGAACAACAATACCAGGAACTACGACGCCTCCTCTGTAGGGTCCCAGGAATGCCGCTGCCTATGGAGATGGCCGCACCAGAAAGCTAAGCTGACTCGCCGTTTACTGACGATATATCTACAGTGGCCTTACCAAAAGGATTTAATGTCCCAAAAATGACCCTCTTCGATGGAACCACAGACCCCTGCGATCACATTAGCCAATTCAAGCAGAAAATGATGGTTACCACTTCCACATGAGCCTCAAAGGAGGCATGTATGTGTAAAGGATTTGGTTCGACCCTAACCGGAGCAGCACTACAATGGTTCGTCGGCTTGCCTAATGGGACCATATCTTCATTCGCCGATTTAGTCAACGCGTTCAATCAGCAGGTCTCCAGCAGCCGGAGAACACCAAAGCAGCCAAGTGATCTGTATAGGATCGTTCAGGAAATAAGTGAATCAATCAAGGATTACGTTACCAGGTTCAATGCAGAGAAAGTTTCAATTCGAGGCTGCGATATGTCCACGGCCATCAACGCCTTCAGGCAGGGCTTGGATAAGGAGTCAAACCTCTACAAAGAATTAACGATTTACCCTTGTGAGATATTCGAAGAAGTCCAGCAGAGAGCTACAACAGCATTAATATTGGAAGAAGATATACAAGCTAGAAAGGGAATAACAAACTTCGACAAACCTGGCAGGAAAATCCCAACAGAAAAGAAAGACGAGCGAGCTAAGCCATACAACAGAGCAAATATCAGCAGAATAGCAGAAAAAACCCAGCAAGTTGACGACTCCCAGCATCCTCCTAAGCTATCTGAGTACGGATTCAACATGGGAATGAAAGGATTGCTGAAAGCGCTAAGAGGCCTAGGTGATCAGGTTAGGTGGCCAAAGCCTCCCACTCAGGATCGACCCAACGACGACAGAGACAGCAGCAAGAGATGCGAATGGCATCAGGACATAGGTCACAGGACAGAAGACTGCTACAGGTTGCGAAAGAAGTAAAGTTGCAGGTACGTAGGGGAAACTTGGACAACCTGTTATCACGTGGGGGCAAGCAGGACAGGAGAGAAGCAGCAAATCAGGTGCTTCCTTCTGCTCCACCCATATGCACGAAAATTATTAACGTGATAACAGGCGGGTCCGAGCTATCAGGTTTAACATATTCCGCCGCTAAGAAGAAAGCCACCGGAAGTAAAGGAGATCATCCAGAAACTTCATGCAGAGTAAACCAGAGCAATTTACCCCCGGTAACTTTCGACGAAACTGACATAGAAAGCGGCGCAGAGCAACACGACGATGCCCTAACTATAACGTTATCCATTGGCAATTGCACCGTACGAAAAGCATTAGTGGATACAGGGAGTTCTGTAAACCTCATCATGCTTTAAACACTCAAAACCATGGGTTTTGATAAAGAGAACCTGATAAAGAAATCTGTACCCCTGGTGGGATTTAGTGGTGAGACTGCGCATTCGGTGGGTGAGATAACCATCCCAACGTACATCAAAGGAGTTAATAAACTGGTAAGGTACTTAGTCATTGAGGGTCCGACCACTTACAATGTGATACTAGGAAGACCATGGCTGCATCAGATGAAGGCGGTGCCCTCAATATATCATCAGTGTCTCAAGTTCCCAACACCATGGGGTACGGTCACAGTAAAAGGGGATCGAGAGGAATCCAGGAACTGCTACGCTCAAGCCCTCAAAGCTACAACCAGGCTCCCCTCATAGCAATTATAGGACCGGGGCACCTCGAAAGAATACAAGGAGCCTCCCTCAGAGGAACTAGACCAGGTCCACCTGGACGAGGAGCACCCGGATAGGACAATATTAATTGGAGCAACTTGCAGTGAAGAGTTACGCAGTCAGCTGACTCAATTTCTGAAAACCAACATGGACTGTTTCGCCTGGTCCCATGACGATATGGTAGGTATAGACCCATCCGTTATTTCACATAACCTAAGTGTGAACCCAGGCTGCACCCCAGTACAGCAGAAGAGAAGGAAATTCGCGGCAGAACGAAACGAAGTCATTAACAAGGAAGTAGACAGTCTCTTGGCAGCAGGTAAAATTAGAGAAGTTAGCTACCCCGAATGGCTTTCTAATGTGGTAGTTGTGCCCAAAAAGAACGGCAAGTGGAGGGTATGCATAGACTTCACCGATTTAAACAAAGCTTGTCCCAAGGACCCCTTTCCACTACCACATATCAATGCAATGGTGGATGCCACTGCAGGACACGAGGTACTTACTTTCCTTGATGCCTGGAGCGGCTACAATCAGATCAAGATGCATCCACAAGATCAAGAGAAAACAGCATTCATGTCAGAAAGAGGCATATATTGTTACAATGTCATGCCCTTTGGCCTAAAGAACGCCGGGTCCACTTACCAGCGATTGGTAAATAAAATGTTCAAGCAGCAAATAGGAAAGACCATGGAAGTATACATAGACGACATGGTAGTGAAGTCAAAAAATGTAGGAATGCATATGGAACACTTAACGGACACCTTCCAGATATTAAGGGAGTTTAAAATGAAGCTTAATCCGTCCAAGTGCTCGTTTGGAGTATCCTCGGGAAAATTCTTAGGATATATGGTGACCTAGAGAGGAATTGAAGCAAGCAAGGAGCAGATAAAAGCAATACTCCAGCTAGAATCACCGCAGAAGCCAAAAGATGTGCAAAGGCTGGCAGGGAAGGTGGCGTCCCTAAACAGGTTCATATCAAGGGCTTTAGATAGGTGCAAGCTGTTCTATGATATATTGAGGAAAAGTCAGAAATTCGAATGGACCGAAGAGCATGAAAAGGCATTCACGGAACTCAAAAGCTATCTAAGCACGCCACCCTTACTCGCGAAGCCGGAGCAAGGGGAGCCTCTATTCCTATACCTGTCAGTCACGGAAGCAGCTGTAAGTGCGCTCTTGGTCAAGGAACAAGAAGGAGTGCAGCATCATGTGTATTACATTAGCAAGTCTCTGCTTCCTGCAGAGACCAGGTACACTTCCTTTGAAAAACTAGCATTGGCTTTGGTTACTGCTTCCTATAAACTGCGGTCGTACTTTGAACCTCACACCATCCACGTAATAACCAACTACCCGCTAAAGACTATTATGAGGAAGCCTGAACTTTCGGGCAGAATGACTAAATGGTTAGTACATCTTAGTGGGTATGACTTACAATTCGAACCCAGAACAGCGATAAAATCCCAGGCCCTAGCAGACTTCGTCTCTGACTTCTGCCCTGCTACCCGTGGGGAGGCAGAAGAAGGAATGCTGACAATAATGGGGAGTCAGGATAGCGAGATATGGACCCTATACATTGACGGAGCCTCAAATGCAAAGGGAGCCGGTGTAGGTTTGGTCCTTCGATCACCTAAAGGTGATATGATAGTACAAGCTATTAGGTGTGAGTTCAAGGCAACCAACAATGAAGCCGAGTATGAAGCCCTTATACTTGGGATGCAGATGGCGTCGGGGCTTAAGGTAAGGAACCTGAGGGTGTATCGTGACTCCTTACTTGTGGTAAATCATGTAAACAACGAATATATGGCACGTGATTCAAAGATGATAGCCTACTTGAAGATAGCCACAGAGCAAAAGTCAAAGTTTAGAACGTTCAAGATAACTCAGGTGCCGCGAGATCAGAACGTGGAAGCAGACGCCCTGGCAACGTTAGGTGCCACCTTCCAGCCCACAGAACTATCAAATATACATATCACCCATGTATTGACCCCAGCCATCCAGAAGGATCCAGATCAGAATCCGGTGAAAGAGGTTGTACACATGCAGTATATGCAGGGAGCCAGGACTCTGGTTTCCACAATAGGACAGCAGGATCCAGATTGGAGAGTGACGTACATAAATTGGCTAAGGGATGGGACACTCCCTGAGGATAGAAAGAAAGCACAAAGTTTCAGAATAAAAGCCTCCAGGTATATCTTGATTGATAACGTCCTCTTTAGAAAATCGTTGGCAGGACCATGCCTCAGGTGCTTGAACAAAGAGGAAGCAGAGACAGTGATACAAGATGTACACGGCGGAGAATGCGGGAACCATGCTGGAGGACGGAACCTGTCTAACAAAATCTTGAGACAGGGGTATTTCTGGCCCACTATGCGCATGGATGCAGTTAATCATGCTAAACGCTGTGAATCATGTCAAAAGGCGGCTCCAGCAATCCACCAGCCAGCAGAACCAATGCATCCGATTATCTCTCCGTGGCCATTCATGATGTGGGGCATGGACATAGTAGGTAGGCTGCCCAGGGCTCCAGGAAACAGAGTGTATATGCTAGTTATGACTGATTACTTCTCAAAGTGGATTGAGGCAGAGGCAATGACAGAGGTAAAAGAACGGCAGGTGATCTCTTTTATCAAGCGCAACATCATAAGCAGATTTGGGATACCATCTGAGATCATATGCGACAATGGATCCCAGTTCATATCGGATAGCACCGAGGGCTTCTGTTCACGCTGGAACATAACACTGAGAAAATCAGCCCCCAGATATTCACAAACCAACGGCCAAGCCGAGTCCAGTAACAAAATCATTGTAGAGAACCTCAGAAAACGGCTGGAAGAGTTGGGGGGAAAATGGGCAGATGAACTACCATTAGTACTCTGGTCAGACAGAACAACACCGAAAATGGCAACAGGCCAAACTCCATTTAGCCTCGTATACGGAGCAAAGGCAGTGATACCCTCAGAAGTTCTGGTGCCCACGCACAGATACGGTTGTCAGACGGTAGAGCAGAACAAGGTCGAAATGGCTAGGAGCCTGGATACAGTTGATGAGCTGCGAGAAAGCGCCTACATACGTATGGCGTCGTACAAGCAATCTTTAGCAAGGACATATAACAAAAATGTCAAGATCAGGACCCTTGAAGTAGAGGACCTCGCACTCAGAAGGGTATTTGAAAATACCAAGAACCACAAAGCAGGCAAGTTTGCCTACAAATGGGAAGGGCCATATCAGGTCGAAAGCATTGTCAAGAATGGGGCATACAGGTTGATGACCATGCACGGTCAAATCCTGGATAAACCCTAGAACATTCGTCACTTGAAACGGTACTTTGTCTGACAACGTGCCAAAACTTTAGTGTACAAAGGACCTTTCAAAAGTCCGTGAAGCAAAAAGAAAAAAAAAAGTGGGGGGGTTAGTATATGCTTTAGGTATTGGTGTGTTTCAGAAAACTTTTTTCTTTTGTTTTCCCTAGTTTTTCTTTTTTTTTCAAATCAATTAGAGTCGTTTTTAAATAGTCCAGGCTGTGGCTTCCTGGATCCAGGTGTTGCCCTGGAACACCATGAGATAGCACCAGGTAATTTGCACTACTTTGAAATTTATCATGCTTCTACGAAGAAAGGCTTTGGTACTAATGTTGGTTACTTGTCAGATAAGGAACACTTTGAGGGTCCAGCCCCTGCCATGTGAGGCTGCGAAGACGTTTATCTTATGTCAAGCCACATGGGGAGCATACGCCAAGGTAGCGCGCAGGGTACGGCATACTAAGACCACCCATACCTTAACGTTAATCTCAGTAATTCCATAGCTATGACGTAGAGCAAGAGGTGCACGCACGGAATTTCAAACGTCTGGAACCACAAGGAACGCAACATTCCTTATTAGTCGGAGACATTCAATGAAGGTATGATCCAGTCAGCTAATCCTAGTGATAAGATATTTTACGTCATGGGTAAAATATGTTATCAAAAACCTGTCACCAGGAACAAGAGCTGTGCACCTGGAACCAGGTCAGCTTCCTGGATATACCTATGTGGAATCACAACTCCAGAAATCAATGGCAAAAAACGCAAGTATAACAAAAGGAGGGCCTAAAACCTGGGCCCAGAACTACTTTAAGTTAAGGCACCTGCTACCTGTAGCAGGCACCATCAGAGTTTAAAGCCTGGATACCAGCAGGCACAAAACGAGCCAAAATAAAAAAAAACGAAAAAGAGTTTTTTAAAAACTTGCACCACACAGGGCCAAGTCCCCAGACAACTTCAAATTTAAGAGAGGTCAATCCTCTCGACAACTGCATCCTGACCAGTGCTCTGCTCCCCGTGCTCCATCTGCTTCTCTGTTGCAGTACGAACAGCCCGGGAGTTGCGGCGAAGACCTTCACTCACCTGCTCCGCCAGATCTCCTCTACAGTCCCGAGAGATAGCCCGAGAGATATCCATGGCGGTGAAATCAGCTCGGGTTAGCACCTCGGCCCAGGAGGAAACAGGGCGCTCAGATCCATACCATTGGGAAATGCACGGTCAAACTTGGCCAGCTCCTCCTCCAGGTTCCAGGATGTGTGCCTCCCCTCAGTGTAAACACGGATGCAGTCAATCCGCCCCTCAAAAGCAGTGTAGGCTCCCACGTTTTTTGCTAGCTCATCCATCTCTTCAGAACGGGCCTCTGCCTTTGTCAGCCCAGAAGTCAGAACGCAGTTAGCCTCCTGCGTCCTTTCCAGCTGGTCTTTGACTGCCTCCTTCTCCTTTTTGGCCGCATGGAGTCGCTCCCTCGGTTTGGCATGTAGTCGTAAGCTCCTTGTTCTTCCCCACGGAAGCCAGACACTCAGTCTTGGCCCTCTGCAGCATCTTGTGGAGATAGAGGGATGATTAGAGAGCTTGCAATGAAGAAAACCATCAGTCAAGGAAGCACAGAGGCAGAGAAAATAAGGGGCCGGTAAAGGAAGACTCACAAGGAAGCGATGTTCAGCAGCCAGGTCAGTCATCTCCTGGGGGGCAGTCGAATCAAATGCCCGGGAGCAAGCCGGAGTCAGGAGCCTCTCCAGTGCAGGCCAGTAGTTGGCATGATCAGCATCCCCAAAGTTAGCAGGGAGGCGCAGCAGCAGCTCATCAGCATGGACAGGGGACCCAAGGGCACGTGATATTGGAGTCACTTCGATAGGTTCTGGAGCAGGCCTTGAGGTGGATCTCTTTCTTGAGGAAGCAGGAGAGGTAAAGGAGTCAGCAGTTCTTTTCCTGGCTTGACGCATCAGGATCTCAGAAGCAGAGGGTCTAGCACTTCCTACGGAGGCACCAGGACGCAAGAGATCAGAATAGAGAGCCAATAGGTAAGGAAGCTTCTAAAGATTAAAAGAGAATGTTTACTAGAAGACATGGTTTCTTCAGTGGCAGAATCGTCTAAACCAGAGAGCAGGAGGGGAAACAGTCTACGGTCTTCAGGGATGGAGAAAAGCTTGGCAACAGAGATTGCTTCGTCTTCATATTTCTCAGGGTTCTTGAGTTTTGCATCAAATTAAAGAGTAAGAACAGTGAGCGACAGGGGCAATAAAAAATAGACATGCAAATACACTTACTCTTGGCAAAAACCCAGTGCTCGAACAAGTAATCAGCGTGGATGGGAAGAGATTCAAGCTTGACATAGAAGAAATCCTCGTACCTCCCATCGTCCTTCCCTTTAGCCGCCGATTGGAGGAAGTTTTCAGTCTTCTCCACGACCCTGAAGGTGTATTGGCCATTCCCCAACGACCGACACTCAAACCTATGGGCCAGATCTGATAATCCAATCTCGGCGCCCATACTGTTGTTCAAAGCAACAGTAAACAAGAGGATCCTCCATGCATAAGGGGCAATTTGGGCCATGGGGAGAAAGTTCAGGCGGATGAACTCTTGGATCATCGGGGGAAAGGGAAATTTAAGACCAAGGACGAAAGGGTAAGTGTACAAGCACATCCACCCCGCACGAAAGACGTCTGCTTTCTGACCGGGTTTCGGGATGAGGATCACCACATCGTCACCCAGGCCAAGCAAAGCTTTGATCCTAGGGATGTCCTCTTGGCTTAGGTGAGAATCACCGGAATGTGATGTTCTGAGGACTCTCTGCGAAGGGAAGTCGTCGTCCTCTATAAGGTCAATGGTGGCGGATGAAGATGACGTGATACGCCATGACAAGTAAAGAGAGAGAAGCAGGAGTACCTGAAAAGACGGGAGGAGGCGGCGCTGACAGTGAAAGGACGTTGAAGAAGAAGAGTTTGGGGAGACGGAAATTTGAAGATTTTGAGGAAAACAAATGATGATGAAAGAGAAAGAAGGGGACGGGTGAGATTAAATAGGAGAGGGTAGTTGGAGTTTTGAAAAATGTGAATTGAAATGGAGTGCGAGAAGACACTCAACGATACACTGCAATTTCCCGCTCAAATAATTAGGGTTGCGCTTTTGCGGAAAATTGGGGGCAAACTGTTAGGCCCAAAATCTGGATATGGGCTAATCTGGGGCAGCAAGTCTGGAAGCAGTGTGGGACGCAGGGCATCAGGGAGCCAGGGTGACAGCATCAGCGTGCAGCGCAGAACGTGGGCTTTGATCCGCATAGAAGAAGCATATGAGAGTTCTATCACTTACCATATCCAGGGAAGGAAAGTCCTATTCTGTATCAAATTATGAATAACTTGGAGGGAAAGCAAGAAACCCTAGCTAGCCAAGCTCCCCTATATAAAGAGCCTCAACGCAAAGAAGAAAGATCATCAGAAATACGAGAACTACACCCTAGAATTCATAGCATAATGCACGAACTGTATTTCCTCCCGAATTATAGTGAAAATCTTGGTGGGATTCCGTCTCCCCCCGCTATTCCGTTTCCCCCCGCGGTTGTTTCCTAAATTGGGTTTTCCGCGTCACCAAAATTGCTTGTGTTCTTTATTTACGTCGCACATCCAAATTAACATACAACAATCAATCAAATCATAATACGGACCTAACGCTAAGACCGCTTTAACCCTAAATTGATAGAAATTTACCAAAATAATCTTGTTAGCTGTAAATAATGCGCTCCTTCCATCTACAGAAAAATTACAACACAGTATTTGATACTCCATAAGTATATAATGGATAAGTCAAATTGTCATTATCGGAAGACGATAGAACACATACTAACAGCATTTCTTTAAATATAAAGAAAACATATGACTACAAAAAAACAAGCGAAACACACAACGGTGGTGCTTTCATCAAAACTGCAAATGGCCTTATCCTTCATATAATTGGAATGTGCGTACAAACACTAGGTACGTGTGAAGAGCTAGCCGGCTTCACTATTTCCAGTAGGTTACAAATACTGGCGAGAGAGCTCTACTCATATATGCAACTAACTAGGTAAGCTAGATATATTCATGAGTAAGAACAAAGATTTTACGTTGGAACACTTGCAAACATAATGTACATGTGTCTTAAGAGACGAGAGAGGTAAATCAATATCCGGAAATAGATAAGACGTAGTTCTTCCAGAATCCTAAAAACTCGGGATGGACTTGGCTCGGATGAATTGCTTGAGAATAGCCTTTTCTTCATCAATCCGCTTCTTTTCTACTGGGTCATTTGTTTTGATCTTCCTCCTCTCTTCCAACATCCATTTGAACAGTTCTCGTTGTTGCTGCTCAGGAATAGGCTCTAACACCCTGGCAGGCTGCGCCACAGGGCCCACAGGCATGTCCTCGGTGACGGAAATTGAAGTTGGAGGTGTAACTGAAGTTGCCATATCAGAACCAGGAGAGGCGTTAGTATGTCCTTCTTCAATGCCTCCATCTTTCTTTCTTGTTCTCATGAAGAAGTAGGCAGCATGGAAAACAGGAGTAATGAGTCAACAAACAAGCATCGAGTACATTTGATTGGAAGACGTGGAAGCACTGTGAAAACACAAGACAATACCACGGTCATAAACTCATAATCATGATCACAGTCACCATGATTGTCAGCCAAGACATCGACATCTTGATGTAGAGTTAAGTTGTAGTATACTCTCTGTAGACCCCAGGGAGCCAGACTGAGCTATCTTGCCCGCCACAAGATAAACAAAACGGACACTAAGAAGTAGTAAAAGACAGTGACCCATGGGAGGGAAAAAAATCCAGAGGCAGAGGTGAACAGTGTATTTGGTACTCGGCCTCCTCTTGGGGAACATAGGAAAGTACTCCAAAAGAAATGACCGTCACACCTTTAAGAAATCAGAAGTGCGATTTAACCATGTCAGGAAGTTTGAAAACATATTGTTTTTTTCTGAACTTAAGATAACATCATTAAGGTATGAAGCCAAGGGCTAATATCTACGGAGTATATTCATTTTTGGTGTAAGGGAGCCACAAAGGCAGTTTGATGTTCATTGGGTTAAACCCCAAGTCATGAGTACCGCCTATCATGGCCCTCAATAACTTCAACCCCATTTTATATATTGCTGAAAAAATACCAACAATTTTAACCTTGGATGCATGCTGGTCTTAAACATGTGATCTGCAAGAGTAGAGCCATGACACCACAAGTCATAGCTTGTGGTGACAATCACAGGCAAAATTCAACCAGCAGTCAACAGCCTACTTGGGTATAACCAATTTGTTTTTGCAAATTTCATCAATGCAACATATTTCCTGAATCACCATGAAACAAATGGCACCTAAATCAAGGAAGCTGGATCCACACGGTCACACACTCACACTCGTACTTTTCCTCAATTTTATTTACACTAAAAGAACCTTGAAATAAATCCTAACAACTCTCTTTTTTTCCTGATTAATATACTCAGTATAACATCTCAGTCATCCCCAGCAATTAAAACATGTGTCTGTTTCTCTGATCATAAATACAAGCCAATAGGTAACCTGTTTCCAACTTATTTATCCCTGGCTGATATCAACATTCACAGACGCAAGGTAACTACATGTACCACAGTTTCAAAACTGATGATATATGAACTCATGTCGTGACTACCACTGTACCACATGGTACACACGGACCACAGCCCGTGACTTTACCAACCAAGTTAGCTTACATAGATTGGTATCATTGTGAAGAAACGTCTGAGACAGTTTTCTATTCTAATTTAGTCGTCATACTTTTACGTTTATCAGCCTTAAGTAACACAAAATTTTAAGCCACTGGCTAGTAATTAAAAAGACGGAGTTCCAACTAGGGCAAGTTTATATACCAGGTTTGGTTACGAAGTAGTGCTTGATGTTCATCAATCATGGCATCTCGCCAACGGGGTTCGATGAGGGCCTGTTCGGTAGTGGTTGGTGTCGTGTGAGGAGAGGGAAGAGTGGCAGCTTTGGCATACTTTGGATTGGGTTTGACAATATTGTTGCTTAGGCGAATGGTGGGACGAGGTGGGATTGGAGGAGGGGGTGGTGGTGATGGAATCGTGGAGGCAAGGGAGCTGGTTGAGGGAGTTGAAGTAGGAGAGGAGGTGGATGGGTTAGTGGCTGGTGTGGAGTGGGTTGTGGCTGGGGTCGTGATAGTGGTTGAGTGAGGTGTGACAGGGGTCGTGGCGAATGTAGGAGCTGGGGTAGTGGCTGGTGTCGAGGTGATGGGAGGGGGTGTGAGAGGCGTATTAGGTGTGGGGACGGGTTGGAAGTTTGGAGGAATTGTAATACTACGGTTTTATGAGTCTATGGGTACTCTATCGAGTGGGGCTTACTCTGTTGAGTAAGTAGCTTTTGACGCAAAATAGTAGTCTGCCTGTAGGGTACTCGATCGAGTAGGTTGGGTACTCGATCGAGTAGGGGGGCACTCGATCGAGTAAGTGTGTTTTACGGGTTTGTTTTGACGGGTTTTGTTAATAATGCGGGAATGATATATAAGGCTTTCGTCACTTTTCTCGAAACACTTTTACAATCTAAAAACCTTCGAGAGAAGATTAGAAGTTACGTTGAATCATCCTCGCCGCATTATTATAAAATCCCGGAGCTAGAAGTGTCGGCTCTTGTCGTTCTTTATACCTTTGTGATCCTTGCGTCGAGGGTAAGATCTACATATCTTTTTATAGCGTTTGGGTAGTTTTGGTTAAACCCTAATTTTGGGAATTGGGAATTTTATGGTTGTATCGTTGTGATAGTGATTGTATGATTAAGTGTATAGGAGGAGGGTTCGTAAAAGAAAGGTTTTGAGACAGCTGCTAGATCGTCTGAGTTGTGATTGCTTTCCAGGTAGAGTTTTCCCTACTCAGTATTAGTTACATGATTGTGGTGATTGTGGTGATTGTGCTGTAATTAGTAATTGTTGCTTGATTGTTCAGACGGTTGTGATTTCATATTGATGATTGTTTCAGACGGTTGTTGATGTTGTAATATGGTTATTGTTTATCTGTCTGTGTTCTTCGGGGCGTGTCCCTGGTTGAGTGGAGTCACTTGCAGGAGTGGCTTCGCGCCCATGATTCGCCTTCTGTGGAACCCGCCACAGAAGGGATGTGCACATTAATGGACTTGGGTTTATCGCTCGATGGAGATGAGCGGGGATTTGGTGGGTACGGCTGCGGTCCCCCACTGGCGGTGTGGAGTACCTGTTGCGATGGGTACTCTGGCTGGGCTACACACTTTAGTGTGTAGTCAGTTATGAGGAGATTCATTATGGAGACTGGGGTTTGTTGTGTGTTGAACTGTTTTGGCATTTGATTTGTTGTGGCTTGCTTTTGTGTAATTAGTACTGACCCCGTTTAAATGTTTTAAAAACTGTGGTGATCCATTCGGGAGTGGTGAGCAGTTATTGAGCAGGTATGATTGATGCGCGTGGGAGAGCTGGGTTGAGTCATCACGAGCTGCTTAGAAGTCTTCCGCTGTGTCGAACTTTGTTCTTAGCTAGTTGATTTAACATTTGAGGACCTTTGTATTTTCTTTTATCAGTTTCGGTTTTGGTTGTATCGCTTTAAACTTTATTATTATTAAAGTACATTTCGTTATTGTCTATTTGATTATCATTGCCTCGGGTAACCGAGATGGTAGTATTCTCATGCCTTAAGTGGTCCTGGTAAGGCACTTGGAGTATGGGGGTGTTACAAGTGGTATCAGAGCGACGATTTTGAAACCTGTAACCAATGAACCTAATGAACATAGGGAGTCAAAATAAAATGAACCTGGGGTAGAAGTTGTAGGAGCTAATGCAAAGGCTTGGGAGACGTCCTAAAGTCGCGAACTCGCTCTACAATTTTGAACCAGTCAGCATGGGATATGAGTCGGGATAGCTATGTGTTTATCTTGTGCATTGTGTACCTATATATTGATGTGTGGCATAAATCAGTGGATGTATGTATGTGGAGAATGGGGAATGTGTAGAAAAAGATGGTGATGATGTGATTTCGTAAGTTATTGATTGAAAGTATGATAGTTGTTTTACGATATGGCATTATAGAAATACGGAAAGAAAGTTTGTTTGGTTTGAGTTATACATAGAGTTATGTACATATATATATATATATATATATATATATATATATACATACATATATATATATATATATATATATACATACATATATATATATATATATATATATATATATATATATATATATATGTGTGTGTGTGTGTGTGTGTGTGTGTGTGTGTGGTTGGTAGTTTTGTACGAGTTTATATGGCTGAAAGTTTGAGTAAGAGCATGACTAATTGGTGGAAAAAGATGAATAACTGTTTCATGATAATATGATTTATGATTAAGCATGTTATATGATGGAAGTTATTTTATACGAGTTTATGATTAAGCATGCTAGTAACATGTGAATAGGATACTTGATGTAATACAATTGTGATTTTGTTTACGTAAAGTTATATAATAAAACATATGGGTAACATGTGATTGGTAAGTTTAATGATATATGTACATTGAGTTATTTGTTGCTTGGCTTTTGAAGATAGTAACATGTGGTTATGGATATTGGTTTTATGAGCATTTAGTTGTTTTTGTTTACCTTGATGTCGTTTAAGTTGTTTGGAAGTAAAATCAAGTAGTGATGTTTTCGATTATAGAGAGGTTGTCTTTAGACTGTTATAATTTGAGATGTATATATGATTTTAATGTGATTCCAATTAGAGGTGATAGCTTGTTCTTTTACTATTCTAACGATAGGTCACACGCCCAAAACGACCAAGAAACGAGTGAGTTATGACCGTTATACGAAAATTGGACAGTGTTGAGAAATGCGTAGGGTACTCGATCGAGTGACCCTCACTCGATCGAGTACACCTATTGTTACTCGATCGAGTAGCCCTTACTCGATCGAGTTGTCCTGGTACTTTGTTTTACGTGCTTCTGACCTTCACCTACTCGATCGAGTAAGTCACTACTTACTCGATCGAGTGGCCTGTACTCGATCTAGTGACCCCTGTTTTGGGTCATATGCTTATCTTTTGACTTCGTTGCATATTATGTTTAATTCAAAGGTGTTATTTTGCTTCTTTATGCATTGTTTTACATGTATGTTCGTCCTGATGCGTAAGTTACCCAATCTTATGATGTAAGGAGTGGCAGCTGTGGTGAGTATGAGTTCGGTGGGGAGGACATGAAGTACATGTGGTTGTGATAGATAATGGAAAGAGGAAAAGGAAGATTGGTAAGGCTTAATTGAGACACAGAGCATGTTTTGTGAGATAAGATGAGTGATATGATTGTGTGTTGAGTAATGTAAAAGTAAATGAATGTGGGCAAGGGATGACGTGAGTTTATGGAATGTGAGAATGAAAAGATTGGAATGAAGGATGTGGATAGTAGCGGCTTGAGATTCGTAAGGGATTATAGAGGGAGATGGTTAGGAATTGTGTTGGTTAAGAATGTATGTAATAAAAAAAATCATTGTAGAGGGATGGAGAAGAATGGTATATAGCGAACTTAGTGAAGACGTGTCGTGACGTGGATTTTCAGATTGTAAGTGAGTCTGGGAATTTGTATTATCAAGAGGTGAAACTAGTGTGCGATTTCCTTGGGCAGTTAACAGGATGAAATGAGTTTTGGGATTAAAAAAAAAAATGAGATGGAGTGGGCTGACCGCATAGATTGGTTGGTGATAAGTGTGAGCGATAGCATGAGACGGTCTAGACTGATTAGTGGCAAGTGTGAGTGATAGCATAATAAGAGAAGATACATGGTGAGATGATATCGACATGAAATAATGGGATTTGAGTTCCGGAGCACTAAAGAATTAGATATAAGTAATAAAGAGTTGAATTATTAATTGGTATTGTTGGGTTTAAGGAGAAAAGAAGGATAAAAATAAGCTGAGAAAATGTTGACCGGAGTTATGTGATATAGAGGTAAGGAGTCGTCGAGATGTGTGATGCTATCATGAGGATGTTAGTTAATGGTTATATAGGAGTTTCAGGATAACATGATTAGTCATGGGTTTTGAGGAATTAAGGGAGTAAGAGGTTGATAGAGTATCTGCACGATATGAGATTTTGGTGGAGAGTTAGATGACGATACAATTAAGGATAGTATTAGGAAGAATGTTGAGGTAAATTTTTGTTGATAGGTTGATGTTCGTTATTTGGGAAATTAACCGAAGATAGGAAAGAAGTCGTGATGTTTAGAGATGAGTGTAAGAGGCTTGATGTCCGAACGAAGGTAGTGTTGAGGTATTGTCACTAGTGGTTAAGGGTGATGATAAATAGAAAAAAAAAATGGCCATTCTAAAGAGGTTGATTTTGTAGACACCTGATTGATGTGTATGGTTGTGAGGGAGCATAAGATGTGGTTATAGGAGGCGGTTTCTAGTAGTTGAGTATTAATGTTATGGTTACGTTTGGCAGGAAAAATGATCGATGTGCGAATGGGACAATGTGTTATGAAGGGCATACGAGTTAAGCTCGGGCGAAAGGTAACCTTTATCAGATGGTAACTTACGTGATCAGGATTGACTGGATGGATGTCATTACGGGTCTATATTTATATAAATGTTTGTGTGAGGTTCCGACCTCACGAGAAGTGGTATGGTGTGATAGTTATAAAGCTGTTAACCCAATGTTCTGTAATATATGTTGGATACAGTAACCTAGTGGATGATGTTTAAAAAGTAATAATTTGAGTGATCTGACATGACTGGTTATACTTGTATGTATTCATGATATATGTTATTCCGTGATATGGTAAGAGGATGATATTCATGAGGTTATTATCCATTTATTTCATATAATGTGTTGTGTTGTGATTTAGTAAAATGGATTTGAGTAAGTTTTTCTTGTCCGGAATGTTATACGGAGTCAGTGTTTATGGGAATTATATGTGGTTGTGATGTTTATCGATGTGGTTGTGGTGCCTCGGGTGGTGATCCGGGCATGGTACTTCGTGTTGTGATGCGGGTATTTTCGCACTGCGGTGCGGCTGTTGGTGGCGGTGTTGCGATGCCGTCACCGGTTGTGGTGGAGTAGGCGAGACGATTATGATACGAGTTTTCGAAAGTACATACCAGTTATACATAGATTGTTGTTTTGTTTGCTGTTGTTCCTTGTGAGTTTTGGTTGAACATGTAGACTGTTGTCTTGTTTGTTGATACCAGTTTCAGTTTGGGATGAGGGTAGAGTATGATATAAAAGAGAGCTGGGTATGTTTTCGTTGTTGTCATGGTATATTAATATTCTGTTGATGGGCCACAGTTGTGAGAAGTGGTTATAATAATTTTGATCTTGTTTTAAGATGAGGAATCGGTAGTCATAGTTATGGCAAGTAATCTGTGGAACACGTGCTGTACTGATATGGACGCATCAGGTGGTTCATAATCATATTTTGGGACAGTGATTGTAGAGTGTTGGGAATTAGTGTCATGTTAAGTTATGTATGAGTTTTACAATAATGAAAGAAAAGAACTTGAGGATCTAGGGGGAGTGTATGTAATAATTGTGGATCGTGAGTTATGAGTATGGAGATAGGTGCAGGTATAGAGGATTATGTCGTTTTGGCAGTAATAGGGAATATTTGAAGTTTTGGTTAAGCTAAAAATTTTGAGGTATAGGTTAGGTGGTGTGACGAGTGAATTGAAGTATGAGAGATGTTTAAGTAAGAGAGCCTTGGATATAGGAATAGTGAGTGTTTAGATTATAGGCGGTTATCTTTGACATGCGGTGGTGATGAGAAGATATAGCTAGGATTTAGTATTAGTGAGTTACGAGGACGTAACATTTGTCTTAATAGGAGTAGGATGCGACAAACAAGAGTTTCATGGTTGTGCATGTTGTAGTATATTAGGAAGTAGAGTGTTGGTGTAGCATAAAGGATGGATCTTTGTCGTGATTGATTTTGTTAAAAGGCCATGGCCGTGCTTGTAGTAGTTCGATGTTTAGGAATGGAAGAATATTTCGATAGTGTTGACAGTTGGATGACGATGTTTATGAGTGTGAGTAACTTCGAGGACGAAGTTCCTTTTAAGGGTGGTAGAATGTAACATTCCGTTTGATGTTTATGAGTGTCTTGATATTGGGTTTTCTAGTGCATAACATGTTAGTGAAACGGAGCTACCGATATTTGTGGATAGTAGTTGGTAGTGTATAGAGTTAGTGTCGAGAGAGGCTATAATGTGGTGGATACGATATCGTGAGACATGTTGTGGAGGTAGACGTAGTTGGTGGAGTTGGTGTTAAGAGTTCATGTTTTATAGGGTGAGGTTTTGTTTTGAGTTCTTAGTTGCGTTGTTGTGTCTTAATCGAGTTGGTAGGTTTATTTTTTTTTTTTTTATGTATAGGTTGAACTTCGGGGACGAAGTTCTATTTAAGGAGGGAAGACTATAATACTACGGTTTTATGAGTCTATGGGTACTCTATCGAGTGGGGCTTACTCTGTCGAGTAAGTAGCTTTTGATGCAAAACAGTAGTCTGCCTGTAGGGTACTCGACCGAGTAGGTTGGGTACTCGATCGAGTAGGGGGACACTCGATCGAGTAAGTGCCTTACTCGATCGAGTAAGTGTGTTTTACGGGTTTGTTTTGCCGGGTTTTGTTAATAATGCGGGAATGATATATAAGGCTTTCGTCACTTTTCTCAAAACACTTTTACAATCTAAAAACCTTCAAGAGAAGATTAGAAGTTACGTTGAATCATCCTCGCCGCATTATTAGCAAATCCCGGAGCTAGAAGTGTCGGATCTTGTCGTTCTTTATACCTTTGTGATCCTTGCGTCGAGGGTAAGCTCTACATATGTTTTAATAGTGTTTGGGTAGTTTTGTTTAAACCTTAATTTTGGGAATTGGGGATTTTATGGCTGTATCATTGTGATAGTGATTGTATGATTATGTGTATAGGAGGAGGGTTCGTAAAAGAAAGGTTTTGAGACAGCTGCTAGATCATCTGAGTTGTGATTTCTTTCCAGGTAGGGTTTTCCCTACTCAGTATTAGTTACATGATTGTGGTGATTGCGGTGATTGTGCTGTAATTAGTAATTGTTTCTTGATTGTTCAGACGGTTGTGATTTCATATTGATGATTGTTTCAGACGGTTGTTGATGTTGTATCACTACAAAAAGAATTAAAACAGGCGACCGATTTTGGCGACTGAATTAAAACGTCAGTCGCGGACCTTAGTCGCCTTTTCTAACTTTGGCGAATAAAGTCGGTCGCCAAATTTGGCGACTGCCTAATCAGTCGCCAAATGGCTAAAATGGCGACTGAAATGGTAGTCGCCAAATTGGCGACTGATTTGAGGTAGTCGCCAATTTGGCGACTGAATTTCAGTCGCTAATTTTGTTATTAGTCGCCAAATTTGGGTGACGTAGTCAGTTTCACTGAAAAACTTTGGCGACAGAATAAGAGCTTTGGCGACTACATTGAATCAGTCGCCAATTTGGCGACTGAATTTCAGTCGCCAAAGCCCTTTTCAGTCGCCAAAGTTGCTGTAAGTTTTTGTGGTTTTTGTCGTTTTCAATGCTAGCCAAATATTTACAAACTGCATACAAACCGATGTTCCACAACACCATACATCCCAAATTTCAACACTCACAACACCATACATTTCAACCCAACACCTCCCATTTTCTCAAACTTCATTTCATATATTGAAAATGAAAGTTTTACAAGCTAAGCTATTCTAATGTTCAAGTCTAAAGTTCAAGTTTTACAAGCTTACATGCTAAAATCATCTTACTTGGAAGCCAACACCGGCTCCTCTCCCCCCATGTGGACCATGCGGATCTTTTGGATCGTAGTTGGGTCTAGGTACGGGGTTACAACCTTGCCACCAATTCTCAAACATTTCCATTCTTTCCTTCATTTGGCGGAATTCTTCATCACGTTTGGCATCACGTTCATCACGCTCTCTTATTTGACCTTGAAGTTGACCAATAATTCCCGGTTGATACGTGTTGCTGGGAATTGTTGAAGTCGATCTCCTACGCGTTTTCTCATAGAAAGCCGGTGTTGAACTTCCGGTACCATACACGTGCCCTTTCTTGAAGCCATCCACCAACTCATACCATATGTCATTATCCGGTTTTTCTGGATTGGCGGCTTTTTCTTGTTCAAATGCTTCCTACAATATTAAACAAATGGTTGTAAGTTAAACCAACCGTTTTTCAGCTTTTTCAATTCTTTAAATTCTTCTTCGGTACCATCAATAGGGGATGGTAAATCACATACCGTCTTCCATATCTCATCCCCAGGAACTCATTTCGGAGGGGCATCAAGCACCTCTTTACCTTTTGTGAAAGCCTTCTTGTTCCTCCTATGTGGATTTCCTCTCGTAAGAAGCATCTATGACAATCAAACCAGCTTATTTTCTTGCTATTGGGAAGCCAAAATGCTTTACTTTCCTCCATGCAACAAGGACATGCTTTTTGTCCGTTTGTAGACCACCCAGATAGCATACCATAGGCGGGAAAATCATTTATTGTCCACAAAAGGGAAGCTTTAAGTTGAAAATTTTGTTTTTTAGACACATCATAAGTTTCCACCCCAACTTCCCACAAATATTTCAACTTCTCCACCAATGGTTGTAAATAAACATCCAAATTACGTTTCGGGCTTTTTGGTCCGGGAACAATAAGTGACAAGAAAATAAATGGTCTTTTCATACATAACCAAGGTGGTAGGTTGTATGGTGTGACCATAACGGGCCAACAAGAATACTTCCTCCCAAAATTACCGAAAGGATCAAATCCATCCGTACACAAGCCAAGTCGTACATTGCGGGGTTCCTTGGCAAAATCAGGATACATCTAATCAAATCATTTCCATTCTTCCTCATCACTAGGATGACTCATCTTCCCCGGAGCACGTGGGTTTTCTTTGTGCCATCTCATTTGTTCGGCAATGTTTTTGGTGGCATAGATTCTTTGAAGTCTTGGTGCGAGAGGAAAGTAAAACAATTGGTTACATGCTATTGGTTTCTTACTCTTTTTGGCCCTCTTACTACCGTTGCCTTTTTTCAACACCAAAACTGTATCTCCTTCACTAGTCTCATATCTATCCGCCCCACAATCTTTACATTTGTCAAGCAAAGCATCATCTTTCCAAAATAGCATACATCCTTCGGGACATGCATCAATCTTTTCATGCGGTAATCAAGACCTTTAACTACTTTTTTGGTAGTATAGAAACTTCGGGTCATGATATTATCATCGGGGAAAGATTCCTCAAGGAACGAGGCCATGCCATCAACAGCAACAAATGGCATATTAAACTCACATTTCAAGGTAATTAGCCTAGAAGCGGCTTGTAACAATGTCATTCTGCTTCCTTCATACAAGGGTTTTTCTGAGGCTTTTAACATGTCAATAAAGGCTTTTGCTTGTGGGTGTGGCGGTTGTTCTTCAGAAATGGTTGTATGGTCATCACTATTAAAAATAGTGGAATCCATAGCATCAAAAACCATCTCTCTATATGGGTTCTCATCATTTTGTATTTGATGGGTGTGAGCTTGTTCATGAATTGGAGAATATGCTTCTCCATGTGAAATCCAATTGTAATAATTTGGCTTAAACCCGTTTATAATGAGATGTTCTTCTACTACAATGTCAAGCTGGTATTTCAGGTTTTTGCATTTGGCACAAGGACACCTAAGTTTTTTGTCTACCAAGTCATATTCATCTTGTTGTTTAGCAAATTCAATAAACTCGCTAACACCCTTTATAAATTTACCGGTAGGACGTCTTTTCTTATTAGAATGGTCTAATCTTCCTTCATACATCCATGAACGTTCCAATCTCTTTATTTTTATCTAAAGAAGACCCCACAATAATTTAAACATTTTTAAAAAATAACAATAATATTACATACAAAATTTAAACATTATACTCCACATTATACAATAAACATATGAAAACAATATATAAATATTGTCAATAAGTAATCCATCTTCGAATGGGGTCCTTATCACTCCAACCTAAACCCGTCAATGTACGTTTCAAGTCACTAGCAAACACACTTGTAATTTATTAATGAGGAAAAAATTGGGCAGCAATTCCCTTGATTCTCCAAATACACATCTATGTAGAATAACTAATTACTCCACATATACATGTATTCGGAGAACATTAAAGGGATCGCCACCAAACTCATTCCTCATTAATAAATCACAAGTACGTGTTTACTACCTAAATGACTTGAACGCACAAAGACAAACGATCCCAAAATGGGGACTATTCAAGAATTACTCCTAATGAGTAATTCTTGAACGGTACTAAGGCAACATCAAATCAAACAACAACACAATCAAGTACTAAATTAATTAAGTCAATCAATAGCCCAATTCAACCACATAATAAAGGCTTCTATCCTAAAGTCCGTAACATAATTTGAACTAAAATTAGTAAATTTAAAAGGTAATTGGTAAGAGGAGGTTACCTAATCAAGTAAAAGCAAAAATGAAAAGAAAACAAGAAGCAACACTATACAGCGACGGTGGTGCCTAACAGCTTGGTGACAACCCGAAAGGAGAAAAGAAAAACAAAAATAACAAGGTTATTCTACCTCAATTCATCAATAACATGAATTATCAAACTAAATTTATCAAAATCAAGTCCTAAAGAAAGTTCCACTTAGCTAATAGCTAATTTCTCTTAATCCAAAAGACGGTTCCACTTAGCTAATTCCATTAATGCAAAAGACGGTTTCACTTAGCTTAATATTAATAATAATACGAAGATTTCACTTAACTTAGTAATAATAATAATAATATTATTAATTAAGACGGTTCCACTTAGCTTAATACTAATGATAATGAGACGGTATCACTTAGCTACCCAACATCATACACCACCCACGACCCACCCACCGCCACCCCACGACCCACCCACCCACGGCCCACCACAGCCCACCCCTGACCAACCCCACCCACGGACGAACCCCCCCCCCCCCTCCCCCGCGCCCCCCATAACCCTAAACCTAAAGACAAACCTCATAATCATTCCCTTTTAATTCAAACACAAATTAAACTAAATCTAACTACAAATTAATCTAACATACAAACTACAAATAAATCTAACAAACTAACCACAAATTAATCAAACTAACTACAAATTAATCTAACAAATTAAACTATATAAACTGAAATTAAACAAAAAAAACTAACCTAATTGAAGAGGGTGGATGTGGCGGTGGAAATGGCGGTGGAAGGGTGGTTGTGTGGTGTTGTTCGTTGGTGTCGTCGCCGCTGTTTCAATCGCTCATCCCTTTTTTTTTGTTTCGCAAAGAGTAAAGTAGGTGAGAGGAGCGCTGGTTTGTATTAAAAAATTTGGCGACTGATGTTTTTAATTTGGCGACTGAATTTCAGTCGCCAAATTTGGCGACTACCCCTTATTCAGTCGCCAAATTAAAAACATCAGTCGCCAATTTGATTCCCTTTTTAAAAAAGACAGCCTGGATTCTATTAAAACAATTGGCGACTGAAATTCATTTTGGCGACCGAATTTCAGTCGCCAATTTGGCGACTACCCAAGAATCAGTCGCCAATTTTAAAATATCGGTCGCCAAGTTTGATTCCCTTTTTAAAAACCAGTTGCCAGATTGGCGACTGATTTCAGTCGCCAATTTGAAAATCAGTCGCTAATTTGGCGACTAAATATATCAGTCGCCAAATTTCGGTCGCCTGTTTTAGTTTTTCTTGTAGTGTATTATGGTTATTGTTTATCTGTCTATGTTCTTCGGGGCATGTCCCTGGCTGAGTGGAGTCACTTGCGGGAGTGGCTTCACGCCCATGATTTGCCTTATGTGGAACCCTCCACAGAAGGGATGTGCACATTAATGGACTTGGGTTTATCGCTCGATGGAGACGAGCGGGGATTTGGTGGGTACGGCTGCGGTCCCCCACTGGCGGTGTGGAGTACCTATTGCAATGGGTACTCTGGCAGGACTACACACTTTAGTGTGTAGTCAGTTATGAGGAGATTGATTATGGAGACTGGGGTTTGTTGTGTGTTGAACTGTTTTGGCATTTGATTTGTTGTGGCTTATTTTTGTGTAATTAGTACCGACACCATTTAAATGTTTTAAAAGCTATGGTGATCCACTCGGGGGTGGTGAGCAGTTATTGAGCAGGTATGATTGATGCCCGTGGGATAGCTGGGTTGAGTCATCACTAGCTTCTTAGAAGTCTTCCGTTGTGTCGAACTTTGTTCTTAGATAGTTGGTTTAACATTTGAGGACCTTTGTATTTTCTTTTATCAGTTTCGGTTTTGGTTGTATCGCTTTAAACTTTATTATTATTAAAGTACGTTTCGTTATTGTCTATTTGATTATCATTGCCTCGGGTAACCGAGATGGTAGCATTCTCATGCCTTAAGGTCCTGGTAAGGCACTTGGAGTATGGGGGTGTTACAGGAATGATGTCGAGGATGGGAATGGTGAGGTTGCACCAGTGATCCGGGGAGTGAGGAGATGGAGGCGGTGTTTTGGTGAGTGTAAGGAAGGGAAAATCGTGTTCGACAAATCGAACATGACGTGAGGTGTAGGTTTTCTTGATGGTCGGATCATAACATAGGTAGGCACTTTGAGTCGTGGAGTATCCGACAAAGACACAGGGAGCCGACTTTTGGTCGAGTTTCACTACTACAAATGAGCACTTGCGCCACGACTAAATTCGTGGCGCAAGTGCTAAATTTCCGTGGCTAAATCATTTTGCCATGGGAATATCTTCCGTGGCGCAAGTGGCCGTGGCAAAGAGATAGCCACGGGAAAAACAAGAACGTGGCTATTATTGAATTTTTGGCCACGGACTGTCTCGTGGCTAATAACTCCCGTGGCCAAAGAAATTTCACGTGGCGAAAAAATAATTCCCGTGGCAAACAATATATATGAAAATTAAATAAATAAATCGTAAAATAATTTATTTATTTTTCACAATGGGTATTTTATCATATATTTTAACCGTGACAATCTAGGTAATTGTTTCGCTAGTTAACTTGATTCATTTGAACGTTATTTCGTTTCATGAGTTATGCATTTGTGAGCATCGAGAGGCTTCCCGGGGAGGTCACCCATCCCAACACTACTCTCACCTGAGCACGCTTAACCGTAGAGTTCTTTTGATGTGCCACCGAAATTGAATGTTACCTTGTTGATATAATTAGCACTTTGAATTCTTTTAAGTTTATTTTTTTTATTTCAAATCTTACCTTTAGTACTATTTAATTACATAAATTTTACGTGTTTTACAATTTTTTGCGGGAAAAAAATTATTTGGCCGAAACAACTAAATTTTCGACATTAACCTCTTGATTAATGATTTTGACATCATTTTTTTTTGCCGAAGTCAGTAAAACATTTTCTCCAAAAAGTAAAATTAATTGTGTTTTCCTAACATTATTTTATTTATTTTGTTGATCGACATACTTATTTTCATTTCTCATGTACTCAATTTTTCGTATATTTTTCTAGGCAAATTATATTCTATAACGTCGATCGTACTGCGATATGAAAAATGAGACCATTTTTTGGTAAAATAATGACCGCTTTTTATAACTAAAAGTCGTTTTTCCCCAAAGTGATCACTATTAACCAAAAAGTAGTCACTTTTTTACCCAAAAAAACACGAAAAAGACTATTGTACAAAAGAATCGCTTATTTTCCTAAACTGATTTCTCTGTGTTATGATTTATCGTTTATTTTCTCAAATTTTCACATTATTTGCACATGTGACTTTATATTATTATAATTTATATGTTTTTTCGTGTGATGCGCTCATTTTTAGTGAAAAAAAATTTCCAAATTTTTTTCTTAACAACTTAAATTTTACGTAAGTTTTTCATGGTACCCTCGAATTTTGATAGATTACATATGGTACCCTTTTTTAAAGTTTTTATATATGGTACCCTTGTATTTACGTTTTTCAGTCCCAGAATACCCTTTGACAAACTTCCGTCATAACGCCGCTACTCATATGCCTTGTGACGCCATGTTTTGTTATCTAATACACTATCAATTCATCATCAAATAATACATAAATCATTATTTTATCTAATAAACTAACATTTAGTACCTAAATAATATAACAATAACAACATAACATACTCAGTTACTCATCAAATTACTTATAGGAGTAACGAAGTTATGACGAAATTTCCCCAAAGAGTATTCTGGGAATGAAAAAGATAAACATAAGGGCAACATATGTAGAAACTTAAAATAAGGGGTACCATGTGTAATCCGAGCAAAGTTCGAGGGTACCATGGGAAATTTCCGTAAATTATATATCAAATTCAAATTTTTCTATAAATATCATACAAATAAAGTTGGAAATCAAATTTTGAATGAAATAGTTTAACAATATATTAATTTTAGATTTCTCAAAGATAGATGGTAAATAACTTTTTTATTCAATTTGATATGCTATATCTTTAAATGTGATACGATCATTTAAGATTGTTATTCAAGATTATAAAGTTTAATTTAAATAAGTAAAAGAAATTCACGACTTTAATAAACAGAGTTATATATTAAAACAAAATTTTTAAATTATCAATATTTTGAAAAACCTACAAAACATAAATGTGATTTGTAAAAAAATCAAAAAAATGAGACGATAAACTTTTCTTAGCTTGCATATAAGTTTATAAAATTTTAAAATTTCTTATTAAAGTAAATAAAACAATAAAAAATTTTAATTAAATTAATCAAAGTGTTTCTAAAATTTTATATTCAAATATATTTTCATAATATTATATTTGATTAAATTTCATTCAGATTTAAGTTGGAAAAGATACTCGCCACGGGTGTTTGTTTGTTCGTGGCTAAAAAATTATTTGCCATGGAACAATTCGTGACTAAATAAAATTTTGCCACGGGAGTGACATAGCCTGTGGCTAAAATGATTATTTGCCACGGGTATAGCCTAATTCGTGGCGGAAGTGACTTTTTGCCACGGGAAAAGTTATCCCGTGGCATAAATTTTTTTCCACAATAATGAATAAGTTTTTCCCGTGGCTAAGCAAATTTTAGCCACGAATTATGAATTCCCGTGGCATAATTCGTGGCGCAAGTGATGATTTGTTGTAGTGTTTGTGACGAGTGTACAGACGGAGCCAGGGGTAGCATAGACATCCAAAGGTTCGAAGTTTGTGATAGTTTGGGCCATGGCCGAATAGAAGTGCATAGGGCGTTTTGTTTTGAAGGGTTTGTGTGGGTAGTCTGTTTATTAAATATATGTGGCGGTGGCAAATGCATATGGCCAGAAAGTATTAGGCATTTGGGCATGGGTAAGGAGTGCAAGGCCCGTTTCTACGACGTGACGATGGCGTCTTTCGGCAAATCCATTGTGTTCGGGGGTGTGAGGTGGAGAGGTGATATGAGTTATACCGTCATCAAGTAATTTGGGGTTTAACTTGACGTATTCACCACCATTGTCCGAATAGAATTGACGGATGGGTTCTTGAAAATACTTTTCAACAATCGCTTTAAATCGTTGGAAAATGGAGAGAGTGTCAGACTTGTTTTTGATTGGATAAAGCCAAAAATAATGTGTATATTGATCAACAAATAAGACGTAGTATTTGTATGACTCGTTTGAGTCGATGTTGTGAACGGAAGCTTGTGACTTTTATTAATAAAACAGGAATTACAATAATCAAACTTAGAAATACGAAAATTGCAAATAGAATTTAAATGTTTTAAAGTTGAATGGGAAGGGTGGCCTAGACGAGCGTGCCACAAGCTCCCAGGCGATGAAGTGAGCGACGGAAAAGCATGAGGAGATTATGAGGGTGTATGCCATTGATAAGCGCCATCGAGAAATAGTCCTTGAAGGATTATTTAATCCGAGTTACGGTCCTTAAAACAAAAAGATGATGGTGAGAAAATAGCGATAACATTATTATCGTTTCAAAATTGAGATACGGATAAAAGATTAAGCGAAATAGAAGGAACAACAAGGACATTTTTAAATGAAATAGACCGAGAAGAAAGAGAGAAAGTGAATGAACCATGATGAGCGATGGGTAGGGCAGACCCATCGCCAATAATAAGATCGTCAGGACCATCGTAAGGTGCATGGAGTGAGAGGGTTTCGAGGTCCTTGGTTATGTGGTGGGAGGCTCCACTGTCAATAAGGTAGGAATTGGTGGAGGTGGAGGGCACAGTGGCTGTGTGGGCATGAGGGTTGTTTTGTCTAGGAGGTGATGGAGGGAAAATAACATTTAGGTATTCCCTCTTGAAGTCGGGACAGTCACGTATAACGTGAGCTGTGACTCGGCAGAATTGGCATTTGCCACGAAAAGGGTTGGTGTTGGTGTTGGTGTTGGTGTTGGTTTGTTGGCGGGTGTGATAGGTGTTGGATGACTGGTTGTTAGAGTAGTTTTGGTTGTAGTTGTTGTTATTATTGTACCAGTTGGAGTTATGGTGATAGGGACGATGTGTGGCTGCATGAGCGAATGGTGGGAAGGACGTGTTTGTGGGTTCTCGCTTGACGATAAGTTCGTGTTGAATTAATTTTTCATGTAAATCATCAAAGGAGATGGGTGTGTCGCGTGCGCGAACAGTGTCGATGACGGACTTGTAAAGGGTTTCGGGTAAGCCTTGGATGATTTGAGAAGTTATATATTCATCATCCATGGGTTTACCAAGGTGAGCAAGTTGATTGGTGATGGTTTTGATAGATAGCATGTAGTCGGTGATTGAAGAATCACCAAGAGCAATGTTTCGGAGTCGATCCTTCAATTGAAGAATATGACCCCGAGATGGATTAGCGTAAGTGTGGGCTAGGGTTTGCCAAGCATCACGAGACGTGTTGGCATCGAGGATAATGGTGGATATGGAGTCATGAAGGGTTCCAGCTAGGGCACCGAGAATAAGATTGTCGTGTTTGAACCCTGTGATGTAGGTAGGGTTGGATGTGGGTTCGGGTTTAGGGTATTTGTCGGTGGCTGGAGAGGTGATAGTAGGCGATAGTGGTGGGTTTGTGCCATCGAGGAAGGAGTAGAGGCCGTAGCCTTGGAGTAGTCGGGTGATTTAGAATTGCCAGGAACGGTATGTGGAGGGTGTGAGCTTGATGCAGTTAGGAAAGGATACGGAGAGAAGGGGTTTGGTGGGTTCGGCGGCGTTCGGAATGAGGGTGTTGCTAGAGACAGCCATGGGTGAGGCGTGAAATACAACTAGGATGAAAAAGAGGGTTAGGATCAAGGATCTTGATACCATGTAAGATATAGAAATAGGTTTGGTATATTGATAATTATACACTGTTACATTAGATGGTATATATATGCAGCAGGTTGAAATACGATAAGCATAATACAAATAATATGATTGATTTATTCCTTGATATATGGAGATTATTTAGGTAACTAATAACTAATATTGACTAAGTTATTTGCATGATGAGAATTGTTCTCCTTGATTTGTGCCATCAGAATATTGGGTTGATTGACTTGAAGATATGGTGATATTATTCTTAACACATAACATCCTACAACAAAATACTTCTATATTACATCTCTGTTTTTTTGTGCCAAAAATCAGAGGGCACCGTCTTATCTCAGTAGAAAGTTCGATTGCACTCAGGCATTGTTAAGGGTCGAATTATTCTATTAGGAAAGCGGAGTCGATTCGGTGCGGTGTTATTATTGTCAATTCCTTATTCGTGCATACTCAATTATCTAACAATCTAATAGAATAATTTCGAAATCTGTCAAGATGACGAATGGAAAGGAAATGATAATGAAAGTGAACAAATCAATATATATAACTAAAGGAGGCTTTTTTTTCCTAATTATACTATTAATATTAGAATTAGGATATAATTAATTATTTACAATTTTTCTATTATAATTAGGAATATAATTTTCCTATTAGAAATGAGAATTAATTAATTATTTTATAATTTTCCTATTAGAAATAGGAATTAATTATTTACAATTTTTCTATTATAATTAGGAATATAATTTTCCTATTAGAAAATAAGAATTAATTAATTATTTTACAATTTTCCTATTAGAAATAGAAAATAAATTAATAAATTATTAAGGCTTTTTTTTCCTGATTATACTTTTTAGGATTAGGAGATAATAATTATTTAATTTTTTTCTATTATAATTAGGAATATGATTTTCCTATTAGAAATGAGAATTAGTTAATTATTTTACAATTTTATTATTAGAAATATGAAATAAATTAATCATCTACAATTTACTAATATTAAAAAATTATTCATTAATATTTGTTCATTTTTTATTAAATTATAAGGGGAAAAAACCTTTGATATATTTATAATATCCAATTTTATAACAACTTCCGATTAAAAAAATGAGGTATTATGACTTATGAGGCTAAAAGGCCCTAGGCCGAATCCAGGTTGTGACAAATGTACATGCATAATACGTATTACATGGAATTTACTCATGTAAAGAGTAAATGAATGCTGAAATATGCCCCTACGTCTTTTGTTATGGCTAATATCATATTTAATTATACATAATACGAAATTTATTTTTCAAATGTCATATGTATTTCTCCTACTAATTTTAAAGTTATTTCCCTTACAATACACTTCAACTTTTATTGATAATTTATTATTATATTATTTAAATTCATTTGTCATTATATAAAAGTATATTAATCAAAATTTAAATAAGATATTCACAAATTATTGATAATTACAAAGTTTGATATCTGTTTTTCAAGGAGTATTAAAAGATAAAGAAAGTTGCTGCTAATTTGCGAATCGAAATATCATATTATGACAAATGAGTAAATGTTTTGAAAAACTTTATTGTGTGATTGTTTTACAATTTAAAGTAAAAATGGTACCACGAGTAATAAAATAGATTTGCATGAAGGTTGAAGGTAAATTAGATACACTTATTATAAAAATATGTATAAGGTTAAGATTCAATTCAAGCAATGATCAACATTAAAAAAAAGTCATGAAAACCACATAAAAGGGTAAGAGTAGTCTTTCCCTAACATAGTGAAGACCGTCTCTCTCAAGCTTTTCTTCTTAGAAATTTACATGCATAAAAAATGTTATTATTCAATTATATGGAGCAAACTAATTATTGTTGATGCTATTTTTTTTTGTGCGTGTGTAAATTGATCACATCATCACTGTAATTTAGGGAGAGATACGAATTGGGGAAGGGTGAGACATATCCGTCATGCATAATACGATACTTTAACCATCTTTAGGCAAAAATATAAAAATAAATGAAAAAAATTAAACCTAAAAGGGGGTCACGTACTTGCTAACTCTTCTATAGTTCTCTACCGCATTAATATTCCCATGAAGTTTATGACATTTATTTCATATTAATAAAAAAATGAATATACTGCTTCGTACAATGTGTGATTTATAACTTTTAGCTAACTTATTTGAACTTCCTTAAATTTATATATTTTAAGTGAAAAATATTAATTATAAATATGATAAAGATAAAGTTTGATCTTTAATTTCCTCAGAGATAAAAAAAAATAAATTTATTTTCTTATAATATACTAATTAAAGGTCATAATGTAAAACAGGAAATTACACCACAATCTACTATTTCAATATGTTGATGATCAACACTCAAAATAGCACATTTGTTATTAAAATAGTGTGAAAACTCTCAAAATGCTAAAAAAAATGTTCAATCTGTCGTTATCAAACAAACCCTAAGTTTCTGCATTTTTTTGTCAACTTAATCTTTACGGGATGAAAAAATGATGAAGTTCAGAAAGCAGCGGTTAGTTTTCTGTTAGTTAGATGGACTTTTCAAGAGAGAGATGAAAACTTTGCATTTTAAACCGTTTTATGTGTGAACCGAAGGGATTAAGTAGTGGGCTAAAGGTTGTTTCGAGTGGGAATGAGGTTGATTGCGACGAATTGGTTGACTAAAGTTTTCCTTTACTAGATCTAGAAAGGGGATAATAATTTCGTGATAATAAAATTTGAAGAAAAAAAGACAATAAAAATGAGATGGAGGTAGTAAGATTTATTTATGCAAAATGAAATAAATAGCAAAGTTTGTGTATATATATATATATATGTGTATATATATATATATATATATATATATATATATATATATATATATATATAATATTCAAACTTATTCAGTTTACAAATATAGTACCCAAACACTTTGTTTGAGTATCTGGAATGGAGGTAGGGGAGGGGACGAGAAAAAGACTAGGAAGGGAAAGGGAGCGAGATAAGAGGGAAGATTGCTTCTTAAACTTTTCTTTGTTGAAGGAGAAATAAATTGTCTTCGATAAGGGAAATGAAGATCCATACCATCTGCAGTAAAGATTGGTGTTTTATGGAGGTGAATGTGATTTATGACTTCTTAGATGTAAAACATGGCCGGAAGGTAGTGATAGTGGTAGTGGATTGGAGGTTATTTCAAGTAGTAAAAACTAATCACAATGGCTGGTGTTTTTTTTTTTTGTCGGGTAAATTAGTGGGGTGGAGGAGGGTGCATTTGTGGAAGGTGATGAGTTTAACGAGGATAGTGATAATAAATAAGGTTATCTATCAGCAAAATCTCGCTTGCATTAAAACATATAGGTAACATGAATAATAACAAGGAATCTCAAAAGATCATACTGATAAACTTAATCTTGACCCCATCAATTCAAATTAACGTAAAATCTTAATTCTAACAACATTGTCGAGAGCAAGGGTTAGTTCCATTGGATTGTGGATTTTTTTAGAAGTAGGGGTTTAGTTTTTCACTTGATTGGATAAATTTTAGAAAAGATTCGAAGACAATGATCGATCTTTCAAGGAATGAGATTGTTTTAGCATGTGTGTGAATAAGGAAGAAAAATAGGGGTCTGCGTGAAAGATTTTGTTTCAAATGAGAAGATGGGGGGCAAGACTATTGTTATAGGGGGTGTCATAAGCAACCTCAGCCATGTAGTACTGCGTTGGCATTTTGTTCACATTCAAAGGTACGTCGATAGTTTGACCGGAAGATATAACATTTAACTACATGTAAACGTTTTTAGGTAACTACCATCTGACCCAACAATGAATAAACTAAGGTTGTTATTCAAAAAAAGGAGATTTGTTACATCATTGAGTTGATCATACAAAGTAGATATTATTGTTTTCCTTGACCAACTGAAAAACAAACAGGTATTAATGAACAAAATCTAAAAACTCTCAGTCTGAAGTATCATATATATAAAATTCATATTGATTTTATTTTCCTAAAAAAACAACATTGTCGAGAGCAAGGGTCAGTTTCCATTGGATGGTGGATTTTTCTAGAAGTAGGAGTTTAGTTTTTCACTTGGTTGGATAAATTTGAGATAAGTTTTGGAGACAAGGATCGATCTTTCAAGGGATACGATTGTTTTAGATCATGTGTGCGAATATGGAAGAAAAATAGGGGTCTGCGTGAAAGATTTTGTTTCAAATGAGAAGATTGGGGCCAAGACTATTGCTATAGGGGGGGCATTCTAAATACCTCTAAATATTTTTACATGATTACAATTTCATCAAGCAATGATTAAATTATGGTTGTCATTCGAAAGAAGGAGATTTGTTGCACGATTGAGTTGATTATGCAGAGTAGATCGATATTATTGTTTTCCTTGACCAATTGATAAACAAACAGGTATTAATGAACAAATTCTAAAAACTATCAATCGAAGTATCATATATATAAACTTCATATTGGTTTTATTTTCCTAAAAAAAGTATTTTATTAATTAAACACTATTTTATTCTTATGTCAATATTATGTTAATGGGAATTATTTGTTGGTCATGCGGCATACATAAAGTCTTAGACATGAACGATGTACTATATGTCTATATTCTATTTTATTGTGAAATTTATCACACATTATTTTAATATCCGTGCAACGCACGGGCAAGAAAACTAGTTGGATTGATTTGAGGGTGTTGAATTTGGCAGAAGAAGATGCAAAATTTTATAATGTTTGGACCGCGATGACAATGGAATCACGTGGTACGTGAGGTTTGTGATTTGGTTTTGTGATAATTTTGGGAGTAAAGTGGTTGGTATCAGATTGATATATGATGCACATTCTCAATAAAGTGAATTCATATGCGGTATAATCTCTCATCAGGGTCCTATCTATATAAATATTACTCCGTATTTGACATGAGTCATATCACAAGAGATAAGTAAACTTTGACTTTGCTTTGATATATGTGATGTTTAACTATGAATATAATATATCTGGTCTTCATATGTGCCATGTTGTATGGATGGCGTTCTTAGTTTCTTACATATTCACAAACACAAGTCTTCTAGAGTTCTAGGTTTGGTGTTATGCGGTTACCAGAGGAGAGTTGTTCACTAAATAACCCTTTTTGTGTTTAGTGTTTATTTTACTCATTTGTGATTAGATATTTATGAATGGATGAGTACTTTACTGCAGTATTGTCGACAATGAATATTTAAAGGTATTACATAATTGTATATAGTGTTGTTGCTCTTTGATGAAGGGGCATGAATGAATCTTTGAATAATTTCTTTAAATTTTTTGGGTTCTTCATATTGATCAATTTGGTGAAAGTTATAAGGACTGTAATGCAGTGATATAATAATTCCTTTTGTTTTTGACTATTTGTTCCGATAATCATGTTTAATTGAATTGCTTGTATTTATTATAGTTAATGTGGTTGTGTGATCCATGTTGATATGTTTGTCATTATTGCAATACATGCTAATACAAAGGTTATTTATCATGTTGAGATATGTCTAATTTGTAATGTACGGACTATGATGATGATGATGTTGATAATGGGCATTTTAATTGGTTTCACAATGGGATAAAGCGTACAAATATTCTTGATTATTCAATGGTATTTTCCATAAATGTTAATCAGTGTTTGTATCATTCGGCTAAATAGACAAAATTTGCCATGTCAAAATTTTGTTTTTGTTGCATGGTCATGTCTGTTAAGCAAGTGAAATAGCATGCATGATTATCGATTAAATTTGTCTTAATCTTAATTCTGAATTTTATGGCAACATGGTTTTATTGTGCATTCGAACTTGCACTGTGGCTATTGGGGTTGATTTTCATGCAGTTTTACTAGTTTTGTTGTAGCATGAATCCCTCTTAATGTCTTCAAATGAAGCCCTAATCAACTTTGATGATGGATGGCGTAATCATATTATATTGTGTAAGTCGGTCACTATTGCCATGAAACCTTTCTGACCGATTTGATTTATTTATGATAAAAACGTAGATGATATCTTCATTCATTTTATTCATCATGTTACCATGATATTAAATTTATTGATTAATAATGGTTGTATAATCATACACTACTCTTTGATGGAATAGTTTGTTGGTATTCATTTACATAATGCATGCCAGTGAGTTATCAAAGTAGTTTAAATGATTATTATTTTCATTTGTGTTGCCATGTTTGGTACTAGGGATCGTAGCTTTTGTATGTCAACCATCAAAATAAAAGAAATATTTATTGTTACTTTTGATTTTTAGTAGAATGGCATGCAATTTTTAGGATTTCCTTTGTCCTTATTGCGTTGCATCAGAGCAGGTCAATTACCTTGATAATAAATAGTTTATCCTTGCATAATACAAGTATACTTTATTATCTTAATAAGGTGTAATACATTGTCTGTAATATGGAGCAAGGGTAATAAATATTATGAATAGACTCTCCTTAATATGATACATAGGTATGCAAGATTGAGCGGTATTATACGGATGCTCGTATGACCCAATAGCATAGTGTATTGGTTATTGGGTTGTGTAAAGTTTCGGTTTTGTGGTGACTTGAGACGCCCTAAGTTGGTTTAAGGAATAGAGGAGACTCACCCATGAAAAGGGACTTATTTTATGTCAATTTCTGTCGCATTGTTAATTTTACTTGTGTTTTATTTGGGGCAAGTTTAATGTGATGGGTTGAAATTTTAATGTTGATAAGAGTTATTTATTGACCTTGTATGGTGTATGTCATGTTAAATAATTTTTCGAGATACATGTTTATGTTTAATGTGAAAAGGTTTAAAGTTCAAAGCTTGTAATTGATTTTACCATATAATCTCGAGAATGATGGTTTGTAATAACCATGGGGAGATTATGGAGTCATGGTAGTATAGCCATGTAAGAGATCAACAATGTTGAATGTACGACTATTGACAAGTTCGGTTAAGGAGTAATCATTTGTTGTAGGATTAATGACAATTCGATCTTTGGTGTAGACCAAAGATGGACCAAAGATGATTTATAACTTGTAAAAGGTGGTTATGTCATCATGTTGTTCTATGAAGGACGGCATGGGGGAGGTAATATGATCCCTGATATTAGGACGATCTAGGGTGAGAATATCATTATTATTCTCCGGTTAGTACTCTCAAAGGTCAAGTATGACACTTTTAGGGCTTAATTATTGCGGTTTCACAAGTTGAATAAGTATACTAGTTTAGCTAGTACTCATCTTTGGCAAGCGATTAGGCGAACATGAAAATGTATAAAGTAAACCAGAATTATGGTTTGTCCTATGTCATTTTCCTTCGATTTTAGAGGGATAGTATATATATATATATATGCAAATTGAGTTATCAATGTAGAAGGTTATTTTATACTAGTGGTAATGTATTTTACTTGGATAAGTATCATGAGTATATGGACTTCCAAGAAGCGAATTTGCATTATGAGTTTGACATCGGAGTTGGTATGCGTAGTGTTAGCATATAGCCGGTTAAAAGGCTAAGTAGCTGAAGAAAATAATCTACGACCTTCGTTAAATTATTTAACCAATTTCATTAATATAATATTTGATAGTGAATAACGGTGCGCACCAGGGTGTTTGTTATAACACAGTTTGTGGACTATCATAAATGGGAATTGATATTGGTTGTTTTGTGATATCTCAATTTTTAGTTGATCACTTTGCATAAAGGATCAATTAGGGACTTGGTTATAAAATCGGTTCACGGGATGAGACTAAAACTCGTATAAAATCCTTGGCGATAGGATACCCAATTCCCCTCTAATACAATGTTAGAGGCTGAATTCAATGTGGAAGGCCTATTGTTAAGAGATTGAAGCACACAATAATTAAGTCCCGAGAGGTGTTCTTAGACTTGCATGTTGTAAGGTTGAAATCTATCTTCTTAATTGATCTTTTGAAAAAGTGTGTTTGCAAGGACACGATGAAAAGAATCAACCTATCTGAACATTAAGTACAGCCACTTCAAGGGAGTATGGGTTTGACTCCTGATATGTTCATGAATAGATATGGGACACTAGGCTTGTAATTAAGTGTCGGTTTATGTAATTTTTAGAAGTAATATGTGTGAGTTATCTTCATGTATTCAAAATGGGTAGAAAGGGTTCAATGCTTAGTCACACCCCGATACTCGAATATTTGGAATGTGTAATTTCACTATGTGGAAATTCCATCTTCGTGACATTTTCAATTAGGCATAATTGGTATGTTTGTTAGGTTATTTAAATTCTTGAATTACGCTTAAATGGGGGAGGAATGTTGGTGATTTAAGAGTAATTATTACCGGTTCATTTAGTGTAATTAAGATTGGTTCGTAGATGGGTAATTTCTAAATAATATAATGCGAGTTCGGGAAGTACGGAGTGTACACTCGCATAATTATTTACGGGATTACGGTATAGTTTTCGGTTCGAATAACTATGACGGAGGTTGGCAGTAATTAAAATTACTCGGGTTTTAATTAATTGAAACCGGAATTTCTGAAGAGTTGTAACTCTTCATAAATGCATCTCCCAATCCCCTACTTTTCAGTTTCTTTGTCATTATAAATAGACAAAGGGACAAGAAAAAAAGGTGAACAGAAAAATCTTCTTTTGCATCATAAAGAACAAACAACATAACATCCTACAACAAAATACTTCTATATTACGTCTCTGCTTAAAAATCAGAGGGCACCGTCTGATCTCAGTAGAAAGTTCGATTACACCCAAGCACTGTTAAGGATCAAATTATTCTATTAGGAAAGCGGAGTCGATTTGGTGCAGTGTTATTATTGTCAATTCCTTATTCGTGCATACTCAATTATCTAACACCATACAGCATAATCTAATGACAGGCAGAGTCCTCGACGAAGTCACTAAATTTCTCCTTATTGTATATAAACTAGATCTCCACGCATCTAAGGCTCCAGTACGGTCAAAGTGGTAATCCACACTAACACTGCGAAGTTACAATTCAAGAAATGTGGTAAACTAGGCTAAGGCAATGGCTTGGCAATTCTAAGCCATATGGCATCAGTCACCCGTCCACCACCAACAACATTATCCCAGTGTCTCAAGGGTACAGTCAATGATGGAGTAATGGGGTCGGATGTAGGCAAACAACATTATATCAGTGTCTCAAGAGTCAAGACTCTCAAGAATCCTGCCAATGACGGGGTAATGGCGTCGAATGTACGTAATCAATTCCCAATCACAATGAACACAAATTTTCCACCAAGATAACAACTTTTAACTACAGCTCATCAAACATGCATCAAACAACAACAAATGAACAAAACCCACATACCGAAAAATGAACTAAATTGAAAGGACACACAAATAAACAAACCTCCAATGGCCAAATTGACAGTCAACAGCAAAGGCCAAATGTACTTGTACCGCTTTGCGAATGACTCTTTTTGAACTTCTGGAGGTTTAGAAACGCCGCCGCCGCCGCTGCCATTACTAGAACTCCCACTAGAATAGTAAGAAGAAACTGCTGCTGCTGATGATGATGATTGACCTTCCATTCCTTTAACTTGCTTCATCTGTGCTTCTTCAAGTAATCAAAATTAATGCAAAAAATCACCAAACCAATTATAATTAAGGCATTATAATGGCATAAAATGTGATGGGAATGTGCAAGATTACAATTATAATCAATCAATAACAATAATAAGATAATACTCATTCCATCTCAATTATTTGTTTAACTTTTTCATTCTTTGCAGTATTTTAATCAAAGGAAAACAAATGATCGGGACGAAAGGGTATGAAAGATAATCGAGAAAAAGGATTACGCATCGGAATGTAGTCTTGTAATTTTTGAGCATATACACATTTTTTCTGGGCATATTGTTAATAATATGAATGACAAAGTCACAATAATTAAAAAGGGATTAAGAGATTATACCTACTAATGATTCCAATAATAAAGCAAAGATAAAAGAAGTACTTGAATGCTTGATTGAGAGGTTGTCAATCTCCCAACAATAACCCAAAATAATCTTCAATTACCCAAAATAAAGGATGAACAAAAGAGAGATTAAAGAACTAAAACTTGGATTAAAACTTGATTAATACTTGATTACAATATTAAAGAGAGATTTGATTGATATGAACTACACTAATTATTGATAAGAAGAACATGCTCCTCTAATTAGACTAATGGGGTATTTATAGTGGAAATTAGGGAGGATGCATTAGGGTTAACTAAGGGCTAAACTAGTAATTACACTTTTTAAGTTGAGCAAGGAGGAGGCCGGTATTTTCTGAGAGAAGGGCTTCTTTTTTCGTAGCTTGTTCACTCTAGCTCAATGTCTACTGTGCAACAACCTCACAACAACTAGATAATTAGCACATGTTGTAACTAGTCAATATTTGTTAATAACTAACCCTAGATTCTAGCCTTTAGTTACCTTGCTTATAGCTTACTGTTAATACCTATGTTACTATAAATTCATAAGCTTTGTAATTAGTTCCTTCATTTAAGGGTTTTTTTGTCAAAAACTACCTTATATTTAGGGGTATTTGTAAAAATACTACCTTATATTATTTTTCTTGTTTCAGACTACCTTTATTTTCTCATTTTTTGGTTAATAACTACCTACACTAAGAGTCTAGACATATTTGGTATGTTTTGCGGGACTTTAACCTATCTCACATGACTCTTTTATGTTTTAATCTTACTTAGGTTTGATTTTGGGAAGTAATGATGTACTTACGCTTAACTTAGTAGATGTGTGAGTTATTATTGAAATGTAAAATTCATACATTTTTCTTATCTGAAGTCAAATTGTGGTTTGAATGCGATTGATCATTGTTGTTTGATGTTAACAAAGACATATGAGTTAGGTTAATGTCATTAAATCGACCAAATATTACAATATTTTCGGCATAGGTAGTTATTGACCAAAAAAATGAGAAAACAAAGGTAGTATAAAACAAGAAAATAAATATAAGGTATTATTTTTACAAATACCTCTAAATATAAGGTAGTTTTTGACATGGTATCATTCCGACTTACGATCCTAACTATTCTTCTTCTCACTGTTGTATTTGACAAACAAACACCCATGGCCAACTCCAACAATCTCGTTCCTAACATCGACGAACCCAACAAACATATTATCTCGATCTCGTTCCCAACCTGCACGAAACTAACCCCTACGACCTAACGTTCTTGGCGTTTCCAAATAACCCGACTCCTTCAAGGCTTTGGTTTATTCGGTTTCCTTGATGGATCCAAAACCCCACCACCAACGACCACCACACCCGCACCCACGACGGAAAAACCCACACCCGAACCTGTGCCAAACCCATCCTACAACACTTGGTTCAAACAGGACCAACTCATAATCAGAGCAATCGCGGGTACCCTTCACGACACCGTTGCACCAATAATCCTCGATTTCACCACTTCCCATGACGCTTGGAACCTACTTGCCTCAACCTATGCCAACCCGTCCCGTGGCCACATTCTTCAACTAAAAGACCGCCTAAAACACATAACCCATGGTGATAAATCCATCACCGATTACATGCTTGAAATCAAAACTTGTGCCGCAACCCTCGCTCAACTTGGAAAACCCGTCGACGGTGAGGACATCACCAGTCAAATTCTCGATGGCCTCGACCAAGACCTTTACAAACCCGTCATCGATGCAATTCGTGCTCGTGGCGCACCTATAACCTTCGATGCCCTCCATGAGAAAATTATCCATCATGAACTCATCGTTAGCAAACAACCCGTCACCACCTCACCTTTCATACCCTCTGCTCATGCGGCTGTAACCCGTCACTACCCCAACCATTCTCGGCCACACTAGTCCACAACCTACCACCCTACTGCCACCCACACTCCAACCCAAAACCGCCAGCCCTACTATCACAACAACAACAACCGTGACATCTACGACAATCAACCCAAACCATTCAAAGGGAAATGTCAATATTGTCGCGCTATGGGTCATGTTATTAGTAGCTGCCCCGATTTTAAACGCGACTACCCGAGTGTTGTCTTCCCTCCACCACCACCTCGCCAAAACCGACCCTATGTCCATACTGCCACCGTCTCGCAACAACCCAACACTTCTTACCTTATCGATAGCGGAGCTTCACACCATGTCACGAATGACCTCCAAACTCTATCTATGCACCAACCCTATGATGGACCCGATGACTTAATTATCGACGACGGCTCGTCCCTTCCTATCACTCATGTTGGTTCATACTCTATCTCTACTCCTACTCACACTCTTATTTTTAATAATGTGCTTGTTGTACCAACTATTTCACCCAACTTACTTTCCGTTTCTCAATTTTGTCTCAATAATCATGCCACTGCCTTTTTCTCACAAACTTCCTTTTGTTTTAAGGAAACTACGACGGGAGTAAACCTTCTTCAAGGACCGCACCATGACGGATCCTATCAATGGCACCTGTCTCCACCAAAGCCCATCGCAAGCTCAGCTGTCTCCAACCCTAGCAGCTTGTGGCACAACCGCTTAGGACACCCTTCTTTAGCTACTCTCAAACTATTAAATTCAGCATTTAATTTCCGTATTTCAACCTTTTTACATTGTAATGCTTGTTTAACTAATAAAAGTCACAAGCTTCCGTTTTTCGATTCAACGCTAGCTTCACACGCCCCACTCGACCTCATTTTCTCCGACGTTTGATGTTCACCTATCTCGTCTTATGACTCATTCAAATATTACATTATATTTGTCGACCACTTTTCTCATTAATTTTGGCTATATCCTATTAAAAACAAATTCGACTCCTTATTAATTTTTAAACATTTCAAAGCCATTGTTGAGAATTACTTTAAGAAACCAATTAAACAATTTTATTCCGACAATGGTGGTGAATACAAAAAACTCACGCCTACCCTCCTTAACTCGGGCATAAACTACCTCACTTCCCCACCTCACACTCCCGAACACAATGGCTTTGCCGAACGACGGCACCGCCATGTTGTCGAAACGGGTCTTGCCCTCCTAACTCAAGCTCAAATGCCCCTCACGTTTTGGCCACTCGCCTTTTCCGCTGCCACCTATTTAATTAATCAGCTGCCATCCACCACATTAAACAATGACTCTCCATACAAAATTATCTTCTCTCAAAATCCAAATTACCAAAAACTTCGGCCCTTTGGCTGTCTATGCTACCCTTGGCTCCGACCCTACAACAACCACCAACTCGAACCCAAATCGAAACCTTGTGTGTTTGTTGGATATTCTACAACCCAAAGTGCTTACCTCTGCCTTGAACCCGTTTCTAAACGACTCTACACCTCGCGTCATGTCCGATTTATTGAAACCGAATTTCCCTATGTCGAGCTCACCAAGACTTCTCCCTCGACTCTACCCTCTCCGGACAAGTGGTGTACCCTAACCCTTCCCATCCTTCCTCCTTTAGTCGACCCCACCACAACTGCCTCACCACCACCTCCTCCACCCCCTCCAAATACCACGACCCCTACCACCTCCACACCCCTACCACACTCGCCTATTTCGCCTGCCACAACCAACACCGAACCTCTCTCTACCCTTACTTCGCCTCCCACACCCCCTCCTCTACCCTCTCCTCTACCCTCTCCTCTTCTGTCACCTCCTCACCACCTCCACCTCCACCACCACCGCCACCTCCTAGCAACCGTGCTGTCAGTAGACTATGTCACAATATCATAAAACCCAACCCAAAGTATTTTAAAACAGCCAAGACAACCACACTTTCTTCGGTTCATACCACCCCAACAATGACCAAACAAGCCCTTATTGACCCACGATGGCGGTATGCTATGACCGAGGAACATCAGGCTCTCTTACGCAACCAAACCTGGACTCTCGTACCCAAAACCCAAGCCCCCAATATTGTTGGATGCAAATGGGTCTTTCGAGTCAAATACAATGTTGATGGAAGTATTAAACAACACAAAGCGAGACTCGTTGCCAAAGGTTTTTATCAACGATCTGGCATCTACTACTCGGAAACTTTTAGTCCGGTAATTAAACCAACTACTATTCGACTTATTTTGACCATTTCCGTGACTCAAAAATGGCATCTTCACCAATTGGATATAAACAATGCTTTTCTACAAGGTAAGTTACATGACTCTGTTTTTATGACTCAACCACTCGGATTTGTTGACCCGGAAAAACCCGACTATGTGTGTAAACTTCAAAAAGCTATCTATGGTCTCAAACAAGCACCGAGAGCATGGTACACGTCTCTCAAGTCTCACCTGGTTAGTCACGGTTTTAGAAACTCACTCTCGGATCCGTCACTGTTTATTTTAAACAAACCACATATTAAGCTTTTTATTCTTGTCTATGTCGACGATATTATCGTCACAGGACCGATTAAAGACCACATATCCCAATTTATTTCACATCGAAAACTTTTTCGCTAAAAGATTTATGACCCCTTTCTTATTTCTTAGGAATAGAGGTCACACCTACCAAAAACGGGTTACACTTAAATCAAACGAAATATTTGTCCGACCTTCTTCATAAATTTAATCTTCAGGACTGCAAACCTGCCTCTACTCCTATGCTATCTCACCCTCCTCTTATAGCTGAACCCCTACAACCCGTCGAAAACGAAACTGACTATAGGGCTATAATTGGTAGCATACAATACCTTTCTCTGACCCGACCCGATATTGCGTTTCCAGTAAACAAACTGGCGCAATTTTTAACTCACCCGACACATACACACTGGGTTGCCCTAAAACGCCTATTACGTTATCTACATGGTACTCTACATCTTGGTATTCACTTCAGTCATTCGTCTCCACTCCGTCTTCATGCCTATTGTGACGCTGATTGGGGCGGTGATCCCTCGGATTATGTGTCAACAACTGGGTACCTTGTTTACCTGGGTGGAAATCCTATTTCTTGGTCTTCTAAGAAGCAGCGTGCTCTATCTCAGTCTTCCACGGAAGCGGAGTTCCGTGCTATTTGTGCTACGACCACAGAATTATTGTGGCTCAATTCTCTACTTCTTGAACTTGGTATCACTAATATCCCAGCTCCAACGATTTATTGCGATAATCTCAGTGCCACCCATTACTCCGTCAATCCGGTTTTTCACTCTCGGATGAAGCATCTTGCCAATGCCTTTCATTTTGTCAAAGAGCATGTTCGTCAAGGAACGATTCGAATACAACACATTAATAGGACGGACCAGCTAGCTGATACTTTAATGAAGCCATTGCATAAACCTCGATTTTTCGAATTATCTTCCAAGATTGGTCTTCGTCTCTGACCGTCCATCTTGAGCGGGAATGTTAATAATATGAATGACAAAGTCCAAGTTCACTCTAGCTCAATGTCTACTGTGCAACAACCTCACAACACTAGATAATTAGCACATGTTGTAACTAGTCAATATTTGTTAATAACTAACCCTAGATTCTAGCCTTTAGTTACCTTGCTTATAGCTTACTGTTAATACCTATGTTAGTATAAATTCATAAGCTTTGTAATTAGTTCATTCATTTAATATAATTCATCAATTGAAACCAATACTTTACACATATTACCATTTATAAATATAGTTTTTGAGCAATATTATATTTTGTTAGTGTAATGTTTTAGTAAATGTGCTCAAAATTTTTATACTAAAGTATAACTCAAAAAATTGAACATAAAACTCAGAAAATAAACAATAAGAGGTATTGCCTCAGATATGTTGTAGATACCTCATTTCTGCACCTCCCGCAAACCACCCGGTGATGATTGGGCCGCATGTTTGATTCGCGGAACGATTTGTGACAGTTCGTAAGATTATCGTCAAGTGATTGCTCAAATATTAATGTCAACCTCATAGTTGTCATCTACGTCTTGATACGGTCGTTTTGGCAGTAATTAGGGTACATT
This sequence comes from Silene latifolia, assembly GCF_048544455.1. Lineage (NCBI taxonomy): Eukaryota > Viridiplantae > Streptophyta > Magnoliopsida > Caryophyllales > Caryophyllaceae > Silene > Silene latifolia. The sequence goes on along the minus strand of NC_133538.1, from coordinate 435,809,578 downwards.
CGGAGTCCGGGTCAAAAACCGTCTCCATTTTCTGATAACTGTTAAATCCCGAGTCGGAATGTTCTGGAATGTTCCGGATATTTCTATTCCATATTTCACAAATTTTATCTTTTGGGAAATAATATCCCGTAATATTCATAAGATAATCGAATTATTTCCGTCCTACCATAACTCAAACGCGGAAATCTTTCTTCAGCAGGAGGAAACCTCCACGGGAATAGACGCGCAGCAGTCTTTGCGCCTCTTCCAAGAGACGCAGTGGCTGCTGCGCCTCTTCCCAGGCCCTTCTTTGCATGTTCCACGTATCTTTTTCATATCTTTCCGAGATTCACTTCCAAAGAGTCTCCGAAACCCTATTCCTTCACGTGATTAGTATAAATAGGAGCCTTCCCTCCTCATATTTCTCACGCGAGTGTCCGCCCTTCTCTTCTCCCTTTGCATTCTAGACTTTGTTCTTACTAATTGGCGCCTACGTGCTTGGACTTCCGACCACGTAAGCTCGGATCCTTCCGGTACCCAAACCTCTCCGTTGCATGACCGACCAATTTGACCAACTACACTCAATCAACTTAAATTAATCAATCGTTTTCCTCTTACGAGGGCACTCTCTTTGCATTCGCGTCGAGCATTCACTAGTCGATATCTTAGTTCATCTCGTTTCGTCAACATGTAAGTCTGAGGGTGTATAATCCTCTTTTATTTATTGTATTTTGTTTATCGTATCATCGTTGTAAGATTTATGTCGAAAACACCATTAAAACTGATTTCCAAAACCGTGCTTTAAGACTCTGTTTTTGCGGATTTCCAGTAGACAGACGTCGAGAAAAGACGCAAAGAATCGCCGCGCCCTCTTGAAGGAGCGCAGTTCTGCTGCGCCTCTTCGTGAGGCCGCGCATGATTTCGCTTCTTTTCTTCTTCTTCGTCCTCTGTAATTCGTGTGTTTGTTATTTGTTTCGTTTATTTTCTTTAATTCTTCATCGTAATAGTATATAATCCACATGTATTATAGTCATTCATCATTAGCATGTTTTAATTATCACAAATCCGACTTAAATCCCTTATAATTCATATTTACGGGTTTTCGTCATTAAATTCAAACCCGGGTTTTAGAGATTCAATTTGTTCATATTGAGTTTCTGGAATTCGTCATTGATATAATTTTCATCTGCTTATTCGCATATTCGTTGTATATCCGTCATATTTAGCCTAATTGACTTATTTCAACAGAGGAATCATTAATGTTTCCATCATAATTTCATGTAAATAATCCGTTTGCATCCGTCTCATCCATGTTTATCGCTTTCATGACCATCGTTGACATGTAATAAAAGTATTAATCACTTTCATCCGAGTAAATAATTTAATCGATCCATAAAATTACCAATTAACATTAACGATTTGCGAGTTCGGCTTCCACGGCAGAACTCACCCTTGACAGACGCAAGAATCGCTGCGCCTCTTCCAGGGCGCGATCTCTCGCTGCTGCTTTGTTCAGGATGATTTGTCCCACGAACTCCGTTGTTGCTTGACCTAGTTTAATTAGTCCACGTATTAACTAGCTATTATCCGTAATATCACGCTAATTCCTGTTCGTAATTTATTTCTTTTTATTCTTTTATTCTTTTTCTCAAATTATCCGTTTTAAAGGTATTTTCGACGTAAATCGCCTATCCGTTGTAATTAATGTAATTTTCATTGTTGTAATTTATGATTATTGTATTTCTTTTATCATTTGTATGTTTCCACATGTAAATCAACATTAAATTCCAACTTCGACCCAATTGTATGCTAATTACGTGTCAACCGACTTAGTTAATTCTCACATGCTAGGATTAAAACTTGGATGTTGCATTGCATGCATATAACCGACGATATATCGAGTATAAATAACTTCCCTAATCATTAGTAGAGGCCGCTATCGAGGCGGGCGGGATTAGATGTTCGATGAAAAGAGCTTCCTAATACGTACCCTCACCCCTTACTCCAGATCTCCGTGAGCACCCGTGTTCATTGGCATCCACGAGAGTCATTCTAGACATAGAATGCTAAGGGTAACGATTGCTTAGTGTTCATGTCACTACTTTGTGTCTTGACATGACACGAGGTATTGAACGGTTCCAATTTCCCATAAAAATTGGTGGCGACTCCATACAAAATGCAAACGCTTGTTTTTCGACCTTCACCAAAGCGCCCCGTGGGCAGCCCGCTGTCCACGGTTTGGCGACTCTCGGCTGGGATATACACTTACGTGTAGCTAAGGGTGAAACTTGAACAAGGTTAGGGAATAAGTTTGTACAAGACAATTGTCGGTTTTCATAACTCGGTCTTCCTAGACCGTTTAATTCGGCCTTCCTAGGCCCAACTCAACCCATTCGACCAATCGTCCCGTCTAAACGGTCCTAATTCTTATTTGGGCCCAAGGATGGATAGCGATTGACGTCATCAATACCATGATGCTTACTCTTGTTTGTATCAAGGGCCTTCACTACTTGAGGAAATGGACTAGGAATCGGCCTTACTCTTGTTTGGCACGAGCCTCTCCACAGACTTCGGGTTTGATGGTTCGGTATGGAAACCTACCCTTTAAACCAAAACCCTTCTAAATGCACTCAGCATCCCGTTATAATGCCTGTATAAATGTGTAAACCCTACGTGATCACCACTTCTAAACAAAACCATGACGAATTTTCAAAAAAATCAAAATCCTTATTTTCAAACAAGAATTTCGAAAAAGGCCTTCAATTAGCGCAAAATCCGGTCAAAACTCCGTCCGTTTGTCGCGTCAAAATTCGGGCCACAAGCCCATTTCAAAACCTCACTTCGAGTCCACTCCTACAACTACACTACAGTTGACTAGGACACACATTTTCAAAGACCTTGTCTTTCTTCAAAACTCACTCAACACAAGTGGCACACACCCACTTCACGAGTCAAGACTTTTCTTCTTTTAGCAAGTGTGATAGAATGGTCGATCGTGTTTTGATTCGTCGCCGATCTCTTATCCAGTTTCCAAGATGCCCGGATCAAGTGATGAAACAAACCTCCAGCAAATTCAAGAGAGTAATGATCGAATCCTAGCCGCGCTAGCCCAAATTCAAATCACTCAAGAACAAACCTATGACCGCCTTGAACTTATCGAAGGCCGTATCTTTGATGTAGAGGGAAGGTTGCCTCCCCTTAAAGCTGAAGTACTACGTTTTTCCGATGACGAGTCTAAAGATGAGAATCCTATCATAGGAACAACTGCAGCCGAGAAGAGACTCCAATACCTAGAGGAGCAATTGATGTACCTTAAGGGGGATGACATTTATAGGGAAAACAATCGCAAGTATGAAGCCGTCAATTCCAAATTGCCAACTAACTTTAGCATGACGGATATCCCTAAGTTTAAAGGACATGAGAACCCTTTGAACCACATCCGTGCCTTCAAGGATTACATGTCTATCAAAGGCATCAAACCCGAGATGTTCTTAAGGATCTTTCCTTCATCTCTTGACACCATTCCGAAGCAATGGTTCTACACTTTAGATCACAAGAAGGTCGCTACTTGGGAAGACGCCGCAATCGAGTTCTCGAAACAATACGCGGATAATGCCGAGATCCAAGTCAACATGCGTACTCTAGAGGTTCTTACCCAAAATGACAAGGAAGAATTCACCGACTTCCTAAGTAGGTGGAGGGAGACTAGTACTCAACTAGTTGAACGCCCGGATGAGGCTACTCTTGTGGAAACGTTTGTGGATAATCTCAAACCCATATATGCCAGCCATTTGAGATATCAAAACATCAAGACTTTCAAGGACTTGACCGTATTAGGGACACGAATTGAAGATGACATCCGCAAAGGACTCTTGTCCAAAACGGTAGGTCGAGGATATCAAGGGTCCACAAGTCGTTCATACGGCTCTACTAGCAAGACCGACGAAGTTAACCTTCTCGAGCCATCCAAGAAAACTACTCCACCAAGGAAATTCACAAACCTTGGGGATACGTACTCCAACGCTCTAAAAAGGTTAATGAAACAAGGTAAACTCCAACCCATTGGATCTACTCCCTAACCCGAAAGGAAGTCCAAGTTTTGGGATGAAAATTCGTACTGTGAATACCATAGGGGCAAATGGCACGACATAGAAAAATGCTACAAGTTGAAACACATGCTTCAAGATATGATTGAAGATGGTCGACTTCCCATTCCACCAGGAGGTAAGCCCAACAACACTCAGAATCCTCTTGGAGTTCTAGTGATTACAAGTGACGAATCTACCTTAGATTGCTCACACCTCATTTCTCCCACCGAAAATGAAATTCATGCAATTGAGAAAGAAAGGCTCTACTCCACTATCTCCCCTACCATTTCCGACTTCATCACATGGGCAAGGAATGTAGATAGACAAGTGTGGGAACTAGAAAACATGGTAACGACCTTGCGCAATCCCAACGCAATACCTAAAGAACGCGTACCATTGATCTTCTCTCAAAATGCCACTATGCAAGAAGTAGTCACCGTGGTCGATAAACTAGTCGATCAAATCATACGACTAGAAAGTGATATCATGAGAATGAAGGAACTAGCTGCAGTCAATGAGGTTTGGGCCGATGATGATGAAGACGAATACCTCATTGAAAACTCCTTAGTCAAGGAAATAGTCCAAAATGGTGAAGACCAAGATGTGGATCACCTAACTCGTTCGGGTCGCCCATATCAAAGCACTACTCAAAACGGTCCAACCAACGTCATCACACCAAATGACAACGAAGATGACCCCACTGATCATTTGCTCAAGCAATTACAGAAGACCAAGGCTGATCTTTCAGTCTGGCAACTAATGGCAAGCTCATTTCCGCATCGCCAAGCTTTACTGCAAGCTTTGGCCAAATTGAATGTAGCACATAACTCCACTCCTGAAGATGTAGTCAACTTGGTCTTCCAAGAGTCACCGAAGCTAAGTAATCCTATTACTTTCTCAGATGAAGACTTGCCACCTTTTGGCGCTAGTCACAACCTTGCTCTATACATCACTGTCATTTGTCTAAAGAAAAATGTGCCAATGACCTTGGTAGACGATGGCTCCGCGGTCAACGTTATACCCCTCAAAACGGCATACAAACTAGGCATGAAGGAGTCGGATTGGACTCCTACAAATCAAGGTGTTCGTGCATATGACGGTACGCGACGAAAAGTGGTAAGACTTGTTAACCTAACCATAGCCACAGGGCCGATTGAACGAAAGGTTAGCTTCCAAATAGTGGACATCGAAGCTTCATTCAACATACTGCTAGGAAGGCCTTGGATTCACGCTTCCAAAGCGGTAACATCCACCCTTCATCAAAAGATCAAGATCCCACTAAATGATAAAGTGGTGACGATCACTTCGTCACCCATCAAGGCAATAATCGAGAAACAATCAAACAATCAAGTCCTTGCGGATCCCATATACGAACTTGGGGGCTTCCAAAGTGTGAATGTCATAGAAAGTGAGTTGGCACCCTTATACTATAATCCCTACTCCAACTTGGTGGTCAACCACATACTCAAATCTCAGGGATACTTCCCTGGAATGCCTTTGAACCCAATTCGGAAGAACACCTTCGCACCATACAAGGAAGGCAACTCGACAAGGATACCACTTGGACTAGGGTACAAGCCCACAAAAGAAGAAGTTCTCGAAATGCTCGCTCAAATCCAAAATCGCAAGCACGTAGGAGTCCAAATGAGGCCATATCTCCCCACTCTAAATGGGTACTTCGTTCAAGAAGGAAGTTCATAACTCTTTCACGGATTTCCCGAACCTTGGCATTATCTTGAGAGGAAGTTAGCCGGAATCGAGATCTTTCACGATTGCTACTTCATTCCTCCCGAAACGGTTCCTACCGTCAAAACCCGTCAAGCACCTTGCTTCGACGAACAAGCTGTGAGCCTATTGTTTGGAGAAGATCGATTCATTAGGGCCGCGCAGGATGAGATCATTACTATGATACTTCATGACGATCGCTTCAACCCCACCGCATTGATCACAGAAATCGACACAAAGCAGCAGAAAGGATGGAGAAAATCTATCAAATGGACCGACAACCAAGGAAGACTCTTCAAGCTCACTACTGGAGAAGGAGAGATGTTCAAAGGAGAACCAGAAGACGATGAGTTCGAGTCGGAGTCGGAGTCAGAGTCGGAGTCTAGAGAAGTCATTAGAGAGTCTACTCCTGTTGTCATCCCCACTCCCTTTGTTTCTCCTAGCTTAGCCTCGAGTAGTCACGGTAGTTCGGGAAATGCCCCAACCATCGTTCCTTTGCCACCACCGACCATGGATCGGTTGGCTTCTTTGTTTCAACTTTACTCAAATCTTAATATGAATAAATCGGTTCGCTTACTCTCTGTGTTCTTTCGAGTGCAATTCATTTATGATGATGCGAGGATGACCAAGACCCGGACTTGACCGAAATACCTCCTTACGTAGCCAAAGAAATACTACAGGAAGGGGAAGGGGGACCTGTAATAGAGGACACCGAACCCATCAATGTTGGAACCGAACTAGAACCCAAAGAACTTAGGATAGGGACTACCTTGAGCTCCACTGAAAGGGCCGATTTCATAGACCTCCTAAATGAATTCAAAGACGTTTTCGCTTGGTCCTACAAGGACATGCCAGGGATCGACAGGGATATCGCCGAACATAGGATTCCGATTAAGCCAGGTTTCAAACACGTGAAGCGAAGCTTGACGAATAAGAACAGAATGGGCTCTAAAGATTAAGGAAGAAGTTGATAAACAATTCAAAGCCGGGTTCATCAAAGTTTCCGAGTATTCTGACTGGGTAGCTAACATAGTACCCGTACCAAAAAAGGATGGGAGAATCCGTGTTTGTGTTGACTTTAGGGACTTAAACAAAGCGAATCCAAAAGATGACTTTCCTCTACCTCACATTGACATATTGGTGGACAATACTGCAGACCACGCATTACTATCCTTCATGGATGGATATGCGGGTTATAACCAAATCAAGATGGCCATGGAAGATATGCACAAGACCGCATTCGTCACCCAATGGGGAACATATTGCTATACAGTAATGCCATTCGGATTGATCAACGCCGGAGCTACATACCAACGCACCGCAACTATACTCCTACATGACATGATGCACAAAGAAGTTGAGGTATATGTAGATGACATGATCGTCAAATCCAAGGAAAGAGAGGGACATATTGCAAACCTTCGCAAATTCTTCGCAAGGCTACGAAAGTACAACATGAGACTCAACCCCCAGAAATGCACATTTGGGGTAACATCTGGCAAACTCCTGGGATACGTCGTCAGTCAAAGAGGTATAGAAATAGATCCTTCCAAAATCAAAGCTCTGATCGAAATGCCACAACCTCAAATAGAAAAAGAAGTCAGAGGATTCCTGGGAAAGGTACAATATATAAGTCGATTCATATCGAAACTTACAATGATTTGTGAGCCTATCTTCAAGAAACTCAAGAAAACAGACCACACCATGTGGGATGATGATTGTCAAAAGGCGTTCGACCGAATCAAGGAGATATTGGCTAAACCACCAGTGCTCATGCCGCCACAACAAGATCAACCTCTTGGTTTATATCTCACGAAGAATCGAAACCGCCATGGGTGCCATGTTGGCTCAAGCTGTAGGAAGCGAAGAAAGAGCTATTTACTATCTAAGTAAGAAGTTCCTGGAATATGAGTGCAAATACTCGCAACTCGAAAAGACATGCCTCGCTCTTGTGTGGGCAACGAAGAAGCTACGTCACTACATGCTTAGCTACTCCGTCAAGATATACTCCAAAATGGATCCAGTCAAATACCTCTTCGAGAAACCCGTCCTCAACGGACGCCGGCAAGATGGACTCGATGCTCTCGAAGTCGACCTCAAATACGTGCCACTAAAAGTCATAAAAGGTCGCGCCGTCGCCGAATTCTTCGCAGAAAATCCCATCAACGACGCACAAACCATAGATACTTGGTCATTTCCCGACGAGGATATACTTCAAACAGATGTAGACTCCTGGGACCTATACTTTGATGGAGCATCAAACTTAAGAGGATTCGGAATAGGAGTGTTGCTCATTTCTCCTGAAGGTGAGCATACACCGATTCTTTGTCAAACTCGACTTCGAGGTGACAAACAACGCCCAGATACGAAGCTTGTCTCATTGGGCTACAAGCGGCAGTAAGCTTAGGCATTAAAAACCTCCGAGTACATGGGGACTCATCGCTGATCATCAACCAAGTTACAGGATCTTGGAAAATCCGAAGTGAAAGCCTCGCACCCTATCAGGCTAGGATAGACCAAGTGGCTCAATTCTTTGATCACGTAACCTACTTACACCTACCTCGGGAGGAAAATCAATTTGCAGACGCTCTTGCGAAACTTGCATCCTTGATAAATATGCCAGATCACATGATAGACATGCCCTTGTGTATCGAACGACGGTCAGAGCCGGCTTACGTCCACCAAATCACCAATGAAGAGGAAATCGCACAGGAACCCTGGTTCCAAGCAATCCTGAATTTCAAGCTTAATGGTACCTATCCACCGGATATGGACAAAAGGGGAGAAGGTGCTATACGCCTATTAGCTTCCCAATACATCCTGATGCAAGGAGACTTATACAAAAGAACACCTCTTGGTGTAGTCCTACGTTGCCTTGATCATTCACAGGCACGAAAGGTGATGGAAGAAGTCCACGACGGAGAATGCGGTCCCCACATGAGTGGGCCTATGATGGCAAAGAAAATCACACGTTTAGGGTATTATTGGACCACAATGGAATCCGATTGCATCAAATACGTGAGACATTGCCACAATTGCCAAATCTTCGGGAATGTACAACATGTCCCTCCTTCGTTGCTATACACGATGACATCTCCTTGGCCATTTTCCGCATGGGGAATTGACATAATCGGAAAGATAACCCCAGCCGGAACAGGAGGTCACTGTTTCATTCTAGTAGCAATTGACTACTTCACCAAATGGGTAGAAGCAGCTTCCTACACTGGTCTTACGGCTAAAAATGTGGCAAAATTCATACAAAACAACATCATCTGTCGATATGGTTGCCCACATGAGATCATTAGTGATAATGGGTCACACTTTCAAGCTGAAACCGAGCAATTGCTAGCCAAATATAAGATTAAGCATCACCACTCTTCGCTCTATAGACCACAGACTAACGGCGCGGTAGAGGCGGCAAACAAGAATGTTGTCACAATTCTCAAGAAAATGCCTGACAACTACAGAGATTGGCCAAGCAAGATACCTTTTGCCCTATGGGGGTACCGTACATCAGTTAGGACGCCCACTGGGGCTACTCCTTTCTATTTGACCTACGGCATGGAGGCCGTACAACCAGTCGAACTAGAAATACCATCCTTGCGTATTCTACTCGAAAGCCAAATCCCTGAAGCCGATTGGAAGAAGGATAGATATGAAGAACTCATCCTCCTGGATGAACGTAGGCTACGCGCCTTACATAATGTCCAAACATATCAAGCACGTATCAAACGAGCTTTCAACAAAAGGGTTAGGCCAAGAAACATCAAAGAAGGAGACTTAGTACTCAAATCGGTTAGAGCTCTTTTACCTGTCGACCCAAGGGGAAAATTCAAACCTAATTGGGCCGGACCATATCTAGTCAAATCCATACTCCCAGGGGGTGCGGTTAGAATCACAGACCTAGATGGGAATGAGTTTTCAAACCCCACAAACCTTGACCAATTGAAACGATACTATGCCTAGAATAGGACCACACACGCGCCTCGCGTAAACCCATGTGTCGCTCTTGTGGCACTAAATAAACGGCCCCCTGCCCAAATTGAAATAAGCTAAGTGTCACTATGCTCTTGTATTTTGACAATTTTGTCATCCTCATATCATCAAATAAACTAAATTCGCACCTTGAGAACAGGCAAAAGCTCACGCTTAGTTTCTATGTTCATTACAAGCTCTTGCTTCGAACAATTATTCTTTTACATTTACTCGAACTACGCGCAAGGGTTTGATTTCGCTTTTTTAAGTGAATACGTAGGCAATCCTTCACAGGATTCAACCCATTATACCTAAAATGTAAATAGAAGGACATTTGCGTTGCATTTGAAATTCGACAAGAATAATAAAAGAAAATCACAACGGTTTCATAACCATTCAACCTTTTTTATTCCATTCGCTTTCTAATAATAATAGTACGTTACATAATAAAAATAGAATAGGCTAGGATTCTAAAAATCCCTCCTTTTTTACGACAACAATAATAATAATAATCAAATAATAAATAAGGACTCGGGCTATTCCTCCATCTTCCCCTTGCCCTTGTCACTCTTGTCATACTTCTTGTCACGACCTCGAGTCGGGCGCTCTTGCACCACTTCAGACCTAATCACCAACGGTCTTTCTCGAGGCCCGACTCTGCCATTCTTGCTAACCACCATTTCCGCAACAGGAGTAGTCTTTGATTTCTTTGAAGGGTGAATGACTGAAACCGGCTTCTTCTTCTCCCTCGTCGGATGCTTCTCCTTCTCTTTCTCTCCCTCGCGCACCTTGTAGTCAACGGGTTCGCGTTTCCTTAGTCTCTCGCGCTCTTCCGAAGTCGCAGCCTTTCTCCACCTCGAGATAGGAATCGACACCCACAAAGCATTGGCGGAGAAACTCAAGAACCACATGTTTCTTTGGGCCCATTTGATAGCCCACTCTCTTCGGCTCACTGTAGTAAGCGCCATAGCGATCTGCGGGACGGTGTCAAGCCTCGGGATCGCTCCGCTTCAGCCCAACTTGCCTCATCAATCTTTCCAAAAAGATGCATACCATGAACTCCGGTCCGGAATGCGCACGGACCTAGTGGGATCCAAAGAAGACACTCCGGTGACGGACTTGAGGTGCCACCACGGTACGACCCACCTAATCAACGGGCCATCATCATTCTTGACTTGTTCTTCCAATAGTCACGGACCGGGTGAAGTCCACCATGTACAACGCGCGTCCTCATCGCAATCATACGGCAATGATAGGAAAGTGCATGAACTGGGGGCTCGAGCAGTCGGAGCCGTTCCATAAGCCAAACCTACCAAAAGCAGGTATTAGACACCAAACAACAACAACAAAAAAAAAAAAACAACAACAAAAAAAAAAACAAAAAAAAAACGAAAAAAAAAAAAAGGGAAAAAAAGGAATGATGTCTCTTACCTGCAAACTGACGGGACTCCCCAAGAACGGCAGATCGCGGTTGGATTTCCTATTATCCAAACCCAAGATGATCTCCCCTAAGTATAAACAAGCTGGGCTCCTGCGCAGCTCCATTTGCTCAATAAGACCCAAAAGACGGGGATCACCTCTCAAATCTTCATCAACGTGTCCTTGGAAGACATACACGTGCGCAAACAAAAAAAGCCAAATGCCCTCCTCCGGCAACATGGGAAACAGTAGGGTCGGCCCCTGTTAATGAATCGGTCTACAAAATCCAACATTCTCACGCCTTTCGGGGTAACTAAGCGATCCACCTCAAGTCTGGTCGGTCAAGCAAGTCTCTCGAATTTGCTCTTATACCCTTGTGAAGTGGAAGGAATGGCGGGTAAATGTTCAGGATCCCATCCACCAATAGCAGACTATTTCTTCGGGGAAATGGGCAAATGTCACCTTACGGGAACGCGAAAACACGATAATTCGGGTCCCAATAGTCAAGGCAAGCATCCAAGAACGGTTTTACAATCTTAATGAGTTTCAAACTCAACAAAGACCCAAGGTTATAAGCACCCATGTCGTGCTTCTCCACATTCGAAAACTCGTTGGTCCATTCCTTCAGACGGATCTCCAAAGTATTCATGATGACAATTTTCTCTTGAAGATTTATTTCGAGAGTTTTATGTGAATAGACGAGGAAGAGACGGAAGAATTGTGTGAATTAACGCCTCGTCGACGCTTCTATTTATACTAATTGTTGTTTCCAAAAATCCGCCAGAACGGACCAACTTGGGAACAGGCGCAGCGCCTGCTGCGCCTCTTCAAAGGGACGCAGCTCATCTGCGCCTCTTCCCCAAGCTCATACGTGATTTCGCGTTTGGATCTTTCCTAATTCTATAACGAATAATTTCCTATTCTTACGGGATTTTATTTTGGTAAACACGAGCAGTTTACCATGTTTCAAGTTTCCTATTTTCGCGGGCACGCATTTCGAGGCGACATCGACACCTTCGCCATTTCATGACACTCAAACTTTTTATTCTTAGGAAATAAATTTCATTTTTTTATTTTTTTTAGGAAGTAAATTTCATTTTCTTTTTGGGAAACAATTTCCTTTTGTTTTCATTTCAACATTTCATTTCTACACTTACAGATTTCTCTTTTTTCTTTTTTTAAGGGGGTAACCCTCCCTACCGTCCGGTCATTTCCGACAAAATTTTTGCATTTTTGCATTTTTCGTGCTCTTTCGAGTCTCATTTTGCGCTGGTCAAAGGCCATATGTATAAAATGTATGTTTTGCGTGATTTCTATGTAAATTTAAAGACATGACGGCGTAAACCGTTATCTACCAAACTGTTCAAGAACTAAACTGCAGATACAAGCAACACAACCCAAAGAAAGCGGCAAAGGCACTCGGGCCATCGTATATACAAATGTACAAGCAAGCGGGGGCTTGCGCCCGAACAAAGTCCAAAGTCCAAGCAAGCCGGGCTTGCGCCCAAACAAAGTCCAAAAATGTTCAAAATCAGATGTCCAAATGTACAAAACTACACAAAACTACTCTTTGGGCACCCTCCAACTCAAAGAACCCTCGCCGTAAGAGCAGCAATCTCGGCATCCGAAACTCGAGCTCCCTCAACAAGCGAGTGTCTCGTCCGAGATCGGGTCAACTCTCGCTCCGACTCACGGCCGGCCTATAAACGAAGTAAATTGGCTCATGTCAATCAATTCAAACAAAACTGAAAATCAAAAATCAAAAGAAATCAAATGAGGTTCATACCTGACGACCGCGACCACCGACGAGTGCCTCGATGGCGGTAGCTCGTAGCCGGTTGGCCACCCTCCATAGTGCCACGAATCGAGATGGTGCGACCTGCATTTCAAAAGAAATTCTCAGTAAATTGAACAAGTTCGATCAAATGTGTTCTTACACGAAAGGTATATAAGCTGGAGGCTCACCCTCCGAATCAGATGCTGCCAGTCATCTAAGCCAGCATCCGTCACAGCTACGTCGAAGTCACGCAACTCGGAGACGTCGTCCTCCCAGTCGCGTCAGTGTACTCGAGGGTCTCGGGGTACTCTGGGGGCTCGATGCCCGCCGCCTCGACCTCCTGCAAGGACAAATAATTCTCATTAATCGACGATCTTTCGTCATAATTCTCAAAATCAAATCAAGGAAAAGTAAAAGATACTCACCACTGGCCGACGCCAACCTCCCGTAAAGGAACGCCGAGTAGTCCTCGCCAGGGAGAAGAAGGTCGTCGCCACTGGCACCAGCCAGGTCCGCCTCCCTCTCAGCCTCAGTAGGCTCTCTGAACATCATCCTCGGAGGATCAACGGGAACCGTCAACGCGTCCCAAGAGCACTGACGAGCCAAACGCTCGCCCAGATACCACAATGGACCCATCGACGTCCACAACAGCAGCCGACTCGGGCTCCTAGGTCGAAGGACCTCAGCGACAAAAGGAGGCGCTCCAGCGTACTCCGCCCAAAGTCTGGGCACCCACTGCGACAAGATAAGGCAAAAATCATTCCTATGATCAAGTGAAGGCAAAGGATAAGAAATATAAATGAATACGAGTGGGATACTCACCTTTGCTCGGTGAAGGGCGTTCACGTCCCGCCGGTAGACATTGTGCGAAGAGCGCTTGCTCTTCGTCCGGCACATCACCCAATCCCTCACCACGGGATAGGCCTTCTCCAGCGGCTCCGTCCTCTTGGGCGCGAGACTCGGGAAGTAAGAGTACACCCACGCCTGTAGAACAGAATAATCAATGACGATCTTTCGTGATTTAATAAAGAAAGGAATTTACCTTGGTCTAAAGGAAGGTTCATACCTCCAACAGTAGTCCGGTCCAACGGCGCCGGGAGAAGTCCCCTTCTCCATCAACTCCGGACGAACCATGGCCCTCATGAAGCGGATGAGGACCGCAAAACCAGTGATGACCGGTCCAGCGTCCTAGGGAACTCGGGTCGAGAAAGAAAGGGAAGAAGCTTCGTCGATAGCCTCTCGCCCTTGTCTCCGAGGTAAATCGAAGACAGGAACCACCAAAGCCACAGACGAGCCCTTTGCTCAGCTGTACAAGGAGGAGGACCAGTCTCCCTCCCATCGATCGTCACCAGCGCCGGGGTCTTCCCCACAAAGTAGTCTCGGACGTAGGTACTGGGTACCAAACCCGAAGATCGCAACCTGCGACCTTCGGCGACAAGTTCCAGCCGATCAATCTCCTCGCCTCGGCCGAGTCCGCCCTCATGGCAGTCTCCGGCCACACCATCTCCTCGGTCCCACACGGCAGACCAGAAATCATGCCGTAATCCTCCAAAGTAACTCCCACCTCACCGAAAGGCAGGTGAAACGTGGAAGTCGTATCCCAGAATCGGTCCAAGAAAGCGCGGACCAGGCTAAGGTTAGCCCGCAACTTCCTCTTCACGATATCCCTCCAGACCTGAACCAGAGGACCAAACGCTCCACGCTCGATCATGGCCCTCTCCTCCGCCGACAGCCGCTCGTAGTGCTCCATGTTTGTTGTGTAACCCGAGAACGACCGATGTTCCGGCCTCCTATAATGATTTGAAACAAAGCTATCTTTAGTTTTGGTTGAAATTTTCAAGAAGTTTGGACAAAAAGAATGAAAGAGAATAGGTAGTGAGTAGTGAATTCCTATTTACCAGGCTCTTCACCGTCCTGTAGGACAGGTGACCCTCTGCAGCCCACACGAGGTGCCTACTCTCCCGAGTCTCGCCCACGCAGAGCTCCTCTCGGTGACGACCTCCTCGCGACGTTGGCCGTCTCGGGATCTCCTCCTCCTCGGCCTCCTCCTCGTGAGCCTCGTCTCCAGTAGCCATCACCGCAGCGGTGAAGGCACGCTCTAAAGCCTCCTCAACAAGATCGCGTCTATCTCCATGGGAGTCCTCCTAGAAGTAGAAGCCTCATCACCTGCAACGTTAAAGTAAATTCGGGCCGCGTCACATGACGACAAGCCTTTGTTAAGGAGTTTCGAGCCTTGAGCTCAAAACTGCCCTTTCCATGCCATCTTTGGCCATATTCCCGCCAACCCAATCACTCATGTGATAAATTGGGTCAAGTCAAGTCCAAGTCAAAGCCTAGTTCCAGGTTCAAGTCGAAAATTCGGCAGCATTCCGCCATAACGGCGATTATGCCCTAGAAAGGTGTCCTGAAAAAGTTGTCACAAACCAAAATTTCGAGATGGTAGAAAGTTTACCCATCATCCAAGGATCCCAAATACCAAATTTCATCGCCAATGGGCATTCCTAAGGCTATTTTCGAAGCAATTTACGGTTCAGCTGTAAAACCGTCTCAAAATTCACTCAAAGGCTCAAAACTCGACGAAAATTCGAAGCAAATACATGGTTATGTTCCTAACATTGCCTACTATCCGTTTCTAACATCAATTTGGCATAGCAAATCCATTTGGGGGAAAAGCCCCAAATTTTCGATCAAAAGGGTCGAAAACCCTAGTTTTCGCGGCTCAAAATCCAACAAATGTAGATGATTAATGCAAGATTGGAACACATACCTCGATTAGTCATGTTTAATGCAAGCTTTTGGATCAAACCTCGACGGAAATGGTGAAGATTTGAGAGAGAAATTGCAAGAATTGTGTTTCAAAATAATGAAATACAATCCTTCTGAGTTCGCGTTTTTACGCAGAAATAGCCAAATTGGGGAAAAGACGCAGCAGGCGCTGCGCCTCTTCCAAGAGACGCAGCTCTTGCTGCGCCTCTTCCTTGTGTTCCCTCCATACGGATTTTTCAAAAATTCGTTATGAGTTCGTTATTTGTGGGCCCATCTTTGGTGCGCCTCCTCTTCAACGCTATTATATTCTTTTGGTCCGTTTCGATGATTTTCTTTCGTTCCGGCCCGCATTTTATCCAGCGCAGCAGTATTTTGCAGTATTGCTCAAGATCATTATTTCCAGCGTAGTAGTATTTTGCAGTACTGCTCACTCAAGATTTCTCCCACGACGATCTAGATGTTCCTAGTCGTCAAAATATTCCCTGAAGAAGAGTTTGTTTGAGACCGACGCAAGCGATTCAACCTCAAGTTTTGCGAGTTCGCTTGAGACTAACGCAAGCGGATTCCCCCAGCGATTTCTACCGACGTCCTGTTTGCTTTCAATATTTCTTGTTTCCCCAGAGTTCGACCAAAGTTCCTGTGACCCCTAATGCCTTGGACACCAAGTTATCTTCGGACCAAAGAGTTTTGCGAAGCGTCTTGATCCCGCTTCACCGGGGTATCTCGGTATGGTTTCTTCTTATGGTGGCGAGCTTCCTTACGTAGTCTAATGGACTTTAAACGACCCTCCCCGATAGTCGACAAACTCTAAAATGTTCCCGACGACAGGTCCTTGGTTCAGACCCCTTGAGCCGCCTCGCGTCGCCATAGTCGTCAGGTTGTAATCTTCGATTGACCAAGCCTCAGTCAAAGTGGGGGCTCTGTAGATACCTCATTTCTGCACCTCCCGCAAACCACCCGGTGATGATTGGGCCGCATGTTTGATTCGCGGAACGATTTGTGACAGTTCGTAAGATTATCGTCAAGTGATTGCTCAAATATTAATGTCAACCTCATAGTTGTCATCTACGTCCTGATACGGTCGTTTTGGCAGTAATTAGGGTACATTCAAGTCGGGTCAAAAATCGTCTCCATTTTTCGATAATGTTAAATCCGAGTCGGAATGTTCGGAATGTTAGGATATTTCTATTCCATATTTCACAAATTTTATCTTTTGGCAAATAATATCCCGTAATATTCATAAGATAATCGAATTATTTCCGTCCTACCATAACTCAAACGCGGAAATCTTTCTTCAGCAGGAGGAAACCTCCTGGGAATAGACGAACAGGTGGTGCGCCTCTTCCAAGAGACGTGGTGGGCTGCGCGCTCTTCCCAGGCCCTTCTTTGCATGTTCCACGTATCTTTTTCATATCTTTCCGAGATTCACTTCCAAAGAGTCTCCGAAACCCTATTCCTTCACGTGATTAGTATAAATAGGAGCCTTCGCTCCTCATATTTCTCACGCGAGTGTCCGCCCTTCTCTTCTCCCTTTGCATTCTAGACTTTGTTCTTACTAATTGGCGCCTACGTGCTTGGACTTCCGACCACGTAAGCTCGGATCCTTCCGGTACCACCTCTCCGTTGCATGACCGACCAATTTGACCAACTACACTCAATCAACTTAAATTAATCAATCGTTTTCCTCTTACGAGGGCACTCTCTTTGCATTCGCGTCGAGCATTCACTAGTCGATATCTTAGTTCATCTCGTTTCGTCAACATGTAAGTTTGAGGGTGTATAATCCTCTTTTATTTATTGTATTTTGTTTATCGTATCATCGTTGTAAGATTTATGTCGAAAACACCATTAAAACTGATTTCCAAAACCGTGCTTTAAGACTCGGTTTTTGCGGATTTCCAGTGAGAAGACGCGTCGAGAAAAGACGCAAAGAATCAAGCGCTGCGCCTCTTGAAGGAGCGCAGATTCTGCTGCGCCTCTTCGTGAGGGCCGCGATTCTGCTTCTTTTCTTCTTCTTAAATCCTCTCGTAATTCGTGTGTTTGTTATTTGTTTCGTTTATTTTCTTTAATTCTTCATCGTAATAGTATATAATCCACATGTATTATAGTCATTCATCATTAGCATGTTTTAATTATCACAAATCCGACTTAAATCCCTTATAATTCATATTTACGGGTTTTCGTCATTAAATTCAAACCCGGGTTTTAGAGATTCAATTTGTTCATATTGAGTTTCTGGAATTCGTCATTGATATAATTTTCATCTGCTTATTCGCATATTCGTTGTATATCCGTCATATTTAGCCTAATTGACTTATTTCAACAGAGGACTCATTAATGTTTCCATCATAATTTCATGTAAATAATCCGTTTGCATCCGTCTCATCCATGTTTATCGCTTTCATGACCATCGTTGACATGTAATAAAAGTATTAATCACTTTCATCCGAGTAAATAATTTAATCGATCCATAAAATTACCAATTAACATTAACGATTTGCGATTAAAACACGGCCGAGAACTCACCCTTTGAAACAGACGCAAGAATGCTGCGCCTCTTCAGAGGCGCGATCTCTGCGCTTTGTTCCAGATGATTTCTGTCCCTGAACTCCGTTGTTGCTTGACCTAGTTTAATTAGTCCACGTATTAACTAGCTATTATCCGTAATATCACGCTAATTCTTGTTCGTAATTTATTTCTTTTTATTCTTTTATTCTTTTTCTCAAATTATCCGTTTTAAAGGTATTTTCGACGTAAATCGCCTATCCGTTGTAATTAATGTAATTTTCATTGTTTTAATTTATGATTATTGTATTTCTTTTATCATTTGTATGTTTCCACATGTAAATCAACATTAAATTCCAACTTCGACCCAATTGTATGCTAATTACGTGTCAACCGACTTAGTTAATTCTCACATGCTAGGATTAAAACTTGGATGTTGCATTGCATGCATATAACCGACGATATATCGAGTATAAATAACTTCCCTAATCATTAGTAGAGGCCGCTATCGAGGCGGGCGGGATTAGGTGTTCGATCAAAAGAGCTTCCTAATACGTACCCTCACCCCTTACTCCAGATCTCCGTGAGCACCCGTGTTCATTGGCATCCACGAGAGTCATTCTAGACATAGAATGCTAAGGGTAACGATTGCTTAGTGTTCATGTCACTACTTTGTGTCTTGACATGACACGAGGTATTCGAACGGTTCCAATTTCCCATAAAAATTGGTGGCGACTCCTTACAAAATGCAAACGCTTGTTTTTCGACCTTCACCAAGCGCCCCCGTGGGCGGCCCGCTGTCCACATATGTATAGTCTATGAGCTGAAGATAATTGCAAGTATTACAGTATTAGTCAAGTTGATTACCTTTCTTGGGTTTGTTTACGTACAGTTTAGGACCTTCTTCCATTTTTTCCCCACTAACAGATGCATGTTCCCAGTAAAGTTTGAGAGAAAAAGAGTTGGGAAATCCTAGAATTGTAATTGGGTTGTTTCTGTTTCAGATCGTAAATCTATAAATAACTAAATTTGGAGCCCGTGAGAATCACGGAAATACGGGATCATTAATAATTTAGGGTTGTGCTTTTTCACATACGCATTTTACTCTTTCACATACGCTTTTTACGATTTTACCCTTGTTATTTTTTTCACCTCCTAACTCAAAAAGTGATTTTATCCACCCTTCACCTCATTTCACCACCGACGTCCGTCGGTCGTCTCTCCGACGAACCTTGCTCTGACCAACCGTACTGCCCCACTCCCCCTGATCCGACAACCCCAGCCCCAACCATGGAAGACCTCGGACAGAACCATGAAAATTCAGCACATTTTGTATCGCTCAATGCACTCATTAGCAACGCCATTGTTCGAATTTGCAACATTACACTCCAAAATCCAACAATTTACCATCATTATATATCATTAATTATTTGCCTCTTGTAAAGATTTAAACTCTATTTTCCGCATTCATGGCCGTTTATAAGTCCTAGGCATACCCCATTATAATTCAACAAATTCCCATTTAATTAACACTTGTTCATCGCACCAAAGATGTGTTCGTGCTTAGTTTTTGATTTTATTATAAACTTAGGTGTAGTTTTGTGTAACTCCATGATTAAAGTTTATCTTAATTAACTAATTAGAAAAACTTAGGGTCAATGGTTCCAATCTTTGAGCATTTAGATTAGATTTTAGGGTAAAAGATTGATATAAGAGGTAATTTGGTTAGATTTAGGTAAAAGGGTATTGTAATAGGTAAAAGGGTATTGTATGGAAAGTTAATGAAAAAATGTATGTGAAAGAGTAAAGTTCGTATGTGAAAAAGTAATTCCGATTTTAAATTGTTTAATTGCATAAATTATTAAATTAACTTGTACGAGTCTTTTATAAAAGTTGAATTCTCTATAATCGCTCGAAAAAAGATTCATTTAATAATATAGATAGATAGATGTATGTATTGATTGATTGATTACATGTTTTATTGCAAGTGTTTTGAAAAGACAAGTGGCTTAAATCTATGGTTAGTCCATATATGTAATAAGACTTGTCCTTTGATATGCAATTCCTATTTTGTGGAACGGAAGGGCGATAAATTGATAATGACTTCTGTTAATTAAATTTTGACATAAAAAAGTTAAAAATGAATATCATAGTGCAAAGACGGAAGTATTTTACAATTCACTTTTGTAACCAAATTCAAGGAGTAGTTCCTATCAATTGACTTCTTGTTTCTTTCCAAGAAATTGATAACCCGTTTCTAACGACTAATAAACAACATTATATTTGTAACATCTCGATCAACATAAATTCATATTAACTAGGATTAAGAATTTAACAACAAATAATCAAAGAATATGAAAATTTTTGGTTAGAATTTGCTAATATTTTTAGATTTGTTTTATTATAGTACTAATTCATCTTTTATTGTTTAAATTCATGTTAAGTTATTGTTAACCCACATAATTAAGGTGTTGTTTGGCCAAGTTTTAAAAGTATTTTTGTAACTGAAAAAGTAGTAGCTAGGTGTCACGGTCCGCTACTTTTGCCGGACCGTGGCGCGCACCTTTGCCCGTCTCAAGGCAAGATGCAAGCGACAAGGATCTTCGAACTAGTGAGGGATTGCCCACTAGCACGATACTCGGGTCTCGGGGTGTGAGTCGGGATCCTAGTGTCGATCCCACAAACACGGCTTGTTAGTAAAGTGAAGGCTAAGAGTCGTTCACAACAAAGCAACAACAAGCAATACGAAGGCACAAGGTAGGAAGTGGATTTTCATTCACTAGTACTCCCTAAAGAGGGAAATTTGATATTTATATCCTGGTAGCAGGAAACATTGATTTTACAAGTTTAGTTCAGAATAGCGATATACCTATTTATGGAAACCTATTCTAAAACTATTAAGAAAATACTTAATACAAATGTACAAGGGAAATGAAATTACATAAGCATAAATAAATCTAAGGGTTCAAGTGTGCGGATCGTCACACTCTCCCCCACCTAATCTGTTGCCGCCCTCGGCAACACAAAAAATCTTGAATGGTGCTTCAGTGAGACATCCTCGGTGAGCTCGATTGTCCATGCAGTGTTGGGGATTGGCTTGTACAACTCGGCTTGAATGTGCGCTTCGTCCCAAACAATGACTGGCCTCTTCGTCCCCTCAAGGATAGGCTGGAGTTCCTTGACATAGAAGCTGCCGAACATCATGTTCTCCAAGTTCACTACGTGCTCCTTGTCTCTCGGGAACGTCCACTTTGCCGCTGC
The DNA here is from genome assembly GCF_048544455.1 of Silene latifolia. NCBI lineage: Eukaryota > Viridiplantae > Streptophyta > Magnoliopsida > Caryophyllales > Caryophyllaceae > Silene > Silene latifolia. The sequence continues at coordinate 435,788,083 of NC_133538.1, read as the reverse complement.
TTGAAAAGTCCTCTCTCGGGATTCCTTCAATCTTGGCCCCAACGGACCTTCATCTTGTCTCTCGTCACTTCAAAGCACTGCATTCAAGGGAATGTGAGATCTCCAGGACGCCGAATCAGCATTTCGGCGCGGCCCCCTGATGGTACGAGGCCTTCTCTCTTGGGTCGACTGACCCGCAAACCAGGACGTCGATTCAGCCCATCGACGCGGTCCCCTGATGGTACGAGGCCTACTTCTTTGGGCATCTCGGCCCTCATTGTCTACTCCTCGGTGAGGGGGTAGACTCTTCTTTCGTCCCCCAGGCCAGTTAGCATCGTAGTTAGCCTGGGTCTTGTTCGCCCTCGGCTCCACCGAACCTTTAGGCATTCTCCAAGGTCGCATCCCTTGTTTCGGCGTCGGTATCACCCTCATTGCCGAAATTCGATGCTGACCCTTGTCTTCGTCGCTGTCTACCGTCTTCACTACGATAGACCCCATTAGTAGCATCGATCCGTCACTCGGTTTCAATACTACCAAGGCTTTCTGAAAGAACTGCATCCCGAGTACTAACTTGAAGTCATCCGGCGGAACGGTGGTGAAGTCGAGCTCCCCGCCCACTCACCCACTTGGACCGCGACCTTCTTAGCCACTCCTTGGACGGGTCTCACTTTCCCATTGACCGGCCTTCGGGCACTGTTAGCATCCGCGAGAACTAGCCCCAACCGATCAGCTTCCTCTTTCGTAACAAAGTTGTGGGAGGCGCCCGAGTCGATCAAGGCTCGTGCTTGCTTCCCATTCACCATCAAGTCCACGTACATGAGCCCGTTGGATTTCTTGGCGGAGGAATCTTCGTACTTCCCCATCGCGGTGATCCTTTGAAGTGAGCCCATCCGTGGTTGGTCTTCACCATCACTCTAGTCTTCGTTACATTCTTGGTGATAGTCGGCCAACGCCCCATCAAGACGTTCTTGAGCCCCCCTTCGGCATCTTCTTGAACATGGCATTGAACTCCGCTTTGTTCGGAAAATCGGCCATCTTGTGAGGACCCTTGCACACAAAACATGCGAACGGTCTCTTCGTTGTGGAAGCATTAGAGTTCCCCGCCTTCGAAGACGAGCTTGCGGGCGAGTTCTTAGTGCTCGCCGATTGAGCTTGACTCCCTTGTGAGCGGAACCGACTGTTCCCAACTGAAATGGCGCTTTTTTGTGGCCTTTGTCCATTGTACCCACTTTGTGACACACCAGTATTCCCCGTTGGTGCCACAACTCTTGGTGCCTCTCGCTCCCCGTGAAAGTCGAGCAGGCGCTCCACAGCCGATATGGCCGAAGACAGAGTTTTGGGATTCTGTCTCATGACCTCTTGTTGTGCCCACCTCTTCAACCCATCAATGAATTCGAATGTCCTGTCCGTCTCGGACATTTCGGTAATCTCGAGCATGCACGCTGAGAATTCCCTCACATATTCCCGGATTGATTTGGTGTGCTTGATTTCCTTCAACTTCTTCCGAGCAACAAACTCTGTGTTCTCGGGGTAGAAGTGATCCTTTAAGATCCTCTTGAAATCGGCCCACGGTGTCACCGTAATCGTGCCCGCATCGATTTCCTTGTACCTAGCCCTTCACCACATCTTGGCATCATCGACTAGATACATGCTTGCCGTGACAACTTCCGCGTCTTCGTCGAGCCCACTTACTCGGAAGTATTGCTCCATATCGAAGATAAAGTTATCGACAACTTTCGAATCCCTCGCCCCATCGTAGGCACGAGGTGGAGGTGCCTTCACCTTATGGCTCCCCACAGATTTCCCGTCATTGGCCATCTTTCACGAGCGTGGCGCAAGTGTTCTCTAACATCTCGACCTTTCGATGCAGATGATTGATCTCTTCCTCCCAATCGTCGGGGATCGCACCACTGATCGCTTGGATGCGGGTGTCCATCCCGTCCACCTTCGTCTCAAGGTCACAAACCGTCTTTTGCAACTCCTCGAGGCTCGCAGCCATCCGCATAACGATGTCCTCGAGTTTGGGAAGCTTGACGTCGATTGCGTCCTCTAAAGCATCCACTCGGTCCTCGATTGTTTCGCCCATTTTCTCGATCTCGATGAACAAATGCGGCGTGCAGAAACCCGTCCGAAAACCTGGCTTTGATACCAAATGTCACGGTCCGCTACTTTTGCCGGACCGTGGCGCGCACCTTTGCCCGTCTCAAGGCAAGATGCAAGCGACAAGGATCTTCGTACTAGTGAGGGATCGCCCACTAGCACGATACTCGGGTCTCGGGGTGTGAGTTGGGATCCTAGTGTCGATCCCACAAACACGGCTTGTTAGTAAAGTGAAGATTAAGAGTCGTTCACAACAAAGCAACAACAAGCAATACGAAGGCACAAGGTAGGAAGTAGATTTTCATTCACTAGTACTCCCTAAAGAGGGAAATTTGATATTTACATCCTGGTAGCAGGAAACATTGATTTTACAAGTTAAGTTCAGAATAGCGATATACCTATTTATGGAAACCTATTCTAAAACTACTAAGAAAATACTTAATACAAATGTACAAGGGAAATGAAATTACATAAGCATAAATAAATCTAAGGGTTCAAGTGTGCGGATCGTCACACTAGGCCAAACACTCTAAATTATGGAGTTTTAAAACAGCTTTTAAAAAGTCAAAAACTGATAACTTACTCCCAAAAGTAGAAGTAGGTATTTTCTACTTCTACTTCTACTTCTACTTTTCACATAAAGTGCTAAAAATTCATTACTAATGTGTTTTTTTTTTCTCCGGAAGACCATTACTTCTTTATATCAGTTGGTCTTGCTTCAGACGGGTTATTTTGGTTTTAAATAATAAGATGAGATTTTGTAACCATTTTACAGTCAAATGTAACCACGATTGAAAAACACGTTATCATAAGCTATAACACTGGTTGTATCATTGTGATTACATTTCACCATAAAATGGTCACATATGCCCTTCTGAAGTTTCAGACGAAAAGTGACCGTCTGAAACAAGAATTTGTGTCTTTACAATTCTTGTTGTTGTAGGGTAATATCCGTATAAAACCCTTAAATTACAGGATTATAACGCAAATTTAATACGTGATTTATTGTCATAAACGAAAAAAACAATGAAAAATGATAAAGCACAAGAATTAACCTTCGGTCCTAGTGCAATTCGGCAATGAGAGATCAAAGTAGACCTCCTCCTAATTGTTGCACCCAAGATCGTCTGAGAAATGCCCTTGTGCTAGAATGTATCCTCTAATTGCCTTGCAATATTGAGAGGATTGTTATGTGAGTTTTGTTTAGATGTGAGATCTAAAGTTTTGAGAGAAATGTTTCTCAAAACCCTAATTTTCTTTTGCAAATGACAAATTAGGTTACAAGTGAGGAGAGAGCTCCCTTTTTGTTCACTTGATTCGGCCAAAACCGAGTGAGAGGAGAAGCTTGGGCTTTTTCATTTCCTCTTCATTTTAACTCGTGGTCCGATTCCCAATTACTAAATGTATATGACGCGGTTTCATTATAAATCGTCATCGGTTATCGGTTATTAAAGCATCAACTAATAACACGGATTAGTTGAATTATTAATACATGTCCGACAAAGACAATATCGTATAATTAATTTATCCAATATACATTAATTAATCAAATATAAATCGCTTATATTTAATTTACGAATTAACCGTTTAATTCGTCTTAGCCATTTTTATTTAATCCGTATTAAATAAAATATCTCAACATCACATTTTAACTAATTATTAGTCAAATAACTCGGACTAACTGGTTAGTCAATTTGGCATCAATATGACTGTATTTTCATACCGTCACATCTCTCAAACGTATCCTATAGGTGTGACTTTTAGGGACCAGTTGATCACCGCCATCTGTATGACAATAACGTCAAACTTATCTAGCAAGCCAACCGTTATTGATAAACGTGGACCAACTGATTATAATACAAAAGTATACCCTTTGATCCTTTTAGAGATTTACAAGTCCTTGCACTAACTGTAAAGGACACCAGCCCCAACAAGCTCCCACTTGTCCGTACAAGTGTATGTGCAATGACGTTATCCGCACTAAGCTGGAGGACACGGCTCAACAAACTCCCACTTGTCCGTACAAGTGTATGTGCGATAACCGATTCTCATATTCATTTAAAATTTCTCCCACTCAATGTAAAACAATTTGCAGATCCGGATCCGCAAAGGTCGTATTTTACAATCGATCTGTATCTAGAGTGGTTTCCCCGACTAGAGAGTAACTTAAGCGATAAAACAATTCGTATTCGAGCATGGCCATGCATTTCGATTCTGACTCCTCGAGTGGCCCTGAGAAATATCGAGTACCTGATAAAGGCTGAATATTTCCTTCAACTCGAACTCCTTCCGATCTAAGCACAGCATGAAATGACCCAGAAACAATGTACTTGGCCCCCTGTTACGGATGACCGTGAGAAAGAAACCAAAGTCACCCAAAATCTGCCTTAGTCTCAAGAGACAGTCGATAGTCAAAAGAATCGACTCTTAGGATCACCATGGAGGTCCTATCCACGACCGGGCACCGAATGTTATAAAACATTTAGGACTCCACGTTGATGTCACAATTGTGTCCTACGAGATATCCGTATAACACGCTTCTGTGATTGGTCAGTCAACCGGTTGACTTATGGCTCGTTGAACCCACCATCAACCAACGTCACAAAATAATTACCTTGAGTTATCATCTCACGTGGGCAATTAAGGACCAAAATTATAATGTTTGTTCAGTTCACTTTGTGGTGTTCAAAATTTGTCATACAAATCCACATGAAAAACAAAATATATAAAATATCAAAACGATGATGTTGTATAGAGTACAAAAGAGAATGAATCTAATCCATAAAAGAGTACTACAACTTAGGAACACGTTTAATTCCCATGGAATTAACATGCCCTTCATGCTTATCTTGTCGTAATGGTTTAGTGAGAGGATCTGCTATGTTATCATCTGTAGCAATCTTTTCTATCACTACTTCCTTTTGCTCCACGTAATCTCGGATTAGATAAGCTTTCCGTTGTACATGTCTGGACTTGTTGCTAGACTTTGGCTCCTTAGCTTGGAAGATGGCACCTCTATTGTCGCAATAGATGGTGATCGGGTCATTCGAACTAGGCACTACAGATAGTCCTTGTAAGAATTGACGCATCCATATCGCTTCCTTTGCGACTTCAGGACGCGGCATAGTACTCGGACTCGATCGTAGAATCTGTGTAACACTTTATTTGGAACTCTTCCAGTGATCTGCAGCGCCATTAAGAGTAAAAACAAATCCAGACCGAGATTTTGAGTCATCTCGATCCGTTTGGAAGCTAGCATCTGCGTATCGGTTGCGCATAGCTTTTGATCGCCTCCATAAGTCAATGCCCAATCTTTAGTCCTCCGTAGGTACTTAAGAATGTTCTTGTGACCATCCAATGTGATTCACCTGGATCTTTGTTAGAATCGACTTGTCATACTCAATGCATATGCCACGTCCGGACGTGTGCATATCATGGCATACATGATTGATCCTATAGCCAAGGCATAAGGAATCCGTGTCATGCGCTCTTTCTCTTCCGGTGTCTCTGGTGCTTGAGACTTGCTCAAATGCACTCCTCGAGCCATAGGAAGAAACCCCTTCTTGGAGTTAGTCATGCTGAATCGCTCTAGGACTTTGTCTATGTAAGACTCCTGACTGAGAGATAACATCCGCCGTGATCTATCTCGATAGATACGGATGCCTAGAATTCTTTGTGCCTCACCCAGATCTTTCATCTGGAAATGGTTTTTCAACCATACTTTCACCGAAGTTAAGAGAGGTATGTCATTCCCAATCAGGAGTATGTCATCGACATACAATATTAGGAAGACAATCTTGCTCCCACTCGACTTGATATAAAGACATGGTTCCTCGACCGATCGAGTAAATCCATTTTCTTTAATCACATGGTCGAAGCGATGATTCCAACTTCGAGATGCTTGCTTAAGTCCATAAATGGAACGCTTAAGCTTGCACACTTTCTTAGGATGTTCTGGATCGATGAAACCTTCGGGTTGTACCATGTACAACTCTTCCTCCAAAAAGCCGTTTAAGAAGGCGGTTTTCACATCCATTTGCCAAATTTCATAGTCATGAAAAGCGGCAATCGCTAAGATAATCCGAATGGAACGCAGCATGACTACGGGTGCAAAAATTTCATCGTAGTACAGACCTGGCACTTGGGTGAAACCTTTAGCAACTAGTCGTGCTTTATAGATATCTTGTTGACCTTCCACAGAATGCTTTATCTTGTAAAGCCATTTGCATTGAAGGGGACGAACCTTAGCAGGTAAGTCAATAAGATCCCACACGTTGTTCTCATACATAGAGTTCATCTCGGATTGCATGGCCTCAAGCCATAGCTTTGAGTCGGAACTAGTCATGGCACCTTTATAGGTTGCGGGTTCACTACTCGTTAAGAGTAGAATGTCATCTATGTCATGTTCCTCGACCATACCAATGTATCTGTCTGGAGGAATAAAGACTCTTCCCGACCTCTTAGGTTCCTCAGGAATATTCACCACAGCCGGGATTGAAGGAATTGGTTCCTCCAATGGTTGCTCGGTATTTGGTTCTGGAATCTCCGACAGGTCGAAGGTTCTATCACTCTTTGCATTCTCGAGAAATTCCTTCTCTAAGAATGTCGCACTAGCCGCAACAAAAACACGTTGTTCGGTTGGCGAATAGAAGTAATGACCAAGTGTTCCTTTAGGATAACCTATAAAGTATGTCTTGACCGATCGCGGGCCGAGCTTATCCTCGTATCTCCACTTGACATAAGCCTCGCAGCCCCAAACCCGTATAAAGGACAAGTTAGGGACTTTTCCCTTCCATAGTTCATATGGAGTCTTGTCAATGACTTTAGACGGACTTGTTAAGTATTAGAGCGGTTGAAGAGCATAACCCCACAATGAGTCGGGCAACACAAAGTGTGACTCATCATGGATCGAACCATATCAAGTAATGTTCGATTTCTCCGTTCGGACACACCATTCAACCGAGGTGTTCGGTGGAGTTAAGCGTAAGGCAATCCCACAGTCTTTAAGGTGTTGATCAAACTCGTGAGAAAGATACTCGCCACCACGATCCGAACGCAGTGTTTTAATCTTTCTACCCAATAGGTTCTGTGCCTATTCTCGGTATTCCTTGAATTTCTCAAACGATTCACTTTTGTGCTTCATTAAGTAGACATAGCCATATCTACTTAAATCGTCCGTGAAAGTGATGAAATACCTATAGCCTTCTCGTGCGGTGATTGACATAGGTCCACATACATCCGTGTGTATGAGTCCTAATAGGTCAACAGCGCGCATTCCAACACCTTTGAAGGAAGTTCGAGTCATCTTACCGATGAGACATGATTCACACGTGCCAAATGATTGAAAATCAAAGGTCGAGATAGCTCCATTTTTGATGAGCTGTTTAACGCGTTTCTCATTAATGTGTCCCATATACGGCGGTGCCATAGATACGTTTGATCTTTGTCACCAACCTTTAACTTTTTATTCATTACGTGTAATATTTGGTGGTCGATCTAAAACATAAATTCCGTTCATGGAGACTGCCTTGCCATAAATCATATCGTGTAATGAGAAAATGCAAGTATTATTCTCTATTACAAATGAAAATCCAAGTTTGTCAAGTGCAGAAACTGAAATAATGTTTTTCGAAAGACTGGGTACATAATAGCAGTTATATAAAAATAACTCAAATCCGCTAGGAAGCTGGATCACATATGTTCCCCTCGAGACGGCGCGACCACTCGTGCTCCATTCCCGACACGCAGAGTCCACCTCACCCTTTACGAGGGGTTCGATGTTTCGGAGCCCCTGCACATGATTACACAGATGAGAACCACAACCAGTATCAAGTACCCAAGTTCCGTAACTTGCGTGGTTAATCTCAATCATATGAATAAAAGTAGAAGAGGATGAAGACATACCAACAGGTTTAACACGACTTGCCTTTAAGTCCTCATGATAAACAGGACATGTACGCCTCCAATGCCCAGTCTTGTGGCAATGATGGCATTCCATGTTTTCATTCTTGCTCTTTGTCGCGCCTGATGAGGTGCTCGACTCACCAGGCCCACTCTTACCTGAACCCGACTTCTTGAACTTCGGTTTACCTATCGTTAGGTTTGCTCCGAGCTTTGCCCTTGCCCTTGCCCTTGTTTGTCACAACGATAACATCTTGTTTCATGCTCCCACTGAACTTCATGTCCTTCTCGGTCTGTACGAGAAGGAGTGCGATTCATGGGGACTTTTCTTCAAATCATTCATATAGTAATTCGCTCTAAAGAGCGCAAAACCATCGTGGAGTGAATGAAGCATGCGGTCAATAACAATGTTCTCGCTGATTTTACAATCAAGCGCCTCCAGTCTCTCGACATTCTCAATCATCTTTGAGAATGTGTGGGCTAACCAGTTGGCCCTTTTCGAGTCTCGCATCAAAGAAGCGAGTGGTATGCTCATAGGTCACGATTCTCGGTGCTTTCGAGAATTCCTTAGTGAGCGTGGTGAAAATCTTGTTTGCACCTTGGGCTATGAAGCGTTTCTGCAAATTGGATTCCATTGCAAAAATGAGTACGTTTTTAATCGCACCCGCTTCCATGACGAAGTCGCTATACGTGGAGACCTCGTTAACTCGAGCCGTGGGGCTGGGGCTGGCGGGAGGGGCTCGATCGGATACTTGAGCTTCCCGTCGGCGGTGGTAGCATTCCGTAATGCCGCCTCCCATTCCGCGAAGTTTGATCCATCATTCTTCGTCTAGTGGTGATTCATCCGATTCATGAAGATCCGAAGCCAGGACTCACGGTCCAATGTGGCACTTGGCATTGGGTCATCGAGGATGCCAGCCATTATGTTATTAGCAGTTTTAAAAACGTGATCTACGCTGAAAAAGAAAGAAAAACAAAAACGAAATAAGCAACTCATCGAGGTGATTTAAGTCTATTTAAAATTCATTTTAATCGTGTAGACTCATTGCACTTGCATAATTGATCTCCCTCAATAATAATACAAGTGATCCCAAGACTCAATTTCTGTAAATTGATAAGCCAACTGTTTAGCTAATTCTTCCGTAAGAACTCTTGGTCGATAGATTTCCGTAAATCCTATCTATAGTCCACCATGATCACAGGATCGTACGAGTGACCATAGCGTTGAGATAAAATAGGTCAATCGGTTCCAACTTACCCGACGTAGAAGGGGTCATATTATGCCTACCGACGAAGAAGGGACTCATTGGAGTTTGACCTATAAAGACCATTCTCAATTTTGGTTTATACGAGGAAGATCCCATCAACTAAGTTTCAATTCATTTTAAGTGAACAAATAACTAGCAACTGCGTGAATGAATTAATTTAGATGATGGCTTAAATCGTGTGACATATGAATGTCATAGAAAACTAACGCGTGACCTCTACATGAGTCAGTTTTCATGCAATTATTAGGTGGTTTGGTTTTTAGGCGGAATATGATGCAATCTATCGATACGATAAAATAAATAAATGAATGCAATACGTAAATAAAAATTCCTAGTGTGGCCTATCCTAGCAAAAAGAACATAATACAACTTTGGAATCCACCGTTGGACCCGAGAAGCTTGTCTTGATGTTCCATCTTTGTCCATGCAGCGGGAGTGAGCATCCGATCTCCATCTTTAGTCTTCTCAAAATTACAATTAAAATTTACAAAATATAAACCTATTTACATTCTAAATAAAAACTGTAATAAAAAAAATAAAAAGGGAGATACGAGATCTCAAAATACAACCAAGACCGTGTTCCATCATTACGGTAACACGTTCTACTAAGGCCACACTAAGTTACAACCGTTTGTGAAAAATAAATAAATACGTAATTAAAAGCATTCAAAACAATCAAAATAACGATAAATAAAATGCATCAACTAAATTAAATTTATTCGTGACATAATTCCGTAATTATGTTAAATTTATCCAAACCACCTTATATGATTAAAATTATGTGACAAAACCGCTTTAGTCAAGTTAACTTTAATCCGTGATAATCCGTTACTTTAAATCGTTTTAAAGTAACTAAATTGTACGTGGGTGAACCGTTTCACTATCAAGCGAATGCACAAAATTCGTATTGTGCACATGTTTTGGCCGAAAAAAAATAAAAACTGAAATTTTTTTTATTTTTTTTTCTTCTTCACGGTCTGACCGTGAACAGTAAAATTTTTTTTTTTTTTTTTTATAAAGTTGCTGAAAACCGAGAGCAACAAAAAAAAACAAAACGGCTCAAAACGTGAGCAACAAAGATCAAAACAAAACGATTTGTTAAAAACCAATTGCAATTTTAATCTAATCCGTATAGAATTGAAACTACAATTGATCCATCTTTAACATATTGCAATGATTATCGATTAAAATTACAACATGCAAAGAACGATTGATAACAAAAGATCGTATGATCAACCAAAATTGTGTGGCACGCAAATCTAGGCAAAAAACAGAAATACAGGCCAAGAAGGCCATACGGTTTTTCCCCAAAAAAAATTTGGCCGAGACAAAAAATTTGTGCCACACGAAATTTTATGCAAAAATTTTGATACAGCTTTAACATATTGCAATGAATATCGATTACAAAACAATATGCAAAGATCAAAATGAAAAACAAAACAAACGACAACCATCACCGTGTAAACATGACACGGTTCCCAAAAAAAAAAACGCAGCATATATAAAAAAAATGCCGAGAGAAAAAAAGGGTTGCCGCAAGAAATTTTAAGCAAAAATTCACCGATTCAAAATTCGTTTGATGAAAATCACATAGAAAAATTTACGTGGCCTCGCTCTGATACCACTTGTAGGGTAATATCCGTATAAAACCCTTAAATTACAGGATTATAACGCAAATTTAATACGTGATTTATTGTCATAAACGAAAAAAACAATGAAAAATGATAAAGCACAAGAATTAACCTTCGGTCCTAGTGCAATTCGGCAATGAGAGATCAAAGTAGACCTCCTCCTAATTGTTGCACCCAAGATCGTCTGAGAAATGCCCTTGTGCTAGAATGTATCCTCTAATTGCCTTGCAATATTGAGAGGATTGTTATGTGAGTTTTGTTTAGATGTGAGATCTAAAGTTTTGAGAGAAATGTTTCTCAAAACCCTAATTTTCTTTTGCAAATGACAAATTAGGTTACAAGTGAGGAGAGAGCTCCCTTTTTGTTCACTTGATTCGGCCAAAACCGAGTGAGAGGAGAAGCTTGGGCTTTTTCATTTCCTCTTCATTTTAACTCGTGGTCCGATTCCCAATTACTAAATGTATATGACGCGGTTTCATTATAAATCGTCATCGGTTATCGGTTATTAAAGCATCAACTAATAACACGGATTAGTTGAATTATTAATACATGTCCGACAAAGACAATATCGTATAATTAATTTATCCAATATACATTAATTAATCAAATATAAATCGCTTATATTTAATTTACGAATTAACCGTTTAATTCGTCTTAGCCATTTTTATTTAATCCGTATTAAATAAAATATCTCAACATCACATTTTAACTAATTATTAGTCAAATAACTCGGACTAACTGGTTAGTCAATTTGGCATCAATATGACTGTATTTTCATACCGTCACATCTCTCAAACGTATCCTATAGGTGTGACTTTTAGGGACCAGTTGATCACCGCCATCTGTATGACAATAACGTCAAACTTATCTAGCAAGCCAACCGTTATTGATAAACGTGGACCAACTGATTATAATACAAAAGTATACCCTTTGATCCTTTTAGAGATTTACAAGTCCTTGCACTAACTGTAAAGGACACCAGCCCCAACAGTTGTAACTCCACTTTTTCTCTTCTCTGCTTGGCCAAACTTATACTCAGTAGAAGTCTTACATCGTGAGACCGTCTAACGGTGTGAAATCGTCTTATAATTTATGCTATAATTTGTGAGACCGTTTTACATATAAGTAATATAATTAACAAGAAACAAAGTGAAAAAATAGGATAATAGTAAGTAGACCAAACATATCAATTTTTTAAAAAACTACTTTTACAAATGTTAGACCAAACAACTTCGTTGCAAGAAGTAGTTTCTTAAAAAACTCATTGTAAAGAGTAAAAACACTTTCACATAAACTTGGTCAAACAGCACCTAAATTCATATCAACTACTCGTAATTTTAAATTCTTCAAGACAAAATAGTCAAAGTGAAGCTGACAACTCTCGGGCCCACTGGGCTTAACGAACAACTCTTGATGAACACAATTGGGCCCATTTAATAAGCTAATTGTGTTAGGCCTTAGAATACCCTGGGCCCACTTACTTGTCGTGCTTTTACACAACTTGTAATATTAACCGATATGTGTTCTTCAAGACGGATAATATTTGTTTGAAGCTTAAAATAGATCAAGTAGAACCCAATTACTGCCTCTCAGTCACTATAATATTCCACTTTCTCGAAATGGATTATTCAACTAATGTTCTCATTTCTTTTTTTTAGTAACTTTTACTCTTATTTTATTCATTCCTCTCTTCTATCACCAAACCCCACACAACTCTTTTACTCCTATTTTATTAGTTTACTTTATGTTTTGGCCCCACAATTCTTTATTTAACTAATAATAATTCATCCTTCACTCCCATCACCAACCCACATAACTCTTTTACTCCTATTTTAATACTTTTCTTTAAGTATTGTGCCCATATCAAATGGAAACAATATAGTGACAGAGAGAGAGTATAAGATAAGATAAGTCTTTCGTCACTCTCAAGTCTCAATGTATTTAATTATTATTTTATATCTCATATTAAATGTAACACCCCCATACTCCAAGTGCCTTACCAGGACCACTCAGGTATGAAGACATTACCATCTCGGTTACCCGAGGCAATGATAATCAAACAACAATAAAGAAACAATGTTTATTATAAATATTTAGTGAATAAATACAATCCTCAAACCAAACCAAAAGCACGATACATTATTTCAAACTGACTGTCTAACTGAAATGTAAATAAACTAAAGGCTACAGCGCAAGACTCCTATCATCATGTCGTGGCATCCCACTATCCCAAGACTCATCTCAATACCGCTCAATATCCGCTCACCATCCCCGAATGGATCACCGCAGTTTACAAAACAACACCGGGGTCAGTACTAATCACACAATCAATATGTATAACAATAATAAGATAAACAGATGCCTTAAGCTGTCACACACACACACACACACACACCCAACCAACTCCCATCATCTCAATCCCGACCGTCCTTTGGACCAGCCACCGCCATGGGGGACCGCAGCCTGCACCCACCAAATCCCCGCTCCACATAGTGAGCGATAACCCTGTCCATTAATGTGCACATCCCCTTTCGTGACGGGTTCCACGAAGGGCGAAACTAGGGCATGAAGTCACTCCCGCAAGTGACCCCACTCAGCCGAGAACGCATCTCGAGAACCATCAACAACAATCACAACCACAAACACAGTACAATCATTATATCAAACAACCAAATACAACACATCACCAATATCCCATTATGGGACTAATACTGAGTAGGAAATCCTACCGGAAAGCACAATGATCGGACGGTATCAACAATTTGTATCAAAAAGCCTCTTCTACGAACCCTCCTCCTATCATATAACACATAGAGGCTACACATCACATACTACACACAAAAACCCCCAATCTCTAAATTAGGGTTTAACCAAAACAAGGGAAAAACGGTAAAAAGGGTACATAGATCTTACCCTCGACGCAAGGAACTCAACGATACGAATAACGACAAGAACTGACCGTCGAACTCCGGAATCGCTAAGAATGCGATTAGGAAGATGAACTTGTTGCTTTCTCTCTTAAACAGGGTTTTAGGTTTTGTAAAAGTGATTTAAAACAATGACGACGATACTTAAATACCTTAATCGCATAATTAACAAAACCCGAGAAAACTCCCCAGTAAAATAGGACACTCGATCGAGTACCCAAGGTACTCGATCGAGTACCCCTTACTCGATCGAGTACCCCAGCTACTCGATCGAGTACCCAACAGTCGAAACGATTCTATTTCGCAACTTACCCTTACTCGACGAGTAAGGCCTACTCGATAGAGTACCCCAAGACTTATAAATACGGAGTATTACAGTCTTCCCTCCTTAAAAGGAACTTCGTCCCCGAAGTTCAAACCACTACTAAACAAAGGTACTCCCACAACATTCCCGACTCAAAAGCCAAACAAAATTTAACATAAAACATGATACTAACCCAACTCATCCCGACAAACATACCGACACTACATATAAAAGGTGTATAAAACTCTTAAAACTGCTCGCGATCATCTCCTACCCCCCTAAAAGAAACAAGGTTACGTCCCCGTAACCATACATACCTGATCAAAGAGGAAAGGGTAACGCTCTTTCATAGCTTCCTCTGGCTCCCATGTAGCTTCCTCGGTCTCGTGGTTAGACCAAAGGATTTTGAGCAAAACTGTCTCACCACCCCTAGTCTTTCTAACCTTTCGGTCTAGAATCTGTTTAGGCACCTCAAGATATGATAAGGACTCATCTAGCTCTAAGCTCTCTGCCTCTAACACATGTGACGGGTCACTCACATACTTCCGCAGCTGCGATACATGAAACACATTATGCACTCTCTCTAACGCAATTTGGTAAAGCCGGACGATAAGCAACTTCCCCAACTCGCTCTAAGATCTCATAAGGCCCTATAAACTTCTGACTTAGCTTGCCTTTCTTCCCAAATCTCATAACTCCGCGCATAGGAGAAACTTTCAAAAGAACCTTGTCCCCAACCTGAAACTCTATATCCGGCGGTGTAGATCGCATAACTCTTTTGCTCGTCCCGAGTTGCTCTCATCCTTTCCCCGATCATCTTAATCTGTTCCACCATCTCATGCACCATCTCTGGTCCTAAAGCCACTGCTTCAGCACTGTCGTCCCAACAGATTGGACTCCTACATCTCCTCCCATACAAAACCTCAAACGATGCCATACCAATACTGGTGTGATAGCTGTTGTTGTAAGAAAACTCTATCAAGTCCAACCTCTGCTCCCAGCTACCACCAAAATCCATCACACAAGCTCGTAACATATCCTCAAGAGTCTTGATTGTTCTCTCATCGCCCATCCGTCGCGGGATGAAATGTGTACTCATCTTCAAAGTTGTTCCCAACGATTTTCGCAACTCTTTCCAAAACCTCGATATAAACCTCGCATCTCTGTCAGACACTATGTCCTTAGGGACTCCATGTAACTTAAGCACGTTCTTTCGATAGGCCATAGCCAATTGTGCCTTAGTCCATGTATCTTTTATTGGAACAAAGTGAGCTGACTTGGTCAGACGATCCACTATTACCCAAATCATGTTGTTACCTTGTGGACTCTTAGGCAAACCCACAATGAAATCCATGGAAATGGATTCCCATTTCCACTCAGGCACCTCTAAAGACTGAATCTTACCTTGTGGTCGTCTCTGTTCCCCTTTAACTCTCTGGCATGTCAAACAACGGGACACAAACTCAGCTGTCTCTCTCTTCATCCCAGGCCACCAAAACGTTTTCTTCAAATCCTTGTATAGCTTGTCTCCACCTGGATGAACTGAATATGGTGTGCAATGCGCCTCTGTCATGATCGTCTTTTTCAACTCCTCATCATTAGGAACACACCACCTACCATCAAACCTCAAACTACCATCGGTATGAATAGAAAACCGGGACACTGTCCCTTTCTCTACTCCACTCTCCACTCCACTATCTTAGGATCCAAAGCCTCGCTTATCCCGAATATCATCATAAAACTCCGGATGTCTTGTCATATCACCCATGGCATCTCCTTTCGCATCATATGTATCCCAAAGCTCGCTACCTCATCCCTCAGCCTCATCAAAGAGAGCCGTACACAAGGAATGTACACTCTTCCTACTCAAAGCATCAGCAACAACATTGGCCTTCCCTTCATGGTAGATGATTTCCATGTCGTAGTCGCCAATCAACTCCATCCACCTCCTCTGTCTCATGTTCAACTCCTTCTGCGTGAAGATGTACTTAAGACTCTTGTGATCAGAAAATACCTTAAAGATTGCTCCATAAAGGTAATGTCTCCAAATCTTGAGAGCAAACACCACTGCACCCAACTCCAGATCATGAGTAGGGTAATTCTCCTCATAAGGCTTCAATCGCCGGAAGCATAGGCAATCACTTTACCATTCTGCATTAACACACATCCCAGCCCATTCTTCGAGGCATCTGTATAAACCTCAAAATTCTCGCTCCCTTCAGGCAATGCTAGGACAGGAGCTGTGGTCAAACGCTCCTTTAATGTCTGGAACGCCGTCTCACAACTCTCATCCCAACGAAACCTGTTCTCTTTCCTCATCAACGCTGTCATCGGTCTAGCTATCTTGGAGAAATCTTTCAAATACCGTCTGTAGTATCCAGCTAAACCCAAGAAACTCCTAACCTCAGCAACATTCTTTGGTGCTTCCCACTTTGTCACTGCCTCAATCTTCGCCGGGTCACAGCTACCCCATCTTTAGAGATCACATGCCCCAGAAAAGCAACTTTCTCTAACCAGAACTCACACTTGGACAGCTTAGCATACAACTCATGATCCCTCAAAGTCTGCAACACGATTCTCAAATGCTCCTCGTGCTCCTCCTTAGTCTTAGAGTAGACTAAGATATCATCGATAAACACCACTACAAACTGGTCCAAGAACTGTCTGAAGATTCTATTCATCAAATCCATAAACACTGCCGGCACATTAGACAACCCAAACGGCATCACCACATACTCATAATGGCCATACCTCGACGTGAAAGCTGTCTTTGGTATGTCCACCTCTCTAATCTTCACCTGATGGTACCCCGACCTCAAATCAATCTTAGAAAAGACTGTTGCACCACTCAACTGATCAAACAGGTCATCTATCCTTGGCAAAGGATACTTGTTCTTTATCATCACACGGTTTAGCTCCCTGTAATCTATGCATAACCTCAAACTCCCATCTTTCTTCTTCACGAAAAGAACTGGTGCTCCCCACGGCGATACACTTGGTCTGATGTATCCCTTCTCTATCAGATCATCCAACTGCTTTCTAAGCTCCTCCATCTCCTTAGGACCCATACGGTACGGTGCCTTAGAGATCGGCCCCGTCCCTGGCTTCAACTCGATGGTGAAATCTATCTCCCTCTTCGGTGGCAACCCCGGAATCTCCTCGGAAAAACATCTCGCAAACTCTCCCACCACTGGTATCTCATCAATCGTCGGAATCTCTATCCGGTCATCTCTCACATGGCACAGGATCAAAGGACATCCTTCCTCGATAAGACTTCAAGGTAACAATTGCAATCAACTTAACTTTGGGTTTGACTAGAAACCCACGATAAGACACACTAACACCCTTTGGACCTCTTAAGGACACTTTCTTTTGATGATAGTCTATCTTAGCTTTATACTTTCCTAACCAATCCATCCCAACTATCATCTCAAAACCGTTAAGAGGAAACTCTAGCAAGTCTAGGTGGAAATCAACTTGCCCAACTATCAAAGATACATCTCTAAACAATCTCCCACACGATACGGACTCACCCGAAGGTATGCAAACTTGCTCACTAACAGACTCATATACTCTCAAACCCAACTGTTTAACATGACTCAAGACACAAACGACCGAGAAGCCCCGAATCGAACAAAACAAAGGTAGGAATACCATTAACAAGGAATGTACCGGTGATAACGTGCGCATCTTCCTCAGCTGCCTTCTTCTCCATCATGAATAAGTTGCCACTGGTCTTCTCGTCCGCCTCCCGAACAAGATCTTGGTGATGCGGTCGGCTTAGCACCCGACCCTTGATTGTTGTTGTTGTTCGTCGGTGTTTTTTGATAAGAATTACCGCCGTTGCGGTTGCCTCCCCCTGGTAACTCGACTTCCCGGTTTGGCCATGATCCACGGTCATTTGCTCGCGAAGCTCGTGCGAGTCTCTCGAAAGGATCCCGTGCACTCGTGCACTCATGTCTCTTGTGGCCTACACCACCACAACCATAGCAGTTCACTCCCCAACTATTACTCACACTCCCACGGCCACGCCCAAAGGAAGCCCCAAAGACTAAACCCGGACCTAGAAGAAAATCCTTGAGACCGATTGTGGTTGCCTTTCTTGTGATTCGATTGGCCACCACCCTCGCTCTCGGACTTCCTCTTCTCACCACCCGACCTCTCCTGAGCCATCTCTACCAATCTCTCCGCTCTCCGGCCCCTCTCATAAGCTTCCTTAACATCGTAAGGATCCCCACGGGTAACTTATCCATAATCTTGGTGGTCAGCCCCCTCTCAAACCTCAATGCCAAATTCTCCTCACTCAAACCCATGTCCTCAAAGATACCTAGACTTCTCATTGAACAACTGTAGTACTCCCACGGACATCTCGGCGAGTCATCTTAAAACCATCAAACTCTTCTCTCAACTTACTCCTCACATGTTTAAGCACAAACTCCTTCCTCACAAACCCTACGAAACTCCTCCCAAGGTATAGCGGGTAAGCCTTGGTTGGTATACATTTCCTTAGCACTCACCTTCTTTGAATCCCACCACTTGCCTCTGCCTCCCTCGAGATAGAACGCACTGTTCCACTCTCATCTCATCGGGACAATGAACCAAGTCTAAGATGTTCTCCATCTCCCATGACCCAACTATCAAGCTGATTAGGTTCCCCAACTCCCTTGTACTCTTTCGGGTTAAACCTCACAATATAGAGGCTGATTTTAGAATGATCAACCTCCTTCTCCTTAGTCTTATCCTTGTCCTCATTCACTCTCTTCGTGGGGTCTCGGTAAGAGCATCCTGGTGCTCTAACATCTTAACGATGTCATCCACGGTCATAAGCTCAGCTCTCGCATACAAAGCAGTTCTCTTGGGCGGCATCTTGAAGCTATATAAGAAAGGGTAAACATAAACACACGTACTAAACCTCAAAACACGAAAACACGCTGCCCGAAACCCACTCGATCGAGTTCCCAAACACACTCGATCGAGTAACGGGATACTCGATCGAGTGCCCCACGTACTCGATCGAGTACCCAAACTCCGAACCCAAACGGACCTTCGATCTCTTACCTACTCGATCGAGTATCTAGGCTACTCGATCGAGTGACCCCCTACTCGATCGAGTACCCCTAGTTACTCGATCGAGTGCCCCAAAACTCGATTCTGGACTCAAAATCGCCAAAAACCCACCCGATCGAGTCAGTCTCACTCGATCGAGTAACACTAATTCATAGAAGCTACCCGCATGTTACGTCATATGCTAACATGCTAAACTTTATAAACCACATTATATCATAATAAGCATACTACGCATCTTTTCTACTATCTACGAAACCATTTCATCATGTTATTAAATGCCACATTGTAAATCATCCAACATGTTATCATCTCATCAACAAGTTTCCTCATATCACCATTTTCTTTCACATGCTCAACTTTCTACTTCAACATCCAACAATTAACACATTCCATCACATTCGTAAACAAGTTAACCAAACACACATACGACTCGACAAACATTTCCCCCATGTGACCGGTTCAAAGTTGTAGGGCGACCCCTGCGACTTTAGGACGTCTCCCAAGCCTTTGCACTAGCTCCTACAACTTTTACCCCGGGTTCATTTTAATTGACTCCCTATGTTCATTAAGTTCATTGGTTACAGGTTTCAGGATCGTCGCTCTGATACCATTTGTAACACCCCCATACTCCAAGTGCCTTACCAGGACCACTCAGGTATGAAGACATTACCATCTCGGTTACCCGAGGCAATGATAATCAAACAACAATAAAGAAACAATGTTTATTATAAATATTTAGTGAATAAATACAATCCTCAAACCAAACCAAAAGCACGATACATTATTTCAAACTGACTGTCTAACTGAAATGTAAATAAACTAAAGGCTACAGCGCAAGACTCCTATCATCATGTCGTGGCATCCCAGCTATCCCAGTACTCATCTCAATACCTGCTCAATATCTGCTCACCATCCCCGAATGGATCACCGCAGGTTTACAAAACAACACCGGGGTCAGTACTAATCACACAATCAATATGTATAACAATAATAAGATAAACAGACAGCTTAACTGTCACACACACACACACACACACACACAGCCAACCAACTCCCATCATCTCAATCCTGACTGTCCACTGGACCAGCCCTGCCAGTGGGGGACCGCAGCCGTACCCACCAAATCCCCGCTCCACATAGTGAGCGATAACCCTGTCCATTAATGTGCACATCCCCTTCCGTGGCGGGTTCCACGAAGGGCGAAACTAGGGCGTGAAGTCACTCCCGCAAGTGACCCCACTCAGCCGAGAACGCATCTCGAGAACCATCAACAGCAATCACAACCACAAACACAGTACAATCATTATATCAAACAACCAAATACAACACATCACCAATATCCCATTATGGGACTAATACTGAGTAGGAAATCCTACCTGGAAAGCACAACAGTCAGACGGTATCAACAGCTGTATCAAAAAGCCTCTTCTACGAACCCTCCTCCTATCATATAACACATAGAGGCTACACATCACATACTACACACAAAAACCCCCAATCTCTAAATTAGGGTTTAACCAAAACAAGGGAAAAACGGTAAAAAGGGTACATAGATCTTACCCTCGACGCAAGGAACTTAACGATACGAATAACGACAAGAACTGACCGTCTGAACTCCGGGAATTGCTAAGAATGCGATTAGGAAGATGAACTTGTTGCTTTCTCTCTTAAACAGGGTTTTAGGTTTTGTAAAAGTGATTTAAAATAATGACGACGATACTTAAATACCTTAATCGCATAATTAACAAAACCCGAGAAAACTCCCCGTAAAACCGGACACTCGATCGAGTACCCAAGGTACTCGATCGAGTACCCCCTTACTCGATCGAGTACCTGACTACTCGATCGAGTACCCAACAGGTCAGAAACTATTCTATTTCGCAACTTACCCTTACTCGACAGAGTAAGGCCTACTCGATAGAGTACCCCAAGACTTATAAATACGGAGTATTACATTAAACCCATTTTAAACTTAAGATAAATATATTCATTTAAAGACGAATTTGAGTATACATTCATACTCGTACCTCTTATCCATCCAATATCAAGATCAAGATATTCATGCCAATTTGCCAACATGCATTTCATTGTCAGCAACAATGTTACTAATTCTTTTGATTATCTTTATCTATAAACATATACTCCCTTCTATTTTGAATAACTCTTCTTATTGTGGAGTGAGATGATTAAAATAACTATTGTGGTAGGGTGGGGTAATTGGAGAGAGGAAATATATTGTGGGTTATTATTGTCGGGTGAGGTTATTAAAATAAAATAAAGTATTGTATTGTGGAGTATTATTGTGTGGTGAGGTGATTAAAATAAATATAAAACTTTACTAAGAAAAAGGGAATGTATTGTGAATAGATGAATAAGGAAAGAGAAGAGTTATTTAGAGTAGGAGAGAATACTACGTTCTCTGTATATAAAGTTGATTTTTCTCTCTATGATCATGAATTCTATGCTCCTTCTCACGGGGTTTACTTTATAGTAGTGTAGCTCGATCGATAACTATGTAATCCATAGACTCTTCAGTTTACAAAAAAAAAAAAAGTCTATGGATCTCTATGAAATACTCAAGAGGGGGGTGAATTGAGTATCTACCACTTTTTCGACTTTGATCGAATTTGGATTTGTATGATATTTATACTTTGAATTTATCGATTAAATTCAAGTATTACAAATATCACACAATATTAAAAACAATAAAATAAGCGATAAATAAACTTGCACAACGGATTTTTGAAGTGGTTCAGCTTCACACCCCGAAGCCTACGTCCACTATTCTCGATTAATTATTTTAGTACCTTTCCACGGATTACAAAATAATCAACCTCTTTTACAACTAACTATAGTTGTAATAATGAGTATCGTTAAACACTCGACTTCCTCTCGTTATAAAGAAAGTAATAAGAGTATCTCAAAGATTGTTCACACAATTGAACGAATAAGAGCTAAATCTATAACTACTATTCTCCAGAACGATACTTAACAATTGTTGACTTGAGTAACACGACTTTCCAAAAAGAAAATAAATCTTGCAATTAAAAGCTCTTTAAAACAAAGACAAACTTATGCTCACAATTTAGAAATTTGGAAAAGTAATTTTTATTCCTTTGATTACCTCCTATTTATACTAAAAGTAAAATAAGAGTTGTAGTATCGCTATACTTGTTAACGTTCACGTTAGGATAGAGTTTTCACAAGGTATCAATAATTTGTATCATAGTATAATTACCACTTGTGAAATACTACAACCAATCAACCATAAAGTAAGAATTCTAGACAAATGAGAATTGTTACCTATAATGGCAAACTACACGTGAGATTTGTTTTACAAAAGAGATTGATTTTATGACAACTTGTATTGATGTAAAACAACAATAATAGGATAAAGTTACGGAGTATATGTGTTTGAGTCAAAGACAATTGTTTGTTACACAGCCAATTGGACGTAGAATGATATACTATCATCTTAAGATAATTACATATTGTTACAACTCATAGGTTGTTACAAATTAGGACTATCTTATATGATAACTTACTTTGTATTTAAAAATACAACTTTGACTCAAAATAGAAAAACGTTTTTATTATTTAAAAACAAATCAAATTTTATTTCATAAAATCCAAATTAGCAATTGTAAAATATAAAATAAATTTTCTCCCGAAAATGTCGTGTTACGTAGTCACTCCATGTTATAGTACAATCGACTATAACTTAGAGTATGAGTGTGTCAAGTTATAATCGTTACAATTATAACTTGAGACGAACTCAAAACAATTATTAAATATCGTAAAGGAGAGACGAACTAACTACTGACTAATCTTTCTTGAATTAATCTTCCTTAAAAAGTTCTTCAGTTGTAAGTTCCTTTCATCATTTTGATCACGAACTCAAACCGAATTATCAAATCGTCATTTTGCAATTTGTAACCTCGTTAATCTATAAAGACTAAACAAACAATTACGTGCAAACTTATATAACAATTATTATATACTTGTCATCATCAAAACATAAAACGTAACTAGGACACGGTCCAACAATTTCCCTCTTTTTGATGATGGCAAGTCTCCTAGATTTGTTTCTACGGTTTAGTTCCCCCTCAACCAAAAAACTATCATAATTGTACTTTGAATTAACGGTTTGATATGTGAGCTAAGTTATAGCACCCAAGGACCTTAAGAGGCGTATGATCTAAGTTATAGCACCCAAGGACCTTAAGAGACGTATGATCTTGACAAGGAGCAAGCTTAGACAAATAACGCTATCAAGTCCATTTACTTTCCCCCCCTTGACATCATCGAAAAGACGAAAAAAAAACATAAAATGACTAGAATAATATAAACCGAAGCTAAGTATATAACCAAGTTAAAAGCACACAAAATAAAGTGAGATTAAGTCCTTAAAACAGAAACCATGACATCGTCTATAGCAACTACGAAGCAAAATATAATTACGAACATAATTAAGTAATAACCAAGGCAAATGAAAAGGATAAGTAGAAGAAGACGGCCCTAAAAACTAAGCTAGGCTGAAATAAGGAATTAGGTAGAGTCATAGTTTTCTGGAGGGATAGTTTTATATGGATTTGAATAATCCGAACGGGTATGGAACTTTTAGACGGTCCAAACAAGAAGTAACTGATTAGTGTTCAAATTAAGTTGAACCTCAAATATACCACCCTCTTGCAGCCCCGAACCTCTGCGATAACCGCTCCACCATCGTCACAACCAGCACAACCATAAATTACACCCGAATACCTCCTCTGGAACGGAAATTCCGTCCTCAAAATTTTGTAACACTAGCCAACACAGACCCCTTCGGCGCCAGTACCTCAGAACTCCACTTCGTTAAATTTCAGATTTTATGGCAGCTAAAACAGAACGTTGCTTCTCTAACCCTGTATCGACCCACTCCAAAATATAAAGATTCGGGAATCTAAAACACCCAATACACCTGTTGTACTAGCACAGCCATTCTTGACAACACTCATCTAATTTTTTAAATCTGAGCTAGTACGTGAAGATCAAGACACAACCGAGAATCCGATCACACATCCTATCTTTCGATTTCACACCATAACTCACAACACCAACCACACCTTTAATCTCTGGAATTCGAGAAATCCACATCACAATAAGGAATATCGACCGTAGTCGATTGCTTGAAATCAGTAACGTTTTCCACCAATCTCATATACACACCTTTTAACCCACATTCAATGTACCCGCAGCAACAGTTGCAAGTTTCAACAATAATTCGGCTTAAACTCAGCCGCTAATACAGCACAAGAATCGTCAGTTGCGTCATCAAAATATCGTTACTAGACAAGGTTTCATTTTTACCAAAACCGCTCCAATCAGTGCTTGTACTATCTCCAAACCCCCAATCGGAACCAATCATTCCGTCGCAAACTCCTCACAAGAAATTGACACTCTGACACTCCATATTTGAGTACCACTCTCCTGCACAACGCCATCCAAATAGTCCACCTAATCTCCTCCGTTTTCTTCAACATCATCATCAACCGATTTTCCCAAATTCCATTTCCGTTTCGAGTTACTTGTGTGGGTTAATATCCGTATACTACCCTTTAATTGCAGGACTATAACGTAAATTTAAACATGCAATTTATAGTCATAAAACGATAAACACAATGAAATGATTAATGTATAGAAATAACCTCGGGTCCTTTAAAATTGCGGCGTAAAGAACAGAAATCAAAGCAGATTTCCTCCTAATTGTTACACCCAAGACTTTGTCCGAGATATGCCCTTGTGCTAGAACAGTGTTCTCCGATTGCCTTGCAATATAGGGAGAAGCGATGTGAGTTTTGTCGAGATGAGAGATCTCGGGTTTTTCGAGGAGAATGCTCTTCAAAACCCTAGTTTTTTCCGCAAATGAAATTGTCTAGGTCAAAAGGAGAGGGAGTCTCTCCTTTTGTTTGGTTCGGCCGGACCGAGTGCATGCATGGGGAAGTGGGCTTCCACTTCCTCTTAATATTAGCTCGAGGTCCAGTTCACCAAATGCTAAAATGTATATGACGGGTTTATATTATAAATTGTTATCGGTTATCGGAAATTAAGGCATCAACTAATAATACGGTCAATTTGAATTATTAATACGTGTCCGACAAAAAAAGTATTGTATAATTATTTTTAATATACATTTAATTAAATATAAATCACGTATATTTAATTTTACGAATTAACTGGTTAATTCGCCTTAGCCCATGATATTTAATCCGTATTAAATATAATATCTCAACATCACATATTTGACTAATTACTAGTCAAATAACTCGGACTAACTGGTTAGTCAATCTTGGCATCTACATGACAGTATTTTCATACCGTCATATCTCTCGAACGTATCCTATAGGTGTGACTTTTAGGGACGATTGATCACCGCCATCGTATGACAATAACGTCAAACTTATCTAGCAAGCCAACCGTTATTGATAAACGTGGATCAACTGATAATAATACCAAAAGTATGCCCTTTGATCCTTTTAGAGGTTTATAAGTCCTTGCACTAACTGTTAAGGACACCAACCCCAACAAGCTCCCACTTGTCCGTACAAGTGCATGTGCAATGACGTTATCCACAAAGGTCGTATTTTACAATCGATCTGTATCTAGAGTGGTTTCCCCGACTAGAGAGTAACTTAACTGATAAAACGAATCCGTATCCGAGCATGGCCATGCATTTTGATTCTGACTCCTCGAGTGGCCCCGAGAAATATCGAGTACGATAAAGGCTGAATATTTCCTTCAACTCGACTCCTTCCGATCTAAGCACAGCATGAAATGACCCAGAAAAAATCTACTTGGCCCCCTGTTACGGATGACCGTGAGAAAGAAACCAAAGTCACCCAAAATCTGCCGTAGTCTCAAGAGACAGTCGATAGTCTAAGAATCGACTCTTAGGATCACCATGGAAGTCCTATCCACGACCGGGCAACGAATGTTATAAAACATTTAGGACTCCACGTCGATGTCACAATTGTGTCCTACGAAATATCCGTATAAATCGCCTCTCGTGATTGGTCGGTCAACCGGTTGACTTATGGCTCGTTGAACCCACCATCAACCAACGTCACAAAATAATTGCGAGTTATCGCTCATGTGGGCAATTAAGGACTGAAAAGATATAATGTTCGTTCAGTTCACTTTGTGGTGTTCAAAATCGTCGTACAATTCCACATGAAAAACAAAATATATATATATAAAATATCAAAACGATGATGTCGTATAGAGTACAAAGGAGAATGAATCTGATCCATAAAAGAGTACTACAACTTAGGAACACGTTTAATTCCCATGGAATTAACGTGCCCTTCATGCTTATCTTGTCGTAATGCTTTAGTGAGAGGATCTGCTATGTTGTCATCTGTAGCAATCTTTTCTATCACTATTGTCTTTTGCTCCACGTAATCCCGGATTAGATGAGCTTTCCGTTGTACATGTCTAGACTTGTTGCTAGACTTTGGCTCCTTAGCTTGGAAGATGGCACCACTATTGTCGCAATAGATGGTGATCGGGTCATTCGAACTAGGCACTACGATAGCCCATGTAAGAATTGACGCATCCATATCGCTTCCTTTGTAGCTTCAGACGCGGCATAGTACTCGGACTCGGTCGTAGAATCTCTTGTAACAGTTTGTTTCGAACTCTTCCGGTGATCAGCGCCATTAAGAGTAAAAACGAATCGACCGAGATTTCGAGTCATCACGATCCGTTTGGAAGCTAGCATCTGCAGAATCGGTTGCGCATAGCTTTTTTGTTCGCCTCCATAAGTCAATGCCCAATCTTTAGTCCTCCGGAGGTACTTAAGAATGTTCTTGATGACTAACCAATGTGATTCACCTGGATCTTTGTTGGAATCGACTTGTCATACTCAATGCATATGCCACGTCCGGACGTGTGCATATCATGGCATACATGATTGATCCTATTGCCGAAGCATAAGGAATCCGTGTCATGCGCTCTTTCTCTTCCGGTGTCTCGGTGCCGAGACTTGCTCAAATGCACCCCGGAGACATAGGAAGGAACCCCTTCTTGGAGTTAGTCATCTGAATCTCTCTAGGACTTTGTCTATGTAAGACTCTGATCGAGAGATAACATCCGACGTGATCTATCTCGATAGATACGGATGCCCAGAATTCTTTGCGCCTCTCCCAGATCTTTCATCTGGAAATGGTTTTTCAACCATACTTTCACCGAAGTTAAGAGAGGTATGTCATTCCCAATCAGGAGTATGTCGTCAACATACAATATTAGGAAGACAATCTTGCTCCCACTCGACTTGATATATAGACATGGTTCCTCGACCGATCGAGTAAATCCATTTTCTTTTATCACTTGGTCGAAGCGATGATTCCAACTCCGTGATGCTTGCTTAAGTCCATAAATGGAACGCTTAAGCTTGCACACTTTCTTAGGATGTACTGGATCGATGAAACCTTCGGGTTGTACCATGTACAACTCTTCCTCCAAAAAGCCGTTTAAGAAGGCGGTTTTCACATCCATTTGCCAAATTTCATAGTCATGAAAAGCAGCGATCGCTAAGATAATCCGAATGGAACGCAGCATGACTACGGGTGCAAAAATCTCATCGTAGTGCAAACCTGGCACTTGGGTGAAACCTTTAGCAACTAGTCGTGCTTTGTAGATATCTTGTTGACCTTCCACAGAATGCTTTATCTTGTAAAGCCATTTGCATTGAAGGGGACGAACCTTAGCAGGTAAGTCAACAAGATCCCACACGTTGTTCTCATACATAGAGTCCATCTCGGATTTCATGGCCTCAAGCCATAGCTTTGAGTCAGAACTGGTCATGGCACCTTTATAGGTTGCGGGTTCACTACTCGTTAAGAGTAGAACGTCGTCTATGTCATGTTCCTCGACCATACCAATGTATCTGTCTGGAGGAATAGAGACTCTTCCCGACCTCCTAGGTTCCTCGGGAATATTTACCGCAGCCGGGATTGAAGGAATTGGTTCCTCCAATGGTTGCTCGGTGTTTGGTTCTGGAATCTCCGACAGGTCGAAGGTTCTATCACTCTTTGCATTCTCGAGAAATTCCTTCTCTAAGAATGTCGCACTAGCCGCAACAAAAACACGTTGTTCGGTTGGCGAATAGAAGTAATGACCACGTGATCCTTTAGGATAACCTATAAAGTATGTCTTGACCGATCGCGGGCCGAGCTTATCTTCAGGTCTCCACTTGACATAAGCCTCGCAGCCCCAAACCCGTATAAAGGACAAGTTAGGGACCGTTCCCTTCCATAGTTCATATGGAGTCTTGTCAATGACTTTAGACGGACTTGGTTAAGTATTAGAGCGGTGACAAAAGAGCATAACCCCATAATGAATCGGGTAAAACCGTGTGACTCATCATGGATCGAACCATATCAAGTAGTGTTCGATTTCTCCGTTCGGACACACCATTCAATTGAGGTGTTCCGGTGGAGTTAACGTAGGGCGATCCCACAGTCTTTAAGGTGTTGATCAAACTCGTGAGAAAGATACTCGCCACCACGATCCGAACGTAGTGTTTTAATCTTTCTACCTAATAGGTTCTGTACCCTATTTTGGTATTCCTTGAATTTCTCAAAGGATTCACTTTTGTGCTTCATTAAGTAGACATAGCCATATCTACTCAAATCGTCCGTGAAAGTGATGAAATACCTATAGCCTTCTCGTGCAGTGATTGACATAGGACCACATACATCCGTGTGTATGAGCCCTAATAGGTCAGCAGCGCGCATTCCAACACCTTTGAAGGAAATACGAGTCATCTTACCGATGAGACATGATTCACACGTGCCAAATGATTGAAAATCAAAGGCCGAGATAGCTCCATGTTTGATGAGCTGTTTTACGCGTTTCTCATTTAATGTGTCCCATACGCGAGTGCCATAGATACGTTTGATCTTTGTCACCAACCTTTAACTTTTTATTCATTACGTGTAATATTTCCGTGGTCTGATCTAAAACATAAATTCCGTTCATAGAGGCGCCTTTTGCAGTAAATCATATCGTGTAATGAGAAAATGCAAGCATTGTTTTCTATTACAAATGAAAAACCAAGTTTATCAAGCGCAGAAACTGAAATAATGTTTTTGGAAAGACTAGGAACATAATAGCAGTCATATAAAGACAACTCAAATCCGCTTGGAAGCTGGATCACATATGTCCCCTTGGAGATGGCAGCTACTCTTGCTCCATTCCCAACACGCAGGTCCACCTCACCCTTTACGAGGGGTTCGATGTTTCGGAGCCCCTGCACATGATTACACAGATGAGAACCACAACCAGTATCAAGTACCCAAGTTCCGTAACTTGCGTGGTTAATCTCAATCATATGAATAAAAGTAGAAGAGAGAGAAGACATACCAACAGGTTTAACACGACCTGCCTTTAAGTCCTCATGATAAACAGGACATGTGCGTCTCCAATGCCCAGTCTTGTGGCAATGATGGCATTCCATGTTTTCACTCTTGCTCTTTGTCATGCCCGATGAGTTGCTCGCCTCACCAGGACCACTCTTCCCCGAACCCGACTTCTTGAACTTCGCCTTACCTCATCGTTAGGTTTGCACGGAGCTTTGCCCTTACCTTTCCCTTTGTTTGACACAACAAGAATATCCTGTTTCGAGCTCCCACTGAACTTCATGTCCTTCTCGGTGCCCGTACGAGGAGGGAGTGCAATTCATGGGGAGTTTTCTTCAAATCATTCATATAGTAATTCGCTCTGAATTGCGAATAACCATCGTGGAGTGAATGAAGAATACGGTCGATAACAATGTTCTCACCGATGTTACGATTAAAGGTCTCCGGTTTCTCGACATTCTCAATCATTTGAGAATGTGTGGGCTAACCGGTTGGCCCTTTCGAGTCTCGCATCAAAGAAGCGAGTGGTATGCTCATAGGTCACGATTCTCGGTGCTTTCGAGAATTCCTTAGTGAGCGTGGTGAAAATCTTGTTTGCACCTTGGGCTATGAAGCGTTTCGGCAAATTGGGTTCCATTGCAAAAATGAGTACGTTCTTTACCGCTTTTGACTTCTAAAGCGAAATCGTTATACTCGTTGATTTCGTTAATTCCAGCCGTGGGGCCTGGGTTTAACGGCATGGGCTCAGCAGATATCCGAGCTTCCCGTCGGCGGCGGCGGCATTCCGTAATCTTTTGCCTCCCGATCCGAAGTTGGATCCGTCATTCTTGATCGAGTAGGCGATTCATCGACTCATGAAGATCCTAAGCCGGACTCACGGTCCAATGTGGCACTTGGCATTGGGTTATCACTTGAACCAGCCATTTGTTGTTAAGCAGTTTAAAATCGTGATCTACCTTTGAAAAAGAAAGAAAAACAAAACGAAATAAGCAACTCATCGAGGTGATTTAAGTCTATTTTAAAATTCATTTTAAACATGTAGACTCTTGCACTTGCATAATTGATCTCCCTCAAGAAAGATACAAGTGATCCCAAGACTCAATTTCAGTAAATTGATAAGCCAACTATTTAGCTAATTCTTAGGAAGAACTCTTGGTCGATAGATTTGTAAATCCTATCTATAGTCCACCATAGTCACAGGATCGTACGAGTGACCATGGTGTTGAGATAAAATAGGTCAATCGGTTCCAACTTACCCGACGTAGAAGGGGTCATAGTATGCCTACCGACGAAGAAGGGACTCATTGGAGTTTGACCTATAAAGACCGTTCTCAATTTTAGTTTATACGAGGAAGATCCCATCAACTTAATTGTAATTCATTTTAAGTGAACGAATAAC
This sequence comes from Silene latifolia, assembly GCF_048544455.1. Lineage (NCBI taxonomy): Eukaryota > Viridiplantae > Streptophyta > Magnoliopsida > Caryophyllales > Caryophyllaceae > Silene > Silene latifolia. The sequence continues at coordinate 435,757,107 of NC_133538.1, read as the reverse complement.
TAGCGTCTGCGTGAATGAATCAATTTAGATGATGGCTTAGCATGATCGTGTGACATACGAATGTCAATGAAAACTAACTCGTGACCTCTATATGTGTCAGTTTTCATGCAATAATTAGGTGGTTTGGTTTTTAGGCGGAATATGATGCAAATTATCGTTGCGAAAAATAAATAAAAGAATGCAATACGTAAATAAAAGGTCCTAGTGTGGCCTATCCTAGTAAAAGAACATAATACAACTTTGGAATCCACCGTTGGACCCGAAAAGCTTGTCTTGATGTTCCATCTTGATCCATGTAGCGGGAGTGAGCATCCGGTCTCCATCTTTGGTCTTCTCAAAAATTACAATTAAAATTACAAAATATAAACCTATTTACATTCTAATTAAAAACTGTAATTACAAGTGAAAAATCCAAAACGGAGATACAAGATCTCAAAATACAACCAAGACCGTGTTCCATCATTACGGTAACACGTTCTACTAAGGCCACACTAAGTTACAACTGATTGCAAAATTAAATACGTAATTAAAATGGCATTCACGGCATTCAACAAAACGATAAATAAAAATGCATCAACTAAAAACAAATTCATTCGTGACATAATTCCGTAATTATGTTAAATTTATCCAAACCACCTTTTAATGATTAAAATTCATGTGATAAAACCGCTTCTATCATTCAATTTTAATCTATTATAATCCGTTACTTTAAATATAATTTAAAATAACTTAATGGTACGTGTGTGAACCGTTTCACAATCATAGCGAGTGTACTATATCCGGATAAAGTACATATTGAAGCCAAAAGAAAATTTAAATCAAAAGAAACAAATTTTCAAAGCTGTTAAAGATGAAATCCCTCGATCCAGGGACACAAGTGCTCGATCGAGGGACGGGGAGGGCTCGATCGGCGATCCGCAAGTCGATCGAGAGGTATGCCAATCGGGAGGTGCTCGATCGACTAATCATGAGGTCGATCGAGTACCTATATCAACAAAGTCCGCTTCGATCGAGTACGAGGACAACTCGATCGAAAGCGAGAGGGGTTTTGAAAATGGGTCGATCGAGTGCAGCAAGGACTCGATCGAGCAAAAAGTTTTTGAGACAGGGTCGATCGAGTACAACAGGGACTCGATCGATCAAAAACAAGACAGAAACAGCACTCGATCGAGTAGAAATACGCTCGATCGAATGCTAAAGAGGCTGTAACTTCAAAAACCCTCGTGAAAACATATTTTCGAGACAAAATCAATTGTAATTTTGATCAAAACCGCATCAAAACAATTTTAACAATTGACAAAAACTTGACATGTTGCTATAATCTCCGTATAAAATAACAACATGTAAAAACAACATGAAATTTGAAACAAAACAGCCGTGTAAAACATGGCACGGTTTGGTTTTTGAGACAAAACAGCAACAAGAGCAACCGTGTAAACAAGACACGGTTCCCAAAGCAACCAAAAAAAACGCAGCAAATAAAAAAAATTTCTGCCGAGTTAAAAAAAATGGCTGCCGAGACAAAATTTTTTAACCAAAATACATCGTTTCAACGACGTTTTATGAAAAACACATGAAAAATTCACGTGGCCTCGCTCTGATACCACTTGTGGGTTAATATCCGTATACTACCCTTTAATTGCAGGACTATAACGTAAATTTAAACATGCAATTTATAGTCATAAAACGATAAACACAATGAAATGATTAATGTATAGAAATAACCTCGGGTCCTTTAAAATTGCGGCGTAAAGAAGTAAATCAAAGCAGATTTCCTCCTAATTGTTACACCCAAGACTTTGTCCGAGATATGCCCTTGTGCTAGAACAGTGTTCTCCGATTGCCTTGCAATATAGGGAGAACGGATGTGAGTTTTGTCGAGATGAGAGATCTCGGGTTTTTCGAGGAGAATGCTCTTCAAAACCCTAGTTTTTTCGCAAATGAAATTGTCTAGGTCAAAAGGAGAGGGAGTCTCTCCTTTTGTTTGGTTCGGCCGGACCGAGTGCATGCATGGGGAAGTGGGCTTCCACTTCCTCTTAATATTAGCTCGAGGTCCAGTTCACCAAATGCTAAAATGTATATGACGGGTTTATATTATAAACTGTTATCGGTTATCGGAAATTAAGGCATCGCCTAATAATACGGTCATTTGAATTATTAATACGTGTCCGACAAAAAACAGTATTGTATAATTATTTTTAATATACATTTAATTAAATATAAATCACGTATATTTAATTTTACGAATTAACTGGTTAATTCGCCTTAGCCCATGATATTTAATCCGTATTAAATATAATATCTCAACATCACATATTTGACTAATTACTAGTCAAATAACTCGGACTAACTGGTTAGTCAATCTTGGCATCTACATGACAGTATTTTCATACCGTCATATCTCTCGAACGTATCCTATAGGTGTGACTTTTAGGGACCAGTTGATCACCGCCATCTGTATGACAATAACGTCAAACTTATCTAGCAAGCCAACCGTTATTGATAAACGTGGATCAACTGATAATAATACCAAAAGTATGCCCTTTGATCCTTTTAGAGGTTTATAAGTCCTTGCACTAACTGTTAAGGACACCAACCCCAACAACTTGCTTGATTGAACATTGTCAGGGACAAAGTGGGTAGATGGTTTGGTAGGCGGTGTATTAGATGGGATTGGGTTCGGGCGTGACCGTGTGGTGTTTGGGACAGTGGTCTGGGAATCACTTGCAGACGAATTTGTGAATTGACGGTTACGCATTGCAGGTGGTTAAATGATGGAAATAGGGATTGGTATAGAAATAGGAAAGGAAAAGTATTGTTTGTCAGGCAAATTAATTAATGTAGTGATCGTAGAAGTAAAGATTAATTTGGGGAAGATAACGGGTTAAAGAGGAATGGTAATTGGGTTTGTATAGGAATAGAAAAGAGGTGTGTGTGTTTTATCAGGGAAATTAATGTAGTAGGAGTAAGGTAAATGTAGGAGTTGGTGGTTGTCTTGTACGGATGAAAGAAAGAGTAGGAAAAGTATAGGTACTTTGGTAGTAGTAATAATTGACAACTCATAATTTCATCTCATAAGACAAAATTTACAAAGTTAATCAATTCTTATTTGGGTAGGTGTAATATTTGTGAGTTTCGGTGAAACATGGATATGTTGGGAAAAATTGGTTACGACATAATATAATGTAATTAATTTGCAAAGTAATTAACATATCAATCAATCTCAAAATATAATATGCACTTCATCAAAGTTAATATTTAGCAGCGGAAATACGGACAAAGTCCTACAATCTCGTCTTAACTAGTCAGTCATATAAGGAAAATAAATATTTTTAACGGTTTTAGGTGCCACTGATTAAACCAATTTTCAATCGTAACGTCTCAAAATGTTCTCTAGCTAAATGCTTAGTCAAAATATCGATCCACTGTTTCTCAGTACTACAAAACTCAAGTCTTATATTCTCCCTTTTTTTAACATGGTCTCATAAGAAATTAATGTCTGATTTCAATTTTTTAAAACGAGTAGGATTCAAGGTATTATATAGAAAATTGAAAGAATCGTTAATGTTCTTCGTCGTTACACACAAAAACAAAAATTAAATTTTTATAGTGAGAGTACATACCTAGACATCGTGAGCATCGTAGTTAATTTCCATAATTTGATTCATACGTTGCACCAATGATTGTAAGTTGCAGAAAAACCTCCTTTGTTCCCCCTGAATTCGATCTTGGGGTTATAGTGGAGTCTTCCATAACCTCAGCCTCCAGTTTTTGTGTATTGCGGTGAGATTATAGTTCATATACTCTAACTTTAGCACTCTTTCCCTTTTTATCATCACAAGTAACCGTACCTATGTCAAAAGGATCTAGTGAAAGAAACTAACTGATATCACTTGTTATATGTCTAGAGCAACCATTGTCGAGGTACCACTGATTGCTTTCTTTCACCATAACCTGCAAGAAAATTAGATTCGATTTTTTGGTACCCAAGCTAAGTTGGGTCCTTTGGCGTTAGTCACCCTAAAAATCTCATCTTTTCTAATCCAAACATGTCTCACAATTTTCCTTTTGACGGGTGAATTAGATTGACTAGTATTGGTGTATCTAGATCTCGCTTGGTTAACACTAGATCGGGTAGGATAGTTTGATTTAGCATTGGAAGTAGTAGGATGAGTTTTCCTTTGATAATCAAGGTTTATTGGTTTTTTAAATCCACCGTCACAATTCCATCTAAACTCATCATTTCTAGTTTCTTCATGCTTCTTCTCTTCTAACAAGTTCTCTTCATTAACACCCGATTCTCTGACAAATTTAATCCCTTCATTTAGATCAATTTTACGCTTGACACATGAAGTTAGGATATGGCCGGTTTTACCGCAATAAGTACATATTAAATACTCCGGTAAATCCACATATTTCCGTTTCCTAAAATCACGATCAGAAGGGCTAGACTTGCATTTTTCATGGTCTCTACGACTATAGCACTCATGTCCTAATCCCATTTTCATATTATTATCTGATTGCTGAGACAAGAAATTAAGAACTTTAGTGCTACCTTCCCATTTGTCATAAACCATTCTAGCATGTCTAAGTAAATCTTTTAAAGACTCTATTTCTTTTTGACATTCTTTATGGTCATACTCTGACTCTCTAGGAATATTATTTTTTAACAAATTCTCGCGAAAGTCAAGAAATCTTTTGTTTAATATGTGTTTTTCAAGAGAATGTTGTTTCTTAACATTTCTCAATTCAGACTTCAAATCATTCAATTGCTGAGTGAGAAAATCGTTTTTCTCTTTTAGTTCTGAAGTTATGGCTTCGTGAGCTATAACCTCAGATTTTAAAAGGTTGTTTTTCTCTTTTAGATCTGAAGTTATAGCATCATTAGTTATAACTTTAGATTCTAATAAAGCATTCTTCTCTTTTAGTTCTTTAGTTATAACATCATGAGCTATAACCTTAGATTCTAAAATAGCTTTTTGAGATTTAACTGATTCTAAGGTTATAGTTGAATCAGTTGTAACCTTAGAACTCAGCTTCTTAACCTTTGATTTTAAAACCTGTTTTTGTTCAGCAATTTCAAGAATTTGTTCTTTCAAATCGATTAGTTCAAGATTTTGTTCACGACATTGGTCAAGAGTTTTCTCAAAATATTCAATGAGTGAATTCTTTGACAATTTCTTGGCTTGTTTCTTAAGACGATTAAAACATACCTCATCGTCTTCTTCTTCGGAATCAGATTTTCCCATAAGACACACATCAGTCCTCCTTCGACCATCATCATTATCATCAAGATCTTCATCATCTTCCGAATCCATATCTCCCCAGCAAGATGCCATCATGACTTGTTTATACTCATTCTTTGTCTTTTCTCTTTTAGCCTTGGACTTTATTTCTTTCCATGTGGGACAATTTTTTATCATATGATCAACCTCACCACATTTAAAACAACCTTTGTTTGACATAGATACTTTTGAACCACTAGGTTTATCGTCAACAGTTGATTTCTTTTGCTTGTTCTTGAAAATAGCATTTTTAAAACGGATAGCAAAAGTTATTGTTTCATCCTCAATGTCAGTATCTTCATCGCTTGAAGCAGCTTTCAGAACTATCCCTTTGCTTTTTCTTGAATCACTTGCACGCATGTTAAGAGTAACTTCGTGCGCCATAAGTGAACCAAGCAACTCTTGATAAGAGAGTGAGGACAAATCTTTAGTTTCTTCAATCGCGGTAACCTTAGGTTGCCACTTTTCAGTTAAGCTCCTTAAGATTTTTCTGACAATATCCTCGGACTCGAATTTTCTACCAAGATTTTTAAGTTCATTGGTAATATTTGAAAAGCGAATAGACATGCTATTTATACTTTCATCATCCTCCATAGAGAACAATTCATATTGTTGAATAAGCAAGTCTACTCTATGTTTTCTGACAAGAGACGTACCTTCATAGGCTAGTTCAAGACTATCCCATATTTCTTTAGCAGATGTACATGAAGAAAACCGATCAAATTCAGTTAGACTTATGCCATTTTGCAAAAGAGTCATAGCTTTTGAATTTTTCTCAGCTTTCTTGTAGTCTTTCTCAGTATAGTCATCCTCGTTCTTTTCATGGGCAACGCCTTCACTGGAAAGTACAATTATTTTATTAGGACCTTTTTGAATAATTTTCCAGCATTCCCAATCTTGACCCTTAATGTAATGAGTCATCATATTTTTCCAAAGACCGTAATTTTTTCCATCGAAAACAGGACACTTAAGATATTTGGACTCCATAATTAAAAGATATTTTAAAATAAATAAAATAAAATAAAAAAAACAAACTAACAAAAATAGAAAGACGCCGGATCAGCCTCTTTTGATGTTAGGAAATCAAGAGCACGAGGCTCTGATACCAATTGAAAAGTTTATGGATCCCTATGAAATACTCAAGATGGGGGGGGGGGGGGGTGAAGTGAGTATCTACCACTTTTTCGACTTTGATCGAATTTGGATTTGTATGATATTTATACTTTGAATTTATCGATTAAATTCAAGTATTACAAATATCACACAATATTAAAAACAATAAAATAAGCGATAAATAAACTTGCACAGCGGATTTTTGAAGTGGTTCAGCTTTACACCCCGAAGCCTACGTCCACTATTCTCGATTAATTATTTTAGTACCTTTCCACGGATTACAAAATAATCAACCCCTTTTACAACTAACTATAGTTGTAATAATGAGTATCGTTAAACACTCGACTTCCTCTCGTTATAAAGAAAGTAATAAGAGTATCTCAAAGATTGTTCACACAATTGAACGAATAAGAGATAAATCTATAACCACTATTCTCCAGAACGATACTTAACAATTGTTGACTTGAGTAACACGACTTTCCAAAAAGAAAATTAATCTTGCAATTAAAAGCTCTTTAAAACAAAGACAAAGTTATGCTCACAACTTAGAAATTTGGAAAAGTAATTTTTATTCCTTTGATTACCTCCTATTTATACTAAAAGTAAAATAAGAGTTGTAGTATCGCTATACTTGTTAACGTTCACGTTAGGATAGAGTTTTCACAAGGTATCAATAATTTGTATCATAGTATAATTACCACCTGTGAAATACTACAACCAATCAACCATAAAGTAAGAATTCTAGACAAATGAGAATTGTTACCTATAATGGCAAACTACACGTGAGATTTGTTTGTGAGATTTGTTTTACAAAAGAGATTGATTTTATGACAACTTGTATTGATGTAAAACAACAATAATAGGATAAAGTTACGGAGTATATGTGTTTGAGTCAAAGACAATTGTTTGTTACACAGCCAATTGGACGTAGAATGATATACTATCATCTTAAGATAATTACATATTGTTACAACTCATAGGTTGTTACAAATTAGGACTATCTTATATGATAACTTACTTTATATTTAAAAATACAACTTTGACTCAAAATAGGAAAACGTTTTTATTATTTAAAAACAAATCAAATTTTATTTCATAAAATCCAAATTAGCAATTGTAAAATATAAAATAAATTTTCTCCCGAAAATGTCGTGTTACGTAGTCACCCCATGTTATAGTACAATCGACTATAACTTAGAGTATGAGTGTGTCAAGTTATAATCGTTACAATTATAACTTGAGACGAACTCAAAACAATTATTAAATATCGTAAAGGAGAGACGAACTAACTACTGATTAATCTTTCTTGAATTAATCTTCCTTAAAAAGTTCTTCAGTTGTAAGTTCCTTTCATCATCTTGATCACGAACTCAAACCGAATTATCAAATCGTCATTTTGCAATTTGTAACCTCGTTAATCTATAAAGACTAAACAAACAATTACGTGCAAACTTATATAACAATTATTATATACTTGTCATCATCAAAACATAAAACGTAACTAGGACACGGTCCAACATAAACTAGTTTCGATTGTTCCTTAAAATACGAGTTTATATATAGTATTTTTAACGAGAATGTTTGATACATAAAATATCCATAAATGTCTGTGATTGTTTCGATGGAATAAAAAAAATAAAGCGTCTTGCTTGTGACGGGCTAATTCCGTCACAAGCTGAAGACCTCTCACAAAAAGGGAGAGAGGACAAGGTGGGGCACCCCCCATGTGCTCCCCCACTCACCTCTCTAGGTATTTTGTGAGAGGAAATGGTATCCGTCACAAGCTTGTGACAGATATCGCCGTCTTCAATGAGATTTTGTGTAAAAATTTGCATACTTATCCAAAATTTATGGTAGGGCTAAATCGTAGCATTATCCAAAATGAGAGAACATTCTACTCCTTAAAAGTGAATCTTAATTTGCGTTATTATCCTAAAACAACACAACTATTATCAACCTCAATAAATTTATTGTGGATACTACATTTAATCAAAAATATTCAATTTTCTTTGATGTGGAAGTAGAAAGAGGATTGTTGTGTAGGGCAAACGAGTACGAGTTTCACTATGATACGTAAGGATAAATGTGGCATTCTATAAAACGAATTTTTGGTAATCGCCTTTATATAGAAGAACGATTGATAGTTTATTTCTTACACTTTAGACATCTAAAAATTGACAACTTTAAAATTTGAAGTTAAATTTTTGGACTTTTTCTCATGTTTCACTTATAACATTATTTATTCACCTTTACTAAAAATTTTCGTTCCCTATCTACAAATCCCGACTCTTGGTGTGTCCAAATGCTTTAACCCAATTTAGTGGATATCATAGATGACGGCTAGACATTGCTAGTATGATGAGGACGATGTATCAATGCCACTATAACTTTATGTGTTAAGAACGTATAAGGGAAAGGCTTGATTTTATTAATGAGCCAAGGGTGACTTATATAGTTACAAGGCATAGTGTAAATGCAATCACAATAATATCGCAACCGAATATATATAGATAATATCTTCCTAATACCCCTCTCAAGCTGGAGCATGGAGATCGAGAATGCCCAGCTTGCGGAGAAGGACGTGAAACTGAGGAGAGCCCAAAGCCTTGGTGTAAATGTCGGCCAACTGCATATGAGTGGAAACATGTTCTGCTTTGATCAAACCGTCAACAATAGCATCACGTAGAAGTGACAGTCGATTTCGATATGCTTCGATCTTTCGTGGAAAACGGGGTTATGGGCAAGACCCAAGGCCGACTGGTTGTCTGTGAAAACTATCATAGGAAAAGAGATATGAATATCCAAACTTACCAATAACCCTTTGAGCCACTTCAATTCACATAATAATGCTGCCATAGAACGATACTCTGCTTTCGCGGAAGATAAGGAAACCGTATTTTGCTGCTTCGTCTTCCAAGATACGGGAGAGCGGCCAAGGAAAACATGCCAACCTGTGAGCGAGCGCCGCCTTATAGGATCCGCGCCATAATCAGAATCACACCACCCTGTAATGTCTAAGGTGCTATCCGAGCGCAAGAATATACTCTGGCCCGGACTTCCTTTCAAATATCGCACAACCCGGAGAGCGGCCGCGAGATGTGCTTGCCGAGGCTGGTGCAGAAAGCGAGAGAGAATATGAACGACGTACGAAAAATCAGGCCGTGTGACTGAGAGGTAAACAAGTCGACGCACCAATCGACGATAGGACTCAATATCATCAAGAAGCGGACCATCAACAAGACTAAGATTATGATGCTGTTCAATAGGTGTGAGGGCGGGTTTCGCTCCAAGCAAGCCAGTTTCAGAAATAATATCAAGAGCGTATTTACGCTGACTGAGATAAATACCGTCATTGTGGCGAGAAACCTCTATGCCAAGGAAATATTTAAGAGGACCGAGATCTTTCATATGAAAGCATTTTCCCAAATACGTCTTAAATTGAGCAACAGCGGAAGAGTCATTACCAGCAATGACAAGATCGTCAACATAAATGAGTATAAATAAACGAGCATGTCCTTGCGAGTAAGAGAATAAGGAGTAATCAGAGTATGATTGACGGAAGCCATATTCTTTGAGAGCAGTGGTTAACTTAGCAAACCAGCAGCGTGGAGCCTGTTTCAGTCCATATAATGATTTCTTCAAACGAAAAACTTTGTCGGCCTTGCCCTGACTAAACCCTGGGGGAAATCGCATATAGACTTCCTCATTTAGATCACCATGTAAGAACGCATTATGGACATCTATTTGATGAAGCTCCCATTTTTGAATAGCCGCAACAGCTAAAAAAGTACGGACTATGACCATCCTGACAACAGGGGCGAAGGTTTCAGAGTAGTCAATGCCCTTTACCTGATGATTGCCAAAAACGACAAGTCGGGCTTTCAATCGCTCAATGGTGCGTCGGAGTTATATTTGATTTTGTAAACCCAACGGCATCCAAGAGCTTTTTTTCAGAAGGAAGATCCGTCAATTCACTAGTAGAAAAACCCCTATCACGACGCAGTTATCGTGGCGGTTCTAATAGAAACGACGCGTAAAGCTAAAAAAATTGGCGGGAATGAAATTTTTATGTATGTAGGAGGTCTATAGTGGCGGTTTAAGTAAGAACCGACGTGATAACATAAGCTTTTTATGGCGGTTCCAAATAGGAAACGCCACCATAGGTCAATTGTGGCGGTTCTATTAACAACCGACGTTAAAAATGACGCTAAAAGTTAATACAAAGTTATACTTTTTTGGGCTAAAAAACCCCCATAATATGTTTTTATGTCGGTTTCTAATTAAAACCGACTCAGCATTATACGATTAGTTTCCTCTTAAACCCCTTAGACCATCCACATTGAAGAGGAAGGTACATCCTCTTAGCACCTTCTCTCATCTAAGAGGATGTTCTCTTCAATGTGAGATCAATTTAGACATCCTCTTTGAAAGAGGAAGAGGAAGACTTCCTCTATTTTTAGAGGAAGTACAACCTAGGCCCTTGTGCCAATTAGTCATGCATTTCCACCATGTGGCATATAATTTGTTTCTTTTTTATTTTTTGGTCATTAAAAATTTTAGAGAGGATAAATAAGAGGATCCTCTTTGATGTGGGAAAAAAATAGAAGAAAATTTAGGAGGAGGATGGAGATAGTGGAAAATGAGGTGTCAAAAATATAGAAGGAAAGAGAGGAAATAAGAGGAAGATGACATACTCTTCAATGTGTATGCTCTTAGCATTATACATTAGCTTCCTCTTAAACCCGTTTCTTCGTCTTCTTCAATTTCTCAGACTCCATTCTTGTTTCTCTCTCGAAACGCCCATGCTCCACTCCCTCTACCGCCACCACCATAACCCTCACTCCCCTCAACTCCTCTCGGATCTGCACGCTCGCCCACCATGCCACCCTCGCTAACGTCGTGCTTCTCATCATCCCCATCATTGCTGCTTTCATTCAACGCTCCGATCATGGCTGCAACTGCTCCCAAACACACCGCCGGTATGATTCAAAACACTATATTAATAATAACTTCTTAATCTAATTCAGACCCTAATTCATCATCCCCATACCCGAAACCCTAATTAATTTTATTTTTAATCTAATTTGATTGTTTAGACGATGTAAATTTGGTGGTAGAGTTGCACTATATCGATTTTGTTAAGTGATAATGTTAAGTAGTACTCCCTCCTTTCAGTCCAATTCACTAGATTTGACCAAATGTTGTGAATTGGGCCGAACGAAGAGAGTAGTAAGATTATGTGGAAGTTATTGTTACTATGGTAGTTTTTATCATCAAGATTTGAAATTTGTTTTCTAATGGAATGATCATGTTGTTTCACACCTCTTTAAGTACTTAGTATATAGTTTACTGGAGATTATTGTTCCTTTGATGATTTTCTTCTTTTGATGAATTGATCATAGTGTAAATTTTGTGGTTTGATTGTAAAATTGTATGTCTTTTTGAGTGTTAATGTTGGCTAATTGCGTGGTTGTCGTGGCAAATTTGGTTATTATACATGTACGCTTAGATAGTTTTTTATTTTTAATCTCTTTATTTTTTATCATATTCTCGCTCCTTTTCTTCCTTTGGCTGTCCTACCATTTTATATTGTAGGTGTGCAACGGTTCGTGACAGTTTCAAATGAGTCTTAATCATTTTGGGATTAAGACTCTAATGTTGTTGTTGTTGTTGGCAACTTTGGTTTTTGTGGTCTGAAGTTTTGAACTTGATGCTTTCATCGGAGTAGGTGAACGTCATGCTGTCGTGTTAACTGTTGCACTTACGGTATAATTTTTAAGCTAATTGAGTTTGTTCTATTGTTTTTCTTTCAAATTTACCTGTTAATTGAATTATCAGGGTTGGAAAGCTTTCTGGATTCCATGAATAAATACCAAAACTTGATTCAATCAACCTACTATATGAGATAGCCAATCCAAATTCATTTTGGGACTAATTTCTTGTTGTGATAGTGGCTGTTGAAGGCGATGTGTCTTAACACTCTAATTTCTGAGTAGTATTTATAAGTTATAGCGACGACTCTCATGTGGTTGTTTGCACCATTTTGACTCAGCTACAAGTATTTTGCACGACGGTGTTGATGTTTGACACGACTATTTGTGAAGAAAGTTTTAGGTTTTTGTACTAAAAGGTAGTGATGTAGTATTATGTTGAGTCGGATGGTTAGGGAGTCAGACATGCAGTAGTAGCTAAAGTGAAGTTTCAAAGTACTTGACCATGATGCCATTCAGGATGGTAGTGCTGAACTGCTAGTAGAGTTGGCTAGTGATCTTGTGCTTTTCTCTATAGAAAGCATTGGAACTAAGAAATTTGAGAACAATGTTTATTTAAACTGATACGCTCACAAATCTTCTGAATGTTAGATTTTGTTTCTCGATGATTCTGGAATTGAACTGAGGTGTCGTCAACTGTAGTTATGCACGTTACTGTGTATAGTTAACTAGATATTCACCAAATGGCAATTTGATATATGCAAGGTGTACCTCTCTTAACCAAAATCCTCTGTAAGTGCCGGATCACTTTCTTCGGTCCATGAAACCAAAGCTTGCATCACTCATGAGTCTTCTGCTTCAAAAGGATCACTCAAAGGTTTTATGTTACTCAAAGAAAACCCTGCTGCTCAGGTATACTCCCCTTTAATCTTATAATATGTCATCTCTTTGAATGGTTAATGTGAACTTTAGTGTGAGCTATATATTGTTGCATCTGTTATGCTTGGTTTTATCGTTAATTTATATATATTCAAGCTGTTCTTGTATCTTGAGCCCCTTGAATCCTAGTCCAGTTACTTGATCTCATACTTATATCTTCCTCTGATGTTGTGCTTAAACTGTAAAGCTCTTTTATGGTCACCTGTAATACACGTCGCTGTAGAATTGTAATGGGTGGCAACGGAAAACAAGGAACTGTTGTGACTGTAAATTGCGCTAGAGTAGTGTTTTTTTCTTACTTTTTCCATCCGCTGTGATGGTATGTACACTCTAGAATGATTCTTCAAAAAATATGTGCTTAATAGCCGAGGACTCATGATACTGTTGAACCATGGCTATACGTCTATACATCAGTCAGTAGGACTTCTTCCTATGACTGTAAATATGGACTGATGGAACCTTTTCTTTTTATATTTCATTTATAGTAAACGTGTGACAAAATGGAGTCGACTTTGGGTGATTTCGGGTCTGTTGCTAAGGTCATTGCTGGTTCAAGTTATTTTCAATTGAGTCTTTACAACTCTTGCCAACCAAGTTTTTTTTGGTCATTTCAATCATGCCTGTAAAGGTTTGCCTTGGGTAATTTTTTAGTCAATCTGGATTCAGGATTATGTTAGGCTGTTAGTTTTGGGCTTGGGCTCCATCAATCATATCAGAGATTATTGTTTCTTCGCCTTCTTCAATTTCTGCAGTGTCAACCAGGTCAGAAAGATTGCCTTGGTTATGCCCACCCATTCCAAATGGCAGTAGATTATTGCTGTAGCCTTGTCTAAATTGATCTTTTGTTTTTGCAGATTTTTTAGAATGGCATTCTCTGTCTCTCTAACGTCAGCAAATCCACTCTTTTTAATGCTGTTGTGAGCTTCTTCCTCTCTTAATGCGGATACTCTTTTCAACGCTGAATGTCCACCATTTGTTTGATTATATGCCAATGTCACATTTTTTGAATTTTAGCCTTTCTAGTCAATAGTGGTCTTGAAAAATGTTCTTTTACTTCAGTTTACTTATTGATTGCTAAAGTTCTTTTACTTCAGTTCATCTTAGTTAACTTGTTCTTAGATCTGGGAATATTGTGTGAATGTTTATGGCATTGAGTAATTGGTGAAAACAGAAGCTCGTTTTGCGTTGTTGCATGGAAGCATGGAATGTTATGATATTGAAGATGCGATTTGCCATGCGATTTGCCATGCGATTTACCATGGTTTTTTTATGCGTTGTTAATATGGGGGCTATGGTGGTAGGTTGTCCCTCAATACACTCCAACCCACACACTATTTGCGGGAGCCCTTGGGTCATAGATGTAATGTTGTTGTTGTTGATTCTTAAGGATGCATATATTTCTAGTCATATGTAGCTTTGACAATCTATATTTTGTTTGATTTTACAGTGTCATGGGCTGACCTGATTGCTGTAGCTGGAGCTCATGAAGCAGTTTCAATATGTGGAGGTTCAGTGATTCGGCTGGGAAGACTTGATTCAATGTAAGTCTTTGCCTTACCTGTTTTATTGCATACACTGTATGCTTTATCTAATAGTGATTATGGATGAGACTCTTGTTTTGATTAAAAATTCATGTTGAGTTTGAGCATTTAGCTGGTATTTGGGTCTAACCCTACATAGAAATGGGCCTAATATTTTTTATTCCTTGTACTAAAATGTAAAATGAGACTCTTGTTTTGATTCAATGTTGTTGTTTTAACGTTGTTGTCGTTGTCCTCTTTGTCTCATTAAAGTGACTGCTCTTCTTTCTATTGTGAATTAGTAGTCCTTTGATGCGGTTCTCCACGCAATTTTCATCTTTGGTCATTCAAAGAAACAACCACTTTGTGTTCCTAACACAAGGGTAAGCCTGTGTACATCCCTTCCCCCTTCTTATCCCACAATTTGCGGGAACCATTAGGCACTCGGGTGATGGTTGTAGTTGTGGTTGTGCTAAGATAATACCTTTTGTTCTACAGGACTCCTGATCCTAAAGGGAAGTTGCAACATCTATACTACAAATATCTGATAGGTATTACTTTTGAATGTTAAATCACAAATCTCGGCAATGACTGTTTTATCTCTTTATTTATTGCCTTCCATTGCGAAATTCAGTGTAATTCCAACTTTCAAGAATTCTGCTGAGGAACTTTTGAGAACTTCTATCTGGTCTATCGGCCGTTGACCTGCTAGCAAAAGCACTTGCTAAGGCTGTTGTGAAGGTGTGTGAAGCAGGACCTGGTAACATGCATTCATGCCCTTTGGTGTTATATGCTCCTCATTATTAGATAATTTTATTCTGAAAGAAGTACTTGGCCTTTGTTGGAAGGATTCTGATTATTGCTGTTTTTTCTTTTGCAGGCATTTGACAAAGAGGAGAGTTAGAGGTATGAGTGTATGACGGTTCATTTGGGGTTTACCCTGACTTCTACAACTTTGGAAATCTAACGCAATGGTCTTCGCAATTTTTTCGAGTTACTTAGCAATTGTTTGCGGGTGAGGATGATTATGGTTTTTAGTAGTTAGCTTTAAGCTTGGGGTTTAACACTACATTGATAGTTCTTTGTTTTACTTTTCAAAAAATTGTTTACCGTGTACTATGCATGTAATGTAAGGTAGATTGATAGTTCTATGTTTATAGTATTTTAGGTTGATTAAGTAAAGGTGTACATATGTAAGTTTGTTGGACTTTTGCTGTTAGGAATACTATAAATGTGGTTATATTTCTATTGACAGGTTTCATTATGTTCCTATAATATTTGGAATTATCAAATTTATTGGCAGGTGTTGCTGAAATTTTCGTAGAAATTATTATTTAAAAAAATATATAACTTTTTTACGACGGTTCTGGTAGAAACGACGTGAAAAAATTAAATAATTTGAAAAATATTTTGCCTTTAATGGCGGTTCTTCGCCAAACAACCGACGTTATAATTACTTTTAGTGGCGGTCTTGTAACAATAACCATCGTTACGCTAATCTTTTACGATGGTTCTGTCAAAACAACCGTCGTTATAGAGAACATGTAGTGAGGCAATGGTATTATTGAAATACATATGGTGGCGGTTTTCAAATAATACCCGCCATTATAGATGAGTTACAGTGGCGGTTCTTATCTAACAACCGTTGTTTTATATAAGCCTATAATGGCGGTTTTGTTTAAAAACCGCCACCGTAGGTAAGCTATAGTGGCGGTTGTACAACCGCCGCGAAGTCTATACAACCCCGTGATATACGGCGCACCCAAAATCTGCAAAACCCGCCACAAAAAGGTCATTTATGACCGCCACTATAGGGGTGACGGTGTTTACGTTCGACTCGCCCATTTTGTTGGGGCGTGCCAACACAGGAGGTTTGAAAAATTATTCCAGCTTTGAAAAAATAACCGGCCATATTGTTAAATTCCGTACCATTATCACTGCGGACCATTTTTAATTTTTTTGAAAATTGTGTCTCGATCATGGAAATGAAACTCATAAACATGTCAGAAACTTCCGTCTTATCAACCAATAGATAAACCCAAGTGGCACGGGAGAAATCATCAACTAAGGTCAGAAAATACTTGGCACCACACGAGGAAGGAATACGATAAGGTCCCCATAAATCACAGTGAACCAAATCAAACAAACCAGAAGCACGATTACTGTTCAAATCAAAACTACTATGATGCTGTTTTGCAAAATGACATGCCTCACAAACATGTTCTTTATTAGAAATAAAATTACGAGCAAAGGAAATAGCCTTGACCACTTTTGCAGACGGATGTCCTAAGCGTTGATGCCACAAATCCAAAGAGCCATCAGCCTTTACATTGTTCACCAAAGTCTTAGCACCCACACAAATCCAGTAAAGTCCATCTCGCAGCTCACCAACTCCAATCGTCCTCTTCAAAGAACGGTCCTGAATAAGACAATTTTGTTTAGCAAATTCAAAAGAATAGTAATGTTCTAAAGTAAGATGTGAGACGGAAATTAAATTGCAAGTCAAAGAGGGCACGTATAAAACATGATGTAGAATCAAAGAATCGTTAATAAAAATGGAGCCCATGATAGATGACACAACTCGCTGGCCATTCGGAAAACCAACAAGTCGGCGAGGAATCATACGCTGAGTGGTAAGGCACGATAAATTTCCACAAACATGGTTAGATGCGCCTGTGTCTATTATGCAACTGCACATACCACTGAGACGATCGGAAGAAGTTAAGGGAATGAGCAGAAACTCCAACCGTCACATTGTTAGCGTGAACAATAGAATCATAACCAGCAGCAGCAGAGAACCCGCGGCCAGTGTGACACCCCCATACTCCAAGTGCCTTACCAGGACCACTCAGGAATAAGAATGTCACCATCTCGGTTTCCCGAGGCAATGATCATCAAAAGACGATAAAGAAACAATACTTAAATAGTATAAAGTTTAGGTGATTACAATCCAAAAACCAAAGTAATAAAATACGTATACATGTTCTCAAAACCAAATGTCTAACAACTACTCAAAACTACAGCGGAAGACTCTATCATCTCGTGGTGACACATCCCAACTAGCCCATATGTCTCGACTCATACCTGCTCAACAAATGCTCACCATCCCCGAATGGATCACCACAGTTTTTCAAAACAAAGACGGGGTCAGTACTAATCACACAATATATATATATATATATATATATATATATATATATATATATATATATATATATATATATATATATATATATATATAATAACAAAAAGACAGAAACCAACACAGCTCAATCGTCACATAACCCAAACTCCAAAATCAACTCCTCATCACTGACTACACACTAAAGTGTGTAGCCCTGCCAGAGTACCCATCGCAACAGTTTACTCCACACCGCCAGTGGGGGACCGCAACCTTTCCCACCTAAGCCCCGCTCATCTCCATTGAGCGATAAACCCAAATCCATTAATGTGCAGATCCCTTCTGTGGCGGGTTCCACAGAAGGCGAATAATGGGCGTGAAGCCACTACCGCAAGTGACTCCACTCAGCCAGGGACACACCCCGAAGAACACAGATAGATACAATCAATCACAATCATCAACAGTAACCAATTCCAACAACCGTCACAATACGAGTATGATACTATACAACAACCACAACCAACAAACAACACATTATGTGACTAATACTGAGTAGGGAAACCCTACCTGGAATGCAAGACAAGTAGACGATCTCAACTAGGGATGGCAGTGGGTTGGGGACCCGACCCAGACCCTTAGGGTCGGACCCTAATGGGCCGGGTTTGGGTCTGAAATTTGAGACCCTAACGGGTATGAGTCGGGTATGGGTCTCAATAAATTATTTCAGGTCTGGGTCCGGGTCTGATTTATGGGACCCGGACCCGACCCTTAGACCCGTATAATCTTAAAAAAAAAA
The DNA here is from genome assembly GCF_048544455.1 of Silene latifolia. Classification (NCBI taxonomy): domain Eukaryota; kingdom Viridiplantae; phylum Streptophyta; class Magnoliopsida; order Caryophyllales; family Caryophyllaceae; genus Silene; species Silene latifolia. Next base: position 435,738,622 of record NC_133538.1, on the reverse strand, counting down.
AAATATCAAACACACATACACTGATACACGCGTTGATAGACGAAAATATCTTATCAAAATTCAAAACCTTATCCCTTTGTTTCCTCTAACCTTATATCCCCTTCTCCCTCTAACAGTTAAAGTCTAACCCAAAATCCTCGCATCAAACTTGTAGACGACGACAACGAAGGATGACGACAATCACACGCTGCGACGACTTCACAAATGTTAGATCCCTCTTTTCTTTTAATTATCAATCTCCTTATTTCCTTTCATTCTTCTCGCAATCTCGCCCAATCTCCTTGTGTTTGGATCTTAGTGATGTTAAGGTTCATTATTGCAGGGATTTGACCCAAAATGGGATTGGGTATACGCCATAACACCAAGTTAACGGGGATTTCCATTAACAGATTTAGATGGTCAACCTTGTTATTTGTATTTGGTATTTGTGTATTTGGTATTTGTATTGGGTATGGTCTTAGTGTTTGGTATTTAGATGGTCAACCTTGGAATAGAATAAATTGCACAGTGAGTGAGTTTCTTGCAGGTTCAACCCAAGACCCGTGGGTAGACCCGGACCCGACCCGGACCCATTGGGTATGGGTATGGGTCCAATAATTTTAGACCCTTTAGGGTCTGGGTCGGGTCTGGGTCCAATGTTAGGGGTCCGGGTCCGGGTCTTGCCGGACCTGACCCAGACCCGACCCATTTCCATCCCCAATCTCAACAGCTGTATCAAAATCTCTCTTCTAGGAATCCTCCTCCTAACATACAATCATATAATTACTAACAATACAATAACCAACAAAAACCCCCAATCCCCCAAATTAGGTTTTAAACAAACTTAACTAATTACTATAAAATTGGTACGTAGATCTTACCCTCGACACAAGGATCACAAGGATGCAAAGAACGGTGAAATCCAACCTCTCAAGCTCCGGAATTTGTCAATAACACGGATGATGCGAAGAACGTAGGTTGAATCTCCTTTTTAAAGTTATTAGGTTTGTAAAAGTGTATTATGAAGGTGACGGAAAGATTTATATATTAATCCGTGTTATTAACAAAACCCGTCGAATTATCACCCGTTAACCGAGCTACTCGATCGAGTAACTGACGTACTCGATCGAGTGCCACTTACTCGATCGAGTACCCTACAGACAGAATACTGTTTCTAAAATAAAAACACCCTTACTCGACAGAGTAAGGCCCACTCGATAGAGTACCCAGAGACTCATAAAACCGTAGTATTACAGTCTTTCCTCCTTAAAAAGAACTTCGTCCCCGAAGTTCAAATAACAACAAAATAAAAACATACTACCACACTCTCGACACAACAACCAAAACAAAATGCAACATAAAAACTCCGACACATACTACAAACCAAACTCAACCCGACTCAACCACTACTAACTATACCAAAACAACTTAAGAAAGATGCAAAAACTCTTCGTGATCATCTCCTACCCCCCTAAAAGAAACAAGGTTACGTCCCCGTAATCATACATACCTGATAAAAAAGGAACGGGTAATGCTCTCTCATGGTCTCCTCTGCCTCCCATGTAGCTTCCTCAACCTCATGATTGGACCAAAGGATCTTAAGCAAGACTTTCTCACCATGTCTAGTCTTCCTAACCTTCCGATCAAGAATCTGCTTAGGAACCTCAAGGTAAGACAAGGACTCATCTAGCTCTATGCTCTCTGCCTCTAACACATGTGACGAATCACTCACATACTTGCGCAGCTGAGATACATGAAACACGTTATGTACGCTATCTAAAGAAGACAGTAAAGCCAAACGATAAGCAACCTCTCCAACCCGGTCTAGGATCTCATATGGTCCTATAAACTTCTGACTCAGCTTGCCTTTCTTCCCAAATCTCATAACCCCACGCATAGGAGACACTTTTAGAAGAACCTTGTCCCCAACCTGAAACTCTATATCCCGGCGATGTAGATCTGCATAACTCTTTTGCCTATCCTGAGCTGCTCTCATCCTCTCCCTGATCATCTTAATCTGCTCAACCATCTCATGTACCATCTCTGGTCCTAAAACCACTGCCTCATCACTATCGTCTCAACAAATCGGACTTCTACATCTCCTCCCATATAAAGCCTCAAATGGCGCCATGCCAATACTAGTGTGATAGCTGTTGTTGTAGGAAAACTCAATCAAATCTAACCTCTGTTCCTAGCTACCACCAAAATTCATCACACAATTTCGTAACATATCCTCAAGAGTCTTGATCGTTCTCTCTGTCTGACCATCTGTTGCAGGATGAAATGCTGTACTCATCTTCAACGTCGTTCCCAAAGATTCCTGCAACTCTTTCCAAAACCTTGAGATAAACCTCGCATCTCTGTCAGATACTATGTCTTTAGGCACCCCATGTAACCGTAGCACATTCTTCCGATAGGCCATAGCTAATTGTGCTTTAGTCCATGTATCTTTCATTGGCACGAAATGAGCTGACTTGGTCAGTCGATCCACTATAACCCATATCATGTTGTTACCCTACTGACTCTTTGGCAAACCCACGATAAAATCCATAGAAATGGATTCCCACTTCCACTCAGGTACCTCAAGAGACTGAATCTTACCTTGTGGTCGTCGCTGTTCCCCTTTAACTCTATGGCATGTCAAACAACGGGCCACGAACTCAGCTGTTTCTTTCTTCATCCCAAGCCACCAGAACGTCTTCTTTAAATCCTTGTACAACTTTTCACCACCTGGATGTACCGAATATGGTGTACAATGTGCTTTTGTCATGATTGTCTTTTTCAGCTCCTCATTATTAGGGACACACCACCTCCCATCAAACCTTAAACTACCATCCGTATGAATAGAGAATCTAGACACTGTCCCTTTCTCTACTCCAGCTCTCCACTTCACTATCTTAGGATCCAATGCCTGCTTACCTCGAATGTTATCATAAAGAGCAGGCTGTACTGTCAAATCTCCCATGGCATCCCCTTTCTGGATCATATGTATCCCAAACTTCCCAACCTCATCTCTTAACCTCATCAAAGATATAGCTGTACACAAGGAATCTACACTATTCCTTCTCAAAGCATCTGCCACTACATTGGCTTTCCCTTCATGGTAGATAATATCCATGTCATAATCGCCAATCAACTCCATCCACCTCCACTGTCTCATGTTCAACTCCTTTTGAGTGAAGATGTACTTGAGACTCTTGTGATCTGAAAATACCTTAAAGGTCGCCCCATAAAGGTAATGTCTCCAAATCTTGAGAGCAAACACAACTGCACCCAACTCCAGATCGTGTGTAGGATAGTTCTCCTCATAAGGCTTCAATTGCCTAGAAGCATAGGCAATTACTTTACCGTTCTGCATCAACACACATCCTAACCCATTCTTTGAGGCATCTGTATAGACCTCAAAATTATTACTCCCTTCAGGCAATGCTAAGATTGGGGCTGTGGTCAAACACTCCTTTAATGTTTGGAACGCCGTCTCACAACTCGCATCCCAACGAAACCTGTTCTCTTTCCTCATCAAAGCCATTATAGGTCTAGCAATCTTAGAGAAATATTTCACGAACCGTCTGTAATATCCAGCTAAACCCAAGAAATTCCTGATCTCAGCTACGTTCTTTGGTACTTCTCACTTGGTAACTGCCTCAATTTTTGCAGGATCCACAGCTATCCCTTCCTTTGAAATCACATGCCCCAGAAAGGAAACTTTCTTTAACCAGAACTCACACTTGGACAACTTGGCATACAACTCATGCTCCCTCAAAGTTTGCAACAAAATCCTGAGATTCTCCTTATGCTCCTCCTTAGTCTTAGAATAGACTAAGATATCATCGATGAAAACCACTACAAACTTGTCCAAAAACTGACTGAAGACTCTGTTCATCAAATCCATAAACACAGCAGGTGCATTAGATAACCCAAACGGCATCACCACATACTCATAATGGCCATACCTCGACGTGAAAGTTGTCTTTGGTATGTCCTCCTCTCTAATCTTCACCTGGTGGTACCCCGATCTCAGATCAATCTTGGAAAAGATTGCTGCACCACTCAACTGATCAAACAGGTCATCTATCCTTGGCAAAGGATACTTGTTCTTCACCGTCACTCGGTTCAGCTCCCTGTAATCTATGCACAACCTCAAACTCCCATCTTTCTTTTTCACGAAAAGAATTGGTGCTCCCCACGGTGATACACTAGGTCTAATGTATCCCCTCTCTATTAGATCATCTAACTGCTTCCTGTGCTCCTCCAACTCCTTACGACCCATCCGGTACGGTGCCTTAGAGATTAGCCCCGTCCCCGGTTTCAGCTCAACACTGAAATCTATATCCCTCTTCGGTGGCAACCTCGGAATCTCCTCTGGAAAGACATATGAAAACTCTCCCACCACTGGTATCTGATCAACTGTCGGACTCTCTATCCGGTCATCTCTCACATGGCACAAGATCATCGGGCACCCCTTCCTCAAATAGGACTTCAAGGTTACAGCTGCAATCAACTTAACTTTGGGTTTGACAACAAACCCACGATAAGACATACTAATGCCCTTAGGACCTCTCGGAGACACTCTCTTTTGATGACAGTCTATCTTAGCTTTGTAATTTCCTAACCAATCCATCCCGACTATCATCTTAAAACCGTCTAAAGGAAACTCTAGCAAATCTACAGGTAGATCAACTTGCCCAACTATCATAGATATATCCCTAAACAACCTCCCACATGTTACAAACTCTCCCGAAGGTATGAAAACTTTCTCACTTACAGACTCATATTCTCTCAAACCCAATTGTTTAACATGACTCGAAGATACAAATGACTGAGACGCCCCCGAATCAAACAAAATAAAGGTGTAAACACCATTAATAAGAAAAGTACCAGTGATAACATGTGTGTCGTCCTCAGCTGCTTGTTTCTCCATCATAAACAGCTTTCCACTGGTCTTCTGTCCACCTCCTTGGACAATAATGGCTGAGGTACTCGGCTTAGCACCCGACCCCTGGTTGTTGTTGGTGTTCATAGTAGGCTTATGATAAGAATTACCGCCATTGCAGTTACCTCCCCCGTTGCTGCTCTGACCTCCCCGGTTGTTCCATGACCCAGCTGGTCTATTGCTCGCAAAAATCTGTGCCGACCCTTGAGAAAAACTCTCTTGTCCCGGCCTCTGGTAACCCCCGCTCACCGCACTAGTACACTCATGTCTCTTGTGGCCTACACCACCACAGTTAAAACAGGTCATTCCCCAGCTGCTGCTACTATTCCCACGACCACACCCATAGGAAGCCCCTATACTAAACCCCGAACCAGATGAATATGCTATAGCTTGAGTGTGGTTACCCTTATTGTAGCTAGATTGGCCACCACCCTCGCTCTCAGCCTTTCTTTTCTCAGCACCTCTCTCTCGGGTCATCTCTACTAGCCTCTCAGCTCTCCCAACCCTCTCATAAGCTTCCTTAACATCTGTAAGGATCCCCACGGGTAACTTCTCCATTATCTTGGGGGTCAACCCCTTCTCAAACCTCAGAGCTAGGTTCTCATCACTCATCCCATATCCTCGGCATACCTAGCCTTCTCATTAAACTGTTTGTAGTACTCAGCTACCAACATCTCAGAGGTCATCTTGAACCCATCAAATTCCTCCCTCAGCTTACTCCTCACATGCTCCGGCACAAACTTTCTCTTCATAGCTTTCCTAAACTCTTCCCAAGGAATAGCAGGCAGCCCCTGCTTCGCATACAGATCTCTAGCATTCACCTTGACCTTATCTAACCACTCTCCTGCTTCCTCCCTCAAGTAGAACGCAGCTTGCTCTACCCTCATCTCATCCGGACAGTGCACCAAATCCAGGATGTTCTCCATCTCTCTGTGCCAATTATCCAGATGAATTGGCACCCCGGTCCCCTTGTACTCTTTTAGGTTAAACCTCGCTATGTAGAGGCTAATCTTTGAATGATTGATCGAGTCCATTTCGTTTCACAAATTAAGCATATGTGGTCGTTGGTCAATGGTCGATACAAAACACAATTTATACTTCACAAACAACTCTACAATTAGTAAAGAGGTAAGTAAAGGTCGGATCCCAAGGGACGGGTATTGAAATGAGAATTCTATTGTAACTAGTGGTGTCTAGGGGTGTCACAAATTGGGTTGATGTAGAAGGTTACTAAACTAAAATAGCAATAAAAATAAACTAGCAAGATGAATAAAATAAGGGGTGTAAACAATTGATTAAAGGCACTAGGGTGTCATGGGTTCATAGGGGAATCATGGGATATGATCATACAAACATGTTCTCAAATTATAAGCAAGCAATTATTGTTGTGATGGATTGAGTTGGGTTATATCTTACAATCCTAGGAAAGTTTGGGTCCCGGAGCCGAATCGATTAGATTGTACAACACCTACAAGTCGACTTAATCTTTCCTACTCAACACATGCATGGTCTAACAAGACTCGAGTTGGGTTATGTCTTACAAGTCAAGTTGAAAGGATAGAAGATGATAGTAAATGCAAGGATTCATAGGCTTAGCATTTCATCAAATATAACATGTGCATGTATTAAGATCAAAACAAGCAAGCAAATAAGATATGAAAGCATATTAATTTAAGCATGAATCATTCCCCATGTTGGTTTCCCCTAATCACCCATTAAACCCTAGCTAAGAGACTACTCACTCATTATCATATTGATCATGCTAGAAAGGTTGTCAATCATACTAACATAATGAAACATGATGAATAAATGAAAGTAATTAGCAATAATTAAAAAGGGATTAAGAGATTATACCTACTAATGATTCCAATAATAAAGCAAGAATAATAGAAGTACTTGAATCCTAGATTGAGAGGTTGTCAATCTCCCAATAATAACCCAAATAATCTTCAATTACCCAAAATAAAGTAAGAACAAGAGAGAGATTAAAGAACTAAAACTTGGATTAAAACTTGATTAATATTTGATTACAATATTGAAGAGAGATTTGATTAATATTAACTACACTAATTATTGATAAGAAGAACATGCTCCTCTAATTAGACTAATGGGGTATTTATAGTGAAAATTAGGGAGGATGCATTAGGGTTAACTAAGGGCTAAACTAGTAATTACACTTTTAAGTTGAGCAAGGAGACTCCGGTATTCTCCGAGAGAAGGGCTTCTCTAATCGTAGCTTGAAGAATGAAAACGTCTTTGCACTGAAATCCATGCGGATGGGAGTCGGGACGGCCGGATCTGGGCTGAGGAATCCGAGCGGATCCTTGGGCAAGACGCTCGGATTGGCGAGGGGGAATCCGAGCGGATTCCTTTGAGGGACGCTCGGATTGGGCTTGGGCGGACGGACGGATTGTGTACAATCCGTTCGGATTGTCTGGCATCATCTTTTCTTCTTCTTTTCTTCCCTTTTCTTCATGAATTCCTTGGGGATTTCCTTGGGGACTCAAGGATCCTTTTCTCAACATTGCTCTTCTACTATGCTATGTACAAAGGCCTTCTAGTCTTGTCTCTCCTTGATGCTTGGTCATTGAATATGATCAATTTAGCCTTGTTTTGCCATGAAAATGCAAGATTCTTACTCCTTTCCTACCAAGGGATCAAAATCTCAAAGAATATGCAAAACAAAGAACTAAAGATAAGAAATGACCCAAATAGGCACTAAAAAGCATGAAAACAATGGTAATTCGGGGGGCTAAATATGCGCCAATTATGGTCACATCAAATATCCCCAAACCGAACCTTTGCTCGTCCCGAGTAAAGAGGTGACAAAGACTAGGACCAATACTAACCTAACCTAATAATAATAGCCGATATGAGACAATTAGCGGGTCTCACTCCGCCCCTTCAACTCACAACAAGACAACCATGAGGTAGGATGCCTTCTTGCAAGGCAAGGTGGGTCTTGCCAAAATGGCGACACATCCAAACATTAAGCACACAAAAACACATAATGGATGCATCTACAAAAAGAATAGCCACTTTCCTCATCTAAGTGGCGGAAATTATCTACAAGGGAAGCAATTTCAAGGGTACACAATCCTTCATAGATGCAATTTGTTCAAACTACTAAGCCTAGAAGGATACCAATAAATCACCTCCAAAAGGTGTCAAGCTAGGGTACCTTTGTCCTCAATCGTTAAATGCTTTTGTCAAGAGTAGACTCCTATGGTGTTAGAAACACTGGAGGATCGCGGAATTCCCCCTCTTGCCTAGACAAGAAGAAGGGTCGTCCCCCCTCTCTACCATGCACAAAAATTGATACGATGGATAAAGGGATCGATAGATATTTGAGTTTCACTTTGGGAGTTTGCTTTTATTTTTGTTTTCCCCCCAATTTCATTGGCATTTGACATTTGAGAACACTTTCTTTGCCATTTCTTTTGATTTTTGGCATTTCAATACTTGACAACTTTTTGAATTTCTTTTTTTTGAACATTTTCAAAGTCACCCCAATTAGTAACGAGGGTGCCTTGTATTTGAAGCTTTAGGAGTTCTATTTTGCTCCTCTTTTCTTTTGATGCATTTTTGCAAACTTTCTTTCATTTTTCATTTCATTGGACTCAAATTGATTTCTTTTTGTGCCCATTCCCTTTGATGACAAAAATGTGGTAGAACATGGATGAATGATAGAAGTATGCATGGTTTCAAGGGTCACCTTAGAATAAACGGTAGCCAAGGAGTTATCACACCACAAGGTACTCTCGACTAGGCCTTAAACCATGGGTCAAAGGATACTAGCATGACACATCCTAGGGTGTTTTACAAGTATTCTAACAAGCAAAGTCTTAAGAATAAAAAGCATCTACTAGGGCCTATATACACTTGTCAAGCTTCCCAAGTAGACGGTTTCGCAAAATTTTCTAACATGCAACTACATGCTATGATGCAACTAACATATAAACATCCTAATGCAAATGATTCTACCAACTAATATGCCAAATAAACTAAATGCAAGTCCTAAGTTCACATTGTTTTACCGCATCAATCAAAATAAAGCCACATAGTCATTAACATAAAGAGGAAAAAGGAGATTGGAAAGATCATACCATGCGGTCTTCAATATCCTCATGTCTCGGATGTGGCGTAGTCAATCAAAGTGAACAAGGATAATGTGGACAAGGCCCTCGGGAACTGCGTCCGGGGGATCCACACCTGACATAATCGACTCGAGGTTCTTTCGAATCGAATTAAGACATATTAGAGTCGCCACCAAGTTTTTTGGGAACTTGGAACCGTTCAAGTCAACTTTACACCTTTCATCGAAAAGCATAAAGCCAATCGACTACGAGTGATTAAAGATAAAGACTTGTACCCTATATCACTCGATTTGAATGACTCTCGTAATCCAATGGTATTTAGACGGATCCACAAACCATAGATCTTGAGTAAGGGGTGAGGGTACGTGTTGGGAAGCCCATAAGGACACCCAACCCCGCCCGTCGATAACGGCCTCTACTAAGTCAAGTGTCGGATTTCAAACAAGGTCATAGCTACGTACGATGTATGATATGCAAACGTTGTTTTAAACCCTAACATGTGAAGTTTCTATGTTGATTTAGATGCAACCATACTAACTTTGTCAAAGTTGTAATTTAGCATGTGGGTTGATTGATCTAACAACATACAAATAAAGCAAACAAGGCTTAAGGGGGAATGGGGGAGCCGTTGGGATCTACCTATTACAACCCAGGCATTTCATGCCGACACAACAACAAATTAAAGATACAACTCGATCTAAATACAATTGCTACATACAACTCAAAACACGACACAAAACACACGGCCATTGGGCCTTGAAAACCGTGCACATGGGGGAGGTGAATCACGGCCTACATGACACACGGCCGTGGGTCCCTCCTCGTATTGCGTGCTCTCACTTAATCCCATCGAATTAGACATTGGGCTACGCACCAAAGCATGCATTAGCATAAACCGGGCCATGTTGCTTTAAACAACATGCGGTTTACTACGCTCCTACAAGCATTGGGAACAACCGTCTAACCAAATAAAACTAAGGTTTTTAGAAAAGGTTTTGACTCAAAAAGGAGAACTAATTACAAATAGATTACAAAACGTGACTCAAAGAAACATAAATTAATTACAAGTGATAAAACAAATAAAGAACGAACGATGCAAAAACAAACGAAATAGGAAAGGCCAAACACACGGCCAAACACACGGCCAACCACGGCCCAACCAAAGCCAACCTAGTTCCTAAGTTAGATTTATTGATTAGATCGAATGATTGCGAAAAGGAATCGAAAACAAGTTAGAAAACGAGTTAAAAACGATGTTGATTGATTGTCGCGCAAGGGTGCATTCTACACGGCCTAAAGGGTCCAATTAGGTTAAATTCGCTAATTAATTTAACTCATCGAGTGTCAATAAGAAGGTGCTAATCACGCACTCTTATACTAGCGAGAAATTAGGTGAAAGAGATAGATGCATTCAATTATTTACAGAAATCGTCGATTGATTTTATAACTTACGTCGAAGTCACCTAAAGTGTCTAATTAGATTATTAAATCGATTTAAAGTCATCTAATTACGTCATAGGTTAACAATCAGAAGTTAAACTAACATGCAACGGGTCCTAAGGTCCATCGATTTGGCGAAGCAAGAAGAGGGTCGAAAGCGAAGATCGAAGTTAGATAACTTGTTTTATTTATGCCCTACCTTGAACACGAGGATATGTAAATGAGACGGGGGTGTACGACCGACAGAAGGAGCGGTTTCTTTTCCCATCTCAAGTCAACGCGGGTGTTCATGGTGGTACTTTAACTCATACTCGGACTAACTAGTTTCGTAGTTAATTTAAAACAAACGATAATTAAAACGAAAAACAAACAAAAAAAGACAATAAAAAAAGGCATAAAAAAACGAAATAAAAAGAGAGAAGAGAAGGGGATTTGATGCACCCTCAACCTACATGTATCGTTGACACCGTCTTGGGTCGTAATCGATGGTAGATTTTATCTCGAGAGGCCGTCGTCGACGAAGTAACAAAGCAACACGCGTTTTGGAAAGTTTCTGGACAGCAGTTTTAAAACAGTGATATCTCCCTCGTTTCACGACGAAAATTCGATCCGAAAGATGTTTTGGAAACTAGAAAGAGAGGAGAACAAGGATCTTAAAGCGACCCCGGCTCGTTTTGGGTTATTGGGCACGAAAAACGAGCACAAACAGAACTGGACAGACAAGAGTAAACCGCGAAAACAGAGTGTTATTTCACTCTGTTTTTCGAGGGATCTCGTGTGCTCTCAAGGTCAATTCGGCTCGTAAATCTTTGTCTAATGTGTAGATGGATGTTATGTGGTTAATTAGGAACAATAAACTCGAATTTTTATGGTGATTTGATGGAGGAACGAAAGGGTTTTCGAAGGAGACACACAAACAGTTTCAGTTTGTGTGTCGGTTTTGTTTAGGGTTTTTGGAGGATGTTTAGGGTTTGTTTCTGAGGTTTAAAGCTTGTGGGTGATGGTTGGATGTATGGAGAACTTAGAGGAATGATTGTATGGTGAAGGGGTGGTATTTATAAGGAGTTAAAGTAGGTTAAAAGGGAGTAAGGAGCAGTCGGGCTCATTGAACATGGCTGCTGTCCATCGGTTTTGGGAGGGGTTTCTAGGGTTCGTTTTGGGGGATTTCTTGGTGATCAAGCTAGGATAATATGGGTAGGATACTAGGGTATGGGTTAGGGTTAATGGGTACGGGTCTTGGTAGTGTTTGAAGTGGGTTTTGGGCTCGCGAATTGAGCTGCAAAACAGGGGAGGGATTCGGTTTTATGCGGGCTGCTTGGGGTTGGTTTTGAACGAGATTTTGGGCTGCTTGTGAGGGGGTTCGAACATGGGTTGATGGGTAGAGGCTTAGGTGGGTTAGTGTACTCGAGATTCGTGCCAATTCGCAAAGGAAACGGGCTTAAAAACCGAGCTAAAAACGAGCTCAAAAACGAGTGTCCAAAACGAATTCTTCGCTTTTAAAACGATTTTTCAAATCAAATAACAATTTAAAATAAATGACTTTTCAAATCAAATATTCTCATAAAAATGATTTTTCAAATCAAATACTTATTTTATTTTCAATAAAATAAACTTTGGGAAAATAAATTTAAAATAAATTAAATTTACCTAAAAAACCAATAATTTAAATATCATTTAAATTAAAAAAACGAACTCCCTAAAAAACATTAATTTAAATATCATTTAAATTAATAAAATGAATTCACTTAAAAAAAAAACATTAATTTAAATATCATTTAAATTAATAAAATACTTCATCGACGACGCCCATTCTACCTCGTGAAACGAGCTCCAAATAATGACAATGACAACTAAAGAATACATGTGTCCTATCATCATCGGGTGTTTGTCGGGTTCTCTATAAATTCCAATATCGACGGATACGGGTATCTACAGAGCCCCCACTTTGACTGAGGCTTGGACAAGGCGAAAGTCAAAGTATACCCCAGGTCCCTTTCGACCTGAGGATTCTTCGGGTCGTTTATAGTCCATTAGACTTGCGTATATAAGCTCTTGACCATAAGAAGAGATCATACCGAAACTTCGTTGGGGATTAACTCTTGCTTCATTGCGTCGAATTATCATTGTTGGTCATCGACCCATGAATTGCATAAATGGTGGGTTGAGCCTTATCCTTAGGCGCCTACGTATCCGTTTTTGACGGAATCAAACCGCGTCGTAGTTTAAGAATCGCCGACACATGCCCAAAGTTTATCATCTGCTGGCGTATGTCCAAAATTCATCATCTATTGACATTGGCCCAAAATTTATCATCTGCTGGCACTTGTCTAAATGGGACGGGACTTTCCGAGGAGGTTGCCGTCGCTTTCATCATTTGCTTTCAGCTAAGGAATTCTTCCATTTCATACTCTTGTAATTGAATTGAATTCTGAGTGGATGTCATCCATTTCATCTTGATAATGGTCTCTGAAGCCAACGGCTTCGAGCCCCCTGATTTTGTAACGGCTCTAAAGTCGAAGACTTTAGAGCCCCCGATTGAAGCATATCTGCTACATTTGAAACATAGAAAATGTACTAGCAATAATCACCACATAAGCACATTGGGATCATCGATCTTGGAATTGGATCGTTTTGAAGTACTGGGTCATCGACCCGAAAATTGTATTTGAAAATTTTGAATGATTGGGTCATCGACCCAAAAAATTGAATTTGAAAATTTTGAATGATTGGGTCATCGACCCGCATTTTGAATTTGAAAGACTGGGTCATCGACCCGAAATTTGAACGTGTTGACGATTTTGAATTTGAAATGAAACACTTGGATGTTGGGTCGTCGACCCAAAAAGTTTTTGAAATTTTGAAATTTTGAAATTTTGAAATTTTGAATGTTGAAGCTTTTGATTGATGGGTGAGCATGAGATGCGACTCAGACATACTATATGATTCGTGAACGTGGGCGTAGCCCGCTACCGCAAAACAAAAAAGAAAATAAAACCGTAAGTGTGCACGGGCTTTAATTCAAATATTGACTGGTTGGGGGTAAAAATGTAAATTAGCCGTTCCGGCGCTCCCCGAAACGCGATAGATGTGCTAAAATCCGATGTATCATGCCAAAGACGGTGTGAGTGGGGCGGGCCTAAGAGGCGCGCGACCCAAGGCCCTCACGGCTTCAAAAAACGGCACCCTAGGAGTGTCCTCCTAGGTGTTTCCTTCCCTTATACTTTCTATATATAAGGAAGCGTTGTCGCCAAATTTATTCTGCCTTTTCCCCCAAACTGGTGCAAATAACATAAATCATTATGAATAATCTAGTTAGTGCTATGCGAGCATGGGAGACCGACTTTACTAGCGCAGAGAGGCAAGAATTAAAGACCGTTCACTTGGCGCAATTACTTCCCTTACGCCAGATCCCCCTTCAACCTGCGCTGTTGGAGCACTGCCTTAGCTACTGGGATCCTTTGAACCATGTCTTTGCTTTTCCCGAGGGTGAGATCTGCCCTCTTCCCGAAGAGTTTTCTGCCCTTGGAGGATGGGATGCTGAGGCCATACCGGCTATACCTAAATTTCATTCAGGGTGGCGTGGAACCTATCTAGACTGCCTTGGCCTTTCCAGGACGGAGTCTGAGGGAATAGTGACTGGTGACGAAGTCAACCTTCTTGCTATTCATAGGAGGTTTTGTATCTTGCGGAGCAGTACTTCGCTGCCAGCATACTGTCGCCGGGCCTTTGGATTGATCATGTTACACCTTTATGTCTTCGAAGGTAGAATGAACAAGACAACTTGTGTAGGGCAAGCGAAGCTCTTGTCCATTGTGTCCCAGATGGAGACGGGACATAACCCTTCCTGGATTATTCTCGCTGAAACCCTTCGAGGTTTAGATGCTAAGAAGATGAACCTCTTTGCTGATTGGTCGGGATGCTCCCGTCTTTTGCGAGGTAACACAATCTACTCTCTTGATTAATTTTCCTTTTACCACAATTCTTGTGTTATTGCCACGCTTTCGTTGCATTACGCCACGATTTTGTCACGATTTTCTTTGCATTTCGCCACGATTTTGCTGCATTCTGCCACGATTTTGCTGTATTTTGCCACGATTCTTGTCACAAATCCGTTTTTCCTTTTTTTTTTCGTTTTTTCGTTTTTTTTTTTTTTTTTTTTTTTTTTTTTTTTTTTTTTTTTTTTTTTTTTTTTTTTTTTTTCTTTTTTTTTTTTTCGTCTTCTTTTTTCGTCTCTTTCATGTTTTTTTTTTCTTCTTTTTTTCAGGTGTGGCTTTGCGGGAGATTTTGGCTTTTCGCCCCGCCGCGGGAGCCCAACTCGTATCTCGCTCGTATGCTCACTATGCGTGCCAAACGGTATGAAGACGGGCATCAAAATGATCTTGCCTATTGGCGAAACAAACTGACAGAAGGGGAAGGTCGCCCTCTGTGCTGGGTCATGCCTTGGCTTCGCCTCAAATCCTTTACTATCCTTCCGGAAGATGACAAAACCGGACGTTTGCGCCTCGGGTTTAGAGAGGTCTATCCACATTTACCCCGACCGCGTCTGCGTCGGATGGGCCGCAGACAAATGATTCCCAAGTGTGAGGTCATTTCCGGGACGAGCAAGAGAGCTGAATTCCTCTATATGTGACGATTGGCTCAAGAGGTGGCACCAAAGGCGTCTTTGGTACGTATCTGCGCGCCCTCAGACCATCTGGGTATCCCCGTCTTATACTAAATGGCTTAAAGAGAAGACCGACTCAGGTAAGGATTTGTGTAGGAAAGATGAGCTCGTCGACATCAAATATTATGACAAAAGCGTAAAGCTTGATCGGGACTTCTTTGTTAACGACCTTTCGTCTACATCCGGACCTGAAGCTAGGATCGAGAAGACTTCTAAGACCGACTCACAAAGCGACAGTGTGTGGGAGCGGTTGGGTTCAAAGGCACACCGGGCTCGCCTTTGGAAGGAAGACTTGGTCCTCGCTTGAGTGTAAAAGATAGGTGGGCCCTCGGGAAGAAATGACGATTCCTCCCAAGAAGCGTGCTAGACAGAACACAACTACCCCTCCCCCACGGGAGCCTCGGTCACGTGACCCAAAAGGCAAGGGGAAAAAGAAGATGTAGGAGCCTTCGACCCCAATTTATTATTTGATACTACTACTTATTATTCGTCGCTAGCTGTTTTTTTTTTTTTTTTTTTTTTTGAAGGATGTAATGGGCATCGCCCGATCTTTAATAAGACTTACTATCTATTAAAATTCCCGGTTTCGCATGAATTTTCATTTTATTAAAAGAAAGGTCGGTTGTACTCTTTTAAAGAGCGCCTACGTATCGTTATCAACGAGAATCAAACCGAGCTCGTAGTTCCACAAAACAAATGCGCTACAATCATCGATTTATAACGCACAAAAAGCAGTGAAGCAAAAGTGCCGCGGCCTAGACTCGCTCACGAGCACTGCAATTCAAAATTTTATTTTATGACATTAAGAGTGAGTTCTACGGATAGTATTTCTTGATTGATCCAAGTTCGTCGGATTCGCAAAATCATTTCCATCTAGATCCGTCGTCTAACCGCCCCTCCCGATAATATCTTCTTTACAGGTAAGGACCGGCCCGATTCGGCTTGAATTTTCCCCTCGGGTCAATTGGTAGTAAAGCGCGAACGGACTTTAGAACTAAATCCCCATCTTTTATTCCTCGAGGTTTCACCTTTTTGTTAAATGCCCTTTGTATCCTTTTCTGATAAAGTTGAACATGGTGTAATGCATTTAACCGTCGCTCGTCGAGCATGACCAAAGAATCATATCGGCTTGCGCCGATCGGCTTCAGGGACTGACTTTCTAGCAGGATCCTCAAAGAAGGTACCTCTAATTCGATAGGTCGAACCGCTTCCATCCCATATGTTAAATAGAACGGAGTTGCTCCAGTGGTTGTGCGAATAGACGTTCTGTATCCCCATAGTGCGAATGGTATCTTTTTTACGGCCACTCGCGGTAATTGTCGATCATTTTTTCGAGAATCACGGTGATTGTCTTGTTGGCGGCTTCTACCGCACCATTTGTTTGAGGTCGATACGGTGATGACTTGTGGTGTTTGATTTTATACTTTTCAAGTATTATGGCAGTTTCGCACTGGAAGTGAGTGCCGTGATCGCTAATGAGCTCGTGCGGCACCCCATATCTGCAAATGATTTCATTCTGAATGAACTTTGCTACCTGCTTTGCTTGTAGAACTTTGTATGATTTCACTTCTACCCACTTCGTGAAGTAGTCGATGGCTACTAACATGAAGCAATGCCCATTGTTCCGGATGGGTTGACCTTTCCGATAATGTCGATTCCCCATGTTGAGAAAGGCCATGGTGATGTCAAAGTGTATAACAGTGATGGCGGCACATCTTTGTATGTTTGCGAAGATCCGGCAATTGTGGCAATGTTTGACATATTGGCGACAATCTGTCTCCATCGTCGTCCGAATACCCTAATCTCATGATCTTACGAACCAGCATATGGGCATTCATGTGTGGGCCACACTCTCCGTCATGGACTTCTTCCATGACTTTTTCGCATGATTGGTGAGTCTATGCATCGCATGAGAAGGACATTTTGCGCGGTCTTCTTGTACAATTGTCCGTCATTGGTTCTAACGAACTGAGCGGCTAGCATTCGAATAGCGCGCTTTCCGCGGTTATCCATGTCGGGTGGATACTCTCCTGATTCCTTGAATTTCAGAATAGCATGATACCAAGGTTCGGCCTCGGTTTCCTCTGTGTCGCCGATTACATTAACATAAGCAGGTGATGATCTTCGTTCGACACATATCGGCATAGTATCCATATGATCAGGTATGTTGATTAGAGCGACTAATTTTGATAGTGCATCAAAGCAAACTGGTTTTCGTCTCGGGGAGGTGCACGTACTTGACCTCGGTGAACAACTTTTCTAGTTCTTCGATTTTCGCTTGGTATGGAGCCAAGCTATCACTTCGGGTTTTCCACGTCCCGGCCACTTGATTGATCACTAATGACGAGTCCCCATGTACTACAAGCCTTTTGATGCCTAACTCGAGAGCACTGTGCAAACCGAGTAGGCATGCTTCATATTCAGCCGCGTTATTAGTGACGTTAAAGTCCAACTTGATCGAAATAGGAACATGTTCACCTTCCGGTGAAATGAGTAGAACTCCTATCCCATATCCCCTATAGTTCGATGCTCCATCGAAATAGAGGTCCCATGTATCATTGTCTATGTGGACGATATCTTCGTCGGGAAACGACCATGTATCCACAACCTCAGTTTCTTCTATCGGATTATCTGCCAGGAAGTCTCGCAACCGCTCTTCCTTTTATCACTTTCGGTACATATTTCAGGTCGAACTCGGAAAGCATTAGAGTCCATCTTGACACCTGCCGTTCGAATCGGTTTTTCAAACAAGTATTTGATTGGGTCCATCTTCGAGTGGATGCGCAGACACTATGATTGAGCATGTAGTGCCGTAACTTCTTTGTCGCCCATACTAAAGCCAAACATGTCTTCTCGAGTTGAGTATACTTGATTTCATACTCCAAGAACTTTTTACTAATGTAGTAAATCGCTCTTTCCTCTTTATCGACTGTTTGCGCCAGCATTGCCCCCATTGCAGTATCCGTGACTGTAAGATACAACAAAAGTGGTAACCCAGCCGTTGGTGGGCTAAGCACGGGAGGGGAAGACAGTATTTCTTTGATCTTATCGAACGCAGCCTTGACAAAGCGGTGATCATCCCATACGACGTGTTCCCGACCTTCAATTTCTTGAAAATTGGCTCGCATATCATAGTTAGCCTTGCCACGAACCGACTTATATATTGGATTCTTCCAAGGAAACCTCGAATTTCCTTCTCGGTTTTCGGGTGAGGCATTTCCATTATGGCCTTTATTTTCGATGGGTCCACCTCGATGCCACGGTGGCTAACGATGTGGCCCAGCAGTTTGCCGGATGTGACTCCGAATGCGCATTTTTGTGGATTCAACCTCATGTTATACTTGCGCAATCGCTCGAAGAATTTGCGTAGTGTACCAAGGTGGCCATCACGCTCTTTTGACTTGACAATCATGTCGTCGACATAAACCTCGACCTCCTTGTGCATCAAATCATGTAACAATGTCGTCGCGGTCCTCTGGTATGTAGCCCCTGCGTTTATCAACCCAAAAGGCATTACTGTGTAGCAATAGGTTCCCCATTGCGTTCTGAACGCAGTCTTATGCATATCTTCTTTCGCCATCTTGATCTGATTATAACCGGCGTATCCATCCATAAAGGATAGTAATGCGTGTTTTGCCGTGTTGTCAACCAGGATGTCGATGTGGGGTAATGGGAAATCGTCCTTCGGACTTGCCTTGTTCAAATCCCGGAAGTCAACACAGACCCGAACTTTACCATCTTTCTTGGGTACTGGAACGACGTTAGCCACCCAGTCCGAGTATTCTGACACCTTGATAAAACCAGCTTTGAGTTGCTTGTCGATTTCTTCTTTGACCTTCAGAGACCAATCTGTATGCATTTTGCGTAGCTTCTGCTTGACCGGCTTATATCCCGGCTTGATTGGGATCCTGTGCTCTGCAATTTCCCTATCAATGCCTGGCATGTCTTTGTAGGACCATGCGAAAACATCTTTGAACTCATGCAACAAATCAATGAACCCCTGTCTTTCGGTGGGACTTAAAGTAGTTCCTATTTTAAGCTCCTGTGGTTCTAAGGTTGTACCTACATTGATAGTTTCGGTATCTTCGATGATCGAAGTTTTCTGTTCGTACTCTTCCAACCCTTTTATCAACTGTAGAGGTGGTTCCACTTCTTCTTCTTCTTCTTCGACCAACTGTTCATCCTCGACCTCAGTCTCAATGTCATTATTAAAACAATCATTTTCAAAAATTGAATTGCAATGTAAGTAAGACAAGTCGTAAGCAAACTGGTTCATATTATTATTGATTTGAAATTTCGCGAAATGCGCTAACATTTGAGCCAACCGATCGAACTCGGCGGCGAGATAGGGGTATTCGGGACAGGCCCCGGAATACCACCATTAGGAAAAGGTGCATAGGAAGGGAAAGCTAGGGGAGGGGTATTTTCAACACCTGACTCCTTAGACTCAATCTTAGGACCTATCTCAGACTCAGACTCCGACTCAGACTCAGACTCAGAATCGGTAATATCACTTGGCTTGAACATCTCTCCTTCTCCCGTTGTCAACTTGAAAAGAAGTCCTTTGTTGTCAGTCCACTTGATTGTTTTCCGCCATCCCGTGTTGGTCCTAAGAGGATCCACATCGGTGATGAGGGTAGATGGGTCGAACCGCTCGCTTCTCAGGATCATGCTTACCAAATCTTCGTTTGGTATTGGGGATTTCTTCTCTTCACCGAAAAGGAGACCCATGGCTTTCTGGTCATTTATTGGGTCCGACTTGGCTTCTATTGGCATCACGGTCAGAATGTCTTCGGGGATGTAGTAGCAATCTTGGAATACTTCGATTCCTGGGACCATAAGGTTCTTCTTTGGGTCAAAGATGGGTTCGGGGAAGTCCATGCAAGGGAGTTCTTCCCCAGCTCTCACGAAGTGACCGATTTTAATATCTCGATCTTCGATCGTTCTTCCCCTCTTTTCTCGTAGATCTTTCTCAGTGGGCTCATATCCAAGCCCGAAAGTTACTCCTTTGGCCACGGGTGGTTTCAACTTAAAAACCTCCTCCTTTCTAGGATACAAAGAGAAACCGAAGTACTTCCCAGTTTTGAGGATCACTTCACAAACATGACTTCCCGTATATAGTTCCATATTTTCGGAGTTCAGCTCGATCATATTGACAATCTCGAAACCGCATGCGTCATTGGTAGCTTCGACCCTTACTTCGGAAGTAATGTCTCCTCCTGCCACAGTAATTGGCGTGGCGTCAATGGTGACGGTTTTGCCATTGAGTGGGACCTTGATTTTTCGATGCAGCGTTGATGTTACGGCCTTCGCAGCGTGGATCCAAGGCCTTCCCAACAATAAGTTGAAGGATGAGCATATGTCAATCACTGGCGGCTTATTTTCTTTTCCACTTGCCCGGTCTGTACTACCAGGTCGACAAGTCCACTCACTCGACGCACAAAGTCGTCGAATGCCCGAAACTGTCTGCGTGGTAGGGATGAAGTCATTCTTCTCAAGCCCGGAATATGCGCCGTTTCGGAGGGAGTACGTTGACAGCCGATCCGTCGTCAACTAAGGTCATAGGGATATGCTTGTTGAGACACACGGTAGCAATATAGAGGGCCAGGTTATGTCGAGGCCCGAACGGCGGCAGATCTTCGTCGGAAAATGTCACACCGTTGGTAATCGAGGCCGATTCGGGCGATGTGAGTGACCATGTCCGCAGGAGTAGTATTTGACGACACGGTCATGTTCATCAAAGCTTGCAACAAAGCTTGACGATGCTCGAAAGAGCTCAGGATAAGTTGCCATATAGATACGTCGGCCTTAGTCTTTTGGAGTTGCTTGATGAGGGAAGCCTCGGAGGTCGACCCTTCACCAAGAACTTCGACCACTGCCGGCTCCTTTTGAGGTGCCTTACTCGGGATATCTTTAGCTTTCTCCACACGATATGGGCGCCCGGATCTAGTCAAATGGTTTGACTCTAGGGCATCTTGCCTCACCTTTAAGATTTCTTCTTGGGTGTGAGGAATTGTCGCACCTTTGACGAGGTAAACATCATCCTCGTCATCGGCCCAAACGCCATTGATTTCATTGCCGCTTCGGAGTATGTAAGGAGTACAATCGACAACAAAATCCCCGAATGTAATCTCGTTTCTCGAGCTTGGTAGGAATTTGGAGCAATCCACGAATATTCTTCCGACGAACACCCCTTTTAGACGACATGGGCGGATCAAGTGAGAGTAATCGACACTATCTTCGGTAGAGACAAAGTTAGTGTGGTCGCCAAACGGATTGGTGACGTTGTTGGGCTTTATGGCCGGGATTGGGAGCGTTCCGTTCTCAATCATATCTTGAATTTCGTGCTTTAGTCTAAAGCACCTTTCAGTATCGTGTCCCTTCCCTTGATGAAAGGCACAGTAGGCATTCGGTTTGTACCATTTGCCTTGTTGATCGCCAGGAGGGTCCGGAGTTGGACCAATGGGCTTCAACTTTCCTTGGGCCATGAGCCTTTGGAGAGCATAGGCGTAAGTGCACCCGATATCGTTGAATACCCTCGGAGCGGGCGCGGAGGCCTTTTGACGTCCATCTAGGAGATTGACGGTTTCAACAAAGTGGGCATTTGCTGCGGGCGCTTTTGCTTTTGATGATGAAGCCCCTTGGTATCCCTTTGGCTTCTCGACTTCGGCAATTCGGACATCGTCCTCTATCTTTATCCCGATCCTTATCAATTCTTTGAAAGAACCGAAATTCTGGTATTTCAGAGCATTACGGTAAATAGGTCGTAGATTCTTTACGAACTTATCCACCATTTCAACTTCGTCGGGCTTCTTAGCTAACTTCACGCTTTCAGCGCGCCATCTTGCGAGGAATTCAGTAAAGCCCTCTTTCTCCTTTTGTGTCATAACCTCCAAGGTTCTTATGTTGGTTTGAATCTCAACATTGTCAGCATAGTGCTTACAGAACTCCACCGTAATATCTTCGAAAGTGGGGAAGTTCTTAAGGTCAAGATTGTAGAACCAAGCCTTTGGGTGTTCTCCCAGAGATTGGGCGAAAATTTCAGAGAGCATATCAGCAGGTACTCCCTTCAGTGCTAAGTACCCTTTATAGGCCTTAACATGGTGGATGGATCTTGTGCCCTTGAACTTTGGGATGTCGTGAGTACCATGTTCGTGGGCAACTTGTCTGAATCGGGGCATAGGCCCTAGCATTCTCATAGTGGATATTCTTCCCTTGGGAGAGCTTCAAACGGTCCTCGATGAACTTGAACCGTTTCTCCAAATCGTCGAGGTGGAGTAGATGAAGAGGAATCTTCAACCAACTTAGACTCGATCACATCCATTCGGGTCATCATGAGGTTCACGGCCTCCGTGAGCTTGTTGATAGCATCTTCCATTGCTTGACGTCGGGTTTTGGGCGGCCTTTCTACAAGAAAACCCCGTACTGAGTCAATATTTAAAGTAAGAGCCCCTGCACACTTAAGGACACGACTCCAACTTGACTCGACAAAGACCTGACTTAAAAAAGACTAACCCAAGGTTCGACTCATGGTTTGATTTAGACGTCAGTTTATTTTAGACTCGACAAAACGGCATGACTCAAACTGTCATAACTCGATTCTAAACCGGACTTGGTGTGACCAAACCCGTGATTGGGCTAACATAGCCCAGGGGTTCGCGTGAAACGTCCATAAGGGCCTAGCCTGGACGTTTTTTGTGGACTATTCTAGACCAAAAGGTCGACCAACATGACTCAAAGCCCAAGAGGTGAGTTTGGGTGACCCAACAAGGTCGTGTTCTAGACTCTTGAAACAAACCCGGCCTAACACGGCATGACCCGGACACGACTCGACGCATTTCATGCTTGGTTGAGGTTCGAGAAACATTTTGGATTGATTTTGAAAAATGAAGGATTGATTTGAAAATGAGATTTGAAATGGGCAGCATACCGGCTATAAAAGCTTGTTTTGGGCCGAAATTCTAGTCCTATTTGGGCAGCATTCCGCGTTTTGAAAATCATGCTAGGTTTGAAAGTAAGTTGTTCAAAAGTTCGGTTTTGAAAAGGACTTGGAATTTTCGAAAAAAAGGACTCGGGAAAACACATTGCACATTGTCATTCTCATGTTATAAGGATGTATGCTCCTAGACATCTCTAAGTCTCGGCAAGTCTTCTACAAGAAGGTCTATGCCCTCCATCCTTTTGCGGTCTTATAAAGCGAGGTGTCTTAAGGTAAAGTACCTAGAAGATCGTCCCCATTCCCAAGAACCACGCGAGGCGAAGTGGAAGCGAGCAATGTGCAGCTTCCCGGCATAGTGGGACGTCGCCCCCCACGCATCACGAAGAAACGCTGGGACGGCCCGGGCAAGTCCTTAAGGGTTTATGCATGAATCGTAGCACTATGAGTAATGTTTTACTTTCCAACACTTTCTTTTCAAGTTTCACCTCGGAGGAAAAGACCCTAGAAACACAGTGTAACTAGTCCTCTTTTCCCCAGCAGAGTCGCCAAACTGTGGACAAGGCCCTCGGGAACTGCGTCCGGGGGATCCACACCTGACATAATCGACTCGAGGTTCTTTCGAATCGAATTAAGACATATTAGAGTCGCCACCAAGTTTTTTGGGAACTTGGAACCGTTCAAGTCAACTTTACACCTTTCATCGAAAAGCATAAAGCCAATCGACTACGAGTGATTAAAGATAAAGACTTGTACCCTATATCACTCGATTTGAATGACTCTCGTAATCCAATGGTATTTAGACGGATCCACAAACCATAGATCTTGAGTAAGGGGTGAGGGTACGTGTTGGGAAGCCCATAAGGACACCCAACCCCGCCCGTCGATAACGGCCTCTACTAAGTCAAGTGTCGGATTTCAAACAAGGTCATAGCTACGTACGATGTATGATATGCAAACGTTGTTTTAAACCCTAACATGTGAAGTTTCTATGTTGATTTAGATGCAACCATACTAACTTTGTCAAAGTTGTAATTTAGCATGTGGGTTGATTGATCTAACAACATACAAATAAAGCAAACAAGGCTTAAGGGGGAATGGGGGAGCCGTTGGGATCTACCTATTACAACCCAGGCATTTCATGCCGACACAACAACAAATTAAAGATACAACTCGATCTAAATACAATTGCTACATACAACTCAAAACACGACACAAAACACACGGCCATTGGGCCTTGAAAACCGTGCACATGGGGGAGGTGAATCACGGCCTACATGACACACGGCCGTGGGTCCCTCCTCGTATTGCGTGCTCTCACTTAATCCCATCGAATTAGACATTGGGCTACGCACCAAAGCATGCATTAGCATAAACCGGGCCATGTTGCTTTAAACAACATGCGGTTTACTACGCTCCTACAAGCATTGGGAACAACCGTCTAACCAAATAAAACTAAGGTTTTTAGAAAAGGTTTTGACTCAAAAAGGAGAACTAATTACAAATAGATTACAAAACGTGACTCAAAGAAACATAAATTAATTACAAGTGATAAAACAAATAAAGAACGAACGATGCAAAAACAAACGAAATAGGAAAGGCCAAACACACGGCCAAACACACGGCCAACCACGGCCCAACCAAAGCCAACCTAGTTCCTAAGTTAGATTTATTGATTAGATCGAATGATTGCGAAAAGGAATCGAAAACAAGTTAGAAAACGAGTTAAAAACGATGTTGATTGATTGTCGCGCAAGGGTGCATTCTACACGGCCTAAAGGGTCCAATTAGGTTAAATTCGCTAATTAATTTAACTCATCGAGTGTCAATAAGAAGGTGCTAATCACGCACTCTTATACTAGCGAGAAATTAGGTGAAAGAGATAGATGCATTCAATTATTTACAGAAATCGTCGATTGATTTTATAACTTACGTCGAAGCCACCTAAAGTGTCTAATTAGATTATTAAATCGATTTAAAGTCATCTAATTACGTCATAGGTTAACAATCAGAAGTTAAACTAACATGCAACGGGTCCTAAGGTCCATCGATTTGGCCGAAGCAAGAAGAGGGTCGAAAGCGAAGATCGAAGTTAGATAACTTGTTTTATTTATGCCCTACCTTGAACACGAGGATATGTAAATGAGACGGGGGTGTACGACCGACAGAAGGAGCGGTTTCTTTTCCCATCTCAAGTCAACGCGGGTGTTCATGGTGGTACTTTAACTCATACTCGGACTAACTAGTTTCGTAGTTAATTTAAAACAAACGATAATTAAAACGAAAAACAAACAAAAAAAGACAATAAAAAAAGGCATAAAAAAACGAAATAAAAAGAGAGAAGAGAAGGGGATTTGATGCACCCTCAACCTACATGTATCGTTGACACCGTCTTGGGTCGTAATCGATGGTAGATTTTATCTCGAGAGGCCGTCGTCGACGAAGTAACAAAGCAACACGCGTTTTGGAAAGTTTCTGGACAGCAGTTTTAAAACAGTGATATCTCCCTCGTTTCACGACGAAAATTCGATCCGAAAGATGTTTTGGAAACTAGAAAGAGAGGAGAACAAGGATCTTAAAGCGACCCCGGCTCGTTTTGGGTTATTGGGCACGAAAAACGAGCACAAACAGAACTGGACAGACAAGAGTAAACCGCGAAAACAGAGTGTTATTTCACTCTGTTTTTCGAGGGATCTCGTGTGCTCTCAAGGTCAATTCGGCTCGTAAATCTTTGTCTAATGTGTAGATGGATGTTATGTGGTTAATTAGGAACAATAAACTCGAATTTTTATGGTGATTTGATGGAGGAACGAAAGGGTTTTCGAAGGAGACACACAAACAGTTTCAGTTTGTGTGTCGGTTTTGTTTAGGGTTTTTGGAGGATGTTTAGGGTTTGTTTCTGAGGTTTAAAGCTTGTGGGTGATGGTTGGATGTATGGAGAACTTAGAGGAATGATTGTATGGTGAAGGGGTGGTATTTATAAGGAGTTAAAGTAGGTTAAAAGGGAGTAAGGAGCAGTCGGGCTCATTGAACATGGCTGCTGTCCATCGGTTTTGGGAGGGGTTTCTAGGGTTCGTTTTGGGGGATTTCTTGGTGATCAAGCTAGGATAATATGGGTAGGATACTAGGGTATGGGTTAGGGTTAATGGGTACGGGTCTTGGTAGTGTTTGAAGTGGGTTTTGGGCTCGCGAATTGAGCTGCAAAACAGGGGAGGGATTCGGTTTTATGCGGGCTGCTTGGGGTTGGTTTTGAACGAGATTTTGGGCTGCTTGTGAGGGGGTTCGAACATGGGTTGATGGGTAGAGGCTTAGGTGGGTTAGTGTACTCGAGATTCGTGCCAATTCGCAAAGGAAACGGGCTTAAAAACCGAGCTAAAAACGAGCTCAAAAACGAGTGTCCAAAACGAATTCTTCGCTTTTAAAACGATTTTTCAAATCAAATAACAATTTAAAATAAATGACTTTTCAAATCAAATATTCTCATAAAAATGATTTTTCAAATCAAATACTTATTTTATTTTCAATAAAATAAACTTTGGGAAAATAAATTTAAAATAAATTAAATTTACCTAAAAAACCAATAATTTAAATATCATTTAAATTAAAAAAACGAACTCCCTAAAAAACATTAATTTAAATATCATTTAAATTAATAAAATGAATTCACTTAAAAAAAAAACATTAATTTAAATATCATTTAAATTAATAAAATACTTCATCGACGACGCCCATTCTACCTCGTGAAACGAGCTCCAAATAATGACAATGACAACTAAAGAATACATGTGTCCTATCATCATCGGGTGTTTGTCGGGTTCTCTATAAATTCCAATATCGACGGATACGGGTATCTACAGATAAACAAACACAATATATACAAGACAATATATACAAAGGAAATGAACTTGTTTTTGGTTTTTCAATTTTTAAATTTTTATGATTTTTTTTTGAAATTTTTCAATTTTTATGGTTTTTGAATAAAAGTTAAGTGTTAGAATTCCCATCCCCACACTAATATGGGCATTGTCCTCAATGGCCAAAATGATGGAAATTATGCAAAGGTGATGCATGATTTCTATACTAAATGCAATTCTACACTAAGCTATACTACATGATGCATGGTTTTTGTTATGACGGAGAGGATAATTTAGATTACCTCCCGTTGTGTATGCATTAACTTCCCCAAACCGAATAAGACACTATTGCTAATGTCAAAGCATGGGGGAGTTCATGCACACACTATGCTATGCATGAAACTAGATTGTCATTTTGGATTTTCAAAAATGGGAACAATAAAGAAAGAACACCTCAATGGAACCGAGGTGTGAGTCCTTTGATGTTGCTAGGACTAAACCAACAATGATCAAAATGAAATAAAATGCAAAGAGATATAGACAAACCATGGGAGTGTAGGAGTCTCCAAGGCTAGTCTTCCATCATGCTATTATCATCACCACTTCCCTCATGAGAAGCGGTCACATTGCCACTTTCCTTGGCACTTTCTTCATCACTTTCTCCATTATCTTGCTCATCATCATCTTTACCATCTCTTTCTTCATCTCCACTTGCTTCTTCCTCAATATTATCATCAATTTCTTCACCATTTCCAACAACCTCATTGTCTTCCACCACGTCCCTAGGTGCACCCGGAAATAAGGCTTCTCTATCCGCCCAACTAAGCAAAGGACAAGATGGATCAAGGAGTCCTTGCCTAGCTAGATGTAGGAGGGGAGGATATTGAGCCAAATATGCATTCTTCCGATCTTCATAAGCTTGCTTGTGCATGGCTTGCATAAGAAGAGTGACATAGTCTTTTCCAATTTCAACTCCTTGCGGTTTGAACTCTTCATACACAAAGGGGTAAGGTGGTATAACAATGGAAGAGGAGGGAGTTTCATGATCACCCTTTTGTTGTTGAATGATGTACTCGGCTTCTTCGGATAGGGGAAGTAAATAGTTGGTCCGGTGGACACTAAGACGGCAAATCTTTGCGGGTAAAGTGAATGATCGAGCCTCACTAGTAAGCCACCCATACTTGGTATCAAGGGGATTGTGAGCAACCCACTTAAACTTGTTAATCAAGATGGACATATCAATAAGATGGCCACCATCCTTAGCCTTGTACTTGCTATCCTTATTGAAATTAGGATCAAAGTGCTTGGCTAGGACCGTGACAAGGCCGCCATTAACAATAACGGTTTGACCCTTCTTCCCACTATCTACATGGAGCCATCTATCAACCAATAGCCTCAAAGAATTGTAAGGCTTGGTGTGAATTATTCCAATATTCAAAGTTAATTCAAGGAGAATAAAATCGAGTCCCGTGAAATGATTGGTGTCTTTCCTAGCAATTATGGTATTTCCCACAACTTTGTGCCATATTCTTATGCCCGGATGATGGACCAAAAGAGCACGACAAGCATGAAAATCTTCAAATTTCTTCCCGGAGATTGCCTCCCAAAGAGGCTCGGGATCATACTTCCCATATTGCTTATAATATTTATGTTCATCGCTAAGACCCAAAATTTCACCCAATTCCGGAAAGGTAATGCGTCTACTAGTGTTAGCTAGACGAAACTCAATATTTTCCCTATTCTCAACTTTTGTCACTTTTAAAGAACTTAAGAATTCCAAGACAAGAGAGGGGTATGTTACTTCCTTCATTTCAAACAATTTCTTCAAACCCATGGCATTGAAAAAGACTCTTGTTTGTTCAAGAACACCCAACTTCTCTAAGGCATCTTGACATATGAATTTGGTGGATTGAATTTGTTTCATAGCAAACTTGACAAATGTATTTCTATGGGTATCGGAAATGAATGTTACCTCCGGAAAATGCAAGAGTTGATCGATTACCGGAGTAGAAGGTGATGCTTCCATAGGAATTTGTTGTTGTTGTTGCACTTCCAAGTTTGGTGTTGATACCACCATTGCCAAAGCTTTCTTTGCTTGTAGAGCTTTTTGCCTTTGAGAGAGAGCCTTTGCTTTTGGTGCCTTTGTTGCCCTTGTTGCTCCCTTTGTTCTTGCCATTTGATGAACTAACCAAGTAGAGAGTCAAAAATCTTCAATTTGTAGAATGCCCAAATCGATTTGAAGGTGAAAGGCTTTGCCTTTATAAAAACAAAAATCGATTCAAAGGTTGAAGAATTTGTTCTTGGTTTTGATTGTTAATGAAGATGGAGTGATTGATTTGGTGTTTGAAAGATGGTTTGATTTGATTTTGGTGGATTTTGTTGAGGGTTTTTGTTTTTGAGATGGAGAGGATGAGGGTTTTGATGTTATGGGTAGTGTTTATGAATGAATGAATGAATGAATGAAGGTGGGGTGGGTATTTAAAGAATTCGACAATTTTAGGACGCAGGGACAATCCGTGCGGATTTGGGCGCAATCCGTGCGGATTCTACAGCTTCAAAATTTTCAAAATCCCGCCTAGAGACGGGCGGATTCTGGGGAATCCGCTCGGATTCTTCTGAGATGGGACGGGCGGATTTCGTGCAGGACGGACGGATTTCAGTCCAGAGATTTTTCTTTGTTTTTCTTCAGCTTTGAGACGGGCGTCTTTTTCAAAAGACGGACGGATTCTGTGAGACGGGCGTCTTTCCAGAAATCCGCTCGGATTCTTTGACAGTCAAGAAATTTGCAATTTCAACACAGCCCAAGACGGGCGTCTTCTTAGCAGGACGCTCGGATCTTCTTCAGACGGGCGGATTCTCAGGAATCCGCTCGGATTGGTCCTTGTGTACACGGATTCAGTTCCATCCGTGCACAAACGCATTCCCTTATCATTCTTTCTTTCTTTCTTTCAAATCTTGTGTTCTTCATTATGGGGGCACTACTAAGGCATGAATAGCCTAGGCAATTGCCATCCCCACACTAAGGTAAAGCACTACACATCAATTAAAATTATTAGTCCCTCCCTCACTTCTCTCTTATATGACAATTATTTTGATCAAAGTAAAAATAAATCCAAAAATGACAAAAATTCAATACAAAAATTGAAATGTAAGTTAGGGAGTTAGAAATATTTACAAGTGGTGGTTTAGGGAGGACTCCACCAAACTCTCATTCTTGATGAGATGTCAAGGGGACATGTTCAAGGTGTTGTTGATGTTGCTCAACACCTTGAAGAAGTAATCAAAAGCTTGTTCATTGTTATGGTAGAGGTCCTCAATAGACCGTGGCCCTTGTTGTTGATCATGATCGATGGCATGCCCAATGTAGGGATTAAAGATCCCTTCAAATTCGTCGTCCCAAAGACCACAAACTTCATTGAGTTGATCATTGAAAATCTCTTGCTTAGATGGAGACAACT
The DNA here is from genome assembly GCF_048544455.1 of Silene latifolia. Classification (NCBI taxonomy): domain Eukaryota; kingdom Viridiplantae; phylum Streptophyta; class Magnoliopsida; order Caryophyllales; family Caryophyllaceae; genus Silene; species Silene latifolia. The sequence goes on along the minus strand of NC_133538.1, from coordinate 435,708,262 downwards.
CTCCCAATTTCTTCTCTTGGCCAATGAGGCCATCATCTTCTTCCTTGGTTGATTTTGATGAGCTTTGAAAGCTCTCCTTGTCACAATTCACTTGCTCTTTGAATGGAGCATCTTCAACTTTCTTCCTCCATTGGAGTTCCGATTTCTTCCTTTCATCCTTCCGGCTATAATGATCAATCATAAAACATGGCTCATGCAAACGAGGAGCTCTCATGGTTTTGTCAAGATTAAAAGTTATGCTTTCATCTGCCACTTCTAGAGTGAGCTCTCCATGTTTCACATCAATCACCGCACCCGCGGTGTGTAGGAAAGGTCTTCCTAAGATGATTGGAATGTTGGAATCTTCCTCCATATCAACAATGACAAAGTCCACCGGGATGAAAAACTTCCCAATTCGCATGGGGACATCTTCCCATATCCCTAATGGTGTCTTCGTCGATCTATCGGCCATTTGAAGAGTGATATTGGTGCATTTAAGCTCTCCCATTCCCAACCTTTTACTTACCGAGTACGGCATGACACTCACACTAGCCCCTAGATCACATAAGGCTTTGTTGATCGTTGTGTCGCCAATGGTACACGGTATTGAGAAGCTTCCCGGATCCTTTAACTTTGGAGGTGAACTCCCTTGAAGTATTGCACTACTCACCTTAGTGAAGGCGATAGTCTCAAGTTTCCGGATCGACTTCTTATTTGTGAGGATATCTTTCATGTACTTTGTATAGGCCGGAACGTGATTGATTAATTCCGTGAAAGGAATTGAGACTTCTAAGTTCTTCACAATCTCCATGAACTTCCCAAGTTGATCATCAAATTTAGGCTTGGCTTGACGACTTGGAAAAGGAAGTCTAATCACAATGGGCTCCTTCTCTTTGGCTTTGTCTTCATTTTTCTTTGAACTTTCTTCCTTTGATGATTCCCCTTCTATGGGACTTTGCACCACAACTTCATTCTCACTAGCTCTCACAACTTCATCCTCAACTTGCTTCTTCGGTGCTTCATATCTTGTACCACATCTCAAGTGAATGGCACTAACCGTTTCATGTCTAGGGGGATTACTTTGAGGTGGTAATTGCCCCTTTTGTCTTTGTGAGCTTGAAGATGCTAGTTGGGTCAATTGTGTTTCCAACATCTTGGTGTGAGCTAGAATGTTGTTGATGGTGGTGTCTTTTGCTTGGCTATCTTTTTGCATTTGGGTGAAAAATTCTTGTTGATTCTTTTGCATTTGGAGGACCGCTTTTTGGACATCAAAACCTTGGTCATTGTGGTGATTGTATGGATTTTGATTTTGGTAACCTTGGTTTTGATTGTAAAAGGGTCTTTGATTTTGATTTCTCATGGGTGGTGGAGTGTATGTTGTTTGAGGGTTTTGAACATTTTGGCTTTTGTATGAGAGATTTGGATGGAACTTGGTGTTTTCATTGTAAAAATTTGAATAAGGGGTACCACTTTTGTAAGCTTGGAAAGCATTAACTTGTTCGGTTGTTCCCCTACATTCACTTGAGTCATGACCCAAGGTTCCACAATTCTCACATATCCCGCTTGGGATTGATGAGGATGCCGTCATGGCATTGACATGATGCTTCGATGATTTTGAGTTTTCCTCAAGTCTAGCCATAGCTTGTTCAAACTTCAAGTTGATTGTGTCAATGTGAGCACTAAGTTGAGCACCCAATTGAGTAACGGTGTCCACTTCATACTTTCCTCCTCTAGTAGCCTTGCGAGGCCTACTATATTGTGAATTATGGACCGCCATTTCCTCAATCTTGTTCCATGTTTGATTGTCATCAACTTCGGTGAACATTCCATTTGATCCCATATTGAGAATGTTCCTTGAATCTTCATATAAACCATTCCAAAATTGTTGCACTAAAAACCATTCGCTAAGTCCATGGTGAGGACATGAGCGACAAATACCTTTGAACCGCTCCCAAGCTTCATACAAAGATTCTTCATCCCTTTGCTTAAAACCCGTAATTTGAGCTCTTAGCATATTGGTCTTTTCCGGTGGGTAGAATTTTTTGTAGAAAGCTAGAGCTAGCTTCTTCCAAGAATCTATTCCAAGGGTGGCCTTATCAAGGCCCTTCAACCATTGCTTTGCGGTGCCGATTAACGAAAAAGGAAATAAGACTCATCTTATTTGGTCTTGAGTCACGCCCGTTTGAGAGATAGCTTCACAATAATCGCAAAAGGTTTCCATATGAGAATGAGGGTCCTCACTAGGCATTCCCCCGAATTGGCTCCTCTCAACTAGTTGAATGAAGGCGGACTTGGCAATAAAATTACCGGTGAGATGTTGTGGGGTAGGAGTACCATTTGGTAGATCCTCCTCGGTGGGTATAGAGTGTGACGAGAATTTAGGCATTGTAGGTGGATTTTGTGTGGTATTGTTTAATGGGTTCTCTTCTCCTTCTATTGCGAAAGGATTGACAAACTCACTAGTGGGTTGAACAACTTCACCAACACCTCCCAAATTCCTCCTAACAAGTCTCCTATTATTCGTCAAGGTTCTTTCGATTTCACGGTCAAAAGGTAACAAATCTCTTTGTAACCTTCTAGACATGCAAAATATCAAACAACTCGAAAACAATTAGAACAAACCTTGAGGAGTTTTACTTCCCCAAGGTGAAAAAGACACAACTAAAAACAATAAAAGAAATCTTAAATCAATTAAACACCGTCCCCGGCAACGGCGCCATTTTTGATCGAGTCCATTTCGTTTCACAAATTAAGCATATGTGGTCGTTGGTCAATGGTCGATACAAAACACAATTTATACTTCACAAACAACTCTACAATTAGTAAAGAGGTAAGTAAAGGTCGGATCCCAAGGGACGGGTATTGAAATGAGAATTCTATTGTAACTAGTGGTGTCTAGGGGTGTCACAAATTGGGTTGATGTAGAAGGTTACTAAACTAAAATAGCAATAAAAATAAACTAGCAAGATGAATAAAATAAGGGGTGTAAACAATTGATTAAAGGCACTAGGGTGTCATGGGTTCATAGGGGAATCATGGGATATGATCATACAAACATGTTCTCAAATTATAAGCAAGCAATTATTGTTGTGATGGATTGAGTTGGGTTATATCTTACAATCCTAGGAAAGTTTGGGTCCCGGAGCCGAATCGATTAGATTGTACAACACCTACAAGTCGACTTAATCTTTCCTACTCAACACATGCATGGTCTAACAAGACTCGAGTTGGGTTATGTCTTACAAGTCAAGTTGAAAGGATAGAAGATGATAGTAAATGCAAGGATTCATAGGCTTAGCATTTCATCAAATATAACATGTGCATGTATTAAGATCAAAACAAGCAAGCAAATAAGATATGAAAGCATATTAATTTAAGCATGAATCATTCCCCATGTTGGTTTCCCCTAATCACCCATTAAACCCTAGCTAAGAGACTACTCACTCATTATCATATTGATCATGCTAGAAAGGTTGTCAATCATACTAACATAATGAAACATGATGAATAAATGAAAGTAATTAGCAATAATTAAAAAGGGATTAAGAGATTATACCTACTAATGATTCCAATAATAAAGCAAGAATAATAGAAGTACTTGAATCCTAGATTGAGAGGTTGTCAATCTCCCAATAATAACCCAAATAATCTTCAATTACCCAAAATAAAGTAAGAACAAGAGAGAGATTAAAGAACTAAAACTTGGATTAAAACTTGATTAATATTTGATTACAATATTGAAGAGAGATTTGATTAATATTAACTACACTAATTATTGATAAGAAGAACATGCTCCTCTAATTAGACTAATGGGGTATTTATAGTGAAAATTAGGGAGGATGCATTAGGGTTAACTAAGGGCTAAACTAGTAATTACACTTTTTAAGTTGAGCAGGGAGACTCCGGTATTCTCCGAGAGAAGGGCTTCTCTTATCGTGGCTTGAAGAATGAAAACGTGCTGTACTGAAATCCGTGCGGATGGGAGTCGGGACGGCCGGATCTGGGCTGAGGAATCCGAGCGGATCCTTGGGCAAGACGCTCGGATTGGCGAGGGGGAATCCGAGCGGATTCCTTTGAGGGACGCTCGGATTGGGCTTGGGCGGACGGACGGATTGTGTACAATCCGTTCGGATTGTCTGGCAGCATCTTTTCTTCTTCTTTTCTTCCCTTTTCTTCATGAATTCCTTGGGGATTTCCTTGGGGACTCAAGGATCCTTTTCTCAACATTGCTCTTCTACTATGCTATGTACAAAGGCCTTCTAGTCTTGTCTCTCCTTGATGCTTGGTCATTGAATATGATCAATTTAGCCTTGTTTTGCCATGAAAATGCAAGATTCTTACTCCTTTCCTACCAAGGGATCAAAATCTCAAAGAATATGCAAAACAAAGAACTAAAGATAAGAAATGACCCAAATAGGCACTAAAAAGCATGAAAACAATGGTAATTCGGGGGCTAAATATGCGCCAATTATGGTCACATCAATGATCAACATCCTTGTCCTTCCCCATTATCTTTAAAGCTTCCGTAAGAACATCTTGGAGCTCCAACATCTTAACTATGTCATCGGTGGTCATGTTCTCAGCTCTAGCATAAAGGGCGTTTCTCTTTGAAGGCATGTTGCAACTATATAAGAAAAGGTAGACATAAACATACATACTATAACCCAGAACACGTATATAGCCTACACAAACCCCACTCGATCGAGTACCATAACATACTCGATCGAGTTGAGGCTACTCGATCAAGTGCCCAACATACTCGATTGAGTGCCCCGACTCTAGACCCCAAACAGACCTTATGATCTCAAACATACTCGACCGAGCTGACCAGCCACTCGATCGAGTGACCCCTACTCGATCGAGTGCCCCTATGTACTCGATCGAGTACCCAAAAATACGATTCTGACCAGAAAAACATCAAACTAACCACTCGATCGAGTTAGGCCCACTCGATCGAGCACCTCACCTACTCGATCGAGTGCCCCCCACTCGATCGAGTCATGCAGACTCGTATACACTACTCGCATCTTAGCTCACTTACCCAAACTTACTATGTAACCTTTATAACTCCAACATTATAATTATAACTAGGCATGCATATCTACACAATTCTTCATATAATCAATAAAACAATCTACTTCATGTTATCAAAATGCCACATTATAAACACCCAACATACTTCTCATTCAATTCCCATATAAAACATATCTCTTCAACTTTTAACCATATTTTAAATTCTCCACATCCAACATCCAACAATTCACGACACATACCGTTACGTTCACATACAAACCAAAAAACAACACATACGACCCTAACACACATCCCCATGTGACCGGTTCAAAATTGCAGGGTGAGTTCGCGACTTTAGGACGTCTCCCAAGCCTTTGCATTAGCTCCTACAACCTTTACCCCGGGTTCATTTTAATTGACTCCCTATGTTCATTAGATTCATTGGTTTCAGGTTTCAAGATCGTCGTTCTGATACCACTTTGTGACACCCCCATACTCCAAGTGCCTTACCAGGACCACTCAGGTATAAGAATGTCACCATCTCGGTTTCCCGAGGCAATGATCATCAAAAGACGATAAAGAAACAATACTTAAATAGTATAAAGTTTAGGTGATTACAATCCAAAAACCAAAGTAATAAAATACGTATACATGTTCTCAAAACCAAATGTCTAAAAACTACTCAAAACTACAGCGGAAGACTCTATCATCTCGTGGTGACACATCCCAGCTAGCCCATATGTCTCGACTCATACCTGCTCAACAACTGCTCACCATCCCCGAATGGATCACCACAGTTTTTCAAAACAAAGACGGGGTTAGTACTAATCACACAAATATATATAATAACAAAAAGACAGAAACCAACACAGCTCAATCGTCACATAACCCAAACTCCAAAATCAACTCCTCATCACTGACTACACACTAAAGTGTGTAGCCCTGCCAGAGTACCCATCGCAACAGGTGACTCCACACCGCCAGTGGGAGACCGCAACCATTCCCACCTAAGCCCCGCTCATGTCCATTGAGCGATAAACCCAAATCCATTAATGTGCACATCCCTTCTATGGCGGGTTCCACAGAAGGCGAATAATGGGCTTGAAGCCACTCCCGCAAGTGACTCCACTCAGCCAGGGACGCACCCCGAAGAACACAGACAGATACTGTTAGGATTCAATAATCTCATATGTTTACATATTCATATATGAATTAATTTATTTGGTCATAAAATAAATACATGATCTTATGCATGCAAACATAAAACTAAGTAGAGAAGAAATCGTCACTTCTTACATTTGTGTTTCGGATTTTTGGGCACCAACAAGATCTCCTTCTTGTTAGTTCTTGAGCTTTCCAACAATGGATGAACAAGGTTCAAATTAGAACCACTCCCAGAAGCATATACCCAAGGAAAACTCTTAATAACCAATATTATTATGAACTAGTAATAATATTAATCTTACTTAAAAATGACACAAAAATTGGTTTATTTGCCCTTGAAAATTTCGGACAAGGGGAGTAATATTGTGAGGTTTCTTTCTCTAAATTTTCACAAATTGTGGAGAATATATTAATTTTCTAACACTAGAAAATCATATATTGAAGTAGTGAATGAATAATAGAAATAAAAAAACATTGGCATTTTCTAGCTTGAAAACCCGGTTGGGAGGGGGGAAAGGTGGCCAATGCATGAGCTTGTTTTTCTACCCAAGAAATAATAGGTTTGCATGGCTATGCACTACAGTGATCATTGTGTTTTCTTATTTAAAATAATCAACACAATATCAACCATAATTTCCTCCATAATTTCGGTACATATAACATAAAATGGAAGGTCCATTTTATTTTGTCATTTGTCAATTGTGACATATGTGACATGTTACTTGACATGTGAAATTGTAATGTATTTTTAACATATTAAAAATCAACATACTCATAAAATATGTCATATACAAAATCGACTAGTAATTCGTAAATACTTGTACCAAAACGGTTTATCAATTATAAATCACAATGTCTTGTATTTATAATAAATTGTTCATTCAATTTCAATTGTTTCGTAAACAATAATTTATTCTCTGTAATAAAAAAATTTGATTACTTAGACCGTATCTAATTTAATCAAATTACAATAAGACATGTTAATTTTACTCACAAATCATCCATCAATTTTAAGCAATTTAATTAACTCGTATCGGCATACGATTAATTAAATAATCAATTAAGAGTATTTCCGTATAGGTATGACCTAAGGGGATCAACCAGTCACCACTGTCGCACGACAGTAATGTCAAACTCTAGTCAGCCAATCATTACCGATATGTGTGGACCAGTTGACTGTAAAATATTATATCCCTCTTGTATTCTTAAACATGAGATTTAAACATGTGATTATTATGATCGACAGTTGTGATCGCATTATTGTCAGAGGACACTTATTCCAACAATCCCCCACTTATCCTCGACAAGTGTGCGTCACCAGTTCTCTTGTCCTATTACTATCTCCCACTCAATGCAAGGTGTCTTTCGGGTCGTACTTACAAGTGATCATATCGAGAGTGGTTTCCTCGATCTGGAGAATAACTGATTGACCGGAATTATCTACCATAGATACCTTCCGAGCGTGGCCACGCATTTCAAGTTTATTACTCCTCGAGTGGCCCTGAGATATTGTTTTAACCCTGACAAGGGGTGGACAATTCCTATCGCACTATTCCCTTCGATTAGCCACAACCATCATAACTAAAAATATTGCCCATTTGACCCCATTTACGAAGGTCGTAGTAACATAAATCAAAGTTAATCTGAAACTGTGCCACCTTAGGCAAACAGTCTATAGTCAAAGAATTGACTCATTAGAATACTATAGTAGCTCTCGCCACGACCAGGCTATATAAATTTTCCAGAACTCTATAAGCGGTCATTAGCCCAACAAAGTGTTCCTAACAGTCTGCCTATGTGATCGACTAGTCATCTCACATGACTCCATGGCACTTGAACTTGCCATCAATCACATCACACTCTAGTCACTTCGAGAAGTCACCTCATGTAAGTGACTATGGGCGAATACAATGCTAATCCGTGTTCACTTTAACGGGGTTCAATTGTCTTTACAACCCGTTTGGATGTAACAAAGTATAAGGTGAGTTAATAATAACTCAAACGACAAATGTGGACATCACATTCGGGTACTCAATACCATATTACCACCTTGCGATGTTATATTGTAAGTGTGTAAACACTAGTCATTTGCAACATGATTTTAACACACCATGTGTCCATGTGTTCAAACTCTTGAATTGCATTTTCCTTTATTTTTATGTTTGTCTTACATAGCATGAATCTCACCAAGTACATGTCTAGTTTCCCAAACTAGGTTTAGGTTCTTTATTTTGAGAGAACTTTCTTGTTGTTTATCACATAACAAACGAATTATGGTGGACGGCATAACTTACACTAGTCAAGTGTTCTTCCAACTCATAATGTACCAGGTATATGTTTTGTAGGATCTTGCAACAATTGTCAAGATGATTAGCCTAACACTTCTCATAAGTCCTAGAAAATTTGAAAATACTAGTTTTGAGTAACTTCTTACTATAACCAAGTATGTTCTCAAACTTCTTATTTCTCCTTTTAGCTTAAAAACTTAGGATTTTCATAATTCCTTACGTGTTTTCGAACTTCAATATGTGCAACTTCTTGTCACATAACAGAGTGTTCTATCAAACACTAGAATAGCTCATTAGTTCTCCTCGAGAATTCATGACGATTCTTATATGGCTTACCAATGACTCATCATGCTCTTAAGCATATGATTCATTATAGGACATGTGCATGATTATTCTAATGGCGGAAACATTAGTAATCTTTAATCATGTGATCAACCATTCTTAGGTTCAATGAATGACCATGACTGCTTATGGTAATTCCATTTTCATCAATATGAATAACCTACGTTTCTCGTTGATTTGATGTGCATATCTCAATGCCTATCCAACATCCCATGATGTGATTGGATTCATCTTAGTCCATTTTCATCCAGAATTGAAAACTCAAATACTTCTTTGTGAAAGATAGTACTAGCTCGTCATTCTCAATGAGTAATGAGTTATAAATTTTACAAGATGATTGCTCCCACTAAATTTCATGTCTTCACATGATAATTTCAAACTCCCACTCAATTCCAAATGTTTCGTATTTGACTACTCAATCGAAACATTTCAAGAATTGAAATACATTTTGCTTTGCCAAGTTATTAAGATAAAACCATATATGTTCCCAACATATCTTTTCAAAATACCTATTTTGAAAAGGTTTCAATCTTAAACTTATGGAAAGAGATTTTAATCTCTAACTCATTCATTTTTATAATGATGCGTAGCAATGTCATTATTTAAAAGTGAAATCCCATTTAATACACGTCCTTCTCAAAATACCCTTTTCGGAAGGAGGTTTAACCATTTTATTTTTATAATGAGGTTAAGTAATAACACTAGCGTGGTTAACAATTAACTTAGCTCTTGTAGACATCGGCATATCTATCTTTGCAACTTTTAATCATAAATCTCATTTATATTCAAGGATGCAACTTTGTTTCATTTAGGCTCTTAAGTAAATATCAATATTGAAACTCTATTCATATCTAGGTCATAAACTAGCAAAATCTCTTGTTGAGACTTTTCTTTAGTCATTTTCTTTCAAGAACTTTCTTTTGGTCTCCTCGTGTAGTTATCTTAAGAACATATTTTTTTGATTACTTCACTTATCTTAAGAACATATTCTTTTTATTACTTCACTTGGTCTCTTTAGTCATGTAGATCTCATCTACTCAAGACCATAGATCTCATCTATTCATGTATACTATCTATTTTGGTATACAAATCATTCTTTCTTTCATAGATCTCATTTACTCAAGCATACAAATTATTCTTTGTATTCTTTGTGTCTTCATTTTTCTCCCACTCTATCTTTAGAATAAATACACTAGATATTCAAAGATAGCTTATGAGACACAAATAATGATTTTGAAGTAGAAGGAGGATTATCTCATAGATTGACTAATAGATTTTAGATTTGATGAGTGTTTTTGGTAATTGATATTCCTTTAGGAGAGTTCATCAACTCGACATCACTTTATAATTGATCGTACACAAGTTTCAAGCTTGTAGACATATAATGAATCCTATCATTATAATTGTCAATTGGTTCACTTTAAGTAGATGTTCATATGTTTCTATGTGCAAGCATATAAAAACAAATTTTTAGAACAAACAAATACGATAAAAGGGGTGACTTGGGTTGCAAGCCAAGCCACCAAAATCCAAAATACAACCATTGTTTAAAAGGATCACACATTTCCATGTCGAACACGGAAATCAAAATAGTTCTAAAATCCATAACATTAAAATAAAGACAATAATAAAAACCAAGCTTCATTGATAGCTACTCCTAGCTCCTTCATGATTTCTTAAGCTTGCTTCTCTTTTCCCTTGTCTTTGCTTGGAGGAGGCCCTATTTACAATAAAAAGGGGATACATTATCACAACTTATATCAAAATACCATAGTTGAATTAGAAACATAAAAGAAAGGATAGTCATTTACCTACTGGAGTGATTTTTCCAGCTTTGATGTCACCAAGATACTTGGAACAATTCCTCTTCCAATGTCCAACACCATTACAATAATGGCATTTATCAAGAGGACCCTTTTTGGTTTTGGAAGTGCTAGCTTCAAAAGCTTAGCCTTGATGTTCATGGGAGCTTGCCTCTTATTCTTTTTCCCATTCGTCTTGAACTTCCCCTTGCTCTTAGTGCTTATATTAAGCACATCCTTAGGTGGGTTAACATTTAGCCCCATGTCTCTTTCGGCTTGCACAAGTAACTTGTGCAACTCTTCAAGAGACACGTCCTTGTCTTGCATATTGAAATTCACCCGGAATTGTACATATGCTTTGATTTTGGATAAGGAGTGAAGAATCCTATCAACAATGAGCTCCTTGGGGATTTCAACCTTTTGAATTTTCAATGTCTCGACTAGCTCCAACAATTTGAGCACGTGAGGGCTAACCTTTTGGCCCTCATTGAAATCGAGATCAAAGAATGCTGAGGCCGCCTCATATTGGACGATCCTCGGTGCTTGTGAGAACATTGTCACAAGTTTGGAATAGATTTCATAAGCGGTGCCCATTTTAAAGGCTCTCCTTTGGAGATCCGCCTCCAGAGCAAAAATCACCACATTTTTCATAGCGGTGGACTCTTTGTGGTAAGCCTCATATGCTTCCCTAGTAGCGGCACTCGACCTAGCATTAGGTTCGGGTGGAGATGCCTCAATGAGGTAACGAAGCTTGTCGTCACCTTGAGCGGCTAATTTGAGTTGGGCATCCCAATCGGAGAAATTTGACCCATTCTTTTCAAGTTTACAACGATCCATGAAGGATCGGAGCCATGAAACATTAGTGAGAGTGGTGGCGTTGGTGTTTGGTGCGGCCATTTGTTATGAGAAATAAAAGTGGTCTACAAAACAAAAATAGAAGGAATAAAACACTTGTCGTTTTTAAAATAATAATACTCGTAAATTTTAATTTAAATAAGTTTGATGCATTTATTTAGTGACCTCTACCCAACTTGATAAATGATTCCAAGACCCAAATTCATATCAACTTGGGCACGCCTTGGCGATACAACCCTCATCAATATAACTCGGTGGTTTAACTCTTTAATCGATTCTACTTTTAGAACTCTTGGTCGATAAAATTACATTAATATTTATCTTTAGCCCAAAACACATCCGGCTATGGTCGAGAATACTTTTGTTGAGTTCAACCCAAATTTCGAATAAATGTGTCCATGATCCAAATCCACATTAACTTGGGCACGCTTTGGCGATACAACCCTCATCAACATGAATTCGGTGGATAGACATTTATCACCCACTTCCCCTACGTAACAAGGTTTGTACCCTGGTTTGGCCGAGCGCACTCCCTCACGAAATAGGTTTTCATGGTTTCTAATTTTTGGTAAGGCTAAGTCTCAATTGTTTATTTAGCGAGAGGTCATGTCAATTTATTATCTATCACGTTTTAAGTGAACTAAAGCGGTGAACTACGATAATTGTAATTGACACGGTCAATAAACTCGATTAATAATGCATGTTTAGTTATGGCGATTTAGCGATGCATGCAAACATATAAAGAAAATGCAAAGCATAAATATAAAGTCCTAGTATGGCCTTCCTAAAATAGTAAATCTAATAAACTATTACAAATTCGGAAACCAACTCCTTTTGGTCCCTTGAACTTCGGTCTTGGCACGCACTTCAAGGCAACACTTTCTTTGATGGACCGCCTTCTCGAATGACACCGTCTTCAAAGAACTCCGGAATAATTAAATTACAAAGTGAATTAAACAATTTCCTATTTTACATTTGTAATAAAAATAAAAATTAATCTATTAAATTACAAAACGGTGATACGAGATCACAATAATTAAAACCGAATCGATATTCCCATACATTTCGGGTAGTACCAATTAAAAACTAAGGTCATACTAAGTAAAATTACATAATTCAAAAATTACATAAAATTAAAATATGACAATCATAAATAAAATACAGCATTATAATATGTATGAACATGCTTAATTTTATGCTAAATCGCCTCTTAAGAGCCAATATCGTATATTTTTATCGGTTTTTATGGATTTGCGTGATTTAACTTATTAAAATCACAAAATGTCTCATAAATTCATATTTATGCACAAGTTAATTACCCTAACCATATTAGGACTCAAAACTTGCTCTTCACTAATATTTTGACAATAACTCAACTTGATTTCTTAATATTGTTCATTATGGACCAAAAACAAAATTATGCTATAAACTTCAAATTTAAATTATAAATTTTTTTAAATAATTTCAAAATTTGAAATTTAAACTCATGAACATTCTGGAAAAATACCATGATACTCATAATGTTCAAAACTTAGCTTAAAAAAGTTCGAAAAATTATCGAGAAAAACAATGTTGCGGTTTATCGGTTTTAACAAATATGACCATAAAATATGAGAAAATTTGTTTCCATCAACTTTTCACTTTTATATCTGAAATATATGATAAAATGCAACATGTGACATTTTTCATTAGTCATGAAGTATGTTTTAGCATTATTACTAATTATAGTCACTATTGATGTGATTTTTCATCAAAAATTCATAAATCATGCAAAACGACTTCACTATAGCCAAATATTTTACACACATCTTGTAAAATTTTATGTGACAACATAATAAATTTCCATCACCAGATCCGAAATATAACTCATATTAACCTATTTACCCATTTAAATACGATTTGAACTCATAAAATTCATATTTCGAGCAAAACAACTTATTTTAACATGAAAATTTACAAGCCATCAGTATATAATATATGTGAAAACATATCCAAAAACCACTGAAAAATTCGAAGTTTAGCTATTTTTCGTCCAAAAATGACATTTTTCTCATAAAAATCATATTTTAATGCCAATAATATATAAAATGAACAATAAAATCCATAAATGAACCAAAATATCCCAAATACATTTTAGGACCAGAAACTTAATTATGCAAAGTGATTTCGTGATATATCATAATAAACACAAAATTACAAGTTTTATTTGTTAATAAGATTAACTCGAAAAAACAATAAACCGATTTGCATGCAAACAACCTAAGGCGCTCTGACACCACTTGTTAGGAATCAATAATCTCATATGTTTACATATTCATATATGAATTAATTTATTTGGTCATAAAATAAATACAAGATCTTATGCATGCAAACATAAAACTAAGTAGAGAAGAAATCGTCACTTCTTACATTTGTGTTTCGGATTTTTGGGCACCAACAAGATCTCCTTCTTATTAGTTCTTGAGCTTTCCAACAATGGATGAACAAGGTTCAAATTAGAACCTCTCCCAAAAGCATATACCCAAGGGAAACCCTTAGTAACCAATATTATTATGAACTAGTAATAATATTAATCTTACTTAAAAATGACATAAAAATTGGTTTATTTGCCCTTGAAAATTTCGGACAAGGGGAGTAATATTGTGAGGTTTCTTTCTCTAAGTTTTCACAAATTATAGAGAATATATTAATTTTCTAACACTAGAAAATCATATATTGAAGTAGTGAATGAATAATAGAAATAAAAAAATATTGCCATTTTCTAGCTTGAAAAACCGGTTGGGAGGGGGGAAAGGTGGCCAATGCATGAGCTTGTTTTTATACCCAAGAAATAATAGGTTTGCATGGCTATGCACTAGAGTGATCATTGTGTTTTCTTATTTAAAATAATCAACACAATATCAACCATAATCCCCTCCATAATTTCGATACATATAACATAAAATGGAAGGTCCATTTTATTTTGTCATTTGTCAATTGTGACATATGTGACATGTTACTTGACATGTGAAATTGTAATGTATTTTTAACATATTAAAAATCAACATACTCATAAAATATGTCATATACAAAATCGACTAGTAATTCGTAATTACTCGTACCAAAACGGTTTATCAATTATAAATCACAACGTCTTGTATTTATAATAAATTATTCATTCAATTTAAATTGTTTCGTAAACAATAATTTATTCTAAGTAATAAAACAATTCGATTACTTAGCCCGTATCTAATTTAATCGAAGTACAATAAGACACGTTAATTTTACTCACAAATCATCCGTCAATTTTAAGCAATTTAATTAACTCGTACCGGCATACGATTAATTAAATAATCAATTAAGAGTATTTCCCTATAGGTATGACCTAAGGGGATCAACTGATCACCACCGTCGCACGACAGTAATGTCAAACTCTAGACAGCAAATCATTACCGATATATGTGGACCACTTGACTGTAAAATAGTACATCCCTCTTGTATTCTTAAACATGAGATTTAAACATGTGATCATTATGATCGACAGTTGCGATCGCATTATTGTCGGAGGACACTTATTCCAACAGATACAATCAATCACAATCATCAACAGTAACCAATTCCAACAACCGTCACAATACGAGTATGATACTATACAACAACCACAACCAACAACCAACACATTATGTGACTAATACTGAGTAGGGAAACCCTACCTGGAATGCAACACAAGCAGACGATCTCAACAGCTGTATCAAAATCTCTCTTCTACGAATCTTCCTCCTAACATACAATCATATAATTACTAACAATACAATAACCAACAAAAACCCCCAATCCCCCAAATTAGGGTTTAAACAAACTTAACTAATTACTATAAAATTGGTACGTAGATCTTACCCTCGACGCAAGGATCACAAGGATGCAAAGAACGATGAAATCCGACCTCTCAAGCTCCGGGATTTGTCAATAACACGGATGATGCGAAGAACGTAGGTTAAATCTCTTTTTTAAAGTTATTAGGTTTGTAAAAGTGTATTATGAAGGTGACGGAAAGATTTATATATTAATCCATGTTATTAACAAAACCCGTCGAATTATCACTCGTTAACCGAGCTACTCGACCGAGTAACTGACGTACTCGATCGAGTGCCACTTACTCGATCGAGTACCCAGGCTACTCGATCGAGTACCCTACAGACAAAATACTGATTCTAAAATCAAAACACCCTTACTCGACAGAGTAAGGCCCACTCGATAGAGTACCCAGAGACTCATAAAACCGTAGTATTACAGCCAGAACCAGGAGCAGACCCGGATCTTCGTGCAGCCCGGTACTGTTTGTATTCGGCAATGGTACGCGGTCTTTCACCCCACCAGTTAGGAAAACGCTGACTTTTGAAGAAACAACCAGCAACATCATGACCCCGCATTTCACAATGAGAACAAATAAGTTTCTGGTGCCGCTCACCCCGCTCCTTCTCTCGCTGAACACACCAATCAGTAGAGGGGCGAGAGGAAGAAACAGCAAATGCAGCAACATCAGTGACATCCGAGGGCATGGTTTCGGCCCTTAGACGCTCCTCTTGCAATACAACATGGTAAGCACGACTGAGACTCGGTAAAGGGTCAAGTTGAAGTTGTTGGGAACGAATATTGCCATATAAAGTGTTATCTAATCCCATAAAAAATTGATGAAGACACTCATTATCTAAGCGTTGAACAACACCCTTACCAATATCGCACTTACAGGCTCCACATTTGCACGCAAATAGCGGCTCATGAATAAGCAAAGCATCCCATAAAGATTGTAATTTTCCAAAATAAGTGGTAACATCCATACCTTTAGTTTGTACTCAATTTTTGAGTTGAGTTTTGAGGCTGTGAATCAAGGCGCCATCGACAACGGAGAAGCGAGCCTTCAATTCGGCCCAAAGTGCAGCTGCGTCCTCGCCATATGGTATAGCAGGTAAAAGTGACGGATCAATCATATTCCGAATCCATTGTACAAGCGTACAATGGACGACCTCCCAGTTGTCGAGAGTCACCGGGTCGGTTGGTTTCTTAAGGGTACCATCGACAAAGCCGAATTTGCGTCGCGATTTGAGCGACATCCGCATTGATTTTTGCCAATCTTGATAATTGTATCGAGTCAACATAACATTAGAGATTTTTTCACTAGGAACATCGTGAGATCCTAGGAAATAGGGACTTGAAGGGTCAATTTTCGTGGCAAAGGAGGCATCGTCGCCAGTCATGGCGAAAAAATTGATGATTTTCATGATTAGTGGTGTTTTAGGGTTAGGGTTTTGTTTTTGTGTGAGATCCCTGATACCATGTTAAGAACGTATAAGGGAAAGGCTTGATTTTATTAATGAGCCAAGGGTGGCTTATATAGTTACAAGGCATAGTGTAAATGCAATCACAATAATATCGCAACCGAATATATATAGATAATATCTTCCTAATATTATGAGATGTAAGTAGCCACCTAACTAAGCAAAAGATTAGGGTATCCAATTAATATAATTTTTATGAGAATAATTTCTGTTTATAAATTGCTTTATAAGATAATCTCATCAATAAATATTTGTTTGAGAATAATCTATATTACATTTTCGGAACGAACTTTTATATGTCTTGTTCTAATAGTCTCAATCAGCTATGCTCTGTTTCTGACGAAACCACCTTATAACGATATTGTGAATAAATTTTGTATATGGGACGGAATTTTTTCAAAAAATTACGATATCGAGGTTTTTTAAACGATATCTATCTACCTTTTATGATTTATCCAATTTTTGTCAGAAGTCAACTAGTTTAGTTGGTAAATTCATGATATGTGATACTCATGACCCGTGTTCAAACCCCGTCAGCATCAAAATCGCCTTTATTGCTCCCTTTATGACTTATTATTCAATTTTTAATTTATTTAAATATTTTCTAAAAAAATTGGTAGTTAGCAAAAGCTTTAATGATTAGATAATGAAGTGCCTCCAACTCTTAACCAACGATTTGACTAATCCTGTGATTGTAGAGTAGGACTAGTGGCTACGATTTTATTCATATCCATCTTTAATACAAATAAGAATTTGTGTCTTTAATACGAGGATAAGATACAAAATGTCACTGATCTTGAAATCTTGATGCATACTGTTTAGGTATTTTTTACCGAATTGATTGATTCAGGTCAATGTGGTCTTACTCATTGGTTAATTAAATGATTGTTTGTATGATGATGTTTAAATTAGGAAATAAAGTACGAAATATAAATTAACACGTAAGATTTGGTGACGCGGAAAACCCAATGTGGGAACAACCGCGGGAGGGACGGTACCCTGCCAAATATTGTACTATGCTTGAATGGGAGGATGATTACAATTGAAACGTAATGCTTTTCTCGCTAGCACGAGGTATCGAGCTCGTAAGATCTTGGATGAATGTATGCGTGTGTATGTGAATGAGTTGATATCTTGATGAGAATGTCCTTCTTTGATTGCTTCCTCGGCTATTTATAGGGTAAGAACCCTAGGCATGTCCTACCTTGATTATGAAAAGGGAATATAACTTCCATAATAACTCTTTCCATGTTTGGTCGTCTTCCTTAATTCTCCTTGATCTCCCTGACTTCTCCCTAACTCTCCTTTCCTAATTCCAGATGCTTCCTTCAATGGGCTTTGGTCTTCTCCTGCGAGCATGCTGGCCCATTCCCCTTCTTCGTGCTCACTCCAACTGCGGGCTCCCCTTATTCTTGTTTGATCCATTTATTTACTAAGTGGACCTTTCCCTATTATGTGATTTTTGGCCCAAACAGTTTGTCCCAAATTTCTTGTGAAGTACGCTTTGAGGTGTCGAGCAAGGAATTTACGTAATCAAATGCTAAAACCCTAAGCCGTCATTTACACTCCTTTTCATGCAACTCCATCATTTCAGCCGCCCATCTCCTCTTTTCTCGCACCCTACTTCCTCTCTCTTCCTTTATAACCTCAACCTCCACCTTCCACTTCCATTAATCTCAAATCATTTCCAAAAACTCTCCCTCTCTCAAAACCCTCAACCTTCCTCTTCCCTCACCTCGCCGGCTCCACCGTTTCACTCTCCATCGTCTCTTCCACCAGGTATTCTTCCCCTTTTTCTTCTTAATTTTTATTTTCTTTTCCTTCACCATGGGCAAAACCCGACCATCTTCATCGACTTCCGCTCCTACTGACCGCAACCCTGACCCAGTCTTCCCTTCTCGGGGACTCTTCACTTACCCTCATGACCGTGACTCTGTCTTGACTCCTGCCGACATTCCCACGATCAAGGGTTTGCTCGGCCTTGGTGATGGGGTGGATATTGCCATCCCTGAACCAGGTTAGAAAGCTGACGCCCTTCGTCCAGGATGGGTGTGTTTTTATCTGTACCCGTTTAGATATGACCTCCATTTTCCTTTTCCCAAACTTGTTCAAGACTTCATCTTTACAAATAATTTCGCCATGGCACAAATTTCTGCCACCGTTTGGAGGGTTCTCCTCTACTCCCTGGCCGCTGGTCAAAACACTGGCAACTCTCTCTCCCTGGGTGATCTAGCCCATATGTATAGTATCAGGTCCCTGGGTAGGGGCCAATTCTCATTCCGGGGTTGTGGAGAGGCTCCCTTCAGGCATGTGTCCAAATTCTGAGATGAGAAATGGTTTGAGGACTTCTTTTTCGCGAGGAAGGACTCCATCCAGCCGCCTGCCGATTATATCTTCGAGAAATGGGTCATAACTTTGAGTAAGTAACCTTCCTGTTACCTGATTCATTTTTCTCGTTGTTTACTAGCTTACTTCACCGTCCTCGTGCAGGCCCCTGTGATCTGACTCGCATTGGTGCCAAGATCCCTACCTGCAACAAGTTATTCTGCATCTCTGAATCCGAGAGAAAGTTTCCTGACCTGCTCCCTGGTTTCTCACCTGCTACCTCCTCCAACCCTCATCAATTAGCTCACAACATGTCTTCTGGTGAGCTTCCTACAGTTATTCCAGTTTGCATGCAGCTTTCACTAATGCTTCAATTATCCGACGCCTGAGATGATGTCTGCTTGCAGGTTCAAAAGTCGATCCTCTGGAAGTCATCCTTCAGAGTGCAAAAATAAAGAGATCCACTACCAGTCCTGACGTGGCATCCGCCTCCAAGAGGAGTGCTCCTGTTGCCTCTTTCCAGACCCCTCTTACGCAATCCAACTCTGCTAGACCTGAGCCCTTAGAGGTTGACCCATTGTCTCGCCATCCGCCTACTCCTCCTGCTAGTCCTCGTGCCTCAGCTAGTGGAGGCACTATTACTCACTTCCCAGAAGGTTTTGGGAATGTTGATAAGGTGCCGTACTGGCCAGAGATCGACCAACTGCTCTTCCCTCCTCTAAAGGAGGCATTCTCAGAGTTTTCTCCAGAGGAGATGGCTGAGAATGACATGCACAACGCCTTTATGGTGAGTGATCTTCGTCTTCTACCTGTTCTAAACTTTACCCTCTGATTTCTCTTCCTGACTTCTGAGTTTTCTTGCCCTAAACCCTACAGTCTGCTCTTTACAATAGAAAGATGATCAACATAGTGCAGACCACCAGTCGCACCACTAACGCCAAAAACCAAGAGCTGAAGGGGATAGTTGCCTACTTGGCGCAGCAGCGGTCTGATCTGAAGGAACGCGTGGTAGAATTGAAGGCTGAGCTTGTTGTTGCCAAGAAGAAGCTGAAGGAAGGGCTGATCAACTGACACGCACTCAAGAGGTGTGCAACACTTTCTCGGACTCCCTCAAGCGTTCTGACGAGAAGATCAGCAAGCTGATCTCCCTGGCCACCAATGTTGTTGCCTATGCCACCTGGCGGGGAAAAATCAGCGGGATGCGTGCTGCGTGCTGCTCTTGAGGAGGCTCCAACCTAGCAAGCCATCGAAGAGGAGGAGAGGCAGCTGGAGATGCTCTACCCCGTTAAACCTGATCTGAGTGCGCTGATGCCTGAGGTTGGCGAGGTAAACTCTCCTGCACTGGCTGAGCAGGTTGCTGGTGGAGATGCTGGATTGCCCCAGGATGCTGCTGACGGAGCTCAGGAAGCTATGGCAGTTGAGGATGTGCAAGCTGGTGCGGTACCTGAAACAGAGGGTCAACAGGCAGAGGAGGTGCCAGAAGTGGAGGTCATTAATGTGACCGATAATTAATTTTTTTTTTATTAATGAACTTTTTGGTAGTTTGGCCCAGAGGTGGCAGACTTGTAAGTTTTTCAAACTCTTTCTGGTTGCTCTGCCAAGGTGGCGGTTAAACTCAGGAGCCGTATTTTGGCCATGTTTTGGAATGCCCATTGCCTTAATTTTTGGCAAGTTTCAGCTTATATTCTGTGTGCTTGTTTTTTGGTTTCCTTAGTTTAGGAGGTTGCCGTGTCACCTTTGGCCGATTTAGGCGAGTCCTGTCATCCCGAAAAGGTGACTTTTCCGACTCAAACTAGTTGTCGTTTCACCGATGGCCGATTTAGGCATATCTTTGCCGCAACGTAAGGAGGAGTGGCCGTGTCATCCCGAGAGGTGATTTAGACCGGTCTTGTCACTGAAGAGGCCGATCCGACTAAGCTAGTTTGTCGTGTCACCGATGGCGATTTAGGCGTATGCCGTGATTTTGGATTACTTAACCTTGTTCATGACGCAAGGTGTGTTCATCACGTTTAAAGCCAACATGGGCGTAATTTAGGCAAGTTTATCGTCATTCTAGGACCAATGGGACGCCGCAGATTCTCGGTAGCGCAGAGATCCCTACGTTCCATGTATGTGCATGCATGCTGGGGCCCTGATTAATTGCGATTAGTGCGAGCTACGTCCAGGAGGTGGTATCAGGGGTAGCTGGGTATGCGTGTTTAGCTGTCAACCAGGCTCCCTTTCGTATGTTCCACAGTCCACCTGGTGAGGGCGCTCCTTGACGGAGAAAGTAGGTTAGGCATGTTGGAGTGCCATGTGCCTTGTCACCCCGCGTTGGCAGTTGACAGTCCTGCTAGATATCCTTTCAACATACCATAGACACTAGAATTCAGAGTGATGTACTTAAAGAGGCCTGAAAATAGGAAAATCTATTAAGATGATGTGAAGTACCTGACGCCATCCCATGGGGTACCAGAACAATTGTGGTCCCAGGACGCTGCCAGACCACACCATCTAATAGCAGTTTAAAATTTGAAATAGTTAGAGATACCAGAAATAGGAATGAAATTGGCAGTATGCCTACTACCGGATTTTTTATTTTTATTTCGAAATGATTTGGCTTTTCATAGTACATCATCCTGAAGGCTAAAATATACTTATTATTAAAATTAATATCTCTTCAGGTGAAGTATGTTCCATGGGCGTTGTATGATTTGACCGTCCATAGTCATCAGTCTGTATGCGCCATGACCAACAACTCCTTCTACCTGGTATGGTCCTTCCCATTTTTAGGCGAATTTGCCTGCTTTTCGATTCTTGGTGTTCTGAAACACCTCTCGGAGAACCAGGTCTCCTAACTCCAGGAGCCTGACTTTTACATTCTTGTTGTAACTCCTGGCCACTGACTGCTTGTAGGCAGCCAAGCGTATTTTTGCACTTGCTCGCAGCTCGTCTACTGTGTCCAGGCTTCTGACCATCTCCGCATTGTTCAATTCCCCTGTCATACATCTATACCTGTGAGTGGGAACTAGAACTTCGGATGGAATGACTGCTTCTGCGCCAAACACCAGGCTTAAGGGTGTTTGACCTGTTGCTATCTTTGGCGTTGTTCTATCTGACCATAATACCAGTGGCAATTCATCTGCCCACTGTGGGTCAATATCCGTATACTACCCTTTAATTGTAGGACTATAACGCAAATTTCATATGTAATTTTTAGTCATAAAACAAAATAACAAGGAAACGGTAAAGATTAGAAATCAACCTCGGGTCCTTTGATGCACGGCGTAAAGAACAGAAATCAAACGAGATTCCCTCCTAATTGTTGCACCCAAGACCTTGTCCGAGATATGCCCTTGTGCTAGAACGTGTTCTCCGATTGCCTTGCAATATTGGGAGAACTTGATGTGAGTTTTGTTGGATGAGAGATCCGAGTTCTGAGAGGCACAATTCCCAAAACCCTAGTTTTGTTTCAAATGAATCAGTTAGGTCAAAGGAGAGAATAGCTCTCCTTTTGTTGAGCTCGGCCAAACCGTGGGTTTGCTTAGGGAGGGAGTGGGCTTTCCACTTCCTCCTTATTAAACTCGTGGTCCGACTCATCTCGCTAAGTGTATATGACGATGTCGATTATAAAGCATTATCGGTTATCGGAAATTAAGGCATCGGCTAATAATACGGGTTAGCTGAATTATTAATACGTGTCCGACAAAAAAGTATTGTATAATTATATTCAATATACATTTAATTAAATATAAATTGTTTATATTTAACTTTACGAATTAACTGGTTAATTCGCCTTAGCCCATGATATTTAATCCGTATTAAATATAATATCTCAACATCACATTTTGACTAATTACTAGTCAAATAACTCGGACTAACTGGTTAGTCAATTTTGGCATCTACATAACAGTATTTTCATCTTTGTCACGTCTCTCAAACGTATCCTATAGGTGTGACTTTTAGGGACCAGTTGATCACCGCCATCTGTATGACAATAACGTCAAACTTATCTAGCAAGCCAACCGTTATTGATAAACGTGGATCAACTGATAATAATACCAAAGTATGCCCTTTGATCCTTTTAGAGGTTTATAAGTCCTTGCACTAACTGTTAAGGACACCAACCCCAACAAGCTCCCACTTGTCCGTACAAGTGTATGTGCAATGACGTTATCCGCACTAACTGGAGGACACAAGCTCAACAAACTCCCACTTGTCCGTACAAGTGTATGTGCGATAACCGATTCTCATATTCATTTAAAATTTCTCCCACTCAATGTAAAACAATTTGCAGATCTGGATCCACAAAGGTCGTATTTTACAATCGATCTGTATCTAGAGTGGTTTCCCCGACTAGAGAGTAACTTAACTGATAAAACGAATCCGTATCCGAGCATGG
The DNA here is from genome assembly GCF_048544455.1 of Silene latifolia. Lineage (NCBI taxonomy): Eukaryota > Viridiplantae > Streptophyta > Magnoliopsida > Caryophyllales > Caryophyllaceae > Silene > Silene latifolia. Next base: position 435,684,798 of record NC_133538.1, on the reverse strand, counting down.
CCATGCATTTCGATTCTGACTCCTCGAGTGGCCCCGAGAAATATCGAGTACACGATAGAGGCTGAATATTTCCTTCAACTCGAACTCCTTCCGTTCTAAGCACAGCATGAAATGACCCAGAAAAAATCTACTTGGCCCCCTGTTACGGATGACCGTGAGAAAGAAACCAAAGTCACCCAAAATCTGCCTTAGTCTCAAGAGACAGTCGATAGTCAAAAGAATCGACTCTTAGGATCACCATGGAAGTCCTATCCACGACCGGGCAACGAATGTTATAAAACATTTAGGACTCCACGTCGATGTCACAATTGTGTCCTACGAAATATCCGTATAAATCGCCTCGTGATTGGTCGGTCAACCGGTTGACTTATGGCTCGTTGAACCCACCATCAACCAACGTCACAAAATAATTGCGAGTTATCGGCTCGGGTGGGCAATTAAGGACTAAAAAGATATGATGTTTGTTCAGTTCACTTTGTGGTGTTCAAAATTGTCGTACAATTCCACATGAAAAAACAAAATATATATTTATATAAAATATCAAAACGATGATGTTGTATAGAGTACAAAAGCGAATGAATCTAATCCATAAAAGAGTACTACAACTTAGGAACACGTTTAATTCCCATGGAATTTACATGCCCTTCATGCTTATCTTGTCGTAATGGTTTAGTGAGGGGATCTGCTATGTTATCATCAGTAGCAATCTTTTCTATCACTACTTCCTTTTGCTCCACGTAATCTCGGATTAGATGAGCTTTCCGTTGTACATGTCTAGACTTGTTGCTAGACTTTAGCTCCTTAGCTTGGAAGATGGCACCATTATTGTCGCAATAGATGGTGATCGGGTCATTCGAACTAGGCACTACAGATAGCCCATGTAAGAATTGACGCATCCATATCGCTTCCTTTGTAGCTTCAGACGCGGCATAGTACTCGGACTCGGTCGTAGAATCTGCTGTAACATTTGTTTCGAACTCTTCCGGTGGCTCAGCGCCATTAAGAGTAAAAACGAATCCGGACCGAGATTTCGAGTCATCTCGATCCATTTGGAAGCTAGCATCTGCAGAATAGGTTTGCGATAGCTTTGGAGAGCCTCCATAAGTCAATGCCCAATCTTTAGTCCTCCGTAGGTACTTAAGAATGTTCTTGACACCAGCCAATGTGGTTCACCGGATGCTTTGTTGGAATCGACTTTTCATACTCAATGCATATGCCACGTCCGGACGTGTGCATATCATGGCATACATGATTGATCCTATAGCCGAAGCATAAGGAATCCGTGTCATGCGCTCTTTCTCTTCGGTGTCTCTGGTGCTCGAGGGGCTCAAATGCACCCCTGGAGCCATAGGAAGGAATCCCTTCTTGGAGTTAGTCATACTGAATCTCTCTAGGACTTTGTCTATGTAAGACTCCTGACTGAGAGATAACATCCGTCGTGATCCATCTCGATAGATACGGATGCCTAGAATTCTTTGTGCCTCTCCCAGATCTTTCATCTGGAAATGGTTTTTCAACCATACTTTCACCGAAGTTAAGAGAGGTATGTCATTCCCAATCAGGAGTATGTCGTCAACATACAATATTAGGAAGACAATCTTGCTCCCACTCGACTTGATATATAGACATGGTTCCTCGACCGATCGAGTAAATCCATTGTCTTTTATCACTTGGTCGAAGCGATGATTCCAACTCTTTGATGCTTGCTTAAGTCCATAAATGGAACGCTTAAGCTTGCACACTTTCTTAGGATGTACTGGATCGATGAAACCTTCGGGTTGTACCATGTACAACTCTTCCTCCAAAAAACCGTTTAAGAAGGCGGTTTTCACGTCCATTTGCCAAATTTCATAGTCATGAAAAGCGGCGATCGCTAAGATAATCCGAATGGAACGCAGCATGACTACGGGTGCGAAAATTTCATCGTAGTGCAAACCCGGCACTTGGGTGAAACCTTTTGCAACTAGTCGTGCTTTATAGATATCTTGTTGACCTTCCACAGAATGCTTTATCTTGTAAAGCCATTTGCATTGAAGGGGACGAACCTTAGCAGGTAAGTCAACAAGATCCCATACGTTGTTCTCATACATAGAGTCCATCTCGGATTGCATGGCCTCAAGCCATAGCTTTGAGTCAGAACTAGTCATGGCACCTTTATAGGTTGCGGGTTCACTACTCGTTAAGAGTAGAACGTCATCTATGTCATGTTCCTCGACCATACCAATGTATCTGTCCGGAGGAATAGAGACTCTTCCCGACCTCCTAGGTTCCTCAGAATATTCACCGTAGCGGGATTGAAGGAACAGGTTCCTCCAATGGTTGCTCGGTGTTTGGTTCTGGAATCTCCGACAGGTCGAAGGTTCTATCACTCTTTGCATTCTCGAGAAATTCCTTCTCTAAGAATGTCGCACTAGCCGTAACAAAAACACGTTGTTCGGTTGGCGAATAGAAGTAATGACCAAGTGTTCCTTTAGGATAACCTATAAAGTATGTCTTGACCGATCGCGGGCCGAGCTTATCCTCGTGTCTCCACTTGACATAAGCCTCGCAGCCCCAAACCCGTATAAAGGACAAGTTGGGGACCGTTCCCTTCCATAGTTCATATGGAGTCTTGTCAATAGCTTTAGACGGACTTCGGTTAAGTATTAGAGCAGCTGACAGAAGAGCATAACCCCACAATGAGTCAGGCAACACGGTGTGACTCATCATGGATCGAACCATATCAAGTAGTGTTCGATTTCTCCGTTCGGACACACCATTCAACTGAGGTGTTCCAGGTGGAGTTAACTGTAGGGCAATCCCACAGTCATTTAGGTGTTGATCAAACTCGTGAGAAAGATACTCGCCACCACGATCCGAACGCAGTGTTTTAATCTTTCTACCCAATAGGTTCTGCACCCTATTCTGGTATTCTTTGAATTTCTCAAAGGATTCACTTTTGTGCTTCATTAAGTAGACATAGCCATATCTACTTAAATCGTCCGTGAAAGTGATGAAATACCTATAGCCTTCTCGTGCGGTGATTGACATAGGTCCACATACATCCGTGTGTATGAGTCCTAATAGGTCAGCGCGCATTCCAACACCTTTGAAGGAAATCCGAGTCATCTTACCGATGAGACATGATTCACACGTGCCAAATGATTGAAAATCAAAGGCCGAGATAGCTCCATGTTTGATGAGCTGTTTAACGCGTTTCTCATTAATGTGTCCCATACGGCAGTGCCATAGATACGTTTGATCTTTGTCACCAACCTTTAACTTTTTATTCATTACGTGTAATATTTCCGTGGTCTGATCTAAAACATAAATTCCGTTCATGGAGCGCCTTGTCAGTAAATCATATCGTGTAATGAGAAAATGCAAGTATTATTTTCTATTACAAATGAAAAACCAAGTTTATCAAGTGCGTAAACGAAATAATGTTTTTGAAAGACTAGGAACATAATAGCAGTCATATAAAGACAACTCAAATCCGCTAGGAAGCTGGATCACATATGTCCCCTTTGAGATGGCAGCCACTCTTGCTCCATTCCCAACACGCAGGTCCACCTCACCCTTTACGAGGGGTTCGATGTTTCGGAGCCCCGGCACATGATTACACAGATGAGAACCACAACAAGTATCAAGTACCCAAGTTCCGTAACTTGCGTGGTTAATCTCAATCATATGAATAAAAGTAGAAGAAGAGGAAGACATACCAACGGGTTTAACACGACCTGCCTTTAAGTCCTCATGATAAACAGGACATGTGCGTCTCCAATGCCCCGTCTTGTGGCAATGATGGCATTCCATGTTTTCATTCTTGCTCTTTGTCGTGCCCGATGAGGTGCTCGACTCACCAGGCCCACTCTTACCTGAACCCGACTTCTTGAACTTCGCCTTACCTCTGCTAGGTTTGCTCGAGCTTTGCCCTTACCCTTTCCTTTGTTTGTCACAACGAGAACATCTGTTTCAAGCTCCCATGAACTTCATGTCCTTCTCGGTGCATACGAGGAGGAGTGCGGTTCATGGGGAGTTTTCTTCAAATCATTCATATAGTAATTCGCTCTAAATTGCGAATAACCATCGTGGAGTGAGTGAAGAATACGGTCGATAACAATATTCTCGCTGATGTTACGATTAAAGGTCTCAGTTTCTCGACATTCTCAATCATGCCGAGAATGTGTGGGCTAACCGGTTGGCCCTTCTAGAGTCTCGCATCAAAGAAGCGAGTGGTATGCTCATAGGTCACGATTCTCGGTGCTTTCGAGAATTCCTTAGTGAGCGTGGTGAAAATCTTGTTTGCACCATGGGCTATGAAGCGCTTCTGCAAATTGGGTTCCATTGCAAAAATGAGTACGTTTTTAATCGCACCCGCTTCCATACAGAAATCATTAAACTTGGTGATTTCAGCAGCTCTAGCCGTGGGACCTGGGTTTGCCGGGATGGGCTCCAAGAGATATTTGAGCTTCCGTCGGCGGCGGCAGCATTCCGTAATGCCGCCTCCCGATCGCGAAGTTGGATCCATCATTCTTGATCGAGTAGACTGATTCATCCGATTCATGAAGATCGAAGCCAGGACTCACGGTCCAATGTGGCACTTGGCATTGGGTTTTCGATGGTAGAACCACCATTTGATGTTAAGCGAGTTTAAAATACGTGATCTACACTTTGAAAAAGAAAGAAAAACAAAAACGAAATAAGCAACTCATCGAGGTGATTTAAGTCTATTTTAAAATTCATTTTAAACATGTAGACTCTCGCACTTGCATAATTGATCTCCCTCAAGAAAGATACAAGTGATCCCAAGACTCAATTTCTGTAAATTGATAAGCCAACTGTTTAGCTCATTCTTCCGTAAGAACTCTCGGTCGATAGATTTCTGTAAATCCTATCTATAGTCCACCATGATCACAGGATCGTACGAGTGACCATAGTGTTGAGATAAAATAGGTCAATCGGTTCCAACTTACCCGACGTAGAAGGGGTCATATTATGCCTACCGACGAAGAAGGGACTCATTGGAGTTTGACCTATAAAGACCGTTCTCAATTTTAGTTTATACGAGGAAGATCCCATCAACAAAATTATAATTCATTTTAAGTGAACGAATAACTAGCGTCTTTCGTGAATGAATTTATTTGGATGATGGCTTTAAAACGTGTGACATGAGAATGTCAATGAAAACTAACTCGTGACCTCTATATGTGTCAGTTTTCATGCAATAAATAGGTGGTTTGGTTTTTAGGCGGAATATGATGCATATTATCATTGCGAAAAATAAATAAATGAATGCAATACGTAAATAAAAATTCCTAGTGTGGCCTATCCTAGTAAAACAAAACATAAAACAACTTTGGAATCCACCGTTGGACCCGAGAAGCTTGTCTTCATGTTCCATCTTGATCCAAGTAGCGGGAGTGAGCATCCGGTCTCCATCTTTGGTCTTCTCAAAATTACAATTTAAAAATACAAAATATAAACCTATTTACATTCTAATTTAAAACTGTAATTACAAGTGAAAAATCCCAAAACGGAGATACGAGATCTCAAAATACAACCAAGACCGTGTTCCATCATTACGGTAACACGTTCTACTAAGGCCACACTAAGTTACAACCGTTTGCAAAATAAAATAAATACGTAATAAAAGGCATTCACAAGCAATTAAAAACAACGATAAATAAAAATGCATCAACTAAAAACAAATTCATTCGTGACATAATTCCGTAATTATGTTAAATTTATCCAAACCACCTTTTAATGATTAAAATTCATGTGATAAAACCGCTTCTATCATTTAATTTTTAATCCAATACAGTCCGTTACTTTAAATATACGATAAAATAACTTAATGGTACGTGTGTGAACCGTTTCACAATCATAGCGAGTGTACAATATCCGTATAATGTACATTTTATAGCCAAAAGAAAATTTAAAGCAAAAGGAATAAATTTTCAAAGCTGTCAAAACAGAAATCCTTCGATCCAGGGACATAAGTGCTCGATCGAGGAAAAAAGGAACTCGATCGATCGAATGCGCAAGTCGATCGAGAGGGTTGCCAAACAGAAAGTGCTCGATCGACTAAGCTGGTGGTCGATCGAGTACCTTTATCAGCGAATCTACTCGATCGAGTACGAGGACAACTCGATCGAGCGGAGAGGGTTTTGAAAGGGTCGATCGAGTACAACGGGGACTCGATCAACAAAACAAGACAGAAATAGCACTCGATCGAGTAGAAATACGCTCGATCGAATGCAAACATGGCTGAAACTTCAAAACCCTCGTGAAAACAGTTTGTCGAGACAAAATCAATTGCAATTTTGATCAAAACGCATCAAAACAAATTTATCAATTGACAAAAACTTGACATGTTGCTATTATCTCCGTATAAAATAACAACATGTAAAAACAATATGAAAATTGAAACAAAACAGCCGTGTAAAACATGAAACGGCACGGTTTTCAAGACAAAACGACAACAAGAGCAACCGTGTAAACAGGACACGGTTCCCAATGCAACCAAAAACGCAGCAACAACGAGAAAAAAAAATTTCGCGTGTAAAAAAAAATTGGCTGCCGAGACAAAATTTTTAAACAAAAAATCATCGATTCATTTCGTTTAATGAAAATTACATAGAAAAATTACGTGGCCTCGCTCTGATACCACTTGTGGGTCAATATCCGTATACTACCCTTTAATTGTAGGACTATAACGCAAATTTCATATGTAATTTTTAGTCATAAAACAAAATAACAAGGAAACGGTAAAGATTAGAAATCAACCTCGGGTCCTTTGATGCACGGCGTAAAGAACAGAAATCAAACGAGATTCCCTCCTAATTGTTGCACCCAAGACCTTGTCCGAGATATGCCCTTGTGCTAGAACGTGTTCTCCGATTGCCTTGCAATATTGGGAGAACTTGATGTGAGTTTTGTTGGATGAGAGATCCGAGTTCTGAGAGGCACAATTCCCAAAACCCTAGTTTTGTTTCAAATGAATCAGTTAGGTCAAAGGAGAGAATAGCTCTCCTTTTGTTGAGCTCGGCCAAACCGTGGGTTTGCTTAGGGAGGGAGTGGGCTTTCCACTTCCTCCTTATTAAACTCGTGGTCCGACTCATCTCGCTAAGTGTATATGACGCGGTCTGATTATAAACTGTTATCGGTTATCGGAAATTAAGGCATCAGCTAATAATACGGGTTAGCTGAATTATTAATACGTGTCCGACAAAACAGTATTGTATAATTATATTCAATATACATTTAATTAAATATAAATTGTTTATATTTAACTTTACGAATTAACTGGTTAATTCGCCTTAGCCCATGATATTTAATCCGTATTAAATATAATATCTCAACATCACATTTTGACTAATTACTAGTCAAATAACTCGGACTAACTGGTTAGTCAATTTTGGCATCTACATAACAGTATTTTCATACTGTCACGTCTCTCAAACGTATCCTATAGGTGTGACTTTTAGGGACCAGTTGATCACCGCCATCTGTATAACAATAACGTCAAACTTATCTAGCAAGCCAACCGTTATTGATAAACGTGGATCAACTGATAATAATATCAAAGTATGCCCTTTGATCCTTTTAGAGGTTTATAAGTCCTTGCACTAACTGTTAAGGACACCAACCCCAACACCCACATTCCTCCTAACTCCTGTAACCTCCTTCTCAGATTGTCCATGATGATTTTGTTGCTGGACTCAGCTTGCCCGTTGGACTTTGGAATCCTAGGTGCTGACTTTTTTAGGGTAATGTTCCACCTGGCACAGTATCCCTTGGTATCATTGGAGATGAATTGTGAGCCATAGTCACAGATGATTTCGGATGGGATACCAAACCTGCAAATGATGTTTCGTTTTATAAACGAAATGACTTGTTTGTCCTTTACTTCTGTGAATCCTTCTGCCTCTATCCACTTGGAGAAGTAATCTGTCATCGCCAGCATCCATGTCCTGTTTCCTGTGGCTCTTGGCAGAGGCCCTACTATGTCCATGCCCCATGCTATGAATGGCCATGGAGAAATGATAGGGTGCAAGGGTTCTGCTGGCTGATGGATCATTGGTGCTGAGCGCTGGCAGGCGTCACACTTGCGTGCATATTCTGCTGCATCTGCCTTCATTGTGGGCCAGAAGTATCCCTACCTGAGAGCTTTATTTGCCAGACTCCTGCCCCCTGCATGGTTTCCACATTCGCCATTGTGGAGAGCATTTAACACAGTCTGCGCCTCTTCCTTGTCCAGGCACCGTAAGTAGGGTCCTGCCAGTGATTTCCTGAATAGTATATCGTCAATAAGTATAAACCTGAAGGCCTTCACTGTGAAAGCCCTTACTTCCTTCTTGTCATCTGGTAGCTTGCTATGACGCAACCAGTTTAGGTAGGGTGTGCGCCAATCCCAGTCATCTGCCTGTGCGGTCGTTTGGTCGGTCGGCTGATCGGCTGGCTGAGAGTTATCACCTACCTCTGTAGCTGCCTGGGCTCCTCCGTTCTATGGATCCTCCAATTCTCCTTTATCTATTTCATCTGCCTTCTGGATGGAAGGCTCTAGCATGTGTGCTATTGGAATGCTGGAAAGTTCTGTCGGTTTGAATGTTGCCCCCAGAGTTGCTAAGGCATCGCTTCCACGTTCGATCTCGGGGATCTGCTTAAACTTGCAAGTTTCGAATTTCTGTTTTAACTCCTTTGCTACTTTTAAGTATGCAATCATTTTTGAATCTCTGGCTATAAACTCATCGTTTACGTGGTTGACTATTAGTAGAGAGTCACTGGATATGCGCAGGTGCCTGACTCTTAACCCAGAGCTAGCTTCATTCGTAATATCAAGGCCTCGTACTCTGTTTCATTGTTGGTTGACTTAAATTCACATTTTGCCGCTTGTGCTATCAGGTCTCCCCATGGTGACCGCAGGATTAACCCTACACCTGCCCCCCTTTGGTTGGAGGCTCCGTCAATATGCATTTGCCAGACCTCATCTGCCAGATTTTGGATGGCCGGGCTGAAATCTGGTCTCTGCCGGCAGCAGAGACTTGCTTACGTAGTATACTGGCTTCTGCTCCTTTTCCTGCTCTCTGACTAGAACAGCGCTCACTGCCACCTCTGTGACGGCCAGGTATAGGAATAGTGGTTCTCCTGGTTCCGGTTTTGACAGCAGTGGCGGGCTGCTGAGGTACTAGAAACACTTGGTGTATTAGGTAGGCTGGCTCTGGCTAGGATGTCTTCTTCGGTCGATTACGGAATCGCCTTTTCTTATCTTGCCTCAAAACTATGGCAGGGATGCATAGTCAGCTTCTTATATAAGTCGGAGTTATGGTGGAGGCCTCTTCTGAAGGCTTCTACTGCTATCGAAATGTCGCACTCTCGTACTGCTACCTTCTCATTGTTGAACCTAGTATTGTATTCTCCAATGGTTTCTCCTGCCCCCTGGACGATTATGTACAGATCTCCTGCATGCTTCTGCGGCTTCCTGCTGCTTGCAAACTGCTGGGTGAATGCGTTCACTAATTCAGAAAATGTGGATATCGACCTGTCGGGTAGGCTCACAAACCATCGAAGTGCCGGCCCTGTTAAGGTGGATCCAAATCCTTTGCACGTGCAAGTTTCCTTGACTTGCCTTACAGCTGTTACTGTCATCATCTTCTGCTTGTATTGTCTTATATGATCAAAGGGATCTGTTGTGCCGTCAAAGAGACGCATATTTGGATTTGTGAATCCCTTTGGCATGACTGTGATGGATATCGTGTCCACGAATAGTGAGTCGGCATAGCTGTCTAGTGCTGCTTTCTCGAGTGGGGTGGCGGCCACAGGACCCTGCTCGTATTTCCTTTAGCTCAATCTGCCGATTTGTTATCTTTGCTGAAACTGGGTCCGTCGGTTCTGCCGATTCAATATACCGCCTTCTGACCCGAGCTCTTGAAGGTTCTGATGTGTCCCAGCAGCTAGAGGGGTTGAAGTAACGATTGTCCCCTATTGCCAGTTCACTTGCTGGTTCCACTCGGATCTGCTCCGGTGTCGATCAATTGTTGCGAAAATCTTGTGACGGGGATGCCACTGTCCGTGCCTCACACTGGTGGTGATGGCAGTGTTTGGTGTGAGGTATCCGGCCCCTGTGGGGTTATTCTTCCATCCGTTGGTCGTAGTTAGATCCAACCTTGTTACCGGTTTGTGGTATCGCCGAAGTGGGTTCTGGCACTGATGCCTCTGCGTCGGATCTCTTGGCGAAGACCTTCCCTCACTTGTCACGCTTTTTTGGGGTGATTTCTTTGTTTTAGAATATCAATTTGTGCCCAGAGCTCTTTGTTTCTCCTTCTTGCTTCAACTTCTGCTTTCTTTTGGTCCTCTCTCATATTTTCCATGGCTTTCTGAAGATTCTCTACTCTAGTGAGCAAGATTTGTGTGGGACTAGGTGGCGTGGTGAGGCCTGAGCTTTCTGTTCCCTTATGTGATCTGGCTTGAGTTGTGGCAGCAAGAGTCTTAGTGTAACACCCCGTAAATTTGAAGACCTTTATTATATTTTAAAAGTAATATTTTAATCCATTTTAATTTAGTATTAATTTATTTGAAATAAAATAATTTGATAAAATATAATTTTATTTTAGTTTGAAGTAATGTAATCACTTTTGATAGTTTAGAAATGTTTAAAAGTAATTTAAACTATATTTAAACCTTTTACTTTGATAAAATAGATTTCTGATAAAAGTCGTAATATTGGGATTTTCCCATTTCTTACGGTCGTTGGGTAAACGAGTTTGGATATTGGGCATATGAGTACTTAATCTTTTAGTAAAAGCGTGTTTAACAACTTTAATATTCTCGAAAATCGCGTTCGACGAATATTTCTAATTACCGTCGAAGCAAACACCAAGACGTAAACAATTGACCCCACCTCCCCTTGCCATTTGACCAGCCACCCTACTCCCATTTGTCTCCTCTTTCAATTTTCATTTCCTCCATAATTCACTCTCTCTCTTCCTTTCATCAAACACCAAATTCATCTAAAAAATCTTCCTTACAATCCCTAAATCCACCATAAATCCTTCATTTCTCCACCAAATCTCATAAAAATTATATATTTGGAATCCTCTCTTCAATCCTCATCTCCTAGTAAGCTTTATTTTCATTTCCCCTAATTTTGTTTTAAGACTCATCTTTTAGGGTTTTCGAATTTAAGCTTAATAATTGTGTTTTTGTTGTTTTTATAGGTGAAGAATATGAAGATGAGTTAGGAGACTCATATATTGTGGAAGATGATGCATAATTTTGGGTTTTAGAAGCTTTCTCAAGTTATTACTTGTCTCTTGCTAGCTTAAGGTAACTATTCCGAGTTACTCGACGAATTAATGCCACATTAGTAGTTGTATTTGTTGTTTGTTGTTGTTTGTTGTTGTTTGAGACGATCTTGTTGATAAATGAATGAATGGAGTAAGATGAGTATGCTTATGTTTAATGTATGTTACCCATTTGTATATTATTGTTTGGAACAAATTTGGATGAGGAATTATATGTTGTGACAAGTCCGTATTTTGGCTGGAACGCGTCAGTATTGCACCGAGACGGTTTCCAATGTTTCCAAAAATATGACAGATTGAACGACATCGAAAAATTAGGTGGTTTAGCCACTTGAATCACTCAATTCGGAGTCCGTATGAGTAAATAGCGTCGTTTTATCAATTAAAAATTTATAGAAAAGTTTACCCTTGTGTGAGACGGTTATTTATGCTATTTTATTATGCGAGAATTTTGTGGAATTAGTTATTTTGTAAGTTGGAATGTTTTCTTTATGTTGATAGTGTTCACATGATAGAAAATAGAATATTGCATGAGAATGATATTGTAATGAATGTTGTGATTAGGGCCAAAATGGGCCAAGACTCTGAGCTGGGCCAGTTTGACCGAATGAGTTTGGTAAAACTAGGTTTAAACCGGTCAGCCTCGATTTGACCAATGACCCGTCGCGGGACTCGGGTCGAGGGTTTGTCTTTGAGGTGAGATTGGTTGTTATTGGATGTTTTACGTTATGACTTGATATTTGTAATTATCATTTCACATGTTGGTTGTTGGATGCTTTGGATGCCTTATGCTTGAGTCTTGTTGCCTCTTTGCCATTTTAACTTGTTCTCATGGATTATGGTACCGTTGGTTAGCTGGAATTTGGATTATTATTGATATTGGAGATATTGTTGGATTGTCAGCTGAATATGCTCTTGCGTAGCCTTTCATATGCTAGGGTGTGTATGATCATTTGTGTGTGCAAGTTTGGACTCTTTGCCCCTCTTATGGTTAATTGAGTGTCCTACTTGTCTTGTGTGGCGTGGGCTAAAGTATTCAAGCTGGGACTAAGTCCTAGGTGAGTATTTCGGCCTTCGTCATAGATAGGCCATTATAGTCTTTGACGAGTGTATGTTCACCGCTTAATAGCCTTTGTGTCTTAGCTTGGTGGGTTTATATCCAAGTTAGGGCATGACCTTCTGACGTACTCTTAGAAGTATGTGGTCAGCTTAAGTACTAGCCAACCCTTTGGTGAACTCCTTAGGGGTACTCATGTGTTGTTATCATGGGTCTTGGATGCGGTAGTTTTCCGCATGTCGCTAGGTCTGCGCAGGTTTAGGACTAGGGTGTTTACCTTACCTCGTGGTATAGACTCGAGTTACAGAGTGACTATTGACTGTCCTAAGAACTTATGCCTGTCTCTAGATATATTGTCCTTTCTTGTTTGATGATTCTATGAATCATAGAAGGTGAGATGCAAGTCGGCTATGGTTGATAGAGTTTTGATTCCTGGATGTTATGTGATTCACATGATAGTGTAGTATGAGTCGGTCTAGTATTCACATGCTAGGACTATGTGTTGTTATATTGTTGTTCACATGATAAGCACGATTGTCTAGCATCTATATGCTAAGGCTATTTGGTATTCATATTCATATTCTTATGTTTACATGTTATATTAATTATGACATTTCGTGGCTGGGAGAACTCGGAGTTACTCCCCATTGACTGTGGCTTTCATATTTGTATAAAATGCGATTGACAGGTAGGTGATGCATATATGGGGTACATGGACGAGCTAGCGAGGAAAGTAACCTTGGGACCTAGATTAGCTTTATTTTATTGTGACCCTTAAACACTTTTTATGTCATATACTTTTTAGGGACATATGTCTCCCTTTTTCATATTTGGGTTGTATAACTTTGTTTCGCGACTTTAGCGATGTTTTATTTATGAGATTCATTTTAGACCTTGCATGTTTGACACCTTCGGAATTGGATATTTTTATAACAGGTTCAGGTTTTAAAAATTACAGGTTTTTACCCAAATGAACCTATTACAAACATATCCAAGCAGTTTTTATCTAGAATTATGTGTTTACTTTTCCGCAATGAATGAGGGTGTCACACTTAGGAGGTAGAGAGGTTTTGGCTTTTGGTGTTGTTCTCGAGGTATGTCCGGGAGCCTGCGTTGCCACTGTTGATGCTGGATTTTGAGTAGAGGTGTGTGGTGGCGACGGTTGCCTGCTCCCTAACACGACGTCCGATGCTTGCTTATCCATCGTGTATTTAGAGTATCAACGATTGACGACCACAATGCCCCACGGTGGGCGCCAAACTGTTTAGGTATTTTTTACCGAATTGATTGATTTGGGTCAATGTGGTCTTACTCGTTGGTTAATTGAATGATTGTTTGTATGATGATGTTTAAATAAGGAAATAAAGTACGAAATATAAATTAACATGTAAGATTTGGTGACGCGGAAAACCCAATGTGGGAACAACCGCGGGAGGGACGGTACCCTGCCAAATATTGTACTATGCTTGAATGGGAGGATGATTACAATTGAAACGTAATGCTTTTCTCGCTAGCACGAGGTATTGAGCTCGTAAGATCTTGGATGAATGTATGCGTGTGTATGTGAATGAGTTGATATCTTGATGAGAATGTCCTTCTTTGATTGCTTCCTCGACTATTTATAGGGTAAGAACCCTAGGCATGTCCTACCTTGATTATGGAAAGGGAATATAACTTCCATAATAACTCTTTCCATGTTTGGTCGTCTCCCTTAATTCTCCCTGATCTCCCTAACTTCTCCCTAACTCCCCTTTCCTAATTCCAGATGCTTTCTTCAATGGGCTTCGGTCTTCTGCTGCGAGCATGCTGGCCCATTCCCCTTCTTCGTGCTCACTCCAACCGCGGGCTCCCCTTCTTCTTGTTTGATCCATTTATTTACTAAGTGGACCCTTCCCTATTATGTGATTTTTGGCCCAAACACATACAAAGTGTAAGAATATTTCGCACTGTTAAAAAAAAAATAATAATAATTTGATCCCGTAAATCACGTAGTTTTATCTCGTAAGTTTCTCCACTAGTAGTATGTACAAAAGAGAAAATTGCATGTACATTTGTAAAATGTAACATGATTGTATCAAGAATTGCTATTTGTTTTAAAAAAATGTCAAAATAACATCAAGAAAAATTTAGGTTCGTAAGACAAATTGGCTAGATTTTCGAAATCATTGATTAATTCCTCGTAGTTTGAAAATAATGCATAAAGACCTGGCCACGAGCCCGGTTAGGGTTGGACTGGGCCAACTTGCATTGGGCTAGGTCTGGAAAATCAGGCTTGAAACAGTTGTTTCATGGGTTGGGCTAGGCTGGCTCATGGTTGGCCCTAACCCGGATTGAGCTTCTTCTCCTTTTTTTTTTCTCGGGCTTGAGTGGGTCAACCCTTCAATGGTGGCACAGCCCTTGAGCGGGTCAACATGGGTTGGTCGGCTCAGACAGGGTCAAGCCGTGATGTTGGCCTGGTCTAAACCGCATATTTAGATAACATTCTAAGGTTTCCCTGATTATTAAGTCATGCACGTAACTACGTAAGTGAGAGTCACAACTAAGTTATACTCCGTAGTTCAGATCATTCACAGTAGTATGGCTTGAAATATTGATGGAGAATCAACCCTAAACTCGACTTATATCCACCAAGCTTTTCGAGCTAGTGAGGGAAATATCTTAGTCACCTTAAACAACCAGTTTACTACTGTATCTAACTTTAAAATAATTTCTAAGCAATATGGATTCAGCTCATTGGGTAGATGGGTTGGACTAGAAGGTAGTTAAGCACTTCAGCCCAAATGCTTGAGATTGTGAATTAGTTTTGAGTTTTTTTAAATTACTAAAACCATAATTTTATACTTCTTCCAGACTCCATCCAATACTCCAATCTATTGCAACGGTTTGACCATATTTTTCTTCATTTCTACATCAATTTTCTTAAAAATAAAAATAAAAGTTTATTAAAGAATCTTTCATAACAAATTTAAATATTTTAATTTCATATTTTTTATTACTTTATTTACAGTAATTTTTTTACAGTTTTATCTGAAAAAAGTAAATATTACTAATGAATGGGGTGGAGGGAATAATTTTTATCCTCAAAATATTTATAATACAATTACTATCAAACCACACAATTATTGGGATTTATTTGGCTAATGAACAATTGACCAAATTATGTTCAATTGGAAATAACCTAACACTAACTAAAATTTACGGAGTCATTTTACACAATTAAAATGTTTCTGGATAAACTGCACATGTTGTTGTTGCAAAAACGACAATGTAACAATAATAAGGAGATGAGATCAGAATATATAACCGATTCGTAGTGACGTGGTACGGAGGCCACTGCCTTGAAAACTATTTCGGCACGACCGTGGTGGCGATCAGCAGTTTCCGGTAGTCCCCCAAGGATTTACACTACAGCGCTTAAACCCGCCCACTCGAGATTAAGAGCTATGGAACGACATAATACTTTACCCAGAAATTATAAGAGAGGAAGAGAGAGTGGTAATGTTTCTGATTGTTTGTGTGTTTTTCCAGAGACGATTCAGCTCTTATTTATAGCAAAAATAAGAGCAGTTAAGGAGCCTAAACAACTCCCTAAAACCGAGCAGTCAAGGGACTGAAAGTGGGGAGAGAAAATCGCACCCACTAACAGTCACAAAGACTGAGTAAAACCGCACAAGACAAACAAATCAGAACCGCACAAAACCAAAAAGAAAAAAGGACAAAAGGGGGCCTTTGGCCCGCACCGCAGGTGCTCTACCCGAGCCCGAGCCGGGCCGAGCCGGCGCGCGCGCGCGTGTTGGACCCAAACCCACAGGCCCAACAAACACAACAAAACCCACCTTGATCCATTCTCTTAACCATACAATAGAGGGAGTATATAAAAATAGGAGAAACAGGTTGTTTCCCACCGATGTGGGACAACAAAACCAATTCCTTGTCTTTTCTCTTCAAGGCATTACTTCCAACACATGTTACACACGTTTGAGGTGTGTTTGTCACTTTTGACGTTTATAAGGTGAAATGTGACTCAAGTAAGGACAAGTTGGTCGATTCACAATTCTTGTATGGAACTAGTAAAAGTAATTGTTTTGACAGGCTTTTTACTGATCTAGATTGTCCTGCCAGGGAATTATATGTAGGGTGATCTAACTCAAACAACTCGCCTGATTGGTATAATTAAGTGTAAAATGAACTAATAAACAATGACACAAAGATTTTTATACGTGGAAAAACCCTGGGAATAAGGGAAAAAACCACGGGCACCAAGCCAGGAGTGATTGTTACTATGGTTTTAGATAGCCTGACAGAGTCTTGTTATATCAGGCGTGATGAGATTTAATATATAGCTTAAGAATACAAAAATATAAGTAAAAGTGAGGGTATATCTGATGTCCCTTCTAATCTTCTCTTCTTTTCTATTTATAGCTGATCTCTCCCTCCTTCTTATGCCGTTTAGGGTTTCCTGGTTGATGGGGCATATTCTGCACCCGCTGACCAAGTCAACACATTGAGCAAGGTCAAAGATATCCACAGCAAGTCAACGGCTTAGACAGCCTAACCGACGAGGCCTGTCGGCCTGTCAGATGGGTCCCGACCGGGGCAACCAGCCAGCCGGGGCACACATCCGCGAACTCATATCCAAGACCCCTCGGCGGTGGGTCAACAGGGCCCGCCGGCCTGCCCTAGGTCCCTCGGCCGAGGGGTAGATCGATCTTTCCACTGCTAGCCACTTGGCCACTTGGCCACTACGTGACAAAAGGTGAAAGTCTATAAATACTCCTCAACTATCATTGAGGAAAGGATCCACAATTTAACCTAAGAATCACTATTCATCTGGTAATATCTTCCTTATGTCTCTACAATATGTACTTTGCCAAGTAACAATCACTTACCTCTCTAAGTTACTGACTTGAGCGTCGGAGTGAGTTCGCTCGGCCCAAAGCCGAGCCCTCAGTTTGTTCATCGTTTCAGGAGACCGCAAGGAGGATTCAACTAAAGACGTCATTCTACAAGCACGGGTGGTAACATATAACTGCTCTGGAATTACACCCGGAACAATTGGCGCCGTCTGTGGGGATAGATACTAGAAGCTAGTCACATTCATTCCCAAACAAAAAAAAAAAACAAAACAAAAACCCACCCAAAAAGCTAAGAAGATGTCGAAACAACCAGAGAAGGTGTTGGTGGAAAACAAATTCTACCAAGACGACACATTCCACAACTCGAAATCGGGCGGTCCCCCCCGGCCGTATCACGATACGACGAACGGACGCCCAAGGAACAAGATATGCCGCTGCCCGCCGACCAAGTCACCGTCCTGGGACATGTGGTTGATGCAAAGCAAAGCCAAGCTACTCCTGGACATAATTGCTAGTACGCGGCTCACACCGTCACACCGACAAGAGCGGCGGAACGTCCGGGAGACCGGGGCCCAAAATGTGACTCCAAGAGACTTGAATGGAGCACTTTGGAAGAAGCCGAAGCCCTGTCAAGACGCCGGGGAGCCCAGAGCGCTAGTGGTAGACCTTAGTCCTTCCCGCACTCACGGGAGGATGGCGTCGCCGCAGCGCCGACGAGGCACCCCCCAGAGGAGTGAAAGAAGTCCGACTCACCAGAATCGGAGAAGAAGCCCGACTCACCAGAGTCGGAGAAGAAGCCCTTCCCGCCACGGGGAGAGGAGCCGGACTAGGGATGCGAGGAGCCGATCGCCGCGTGGCATTCGACACGTGGTCAGACAACCCCTCAGCGCCTATGTCCTAGATACCCCGGTGCCGACTAAGCTGAAGTTGCCACCTATAGTATACAAAGGAGAAGGCAACCCAACTGACCACGTCGAGGCTTACGAGTCTCACATGTCAGTATGGGAGCAACCCGATGAAGTTTGGTGCCGAATCTTCCCAACGACACTGCATGGGATGGCACAAAGTTGGTACAAGGGGCTACCCGACGGGTCGGTATACTGTTACGCCGACCTGAAGGACACGTTCCTAGCCCAGTATTCCTGCAACAAGAGGAGGGCCGTGGAGACCTCGGACCTCCTGACTATCAGACAGGAAGGAGGCGAATCTCTCCGAAGTTATGTGAAGAGGTTCGACGCCAAGGTTCAGCAGATTCGTGAGCTGAACAGCGAACTGGCAGCCTTCGCGCTGATGAAAGGCCTCCCGAGAGGAGACCTAAAGAATGAGCTCATCAAGTGCGGCGGCCAAAGATTAGACTCCGCCAGGAAAATGGCCGATCAAGCCATTAAGGTGGAGGACTACCACAAAACCTGGGCAGGCCCCAGCGAGGCCGAGCACTCAGAAAGAAAAAGCCGCCGGGAGGACAACCCGGATGAAAGACGCCGTGACGATAATAGGTCACGGTCTGACAGGTCCACCAGGAAGCAGAACTCGGCGGACGCCGGGGGGAGTTCGGGAACGAACCGCCAGAGGCGGTACAATGATCACACCCCCCTGGCCGTGTCTGCCGCCGAGGTTTTCGCCCTGAGCAAGAGCGAGGGTCAGAAGTGGGAGAGGCCTCCCAGGCCGAGGAGTGACGGTGACACGAGCCAGTACTGTGAGTACCACGGCCACACCGGTCACCTTACTGACAACTGTCGGCATCTGAAGAATGCCATTGAAGAACTGATCCGGAAAGGGAGCCTTGGCAAATATGTTGCCAAGGGCCAAAAGACTGATGCCGACGGTTCAGATAAGAAATCCGTCTTCGAACGGATAGGAGTAATCCATGTCGTCATCGGGGGCAACAAGAGCGGTGGGTCCGCTCATGGGCACAAAGGGCACCTGAACGAGCTGTATCAGGCCATCAACTTTGTGCCCAACACAGCGACTCCCGCTTCCAACATCCCCGATATAACTATTGGGAAGAAGGATTACGAGGGAGTCATCGCCCCTCACAGCGACCCACTCGTAGTCCACTTGGACATAGCCAACCACCTGGTGAAGAGGTGCCTGATTGACACAGGCGCCTACACAAACGTTATGTACAGCGAATGCTTTCTCAACCTCGGTCTGAAAATTGAAGACTTGAGCCCCGCACCAACCCGTTGTACGCTTTTTCGGAGCTACTGGTACCCCTTGGGTCAATCAGGCTGTCGGTGAGGTTCGGCGAGGGAAGTGCGGCCAAAAACGTTATGTCTGAGTTCGTGGTCATTGACGGCTCGTCCGCCTACAACGTTCTCATAGGCCGAGTCACCCTGAGCGAGGCCGATGCGGTAATGTCCATCCGGCTCGACATTGATGTATGTCTCGGACCGGGGGAAGTGCATAAGCTCGTCTCAAAGAACGAAAAGAACGAAGTGGTCAATGTCCAAGTGTCCGCCAGAGGGTGCAACATGCAATCCCTCAAAGTGGCGAAGAAGTCGGAGAAGGGGAAGAGCCCATCCTTGCAACAGGAGAGCGAGCACAGGAATACCACCGTCGGCATGGTAGAAGGAGCGGAGACCGAAGAGGTGGAGATTGACCCAGGCCGCACCGTGACTATCGGTGTTAACCTCGGGAGCGAGTTCGAGCCGCCCTCCTAGATCCGCCGAGGAAAAACAAAGACGTCTTCGCCTACTCGGCGGCCGAGATGCCGGCGTGAGCGGTAGGTGATTGTTCACAAAGCTAAACGTACTCCCCACCGCTCGCCTGTCAAGCAAAGGATGAGGAACTCCTCGGTAGAAAGATGAGGCCATCAAAGCCGAGGTAGATAAATTGCGCGGCGCAGGCTTCATCATGCCTTGTACCTATCCTGAATGGTTAGCTAATGTTGTAATGGTGAGGAAATCATCAGGGGCATGGAGGATGTGTGTAGATTTTACCAATCTTAATAAAGCGTGCCCCAAAGATTGATATCCCTTGCCTCGAATAGATAGCTTAATCGACGCGACAGCAAAGCTACACTATCTTGAAACTCGCCGGACGCCTTCTCGGTATCATCGGTATTCATGGCCGAGGAAGACATGCCCAAATACGCATTCATCATCTTGCTAACGACACATACATGTATAAAATGATGCCGTTTGGTTTAAAGAACGCCGGCGCAACTTACACAAGACTAGTGGACAAGGTGTTCCAAGATCATAAAGGGCGAAACATTGAGGCTTACGTCGACGATGCTATTTTAAAAAGCAAGTCCGACAGCGAGCACTTGGCCGATTTACACGAGACATTTTGTTCACTAAGAAAATACAAGATGAACTTCAACCCAATGAAATGCAACTTCGGTGTCCGGGCAGGTAAGTTCCTCGGCGTACTTGTCAGTGCCATGGGAATTGACGCCAATCCAGACAAAGTCCAGGCGATCCTAAACCTACCGGAGCCGAGAAATCGAAAGGAGGTCATGATGCTGACCGGGAGGATGGCGGCTCTAGCCCGTTTCATCTCTCGGTCATCCGACAGAAGCACCCCATTCTTCAAGGTGTTGAAGGGGAATAAAGACTTGGTGGGGGGAGGAGCGAGCACGGCTTTCAAACAACCGAAAGCTCATCTCCGGACTCTCCCAACCCCGTCCAGGCCGATCTCGGGGGAAACACTGACCAGACATAGCGATTACCTCGGCCACGGTCGTCTGCCGTGATCGTCGAGAGAAGAGGACAAGCAACAAGCACCCAATCTACTTTGTCACCATACACGTTGCCCGCCGAGACAAATTACCCGCCGATTGAAAAAGCGGCCTTTGCCGTCGTCGTCGCTTCAAGGAAATCGAAACCCTACTTCGACGCACATCCGTGACGGTCCTAACCGACCAGCCGTTGGAGAAAGCATTGGAAAAATTTGAGCAATCCGGCAGACTCATCAAATGGGCAATAGAGCTATCCGGCCGGATTCAAGACAAGCCGAGGCCCTCAATAAAAGGACAGCATCGCGCAGATTTCGGCCGAATGCACATACCAAGAAGAGCAAAACCCCGGAGTATGGGAGGTATATACCGACGGGTCCTCCACGACGAACAGCTCAGAGCCGCATACTTATCATCAGCCCAAACGGGGACGAGTTCGAGTACGCCTTGAAATTTACCTTCTCGGCCTCAAACAACGAATCCGAATACAAGGCGGTGATAACCGGAGTCGAGCTAGCTAGGGCCGCAGGGGCGGAGCACATAGTTGTAAAAACAGATTCACTTTTGGTGGCTAATCAGATCAGAGGAGAGTACGAGACCCGAGACGACGGAATGGTAAGATACCTGGAAAGGGTAAAAGCTGACACCTCGAAGTTGAAATCTTTTCAGATACAATGCATTCCCAGGTCTGAGAACAACCGAGTCGACGCTCTCTCAAAACTCGCCAGTTCAACCATCAAGAATGTCAGCCGAACCGTGCTGGTGGACATCAGGAATGCCAAGAGCATTACTGAGGCCGTCGGCATGGTGGGTAACATCGAGACCGAGACAACGTGGATGACTCCGATATTGAAATACAAATTGACAAATGAACTACCGGAAGACCGCAGTCTCTCGCAGAAAATAAAGAGGATTGCAGCAAGGTACTTGGTGTTTGAAGGGGAATTGTACAGGAGGTCCATGACGAGGCCACTCTTAAAGTGCGTCGGTCCAGCCGACGCGGAGCTAATACTGACAGAGATCCACGAAGGCATCTGCGGCCATCACATGGGGGCAAGAACACTAGCCCACAAAGCTCTCCGAGCCGGCTACTTCTGGCCCACCATGCTTGCGGATTCCAGAGCCAAGACCAAAAAATGCAACAACTGTCAAATGCATGCTCCGGTGATACATGCGCCGTCCCGAGACCTGCAGCCGGTACTTAATCCCCTTCCTTTCGCACAGTGGGGGATGGATCTACTAGGGCCATTTCCAACGGCATCCGGCGGAAGAAAGTTCTTGATTGTCGCCGTTGACTACTTCACCAAATGGGTTGAAGTCGTAGCAAAGACTCGCAAAGACGACGGCGGCCGTAAGAAAGGTAACTGGGAAAATGTCATAACTCGTTTTGGGTTACCCCAAGTCATGGTATTCGACCACGGCCGAGAGTTTTGGAGGGACACAATAATGAGTGGTTTGGAAGAACTCGGTATCAAATTTGCATACTCCTCCCTCGCCACCCACAGAGCAACGGACAAAGCGGAGGCAGCCAATAAACAATCCTCAATGGTTTGAAGAAGACAGTTGAAGACCTAAAGGGAAGATGGGCCGATGAACTACCCGGCGTCCTATGGTCCCTGCGAACCACGGAGAAGGAAGCAACGGGGCGATCCGTTCCACTTAGTCTACGGGTCCGGCGTCCGCTAATTGAAAGCAACGGTGCCGAGCATTCGAACGGCCACGTTTAACCCGGTTGAAAATGAGGAAGGCTTAAGAACCTCTCTAGACCTAGTTGAAGAAAGCCGAGATACAGCACGCCTCAACTTGGCGGTATACCAAAACCGAATGAGAAGAGCTTACAACCGAAGATTCCACAAAAGGGACTTGAAAGTAGGGGATCTAGTCCTAAGAAAGTCGGCCGCCACCAACAAGGGAAAAGTTCATGGTAAACTAACGGCCAACTGGGAGGGACCCTACAAAGTGGTTGAAGAGATGAGGCCGGGTACATACCGGCTGACCGACATGGAGGGTATGCCTCTGATGAGCCATTGGAACACTGACAATCTCAGGAAATACTTTGTGTAGCGGCGGAGGTGTCCAAAACAATTGTTGCCACCTCAACGCATGTTTACATCTAATGAAGAATCACCCAATCTTTCCATCAAAGTGTTTACCCCCCCCCGCGGTCATATCGAGGTAGACGCCCCGGCCCAAGCCGGGCAGTCACCCCAAGAATGCTGTCGCGTCGTAACCCCTAGTCACCTCGGTCCGCCGAAGGCCTGGCAGGGGACACAACGATCGATACGCCAACTCATGCTGTCGCGTCGTAACCCCTAGTCACCTCGGTCCGCCGAAGGCCTGGCAGGGGACACAACGATCGATACGCCAACTCATGCTGTCGCGTCGTAACCCCTAGTCGCCTCGGCCAACCGAAGGACAGGCAGGGGACACAACGATCGATACGCCAACTCATGCTGTCGCGTCGTAACCCCTAGTCGCCTCGGCCAACCGAAGGGCAGGCAGGGGACACAACGATCGATACGCCAACTTACGCTGTCGCGCCGTAACCCCTGGTCGCCTCGGTCCGCCGATGGCCAGGCAGGGGACACAACGGTCGATACGCTAACATGTTCACAACGGCGGTTGGGAAATGCAAATCCGACGCCTCGGCCAGACCGAGAGTGAAAGAGGAAGCGACCAACACGCTAACATGTCCAAAAAAAAAAAGACGTTAAACGCAGTTGAGATACACATTCTAGCTACCTCGGCTGAGCTGAAGGTAAAGATGAAAGAGCGCTCAATTAATAACGCAAGAAGACAAGAAAGGACCTCGGCCAAGCCAGAGGCAAAACAAGCGAACTTTCATTAATAACAGCGGATTACAAACAAGAAGAGTGCAGACGACGGCCGTCCCCATAGGGATAAGCCAAAACGCAACCTACCAGAGTTTTACATAAACAAGGAAAGGAAAAGCAAAAGATTACAGACATGATATTTGAAGCGCCAAAAGATGGCAGGGAGGAAAGGCTCAGTAGTTGGCCCCCGAACAGCTAAAGCTATCCGAGATGCCGGGTGAGTCTGGTGACGACCGCCCGTCTCCCTACGCTGATCCGCCCACCATCGGGCAGCAGCAGCGTCGGCCAACTTCGGTGGCCCGCCCGGAGGAAAGCTTGTCATCTCCACATGCCTTCAGCCTTTCAGCCTCCTCTTCGGCCTCCTTCACCTTTGCATCATAGGCCGCCTTGGCCTCGGCTATCTGAGCCGCCTTCGCCGCCTCCTCTTTTCCGCAACCACCTTTTCCGCGGCATCTGCCATCTCGTCTAGAAGCTGTTCAAATTTCTCCCACGGAAAGGAGTCTTCAGGAATGAGCCTCTTGATTGCCTCCCTGGTCGCTTCCTCGGCCTGATCCCGGAATTGAGCGCACAGGTCAGGGAGGATCTTATCTTGAAGCACCTCAATGTCCTTCTCCCTTTGGGCAAGAACAACCCTAGTGTCCGCGAGAGCCTCCGACTGAGCCTCATACATCGCCCTCCATTCTTCCCTTTTGGCAACAACGGCGTCGTAGCCACCCTTATACCTGTCCCGCTCCTCCAGCAACCGGGCAGAGGTGGTATCAGCAGCCTCAACTTTGGCCTTCTCGGCCAGTAGCTGCTTCTCAACTTCCTCCGCACGCTTCCGAGCAGCCAGGAGGTCAAGCTTAGACTTCCCGGCTTCTCCCTTTGCAGCGGAGAGATCAAGCTTGAGCCGTTGGATCAGTGGCCTAGCCTGGGCCATGGCCTGTTCTTGCTCCATAATGTAGGAGCCGGCCAGTTGAGTCCACTTCGCCAGCCTCTTGGATATTTTTGTACCCTCCGCCACAAGCTCGGCGGTGGGAACCTTCTGGAGTGCGGAGTCAATGGTGACACTCCTATCACCCGCCTTCTCAGGCTGCTTCTCTAATTGCCGCTCGAAGAACGGCCGCCGACTGCAGCGGATCTACAAAAATTTACACAGCAGCATCCATGTCAACATTCATCGACACATCGAGAGTCTGTCATCGGGAATGCATAATGAACCAGACTAAGTCTCCGAACCACGAGTTAGGTCCGTACCAGTCTGGACCCTCTTAGTTGGAGGACCGGGTGAATCGTCTTTTCCCGGCGGCGGGCGGCCGGCAATGGCTCTTTTCTCTTCTTGGGAGAAGGAGGGCCCTTCGCAACGGTCACCATCTCCTCGGAGACATCGATGACCTCCACATGCTCCTTCTGAACCGTTGGGGTTGAAGAGGGAGCTGGGATCGACAACGTCGCAGACCTGGACCTTGCCTTTGATGTTCTCTTGGCACACCCCGAGAACCCGTGCTTGAGCCGCCGCCTGATCCAGCGCCTTCAGCTGCTTGTCCATAAGTTCGTTGGGAGCCAACCTACGATCACGCGTGTCAGCCTGAGGGTGCTGCTCAACGACGTTCCCGTCCTTATCAAGCCCCAACCTCTTCAAGGTCTCCTCAGACAGATCCTGGCCAAACCGGTCTGCAAGAAACCAGACAAGAGTTACATAAAAGAAGTAAAACAAAGCTCTAAAAACAGGAGCGTAATAAGCAAAAATGGGCCTCACACCGACCCTACTCACCCTGGTTGAGGGCCGGTATGAGGCCGACGCGGCAAAGCGGCTCATCTGAAGAATAATCCGAGTCGGGGCACCCATCCCTTCAAAGCATCAAACACCGCAACGCCCGCTCCTCGTCAAGCACTAAGAGCAACCTGCCGGCATCCATCTTGTGCTTACTCGGGAGACCCATTTTTCACGCTCCCTTTTCTCTCGCACCGTAAGTTGACTTGGTGCTGGAAGGACCGGGGCAACGGATAGTCATCCGGCACTTTGACATACACCCACCGCCCCTTCCAGTCCTTGCAAGAAGAAAGCTTATCAACGGAGAGGACGCCCGGCTCCATCTGCACGCTGTACCACCCCACCTTACCGGGGGTCGATGCCCGAAGATGATGAAGCCGGCGGAATAAATTAACTGTAGGTACCTCCCCCTTGAAAAGACAGAGCCACACGAAGCCAACTATCGTCCTAACAGCCAACGGATGCAGCTGAGCCACGGCAACGTTCATAGCTTTGACGATGGCCGCGACATATTTATTAAAAGGAAATCGGAGGCCATACTCCAGATGCCTGATATATACGCCGATATGCCCCGGAGGAGGGCAACAGACCGCCTGACCCTTCCCAGGGATAACAATTTTGTACCCCTCACCGAAGTAGAAATGACCCTCGAAAAGAGTTCCACCAGAACAACTGGCGAATTTATTGGTCCAGGCACGGTCAGGACCAGTCACGCACGCCTCGCCGTGGCCCAGGATAGGCGGCCTCTCCTCACCAGAAGGAATCCCTTCCTCACAGTCATCATCAACATCATCATCCTCCCCACCCTCCGGAGCTTTTGGATCGACTTCAGGAGACGGAGACCTAGGGCCCCCAAACCTTATCGGGATGGCGTTTAGTATCTCCTCCTCACCAAGACGCGACGGGGAACCCCCGCCTTGCAGCTTACTAGGTCCAAAGACCAGCAGAAGACATGTTACAACAAAACTTACGAGTTAAAAAGAGAATTTATTTGTTTACCTTGAAAAAAACTGCCACGCCGGAGTAATAATTCTGAAAGCTAGAGAGAGGTTTCGTCACAAGGGCTAGAAAGAAGGAAATTTTTGAGGAAATGAAATTGGTGGCCAATTTCAGGGACTAAGTACCCTATTTATAGAGGAAAGCCCATGAAGAGGGACCAATCAGGGCGCAGCCCATGAAACGTCAGCCAATCAGCAATCAGACACGTGTCAAACATGCAGCCACGGAATGTCCATCGTTGCAACAGTTGAATGTCAATCAATGCAACAAGTGACTGACCGCGTCTTCAACACGCCCTTCATATCTCTCTCGCTGTTCATCTTCCTCAAGCAAAATCCTAAGTATCCATTTCTCCGCCCGGCCACATGATCAACCAAGCCGTAAAGCACCGGCCGGGGCAATCAGAAACAACCGGCACTCTCCACCCTGGTCTCAGCCAGCGTCATTGCCTTTTCCACATCGGATGTCCATTACACAACCATGTGGAGGGGGGATATGGTACGGCCTAAGCAGAGTCACGCCGAGGTAGAAGAAGCCGGGAAGGAAAATTTTCACTTGCGCATAATATACGCTCAGCATACATCGGAGCCCATACCACGGCATAGACTACGCTGGGGGCAAATTGATGGGGCATATTCTGCACCCGCTGACCAAGTCAACACATTGAGCAAGGTCAAAGATATCCACAGCAAGTCAACGGCTTAGACAGCCTAACCGACGAGGCCTGTCGGCCTGTCAGATGGGTCCCGGCCGGGGCAACCAGCCAGCCGGGGCACACATCCGCGAATTCATATCCAAGACCCCTCGGCGGTGGGTCAACAGGGCCCGCCGGTCTGCCCTAGCTCCCTTGGCCGAGGGGTAGATCAGTCTTTCCACCTGCTAGCCACTTGGCCACTTGGCCACTACGTGACAAAAGGTGAAAGTCTATAAATACTCCTCAACTATCATTGAGGAAAGGATCCACAATTTAACCTAAGAATCACTATTCATCTGGTAATATCTTCCTTATCTCTCTACAATACGTACTTTGCCAAGTAACAATCACTTACCTCTCTAAGTTACTGACTTGAGCGTCGGAGTGAGTTCGCTCGGCCCAAAGCCGAGCCCTCAGTTTGTTCATCGTTTCAGGAGACCGCAAGGAGGATTCAACTAAAGACATCATTCTACAAGCACGGGTGGTAACATATAACTGCTCTGGAATTACACCCGGAACACTGGTAAATAGGGAATGTGCCCTATTTACCCGGAGGTGGTTGCCTCTTTATTAGCCGTTGTTTTGACTGCTTCCTATATCATAGCTTTCTGGAATTGGTCTTCCTTTTTTGTAGGGAACATATATCAACTGCCTATTTGTTGCCTGCAGTGGCCTGGTTCTTTTCCTTTTTAGGTTGCTGGTTATCTTTCGCCTGTCTTTCATCAACTCCTGCTTGGTGCCTATCCGTGTTGAATCAATGCCTCGTTTCAGATGTCTTTTGCCTGGAAGTTGTCCTTGGCTGTTGCCTGGCCTATATCAGGTCAGGCAGGATAATTTAGGGCCCAACAATTGCCCCTTATCTGCTTATTCCATTATTGGGTCTGGCCAGGAATAAGGAGATAAAAATTTGGGCCAGGCAAGTGATTTGTGCAGGGTCTTTTTATCGGATTTAGAATTGGTGTTTGATTCAACTTCTTGTAACGGTTATTTGTCATTAATAGGGTAGGTTCACAAAACCCTAGGAGAGTCATGATTAGTCTCTACCACTTGCTTTTCTAGCCGTTTAGGATTTGCGGTTATAAATATCCTTCCTTTGCCGTGATTGCTTCCACATTTCAATCCCCAAATTTCTTCTTTCCCTTTCTAAAAAATTCTCTCTTTGAAAAATTCATCTTCTAGAAAAAATAAGATATGGCTGGTGGCGAGGAGAAGGACAAAGCAGACTTCAAAAGCTCCTGCCGATCTTTGAAAAAGTTCATGTTGAAGTTGAAATGGTTTTCGCCGAGGTTGAGGGGTCCCCGATATCATCCCCGAGGATGATGTGGTGGAGGTTGTTGCTCCTCCGAGGTTCGTCCATGTCTTATAAGGGGTTGAATATTCTCCTAATAAGGCTTTGGCGGCTTCTTTTCAAGAAGCCAATCAATCGAAACTCGCTTTTGAGCATTATATAAAGAGCAGGGGCCTTATTCCTCATGGGGCTGAGGTTTGGATTCCCGAGAACGGTCTGTCAAGGCTAATTGGAGTAGCCCGGGTTGGTTCTGTATTTTTGAGTGGGCGTTCGGGGTGGCGGTCGCTTCCCTTTCTCCTTTTATGATCGAGGTGATTAGGGCTATTAGGGTTCCTCCGTTTCAACTCATGCCAATGGTTTGGAAAATTGTCCATTCTATTGAGCATTTATGTTCTAAGCATAAATTGGTTATTACCCTGGATGATTTCAAGAATGTCTATCACCTGAAGAGTCATTCTACTGGGAGGTTCAATTTTCGAGTCAGGTCAAAGATGGCTCACCTGATTACCAACTTTGATTCAGGGGATGATAAAGGATGGGCTCAAACTTATATGTTTATCAAGGCTGATTCAATTGCCTCGACTGGACTATCCGAATTACCGGTTGTTGAAGGAGGTAACTTTCTTTCCTGCATTATTTTTGGTTTGGTAATAATATGTTTTGGAGAGTTTACTTACTTTGCCCGTGCTTTCTTTTAGTAAATGATTGGGTGAATGATCCTGATGCTGAGGGGTCGGCTGACCGGATAGCAGCGTTTATGGCGTTGCCTGAAGAGGAGAGGGCTTGGCCTGCCTGTCTGGGGCAAGCTTCTATGCCTCGTTTTAAGAAGGCTAAGTTGAGTACGTATAAGCCTGTAAAGAGCACTAAGGTTCCAGGGGCATCTTCGTCAGGGAGTAAGTTCTTTTGCTTATTTTTGTCATTCTGTTTCCTGTATTGGATTCATGCTTATATTGCTGATTTAGAAACTCGTCGTGCAGCTACCAGGGCTTCTGCCAGAATTGCTAGTTTTGGTCTGTCTTTGGTGAAGGCAGGGGTCTCCCAGATTACAGGGGAGAAGTCAAAGAGCATTGAGGCAACGGGAAGTGATAGTACTGTTCAAGTTCAGGAACCTGTGCAGGAGGTTCAGTTGGCGTCTCCTGAAAAGATTGTGGATGATAGTGACCGTCCTGAGAAGAGGAAGAGAGTGGATGAGTCTAGAGGAGTTCATGAGGTCGGGGGTCGGGGCTCGTATGGATGAGGTCCGTTTGCCAAGGAACAAATTCAGGCTCAGGCTTTTGTGGTTGATGATCCTTATTTCAAGTACTGTGCAGAGGAAGCTTCGCCCATGCTTTGGTCGCTATGTATCGTTCCGTGGACTATCCGCCAACCCGATTACCATGCTTCAGGAGGTATATATTCTCTGTCTTTGTTTATTGTGGGTTTTTGTGTGTGTTTTCTTTTTTGTGGCTTAGATAGGCATTTTTCTTTTGTTTTAGAATGTTAATGATGTCTTTGGGAGCGCTGTCAACCTGGAATCAGTCCATGGTCTAAAAATGCCTTGGATTGGGAGGTACAAATCTTGAAAAAGATTGACAAGTTTAAAGCCGAGTTGGAGGTGTCAAGGTGAGAATCATTCTTTGAAGGAGGATAATGAGGCGGGGAAGGCTCGGTTCTTGGTGGAGTCTTCTAAGTCGAAATCGCTCGGGGATGCTCAAAGCTCTTCAGGCTAAGTTTGATATTGCTCGAAAGAGTTGAAGGTGAAAAGCAAAGGCTATGCAGGAGCGATTAAAAGTAAATGAAGAATTGGTCAGAGAGGGATGAGGTCCAGGCTAGGTATAAAGATCTTTGTATTTCTTTGGCAAGGGCCGTGTGGATGCTATGAAAGAGCCCGCTGAAGTCGCCTTTTGGAATCCCGATCGGGAGTTGGCCGATCTCAATACCACTTATCCCGACCTTTGTAAGTTGCATGCCGACGAGGAAGTGGACTCTCCTCCATCCAAAGGGAAAAATAGTGATGCTGAAGGGGAGGGAGATGAAGAAGAGGAGGTGGCGATGAGGGGATTGGCTCTGCTCATCGTGTCCAAGGCGGGCTAGTTTGATTTTATCTGTTGTGGAATTTTGTGTTGTTTTGGCCTATTCAGGGGGGGATGTTCCCTGAACAAATAATTTAGGATTTGTTTTGGTTTTTGTTGGCTTTTCCTGGATAAACGATTTGTTGCCTGGGAAGGGTATATTCCTGGGTAGGTTTTAATATATATATCCTTTCTTCTCTTGATTTTCTTCTTTGTGTTTGACTCGGAATTTGTACTGTACATTCATGTGATTTTTTTGTTAGAGTAATGCCCGTCGGGAGGGCTTATGGCCCTCATTCCCGTGTTTATGGGGAATGGTGGCTCTATCTGCCTGTCGGGAGGGCTTTTGAGAATGAGGGTGGTTGCTTGGGTCGGGAGGGCTTATGGCCCTCACTGTCAGAGGGCTTCTTTGACAAGTACTATGGTCTATTCCATCTTTGTACTTATCTTTTTATGTACTGAGCTCAGTTTAATTTTCGGGTCAGGCAGGCAGGTGCCAAATTAGAGCATTTTTAGAAATGCTGTTCAGGTTGGGTGGAGTGGTCCTCAATCCTGAACATTTGTTTAAGCCTAAAGTGTAACATATAATAAGTGAAAAGAAGGCGTAAAATAAGTTTTCAGGATTTAAAATAAAGTTTTAGGTGAAGCTAAGAATAACAGGCAAGCAACTTAGCACATAGCAGGAAGTTCTAGTGACATGTATATAGGATAGGTAGTTTTACCTGCTTCTCAGATATGAAATAGTTTTAAGTGGGAAATGTTCCAAGATCTGGGGATCATTTCTCCTTCCAAAGTTTGTAGCCTGTAAGCTCCTTGTCCCACTATTGAATCAATTAATTACGGGCCTTCCCATGTAGGGGCTAGTTTGCCTGCGTTCTTTTCTCTGGTGTTGGGGAAAACTTTCCTTAGTACCAGGTCTCCTTCTTTGAATACTCTGATGTTGACATTTTTGTTGTAACTTCTGGCGACTGCATGTTGGTAGGCAGCTATCCCGACTTTTGGCCGCATCCCTTAGTTCTTCGTTAAGAGTAGGTTATCCTGTAATAGGGGCTTGTTCTCTTCTATTGTGTTCAGCCGCTTCCGGTAGTTGGCACATGAATTTCTATTTGGTATTATTGTTTTGCACCATAGACCAGGGAATATGGTGTCCGGCCTGTGGTCGTTTTGGGTGTGGTCCCTGTCGGCCCATAGGACTAGGGGGAGCTCTTCGCCCATCTTCCTTTTCTTCTTTTTTGACTTTTTCTTCAGCAAACTGATTACTACTTTGTTACTTGATTCGCTTGGCCGTTGGCTTTAGGGTAGCCTGGTGTAGATGTGACTAGGTTGATATTCCATTGTGCACAGAAGTTTTCTGTTCTTTTCCCCACAAATTGTGTACCATTGTCACGGACTATTTCGAAGGTATTCCATATCTCGCATATGATATTCCTTTTGATAAATGATATGACATCCTTTTCTTTGACTTGCCTGTAAGAGTCTGCCTCTATCCATTTGGAAAAGTAGTCAGTCATTGCTAGCATGAAGACGTTTTGTCCAGGCGCCTGAGGTAGCTTGCCTACTATGTCCATGCCCCATTTCATGAATGGCCAGGGGGCTGAGATGGAATGTAGTAGCTCTGATGGTTGATGGATATAAGGGGAATAGATTTGACAGGCTTCACATTTTGAGCTATATGCTATGCAGTCAGCTTTCAGGGTTGGCCAGAAGTAGCCTGTCCTGAGAATTTTGCTTGCCAGGCTTCTTCCACCTTTATGATTTCCGCAGTATCCATCATGTATGTCTTCTATGACCTGACTGGCTTCATTTGGTTCCAGGCAACGTAAGTAAGGTCCAGCCTGAGACTTTTTAAACAAGGTGTTATTTATAATGCTATAAGTGGATGCTTTGATTTTCAGGGCCCTTGCTTCGTTTTTATTTGTAGGGAGTATCCCCTGTAGGAACCAATCATAGTAAGGTTTAGTCCAGGAGGTTGTATCTTCCTGGATAGGGCAAATTTGTTCAGGCCTTTCCATGGTTGGTTCCAACAGGTGGACGATGGGTATTTTGTCAAACACAGCAAGGCTGAAGTTTGATCCCAGGCTGGCTAGGGCATCAGCCTGGGTATTTAAGTCCCTTGGTATTTGGTCAATGTCAAAGGTTTTGAATTTTTTGCAAAGGTTTTTGACATATTCCAAATAAAGTATCATCTTTGAATCTTTTGTAGCATATACTCCTTTGATTTGATTGGAAATTAAGAGAGAGTCAGTTTTTACCTTGAGATTTGCTACACCGAGTTCTATACATACCTTTAATCCAGTAATCAGGGCTTCATATTCAGCCTCATTATTCGTGGTTTTGAATTCACAATTAATAGCCTGTGCAATTATGTCTCCCTGTGGTGACTTTAGGACTAGTCCTAGGCCAGTGCCTTTCATATTTGTTGCCCCATCTACATGGAGAGTCCATTCCTTGTCTGTCTTTTGGGTGTCAAGAAGATTGACCTCTTTTATGAGGTCTGGTTCTAGGGTAGGACTGAATTCAGCCACGAAGTCTGCTAGTGCCTGAGATTTAATTGTCGTCCTGGGTTCAAAGGTTATATCATAGGTGCTGATTTGTACCGACCATTTTGCCATTCTCGCTCGACAACTCGGGCTTTCTCATGACAGATTTGATATGCAGGTTGGTTCTTACAATGATTGGGTGACTTTCAAAATAAGGTCGAAGTTTAGTGCAGGACATTACTAAAGCAAGTACATATTTTTCAAGTAGGCCATACCGGTTTTCGCGTCTAGGAGACTTTTACTTACATAGTAAACTGGATGTTGTTGGCCATCAATTTCTTTGGTCAGGACTCCACTTATCATTTGTTTCGTGATGATAGGTAGACCGTCGGGGTTCTCCTTTGTCTGGTTTGGCAAGTAGCGGAGGTGTAGTCAGGTATGTTTTGAGCTCCTGGAAGGCTGTCTCGTGTTCAGGCAACCATTTGAATGCTTTGTTCTTCCTGAGTAGGTCATAGAATACCTTGCACCTTCGATGATCCGGAAATGAATCTATTCAGGTCGCAACTCGTCGTCCGTCGTTTTTGAATATCTTTGACCGACTTGGGAGATTCCAGTTCTAGTATGGCTCTTATTTGTTCTGGGCTGGCTTCTATTCCTCTTTTGGTCACCATGTAACCTAGGAATTTTCTCAAGATATTCCAAAATGGCATTTGGATGGGTTAAGTTTCATATTGAATTCTTCCAGGATCTTAAAGGCTGTCTCCAAGTCCCCGAAATGATCTTGACTTTCTTTGATTTAACTACCATGTCATCAATATAGACTTCCATGGTGTCTCATATTTGGTCCTTAAACATTGTATTGACCAGGCGTTGGTATGTTGCCCCCGCATTTTTCGTGCCAAAGGGCATTTGTGTAGCAAAGATATGCCCTTTCCGTGATAAATGCAAGATGTTCCCCGATCGATGGGTGCATCTTGATTTGATTGAATCCACTTGAGGCATCCATGAATGTCGGGAGTTCATGCTTTTGTAGCATCCACCATTGCGTCTATGTGTGGGAGCGGAAATGGGTCTTTGGGCGAGGCTTTATTGAGGTCCTGTGTAATCTACACAAACTCTCCACTTGCCATTCTTCTTTTGTACCACCACTACGTTGGCTAGCCAGTTAGGGTACATGACTTCTCTTATCATCCCCATGTCCAATAGTTTGTCTACTTCTTCATTAATGATAGCATGTCTTTTCACGCAAACTTTCTTCTTTTCTCACGGGACAGGCTTATAAGACTCATCTATATTTAGTTTATGTGTAATAATATTGGCATCTATTCCGGTCATATCAAAATGTGACCAGGCAAAACATGAAGATTTACCTTTAAGAAAATTTACTAATTCTCGCCTCGATATTATCGGGGACATCGATCCTACCAAGACGTGCTCTGTCAGGGTACTCGTGGTCTAAAATTACTTGATCATTTTCCATTTTGGTTTTCGCCACATGAGTTGTCCTGACAGTGGTATCGTAATTGCTAGGCGAGGGACTTACCCGCCTTGGAAGGCTTCGGTGACTCAAGATAACATTCCGGGCGATTTATGTTCACCTTTTATGGTTGCTACCCCTCATTCTGTTGGTATTTTGATGCATTGGTGATAGGTAGAGGGTATGGCCCTTACGTTGTGGATCCATGGTCTTCCCAATATGGCATTGTAGGATGACAGCGATCGGGACTCCGAATCTTTCGTATGAAGATACTCCTTCCACGTATGTGGGCAGGTGTATTTCTCCCAGTGTGTTTCTTGTTTCTCCTTTGAATCCCACTAGGACATTAGACTTCTTTATGATTTGGCTTTCATCAATCTTCATTGCTTTAAGGACATCAAGCATGATCGGGTTTTATCGAATCGCCTCCATCGACCAGGATTCTCATGACACGTGCGGTCCCTATTTGCATGGTGATCACCAGGTGTCATGGTGGAGGTCCTGGAATGCCCCGCATATCGGTGTCGTCAAAAGTAATTTGAGGTAAATTGATAGGTTTAAAAGGAGATTTCATTTTTGACTCCCTGGCAATTTTCTTTGCGTGAAAAATTGAGCTGGTCAGGCCACAAATTTCGATCCTCCATTAATGAATTTGACTTCATAAATGGGTGGTGCAGGGAGTAAGTCATGTTGTTGCCTTTCTGTGTTCTTTCTTGTTCCATCATCTTCCCTGTTCTTTGTTGGCATCAAGTCTTTCAGGTATCCTTTCTTTAGCAGGTAAGCCACTTGTCTCTCGTAATCCCTGTGCATTCTTCTTTGTGTGTCCTATGTCCATGTGAAATTCGCACCACCTGGTGGTGTCCTTCCTTGAGTTGGGGTTGTCTGACTTCTTTGGCCACTTGACAATGTCTCCCATATGGTCAAGTCTCTTGATCGATCTGTAATGTCAACAGAGAAGTTATATTCCGGACAGGAGGATAAGTATAGGAGTTACCTCGTTGTTCATGTGTATAGTTGACTTCGATCCGTCGGGTCTCGTGTAGGGAGATGGCCAGGAACCGCTTCCTCGTGGTTAGAGCTTTTTCTCGTTGGTTTTGTCATATCCCGAGTTGTTGTCGCATTATCGCCTTGTAGCCTTTGTCTTCTTCCACTGATATAGCCTATGGCTAATGCTTGGACATCTTCAAAGGTATGACAGGGCTTCATGGTCATTGCATCGTAGAAGTCTTTGTCCGGGGGTAGCCCTTGCCTCTGAAAGCTTCAACGGGTGTTCCAACATCACATCCTGGGGATTGAAACCTTTTCTTTGTTGAATCTTGTCATGTATTATCTGATGGATTCTCCAGGATTTTGTTTAACCCGCACAGTCACCGGATCTCTTTTCTAGTTCCTCCTGCTCGGAAAACCGATGATTGAAAGAGTTGACCAGGTCAGCAAAGGACTTGATGCTTCCATTTGGCAGGTTTATGTACCATTGCAGGGCAGGTCCGTTCAGAGTTGTTCCAAATCCCTTACACATGCAGACTTGACGTAGTTCACTGGGAATTGAT
Source organism: Silene latifolia (assembly GCF_048544455.1). Lineage (NCBI taxonomy): Eukaryota > Viridiplantae > Streptophyta > Magnoliopsida > Caryophyllales > Caryophyllaceae > Silene > Silene latifolia. The sequence goes on along the minus strand of NC_133538.1, from coordinate 435,648,792 downwards.
GCGCCAAAGCATCCTTTGCTTGTAATAGGCAACATGGTTTTGTGGATCTGTGGTTCCATCATAGATTCTCATTGAGGGAATCACAAATTTCTTTGGCAGGTCTATTTTTGCTATTTCATCCACAAAGGGTGAATCAGATAGCTCTCTGGATTTGCTTCTTCAATTGGGGTAGGAACTCCTGGAATCTTTTCAAATCTCTCGTGAAGTTTTTGGATTTCTGGAGCTAAGCCATCATAATGGCCGTGTTAGTCCGATCTCGATGAGGTCTCTTCATTTTGGAGTTCTCCGAGTCCGTTCCTTCTCCGCTTTGGACTTTGATGGAGTAGGAGTACCAATATTGGAGAAATCAATGTTCCTTATGATTGAGGAGAATGGTGTGCCAGGATGGACTTTCAACTTTGATACTAAAGCTTTTTCTCCCAAATTTGTATTTTTAGGCTGGATTCGATTCTTTCAATTTTGCCACTTCGCTTCACTGGATAATTTTTTGTTTTAATTGTTCCATCTCCAACAATCGTTGTTTGGCGTGACTAATTGTTGCTCAACGCTGTCTCCTGCCATCTTTTCTTAGTTTTTTGTGGTATTTGGTTGTGGGCTTTGATTATTTTTGAGTTAGATGCCCCACGGTGGGCGCCAATTGTTTTTGGCTTTTTTCGATCTAGATTGTCCTGCCAGGGATTTATATGTAGGGTGATCTAACTCAAACAACTACTTTGATTGGTATAATTAAGTGTAAAATGAACTAATAAACAATGACACAAAGATTTTTATACGTGGAAAAACCCTGGGAATAAGGGAAAAAACCACGGGCACCAAGCCAGGAGTGATTGTTACTATGGTTTTAGATAGCCTGGATTGAGTATTGTTATATCGGGCATGACAAAGCGAATATATAGCTTAAGAATACAAAAATATAAGTAAAAGTGAGGGTATATCTGATGTCCCTTCTAATCTTCTCTTCTTTTCTATTTATAGTTGATCTCTCCCTCCTTCTTATGCCGTTTAGGGTTTCCTGGTAAATAGGGAATGTGCCCTATTTACCCGGAGGTGGTTGCCTCTTTATTAGCCGTTGTTTTGACTGCTTCCTATATCATAGCTTTCTGGAATTGGTCTTCCTTTTTTGTAGGGAACATATATCAACTGCCTATTTGTCGCCTGCAGTGGCCTGGTGCTTTTCCTTTTTAGGCTCTTTGGTTATCTTTACTTTGTCTTTCATCAACTCCTGCTTGGTGCCTATCCGTGTTGAATCAATGCCTGGTTTCAGATGTCTTTTGCCTGGAAGTTGTCCTTGGCTGTTGCCTGGCCTATATCAGGTCAGGCAGGATAATTTAGGGCCCAACAGTAATACTCCGTAAAATTTAAATAAAAACCGTTTCCAATTGTCACTTTTCAACGTTTAATAAACTACAATAATATATAAGTGTTGAATTAGTGTGATTCTATAATAGAAAGTTGATGTGATTTAAGTAAGGAATAGTTGGTTGGTACATAATTTTTTTTAAATGGAAGTAGTAGAATTGTAGAAATACTAAATTTTTTTTTTTTTTAAAAAAACGATTTTTTTAGCATTAACAAATCGTTGACACGGTGACATTTGACAGTATGATACTGTATTTACTACAATGGAATTGCACATGGAATTGGGGTGTACAAGTAATATTCTGGATTTCTGGCCAATTTTTACCCTCGACAGCTATGACAAATTCAGTGTATAACACCATCTTCAGATTCCCAACGAACATTCTTCTCCATTGTTGACTTTGACAATTGCAGTGTTATTGTGTAAAACGGTTATGGCATGTAAGGGTGAAATTTAATGGTAATTAACATTTAGGTAAAATTCTTAATGTTAGGACGCACATGGGTCTAGGCCGCACCTGTTGAGTAGGAGAGAGTGTCTACTCTACAAGTCTAAGGAGAATCCATCCCAAAACCAATTGGCAATGGGAGGAGTAGCCCCTTGACTTTTCTGTTTCTCCGATATGGGAGACCTACATGTGATTTTTCACACTCAAGAGTCTCAAGTTTGAGCCGTTTGAGATTAAAAGTCTCTCCAGAAACAATTTTGTGGGGGGAAAATAGCCTGGAGCTATGCATTTTACTCCCAGAGAATTTTTTTTATGGGTTATTAATTGCTGACCGAGCAATTTAAATTATAACTCATTTACTAATAAGTATACCTTCTTATTAAGACTTAATTAATGACATTTACTTTTAAAATATGACTTGTTAATGTCATTTAGTGGCAAATTAATGAGATGAGATTGATAGTTTGTTTCATGGGGAGGAACAATTTATTTTCTTTCTACATTCAAAAATTAGCAATGGTGGACGTAGGATATTGAACTCAGCGGTGGACATCATTTTTTCCTAGAGTAGTCTTCTGTAAAATGATTTTGTAAAACCAATCCTAACCTCCATTGTTGTATGAGCTTGAGCTTTAACAAACAGAGGTAAATTAAAGAGTGGTTTTATTAGAGATATTTTGTTTGTTACAAATGTATTTAATTACAAGTACGATAATTATCTACTTATATACAGGATTAACAAACTAACACAAACTCTAACTAACTTTGTCCATGTCAGCAAACCGTGTATTAGGCTTTCTCACAATGTGACTGGTAGCTTGAATGTCATCTATATTTACACACTCCCCCTTCAAGCTAGAATCACCCAAGAATTTCATGCCTAATCTTTCAGACAAGTAATTATGTTGCTGACCTCCTAATGCCTTTGTCATTAAGTCTGCAAGTTGTGAACTAGATTTGACATGCTTGGTTATGATAAGCCTCTCTTGAATCTTTTCTCTAACATAATGACAATCTATGTCCAAGTGCTTAGTTCTTTCATGAAAGACTGGATTCAGGGCAATGTGCTCAGCTGCCTTGTTGTCACAGTATGATACTGATGGGTGTTTGTATATGCACATGAAGATCCTTGAGAAGCCTTTCCATCCATACAATCTCCCCTCCTATGTAAGGCATGCATCTGTATTCTGTCTCGGTAGAACTTTTACTCACTGTCTTCTGTTTCTTCGTTTTCCAAGATATCAAAGAATTCCCAAGCAATACACAATAGCCTGACAAAGACTTACTGGAGAAGGCACATGTTCCCCAGTCTGCGTCTGAATATGCAGATAAACTCAACTCACTCTTTGAAGGATAAAACAGTTTTGCATTAGTTGTATGCTTCAAGTACCTAACTACATGGAGTGCTGCTTGTAAGTGTGGTAGTATAGGCTGTGTCAGAAATTGACTGAGATGTTGGACAGAGTGGAAAATATCAGGTTTTGTTAAATTCAAATAAAGCAATCTCCCTATTAGTCTTCTATATCTCTCAGGATCTGGTAACAACTCCCCTTGATCTATGGATAATTTCAGTCCCCTTGGTAGAGGGAAATCTGTGACTGTGCAATTTTCCATTCCAAGATCCTTTATTATGTCTATCACATACTTTCTCTGGTTAAGTAGTATTCCAGTATCATTCCGTGCTATTTCCAAGCCCAGAAAGTATCTCATCAGGCCTAGATCTTTTATTGTAAAAGCTTTATGAAGACTTTGTTTGATCTCCTTAATTTCTTCTTCATTGTCACCAGTAATAATGAGATCATCAATATAAACCAATATTACTAGAAAGCTTCCTGACTTCTTATTTTCCCTGGTAAACAAAGAATAGTCTTGCTTGGACTGTCTAAATCCCAATTGAACCAAATGCTTGGTTAATTGCAGATTCCATTGTCTGCTAGCTTGCTTAAGGCCATATAAAGATCTCTTTAGCATGCAAACCTGTCCTTTAATAGCCTTTGTATAGCCCTGGGGTGGCCTCATGTATACCTCCTCATCAATGAATCCATGGAGAAATGCATTATTTATATCCAACTGGTGTAATGGCCAAGCTTTAACTGCTGCAATAGCTATCAATGTTCTGACAGTGGCCAATTTTGCCACTGGGGAGAAGGTGTGTTTGTAGTCTTTGTCCTTAACCTGATTGTACCCCTTGCCTACCAGTCTAGCTTTTAATCTTTCAATACTACCATCAGCTTTATGTTTAATCTTGTATACCCATTTTGATCCTATTGATTTCTTGTTGGCAGACAACTGAGTTAATTCCCAAATTTGATTGGCCTCAAGTGCATCCAACTCCTTTCTCATAGCTGCAACCCACCTACTATCTTCCTGTGCACCAAAGAATGTTGCAGGCTCATGTTCTTGCAGAACATTATTGAGTGAACTAATGTATTATGGATCAAACATACTTAATACTCCAAGAAGCTCTTTGTGATAGGTCATAGCTATTGAAGCTGAGGAACCAGTTGACTGGAATGTCAGCTTAACAAGACAATGATATCCTGCAAGCCTGCTAGATACCTACCTTGCCCTTCCTGTCTGTCTTAGGACAGGAACAGTCGTATTAGTTGTTATATTATTAATAGTGTCCTCAGACTGGATATTTTCAGAAGCTGGTGTATCAGTGACTGTGTCAGTTTGTAAAGAATTCTGTAATATTTGTGTATTATGATTTTGTGTTGTGAAGATATTATTATGAAACAACTCAAGACTATATGTATTGACGTCCTTATTGTGTATATGAATAGATGGAGTATACCCTATGCAATCCAAACATAAAGGACTACCACTCTTATCATTTGAATCATGTATTGGACTAGCAGTGTGGTAAGGAAACATGTTCTCCTGAAAAACCACATCCCTGCTGACCAAACAAGTATAGGTCTCCAGATCATAGACTTTGTATCCTTTTTGCCCAAAAAGATATCCAATGAAGATGCACTTTCTAGCCTTTTTCCCAAATTTGTCTCTGTGAGTAATAGGCATGGATGCATAATATAGTGAGCCTAGTACTCTTAGCTCATCATACTTAGGTTTCTCCCAAAACAATAACTCATGTGGGGTTCTCCATTGCAGGATTGGTGTGGGCATTTTATTAATCAAATAGGTTGCTGTCAACAGACAGTTACCCCAGAATTTCAATGGCAAATTTGCTTGTAACCTAAGAGCTCTAGAAGTCTCAAGTAGGTGTCTGTGTTTTCTCTCAACACGACTGTTTAGGTATTTTTACCCAAGTCGATTAATTAGGGTCAATGTAGTCTTACTCGTTGGTTGGATGTTCGATCGTTCGTATGTCAATAAGTAAATAGAAAAATAAAGTGCGTAATGTAAATTAACACGTGAGATTTGGTGACGCGGAAAACCCGATGTGGGAACAACCGCGGCAGGGACGGTACCCTTCCAAGTATTGCACTATATAAATAGGAGGATGTGGACAAGGCCCTCGGGAACTGCGTCCGAGGGATCCACACCTGACATAATCGACTCGAGGTTCTTTCGAATCGAATTAAGACATATTAGAGTCGCCACCAAGTTTTTTGGGAACTTGGAACCGTTCAAGTCAACTTTACACCTTTCATCGAAAAGCATAAAGCCAATCGACTACGAGTGATTAAAGATAAAGACTTGTACCCTATATCACTCGATTTGAATGACTCTCGTAATCCAATGGTATTTAGACGGATCCACAAACCATAGATCTTGAGTAAGGGGTGAGGGTACGTGTTGGGAAGCCCATAAGGACACCCAACCCCGCCCGTCAATAACGGCCTCTACTAAGTCAAGTGTCGGATTTCAAACAAGGTCATAGCTACTACGATGTATGAAATGCAAACGTTGTTTTAAACCCTAACATGTGAAGTTTCTATGTTGATTTAGATGCAACTATACTAACTTTGTCAAAGTTGTAATTTAGCATGTGGGTTGATTGATCTAACAACATACAAATAAAGCAAACAAGGCTTAAGGGGGAATGGGGGAGCCGTTGGGATCTACCTATTACAACCCAGGCATTTCATGCCGACACAACAACAAATTAAAGATACAACTCGATCTAAATACAATTGCTACATACAACTCAAAACACGACACAAAACACACGGCCATTGGGCCTTGAAAACCGTGCACATGGGGGAGGTGACTCACGGCCTACATGACACACGGCCGTGGGTCCCTCCTCGTATTGCGTGCTCTCACTTAATCCCATCGAATTAGACATTGGGCTACGCACCAAAGCATGCATTAGCATAAACCGGGCCATGTTGCTTTAAACAACATGCGGTTTACTACGCTCCTACAAGCATTGGGAACAACCGTCTAACCAAATAAAACTAAGGTTTTTAGAAAAGGTTTTGACTCAAAAAGGAGAACTAATTACAAATAGATTACAAAACGTGACTCAAAGAAACATAAATTAATTACAAGTGATAAAACAAATAAAGAACGAACGATGCAAAAACAAACGAAATAGGAAAGGCCAAACACACGGCCAAACACACGGCCAACCACGGCCCAACCAAAGCCAACCTAGTTCCTAAGTTAGATTTATTGATTAGATCGAATGATTGCGAAAAGGAATCGAAAACAAGTTAGAAAACGAGTTAAAAACGATGTTGATTGATTGTCGCGCAAGGGTGCATTCTACACGGCCTAAAGGGTCCAATTAGGTTAAATTCGCTAATTAATTTAACTCATCGAGTGTCAATAAGAAGGTGCTAATCACGCACTCTTATACTAGCGAGAAATTAGGTGAAAGAGATAGATGCATTCAATTATTTACGGAAATCGTCGATTGATTTTATAACTTACGTCGAAGCCACCTAAAGTGTCTAATTAGATTATTAAATTGATTTAAAGTCATCTAATTACGTCATAGGTTAACAATCAGAAGTTAAACTAACATGCAACGGGTCCTAAGGTCCATCGATTTGGCGAAATGTAAGAGGGTCGAAAGCGAAGATCGAAGTTAGATAACTTGTTTTATTTATGCCCTACCTTGAACACGAGGATATGTAAATGAGACGGGGGTGTACGACCGATAGAAGGAGCGGTTTCTTTTCCCATCTCAAGTCAACGCGGGTGTTCATGGTGGTACTTTAACTCATACTCGGACTAACTAGTTTCGTAGTTAATTTAAAACAAACGATAATTAAAACGAAAAACAAACAAAAAAAGACAATAAAAAAAGGCATAAAAAAACGGAATAAAAAGAGAGAAGAGAAGGGGATTTGATGCACCCTCAACCTACATGTATCGTTGACACCGTCTTGGGTCGTAATCGATGGTAGATTTTATCTCGAGAGGCCGTCGTCGACGAAGTAACAAAGCAACACGCGTTTTGGAAAGTTTCTGGACAGCAGTTTTAAAACAGTGATATCTCCCTCGTTTCACGACGAAAATTCGATCCGAAAGATGTTTTGGAAACTAGAAAGAGAGGAGAACAAGGATCTTAAAACAACCCCTGCTCGATTTGGATTAATGGGCACGAAAAACGAGCACAAACAGAACTGGACAGACAAGAGTAAACCGCGAAAACAGAGTGTTATTTCACTCTGTTTTTCGAGGGATCTCGTGTGCTCTCAAGGTCAATTCGGCTCGTAAATCTTTATCTAATATGTATATGGATGTTATGTGGTTAATTAGGAACAAGAAACTCGAATTTTTATGGTGATTTGATGGAGGAACGAAAGGGTTTTCGAAGGAGACACACAAACAGTTTCAGTTTGTGTGTCGGTTTTGTTTAGGGTTTTTGGAGGATGTTTAGGGTTTGTTTCTGAGGTTTAAAGCTTGTGGGTGATGGTTGGATGTATGGAGAACTTATAGGAATGATTGTATGGTGGAGGGGTGGTATTTATAGGGAGTTAAAATAGGTTAAAAGAGAGGGAGGGCAAATCGGGCTAGCTGAACATAGCTGCTGTCCAGAAGCTTTTGGGGGGGTTTCTAGGGTTCGTTTTTGGGGTTTTCTTGGTGATTAAGCTAGGATAATATGGGTAGGATACTAGGGTATGGGTTAGGGTTAATGGGTACGGGTCTTGGTAGTGTTTGGAGCGGGTTTTGGGCTCGGGATTGACACGCAAAAACAGGGGACTGCATTGGTGTTTTGCGGGCTGCTTGTGGCCTGTTTGGGATGAGAATTTGGGCCACTTGTGAGGGGGTTCGAACATGGGTTGATGGGTATTGGTCTAGGTGGGTTAATGTACTCGAGATTCGTGCCAATTCGCAAAGGAAACGGGCTTAAAAACCGAGCTAAAATCGAGCTCAAAACCAAGTGTTCAAAACGAGTTTTCTTCGCTTTTCAAATCGATTTTTCAAATCAATTAATAAATTGAAATAAATGACTTTTCAAATCAAATATATTCATAAAATGATTTTTCAAATCAAATATTTATTTTATTTTCAATAAAATAAACTTGGGAAAATAAATTCAAAATAAAATATAATAAATTGAATTTACCTAAAAAACCATAATTTAAATATCATTCAAATTAACAAAATGAACTCACTAAAAAACATTAAATTAAATATCATTTAAAATAATAAAATGAATTCCCTTTAAAAAAAACATTAATTTAAATATCATTTAAATTAATAAAATACTTCATCGACGACGCCCATTCTACCTCGTAAAACGAGCTCCAAATAATGACAATGACAACTAAAGAATACATGTGTCCTATCATCATCGGGTGTTTGTCGGGTTCTCTATAAATTCCAATATCGACGGATACGGGTATCTACAGAGCCCCCACTTTGACTGAGGCTTGGACAAGGCGAAAGTCAGTATACCCCAGTCCCTTTCGACCCGAGGATTCTTCGGGTCGTTTATAGTCCATTAGACTTGCGTATATAAGCTCGCTTGACCATAAGAAGAGATCGTACTGAAACTTCGTTGGGGATTGACTCTTGCTTCTGTTGTATCAAAATATCATCGTTGGTCATCGACCCATAAATTGCATAAATGGTGGATTGAGCCTTATCCTTAGGCGCCTACGTATCCGTTTCTGACGGAATCAAACCCGCGTCGTAGTTCGGCAATCGCGACACATGCCCAAAGTTTATCATCTGCTGGAGTTTGTCCAAAATTCATCATCTCGCCGACCTTGCCCAAAGCTTATCATCTGGCGGTGCCCAAATGGGACGGGACTTTCCAAGGAGGTTGCCGCCGCTTTCATCTTTTGCTTTCAGCTACGGAATTCTTCCATTTCATACTCTTGTATTGAATTGAATTCTTGGTGGATATCATCCTTTACATCTTGATAATGGTCTCTGAAGCCAACGGCTTCAGAGCCCCCAGTTTGCAATGGCTCTAAAGTCGAAGACTTTAGAGCCTGATGATTGAAGCATATCCTGCTACATTTGAAACACAAAAACGTACTAGCAATAATCATCACATAAGCACATTTGGATCATCGATCTTGAAATTGGATTATTTGAAATACTGGGTCATCGACCCGAAAATTGAATTTGAAAATTTTGAATAATTGGGCCATCGACCCGACGTTTGAATTTGACATCACTTGGAATGTTGGGTCATCGACCCGAAATTTGAATTTGAAAGGCTGGGTCATCGACCCGAAATTTGAACATGTTGAAAATTTTGAATAATTGGGCCATCGACCCGAAGTTTAAATTTGACATCACTTGGTATGTTGGGCCATCGACCCTTCAAAAATTGAATTTGAAAATTTTGACTGATTGGGCCATCGACCCGCAAAGATTCTACTACTTGGATCATCTATCCACAATTCGCAAAAAAGTTTTTGGAATTTTGAAATATCTATCCACAATTCGCAAAAAAGTTTTTGGAATTTTGAAATTTTGAAATTTTTGAAATTGAACCTTGATGGGTGAGCATGAAATGTGACTCAGACATTCTATACGACCCGTAAACAAACATGGGCGTAGCCCGCTACCGCAAAACAAAAAAAGAAAATAAAACCGTAAGTGTGTACGGGTTTTAGTTCAAATATTGACTCGTCGAGGGTAGAAATGTAAATCGGCCGCTCCGGCGCTAAAAGATGGCAAATGGGAATCACAAGGCCATCGGACTTGAGACAGAGATATCGTATGGCATGGGCGTGCTCCCAAGGGCACATGGGGATCAAGATCACTTGGCATTGACAAGGTGGATTAAAATCACAGAGCAACAACGTTGGCTTCGCCCAGATACTAAACACAGACTGATTTTATGAGAACACTTAGACATCACATGTCACTCTTGTTGGGAACATTCTGTCACTCTTCTCCTCGCCTCCTTTCTTTTCAGCGAGTATTCATCATTTCTTGCCACCGCCTTCTTTCTTTTCAGCGGGCTTTTACTATTTTTCTTCCACGCCTTCTTTCTTTTCAGCGGGTTTTTACTATTTTTATGTTCCCAACACAAACCTACATCTATATGACTCGGCATCTTTGCCTAAACCGTTAGATAAAACTCATTCCGAGACTTGACACTACTCATCTGAACCTATATCCTCGTCCTAGCCTACGTCGAGTGCTAAGACTGAGAAGACTCCTAAGACTGACTCACAGGCGACAGGTGTGTGGAAACGGTTGGGTTCAAAGGCACACTCGGGCTCAGCCTTAGAAGGGAGGCTTGGTCCTCGCTCGAGTGTAAAAGATAGGCTGGGCCCTCGGGAGGAAATGACGATCCCTCCTAAGAAGCGCGCTAGACAGAACACAACTACCCCTCCTCCACAGGAGCCTCGGTCACGTGACCCAAAAGGCAAAGGGAAAAAGAAGATGCAGGAGCCTTCGACTCCAAATATATTATTTGATACTACTACTTATTATTTGTTGCTAGCTGTTTTTTTTTTTCTTTTGAAGGATGTAATGGGCATCGCCCGATCTTTAATAAGACTTACTATCTATTAAAAATTCCAGTTTCTGCATAAAATTTCATTTTATTCAAGGAAGGGTCGGTTGTACTCTTTTAAAGAGTCGCCTACGTATCTCGTTATCAACAGAATCAAACCGAGCTCGTAGTTCCACAAAACAAATGCGCTACAATCATCGATTTATAACGCACAAAAAGCAGCGAAGCAAAAGTGCCGCGGCCTAGACTCGCTCACGAGCACTGCAATTCAAAATTTTATTTTATGACATTGAGAGTGAGTTCTAAGGATAGTATTTCTTCAGTTGATCCAAATTCGTCGGATTCGCAAAGTCATTTCCATCTAGATCTGTCACCGATGCGCCTCCCGATAATATCTTCTTTACTGTAAGGACCGCCCGATTCGGCTTGAATTTTCCCCTCGGGTCAATTGGTAGTAAAGCGCGAACGGACTTTAGGACTAAATCCCCATCTTTTATTCCTCGAGGTTTCACCTTCTTGTTAAACGCCCTTTGTATCCTTTTCTGATAGAGTTGAACATGGTGTAGTGCATTTAACCGTCGCTCGTCGAGCATGACCAAGGAATCGCACTGGCTCGTAGCGATCGCCTTCAGGAACCTGACTTTCTAACAGGATCCTTAAAGAAGGTACCTCCAATTCGATAGGCTGAACTGCTTCCATCCCATATGTTAAATAGAACGGAGTTGCTCCAGTGGCTGTGCGAATAGACGTTCTGTATCCCCATAGTGCGAACGGTATCTTTTCTGGCCATTCGCGATAATTGTCGGTCATCTTTCTGAGAATCACAGTGATTGTCTTGTTGGCGGCTTCCACTGCACCATTTGTTTGAGGTCGATACGGTGACGACTTGTGGTGTTTGATTTTATACTTTTCAAGTATTACGGCAGTTTCAGCCTGGAAGTGAGTGCCATGGTCGCTAATGAGCTCATGTGGCACCCCGTATCTGCAAATGATTTCATTCTGAATGAACTTTGCTACTTGCTTTGCTTGTAGAACTTTGTATGATTTCACTTCTACCCACTTCGTGAAGTAATCGATGGCGACTAACATGAAGCAATGCCCACCTGTTCCAGATGGGTTGACCTTTCCAATAATGTCGATTCCCCATGTTGAGAAAGGCCATGGTGATGTCAAAGTATACAACAGTGATGGCGGTACATGCTGTATGTTTGCGAAGATTTGGCAATTATGGCAATGTTTGACATATTGGCGACAATCTGTCTCCATCGTGGTCCAATAATACCCTAATCTCATGATTTTACGAACCAGCATATGGGCATTCATGTGTGGGCCACACTCTCCGTCATGGACTTCTTCCATGACTCTTTTCGCAGTTGGTGTGTCTATGCATCGCAAAAGGATATTTTGCGCAGTCTTCTTGTACAATTGTCCGTCATTGGTTCTAACGAACTGAGCGGCTAGCATTCGAATAGCGCGCTTTCCGCGGTTATCCATGTCAGGTGGATACTCTCCTGATTCTTTAAATTTCAGAATAGCATGATACCAAGGTTCGGCCTCGGTTTCTTCGTGTCTCCAATTACATTAACATAAGCGGTGACGATCTTCGTTCGACACATATCGGCATAGTATCCATATGATCAGGTATGTTGATCGAGCGACTAGTTTTGATAGTGCATCAAAGAAACTGGTTTTTGTCTCTCGGGGAGGTGCACGTACTTGACCTCGGCGAACAACTTTTCTAGTTCCTCGATTTTCGCTTGGTACGGAGCCAAGCTATCACTTCGGGTTTTCCACGTCCCGGCCACTTGATTGATCACTAGTGACGAGTCCCCATGTACTACAAGCTTTTTGATGCCTAACTCGAGAGCACTGTGCAAACCGAGTAGGCATGCTTCATATTCAGCCGCGTTATTAGTGACGTTAAAGTCCAACTTGATCGAAATAGGAACATGTTCACCTTCCGGTGAAATGAGTAGAACTCCTATCCCGTATCCCCTATAGTTCGATGCTCCATCGAAATAGAGGTCCCACGTATCATTGTCTATGTGAACGATATCTTCGTCAGGAAACGACCATGTATCCACCTCGAGTTTCTTCTATCGGGTTATCCGCCAGAAGTCTCGCAACCGCCCTTCCCTTTATCACTTTTAGCGGTACATATTTCAGGTCGAACTCGGAAAGCATCAAAGTCCATCTTGACACCTGCTCGTGAATCGGCTTTTCAAACAAGTATTTGATAGGGTCCATCTTCGAGTGGATGCGAGACACTATGACCGAGCATGTAGTGCCGTAACTTCTTTGTCGCCCATACTAAAGCCAAACATGTCTTTTCGAGTTGAGTATACTTGATTTCATACTCCAAGAACTTTTTACTAATGTAGTAAATCGCTCTTTCCTCTTTATCGACTATCTCGCGCCAAAGATTACCCCCATTGCAAAGATCCGTGAATCGTAAGATACAACAAAAGTGGTAACCCACCATTGGTGGGCTAAACACGGGAGGGGAAGATAGTATTTCTTTGATCTTATCGAACGACTTAGCGGTGATCATCCCATACGACGTGTTCCCGACCTTCAATTTCTTGAAAATTGGCTCGCATATCATAGTTAGCTTTGCCACGAACCGACTTATATATTGGATTCTTCCCAGGAAACCTCGAATTTCCTTCTCGGTTTTCGGGTGAGGCATTTCCATTATGGCCTTTATTTTCGATGGGTCCACCTCGATGCCACGGTGGCTAACGATGTGACCCAACAGTTTGCGGATGTGACTCGAATGCGCATTTTTGTGGATTCAACCTCATGTTATACTTGCGCAATCGCTCGAAGAATTTGCGTAATGTACCAAGGTGGCCATCACGCTCCTTTGACTTGACAATCATGTCGTCGACATAAACCTCGACCTCCTTGTGCATCAAATCATGTAACAATGTTGTCGCGGTCCTCCTCGATATGTAGCCCCTGCGTTTATCAACCCAAAAGGCATTCTTGTGTAGCAATAGGTTCCCCATTGCGTTCGAACGCTTGATCTTATGCATATCTTCTTTCGCCATCTTGATCCGATTATAACCGGCGTATCCATCCATAAAGGATAGTAACGCGTGTTTTGCCGTGTTGTCAACCAGGATGTCGATGTGGGGTAATGGGAAATCGTCCTTCGGACTTGCCTTGTTTAAATCCCGGAAGTCCACACAAACCCGAACTTTACCATCTTTCTTAGGCACTGGAACGACGTTAGCCACCCGGTCGAGTATTACGACACCTTGATGAACCCGGCTTTGAGTTGCTTGTCGATTTCTTCCTTGACTTTCAAAGACCAATCTGTGTGCATTTTGCGTAGCTTTCGCTTGATCGCTTATACCCCGGCTTGATTGGGATCCCGTGCTCGCAATTTCCCTATCAATGCCCGGCATGTCTTTGTAGGACCATGCGAAAACATCTTTGAACTCATGCAACAAATCAATGAACCCCTGTCTTTCGGTGGAACTTAAAGTAGTTCCTATTTTAAGCTCCTGTGGTTCTAAGGTTGTACCTACATTGATAGTTTCGGTATCTTCGATGATCGAAGTTTTCTGTTCGTACTCTTCCAACCCTTTTATCAACTGTAGAGGTGGTTCCATTTCTTCTTCTTCTTCGTCTTCGACCAACTGTTCATCCTCGACCTCAGTCCCAATGTCATTATTAAAACAATCATTTTCAAAGTTTGAATTGCAATGTAAGTAAGACAAGTCGTAAGCAAACTGGTTCATATTATTATTGATTTGAAATTGCGCGAAATGCGCTAACATTTGAGCCAACCGATCGAACTCGGTGGCGAGATAGGGTATTCGGGACAGCCCCGGGATACCACCATTAGGAAAAGGTGCATAGGAAGGGAAAGCTAGGGGAGGGGTATTTTCAACACCTGACTCCTTAGACTCGATCTTAGGACCTATCTCGGACTCGGACTCCGACTCGGACTCGGACTCGGGAATCGGTAACATCATTTGGCTTGAACATCTCTCCTTCTCCCGTTGTCAACTTGAAAAGAAGTCCTTTGTTGTCAGTCCACTTGATTGTTTTCCGCCATCCCGTGTTGGTCCTAAGAGGATCCACATCGGTGATGAGGGTAGATGGGTCGAACCGTTCGCTTCTCAGGATCATGCTTACCAAATCTTCGTTTGGTGCTGGTGATTTCTTTTCTTCACCGAAAAGGAGACCCAAGGCTTTCTCGTCATTCATTGGATCCAGCTTGGTTTCTACCGGCATCACGGTCGAGAATGTCTTCGGGGATGTAGTAGCGTCTTGGAATACTTCGATTCCGGGACCATAAGGTTCTTCTTTGGGTCAAAGATGGGTTCGGGGAAGTCCATGCAAGGGAGTTCTTCCCCAGCTCTCACGAAGTGACCGTTTAGAGTTAGGTGATACGGTCCCATTTTAATATCTCGATCTTCGATCGTTCTTCCCCTCTTTTCCCGTAGATCTTTCTCAGTGGGCTCATATCCAAGCCCGAAAGTTACTCCTTTGGCTACGGGTGGTTTCAACTTGAAAACCTCCTCCTTTCTAGGATATAAAGAGAAACCGAAATACTTCCCAGTTTTGAGAATCACTTCGCAGACATGACTTCCCGTATATAGATCCATATTTTCGGAGTTCAGCTCGATCATGTTGACAATCTCGAAACCACATGCGTCATTGGTAGCTTCGACCCTTACTTCGGAAGTAATGTCTCCTCCCGCTACAGTAATTGGCGTGGCGTCAATGGTGACGGTTTTGCCATTGAGTGGGACCTTGATTTTTCGATGCAGCGTTGATGTTACGGCCTTCGCAGCGTGGATCCAAGGCCTTCCCAGCAGTAAGTTGAAGGATGAACATATGTCAATCACTTGGCAACTTATTTTCTTTTCCACTTGCCCCGTCTGTACTACTAGATCGACAAGTCCACTCACTCGACGCACAGTGCCATCGAATGCCCGAACTGTCTGCGTAGTGGGGATGAAGTCATTCTTCCAAGCCTGAATATGCACCGTTTTCGAGGGAGTACGTTGTTGACGGCCGATCCGTCGTCAACCAAGGTCATAGGGATATGCTTGTTGAGACACACGGTAACAATATAGAGGGCCAGGTTATGTCGAGGCCCGAACGGCGGCAGATCTTCGTCGGAGAATGTCACACCGTTGGTAACCGAGGCCGATTTCGGGCGATGTGGGTGACCATATCCGCAGGAGTAGTATTTGACGACACGGTCATGTTCATCAAAGCTTGCAACAAAGCTTGACGATGCTCGAAAGAGCTCAAGATAAGTTGCCAGATAGATACGTCGGCCTTAGTCTTTTGGAGTTGCTTGATGAGGGAAGCCTCGGAGGTCGACCCTTCACCAAGAACTTCGACCACTGCCGGCTCCTTTTGAGGTGCCTTACTCGGGATATCCTTAGCTTTCTCTACACGATATGGGAGCCCGGATCTAGTCAAATGGTTTGACTCTAGGGCATCTTGCCTCACTTTTAAGATTTCTTCTTGGGTGTGAGGAATTGTCGCACCTTTGACGAGGTAAACATCATCCTCGTCATCGGCCCAAACGCCATTGATTTCATTGCCGCTTCGGAGTATGTAAGGAGTACAATCGACAATAAAATCCCCGAATGTGATCTCGTTTCTCGAGCTTGGTAGGAATTCGGAGCAATCCACGAATATTCTTCCGACGAAAACCCCTTTTAGACGACATGGGCGAATCAAGTGAGAGTAATCGACACTATCTTCGGTAGAGACAAAGTTAGTGTGGTCGCCAAATGGATTGGTGACGTTGTTGGGCTTTATGGCCGGGATTGGGAGCGTTCCGTTCTCAATCATATCTTGAATTTCGTGCTTTAGTCTAAAGCACCTTTCGGTATCGTGTCCCTTCCCTTGATGAAAGGCACAAAGAGGCATTCGGTTTGTACCATTTGCCTTGTTGATCAGCAGGAGGGTCCGGAGTTGGACCAATGGGCTTTAACTTTCCTTGGGCCATGAGCCTTTGGAGAGCATAGGCGTAAGTGCACCCGATATCGGTGAATACCCTCGGAGCTTGGCGCGGAGGCCTTTTTGACTGTCCATCTAGGAGATTGACAGATTCAACAAAGTGGGCCGCTGCGGGTGCTTTTGCTTTAGATGACGAAGCCCCTTGGTATCCCTTTGGCTTCTCAGCTTCAGCAATTCGGACATCGTCCTCTACCTTTATCCCGATCCTTATCAATTCTTTGAAAGAACCAAAATTTTGGTATTTCAGAGCATTACGGTAAACCGGTCGTAAATTCTTCACGAACTTATCTACCATTTCAACTTCATCAGGCTTCTTAGCCAACTTCACGCTTTCAGCGCGCCATCTCGCGAGGAATTCAGTAAAGCCCTCTTTCTCCTTTTGCGTCATAACCTCCAAAGTTCTTATGTTGGTTTGAATCTCAACATTGTCAGCATAGTGCTTACAGAACTCCACCGTAATATCTTCGAAAGTGGGGAAGTTCTTAAGGTCAAGATTGTAGAACCACGCCTTCGGGTGTTCTCCCAGAGATTGGGCAAAAATTTCAGAGAGCATATCAGCAGGTACTCCCTTCAGTGCTAAGTACCCTTTATAGGCCTTAACATGGTGGACTGGATCTTCGGTGCCCTTGAACTTTGGGATGTCAGTGAGTACCATGTTCGTGGGCAACTTATCCTGAACTGGGGCATAGGCCCTAGCATTCTCATAGTGGATATTCTTCCCTTGGGAGAGCTTCAAACGGTCCTCGATGAACTTGAACCGTTTCTCCAAATCAGTCAGAGGTGGAGTAGATGAAGAGGAATCTTCAACCAACTTAGACTCGATCACATCCATTCGGGTCATCATGAGGTTCACGGCCTCCGTGAGCTTGTTGATAGCATCTTCCATTGCTTGACGTCGGGTTTTGGGCGACCTTTCTACAAGAAAACCCCGTACTGAGTCAATATTTAAAGTAAGAGCCCCTGCACACTTAAGGACACGACCCTAACTTGACTTGAACAAAGACTCGACTTGAGATTGACTAACCAAAGGTTCAACTCACGGTTTGATTTAGACATCGGTTCATTTTAGACTCGACAAAACGACATGACTCAAACTGTCATAACTCGATTCTAAACTGGACTCGGTGTGACTAAACACGTGATTGGGCTAACATAGCCCAGGGTTCGAGTGAAACGTCCATAAGGCCTAGCTTGGACGTTTTTTTTTTTTTTATGGACTATGCTAGACCAAAAGGTCGACCAACATGACTCAAAGCCCAAGAGGTGAGTTTGGGTGACCCAACAAGGTCGTGTTATAGACTCTTGAAACAAACCCGGCCTAACACGGCCATGACCCGGACACGACTCGACGCATTTCATGCTTGGTTGAGGTTCGAGAAACATTTTGGATTGATTTTGAAAAACGAATGATCGATTTGAAAAATGAGATTTGAAATGGGCGACATGCGGCTATAAAAGCTTGTTTTGGGCCGAAAGTCCTAGTCCTATTTGGCGCAAGCATTCCGCGTTTTTAAAACCATGTTATTTTGAAAGTAAGTTGTTCAAAAGTTCGGTTTTGAAAGGGACATGGGAATTTTCGAAAAACAAGACTCGGGAAAACACATTGCACATTGTCATTCTCATGTTATAAGGATGTATGCTCCTAGACATCTCTAGGTCTCGGCAAGTCTTCTATAAGAAGGTCTATGCCCTCCATCCTTTTGCGGTCTAATAGAGCGAGGTGTCTTAAGGTAAAGTACCTAGAAGATCGTCCCCACCCTCAAGAACCACGCGAGGCGAAGTGGAAGCGAGCAATGTGCAGCTTCCTGGCATAGTGGGACGTCGCCCCCCACGCATCACGAAGAAACGCTGGGACGGCCCGGGCAAGTCCTTAAGGGTTTATGCATGAATCGTAGCACTATGAGTAATGTTTTACTTTCCAACACTTTCTTTTCAAGTTTCACTTCGGAGGAAAAGACCCTAGAAACACAGTGTAACTAGTCCTCTTTTCCCCAGCGGAGTCGCCAAACTGTGGACAAGGCCCTCGGGAACTGCGTCCGAGGGATCAACACCCGGCATAGTCGACTCGAGGTTCTTTCGAATCGAATTAAGACATATTAGAGTCGCCACCAAGTTTTTTGGGAACTTGGAACCGTTCAAGTCAACTTTACACCTTTCATCGAAAAGCATAAAGCCAATCGACTACGAGTGATTAAAGATAAAGACTTGTACCCTATATCACTCGATTTGAATGACTCTCGTAATCTAATGGTATTTAGACGGATCCACAAACCATAGATCTTGAGTAAGGGGTGAGGGTACGTGTTGGGAAGCCCATAAGGACACCCAACCCCGCCCGTCAATAACGGCCTCTACTAAGTCAAGTGTCGGATTTCAAACAAGGTCATAGCTACTACGATGTATGAAATGCAAACGTTGTTTTAAACCCTAACATGTGAAGTTTCTATGTTGATTTAGATGCAACTATACTAACTTTGTCAAAGTTGTAATTTAGCATGTGGGTTGATTGATCTAACAACATACAAATAAAGCAAACAAGGCTTAAGGGGGAATGGGGGAGCCGTTGGGATCTACCTATTACAACCCAGGCATTTCATGCCGACACAACAACAAATTAAAGATACAACTCGATCTAAATACAATTGCTACATACAACTCAAAACACGACACAAAACACACGGCCATTGGGCCTTGAAAACCGTGCACATGGGGGAGGTGACTCACGGCCTACATGACACACGGCCGTGGGTCCCTCCTCGTATTGCGTGCTCTCACTTAATCCCATCGAATTAGACATTGGGCTACGCACCAAAGCATGCATTAGCATAAACCGGGCCATGTTGCTTTAAACAACATGCGGTTTACTACGCTCCTACAAGCATTGGGAACAACCGTCTAACCAAATAAAACTAAGGTTTTCAGAAAAGGTTTTGACTCAAAAAGGAGAACTAATTACAAATAGATTACAAAACGTGACTCAAAGAAACATAAATTAATTACAAGTGATAAAACAAATAAAGAACGAACGATGCAAAAACAAACGAAATAGGAAAGGCCAAACACACGGCCAAACACACGGCCAACCACGGCCCAACCAAAGCCAACCTAGTTCCTAAGTTAGATTTATTGATTAGATCGAATGATTGCGAAAAGGAATCGAAAACAAGTTAGAAAACGAGTTAAAAACGATGTTGATTGATTGTCGCGCAAGGGTGCATTCTACACGGCCTAAAGGGTCCAATTAGGTTAAATTCGCTAATTAATTTAACTCATCGAGTGTCAATAAGAAGGTGCTAATCACGCACTCTTATACTAGCGAGAAATTAGGTGAAAGAGATAGATGCATTCAATTATTTACAGAAATCGTCGATTGATTTTATAACTTACGTCGAAGCCACCTAAAGTGTCTAATTAGATTATTAAATTGATTTAAAGTCATCTAATTACGTCATAGGTTAACAATCAGAAGTTAAACTAACATGCAACGGGTCCTAAGGTCCATCGATTTGGCGAAGCAAGAAGAGGGTCGAAGCGAAGATCGAAGTTAGATAACTTGTTTTATTTATGCCCTACCTTGAACACGAGGATATGTAAATGAGACGGGGGTGTACGACCGACAGAAGGAGCGGTTTCTTTTCCCATCTCAAGTCAACGCGGGTGTTCATGGTGGTACTTTAACTCATACTCGGACTAACTAGTTTCGTAGTTAATTTAAAACAAACGATAATTAAAACGAAAAACAAACAAAAAAAGACAATAAAAAAAGGCATAAAAAACGAAATAAAAAGAGAGAAGAGAAGGGGATTTGATGCACCCTCAACCTACATGTATCGTTGACACCGTCTTGGGTCGTAATCGATGGTAGATTTTATCTCGAGAGGCCGTCGTCGACGAAGTAACAAAGCAACACGCGTTTTGGAAAGTTTCTGGACAGCAGTTTTAAAACAGTGATATCTCCCTCGTTTCACGACGAAAATTCGATCCGAAAGATGTTTTGGAAACTAGAAAGAGAGGAGAACAAGGATCTTAAAACAACCCCTGCTCGATTTGGATTAATGGGCACGAAAAACGAGCACAAACAGAACTGGACAGACAAGAGTAAACCGCGAAAACAGAGTGTTATTTCACTCTGTTTTTCGAGGGATCTCGTGTGTTCTCAAGGTCAATTCGGCTCGTAAATCTTTATCTAATATGTATATGGATGTTATGTGGTTAATTAGGAACAAGAAACTCGAATTTTTATGGTGATTTGATGGAGGAACGAAAGGGTTTTCGAAGGAGACACACAAACAGTTTCAGTTTGTGTGTCGGTTTTGTTTAGGGTTTTTGGAGGATGTTTAGGGTTTGTTTCTGAGGTTTAAAGCTTGTGGGTGATGGTTGGATGTATGGAGAACTTAGAGGAATGATTGTATGGTGGAGGGGTGGTATTTATAGGGAGTTAAAATAGGTTAAAAGAGAGGGAGGGCAAATCGGGCTAGCTGAACATAGCTGCTGTCCAGAAGCTTTTGGGGGGGTTTCTAGGGTTCGTTTTTGGGGTTTTCTTGGTGATTAAGCTAGGATAATATGGGTAGGATACTAGGGTATGGGTTAGGGTTAATGGGTACGGGTCTTGGTAGTGTTTGGAGCGGGTTTTGGGCTCGGGATTGACACGCAAAAACAGGGGACTGCATTGGTGTTTTGCGGGCTGCTTGTGGCCTGTTTGGGATGAGAATTTGGGCCACTTGTGAGGGGGTTCGAACATGGGTTGATGGGTATTGGTCTAGGTGGGTTAATGTACTCGAGATTCGTGCCAATTCGCAAAGGAAACGGGCTTAAAAACCGAGCTAAAATCGAGCTCAAAACCAAGTGTTCAAAACGAGTTTTCTTCGCTTTTCAAATCGATTTTTCAAATCAATTAATAAATTGAAATAAATGACTTTTCAAATCAAATATATTCATAAAATGATTTTTCAAATCAAATATTTATTTTATTTTCAATAAAATAAACTTGGGAAAATAAATTCAAAATAAAATATAATAAATTGAATTTACCTAAAAAACCATAATTTAAATATCATTCAAATTAACAAAATGAACTCACTAAAAAACATTAAATTAAATATCATTTAAAATAATAAAATGAATTCCCTTTAAAAAAAACATTAATTTAAATATCATTTAAATTAATAAAATACTTCATCGACGACGCCCATTCTAACTCGTAAAACGAGCTCCAAATAATGACAATGACAACTAAAGAATACATGTGTCCTATCATCATCGGGTGTTTGTCGGGTTCTCTATAAATTCCAATATCGACGGATACGGGTATCTACAGAGGATGATTACAATTATGGCACAAAGCTAATCCTGCTGGCCCTAGGTGTCAGGCCTGCAAGATCTTGGATGAACGTATGTTATATGTTGAGATGTGATCTTGAATGTTGATGTATGAATGCGGACGTTCAATGGATCCTTTCTTGATTTGATCCTTTGGTTATTTATAGGGTAAGAACCCTAGATATGTCCTACCTCGAATATGGAAAGGGAATATAATTTCCATAAAGACTCTTTCCAAACCCGGACTCCCTTCCCAATTCTCCCTGATCTCCCTAACTTCTCCCTAACTTCTCCCTGATACCTCTTTCCTTAATCCGGACGCCTTCTACGATGGGCATCTGATCTCCCTTGAGCCCGTTTCCCCTTTCTCCAACCGCGGGCTTCCTTCCTCCTTATCACTTCTTCCATAGCCTTTATTTTATTAGGTGGGCCTTCTTTGTTGTGCTATTTTTAGCCCAAACAGTTTGCCCCACATTTCATGTGAAGTACGCTTTCAAGTATCGAGCAAGGAATTTACATAACCAAATGCTAAAAAACCCTAAGCCGTCTTTTACACTCCTTCCCATACAATCAATCATTTCAGCCGCCCTATCCCTCTTTTCTCGCACCCAACTCCCTCTCTCCTCTTTATAACTCCAACGTCCATCCTCCACTTTCATTAAACCCAAATCATTTCAAAAATACTCCTCTCTCTTAAACCCTCAACCTTCCCTTTCCTTTGTTCTTCGCCGGCTTTCACTGTTCCTCTTCCTCCGTCTCCTTCATCAGGTAGTTCTCCCTCCTTTCTTCTTTAATTTTCATTTTCTCTCTCCACCATGGGTAAAACTCGACAATCTTCATCAACCTCCATACCCTCCGACCGTAATCTTGACCCAACCTTTCCTTCTCGAAGACGCATCCTCACGACTGCGACCCTACTTTAACTCTGGCCGACATTCCCACGATTAAGAATCTGCTTGGTCTTGGTGACGGGGTGGATATCGCCATCCCTGAATCGGGGCAAAAAGCTGACGCCCTCCGTCCAGGGTGGGTTAGTTTTTACCTGTACCCATTTAGATATGGCCTCCGTTTTCCTTTCCCTAAACCCATTCAAGACTTCATTTTTACCAACAACTTTGCCATGGCGCAAATTTCTTCTGCCATTTGGAGAGTTCTTCTCTATTCTCTGGCCGCTGGTCAGAACACTGGTAAACACGTCACTCTGGGTGATCTAGCCCATATGTATAGCATCAGATCCCTGGGCAGGGGTCAGTTCTCATTCCGGGGCCATGGAGAGGCTCCCTTCAAACACGCGTCAAAATCCCGTGATGAGAAATGGTTTGAGGACTTCTTCTACGTGAGGAAGGACTCCATCCGACCTCCGCGATTATATCTTCGAGAAATGGGTTCGACTTGAGTAAGTAGTCTTCCGCCACCCGATTTATTTTATCTTCCGCTTACAAGCTTACTTCATCGTCTTCGTGCAGGCCCCCGTGACCTTATCCGTGTTGGTGCCAAGATCCCCGCATGAGAAATTGTTCAAAGCATTTACGAAACGAGTGAAAGTTTCCAGATCCGCTTCCTGGTTTTTCACCTGCTTCCTCCTTCAATCCTCCTCAGTCAGCTCACAGTATGTCTTCTGGTAAGGCTTCTACAACTGTTTTCATTTGCATGCTGTTTCTGCTTGATGTTTTAAGCATTCTGTCATCTGAGGCTATATATGCTTGTAGGTTCAAAAGTTGATCAATTAGAAATCATCCTCCAAAGTGCCAAAAGAAAGAGACCTTACTAGCTAGCCACGATGTGGCCTCGCCTCCAAGAGGAGTGCTCCCCGCCTCCTTCCGCATTCCTCCCACAGTTTCGATTCTGGCGACGTGAACCCTTGGAGGTCGACCCGTTATCTCGCCATCCGCCTACTCCTCCTGCTAGTCCTCGTGCTTCGTCTAGTGAAGGCATCATTGCTCATTTCCCAGAGGGTTTTGGGAATATGGACAAGGTGCCGTATTGGCCAGAGATTGACCAGCTGCTCTTCCCTCCTGTTGAGGAGACGTTCTCAGAGTTCTCCTCAGAGGAGATGGCTGAGAATGATGTGCACAATGCCTTCATGGTAAATATTCTTCGTCCTCTACCCGTTTGTCTTTTCTTGTTTAGTTTTTATCACTCGACTTCCTTGCTGACTTCTGAATTTTCCTGCCCCAGACTCTTCAGTCTGCACTCTACAACAGGAAGATGATTAACATAGTGCAGACCACCAGCCATGCTACCAGCCCCAAGAACCAAGAGCTGAAGGAGATCATGGCTTTGATGCAGCACTAGCGCGGATTGATCGAAGGAGCGTGTGGTGGAGCAAGGCGAGCTTCTTTGTCACCAAGAAGAAGCTGAAGGAGGGGGCTGATCAGCTGGCGCGTACTCAGGCAGTATGCAACACTTTCTCTGACTCCATCAAGCGCTCTGATGAGAAGATCAGTGAGCTGATCTCCCTGGCCACCAACGTTGTTGCCTATGCTACCTGGCGGGGAAAGATCAGTAGGATGCGTACTGCCCTCAAGGAGGCTCCTACCCAGCAGGCTATAGAGGAAGAGGAGAAGCAGCTGGAGATGCTCTACCCTACCTAACCTGATCTGAGTGTGCTGATGCCTGAAGTTGGGGAGGTGAATTCTCCTGCACTGGCTGAGCAAGCTGATGGGGACGGAGCTGGAATGTCCCAGGATGTTGCTGATGGAGCTCAGGGAGCTATGGCGGCTGAGGATGCACAGGCTGGTGCGGTACCTGAAACGGGAGGTCAGCAGGCAGAGGAGATCCCAGAGGTGGAGGTCATTAATGCGACCGATAATTAAATATTTTTATGTTTTGATGAACTTTTTGGCGGTCTGGCCCAGAGGTGGCAGACTCTGTAATTTTTAAAACACTTTCTCTGGTTGCTCCGCCAAGGTGGCGGTTAATCTTTGGGCCGTATTTTGGCCATATTTGGGATGCCCCTTGTCATAGTTTGGCAAGGCTTTAGCTTACATATCGTGTGCTTGTTGTTTATTTTCTTTATTTTTAGGAATTTTGCCGTTTGAGCCTATTTGACTGATTTAGGCGAGTCCTGTCATCCTGAGAAGGCCGACGTTCTGACTCAGCTAGCTGCCGTGTCAGCCTGATGGCTGATTTAGGCATATGCCGCAATGTAAGGAGGAGTGGTCGTGTCAACCTAGGAGGCTGATTTAGACACCGGCACTGGTCGACTGAAAAGGCTGATCCAGACTAAGCTAGCTGACGTGTCAGCCGGATGGCTGATTTAGGCGTATGCCGCAGTTTTGGACTACTTAACCTTGTTCATGATGCAAGGTGTGTTCATCTCGTTTAAAGCCTACAAGGGCGTCATTGAGGCAAGTTTATCGTCATTCTAGGACCGATGGAGACGCTGTAGGATTCTGGTAGTGCAGATATCCCTACGTTCCATGTTCGTGTACATGCATGCTGGGGCCCTGATTAATTGCGATTAGTGCGAGCTACATCCAGGGCTGGTATCAGGGGTAGCTGGATAAGCGTATTCAGTTGTCAACCAGGCTCCCTTTCGTATGTTCCACAGTCCGCCTGGTGAGGGTGCTCCTTGTGGAGAAAATAGGTTAGGCATGTTGGAGTGTCGTGTGCCTTGTCACCCCGCGTTGGCAGTTGACAGTCTTGCTAGACATCCTTTCAAAGTGCCATAGATACCAGAATTCAAAGTGGTGTACTTAGAGAAGCCTGAAAATAAGAAAATCTATTAAAATGATGTGAAGTATCTGTCGCCATCTCATGGGGTACCAGAGCAATTGTGGTCCCAGGACGCTGCCAGACCACACCATCTAATAGTAGTTTAAAGCCTTAAAAATAACTAGAGACACCAGGAATAAAGTGAAATTGGCAGTATGCCTACTACCGGATTTTTATTTTTATTTTTTAAAAGGTGGTTCGGCTTTTCATGATACATCATTCTGAAAGCTAGAGTCCACTTATTATTAAAAGTAATATCTCTTCAGGTGAAGTATGTTCCATGGGCGTTGTATGATTTGACCGTCCATAGTCATCAGTCTGTATGCGCCATGGCCAACAACTCCTTCTACCTGGTATGGTCCTTCCCATTTTTAGGCGAATTTGCACCTTTTCGATTCTTGGTGTTCAAACACCTCTCGGAGAACCAGGTCTCCTACCTCCGGGAGCCTGACTTTCACATTCTTGTTGTAACTCCGGCCCTGCATTGTTTGTAGGCAGCTAGATGTATTTTTGCGCTTGCTCGCAGCTCGTCAATTGTGTCCAGGCTTCTGGTCATCTCTGCATTGTTTAGTTCCCCTGTCATATTTTCATACCTGTGAGTGGGAACTAGAACTTCTGACGGAATGACTGCTTCTGTGCCAAACACCAGGTCAAGGGTGTTTGACACATTGCTATCTTTGGTGTCGTTCTGTCTGACCATAACACTAGTGGCAATTCATCTGCCCACTTTCCTCCTAACTCCTGTAACCTCCTTCTCAGATTGTCAATGATGATTTTGTTGCTGGATTCAGCTTGCCCGTTAGACTTTGAAGTCCTAGGTGCTGACTTTTTTTAAGGTGATGTTCCACCTGGCACAGTATCCCTCGGTATCGTTTGAGATGAATTGTGAGCCATTGTTACATATGATTTCTGATGGGATACCAAATCTGTAAATGATGTTACGTTTTATGAACGAAATGACCTGTTTATCTTTTACCTCCGTGAATGCTTCTGCCTCTATCCACTTGGAGAAGTAATCTGTCATTGCTAGCATCCAGGTTCTATTTCCTGTGGCCCGTGATAGAGGTCCTACTATATCCATGCCCCACGCCATGAATGGCCAGGGAGAGATAATAGGGTGCAGGGGCTCTGCTGGCTGATGGATCATTGGTGCTGAGCGCTGGCCGGCATCACATTTTCGTGCGTATTCTGCTGAATCTGCCTTCATTGTAGGCCAATAGTATCCCTGTCTGAGGGCTTTATTTGCCAGACTCCTACCCCCTGCATGGTGTCCATATTCGC
This sequence comes from Silene latifolia, assembly GCF_048544455.1. Lineage (NCBI taxonomy): Eukaryota > Viridiplantae > Streptophyta > Magnoliopsida > Caryophyllales > Caryophyllaceae > Silene > Silene latifolia. The sequence goes on along the minus strand of NC_133538.1, from coordinate 435,621,822 downwards.
CACTGTGGAGAGTATGCAACACAGTCTGTTCTTCTTCCCTGTCCAGGCACTGTAGGTAGGGGCCTGCTAGCGATTTTCTGAATAATCTATCATCAATAAGTATGAATCTGGAGGCCTTCACTCTGAAAGCTCTCACTTCCTTTTTGTCGTCTGGTAGTCTGTTATGGCGCAGCCAGTCTAGGTAAGGTGTGCGCCAGTCGTCTGCTTGATCGGATATTTGGTCAGGTGTCTGCCTGTTTGGCTGGGAGTTCTCACCTTCCTCTGTAACTGCTTGGATTTCTTTCTCGCTCTGTGGATCCTCCAGTTCACCTCTGTCTATTTAAATCCCCGCATACGAATAGACGGTTTCAGCATGTGTGCTATTGGAATCTTTGGATAGCTCTGTTTGTTTAAATGTTGCCCCCAAAGTTGCTAAGGCGTCTGCCTCCACATTCGATCTGCGGGGATCTGCTTAAGCTTGCAAGTTTCGAATTTCTGTTTTAATTCCTTTGCTACTTTTAGGTATGCAATCATCTTCGAATCTCTGGCTATAAACTCATCATTCACGTGGTTGACTATTAATAGAGAGTCACTGGATATGAGCAGGTGCCTGACCCTTAACTCCAAAGCTAGCTTTATTCCTAATATCAAGGCCTCATACTCTGTTTCATTGTTGATTGCCTTGAATTCACATCTTACTGCTTGCGCTATCAGGTCTCCCTGTGGTGATCGCATGATTAATCCTACGCCTGCCCCTCTTTGGTTGGAGGCTTCGTCAATATGCATCTGCCAGACTTCTGTCTCCTTGCTTCCTTCTAAGGTGAGGATCTCTGTATCTGCCAGATTCTGGATGGCAGGACTGAAGTCTGATATGAAGTCGCCAACGCTTGTGATTTGATTCTTCATTCGGGGTCATATTGAATGTCGTACCCACCGAGGTGTACGGACCATTTTGACATTCTTCCCGACGATTCGGGCTTCCTCATGATAGCTTTTAGCGGGTAGTTGGTCACGACATGTATGATGTGGGACTCAAAATAGGGGCGCAATTTGCGAGATGCTACTACCAATGCTAGTACTAACTTTTCAAGAGATGTGTACTGGTCTCTCTGGCGGCAAAGAGACTTGCTCACGTAGTTCGGCTTCTCGCTCCTTTTGTTGCTCTCGACCGGGACAAAGCACTCACTTTGCCACTTCTATGACGGCTATGTATAAGAATAATGGTTCTCCTGGTTTTGGCTTCGACGGCGGCGCGGGTCGCTAAGGTAGTGCTTGACTCTCGAAGGCTTGCTCGTGCTCGAGGTCCATTCAAACTTCGGCTTTTCCTTAGTATGTCGTAAAATGACTGCATTTATCGAAGATCTTGAAATGAAACTGTTCATTGGTGCTACCTTCCGACTAGTCTTTGAACATCCTTAGGCTTCTCGGGTGATTCCGGTTGTAAGATGGCTTTGATCCGCTCGATCTTGGCCTCTATTCCTCTTTGGGTTACTATATAGCCTAAGAATTTGCCGAGAAGATACTCCAAAGGTGCACTTAGATGGATTTAGCTTCATTTTGTAATCTCGAGGGTCTTTGAATGTTTCGCCGGATGCCGCATGTGATCTTTGGCCTTCTCTGATTTCACCACCATGTTATCAATATACACCTCCATTGTTCTTCCTATCTGTTCTTTGAACATTCGGTTAACCAGCCTTTGATATGTGGAGCCTGCATTCTTTAGGCCGAATGGCATGACGTTGTAGCAATATATTCCTCTTTCAGACATAAATGCCGTCTTCTCTTGATCTGCAGGATCCATCTTGATCTGATTGTATCCACTCCATGCGTCCAAGGATGTTAACATCTCGTGTCCAGCTGTTGCGTCCACCATTGCATCAATATGAGGCAGCGGGAATGGATCTTTAGGGCATGCTTTGTTGAGATCGATGAAGTCCACACATACTCTCCACTTCCCATTCTTCTTAGGCACCACCACTACGTTAGACACCATTACGGATATTTTACTTCTCTTATTTTCTTCTTTGCCCAGCGCTATCTACTTCCTGGTTGATCACCTTATTTCTCTCCGCTGCAAACTTCCTTCTTCTCTGTTGGACGGGCTTACACTTTGGGTCCACGCTAAGCTTATGTGTTATGATGGACGGATCTATTCCTATCATGTCATCGTGTGACCATGCAAAATAATCCATGTTATCCTGTAAGAACTTGACTAGTTCTTTGTCTTAAGCTTCTGTGCATCCCGCTCCAATGAGCACGGTTCATTCGGGGTGCGGCTTATACGGGTTGATTTGATCCGGCTCTTCTCGGAGGTTCGATGTATTCGTCTGGATAGGTCATCAGTAATTGCTATGCGGAGGGGCTGGTAGTGCACTTGAGTGCCTTCTTATAGCAGCCTCTAGCTTCCTCCTGATCTCCTCTTATCGTTTCTACTCCCCATGGTGTGGGGAATTTTATGCACTGGTGGTATGTTGAGGGGACTGCCTTCATCTGGTGCAACCATGGTCTTCCCAAGATGATGTTGTAAGTAGAGGGGCCGTCTATAACTAGGTACCTGACCTGCTTGTTGACTCCTCCCACATAGGTTGGGATGACTATCTCCCCTAGCGAGCTGGCTGTTTCTCCACTGAAGCCTACTAGCGGAATAGTCTTCTTATGTAAATCCTTCTCGCTGAATCCCATGTTTTCTATAGTTTTCAGCATGATTAAGTTGACCGAGCTTCCTGTATCTACTAAGACCTTTCTAACTGTGCAATTGGCCATTGATAAGGTGATAATAAGTGCGTCATGATGTTATCGCTCATCGTATGTATCTCCTTCGTCAAAGCTGACCGCTGGCAGGTCACTTTGGCCTGTCTCCTTTGGTCTCGGTAGCACGTCTCTTGGCTGCTGATTATGTCAGTCCGCTTAAGTCTGAGCCGCCTGTTATCACGTTTATGATTTTGGTACATGTGGGTGGGTCTGCAGGCTTGGCGGAGCCTACCTTATCTTGTTGCTTGCCCCCACGTGGTAATAGGTGGCTCAGCTTTCCTTGTTCGTACAGGCTCTTGATCTCTCTTCGTAATGTATAGCAATCCTCAGTGTTGTGCCCGATATCTCGGTGGAACTCGCACTTCTTCTTGCTATCCTTTCTCCATGCTTGCTTTCCTACTGGTGGGTTGGGCCACCTGACTCCATCTCCCATCTCCCTGAGTGCCTTTAAGATTCCTCCGATACCTGTAGTGAATCCGTACTCTGCCAGAGTGGGGAGTAGCTGATTTTCCTCGATTCTGTTGACTCCCCTCCCATATGGTATGTATCTCTCATCCTTCTTGTTGGTGGTTTGCTTTCTTCCTGATTTCTCCACGGCTGAGGTACTAGAGATACTAGGCGCGCTTAGTAAGCTGGCTCTGGCTAAAACATCTTCCTCCAACCTGATTGCGGCAGCTGCCTTCTCCTGTACCGCCTCGAAACTATGGCATGGATGCATGGTTAACTGCTTATATAGGTCGGAGTCGTGGTGGAGGCCTCTTCTGAAGGCTTCTACTGCTGTTGAGACATCACACTCTCGTACTGCCACCTTCTCATTGTTGAACCTATTATTGTATTCTCCAATGCTCTCTCCTGCCCCCTGGACGATTCTGTACAGATCTCCTGCGTGCTTCTGTGGTTTTCTGCTGCTTGCAAACTGCTGAGTGAATGTGTTCACCAATTCAGCAAATGTAGATATCGACCTGTTGGGCAGGCTCACAAACCATCGAAGTGCCGGTCCTGTTAGGGTGGACCCGAACCCTTTGCACATGCAAGCCTCCTTGACTTGCCCTATAGCTGTTACCGTCATAATTTTCTGTTTATACTGGCTGATATGATCAAAGGGATCTGTTGTGCCGTCGAAGAGAGGCATATTTGGATTTGTGAATCCCTTTAGCATGGCTGTGATGGATATGGTGTCCACGAATGGTGAGTCGGCGTAACTGTCTAGAGCTGCTTTCTCGAGTGGGGGTGGTAGCCCTGGGACCCTGCTTAGCATCTCCTTTAACTCCAAGTACTGCTGATTAGTTATACTGGCTGAATCTGGGGTCCGCCTGTCAGCTGTCTACATATTTCCTCCTGATCCGGGCTCTTGAAGGTTCTGATAGGCTCCGGCAGCCAGGGGGGTTGCACTAACGATTGTCCCATGCTGCCAGTTCATTTGTTGGTTCGACTCGGATCCTGCTACAGGTGTCTGATCGATTGTTGCGGGGCTGCGGACGGGGAGGCCACCTGTTTGTGTCCCTATGCAGTTGGCCGGCTGCCAGCTATCTGGTGTGAGGTATCCCAACCCTCGTGGGGTTATTCTTCCATCTGACGGTACTGTAGCCAAATCTAATCTTGATATTAATTCAGCTGGTATCTGCCTGCTGCCCGACGCTCCCTGTGTCATATCTACCAAAGGAGATCTTCCTTCACCTGTCCCACTTACTGGGGTGACAAACTGATGCTTTAGGATATCAATTTGTGCCCAGAGCTCTCTGTCTCTCCTTCTTGCTTCAGCATCCACTCTCCTCTGGTCTTCTCTCTGTGGGGTAATATCCGTATAAAACCCTTAAATTTTAGAACTATAACGTAAATTTAACATGCGATTTATGGTCATAAACGAAAAACAATAGAGAAACGATAAAGAACAAGAATCAACCTCGGGTCCTTTGAAATTCGGCCTAAGAACAGAAATCAAAGTAGATTTCCTCCTAATCGTTGCACCCAAGACCGTCTGAGACTATGCCCCTTGTGCTAGAAATACTCTCTAATTGACTTGCAATATTGAGAGAGTTGTTGTGAGGTTTTTACGATGTGAGATCTAGAATTTCAGAGAAAATTGCCCCGAAACCCTAATTTCTTTGCAAATGAGATGATTAGATCACAAAAGGAGAGAAGCACCTCTTTTGTTGTTTCGGCCGTGGGTTTCAAATGGGAGAGTGGGCTTTCACTTTCTCCTTATTTTTTAACTCATGGTCCGACTCGATTTTCGCTAAATGTATATGACGCGATTTTATTATAAATCGTCATCGGTTATCGGTTATTAAAATATCAACTAGTAACATTGTGACACCCTTAAAAATTAGCGATAATTAAACGCGTAAATTCTACAGAAAAACTGACAGGATGTATTTGTAATTGGTTCAACTAGACAAAACCTGTAATTTCAAAAAATTTTCTAAACCAATCACAAACATTTCCAACATTCCCAAGAGGCGGGTGCCAAAACCTGCAATGCTAACGAACTAATTTACATGCCATAGCTAACGATAAGAAAATGTAATGATACAAACCCAAAATAGAAAAGGGAGACATATGTCCCTTCAAATTAAATACAAAACAAAAAGTTAAAAGGTTTACTATAAGAATAGCCAAACTAGGTCCAAGGTTCTCTTGCTCACTAGCTCGTCCGTGAACCCCAACTAAGCATCAAGTACCTGTCAATCGCATTTTATACAAATACGAAAGCCACAATTCAGTGGGGAGTAACTTCGAGTCCTCCCAGCCACGAATCGTCATATTTAATGTAACATGTAATGAAACATGTAAACAACATGATAAATAATTCAATTATCAATTATCCTAACATATGAGTCCTAAATCGACCAAACTAAACTATCATGTGAAACATATAACAAGCGATAATCCAAACTTTATCAATTGTAACCGACTTACATCTCACCTATTACAATTCATAAAATTACCATACAAGAAAGGGCAATATATCAAAGACAGGCATAAGTTCTTAGCACCGTCAATAGTCACTCTGTAACTCGAGTCTATACCACGAGGTAGGGAAGGTAATCGAACCGGTATCTTGGCTCAGCGGTTAATATTAATAAAACATGGCCAAGACACAACACAACCCTAGCCTAAATTCTCGCGAGACCTAGACATGCGGATACACACCACCGCACCCAAGACCCACAATTTTTCTAAAACAAAGTGAGTACCCTAAGGAGTCCACCAAAGGGTTGGCTAGTACTTAAGCTGACCACTTACTATCAAAATAAGTAACGAGGTCATGCCCCAACTTGGATATAAATCCACTAGTCAGGAACACAAAGGCTATCAAGCAGTGAACATATACTCGTCAAAGACTATAAAGACCTATCTATGATGAAGGCCGAAATACTCACCTAGGACCTAGTCCCAGCTAGTCCCAGCTTGAATACTTTAGCCCACACCACACAAGACAAGTAAGACACCCACTTAACCATAAGAGGCAAAGAGTCCAACTTACCAACATAAATGCTAACATTCTATCATGTGAAAGGCTATATAAACGTCTATTCAGCAGACAATCTAACAATATCCTCAATAAGTATTCAATACCAATTTCCAATTCTAACAATATTAACCATATTAAAGGCTTCAGGGAATCTAGGGCCGTTTCTACAATATAAGAAGCTACTTAAATCAACTAACTACACATGTGAAATAAAAATATAATAAATGGCCTAAAACAAGAAAAAGGCCGATTATCTAATTCATTCAAAATTTCATCCAACCGAATTTTTACCGCAACCCCAGCTGCGACAGTGCGGGTTAAATTATGGTGACCAATCACTCAATTAACTGACATCGAATCAGTCAAAGGGACTAAGGCTCAGTTTTCGGCACAATCATCAAAACATTACAATTATCGCTATAAAATTCATTTTGAGCCTAATCATTACAATTTCATTTTATAAACTATCCTAACATGTGATAACTATCAATATAAGCATAATTTTTACCATTAACATAATTTAACTACTAATATGATTCATTTCCCAAGTTTAATCATATGTCACTTATTCTAATTATATCATTAATGAACCTAAAATGACGAACAAAGCATGGAAAACCGCGAAACAAGCAACGGGTGACCGGGCCAGCCCGTGGGCCTCCATTTCTTTGCCGGCTCTGCCGCCACCCCCACACCTCCATTTCTCCATTTTTGTTCAGTATAAGACCGTCTGAACCATAATTAATCGTTCTCAATACTAACATGTTAACTAAAACTAACAAAAATACATGGATTAAACATGCATGCAATCATTTTAACATGTGAAATTAACTACTTAATTAAAAATCACAAAAACATACAAAAATCAAAGCATGTGACGATTTTTCGTCGAGTAACTCGAAATATGTTACCTTAAGCTAGAAAATGAGCAATTAGCACCTTAAAACCCAAACCCTAACTAGCAACTATCCGCTATCTTCGACAATATACGAGTCCCCAAACTCGTCTTCCAATTCTTCACCTAAATAAACAATAAAAACACAACAATAAGTATAAATACCGAGATTATGCCAAAATTCGTCTTAAAACAACTTCAAGAAAACTGAAATTAAATTATACCAGGTTATAGATCTCGACGAGAGGATTCCGGAAATATAAATTTTATGAAAATTTGACAAGAAATGCGAAAGTTATGGTGAAATTGCTTGGATTTTAAGATGAAAAAGGTGATTTTGGTGATTGGGAATGTTAAGGAAGAAGAACAAAAGAAAAATCAGAAAAAGAAGGGAAGGAGAAGGGGTGTCCGCGGGAAAGGGAGAAAGGAAAGGGGGGAGTCGGGTTTTAGTCGGGATTTTACGAGTCGGTTTTGACTCGTTTCGATAATAATTAAATCCGCTTGTCAAACGCAAATTCCGACAAGACCAAAGTTTTTAAACACGAGATTACAAGAAAATTGAATACTCATACGACCCATTTCCAAATTCGTTTACCCAATGTTCAAAAGAATTATCATTTTCCCCCCGATATGCCCTTATTTCGAAATAAAAAGTTTTTACACGGTTTAAACTATTTTTAAACATTTCAAAACTATCAAAATAAATACTTTACTACAAAATATAATAAAATTATATTTCTTTGAATTATTATTACTTGAAATACATTAATATCGAATTTTATTTGATTAATAAATTACTTCCGAAATTTATTAACGGTCCTAAATTACGGGGTGTTACAATCACCCCTCCTTTTAAAAAGTTTCGTCCTCGAAACTCAGAAGGAGAAATCATAGTATACAACATCTTAATAATATAGTTATAAGAAAATACAAGTATCTTTTCAATGAAACGGTGATACTCTCGTTGATCAGACAAGAACATCCACATTCATATCAAGATATAAAAATATTTCTACACCAATAAATGAGAAAACCCATTATTGGGACGTCACCAACAACGAGATTCAACATTCACTAATGTCAAAACCATTAAAAATCATAAAAGCATTTTCAAAATTTTAGTTTAAAGTTCTATAATAAGAATAATAATCAAAAGAGCTGTATGAATTTCATGAGGTAAGAATTGAAGTCGAACCTAAATGGGTGTCAAAAAAGGAGTTTCATAGGTTACCAACATCAAACTTATGAGAGGAGTATGATGAAGTAAGGAAAAGAGGTATGAGCAGTAACGCTCATGATCAAGGAAGAAGGAAAATCAGACAACAAGGAAATGCCAGACACTTTTATCACAAACTACAACAACACCCAAAACGGTTCCAAAAACTTCCTAACAACAAAACTCATAACCACATCACTCCCAAGGGTTTCCTCAAAAAGTAAACCTTCAATCAAGAATCCCAATACCAAGCTATAAACTCCAAGAGAAAGTTCCTCAAATATTCCACAAGATTCTCATTTCAAAACATGGTAGTAACATACCAACCCCAAACTCTGAAAAATCAATAGGATCTCAAGTTTTCTATCCTTTTGCTTATTAAGGATTGCCAAAAGCGGATCTACACTCAGCTAAAACATCATCCCATCATCTCAAGTACTCAAAGGGACCTCAAGGTCTATAAATCTATAGGGTTAACAAATTCTTCTCAATACTAAGTCTCTCTCAACTCAAGAATTCTCAAGAGTCAACTAAAATACCAAATCACATCACCAAACCATTATGGTCATCAACATCTCAAGGAATATTCTTTCAAATTTGACATCCTAAAACTTACTTACCATCAAATTCCCAAGGAACAAGGTCTTAATTGTAACAACACTTTATCACCTCAAAGTACCTAAAACCATAAGTGAAACTATGTTCTTTAACCTAACAATTGGTGTCAACCAAACCATTACCCTTTTTAGTTACCAAAACAAGTGCTAAGACTTCCCAACAATGTAGCTTACTCTCACTCTCCTAACATACTTCAAGTAGTAATCAATATCACTCACTAAAACCAACAAATAATCCCACATTTAACATTTCCCACACGATAACATATACATTATCAAACCCTCATATCCAAAGTGATTATGGAAGCCAAATCCAAACTCGGCTACTTAGTCAATCCTATATCCTCAAAACACATCTCACTAACTCTGTAAACATGGTCAACAGGGTACCAACTATTCTAAGGAGATAAGGAGTGATAACGGGATAGAGAAACGGTAAAATATTTTCAAAGGGTGCATGAACCTGACAAGTTAGGAAACTAAGGAGTCGGACCGTAAAGATAACGGTTGGCAAAAATAAGAGGTATTCGAGTTAAGAAGATATCTAGGGCAAGAAGAAGATACATAAACTTTGGCATAAAAACAGGGTTCAACAAACATTAAAGAGAAGGGAAGGAGAACAGAAGCGGCAAAATGAAAGGGTTACCGCTTACCAAACACTCATCAAAGCCTATGATCGATATGATAAGGTTACATCACTAAGGTGCTCAACAAAGCCTCAAAAGTCTACCAAATCATAGGACTAACAAGGACTCCACAATGGTAGGTATTCCTCAACTCAATTGGTTCTAAGAGCCAAAATCAATTCACCACACAAATTCATTTGTTACCATCCATGTCCCAAAGTATCTCCTTTACCATTCTCATCATCGAACTTCACTTACTATATCATCCCCAAGTACCATGGCTTGTTTACTCCCTCATCTCACGACTTAATACTTCTAGTCTCCAATACCATAAATTAGAATCACATCTTTGAACTCACGAACTACATTGAACAACATTCCACCAAAATTCCCAAATTCAGATATGATTAAAAAGGTCAACCACGTGTTCTCAAATTTCGAAAGGTCAACAAGGGCTACTCTATACTAGATTTGGTCAACTCAAAAGGTGTAACAAACTAACTAATTCCAAAGTACGATACCAATCCATTAAGCAACGTCAATGTCCTATTGTATTCCTTTCAAGGCCTACAAGGATTAGGGCTAACTATCATTCCTTAAATTTTCCACAAGAAACATCAAGACTCTCAAATGAAGTAGCTCAGGTTCATTCCATCTTATGTACTAAGGTAGTACCCATGCTCAATCATCTATAACAAACAAGCTCTCAATAGTCATAAATCCCAAGGTGTTTCTCAATTCACTAGGCTCCCATATCAAACACAACTAACAAGACTAACCAAAGGATCCCAAGTTATATTCTCCTATACAACTCAAACCTTAAACAATCAATTTCTCAACTCGTTCACGCCCTCTAAAGTTACATTCTCTCAAAACCGGGTTCTCTTGAACAAGGGAACTATCCTGCGGAATAAAAGGACGGTGTCCACATGGACTTTTGTTATAAGGAGAAAATGAACCAAGGATGAATCAGGAGAAAGAATTGAAGAGTAGTTACCAAGGCGAGATAAGAGGAATTTGAAAGACGAATGAACAACGAAATTGGAAGATTAAGGTAAGATACACTGAATACGGAAAGAAATATCGAGAAAGTGGAAGCATTCTTCATTTGGCATAACCAATCTTTAACGGCACCAAAATTAATAACTAACAATCAACAAACCTAACAATTAGCAATCACAAACAGACTAGCACATAAAATCCTAACTCTACCCATCCTACCCATCTCTCAAGTTTATTATTTAAAGGTCAAGTGATTTTAAGTGGGGTGCACAAACGTGCGTCGGAAGCAATAGGCTCTGATACCAACTGTGACACCCTTAAAAATTAGCGATAATTAAACGCGTAAATTCTACAGAAAAATTGACAGGATGTATTTGTAATTGGTTCAACTAGACAAAACCTGTAATTTCAAAAAATTTTCTAAACCAATCACAAACATTTCCAACATTCCCAAGAGGCGGGTGCCAAAACCTGCAATGCTAACGAACTAATTTACATGCCATAGCTAACGATAAGAAAATGTAATGATACAAACCCAAAATAGAAAAGGGAGACATATGTCCCTTCAAATTAAATACAAAACCAAAAGTTAAAAGGTTTACTATAAGAATAGCCAAACTAGGTCCAAGGTTCTCTTGCTCACTAGCTCGTCCGTGAACCCCAACTAAGCATCAAGTACATCCAATCGCATTTTATACAAATACGAAAGCCACAATTCAGTGGGGAGTAACTTCGAGTCCTCCCAGCCACGAATCGTCATATTTAATGTAACATGTAATGAAACATGTAAATAACATGATAAATAATTCAATTATCAATTATCCTAACATATGAGTCCTAACTGACCAAACTAAACTATCATGTGAAACATATAACAAGCAGTAATCCAAACTTTATCAATTGTAACCGGCTTACATCTCACCTATTACAATTCATAAAATTACCATACAAGAAAGGGCAATATATCAAAGACATGCATAAGTTCTTAGCACCGTCAATAGTCACTCTGTAACTCGAGTCTATACCACGAGGTAGGGAAGGTAATCGAACCGGTATCTTGGCTCAGCGGTTAATATTAATAAAACATGGCCAAGACACAACACAACCCTAGCCTAAATTCTCTTGAGACCTAGACATGCGGATACACACCACCGCACCCAAGACCCACAATTTTTCTAAAACAAAGTGAGTACCCTAAGGAGTCCACCAAAGGGTTGGCTAGTACTTAAGCTGACCACTTACTATCAAAATAAGTAACGAGGTCATGCCCCAACTTGGATATAAATCCACTAGTCAGGAACACAAAGGCTATCAAGCAGTGAACATATACTCGTCAAAGACTATAAAGACCTATCTATGATGAAGGCCGAAATACTCACCTAGGACCTAGTCCTGACTAGTCCCACTTGAATACTTTAGCCCACACCACACAAGACAAGTAAGACACCCACTTAACCATAAGAGGCAAAGAGTCCAACTTACCAACATAAATGCTAACATTCTATCATGTGAAAGGCTATATAAACGTCTATTCAATGAGACAATCTAACAATATCCTCAATAAGTATTCAATACCAATTTCCAATTCTAACAATATTAACCATATTAAAGGCTTCAGGGAATCTAGGGCCGTTTCTACAATATAAGAAGCTACTTAAATCAACTAACTACACATGTGAAATAAAAATATAATAAATGGCCTAAAACAAGAAAAAGGCCGATTATCTAATTCATTCAAAATTTCATCCAACCGAATTTTTACCCGCAACTGACCTGCGACAGTACGGGTTAAATTGCGGTGACCAATCACTCAATTAATTGACATCGAATCAGTCAAAGGGACTAAGGCTCAGTTTTTGGCACAATCATCAAAACATTACAATTATCGCTATAAAATTCATTTTGAGCCTAATCATTACAATTTCATTTTATAAACTATCCTAACATGTGATAACTATCAATATAAGCATAATTTTTACCATTAACATAATTTAACTACTAATATGATTCATTTCCCAAGTTTAATCATATGTCACTTATTCTAATTATATCATTAATGAACCTAAAATGACGAACAAAGCATGGAAAACCGCGAAACAAGCAACGGGCTGACCCGGGCCAGCCGTGGGCCTGCCGGGCTGCTGCCGGGCCTGCTGCCGCCACCCCCACACCTCCATTTCTCCATTTTTGTTCAGTATAAGACCGTCTGAACCATAATTAATCGTTCTCAATACTAACATGTTAACTAAAACTAACAAAAATACATGGATTAAACATGCATGCAATCATTTTAACATGTGAAATTAACTACTTAATTAAAAATCACAAAAACATACAAAAATCAAAGCATGTGACGATTTTTCGTCGAGTAACTCGAAATATGTTACCTTAAGCTAGAAAATGAGCAATTAGCACCTTAAAAACCAAACCCTAACTAGCAACTATCCGCTATCTTCGACAATATACGAGTCCCCAAACTCGTCTTCCAATTCTTCACCTAAATAAACAATAAAAACACAACAATAAGTATAAATACCGAGATTATGCCAATATTCGTCTTAAAACAACTTCAAGAAAAATGAAATTAAATTATACCAGGTTATAGATCTCGACGAGAGGATTCCGGAAATATAAATTTTATGAAAATCCGACAAGAAATGCGAAAGTTATGGTGAAATTGCTTGGATTTTAAGATGAAAAAGGTGATTTTGGTGATTGGGAATGTTAAGGAAGAAGAACAAAAGAAAAATCAGAAAAAGAAGGGAAGGGGGAGGGGTGTCCGCGGGAAAGGGAGAAAGGAAAGGAGGGAGTCGGGTTTTAGTCGGGATTTTACGAGTCGGTTTTGACTCGTTTCGATAATAATTAAATCCGCTTGTCAAACGCAAATTCCGACAAGACCAAAGTTTTTAAACACGAGATTACAAGAAAATTGAATACTCATACGACCCATTTCCAAATTCGTTTACCCAATGTTCAAAAGAATTATCATTTTCCCCCCGATATGCCCTTATTTCGAAATAAAAAGTTTTTACACGGTTTAAACTATTTTTAAACATTTCAAAACTATCAAAATAAATACTTTACTACAAAATATAATAAAATTATATTTCTTTGAATTATTATTACTTGAAATACATTAATATCGAATTTTATTTGATTAATAAATTACTTCCGAAATTTATTAACGGTCCTAAATTACGGGGCGTTACAAACATGATTCAGTCGATATATTAATACATGTCCGACAAAGACAATATTGTATAATTAATTCAATATACATCAATTAAATATAATCGTTTATATTCAATTTACGAATTAACCGCTTAATTCGTCTTAGTCATTATTATTTAATCCGTATTAAATAATTATCTCAACATCGCGTTTGACTAATTATTAGTCAATAACTCCGACTAACTGCTTAGTCAACTTAGGCATCAACATGACTGTATTTTCATACCGTCACATCTCTCAAACGTATCCTATAGGTGTGACTTTTAGGGACCAGTTGATCACCGCCATCAGTATGACAATAACGTCAAACTTATCTAGCAAGCCAACCGTTATTGATAAACGTGGACCAACTGATAATAATACAAAAGTATACCCTTTGATCCTTTTAGAGATTTAAATGTTATTGCACTAACTGTAGAGGACACCAGCCCAATAAGCTCCCACTTGTCCGTACAAGTGTATGTGCAATAACGTTATCCGCACTAACTGGAGGACACGGCTCCAACAAACTCCCACTTGTCCGTACAAGTGTATGTGCGATAACCGATTCTCATATTCATTTAAAATTTCTCCCACTTAATGTAAAACAATTTGCAGATCCGGATCCGCAAAGGTCGTATTTTACAATCGATCTGTATCAAGAGTGGTTTCCCGAGGCTAGAGAGTAACTCAAGCGATAAAAACGAATTCGTATTCGAGCATGGCCATGCATTTCGATTCTGACTCCTCGAGTGGCCCCGAGAAATATCGAGTACACGATAAAGGCTGAATATTTCCTTCAACTCGACTCTGCCGATCTAAGCACAGCATGAAATGACCCAGAAAAAATCTACTTGGCCCCTTGTTACGGATGACCGTGAGAAAGAAACCAAAGTCACCCAAAATCTGCCTTAGTCTCAAGAGACAGTCGATAGTCAAAAGAATCGACTCTTAGGATCACCATGGAGGTCCTATCCACGACCTGACACCGAATGTTATAAAACATTTAGGACTCCATGTCGATGTCATAATTGTGTCCTACGAGATATCCGTATAACTCGCCTCTGTGATTGGTCAGTCAACCTTTTGACTTATGGCTCGTTGAACCCACCATCAACCAACGTCACAAAATAATTGCCAGAATTATCAGCTCACGTGGGCAATTAAGGACCAAAAATATAATGTTTGTTCAGTTCACTTTGTGGTGTTCAAAATTGTCGTACAAATCCACATGAAAAACAAAATATATAAATATCAAAACGATGATGTCGTATAGAGTACAAAAGAGAATGAATCTAATCCATAAAAGAGTACTACAACTCAGGAACACGTTTAATTCTCATGGAATTAACATGCCCTTCATGCTTATCTTGTCGTAATGGTTTAGTGAGAGGATCTGCTATGTTATCATCTGTAGCAATCTTTTCTATCACTACCTCCTTTTGCTCCACGAAATCTCGGATTAGATGAGCTTTCCGTTGTACATGCCTAGACTTGTTGCTAGACTTAGGCTCCTTAGCTTGGAAGATGGCACCTCTATTGTCGCAATAGATGGTGATCGGGTCATTCGAACTAGGCACTACAGATAGTCCTTGTAAGAATTGACGCATCCATATCGCTTCCTTCTGACTTCAGACGCGGCATAGTACTCGGACTCTGTCGTAGAATCTCTTTGTAACACTTTGTTTGGAACTCTTCCAGTGATCTGCAACGCCATTAAGAGTAAAAACGAATCCAGATCGAGATTTGAGTCATCTCGATCCATTTGGAAGCTAGCATCTGCGTAACCAGGTTCGCATAGCTTTTGTTCGCCTCCATAAGTCAATGCCCAATCTTTAGTCCTCCGTAGGTACTTAAGAATGTTCTTGACAGCCATCCAATGTGATTCACTTGGATCTTTGTTGGAATCGACTTGTCATACTCAATGCATATGCCACGTCCGGACGTGTGCATATCATGGCATACATGATTGATCCTATAGCCGAGGCATAAGGAATCCGTGTCATGCGCTCTTTCTCTTCCGGTGTCTCTGGTGCCTGAGACTTGCTCAAATGCACCCCTGGAGCCATAGGAAGAAACCCCTTTTGGAGTTAGTCATCTTTGAATCTCTCTAGTATCTTGTCTATATAAGACTCTGATGAGAGATAACATCCGACGTGATCTATCTCGATAGATACGGATGCCCAAAATTCTTTGTGCCTCACCCGGATCTTTCATCTGGAAATGGTTCTTCAACCATACTTTTACCGAAGTTAAGAGAGGTATGTCATTCCCAATCAGGAGTATGTCATCGACATACAATATTAGGAAGACAATCTTGCTCCCACTCGACTTGATATATAGACATGGTTCCTCGACCGATCGAGTAAATCCATTTTCTTTTATCACTTGGTCGAAACGATGATTCCAACTCCTAGAAGCTTGCTTAAGTCCATAAATGGAACGCTTAAGCTTGCATACTTTCTTAGGATGTTCAGGATCGATGAAACCTTCGGGTTGTACCATGTACAACTCTTCCTCCAAATAACCGTTTAAGAAGGCGGTTTTCACATCCATCTGCCAAATTTCATAGTCATGAAAAGCGGCAATCGCTAAGATAATCCGAATGGAACGCAACATGACTACGGGTGCAAATATTTCATCGTAGTGCAAACCTGGCACTTGGGTGAAACCTTTGGCAACTAGTCGTGCTTTATAGATATCTTGTTGACCTTCCACAAAATGCTTTATCTTGTAAAGCCATTTGCATTGAAGGGGATGAACCTTAGCAGGTAAGTCAACAAGATCCCATACGTTGTTCTCATACATGGAGTCCATCTCGGATTGCATGGCCTCAAGCCATAGCTTTGAGTCAGAACTAGTCATGGCACCTTTATAGGTTGCGGGTTCACTACTCGTTAAGAGTAGAATGTCATCTATGTCATGTTCCTCGACCATACCAATGTATCTGTCCGGAGGAATAGAGACTCTTCCCGACCTCCTAGGTTCCTCGGGAATATTAACGCGTAGGGATTGAAGGAATTGGTTCCTCCAATGGTTGCTCGGTATTTGGTTCTGGAATCTCCGACAGTTCGAAGGTTCTATTACTCTTTGCATTCTCGAGAAATTCCTTCTCTAAGAATGTCGCACTTGCCGCAACAAATACACGTTGTTCGGTTGGCGAATAAAAGTAATGACCAAGCGTTCCTTTAGGATAACCTATAAAGTATGTCTTGGCCGATCGCGGGCCGAGCTTATCCTCGTGTCTCCACTTGACATAAGCCTCGCAGCCCCAAACCCGTATAAAGGACAAGTTGGGGACCGTTCCCTTCCATAGTTCATATGGAGTCTTGTCAATGACTTTAGACGGACTTGGTTAAGTATTAGAGCGGTGACAAAAAGAGCATAACCCCACAATGAGTGGGCAACACGGTGTGACTCATCATGGATCGAACCATATCAAGTAGTGTTCGATTTCTCGATTCGGACACACCATTCAACCGAGGTGTTCAGGTGGAGTTAAGCGCAAGGCAATCCACGATCTTTGAGGTGTTGATCAAACTCGTGAGAAAGATACTCGCCACCACGGTCGAGCGCGGTGTTTTAATCTTTCTACCCAAAGAGGTTCGTACCCGATTATGGTATTCCTTGAATTTCTCAAAGGATTCACTTTTGTGCCTCATTAAGTAGACATAGCCATATCTACTTAAATCATCCGTGAAAGTGATGAAATACCTATAGCCTTCTCGTGCGGTGATTGACATAGGTCCACACACATCCGTATGTATGAGTCCTAATAGGTCAGCTGCGCATATTCCAACACCTTTGAAGGAAATTCGAGTCATCTTACCAATGAGACATGATTCACACGTGCCAAATGATTGAAAATCAAAGGCCGAGATAGCTCCATTCTTTATGAGCTATTTTACGTGTTTCTCATTAATGTGTCCCATACGGCAGTGCCATAGATACGTTTGATCTTTGTCACCAACCTTTAACTTCTTATTCATTACGTGTAATATTTCGGTGGTCTGATCTAAAACATAAATATCATTCATGGAGACTGCCTTGCCATAAATTATATCGTGTAATGAGAAAATGCAAGTATTATTCTCTATTACAAATGAAAAACCAAGTTTGTCAAGTGCAGAAACTGAAATAATGTTTTTAGAAAGACTGGGTACATAATAGCAGTTATATAAAAATAACTCAAATCCGCTAGGAAGCTGGATCACGTATGTTCCCCTCGAGACGGCAGCCACTCGTGCTCCATTCCCGACACGCAGGTCCACCTCACCCTTTACGAGGGGTTCGATGTTTCGGAGCCCCTGCACATGATTACACAGATGAGAACCACAACCAGTATCTAGTACCCAAGTTCCGTAACTTGCGTGGTTAATCTCAATCATATGAATAAAAGTAGAAGAGGAAGAAGACATACCAACAGGTTTAACGCGACCTGCTTTTATGTCCTCATGGTAAACAGGACATGTACGCCTCCAATGCCCAGTCTTGTGGCAGTGATGGCATTCCATGTTTTCGGTCTTGCTCTTTGTCGCGCCTGATGAGGTGCTCGACTCACCAGGCCCACTCTTACCTGATCCCGACTTCTTAAACTTCGGTTTGCCTACCGCTAGGTCTGCCTGAGCTTTGCCCTTACCCTTGCCCTTGTTTGACACAACGAGAACATCCTGTTTCAAGCTCCCACTAAACTTCATATCCTTCTCGGTCTGTACGAGTAGGGAGTGTAGTTCATGAGGACTTTTCTTCAAGTCATTCATATAGTAATTCGCTCTAAAGAGCGCAAAACCATCGTGGAGTGAATGAAGCATGCGGTCAATCACGATGTTCTCGCTGATTTTACAATCAAGTGCCTCCAGTCTCTCGACATTCTCAATCATGCTGAGAATGTGTGGGCTAATCGGTTGGCCCTTCTGGATTATCGCATCAAAGAAGCGAGTGGTATGCTCATAGGTCACGATTCTCGGTGCTTTCGAGAATTCCTTAGTGAGCGTGGTGAAAATCTTGTTTGCACCTTGGGCTATGAAGCGTTTCTGCAAATTGGATTCCATTGCAAAAATGAGTACGTTTTTAATCGCACCCGCTTCCATGACGAAATCGTTATACTTGGCGATCTCGTTAGCTCGGACCGTGGGGCCTGGGTTTGACGGGATGGGCTCTGTCGGATATTTGAGCTTCTGTCGCAGCGGCGGCATTCCGTAATGCCACCTCCCAGTCCGCGAAGTTTGATCCATCATTCTTCAGTCGAGTAGACCGATTCATCTGATTCATGAAGATCCGAAGCTAGGACTCACGGTCCAATGTGGCTTTTGGCATTGGGTCGTCAGCACGGCCAGCCATTTTGTTATTAGAAGTTTAAATGATCGTGATCTACACTGAAAAAGAAAGGATAAACAAAACGAAATAAGCAACTCATCGAGGTGATTTAAGTCTATTTAAAATTCACTTTAATCGTGTAGACTCATTGCACTTGCATAATTGATCTCCCTCAAGAATAATACAAGTGATCCCATGACTCAATTTCCGTAAATTGATAAGCCAACTGTTTAGCTAGTTCTATCGTTAGAACTCTTGGTCGATAGATTTCCGTAAATCCTATCTATAGTCCACCATAATCACGGGATCGCACAGTGACCATAGTGTTGAGATAAAATAGGTCAATCGGTTCAAACTTACCCGACGTAGAAGGGGTCATATTATGCCTCTTGTGAAGAAGGGATTCATTGGAGTTTGACCTATAAAGACTATTCTCAATTTTTGGTTATACGAGGAAGATCCCATCAACTTAGTTTTAATTTATTTTAAGTGAACGAAAAAACTAGCATTGCGTGAATGAATTAATTTAGGTGATGGCTTATAAAAACGTGTGATATCTGTATATCAAAGAAAACTAACGCGTGACCTCTATATGAGTCAGTTTTCATACAATTATTAGGTGGTTTGGTTTTAGGCGGAATATGATGCAATCTATCGTTACGATAAAATAAATAAAAGAATGCAAAACGTAAATAAAAATTCCTAGTGTGGCCTATCCTAGTAAAAAGAACATAATACAACTTTGGAATCCACCGTTGGACCCGAGAAGCTTGTCTTGATGTTCCATCTTTGTCCATGCAGCGGGAGTGAGCATCCGATCTCCATATTTGGTCTTCTCAAAATTACAATTAAAATTTACAAAAATAAACCTATTTACATTCTAAATTAAAACTGTAATTACAAGGAAAAATCAAAATGGAGATGCGATATCTCAAAATACAACCAAGACCGTGTTCCATCATTACGGTAACACGCTCTACTAAGGCCACACTAAGTTACAACCGTTTGTAAAAATTAAATACGTAATTAAAACATTCAAGGCATTCAAAATAACGATAAATAAAAATGCATCAACTAAAAAAATTTATTCGTGACATAATTCCGTAATTATGTTAAATTTATCCAAACCACCTTTAATGATTAAAATTATGTGACAGAACCGCTTTAATCAACTTAATTTTAATCCATGATAATCCGTTACTTTAAATCGCTTTAAAATAACTGAATGGTACTTGAGTGAACCGTTTCACTATCAAGCGACTGCACAAAATCCGTATTATGCACATTATGGCCGAGAGAAAAAAAAAATAAAAACACGAAAAATTCATTTTTTTTCTCTCTTTATGTCACGACTGGACCATTTTTTTTTTTTTTTTTATAAATCAGCTCATTGCCGAGAGCAATACACGAAAAAAAATAAGCTGCCAAAACCGTGAGCAACATCAACCAAACAAAAAAACGATTTGACAAAACCAATTGCAATTTGAACATAATCCGTATGAAAACAAAACTACAATTGATAAAACTTTAACATATTGCAGTGAATATTGATTACAAAAACAATATGCAAAGAACAAATCGAAAACAAAACAAATCATCAACCGTCTGATCAGACGTAAGCCAAAAGGCACGGTTTCCAAAGCACAAAAAAACAGGCCGTGCAAAACAAAAAAAATCTGCCGAGACAAAAAACAGCCGCACGGTTTTTTTTTATGCAAAAAAAATTATCGATTCAATTCGTTTAAAGAAAATCACAAAGAAAAATTTACGTGGTCTCGTTCTGATACCACTTGTGGAGTAATATCCGTATAAAACCCTTAAATTTTAGGACTATAACGTAAATTTAACATGCGATTTATGGTCATAAACGAAAAACAATAGAGAAACGATAAAGAACAAGAATCAACCTCGGGTCCTTTGAAATTCGGCCTAAGAACAGAAATCAAAGTAGATTTCCTCCTAATCGTTGCACCCAAGACCGTCTGAGACTATGCCCCTTGTGCTAGAAATACTCTCTAATTGACTTGCAATATTGAGAGAGTTGTTGTGAGGTTTTTACGATGTGAGATCTAGAATTTCAGAGAAAATTGCCCCGAAACCCTAATTTCTTTGCAAATGAGATGATTAGATCACAAAAGGAGAGAAGCTCCCCTTTTGTTGTTTCGGCCGTGGGTTTCAAATGGGAGAGAGTGGGCTTTCACTTTCTCCTTATTTTTTAACTCATGGTCCGATTCGATTTTCGCTAAATGTATATGACGGGATTTTATTATAAATCGTCATCGGTTATCGGTTATTAAAATATCAACTAGTAACATGATTCAGTCGATATATTAATACATGTCCGACAAAGACAATATTGTATAATTAATTCAATATACATCAATTAAATATAATCGTTTATATTCAATTTACGAATTAACCGCTTAATTCGTCTTAGCCATTATTATTTAATACGTATTAAATAATTATCTCAAAATCGCGTTTGACTAATTATTAGTCAATAACTCCGACTAACTGCTTAGTCAACTTAGGCATCAACATGACTGTATTTTCATACCGTCACATCTCTCAAACGTATCCTATAGGTGTGACTTTTAGGGACCAGTTGATCACCGCCATCAGTATGACAATAACGTCAAACTTATCTAGCAAGCCAACCGTTATTGATAAACGTGGACCAATTGATAATAATACAAAAGTATACCCTTTGATCCTTTTAGAGATTTAAATGTTATTGCACTAACTGTAGAGGACACCAGCCCCAACACTCTCATGTTCTCCATAGCTTTTTGAAGATTTTCCACGCCGGTGAGCAAGATTTGTGTGGGACTAGGTGGCGGAGGGAGGCATGAACTTGTTGTTCCCTTATCTGATCTGGCTTGGGCCGCGACAGCAGGGGCTTTGGGAGGTAAAGAGGTTTTTGTTGTCGGTATGATTCTTGAGGTGTGTCCGGGGGCCTGCGTGGCCACTGCTGATGTTGGATTTTGAGTAGATAGTGGCGGTGGCGATGGTTGCCTGCTCCCTGACACGGCTTCAGATGCTTTCTTTTCCACTGTATATCTAGAATATCAACGATTGACGACCACAATGTCCCACGGTGGGCGCCAAACTGTTTAGGTATTTTTACCCAAGTCGATTAATTAGGGTCAATGTAGTCTTACTCGTTGGTTGGATGTTCGATCGTTCGTATGTCAATAAGTAAATAGAAAAATAAAGTGCGTAATATAAATTAACACGTGAGATTTGGTGACGCGAAAAATCCGATGTGGGAACAACCGCGGGAGGGACAGTACCCTGCAAAGTATTGAACTATATGAATAGGAGGATGATTACAATTATGGCACAAAGCTAATCCTGCTGGCCCTAGGTGTCAGGCCTGCAAGATCTTGGACGAACGTATGTTATATGTCGAGATGTAATCTTGAATGTTGATGTATGAATGCAGACGTTCAATGGATCCTTTCTTGATTTGATCATTTGCCTATTTATAGGGTAAGAACCCTAGATATGTCCTACCTCGAATATGGAAAGGGAATATAATTTCCATAAAGACTCTTTCCAAACCCGGACTCCCTTCCCAATTCTCCCTGATCTCCCTAACTTCTCCCTAACTTCTCCCTGATACCTCTTTCCTTAATCCGGACGCCTTCTACGATGGGCTCCTGATCTCCCTTGAGCCCGTTTCCCCTTTCTCCAACCGCGGGCTTCCTTCCTCCTTATCACTTCTTCCATAGCCTTTATTTTATTAGGTGGGCCTTCTTTGTTGTGCTATTTTTAGCCCAAACAATGACCATTCTGTTGAGTTCTCCCAACAACAGATTTTTGATGTTATATACCCTTCTGATTGAACATTTCTCTGCAAGGCCCCTGCAGAAATTCTGTACCATGGTCTGTTCTAATAATCTGAACCTTGGCATTAAACTGATTCTCCACATGGGCTAAAAAATCCTTGATGAGATATGGTACCTGATCTTTAGATTGAATCAAGAAAGTCCATGCTGTCTCACTATAGTCATCTAGAATAGTTAAGAATGAAGTAGCACCAGACAAAGCTTTTACCCTATATGGTCCCCAAACATCTAAGTTGATCAAGGAAAAACAGGTCTTTGCATGGGATTTACTAACAGGAAAAGGGAGTTTATGATGCTTTGACATAATACAAACTTCACAATGAAACTTAGAATCAACAGAAAAACTCAAATCAGGTAAATGTCTCATTTTATCAAATGAGCTATGCCCAAGTCTTTGATGCAGCAGCATTACATCAGTGTCTTGAGTACATTTATTAGTATTACAAGCTATTACATTCAATACTTGTCTGTGTATAACAGTTCTAGGTGTACTAAAATAGTTGCAAAGGCTAGATGATCTTCATGTCTGCAACTGACTCCTTATTAGATAGAGATTTTCACTCCTCTTTGCCATGGCAATATTCAACTTACTTAAAGGGTCCTGAAACCAACACTCATGAAAATGAAAAATGAGCTTCAGGCCAGTGTGTTGTAATAACCTTCCTATTGACAAGAGATTTTGTTTGAATTTAGGTATGATCAAGACATTATGTAAAGTTATGTAATTAGTCAAGTAGACTGTGTGAGATTTATCTGTATGCATCCCTTTAAATTTAAGGACTATAACGAATATATCATGATCAATGCTAGTCATAAAATTAAATTGCATAAACAAAAAGGTAAAGAGATGAAGAATCAACCTTCGGTCGTAGCAAATTCGGCCTAAGAACAATATCGCAATGATATTCGCCTATTAGTTGCACCCAAGACAATATGAGAAATGCCCTTAACTTGTTGCTAGAATCGATCCCCAAATTTCAGTAAATTAATTAGGGTTTTTGTTTTTTGTGTTTTTTTAGATGAGAGGCAAGAATGGGAAAAAGAATTAGGTTAAGAAAAAATCACCTTCTCCCCTTTATAAAACCGGGTATAAGGAGAGAATAGGGTAGATTTTTCTTTTCCTTTTTTCGGCCCATATTTCCGAAATTAAGAGAATAAATTTCTCTTTTTTCGGTTTTTGTACTTACCCAAAATAAGGAGATTAAATCTTCTTATTTTGGTAGTATGCAAAATGTATAAAATGTATTATTTATAAATTGTCATTTAGTGAGGATCGATCCCATAACCTCTTGGTTTGAGTACCCTTACTATTACCACTATGACACATTCATCTTGTTGATTAAATATAACCGATTACATTTAATTACGAATTAACATATTAATTCGTCCAAGCTTAACATTATATACATTAATTAAATATAACATATTATATTCAATTTACGAATTGACAGTTAATTCGTCTCAGCTAATATTATTTAATCGGCATTAAATAATCGTCTCATCAACACATTGACTAACTGTTTAGTCATATAAGGCATCAATGTGATTACATTTCCATAACCACATCTCCCAAACACATCCTTTAGGTGTGACCTTTAGGGTCCAATTGATCACCGCCATCTGTATGATAATAACGTCAAACTTTCTAGCAAGCCAACTGTTAATAGGTAATCGTTAATCAATTGATTAAATACGAAGTATACCCTTCTGAACCTTTAAGAGATTTACAAATGCTATCACACTAATTTGTGGAGGACACAAGCTCCTACAAACTCCCACTTGTCCTCACAAGTGTATGTGCGATAACCGATTCTCATATCCTAAAATTTCTCCCACTCAATGTAAAACAATTTGCAAATCCGTATTCACAAAGGTCGTATTTTACAAGCGATCTTTATCAAGAGTGGTTTCCCCGACTAGAGAGTAACTTAACTGATAAACGAATCATCATTCGAGCATGGCCATGCATTTCAGTTACAACTCCTCGAGTGGCCCTGAGAAATAACTATACCTGATAAGGGTTGGATATTTTCCTCAACTCGAATCCTGCAGATGTAAGCACGGTATGAAATGACCCAGAAAAAATCTACTTAGCCTCCGATTCACGGCAGACCGTGAGAAAGAAACCAAAGTCACCCAAAAACTGCCTTAATCTCAAGAGACAGTCGATAGTAAAAAGAATCGACTCTAGGAACACAATGGATGTCCTATCCACGACCTGGCCCCAAATATTTTTAAACATTTAGGACTCCATTACGTTGTCACAAAAATTTGTCCTACGAGGTATCGTTATAATCTCGCATCTGTGATCGATCAGTCAACCGTTTGACTTATGGCTCGTTGAACCCACCATCAATCGACTGCACAATATAATAGCCAGAGTTATCAGCTCATTAAGGCGATTACGGACCAAACAAATATAATGTAATTCAGTTCACTTTGTGGCGTTCAAAGTTGTCAGTACAATCCACATGAAAAACAAAATATTATATTAAAACGATGAAGTTATAAATAGTATATGAAAAAGATAATGTATAAAATTCATAATCAACTATTACAACTCAGGAACACGTTTAATTCCCATGGGGATAACGTGCCCTTCATGCTTATCATAATTCAGTAGTAGAATCAGCTACAACATCCTGTTTGAAATTCTTCCTGCTGACCGCAGCACCATTAAGAGTGAAGACGAACCCGGATTGAGATTTTGAATCATCTCGATCCGTTTGGAAGCTAGCATCTGCGTAACCGGTTGCGCATAGCTTAGTATCGCCTCCATAAGTCAATACCCTATCCTTAGTCCTCCGTAGGTACTTGAGGATGTTTTTAACAGCTATCCAGTGTGTTTCACCTGAATTCTTTTGGTACCGACTCGTCATACTCAATGCATATGTCACGTCTCGACGTGTGCATATCATAGCATACATGATTGATCCTATTGCAGACGCATAAGGAACACGACTCATGCGCTCAATCCCTTCAGGCGTCGTGGGTGACTGAGACTTGCTCAACTGCATCCCGGACATCATTGGAAGGTTCCCCTTCTTGGAGTTGGTCATGCTGAACTTCTCAAGAATCTTATCCAAATAAGACTCCTGACTAAGTGATAACGTCCGTCGTGATCTATCTCGGCAGATACAGATTCCCAAAATGCATTGTGCCTCACCCAGATCTTTCATCTGGAAATGGTTCTTCAACCATTCTTTAACCGAAGATAGGAGAGGAATGTCATTCCCAATCAAGAGTATGTCATCGACATACAATATCAAGAATACAATCTTGCTCCCACTCGACTTGATATATAAGCATGGTTCCTTGACCGATCGAGTGAAACCATACTCTTTTATCACCTGGTCGAAACGATGATTCCAACTCCGAGAAGCTTGCTTAAGTCCATAAATGGAATGCTTAAGCTTGCATACTTTCTTAGGATGTTCAAGATCTATGAAACCTTCGGGTTGCACCATGTACAACTCTTCCTCCAAATAACCGTTTAAGAAGGCGGTTTTCACATCCATTTGCCAAATTTCATAGTCATGAAATGCGGCAATCGCTAAAATTATCCGAATGGAACGTAGCATGACTACAGGTTCAAAAATTTTATCATAATGCAATCCGTGCACTTGAGTGAAACCTTTTGCCACTAGTCGTGCCTTATAGGTATCTGGTTGCGCGTCTACAGAACGCTTTATTTTGTAAAGCCATTTGCACTGTAGAGGTTTTACCTTATTAGGTAAATCAACAAGATCCCATACGTCATTCTCATACATGGAGTCCATCTCGGATTGCATGGCTTAAAGCCATAACTTTGAGTCGGAACAGGCCATATCACCTTTATAGGTAGCGGGTTCATTACTCTCTAGGAGCAAAACGTCATTCTCCTCGACCATACCAATGTATCTGTTCGGAGGATTAGAGACTTTACCCGACCTCCTAGGTTCCTCAGGACTATTAACCGTGTCATCAGTTGGAGGAACAACTTCCTCCATGTGTTCCTCGGTTGTTGGTTCTGGAATCTCCGACAGCTCGAAGGTTCTATTACTCGTCTTGTTCTCGAGAAATTCTTTCTCTAAGAACGTCGCACTAGCCACAACAAAAACTCGATGTTCGGTAGGCGAATAGAAGTAATGACCAAATATTCCTTTTGGATAACCTATAAAGTATGTCTTGACCGATCGCGGGTCGAGCTTATCCTCGTGTCTCCACTTGACATAAGCCTCGCAGCCCCAAACCCGAATAAAGGACAAGTTAGGGACCGTTCCCTTCCACATTTTATATGGAGTCTTGTCGACAGCTTTTGTCAGACTTCGGTTAAGTATAAGAGCAGCTGACAAAAGAGCAAAAACCCCATAATGAATCAGGCACTACCGTGTGACTCATCATGGATCGAACCATATCAAGTAAGGTTCAATTTCTCCGTTCGGACATACCATTTAATTGAGGTGTTCCAGGTGGAGTTAACTGCAAAACGATTCCACAGTCTTTAAGGTGTTGATCAAACTCATTTGAAAGATATTCGCCACCCCGATCTGAACGGAGTGCTTTAACCTTTCTACCCAGTTGGTTCTCAACCCTGTTCTGGTATTCCTTGAATTTCTCAAAGGACTCACTTTTATGCTTCATCAAGTAGACATATCCGTGTCTACTCAAATCGTCCGTGAAAGTGATAAAGTATCTATAGCCATCTCTAGCGGTAATTGACATAGGTCCACAAACATCAGTATGTATGAGTCCTAATAGGTCACTAGCGCGCATTCCAACACCTTTGAAGAAAATCCGAGTCATTTTGCCAATGAGAAATGATTCACACATGCCATATGTAGAAAATTCGAATGTGGGAATAGTCTCATTATCGACGAGTTTCTTTACGCGTTTCTCATTTATGTGTCCCATTCGACAATGCCATAGATAGGTTTGATCTTTGTCACCAACCTTTAATTTCTTATTATTCACGTGTAATACTGCCGTGGTTTGATCTAAGATGTAAATTCCATTCATGGAAACTGCTTTGCCATAAATTATTTCATTTAAAGAGAAAATACAGCTATTATCCTTTATTAAAATTGAAAATCCGTCTTTATCGAGTACGGAAACAGAAATGATGTTAGATAAACTAGGTACATAGTAACAGTTATTTAAAAATAACTTAAACCCACTAGGGAGATGGATTACTTATGTTCCTTTGGAGACTGTAACAACTCGTGGTCCATTTCCAACTCGCAGGTCCACATCACCCTTTCCGAGAGGTGTGATGTTCTTTAGGCCCTGCATATGATTACACAGACGAGAACCACAACCAGTATCAAGTACCCAAGTTCCAAAACTTGCATGGTTAATCTCAATCATATGAATATAAGATGACATACCAACAGGAACGACGCGGCCTGCTTTAATGTCCTCATGGTACACGGGACAGTTCCTCCTCCAATGTCCAGTCTTGTGACAATGGTGGCACTCAATGTCACCGCCCTTGCTATTTGCCTTGCTCTGTGAGCCACTAGTCTCACCAGGCCCACTCTTACCGTTTCCTGGCTTCTTGAATTTTGGCTTACCTACAGTTAGGTCGCCTGGAGCTCTGCCCTTACCTTTACCCTTGTTGGAAATCGTGAGAACATCCTGCTTCATGCTCCCACTCAATTTCATATCCTTCTCGGTCTGTACGAGAAGGGAGTGTAGCTCATGAGGACTCTTTTTCAAGTCATTCATGTAGTAGTTCGCCCTGAAAAGGGCAAAACCATCGTGAAGAGAATGAAGCATACGGTCAATGACTATGCTCTCACTGATTTTACAATCAAGTGCCTCCAATTTCTCGACATTCTCAATCATGTTAAGAATGTGTGGGCTAACCGGTTGGCCCTTTTGGAGTTTCGCATCAAAGAAGCGACAGGTATGCTTATAAGTAACGATCCTCGGTGCTTTTGAGAACTCGTTAGTGAGCGTGGTGAAAATCTTGTTCGCACCTTGGGCAATGAAGCGTCTCTGCAAATTGGTTTCCATTGCAAAGATGAGTACGTTCTTTATCGCACCCGCTTCCATAACGAAATCACTATAAGCAAGTGACTTGTTAACTCCCGCATTGGGGCCTGGGTTAACCGGTATTGGCTCAGTTAAGTACTATAACGTAATTTATCATGTGATTAATTGTCATAAACAAAAAACAAGAGAAACGATAAAAGAATAAGAATCAACCTCGGGTACTATGCAAATCGGCCTAAGAACAGAAATCAATGTAGATTTCCTCCTAATTGTTGCACCCAAGATCGTCTGAGACTATGCCCCTTGTGCTAGAAATTGCTCTCTGATTGCCTTGCAATATTGAGAGAGCTTTTTTGAGTTTTCTGATGTGAGATCTAGAATTTTAGAGAAAAAATACTCCAAAACCCTAATTTTTCTTCAAATGAAAAAGATTAGGTCAAAAGGAGAGAAGGACTCTCCTTTTGTTTCACTCGGCCAACCGTGTGCTAGGGGAGGGAGTGGGCTTTCCACTTTCTCCTTATTTAACTCGTGGTCCGACTCGTTTTGCTAAATGTATATGACGGGTTTTAATTATAAATCGTCATCCGTTATCGGATATTAAAATATCGACTAATAACATGAATCAGTCGACATGTTAATACTTGTCCGACAATGACAATATTGTATAATTAATCAACTCAATATACATTAATTAAATATAACCGTTTATATTCAATTTGCGAATTAACCGCTTAATTCACCTTAGCCAGTATTATTTAATCCCTATTAAATAAATATCTCAACATCGCGTTTGACTAATTATTAGTCAATAACTCCGACTAACCGCTTAGTCATATTAGGCATCAATATGACTGTATTTTCATACCGTCACATCTCTCAAACGTGTCCTATAGGTGTGACTTTTAGGGACCAGTTGATCACCGCCATCTGTATGACAATAACGTCAAACTTATCTAGCAAGCCAACCGTTATTGATAAACGTGGACCAACTGATAAAAATACAAAAGTATACCCTTTGATCCTTTTAGAGATTTATATGTCATTGCACTAACTGTGGAGGACACCAGCCCCAACAAGCTCCCACTTGTGCATACAAGTCTACGTGCAATAACGTTATCCGCACTAACTGGAGGACACCGGCTCCAACAAACTCCCACTTGTCCGTACAGGTGTATGTGCGATAACCGATTCTCATATCCATTTAAAATTTCTCCCACTCAATGTAAAACAATTTGCAGATCCGTATCCGCAAAGGTCGTATTTTACAATCGATCTGTATCAAGAGTGGTTTCCCCGACTAGAGAGTAACTTAACTGATAAAACGAATCTGTATTCGAGCATGGCCATGCATTTCAGTTACAAATCCTCGAGTGGCCCTGAGAAATATCGAGTACCTGATAAAGGCTGAATATTTCCTTCAACTTGACTCCTACCGATCTAAGCACAGCATGAAATGACCCAGAAAAAATCTACTTGGCCCCCTGTTACGGATGACCGTGAGAAAGAAACCAAAGTCACCCAAAATCTGCCTTAATCTCAAGAGACAGTCGATAGTCAAAAGAATCGACTCTTAGGATCACCATGGAGGTCCTATCCACGACCTGGCACCGAATGTTATAAAACATTTAGGACTCCACGTCGTTGTCACAATTGTGTCCTACGAGATATCCGTATAACTCGCCTCTATGATTGGTCAGTCAACCGTTTGACTTATGGCTCGTTGAACCCACCATCAACCAGCGTCACAAAATAATTGCTAGAGTTATCAGCTCACTTGGGCAATTAAGGACCAAAAATATAATGTTTGTTCAGTTCACTTTGTGGTGTTCAAGATAGTCGTACAACTCCACATGAAAAACAAAATATATAAATATCAAAACGATGATGTCGTATAGAGTACACGAGAAAAAGAATCTAATCCATAAAAGAGTACTACAACTCAGGAACACGTTTAATTCCCATGGAAATAACATGCCCTTCATGCTTATCTTGTCGTAATGGTTTAGTGAGAGGATCTGCTATATTATCATCTCAGAGCAATCTTTTCTATCACTACCTCCTTTTGCTCCACGTAATCTCGGATTAGATGAGCTTTCTGTTGTACGTGTCTAGACTTGTTGATAGACTTAGGCTCCTTAGCCTGGAAGATGGCACCTCTATTGTCGCAATAGATGGTGATCGGGTCATTCGAACTAGGCACTACAGATAGTCCTTGTAAGAATTGACGCATCCATATCGCTTCCTTTGCCGACAGACGCGGCATAGTACTCGGACTCGTCGTAGAATCTCTTTGTAACACTTTGTTTGGAACTCTTCCGGTGATCAAATAGCGCCACTAAGAGTAAAAACGAATCCAGACCGAGATTTCGAGTCATCTCGATCCGTTTGGAAGCTAGCATCTGCAGAACCGGTTGCGCATAGCTTTTGATCGCCTCCATAAGTCAATGCCCAATCTTTAGTCCTCCGTAGGTACTTAAGAATGTTCTTGACAGCCATCCAATGAGATTCACCTGGATGCTGTTAGAATCGACTTGTCATACTCAATGCATATGCCACGTCCGGACGTGTGCATATCATGGCATACATGATTGATCCTATTGCCGAAGCATAAGGAATCCAGGTCATGCGCTCTATCTCTTTCGGTGTCTTTGGTGCTTGAGACTTGCTCAAATGCACCCCTGGAGCCATAGGAAGAAACCCCTTTTTGGAGTTAGTCATGCTGAATCTCTCTAGAATCTTGTCTATATAAGACTCCTGACTGAGAGATAACATCCGACGTGATCTATCTCGATAGATACGGATGC
Source organism: Silene latifolia (assembly GCF_048544455.1). NCBI lineage: Eukaryota > Viridiplantae > Streptophyta > Magnoliopsida > Caryophyllales > Caryophyllaceae > Silene > Silene latifolia. Next base: position 435,590,104 of record NC_133538.1, on the reverse strand, counting down.
CCAAAATTCTTTGTGCCTCACCCAGATCTTTCATCTGGAAATGGTTCTTCAACCATACTTTTACCGAAGTTAAGAGAGGTATGTCATTCCCAATCAGGAGTATGTCATCGACATACAATATTAGGAAGACAATCTTGCTCCCACTCGACTTGATATATAGACATGGTTCCTCGACCGATCGAGTAAATCCATTTTCTTTTATCACTTGGTCAAAACGATGATTCCAACTCCGAGAAGCTTGCTTAAGTCCATAAATGGAACGCTTAAGCTTGCATACTTTCTTAGGATGTCTAGGATCGATGAAACCTTCGGGTTGTACCATGTACAACTCTTCCTCCAAATAACCATTTAAGAAGGCGGTTTTCACATCCATCTGCCAAATTTCATAGTCATGAAAAGCGGCAATCGCAAAGATAATCCGAATGGAACGCAGCATGACTACGGGTGCAAAAATTTCATCGTAGTGCAAACCTGGCACTTGGGTGAAACCTTTAGCAACTAATCGTGCTTTATAGATATCTTGTTGACCTTCCACATAATGCTTTATCTTGTAAAGCCATTTGCATTGAAGGGGACGAACCTTAGCAGGCAAGTCAACAAGATCCCATACGTTGTTCTCATACATGGAGTCCATCTCGGATTGCATGGCCTCAAGCCATAGCTTTAAGTCGGAACTAGTCATGGCACCTTTATATGTTTGGGGTTTCACTACTCGTTAAGAGCAGAATGTTATCTATGTCATGTTCCTCGACCATACCTATGTATCTGTCCGGAGGAATAGAGACTCTTCCCGACCTCCTAGGTTCCTCAGGAATACTAACCGCAGCCGGGATTGAAGGAACTGGTTCCTCCAATGGTTGCTCAAAGATTTGGTTCGGAATCTCCGACACTCGAAGGTTCTATTACTCTTCGCGTTCTCGAGAAACTCCTTCTCTAAGAATGTCACACTAGCCGCAACAAATACACGTTGTTCGGTTGGCGAATAGAAGTAATGACCAAATGTTCCTTTAGGATAACCTATAAAGTATGTCTTGACCGATCGCGGGCCGAGGTTATCCTCGTGTCTCCACTTGACATAAGCCTCGCCGCCCCAAACCTGTATAAAGGACAAGTTAGGGACCGTTCCCTTCCATAGTTCATATGGAGTCTTGTCAACAGCTTTAGACGGACTTCGGTTAAGTATTAGAGCAGCTGACAGAAGAGCATAACCCCACAATGAATCAGGCAATACGGTGTGACTCATCATGGATCGAACCATATCAAGTAGTGTTCGATTTCTCCGTTCGGACACACCATTCAACTGAGGTGTTCGGTGGAGTTAAGCGTAAGACAATCCCACAGTCCTTAAGGTGTTGATCAAACTTGTGTGAAAGATACTCGCCACCACGGTCTGATCGTAGTGTTTTAATCTTTCTACCCATTGGTTCAGACCCGATTCTCGGTATTCTTTGAATTTCTCAAAGGACTCACTTTTATGCTTCATTAAGTAGACATAGCCATATCTACTTAAATCATCCGTGAAAGTGATAAAATACCTATAGCCTTCTCGTGCGGTGATTGACATAGGTCCACACACATCCGTATGTATGAGTCCTAATAGGTCAGCAGCGCGCATTCCAACACCTTTGAAGGAAATTCGAGTCATCTTACCAATGAGACATGATTCACACGTGCCAAATGATTCAAAATCAAAGGCCGAGATAGCTCCATTATGTATGAGCTGTTTAACGCGTTTCTCATTAATGTGTCCCATACGGCAGTGCCATAGATAAGTTTGATCTTTGTCACCAACCTTTAACTTCTTATTCATTACGTGTAATATTTCGGTGGTCTGATCTAAAACATAAATTCCATTCATGGAGACTGCCTTGCCATAAATCATATCGTGTAATGAGAAAATGCAGCTATTATTCTCTATTACAAATGAAAAACCAAGTTTGTCAAGTGCGTAAACCGAAATAATGTTTTTAGATAAACTGGGTACATAATAGCAGTTATATAAAAATAACTCAAATCCGCTAGGAAGCTGGATCACATATGTTCCCTTCGAGACGGCAGCCACTCGTGCTCCATTCCCGACACGCAGGTCCACCTCACCCTTTACGAGGGGTTCGATGTTTCGGAGCCCCTGCACATGATTGTAGATGAGAACCACAACCAATTATCTAGTACCCAAGTTCGTAACTTGCGTGGTTAATCTCAATCATATGAATAAAAGTAGAAGAAGAAGAAGACATACCAACAGAGTAACGGGACTCGCTTTTATGTCCTCATGGTATACAGACATGTACGCCTCCAATGCCCGATCTTGTGGCAATGGTGGCATTCCATGTTACCGGTCTTGCTCTTTGTCGCGCCTAGTGAGGTGCTCGACTCACCAGGCCCACTCTTACCCGATCCCGACTTCTTAAACTTCGGCTTACCTACTGCTAGGTCTGCCTGAGCTTTGCCCTTACCCTTGCCCTTGTTTGACACAACGAGAACATCCTGTTTCAGGCTCCCACTAAATTTCATGTCCTTCTCGGTCTGTACGAGAAGGGAGTGTAGTGCATGAGGACTTTTCTTCAAATCATTCATATAGTAATTGGCTCTAAAGAGCGCAAAACCATCGCGGAGTGAATGAAGCATGCGGTCAATCACGATGTTCTCACTGATCTTACAATCAAGTGCCTCCAGTTTCTCGACATTCTCAATCATGCTGAGAATGTGTGGGCTAACCGGTTGGCCCTTCTGGAGTTTCGCCTCAAAGAAGCGACGGGTATGCTCATAGGTCACGATTCTCGGTGCTTTCGAGAATTCCTTAGTGAGCGTGGTGAAAATCTTGTTTGCACCTTGGGCTATGAAGCGTTTCTGCAAATTGGATTCCATTGCAAAAATGAGTACGTTCTTTATCGCACCCGCTTCCATGACGAAATCGCTATACGTGGCGATCTCGTTAGCTCACTGTGGGGCCTGGGTTTGGCGGGATGGGCTCTATCGATATTTGAGCTTCCCGTCAGCAATGGCGGCATTCCGTAATGCCGCCTCCCGATCCGCGAAGTTTGATCCATCATTCTTGATCGAGTAGACCGATTCATCCGATTCATGAAGATCCGAAGCCAGGACTCACGGTCCAATGTGGCACTTGGCATTGGGTCGTTCATACGGCCAGCCATTTTGTTATTAGCAGTTTAAATGATCGTGTTCTACACTGAAAAAGAAAGAAAAACAAAACGAAATAAGCAACTCATCGAGGTGATTTAAGTCTAATTAAAATTCATTTTAACGTGTAGACTCATTGCACTTGTATAATCGATCTACCTCATGAATTATACAAATGATCCCAAGACTCAATTTCTGTAAATTGATAAGCCAACTGTTTGGCTAGTTCTACCGTTAGAACTCTCGGTCGATAGATTTCCGTAAATCCTATCTGTAGTCCACCATAATCACAGGATCGTACGAGTGACCACAGTGTTGAGATAAAATAGGTCAATCAGTTCCAACTTACCCGACGTAGAAGGGGTCATATTATGCCTACCGACGAAGAAGGGATTCATTGGAGTTTGACCTATAAAGACTATTCTCAATTTTTGGTTATACGAGGAAGATCCCATCAACTTAGTTTTCAATCATTTTAAGTGAACGAAAATCTAGCATTACGTGAATGAATTAACTTAGGTGATGGCTTATTAAGACCGTGTGACATCTGTATGTCATAGAAAACTAACGCGTAACCTCTATATGAGTCAGTTTTCATGCAAATATTAGGTGGTTTGGTTTTAGGCGGAAAATAATGCAAACTATCGTTATGATGAAAAACATAAAAAAACAAAACGTAAATAAAAGTCCTAGTGTGGCCTATCCTAGCAAAATGAACATAATACAACTTTGGAATCCACCGTTGGATCCGAGAAGTTTGTCTTGATGTTCCATCTTGATCCATGCAGCGGGAGTGAGCATCCGATCTCCATCTTTGGTCTTCTCAATATTACAATTTAAAATTTACAAAATATAAACCTATTTACATTCTAAATTAAAACTGTAATTACAAGGAAAAATCCAAAACGGAGATGCGAGAACTCAAAATACAACCAAGACCGTGTTTCATCATTACGGTAACACGTTCTACTAAGGCCACACTAAGTTACAACCGTTTGTAAAATTAATTACGTAATAAAAACATTCATGGCATTCAAAAGTAACGATAAATAAAAGATGCATCAACTAAAACAAAAATTTATTCGTGACATAATTCCGTAATTATGTTAAATTTATCCAAACCACCTTTTAACGCTTAAAATTATATGACAAAACCGCTTTTATCAACTTAATTTTAATCCATTACAATCCGTTACTTTAAACCGCTTTAAAATAACTAAATGGTACGTGTGTGAACCGTTTCACAATCAAGCGAGTGCACAAAATCCGTATTATTTACATTTTAGGGCCGGAAAATAAAAAAAAAACACGAATTTTTTTTTTCTTTTTCAGCGCGGCACTCAAGAACAACAATTTGACAAAAAAAAACCAATTGCAATTTTGATCTAATCCGTATTAAATTAAAACTTCAATTGACAAAACCTTAAACATATTGCTATAATAATCGTTTATAACAACAATATGCAAAAACAAATCGAAAAATAAAACCAATCGATCGAGACACAAAAGTCCTCGATCGACTGATCAGCCGTGAGCATACATGTCACAGTTTTCAAGACAAAAAAAAATATCGATTCAAATCGTTTTATGAAAATCACAATGAAAAATATACGTGGCCTCGCTCTGATACCACTTGAAGGGTAATATCCGTATAAAACCCCTTAAAATTAAGGACTATAACGTAATTTATCATGTGATTAATTGTCATAAACGAAAAACAAGAGAAACGATAAAAGAATAAGAATCAACCTCGGGTCCTATGCAAATCGGCCTAAGAACAGAAATCAATGTAGATTTCCTCCTAATTGTTGCACCCAAGATCATCTGAGACTATGCCCCTTGTGCTAGAAATTGCTCTCTGATTGCCTTGCAATATTGAGAGAGCTTTTTTGAGTTTTCTGATGTGAGATCTAGAATTTTAGAGAAAAATGCTCCAAAACCCTAATTTTTCTTCAAATGAAAAAGATTAGGTCAAAAGGAGAGAAGGACTCTCCTTTTGTTTCACTCGGCCAACCGTGTGCTAGGGGAGGGAGTGGGCTTTCCACTTTCTCCTTATTTAACTCGTGGTCCGACTCGTTTTGCTAAATGTATATGACGGGTTTTAGTTATAAATCGTCATCCGTTATCGGATATTAAAATATCGACTAATAACATGAATCAGTCGACATGTTAATACTTGTCCGACAATGACAATATTGTATAATTAATCAACTCAATATACATTAATTAAATATAACCGTTTATATTCAATTTGCGAATTAACCGCTTAATTCACCTTAGCCAGTATTATTTAATCCGTATTAAATAAATATCTCTACAACGCGTTTGACTAATTATTAGTCAATAACTCCGACTAACCGCTTAGTCATATTAGGCATCAATATGACTGTATTTTCATATCGTCACATCTCTCAAACGTGTCCTATAGGTGTGACTTTTAGGGACCAGTTGATCACCGCCATCTGTATGACAATAACGTCAAACTTATCTAGCAAGCCAACCGTTATTGATAAACGTGGACCAACTGATAAAAATACAAAAGTATACCCTTTGATCCTTTTAGAGATTTATATGTCATTGCACCAACTGTGGAGGACACCAGCCCCAACAAGCTCCCACTTGTCCGTACACGTGTACGTGCAATAATGTTATCCGCACTAACTGGAGGACACCGGCTCCAACAGACCCATCATTCTTCAGTCGCGTGTACTGATTCATGTTGTCCATAAAAACCGTCAGCCAGGACTCGCGTCCAAGTGTGGCACTAGGCATTGGGATTTCGTTATTTCCAGCCATTAATTGTAACAGTAATATAAACGTGTTCTACACTGCGAAAAGAAGAATAAATAATAAGCATGTGCATCGATTTTAATTTAAGTCTAATGATCTAATGTCATAACGCGAAGACTCAAGCATTTATACAATTGACCTTCCTCAAGAATTATATAAATGATCCCAAGACTCAATTATCTGTAAATTGATAAGCCAACCTTTTAGCTAATTCTACGGTTAGAATTCTTGGTCGATAAATTTCTGTAAATTCTATCTTTAGTCCATCATAATCACGAGAAACTCTTCGGACTATAATGTTGAGATAAACTAAGTCAACACAAACTACTTACCCAACGTAGAAGGAGTCATATTATGCCTACCGACGAAGAAGGGATTCATAGTTGTTTGCACTTATAAAGACTAATCTCAATTTCCGTTTTAGAGGAAGATCCCATCAACTTTGTTTTAATTCATTTTAAGTGAACTAATATCTAGCATGCGTGAATGAATAAACTAAGATGATGGCTTAATAAACATGTGACATCTGTATGTCTATAAAAACTAACATACAACCTATATGTGTCAATTTTCATGCATTTTAGTAGGTGGTTTGGTTTTTGGCGGAATATGATGCATTAACTAGCATGTGAATGAAAAGCAATAAGAACGGTAAAACGTAAAACAAAATAAAGTCCTAGTGTGGCCTATCCTATCAAAATGAAGATAAATACAACTTTGGAATCCATCCATGGACCCGAGAAGCTTGTCTTGATGTTCCATCTTGATCCATGTAGCGGGAGTGAGCTCTAATCTTCATTTTTAGTCTTCTCAAAAATTACAATTTAAAATTACATAATAAACCTATTTACATTCTAATTTCAAAACCGTAATAAATAAAGAAAACCAAAACGGAGATACGAGATCTCAAATTACTTTAAAAATTATGTTCCCATCATTACGAAAACATAATTTGACTAAGGCCACACTAAGTGTTACAAGTTACAACCGACTGCAAAAATACGTAAATAAAACCATTCAACGATTCATTCAACTATAATAAAAAGCATCAACTAAAAAAAAAATTAAACATGCAAGACATAATTCTTTAATTATGTAGATTAATTTTATCCAAACCACCTATTTAAATGATCAAATTAAATGACAATTCTTCAATTAATCACAATAATTTTAATCTTAATTCATCTTAAACTAGTAATATGAATTTAATCGATCAATATTTTAAACTGCTTTAAAATAATTAGGTATCTAAGAATTATGAACTGCTTCACAATTATTTATCATACATTGCAAATTTAATGTATAATCATTCTAGGCCAAAACAAAACAAAAAAAAACGAAAACAACATTTTTTTTTAATTTTTGGTCTTGGCATTCCAAAAAACAAAATTTTTTTTTTTAATGAAAAACTCTCGGCATAATTAAAACAGCCCGGTTTTTTTTTTTAATTCTGTCCATACGTGAACAGAAACAGAAACAGAATTTTTTTTTTCCACGGCTAAAAAAAATTAAAACAGCCGTCCCAAATTTTTAAAATCGGCATTATGCCCTAAATAATCAAAAACATGATTATTGATGAACAAAATCGCTTATTGTTGCTATTAACAAGATTGGCATATTCATCTTATAATTTAAACATGTAAATTTATGAAACATGATTCTAAACAACAATTTAGAACCATTTATGCCAAAAACAATATAGCAAAAAAACAATTTATCATCAATAAAACTAAGCAATTCCATTTACATATCAATTTAAATTTTATTAAATCAACACATCTAAAAATTCATTATATTATCATTTTAACCTATTAAAACAATAATATTAATAAATCAAATGGAATCAAAACAACAAAAGAAGAACAAAAGCGGCTGCAAAAAAAAAAAACAATTCGGCATAAAAAAAAAATTTCAGCCGTGTGCCCCCCTACTTTTTTTTTTTTTTTTCGAAACCCTAAAATTGTTATTTTCGTAGTATGCAAAATGTATAAAATGTATTATTTATAAATTGTCATTTAGTGAGGATCGATCCCATAACCTCTTGGTTTGAGTACCCTTACTATTACCACTATGACACATTCATCTTGTTGATTAAATATAACCGATTACATTTAATTACGAATTAACATATTAATTCGTCCAAGCTTAACATTATATACATTAATTAAATGTAACATATTATATTCAATTTACGAATTGACAGTTAATTCGTCTCAGCTAATATTATTTAATTGGCATTAAATAATCGTCTCATCAACACATTGACTAACTGTTTAGTCATATAAGGCATCAATGTGATTACATTTCCATAACCACATCTCCCAAACACGTCCTTTAGGTGTGTCCTTTAGGGACCAGTTGATCACCGCCATCTATATGATAATAACGTCAAACTTTCTAGCAAGCCAACTGTTATTAGGTAATCGTTAATCAACTGATTAAATACGAAGTATACCCTTGTGAACCTTTAAGAGATTTACAAATGTTATCACACTAATTTGTGGAGGACACAAGCTCCAACAGACTGTGCCAATTTTATGTACCAATTTAGTACTACCATCAGGTAAACCTACTAGAATTGGTTGCTTTAGACTTCTAACATTATGAACTAAGGACATACAAGAAGTCATGTGATCAGAAGCTCCTAAATCAACTATCCAAGTATCAGAATGTACCTTATTTGGAATTAAAAGGGTGAAAGCAGATGTTATACCTGCAAAGCTGGTAGATGGTAAACTGTAAGAAGCATTAGAATGAGCTGTGTTGTCAGCCAGTGCCCTTATAACCTTCTGAACCACCTTGTCAACAAGGGCATCTGTCCCAAAATCCTGTTCACCATGTTGATCTGATTGGGCTTGATTATAAGCAGGGTCAGTATTGTAGTATTCATGCTCACTGTCATCAAATGGTGTTGTTGATCACATTCTGTTGTGTCAAACCTCATAGCATCTGCATTGTTTGCTGCAGTCCTTTTATACACATTGTTACCCTTTTTATGATAACTGTTAGAACGACCTCTGCCTCTTCCATATCGTCCTTGTGCACCATAACCACCCTGAGTACCATAACTACCTTGAGATCTGCCTCAGCCAAGTCCTCTTGCCTGATAACATTGACGCTCCACATGTCCAAAAACACCACAGAAGGTGCAAGTCTGCAGTTGATAGCATTCTGTGACATCATGTCCCTTATTTTTGCAGTGTGTGCAGATCTTGATTGGCTTATCTTCTGTATCCAACTTCAATCTTTTTGAGGAAGCCTCAAGTGGGGTGAAAGGTTGCTTAATGCTAGCATAAGCATTTGCCTCATTCATTGTACCAAGAGTATCACTAATAGAATTTTGTTTTTCAACCTTTTGAAGAAGACCTAAAACCTTGTTGATAGTAGGCATAGGCTCCATAGTACGAACGTTGCTCTTAACATTCTCAAAACTGGAATTCAATCCCATAAGTAATTGCAACAACTTGGACTGTATTTCCCTATCAAACAGTCGTTTCAGAAGCACACAAGTGCAGGAATTCATAGCACCACATGTGCATTATTGTGGAATAGGATCAAGGGCGTCAATCTCTTCCCAGGTCTTCTTCAGACGAGTATAATACTCAACCACAATAGAGTTATCCTGAGAAATTGCACCTAAATCCTTCTTCAACTGATACAACTCAAGGCTATTAATCTGACCATAGCATTCAACTAGTTCGCCCCAAAGTTGCTTAGCAGAAGTAACATATTTGAAGTTTTCACGCAGAGTTTTCTCAATGGAATGCAGAATCCATTGTATTACAAGAATGTCAACACGTTTCCAGTGTTCATACTTTTTATTAGTCAGAGGAGGCTTAGGACAAGTGCCGGTTATGAAACCGTCCTTGTTTTTCGACATTAAAGCAAGCATGATTTCTCTCTTCCAATTCATGAAATCATGTCCATTGAAAAGATTATCAACAAGACTATTTGTGATCTGATCATGAGTTGTAATGTAAAGCGGATCACCATAAACAGCATAAGCAGGAGGATTCTCAGAATTACCAGAATTCACAGAATTCGGCATGATGAATAATGTGCAATCAAAATTGAGCAAGTAGAGGAGATGTAAACAATTCAGTAATCACAATCCTAAAACGACGAATTGCGAAAGAAGCGATGAAGAATAGGTAAAGAAAATGTGACGAATTTCTGAAATTCGAATGAATTATGCAGAAATAAAGAAGAGGAAATTCTGAAATTCAACTGAATTATGCAGAATTAGTACCAGAATTTGAGGTAATGAGGACGAATTAATCGTTGCGGAAGCGAAAAAATGATCGAAGGATTAGAACCGATGCGACTGATACCATGTAAAACCAACCCTAACCTCCATTGTTGTATGAGCTTGAGCTTGAGCTTTAACAAACAGAGGTAAATTAAAGAGAGGTTTTATTAGAGATATTTTGTTTGTTACAAATGTATTAATTACAAGTATGATAATTATCTACTTATATACAGGATTAATAAACTAACACAAACTCTAACTAACTTTGTCCATGTCAGCAATCCGTGTATTAGGCTTCCTCACAATGTGATTGGTAGCTTGAATGACATCTATATTTCCACAGATTTTATATTAAAACATTGCAAAATCATACACCAAAAATTCTCAGTAATGTCCTTATTATATAAAAATTGTGATTGATGGAAGTTACTTTAGTATGATTATTTAGGTAGAATCTTATCTTTATTAATTCAGAAGACAATACTCAATCCAGGATGTGCCACCTCATTAATTCAGCCTTTTTTTTTAAATTCATGTTATGGTGGGACTCGTTAGTGTACAAAGGAGTATATTTCTTCAGAATTCCGCCAATATAAATATCCTACAAATTCCGTCGTAGAGCAAATACTATGAAATAATTTTATACATTCCGAATAAATGAAATTAATGGCATATAAGCGGTATGAATTATAAATCGGAATAAATGAAAATAATACTATGAAATAATTTTATACATTCCGAATAATTTGATAAAACTATATTTATACATATGCAATAAATTTACTGACTACGAGTCCAAAGCGATAATAGCCCAAACTTTACACTTTGATTTTATTTGTATACGGATTATTAATTTTATTTTAACAATTCGAAATTTTATGATAAATACGACATCTTTGAATTTGTTAGTTAAAAATAAGAAATATTTAATTATCAAAATAAAATACGAAGTATTATTTATCGATCCATGTACTTCATTGTATATGGGTTTACTAGCATGCACTAATTTCACCAATAATAAATCATATAAGCTTTGACATTCTGATGTTACACTAAACTGTGTTAAAGTAGATTATTAAATTATATTTCTTTATTCGGGGTGTGAAGTTTTTTTATGTATGCAAATTTTATTTACAATAGATATTACGTTATTTCCTCTTAAACCATTGAATTTGAACACGTATTTGAAACAAGTGTAAACATTAATTATGTAGATAGCTGATTTAGACCAACTAGATAATTACAATAGAAATGAAAAAAAAAAAAATCATCCAAAATCATTAATACCGGCCCAAATACATACTCGTGCAATTTTGCACGGGTTTAAAACTAGTATTACTTGATTTTACAATAACTCTTGTGCAAAACAGTTTTATACAAGAATTATTGTAGTAACTCTTGCTGTAAAACGGTTTACCATATTACAAATACTTTGATGCTCCTATCGTGGAGAAATGACCGTTGGTGAAAGTCATTTTAGCGGGGTATATATTTAAATAAAATATCACTTGATTTTACAACAACATGCATATAAAACAGTTTTATATAAAATTTATTACGGATCATTATTTTTTTAAAATGTCAAGCATTAATAAAATAAGTTTGAAAATAACCCGCTCTTCTCCTACATACTTCCCTTCACTATTTCTCCCGTCTTCTATTTCTATGACTTTCTGTCTCTGTGATTTCAACTCTGATTCTGGTTTCACAAGCTTAACCAAATCAGGGTCAATTTCAACATATCATGGGTACTCTCTATTTTTCTCGTGTTTATATGATATGTTTCGATTTCAATTTATGCTTAATCCGACTATTTGTTTATCTTCCGCGGTATTGTTAATTGGTATTTCTTATTGCTCAAATTATAGGTCACGAAATTGTCAGTTTGTCACCATTACAATTGTATCATCTTTTGATGGTGGAATCTTTGTGCTTAATGGCTTACAATCTTGTTTTGGCCAAATTTGTAGGAAAATGCGGGAAATAATCGTTTTTTTTTTATAATTGTCATATTTTTTTTCAAAAGTACCTCATAACTAGTTTTAACCCGTGCAAAAATGTATGGATTTACTTTTAAAAATTATCACATTCTAAATATGTTTAACTAATTTGTGTATAATTTGACATGAGATTCTCAATTAATAACGATCAATACAATATAATGTATATACAATATAATGTATGATGATGATAATAAAGTGATTGAAATGTAAGTTTTTTTAAGCTTTGTATGTGCACTAGTAATTTATGTAATGTGTGTTAAATAATTTAAATTTTACCTTAGAAAGTGGCACTCCCTCCGCATAAAAGTGTTCTTCCCATTTCTCTAATATATGTAAATGATATTTTATTGAAATGAAAAGAATATAGAGATAGTGAGAGGTGGTCTGTTAATACTTAATAGATTAATTAGTATAGATTTCCTGTAAATTATGTACTTTTTTTTGGGATAAAAAATGTACGGTTTTTTAAATTAAAAACAGAGAAATCCCCTATTTACTAAATGAATAGGTGAACTCACAAATTTTCCCTCCAAAAAGCATCTTTTTAAAGAAGGAAGCTATTGATAATTTAATTGTATTCACTAAATAAGGAAATTAATAATTATAATATATTTCATTATATAATTCTTTTCATTAAAATTAATCTTTTGATCAAATTATATAATTTTCACTAAACACTAAACTATTATATTTTAATTAAAGTATAAATAATATAAGACTATAAACTATTAAATTTTTTATTGATATTATTATTTGATAATGACTTGACTCATACTATTCATACTATCTATAAACAAAACTATAACCGGTTTTAATTACTTTCATAACAAAACAAAAAAGTTGAGAGAATTTATAAATTCGAATCATTAGCATTGTGGTATAAAAAATACTTTAAAAAATGTATTTCAGCACATTACTCAATCCTCTTGAATTAATTTTAAGTTTTAATTTATTTTTTGCTCGAAACAAAATATAATGACAAGAAAAATGAACAATTAATGAGATACCAATATTATTTTACAGTTCAATTTTACTTAGTTTTCTTGAATAATTTTACAGTTCAATGTTTTTTCTCAAAATATAATAACGTGAAATATGAAAAATTAATGAATTGTTAGTTTAGCATATGATTAAATAAAAAAATAAAAAGTGTATAAATACCGCACATTCATTGCGCGGGATCTAAACTAGTTAACAATTAAACTATTATAGAGTAGTATTCTATATTTAGCGACAATTTCAATTTAGTTTTCGAATCTACAATTGTTATTGTGTAGTATTGAGAAGTAGAAAAGGAAAATGTTGACATTTTTACCCCAAATAAGATTGAGAGTTTAACCGGAACTATCTTTTTTTATATCAAAAGTCATTTATAAAAAATAAGATTGTCAATTTATCTAAAATAACTTTTAGTTTTTACTGCAATCTTGACAAAAAAAAAGATTGTCTATTAATAACGTACGAGTAATATGTAAAGAGAGATAAATACCGACTTTTCTCTTATGTCATTTCCATTGACAGTTTTTCGTGTAGATATATAATTTCTCATAAGAGTATATAAAGATGGATGGTATAGATGTATAATGGTCATTCACAATATATATTTTATAACATAACACTCTCCATAAATGACTATTACCTAAAAGTCTAAAACTCTAAAGGTAATACAATGTCTCACAATGCCCCTGACTTGTTAAACAGTTAGTCTTGCTGAAGACGGGTCGGAGCAAGTGACGAGTAATACCACTCACAAAACGGATAGGGGGGACAAGGTGGGGGCACCCCATGTGCTTCCCTCTCTCCTCTATCTTCACTCTCTCCTCTATTTGGGTTATTTGTGAGAGGAAATGGTATCCGTCACTCCAAAGTGACGAATACGTGCCGTCTTCAATGAGATTATGTGCTTGTTAAAACCTTACATAGAAAGCTCTTATTTGATAAGTAGGACAACTTGCGAAGATTCTGTCATAGATGATCTTCACTGAAAAAGAGAAAGACAAAACTAAAATAAAGATGCAAAATAGGAATTACTAGTATTGGTACCCGGCTTCGCTTGTGTTACCTCTACTTATCATTAAATTTTTTATCCCATTAAATAAAATTACTTAAAGTTGCATAACTCATAAATTTATCATTAATATGTTTTTCTATGACATATCCTAGAATTACGATGAAATAAATTGAGATAAATTCACTACTCCCACTATAAATATTTTACTCTTATTAATGAAATAATAGTAATAACATTTCACTACTTGCCCGTAATCATTGTTGCTTTCACTACTCCCGCCGTAATTATTGTTACTGTCACTCCTGCCGCATTAATGTTGATAATTTCACTACTCCCGCCGTAATTATTTTTACTTTCACTATTGTCGGATTAATATTGATGATTTCACTACTCCCGTTGTTTCTACCACTTTCACTAATCTCGCTAATAATACTGTTACTTTTACTATTCAAATGAGTGATTACTATCATATACCTATATCAATGTTACTGCAATTCTTTTCTTTAGTGACGAAATTACTTTTACTACTTAGGCATGCAATTTTAACAGGATTATATATTTATATAAATATATTACATATATGCATTAAATCAAATCGAAAGAATTATGCTATATTATATATTATGGAATCTAACTTGAATTATTTATAACCTACTTATATTATATTTTTATATGTTAAATAATTAACATCTCTATACATCTAATAAACTATAAAGTTTAATAAAATTGCATAGATTTTAAATTTAATATATAATTTTATGATGATTGTTTGGGCTAAAAACTGCGCTTTAGCCTAATAAAGGAAAAGCCCACTTGGTCCTTATTAAAGAGTTGGGCCGTGAAGCAAGAATAAGCAAGAGGAGCCCAAGTACAAAGTAGAATCTGGCTGGGGTTTGGGCTAAGGAGCGCGTAAGAATAGAGAGGCCCGCTGGCAAGGAAGGTTCGTGGATTTGGAAAGTCGCCAGGGAGATCTTAGGGAGAACTCAGGGAGATCAGGGAGAACGGAGGAAGAAGATCCGATTATGGAAGGAGTTGTGATAGAGCTAATATTCCTTTCCATAATCCAGATATGACTCATCTAGGGTTCTTACCCTATAAATAGCCAAAGAAGCAATCAAGAAAAGGCATTCGAGACCTCGAGCATACACGCAAAATACATTGTGCTAGCTAGATTTACATTCCCTCTCCATTGTACGCATTCTCTCATTAACAAGTTAGTGCAATACTTGGAAGGGTACCGTCCCTCCCGCGGTTGTTCTCACATTGGGTTTTCCGCGTCACCAAATCTTACGTGTCAACTTTTATCTACGTTCTTTATTTCTTTATTTAGCATTAACACAAATATTCGACAAACACACAACGAGTAAGACCGCATTGACCTTGCATAAACCTAAACCTGGTAAAAATTACCAAAACAGTTTGGTGCCCACCGTGGGGCATTATGGTCGTCAATCATTGATTACTCAGACGTATAATGGACAAACAAATATCAGCAGCTGCGTCAGGGAGCGGTCAGCCGTCAATACCACCAAACCCAAGTCAGAATCCGGCATCGACGGCACAAACTCAGGCCCCTGGGCACACTCCAAGAACCGCACCTATGACAAAAACCTCTTTACCTCCCAAAACCCCTGCTGTCACGGCTCAACTCTGATCAGACAAAAGTGCAACAAGCTCAGGCCTTACCCCACCACCCAGTCTAACACAAATCTTGCTTGCTGGCGTGGAGAATATTTAGAAGGTCATGGAAGATATGCGAGAAGATGAAAGGAAAGCTGAAGCTGAAGCAAGAAAAAGGAATAGGGAACTCTAGGTGCAGATAGACAGTCTGAGGCAGCAGTCCAGCACACCAGCAAGCACGGAGGGTGAAGGTCGAGCCCCAGTATTAGATCTGACACAGGGGGCATTAGGCAGCAGGAACCAATTTCGACAGATACCAGCCGAGCTGGTGACGAGACTAGATCTTACAGCAGTATCATCAGAGGAAAGGATAACCCCACGAGGACTTAGATACTTCACACCAGATAGCTGGCAGCCAGCCAGCCACGTAGAAGCACAGTCAGGTAACCTCCCAGTTGGTAATTTTGTGATGACTAATCAGACACCTGGTGCAGGATCCGCAGGCAGCCCGCAGGTAAGCTGGCATCAAGGAACACTCATGACTTCAACCCCATTAGCTGCCACGCCACATCGGAACCTTCAAGGGTTCGGACCTGGAAGCAGTATACCAAGTCATCAGGTAGCAGACAGACGAGCTACAGACTCAGAAAGCCTGACCAACCAACAGTACTTTGAGCTTAGGGAAATGCTGAGCAGGGTCCCAGGATTGCCACCCTCACTTGAGAAGGCGGCATGACAGGCTAATCGTATACCTACTAAAAATAACCAACTGGTCTCTAACTAATATAGCTAGGGAAGTCGGGATCGTATCCACAGGGAGGCAAGATATCTGCTAAAGGTCCGTCTATTGGGTCACAAAATGGGGGTTTGATTATTGATTTCTAAACTAATAAAAGATTAAGAGAAAGAGGAATTAAACAAGAGCAATAAAGATAGAAGATACGATAAAGATAATCAAATAAGAGAAAGTATGCCAGGATTTCGGTTTACCATGGTAGTCTATCGACTCAGTTGCTAATAGCTTAGACAATCTACTATGAGAAGGATACAGGAAAGGTCCTTCCGGTCCACTTTATATCCTAGAAATCCACTAATTTAACTTCCGCCCTCATTAGGGCAGTCTACTGTTCATAGCAGGTCTATTTAATCCAATCTTCCGATCCAGGAGTAAAATTAATCAGATTAAAGGTAACTTAGAAGCGTGCACTCAACTAAGTTGATATTACAGTTAAATTGCTATGAGACAGGTTCTCACAAATAAATCGTCTAGTCTATTTGCTAGTCGTCACAATCCTACCAAGGATTCCCTAATCCCGACATTAAAGGAATTAGCTACTCATAATATTAATGGTGTCAACAATAACAATGACGAGTGTACTAATCAAAGGCATATAAAATAATGATAATTAAGCATAAACTAAATTAGGGCAGAAATAATAGAGAGAAAACAAAGATTAAAGTAAATAAATTAAATAAGGTTAAGATCAAGGAAGAAAGAGTGATTACAATTAAAAGCAATCCGGCGTAAAGATCAATCCACAAGCAAAGTACGAGATTAAGAGATTAAGCAGTAAGTTTAGAAGCAAAAGTAGAGGAAGAGTATATGAAAAAGATATCTAATGACCTAATTAACGTATGCTTAAATAGGGAAAACAAAGCTTAAACAAAACAATAGTAACACGGGCCACTAAAGCCAGCGTAAAACTAAAATCCTCTCGATCGAGTGAATTCAGACCACTCGATCGAGGTCTTCTCCAGCTTTTCCTCTCGATCGAGTGAATTCAGCTCTCGATCGAGGAACTCCGGTATTCAGCATTTCGATCGAGTACACAAAAGTACTCGATCGACCTCTCGTATCCTCCAAACCACTCGATCGAACACTAGAACCCTTCGATCGAGTGCTTTTCTTCAGATCAGCCTCTTTAGTTGTCTTTGACCGCTTCCTTGACCATTCTTCACGTACTCCAAGGCATATCACTTGCTCTAACATTCCCGTTTCGTCATTATGCATGCTAAATAGGACGAATAAAGTACGGTTCCACCACTTTCAGGTTCATTTCTGCAAATCAGACAAAACAAACCAAAGTAGCCAATTCGGGGTATTTTGCAATACATAACAGTACAGAAATGCATAGAAATACGTGCAATATAAGACTAAATAGGCTATATAAAATGCACGTATCAAAACTCCCCAAACCGAACCTTTACTCGTCCTCGAGTAAACTAAGTGCACACTAATGGAACGGAAATGAAAACTCAGAGCTAGCTATAACTTGTCTACTTGAACCAATTTAATGCAAACAAAAATCAACAGTCATAGCTACAACAGTCAATACGCAAACGAGTTATAAGATGTCCGTAAATAAAGCTGACACATCGACCTTGCAAGACCAATAAAATAGGACTCTCACGTGGTCGCTCTTCTCTTATGAAGCAAAGGGTGAATTATATATGTATAAGAGAGAAAGAGAAACAGTTACTCACCTAAACTGCGACCTACATAACATGCATACAACAAAAATGATAGACGATTCAAGTACTATGCATACACTCCAACCAACAATGTCTGTCACAGCCGAGGGCTTACAAATAGTATAGGAAAGTGAGGTTCAGGTAAGAAAAGGCAAAAACAAATTATGGGAATGTGAAGGTAAGCGTCAAGCTAGATCCTAAACAAGACCATATAAGACCGTCCGAATCTCAACTGACTACAAAACAAAGCTCAAGTGCCCTTCATGGCACAAAACTCACTAACCAAATACACTATCTCCTCAAAAATATACGAATAAGAACAGAGGAGTAGACCGTCACAAACTTCCCTTTTTTAATACGATCTCATATTTTCAAACAACTAACTTTTTCCATTTTTTTCTTTCTTTTTTTTTCTCTCTTTCTACCCGTGTGATTTCACACATTTTTTCGTCATTTTTTCTCTTTTCTTTTTTTCATCACACGTTTCCTTCATTTTTCTTTTTCATGTTCTTTTTTTTTCCATAAACTCATCCTTCCTCATTTCTCTACCAACTCCAAACAACAAAAACGAGCCAAACTCGCAATGGATCAACATACCACAAAAGACACACTAAACTAGCTTGACTGGGCAGGCTTAGTTATGGGTGTAGCTGATGGGTCAAAAAGGCAAAATTTGGCTTAAGTGGAGCTAAACGGGTGAAAAATGAAAGAAAGGGAAATTTGCAAGCACCTCCCTGCATGTGACACCGACCACAAACCCAAATGTATGCAATTGACAAGAAATCGAATTTCATAAATGTGCAAAAATGATAAACATGTTATGCAAGGAGTACTACTCTCAATTCCTATGTAAACTGGTCATGAATTTCACCAGTTATACGGCTCTAAATCTCAGAAATTATAGAGTACGTTTCCAATTTATCAGGTCAAGTCTACAAAGTCAGCTAAATTTGAACAAAACTCGTAGATATGCGCAAGACTCGGCTAATAACTGTCAATAGAGTGCAAGGCTCAAGTAAAAATGACAAGTTACAGTGCACTATCATCATGGAAATCAACCGTTCTGACTCAACCTATATGCAAAATGAAACGTGAATATTTTATTATTTTTTTGAATTTTCTAAATTTTTTTGGATTTTATGGTTTTTTTGAAATAAATAAATACAATGCAAGCAGAAAATAGAAACGTGAATGCAAAACAAATGCAAATGCAGACTCAAAGGATGCATTACCCACCCCAAACCAAAACGGACAACGCCCTCGTTGTCCTCCAGCATACACTAGCAGATAAATACAGAGGAATGGGAAAATACAACCAATAAATGCATGAAAAACAATAAATAAAAAGGAGACAAAAGAAATAAGAGAGCAAGAATGTACATAAAAAACACGAACTTCCCCAAACCAGCTTGAAAACTGGGGAAGTGAGTAGACCAGTAGCTACTCGTCAACCACGTCCTCCAGCGTGATGTCTGGGTCCACCTCCTGCTCCCTTCTCCTCGCCTTCTCAGCCGGTGTACGCGCCTCCTCCTCAGCTCTGCCCTCCTCGTCGTCACTGGCTGGCTGTGGGTACCCCTCAGCTGGGTACCGGTAGAAAGACGGGTGTGGCCAACCCTTAGGAACGGGACATCGTCGCATCATGTGATACTCGTATAGAGGGAACAAAGTAAGATCTATGTCCCGCTCCATACGAGCCTGCCTGCTAAGAAGCTCAAGCAACAAACGGTCACGGCGTCCTTGGTCAAGGACCGCGGACGCCTCAAAAGGTGGAGGAGGAACAAAATTAGCCGGGTAAACCGGCTGTGTCTGGTCGGGCGCAGGAGTAGGAGTAGGAGTAGGGATCGGGGTAGGAATGGCCGTGGAAGTCTGGCCACCCGTAGAAGGTGTGGATCCCTCTCCGGTCTCAGGTCTCTTCCGCTTCTTAGAAGCGGACATGGTAGGAGGTGGAGCTAGTGGGAGGTGGTACATGGGTAGTGGTGGAGGTATCCTGCCCTTAACAGTGGGTAGGGGAACGAGATGGGGCAAAGTGGTGCAAGGTAAGGGTACAGACAAGGAACCGCAAATCTTCCATGTCTGATGGTCAGAAGTAAGCCAAGTCATAGACAGCATAGCTGCCAGGTCAAGGTACCTATTAGTGTCTAGGTGTTGTAAGTCACAAGGAAAGGCGGGGAAGATAGAACGGGCAAGAAAAGTGGCTATGCCACCGCAAAAAATGGTGCCCGTAGTCTTCTGCCCCACCGTGTGAAAGTACTGAGCAGTCAAGTAAGCAATGTTAAGCACAAAGGGTTCCTCACTGTCAATGTTCAGTTACCCATCGAGAATAGACAGCTCAATGTTGTTCACATTGTTAGGTTCTTTACGACCAAAGATGGTCCCACCAATGAGACGCAAGAAGTAGCGGGCCGGGGGAAGGTGGACATGCGCGAGCTTGCGCTCCTCGTAACTTGTCTGTGCTAAGGTCCTCCACAACTGGCGGATGACCTTCCTAGGAGAGGCAGTGTCACCCGTAAAAGAAAGACCTAACCTAGTACCAAACTCCTCTAAGGTCCAAGAAAAAGTCCGGTTAAATAATCGGAAAGAAACAGAAGCACAGGTCGGGTCAGTGGCATAGGCGCCAGAAGAGAAGGTAAAGGAGCTGAAAAACTCGAGGGTCAGCTCCTTGAAGGTCAAGGCACTCATGGTAATCAGTCCCGTCATCCCCGCCCCTCTCAAAATCTCTAGTACGGGCTCGTAAATACCTAACTTATCAAGTGACTTACGACACAAAAATTTAGTAAACAGAAAATCACACCTCTATAAGGCAAAGAAACGTTGACGATGTAAAGCATTAACGAAAATTACCTCAGGGTAGTCGGGGTGCGGGTCAAGTGAGTCGTCAACTCGGATAGTGATGGGGCTAGCAGCAGGCGTTGCTCGTCCGCGACCCCGACCTCTAGTACCTGAAGAAGAAGCCCGTCCTCTGACGGAACGAGGTACTAAGGCCGCCTAGTAAGCAGCTGGTGACCACGCAGTAGGGGTGGTCACCGTACCAGAAGTACTTGCAGTGGCTGCACTAGTAGAAGCAGCAGAGGCAGAGCTAGCAGCAGTGCTAGCTGAGACGGAGGCAGACACAGGGGCGAAAATAGAGCTACTTGTGACAGAGGCGGAACTAGCAACAGCAGCAGTGGTAGTACCAGTGACAACAGCAGCTAAAATAGGGGAAGCAACAGTGGTACTAACAGTCGGAACGACCGTCTCAGTCAAGGATGGAACAAAGGTCGAACTAGTCGATGACAATGAACTACTTTCCATCCTAATCAAGTAAGCAAGGGGGAATAACAATCAATTAAACAATTAAACCACAAAATCCCCAATTTCAGTCGGGTCTTTCGAATTGAATGACAAACCCTAAACCCCAAATGCTCTAACAATACGAAATTAACAAATAATTGACAAGAGAGCAAAGGAAATACTTACTTGATGAATAATCCCACAAAAGAAGCAATAAAATCGACACGAAAATGATGCAAATAGGCGGAATTTTAATCGAAACCTGCAAACCCTAATTCCCTCAATTAACCGCAAAGAAGAAAAAATTTGATGGGGAAAGTAGAGGGCTTTGGTCGATTTATTAGCAATGTAAATAATATGGGTGTTGGATTTGATATTGGGGCAAGATTAAGAGAGGAAATGGGGAAAATCGCAGGTGTTTATCGCAAATAGGGAAGAAAAAAATGAAGAATAAAATTAGAATGGAAAAATAGAAGTTAAAGAGGTAACTTCCTGCATGTAATTAACAATTTTACTCGATCGAGTGATTTTAAATTACTCGATCGAGAACTTTGGCTTCCACTCTGCTCGATCTAATGAAATTCCTCTCGATCGAGTATTCTTCATTTTTGCCATTTCGATCGAGTAACTGAAACTACTCAATCGAGCTGTTCTCTTGGTCATTCCTCTCGATCGAGTACAAAAAGTACTCGATCGAGTTCTTTTCTCTTGTAACTCATCCCAATGCAATATAAATTCCCCAAACCTACATAAGAACACGCAAAAATACATCCCGACAATACCAAATCACACAATACGCAGTCTATAGTCTTCTCTAGCTAGGCTAAGTAGTCTAAAGTCTAGCAGTTCTAGAAATGTGATACGTGCATTTTATATAGTCCTTTTAAGCCTCTTTATGCACGTATTTCTATGCTATTCTCGTAGTTTTATGCTATGTAATGCCCCGAATATTCTACTTTGGTTTGTTTTGCTTTATTTGCAGGAATGGACCCAAAAGTGGTGGAATCAAGCCTTTTATCGTCCACTTTGCTTGAATTTAGAGGATGATTGGATTTGGAGCGGGAAATACTGCTGTTACGGTATGCGTGAAGTAATTTCGGAAGCTAAATCACCAAGTCAATGCTAAAATTAACGAAACAAGTAGCCGGACGAGTCAAAGTCACTCGATCGAAGGTTTTTGTGATCGATCGAGTAGTTTTGGGATAACATAAGACTTCGATCGAGTGAAATCCTTGTTCGATCGAATTGCGCATAATTGGAGTTCCTCGACCGAGTAGGTTTTCTACTCGATCGTGAGGTTTTGCTATGAATCTGTTCGATCGAGTAGTTCTAAATTGCTCGATCGAGTGATTCGCTAATGGGCTTGGGCTGTTGTAGTTTTATTTCGTTTTCTAGGTTTAATAATTGTCTTTCCTATAAATAGGAAAGACGACATTAGGTTTTGGTACCACTTGATACTTCAGATCATACGTTACTTTTCTTTTTAATATTGAACACTGTTTCTCTCTCTTTTCCGGATCTAATTCACTGTAACTCTCTCTTTCTCTTTCTCTCTTATCCTTTTTCTCTCTTATCTCTTTATTATGTTGATTATTCCTTTATCTTTCACTCTTGCCTTATTTACTAGTATGCGTAGCTAATTCCCCCGCTAGGATTTAGGGGATTCGATGAATTATTATTAGTTGTTAATTAGGTTTATGGATCTTTCATTGCTATCATGTCTATGTTGTTAATCACTACAATTAACTGTAGCTAGCTACTTGAATCGATGCATTTAGCTTAATTAATCTTGGTAAGCCTTAACCTAGACCGGAAGGTTGGAAGGGGTGAGACCTGCAGTGAACATTAGGATACTTTAGTGAGGGCGGAAGCTAAGTTAATAGTATTTTAGGGTGAATTGAGACAGGAAGGAGATATTCACTGCCCTCTAGACTGATACACGCGACCGATCTGTGACCTTAGCTGCAATTAACCGATATTCATTGATGACCCGACAATCCTAGTTCTCTTTCCCCTTTTGTTAATCCCTCTTATTCCTTTTTCTCACTTTAATCTCCCTTAGTTTAGTTCAAACAATTAAAAACCCCCAACTGTGACCGTAGACAGACTAAATTAACAAGTAGATAGTGACCGCCTCCCTGTGGAGATCGACCCTACTTACCGCTGACTTCTGTTGGTGTATCTAGGTTTATTTTTGGTACCTGACGACGGTATTAAATTTTGGCGTCGTTGTCGGGGAGGAAACTATTTTATCTGCTTGTTTTATTTTTGTCTATCTTTAGCCTCAATGGATTTATTCCTTGAGGCAGTTCTTATCTTTTTTCTTAGTTTTGTTTTGATAGGTCCTACAGGTCCTACCTAGACAGTTCTAGGTAAAAGATCGTCAAAAGGAAGGCTTGAGTACCTTTGATCTTCCACCTATGTTCCATCCTATGGCACAACAGGTGGCTTAATGTGAGAGATGTGGTGTTGTTGGCCACAATGCCGCTAATTGCTTGGCGGGGAACGTTGAGGTCTATGCGTTTAAGCAGCATAGACAAGCTAGTCATCCCACTGCAATTGTGCCGCCACATCCACCTTATCAACGAGGCTATCAAAAGCCTCCATTTGTTTGGCCACCACAACAACAATCTACTCCTCCTCCTGATAAACAGAAAGAAGAGATTGCTGAACTGGAATCTTTGGTGAAGGCGCTTGCACTCCAATTGCAGGAACATGATAGATTTAATTACGCTCAAATTAATGAGCTTGAGTTTGAAATAGCTCAGTTAGCTGCCGAGACAAACTTTAGGCACGCAGAGAGTGGTCTTTCCCAAGAAGGACCCGAGTTGCCTATCGATACTGATGATTTATATGACTCGGAGTATGAAAGTCTATCTGAAAACGAAGCTTACATACGAGGATTTCTGCACTGTACAACAACAAATGCTCGATCAAACTGATTATAGCATTTGATAGAGTGATATGCCTGAGGAATAGTTCGATCGAACAGCAAATACTACTCGATCGAACAGCAATTATGAGGAGGATCTCGATCGAGCAGTTTCATGTGTTCGATCGAATAATATTCAGGAGGAAACCTCTCGATCGAGTTCTATCTTTCCTCGATCGAGTACTTTGGCCATGGAGAGCAATGATATGTCACTTTGGTTTGTTTTGGATGGCTAATTTGCTGAAGATAATGGTTATGGTGAATCTCCCCTTTTCAAAGCCGAGTTGGACGCGCTAGGGGCTGCGATATATGAGACAGAACCCACCAAGGAGGGTAACGAGAAGGTAGCTGAGTCAGCGATTGTTCCTAGCACGGAAGAGGTAAAATACTCTTTTGTCAATGATTCCGACGTTAGGGGCGACCGACCTGAGGTAGTTAATGATAACTTTATTATGTTTGATAGTAAAATACCTCAGTTGACTTATGTTTTCTGTTTTGATGCGCTACCCCCTCCCGGTGAGACGAATAAGTTGACGATTTTTCACCATACTTATCGCCAAAAATTTGTTAAACTGAGACGGTACCATAGATTACCTTTAAATGCTCCCAAGCTCTCTTATTTTCCACTGACGGATAATTTGAGCTTTTATATTCTGCCCGTAGCTGGAGGGCAGGATTACTTTGTGGATAAATCTGGGAGCTGTCATAGGAAATTCGTTATGCTCAAATAGTTACATGTTTTAATTTTCTATTTTATTTTTATATTATGGTGCTACTTACATTTTTGTGTAGCACATGCGCAGTTATTTGATCGATTGCTGCGTGCCTTGAGCTGTTTTGACTGGGTTCAATTGGATTTGTTGACTGAAAGAAAGGAAGGTCGAGCTGGGACCTGTCTGAAACTAGCGCTGTCCGGGAGGCAACCCGGAGTTTTTAATTTTTAGCTGCTTTTCAAACATTTCAGCTGTGTATGTAATAATTGGTTTTTAAACCATAGACTGGAACAATTAAGCTTGTCTTGTTAGTTTCGCGGGCTGTTTATTGCGTCTATACAGGAATATCTCGTGGATGGCTCGATCGAGTACTTTATATACTCGATCGAATCCTTTTGCTGCTGATTTCACTCGATCGAACACAATTTCTTCTCGATCGAGTGTCTGCCAAAGAGGGTTTTTCGATCGAGAGCCCTACTTCCTCTATCGAACTGCTTAGGTGTTCAGTTCCCTCGATCGACCATTGTGCCATTTAGATCGAGTGCTTTTGACTTGGATTCGCTTCCTATGACGCAGATGGAGCTATTTGGCGACCTCCTACGTTGCTGGCTGGTTTGGGGAGGTCCCTACTTTGAGTATTTTTGTGAGTTTTCCGTGTCTACACTCTCTCGTTTTTAGTTTGAATTTCATTTCCCTACTTTTGAGTACAATGAGGGCATTGTACGGTTTGGTTTGGGGAGGTTATGCATCCATATCTGCATGTTGTTTTTATTGCATTTCTGTTGTCATGTTTAATTTTTGTATGCATCTATATCTGTGTCTGCATGTTGTTTTTATTGCATTTCTGTTGTCACGTTTAATTTTTATATGCATTGTTATTTATTTTTATAAATTCAAAATCTCATAAAAATTCGAAAAATTCAAAAAAATTCACGTTTATTTTAGCATATAGGTTGAGTCGGAACGTAGATTTCAATGATGAAATTGCACTATCATTTGTCGTTTTGCTTAAGCCTTACATAAATTAATATCTTATTAGCTTTGTCTGTTGCATATCTACGAGTTAATGTTGAAATTTAGCTGAACGAATAGACTTGACCTGAAATTTTGGCAAACTACTTATAATTTCTATGGAATTAAAGCCTTATAAACTG
Organism: Silene latifolia; assembly: GCF_048544455.1. Taxonomy (NCBI): domain Eukaryota; kingdom Viridiplantae; phylum Streptophyta; class Magnoliopsida; order Caryophyllales; family Caryophyllaceae; genus Silene; species Silene latifolia. Next base: position 435,563,749 of record NC_133538.1, on the reverse strand, counting down.
GTGTCATTTATGACCAGTTCATGTAGGATTGTGAGTAGTATACTCCTTGCATAACATTTTCATTAATTTGCACATATATAAAATTCAATTGCTTTTTGCCTACATACATTCGGGTTAGTGGTTGGTGTCATATGCAGGGAGGTGCTTACAATTCCCTTTTCTTTCATTTTACCCATTAAACTCCACATTTAGCCAAATTTGCCTTTTGACCCTTAACTACATCCAAATTTAGCCTGCATTGTCAAGCTAGTTTAGTGTATGTTTTTTGCGGTATATATTTTATCGATCAAAGTTTGGTTCATATTATATCGTTTTGGAGTTGGTAGAAAAGAAGAAAAAGGAGGATGAAGAAAAAAAAAGGAAAAGAAAAAAACCGTGAAAAGAAAAAAAGAAAGAAAGAAAGAAAAAAAAAATGAAAAAAGATTTAATAAGTTGGTTTTTACTCCTATGTTTTATTTATATCTATTGAGGAGTATGTTCAGTTCGGTTTGGTGAGTTTGAATGCCAAATAAGGGCATTGTGCTTAATTTTGATGGATTAGAAATGGATATGTTCCACTTGGTTTTGTTCAGGTACTAGCTTGGCCGCCTATACCTCCACATTCCCAAAAATGTTTTGCCTTTTCTTACCCATTGCCTCACTTTACCATAACTTTTGTAAGCCCTCGGCTGTGACGGACCTTGTTTGGTTGGAATGTATGTACGGTAGTTAGATTTGTCTATCATTTTAGTTGCATGCATGTTTATGTAGGTCGCAGTTTAGGTGAGTGACTGTTTTTCTCTTCTTTTCTTACACATATACTTTCACCCTTTGCTTCATGAGAGAAGAGTGTGACCCATGAGTGTCCGTCATTAAAGGTCTTGCAAGGTCGACGGTTCAGCTTTATTATAAACATCTTACAACTCGTTTGCATTTGACTGTTTTGTTATAAGTGTTAGTTCGCTTGCATTAAATTGGTTTGAGCGGGCATTTGTAGCTAGCTCCGAGTTTTCATATCCGTTCCTTAGTTTGCATTTAGTTACTCGAGGACGATTAAAGGTTTGGTTTGGGGAGATTCGATACATGCATTTTATATAGTCTTTTTAAGCCTCTTTATGCACGTATTTCTATGCTATTCTCGTAATTTTATACTATGAAATGCCCCGAATATTGTACTTTGGTTTGTTTTGCTTTATTTGCAGGAATGGACCCGAAAGTAGTGGAATCAAGCCTTTTATCATCCACTTTGCTTGCATTTAGAGGATGATTGGATTTGGAGACGGGAAATACTGCTGTTACGAGATGCGTGAAGTGATTTGGGAAGCTAAATCACCAAGTCAATGCTGAAATTAACGAAACAAGTAGCCGGCTGAGTCAAAGTCACTCGATCGAAGGTTTTTATGATCGATCGAGTAGTTTTGGGATAACATAAGACTTCGATCAAGTGAAATCCTTGTTCGATCGAATTGCACATAATTGGAGTTCCTCGATCGAGTAGGTTTTCTACTCGATCGAGAGGTTTTGCTATGAATCTGTTCGATCGAGTAGTTCTAAATTGCTCGATCGAGTGATTCGCTAATGGGCTTGGGCTGTTTTAGTTTTATTTCGTTTTCTAGGTTTTAATAATTGTCTTTCCTATAAATAGGAAAGACGACATTAGGTTTTGGTACCACTTGATACTTCACATCATACGTTACTTTTCTTTTTAATATTGAACACTGTTTCTCTCTCTTTTCCGGATCTAATTCACTGTAACTCTCTCTTTCTCTTTCTCTCTTATCCTTTTTCTCTCTTATCTCTTTATTATGTTGATTATTCCTTTATCTTTCACTCTTACCTTATTCAATAGTATGCGTAGCTAATTCCCCCGCTAGGATTTAGGGGATTCGATGAATTATTGTTAGTTGCTAATTAGGTTTACGGATCTTTCATTGCTATCATGTCTATGTTGTTAATCACTGCAATTAACTGTAGCTAGCTACTTGAATCGATGCATTTATCTTAATTAATCTTGGTAAGCCTTAACCTAGACCGGAAGGTTGGAAGGGGTGAGACTTGCAGTGAACATTAGGATGCTTTAGTGAGGGCGGAAGCTAAGCTAATAGTATTTTAGGGTGAATTAAGACCGGAAGGAGATATTCACTACCCCCTAGACTGATACACGCGACCGATCTGTGACCTTAGCTGCAATTAACCGATATTCATTGATGACCCGACAATCCTAGTTCTCTTTCCCCTATCGTTCATCCCTCTTATTCCTTTTTATCACTTTAATCTCCCTTAGTTTAGTTCAAACAATTAAAAACCCCCAACTGTGACCGTAGACAGACTAAATTAACAAGTAGATAGTGACCGCCTCCCTGTGGAGATCGACCCTACTTACCGCTGACTTCTGTTGGTGTATCTAGGTTTATTTTTTGTACCTGACGACGGTATCAAAATGCAATAAAGAATTTCGACGGAAATTTAAAGTTTTACAATTTGTTACAACGGGGTATTCCCCGCTTAAATCCCAAAACATTTCAGTAGCCCAAAGGAGGGCTTCTGACTGGAGGAGGTCTCCTAAGCATCTCGGACCGTCCTCTTCGATCTCCATGAGCTTTAGTTTGAACTGGTAGAGGGAGAGTAATTGATGTCCACGTATGCACTAACTTTCTTCTTCCCTCTGTCTTTCCCATCAGCTTTGACATTGGCGTCTCCATTTTGATTGACTTTAATTGCACTTTGACCGTTGACAACTCCGGCATCCATTCCATCTGTACCTGCAGTAAGGAAAAAAGAAGATTGTTCCTCCTTTTCGCTCTCAGTCTGAGGCGGAGGGGTTACAATAGCAGCACAAAATTCAACATTCTCAGCTGGAGTGTCTATATCTGAGTTAGTAGAGGATATGGCATTGCAAGGTTGAGCTTGCATGGGAGCCCGACGAGATTTAGACTAATGAAAAATTAATTCTTCATCTCCTACCTGAAACGTAAGTGTCTTACCCCCGACATCGATCACTGCACGAGCAATGAATAAAAACGGTCTCCCTAAAATAATAGGGGTGTGAGTGTCCTCGGGGATGTCAAGCACAACGAAGTCTACGGGAATAAAGAATCTCCCGATATTGACACGTATGTCCTCTATAACTCCTAACGACCGTGATATACTACGGTCGGCCATCTGAACGGTCATGTTAGTGCAATTAAATTTTGTCAAACCAAGTCTCTTAGCGAGAGACAAAGGTAAGACGCTCACGCTAGCACCAAGATCGCATAGCGCATTATCAATCAAATGGGTTCCTATATGACATGGAATCGAGAAAATACCCGGGTCTGACTGTTTAGGTAGCAACTTATTTTGAACTAGGGCAGTCCCTATCTCAGTTAAAGCTACCGTCTCATGATTGTGTATATGCCTCTTACGCGACAAAATTTCTTTCATAAATTTTAAGTAAGAGGGTAACTGAGTCAGCAACTCGGTGAATGGAATAGTAACATGTAAGCTTTTCAGGAGCTCGGCAAATTTCCCGAACTGTTGATTAGCTTTGGTGCTCTGTAATCACCTTGGAAAGGGCACCGTAATAGGAATCTCGAGCCCTTTGTTCCTCTCTTCCAACGTCTAAGCAGGTTCCAGCTCTTTTTCACTCGATTGAGTCTTTTTACCTCTCGATCGAGTCCTTCCAGGTGATATTTCACTCGATCGAGCAATAATAGCCTCTTAATCGAGTTCCTATATTTCCACAGTGTTGGATCGAGGTAAAATTTCACTCGATCGAATAGTTTCTTCAGCAATTCCACTCGAGCGAGTGGTTTCAATCTCTCGATCAGTCTCTTGATTATCCAAATTACTCAACCGAGCATCAGAACCTTTCGATCGAGCATTTTCTTCAACATTTCTACTTGATCGACCACCAGAAATCAGTCGATCGAGTATTTTCTTCGTGCTTGGCAATTCTTCAATAATAGGCGACTGTTCATCCTTCATAATAGCTTCCCTCGGCTCTGAAATTTCCTTATCATCTGACAACTTTGGTCCTTCATAAGAGAGACCACTTCGCAGGTTAATCAAGTTAATCGTCTCATGCGGATTCTTCTCAGATTGAGACGGCAAATGACCCGGTTTCCTTGTGGATTGGCTTGCGGCCAACTGAGCAGCTTGAGTTTCAAGTGACTTAATTGAAGCTTCCTTCTGTTGGTCACTCATTTGCAATTGCTTCGTCAATGATTGAATCATTGTCTTTAACTCGGTTAACTCACTTACCCCACTAGAAGATGAAGCTCCTTAATTCGGTGGAGGAAAAGAAGGAGGCTTTTGAAAGCCTTGTTGAGCTTTATGAGGAGGGACATAGGCTTGCTGCTGCTACGGTGGAGGAGTAGGATTAAGAACATTCTGACTTGTCCACCTCAAATTGGTATGGAATGCCCCTTGATTATTGTAATAAGAACCCCCCCTGCCTATATTGCTCAAAGGCAAGGACTTGTTCTTTCTCTGCCAGACAGTCAATAGTAGTGTGACCGTCATTGCTCCCACATCTCTCACAAGTGACAGTTTCCTGTCTAGTCAACAGATGAACCGTCTGTTCATCGCCAGCTTGCTGCAATTCCAACCTATCAAAATGAGCATTCATGGCTTCCAGTTGAGCCACAACAGCATTGTCGACCGAATGCACCGTCCGAATACCGTCCCTTGGGTTCCCATATTCAGCACAATGGGTCGCCATCTCTTCAATAATACCCCATCCCTTATCATCATCAATGTTCTTTTGGAATCTCCCATTGGATGAGGCATCTAGTATAGCTCGGTGGTCATCATACAACCCATTATAGAACTGGTTGCAAAAAAACCACTGATCAAATCCATGGTGAGGAAGAGACCTCACTAGCTTCTTGAATCGACACCAAGCCTCATAAAAATTCTCATCAGGGGCCTGTTTGAAACTCGTAATATTTCCCCTCAGCTGATTAGTGCACTGTGGAGGAAAGTACCTTTTGTAAAAGGCAAGAGCAAGGGTATCCCAGTTGGTGATACCGGCTGCAGTGCGATCAAGGTCAGTGAGCCACTCCCTGGCTCCATCAGTCAATGAAAAAGGAAATAGAACTTCCTTTATCTTGTCTTGAGTTACTCCCTTGTAGCCGGAATAGTAGAGCAGTAGTCAGTAAAGACTTCCATATGCTTTCACAGATCTTCACCTGCCACACCTCGATAAAGATTTCTTTCTACCAAATTTATGTAAGACGGACGGATATCAAATGTGTTACCGTCCTCAGTTGAGAGCTTGAAACCTTTGGGAATCGAGGCAGCTGTGGACTCTGAGTGACTCGCTATGTTAGTCATCTTTACTGGTGCGATAGCAGAAATGAGATTGTCTTCTTCAAAATACGGGTCTTCTGCGAATAAAAAGTGTTGTAACTCGGGTTCGAAAGTACTCAAGTCTTCCTTTAGAATCTTTATTTGCAGACGAAGTCTATGCCGAAAAGATCTCTCTGGCTCAGGAACAGCTGGGACTAATTCCGACCTGTTTGACCTGGGCATACACAACACTGAAACAAATAAGTGAGAACTGTCTCAAGGAATGAAAATTCCCTGAGACGGATAAAAATAAACGAAACAAAAAACAGATATGGCTATTGCCTCCCCGGCAACGGCGCCAAAATTTGACAGGCTAATCGTATACCTACCAAAAAACGACGATGGAAAACCTGATGAGTCTGCAGCAGCCATCATGATGGCAATAGTCCAGGAAATCAAGAAGCTCAATGAAAAATTCGACAAGATACCTGGAGTACCTTCCAGTTTAGAAGAAGCTGCCCCTGGCAGCTATGCTGATTCGCCTTTCATAGACGAAATAACAAAGGTGGACTTGCCCAAAAAATTTGTGGTCCCGTCTATGAAAATCTATGATGGAACCACGGATCCACAAAATCATGTGGCCCTTTACAAACAAAAAATGTTAGCAGCATCCATTCCCAGCGAGTTCAGACAAGTTTGCATGTGTAAGGGATTTGGAACAACTCTGACAGGACCTGCTCTACAATGGTACATAAACCTGCCAACTGGGAGCATCCATTCTTTTGCCAACCTGATCAACAACTTCAACCAGCAGTTTGCGAGTAGCAGGGAGTTGGAGAAGCGATCCAGTGATCTTTACAGGATTACACAGAAGCCTGATGAAACTCTCAGGACATTCCTTGTAAGATTCAACAAAGAAAATGTATCTATTCCCAGGTGTGACGTTGGAACAGCAGTGGAAGCATTCAGGCAGGGGTTGCTACCTCATAGTGACTTATACAATGAGCTCACTAAGTATCCCTTCCATACCTTCGAAGATGTCCAGGCCAAAACCCTTGCTTTTATCAGGCTGGAAGAAGACAAGAGCTACAAACTTGGATCATCCAGTGGACCAAAAGACTATGAAAAGAGCATTAGGAAAAGCAACAAAGGGAACAATTATAGACCTACTCCATATTCCAGGCCAGACCATTCAGAAGTCAACCTGGCACATGAGTATTAAGGTAAGGCTGAAATTTTTCCACCTATTTTTGAGCATAACTTCAGTCTTGATATTGCAGGGTTAATCCAAAGGCTTGACAACATGGGACCAGTGGTCAGATGGCCCAGAAAGGTGGAAAATCCTAACCCTAGGAGAGATAATTCCAAATGGTGCGAATTCCACATGGACATTGGACACATAATGGATGACTGCTTCACCCTGAGGAAAGAAGTGGCTTATCTGCTGAAATCTGGATACCTGAAAGACCTGATCAGGACAAAAGAAAGGAATACAGACCAAGGTAAAGAGAACCAGGAACATAAGCAGGATCGCAGCCTTCCTCCACCACCCCCAATCTATGAAGTAAAATTCATATCTGGTGGGTCAAAAATCTGCGGCCTGACTAGTTCAGCAGCAAAAAAGATAGCCAGGACGCCAAGGATCACATCACCCTGCAAACCATATCATGTCCCAACAATCACTTTCAGTGATTGTGACCTAGTAGGTATCCCTGATATTCATCATGATGGCCTGGTAATTTCTATGCAGATTGGAACCGCCACATTAAGAAGGATCCTAGTAGATGGAGGCAGCTCAGTAAACCTGATCATGCTTGACGTGCTAAAAGCCATGAAAATCAATGAGGACCAAATCACCAAAAAATCCAGCGTTTTGGTAGGGTTCAGTGGAGAAACCAGAAGCACATTTGGAGAAATCCACCTCCCAACCTACGTTGAAGGAGTCTCATCCTATGAGAAATTTGGAGACCTAGATTGCTTGTCATCCTACAATTCAATCCTGGGCAGACCCTGGATTCATAATGTTAAGGCTGTGCCATCAACCTATCACCAGTGTATCAAGATACCAACAGATTGGGGCATAGCCAAAATCAAAGGAGATCACAAGACAACCCAAGAATGCTATACAACAGCTTTGAAACCGTCCAAGGCAGGTAAGTCCCTTGTATAGCAATTACAGTACCCTGTCAGGAGCACTTATGTAGCACCTCCCAGAATGCAAACAGATCAGGTAATCCTAGACCCTGAGTACCCTGACAGGTATGTTCTAGTAGGATCTGACGCTCCAGATAGTGTCAGGCCCGAACTGGTAAAATTTCTTAAAAATAAATCATCTTGGTTTGCTTGGTCTCATTTTGATATGACTGGAATTAGTGCTGATATAATTACACACAAACTTAATATTGACCCATCTTTTAAGTCTATACAACAGAAAAGACGAAAATTTGCAGCTGAGAGAAATGCCATAATTAAAGAAGAAGTGAAAAACTCCTGGATATGGGAATGATCAGGGAAGTAATGTAACCTGAGTGGCTGGCTAATGTGGTTGTTGTGCAGAAAAAGAATGGAAAATGGAGAGTCTGTGTAGATTACAATGACCTGAACAAAGCCTGTCCCAAGGACCCATTTTCTTTGCCACATATTGATGCAATGGTAGACGCCACAGTAGGGCATGAGATGCTGACATTCATGGATGCCTCCAGTGGATTCAATCAAATAAAAATGCACCCTGCGGACCAGGAGAGTACTGCATTCATTACAGACCAAGGCATATACTGTTACACTGCCATGCCTTTCGGCCTGAAGAATGCAGGGGCAACGTACCAGCGCCTGGTTAACATTATGTTCAAAGATCAAATAGGCGATACCATGGAAGTCTACATAGACGACATGGTGGTAAAGTCCAAAAATGCAGAAGATCATGTAAAGCATTTGGAAGTAGCATTCGAAATATTGGAAAAATACAACATGAAGCTCAACCCTGCAAAATGCCACTTTGGAGTTTCTGCAAGTAAGTTCCTTGGATACATGGTTTTGAAGAGAGACATAGAAGCCAACCCAAAATAGATAAAAGCTATACTGGAACTTCAGTCACCCAAGTCTGTCAAAGATATTCAGAAATTGACAGGCCAGGTAGCTGCCCTGAACCGGTTCATATCAAGATCTACTGAAAGGTGTAAAACATTTTACAACCTGCTCAGATAAAATAAACACTTTCATTGGACGGATGAACATGAGGCAGCCTTTCAAGACTTAAAATCTTATTTGTCATCTCCACCCTTACTGGCCAAGCCAGCGAAGGGAGAACCCCTATCAGTACACTTATCTATCACTGACACAGCAGTCAGTGCGGTCCTTGTAAAAGAACAGGAAGGCCAATAACATCCGGTCTATTATGTAAGTAAGAGCCTGTTGGATGCTGAGATGAGGTATGGATTACTTGAAAAATATGTTTTAGCTTTAATTATGTCGTGTACTAAACTACAACCCTATTTTGAAAGCCACCCCATTATAGTCAGGACCAACTTACCCATAAAATCTGTCCTACGCAAGCCTGAGTTGACAGGTAGGATGGCCAAGTGGTCAGTTCAAATTAGCACATATGATATCTCTTTTGAACCCAGGGCAGCGATCAAATCGCAGGCCCTAGTAGACTTTGTGGCTGATTTCAGCCCTAACCTAGAACCTGACCTGAAAAAAGAGGTCAACCAATCAGAAAATAAAACCCCAGACCAAGAATGAACTTTGTTCATAGATGGGGCATCCAATGCCAGGGGGACAGGGTTAGGATTAGTGCTTAAATCACCACAGGGAGATATGATATCACATGCTATAAGCTGTGAATTCAAAGCTACTAACAATGAAGCGGAATATAAAGCTCTGATAGTAGGCTTAAAGGTATGTCTAGACGTCGGTGTTCAAAATCTAAAAGTAAAAATTGATTCACTTTTAATTGCTAATCAAATAAAGGGAATTTAGACGACTAAGGATGCAAAAATTATTTAGTATTTAGAATATGTTAAAAACCTTACCGCTAAATTTGCTTTATTTGATATAGATCAAATATCAAGAGACCTGAACACACAGGCTGATGCTTTGGCCAGCCTAGGTTCAAATTTTACCCCTACAGTTTTCGATAAAATACCAATTGTTCATTTATTAGAGCCACCATCAAAGAAGCTTTGAACAAGTCAACCCTATCAATCAGGATAATAATTCTTGGACTAAACCCTATTATGATTGGTTTCTCCGAGGAATACTACCTCGGGGGAGACACGAAGTAAGGGCTTTTAAAATTAGAGCTTCAACTTATGCTATTATCAATAACACTTTATTCAAGAGATCGTAGGCTGGACCATACCTGAGATGCTTGGAGCCTGACGAGGCCAAATTAGTACTTCAAGAAATACACGATGGACATTGTGGTAACCATAAAGGAGAAAAAAGCCTGGCAAGTAAAGTACTCAGGACTGGCTACTACTGGCCTACACTAAGGGCTGATTGCCTGGAATACTCTTCAAAGTGTGAAGCCTGTCAAGTTCATGCACCAATCATACATCAACCATCTGAGCTCCTTCACTCAATTTCTGCACCCTGGCAATTCATGAAGTGGGGCATGGATATTGTAGGAAAGCTGCCTGAAACTCCAGGACAAAAAGTATTCATGTTGGCTATGACTGATTACTTCTCCAAATGGATCAAGGCTGACTCTTTCAGGCAAGTAACTGAAAAAGAAGTAATATCCTTCATTAGAACGAACATTATTTGCAAATATAGAGTCCCATTAGAAATAGTATGTGACAATGGAACCCAGTTTGTGGGGAAAAAGACCCAAACATTTTGCCAAGAATGGAATATCAGCCTGGTAACAGCCACCCCTGGATATCCAAAAGCTAACGGCCAGGCTGAATCCAGTAACAAGGTAGTCATAAGCTGCCTAAAGAAGAAACTAAAAAGAAGACGAGGCAGATGGGCTGAAGAACTTCCATTAGTACTATGGGCAGACAGGACAACTCCAAAGACATCAACAGGCCAAACACCTTATTCTTTGGTGTATGGCTGTGAAGCTGTCATTCCTGTAGAAGTCAGGGTACCAACATCAAGATATAGCTAGAACAATGTTGAAACAAACAGAGAACTAATACAAGATAACCTGGTTCTGACAGAAGAGCTAAGAGACGCTGCCAAAATTAGGATGACATCATACCAACAAGCAGTAGCCAGGAATTACAATAAAAATGTCAGAATTAGAGTCTTCAGTGAAGGAGACCTCATCCTACGAAAAGTTTTTCCAAACAAAAAAGAGAAATCAGCAGGCAAGCTTGCCCTCGCATGGGAAGGCCCCTACTTAATTGATTCAATCGTTGGACAAGGACCATACAGGCTCCAAACATTAGAAGGAGAAATGAACCCAAGATCTTGGAATGTAACTCATTTGAACTTATTCCATGTATAAAACCGATATCAGGCCATAATCAGGTATAAAATCATATCTTTACTGTACTTCAACCTGATGTGCTATCTGAAAAATTACGTGTTTTATATGTTATATATGCAATCCATGTCTATATATTTAACTAACTCAACTTCTCTTATTTTTTGAATCCAGAACAATAATACGTGATAAATGTTTATATGCATAAATATTCAGGATTGAGGGCTACTCTACTATATGTCGAAATCTGAAACAAAACTTTGCTGAAGAGTCTATCGATCCGAAATACTCAAGAGAAGGGGGGAGGGGGTGAATTGAGGATTTAAAACTTTTGAAAGCTTTTTCGATTATATGAATATAATTCATTATTTAAAGTTTATTGATTAAACTTTAACTAATCAACTAATGAATGTAAAACAAAATAAACAAACGAACGAAAGAGAGGAGACACACGGTTTTTGAAGTGGTTCAGTTTCACAAGTCGAAACCTACGTCCACTATTCTCGATTAATAAATTTAGTACCTTTCTACGGATTACAAATTTACTAACCCAACTCGTATAACTAACTCTAGCTGTAACTCAATGAGTACCGTTAAATACTCGACTGACTAACTTACGCTAATAAGAAAGCATTAATGATTCTTGCAAAGATTCACATTAATGAACAAGTAAGAAATAAAATAAGCACTATTATCTTATAACGATAACTTAACAAATGAATATACAAGTTTCAAACACACGACCTTTCAAAAATAACAAAACGGTTTTCTGCTTTGAAACACACGATTTTGCTTTGTAAAAATAAGATCAATTTTTATTCTTAAGGTCTCTCTCTTAAATGTTGTAAAGAGCAAAGTATTTATAGGAAGGAAAGAGCAAGGCATTTTGGTTTTTAGAAACCCTAATGGCCGAATAATAGAAGATATGTTAACAAATCATATCTTCTATTATTTATTTCCTAAAAGCCTAAAAGATAATACAGAATATTCTAAAAGATAGAATATAATCTATTCAATTATTATCTTTACTATAAATTCTAAGATATGATAAGATTTTCTATAACAAGAATATCTTTTATCATAAATAAATATATTAAGTAAGATATATAAGATATGTAAGGATATAAAATCTTTACCAAATATATCTTAGTCTACACGAGATGTCACGGCTCATATGCCTCGTGACTCGTGCAAACCCTAGCACAATATATGGGTTAGAATTTAGGTTTTAAGAGAGGCTTTGTTGAAACCCTAATTAGTAGCATGGTCCAACTCATAAGTTGACCCAAAACGACTAATAGTCAACGTTCAACAAGGAACCGAACTCCGCACTAAACCGGGCTTATCAAATAATTACTTTTATCAAAACATTTAAAATAAACTTTAAACAATTTTAAAAACAATTTTAAAACATTATATGTCGTGTATAGTAAACTCAGCATCTCAATGTTATAGTAAGAGAGCTATAACATTGAGCTCTTTTATTAGTAATGTTATAGCTGCAAAGCTATAACTTTACTAATTCAAGAAACTCATTCTTGGTTATCATTACGAGATAATCACCTATACTATTCTAATCTTCAAGGAGATCTTCATGTATAGGCTACGTCATCATCCAAGCTTGATTAATCTTTCTATTATTCGGCCATTAGGATTATCATTACGAGATAATCACCACATCGTTTGATCTTGAATTGAGGCTTAACTCTAGTATACTTCCATCACAATTTCCTTTGTTGCTTGTATTAGATAAATCGAATCTAAAAGACTTAGACAAACGGTTACGCGCAACAAGTATATAAATTATAAAGCACCTTGACATCATCAAAACATAAACATATATACTATATGGTTCAACAAATTCCCCCTTTTTGATGATGGCAAGCCTCCTAATTTTGTGACTAAGTAAAGAGTTCCCCCTCAATACAATACCGTCATCTTAATAATAAAGATCAACGCAAGATGAAGACAATTAACACAAAATCGAAACTTTAAGGACTTTAAGAGACAATTGGTCTTGACAAGTAGCAAGCTTAGGTAGATGCTTACCATAGACGTTCTTTCCCCCTCTTGACATCATCGAAAAGTTAAGAACAAAACTGAAATGACTAGAATAATATAAGACGAGACAAGAGATAAAACGTCATAGAACATAATATTAGCACGCATAACTATAAGAATCTAGAGGATTAATTATCATACAAACTTAAGAAAACATGTTTGATGCCAAAGAGCCGAATAAACACATGTTTAGAGAAATACTTGGTCCATAATCCACAAGTATATGCCAAAATGGGCCGAATTTAAGTTTGCAAAATACACCATCAAGATAAAGAAAGATACTAAAAGGAGAAGGTGCTAGATAAGGCAAGGTGAGACAAAGTTAAATGTTGCGGGTTTTGTAAGGGTTCACGTAGTCGGGGCGGGTACGATGTTCCAAGGCATCAAGACGATCGAAGGAGCTCCTCACAAGCTGAAAAGACCTTGAATACTTCGTTCAAAGTTGAGTATCTTCAAGGACAAAGCTTTAGTCGCCTCCAAAGCTAGTGATTGATCGTTTGCCATAGCTTTTCCATGCATAACCAAAGCACCACCTTGACTCGTGATAAAGGTAAGACGATCTCCATGTGGGAATACTTCCCCACGGATGGCTTTCAATTCCCTCTCAAAACCCATTAACCTCTTATCCACCTCATCCATCCAAGAATAAACCCGAGAAGCATCCAAACCCGACTCCAAAGACCGTGATGGTCAACCTTGTGATAAAACCGTAGCCAAGTTGGTGGATTGCTCCTCAAACTTCTCCATTAAAGTAGTCATAAAACTTTCCAATTTTGCCTCCATTGGCCCCAAACCCGAATCACTTGGAATCTTCTCAACATCCTTGACAAGTAATAACTCGGGTCCATCAACTACAAGACCCATAAGCTTAATCAAGCGATCACACATACAATCCTTTGCACTTACACCGTAGCTATCTCGTCCCACCACTCATTTCACTTCTAACAATCGAGACACCCCATCCCATATGGAAGGTCGATTGTTGTACTAAATTTCTCCTTGGTAACCGTGAGACTCGTTTGGACTATACAATGTAAGACAAGACTCGCTAAATTCACCTTTTGTCCTTCCAACCATGAGTTAATAATAATAGCCTCATAACTCGAAACCTTGTCTCGTCCTCCTCTCCTCGGCACAACCGTGTTCCAAAGAAAGTTTAAGAGGAACTTAATTTTCGCCGAGAGAGGACGAACAACAATGTTCCCACCATCCGTCCCAATATCCTCAAAATATTTCTTAACCAACAATTCCTTGTCACTAACAACATTGGACCATTCAAGACTCGGATTAATTTCAATTCCGTCATCGGGAACCGAAAAAGCAGAGCAAAAATCCGAAGCAGAAACCGTTACCTCAACACCATTAACCAATGCATGCAAGACCCTTTTCTTAATCGACACACTAGAAAAGAATTGAACAACTTCAACCGGATAAATTAGACCCGAAAATTGACTAATGTGACTCCAGCCTTGAAAATCAAGAAAATCAATAAAAAGCTTAAGGGCGGGAACATTAACCAACCAAGATTTGGGATAATACCTTCCTCCATGTATAGAATACTTCAAGACACGAGAAACAAGGATGCTTTCGGCATGAGTCAACCGGACTCGATTTAACCCTTCTTTTGTCGCGGCTTTCGAAGCATCCCGGAGTAAAGTTCGTGCAACACAATTCCTTAAAATAACCTCGGGTTCCTCAATATCGTCACTCTCATCAACAACTACCTTATTATTCCCTTTAAAAAGGCGGTGTCTTTTTCCCTCGGACATCGAGTCGTCCCGACCGTGAAACAGGGGTGTAGATAAGTTTGGTTGAGGTGAAGGAAAGCTAGAAGAATTAAGATCATGAGATGGTAGTGGTGATGATGGTTTGTTAAAGTGGCGGCTTTTTTGACGGCGGGTTGATGATCGGGTTTTTGCATGATGTGAATTCATGGTGATGTTGATGGTTGAGTGAAGAAGGTGATGATGAGATTATGGTAATTTTTTGAGAAGAGAAAAAGTATCCAAGTGGAGTGTGGTAATGGTTTACACGACAAAGGAAAGGGGAGTAATTATAAGGCTAGGTCTAGGTTTAGGCAAGTGTTAATCAATTATGGTAAGTGTCCAATAGTGATAAGAGTTAAGGTATGAATAGGATGGTAGGTGATCAAATAAATATGGTAAAAGATAAGATATGGAAAAGATAATTATTTGAAGTTTATTTAGGAATAGGAAGCATAATACGTACAATTTTGTGAAGCTATTTTTAGGAGAATTTTATGTAATTTGGAAAAGTAAAAATATGGTGTATCTTGATAAAAGATAAAGTTCGTATGACAAGTAAATTCTAAATAACAAATAGAATTTATGATAAATATTTTCTTATAAACGAAATTATTCATGCAACGCAATATACGGACACAATCATACAATCTTAACTAAACTAGTCAGTCATAGGAAAATTAAACATATACAAAAGCTTAGGTACCACCAATTAAACAAATTTCCAACCGTAAAGTCTCAAATCGTTCTCTAGCTAACGATTTTGTCAAAATGTCAGCCCATTGTTTTTCCGTACTACAAAATTCAAGTTTTATATTCCCCTTCTCAACATGGTCTCTAATAAAATGGTGTCTTATTTCAATGTGTTTAGTACGTGAATGTTGTGCGGGATTTTTAGAAATTATTTTGCACTAGTATTATCACATAAAATAGGAATACATCCTACGTCAATACCATAATCACGTAATTGTTACTTAAGCCATAATAATTGAGTACATACCGATCCCTGACGATGTATTCGGCCCGGTAGATTAAGAGGGCAACCAAATTTTGCTTCTTCGAACCCCACGTAATAATACACGGTCCGACAAATGTGGCGACAACCGATGTACTTTTTCTTTCTAGAGAACATCCTGCGTAGTCGACATCAGAATAACCAACTAGATCGAAGTTACACTCCATCGGATACCATAAATACAGCTTGGCCGTTCCAATTAAATATCGTAAAATTCGTTTTACGGCCGTCATATGCGATTCTTTGGGAGATGATTGATATCTCGCACAAACGTATACGCTAAACATAATATCGGGTCTACTTGCGGTCAAATATAACAGTGACCCAATCATTCCACGGTAAGTATTTTCATCAATTGATTTACCGTCTTCATCTAATGTCAATTTCTTGTTCTCGACCATTGGAGTAGGCATAGCATGGGAATTTTCCATTCCGAATTTTCGAATTAATTCCTTGATATACTTCTGTTGATGAATCTTAATGCCTTCATCGGTTTGTTGTATTTGTAGACCTAGAAAGAATTTCAATTCTCCCATCATACTCATCTCGAACTCGGAGGTCATCAACTAAGAAAAATACTTGCATAGGTTTCGGTTGGTTGATCCAAATATAATGTCATCGAAGTATGTTTGAACAACCAAAAGGTCAGAACCCTCGGATTTTAGAAATAGGGTTTTATCAACAGATCCTCTGCTGAATCCACTGTCAAGTAGAAACTTAGATAGTCTGTCGTACCATGCCCTAGGTGCTTGTTTCAATCCGTATAGGGCTTTATCCAACTTGAAGATGTGATCTTCAAATTTGCTATTCTTAAATCCGGGGGGTTGTTCAACGAAGACTTCCTCCTGTAGATATCCATTTAGAAATGCTGTCTTGATATCCATCTGGAAGAGCTTCATTCCCTTATGTGCTGCGAATGCTATCAGAAGTCTAATAGCTTCAAGACGAGCAACAGGTGCGAAAGTCTCATCATAATCTATTCCTTCCTGTTGATTATAACCTTGGACCACCAATCCTGCTTTATTTTTTATAATGACTCCGGCATCATCTAGTTTGTTCCTAAAGACCCACCTTGTTCCAATGACAGATCGATCCTTTGGTCTAGGAACTAAATGCCAAACCTTGTTTCGTTCGAACTGTTGTAACTCTTCTTGTATAGCTACAATCCAATCTGATTCTGCAAGAGCTTCATTTATATTTGTTGGTTCGATAATGGATAGAAAAGAGTAGAAAGAACAGAAGTTATTCAAGGAACGTCTAGTCTGAACACCCTTCTTAATATTCCCTAGAATATTGTCCATGGGGTGTGAGCTCTTGTATTTCCACTTTGTTGAAGTACTTGGTTCTTCATCATTATTTGAGCTTGTCCCAACTTCATTTGGATCGGAATTGGAGGAAGTTCCCCCTGAATCCAATCCGGATGTTGTATTAGAGCCGTTTATAACTTCGGACTCTACACCTTGATTTGGATCCAATGTTATAGTAACATCACCTATAACATTAGTTTGGGAATCATTATTTTGAGTCAATGTTATAGTATCATCAACTATAACTTTGGTTTTCTCCTTTTTATCTTTTGAATAATGATCAAGTTCATCACTTGTTCCTTCTATCTCATTGTCCTCCAATTCCAATTCCGGGGGATCGTCTCTTGAAAAACGAAGTCGGGTTCATCCAAGTCTTCTTCCTCATCCTGTAAAGGCTTATCAAACACGTTATCTTAATAAAAAAGAACGTGGACACTTTCTTTAATACAAAGAGTTCTCTTATTGAAGACTTTGTACGCCTTGCTATGATCTGAGTATCCTATGAAAATCGCCTCATCACTCCTAGGGTCGAACTTACTTAACCGGTTTTTACCGTTATTGTGAACAAAACATTTACTCCCAAAGCAACGAATATGGGAGATATTAGGTTTTCGACCTCTAAGGAGTTCGTAGGGGGTTTTCTTAAGAATAGGTCAGATCATAGCACGATTATGGATGTAGCAACAAGTACTAATGGCTTCAGCCCAAAAGTTACGAGGTAAACCACTACATAAAAGCTTTGTACGAGCCATATCTTCCAAGGTTCTATTCATACGTTCAACGACACCGTTTTGTTGAGGAGTTCTTCGTGCAGAAAAGTTATGCCCTACACCATTAACTCTACAATATTTTATGAAGGCTTGATTGTCAAACTCGGTGCCATGATCCGTACGAATAGATACAAGATTTGTCTTATATTTGTTTTGAACACGTTTCATAAGACAATCAAATTGATCAAACGTTTCGTCTTTTGAATGAAGAAAGATTGGCCATACATACCTTGAGTAATCATCTACAAAAACGAAGACGTACCTGGATCCTCCTCTACTCCTTCCTTTCATGGGTCTACATAAATCCATGTGTACTAATTCCAAGGCTTGATTTGTGCTTACTACTCTTTTAGGTTTGAACGATGATCTTACTTGTTTGCACCTGACACACGTATCACACATCTATTCTTGGTCGAACTTGATTTTAGGTAACCCTTCAACCAAGTCCCACTTCTTGAGTTTGTTCAAAGTTAGTGATCTAATGTAACCAAACCTTTTATGCCACAAACAGGGATCATCAAGAGTAACTTTCATGTATGAAAAAGAGTTAGTAGGCACAACATTCAAATCTACCATATAAACACTTCTTTTCCCATGGCCTTCAAGAATAACATTGCTAGTTCCTTCGATTATAATGCGACAACTATCAGTATGGAAAACGACTTTGTTACCTTTGTCGCATAGTTGAGATATGCTTAGCAAGTTATGTTTTAGACCGTCTACGAGATAAACGTCACTGATCGCGTGAGACTTAGAAATTCCGATTTTGCCAACGCCGATTACTTTTCCCTTTTTGTTGTCCCCGTACGTCACTTTTCCTCCGTTGAAGGGCTTGAGTAAAAGAAACAGATTCTTATCTCCAGTCATGTGTCTTGAACATCCACTATCAACATACCATTGATTGTTTTCTTTCACTACTTCCTGCATAAGAGATTAGATACAGTTTTTAGGTACCCAAGCTAAGTTGGGTCCCTTATGATTAGTCTAGCACCCCCCTTTATTTAAGAGCCTTTGCTAGGCATTCCTAGATAAATGAACGTGTTACCATCTCAGTTACCCGAGGTAGTGAATACAAAGGTAAACGAAACCACAGTACTTTAAATAAATATAATGTTTAAATGGCCTTATTACATAATCCAAAATAAATAATTAAATTAATAAATACAACTGCAGCGGAAAACTAAATAATACGAATAATAAATATTGTTTGTTCTTCTAAGGTGATCTAGACAGCTAAGTAAATGCCATATCCTCTCGCCCTTCAGCTCCCCTTCTAAGCCTGCTCAATTACCTGAAATCAATCTGTTCCCCAATTTTTGGTTCATCACAGGTGTTTAACAAATACACGGTCAACCCAACAGTTTAGTAAAAATATCTAAACAACAAGAACAGTACAACAATAATCTAGAATAAACATGTAAATGATCAATCCCGATCACAACTCCAAGTCTCCACACATCCTCCATACATAACCCGAGACACCCATATAAATAACCCGAGACACCCTTATCAATAACCCGAGACATCCTTATAAACAATATCAACATCAATCCTGAGACACCCTTTTATATACCGCCACCTGTGGACCGTTTCTTCATTTTACCCGCCACCCTTGGACCGGGCCTTCAAAACATCAATACAATATACAATATGGATAGTAATAAATTAACAAACACAACATTCAACAATCAAACATCCAATTCCAACTAACAATCACACCAATGCATATTCGAGTTGAGTAGATAAACTACCTCAGCGGCAAATCCAATAAAGCAGTCCAATAAAATAATCAAAAATACTCCGCTTCAAAACCGTCACCTAAACGAAATATTATAATTTAATTATTAACTATTCAATTCATTATATTAATTTAATTAATTATAATTCAACTTTAATTAACTATTTTACCGTGTTAATGATTACGTAAACCCGACTCAAAATTAAATAAACTAACATACCCCCATACTATCACGTGGTTCAGAACCACGTAACAAGCCCAACATTACCCACCAACAAGGCAACCCGTGTAACAACCCCCGCTCAAACACCCTCCTTTAACCCACCTATTATTCCGCCTCCAGCCACCGTCAGAACCACACAATATGCCTCGCCCTAGTCTGCACATAGGCCAACCCCGACGACCCCTAACTGCCATCTGAAACACCCTCTGCAACACCAGCTCACACGCCCTAATCAGCCCCCGAAAACCCGACACGAGAACAACGTAACTTAACCAACTCACCATCCTACCGCCACCATGACCACCCGTGGCCACCACCGTGGTCTCCCTTGACCCACAGTGGTACCACCACTAGCTAGAATCCCGCACAACAGCCTAAAACGACACACAAAACGAAAACAACCAAAACCCGTTTCAACCACCACAACCCGACTGACCACCATACCAACCACCACCTCAAGCCACCCCGACATCACCATTAGGACTGCCCATAGCCGAGATATCCAGCCACTCAAGTCTCGTGGTCCCTTATGATTAGTCTAGCACCCCCCTTTATTTAAGAGCCTTTGCTAGGCATTCCTAGATAAATGAACGTGTTACCATCTCGGATTACCCGAGGTAGTGAATACAAAGGTAAACGAAACCACGGTACTTTAAATAAATATAATGTTTAAATGGCCTTATTACATAATCCAAAATAAATAATTAAATTAATAAATACAACTGCAGCGGAAAACTAAATAATACGTATAATAAATATTGTTTGTTCTTCTAAGGTGATCTAGACAGCTAAGTAAATGCCATATCCTCTCGCCCTTCAGCTCCCCTTCTAAGCCTCCTCAATTACCTGAAATCAATCTGTTCCCCAATTTTTAGTTCATCACAGGTGTTTAATGAATACACGGTCAACCCAACGGTTTAGTAAAAATATCTAAACAACAAGAACAGTACAACAATAATCTAGAATAAACATGTAAATGATCAATCCCGATCACAACTCCAAGTCTCACTACATCCTCCATACATAACCCGAGACACCCATATAAATAACCCGAGACACCCTTATCAATAACCCGAGACACCCTTATAAACAATATCAACATCAATCCTGAGACACCCTTTTATATACCGCCACCCGTGGACCGTTTCTTCATTTTACCCGCCACCCTTGGACCGGGCCTTCAAAACATCAATACAATATACAATATGGATAGTAATAAATTAACAAACACAACATTCAACAATCAAACATCCAATTCCAACTAACAATCACACCAATGCATATTCGAGTTGAGTAGATAACCTACCTCAGCGGCAAATCCAATAAAGCAGTCCAATAAAATAATCAAAAATACTCCGCTTCAAAACCGTCACCTAAACGAAATATTATAATTTAATTATTAACTATTCAATTCATTATATTAATTTAATTAATTATAATTTAACTTTAATTAACTATTTTACCGTGTTAATGATTACGTAAACCCGACTCAAAATTAAATAAACTAACATACCCCCATACTATCACGTGGTTAAGAACCACGTAACAAGCCCAACATTACCCACCAACAAGGCAACCCGTGTAACAACCCCCGCTCAAACACCCTCCTTTAACCCACCTATTATTCCGCCTCCAGCCACCGTCAGAACCACCCAATATGCCTCGCCCTAGTCTGCACATAGGCCAACCCCGACGACCCCTAACTGCCACCTGAAACACCCTCTGCAACACCAGCTCACACGCCCTAATCAGCCCCCGAAAACCCGACACGAGAACAACGTAACTTAACCAACTCACCATCCTACCGCCACCATGACCACCCGTGTCCACCACCGTGGTCTCCCTTGACCCACAGTGGTCCCACCACTAGCTAGAACCCCGCACAACAGCCTAAAACGACACACAAAACGAAAACAACCAAAACCCGTTTCAACCACCACAACCCGACTAACCACCATACCAACCACCACCTCAAGCCACCCCGACGTCACCATTAGGACTGCCCATAGCCGAGATATCCAGCCACTCAAGTCTCGTGGTCCCTTATGATTAGTCTAGCACCCCCCTTTATTTAAGAGCCTTTGCTAGGCATTCCTAGATAAATGAACGTGTTACCATCTCAGTTACCCGAGGTAGTGAATACAAAGGTAAACGAAACCACAGTACTTTAAATAAATATAATGTTTAAATGGCCTTATTACATAATCCAAAATAAATAATTAAATTAATAAATACAACTGCAGCGGAAAACTAAATAATACGTATAATAAATATTGTTTGTTCTTCTAAGGTGATCTAGACAGCTAAGTAAATGCCATATCCTCTCGCCCTTGACTCCCCTTCTAAAACCGCTCAATTACCCGAAATCAACTTTCCCCAATTTTTAGTTCATCACAGGTGTTTAATGAATACACGGTCAACCCAACGGTTTAGTAAAAATATCTAAACAACAAGAACAGTATAACAATAATCTAGAATAAACATGTAAATGATCAATCCCGATCACAACTCCAAGTCTCCACACATCCTCCATACATAACCCGAGACACCCATATAAATAACCCGAGACACCCTTATCAATAACCCGAGACACCCTTATAAACAATATCAACATCAATCCTGAGACACCCTTTTATATACCGCCACCCGTGGACCGTTTCTTCATTTTACCCGCCACCCTTGGACCGGGCCTTCAAAACATCAATACAATATACAATATGGATAGTAATAAATTAACAAACACAACATTCAACAATCAAACATCCAATTCCAACTAACAATCACACCAATGCATATTCGAGTTGAGTAGATAACCTACCTCAGCGGCAAATCCAATAAAGCAGTCCAATAAAATAATCAAAAATACTCCGCTTCAAAACCGTCACCTAAACGA
The DNA here is from genome assembly GCF_048544455.1 of Silene latifolia. NCBI lineage: Eukaryota > Viridiplantae > Streptophyta > Magnoliopsida > Caryophyllales > Caryophyllaceae > Silene > Silene latifolia. Next base: position 435,541,295 of record NC_133538.1, on the reverse strand, counting down.
AATATTATAATTTAATTATTAACTATTCAATTCATTATATTAATTTAATTAATTATAATTTAACTTTAATTAACTATTTTACCGTGTTAATGATTACGTAAACCCGACTCAAAATTAAATAAACTAACATACCCCCATACTATCACGTGGTTAAGAACCACGTAACAAGCCCAACATTACCCACCAACAAGGCAACCCGTGTAACAACCCCCGCTCAAACACCCTCCTTTAACCCACCTATTATTCCGCCTCCAGCCACCGTCAGAACCACCCAATATGCCTCGCCCTAGTCTGCACATAGGCCAACCCCGACGACCCCTAACTGCCACCTGAAACACCCTCTACAACACCAGCTCACACGCCCTAATCAGCCCCCGAAAACCCGACACGAGAACAACGTAACTTAACCAACTCACCATCCTACCGCCACCATGACCACCCGTGGCCACCACCGTGGTCTCCTTGACCCACAAAGTGGTCCCACCACTAGCTAGAACCCCGCACAATGACCTAAAACGACACACAAAACGAAAACAACCAAAACCCGTTTCAACCACCACAACCCGACTAACCACCATACCAACCACCACCTCAAGCCACCCCGACGTCACCATTAGGACTGCCCATAGCCGAGATATCCAGCCACTCAAGTCTCGTGGTCCCTTATGATTAGTCTAGCACCCCCCTTTATTTAAGAGCCTTTGCTAGGCATTCCTAGATAAATGAACGTGTTACCATCTCAGTTACCCGAGGTAGTGAATACAAAGGTAAACGAAACCACAGTACTTTAAATAAATATAATGTTTAAATTGCCTTATTACATAATCCAAAATAAATAATTAAATTAATAAATACAACTGCAGCGGAAAACTAAATAATACGAATAATAATTATTGTTTGTTCTTCTAAGGTGATCTACACAGCTAAGTAAATGCCATATCCTCTCGCCCTTCAGCTCCCCTTCTAAGCCTACTCAATTACCTGAAATCAATCTGTTCCCCAATTTTTGGTTCATCACAGGTGTTTAACGAATACACGGTCAACCCAACGGTTTAGTAAAAATATCTAAACAACAAGAACAGTACAACAATAATCTAGAATAAACATGTAAATGATCAATCCCGATCACAACTCCAAGTCTCCACACATCCTCCATACATAACCCGAGACACCCATATAAATAACCCGAGACACCCTTATCAATAACCCGAGACACCCTTATAAACAATATCAACATCAATCCTGAGACACCCTTTTATATACCGCCACCCGTGTACCGTTTCTTCATTTTACCCGCCGCCCTTGGACCGGGCCTTCAAAACATCAATACAATATACAATATGGATAGTAATAAATTAACAAACACAACATTCAACAATCAAACATCCAATTCCAACTAACAATCACACCAATGCATATTCGAGTTGAGTAGATAACCTACCTCAGCGGCAAATCCAATAAAGCAGTCCAATAAAATAATCAAAAATACTCCGCTTCAAAACCGTCACCTAAACGAAATATTATAATTTAATTATTAACTATTCAATTCATTATATTAATTTAATTAATTATAATTTAACTTTAATTAACTATTTTACCGTGTTAATGATTACGTAAACCCGACTCAAAATTAAATAAACTAACATACCCCCATACTATCACGTGGTTAAGAACCACGTAACAAGCCCAACATTACCCACCAACAAGGCAACCCGTGTAACAACCCCCGCTCAAACACCCTCCTTTAACCCACCTATTATTCCGCCTCCAGCCACCGTCAGAACCACCCAATATGACTCGCCCTAGTCTGCACATAGGCCAACCCCGACGACCCCTAACTGCCACCTGAAACACCCTCTGCAACACCAGCTCACACGCCCTAATCAGCCCCCGAAAACCCGACATGAGAACAATGTAACTTAACCAACTCACCATCCTACCGCCACCATGACCACCCGTGGCCACCACCGTGGTCTCCCTTGACCCACAGTGGTCCCACCACTAGCTAGAACCCCGCACAACAGCCTAAAACGACACACAAAACGAAAACAACCAAAACCCGTTTCAACCACCACAACCCGACTAACCACCATACCAACCACCACCTCAAGCCACCCCGACGTCACCATTAGGACTGCCCATAGCCGAGATACCCAGCCACTCAAGTCTCGTGGTCCCTTATGATTAGTCTAGCACCCCCCTTTATTTAAGAGCCTTTGCTAGACATTCCTAGATAAATGAACGTGTTACCATCTCAGTTACCCGAGGTAGTGAATACAAAGGTAAACGAAACCACAGTACTTTAAATAAATATAATGTTTAAATTGCCTTATTACATAATCCAAAATAAATAATTAAATTAATAAATACAACTGTAGCGGAAAACTAAATAATACGAATAATAATTATTGTTTGTTCTTCTAAGGTGATCTACACAGCTAAGTAAATGCCATATCCTCTCGTCCTTCAGCTCCCCTTCTAAGCCTACTCAATTACCTGAAATCAATCTGTTCCCCAATTTTTGGTTCATCACAGGTGTTTAACGAATACACGGTCAACCCAACGGTTTAGTAAAAATATCTAAACAACAAGAACAGTACAACAATAATCTAGAATAAACATGTAAATGATCAATCCCGATCACAACTCCAAGTCTCCACACATCCTCCATACATAACCCGAGACACCCATATAAATAACCCGAGACACCCTTAGTAATAACCCGAGACACCCTTATAAACAATATCAACATCAATCCTGAGACACCCTTTTATATACCGCCACCCGTGGACCGTTTCTTCATTTTACCCGCCACCCTTGGACCGGGCCTTCAAAACATCAATACAATATACAATATGGATAGTAATAAATTAACAAACACAACATTCAACAATCAAACATCCAATTCCAACTAACAATCACACCAATGCATATTCGAGTTGAGTAGATAACCTACCTCGCCGGCAAATCCAATAAAGCGAGTCAATAAAATAATCAAAAATACTCCGCTTCAAAACCGTCACCTAAACGAAATATTATAATTTAATTATTAACTATTCAATTCATTATATTAATTTAATTAATTATAATTTAACTTTAATTAACTATTTTACCGTGTTAATGATTACGTAAACCCGACTCAAAATTAAATAAACTAACATACCCCCATACTATCACGTGGTTAAGAACCACGTAACAAGCCCAACATTACCCACCAACAAGGCAACCCGCGTAACAACCCCCGCTCAAACACCCTCCTTTAACCCACCTATTATTCCGCCTCCAGCCACCGTCAGAACCACCCAATATGACTCGCCCTAGTCTACACATAGGCCAACCCCGACGACCCCTAACTGCCATCTGAAACACCCTCTGCAACACCAGCTCACACGCCCTAATCAGCCCCCGAAAACCCGACACGAGAACAACGTAACTTAACCAACTCACCATCCTACCGCCACCATGACCACCCGTGGCCACCACCGTGGTCTCCCTTGACCCACAGTGGTACCACCACTAGCTAGAATCCCGCACAACAGCCTAAAACGACACACAAAACGAAAACAACCAAAACCCGTTTCAACCACCACAACCCGACTGACCACCATACCAACCACCACCTCAAGCCACCCCGACATCACCATTAGGACTGCCCATAGCCGAGATATCCAGCCACTCAAGTCTCGTGGTCCCTTATGATTAGTCTAGCACCCCCCTTTATTTAAGAGCCTTTGCTAGGCATTCCTAGATAAATGAACGTGTTACCATCTCAGTTACCCGAGGTAGTGAATACAAAGGTAAACGAAACCACAGTACTTTAAATAAATATAATGTTTAAATGGCCTTATTACATAATCCAAAATAAATAATTAAATTAATAAATACAACTGCAGCGGAAAACTAAATAATACGTATAATAAATATTGTTTGTTCTTCTAAGGTGATCTAGACAGCTAAGTAAATGCCATATCCTCTCGCCCTTCAGCTCCCCTTCTAAGCCTCCTCAATTACCTGAAATCAATCTGTTCCCCAATTTTTAGTTCATCACAGGTGTTTAATGAATACACGGTCAACCCAACGGTTTAGTAAAAATATCTAAACAACAAGAACAGTACAACAATAATCTAGAATAAACATGTAAATGATCAATCCCGATCACAACTCCAAGTCTCCACACATCCTCCATACATAACCCGAGACACCCATATAAATAACCCGAGACGCCCTTATCAATAACCCGAGACACCCTTATAAACAATATCAACATCAATCCTGAGACACCCTTTTATATACCGCCACCCGTGGACCGTTTCTTCATTTTACCCGCCACCCTTGGACCGGGCCTTCAAAACATCAATACAATATACAATATGGATAGTAATAAATTAACAAACACAACATTCAACAATCAAACATCCAATTCCAACTAACAATCACACCAATGCATATTCGAGTTGAGTAGATAACCTACCTCAGCGGCAAATCCAATAAAGCAGTCCAATAAAATAATCAAAAATACTCCGCTTCAAAACCGTCACCTAAACGAAATATTATAATTTAATTATTAACTATTCAATTCATTATATTAATTTAATTAATTATAATTTAACTTTAATTAACTATTTTACCGTGTTAATGATTACGTAAACCCGACTCAAAATTAAATAAACTAACATACCCCCAAACTATCACGTGGTTAAGAACCACGTAACAAGCCCAACATTACCCACCAACAAGGCAACCCGTGTAACAACCCCCGCTCAAACACCCTCCTTTAACCCACCTATTATTCCGCCTCCACCACCGTCGAACCACCCAATATGACTCGCCTAGTCCGCACATAGGCCAACCCCGACGACCCCTAACTGCCACCTGAAACACCCTCTGCAACACCAGCTCACACGCCCTAATCAGCCCCCGAAAACCCGACACGAGAACAACGTAACTTAACCAACTCACCATCCTACCGCCACCATGACCACCCGTGGCCACCACCATGGTCTCCCTTGACCCACAGTGGTCCCACCACTAGCTAGAACCCCGCAAAACAGCCTAAAACGACACACAAAACGAAAACAACCAAAACCCGTTTCAACCACCACAACCCGACTAACCACCATACCAACCACCACCTCAAGCCACCCCGACGTCACCATTAGGACTGCCCATAGCCGAGATATCCAGCCACTCAAGTCTCGTGGTCCCTTATGATTAGTCTAGCACCCCCCTTTATTTAAGAGCCTTTGCTAGGCATTCCTAGATAAATGAACGTGTTACCATCTCAGTTACCCGAGGTAGTGAATACAACGGTAAACGAAACCACAGTACTTTAAATAAATATAATGTTTAAATTGCCTTATTACATAATCCAAAATAAATAATTAAATTAATAAATACAACTGCAGCGGAAAACTAAATAATACGAATAATAAATATTGTTTGTTCTTCTAAGGTGATCTACACAGCTAAGTAAATGCCATATCCTCTCGTCCTTCAGCTCCCCTTCTAAGCCTACTCAATTACCTGAAATCAATCTGTTCCCCAATTTTTGGTTCATCACAGATGTTTAACGAATACACGGTCAACCCAACGGTTTAGTAAAAATATCTAAACAACAAGAACAGTACAACAATAATCTAGAATAAACATGTAAATGATCAATCCCGATCACAACTCCAAGTCTCCACACATCCTCCATACATAACCCGAGACACCCATATAAATAACCCGAGACGCCCTTATCAATAACCCGAGACACCCTTATAAACAATATCAACATCAATCCTGAGACACCCTTTTATATACCGCCACCCGTGGACCGTTTCTTCATTTTACCCGCCACCCTTGGACCGGTCTTTCAAAACATCAATACAATATACAATATGGATAGTAATAAATTAACAAACACAACATTCAACAATCAAACATCCAATCCCAACTAACAATCACACCAATGCATATTCGAGTTGAGTAGATAACCTACCTCAGCGGCAAATTCAATAAAGCAGTCCAATAAAATAATCAAAAATACTCCGCTTCAAAACCGTCACCTAAACGAAATATTATAATTTAGTTATTAACTATTCAATTCATTATATTAATTTAATTAATTATAATTTAACTTTAATTAACTATTTTACCATGTTAATGATTACGTAAACCCGACTCAAAATTAAATAAACTAACATACCCCCATACTATCACGTGGTTAAGAACCACGTAACAAGCCCAACATTACCCACCAACAAGGCAACCCGTGTAACAACCCCCGCTCAAACACCCTCCTTTAACCCACCTATAATTCCGCCTCCAGCCACCGTCAGAACCACCCAATATGCCTCGCCCTAGTCTGCACATAGGCCAACCCCGACGACCCCTAACTGCCACCTGAAACACCCTCTGCAACACCAGCTCACACGCCCTAATCAGCCCCCGAAAACCCGACACGAGAACAACGTAACTTAACCAACTCACCATCCTACCACCACCATGACCACCCGTGGCCACCACCGTGGTCTCCCTTGACCCACAGTGGTCCCACCCATAGCTAGAACCCCGCACAACAGCCTAAAACGACACACAAAACGAAAACAACCAAAACCCGTTTAAACCACCACAACCCGACTGACCATCATACCAACCACCACCTCAAGCCACCCCGACATCACCATTAGGACTGCCCATAGCCGAGATATCCAGCCACTCAAGTCTCGTGGTCCCTTATGATTAGTCTAGCACCCCCCTTTATTTAAGAACCTTTGCTAGGCATTCCTAGATAAATGAACGTGTTACCATCTCAGTTACCCGAGGTAGTGAATACAAAGGTAAACGAAACCACAGTACTTTAAATAAATATAATGTTTAAATGGCCTTATTACATAATCCAAAATAAATAATTAAATTAATAAATACAACTGCAGCGGAAAACTAAATAATACGAATAATAAATATTGTTTGTTCTTCTAAGGTGATCTAGACAGCTAAGTAAATGCCATATCCTCTCGCCCTTCAGCTCCCCTTCTAAGCCTGCTCAATTACCTGAAATCAATCTGTTCCCCAATTTTTGGTTCATCACAGGTGTTTAATGAATACACGGTCAACCCAACGGTTTAGTAAAAATATCTAAACAACAAGAACAGTACAACAATAATCTAGAATAAACATGTAAATGATCAATCCCGATCACAACTCCAAGTCTCCACACATCCTCCATACATAACCCGAGACACCCATATAAATAACCCGAGACACCCTTATCAATAACCCGAGGCACCCTTATAAACAATATCAACATCAATCCTGAGACACCCTTTTATATACCGCCACCCGTAGACCGTTTCTTCATTTTACCCGCCACCCTTGGACCGGGCCTTCAAAACATCAATACAATATACAATATGGATAGTAATAAATGAACAAACACAACATTCAACAATCAAACATCCAATTCCAACTAACAATCACACTAATGCATATTCGAGTTGAGTAGATAACCTACCTCAGCGGCAAATCCAATAAAGCAGTCCAATAAAATAATCAAAAATACTCCGCTTCAAAACCGTCACCTAAACGAAATATTATAATTTAATTATTAACTATTCAATTCATTATATTAATTTAATTAATTATAATTTAACTTTAATTAGCTATTTTACCGTGTTAATGATTACGTAAACCCGACTCAAAATTAAATAAACTAACATACCCCCATACTATCACGTGGTTAAGAACCACGTAACAAGCCCAACATTACCCACCAACAAGGCAACCCGTGTAACAACCCCCGCTCAAACACCCTCCTTTAACCCACCTATTATTCCGCCTCCAGCCACCGTCAGAACCACCCAATATGGCTCGCCCTAGTATGCACATAGGCCAACCCCGACGACCCCTAACTGCCACCTGAAACACCCTCTGCAACAACAGCTCACACGCCCTAATCAGCCCCCGAAAACCCGACACGAGAACAACGTAACTTAACCAACTCACCATCCTACCGCCACCATGACCACCCGTGGCCACCACCGTGGTCTTCCTTGACCCACAGTGGTCCCACCACTAGCTAGAACCCTGCACAACAGCCTAAAATGACACACAAAACAAAAACAACCAAAATCGTTTCAACCACCACAACCCGACTGACCACCATACCAACCACCACCTCAAGCCACCCCGACATCACCATTAGGACTGCCCATAGCCGAGATATCTAGCCACTCAAGTCTCTTGGTCCCTTATGATTAGTCTAGCACCCCCCTTTATTTAAGAGCCTTTGCTAGACATTCCTAGATAAATGAATGTGTTACCATCTCAGTTACCCGAGATAGTGAATACAAAGGTAAACGAAACCACAGTACTTTAAATAAATATAATGTTTAAATGGCCTTATTACATAATCCAAAATAAATAATTAAATTAATAAATACAACTGCAGCGGAAAACTAAATAATACGAATAATAAATATTGTTTGTTCTTCTAAGGTGATCTAGACAGCTAAGTAAATGCCATATCCTCTCTCCCTTCATCTCCCCTTCTAAGCCTGCTCAATTACCTGAAATCAATCTGTTCCCCAATTTTTGGTTCATCACAGGTGTTTAACGAATACACGGTCAACCCAACGGTTTAGTAAAAATATCTAAACAACAAGAACAGTACAACAATAATCTAGAATAAACATGTAAATGATCAATCCCGATCACAACTCCAAGTCTCCACACATCCTCCATACATAACCCGAGACACCCATATAAATAACCCGAGACACCCTTATCAATAACCCGAGACACCCTTATAAACAATATCAACATCAATCCTGAGACACCCTTTTATATACCGCCACCCGTGTACCGTTTCTTCATTTTACCCGCCGCCCTTGGACCGGGCCTTCAAAACATCAATACAATATACAATATGGATAGTAATAAATTAACAAACACAACATTCAACAATCAAACATCCAATTCCAACTAACAATCACACCAATGCATATTCGAGTTGAGTAGATAACCTACCTCAGCGGCAAATCCAATAAAGCAGTCCAATAAAATAATCAAAAATACTCTGCTTCACAACCGTCACCTAAACGAACTATTATAATTTAATTATTAACTATTCAATTCATTATATTAATTTAATTAATTATAATTTAACTTTAATTAATTATTTTACCGTGTTAATGATTACGTAAATCCGACTCAAAATTAAATAAACTAACATACCCCCATACTATCACGTGGTTAAGAACCACGTAACAAGCCCAACATTACCCACCAACAAGGCAACCTGTGTAACAACCCCCGCTCAAACACCCTCCTTTAACCCACCTATTACTCCGCCTCCAGCCACCGTCAGAACCACCCAATATGCCTCGCCCTAGTCTGCACATAGGCCAACCCCGACGACCCCAAACTGCCACCTGAAACACCCTCTGGAACACCAGCTCACACGCCCTAATCAGCCCACGAAAACCCGACACGAGAACAACGTAACTTAACCAACTCACCATCCTACCGCCACCATGACCACCCGTGGCCACCACCGTGGTCTCCCTTGACCCATAGTGGTCCCACCACTAGCTAGAACGCCGCACAACAGCCTAAAACGACACACAAAACGAAAACAACCAAAACCCGTTTCAACCACCACAACCCGACTGACCACCGTTCCAACCACCACCTCAAGCCACCCCGACATCACCATTAGGACCGCCCATAGCCGAGATATCCAGCCACTCAAGTCTCGTGTTTAGTCGTCCAACCAATAAGTCACAAAGCCCGTCTTAAATCCGCGATAACCACTAGTTTAGACGCCAAATTCACCACCCACGGTGGTCTACAACAGCCACGACAGGTCCCACTAACATCCTCATGGTCAAGGCTAACTAATGAGGGTAACGACACGGTCTACAGTGGTCCATACGGAGTTTAAACGATAATTTAATTAAATACGACTATATAAATATAAATTGAGAGGGTCTTATCTTGAGACAACAATAATTGGATGAATTCTCTTATTTTTCTCCCTTAGATCATTCTCTTCCTTGCCTTTGATCAATTATTGTGTTTTTATGTTTTTGTATGCTTATGGGTAGATACAATAGCTTATTTATATAGGTGTGGGAAGGAAAGAGGGAGAAAGTTTCCTTAAAGCAATTACCTTTATTTTTCCTTTTCATTTTAATTACTCCCATATTAGTATTAGTAATAATATACAAGTACAATCCCGACTATATACTCAAGCCCACGACCGACATTTCTTTCGTTTTAATTATTTTATATTTTATTTCCGTCTTACAAATTTATTATCCAATTAATTAAATAATTAAATATCATTTAAAACACATTTTAATATTATTCTACCGTCTAAAATACGGGGTATTAAAGTCTTCCCTCCTTAAAATGAACTTCGTCCCGAAGTTCACCAAAATACCCAAACAACAGAAATAATATCCCAAATAAATTCCAACTAAATTTCTTATTAAATCTCTCACAAGATACTTTTATTATTAAATTATCATAAAAATGTTACAAAGATACGAGATGTTACATCCTATCCCCCTAAGAAAAAGGGTTACGTCCCCGTAATCAACTAACTCAAACAAAAAGACTAGGGTACTTTTCTCGCATAGCAGCTTCAGCTTCCCATGTAGCTTCTTCCACCATATAATTAGACCATAAAATCTTCACTAGAGCAGTCTCACCATTACGAGTCTTTCTCACTTTTCGATCCAAAATCTCCTTAGGCTCCTCAACATAAGATAACTGCTCATAAAGCTCAACATGCTCAGGCTCCAGCACATGAGTAGGATCACTCACATACTTCCTCAATTGTGAAACATGAAAAACATTATGCACTTTATCCAAAGATGGAGGTAATGCTAAACGGTAAGCTACCTCTCCAACTCTGTCTAAGATCTCATATGGCCCAATATACTTCTGACTCAACTTCCCTTTCTTCCCAAACCTCATCACATCTCTCATAGGAGACACTTTAAGCAACATCTTATCTCCCACATCAAACTCTATATCACTCCTTTTCAAATCTGCATAGCTCTTCTGTCTATCTTGCACTGCACGCATGTTTTGACGAATAATGTGCACTTGCTCCACCATTTCCTGTATCATCTCAGGTCCCAACACAACTGCATCTGCCCTGTCATCCCAACACACAGGACTTCTGCACTTCCTGCCATACAATGCCTCAAAAGGTGCCATGCCAATACTAGCATGGTAACTGTTATTATACGAAAACTCAATCAAATCCAACCTCCCCTCCCAAGATCCACCAAACTCCATCACACAAGCTCTCAGCATATCCTCCAAGGTCTGAATAGTCCTCTCAGTCTGACCATCTGTAGCTGGATGAAATGTTGTACTCATCTTCAACTAAGTCCCCATCAAAGATTGCAATTCTTGCCAGAACTTAGATATAAACCTTGAATCACGGTCAGAAACAATATCCTTTGGCACACCATGAAGCTTCACCACATTTTTGACATAAGCTTTAGCCAACTCAGCTTTACTCCAAGTATCTTTCATAGGAATGAAGTGAGCTGACTTAGTCAATCGATCCACAATAACCCATATAATGTTATTCCCTCTCTGAGTCTTAGGCAACCCCACAATGAAATCCATTGAAATGCTTTCCCACTTCCATTCAGGCACATCCAAGGACTGAACTTTACCTTATGGTCTCTTATGCTCTCCCTTCACTCTTTGACAAACCAAACATCTAGCAACGAACTCAGCAACCTCTTTCTTCATCTTAGGCCACCAAAAAGTCTTCTTCAAATCTTTATATAATTTATCTCCGCCAGGATGAACATAATATGGAATAGAATGAGCTTCAGTTAAGATCTTTCTTTTTGATTCTTCATCATCGGGTACACACCATCTCCCGCCATCACTACCCATGTGAAACCGCTTCTTCCCGCCTTCCTCCATGGCCTCACCCACGGCCTCTCTCCACCGCGCCACTCTCGCATCTTCTTCTTGCTTTTTCCTGATCTCTTCATACAACTCTGGCTCAATGGTCAAATCTCCAATTGTATTCCCTTTCCTGATCATAGAAATGGCCATCTTTTCCATTTCCTCACGCAATCTCATCCTAGACATGGCAGTACACAAAGCATGGAAAGATTTCCTACTAACTGCATCCGCCACCACATTAGCCTTCCCTTCATGATAAATTATTTCCATGTCATAATCTCCAATTAACTCAATCCATCTCCTCTGTCTCATATTTAGCTCCTTCTGAGTATAAATGTACTTTAAGCTCTTGTGATCAGAAAATACCTTAAAAGTAGCTCCATAAAGATAATGACGCCACAATTTCAAGGCAAAAACCACCGCTCCTAATTCCAAATCATGAGTTGGATAGTTTGCTTCATACTGCTTCAGCTGTCTTGAGGCATAAGCTATTACTTTCCCATTCTGCATAAGCACACATCCCAAACCATTCTTCGAAGCATCTGTATAAACTTCAAAATTCTCACTCCCTTCAGGTAAGGCTAAAATAGGAGCTGTAGTTAGGCGCTCCTTCAGGGTTAGGAATGCCTTCTCACAACTCTCATCCCACTGAAACTTATTCTCCTTCCTCATCAAGGTAGTCAAAGGCTTAGCTATTTTTGAGAAGTCTTTTACAAACCTCCTATAATAGCCAGCCAACCCCAGAAAACTTCTAATATCCCCCACATTCTTCGGTCTCTCCCACTTGGACATTGCCTCAATCTTGCTTGGATCCACTGACACTCCCTCTTTTGACACCACATGCCCCAGAAAGGCAACCTTCTCTAACCAGAACTCACACTTGCTCAACTTAGCATAAAGATTATTTCCCCTTAGGGTCTGCAACACAATCCTCAAATGCTTCTCATGCTCTTCTTTATTCTTAGAATACACCAGGATATCATAGATAAAGGCAACCACGAACTGATCCAAATAGGGACTAAACACACGGTTCATTAAGTCCATGAAGATTGCCGGAGCATTAGTTAATCCAAATGGCATAACAACAAATTCGTAGTGTCCGTAACTTGTCCTAAATGCAGTCTTTGGAATATCTTCGTTCTTAATTCTCAACTGATGGTACCCCGACCTCAAATCAATCTTAGAAAATATTCCAGCCCCACTCAATTGGTCAAATAAATCATCAATCCGCGGCAAAGGGTAACGATTCTTGATAGTCACATTATTCAACTCTCTATAGTCAATACACAACCTCATGCTCCCGTCTTTCTTTTTAACAAATAACACAGGTGCTCCCCAAGGTGACACACTCGGCCTCACATATCCCTTATCCAACAACTCCTCCAACTGCTTTTTAAGCTCCTTCAACTCTTTAGTTCCCATCCTATAAGGTGATTTTAAAATTGGTCCCGCCCCAGGTTTTAAGTTAATGCCAAAATCAATATCCCTCTGAGGTGGTAACCCTGGAATCTCATCTGGAAACACATCCTGAAAGTCTTGCACAAAAGGTATAGATGCCGCACCAGGCATCTCCTCTCGCGTGTCCCTCACATGACACAAGATCAACTCACCTCTCTTCCTCAAACAAGATTTTAAGGTAACTGTTGAGATATGTTTTATTTTTGGTTTAACTAAAAATCCCTTATAAGACACTTTTATTCCCTTAGGTCCACTCAAGGTTACTTTCTTTTGGTGACAATTTATAAAGGCTTTATATTTACTCAACCAGTCCATCCCTAAAATTACCTCGAAACCACCCAAGGGAAATTCAATTAAACTGGTCAAAAAGATAGCTTCCCTAATTTTAACTGACACATCTCTATACACATGACTACAAGGTATGGAATCCCCCGAAGGTATATCAACTAGGTCTTTTATCTCATCATATTCTTTCAAGTTTAAAGTCCTAGCATGCTTACTTGAAATAAAAGAGTGGGTAGCTCCCGAATCAAACAAAACAAAGGTAGGCTCAAAATTAACTAGTAATGTACCCGTGACAACATGAGCATCTTCCTCAGCAGCTTCCTTTCCCATCATAAATAATTTCCCACTACTCTTAGCTCCACTCTGGCTAGCTGATGCTGACCCTTTCTGCTGATTTCCACTGTTCATTATCTTCTGAATATTATTACTTTGATTGTTGTTGAAGCGATTTTGATTGGAATAATTGTTGTTGCTCCTCTGATAATTGCCACCACCAGATCTTAGATTATAATTCCCGTAATTCTGCATAGGAGTACGATAGCCTCCACTCTGGTTCACATTTACAAAACCCCTTCCTTGACTTCCCACATGAACTCTGCAATCAGCAATCTTATGACCCACTTTCCCACATCTAAAGCAAGTAAGCACACCGCCTCCCGAAGATCCTCCTCTGCCGAAACCTCCACGGTTTCCATTCCCATTCTGCCCATTGTTGGAGAAAAAAGATCGGTATGGATTCACATTTTGTTTCTTATTCCCAGCATTTTCACTTGCAGCCTCAGTCTTTCTCTTCTCACCATTTTCTTTCTTTTCTTCCTTAAGCATATCTGCAATCCTCTCAGCATGTCCATCTCTTTGTTACACGTCATCCATGTTACTTGGTTGCCCAGCTGCCAGCCTCTTTTTGATAGTTGTGGTCAACCCCTTTTCGAATCTAAGTGCCAACATTTCCTCACTGAAGTTTAAGTCTGCAACATTCTCAGATAGCTCCATGGACTTATTGTAGTAGGTCTCCACTATCATCTCATCTGTCATTTTGAAAGAGTCAAATTCTGCTCTCATTCTGCTCTTAATGTGCTCTGGAACGAACACAACATTCATAACCTTCTTGAACCCCGACCACCTCACATAATCACTTCCACTATTTGCAGCAGCCTCTCTCACAGCCTCCTTGCTTCTAGTCCACCACATACCAGCTTTCCCTCTTAGATAATAAGCAGCCTGATCCACTTGCAATTTTGCAGGACACTTCAATAGCTCAAAAAGATTATCAAATTCTCTGTGCCAATCTCCCAATAGAGAAGGTGCTCCCAAACCATCATACTTCGTCGGATTGTGCCTCGCTATAGAAGCACTCACTTTAGCTGAATCTTGCACTGTCCCCTTGGCTTTCAACGCAGCTGTCAATGCCTCATTCATAGCAATCAGACGATCGATCTCCTCTTGAGACATAGAAGTGGGTGTAGGTGTAGATGTAGCTTTATTTGGAGGCATGGTTCTGATGTTAAAGGAAAGAAAATACACACATAAGCTTTTGCTCAGGAATTTAGGCCTAAGGTTTTTAATTAATACACCTGCAAACAAAACAACATATGGTTGACTGGACTGGCCTAAAGCCAGCTAACCACGTGACCCACGACCATCCAAAACCGCCATACCCCTAATGTTGTTAACCGTTCAACTAATCATCACCCACAAAACTTATTGCTTAATCATTAAATTACTACACTAATCATGGCTTAGGGATCACATAACCGTATATCACTAGACATAATATTTCTAATTCACACAACACCCATTCATGTAGATTAATAATTCAAGCTATTATATCAAATCAATTTATATAATTTCAACCAAATAATTCAATTCACTATTTGATGCATATTATCACGCAAATTTCAACAAAAATCCCAATGGTTACTCCAATTCTTACGGCTCTAGGCCAAAATGCTATCATATATTACTTACCTCAATCCTCGTCCTGCAACAAGGTTAGAAATTTCTATCTTAAGACAGATAGTGGACCTTTAAGACAGAAGATATCTTCTAATTACCCCACTCGTTCAATTCTCTCAAAGGTGTCCGGTTCAAAACTGAAAGGGCCAGAAGTTTGGTGTGAGGGGGCCTCTAACTCATCCCAAGCCTTAAGGGGGCTCCTAACAGTTTCTACCCGGGTTCATTTTATTAGACTCATCCTAAATTCATTGGGTTCATTTGTTTTAGGCCTGAGGAACGTACTCTCTGATACCACTTTGTAACACCCCCATTTATTTAAGAGCCTTTGCTAGGCATTCCTAGATAAATGAACATGTTACCATCTCAGTTACCTGAGGTAGTGAATACAAAGGTAAACGAAACCAGAGTACTTTAAATAAATATAATGTTTAAATGGCCTTATTACATAATCCAAAATAAATAATTAAATTAATAAATACAACTGCAGCGGAAAACTAAATAATACGAATAATAAATATTGTTTGTTCTTCTAAGGTGATCTAGACAGCTAAGTAAATGCCATATCCTCTCGCCCTTGACTCCCCTTCTAAGCTCGCTCAATTTACGAAATCACTCTGCTCCCCAATTTTTGGTTCATCACGGGGGTTTAACGAATACACGGTCAACCCAACGGTTGAGTAGGAATATCTAAACAACAAGAACAAAAGACAACAATAATCCGAATAAACATGTAAATGATCAATCCCGATCACAACTCCAAGTCTCCACACATCCTCCATACATAACCCGAGACACCCATATAAATAACCCGAGACACCCTTATCAATAACCAGAGACACCCTTATAAACAATATCAACAGCAATCCCGAGACACCCTTTTATATACTGCCACCCGTGGACCGGTTCTTCATTTTACCCGCCACCCTTGGACCGGGCCTTCAAAACATCAATACAATATACAATATGGATAGTAATAAATTAACAAACACAACATTCAACAATCAAACTGTAATACCCGCCCTTTTTAGAGACCCTTTGACCAGCGTTGAATGACCTTGGGAGCGGGATTAGTCTTAGTATTGCGTGCCAAAACCATCTTGGGTTGCGTGTCATGAGTGGTACTCGATAGAGTAGAGGCTACTCGATCGAGTAGCTAGGTTACTCGATCGAGTAGGGGGTCACTCGATCGAGTATGTTGGGTACTCTATCGAGTACCGAGTTTTCAGCGAGGGTTTTATATCGCGTTTTGTTAAATCCGCAAATCACTTCCGCCACTTTCCTCTTATCCTTCAGCCGCCTCTTCCCCTTCCCTTCACCTCAAAACCTCCATGGAAGCCTTTTGAAGATCCTTGTGCCTTAGGAGAGCGTCACTTGTGTCGGGTAGCGGTCTTTTGCTGAGTTTTCTCCCTATAGGTATGTCATAATCATCATCCGTGTCCTTGTTCTTTGCAATTAGGGTTTGGTTGGTAGTAATAGATGATTGTGTTGTGCTTATAGGCTTTGCTTGATTGCTAGATATGTCATATGCTGGCATGGATTGGTTGCAGTTGCTTAAAGGTAGGTTCGCCTACTCAGTTTCTGTAGATGGTCTAGCGTGTCGGTCGTTGTGATTGTTTTGTGATCGTTTAGTATCGTAATTGTTTGGTGACGATTGTGATGGTGATTGTGGTTGTGGTCTCTAGTTCTCGAGATGCGTTCTCGGCTGAGTGGAGTCACTTGCGGGAGTGGCTTCACGCCCTAGTTTCGCTCTTCGTGGAACCCGCCACGGAAGGGGATGTGCACATTAAAGGACAGGGTTGTCGCTCGATATGATGAGCGGGGATTTGGTGGGAACGGCTGCGGTCCCCATCGGGGGGCTGGTCCGGTGGACGATCGGTGATAGAGTTGAGTTGGTTATCGTGACCTTGTTTGAGATTGATAGCATTGTATCGAGTTAATGTTAGTAGTCACTGTTATTGTGTCTTATCTCGGTACTGACCTTGTGTGGTTTTTTGTTTGTTATGTGTCTGCCGTGATCCCTTATGGTGAGCAGTTGGTCTTAGCAGATGTTGATATTGTTGATAGCTGAAGTCCGGGCAGGGATGAGTCTTCACGAGATATGATGGTCATAACGAGTAGTCTTTGAGTTGTATTTTTTATACCGTTTGTTGGTTTAAATCACTTGTAATATAACTTAATAGTTCTTTTATCGACATTTGATTATTACTAACCTCGGGCAACCGAGATGGTAACGCCCTTATATGCTAAGGAAGGCCTAGTTAAGGCTCGTTTGAATATGGGGGTGTTACAAAGTGGTATCAGAGCGACGATTTTGGAACCTGTAACAAATGAACATAATGAACGTAGGGAGTCTAATAAAATGAACCTGGTGTATGTATAATGGGAGCCCCAGCTGATGCTAGGTTTAAGGTGAGTAGGCGCCCTCATTTCAAAACCTTGGCCCCGTGACACTTAAGCCAGTCACCTGGTATGGGAATGTGGAGTCCGTGTGTCTATGTGTAATATGCATGTTAATTGTGCCGGAGCTATCTCCGGTTAAGACCTTGTTAGAGTTAATAGGGGTGTGATAGTGGTATTTGGGCCGTGTATAGTAATCGTTGGTGAAATTAGTGGAGTTTTTAGAATGATTAGTGAGTTTATACGATGGTTATGAGATATGTGACGGAAGTTTATGTAATAGAGATGCGTGAAAATGTGGAATTGAATGTTGTGACATGAAGAGTGAACATGTAGGTGTTTGCTATAAGTTAATGATGACGGGAGTCATATACGAGTTTATAAATCCTACAGTAATTACTATGATGATAGTTATAGTATAGTTGAGTTATAATTCGAGACATAACATATAGTAATGCGTTTGGGCCTTATTTGTTGGTTGAAATTTTTCCGCTGCGTAATATTTGATTCGTGCAAAATGAATTGCTTATGATAGAATGTAAGACATGATTGAGTAATTTGTTTAAAAAGTATGTATTTATGTGATAAGTGAAAGAAAGAATTGATGTTAATTATATGCTTCAAATTGAAGTGAACACGAGTTTAGTAGTAACAAGTAAAGTAAGTTTAAGTGTAATATGATGGTGTGATTATATTTATAGAAGTTTAGGTAGCAGGTAAACCGAGCTGGGTAACTTGTATAGCGTAATGTGACGTACACTTTATTCATTGAAGAATTACGTTTTGCGTGAGTAATGGTTGTAATCCGTGATGGAGTGTGATAATTCGTGCCGAATTCCGATCTTAGTTTGGAATCGACACGCAATGTTGTTTTGCAGGAATTTTCAAGTTACTTAGTATTTCTGACCGAGTACTTAACCATACTTGACCGAGTGCGAGTGCTTACTAGACCGAGTAGACCTCACTCGATCTAGTTAGGAAGCTAAGATGTCGGGATGTGGGAAAAATTCCTGCAGATACTCGACGAAATAGCTCCTACTCGATCGAGTAGGGTGGTACTCGATCGAGTACCCTAGGCACTCGATCGAGTAGGTTACTGTATAGTGAATCCTACGGGTTTCTTAAAACCCCTAATCTTTCAATTTCTTCTCATTCTTCCTCTATATTTCGAACCCTAAAGCCTTGTTTCCTCTCTAAATCTCTCATTCTCTTGGGTTAGTGGTGATTCTTGGGGTTGATTTCTTTGCTTAATTTCGTTTCTTTACTTTGCTACTCAATCAAGGCATGCTATTCTTCTTAATGTACATGGTTTATTGATTTGAATGTGTTAGAGAAGTGCAACAATCTGAAATTTCGATTATTATGATCAATTTGGTGCTTTTAATTGTTGAAATATGATTCACATGCCTTCTTTCCATGTTTGTTGGCGATTAATTGTTGTAAATTAGACTCGAAATTGCAAAGATTGAACCCGAAATTTCTAGGGTTTCCAAAATTGAAATCGATTTTTGGTTGTTTTACAATGGTTAGATGGTAGAATTGAGCCTTAAGTATTGTTTATATCAGGTTGGAGGATAGATTTTGATGATTTTACCTTAGAAAGTTGCCTTAAAACCCCGTCTTAAAAGTGCCTCAAATGGAAATTCGTGTTTTATAATTGGAATTTGGTGTTGTGAATGACATTATAAGTATAAGTTGAACTTTAATATGATAATAGAAACGATAATTGATGAAAATATGCCAAAATTATCACAGCTGTAAAGACCGTCTGAAAATTCTAAGTGAATTGTTGTTCATAATATTGAAGGGTCATAATGATATGTTCCAAGTTATTCTTTTCCGTGGACTAGTAAGAATGCCTCACATGTGATTAGAAGTGTGTTTGGAATAACCTTTAGAATCATGCTAGGATATTCGAATTTGTTGAGCATATGAAATCACCATGATAATTTCTTTCACAACTATGGCCTATGAGTAGTAGTAATCTGAGCTTGTATGTCAAATTTTGGAAACTGTTGGTGAATGTGTGTACATAGCTTAATATTCAAGGTTAATGGCATGACTTATGTGCTTCACATGTTGAAAGTTGTTGGTGAATTGGTGTACCTAACTGAATGAGTTAAGTTCAAGTTACATGAAGTATAGGCTTTACGTGTTTGTGCAAGTTGCTTAAGTCATATGTTGAAATAGATGCCGAGACTTAACATAGGAACCCGCCAAAGTAAACGGGGAGGGTAATCCCACGAGATGGGGGAAGGAGTGGACTGTGGTACCCGCAGTTCCAGAGTACCCTTCTGTTGTTTTTGTTGATTTCAAGCAAAGAGAGCGTTTTGTAGCTTTACAAAAACGCAAAATGAGACCTACAAGGTGTATAGACACTACTTTGTTGGAGGAGTTGGAGATAGAGACGGATGTCCGTCACATATTTGAGACTTTGGGTCTTCTTGGATTGTATAGGCTGAGGAAACACACTTATCCTTTTCTCACCTTGGAGTTTATGAGCTCCTTTATCTATGACCCCGTTGGCCAGACCGTTGAGTTTCGATTGATGAACACTAGTTTCTTGCTTTCTATGGACCAATTTGCTTCTCACCTTGGGTTGGCCAAGCCTCCCAAGGACTCCATCACCGACATCCCTGCTGAGTGCGGTGTATGCCGCCTAATGCCTTGCCTGACCGGGAAACCAACTCCTACCTCAAGTAACATGCTGATTAATGATGTTCAGCATGTCACGTTGAGGATCTTTCTCCGTTCTCTCTCGAACCTTCTTTATGACCGACCGGATATCAGTAAGCTAAACAATCATGAGGTGTTGCTTTTGATGTCATACCTCAACCCGGAGCGGACCAGGAAAGTGGTCTTTAATGCTCCTTCTATGGTTTGTGCTGCCCTCGCCTTGATGGCTACTGCCTCTTCCCGATACTTGAGTTGTGGCGCCATCGCCACTCGGTTAGCTGAAAAGCTAACCTCTTTCGAGGCTTCTTCGGAGTACGTGCCTCTAGCTACCCCTGTGCCCACCATGGACCGTGACTACTATCTCGACCTGAAATGGTTGAGGACTTTGGCTGACGGCAGCCTAGCTTGGAGGGTGTGGGGCGTGAGTTGGATGAAGATTCCAGCTCCTGAGCACCTCCCACCCACGGAGCCCTTGGAGCCGACGGTAGTGACGGTGGACTCCGATGACGAGGAGGAGGAGGATGATAGACCCCGCCATCTGCAGACCTACCTCATCGACGACACCATTCTCGAGGTGATGCCAGAGCCGAAGAAGGGAGAGAATGCGTCGGTCGTGGCAGTGGAGAGACCTAGGTTGGGGAGAGGACCCCGTCGAGTGAGGGAGACGACCTCAGAGACCAGGCCACGGCCGGTGGCACCACAGCAGCAGCAGCCTTTTCCATGCTATCCTTACCTCGACACCCCGGAGACGCGATCCAGCTACTTGGCGGAGAGAGTGTCATCTACCTTGACACTCCGGAACATGCATGAGATGGCGTACGCTCAGGGGATAGGGACCGAGGGACCGCATCCGGTGTGGTGGAGTGGAGTTGGGGACTACACAGGGGTTTTCCATTCCTACGGGGTGGATCAGTCGACGTGGGGGACACCTCAGTCCTTTGCCTACGGTGGCTTGACTCCATGGTACGTGGGCCCGGGAGCAGGAGCAGGAGGGGACGCGGGGATTGGGTCATCGGGAGCAGGTGCTTCTGGCGGTGGTGGTGATGATGAGGTGATGGAGGAGCAGCAGCAGCAGGAGTGATACTCCTTGTTTTATCTTTGTTGATGTTAGTGGGTGTTAGTGGTTAGTAGTGTTGTTAGACTTTAGTAGTTGTTTTGTTGCGACTTTGATTTTGGGACTTGTATTGTTGGCCATAAGGCCGGATTTGATATTTTGACTTGTTGCAGGATGTTAGAAGTCGGGGAGTCGTCCCGACTTGATTTTATATGACAAATATGTGCATGTATGTTGGCTTATGACATGTTGTATAGGGGAACTTGGCCTGTAGGTACTCGACAGAGTACCCCGTACTCTATCGAGTAGCTGCAGGAAGGTGGGGTAAAAAGCATTCTGACTTGTAGGCTACTCGATCGAGTAGCCAGGACACTCGATCGAGTAGCATGGCACTCGATCGAGTATCGCTACATACTCGATCGAGTAGCACTGTTACAGGAGGTTTTCAAAAATTAAAAATGTTCAATTGTTTTATAATTGCAAGTTTGATGTTTAAGGTAGTTATTACTGCATAGTAACACCTTTGAACCGTTAATTTCATATGTTGGAAGCCGTGTTTGAAGTTTTATAAGCGTATTTGTCACAATTAGTGAAGCGGTAATAGTTTCTTGTTACTTTAATGTTGCATACGACCTATTACGAGCTATTTATCGGATTTATAACTTCTTGTACACTTGCGCATACCATATTAACATGTGTTGTCGACGGTGACTGTATATTCCGGAGGTTGGTGTATGAATTCTAATTTAACGAGTATATAGTTAGTGAGTAATGTCCATAACAAATAATATGGTTTTATTTAATGTTATGATGCAAATAATAGGTAATATGTGTTGTAATTTTGGTGGTGAACTTCGGGGACGAAGTTCCTTTTAAGAGGGGAAGAGTAATGTCGCGAAAATTATCGCGAAATAAAAGGCTGATTTCGAAATTCTGTTTTGTTTGCCTATAAAGTTTTGTTGTTTAATTGCAAAATTTTCTAGTACCTTGGTTACTTTTCTTGCATGAAGTGTAATTAGTTACCTCGGTTTGTGGAGTAATTCATGCGTTGAAGTGAAAATGATAGAATGAATTGTAAAGGACCGTCATAAAGAGTCTTATCTCGGCGCGATGCGTCGTAATTGAATGAATTGAGTAACACGGTAGTGTTAATTGTGCAGTATGAGGTTGATATGAGATACGTTTCGGGTTGATAAATTGTTGTCACGTGATGAGCGATGGTTGGTTGTGTTGGCTCATATGGCAAAGTCGATGTTTGATACATAATCATTAGTAAGAATTGATGCATACATGTAGAGTGACAATCAACGATGATACTGCTTGCATGATAGTGGTAGGAGTCGATAGGTATAAAGTATAGACGGTGATGATGATGACATGGGGGGGATGGGATTTCCAAGGAGTAATGGTTTGAGCGGGAAGTTTGGTGAGGTCGTGTTGTTTCCGAGCCTTGAGCGGGAGATAGGTGAGTTGAACTTCGGGGACGAAGTTCTATTTAAGGGGGGAAGACTGTAATACCCGCCCTTTTTAGAGACCCTTTGACCAGCGTTGACTGACCTTGGGAGCGGGATTAGTCTTATAATTGCGTGCCAAAACCATCTTGGGTTGCGTGTCATGAGTGGTACTCGATAGAGTAGAGGCTACTTGATCGAGTAGCTAGGTTACTCGATCGAGTAGGGGGTCACTCGATCGAGTATATTGGGTACTCGATTGAGTACCGAGTTTTCAGCGAGGGTTTTATATCGCGTTTTGTTAAATCCGCAAATCACTTCTGCCACTTTCCTCCTATCCTTCAGTCGCCTCTTCCCCTTCCCTTCACCTCAAAACCTCTATGGAAGCCTTTTGAAGATCCTTGTGCCTTAGGAGAGCGTCACTTGTGTCGGGTAGCGGTCTTTTGCTGAGTTTTCTCCCTATAGGTATGTCATAATC
This sequence comes from Silene latifolia, assembly GCF_048544455.1. Lineage (NCBI taxonomy): Eukaryota > Viridiplantae > Streptophyta > Magnoliopsida > Caryophyllales > Caryophyllaceae > Silene > Silene latifolia. The sequence goes on along the minus strand of NC_133538.1, from coordinate 435,517,612 downwards.
ATCATCCGTGTCCTTGTTCTTTGCAATTAGGGTTTGCTTGGTAGTAATAGATGATTGTGTTGTGCTTATAGGCTTTGCTTGATTCTTTGGATATGTCATATCTTTGGCATGGATTGGTTGCAGTTGCTTAAAGGTAGGTTCGCCTACTCAGTTTCTGTAGATGGTCTAGCGTGTCGGTCGTTGTGATTGTTTTGTGATCGCTTAGTATCATAATTGTTTGGTGACGATTGTGATGGTGATTGTGGTTGTGGTCTCTGGTTCTCGAGATGCGTTCTCGGCTGAGTGGAGTCACTTGCGGAAGTGGCTTCACGCCCTAGTTTCGCCCTTCGTGGAACCCGCCACGGAAGGGGATGTGCACATTAAAGGACATGGTTGTCGCTCGATATGATGAGCGGGGATTTGGTGGGAACGGCTGCGGTCCCCATGGCAGGATCGGTCCAAGTGGACGATCGGTGATAGAGTTGAGTTTGTTATCGTGACCGTGTTTGAGATTGATAGCATTGTATCGAGTTAATGTTAGTAGTCGCTGTTATTGTGTCTTATCTCGGTACTGACCTTGTGTGGTTGTTTGTTTGTTATGTGTTTGCCGTGATCCCTTATGGTGAGCAGTTGGTCTTAGCAGGTGTTGATATTGTTGATAGCTGAAGTCCGGGCAGGGATGAGTCTTCACGAGATATGATGATCATAACGAGTAGTCTTTGAGTTGTATCTTTTATACCGTTTGTTGGTTTAAATCACTTGTAATATAACTTAATAGTTCTTTAATCGACATTTGATTATTACTAACCTCGGGCAACCGAGATGGTAACGCCCTTATATGCTAAGGAAGGCCTAGTTAAGGCTCCTTTGAATATGGGGGTGTTACACAAACATCCAATTCCAACTAACAATCACACCAATGCATATTCGAGTTGAGTAGATAACCTACCTCAGCGGCAAATCCAATAAAGCAGTCCAATAAAATAATCAGAAATACTCCGCTTCAAAATCGTCACCTAAACGAAATATTATAAATTAATTATTAACTATTCAATTCATTATATTAATTTAATTAATTATAATTTAACTTTAATTAATTATTTTCCCGTGTTAATGATTACGTAAACCCGACTCAAAATTAAATAAACTAACATACCCCCATACTATCACGTGGTTAAGAACCACGTAACAAGCCCAACATTACCCACCAACAAGGCAACCCGTGTAACAATCCCCGCTCAAACACCCTCCTTTAACCCACCTATTACGCCACCTCCAGCCACTGTCAGAACCACCCAATATGCCTCGCCCTAGTCTGCACTTAGGCCAACCCCGACGACCCCTAACTGCCACCTGAAACACCCCCTGCAACCCCAGCTCACACGCCCTAATCAGCCCCTGAAAACCCGACACGAGAACAACGTAACTTAACCAACTCACCATCCTACCGCCACCATGACCACCCGTGGCCACCACCATGGTCTCCCTTGACCCACCGTGGTCCCACCACTTGCTACAACCCCGCACAACAGCCTAAAACGACACACAAAACGAAAACAACCAAAACCCGTTTCAACCACCACAACCTGACTGACCACCGTACCAACCACCACCTCAAGCCACCCTGACACCACTATTAGGACCGCCCATATCCGAGATATCCAGCCACCCAAGTCTCGTGTTTAGTCGTCCAACCAATAAGTCACAAAGCCCGTCTTAAATCCGCGACAACCACTAGTTTAGACGCCAAATTCACCACCCACGGTGGTCGACAACAGCCACGACAGGTACCACTGACATCCCCATGGTCAAGGCCAACTAATGAGGGTAACGACACGGTATACAGTGGTCCATACGGAGTTTAAACGATAATTTAATTAAATACGACTATATAAATATAAATTGAGACGGTCTTACCTTGAGACAACAATAATTGGATGAATTCTCTTATTTTTCTTCCTTAGATCTTTCTCTCCCTTGCCTTAGATCAATTATTGTGTTTTTATGTTTTTGTATGCTTATGGGTAGATATAATAGCTTATTTATGTAGGTGTGGGAATGAAAGAGGGAGGAAGTTTCCTTAAAGCAATTACCTTTATTTTTCCTTTTCTTTTTAATTACTCCCATATTAGTATTAGTAATAATATACAATTACAATCCCGACTTACAAATTTATTATCCAATTAATTAAATTATTAAATATCATTTAAAACACATTTTAATATTATTCTACTGTCTAAAATACGGGGTATTACAATTAGTTACTCTATATACTAAATCCTTTCGAACCCAAACTTGTCTAATGACAGTTTTTCTAACTCTTGGGTTATTTTGCTTAGGAGGAGTTCTAGGTTTAGGGTTTTCTCTTGGTTTAGGAATTTCTCTGGGTCTATCTTGACTGTTTCCCTTGTGAACAGGTTTACTAGGTTTAGGTTGACAAGGATTTTGTGAAGTGCTAGATTTCTTGGTGTAGTCGAAGGCCATGTCATAGAACCAACGAAATTTATTGTTCCTTACTTCGTTAGGTTCATTTATGGGGGATTCATCATCCTCGACAACTGTGTCAATAGTTTTAGCATGGTCGGCATTTTTTCGTATATCATGAGCCTTTTTGACACAATTGTTTTGGATGTGACCCATATGACCACAGTAATTGCAAATTAGATATTCAGGAAGATCAGCATACTTCCTTTTTCTGAAATCAAAATCCGAAGGTGTTGATTTGCATTTAAGAGTGATCTCTACGGCTGTAGCACTCATGTCCTAACCCCATCTTCATATTATTGTCAGATTGTTCGGTTAAGAAGTTTAGGACTTTTGTGCTACCTTCCCACTTATCATGGACCTTTTTAGCATGTAGAAGTAGGTCTTTTAGGGTTTTAATTTCCTCTTGACATTTCGTGTGATCTACATCATTATCTTTCTTAAAGTTATCACGAAAGTCTTGGAATCGTTTGTTAAGAAGGAATACAACATCGGAATGTTGTTCCTTAACATTGATCATATCGATCTTAGATTCCTTTAATTGCTTTGAAAGGGAATCTATCTCTTTCTTTTGGTTTAAGATCACTGCTTCATCAGATGTTACCTTAGTTTCCAAAAGTTCTTTGGCTTTTCTAAGTTCTAAAGTTATAGCTTCATTAGCTATAAATTTGGCTTGAAGGTGCTTGACGTTAAGCTTTAGGTCTGAAGTTATAGCTTCATTAGCTATAACTTTGGACTCTAATTCCTTCTTTTCAGCCATAGTAGAATCCAACGTTGTTGCTTTCTCAGCTATAACGTTAGATTTTAACTTCTTAGCTTTGGCCTTCAGAGTATGATTCTCTTCTGCAATTTCAAGAATCTGTTCCTTTAGATTTTTTAGCTCCAAGTCCTGTTCGTGACACTTATCGAGAGATTGTTCAAAGAATTCAATTAAAGCACTTTTAGACAATTTCTTAATGCGTTTTTTAAGCTCAAGATAACTTACCTCTTCATCGTCATATTCGTCTGATTCTCCAAGAAAGCAATAATTTGAGTGTGAGTTTATGCTTTCATCGTCGCTGTCGGAGATTAGGTCAAGACTAACGCTGCTGAGACAAAGGTTGGCTACTTCGTCGTCTTCAGATCCCTCGTCATCTTCTGAGTCAAGGTCTCCCCAACACGAAGCCATCATAACCTGTTTGAATTCTCTCTTTGTCTTATCACGTTTTGTCTTGTCCTTGATCTTCTCCCATGTTGGACAATTCTTGATCGTGTGATCAGATTCTTCACACTTAAAGCAACGTCTGTTTGTGAAAGATGACTTTGATTCTGTAACCTTTTTTGTTGGATGACTTGTTGTTGTTGTTGTAGGATGATTTTGTTTGTTTGTTTCGAAATATCTTATTTTTGAAACGGCGTGCAAACAGAATAGTTTCATCTTCTAGTTCAGAATCAACTTCTTCGCTCTTCAAGGCCATACTCTTATTACGGCTTGGTTCAGCGTCATCTTTGTTAAGAGTAATTTCATGGGCCATGAGAGCACCGATGAGTTCTTGATAGAATAGGTTTTCAAGATCTCGTGATTCCTCCATTGCAGTGACTTTAGCACGCCACTTCTTAGTCAGGCTCCTAAGAACCTTTCTAGCAATGTCCTCAGTACTGAATTTCCTACCTAGGTTTTTCAGTTCGTTTATGATGCTTGAAAACCTTGCGGACATACTATCAAGGAACTCATTAGGCTCCATAATGAATAGCTCATATTTTTGCATAGGCAAATCTATTCGGTGCTTCCTAACAATGGAAGTACCTTCATAAGCTAGTTCAAGCCCATCCCATATCTCCTTGGCCGTAGAACACGAAGAAAATCGATCAAACTCTGTAGAAGTCATTCTGTTTTGCAGGAGACTTATTGCTTTGGAGTTCTTTTGGCCTTCTTGTAGTCGGCCTCGATATAGTCCTCTTCTTTCTTTTCATAATAGTGCCTTCCTCGGATGCTACAAGAATTTTGTGCGGTCCGTTTTGGATAATCCTCTAGCACTCCCAATCGTGACCTTTCACATAGTGAGTCATCATGTTTTTCCACAATCCATAATTCTTCCCATCAAATACGGGACACTTGAGATATTTGGAATCCATTTATCACGTGATAGGCACCGGAATATAAAACGATAAAATAAATAAAGATAGACAGATCAGCCTCTTTGCGGTTAGGAAATCAAGAGCACGAGGCTCTGATACCAATTGAAGAGTCTATAGATCTGAAATACTCAAGAGGGGGGGGGGGGGGAGTGAATTGAGGATTTAAAACTTTCGAAAGATTTTTCGATTATATGAATATAATTGATTATTTAAAGTTTATTGATTAAACTTTAACTAATCAACTAATGAATGTAAAACAAAATAAACAAACGAACGAAAGAGAGGAGACAAACGGTTTTTGAAGTGGTTCAGTTTCACAAGTCGAAACCTACGTCCACTTTTCTCGATTAATAAATTTAGTACCTTTCTACGGATTACAAATTTACTAATCCAACTCGTACAACTAACTCTAGCTGTAACTCAATGAGTACCGTTAAATACTCGAGTGACTAACTTACGCTTATAAGAAAGCACTAATGATTCCTGCAAAGTTTCACGTTAATGAACAAGTAAGAAATCAAGTAAGCACTATTATCTTATAACGATAACTTAACAAATGAATATACGAGTTTAAAACACACGACCTTTCAAAAATAACAAAACGGTTTTCTGCTTTGAAACACACGATTTTGCTTTGTAAAAATAAGATCAATTTTTATGCTTAAGGTCTCTCTCTTAAATGTTGTAAAGAGCAAAGTATTTATAGGAAGGAAAGAGCAAGGCAATTTGGTTTTTAGAAACCCTAATGGCCGAATAATAGAAGATATGTTAATAAATCATATCTTCTATTATTTCTTTCCTAAAAGCCTAAAAGATAATAAAGAATATTCCAAAAGATAGAATATAATCTATTCAATTATTATCTTTACTATAAATTCTAAGATATGATAAGATTTTCTATAACAAGAATATCTTTTATCATAAATAAATATATTAAGTAAGATATATAAGATATGTCAATTTATAGAATCTTTACCAAATATATCTTAGTCTACACGAGATGTCACGGCTCATATGCCTCGTGACTCGTGCAAACCCTAGATCAATATATGGGTTAGAATTTAGGTTTTAAGAGAGGCTTTGTTGAAACCCTAATTAGTAGCATGGTCCAACTCATAAGTTGACCCAAAATGACTACTAGTCAACGTTCAACAAGGAACCGAACTTTGCACTAAACCGGGCTTTATCAAGTAAATACTTTTATCAAAACATTTAAAATAAACTTTAAACAATTTTAAAACATTATATGTCATGTATAGTAAACTCAGCATCTCAATGCTATAGTAAGAGAGCTATAACATTGAGCTCTTTTATTAGTAATGTTATAGCTGCAAAGCTATAACTTTACTAATTCAAGAAACTCATTCTTGGTTATCATTACGAGATAATCACCTATACTATTCTAATCTTCAAGAAGATCTTCGAGTATAGGCTACGTCATAATCCAAGCTTGATTAATCTTTAGACGGACTTTGTCTTCACATAAATCTTGAATGAATCTTCACATTGTTTGATCTTGAATTGAGGCTTAACTCTTGTATACTTCCATCACAATTTCCTTTGTTGCTTGTATTAGGTAAATCGAATATAAAAGACTTAGACAAACGATTATGCGCAACAAGTATATAAATTATAAAGCACCTTGACTTCATCAAAACATAAACATATATACTATATGGTTCAACATTTGCACTTAATTGTGCCTAACGAGTTGGTAACCATTGCCGGATACAGTAAATGTCAGGACCAATCAGGCATGAAATAGTTGCCTGACCTGACTAGGTTTACTGCACATGTTTACAAACGGCTGGACGTAGCAAGACGGTGGAAGGGTGTGCCATCCCAACCATTAGTTTTAAAAGCCCTCCTGTCAGGCCGAGTACCAAGCCCTCCAGTCAGGTAGGGGACATAAGCCCTCCTGTTAGGCCGGTTTTCCCACCCCTTCAACAACTGTGGCCAAAACCATACTTGGTTGAATTACTCGCGACAGTTCAAATGACAGGACAAGTTCAATAAATCTCATAGGTTAACAAAATAGAAATTTCGACAGGTTAACAGGATTGGAAAAACAATGTTCACAGGTTCAAAGAAATTCAAAAGCAAACTGAATGTCAATGAAATAAGCAAAATCAGCCAAGGAAGGCCATTACGATCATATTATTAACGGAAAATTCACGTGGTACTCTCAAACTTTGCCATTCTGCACGTGGTGCCCAACTTTTTAAGTTTGTGTACATAATACCCTCCATGTTTGATTTTCATGTACAACATGCTCTTTTTGTCGCTATAAAAAAAACTCAATTGCGCATAACTCCTAGACCGGAATTCAGAATCGGACAATTTTTTTTTTCCTAAAATGATTATCTCTTCATAATCTACGATTTGAGGAAAAAAAATGTCGACTGACTTTTTATAGGGTTTTTTTCTAAACGAAAATCTCAAATCAACCATATATTCGATCTTAAATTTCCGAATGACGATTTTCGTTTTATCAATCTATAGATCGCGAAGAGATAATCAATTTGAAAAAAAAAATTAGTCAATTCCGATTTCTAGTTTATGATTTATGCTCAATTGAAAATTTTAATAACGATAAAATGGGTACGTTGTGCTTCAAAATCAAATCTGAAGGATAGCATGTGCACAAACTTAAAAAGTTGGGTACTACGTGCAAAATGGTAAAGTTTGAGGGTACCACGTGAATTTTCCGTATTAATAAAGCCCTTACCCCCCGGGTCAAAGGCACCAAAATATTCATAAAGGCTAGGGATAGCCTCCCTGACCTGAACAAAGACAGAGAAAATAAAATTGTTTGTCCAGGGACATCCCCCCTGGATGGGCCATATACCAACAAAGAAAAAATCAAACTACTACTTCTCCTTAGAAACAGCATCAGCACTCCCACTATTAGCCTGATCAATCTCAGCATCAACATCCTGCTCCCCTGGAGAATCGACCTCCTGTTCATTTCCCATATTATGCAGGTCATGATACTTTGAAGCAGCAAAACCCATCTCAGCTTCAGGGTTCCAATTTGCCCTGGCCTCAACAGGCTCCGACATAGCAGCTACCTTCCCCTTAATATAAAAATAAAGGGAGGCATCATCAAGCTTAAACTCCAAATCATTCCTCTCCAGGGTGAGCTCTTCATTCCTGTCCAACGCCTCCTGCAAGAGCTATTTATTTGAATCTCCCTCAGCCTTAACAGCATCCTTCTCAGCCTGCGCCCTCGCCAAGTCAGCACCTTTAGTAGCCAGGTCAGCCCGTGCAAAGTCCAGTTCAGACTTCAGCTTATCATAATCTGATATCATCAGGTCAATCCTAGCTACCAGAGAAGTAGCCTGATAAGCATTGTGGAGACAAGCCGCGACACCCTGACCAAAAGCAAAAAGAATTATATGATTATTATGCCATAATAATAAAAACATCCAAACAAAATAAACATATTACGAAATACACATAATAATAAAAATAGCGTACCTCCCTCACAGCAGCCAAGGCACTTGCCAAAAGGCTGACAGAGTGGTCCACTGAAGCAACTGCCTGGGTAACAGTCTCGATAGGGTCAAGGGTGAGCATGACATCTGACTTGGAAGCAGCATAATCCCTAATCTTCACCTTGCAGCCTCCACATTATCTACCCTGGCTCTCGCCTCCCTGACTGGGGCAGATATATCAACATTTTCAATTTTCCTCTTCTGGGTTGCTGAACTTGTTTCAGCAGAGGCAGCAGGAGCGGTAGAAACCTTGAAAGCATCAGGCAATTCAGTTAAATCAATAACAGGCCCAGTATCTCCGCTTCCCTGGGAGCCTTCCTCCTTGATCTTAGCTAACCTGGCTGAGAGGTCAGCTATACCAAATCTGGCAAGGCGAGTAGATGACCTGGTGCCTATAACATGAAACACTACATTAGCAATATAAACTAAATATCACAGAAGAGCCAAAATAGGGAGAAAGGAGAAAACGAAATAGACTTACTGCCCGAAGTAGAAGCACTAACAGCCTTTGAAGGTTTAGCCACCCTGGCAGTACCATCAGCCTTCAAGCAGCGAGGAAGATGGCCAGCCCCGCAACAGAGAGGCCAAGACCTCTCCAAAGGAGGAATAGCAAGGAAAGCAGAAATGTTTGCAGTAGGGTACTCAGTTTCAGTAACCCAGTCATCAACTGCACACACAAGAGGTATGATTCAATATAATTTTATTTTTTACTAACGAATAAAACATGCAGGATAAGAGAAAAGTTAAAATACTCACCAGCAACACAAGCTTCATAGTTCAAATATGCCAGATCAGGACCCACAGAATTAGTCCTGATAAACATGTACCCAGCAGCCCAATTCTTGTCATGGCCACTGTCCAGATTGCTGAGAAGGGGAGTAGTGGAAGGCCTGCCTTAAAGCTTATACGGCCAGGACTGTTTGTCTTGACAGCATAACAGGTCTTCAGGTCATCAAGGGAAAACGAAATATTGTGCTTTTTGCAGAGATACTCAACAGAGCAGACCACTTTTCATACCATAGGCATCAACTGATAAGAAGGGACACTGATTTCTTTAATAACCTCCACCATGAGAGGAGAGAAAGGAAGCATGCAACCTGCCCTGAAGGCCCAATCGTGAATACAGAACCAACCAGGACATGCCCAGTCAGCCTTGATAGGAGAATCTTCAGGGATCCAAGCTTCGGATTCAGTAGGAATGATTCCCTTATCTTTCAACACCTTTTCAAATTCAGGCTTCAGGCGATTTTAGAGAGACTGATCATCTTTCAAAGCTTTTGTGGGTTTGAATTGGAAATCACCATGGGAAATTGAAATCATCTCAAGAGGAGAATCATTCGTTTTACCAACCATAGAAGGTTGAACAGCAGAAGATGAAGGAATGTTTTCAGAAGTGGTTTCTTCAGGGTTTTGAGCAGGTGGAGTTGCAGGAGGCATCACCCTGGTAGATTTCTTTTTTTCGGCCATTGTTGAGGGATTATTAAAAATTAGACGAAGATTAAAAACTGGGAATTAAGTAAGTTAAAGAAGAAAATTATTAGAAGAAGGCAAAGCAGATTTTTTGATGAAGATTAACTTAATGAAGTAAGGGGGTATTTGTAGTGGGTGAAACTAGGGTTTCTACCGCAATTTGGATGGATAATCATTGAAGAAGTTGCAGTAAATACAACACGCGTCACAAACTGAACAAACTAGCCATTATAGGAACTGACTAGTCACAATTTAACCGTTGAACAGTTTTCCAAAGATTGAAGTTATCTCCTTATTTTTTGTCCTGACACATCGAAAATAAGGAGATAAGCGGCAATTGTTGGGCCTGGAAATCCGCAGATATCCCTGATCAATATCTTGCCTTGGACTAACTGACAGGGTGTCAGGATGTCAAGGTGTCAGGATACATGAAGATAGGTGCCAGGCCATGGAGAGGACAACGGTCAAAATATCAGGACGATATCAGACAAGGAGATCATATTATAAGAAGCTTACGCGCATAGCATTAAATGGGAAGATTCAGCAATTAAAGCAGTAATTAAGGACGTAATAATGGATATTATTACGGGTAATTAATACGGAATATTTAGCATTTATGAAGAGATTTACCAGCCGTTCAGCAGATGATTATATAAGAAGCTTTTGGAAATCATTTGAGGAAGGAAGACATATACAAGACAAACTCTAGCATACAATATTCTTACACAACTTTTGAGATAATTACGTCCCATTGTGCTACATACTCAATATAATAGTGAAATCCTCTCCTGGCTTGGTGCCCGTGGTTTTTTCCCATTTAAGGGTTTTTCACGTACAAAATTCTTTGCCTTATTATTGTTCTTTCTATTATACTTTCACTTTTCCGTTTCACCCTGACGACCTGATTTACAGACTAACTAGAGCTAGTTAACCCTACCTAAATCTTCCCTGACCTGGTTTCGCCCTGCGCAAAATCCACACAAAACAGTAGTCTATCGACTCAGTTGCTAATAGCCTAGACAATCTACTGTGATAAGGATACAGGAAAGGTTTTTCCGATCCACTTTCAATCCTAGAATTCCACTAATTTAACTTCCGTCCTCATTAGGGTAGTCTACTATTCATAGCAGGTCTATTTAATCCAATCTTCCGATCCAGGAGTAAAATTAACCAGATTAAAGGTAACTTAGAAGTGTGCACTCAACTAATTTGATATTACAGTTAAATTGCTATGGGACAGGTTCTCACAAATAGATCGTCTAGTCTATTTGCTACGTCGTCACAATCCTACCAAGGATTCCCTAATCCCGACATTAAAGGAATTAGCTACTCATAATATTAATGGTGTCAACAATAACAATGACGAGTGTACTAATCAAAGGTATGATGAAATAATGATAATTAAGCATAAACTAAATTAGGGCAGAAATAATAGAGAGAAAACAAAGATTAAAGTAAATAAAGTAAATAAGATTAAGATCAAGGAAGAAAGAGTGATCACAATTAAAAGCAATCCGGCGTAAAGATCAATCCACAAGCAAAGTACGAGATTAAGAGATTAAGCAGTAGGTTTAGAAGCAAAACTAGAGGAAGAGTATATGAAAAAGATATCTAATGACCTAATTAACGTATGCTTAAATAGGAAAAACAAATCTTAAACAAAATAATAGTAACACGGGTCACTGAAGCCCGCATAAAACTAAAATCCTCTCGATCGAGTGAATTCAGACCACTCGATCGAGGTCTTCTCCAGCTTTTCCTCTCGATCGAGTGAATTCAGCTCTCGATCGAGGAACTCCAGTATTCAGCATTTCGATCGAGTACACAAAAGTACTCGATCGACCTCTCGTGTCCTCCAAACCACTCGATCGAACACTAGAACCCTTCGATCGAGTGCTTTTCTTCAGATCAGCCTCTTAAGTTGTCTTTGACCGCTTCCTTGACCATTCTTCACGCACTCCAAGGCATATCACTTGCTCTAACATTGCCGTCTCCTCATTATGCATGCTAAATAGGACGAATAAAGTACGGTTCCACCACTTTCAGGTTCATTTCTGAAAATCAGACAAAACAAACCAAAGTAGCCAATTCGGGGTATTTTGCAGTACATAACAATACATAAATGCATAGAAATACGTGCAATATAAGACTATAAACGCTATATAAAATGCACGTATCACGGCACCGGACAGTTATGCTGACTCACCATTTGTGGATGCCATATCCATTATTGCCAAGCCAAAAGGATTCACAAATCCAAACATGCCTCTCTTTGATGGCACGATGGATCCCTTTGATCACATGAGCCAGTACAAGCAGAAGATAATGACAGTGACGGCTGTAGGACAAGTAAAAGAAGCCTGCATGTGTAAAGGGTTTGGATCCACATTGTCAGGGCCAGTACTCTGATGGTTTGTAAGCTTGCCTAACAAGTCGATCTCCATGTTTGCTGACCTAGTATACGCATTCACCCAGCAGTTCGCAAGCAGCCGGAAGCCACAGAAGCATGCAGGAGACTTGTGTAGAATTGTCCAGGGAGCAGGTGAGACCATTGGAGAATACAACACTAGATTTAACAATGAGATGGTGGTAGTATGGGAATGTGACGTGTCAACAGCAGTGGAAGCCTTCAGAAGAGGCCTACATCACGAGTCTGACCTATATAAATAGCTAACCATTCATCCTTGCCACAACTTCGAGGCAGTACAAGAAAAAGCAGGAGCTGCAATCAGATTGGAAGAAGATATCCTAGCCAGATCCAGCCTGCCTAATACACCAAGCGTATCCAGCACCTCAGCCATGGAGAAGTCAAGTAGAAAGCAGTCTACGAACAAGAGGGACGAAATATATAGGCCGTATGGAAGGGGAGTTAACAGAGTTGACAACAGAGATGAAAACCAGCAACTCCCCACACAGGCAGAATATGGGTTCATCACTGGCGTCGGAGGAATCCTGAAAGCACTCAGAGATGGGAGATGGAGTAAGGTGGCCCAGACCATCAGTAGAAGGACAAGCATGGCAAAAAGACAACAAGAAGAAGTGTGAATTCCACCGTGACATTGGGCATAACACTGAAGATTGCTACACACTACGAAGAGAAATCAAGCTCCTGTACTAACAGGGAGAACTGAGCCACCTATTACCACGTGGGGGCAAGCAGCAGGATAAGGTAGGCTCCACAAAGCCCGCAGTTCCACCTACATGTACCAAGATAATAAACGTGATAAAAGGCGGCTCAGATCTGAGTGGGTTGACATATTCAGCAGCCAAAAGGCGTGCCACTGAGACTAAGGGAGATAGGCCAGCAACTTCCTACAGAATTTCTCATAGTGATCTACCTGCCGTTGCTTTTGATGAAGAAGACATACGTGACGAACGAGAGCATCACGACGCACTCATTATAACTCTGTCAATGGCTAACTGCACAGTCAGAAAGGTCCTGGTAGATACTGGTAGTTCGGTCAACTTGATCATGTTGAAAACCATAGAAAACATGGGGTTCAGCGAGAAAAATTTACAGAACAAGACAATCCCACAGGTAGGATTCAGTGGGGAGACAGTCAGCTCATTGGGTGAGATAGTAATCCCAACCTACGTGGGAGTAGTCAATAAGCAGGTAAAGTACTTAGTCATAGATGGACCCTCTACCTACAACGTCATCCTTGGAAGACCATGGCTGCACCTGATGAAGGCAGTTCCCTCAACATATCATCAATGCATAAAATTCCCCACACCATGGGGAGTAGAAACAATACGAGGAGACCAGGAGGAAGCTAAAAGTTGCTACAAGAAAGCACTAAAGTGCACTGCCAGCCCTCCAGCATAGCAACTACAGAAGTAGCACGTCCAGGACGAATACATTGAGCCTCCAGCTGAGGAGCTAGATCAGATCAACGTGGACAAGCTACACCCAGAGAGGACCGTGTTAATTGGATCTGGATGCACAGGAAACCTGAGGCAGCACCTAATCAAATTCTTACAGGCTAACATGGATTGTTTCGCATGGTCACATGATGACATGATAAGAATAGACCCGTCCATCATAACACACAAACTCAGCATGGACCCAAAATGCAAGCCCATCCAGCAGAGACAGAGAAAGTTCGTAGCTGAGAGAAATAAGGTGATCAACTAGGAGGTAGACAGCCTGCTGGCAGCAAACAAAATAAGAGAGATGAAATACCCAGAGTGGTTGTCAAACGTAGTAGTGGTACCTAAGAAGAATGGAAAATGGAGAGTGTGCGTGGACTTCACTAACCTCAACAAGGCATGTCCCAAGGATCCTTTCCCGTTACCACACATTGACGCAATGGTGGACACAACAGCTGGACATGAAATGTTAACATTCCTGGACGCTTGGAGTGGTTACAATCAAATCAAGATGGATCCTGTAGATCAAGAAAAGACAGCATTCATATTTGAGAGAGGAATATATTGTTATAATGTCATGCCATTTGGCCTGAAGAACGCAGGGTCCACATACCAAAGGCTGGTCAACCGTATGTTCAAAGAATAGATAGGAAGAACCACGGAGGTATATATCGATGATATGGTGGTGAAATCAGAAAAAGCCACAGATCACATGCAGCATCTGACATAACATTCAATACCCTCAGAGAATACAAAATGAAGCTGAATCCGTCCAAATGCACCTTTGGAGTGTCCTTCGGCAAGTTCCTGGGTTACATTGTAACCCAGAGGGGGATAGAAGCCAGCATCGAGTACAACTGAAGTCACCAGAAAAGCCAAAGGACGTGCAGAGACTAGCTGGCAAAGTAGCAGCCTTGAGCAGGTTCATCTCAAGATCCTCGGACAAGTGCAGACTATTCTAGGACATACTGAGGAAGAGCCAGAAGTTTGAGTGGACTGCAGACCACGAGCAGGCATTCAGGGAGCTAAAGCGCTACCTCAGTAGCGCACCATTACTATCAAAATCGGAGCCAAAAGAACCACTGTTCCTTTACTTAGCTGTCACAGAGGTAGCAGTAAGCGCAGTTCTAGTCAGAGAGCATGACAAGGAGCAAAAGCCAGTCTATTACGTAAGCAAGTCTCTACTGCCAGCAGAGACCAGTACACATCTCTTGAAAAGTTAGTATTGACACTAGTAGTTGCATCTTATAAGATGCACCCCTACTTTGAGTCCCACACCATACATGTTATGACTAATTACCCATTGAAATCTATGATGAGGAAACCTAAGCTATCAGGTAGAATGTCAAAATGGTCCGTACACCTTAGTGGATATGACATCGGGTATGACCCTAGGACAGCCATCAAGTCACAGGCGCTGGCAGACTTCATGTCAGACTTCAACCCAGCTATCCAGAATCTGGCAGACAAGGAGATCCTGACCCTTAAAGGGAGCAGGGAAACAGAGACCTGGCAGATGCATATCGACGGAGCCTCCAACCAGAGGGGGCCAGGTGTAGGACTAATCCTACGATCACCACAGGGGGATCTGATAGCGCAGGCAGTAAGATGTGAATTCAAGGCAACCAATAATGAAACAGAATACGAGGCCTTGATACTAGGAATGCAGCTAGCTCTGGAGTTGGAAGTCAGGAACCTGCAAATATCCAGTGACTCTTTGCTAATAGTTAACCATGTGAACGATGAATTTATAGCCAGGGACTCAAAGATAATTGCCTACTCAAAAGTGGCGAAGGAGTTAAAGCAGAAATTCAAAAATTGCAAGCTCAAGCAGATCCTCAGAGATCAGAATATGGAGGCAGATGCCCTAGCAACCATGGGGGCAACGTTCAATCCAACAGAACTATCCAGCATCCTCATTGCGCACATGCTGGAACCTTCTATCCAGAAATTAGAAGAGATGGACATATGGGAATCGGAGGACCAGCAAGATGAGCAGGCAGTTCAAACAACTACAGAAGGCCATGCAGCTGCCCAGCCAACTGACCAGGCAGCTGACCAGACACGTGATCAACCATCTACCCAGGCAGATGACTGGGATTGGCGGACACCTTACTTAGATTAGCTACGGCACAGCAAGCTGCTAGACGATAAGAAGGAGATAAGAGGTTTCAAAATGAAAGCCTCCAGATTCATGTTAATTGATGATGTGCTTTTCAGAAAATCATTGGCAGGTCCCTACTTACGGTGCCTGGATAAGCAAGAAGCACAGACTGTGTTACATGCCCTCTACAGTGGCGAATGTGGAAATCATGTAGGGGGCAGGAGTCTGTCAACCAAAGCCCTCAGACAAGGCTACTTCTGGCCCATGATAAGGGCAGATTCAGTAGAATACGCTCGCAAGTGTGATGCTTGCCAGCGCTCAGCGTCAATGATCCATCAGCCAGCAGAGCCCCTGCATCCTATCATTTCTCCTTGGCCATTCATGACATGGGGAATGGATATAGTGGGTCCTCTTCCTAGAGCCACAGGAAACAGAATATGGATGCTAGCAATGACTGATTATTTCTCCAAGTGGATAGAAGCTAAAGCATTCACAAAATAAAAGACAAACAAGTCATCTCTTTTATTAAACAAAATATCATCTGCAGGTTTGGTATCCCATCAGAAATCATATGTGACAACGGCTCACAATTCATCTCCAACAATGCCGAAGGATACTCTGCCAGATGGAACATCACTCTAAAGAAATCAGCACCCGGGACTACAAAGTCCAACGGACAAGCAGAATCCAGTGATACTGTGGTTTCTGTACCAAAAATAGAACCTAAATAAAACTAACATAAGCTAGTGATAAGTAGGGTCGATCTCCACATGGAGGCAAGATATCTATCTTTAGACCGTCTATCTAGGTTACAAATGGGGGGTTTTAGTTTGATTTCTAAACTACTGAAGGTTTAAAGGAAAGAGAAATAAAGTAAGAGCAGTAAAAGTAAGAAAATGTGATAAAAGTGATCAAATAAGAGAGAGTATGCCAGGATTTCGGTTCACCATGGTAGTCTATCGACTCAGTTTCAAACAGCCTAGACAATCTACTGTGAGAAGGGCATGGGAAAGGTCCTTCCGGTCCGCTATCCACCCTAGAATTCCACTAACTTAACTTCCATCCTCATTAGGGTAGTTTACTGTTCATAGCAGGTCTGTTTATTCCAATTTTCTGATCCAGGAAGAAAGTTAACCAGATTAATGTAACTTAGAAGCGTGCAATCAACTAAATTGGTGTTACAGTTATATTGCTATGGGGACAGATTCTCACATGTAAATCATCTAGCCTATTCACTACATCGTCACAATCCTACCATGGATTCCCTAGTCCTAACATAAAGAGATTTAGCTACTCATGTTCTTAATGTAAATAACAATAACAACAAAAAGTGTGCTAATGAAAGACATAACGGAATAATAATCAAGCATTAATTAAACCAGAATAAAGTAAGAGAACACAAAATTAAAGTAGAACAAAGGAGAAAGATTAAAGGAGAAAGAATGATTACAATCAACAAAAATCCGGCGTAGAGATCAATCCACAGAAGCAAGAGTAATTAGAGCAAAAGTTTCAGAGATTAAGAGAAGTAAAACCAGTGTGTAAAGTATGAAAATTCTGTTTATTAACCTAATTATGACTTCCTTATATAGGGAAGCGTAATACTTAACAAAATAATCCATCACGGGTTCCTAAAGCCCGTATAAAATAATAAACCCCTCGATCGAGTACTTTCAGACTACCCGATTGAGGTCTTCTCCAGCAATTGTACTCGATCAAACAGTCAAGGTTCTCGATCGAGTAACTCCTATAAACTCCATTTCGATCGAGCTCTAAGAACTGCTCGATCGACCATCTGTTCCAGCCAAACCACTCGATCGACATATATTTCCACTTAATCGAGTGGATATCCCATGCATCAGCCTCAAATACGTCCTTGGCAGCTTCATAGACCTTCCTTCATGCATCTCGAGGTACGACTCTTGCTCGAATGACTCCGTCTCCTTACAATGCATGCTAAATGGGGCGAATAATGGTCGATTCCGCTACTTTCAGGTCTATATCTGCAATAAAGGCAAAACGAACCAAAGTAGCCAATTCGAGGCATTTTGCAATACATAATGATACAAAAAGGCATAGAAATGCGTGCAATAAAAGGCTAGAAAGTCTATATAAATTGCACGTATCAAATCTCCCCAAACCGAATCTTTACTCGTCCTCGAGTAAACTAAATGCAAACTAATGGAACGGAAAAGAAAACTCAGAGCTAGCTATAACTTTTCTACTTGAACCAATTTAATGCAATCAAAAATTAACAGTTACAGCTACAACAGTCGATACGCAAACGAGTTGTAGGATGTCCATAAATAAAGCTAACCTATCGACCTTGCAAGACCAACAAAATTGGACTCTCACGGGGTCACTCTTCTCTCATGAAGCAAAGGGTGAAAATGTATATGGAAGAGAGAAAGAGAATACAATCACTCACCTAAACTGCTGTGGGTCAATATCCGTATACTACCCTTTAATTGTAGGACTATAACGCAAATTTCATATGTAATTTATAGTCATAAAACAAAATAACAAGGAAACGATAAAGATTAGAAATCAACCTCGGGTCCTTTGATGCACGGCGTAAAGAACAGAAATCAAACGAGATTCCCTCCTAATTGTTGCACCCAAGACCTTGTCCGAGATATGCCCTTGTGCTAGAACGTGTTCTTCGATTGCCTTGCAATATTGGGAGAACTTGTTGTGAGTTTTGTTGGATGAGAGATCCGAGTTCTGAGAGGCACAATTCCCAAAACCCTAGTTTTGTTTCAAATGAATCAGTTCGGTCAAAAGGAGAGAACAGCTCTCCTTTTGTTGAGCTCGGCCAAACCGTGGGTTTGCTTAGGGAGGGAGTGGGCTTTCCACTTCCTCCTTATTAAACTCGTGGTCCGACTCATCTCGCTAAATGTATATGACGCGTGTCTCGATTATAAATGTTATCGGTTATCGGAAATTTAGGCATCAGCTAATAATACGGGTTAGCTGAAATATTAATACGTGTCCGACAAAAACAGTATTGTATAATTATATTCAATATACATTTAATTAAATATAAAACGTTTATATTTAATTTTACGAATTAACTGGTTAATTCGCCTTAGCCCATGATATTTAATCCGTATTAAATATAATATCTCAACATCACATTTTGACTAATTACTAGTCAAATAACTCGGACTAACTGGTTAGTCAATTTTGGCATCTACATGACAGTATTTTCATACTGTCACGTCTCTCAAACGTATCCTATAGGTGTGACTTTTAGGGACCAGTTGATCACCGCCATCTGTATGACAATAACGTCAAACTTATCTAGCAAGCCAACCGTTATTGATAAACGTGGATCAACTGATAATGATACAAAGTATACCCTTTGATCCTTTTAGAGATTTATAAGTCCTTGCACTAACTGTTAAGGACACCAACCCCAACAAGCTCCCACTTGTCCGTACAAGTGTATGTGCAATGACGTTATCCGCACTAACTGGAGGACACAAGCTCCAACAAACTCCCACTTGTCCGTACAAGTGTATGTGCGATAACCGATTCTCATATTCATTTAAAATTTCTCCCATTCAATGTAAAACAATTTGCAGATCTGGATCCACAAAGGTCGTATTTTACAATCGATCTGGATCAAGAGTGGTTTCCCCGACTAGAGAGTAACTTAACTGATAAAACGAATCCGTATCCGAGCATGGCCATGCATTTCGATTCTGACTCCTCGAGTGGCCCTGAGAAATATCGAGTACCTGATAAAGGCTGAATATTTCCTTCAACTCGAACTCCTTCCGATCTAAGCACAGCATGAAATGACCCAGAAAAAATCTACTTGGCCCCCTGTTACGGATGACCGTGAGAAAGAAACCAAAGTCACCCAAAATGCCTTAGTCTCAAGAGACAGTCGATAGTCAAAAGAATCGACTCTTAGGATCACCATGGAGGTCCTATCCACGACCGGGCATCGAATGTTATAAAACATTTAGGACTCCACGTCGATGTCACAATAGTGTCCTACGAAATATCCGTATAAATCGCCTCTCGTGATTGGTCGGTCAACCGGTTGACTTATGGCTCGTTGAACCCACCATCAACCAACGTCACAAAATAATTGCCAGAGTTATCAGCTCATGTGGGCAATTAAGGACTAAAAAGATATGATGTTTGTTCAGTTCACTTTGTGGTGTTCAAAATTGTCGTACAATTCCACATGAAAAACAAAATATATATAAATATCAAAACGATGATGTCGTATAGAGTACAAAAGAGAATGAATCTAATCCATAAAAGTACTACAACTCAGGAACACGTTTGATTCCCATGGAATTTACGTGCCCTTCATGCTTATCTTGTCGTAATGCTTTAGTGAGAGGATCTGCTATGTTATCATCAGTAGCAATCTTTTCTATCACTACTTCCTTTTGCTCCACGTAATCCCGGATTAGATGAGCTTTCCGTTGTACATGTCTAGACTTGTTGCTAGACTTTGGCTCCTTAGCTTGGAAGATGGCACCACTATTGTCGCAATAGATGGTGATCGGGTCATTCGAACTAGGCACTACAGAGAGCCCATGTAAGAATTGACGCATCCATATCGCTTCCTTTGTAGCTTCAGACGCGGCATAGTACTCGGACTCGTCGTAGAATCTCTTTGTAACATTTGTTTCGAACTCTTCCGGTGATCAGCGCCATTAAGAGTAAAAACGAATCCAGATCGAGATTTCGAGTCATCTCGATCCGTTTGGAAGCTAGCATCTGCACAGAATCGGTTGCGCATAGCGTTTGAGAGCCTCCATAAGTCAATGCCCAATCTTTAGTCCTCCGTAGGTACTTAAGAATGTTCTTGATGACCAACCAATGTGGTTCACCCGGATGTTGTTGGAATCGACTTGTCATACTCAATGCATATGCCACGCCCGGACGTGTGCATATCATGGCATACATGATTGATCCTATAGCCGAAGCATAAGGAATCCGTGTCATGCGCTCTTTCTCTTCCGGTGTCTCGGTGCCTCGAGATCGGCTCAAATGCACCCCTGGAGCCATAGGAAGGAACCCCTTCTTGGAGTTAGTCATACTGAATCTCTCTAGGACTTTGTCTATGTAAGACTCCTGACTGAGAGATAACATCCGTCGTGATCTATCTCGATAGATACGGATGCCTAGAATTCTTTGTGCCTCTCCCAGATCTTTCATCTGGAAATGGTTTTTCAACCATACTTTCACCGAAGTTAAGAGAGGTATGTCATTCCCAATCAGGAGTATGTCGTCAACATACAATATTAGGAAGACAATCTTGCTCCCACTCGACTTGATATATAGACATGGTTCCTCGACCGATCGAGTAAATCCATTGTCTTTTATCACTTGGTCGAAGCGATGATTCCAACTCCTTGATGCTTGCTTAAGTCCATAAATGGAACGCTTAAGCTTGCACACTTTCTTAGGATGTACTGGATCGATGAAACCTTCGGGTTGTACCATGTACAACTCTTCCTCCAAAAAGCCGTTTAAGAAGGCGGTTTTCACGTCCATTTGCCAAATTTCATAGTCATGAAAAGCGGCAATCGCTAAGATAATCCGAATGGAACGCAGCATGACTACGGGTGCAAAAATCTCATCGTAGTGCAAACCTGGCACTTGGGTGAAACCTTTAGCAACTAGTCGTGCTTTGTAGATATCTTTCGACCTTCCACTGAATGCTTTATCTTGAAAGCCATTTGCATTGAAGGGGACGAACCTTAGCAGGTAAGTCAACAAGATCCCACACGTTGTTCTCATACATGGAGTCCATCTCGGATTGCATGGCCTCAAGCCATAGCTTTGAGTCAGAACTAGTCATGGCACCTTTATAGGTTGCGGGTTCACTACTCGTTAAGAGCAGAATGTCATCTATGTCATGTTCCTCGACCATACCAATGTATCTGTCCGGAGGAATAGAGACTCTTCCCGACCTCCTAGGTTCCTCAGAATATTCACGCAGCCGGGATTGAAGGAACAGGTTCCTCCAATGGTTGCTCGGTGTTTGGTTTTGGAATCTCCGACAGGTCGAAGGTTCTATCACTCTTTGCATTCTCGAGAAATTCCTTCTCTAAGAATGTCGCACTAGCCGCAACAAAAACGCGTTGTTCGGTTGGCGAATAGAAGTAATGACCACGTGTTCCTTTAGGATAACCTATAAAGTATGTCTTGACCGATCGCGGGCCGAGCTTATCCTCGTGTCTCCACTTGACATAAGCCTCGCAGCCCCAAACCCGTATAAAGGACAAGTTAGGGACCGTTCCCTTCCATAGTTCATATGGAGTCTTGTCAATGACTTTAGACGGACTTCGGTTAAGTATTAGAGCGGCTGACAAAAGAGCATAACCCCATAATGAATCAGGTAAAACCGTGTGACTCATCATGGATCGAACCATATCAAGTAGTGTTCGATTTCTCCGTTCGGACACACCATTCAATTGAGGTGTTCCGGTGGAGTTAATCGTAAGGCAATCCCACGAGTCTTTGAGGTGTTGATCAAACTCGTGAGAAAGATACTCGCCACCACGATCCGAACGTAGTGTTTTAATCTTTCTACCTAATAGGTTCTGTACCCTATTTTGGTATTCCTTGAATTTCTCAAAGGATTCACTTTTGTGCTTCATTAAGTAGACATAGCCATATCTACTCAAATCGTCCGTGAAAGTGATGAAATACCTATAGCCTTCTCGTGCGGTGATTGACATAGGGCCACATACATCCGTGTGTATGAGTCCTAATAGGTCAGCAGCGCATTCCAACACCTTTGAAGGAAATACGAGTCATCTTACCGATGAGACATGATTCACACGTGCCAAATGATTGAAAATCAAAGGCCGAGATAGCTCCATGTTTGATGAGTGTTTTACGCGTTTCTCATTAATGTGTCCCATACGGCAGAGCCATAGATACGTTTGATCTTTGTCACCAACCTTTAACCTTTTATTCATTACGTGTAATATTTCCGTGGTCTGATCTAAAACATAAATTCCGTTCATGGAGACCGCCTTTCAGTAAATCATATCGTGTAATGAGAAAATGCAAGAATTATTTTCTATTACAAATGAAAAACCAAGTTTATCAAGTGCGTAAACCGAAATAATGTTTTTCAAAGACTAGGAACATAATAACAGATCATATAATGACAACTCAAATCCGCTAGGAAGTGGATCACATATGTCCCCTTGGAGATGGCGGCTACTCTTGCTCCATTCCCAACACGCAGGTCCACCTCACCCTTTACGAGGGGTTCGATGTTTCGGAGCCCCTGCACATGATTACACAGATGAGAACCACAACCAGTATCAAGTACCCAAGTTCCGTAACTTGCGTGGTTAATCTCAATCATATGAATAAAAGTAGAAGAAGAGGAAGACATACCAACAGGTTTAACACGACCTGCCTTTAAGTCCTCATGATAAAAAGGACATGTGCGTCTCCAATGCCCAGTCTTGTGGCAATGATGGCATTCCATGTTTTCATTCTTGCTCTTTGTCACGCCTGATGAGGTGCTCGACTCACCAGGCCCACTCTTACCTGAACCCGACTTCTTGAACTTCGCCTTACCCTCGCTAGGTTTGCTCGAGCTTTGCCCTTACCTTTCCCTTTATTCGACACAACGAGAACATCCTGTTTCATGCTCCCACTGAACTTCATGTCCTTCTCGGTCTGTACGAGGAGGGAGTGCAGTTCATGCGGAGTTTTCTTCAAATCATTCATATAGTAATTCGCTCTAAATTGCGAATAACCATCGTGGAGTGAGTGAAGAATGCGGTCGATAACAATGTTCTCGCTGATGTTACAGTTAAAGGTCTCCAGTTTCTCGACATTCTCAATCATGCTGAGAATGTGTGGGCTAACCGGTTGGCCCTTCTGGAGTCTCGCATCAAAGAAGCGAGTGGTAGGCTCATAGGTCACGATTCTCGGTGCTTTCAAGAATTCCTTAGTGAGCGTGGTGAAAATCTTGTTTGCACCATGGGCTATGAAGCGTTTCTGCAAATTGGGTTCCATTGCAAAAATGAGTACGTTTTTAATCGCACCCGCTTCCATACAGAAATCATTAAACTTGGTGATTTCAAAGAGCTCTAGCCGTGGGACCTGGGTTTGCCGGGATGGGCTCTAATAGATATTTGAGCTTCCCGTCAGTCAGCCAGCAGCATTCCGTAATGCCGCTTCCCATCCGCGAAGTTGGATCCATCATTCTTGATCGAGTAGACCGATTCATCCGATTCATGAAGATCCGAAGCCAGGACTCACGGTCCAATGTGGCACTTGGCATTGGGTTTTCGAGAACCACCATTTGTTGTTTAGCGATTTAAAATCGTGATCTACCTTTGAAAAAGAAAGGAAAAACAAAACGAAATAAGCAACTCATCGAGGTGATTTAAGTCTATTTTAAAAATCATTTTAAACATGTAGACTCTCGCACTTGCATAATTGATCTCCCTCAAGAAAGATACAAGTGATCCTAAGACTCAATTTCCGTAAATTGATAAGCCAACTGTTTAGCTAATTCTTACGTAAGAACTCTTGGTAAATGATTTCCGTAAATCCTATCTATAGTCCACCATAGTCACAGGATCGGACGAGTGACCATAGTGTTGAGATAAAATAGGTCAATCGGTTCCAACTTACCCGACGTAGAAGGGGTCATATTATGCCTACCGACGAAGAAGGGACTCATTGGAGTTTGACCTATAAAGACCGTTCTCAATTTTAGTTTATACGAGGAAGATCCCATCAACAAAATTATAATTCATTTTAAGTGAACGAATAACTAGCGTCTGTCGTGAATGAATTTATTTGGATGATGGCTTTAAAACGTGTGACATGAGAATGTCAATGAAAACTAACTCGTGACCTCTATATGTGTCAGTTTTCATGCAACAAATAGGTGGTTTGGTTTTTAGGCGGAATATGATGCATATAATCGTTACGAAAAATAAATAAATGAATGCAATACGTAAATAAAATTCCTAGTGTGGCCTATCCTAGTATAAGAACATAATACAACTTTGGAATCCACCGTTGGACCCGAAAAGCTTGTCTTGATGTTCCATCTTGATCCAAGTAGCGGGAGTGAGCATCTGGTCTCCATCTTTGGTCTTCTCAAAAATTACAATTAAAATTACAAAATATAAACCTATTTACATTCTAATTAAAAACTGTAATTACAAGTGAAAAATCCCAAAACGGAGATACGAGATCTCAAAATACAACCAAGACCGTGTTCCATCATTACGGTAACACGTTCTACTAAGGCCACACTAAGTTACAACCGTTTGCAAATTAAAATAAATACGTAATAAAAGGGCATTCACGGCATTCAAGATAAACGATAAATAAAAATGCATCAACTAAAAAAACAAATTCATTCGTGACATAATTCCGTAATTATGTTAAATTTATCCAAACCACCTTTTAAAGATTAAAATTCATGTGATAAAACCGCTTCTATCATTTAATTTTAATCCATTACAATCCGTTACTTTAAATATGCTTTAAAATAACTTAATGGTACGTGTGTGAACTGTTTCACAATCATAGCGAGTGTACAATATCCGTATAAAGTACATATTATAGCCAAAAGAAAATTTAAAGCAAAAGGAATAAATTTTCAAAGCTGTTAAAACAAAATCCCTCGATCCAGGGACACGGGTGCTCGATCGAGGAACAAACAGTCTCGATCGATCGAATCGCAAGTCGATCGAGAGGATTGCCAAACAGAAGGTGCTCGATCGACTAAACTGGTGGTCGATCGAGTACTTTTATCAAGAAAGCCGCTTTCGATCGAGTACGAGGACAACTCGATCGAGCAAAGAGGGTTTTAAAAGGGTCGATCGAGTACAACAGGACTCGATCGAACAAAACCAAGACAGAAATAGCACTCGATCGAGTAGAAATACGCTCGATCGAATGCAAACATGGCTGAAACTTCAAAACCCTCGTGAAAACAGTTTGTCGAGACAAAATCAATTGCAATTTTGATCAAAACGCATCAAAACAAATTTAACAATTGACAAAAACTAGACATGTTGCTATAATCTCCGTATAAAATAACAACATGTAAAAACAATATGAAAATTGAAACAAAACAGCCGTGTAAAACATGAAACGGCACGGTTTTCAAGACAAAACAACAACAAGAGCAACCGTGTAAGCAGGACACGGTTCCCAATGCAACCAAAAACGCAGCAACAACAAAAAAAAAAAAAAAAAATTCTGCCGTGTAAAAATTGGCTGCCGAGACAAAATTTTTAAACAAAAAATCATCGATTCATTTCGTTTAATGAAAATTACATAGAAAAAAATTACGTGGCCTCGCTCTGATACCACTTGTGGGTCAATATCCGTATACTACCCTTTAATTGTAGGACTATAACGCAAATTTCATATGTAATTTATAGTCATAAAACAAAATAACAAGGAAACGATAAAGATTAGAAATCAACCTCGGGTCCTTTGATGCACGGCGTAAAGAACAGAAATCAAACGAGATTCCCTCCTAATTGTTGCACCCAAGACCTTGTCCGAGATATGCCCTTGTGCTAGAACGTGTTCTCCGATTGCCTTGCAATATTGGGAGAACTTGTTGTGAGTTTTGTTGGATGAGAGATCCGAGTTCTGAGAGGCACAATTCCCAAAACCCTAGTTTTGTTTCAAATGAATCAGTTCGGTCAAAAGGAGAGAACAGCTCTCCTTTTGTTGAGCTCGGCCAAACCGTGGGTTTGCTTAGGGAGGGAGTGGGCTTTCCACTTCCTCCTTATTAAACTCGTGGCCCGACTCATCTCGCTAAATGTATATGACGCGGTCTGATTATAAACTGTTATCGGTTATCGGAAATTTAGGCATCAGCTAATAATACGGGTTAGCTTAAATATTAATACGTGTCCGACAAAAACAGTATTGTATAATTATATTCAATATACATTTAATTAAATATAAAACGTTTATATTTAATTTTACGAATTAACTGGTTAATTCGCCTTAGCCCATGATATTTAATCCGTATTAAATATAATATCTCAACATCACATTTTGACTAATTACTAGTCAAATAACTCGGACTAACTGGTTAGTCAATTTTGGCATCTACATGACAGTATTTTCATACTGTCACGTCTCTCAAACGTATCCTATAGGTGTGACTTTTAGGGACCAGTTGATCACCGCCATCTGTATGACAATAACGTCAAACTTATCTAGCAAGCCAACCGTTATTGATAAACGTGGATCAACTGATAATGATACAAAGTATACCCTTTGATCCTTTTAGAGATTTATAAGTCCTTGCACTAACTGTTAAGGACACCAACCCCAACAACTGCGACCTACATAACATGCATGCAACAAAAATGATAGACGATTCAAGCACTATACATACATTCCAACCAACAATGTCCGTCACAGCCGAGGGCTTACAAATGATATAGGAAAGTGAGGCTACAAGTGAGAAAAGGAAAAATGAATTATGGAAATGTGGAGATAAAGCGTCAAGCTAGCACCTAACAGGACCAAATAAAACCATCTGAATCTCAGCTGACTAGAAAATAAAGCACAAGTGCCCTTCATTGGCACACATCTCACTAACCAAATACACTATCTCCTCAAAAAGATATGAATAAAACGGAGGAGCGAGACCATCACAAACTTCCCTTTTTTAACACGGTCTAATTTTCATTTTTTTTCTTTTCTTTCTTTTTCTTCTTCTGCATCACGTTTTTTCAATTTTTTCTTTTTTCCTTTTTTTTTCTTTTTTTTTTTCATTTCACACGTTTCTTTTTTCTCATTTTCACGTCTTTTTTTTCTCATTCCTTCTCATTTCCACCAACTCCAAACAAATGAAAACAGGCCAAGCTCGCAACAAAGATGAATATACCGCAAAAGTCACACTAAACTAGCTTGATAAGGCAGGCTAAATTTTGGGTGTATCTAATGGGTCAAAAAGGCTATATTTGGCTAAATTAGAGCTAAATGGGTGAAAATGAAAGAAAGGAAAATTTGCAAGCACCTCCCTGCATGTGACACTGACCACAAACCCGAATGTATGCATTTGACAAGAAATCGAATTTCATAAATGTGCAAAAAGTGATAAACATGTTATGCAAGGAGTACTACTCTCAATTCCTACATGATCCGGTCATGAATGTCACAAGTTATATGGCTCTAAAACTCAGAAATTGTAAAGAAGGTTGCCAATTTATCAGGTCAAGTCTACACAGTCAGCTATATTTTTGACATTAACTCGTAGATATGCGCAAGACTAAACTATTAACTGTCAATTAGATGCAAGGCTCAAGTAAAAGTGATAAGTTAAAGTGCAATATCATCACAGAAATCTACCGTTCCGACTCGACTTATATGCAAAATGAAACGTGAATATTTTTTTTGATTTTTCATGAATTTATTGAAATAAATAAACAAATAAATACAATGCAAACAGAAAAATAAACGTGAATGCAAAAACAATGCAAAATGCAGACTCAAAGGATGCAATACTCTCCCCAAACCAAAATGGACAACGCCCTCGTTGTCCGCCAGCATACACCAGCAGATATATATGGGAACGGGATATATACAACCAATAAATGAATGAAAAACAATAAATAAAAAGGAGACGAAAATAAATAAACGAGCAAGAATGTACATACAAAATGACAAACTTCCCTAAACCAGCCAGAGAACTGGGGAAGTGAGTAGACCAGTAGCTACTCGTCGCCCTCCTCCTCCTCCTCTACCACCGTGTAGTCGGGATCCCGCTCCTGCTCCTTCCTCCTCCTCTCCTCAGCTCGTAGTATCTCCTCCTCCTCAGCTCGTAGTATCTCCTCCTCCTCAGGGGTGTCTGCCCGCTGACTGGCTGTGGGTACCCCTCCGACGGGTACCGGTAGAAAGACAGGTGTGGCCAGCCCTCAGGTAAAGGACGTCCTCTCATCATGTGATGCTCATATAAAGGGAACAAAGCAAGTGCAATGTCCCGCTCCATACGAGCCTGCCTGGTAAGAAGCTCAAGAAGCAAACCGTCACGGCGCCCTTGGTCTAGGACCGCGAACACCTCAAAAGGTGAAGGAGGGACAAAATTAGCCGGGTAGACCGGCTGTGTAGTCTCGGGAGTGGGAGTGGGAATAGGGATCGGTGTGGGAGTGGTCATGGAAGTCTGGCCACCCGTAGACGGTGTGGATCCCTCTCCGGTCTCAGGTCTCTTCTGCTTCTTAGCAGCGGAAGTAGTGGTAGGTGGAGCGAGTTGAAGGTGGTAAAAGGGCAAAGGTGGAGGTAACCTACCCCTAACAGTAGGCAAAGGGACAAGACGGGGTAGGGTGGTTCAAGGTAAGGTCTCGGACAAGGAATCACAAATCTTCTAAGTCCGCTGATCAGAAGCAAGCCAAGTCATAGACAACATAGCAGCAAGGTCTAGGTACCTATCAGTTTCTAGGTGCTCTAAGTCACGAGGAAAGGCGGGGAAGATAGAACAGGCCAGAAAGGTGGCTATGCCACCACAGACAATGGCGCCCGACGTCCTCTGCTCCACATTATGAAAAAACTGAGCAGTCAATTAAGCAATGTTTAGGACAAAAGGGCCCTCGCTATCGATGTTCAGATAGCCCCCGAGAATAAACAGCTCAATGTTATTCACATTGTTCGGTTCTTTACGGCCAAAGATGGTCCCACCAATGAGACGCAAGAAGTAACGAGCCGGGGGAAGGTGGACATGCGCGAGCTTGCGCTCCTCAAAACTGGTATGTGCCAAGGTCCGCCACAAGATGCATAGGACCTTCCTAGGAGGGTCTGAGTCACCGGTAGAAGACAAACCTAACCTACTGCCAAACTCAACTAGGGTCCAGGTCGTGGCCCGGTTAGAAAACCGGAAGGAGATACAAGAACTACCCTGGTCAGTGGCGTAGGCAGCTGCAGAAAAAGTGAAGGAGCTGAAAAACTCGAGGGTTAGCTTCTTGTAGGTTGTGGCACTCATGGTAATCAGTCCAGCCATCCCCATCCCGTTTAATATCTCAACTACGGGCTTGTAAATACCTAACCTCTCAAGCGACTTTCGACACAGAAACTTTGTCAAAGCAAAGTCACAGCTCTCTAAAGCATAAAAACGAGTACGATGCATAGTGTTAACAAAACGTACTTCGGGGTAGTCGGGGTGCGGGTTAAGAGACTCATCGGCCCGGAAAGTAACTCGGCCAGCAGTGGGTGTGCCTCGTCCGCGACCCCGTCCTCTAGTACATGAAAAATAATCCCGTCCAGTAGTGGGGCGAGGTACTAAAGCAGCCCGATAGGCAGCTGTGACAGCTGGTGACGATGCAGCAGGGGTCGTCACCGTACTAGATGCGGTACCAGAAGTGGAAGCAACAGCTGTACTAGCTGAAGCAGCAGAAACAGAACTAGCAGCAGTGCTAGCAGAGACCGTGGCAGCAGTGGAAACGGTAGAGGCAGCAGTAAAAATTGATGCCGTGGTGGCTGTAACAAAGCTAGCAGCAACAGAAACGGAGCTAGCAACAGCAGTAGTAGTACCAGCAGTGGCAGCAGGAAAGACAGTAGGGAAAACAGTGGTACTAACAGTCGGAAGGACGGTGGTAACAGCAGGAACCACCGTCTCACTCGAGGATGGAACAACGGTTGAGCTAGTCGAAGGCAATGTACTACTTTCCATCCTAATCAAGCAAGTAATGGGGGAAATTCAATCAATTAAGCAATAAAAATAGGAAATCTCCTAATTGAAACCGGATTTTCGAAAATAATTCGAAAAATCAAACCCGAATCCTTCAATTTGTCGAAAAAAAATCAATTAAACTACAAAGGAATGTAGGGAAGTAATTACTTGATGATTGACCCACAAAATTAAGCAATAAATCGATAAAGAAATGCAGCAAAAGACGGATTTTAATCGAAAAACCCTAATTCCCAAAATTAGAAGCAACACAAACAAATTTTAAGGGGAAAAAATGGGGTTTATGTCGATATAATAGGAAGGAATATAATGTGGGTGATTGATTTGGTTTTAGGGAAAGATTGAGGGGAGATTTGGGGGAAAATCTCCAATGGTGTCGCTCAAATAAAAGGAAATAAACTTAGAATGAAAAATAGAGGAAGAAAAGGGGACTTCCTGCGTGTTATAGACAATTTCACTCGATCGAGTGATTTAAAACCACTCGATCGAGAACTCTGGCCTTCATTATGCTCGATCGAACAGCTTTCTTCTCGATCGAGTATTCCTCTTTTTTGGCATTTCGATCGAGTGTCTGAATCTACTCGATCGATCACTTTTCATGAGCATTCCTCTCGATCGAGTACTTTTTGTACTCGATCGAGTTGTTTTCTCGTGGAACAGATCCCAATGCGAAATAATTTCCCCAAACCTGCACAAAAACACGCAAAAAAAATATATCCCGACAATACCAAATCACAGAATAAGCAGTCTATAGTCTGTTTTCACAAAACTAATTAAGCTAATGTCTAACAGTCTAAAAACGCAATTAAAAAGTCCTAACGGAAATTCAAAATTATAAGTTATTACAACGGGGCATTCCCCGCTCATCTTCCAAAATATGTTAGTAGCCCACAAGAGGGCTTTTGACTGGAGGAGGTCCCTTCAGCATCTCGGACCGTCCTTTTTTATCGCCACGAGTTTGAATTTGAACTAACGGAAGGAGAGTAGTTGACATCCACGTATGCATGAACTTTCTTCTTCCTCTTGTCTTTCCTATCGACATTGGCATCCCCATCACTTTGATTGACAATAACCGCACTTTGACCGTGGTCAACAACAGCATCCACTTTATCTGTACCTGAAGCAAGGAAAACAGAAGAATGGTCCTCCTTTTCGCTCTCAGTCTGAGACGGAGGGGTTATAATTGTAGCATAATATTCAATATCCTCAGCTGGAGTGTCTATATTTGAGTCAATAGAGGATAGGGCATTGCAAGGTTGAGCTTGCATGGGAGCCCTACGAGATTTAGACTGATGAAAAATCAATTCTTTATCTCCTAACTGAAATGTGAGTGTCTTCCCCCCAAAGTCGATCACTGTGCGAGCAGTGAATAAAAATGGTCTCCCTAAAATGATAGGGGTGTGAGTGTCCTCGGGGATGTCAAGAACTACAAAGTCTACGGGAATAAAGAATCTCCCGATCTTGACAGGTATGTCCTCTATAACTCCTAGTGGCCGTGATACACTACGGTCGGCCATCTAAACGATCATATTAGTGCAGTTAAATTTAGTCAGACCGAGTCTCTTAGCAAGAGACAAAGGTAAGACGCTCACGTTAGCACGTAGATCGCATAGCGCGTTATCAATCAAATGGGTTCCTATATGACACGGAATTGAGAAGCTATCCATGTCTGACTGTTTAGGCGGTGTCTTATTCTGAACTAAGGCAGTACCTACTTCAGTTAAAGCCACCGTTTCATGGTCATATATGTGCCTCTTACGCGATAAAATTTCTTTCATGAATTTCATATAAGAGGGTACCTGAGTAAGAAGCTCGGTGAATGGAACATTAACTTGAAGGCTTTTCAGGAGCTCGACAAATTTCCTGAACTGTTAATTAGCTTTGTTGGTCTGCAATCGCCCTGGAAAGGGCACTGTAATAAGAATTTCGAGCCCTTTATTCCTCTCTTCCAATGTCTCAGCTGGTTCAAATTCATTTTCACTCAATCGAACCTTTTTACCTCTCGATCGAGGTCTTTCAGTAGCCTTTTCACTCGATCGAGCATTATCAGCCTCTCGATCGAGTTCCTCAATATCAACACTGTTCGATCGAGGTAAAACATCACTCCATTGAACACTTTCCCTAGAATTTTCACTCGATCGAGGACTTTCAGCCACTCGACCGAATCCTTGATTATCATCTTTACTCGATCGACCCTCAGAACCATTCGATCGAGTAATATAACCAGCATTTCTACTCGATCGACCACCAGAAATCAGTCGATCGAGTATATTTTTCGGATTAAGCATGTTTTCAGCAAAAGACGGTTGTTCATCGTCTGCAACAGCACTCCTCGGGTCTGATATGTCCTTATTAATTGACAATTTGGGGCCTTCATAAGAAAGACCACTGCGCAAGTTAAATAAATTTATCGTCTCATGTGGATTCTTCTCGGATTGAGACGACAAATGACCCAGTTTCCTCGTGGATTGGCTCGCAGCCAACTGAGTTACTTGAGTCTCGAGTTACTTAATTGATGCTTCTTTTTGTTGGTCACTCATTTGCATCTGCTTAGTCAATGATTGAATCATCGACTTCAACTCAGCTAACTCACTAACTCCACTAGAGGAAGCTCTTTGATGCGGCGGTGGAAAGGATGGAGGCTTTTTAAAGCCTTGTTGAGCCTTATGAGGAGGGACATAGGCTTGCTGCTGCTGAGGAGGAGTAGGATTGAGAACATTCTGACTGGTCCACTTCAAATTGGGATGGACTACACTTTGATTATTGTAATAGGAACCTCCCCCTTGCCTATATTGCTGAAAGGCAAGGACTTGTTCCTTCTCTGTTAGACAGTCAACATCAGTGTGACCGTTATTACTCCCACATCTTTCACAAGTAACGGTTTCCTGTCTAGTCAACAAGTGAACCGTCTGTTGATCACCAGCAGCTTGCAATTCTAACTTGTCAAAACGAGCATTCATGGCTTCCAGTTGAGCCACAACTGCATTATCAACTGAATGCACTGTCTGAATGCCATCCCTCGGGTTCC
This sequence comes from Silene latifolia, assembly GCF_048544455.1. Lineage (NCBI taxonomy): Eukaryota > Viridiplantae > Streptophyta > Magnoliopsida > Caryophyllales > Caryophyllaceae > Silene > Silene latifolia. The sequence continues at coordinate 435,484,382 of NC_133538.1, read as the reverse complement.
CATACTCAACACAATGGGTCGTCATCTCCTCAATAATACCCCATCCCTTATCATCATCGTTATTCTTTTGGAATCTCCCATTAGATGAGGCATCAAGTATAGCACGGTGGTCATCATTAAACCCATTGTAAAATTGGTTGCACAAAAACCACTGATCAAAACCATGGTGAGGAAGAGACCTCACTAACTTCTTGAACCGACACCAAGCCTCATAAAAATTCTCATCAGGTGCCTGTTTGAAACTCGTAATCTTCCCTCTCAGCTGATTGGTGCGTTGTGGAGGAAAGTACCTTTTATAAAAGGCAAGAGCAAGAGTCTCCCAGTTGGTGATACCGGCTGTAGTGTGATCAAGATCAGTGAGCCACTCCCTGGCTCCATCGGTCAGTGAAAAAGGAAAAAGGACTTCCTTATTTTATCTTGGGTCACTCCCTTAGTAGCGGGAATGGTTGATCAATAGTCAGTAAAGACCTCCATGTGTTTTCACGGATCTTTACCTGCCACACCCCGATATAGATTCCTTTCGACCAAATTAATTTAGGACGGTCTAATGTCGAAAGTATTACCATCCTCTGTCGCAAGCTTGAAACCCTTTGGAATCGAGGCAGTTGTGGGCTCTGAGTGACTCGCAATATTAGGCATCTTTACTGGCTTGGTAGCAGAAATAGATTTGTCTTCTTCACAAGACTGGTCTTCTGCAAAAAGAAAATGTTGTAGCTCGGGTTCAAAAGTACTCAAGTCTTCGTTTTGAATCTTTCTTTACAGTCTGAGTCTTTGCTGAATTGATCTCTCTGGCTCAGAATCCGCAGGAACTAATTCTGACCTGTTTGACCTGGGCATACACGACACTGAAAGAAATAAGTGAGAACTGTCTCAAGGAATAAAAATTCCCTGAGACAAAAAGAGACAAACGAAACAAACAAGACAGATAGGGCTATTGCCTCCCTGGCAACAGCGCCAAAATTTGATACTGTCATTTCTGTACCAAAAATAAAACCTAAATAAAACTAACAGAAGCTAGTGATAAGTAGGGTCGATCTCCACAGGGAGGCAAGATATTTATCTTTAGTCCGTCTATCTAGGTCACTAATGGGGGGGTTTTAGTTTGATTTCTAAACTGCTGAAGGTTTAAAGGAAAGAGAAATAAAGTAAGAGCAGTAAAAGTTAGAAAATGTGAAAATAGTGATCAAATAAGATAGAGTATGCTAGGATTTCGGTTCACTATAGTAGTCTATCGACTCAGTTGCAAACAGCCTAGACAATCTACTGTGAGAAGGGCATGGGAAAGGTCCTTCTAGTCCGCTATCCACCCTAGAACTCCACTAACTTAACTTCCGTCCGTATTAGGGTATTCTATTGTTCATAGCAAGTCTGTTTATTCCAATCTTCCGATCCAGGAACAAAGTTAACCAGATTAATGTAATTCAGAAGCGTGCATTCAACTAAATTGGTGTTACAGTTATATTGCTATGGGGACAGATTCTCAAGTCATCTAGCCTATTCACTACATCGTCACAATCCTACCATGGATTCCCTAATCCTAACTTAAAGAGATTTAGCTATTCATGTTCTTAATGTAAATAACAATAACAAAAAAAGTGTGCTAATGAAAGACATAACGAAATAATAATCAAGCATTAATTAAACCAGAATAAGAGAAATAATAATAAGAGAACACAAAATTAAAGTAGAACAAAGGATTAAGATTAAAGGAGAAAGAATGATTACAATAAACAAGAATCCGGCGTAGAGATCAATCCACAGAAGCAAGAGTAATTAGAGCAAAAGTTTCAGAGATTAAGAGAAGTAAAAGCAGTGTGTACAATATGAAAAGTCTGTTTATTAACCTAATTACGACTTCCTTATATAGGGAAGCGTAATACTTAACAAAATAATCCATCACGGGTTACTAAAGCCCCGTATAAACTAATAAACCCCTCGATCGAGTACTTTCAGACTACTCGATCAAGGTCTTCTCCAGCAATTGTACTCGATCGAACAGTCAAGGTTCTCGATCGAGTAACTCCTATAAACTCCATTTCGATCGAGCTCTACGAACTGCTCAATCGACCATCTGTTCCAGCCAAACCACTCGATCGACACATATTTCCACTCGATCGAGTGGATATCCCATGCATCAGCCTCAAATACGTCCTTGGCAGCTTCAAAGTCCTTCATTCACACATCTCGAGGTACGACTTTTGCTCGAATGACTCCGTCTCTTTACAATGCATGCTAAATGGGGCGAATAATGGTCGATTCCGCTACTTTCAGGTCCATATCTGCAATAAAGGCAAAACGAATCAAAGTAGCCAATTCGGGGCATTTTGCAATACATAACGATACAAAAAGGCATAGAAATGCGTGCAATAAAAGGCTAAAAAGTCTATATAAATTGCACGTATCATCCAGCAACAAAATAATAATGGATAATCCAAGAAGGAGGTTACATGAGTTAGGAGGAAAGTGGGCAGATGAGTTGCCACTTGTGTTATGGTCAGACAGAATGACACCAAAGATAGCAACAGGCCAAACACCCTTCAGCCTGGTGTTTGGTGCGGAGGCAGTAATTCTATCAGAGGTCCTAGTTCCAACTCACAGGTATGGATGTATAACAGAGGAACTGAACAATTCAGAGATGATCAGAAGCCTGGACACGGTAGATGAGCTGCGAGCAAGTGCAAAAATACGTCTGGCTGCCTACAAGCAGTCAGTCGCCAGAAGCTACAACAAGAATGTAAAAGTCAGGCTCCTGGAGGTAGGAGACCTGGTTCTCCATGAAGTGTTTTAAAACACCAAAAATCGAAAGGCAGGCAAATTCGCCTATAAATGGGAAGGACCATACCAGGTAGAAAGAGTTGTTGGCCATGGCGCATACAGATTAATGACCATGGACGGTCAAGTCATACAAAAGCCATGGAACATATTTCACCTGAAGAGGTATTACTTTTAATAATAAGTAGAGTTTAGTGTACAGATTAGTGTTTTAAGAAAAGTTATAAAAAAAACAACAACAAAAAAAAAACGGTAGTAGGCATACTACCAATTTCGTGTCGTTTTCTTTTACTTTTGTTTCTTTCAACTTTAAAAAGCTACTATTGGAGTTGTGTGGTCTGAAAGTTTCCTGGGACCATAATTTCTCTGGCACCCCATGAGATGGCGTCAGGTACTTCACATCGCTCTGATAAAATTTTCTATTTTCAGGCTTCTCTAGATGCATCACTCTGAACTCTAATTTCTATGGTACGTTGAAAGTGTATCTAGCAGGACTGTCAACTGCAAACGCGGGGGTGACAAGGCACATGGCACTCCAACATGCCTAACCTACATTTCTCCATTAGGAGCACCCTCACCATGCAGACTGTGGAACATACGAAAGGGAGCATGGCTGACAGCTGAAAGCTTATCCAGCTACCCCTGATACTACCCCATCGACGTAGCTCGCAATCATGCATACACATATGGAACGCAGGGATCTCTAAGCTACCAGAATCCTGCAACGTCCTATCGGTCTTAGAATGACGATAAACTTACCTAAGGTACGCCCCTGTTGGCTTAAAAAATGATGAACACACCTTGCATCATGAACAAGGTTAAGTAGTCAAATTGCGGCATATGCCTAAATCAGTCATCAGACTGACACGACAGCTAGCTGAGTCTAAAACAGCGTTCTCAGGTTAACACGACTTGTCTAAATCAACCTCGAAGGTTGACACGGCCACCTCCCCTACAATGCGGCATACGCCTAAATCAGTCAGGAGACTGACACGGCAGCTAGTTAAGTCTAAATCAGCCCTCTCAGGCTGACACTGTAATACTACGGTTTTCTATGTCTATGGGTACTCTATCGAGTGGGGCTTACTCTGTCGAGTAAGTATGTTTATTTTTACGCAAAACAGTAGTCTGCCTGATAGGTACTCGATCGAGTACGTATGGCACTCGATCGAGTAAGGGGCACTCGATCGAGTATGTCATTTAGTCGATCGAGTAAGTGTGTTTTACGGGTGATTTTGATGGGTTTTGTTAATAATGCGGGATTAGTATATAAAGCCTCCGTCATCTTTCTTAATCTCTTTTATCATTCTAAAAACCCCTTTTGAGAAGAAAAGAAGTTACGTAAGTGTGTTCCTCGCATTGTTAACAAATCCCCAAGGCTAGGAGTGTTGGATCATCTTGTTCTTTACGCCGTTGTGATCCTTGTGTCGAGGGTAAGCTTTTTATATAATTTTGATAATGTTTTGTTAAACTTGGTTGAAACACTAATTGGGTGATTTGGGGGTTTTGGGGAGTATTGTTGATGTTAGATTGTGATTGTATGATTGTATGTTTGATAGGAAGTAATTTCAGTGAAGGACGATGTTGACTAGCTGATTGTGACGATCTTGGTGATTGTTGTTCCAGGTAGGGTTTCCTTAATCAGTATTGGCTACATAAGTTGTTGGTGATTGTTGATTAATTATAATGTTGGATTGGTTTTGGTGTTGTTGATAGTATATTGTTGATTGATTGTGTAACTGTCTGTGATCTTCGGGGCGCGTCCCTAGCTGAGTAGAGTCACTTGAGGGAATGGCTTCACGCCCTTGATTCGCCCTCCGTGGAACCCGTCACAGAGGGGATGTGCACATTAATGAACTTGGGTTTATCGCTCGATGGAGATGGGTACGGCTGCGGTCCCCCACTGGCGGTGTGGATTACTTGTTGCGATGGGTACTCTGTCAGGGCTACACATTTTAGTGTGTAGTCAGTTGTGTGGAGATTGGAGATGGAGACTGGAGATTGTTTGAGCTGTTTGGACTGTTTGTGTTTCTGTTTCATTGTGGCATTTGTTTTATGTAATCAGTACTGACCCCGTTTAAATGTTTTAAAAACTGTGGTGATCCATTCGGGGGCGGTGAGCAGTTATTGAGTAGGTATGAGACGATGCGCATGGGATAGCTGGGATGAGTCATCACGTTGTAGTTTAGAAGTCTTCCGCTGTGTTGAACATTTTGTAGTTGTTTAGTAGTTGACAGTTTTGAGAACCTTGTATTTCCTTTTTACAGTTTTTGGAGTTTGGCTTATATCACTTAAACTTATTTACTATTAAAGTACGTTTCGTTATTGTCTATTTGATTATCATTGCCTCGGGTAACCGAGATGGTGGCGTTCTCATACCTTAAGTGGTCCTGGTAAGGCACTTGGAGTATGGGGGTGTCACAAAGTGGTATAAGAGCGACGATCATGAAACCTGTATCCAATGAACCTAATGAACATAGGGAGTCAAACTAAAATGAACCTAATGCGGTTGTGATAGGTAGTGGAAAAGAAAAGGAAGATTGGTAAGGCTTATTAAGGCATGGAGCATGTTTTGTGAGAAGAGATGAGTGATATGATTGTGTGTTGAGTAATGTAAAAGTAAGTGAATATGGGCAAGGGATGATGTGAGTCTAAGGAACGTGAGAATGAAAAGATTAAAAGGAAGGATGTGGATAGTGGCAACTTGAGATGTGTAAATAATTATGAAGGGAGATGGTTAGGAATAGTGTGGGTTAAGAATATATGTAGTGAAAGGTCGTTTTAGAGGGATTGAGAAGAGTGGTATATAGTGAACTTAATGGAGACATGTCGCGACGTGGAGTTGCGGATAAAGAATGAGTTTGGGAATTTGCATTATCAATAGGTGAAACTAATGTGTGATTTCCTTGGGCAGGTAACGTTAGGAAATGAGTTTTGGGATTCAAGGAAAAAAAGGGGGGGTGATTGGAGATCAGTGTGAGTGATAGCATGAGGTGGTATGGACTGATTGTTGATAAGTGTGAGTGATAGCATGATAAGAGAAGATCTATAGTAAGAAAGAGTGAGATGATACTGATATGAAATAATGGGATTTGAGTTTTGGAGCAATGAGAAGGTAACCGGAGCACTAAAGAGTTAGGTAGAAGGAATAAGGAGTTGAATCATTAATTGGTATTGTTGAGTGTAAAGAGATAAGAAGATAAAAGTAAAGTGAGAAAGATGTCGAATGGAGTTATGTGATATAGAAGTCAGGAATCGTCCAGATGTATGATACTATCATGAGGATGTTAGTAAATGGTTATATAGGAGTTTCAGGACAATATGATTAGTCATGAGTTTCGGGGAATTAAGGAAAGTAAGAAGCCGGGTAAAGAATTTACACGATATGAGATCTTGGTGGTGAGTTGGGTGACGATGCAATTAAGGATGGAATTGGGAATAATGTTGAGGTAATTTTTGTTGATGGATTTGATGTTCGTTATTTGGGATGTTAACCAAAGATAGGAAAGATACCGTGATGTTTAAACATGGGTGTAAAAGGTTTGTTATACGAGCAGTGGGGGTATTGTGGTGTTGTCACTAGTGGTTAAGGGTGATGATAGATAAGAAGGATAGAAATTCTAAAGAGGTTGATTTTGTAGAGGCCGGATTGATATGTACGTTTGAGAGGAAGTATAAGATGTGGTTATATGAGACGGGTGCTAGTAGTTGAATATTAATGGTATGGTTATATTTGGCAGGAGGTGATGGTATGCGAATGGGAGAATATGTTATGAGGAGCATACGAGTTAAGCTCGGTGGTATGGTGTGATAGTCATAAAGTTGTTATCTAAATGTTCTGTAATATATGTTGGATATGGTAACCTAATGGAATGATGTTCAAAAGTGATAGTTTGTGTGATCTGGCATGGCTAGTTATACTTGTATGTGTATTCCTGATATATGTTTATTCCATAAAAAGGTATGGATGATATTCATGAGATTCTTGTCTGTTTATTCCGTATAATATGTTATGAGCCAGTAAAGCAGTTTTGAGTAAGTTTTCTTGTCCGGAAAGTTATACTGAGTCAGTGTTTATAGGAATTGTATGTGGTTGTGATGTCTATCAATGTGGTGGTTGTGCCTCGGGTGGTGATCCGGGCACGGTACTTCGTGTTGTGATGCAGGTATTTTCGTGCTGCGGTGCGGCTGTTGGTGGTGGTGTTGCGATGCCGTCACCGGTTGTGGTGGAGTAGGCGGGATGAATACGATTCGAGTTTCGAAAGTACATACCAGTTATACATAGATTGTTGTTTTGTTTGATGTTGTTTCCTGTGAGTTTCGGGTTGTACATATAAATGGTTGTTTTGTTTATTGATGTTTCTTACCAGTTTTAGTTTGGGAGTAAGGGTAGAGTATGATATGGAAGAGAGTTGTGTATGTTTTCATTGTTGTCATGGTATAGTGATATCTTGTTGATAGGACACAGTTGTGAGTGGTTGTTGCAGTACTTGTGATGTTCTTTTAGAGGAGGCATTGGTTGACTTAGTAATGGCAAGTGATTCGTGGAACATGTGTTGTACAGATCTGAAAGCTGCAAGTGGTCCATAATCTTTTGTTGAGACAGTGAGTATAGGGTGTTGGACATTAGTATCATAGTAAGTCGTGGATGAGTTTGTGGTAATAAAAGGGAGAACTTGAGGACCTAGTGTGAATGTGTGTAATAATTGTGGATCGTGAGTTTTGAGTGTGGAGATAGGTGTATGTATGGAGGATTATGTCGTTTTGGCGGTGATAGGGAACAGTTGAAGTTTTGGTTAAGCTAAATATTTTGTGGTATAGGTTAGGTGGTGTGCCGAGTGAATTGAGGTATGAGAACTGTTAAGTATGAGAGCCTTAGATATAGAAATGGTGAGTGTTCAGATTATAAGCGGCTATCTTTGACATGCGGTGGTGATGAGGATAATGAGAAGATATAGCTAAATACTTAGTATTAGTGAGTTACGAGGATGTAACATTTATCTTTAGAGGAGTAGGATGCTATAAAAGAGAGTTTGATGGTTGTGCATGTTGTAGTATAATTGGAAGTAGAGCGTTGATGTAGCATAAAGGATGGATTTGTATTGTGGTTGATATTGTTAAAAGGTCATGACCGTGCTTTTAGTAGTTCGATGTTTAGGAATGGGAGAATACTTCGATAAGAGTTGATAGTTTGATGATGATGTTTATGAGTGTGAGTAAACTTCAAGGACGAAGTTCCTTTTAAGGATGGTAGAATGTAACATTCCGTTTGATGTTATGAGTGTCTTGATATTGCTTTTTCTAGTGGATAATATGTTACGAAGCTAACATCGTTTGTGGATAGTAGTTGGTAGTGTTTGGAGTTGGTGTCAAGAGAGACTATGATGTAGTCGATACGATATTGTGAGCCGTGTTGTGGAGGTAGGCACAGTTGGTGGAGTTGGTGCTAAGAGTTCATGTTTTATAGGTTGGGGTTTTGTTTTGAGTTCGTAGTTGCGTTGTTGTCTCTTAATCGAGGTAGTATGTTTGTTTTTAGGTATGGATTGAACTTCGGGGACGAAGTTCCTTTTAAGAAGGGAAGACTGTAATACTATGGTTTTCCATGTCTATCGGTACTCTATCGCGTGGGGCTTACTCTGTCAAGTAAGTATGTTTTTACACAAAACAGTAGTCTGCCTGATGGGTACTCGATCGAGTACGTGTGGAACTCGATCGAGTAAGGGGCACTCGATCGAGTATGTCACTTACTCGATCGAGTAAGTGTGTTTTACGGGTGATTTTGACGGGTTATGTTAATAATGCGGGATTAGTATGTAAAGCCTCCGTTATCTTTCTTAATCTCTTTTATCATTCTAAAAACCTCTTTTGAGAAGAAAAGAAGTTACGTAAGTGTGTTCCTCGCATTGTTAACAAATCCCCAAGGCTAGGAGTGTCGGATCATCTTGTTCTTTACGCCGTTGTGATCCTTGTGTCGAGGCTAAGCTTTTTATATAATTTTTATAATGTTTTGTTAAAGTTGGTTGAAACCCTAATTGGGTAATTTGGGGGTTTTGGGGAGTATTGTTGATGTTAGATTCTGATTGTATGATTGTATGATTGTATGTTTGATAGGAAGTAATTTCAGTGAAGGACGATGTTGGTTAGCTGATTGTGACGATCTTGGTGATTTCTGTTCCAGGTAGAGTTTCCCTACTCAGTATTGGCTACATAAGTTGTTGGTGATCGTTGTTGTGATTGTTGAGTAATTATAATGTTGGATTGGTTTTGGTGTTGTTGATAGTATATTGTTGATTGCTTCTGTAACTGTTTGTGATCTTCGGGGCGCATTCCTGGCTGAGTGGAGTCACTTACGGGAGTGGCTTCACGCCCTTGATTCACCCTCCGTGGAACCCGTCACAGAGGGAATGTGCACATTAATGAACTTGGGTTTATCGCTCGATGGAGATAAGCGGAGATTTGGTGGGTACGGCTGCGGTCCCCCACTGGCGGCATAGAGTACTTGTTGCGATGGGTACTCTGGCAGGGCTACATACTTTAGTATGTAGTCAGTTGTGTGGAGATTGGAGATGGAGACTGGAGATTGTTTGAGCTGTTTGGATTGTTTGTGTTTCTGTTTCATTGTGGCATTTGTTTTATGTAATCAGTACTGACCCCATTTAAATGTTTTAAAAACTGTGGTGCTCCATTCGAGGGTGGTGAGCAGTTATTGAGCAGGTATGAGACGATGCGCATGGGATAGCTGGGATGAGTCATCACGTTGTAGTTTAGAAGTCTTCCGCTGTGTCGAACATTTTTTAGTTGTTTAGTAGTTGACAGTTTTGAGAACCTTGTATTTCCTTTTTACAGTTTTTGGAGTTTGGCTTGTATCACTTAAACTTATTTACTATTAAAGTTCGTTTCGTTATTTTCTATATGATTATCATTGCCTCGGGTAACCGAGATGCTGGCGTTCTCATGCCTTAAGTGGTCCTGGTAAGGCACTTGGAGTATGGGGGTGTCACAGACACGACTTGCCTAAATCAGCTAGCAGGCTGACATGGCAGCTTCCTAAGCTAAACATAACAACAAGAAGCAGAATACACAAGATATAACGAAAGTTAAACTTGCCAATTTAGGGTAAGGGGCATTTCAAAATTTGGCCAAAACATGGCCCCAAGTTCAAGTCGCCTCCACGTCGAGCAAACACAAACAGAAATTGTTTAAAAATTTTACAAATCTGCCCACACAGGGTCAGACCACCACCCAAAAATTTTGAAACTAAAAAACTTTTAACTTTAGGTCACATTGATGACCTCCACCTCTGGCACCTCCTTTGCCTCCTCCTGCTGACTCCTTATTTCAAGTACAGGACCATCTTACATGCCCTAAGCAACAACGGCCTCTTGGGCTCCCTAAGCTGCAGCAGCCTCCTGAAATGAGCCAGCATCCCCAACAGCTGCCTGGGGAGAATTCACCTCGCCAACTTCAGGCATCAAGACGCTCAGATCAAGCTGGACCGGGTACAAGGTCTCCAGCTGCCTTTATTCTTCCTCAATAGCTTGCAGGGTTGGAGGCTCATGTAATACTCCGTATTTATGAGTCTTGGGGTACTCTATCCAGTAGGCCTTACTCTGTCGAGTAAGGGAGTTTTGCGAAATGAAATAGTTTCTGACCTGTTGGGTACTCGATCGAGTAACTACGATACTCGATCGAGTAGGGGGGTACTCGATCGAGTACCTGGGCTACTCGATCGAGTAGCCGGTTTACAGGGGGTTGTTTTATCGGGTTTTGTTAATTATGCGATTAAGTATATAATCTTTTCGTCATTCATTCTAATTACTTTTCTAAAACCTAAATCACTGTGAGAAGAGAAACAAACTACGTTCATCACCTTAATCGCATTCTTAACAAATCCCGGAGCTTGGAAGGTCGGATTTCACATGTCTTTACACCGTTGTAATCCTTGCGTCGAGGGTAAGACCTTTATACCATTTTTATTGTATTTCGTCAAAGTTAGTTAAACCCTAATTTTGGGAATTGGGGATTTTGTTGTGTTATGTGCATAGTAGTAATTATGTGCTTGTATCATTAGGAGGAGGATTCGTAGAGGAACCTTTTTGACTTTAGTTTGTGAGATCGTCGACAATTGTGCTTTCCAGGTAGAGTTTCCTACTCGATTACTTACATGTGGTGTGGTGTTGTCTTGTAATTAGTATAATTGGTTGATTCAGACGATGTAGTGATTGTATTGTGATTGTTTGTCTGTGGTTCTCGAGATGCGTTCTCTACCGAGTGGAGTCACTTGCGGGAGTGGCTTCACGCCCTAGTTTCGCCCTTCGTGGAACCCGCCACGGAAGGGGATGTGCACATTAATGGGACAGGGTTATCGCTCGGTATGATGAGCGGGGCTTAGGTGGGAACGGCTGCGGTCCCCCACTGGCAGGGCTGGTCCAGTGGACAGTCGGAGACGGAGATGGAGTGGAGTGCTTGATCGTGTGTGATTGTTTGAGTTGTGTTAGTTATTGTATTGTTAATTATACCTCTTGTGTAAATAAATCGACCCGGTGAATGTTTTGAAAAACTGCGGTGATCCATTCGGGATGGTGAGAAGATATTGAGCAGGTATGACATGAGTATTGGGATATTTGGGATTGCCACGATCGATGATAGAAGTCTTCCATTTGTAGTTTAGCAGTTTTTACATACATTTCGATTAGTTCAAGAGACAGTAGTTTTGAGAACATGTATTAGTATTTGGTTTGGTTTTTGGATTGTAACCTTTCGCTAAAGTATTACTATTTAAATATCGTTTCATTATTGTTTATTTGATTATCATTACCTCGGGTAACCGAGATGGTAACGTCCTTATACCTGAGTGGTCCTGGTAAGGCACTTGGAGTATGGGGGTGTTACAAAATGGTATCAGAGCGATGATCCTGAAATCTGTAACCAATGAACCCAATGAATATAGGGAGTCAATTAAAATGATCCCGGGGTAAAGGTTGTAGGAGCTAATGCAAAGGCTTGGGAGACGTCCTAAAGTCGCGACCTCGCCCTACAATTTTGAACCGGTCACATGGGGGGAATATACATTGCGTCATATGTGTTGTTTGTTATTTGGTGTGTGGATGTGATGAGGTGTGTTGTAAATGTGGGATGTTTGAAGTAGAAGTTGAGAATATGAATGAAATTGAAGAGATATATATATATATATATATATATATAGAACTGTGTTGGAATGAGGAGCATGTTGAGTGACTACTATGTGGCATTAATAACATGATATAATTGTTTGTTAATCGCATGAGCAGTTGAGTAGCATAGTATGCATAATTAAGAAATGATATCGTGTTGATAAGTTGTATTACATGATAGAATATGTTATAACATGCGGGTAGCATGTTCGAGTTAGCATGACTCGATCGAGTGGGACTGACTCGATCGGGTGGGTTTTTGACGTTTTGCGACTTAATCGAGTTTTAGGGTACTCGATCGAGTAACTAGGGGTACTCGATCGAGTAGGGGGTCACTCGATCGAGTAGCCTGGCTACTCGGTCGAGTATGTTAGAGGTCAGAAGGTCTGTTTGTGTTCTAGAGTCGAGGTACTCGATCGAGTATGGGAGGCACTCGATCGAGTAACCTCTTACTCGATCGAGTAGGTTGGGACACTCGATCGAGTAGCACCTGGGTAGCCTGTTTTCGTGTTTTGAGGTTTATTACATGTGTTTATGTCTACCCTTTCTTATATATAGCTTCAAGATGCCGCCTAAGAGAAACGCTTACTATGCGAGAGCTGAGTCCATGAATACGGATGATATTGTTAAGATATTGGAGCACCAGGATGCTCTTACGGAGGCCTTAAAGAAAGTGAATAAGGATAAGGAGGTTTATCACTCTAAGATCAGCCTTTACATAACTAGGTTCAACCCAAAGGAGTACAAAGGTACTGGGGAACCAAACCTTCTTGACAACTGGCATCGTGAGATGGAGAATATACTAGACCCGGTTCATTGTCCTGATGAGATGAGGGTAGAGCAAGCTGCGTTCTACCTGAGAGAGGCAGCTGGTGAGTGGTGGGATAAGGTGAAAGTGAGTGCCAGAGAGATGTATGCTAACCAAGGCTTACCTGCGATACCTTGGGATGAGTTCCGTAGGGCTATGAGAAAAGAGTTTGTGCCAGAGCATGTGAGAAGCAAGCTGAGGGAGGAGTTCGACGGGTTCAAGATGACATCTGACATGTCTGTGGCTGAGTACTATAAGCAGTTTAACGAGAAGTCTAGGTATGTTGAGAACATGGGATTGAGTGATGAGAATCTGGCGCTGAGGTTTGAGAGGGGGTTGACCCCTAGGATCATGGATAAGCTACCTGTAGGAGTCCTTACTGATGTTAAGGACGCTTATGAGAGAGCTGGGAGGGCTGAGAGGTTAGTGGAAATGGCTCGGGAGAGGTGGTGTTGAAAAAGGAAAGGTGAGAGTGAGGGTGGTGGCCAATCTAGTCATAAGAAAGGCAACCACAATCAAGCTAAGGGGTTTTTCGGGTCGTGGTTTAGTGTTTGGGCTTCCTTCGGGCGTGGCCGTGGGGGTAGCTTGAAGAATTGGGGTATGACTTGCTTTGGTTGTGGCGGTGTCGGCCACAAGAGACATGAGTGCACGAGTGTACCGAAGCTTTTCGGGGGACGGGTCGGGAAGTTATTCTCCGGGGACCGCAAGACAGATTTATGCGAGCAATGACCAAGTGGGTCATGGTCTAACCGGGGGAGCCAGAGCTATCAGAGTGGAGGCAACCGCAACGGCGGTAATTCTTATCAGAAACCAACTACGAACAACAACAACAATCAGGGGTCGGGTGCTAAGCCGGCCACATCAGCCAGTACTGTCCAGGGAGGTGGACAGAAGACCAGTGGAAAGCTGTTCATGATGGACAAGAAAGAAGCTGAGGAGGATGCACATGTTATCACTGGTACCTTTCTTGTTAACGGCATTCATACCTTTGTTTTGTTTGATTCGGGGGCTTCCCAGTCGTTTGTATCGTCGAGTCATGTTAAAAAGTTGGGTTTGAGAGTTTACGAGTCTGTAAGTGAGAAAGTTTTTATACCTTGGGGAGAGTCTGTATCTTGTGGAAGGTTGTTTAGGGATGTGTCTATGATAGTTGGGCAAGTCGACCTACCTGTAGACTTGCTAGAGTTTCCTTTTAACGGTTTTGAGATGATAGTTGGGATGGATTGGCTGGGAAAGTATAAAGCTAAGATAGACTGTCATCAAAAGAAAGTTTCTTTGAGAGGGCCTAAGGGTGTTAGTGTGTCTTATCGTGGGTTTTTAGTCAAACCCAAAGTTAAGTTAATTGCAGCTATCACGTTGAAGTCCTATCTGAGGAAGGGATGTCCTTTGATTTTGTGCCATGTGAGAGATTACCGGATAGAGAGTCCGACCGTTGACGAGATACCAGTGGTGGGAGAGTTTGCCGATGTTTTCCCTGACGAGATTCCGGGGTTGCCACCGAAGAGGGAGATAGACTTCACCGTTGAGTTGAAACCGGGGACGGGGCCAATTTCTAAGGCACCGTACCGGATGGGTCCTAAAGAGATGGAGGAGCTCAGGAAGCAGTTAGATGATCTGATAGAGAAGGGATACATTAGACCTAGTGTATCGTCGTGGGGAGCACCAGTTCTGTTCGTGAAGAAGAAGGATGGGAGTTTGAGGTTATGCATAGATTACAGAGAGCTGAACCTAGTGACGGTGAAGAACAAGTATCCTTTGCCAAGGATAGATGACCTGTTTGATCAGTTGAGTGGTGCATCAGTCTTTTCCAAGATTGATTTGAGGTCGGGGTACCATCAGGCGAAGATTAGAGAGGTGGACATACCAAAGACGGCTTTCACGTCGAGGTATGGTCACTATGAGTATGTGGTGATGCCGTTTGGATTATCTAATGCACCGGTCGTGTTTATGGATTTGATGAACAGAATCTTCAAACAGTTTTTGGACAAGTTCGTGGTGGTATTCATCGACGACATCTTAGTCTACTCTAAGACTAAGGAAGAGCATGAGGAACATCTGAGGATCGTGTTGTAGACGTTGAGGGACCATGAGTTGTATGCTAAACTGTCCAAGTGTGAGTTCTGGTTGGAGAAAGTTGCTGTTCTGGGGCATGTGATCTCTAAGGAGGGAGTAGCTGTGGATCCGGCAAAGATTGAGGCAAAGGATAAAGTGGGAAGCACCAAAGAATGTCGCTGAGATTAGGAGTTTCTTGGGTTTAGCTGGATACTACAGACGGTTCGTGAAAGATTTCTCCAAGATAGCTAGACCTATGATAGCTTTGATGAGGAAAGAGAACAGGTTCCGTTGGGATGAGAGTTGTGAGAAAGCGTTCCAGACATTAAAGGAGCGTTTGACCACATCTCCTATCTTAGCATTGCCTGAAGGGATCGAGAACTTTGAGGTTTATACAGATGCCTCAAAGGATGGGTTGGGATGTGTGTTGATGCAGAACGGTAAGGTGATTGCCTATGCTTCTAGGCAATTGAAGCCGTATGAGGAGAACTACCCTACACATGATCTGGAGTTGGGTGCGGTGGTGTTTGCTCTCAAGATTTGGAGACATTACCTTTATGGGGCGACCTTTAAGGTATTTTCTGATCACAAGAGTCTCAAGTACATCTTCACTCAAAAGGAGTTGAACATGAGACAGAGGAGGTGGATGGAGCTGATTGGCGATTATGACATGGATATTATCTGCCATGAAGGGAAAGCCAATGTCGTTGCAGATGCTTTGAGTAGGAAGAGTGTACACTCCATGTGTACAGCTCTATCTTTGATGAGGTTGAGAGATGAGGTGGGGAAGTTTGGGATACATATGATTCAGAGAGGAGATGCTGTGGGAGATTTGACAGTGCAGCCTGATCTTTATGATGATATTCGAGGTAAACAAGCTTTAGATCCTAAGATGGTTGAGTGGAGAGTTGGAGTAGAGAAAGGGACAAAGTGTCCCGATTTTTTCTATTCACACAGTGTGGTAGTTTGAGATTTGATGGTAGGTGGTGTGTCCCTAATGATGAAGAGCTGAAAAAGACAATCATGACAGAGGCACATTGTACACCATATTCAGTACATCCAAAGTGAGACAAGCTATACAAGGATTTGAAGAACACGTTTTGGTGGCCTGGGATGAAGAAGGAAACAATTTGAGTTTGTGGCCCGTTGTTTGACATGCCAGAGAGTTAAAGGGGAACAGCGACGACCACAAGGTAAGATTCAGTCTTTGGAGGTACCTGAGTGGAAGTGGGAATCCATTTCTATGGATTTTATCGTGGGTTTAACGAAGAGTCAACAAGGTAATAACATGATATAGGTGATAGTGGATCGACTGACCAAGTCAGCTCACTTTGTTCCAATGAAAGATACATGGACTAAAGCACAATTAGGTATGGCTTATCGAAAGAATGTGCTTAAGTTACATGGAGTCCCTAAGGACATAGTGTCTGACAGAGATGCGAGGTTTATATCACGGTTCTGGAAAGAGTTGCAGGAATCCTTGGGTACAACTTTGAAGATGAGTACAACTTTTCATCCTGCGATAGACGGTCAGACTGAGAGAACAATCAAAACTCTTGAGGATATGTTGTGAGCTTGTGTGATGGACTTTGGTGGTAGCTGGGAACAGAGGTTGGATTTGAAAGAGTTTTCTTACAACAACAGCTACCACACTAGTATAGGCATGGCACCATTTGAGGCGTTATATGGGAGGAGATGCAGGAGTCCGATTTGTTGGGACGAGTCTTGAGGCGATAGTTCTAGGACCAGAGATGGTACATGAGATGGTTGAACAGATTAAGATGATCGGGGAACGCATGAGAGCAAACTCAGATCGACAAAAGAGTTAAGCGAGATCTACACCGCCGGATATAGAGTTTCGGGTTGGGGATAAGGTTCTTCAAGGTGTCTCCTATGCGTGGTGTTATGAGATTTGGGAAGAAGGGCAAGCCGAGTCAGAAGTTCATCGGTCCTTATGAGATCTTAGAGCGAGTTGGGGAGGTTGCTTACCGTCTGGCTTTACCTGATGCTTTAGAGAGAGTGCATAATGTGTTTCATGTATCGCAGCTGCGGAAGTATGTGAGTGACCCGTCACATGTGTTAGAGGCAGAGAGCATAGAACTAGATGAGTCTTTATCATATCTTGAGGTACCTAAGCAGATCCTTGACCGGAAGGTTAGGAAGACTAGGAGTGGTGAGACAGTGTTGCTTAAGATCCTTTGGTCTAACCACGAGACAGAGGAAGCTACATGGGAAGCAGAGGAGGTCATGAGAGAACGCTACCCTTTCCTTTTTGATCAGGTATGTTTGGTTACGAGGACGTAACCTTGTTTCTTTTAGGGGGGTAGGAGATGATCGCAAAGAGTTTTTAAGAGTTTTTATGCCCTTTTACGTTGTGTCAAGTATAGTTGTTGTCGTTGAGTCGGGTTGAGTTTGAGTTAGTAACAAGTTTTTATATTGAGTTTGCTTCTGAACTGTTGAGTCGGGAGTGTGGTAGTGTGAGTCTTTGTTTTGTGTTGGTTTGAACTTCGGGGACGAAGTTCTTTTTAAGGAGGGAAGACTGTAATACTCCGTATTTATGAGTCTTGGGGTACTCTATCGAGTAGGCCTTACTCTGTCGAGTAAGGGAGTTTTGCGAAATGAAATAGTTTCTGACCTGTTGGGTACTCGATCGAGTAACTACGATACTCGATCAAGTAGGGGGGTACTCGATCGAGTACCTAGGCTACTCGATCGAGTAGCCGGTTTACGGGGGTTGTTTTCTCGGGTTTTGTTAATTATGCGATTAAGTATATAATATTTTCGTCATTCATTCTAATTACTTTTCTAAAACCTAAATCACTGTGAGAAGAGAAACAAACTACGTTCATCACCTTAATCGCATTCTTAACAAATCCCGGAGCTTGGAAGGTCGGATTTCACTTGTCTTTACACCGTTGTAATCCTTGCGTCGAGGGTAAGACCTTTATACCGTTTTTATTGTATTTCGTCAAAGTTAGTTAAACCCTAATTTTGGGAATTGGGGGTTTTGTTGTGCTATGTGCATAGTAGTAATTATGTGCTTGTATCATTAGGAGGAGGATTCGTAGAGGAACCTTTTTGACTTCAAATTTGTGAGATCGTCGACAATTGTGCTTTCCGGTAGGGTTTCCTACTCAGTATTACTTACATGTGGTGTAGTGTTGTGCTGTAATTAGTATAATTGGTTGATTCAGACGATGTAGTGATTGTATTGTGATTGTTTGTCTGTGGTTCTCGAGATGCGTTCTCGGCTGAGTGGAGTCACTTGCGGGAGTGGCTTCACACCCTAGTTTCACCCTTCGTGGAACCCGCCACGGAAGGGGATGTGCACATTAATGGGACAGGTTTATCGCTCGGTATGATGAGCGGGGCTTAGGTGGGAACGGCTGCGGTCCCCCACTGGCAGGGCTAGTTCAGTGGACAGTCGGAGACGGAGATGGAGTGGAGTGCTTGATCGTGTGTGATTGTTTGAGTTGTGTTAGTTACTGTATTGTTAATTATACCTCTTTTGTAAATAGTATCGACCCGGTGAATGTTTTGAAAACTGCGGTGATCCATTCGGGGATGGTGAGCAGTTATTGAGCGGGTATGACATGAGTACTGGGATAGCTGGGATTGCCACGATCAGATGATAGAAGTCTTCCGCTGTAGTTTAGCAGTTTTTACATACATTTCAGTTAGTTCAGTAGACAGCCGTTTTGAGAACATGTATTAGTATTTGGTTTGGTTTTTGGATTGTAACCTTTCGCTAAAGTATTACTATTTAAATATCGTTTCATTATTGTTTATTTGATTATCATTGCCTCGGGTAACCGAGATGGTAACGTCCTTATACCTGAGTGGTCCCGGTAAGGCACTTGGAGTATGGGGGTGTTACAGCTCATCAAGTACAGCACGTATCCCACTAATCTTTCCCCGCCAGGTAGCATAGGTAACAATATTGGTGGCCAGGGTGATAAGCTCGTTGATTCTCTCCTCAGAATGCTGGAGGGAGTCAGAAAATGAGGTGCAGACTTCCTGGGTGCGCGCTAGATGGTCATCTCCCTCCTTCAACTTCTTCTTGGCTCCAGCAAGCTCGGCTTTTAGGTCCACCACCCGTCCCCTCAAGTCAGCACGTTGCTGCTCCAGCTCAGCAATGGTTCCAGTTAGCTCCTGATTCCTGGCACTGGTGGCCTTATTGGTAGTCTGGACCACATTGATCATCTTTCTATTATATAAGCCTGACTGGCAGGCCTGCTGTTAGACCATATTTATATAAGTTTTGATAATGAAAAGTATTATGATTTGTAATATGTTATACAGTTGTGCTTGTAACTGTTTGTTAAATGGTGCATATCTTAGTTGACAATTACCATGAAGACTAATTATGGTTATAGCATATGATGGAATTCTCATGATGAATTTGGAGCTTGGTAATCAAGTTTGGTTATGGTTGTTTTGCCTATAACCATAGAAGACTAAATCAAGCAAAACAATATATTATTTGATGGGAGCTCAAGATGAAGAGTTTCTAGATCAAAATGAAGAAAGGAACCTATATTTGAAGATCTCATGAAGATTAGGGATATAGGATTTCATTCTATAAATGGTATGAACAAAATGGTTTTTGAGAAAGTATGGTGATAGCTATTTCATCTCTAACCTTACCTATCAAAGTTCTTGGTTATAGCCATTTGACTTATAACCATGAACGACTTATAAGAGAGCACAATCTAAGTTTTGGATTCACTTATTATTTCGAAATTAAAGTGACATTTATACTATATCTTTTCTAGATGAAATTGGTAATATAGATTATATTAATCCTACTGATTTATCATACAACTTATGGGTTGTTATGTGATCTAGGGTTTCTAATCATATTATCTTAGTTTTATAAATTAAAACTAATTATTGTTAGGGTTACAATTAGAGTGAAATGGATTATGGCCACATCACCTTCTGGTCGAAATTATCCTAGTAGTAATTAGGGTTTTTATATAAGAGGTATTTCATAGATAAAAATAAAAGATTTGACCTAGCCCACTTCAAGATTTTTCGGACCTAAGGGGGCGGCTAGGGTTCGAATCTTTGACCTAGTTTTAGGTTTTTCTACTCCTATAAATACCAAAGTATTTCATTAGAAAAATGAAGACACTTATTTTGAGAAAAACTTTTGCAAAAATATTTAAGCATATTTCGAATTCAATCTCTTCATATTTGCAAATTATTTTCGAAACCCTAATTGTGTCCGAAGCTAAAACTGTGTGCCTCTCTTTAAGTCAATCATTCTCGTTCATCTCATTAATAGGATAATAGTACTCATTGTATTCATACTCCTTCATTAACGTGAACCCCAGTAGAATCTAGTAGTACTTTCTTATTAACGTAAGATAGAAATCGAGTATTTAACGATACTCAAATTGAGTTACAACTATAGTTAGTTGTACGAGTTAGATTGATAATTTTGTAATCCATAGAAAGGTACTGAAGTTATTAATCGAGAATAGTGGACGGAGGTTTCGACTTGTGAAACTGAACCACTTCAAAATTTCGTGTGTCTCATTTATTTACGCATTTATTGTTTCATTTTCACACATACGATAAATTAATTAGTCAAGTTTAATTAATAAACTTCGAGTAATTAATCAATTATCAATAAATCGAAAAAGTGGGCAAGTTCTACATACTCAATTCACCCCCCCCCCCCCTTCCTGAGTATATCTTTTTATAGACTCTTCAATTGGTATCAGAGCCTCGTGCTCTTGATAGCCTAATAGCTAGGGGTTGATCTACTTTTTCGTTTCTTTATTTTTTTTCTTTCCGCTGCTATATACGTGTGAAATGGATTCCAAATACCTCAAATGTCCCATCTCTGATGGGAAGAACTATGGTTTATGGAAAAACATGATGACACACTACATTAAAGGTATTGATTGGGAATGTGGGAGAATTGTTCAGAATGGTCCTATTAAAATTTTGGTAGGAACGACTGAAGGTCCTTCCTATGAGAAAAAAGAAGAAGACTATATCGAGGCTGACTACAAGAAGGTAGAAAAAAATTCAAAAGCAATAAGTCTACTACAAAATGGTATGACTTCAACT
The DNA here is from genome assembly GCF_048544455.1 of Silene latifolia. Taxonomy (NCBI): domain Eukaryota; kingdom Viridiplantae; phylum Streptophyta; class Magnoliopsida; order Caryophyllales; family Caryophyllaceae; genus Silene; species Silene latifolia. The sequence goes on along the minus strand of NC_133538.1, from coordinate 435,463,496 downwards.
GAATTTGATCGTTTTTCTTCTTGTACGACTGCCAAGGAGATATGGGATGGGTTGGAATTGGCCTATGAAGGAACGTCCATTGTTAAGAAAAATCGTATTGATCTTTTGATATAAAAATACGAACTATTTTCTATGGAGCCTAATGAGACACTTGATAGCATGTCAACACGGTTTTTTAAGTATCATAAATGAACTAAAAAATCTAGGTCGCACTTTTCTGACTGAAGACATAGCTAGAAAAGTTATAGAAGCTAAACAAAAAAATGGCGTCCTAAGGTCACTGTTATGGAGGAATGTCGTGACCTCACTAACCTCTCATATCAAGAACTCATTGGAGCCCAAATGGCTCATGAACTCACTTTAAATGCTGATGAAGCAGAAATGAGCACTCGAAAGAGTATGGCGCTCGCAAGTGAAAACAATGAGTCCGATCTAGAGGATGAAACTGTGTTGTTTGCCAAACGTTTTAGGAAGAAATTTTTCACTTTTAAATAAAATAAAACGCTCAACAACAATAATTCTTCTAACAAAAGGTCTTCTGATTGAAAAATTCTTTTGCAAATAGAGGTTGCTTCAAGTGTGGTGATTCTGATCATATGATCAAAGATTGCCCCACGTGGAAGAAAATAAAAGACAAAACCCAGAGAGACAAAACAAAGAAAGAATTCAAGCAAGTCATGATGGCTTCATGCTGGGGAGATCTAGATACAGAGGACGATGAGGAGTCCGAAGATGAAGAAGTTGTAAATCTATGCTTAAGCAACATAAGTTTAGATATTGATAATGATTCAAGTTAATTTGTTTCATGGGAGAATCAATCGATGAAGATGAAGATGAGGTAAGTTATCTTGAACTTAAGAAACAAGTTAAGAAATTATCCAAAAGCGCTTTAGTTAAGTATTTTGAACAATCGTTGGATCATTGTCACGAGCAAAGTCTTGAGTTAAAAGAATTAAAAGAGCAAATAATGGACATTGCTGAAGAAAATCAATTGCTTAAAGCAAAAGCCAAGAAATTGAAATCTAAAGCTACCGTTGATGATACTGAAGCTTTGAATTCAATGGCAAATGAGAAGAAGGCTCTTGAATCTAAGGTTATAGCTAATGAAGCTATAACCAAAGAGCTGAAACTCAACATTAAGCAACTTCAAGCCAAGGTACAGCTAATGAAGCTATAACCATGGAATTGAAGAAACTTAATGAACTTCAAGAAACCGAGATTTCAGCCAAAGATGGTACAATCTCAGATCATAAAAAGGAAATTAATTTTCTTAATAAGCAACTAAATGAAAAGGAGATTAATCAAGCAAATATCTCAAAACAATATGAAGAGAAAATTGCTAAGTTAAATAATCTTAGTGAAAGTGGCTCTTCTACGGAAATTAAGATTGATCATACTAAATGCAATGAAGAAATCCAATCCTTAAGAGAACTACTTCTTCATGCACGTAAGGTTCATGATAAATGGGAAGGAAGTACAAAGGTTTTAAACTTCTTAACAGAACAATCCGATAACAACATGAAAATGGGATTAGGGCATGAATGCTATGTTCGTAGGGATCATTCTAAATACAAGGCTACTCCCTCAGATCGAGATTTTAGAAAACGAAAGTACGCTGATTTACCCGAGTACTTAATTTGTACTTACTGCGGTGATAAAGGCCATATAAAGGTTAATTGTGTAAAACATGCACATGATATTCGGAAAAATGTCGAGACCCACAAAGCATGTGAAGTAGTAGTTGAAGACGATTATTCCACCATTGATGAACCAACCGATAATGAAGAACGAAATAATGAGTTTCAATGGTTTTATGATATGAGTTTTGATTTTCAAAGCAGAAAGAATGCTCCTAAACAAAACACAAATGAAACAACGAAAGCTCAAACAAATAACATTAAGAAGTCTAGATCTTATCATAAAACACATCAAAAGAAAAGGATAGTGTTAGGCCCAAAATCTGGATATGGGCTGATCTGGGGCAGCAAGTCTGGAAGAAGTGTGGGACGCAGGGCATCAGGGAGCCAGGGTGACAGCATCAGCGTGCAGCGCAGAACGTGGGCTTTGATCCGCATAGAAGAAGCATATGAGAGTTCTATCACTTACCATATCCAGGGAAGGAAAGTCATATTCTGTATCAAATTAGGAATAACTTGGAGGGAAAGCAAGAAACCCTAGCTAGCCAAGCTCCCCTATATAAAGAGCCTCAACGCAAAGAAGAAAGATCGTCAGAAATACGAGAACTACAACCTAGAATTCATAGCATAACGCACGAACTGTATTTCCTCCCGAATTATAGTGAAAATCTTGGTGGGATTCCGTCTCCCCCCGCGGTTGTTTCCCAAATTGGATTTTCCGCGACACCAAAATTGCTTGTGTTCTTTATTTACGTCGCACATCCAAATTAACATACAACAATCAATCAAATCATAATACGGACCTAATGCTAAGACCGCTTTAACCCTAAATTGGTAGAAATTTACCAAAACAGTTTGGCGCCCACCGTGGGGCATAGTGGTCGTCTTCGTTAGCCAGTCTACACAGCAAGTATAACATGTCCGGACACAAAGAAACCAACCCAGGTAGCACCAGCGGTGCCCTAGCAACGCGGGTACCGCCCCCTCGGCAGCAACACAGGTACCATCTCCCTCGGCAACAGCAGCACGCGCTACCTCGATCCAGACTGCCACTGCTGTTCAGATACCAACAGTTAAGCATAGGCAAAGTTCCCAGGTAGCAGCAAGCCCATCTTCGGAGAGAGTCCAGACTAGAGATTCAGGAGTCGTCCAGGGATGGCAAGGAGTCGCACAGCCTGAAAGAGGAACACAATCTAGGCAACAGGCTCAGGCTCCTCCGAGTCCCACCAGCATCATGATAAACGGATTGGACACATTAGCAAGGACAATCCGGACTATGTAGAACGAGAATAGAAGCATGAGATCCCAGATGGAAGAGGACAACAATCTCCTCCGAGCACAAATCAATGAGTTAAGGAGCCATGCCGCTAATTCGGCCCCATGGATGCAGGAAGACAGATCCGAGAGGCCACCAGGAGAAAGTGGGGATCGGAGGCAGACGCGGGTGTTGCCACGCGAGGTGGCACTTAGGCTAGACATGGACGCAACACCACAGCCAAGAGGAGGCCTGGTCCCAACGGGTCGGGGCATTAACACCGGATGAGGAGCCACCACCAAGATCCAACACCCACGCGATGCGTAAGGACGCCAAGCAGAGAGCGAAAGAAAGAATGCGGTCCCGATGATCAGAGTACCGGTTACAAATCAAGTTGAGTATACCTGGGAAAGCGGCCCGGCTGCAGCAGCATCGCAGATGCGCCAACCAGCAGTTTTGGGACAACAGAACTTCGTATGAGGAGCCGAACATCAGTCACAAAAGCACCTGCGACCTGCCGGGAGAGAGACATACATAGAACAGCAATACCAGAAACTACGAAGCCTCCTCTGTAGGGTCCCAGGAATGCCGCCTATGGAGATGGCCGCACGTAAAGCTACGCCGACTCGCCGTTCTGACGATATAGCTACGGTGGCCTTACCAAAAGGATTTAGCGTCCCAACAATGACTCTCTTCGATGGAACCACAGACCCCTGCGATCATATTAGCCAATTCAAGCAGAAAATGATGGTTACCACTGCCACAAAAGCCTCAAAGGAGGCATGTATGTGTAAAGGATTTGGTTCGACCCTAACCGGAGCAGCACTACAATGGTTCGTCGGCTTGCCTAATGGGACCATATCTTCATTCGCCGATTTGGTCAACGCGTTCAATCGGCAGTTCTCCAGCAGCCGGAGAACACCAAAGTAGCCAAGTGATCTGTATAGGATCGTTCAGGAAATAGGTGAATCAATCAAGGATTACGTTACCAGGTTCAATGCAGAGAAAGTTTCAATTCGAGGCTGCGATATGTCCACGGCCATCAACGCCTTCAGGCAGGGCTTGGATAAGGAGTCAAACCTCTACAAAGAATTAACGATGTACCCTTGTGAGATATTCGAAGAAGTCGAGCAGAGAGCTACAACAGCATTAAGATTGGAAGAAGATATACAAGCTAGAAAGGGAATAACAAACTTCGACAAACCTGGCAGGAAAATCCCAACAGAAAAGAAAGACGAGCGAGCTAAGCCATACAATGAGACCTAATACACGCGAGAATAGCGAAAAAACCCAAAGAAGTTGACGACTCCCAGCATCCTCCTAAGCTATCTGAGTACGGATTCAACATGGGAATGGAAGGATTGCTGAAAGCACTAAGAGGCCTAGGTGATCAGGTTAGGTGGCCAAATCCTCCCACTCAGGATCGACCCAACGACGACAGAGACAGCAGCAAGAGATGCAAATGACATCAGGACATAGGTCACAGGACAGAAGACTGCTACAGGTTGCGAAACGAAGTAAAGTTCCAGGTACGCAGGGGAAACTTGGACCACCTGTTATCACGTGGGGGCAAGCAGGACAGGAGAGAAGCAGCAAATCAGATGCTTCCTTCTGCTCCACCCATATGCACGAAAATTATTAGCGTGATAACAGGCGGGTCCGAGCTATCAGGTTTAACATATTCCGCCGCTAAGAGGAAAGCCACTGGAAGTAAAGGGGATCATCCAGAAACTTCATGCAGAGTAAGCCAGGGCAATTTACCCCCGGTAACTTTCGACAAAACCGACATAGAAAGCGGCGCAGAGCAACACGACGATGCCCTAACTATAACGTTATCCATTGGCAATTGCACCGTACGAAAAGCATTAGTGGATACAGGGAGTTCTGTGAACCTCATCATGCTTGAAACCCTCAAAACCATGGGTTTTGATAAAGAGAACCTAATAAAGAAATCTGTACCCCTGGTGGGATTCAGTGGTGAGACTGCGCATTCGGTGGGTGAGATAACCATCCCAACGTACATCGAAGGAGTTAATAAACTGGTAAGGTACTTAGTCATTGAGGGTCCGACCACTTACAACGTGATACTAGGAAAACCATGGTCGCATCGATGATGAAGGCGGTGCCTCAACATATCATCGTGTCTCAAGTTCCCAACACCATGGGGTACGGTCACAGTAAAAGGGGATCGAGAGGAATCCAGGAACTGCTACGCTCAAGCCCTCAAAGCTACAACCAGGCTCCCCTCATAGCAATTAGAGGACCGAGGCACCTCGAAAGAATACAAGGAGCCTCCTCGGAGGAACTAGACCAGTCCACCGGACGAGGAGCACCCGGATAGACAAGATTAATTGGAGCAACTTGCGTGAAGAGCTACGCAATCACCGACTCAATTTCGAAAAACCAACATGGACATTTACCTGGTCCCACGACGATATGGTAGGTATAGACCCATCCGTTATTTCACATAAGCTAAGTGTGAACCCAGGCTGCACCCCAGTACAGCAGAAGAGAAGGAAGTTCGCGGCAGAACGAAACGAAGTCATTAACAAGGAAGTAGACAGTCTCTTGGCAGCAGGTAAAATTAGAGAAGTTAGCTACCCCGAATGGCTTTCTAATGTGGTAGTTGTGCCCAAAAAGAACGGCAAGTGGAGGGTATGCGTAGACTTCACCGATTTAAACAAAGCTTGTCCCAAGGACCCCTTTCCACTACCACATATCGATGCAATGGTGGACGCCACTGCAGGACACGAAGTACTTACTTTCCTTGACGCCTGGAGTGGCTACAATCAGATCAAGATGCATCCACAAGATCAAGAGAAAATAACATTCATGTCAGAAAGAGGCATATATTGTTACAATGTCATGCCCTTTGGCCTAAAGAACGACGGGTCCACTTACCAGCGATTGGTAAATAAAATGTTCAAGCAGAAAATAGGAAAGACCATGGAAGTATACATAGACGACATGGTAGTGAAGTCCAAAAAAGCAAGAATGCATATGGAACACTTAGCGGACACCTTCCAGACATTAAGGGAATTTAAAATGAAGCTTAATCCGTCCAAGTGCTCGTTTGGAGTATCCTCGGGAAAATTCTTAGGATATATGGTGACCCAGAGAGGAATTGAAGCAAGCAAGGAGCAGATAAAAGCAATACTCCAGCTAGAATCACCGCAGAAGCCAAAAGATGTGCAAAGGCTGGCAGGGAAGGTGGCGGCCCTAAACAGGTTCATATCAAGGGCTTCAGATAGGTGCAAGCTATTCTATGATATATTGAGGAAAAGTCAGAAATTCGAATGGACCGAAGAACATGAAAAGGCATTCGCGGAACTCAAAAGCTATCTAAGCACGCCACTGTAACACCCCCATACTCCAAGTGCCTTACCAGGACCACTCAGGTATAAGGATACTACCATCTCGGTTGCCCGAGGTACTGAATATCATAAGACAATAAAGAAACGTACTCTTAAAGTAATTATAGATTAAGTGATTACATGTTCAAACCAAAACTAATAAAAGAAATTACAAGGTTCTCATACGGTCTACAGCTAAAACTATCAAAGCTACTAGACTTCGTCTGACACAGCGGAAGACTTCTAACTGTCACGTGATGACTCATCCAGCCTATCCCATACGCATCATATCACACACCGCTCAATAACCGCTCACCACCCCGAATGGATCACCACAGTTTTTAAAACATTTAAACGGGGTCAATACTAATCACACAATTCAATACATATATCAACAATAAGATAAACAGACAATTTGAATCACACACACACACACACCACCAACTCCCATCGTCTCAATACCGACCGTCCACCGGACTACCGCAGTGGGGGACCGCAGCCGTTCCCACCTAAGCCCCGCTCATCGTACGAGCGATAACCCTGTCCCATTAATGTGCACATCCCCTTTCGTGGCGGGTTCCACGAAGGGCGAAACTAGGGCGTGAGATCACTCCCGCAAGTGACCCCACTCAGCCGAGAACGCATCTCGAGAACCATCAACAAACACAACCACAATCACAATTACAATCACAATCATCATATCAAACAACTAACTACAAAGACATCACCAATATCCCATTATGGGACTAATACCGAGTAGGAAATCCTACCTGGAAAGCACAACACGCAGACGGTATCTACAATTTGTATCAAAACGGCTCCTCTACGAATTCTCCTCCTATCATACAGCACATAAAGACTACACATCACAAACTACACACCAAAACCCCCAATTCCTAAATTAGGGTTTAACCAAACTTAACTAAACATTATAAAAACTATATTAAAAGCTTACCCTCGACGCAAGGAATCCAACGACACGACAAACGACAAGAACCGACCGTCTGAACTCCGGGAATTGCTAAGAATGCGATTAGGAAGATGAAGTGGTTGCTTTCTCTCTTAAACAGGGTTTTAGGTTTTGCAAAAGTGATTTAAAACAATGACGACTATGTTTAAATACCTTAATCGCATAATTAACAAAACCCGAGAAAACTCCCCGTAAAACCGGACACTCGATCGAGTACCCAAGGTACTCGATCGAGTACCCCCCTACTCGATCGAGTACCCCAGCTACTCGATCGAGTACCCAACAGGTCAGAAACTATTTTATCTCGCAACTTACCCTTACTCGACAGAGTAAGGGCTACTCGGTAGAGTACCCCAAGACTTATAAATACGGAGTATTACAGTCTTCCCTCCTTAAAAGGAACTTCGTCCCCGAAGTTCAACCCATACATAAAAACAACCATACAGACTCGACCAAGACACAACAACTTAGCTAAGGACTCAAGAACTCGACCGAACATAGAACATGAACTCTTAACACCCACTCCACCAACTATGTTTACTTCCACAACATGACTCACTATACCGTATCTACCACATATATATCTCTCACGACACCAACTCCATACATAACCAACTACCATCCTCTAATGCTGCTAGCTCCATAATATCATCAACTATCAAATCCAATACCAAGACACTCATAGACATCAAACGGGATGTTACATTCTACCACCCTTAAAAGGAACTTCGTCCTCGAAGTTTACTCACATTCGTAACCTCATCATCCAACTGTCAATACTAGCGAAATATTCTCACACTCCTAAACATCACGCTACTACAAGCACGGTCATGACCTTTAATAAAATCACCCACAACACGAATCGATCTTTTATTCTACATCAAGACTCAACTTCCGAATATATTACCATATGTACAACCATCAAAATCTATTTTATCGCATCCTACTCCTCTTAAGACAAATGTTACGTCCTCGTAACTCACTAATACCAAACCATATCTATATCTCATTACCCTCTGTACCACCACATGTCAAAGATAACCGTCTATAAACCAAACACTCACCATTCTTATATCCAAGGCTCCCATACATAAACATTTCCCATTCCTCAACTCATTCGGCAAACAAGACCTAACCTATACCATAAACTCGTAGCAAATCACCATACCCACTCTTCATTATTACCGCCAAACAACATACCTCTCTACGTAGGGCACTTATCTCCCAGAAGCATAACTCACGGTCCGCACTCGTTACGTACACGCACACTAGATCCTCAAGTTCTTTCTTTCATTACCGCAAAATTCATACACAACTTAACATGACACTAATTTCCCCAACACCCTACACTCACTGTCTCAACGAAAGATTATGAACTACCTGCCGCTTTCAGCTCATTACAACACATGTTCCACGAATCCTTTCCCATTACCATGTCTACCGATGTCTCATCTGAAAACAAGATCAAAATTACCGTAACAACCTCTCACAACCGTGTCCCATCAACAGATTATCACTATCCCATGACAACAACGAAACATATTACAACTCTATTTCACATCATACTCTACCTCATTCCCAACTTAACCTGGTAAAGAAAACATGAATAAGCAAGACAACTGTCTATCAGCACAAACTGACACTCGCAGAAAGCAACATCAAACAAAACAACAATCTATGTATAACTGGTATGTACTTTCGAAACTCGAATCATAATCATCCCGCCTACTCCACCACAACCGGTGACGGCATCACAATACCGCCACCAACAGCCACACCGTAGTGCGAAAATACCCGCATCACAGCACTATGTACCGTGCCCGGATCACCACCCGAGGCACCACAACCACACCGATAGACATCACAACTGTATAAAATTCCATAAATACTGACTCGGAAATAACCTTTCAGACAAGAAAACTTACTCAAATCCACTTTACTCAATCACAACGCAACATATTATATGAATAAACAGATAAGCATCTCATGAACATCATCTCTACCATTTCACGGAATACACATGTGTTATTAATACACATAAAATTATAACTAGACATGTCAAATCAATCAAGTTATTACCTTTTTGGATATCATTCAATTAAATTACCGTGCCCAACATATATATTACAGAACATTCATAAAACAACTTTATAATTATCACACCATACCACTTCTTGTGAGGTCAGAACCTCACACAAACATTTACACATATCATAGACCCGTAATCACAACCAACTAGTCAATCCTGACCACGTAAGTTACCACTCGAAAAAGGTTACCTGCTGCCCGAGTTTAACTCATATGCCCCTCATAACATATTCCCCCATTCGCACAACCATCACTTCCTGCCAAATATAACCATACCTTCACTATTCAACTAATAGCGTCCGCCTCATCTAACCACATCTTATACCCTCTCACAATCATACACAACAATCAGGTCCCTACCAAATCAACCTCTTTAGAATTGCTACCTTTCTAATATTCCATCACTCTTAGTCATTAGTGATAACACCACAATGCCACCGCTGCTCGTATATCAAATCTCTTACACTCATATCAAAATAACCTGGTTTTTCTACCATTTTTGGTTAACATTGCAAATAACGAACATCAAACCCATCCACAAAATTACCTCAACATTATTCCCAATGCTATCTTATTTGTATTGTCATCCAACTCTCCACCAAATATCTCGTATCGTGCCAATACTCCACCAACTCCTTACTCTCTTAATTCCTCGAAACTCATTACCAATCATGTTGCCCTGAAACTCCTATATAACCTTTAGCTAACATCCTCGTGATACCATCACATATTTCGATGATTTCTTATCTTTATATCACATAGCTCCGGTGAACATTTTCCTCAGCTTACTTTTATCCTTCTTTTCTCTTTACACTCAATAATACCAATTAATAGTTCAACTCCTTATTCCTTCTAGCTAACTCTTTAGAAATCTGGTTACCCCTTCGTTGCTCCAAAACTTAATTCCATTATTTTCTACCGACATCATCTCACTCTTTCTTACCATGGATCTTCTCTTATTATGCTATCACTCATACTTGCCACTAATATATCCATAGAACCAACGTTTAATGTTCAAACAATTGCATCCCCCTTTTTACATCTCTAGAAATCAGAATTCATTTAATACCGTTAATTACCCAAGGAAATCACACAGTAGTTTCATCTTTTAATAAACCAAACCTCCCAAACTCACTCACTGTCTACAAATACACCTCGCGACATGTCTCCACAAAGTTCACTATATATTACTCTTCTCAACTCCTTTAAACGAACTTTCACTACATAAATCCATAACCCACACGACTCCTAACCATTTCCCTCCTTAACTCTTTACACATCTCAAGCTGTCACTATCCACATTCTTACTTTCAGTCTTTTCATTCTCACGCTCATTATACTCACATCATCCCTTGCCTATATTCACTTATTTTTACATTACTCAACACGCAATCATATCACTCTTCCCGTCTCGCAAAACGTACGCCATGCCTCAATAAACTATACCAATCTTCCTTTTCTTTTTCCACCATCCATCATAATCACCTATAACTCATGTCCTCCCCACCGAACTCATACTCATCATAGTGCCACTCTTTACACCATAAGATTGGGCAACTTACGCTTCAGGACCAACACACACGTAAAACAAGGCATAAAGAAGTAATACAACACCTTTGAATTAAACATAACATGCAACGAATGTCAAAAGACAACATATGACCCGAAATACGCATATGACCTGCACAGACCCCCACTCGATCGAGTACCAGCACCTACTCGATCGAGTTGAGGCTACTCGATCGAGTGCCCAACATGCTCGATCGAGTGCCCCGACTCTTAACCCAAACAGACGCTCGATCATCGACTTACTCGACCGAGTAGCCCGGCTACTCGATCGAGTGATTTCATACTCGATCGAGTGCCCGAGGTACTCGATCGAGTGCCCAAAAACACGATTCTGGTCAAAATAACGACAAATACCCACTCGATCGAATCAAACCCACTCGATCGCGTCATGCAGACTCGTGAATACTACCCGAATGTTATCTCACATACCCTAACGTACTATGCATTCATTATTATTTCAACATTATGATTACAACTACGCATTCAAATCTTCGCGACTCCTCATACAATTAACAAAATAATCTACTTCGTGTTATCAAGTGCCACGTTATAAACAACCATCATGCTTTTCATCCAATTTGTTATATAAAACACATATCATTGAACCTCTATTCTTCATGTTACTACTTACCAAAAGTCAAACATTACCATCTATCATGCTCATATAACATTCAACTTTCAATCATGTATTACCCACATGTTTTAAATTTTCATAACTTTTCATAACACAAACCACACCCATACACTACAAATCCTATTTCCATGTTGCTAATACAACAACATTACAAATCCACTTCATCACACATCATCATATACGAACTACTTTCTTTTTCTACCATATCATTCATCATTCTCAAATACTTTTCCAACGATTCCAACCAACATGTAAGCCAACTATCATGCAACATGCTTTCAACAAACCATATACAGCACAATTAACATACACGTCGCACATATACACACGGACTCCACGTTCCCATACCATGTGACTGGCTTAAGTATCATGGGGCCAAGATTTTGAAGTGAGGGCGCCTACTCACCCAAAACCTAGCATCAGCCGGGGCTCCCATTACACATACACCAGGTTCATTTTATTAGACTCCCTATGTTCATTATGTTCATTTGTTACAGTTCCAAAATCGTCGCTCTGATACCATTTGTAACACCCCCATACTCCAAGTGCCTTACCGGGACCACTCAGGTATAAGGACGTTACCATCTCGGTTGCCCGAGGTACCGAATATCATAAGACAATAAAGAAACGTACTCTTAAAGTAATTATAGATTAAGTGATTACATGTTCAAACCAAAACTAATAAAAGAAATTACAAGGTTCTCATACGGTCTACTGACTAAAACTATCAAAGCTACTAGACTTCGTCGACACACGGAAGACTTCTAACCGCCACGTGATGACTCATCCGGCTATCCCATACGCGTCATATCACACTCCGCTCAATAATCGCTCACCACCCCCGAATGGATCACCACGATTTTTTAAAACATTTAAACGGGTCAAGATACTAATCACACAATTCAATACATATATCAACAATAAGATAAACAGACAATTTGAATCACACACACACACACACACCACCAACTCCCATCGTCTCAATATCGACCGTCCACCTGGACTACCCGCCGATGGGGGACCGCAGCCTGTTCCCACCTAAGCCCCGCTCATCGTACGAGCGATAACCCTGTCCCATTAATGTGCACATCCCCTTTCGTGGCGGGTTCCACGAAGGGCGAAACTAGGGCGTGAGATCACTCCCGCAAGTGACCCCACTCAGCCGAGAACGCATCTCGAGAACCATCAACAAACACAACCACAATCACAATTACAATCACAATCATCATATCAAACAACTAACTACAGCACATCACCAATATCCCATTATGGGACTAATACTGAGTAGGAAATCCTACCTGGAAAGCACAACACGCAGACGGTATCTACAGCTGTATCAAAACGGCTCCTCTACGAATTCTCCTCTTATCATACAGCACATAAAGACTACACATCACAAACTACACACCAAAACCCCCAATTCCTAAATTAGGGTTTAACCAAACTTAACTAAACATTATAAAAACTATATTAAAAGCTTACCCTCGACGCAAGGAATCCAACGACACGACAAACGACAAGAACCGACCGTCTGAACTCCGGGAATTGCTAAGAATGCGATTAGGAAGATGAAGTGGTTGCTTTCTCTCTTAAACAGGGTTTTAGGTTTTGCAAAAGTGATTTAAAACAATGACGACTATGTTTAAATACCTTAATCGCATAATTAACAAAACCCGAGAAAACTCCCCGTAAAACCGGACACTCGATCGAGTACCCAAGGTACTCGATCGAGTACCCCCTACTCGATCGAGTACCCCAGCTACTCGATCGAGTACCCAACAGGTCAGAAACTATTTTATCTCGCAACTTACCCTTACTCGACAGAGTAAGGGCTACTCGGTAGAGTACCCCAAGACTTATAAATACGGAGTATTACAGCCACTGTTACTCGCGAAGCCAGGGCAAGGGGAGCCACTATTCCTATACCTGTCAGTCACGGAAGCAGCTGTAAGTGCGGTCTTGGTCAAGGAACAAGAAGGAATGCAACATCCTGTGTATTACATTAGCAAGTCTCTGCTTCCTGCAGAGACCAGGTACACTTCCTTTGAAAAACTAGCATTGGCTTTGGTTACTGCTTCCTATAAACTGTGGTCGTACTTTGAATCTCACACCATCCGCGTAATAACCAACTACCCGCTAAAGACTATTATGAGGAAGCCTGAACTTTCGGGCAGAATGACTAAATGGTCAGTACATCTTAGTGGGTATGACTTACAATTCGAACCCAGAACAGCGGTAAAATCCCAGGCCCTATCAGACTTCGTCTCTGACTTCTGCCCTACTACCCGTGGGGAGGCAGAAGAAGGAATGCTGACAATAATGGGGAGTCAGGATAGCGAGATATGGACCCTATACATTGACAGAGCCTCAAATGCAAGGGGAGCCGGTGTAGATTTGGTCCTTCGATCACCTAAAGGTGATATGATAGTACAAGCTATTAGGTGTGAGTTCAAGGCAACCAACAACGAAGCCGAGTATGAAGCCCTTATACTTGGGATGCAGATGGCATCGGGGCTTAAGGTAAGGAACCTGAGGGTGTATAGTGACTCCTTACTTGTGGTAAATCATGTAAACAACGAATATGTGGCACGTGATTCAATGATGATAGCCTACTTGAAGATAGCCACAGAGCAAAAGTCAAAGTTTAGAACGTTCAAGATAACTCAGGTGCCGCGAGATCAGAACGTGGAAGCAGACGCCCTGGCAACATTAGGGGCCACCTTCCAGCCCACAGAACTGTCAAATATACCTATCACCCATGTATTGATCCCGGCCATCCAAAAGGATCCAGATCAGAATCCGGTGAAAGAGGTTGTACACATGCAGTATACGCAGGGAGCCAGGACTCTGGTTTCCACAATAGGACAGCAGGATCCAGATTGGAGAGTGCCATACATAAATTGGCTAAGGCATGGGACACTCCCTGAGGATAGAAAGAAAGCACAAAGTTTCAGAATAAAAGCCTCCAGGTATATCTTGATTGATAACGTCCTCTTTAGAAAATCGTTGGCAGGACCATACCTCAGGTGCTTGAACAAAGAGGAAGCAGAGACGGTGCTGCAAGATGTACACGACGGAGAATGCGGGAACCATGCTGGAGGACGGAGTCTGTCTAACAAAATCTTGAGACAGGGGTATTTCTGGCCCACTATGCGCATGGATGCAGTTAATCATGCTAAACGCTGTGAATCATGTCAAAAGGCGGCTCCAGCAATCCACCAGCCAGCAGAACCAATGCATTCGATTATCTCTTCGTGGCCATTCATGATGTGGGGCATGGACATAGTAGGTAAGCTGCCCAGGGCTCCAGGAAACATAGTGTATATGCTAGTTATGACTGATTACTTCTCAAAGTGGATTGAGGCAGAGGCAATGACAGATGTAAAAGAACGGCAGGTGATCTCTTTTATCAAGCGCAACATCATAAGCAGATTTGGGATACCATCTGAGATCATATGCGACAATGGATCCCAGTTCATATCGGATAGCACCGAGGGCTTCTGTTCACGCTGGAACACAACACTGAGAAAATCAGCCCCCATATATCTACAAACCAATGGCCAAGCCGAGTCCAGCAACAAAATCATTGTAGAGAACCTCAGAAAACGGCTGGAAGAGTTGGGGGGAAAATGGGCAGATGAACTACCATTAGTACTCTGGTCAGACAGAACAACACCGAAAATGGCAACAGGCCAAACTCCAATTAGCCTCGTATACGGAGCAGAGGCAGTGATACCCTCAGAAGTTCTGGTGCCCACGCACAGATACGGCTGTCAGACGGCAGAGCAGAACAAAGTCGAAATGGCTAGGAGCCTGGATACAGTTGATGAGCTGCGAGAAAGCGCCTACATACGTATGGCGTCGTACAAGCAATTTGTAGCAAGGACATATAACAAAAATGTCAAGATCAGGACCCTTGAAGTAGGGGACCTCGTACTTAGAAGCGTATTCGAAAATACCAAGAACCACAAAGCAAGCAAGTTTGCCTACAAATGGGAAGGGCCATATCAGGTCGAAAGCATTGTCAAGAATGGGGCATACAGGTTAATGGTCATACACGGTCAAATCCTGGATAAACCCTGGAACATTCGTCACTTGAAACGGTACTTTGTCTGACAAAGTGCCAAAACTTTAGTATACAAAGGACCTTTCAAAAGTCCGTGAAAAAAAAAAAAAAAAAAAAAAAAAAAAAAAAAAAAAAAAAAAAAAAAGGGGTGGGGGTTAGTATATGCTTTAGGTATTGGTGTGTTTCAGAAAACTTTTTTCTTTTGTTTTCCCTAGTTTTTTTTTTTCAAATCAAATAGAGTCGTTTTTAAACCAAGTAGTCCAGGCTGTGGCTTCCTGGATCCAGGTGTTGCCCTGAAACACCATGAGATAGCACCAGGTAATTTGCACTACTTTGGAATTTATCATGCTTCTACAAAGAAAGGCTTTGGTACTAATGTTGGTTACTTGTCAGATAAGGAACACTTTGAGGGTCCAGCCCCTGCCATGTGAGGCTGCGAAGACGTTTATCTTAAGTCAAGCCACATGGGGAGCATACGCCAAGGTAGCGCGCAGGGTACGGCATACTAAGACCACCCATACCTTAACGTTAATCTCAGTAATTCCATAGCTATGACGTAGAGCAAAAGGTGCACGCACGGAATTTCAAACGTCTGGAACCACAAGGAATGCAACATTCCTTGTTAGTCAGAGACAGTCAATGAAGGTATGCTCTAGTCAGCTAATCCTAGTGATAAGATATTTTACGTCATGGGTAAAATATGTTATCAAAAACCTGTCACCAGGAACAAGAGCTGTGCACCTGGAACCAGGTCAGCTTCCTGGATATACCTATGTGGAATCACAACTCCAGAAATCAATGGCAAAAAACACAAGTATAACAAAAGGAGGGCCTAAAACCTGGGCCCATAACTACTTTAAGTTAAGGCACCTGCTACCTGTAGCAGGCACCATCAGAGTTTAAAGCCTGCATACCAGCAGGCACAAAACGAGCCAAAATAAAAAAAAAAACAAAAAAGAGTTTTTTACAAACTTGCACCACACAGGGCCAAGTCCCCAGACAACTTAAAATTTAAGAGAGGTCAATCCTCTCGACAACTGCATCATGACCAGTGCTCTGCTCCCCGTGCTCCATCTGCTTTTCTGTTGCAGGTACCTGAACAGCTTCAGGAGTTGCAGCAGCACCTTCACCAATCTGCTCCGCCATGATCTCCTCTACAGTCCCAGAGATACCCCCAGAGATATCCATGGCGGTGAAATCAGGCTCCGGGTTAGCAGCCTCAGCTTCAGGGGGAAACAGGAAGTTCAGATCCATACCATTGGGAAATGCACGGGCAAACTCGGCCAGCTCCTCCTCCAGGTTCCAGGATGTGTGCCTCTCCTTAGTGTAAGCACGGATGCAGTCAATCCGCCCCTCAAAAGCAGTGTAGGCTCCCACGTTTTTGGCTAGCTCAGCCATCTCTTCAGCACGGGCCTCTGCCTTTGTCAGCCTAGAAGTCAGAACGCAGTTAGCCTCCTGCGTCCTCGCCAGCTGGTCTTTGACTGACTCCTTCTAGTTTTTGGCCGCATGGAGCTGCTCCCTCAGTTTGGCACAGGTAGATGTAAGCTCCTTGTTCTTCCCCACGGAAGCCAGACACTCAGTCTTGGCCCTCTGCAACATCTTGCGGAGATAGAGGGATGATTGGAGAGCCTGCAATGAAGAAAACCATCAGTCAAGGAAGCACAGGGGCAGAAAAAGTAAGGGGCCAGTAAAGGAAGACTCACAAGGAAGCAATGTTCAGCAGCCAGGTCAGTCATTTCCTGGGGGGCAGTCGAATCAAATGCCTGGGAGCAAGCCGGAGTCAGGAGCCTCTCCAGTGCAGGCCAGTAGTTGGCATGATCGGCATCCCCAAAGTTAGCAGGGAGGCGCAGCAGCAGCTCATCAGCATGGACAGGGGACCCAGGGGCACGTGATATTGGAGTCACTTCGATAGGTTCTGGAGCAGGCCTTGAGGTGGATCTCTTTCTTTAGGAAGCAGGAGAGGTAAAGGAGTCAGCAGTTCTTTTCCTGGCTTGACGCATCAGGATCTCAGAAGTAGGGGGTCTAGCACTTCCTACGGAGGCACCAGGACGCAAGAGATCAGAATAGAGAGCCAATGGGTAAGGAAGCTTCTAAAGATTAAAAGAGGATGTTTACCAGAAGACATGGTTTCTTCAGTGGCAGAATCGTCTAAACCAGAGAGCAGGAGGGGAAACAGTCTACGGTCTTCAGGGATGGAGAAAAGCTTGGCAACAGAGATTGCTTCGTCTTCATATTTCTCAGGATTCTTGAGTTTTGCATCAAATTAAAGAGTAAGAACAGTGAGCGACAAGGGCAATCAAAAATAGACATGCAAATACACTTACTCTTGGCATAAACCCAGTGCTTGAACAAGTAATCAGCGTGGATGGGAAGAGATTCAAGCTTGACATAGAAGAAATCCTCGTACCACCCATCGTCCTTCCCTTTTAGCCGCCGATTGGAGGAAGTTTTCAGTCTTCTCCACGCCCTAAGGTGTATTGGCCATTCCCCTAACGACCGACACTCAAACCTATGGGCCAGATCTGACAATCCAATCTCGGCGCCCATACTGTTGTTCAAAGCAACAGTAGACAAGAGGATCCTCCCTGCATAAGGGGCAATTTGGGCCATGGGGAGAGAGTTCAGGCGGATGAACTCTAGGATCATCGGGGGAAAGGGAAATTTAAGACCAAGGACGAAAGGGTAAGTGTACAAGCAGATCCATCCCGCACAAAAGGCGTCTGCTTTCTGACCGGGTTTGGGGATGAGGATCACCACATCGTCACCCAGGCCAAGCAAAGCTTTGATCCTAGGGATGTCCTCTTGGGTTAGGTGAGAATCACCGGAATGTGGTCTTTTGAGGTCTCCCTGCGAAGGGAAGTCGTCGTCCTCGATAAGGTCAATGGTGGCGGATGAAGATGACGTGAGACGGGTTTTTGCCATGACAAGTAAGGAGAGAGAAGCAGGAGTACCTGAAAAGACGGGAGGAGGCGGCGCTGACAGTGAAAGGATGTTGAAGAAGAAGGGTTTGGGGAGACGGAAATTTGAAGATTTTGAGGAAAACAAATGATGATGAAAGAGAAAGAAGGGGACGGGTGAGATTAAATAGGAGAGGGTAGTTGGAGTTTTGAAAAATGTGAATTGAAATGGAGTATGCGAGAATACACTCAACGATACACTGTAATTTCCCGCTCAAATAATTAGGGTTGTGCTTTCGCAGAAAATTGGGGGCAAACTGTTAGGCCCAAAATCTGGATATGGGCTGATCTGGGGCAGCAAGTCTGGAAGCAATGTGGGACGCAGGGCATTAGGGAGCCAGGGTGACAGCATCAGCGTGCAGCACAGAACGTGGGCTTTGATCCGCATAGAAGAAGCATATGAGAGTTCTATCACTTACCATATCCAGGGAAGGAAAGTCCTATTCTGTATCAAATTAGGAATAACTTGGAGGGAAAGCAAGAAACCCTAGCTAGCCAAGCTCTCCTATATAAAGAGCCTCAACGCAAAGAAGAAAGATCATCAGAAATACGAGAACTACACCCTAGAATTCATAGCATAACGCACGAATTGTATTTCCTCCCGAATTATAGTGAAAATCTTGGTGGGATTCCGTCTCCCCCCGCGGTTGTTTCCCAAATTGGGTTTTCCGCGTCACCAAAATTGCTTGTGTTCTTTATTTACGTTGCACATCCAAATTAACATACAACAATCAATCAAATCATAATGCGGACCTAACGCTAAGACCGCTTTAACCCTAAATTGATAGAAATTTACCAAAATAGATAGTTAGACAAATTTGGGTTCGGAGAGACTTGGGCACCTAAAAATTGCCTTTGAATTACCTAAAAAGAGTGATTAGCACAAACAATCCCTTGGAACTGGTGCACATGGATCTATGTGGACCAATGAAAGTAAGAAGTAGAGGCGGATCGAGGTACGTATTTTTTTTGGTAGATGATTACTCAAGGTACGTTTGACCTATCTTCTTAAGCTCTAAAGATGAGACTTTTGATGAATTTGTTGTACTAATGAAGCTTGCTCAAAACAAATATAAACACAATCTGGGTTCTATTCGTACGGATCATGGCACTGAATTTGATAACAAAGCATTTATTGAATATTGTAGGGAGAATGGGGTAGAACACAATTTTTCTGCACCACGAACCCCACAACAAAATGGTGTTGTTGAACGTATGAATAGAACACTGGAAGATATGGCATGAACCATATTATTATGTAGTGGTTTGCCTAGAAACTTTTGGGCAGAAGCCGTTAGTACTGCATGTTACGTACACAACCGTGCTATGATTAGACCAATCTGTTGGGGTTGGTGTCCTTAACAGTTAGTGCAAGGACTTATAAACCTCTAAAAGGATCAAAGGGCATACCTTTGGTATTATTATCAGTTGATCCACGTTTATCAATAACGGTTGGCTTTCTAGATAAGTTTGACGTTATTGTCATACAGATGGCGGTGATCAACTGGTCCCTAAAAGTCACACCTATAGGATACGTTCGAGAGATGTGACGGCATGAAAATACAGTCATGTAGATGCCAAATTTGACTAACCAGTTAGTCCGAGTTATTTGACTAGTAATTAGTCAAAATATGATGTTGAGATATTATATTTAATACGGATTAAATATCATGGGCTAAGGCGAATTAACCAGTTAATTCGTAAAATTAAATATAAGCGTTTTATATTTAATTAAATGTATATTGAATATAATTATACAATACTGTTTTGTCGGACACGTATTAATAATTCAGCTAACCCGTATTATTAGCTGATGCCTTAATTTCCGATAACCGATAACAGTTTATAATAAACCGCGTCATATACATTTAGTCTTTTGGGCACGGACTACGAGTTAAAATGAAGAGGAAATGGAAAAGCCCATTTCCTCCCCATGGACTCGGTTTGGCCGAGATTAGGAGATCAAAAGGGAGAGCTTCTCCTCCCTTCTGACCTAATCATCATTAGTGAAAATAATTAGGGTTTTAGAGAGACTTTCTCTCTGAAACTCAGATCTCACATCTCGAAAACCTCACAACAAGTTCTCCCAATATTGCAAGGCAATCGGAGAACACGTTCTAGCACAAGGGCATATCTCGGACAAGTCTTGGGTGCAACAATTAGGAGGGAATCTCGTTTGATTTTATTCTTCTTTACGCCGTGCATCAAAGGACCCGAGGTTATTTCTTGTTCCTTATCGTTTCCATTGTATTTATGTTTTATGACCATAATCACATGTTTAAATTTACGTTATAGTCCTAAATTTATAGGGTATTATACGGATGTATACCCACAAGTGGTATCAGAGCGAGGCCACGTAAATTTTCTATGTGTTTCTCATAAAACGATTTTGAAACGATTGTTTTTGTCTTAAAAACCGTGCGGCATCAGCCAATTTTTCTCACGGCAGAAATTTTTTGATTTGGTCATTTGCGTTTTTATGAAACCGTGACATGTTTTACACGGTTATTTCATGTTGTTTTCGTTGATTTTTGCATATTGTTGTTTTATACGGAGATTATAACAATATGTCATGTTTTTGTCAATTGTTAAAATTGATTTTATGCGTTTTTGATCAAAATTGTTGTGGTTTTGTATCATAAAACTTGTTTCACGAGGGTTTGGAGTTTTTCAGAAAGTTTTGTACTCGATCGAACAAGTTTTTAATCGATCGAGTGTTTTTTTCTGTCTTGTTTTTGCTCGATCGAGTCCCTGTTGTATTCGATCGACCCCGTTTCAAAACCCCTCTGCTCGATCGAGTTGTCCTCGTACTCGATCGAGTAGATTCGCTGATAAAGGTACTCGATCGACCACCAGTTTAGTCGATCGAGCACTTTCTGTTTGGCAACCCTCTCGATCGACTTAGATTCATCGATCGAGCCCTTATGTCCCTCGATCGAGCACTTATGTCCCTGGATCGAAGGATTTCTGTTTTGACAGCTTTGAAAATTTATTCTTTTGCTTTAAATTTTCTTTTGGCCTTAATATGTACTTTATACGGATATTGTACACTCGCTATGATTGTGAAACGGTTCACACACGTACCATTAAGTTATTTTAAAGCGTATTTAAAGTAACGGATTGTAATGGATTAAAATTAAATGATAGAAGCGGTTTTATCACATGAATTTTAATCATTAAAAGGTGGTTTGGATAAATTTAACATAATTACAGAATTATGTCACGAATGAATTTGTTTTTAGTTGATGCATTTTTATTTATCGTTTATCTTGAATGCCGTGAATGCCCTTTTATTACGTATTTAATTTTTACAATCGGTTGTAACTTAGTGTGGCCTTAGTAGAACGTGTTACCGTAATGATGGAACACGGTCTTGGTTGTATTTTGAGATCTCGTATCTCCGTTTTGGATTTTTCACTTGTAATTACAGTTTTTAATTAGAATGTAAATAGGTTTATATTTTGTAATTTTAATTGTAATTTTTGAGAAGACCAAAGATGGAGACCGATGCTCACTCCCGCTACTTGGATCAAGATGGAACATCAAGACAAGCTTTTCGGGTCCAACGGTGGATTCCAAAGTTGTATTATGTTCTTATACTAGGATAGGCCACACTAGGAAATTTTTATTTACGTATTGCATTCTTTTATTTATTTTTCGCAACGATAATATGCATCATATTCCGCCTAAAAACCAAACCACCTATTTATTGCATGAAAACTGACACATATAGAGGTCACGAGTTAGTTTTCATTGACATTCTCATGTCACACGTTTTAAAGCCATCATCCAAATAAATTCATTCACGACAGACGCTAGTTATTCGTTCACTTAAAATGAATTATAATTTAGTTGATGGGATCTTCCTCGTATAAACAAAAATTGAGAACGGTCTTTATAGGTCAAACTCCAATGAGTCCCTTCTTCGTCGGTAGGCATAATATGACCCCTTCTACGTCGGGTAAGTTGGAACCGATTGACCTATTTTATCTCAACACTATGGTCACTCGTACGATCCCGTGACTATGGTGGACTATAGATAGGATTTACGGAAATCTATCGACCAAGAGTTCTTCCGGAAGAATTAGCTAAACAGTTGGCTTATCAATTTACAGAAATTGAGTCTTGGGATCACTTGTATCATTCTTGAGGGAGATCAATTATGCAAGTGCGAGAGTCTACATGTTTAAAATGAATTTTAAAATAGACTTAAATCACCTCGATGAGTTGCTTATTTCGTTTTGTTTTTCTTTCTTTTTCAAAGTGTAGATCACGTTTTTAAACTCGCTAAACAAATGGCTGGTTCTACCGATAACCCAATGCCAAGTGCCACATTGGACCGTGAGTCCTGGCTTCGGATCTTCATGAATCGGATGAATCAGTCTACTCGATCAAGAATGATGGATCCAACTTCGCGGATCGGGAGGCGGCATTACGGAATGCCGCTGTCCGCCGACGGAAGCTCAAATATCTATTAGAGCCCATCCCGGCAAACCCAGGTCCCACGGCTAGAGTCGCTTTGAAATCACCAAGTTTAATGATTTACGTATGGAAGCGGGTGCGATTAAAAACGTACTCATTTTTGCAATGGAACCCAATTTGCAGAAACGCTTCATAGCCCATGGTGCAAACAAGATTTTCACCACGCTCACCAAGGAATTCTCGAAAGCACCGAGAATCGTGACTTATGAGCATACCACTCGCTTCTTTGATGCGAGACTCGAAAGAATGGGCCAACCGGTTAGCCCACACATTCTCAAAGCATGATTGAGAATGTCGAGAAATCGGAGACCTTTAATCGTAACATCAGCGAGAACATTGTTATCGACCGCATACTTCACTCACTCCACGATGGTTATTCGCAATTTAGGGCGAATTACTATATGAATGATTTGAAGAAAACTCCCCATGAACTGCACTCCCTTCTCGTACAGACCGAGAAGGACATGAAGTCCAGTGGGAGCATGAAACAGGATGTTCTCGTTGTGTCAAATGAAGGAAAGGGTAAGGGCAAAGCTCGTGCAAACCTAGCAAAGAGGTAAGGCGAAGTTCAAGAAGTCGGGCTCGGGTAAGAGTGGTCCTGGTGAGTCGAGTAACTCATCAGGCGCGACAAAGAGCAAGAAAGATAACATGGAATGCCATCACCGCCACATGATCGGGCATTGGAGACGCACATGTCCCGTTTATCATGAGGACATAAAAGCAGGTCGCGTTAAACCTGTTGGTATGTCTTCTCCTTCTACTTTTATTCATATGATTGAGATTAACCACGCAAGTTACGGAACTTGGGTACTTGATACTGGTTGTGGTTCTCATCTGTGTAATCATGTGCAGGGCCTCCGAAATCTCAAGCCTCTCGTAAAGGGTGAGGTTGACCTGCGTGTCGGGAATGGAGCAAGAGTGGCTGCCGTCTCGAGGGGAACATATGTGATCCAGCTTCCTAGCGGATTTGAGTTATCATTATATGATTGCTATTATGTACCCAGTCTTTCGAAAAACATTATTTCAGTTTCTGCACTTGACAAACTTGGTTTTTCATTTGTAATTGAGAATAATACTTGCATTTTCTCTTTACACAATATGATTTATGGCAAGGCAGTCTCCATGAATGGAATTTATGTTTTAGATCAGACCACCGAAATATTACACTTAATGAATAAAAAGTTAAAGGTTGGTGACAAAGATCAAACGTATCTATGGCACTGCCGTATGGGACACATTAATGAGAAACGCGTAAAACAGCTCATCAAACATGGAGCTATCTCGGCCTTTGATTTTCAATCATATGGCACGTGTGAATCATGTCTCATCGGTAAGATGACTCGGATTTCCTTCAAAGGTGTTGGAATGCGCGCTGCCGACCTATTAGGGCTCATACACACGGATGTATGTGGTCCTATGTCAATCACCGCACGAGAAGGCTATAGGTATTTCATCACTTTCACGGACGATTTAAGTAGATATGGCTATGTCTACTTAATGAAGCACAAAAGTGAATCCTTTGAGAAATTCAAGGAATACCAAAATAGGGTACAGAACCTATTGGGTAGAAAGATAAAAAAACACGCGTTCGGATCGTGGTGGCGAGTATCTTTCTCACGAGTTTGATCAACA
The DNA here is from genome assembly GCF_048544455.1 of Silene latifolia. Taxonomy (NCBI): domain Eukaryota; kingdom Viridiplantae; phylum Streptophyta; class Magnoliopsida; order Caryophyllales; family Caryophyllaceae; genus Silene; species Silene latifolia. The sequence continues at coordinate 435,438,853 of NC_133538.1, read as the reverse complement.
CCTAAAGGACTGTGGGATTGCCCTACGTTAACTCCACTGGAACACCTCGGTTGAATGGTGTGTCCGAACGGAGAAATCGAACACTACTTGATATGGTTCGATCCATGATGAGTCACACGGTTTTACCCGATTCATTATGGGGTTATGCTCTTTGTCACCGCTCTAATACTTAACCGAAGTCCGTCTAAAGTCTGTTGACAAGACTCCATATGAACTATGGAAGGAACGGTCCCTAACTTGTCCTTTATACGGGTTTGGGGCTGCGAGGCTTATGTCAAGTGGAGACACGAGGATAAGCTCGGCCCGCGATCGGTCAAGACATACTTTATAGGTTATCCTAAAGGAACACGTGGTCATTACTTCTATTCGCCAACCGAACAACGCGTTTTTGTTGCGGCTAGTGCGACATTCTTAGAGAAGGAATTTCTCGAGAATGCAAAGAGTGATAGAACCTTCGACCTGTCGGAGGTTCCAGAACCAAATACCGAGCAACCATTGGAGGAACCTATTCCTTCAATCCCGGCTGCGGTTAACATTCCTGAGGAACCTAGGAGGTCGGGAAGAGTCTCTATTCCTCCGGACAGATACATTGGTATGGTCGAGGAACATGACATAGATGACGTTCTACTCTTAACGAGTAGTGAACCCGCAACCTATAAAGGTGCCATGACAAGTTCTGACTCAAAGCTATGGCTTGAGGCCATGCAATCCGAGATGGACTCCATGTATAAGAACAACGTGTGGGATCTTGTTGACTTACCTGCTAAGGTTCGTCCCCTTCAATGCAAATGGCTTTACAAGATAAAGCATTCTGTGGAAGGTCAACAAGATATCTACAAAGCACGACTAGTTGCTAAAGGTTTCACCCAAGTGCCAGGTTTGCACTACGATGAGATTTTTGCACCCGTAGTTATGCTGCGTTCCATTCGGATTATCTTAGCGATTGCCGCTTTTCATGACTATGAAATTTGGCAAATGGACGTGAAGACCGCCTTCTTAAACGGCTTTTTGGAGGAAGAGTTGTACATGGTACAACCCGAAGGTTTCATCGATCCAGTACATCCTAAGAAAGTGTGCAAGCTTAAGCGTTCCATTTATGGACTTAAGCAAGCATCAAGGAGTTGGAATCATCGCTTCGACCAAGTGATAAAAGAAAATGGATTTACTCGATCGGTCGAGGAACCATGTTTATATATCAAGTCGAGTGGGAGCAAGATTGTCTTCCTAATATTGTATGTTGACGACATACTCCTGATTGGGAATGACATACCTCTCTTAACTTCGGTGAAAGTATGGTTGAAAAACCATTTCCAGATGAAAGATCTGGGAGAGGCACAAAGAATTCTAGGCATCCGTATCTATCGAGATAGATCACGACGGATGTTATCTCTCGATCAGAGTCTTACATAGACAAAGTCCTAGAGAGATTCAAAGCATGACTAACTCCAAGAAGGGGTTCCTTCCTATGGCTCCAGGGGTGCATTTGAGCAAGTCTCAGGCACCAGAGACACCGGAAGAGAAAGAGCGCATGACACGGATTCCTTATGCTTCGGCTATAGGATCAATCATGTATGCCATGATATGCACACGTCCGAACGTGGCATATGCATTGAGTATGACAAGTCGATTCCAACAAAGAACCAGGTGAACCACATTGGCTGTTTGTCAAGAACATTCTTAAGTACCTACGGAGGACTAAAGATTGGGCATTGACTTATGGAGGCGAACAAAGGCTATGCGCAACCGATTCTGCAGATGCTAGCTTCCAAACGGATCGAGATGACTCGAAATCTCGGTCTGGATTCGTTTTTACTCTTAATGGCGCTGCATCACTGGAAGAGTTCGAAACAAACTGTTACAAAGAGATTCTACGATCGAGTCCGAGTACTATGCCGCGTACGAAGCTACAAAGGAAGCGATATGGATGCGTCAATTCTTACATGGACTCTCTGTAGTGCCTAGTTCGAATGACCCGATCACCATCTATTGCGACAATAGTGGTGCCATCATCCAAGCTAAGGAGCCAAAGTCTAGCAACAAGTCTAGACATGTACAACGGAAAGCTCATTTAATCCGGGATTACGTGGAGCAAAAGGAAGTAGTGATAGAAAAGATTGCTACAGATGATAACATAGCAGATCCTCTCACTAAAGCATTACGACAAGATAAGCATGAAGGGCACGTTAATTCCATGGGAATTAAACGTGTTCCTAAGTTGTAGTACTCTTTTATGGATTAGATTCATTCTCTCTTGTACTCTATACGACATCATCGTTTTGATATTTTATATATATATATATTTTGTTTGTCATGTGGATTTGTACGACAAATTTTGAACACCACAAAGTGAACTGAACGAACATTATATCTTTTCAGTCCTTAATTGCCCACATGAGATGATAACTCTGGCAATTATTTTGTGACGTTGGTTGATGGTGGGTTCAACGAGCCATAAGTCAACCGGTTGACTGACCAATCACAGAGGCGATTTATACGGATATTTCGTAGGACACACTTGTGACATCGACGTGGAGTCCTAAATGTTTTATAACATTCGGTGCCCGGTCGTGGATAGGACCTCCATGGTGATCCTAAGAGTCGATTCTTTTGACTATCGATTGTCTCTTGAGACTAAGGCGATTTTGGGTGGCTTTGGTTTCTTTCTCACGGTCATCCGTAACAGGGGCCAAGTAGATTTTTTTCTGGGTCATTTCATGCCGTGCTTAGATCGGAAGGAGTTCGAGTTGAAGGAAATATTCAGCCTTTATCAGGTACTCGATATTTCTCAGGGCCACTCGAGGAGTCAGAATCGAAATGCATGGCCATGCTCGGATACGGATTCGTTTTATCGGTTAAGTTACTCTCTAGTCGGGGAAACCACTCTAGATACGGATCGATTGTAAAATACGACCTTTGTGGATCCAGATCCGCAAATTGTTTTACATTGAGTGGGAGAAATTTTAAATGAATATGAGAATCGGTTATCGCACATACACTTGTACGGACAAGTGGGAGTTTGTTGGAGCTTGTGTCCTCCAGTTAGTGCGGATAACGTCATTGCACATGCACTTGTACGGACAAGTGGGAGCTTGTTGGGGTTGGTGTCCTTAACAGTTAGTGCAAGGACTTATAAACCTCTAAAAGGATCAAAGGGCATACCTTTGGTATTATTATCAGTTGATCCACGTTTATCAATAACGGTTGGCTTGCTAGATAAGTTTGACGTTATTGTCATACAGATGGCGGTGATCAACTGGTCCCTAAAAGTCACACCTATAGGATACGTTCGAGAGATGTGACGGTATGAAAATACAGTCATGTAGATGCCAAATTTGACTAACCAGTTAGTTCGAGTTATTTGACTAGTAATTAGTCAAAATATGATGTTGAGATATTATATTTAATACGGATTAAATATCATGGGCTAAGGCGAATTAACTGATTAATTCGTAAAATTAAATATAAGCGTTTTATATTTAATTAAATGTATATTGAATATAATTATACAAATCTTTTGTTTTGTCGGACACGTATTAATAATTGACTAACCCGTATTATTAGCCGATGCCTTAATTTCCGATAACCGATAACAGTTTATAATAAACCGCGTCATATACATTTAGTCTTTTGGGCACGGACTACGAGTTAAAATGAAGAGGAAATGGAAAAGCACATTTCCTCCCCATGGACTCGGTTTGGCCGAGATTAGGAGATCAAAAGGGAGAGCTTCTCCTCCCTTCTGACCTAATCATCATTAGTGAAAATAATTAGGGTTTTGGAGAGACTTTCTCTCTGAAACTCAGATCTCACATCTCGAAAACCTCACAACAAGTTCTCCCAATATTGCAAGGCAATCGGAGAACACGTTCTAGCACAAGGGCATATCTCGGACAAGTCTTGGGTGCAACAATTAGGAGGGAATCTCGTTTGATTTCTGTTCTTTACGCCGTGCATCAAAGGACCCGAGGTTATTTCTTGTTCCTTATCGTTTCCATTGTATTTATGTTTTATGACCATAATCACATGTTTAAATTTACGTTATAGTCCTAAATTTATAGGGTATTATACGGATGTATACCCACACAATCATTAAGAAAACTCCTTATGAATTACTCAGAGGACGTAAGCCTAATATATCACATCTTCGTTGCTTTGGAAGCAAATGTTATGTTCATAATAATGGCAAAAATCGTTTAACTAAATTTTATCCTAGAAGCGATGAAGCGATATTTGTTGGTTACTCTAATCATAGAAAGGCATACAAAGTTTTCAACAAAAGAACTCTATGCATAGAAGAAAGTGTAGATGTCATTTTTGATGAAAATAACATGTTTGATAAGGCTGAACAGGATGAGGAAGAAGATATGAATGAACCTGACTTCCATCTTTCTAGAGATGATCCTCCAGAGTTAGAAGAAGAAGAAGAAAAAGAAATCGAAGCTACAAATGATGAATTAGGGAACCCTTTAAATGAGAAAAATAAGAGAACTGAAACAATAGTTGATGATACTATTGATTCTTCTCAAAAAGAAAAATTGGAATCGACGGTTATAACTGATGAAGCTATAACCACAAATATAGATCCCATGGTTGCAACTAAATCTACTATAACCCAAGGGCTGGATTCAGGGGGAACCACTTCTAACTCGTTTGAATTAGGAGAACTAAGTTCACATGATAATGTACCTGGAAATTCCAAAAAGTGGAAATACAAGGGATCACACCATATGGAAAGTATACTTGGAAGTTTGGACCAAGGAGTTCAAACTCGAAGAAAGTTGAACAACTTTTGTTCATTCTACTCCTTCCTATCTACCATTGAACCTTCCAATATTAAAGAAGCTCTTGCAGAATCTGACTGGGTTGTAGCAATGCAAGAAGAACTTCAACAATTTGAACGTAATAAAGTTTGGCATTTAGTGCCAAGACCTAAAAATCGTTCAATTATTGGAACCAGATGGGTTTTCATAAACAAATTGGATGATACAGGGATCATAGTTCGAAATAAAGTCATATTGATGGTACAAGGTTACAACCATAAGAAGGAATCGACTATGATGAGACATTTGCTCCAGTGGCAAGGCTAGAAGCAATTCGTCTCTTAATTGCCTTTGCAGCACATAAGAAGATGAAGTTATTTCAAATGGAAGTTAAGACTGCATTCCTTAATGGTTATTTGAATGAAGAGGTTTTTGTAGAGCAACCTCCTGGCTTTCTAGATCATAAGTTTCAAAATCATGTATACAAGCTTGACAAAGCTTTATATGGTTTGAAACAAGCCTTAAGGGCTTGGTACGATAGACTATCAAAATTTTTTGCTTCAAAGTAATTTTAAAAGAGGGTCAATTGATAAAACCTTGTTTCTAAAGTCAAAAGGTTCTGATTTATTAGTTGTTCAAATTTATGTTGATGATATTATTTTTGGTTCAACTAACAACAAACTTTGTAAGTATTTTTCATATTTAATGACATCAGAATTTGAGATGAGCATGATGGGTGAATTAAAGTTCTTTTTAGGACTTCAGATTCAACAAACAGATGAAGGTATCATGATACATCAACAAAAATACATCAAAGAATTAATCAAGAAATTTGGAATGCAAGATGCCAATCCCATGGATACCCCAATGGTTACGGATAAGAAACTAACCTTGGATAAAGATGGCAAGTGTGTGGATGAAACCACTTACCGAGGTATGATTGGCTCACTTCTCTATTTAACTGCAAGTCGTCCAGATATAATGTTTAGTGTCTGTGTGTGTGCACGATTTCAGTCATGTCCCAAAGAATCACATAGGGTTGCAGTTAAAAGAATTTTAAGATATTTAATTGGTACACAAAATCTGTATTTATGGTATCCACTCGACTACAATTTCAATTTAATTGGATATTGACTTGGTCGCAGGATGTTCTTTAGATAGGAAAAGTACGTCAGGATTCGCTACATTTGTTGGACCTTGCATTATAACATGGGGTTCAAAGAAACAAAATTCAGTTGCCTTGTCTACTGATGAGGCTGAATATATTGCTGCCAGACTGGTACGTTCTCAATTACTATGGCTTAAGCAACAATTATGTGATTATGGTATAGATGTAGGATGTATTCCTATTTTATGTGATAATACGAGTGCTATTATTATATCTAAAAACCCCGCACAGCACTCTCGTACCAAACATATTGATATTAGACACCATTTTCTACGCGACCATGTTGATAAAGGTAACATAAAACTAGAATTTTGTAGTACAGAAAATCGATGGGCGGATATTTTGAGAAAGGCTTTAGCTAGAAAACGTTTTGAGATTTTACGATTGAAAATTGGTTTAATCGGTGGCAGTTAAATTCGTCATACCTATTTTATTATCTCAAATGACTGACTAGAAATAGACAAGATTGTATGACTGTGTCCGTATATTTTGTTGCAAGAATATTTATGTTAAATATCTTATTATATTACTTGAATTTTCTATCTTTGTGTATAATATATTTTTATCCATATGCAAACCATAAAATATCGTCACAATATTTCCTTGCTCAATTTTGGCCGAAAAATCCTAACATATTTCTTTAGCCAAATATTTTTCCTTGTGACCTAGTATATCTCACAATATTTCCTTATCATATCTTCATAAAAAGATTTACCTTATCATATTTTTACCTAAACCTAGATTCCTTTTACCATATTTCCTATAAAAAAAATATCAATTGTACACGGCAACTTAAGTCATCCTAACCTACCAAACTCCTCTTATTAATCATACCTTATAAAAACTCATCTCCCTCATCTCACATCACCATCCCCATCACTTTTTTCAATTACCAAAACACTCAACCTTCACCTTCCTCCTTTTCGGTCACCACCATCACCAATCATGAGACCCACAACTTGATAAAACAACAAAACACACTCTTCCAAACCCACATGCAATACTTCCAATGTACCATCTCCTCACCCGTCTCCCTCTGCCAACCCGAAACCAAATAATCCCAGCCATAAACGAAGTCCGCCGGAAGTCGAGAGCAAGAAAAGACGATTAAGTAAGGGTAAAAATAAGGCACATGTTGAGGAGGATGATGTGGAAGAAATTCAAGAAATAATCGCTCGTGACGGTGCTAAGAGGACTCTATTTCGGCACTTCATGCCGAAAGCTACTGTTATGGGACTTGATCGTCTTCGTCTTACCAAGGAGGAATGGGAACTGGTTCATCATGTGTCTGGTTACGACATTCATGTCGGGCGTTCATATCCCAAAAAGTGGTATGGTAAGTATGAAGCTTTAAAGTTCTTTGATACTTTCTTGAATTTTCAAGGGTGGGTTATAATCAGTGAGTTTTCAGGTCCTGTTTACCCTATTGAAGTCATTCAATTTTATGCTACTGTGTCAATTAAGGATGGATGTTTGTGTGCGGTTGTGAGTGGGACCGAAGTCAAGGTCTCCATTAATGATTTTTTTGCTCTGTTTTCGGTTCCTGATGATGGGGCCGAAATTAATCCGAGTGCATAATGGGGTACCTTGACCGAGGGTGAGAAGGAGGTTGTTAAGAATTATTTTGAGATTGATGCTAAGGGTGGTAGCCGTTTGTTGGCGGGTAATTTATCGCCAAAATTGAAATTCTTCCTTAATTTTTTATGGAATACCGTCGTGCCTCGCCGTGGTGGTCAGGACAAATTATCGACTTATGAGATGGTTGTGGTTTATAATTGGATGGAGGGAAAGAAGGTTAGTCTTCCTTTGTTAGTCTTTCAGCGAATCATCCAAACCGCGATGCTAGTAACCGAGGACAAGGTTTATACCACTATAGACTTGCCTTACGGTATGTGAGTGTCTCGGCTTTTGGAGCATAAGGAGGTGGTTAGTCCTACTAGTTATGGTGTGAGTGCTAAGGATGAGATGAGTGATACTCATTTCAAATTGATGAAAATTTCAGCTTGTGGTCCGGAATTGGTATTTCAAACCAAGGGTAACTCGGATGATAAATTGGAGGGTTTGGAGGCCATGGAGAAAAAGCTCGATGCTTTTATGGTGTCGGTTACTGAACTGGAGGCTCAATCCAAGTTGGTTGAGAGCTTGGTCTCGGGAATGGCGACGGGAAAGGGTGTGAGGTCGTCTAGCTCGAGTGTTAGTCATGAAGATTTGATAGCTCGACTTAAGGCCGTTGAGGCAAAATTGGCCGTGACTCTAAAAGCTTTGGATCAACAGTCAAACACGGTTGCGGATTTCGCAACTCAAGGCGGAGCTTTGTTGCAAGTTGGTCGTGAAATGAGAGAAGAAATGGGCCAAATTTATGAAGTTACTCGGGCCTTGACATTGAAGATTACTAATTTCGATATTTGTTTGGTGGCTCAAGCAAATAATGTGCGCTCATGTCTTGATCGTCTTGATTCTCTCGAGTATCGGACTCGACCCGGTTATGTTGATCCTACCCAAGTCCATCACCCATAAGCCCATCTCCCTTTCTTTTGTTTTTCTAGGCTTAGTACTTTAGTTTTCATAACACCATTCGGCCCATTTTGGCTTTTGTTTATTCGGCCCATGCGGCTATTCTTATTCGACCCATATGGTTTATTTTGGATAATTTTATGTTTTGTGCCTAGATTAACTTTTCTCGTTTTATTAATTCGTGTTTGCATAACTATTTGTTTCCTCAACTTATATTATTCTAGTTTTTTTATGTCTTGTTCTTGTCTTTTCGATGATGTCAAGAGGAGGAAGAAATCGTATGACTTGAATTATTGCCTAAGCTTGCTCGTCAAGATCTTTAATCTCTTAAGGGGTTCCATGCCATAACTTTGAATACAAATAACTTGTTCTTGTGATCAACTTACTATAACTTTGGTAGTAGCATGTTGAGGGGGAACTTGACCTTAGTCACAAATCATAGGAGACTTGCCATCATCAAAACGGGTGAATTTGTTGGACCATATTTATATAAGTTTTGATAATGACAAGTATTATGATTTGTAATATGTTATACACTTGTGCTTGTAATTGTTTGTTAAATGGTGCATATCCAGTGGCGAATCTAGGATTTCTAGAATGGGGGTGTTTAATAATATTTACACCATAAACAGCAACATCAAAATGTCATTACTCGAAAAACTCTCAATACAATTTACTCTAAGAGCGTAGGGGCAATAAAATATGGCAAGTTCTCTCACATTGAAAACTATGTAGTACACTGTTACTTTCAACGTTGATATGACCATTATACTGACTTACTCCCTCTGTCTAAGTTAATAATTTACCTTTACTTTAATTTCATGTTACAAAATAAAGTAAGTGTAAACTATTCACCAAAACAGAATGAGTACTACTAAAGAATACACACAAACAAGTACACAATCACTCGACATAATATAAAGAGATTAAAAATTCCGACTTTTCTTTCCTCAAAAAAAAAATTCCGACTTTTCAGACCTTCAACCCGAGAGGCTTTAGTACATAAATAATTATAATTTGGGACGCTCTCACGTCGTAAGACGATTTATTTGTATAAAAATTACTCTTTCATCGATACTAATAAATTAGTCAAATTTAATAAAAAAAGGATCGTCTCGTCGTATATATTCTAAAATTTGTGTTAGTATATATACTCCGTAATTGTGGAGAAATCTTATATAAAAACTTATTTCTCATTTCTTAAGGAATTCCAATACAAGTACAAATTCATTTTCATCTATGTAACATTAAATAAGTGGCATAGTGGCTGGTTATTCATTCAATTAGCAACAATGTCCAGGTTCAATTCTTCCTAACTACATTTTGCTGACATTTTTAAATAAAAAAATTTAACCAAAATGTATCTGAAGTAAGAATCGAACACGAGACCATCAGTTACATAGAACATGTTTCTTACCACTGAACCACATAAAGTATTATGGTTGTTGAAGGCGCTTAAAATATTTATTTGTAGGTTTGCAATTTTTTCACCTAAACTACTTTAATTTTTTTTTAATAAATTAATGGGGGTGAGGGTTCACCCCCATCGCCCCCGATAGATCCGCCACTGTGCATATCTTAGTTGACAATTACCATGAAGACTAATTATGGTTATAGCATATGATGGAATTCTCATGATGAATTTGGAGCTTGGTAATTAAGTTTGGTTATGGTTGTTTTGCCTATAGCCATAGAAGACTAAATCAAGCAAAACAATATATTATTTGATGGGAGCTTAAGATGAAGAGTTTCTAGATCAAAATGAAGAAAGGAACCTATATTTGAAGATCTCATGAAGATTAGGGATATAGGATTATTTCATTCTATAAATGGTATGAACAAAATGGTTTTTGAGAGAGTATGGTTATAGCTATTTCATCTCTAACCTTACCTATCAAAGTTCTTGATTATAGCCATTTGACCTATAACCATGAACGACTTATAAGAGAGCACAATCTAAGCTTTGGATTCACTTATTATTTCGAAAATTAAAGTGACATTTATACTATATCTTTTCTAGATGAAATTGGTAATATAGATTATATTAATCCTACTGATTTATCATACAACTTATAGGTTGTTATGTGATCTAGGGTTTCTAATCATATTATCTTAGTTTTATAAATTAAAACTAATTATTGTTAGGGTTACAATTAGAGTGAAATGGATTATGGCCATATCACCTTCTAGTCGAAATTATCCTAGTAGTAATTAGGGTTTTTATATAAGAGGTATTTCATAGATAAAGATAAAAAGATTTGACCTAGCCCACTTCAAGATTTTTCGGACCTAAGAGGGGCGGCTAGGTTTCGAATCTTTGACCTAGTTTTAGGTTTTTCTACTCCTATAAATACCAAAGTATTTCATTAGAAAAATGAAGACACTTATTTTGAGAAAAACTTTTGCAAAAATATTTAAGCATATTTTGAATTCAATCTCTTCATATTTTCAAATTATTTTCGAAGCCCTAATTGTGTCCGAAGCTAAAACTGTGTGCCTCTCTTTAAGTTAATCATTCTCGTTCATCTCATTAATAAGATAATAGTACTCATTGTATTCATACTCGTTCATTAACGTGAACCCTAGTATAATCTAGTAGTACTTTCTTATTCACGTAAGATAGAAATCGAGTATTTAACGATACTCAAATTGAGTTACAACTATAGTTAGTTGTACGAGTTAGATTGATAATTTTGTAATCCGTAGAAAGGTACTAAAGTTATTAATCGAGAATAGTGGACGTAGGTTTCGACTTGTGAAACTGAACCACTTCAAAATTCGTGTGTCTCATTTATTTACGCATTTATTGTTTCATTTTCACACATACGATAAATTAATTAGTCAAGTTTAATTAATAAACTTCGAGTAATTAATCAATTATCAATAAATCGAAAAAGTGGGTAAGTGTTCTACATACTCAATTCACCCCCCCCCCCCCCCTCTTGAGTATATCTTTTTATAGACTCTTCACCTGCAAGCAGAAAAAGAAAGAGTCAGCAAACTTGTCATTAAAAAGGAAAAAAAATCGAAGCAAGCAACAGAGGAGGGGTACTCACCATGAAGGCGTTATGCACGTCATTTTCAGCCATCTCCTCTGGGGAGAATCCTGAGAAAGCCTCCACCAAGGAGGGAAAGAGAATCTAGTCGATTTCAGGCCAATAGGGCACCTTGTCAATATCCCCAAAACCATCAGGGAAGTGAGCAATGATGCCACCACTGGCAGCAGCAGGGCTAGCAGGAGGAGTAGGAGGATGACGGGACAATGGCCTGACTTCTAAAGGCTCAGGACGAGCAGCGCTGGAGGGGGTAGAGGGAGACTGGAAGGAAGTAGTAGGGGCACTCCTCTTAGAGGCAAAGCTACGTCAGGACTCGCAGCAGATCTCTTTCTTTTAGCACTCTGGAGGATGGCCTCCAAAGGGTCAACTTTTGAACCTACAGGCAACCAAAAATTCAGACGCCGGAAGCACCAGATAGGCAGCAAAGATTACGAGCAAAGATAGCATGAATAACAACACAAAGTGGTTTACCAGAAGACATGCTGTGAGTTGACTGCTGTGGGTTGGAGGAGGAAGAAGGTGAGAAGCCGGGTAGCAGATCAGGAAACTTTCTCTCAGATTGAGAGATGCAGAATAGCTTGTTGCGAGCAGCCGCTGGATCACCCAGACGAGTCAGATAATAGGGACCTGCACGAAAGGAAGAAGTAAGCTGGTAAGCATTAAGGGAAGACAATCAGGCGTCAGGAGAGGCAGTTACTCGAGGTAATAATCCAGTCCTCGAAGATGTAGTCAACAGGCGGCTGGATGGAAGGCTTCCTCACATAAAAGAAGTCTTCAAACCACTTCTCATCCCTGTACTTCGACACGTGCCTAAAAGGAGTCTCACCAGAGCCCCGGAAAGAAAATTGGCCACTTCCCAGGGACCGGATCTGGTACATATGGGCTAGCTTGCCCAGGGAAATTGAACCGCCGGTATTCTGACTAGCGGTCAGAGAGTAGAGAAGGACCCTCCAGATGTTCGCGAAAATTTGCGCCATGGCAAAATTGTTGGTGCGGAGGAAGTCTTGCATAAGTTTTGGGAAAGGGAAGCGAAGACCGTATCTAAATGGATAGAGGTAGAAACAAACCCATCCCGGCCGAGCAGCGTCAGCCTTTTGGCCTGGTTCAGGGATCGCTATTTCAACCCCATGGCCGAGGCCCAGCAATTCCTTTATTGAAGGAATGTCACCGGTGGTAAGGGAAGAGTCGCAGTCTTGAGGGTGGACGATGAGTTTGCGAGAAGGAAAAACGGGATCTGGGTTTTGATCGGTCGGGGCAGAGGTCAAAGTGGCAGGACGGGTTTTACCCATGATTGGAAGAGAGAGAAAGGAAAGGGTTAAAGAAAATGTGCAAGAGAAAATATCTGGAAAAGGGCGGCGAAGTTGGCGGCGGGAGAAACGGAGTTCGGCGAAGGGATAGAAGGGAGGAGAAGAGTTTTGGGGAGATGAGGGGGTTTTAATTTTTGAAATTAATGAAGTAGGGGATGGGAGTTGAGATTATAAAGGGAGAGAGAGAGGGAGAGCGCGAGAAATGAGGAAGGTCAATGATGAGTGTTTGGGAAGTTGTGGAGAAAACGGCGCGATATTTTCAAAAAGAATCTATTCGTAATTCCTTATTCGACACCTCAAGACGTATCTCACAAGGAATTAGGGGCAAACTGTTTGGGCTAAAAACTGCGCTTTAGCCTAATAAAGGAAAAGCCCACTTTATCCTTATTAAAGAGTTGGGCCGTGAAGGAAGAATAAGCAAGAGGAGCCCAAGTACAAAGTAGAATCTGCCTGGGGTTTGGGCCAAGGAGCGCGTAAGAATAGAGAGGCCTACTGGCAAGGAAGGTTCGTGGATTTGGAAAGTCGCCAGGGAGATATTAGGGAGAACTCAGGGAGATCAGGGAGAACGGAGAAAGAAGATCCGATTATGGAAGAAGTTGTGATAGAGCTAATATTCCTTTCCATAATCCGGATAGGACTCATCTAGGGTTCTTACCTTATAAATAGCCAAAGGAGCAATTAAGAAAAGGCATTCGAGACCTCGAGCATACACGCAAAATACATAGTGCTAGCTAGAATTACATTCCGTCTCCATTGTACTCATTCTCTCATTAACAAGCTAGTGCAATACTTGGAAGAGTACCGTCCCTCCCGCGGTTGTTCCCACATTGGATTTTCCGCGTCACCAAATCTTACGTGTCAACTTTTATCTACGTTCTTTATTTCTTTATTTAGCATTAACACAAATATTCGACAAACACACAACGAGTAAGACCGCATTGACCTCGCATAAACCTAAACCCGGTAAAAATTACCAAAACAGTGATAATAATTAATACTCCGTACCATAAGTGTGCATATTTATACGAATTAATTATTTTATTCTAAAGAATTGACCATCTTCTAGTATTCTATAAATATTTAGGAAAATTACCAAGCATCTTCTTTCTTTTAGTCTCTTTAAAATTGATCATCTTAATTAATTATTTTATTTTAAAGAAATTGACCATCTTAATTATTTATTTTATTTTAAGGAAATTGACCATGTTTTAGTCTCTTACAAATGTTTAGGAAAATTACCAAGTTTCTATATAATTTAATTTTAACCTAAATTATATAATATTTGCATTGAGATCCCTTAATCGGGTCCATCACACGGTGCTAGTAATTTAAAACTATATAGTATAATTAATTTGTATAAATTTCTTTAATCACATTGAAGTCCCTTGGTTTCTGGATTTAATATATAGTATTGATTACGGAAATATGTAAACTTGGGATTACTACGAGATTTTCTTTTTCCGAAAAGACTGTAAATTTGAAAATAATGTGTACATAAAATGCCGTAATTTCTATTTTTTTCAATATATTAACTTAACCATATACAACCAAAGGAATTTAGGGGGCGTTTGGTTCGGGAAAGGGAAAGAGAATAGAAACAAGAAAGAGAAAGAGAGGGAAAAGAATGAGATAACCCCAAATTTAACTTCATGTTTGGTAACAAATAAGAAAGAGGAATCAGTGATAGCCCTTTTTTACTATCACCATAGCCGGAACCAACAAACACCAACTTCTACCAACACTATTATCCACCACCGACCAAAAAATGTCACCGGTGTCGGCGACAAATTCCTCGTTGCCGGCGGCAGCTTCCAATTCACGGCCTTTCTCGTCGTATTCCCCTCCTCCATGTCAAACTCCTCCCGAAAACACTATACCACCACCAAAAAAATCCATAAAGCCCTTCCTTGGCACCGGAAATCTTCTTCCCGACCCCAAAAGCAGTAAATCTGGAATATTCGAGGGTGGGGGATGACATTTGCGATGTTCGAGAAGGTTTTTAAGGGTGTTTTTGGTGATGATTATGGTAGTGCCGAGAGGTTGTCGGCGCAAAGGGATGAGTTCGCCGGCACCGGCGATGTTTAAGGAATGGCGTTGGCCATTGGGCAGTGAGGATGAATGTTAGGAGTTAAAGGTTGGTGGTTAGTTGGGTGGGACGGAGGGTGTTTGTAGCTGCGGTGGTGAGGTCGCTGGAGATTAGGTGGCCTGACGACATGTGTCAGCCTTGATATTATGGTCATGCTTAGGCTTGGTGGTAATAGCCATGGGTGGTGGATGGTGAGTGAAAAGATGAGTTGAAGGGGGAAAGGGTATGGGATACATTAGGGGGGTGAGGGGTAAGGATACAAAGGAGTTTGAGGGTAAGGAAGAGGGTAAGGGAATGATTGTTTTGGTCAAACAAACAACAACAAAGGGCATCAACCATTTTGTTTCCCTTTCCCTTTCCTGAATACTTCCAACCAAACGCCCCCTTAGAGATTTGTGTAATTAAGGCGCATTCTTGTTAAAACAGAGGTTTTTTTTACATTGTTTTAATAAAATGGGTGACTTTATGACTAATGTGAGACATTCTTGTTCTAATCTTTTAAGATGGACTGGAAGTCAATTACTTCCACTCTTTAATCTTTAGGGAGTATTTTTTTTGGTACAACACTCTTTAATCTTTATAATCCACCGGAAAAATGAGTTGAGTTGGTTATATATTTAGGAGATTAACCTGTTTATTTTCCTTATAAAAAACAATAAATCGTATTCAAGACTTTCAAACGTTTTTTTGGGAAAATTGACAAGAACAATCCCACCTTTTACCTATCTTCCTAAAATAATCCCATCTTTTCTTATTCTCAAAATAATTTCACCTTTATACTCCATCTTCTTAAAATGAGCTATATTTAAATGTAACCTATAATATTAGGTCAAGGGTGGGTTTTTACACCCTTTCAAACCAAAAAAAGTGTGTTTCTCTCCTCCCCTCTAATAGTCCATCCTGCATTATTCATCCTACTTAATTCCTACACTACAAATAATCCACCATTTTCACACCTCCATCACCACCATTAAACTTCCCTGCCCACCACTGATTGACGTCGGCGTTGAATCAAGCTCGTGAAGACCAAAAATAGACCTTGCACTAATCATTCTACCGTAAGTAGAGCTGACAAACAATGACACGACACGAAAACACGACACGAATCCGACACGAAATTAACGTGTTTGGGTTGAGGGGTAATGACTCATTTATGTAAGTGGGTCGACAAGAACACGGCACGATATTAATTGAGTTGGGTTTGGGTTGAGCTATCTAAACACGAAAGACCTGTTTACTAAATTAATCCTAATTTTTCTTGATCCTCCATCACATAAATATACTTAAACTTTTCAAATATGAACAAGACACGAAAACACGACACGAACCCGACACGAAATTAACGGGTTAGGATTGAGGCTTGATGACTCATTTATGTGAGTGGGTCGACACGAACACGACACGAAATTTAATTGGGTCTGGTTTGGGTTGGAGGGTATGTGACCCGTTTACATGTGACACGAACACGAACCCGACACGACGCGATCTTTTTACCAGGTCTAACCCGTTTACATGTGACACGAATACGACATATTTCACATTAGTTGATTAGCCTTACTGTGTATTCTTTTTCTGCTTTTACAATAGTATACTCGTTATAAACTCATACCTGGGATGTATTCTTTTATTGATATCAATATATTCTTACCTTCTACCAAAAAAAAAGCTTTAAAGAGGAACGTATACGTTTTACATATAGCCAAAGCCGGAGAGAAACCATAATGATATCAAAGAGGAACAACATTATTCCAATGGAAACCATAATGGGTCTGAGACCCATTCTTCCCTCCCTCATTTACCCTTTCTAGAGAAGCTTTCTCTAAGGTAGAGGCACTGACACTAACTTCATAGTTGCTTCGGAAATTTTACACTCTATGAAATCTAAGAAAGACAATTTTGGTTGGTTTGCCTTGAAAGTGAACTTAGAGAAAGCGTATGATCGCCTTGAATAGAGCTTCATTAAACACTGTCTTTTGAGCCACAACTTTGATGACCATTCTATTCAACTCGTCATGAGTTGTATTTGCTCCACTTCTTCGTCTGTTGCCTTTAATGGTACTCAAACTGATTGGTTTCTTCCCTCTAGAGGTATCCGACAAGGCGATCCCTTGTCTCCCCTTATCTTTATTCTTTGTATGGAATTCCTCTCTAAACTCATTGAGGACTCTTGTAACACTGGCGGCTGAACACCGTTTCCCATTGGTAGGGGAGATAACGCCATTAAATTCTCCCACCTCTTCTTTGCCGATGATCTTGTCCTCTTTGAAAGAGTGGATCATACCATGCTCCATGCCCTTGAGGAAACGCTTGACCTTTTCCATCAAGCCTCTGGACTTTGTGTTAATAAAGCGAAAAGCACCATCCGTTTCTCTCCTAATGCTGACAACGATCTCACCTCCCTCTTTTGCACTTCCCTTGACATTAAAACATCTAATGGGCTTGGCACTTACATTGGTTTCCCTCTCACCAATAGAAGCCCCTCTAGAAACGATTTGTCTTTCATTGTTGATAAGGTCCGTAGCAAACTTGCTCTCTGGAAGTCTAATTTCCTTATTAGGGCAGACAAATGCACCCTGATAAAATCGACACTAAACTCTATACCGGTGTACTGGATACAATGTCTCTCCTTACCCAAGAGAAGTAATGAAGACAACAATAAAATAGTGCGAGATTTTTTTTAGGGTGATGTCGGAGGTAAGAAGGGGACTCGCCTTTTGTCCTGGGACCACCTTACTCTCCCTATTCCTTTTGGGGGGCTTGGGTTTAGAGACAACAACCTTGTTAATAGTACCTATCTTGCTAAACTTTGCTGGAAAATGACTTGCTTTCCCTCTAATCTTGCTGCCCAAACCATTAGGTCTAAGTATCTTGGTAGGAGGTCCCCCACTAAGTTCAACCGGGGTTCTCATATTTGGGGGAATATAGGTAAGAGCTGCCAGTTTTTTACTGACTCGTCTAGACGGGTGATTGGCAATGGGGCCATGGTTCGCTTCTGGTCTGATTTGTGGGCAACTGATGGTCCGCTTAGAAAACATATTCATGGCCCTCTTGCTTGTGGCGAGGAGAATTCTTGTCCGCGATTTTATTGTCAACAAAGACTTGTGCTTAGATAATTGCTCCTTTC
This sequence comes from Silene latifolia, assembly GCF_048544455.1. Taxonomy (NCBI): domain Eukaryota; kingdom Viridiplantae; phylum Streptophyta; class Magnoliopsida; order Caryophyllales; family Caryophyllaceae; genus Silene; species Silene latifolia. Next base: position 435,420,838 of record NC_133538.1, on the reverse strand, counting down.
CCCTTCCTACTACCATTACCAATATGATAAAGAGTGTGTTCCCATCTCTCTTTTTGACTTTGCTGACGTTCATGCCTCTATTTTTGTGGATAACGAGAAGTTTTCTATCTCGAGGGCCTTTGAGCATGGCCTTAAACCTAAGCCCATCATATGCCCCACTCTAAATTTCGACCTTGTGTGGGATGCCCCCACCATCCCTAGGATCCACTTTTTCATGTGGTTGGCTAGCTGGGACCGCCTTCCTACTAGGACTTCCTTGTTTAGTAGGGGAGTGTGTACCTCCAATAAGTGCCCTTTTTGTCCCACTGCACTTGAGGATACTATTCATGTTTTGAGAGACTGTGTTCGTGCCCGCCAAGTGTGGGATATTTTTGATACCTCTACTGATTTCTACAATGGTAATATCACGGCTTGGTTTACTATTAACCTCCAGTGCAACGAGTTTTCTTCTTCCTGGTCTACCATCTTTTCCTTCGGTGTGTGGAAGTTATGGAAAAGGCGTAACGCTTGGGTTTTCCAAAGGCGCTCCATCCCACTTTTAGACACTTGCCACATGATTAAAAATCTTGCCATTTAGTATACTAACACTTTGACGTGCCAACCTGACCCGTCTACTTCCCTTACTACCCACTCGGTTACCCCATCTTGGACTCCCCCTATTAGTAATATTTTAAAATCAATGTGGATGCCTTCTGGATCTCGTGTTCAAGTCATGCAGGTATTGGGTTTCTTTTTAGGGACCAGAATGGATTATGGGTTGGTGGTGGTTGGAAGACTATTTTCGCCGATGATCCTCTATGTGCTGAACTTGTTGCTATCTGGACTGTGATATACGTGCAATTTAGGGCACGCATCTCCATGTCGATTTCATAGTTTTGTATTGCAAAATGCCCCGAATAGGCTACTTTGGTTTGTTTTGTCTCATTTGCAGGAACGGACCTCAAAGTAGTGAAAGCGTGCCTTATTTAGTCCTCTTAGCATGCATTTATGGAGATGGAGGATTTGGAGCGGAACTGCCATGCCTCGGGAAGCGTGAAGGAGTCCTTAGAAGCTAACCAAACGAAGATCATGTTTTCAGTTGCTGAGTACTCGATCGAGAGCTTTTATGGTCGATCGAGTGGTTTTGACGGCTGCTGGAGTTCGATCGAGTCCCTGCTGAGCTCGATCGAAGTGGGCTGAATTGGAAGTCCTCGATCGAGAGGATTTGCTGAGAAGTTACTCGATCGAGAGGTCTCAAAGGCCTCGATCGATTACTTTGCTTAATTACACGGGATTTTTATTCCGTGATTATCTTAGTTTATTTAATAAACACTCTTCCCTATATACGGAAGACGTCATTAGGTTAAACATACACTTTATCATACTTAATACTCTATTACTCTTAATTACTGTTGCTCCTTTCTCTTTGCTACGTTGCTTTGCTTCTTAATTCCGGATCTTACCTTTGTAATCTTTCTTCACTCTTCACTCTTAATTTAATTCTTCTTTGTTTGCTCTTAATTCTTGTTCCTTAATCTCTACTTATTTATTGTCTTTATTAATTTATGTTTCATCTTTATTACTCATCCATTATGTCTTTCTTTAGTTTATTCATCGTTGTTATTGTTAGTGTCATTAATAGCATGAGTAGCTAAATTCGCTTATGTTAGGATTAGGGGAGCCATGGTAGTGAGTTGACGATGTTGTAAATAGGTTAGATGATTAAATTGTGAGAACTATTTCATTAACAATATAATTGTAATCGTTTAGTTGAGTGCACGCTTCTAAACTCGTTAAATTGGTTAAATTCAATCCTAGATCGGAAGATTGGAAGGAACAGACCTGTTATGAATAGTAGACTACCCGAATTAGGACGGAAGTTAAGTTAGTTGTATTCTAGGGTGGATAGCGGACCGAAAGGACCTTTCCCTTACCCTTCTCACATTAGATCGTCTGAACTATTTATGACTTAATTATTTAACTGCCATGGTGAACCGAATTCCTAGCATTCTTCTCTTTATCTGATCACATTTTTAATCCTCTTTACTTTTACTGCTCTTTTGTCTTATTCTTGCTTTGATCTTTTTAGTATTTAGAAATCAATTCAAAACCCTTGATTGTTACCAGACAGACTTAGATAGCAGATAGATATAATAGCCTTCCTGTGGAGATCAACCCTACTTCCGCTAGCTTCTGTTAGTAGTTTTAGGTAATTATTTTTGGTACTAAAACGACGGTATCAGATTGCCCTCCTCGTTTCCTTGGATGCAGGTTGGAACAATGTCCACCTCGCTACTAATTGTGCACAGGCCTTCAAACTCATCTCTGTGGAAAATGCTGCTCCATCTCGGCTCATAAATTTGATTAATGATTGCAGGGCGCTAAAGGATCGATTTCAAGTCTGCCAAATATCCTTCGAAGATAGAAGAACAAATGTTATCTCGGATATGATAGCAAAGTACGCTAGAAAACGTATTGTGACACCCCCATACTCCAAGTGCCTTACCAGGACCACTTAAGGTATGAAAACGTCACCATCTCGGTTACCCGAGTCAATGATACTCAAATAGACAATAACGAAACGTATTTAAATGATAATAAAGTTTAGGTGATACAACAAGGTTCCAAAAACTGTCAAAAGGAAATACAACTGTCTCCAAAACCAAAGTACTCAAACAACTAAATAAACACAGCGGAAGACTCTAAGACCGGTGGTGACTCCATCCCACCTATCCCTTGCATAAGTCATCATACCTGCTCAACAACTGCTCACCATTCCCGAATAGATCACCATAGTTTTTAAAACAATTAACGGGGTCAGTACTGATTACATAAAACAAATACCATAAAGGAACAATATCACAAACAGCTCAAACAGCTCAAGCAAATCTCCAGTCTCCATCTCCAATCTCCACACAACTCACTACACACTAAAGTATGTAGCCCTGTCAGAGAACCCATCGCAACAGGTACTACACGCCGCTAGTGGGGGACCGCAGCCGTTCCCACCAATTAGGGTTTTAAAGAAACTCAACGAAACCCAACAAAAATTATACGAGGAACTTACCCTCGACAGGACGATCGCAACGATGTAAAGAACAAGATGATACGACGAACGCAGCTTAGGAATTTGCCAATGATGCGAGAGAAGCAAGATACGTAACTTGTAATTGTCACTTGAAAAGATTAAGATGTTGAAAAGTGTTTAAGAAACTAATAATAAACCTTTTTATGTTAATCTCGCATCATTAACAAAACCCGACAAACTCAGCTCGTAAAACACACTTACTCGATCGAGTAAGTCACTTACTCGATCGAGTAAGTCACTTACTCGATCGAGTGACCCTTACTCGATTGAGTGCCAAGCTTACTCGATCGAGTAGCCTACAGGTAGTCTACTGTTTTACGTCCAAAACTATTGACTCGACAGAGTAAGCCCCACTCGATAGAGTACCCTTAGACACATAAAACCGTAGTATTACAGTCTTCCCTCCTTAAAAAGAACTTCGTCCCCGAAGTTCAAACCACAAAATAAACAAAACACACTAACACCACTCCGACACAACAACATAACCAAAACTCAAAATAAAAGTCAAAACAAAACTCCCAACCAACACCCCAAACTGACTCAAAGCAACTATTAACTGTACTAAAACCAATATAAAACACACCAAAAAAAACTCTATGCGACCATCTCCTACCCCCTAAAAGAAACATGGTTACGTCCCCGTAACCACACATACCTGATCAAAAAGAGACGGATACCGCTCCCTCATAGCCTCCTCCGCCTCCCAAGTAGCCTCCTCAACCTCATGGTTAGACCAAAGAACCTTAAGCAACGCTGTCTCACCGTGTCTGGTTTTCCTAACTTTACGATCAAGAATCTGTTTGGGCGCCTCAAGATAAGACAATGACTCATCCAGCTCGATGTTCTCTACCTCTAACACATGTGATGGATCACTAACATACTTCCGCAGCTGAGATACATGAAACACATTATGCACTCTATCCAAAGCAGCGGGTAAAGCTAACCGATAAGCAACCTCACCCACACGATCCAAAATATCATAAAGTCCGATAAACTTCTGGCTCAGCTTCCCTTTCTTACCAAATCTCATGACCCCACGCATAGGAGACACTTTCAAAAGAACCTTGTCCCCAACCTGAAACTCTATGTCACGACGATGTAGATATGCATAACTCTTTTGTCGATCCTGGGCTGCTTTCATCCTTTGCCTAATCAGCTTAACCTGTTCAACCATCTCCTGTGCCATCTGTGGTCCCAAAACAACTGCCTCAGCACTATCATCCCAGCAAATCGGGCTCCTACACCTCCTCCCATACAATACCTCAAATGGTGCCATACTAATACTCGTGTGATAGCTGTTGTTATACGAAAACTCAATCAAATCTAACCTCTGCTCCCAGGTACCACCAAAATCCATAACACAAGCTCGTAACATGTCCTCTAAAGTCTTGATGGTCCTCTCTGTCTGGCCATCTGTCGCAGGTCGAAATGCAGTACTCATCTTTAGAGTAGTTCTCATCATTTCCTGCAACTCTTTCTAAAACCGTGATATGAACCACGCATCCCTATCGGACACTATATCCTTAGGCACCCCATGCAAACGAACCACACGCTTCCTATAAGCCAAAGCCAACTGTATCTTGGACCAATTATCTTTCATCGGCACAAAGTGAGCTGATTTAGTCAGACGGTCAACTATAACTCATAACATGTTATTGCCCTGTTGACTCCTCGGCAAACCCACTATAAAATCCATAGAAATGGACTCCCACTTCTACGCAAGTACCTCAAGAGACTGAATCTTACCTTGTGGTCGTCGCTTCTCACCTTTTACTCTCTGACATGTCAAACAACGAACCACGAACTCAGTTGTTTCCTTCTTCATCCCAGGCCACCAGAATGTCTGCTTCAAATCTTTGTATAACTTGTCACCGCCTGGATGTACAGAGTATGGTGTGCAATGAGCCTCTGTCATGATCAGCTTCCTCAATTCCTCATCATTAGAAACACACCATCTCCCATCGAATCTCACACTGCCATCTGTATGAATAGAGAATCTAGACACTGTCCCTTTCTCTACTCCAGATCTCCACTCCTGAATCTTGGGATCCAAAGCCTAGTTCCTGCGAATATCATCATAAAGGTCTGGCTCTACTGTCAATTCTCCCCTAGCATCCCCTTTCTGGATCATATGTATCCCCATCTTCCCTACCTCATCTCTCAACCTCATTAAAGACATAGCTGTGCATAGAGAATGCACACTCTTTCTGCTCAAGGCATCTTCAACCACATTAGCTTTTCCTTCATGGTATATAATATCCATGTCATAATCCCCAATCAGCTCCATCCACCTCCTCTGTCTCATGTTCAACTTCTTTTGAGTGAAGATGTACTTGAGGCTCTTGTGATCTGAAAACACCTTAAAGGTCGCCTCATAAAGGTAGTGCCTCCAAATCTTGAGAGCAAACACAACCGCACCCAACTCTAGATCATGTGTTGGATAGTTCTCCTCATAAGGCTTCAGGTGTCTAGAAGCATAGGCAATCACTTTCCCGTTCTGCATCAACACACAACCCAACCCATTCTTTGAAGCATTGGTATACACCTCAAAGTTCTCACTCCTTTCAGATAATGCTAAGATTGGAGTTGTGGTCAAACGCTCCTTTAATGTCTGGAACGCCGTCTCACAACTTTCATCCCAACGAAACCTGTTCTCTTTCCTCATGAAAGCTGTCATAGGTCTGGCTATCTTGGAAAAATCTTTCACGAACTGTCTATAGTACCCTGCAAAACCCAAGAAACTCTTGATCTCTGCCACATTCTTCGGTGCTTCCCACTTAGTAACTACTTCAATATTTGCAGGATCCACAGCTACACCCTTCTTTGAAATCACATGCCCCAGAAAAGCTACTTCCTCTAACCAGAATTCATACTTAGACAACTTTGCATACAGCTGATTTTCTCGCAAAGTCTGCAACACTATCCTCAAATGCTCCTCATGCTCCTCCTTAGTCTTAGGAAAGACTAAGATATCATCGATAAAGACCACAACAAACCGATCCAAGAACTGACTGAAGACCCGGTTCATCAAATCCATAAACACTACAGGTGCATTAGACAACCCAAACGGCATCACAACATACTCATAATGACCATACCTCGATGTAAAAGCTGTCTTCGGTATGTCCTCTTCCCGAATCTTCACCTGATGGTATCCCGACCTCAAGTCAATCTTAGAAAAGACCGCTGCACCATTCAACTGATCAAAAAAATCATCTATCCTCTGCAAAGGATACTTGTTCTTCACTGTAACTCGGTTCAGCTCTCTATAATCGATGCATAACCTCAAGCTCCCATCTTTCTTCTTCACAAACAAGACTGGTGCTCCCCACGGTGATACACTAGGTCTAATGTATCCCTTCTCAATCAGATCATCCAGGTGCTTCTTCAGCTCCTCCAACTCCTTAGGACCCATACGGTACGGTGCCTTAGAGATTGGCCCCGTCCCCGGTTTCAACACAACGCTGAAATCTATCTCCCTCTTCGGTGGCAACCCCGGTATCTCATACGGAAAAACATTTGGAAACTCTCCCACCACTGGTATCTGCTCAAGTGACGGACTCTCCACTGTATGGTCTCTCACATGGAATAAGATCAACGGACACCCTTTCCTCAGATAGGACTTCAAGGTCACTGCTGCAATCAACTTAACTTTGGGTTTGACAACAAACCCACGATAAGACACACTAATCCCCTTAGGTCCTCTCAAAAAAACCCTCTTTTGATGATAATCTATCTTAGCCTTATACTTACCCAACCAGTCCATACCAACTATCATCTCAAAATCCTCCAAAGGAAACTCTAACAAGTCCACTGGTAAGTCAACCTGCCCAACTATCATAGACACACCTCTATACAACCGCCCACAAGATACAGACTCACCCGAAGGTATAAAAAATTCCTCTTTTACAGACTCATACCCACTCAAACCCAACCGCTTAGCATGACTCGATGATACAAACGACTGTGACGCTCCGGAATCAAACAAAACAAAGGTAAAGACTCCATTAACAAGAAAAGTACCGGTGATAACGTGAGCATCATCCTCAGCTGCCTTCTTCTCCATCATAAACAACACTTACCATCGGTCTTCCGCCCACCTCCCGGACAAAGATTAGCCGAGGTAGCCGACTTAGCAGCCGACCCCTGGTTGTTGTTGTTCGTTGCTGGTTTCTGGTATGAATTACCGCCATTGCGGTTAGCCCCACCATGGTTGTTACTCTGGCCACCCCTGTTGTTCCACGACCCAACCGGCCTGTTACTAGCATAACTCTGCGAAGGACCCTGAGAAAAACTCCCCTGTGACGGTCTCTGGAAACCCTCACTCATAGCACTGGTGCACTCATGCCTCTTGTGGCCCATACCGCTACAGTTATAACAGGTCATACCCCAACTGCTGCTAACACTTCCACGACCACGCGCGTAAGAAGCTCCCGCACTAAACCCCGAACCTGATGAATACGCTCTTACCTGATTATGGCCACCCTTCTTTTAACTAGACTGGCCACCGCCCTCACTCTCAGCTTTCCTCTTCTCAGAAACTCTCTCCTTGGTCATGTCAACTAACCTCTCAGCCCTCCCAGTGACAGGGCAGTCGTATACCTATAAAAAATAACTAACTGAACTAACTATATAGCCAGGGAAGTCAGGTCGATCTCCACAAGGAGGCAAGATATCTTTAAAGAGTCCGTCTATTCGGTCACAAATAGGGGGTTGTAAATTTGGTTTTCTAAACTAAAAGGCTTAAAGGAAAGATAAATCAAGAAAGAGCAGTAAAAAGGCAGAAAATAGGAATAAGAATACAAATAAAGAGGGAACATGTCGGGGTTTCGGTTCACTATGGTAGCCTAATGATTCAACTGCAAATAGTCTAGATAACTCATTGTGAGACGGATGTTGAAAGGTCCTTCCAGTCCACTTTCTATCCTAGATTTTCACTAACTTAACTTCCGTCCTCGCCAGGGTAGTCTACTGTTCATAGCAGGTCTATTTAGTCCAATCTTCCGATCAAGGATTAAATTTAACCAGATTAAAGGGTAACTTAGAAGCGTGCACTCAACTAAGTCGGTGATACAGTTAAATTGCCATAGGTACAGAATCTCACAAATAAGTCATTTAACCTATTCGCTACATCGTCATTATTCTACCATAGATCCCCTAGTCCCAACATGAAATGAATTAGCTACTCATACTATCAATATTGTCAAGATTAATAATAATGAATGAACTAATAATAAACATATTGAAATAATAATTGAATCGCATAAATAATACTAGGGCAGAAATTAAGAAAACTAAACAAGAGAATTAATGCAAACAAATGAAAGATTAAGATTAAAGGAGAGTAAGAGATTACAATAGCGAGAATTCCGGCGAAAAGAACACAAGATCCAAGCAAAATAACCCCGAAAGCAAAGTTAGAGTGAAGAGTTTTTTAGGGAGAGATAAAAAGAAGAGAGTGTAGCAGTAAACATAATTAAGAGATAATAAGATCCCCAAATGACCTAATTATTCGAACTTAAATAGAAAATAACAAGTCCATTAACGAAAATAAACTTTCACGGATTAATTAAGGCCCGTGAATCCTCAATCCACTCGATCGAGCAGTTTGAAACAGCTCGATCGAGAACTTCAGCCAGCAAATCATTCGATCGAGTAGAAATATTACTCGATCGAATAACCTTGAATTTCAGCAATTCGATGGAGTACAGCAGATTGCTTGATCGACCTCCTTAGCTTGTGAAACCACTAGATCGACTAAGAAAAGTCTTTGATCGAGTGCTTTTCATCCGAAACAGCTCCAAACTCGTAGCCGACTACTTCGTAGACCATTCCTTCACGCATCCCAATGCAGTATCTCGCTCTGAAAATCGCGTCTCCTCAAAATGTATGCAAAACAGGACGAAAATGGTACGATTTCACTACTTTCACGTTCATTCATGCAAAATAGAAAGACGAACCAAAGTAGCCATTTCGGGGCATAATGCAATATAAACAGTACAAAAGTACATGGAAATACGTGCAAAAATAGGCTAAAAAGACTATACAAAATGCACGTATCAAATCTCCCCAAACCGAACCTTTACTCGTCCTCGAGTAAACTAAAAACTAAACACAAACTAATGGAACTGAAATGATAACACAGAGCTAGCTATAACTTGTCTACTTGAACCAATTTAATGCAACAAAAACCAACGGTTATAGCTATAACAATCAATACGCAAACGAGTTATGAGTTGTTCAGAAATAAAGTCGGCCTATCGACCTTGCAAGACCAATAAAATCGGACTCTCACGTGGTCACTCTTCTCTCATGAAGCAAAGTGTGAATTATATGTAAAAGAGAGAAAGAGAAACAGTCACTCGCCTAAACTGCGACCTATATAGCATGCATGCAACAAAAATAAAAGACGATTCAAGTACTAATGCACACATTCCAACCAACAAAGTCCGTCACAGCCGAGGGCTTACAAATAGTATAGGAATAGTGAGGTTCAGGTGAGAAAAGACAAAACAATTTATGGAAATGTGGAGGTAAAAGCGCCAAGCTAGTTCCTAAACAAGACCATATAAGACCGTCCGAATCTCAACTGACTGAAAAATAAACATGAGTGCCCTTCATTTGGCACACAACTCACCATCCATATACACTATCTCCTCAAAAACATATGAATAAGAACGGAAGAGTGTGACGGTCACAAACTTCCCTTTTTTTAATACCGTCTTAATGAATAAAATAAAACAAATTAATAACTTTTTCAATTTTTTTCTTTTTCTTCCATGACTTACGTGAATCACCTTCTTTTTCATTTTTTTTCATTTTTTTTCTTTTTCTTTCTTCACGTTTTTTTTTTCTTTCTGTTTTTTTTCACTCTCATACTCCTTTCCTTCGTCCTCCACCAACTCCAATAATATACACACAGGCCAAACTTGCAGACTGAAAAGCATACCACAAAAGACAGACTAAACTAGCTTGACTAGGCAGGCTCAGTTTTGGATGTAGCTAATGGGTCAAAAAGACTAAATTTGGCATAAGTGGAGCTAAATGGGTGAAAAATGTAAGAAAAGGGAAATTTGCAAGCACCTCCCTGCATGTGACACCGACCACAAACCCGAATGTATGCATTTGACAAGAAATTGAATGTCATAAAAGTGCAAAAATGATGAATGTGCTATGCAAGAAGTACTACTCTCAATTCCTATGTAAACCGGTCATGAATGTCACCAGTTATGAGGCTCTAAATCTCAGAGATTGTAAAGTAGGTTGCCTATTATCAGGTCAAGTCTAAACAGTCAGCTATATTTGAATAAAAACCCGTAGATTATGCGTAAGACCCAGCTAATAACCGTCAATGAAAGTGCAAGCCTCAAGTAAAATGACAAATTAAAGTGCAATATCATCACGGAAATCAACCGTTCCGACTCAACCTATATGCTAAAATAAACGTGAACATTTTATTAATTATTTGAAATTTTCTAATTTTTTGGATTTTATGGTTTTTATGAAATAAATCAATACAATGCAAGCTGAAAATAGAAACGTGAATGCAAAACAAATGCAAATGCAGACTCAAAGGATGCATTACCCTCCCTAAACCAAAACGGACAACGCCTTCGTTGTCCTCCAGCATACACCAGCAGATATATACAGGGGAACGGGAATATACAACCAATAAATGAAAAATAATAAAATAAAAAGGGAACAAAAGAAATAAAAGTGCGAGAATAAACATACAAAACACGAACTTCCCCAAACCAGCCTGAAAACTGGAAAAGTGAGTAGACCAGTAGCTACTCGTCAACCTCGTATGTCACGTCCTCCACCGTCACAGTGTAGTCCGGGTCCTCCTCCTGCTCTCTCCTCCGGAGCTCTCGCTGCGGCCGCCACTGGGTCCTCGTCCTCCTCCTCACTAGCAGACTCCGGGTACCCCTCAGCTGGGTACCGGTAGAAGGAAGGGTGTGGCCAACCCTCTGGGATCGGACAGTGTCGCCTCATGTGATACTCGTACAGAGGGAACAAAGTGAGACCTATATCCCTCTCCGTGCGAGCCTGTATCTCTGCAATCTCAAGCAACAAACCGTCACGGCGCCCTTGGTCCATGATCGCAGACGCCTCAAAGGGTGGAGGAGAAACAAAATTAGCCGGAAGAACCGGCTGTGCCTGGTCGGGCGCAGGAGTAGGAGTAGGAGTAGGGATCGGGGTATGAGTGGTCGTGGAAGTCTGACCACCCGTAGGAGGTGTGGATCCCTCACCGGTCTCAAGTCGATGCCGCTTCCTAGAAGCGGGCAGGGTAGTAGGTGGACGGAGCGATAGGTGGTACATGGGTAACGGTGGTGGTAAAATGCCCCGTGCGACAGTGGGCAAGGGGACGAGACGAGGAAGGGTGGTGCAAGGAAGGTCGACGGACAAGGAACCACTAATATTCCAAGTCCGGTAGTCAGAAGTCAGCCAAGTCATGGACAACATAGATGCCCGGTCCAGGAACCTATCTCCCGGTATGTACGGTAAGTCACCAGGTAAAGCAAGGAGGAGAGAACGAGCAAGGAAGGTGGCTATGCCACCACAGACAATGGTGCCCATGATCTTCTCCCCCTGAGACTGGAAGTACTGGGCGGTCAAGTAAGCAATGTTGAGGGCAAATGGGCCCTCGCTGTCAATGTTCAAGTATCCGCCCAGAATAGAAAGCTCGGTGTTAGTGATGTTGTTTGGCTCCTTTCGGCCAAAAATAGTACTTCCCATCAGTCGTAGGAAGTAACGGGCATGGGGAAGGTGGACCTGAGCGAGACGTCGCTCTTGGAAAGAGGTCTATGCCAAAGTCCGCCAAAGCTGACGGAGGACCTTCCTAGGAGCGGCAGTGGCGCCCCTAAAGGAAAGGCCAAGTCGAGTACCAAACTCCTCCAAAGTAAAAAAAAAAGTCCGGTTGTACAACCGGAAAGACACAAAAGCACAGGTAGGGTCAGCGTCGTGTGCCCCGGAGGAGAAGGTAAAGGAGCTGAAAAACTCAAGGGTCAGCTCCCTGAAGGTGTAGGCACTCATGGTCACAAGTCCAGCCATCCCCGTACGCCTCAGAATCTCACACACTGGCTCGTAGATACCAAGCCTCTCAAGTGACGAACGACATAAAAAATGAGTCGGAAGAAAGTCACAGTCAAGCAAAGCATAAAATCTAGTGCGTTGAATACCGTTAACAAAAATTATCTGGGGGTAGTCGGGGTGCGAGTGGAGGGAGTCGTCCCCTCGGATGGTAACACGGCTAGCAGAACGGCCAGCGGCAGGTGTAGCTCGTGCATGACCCCGACCTCTAGAACCTGAAGTAGAAGCCCATCCTCCGACGGGACGAGGAACTAGAGCGCCGTGGCAACAGATTGTGATGCGGGTGACCACGCAGCAGGGGTGGTCACCGTACCTGAAGTACTAGCTGAGGCTGCAACAGAAGAAGCAGCAGAGACCCGACACAGAGGAAGAAGGGCTAGCAGCAGTGCTAGCAAAAACAGAGGCCGTGACGGAGGTAGAGGCTGAAACAGAGCTAGCAGCAGTGCTAGCAACAGTAACGACAGTACCAGCAGTGGTGACAAGGAACACAGGAGCATCAGATGCGGTACTAACGGTCGTGGAGACGGTGGTGACAGCAGGGACCACCGTCTCAGTCAAGGACGGACTAACAAACGAACTGGAGGAAGACTTTGTACTACAGTCCATCCTAATCAAGCAAGGGAGGGGAAACGATAATTAATCAACAAATTAAACAGCAAGAAATTCCCTAAAACAGTCGAAATTCTCGACCTAGCAACCCTAATTCCCAATTTCTACCTCAAAAATTCGAATTAACCAGATAGTCAGTGACGGGGTAAAGGGGAATAAGCATCAATTGAAGCAATAACAGCAGAAAGTCCCAATTACAGTCGAAATTTTTCGACTATCATAAACCCTAATCGCAAATTATCACGAAAAATTCGAAACAGACATGTGAACAGTGAAGAGGTAAGGGAAATAATCATCAAGTAAAGAAATGTAGACAAGAAATCGCAAAAACAGTCGAAAATTTCGACCAAATTCGTCTACCTGAAACCCTAATTCCCAAATTACTTAATAAAAGGCAAAATTAATGCAATTAAAAGACAATGAAGTAGGGGAATTACTTACTTAATGAAAGGAACCTACAAATTAAGCAAGAAATCGACAAAGAACGATGCAAAGAAGGCGATTTTCAAAAAAAACCGCAAACCCTAATTTCTTCAATTGACCGATTAAACAGGCAAATTCAAGGAGTAAATTAGAGGGCAAATGTCGGATTAATTTCAAGGAGAAGTTTGTAGGTGATGAATTTGGTAAAAGGGCAGTAAAAATGGAGAATTTGGAAAGGATTATCGCAAAAAGGGTTAAACAATGAAATAGGAAATGAAATAATGAAAAAGGAGGGAGATTAAGGGACACTTCCTGCGTGTGATAACCATTTTCACTCGATCGAGTGATTTTAAATCACTCGATCGAGGAGTTCCAGCTTCCATTTACTCGATCGAGTAAAATTTAACTCGATCGAAAACTCCCTTATTTAGCCAACTCGATCGAGCAACCGCAAAGCTTTCGATCGAACTCTTTTTCTGCAATATCCTCTCGATCGAGTAAAAAAAGTACTCGATCAAGTGCTTTTCCTCGTGTATGTCCTCGAGATGCGTTAAAATTTCCCTAAACCTGCATAAAAACACTCGCAAGCATATCCCAATATACCAAATACAAAAAGTAACAGTCTATAGTCTTCTAACTACGCTAAAAAATGTCTAAATTCTAAATGTCCTAATAAACGCAATAAAACAAATTCAACGGAAATTAAAATTAGTTTTTACAAATTGTTACACGGGGCATTCCCCGCTCACTTCTCAAAACAATTCCATAGCCCCACGGAGGGCTTCTGACTGGAGGACGTCCCTTCAGCATTATCGACTGTCCTCTTCATTCTCCAGAAGCTTGAACTTGAACTATTAGGAGGAGAATAGTTGATGTCCACATACGCACAGAATTTTCTCGTCCTTATTCCTTTCTCACCAGCTTTAACGTTATCACTCCCAACTTGATTGATCTCAATCGCACCATGACCTTTGACATCTTCTGCATTTTCATCTGTACCTGCAGCAAGGAACACAGACGAATTCTCCTCCTTTTTGCTCTCAATCTGAGGCAGAGGGGTCACAATAGCAGCACAAAATTCCAAATTTTCATCTGGAGTGTCAATATGAGGGTCAGTAGAGAAAAGGGCGTTGCAAGGTTGAGCTTGCATGGGAGCCATTCGAGACATTGACTGATGGAAAATTAATTCCTCGTCTCCAACCTGAAATGTTAACGTCTTACCCCCGACATCTATCACTGCACGCGCAGTGAATAAAAATGGTCTCCCTAAAATAATAGGGGTGTGAGTATCCTCGGGGATGTCAAGCACAACAAAATCAACAGGAATAAAGAATCTCCCGATCTTAACAAGTATATCCTCAATGACACCTAACGGCCTTGATATACTATGGTCGGTCATCTGTACAGTCATGTTCGTGCAATTAAACTTAGTCAAACCAAGTCTCTTGCCAAGAGACAAAGGTAAGACGCTCACGCTAGCACCAAGATCGCATAACGCGTTATCAATCAAGTGGGTACCTATATGACACGGAATCGAGAAACTACCCGGGTCTAACTGTTTGGGAGGTAACTTATTTTGAACTAGGGTAGTCCCTACCTCGGTCAAAGCTACCGTCTCATGATCGTTAATATGCCTCTTACGTGATAAAATTTCTTTCATAAATTTAAGGAAAGAGGGCACCTGTGTCAGCAATTCGGCAAATGAAATAGTGACCTTTAAGCTTTTCAGGAGCTCGGCAAATTTACCGAACTGTTGATTGGCCTTCATGTTCTGTAGTCACCTCGGGAAGGGCACGGTAATAGTTATCTCGAGCCCTTTGTTTCTTTCTTCCAACGTATCGGCTGGATCAAGCTCTTTATCTTTCGATCGAGACTTCTTACCTCTCGATCGAGGTCTTTCAGGAGAGATTTCACTCGATCGAGCACTAGCAGGCTCTCGATCGAGGTCTTCGCTATCAACAGTGTCCGATCGAGCAAAAATACCACTCGATCGAATAGTTTCGTCAGCAATTTCACTCGATCGAGTGGTTTGGACTCCTCGATCGAGTTTTTCAATTTCTTGTTCACTCGATCGAGTAAAATTATTTTCACTCGATCGAGTCCTTTCTTCATATGTTTTCCTCGATCGACCCCCAAAAAGTAGTCGATCGAGTATTTTCTTCGTTGTCAGCTCGTTTTCATCAATAGCAACCTGTTCATCAGCAGTAAAACTCTTCCTTGGGTCTGAATTCAACAGCTCGGGTCCCTCATATGAAGGACCGTTTCTCAGATTTATTAAACATCGTCTCATGCGGATTCTTATCGGCTTATGACAGCAAATGACCCTGCTTCCTCGTGGACTGGTTCGCGGCTAACTGGGCAACTTGGGTTTCAAGTGACTTAATAGATGCGTCTTTTTGTTGGTCACTTAGCTGCCACTTCTTTGTCAAAGACTGCAACATCATCTTCAACTCAGATAGCTCACTTACCCCACCTGAAGATGATGCACCTTGATTGGGAGGAGGAAAGGAAGGAGGCTTCTGAAAGCCTTGTTGAGCCTTATGAGGAGGGACATATGGCTACTCCTGCTGCGGTGGAGGAGTAGGATTAAACACATTTTGACTTGTCCACCTCAAATTGGGATGGATTGCCCTTTGGTTATTATAGTAGGAACCTCCTCCTTGCCTGTATTGTTGAAAAGCAAGGACTTGTTCCTTCTCTATAAGACAGTCAACAACAGTATGACCGTCATTGCTTCCACACCTCTCACATGTGACGGTGTTCTGTCTCGTAAGCAAATGAACCGTCTCAGGCTCCCCAGCAGATTGCAGCTCTAATCTATGAAAACGGGCATTCATGGCTTCCAGCTGAGCCACTACTTCCTTATCAACTGAGTGAACTGTTCTAATACCCGTCCCGTGGGTTCCCATATTCAACACAATGGGTCGTCATCTCCTCAATGATGCCCCATCCCTTATCGTCATCAATATTCTTCTGAAATCTACCATTGGATGAGGCATCCAGAATAGCTCCATGGTTGTCATATAACCCATTATAAAATTGGTTACATAGAAACCATTGATCAAACCCATGATGAGGAAGGGACCTCACCAGTTTCTTGAACCGGCACCAGGCTTCATAAAACGTCTCATTGTGTGCATGCTTGAAGCTTGTTATCTTCCCCCTCAGCTGATTGGTACGCTGCGGAGTAAAGTATCTCTTATAAAAAGCAAGAGCAAGGGTCTCCCAGTTCGTGATCCCTGCGGTCGTGCGGTCCAAATTGGTCAGCCACTCCCTGGCTCAGTCATTCAAAGAAAAGGAAACAGCACCTCCTTAATCTTATCTTGAGTTACCCCCTTTGTGGCGGGGATAGTAGAACAGTAGCCCGTAAAGACCTCCATATGCTTCCTCGGGTCTTCACCTGCCACACCTCTAAATATATTTCTCTCCACCAGATTGATATAAGACGGACGGATGTCAAAAGTATTGCCATCCTGAATCTGGATATTGAAACCCTTAGGAATAGATGATGCTTTAGGCTCCGAATGACTTGCAATATTTGGCATCTTTACTGGTTGGTTTACAGAACTGAGATTGTCTTCTCCTAAAGACTGGTCTTCTGTAAATAGGAAATGCTGAAGCTCGGGTTCAAAAGTACTCAAGTCTTCCTTTCGTGATTCTCTTTGCAGACAAAGTCTATGCCTAAACAGTCGCTCTGGCTCAGAATCAGTTGAAACTAACTCGGACCTGTTTGACCTGGGCATACACAACACTATAATAGATAAATGAGAACTACCTCAAGGAATAAAAATTCCCTGAGACGGATAAAATAAACGAAACAAAAACAGATAGGGCTATTGCCTCCCCGACAACGACGCCAAAATTTGACAGGGCAGTCGTATACCTATCAAAAATAACTAACTAAACTAACTATATAGTTAGGGAAGTCAGATCGATCTCCACAGGGAGGCAAGATATCTGTAAAGAGTCCGTCTATTCGGTGACAAATAGGGGGTTGTAAATTTGGTTATCTAAACTAAAAGGCTTCAAGGAAAGAGAAATAAAGAAACAGCAGTAAAAAGGCAGAAAATAGGAATAAGAATATCAATAAAGAGGGAACATGTCGGGGTTTCGGTTCACTATGGTAGCCTAATGACTCAACTGCAAATAGTGTAGATAACTCATTGTGATACGGATGTTGAAAGGTCCTTCCGGTCCACTTTCTATCCTAGATTTTCACTAACTTAACTTCCGTCCTCGCCAGGGTAGTCTACTGTTCATAGCAGGTCTATTTAGTCCAATCTTCCGATCCAGGATTAAATTTAACCAGATTAAAGGGTAACTTAGAAGCGTGCACTCAACTAAGTCGGTGATACAGTTTGCAACACCCCCATACTCCAAGTGCCTTACCAGGACCACTCAGGTATAAAGGTGTTACCATCCCGGTTTCCCCGAGGCAATGATAATCATAAGACAATAACGAAACAATATTTAAATAGTATAAGTTTAGTGAATGAGTACAATCCAAAACCAAATGCCCAAAATACGGGTTACAAGTTCTCCAAAACAACAGTCTAATCAACTAAATTAAAAAGTCTGACAAACTACTAAAGCTACAGCGGAAGACTCTATCATCTGAAGGTGACACATCCCAGCTAGCCCATGTATCTCGACTCATATCTGCTCAACAACTGCTCACCATCCCCGAATGGATCACCACAATTTTTAAAACAATAAACGGGGTCAGTACTAATCACACAATTTATATAATCTCAACAACACAACAAACAACACAGCTCAACTGTCACAGATATACTCCGAACTCCATCACCAACTCCACAACACTGACTACACACTAAAGTGTGTAGCCCTGCAGAGTACCCATCGAAACAGGTTACTCCTCCTCGCCAGTGGGGGACCGCAGCCGTTCCCACCTAAGCCCCGCTCATCTCCGTCGAGCGATGAACCCAAATCCATTAATGTGCACATCCCTTCTGTGGCGGGTTCCACAGAAGGCGAATCATGGGCGTGAAGCCACTCTCGCAAGTGACTCCACTCAGCCAGGGACGCACCCCGAAGAACACAGACAGATACAATCAACCATAACTACTAATCAGCAAAACAAAACCAACAACCGTCATAATACTCGTATGATAATAATCAACAATCACACATCACAACCAATACATTATGGGACTAATACTGAGAAGGTAAACCCTACCTTGAAAGCAATACAGTCAGACGATCTCAACAGCTGTTATAAAAAAGCCTCCTCTACGAATCCTCCTCCTAACATAACATCACATATATCACTAACCACACAAAACTAACACAAATCCCTAATTCCCAAAATTAGGGTTTAAGGAAACTTAATTAAATATAACAAATTCGGTACGTAGATCTTACCCTCAACGCAAGGATCACAAGAATATAAAGAAAGATGAAATCCGACCTTCCAAACTCCGGGATTTGTCAATAATGCGAAGAATGCGAAGTACGTAGGTTGAAATCTCTTTTTCAAAGTAATTAGGTTTGTCAAGCGTATTATGAAAGTGACGGAAAGGTTTAAATACTAATTCGTATTATTAACAAAACCCGACAAAACATTACCCGTGAACCGGGCTACTCGATCGAGTAACTGACGTACTCGATCGAGTGCCGCCTACTCGATCGAGTATCAAGGCTACTCGATCGAGTACCCTACAGGTCAGAAACTATTTTAAAACGCAAAACACCCTTACTCGACAGAGTAAGGCCCACTCGATATAGTACCCAGAGACTCATAAAACTGTAGTATTACAGTCTTCCCTCCTTAAAAAGAACTTCGTCCCCGAAGTTCAAACCACAACCAAACAAAGACATACTACTACACTTCCGACACAACAACTAAAACAAACTCAACATAAAAACATGCTACTAACCAAACTCAACCCGACTCAACCACAACCAAAACATACCGACACAACACAAAAGGGTGTAAGAACTCTTAAAAACTCCTTGCGATCATCTCCTACCCCCCCTAAAAGAAACAAGGTTACGTCCCCGTAACCATACATACCTGATCAAAAAGGAAAGGGTAACTCTCTCTCATGGCCTCCTCTGCCTCCCATGTAGCTTCCTCAGTCTCGTGATTAGACCAAAGGATCTTGAGCAAAACTGTCTCACTACCCCTAGTCTTCCTAACCTTCCGGTCAAGAATCTGTTTAGGCACCTCAAGATAAGACAAGGACTCATCTAGATCTATGCTCTCTGCCTCTAACACATGTGACAGATCACTCACATACTTGCGCAACTGGGACACATGAAACACATTATGCACTCTCTCCAACGCAGCTGGTAAAGCCAAACGATAAGCAACCTCTCCAACCTGTTCTAAGATCTCATAAGGGCCTATGAACTTCTAACTCAGCTTGCCTTTCTTCCCAAATCTCATAACCCCACGCATAGGAGACACTTTTAGAAGAACCTTGTCCCCAACCTGGAACTCTATATCCCGCCGATGTAGATCTGCATAACTCTTTTGTCTATCCTGAGCAGCTCTCATCCTTTCCCTGATCATCTTAATCTGCTCAACCATCTCATGTACCATCTCTGGTCCTATAACCACTGCCTCAGCACTGTCGTCCCAACAAATTGGACTCCTACATCTCCTCCCATATAAGGCCTCAAACGGTGCCATGCCAATACTAGAGTGATAGCTGTTGTTGTAAGAAAACTCGATCAAATCTAACCTCTGTTCCCAGCTACCACCAAAGTCCATCACATAATCTCGTAACATATCCTCAAGAGTCTTGTTTGTTCTCTCAGTCTGAGCGTCTGTCGCAGGATGAAATGCTGTACTCATCTTCAAAGTCGTTCCCAAAGATTCCTGCAACTCTTTCTAAAACTTTGAGATAAACCTCGCATCTATGTCAGATACTATGTCCTTAGGGACTCCATGCAATCTCAACACATGCCTCCGATAAGCCATAGCTAATTGTGCCTTAGTCCATGTATCTTTCAATGACACAAAATGAGCTGACTTGGTCAGTCGATCCACTATTACCCATATCATGTTGTTACCCTTTTGACTCTTCGGCAAACCCACGATAAAATCCATAGAAATGGATTCCCACTTCCACTCAGGTACCTCTAAAGACTGAATCTTACCTTGTGGTCGTCGCTGTTCCCCTTTTACTCTCTGGCATGTCAAACAACGGCCCACAAACTCAGCTGTCTCTTTCTTCATCCCAGGCCACCAGAACGTGTTCTTTAAATCCTTGTATAGCTTGTCACCACCTAAATGTACTGAATATGGTGTACAATGTGCCTCTGTCATGATTGTCTTTTTCAGCTCCTCATCATTAGGGACACACCAATTCCCATCGAACCTCAAACTACCATCTGAATGAATAGAGAATCTGGACACTGTCCCTTTCTCTACTCTAGCTCTCCACTCTACCATATTAGGATCCAACACCTGTTTACCTCGAATATCATCATAAAGATCAGGCTGCACCGTCAAATCTCCCATGGCATCCCCTCTCTACATCATATGTATCCCAAACTTCCCCACCTCATCTCTCAACCTCATCAAAGATAAAGTTGTACACAAAGAATGTACACTCTTCCTACTCAAAGCATCTGCAACAACATTGGCTTTCCCTTCATGGTAGATAATATCCATGTCATAATCGCCAATCAGCTCCATCCACCTCCTCTGTCTCATGTTCAACTCCTTTTGAGTGAAGATGTACTTGAGACTCTTGTGATCAGAAAATACCTTAAAGGTCGCCCCATAAAGGTAATGTCTCCAAATCTTGAGAGCAAACACCACTGCACCCAACTCTAGATCGTGTGTAGGGTAATTCTCCTCATAAGGCTTCAATTGCCTAGAAGCATAGGCAATCACTTTACCGTTCTGTATCAACACACATCCCAACCCATTCTTTGAGGCATCTGTATAAACCTCAAAGTTCTCACTCCCTTCAGGCAATGCTAAGATAGGAGCTGTGGTCAAACACTCCTTTAATGTTTGGAACGCCGTCTCACAACTCTCATCCCAACGAAACCTGTTCTCTTTCCTCATCAAAGCTGTCATAGGTCTAGAAATCTTGGAGAAATCCTTCACAAACCGTCTGTAATATCCAGCTAAACCCAAGAAACTCCTGATCTCAACAACATTCTTTGGTGCTTCCCACTTGGTCACTGCCTCAATCTTTGCCGGATCCACAGCTACCCCATCCTTAGAGATCACATGCCCCAGAAAAGCAACTCTCTCTAACCAGAACTCACACTTGGACAACTTAGCATATAACTCATGCTCCCTCAAGGTCTGCAACACAATCCTCAGATGCTCCTCATGTTCCTCCTTAGTCTTGGAATAGACTAAGATGTCATCGATAAACACCACCACAAACTTGTCCAAAAACTGTCTGAAGATTATGTTCATCAAATCCATAGACACAGCCGGTGCATTAGATAACCCAAAAGGCATCACCACATACTCATAATGGCCATACCTTGACGTGAAAGCTGTCTTTGGTATGTCCACCTCTCTAATCTTCACCTGATGGTATCCCGGCCTCAAATCAATCTTGGAAAAGACTGATGCACCACTCAAATGATCAAACAGGTCATCTATCCTTGGCAAAGGATACTTGTTCTTCACCGTCACTCGGTTCAGCTCCCTGTAATCTGTACACAACCTCAAGCTCTCATCTTTCTTCTTCACAAAAAGAACTAGTGCTCCCCACGGTGATATACTAGGTCTAATGTATCCCTTCTCTATCATATCATCTAACTGTTTCCTAAGCTCCTCCATCTCTTTAGGACCCATCTGGTACGGTGCCTTAGAGATTGGCCCCGTCCCCAGTTTCAACTCGACCGTGAAATCTATCTCCCTCTTCGGTGGAAACCCCGGAATCTCCTCTGGAAAGACATCTGCAAACTCACCCACCACTGGTATCTGATCAACTGTCAGACCCTCTATCCGGTCATCTCTCACATGGCACAAGATCAAAGGGCATCCCTTCCTCAGATAGGACTTCAAGGTCACAGCTGCAATCAACTTAACTTTGGGTTTGACCACAAACCCACGATAAGACACACTAACACCCTTAGGACCTCTCAAAGACACTTTCTTTTGATGACAGTCTATCTTAGCTTTGTACTTTCCCAACCAATCCATCCCGACTATTATCTCAAAACCGTCTAAATGAAACTCAAGCAAGTCCACTGGTAGATCAACTTGCCCAACTATCATAGATACATCTCTATACAACCTCCCACATGATACAGACTCACCCGAAGGTATAAAAACTTTCTCACTTATAGACTCATATACCCTCAGACCCAACCGTTTAACATGACTCGAAGATACAAACGACTGAGACGCCCCCGAATCAAACAAAACAAAGGTATGAATACCGTTAACAAGAAAAGTACCAGTGATAACATGTGCGTCGTCCTCAGCTGCTTTCTTGTCTATCATAAACAACTTTCCACTGGTCTTCTGTCCACCTCCCTGGACAGTACTGGCTGAAGTGGTTGGCTTAGCACCCGACCCCTGATTGTTGTTAGAAACGCTCTAGCCTGACTATGGTTGCCTTTCTTGTAGTTAGATTGGCCACCACCCTCACTCTCAGCCTTCCTTTTCTCACTACCTCTCTCCCGGGCCATCTCCACCAACCTCTCAGCTCTCCCAGCCCTCTCATAAGCTTCCTTAACATCAGTAAGGACTCCCACAGGTAACTTTTCCATGATCCTGGGGGTCAACCCCCTCTCAAATCTCAGCGCTAAGTTCTCCTCACTCAAACCCATGTCCTCAAAGATATCTAGACTTCTCATTAAACCGCTTGTAGTACTCAACAACCGACATATCAGATGTCATCCTAAACCCATCAAACTCTTCCCTCAGCTTACTCCTCACATGCTCAGGTACAAACTCTCTCCTCATAGCCCTCCGGAACTCTTCCCAAGGTATAGCAGGCAGACGCTGCTTCGTATAAATCTCTCTAGCACTCACTTTCACCTTATCCCACCACTCACCAGCCGCTTCCCTCAAGTAGAACGCAGCCTGTTCTACTTTCATCTCATCAGGACAATGTACCAGATCCAGAATGTTCTCCATCTCACGATGCCAATTGTCAAGAAGAATTGGCTCCCCGGTCCCCTTGTACTCTTTTGGGTTAAACCTCGCTATATAAAGACTGATCTTAGAGTGATCAACCTCCTTATCCTTCCCCACTCTCTTTAGGGCCTCCGTAAGAGCATCTTGATGCTCCCACATCTTAACTATATCGACAATGTTCATGCTCTCAGCTCTCGCATACAAAGCGGTTTTCTTTGGCGGTATCTTGAAACTATATAAGAAAAGGTAGATATAAACATACATACTATAACCCAAAACACGAAAACACCCTGCTAAGAACCCACTCGATCGAGTGCCTAAACCTACTCGATCGAGTGCCCCTCGTACTCGATCGAGTGCCCCGACTCCAGACCCAAAACAGACCTTCTGATCTCTGACATACTCGATCGAGTAGCCTAGCCACTCGATCGAGTGACCCCCTACTCGATCGAGTGCCCTATGTACTCGATCGAGTACCCAAAAACACGATTCTGGTCATAAAAACGTCAAAATACCCACTCGATTGAGTCAGACCCACTCGATCGAGTACCCCCTACTCGATCGAGTCATGCAGACTCGTACATACTACCCGCATGTTATCTCACATAACCCAACATACTACGAAACTTCAAAATCTCAACATTATAACATACTACGCATGCAATTATACACAACTCTCATACAATCAACAAAAGAATCTACTTCATGTTATTAAATGCCACATAATAAACAACCATCATGCTTCTTTATGCAAACCAACATATACACACACTCCACCAACTTCCAACTCTTCAATCACCATTTCAATCCTCCATTCCCAACATCCAACAACTCAAAACATATATCATTACTTTTGATACGGTCGTTATGTACCAAAAATAAATACCTAACTATAACTAACAGAAGCTAGCGATAAGTAGGGTCGATCTCCACAGGGAGGCGGTTTACTATCTACTTGTCTATCCTATCTGTCTAATGTCACTATTTGGGGGTTTTGATTGTTAAAATAAACTAATGAAGCTAAGGCAAGAGAGAGAAGTAAGAGAATTTAACAGATAAAAGAGAGAAATATGCTAGGAGTCGGTCTACCGTGGCAGCTACACTATCGGGTCAACTGAGTCGATTAAACTATTGATAAGAAGAGCTATGGTCGTCACCTTTCGGTCCTTAAACCGCCCTAGGGTCTCCTAACTTAGCTTTTGCCCTAATTAGGTATCACCTATTGTAATTAAGCAAGCCTTCCCTTTCAATCTTTCGATCCAGGTCGGGGTTAACTAGATAAATTGGTCTTCTGCATGCATTCATTCAACCTAATAACAATTAAACTGCCTAATACAATTCTTATCGCAAGACTAATCTAATCAAGTCGATCCTAACATATTTCTACCACGGCTTCCCTAATCCTAACATATTAAGGGGAATTAGCTAGACATGGAATAAATGAGAACAAGAAATAAAGAAGAAGAAGAAGGAACAATAAACATTAAATTAAAGAGAGAAAAGGGAAGAAAGAATTACTGGAATTAATCCGGAAATTAAGAACAAAGTATCAGTAGCAATGATAGAGCAAAGTAACGTCTGACAGTGTCAGATGAAAAAAGGGGAGGGTTTACAATGATGTCCTACTCCTATTTATAAGAAAAATAGAATTTATTAACCTAATTGACGGAATTAAAGCTAAAAAGCCCAACCCATCAGCGAAACCACTCGATCGAGTGGTATAAAACCACTCGATCGAGTAAACTAAAGCTTAAACCACTCGATCGAGTGGAATAACCACTCGATCGAGTAAATCAATAAGTGCAACTACTCGATCGAGTAGAAAAAGGACTCGATCGAGCATAATTCTACTCGATCGAGTACTTTCCAGCGCATAATTTCCTGCTTCGCGCACTGAACTTCAAACGGCTGCCATTTCTTTGTTATTTGGGCAAACAGGGTGATTCCGGTGGCATTGGAAAGCTAAAAGGACAGACTTTCATCTCCAATTGGAATCACCTGAATATCTGTTGTAGAACCCGAGATATGGCTCTCCAAAGTAGGCACTAGCAATTTGAAGTTCTTCCTTTGCTCGCCTAGCTATCTTTCTTCTTTGCGCATCTCAAAATAGCTACATTCCCGCTCTAAATTTACTCTTCATCCAAATGCATGCTAAACGGACGGTAAAAGGCTTGATTTCACTACTTTTGGGTTCATTCCTGCAAATAAGACAAAATAACCCAAAGTAGCATATTCGGAGCATTTCATAGCATAAAACCACGATAAAAGCATAGAAATACGTGCATAAATTAGGCTAAAAGACTATATAAAATGCACGTATCAACTTTCACATATAAACTGACAAACACCACATACGACCTTGACATATACCCCCCCATGTGACTGGTTCAAAATTGTAGGGCGAGTTCGCGACTTTAGAACGTCTCCCAAGCCTTTGCATTAGCCCCTACAACCTTTACCCCGGGTTCATTTTAATTGACTCCCTATGTTCATTATATTCATTAGTTACAGGTTTCAAGATCGTCGCTCTGATACCATTTTGTAACACCCTCATACTCCAAGTGCCTTACCAGGACCACTAGGGTATAAAGTTGTTACCATCCCGGTTTCCCCGAGGCAATGATAATCATAAGAAAATAACGAAACAACATTTAAATAGTATAACTTTAGTGAATGAGTACAATCCAAAACCAAATGCCCAAAATACGGGTTACAAGTTCTCCAAAACAACTGTCTAATCAACTAAATGAAAATGTCTGACAAACTACTAAAGCTACAAAGTGAAGACTCTATCATCTCGAAGGTGACACATCCTACCTAGCCCATGTATCTCGACTCATACCTGCTCAACAACTGCTCACCATCCCGAATGGATCACCACAGTTTTAAAACAATAAACGGGTCAAGTACTAATCACACAATTTATATAATCTCAACAACACAACAAACAACACAAACTCAACCGTCACGATATACTCCGAACTCCATCACCAACTCCACAACACCGACTACACACTAAAGTGTGTAGCCCCGCTGTAGTACCCACCGCAAGTTACTCCTCGCGCAGTGGGGACCGCATGTTCCCACCTAAGCCCCGCTCATCTCCGTCGAGCGATAAACCCAAATCCATTAATGTGCACATCCTTCGTGGCGGGTTCCCATGTATAAGGCGAATCATGGGCGTGAAGCCACTCTCGCAAGTGACTCCACTCAGCCAGGGACGCACCCCGAAGAACACAGACAGATACAATCAACCACAACTACTAATTAGCAAAACAAAACCAACAACCGTCACAATACTCGTATGATAATAATCAACAATCACACATCACAACCAACACATTATGGGACTAATACTGAGTAGGGAAACACTACCTGGAATGCAATACATTCAGACGATCTCCATAGTTGTTATCAAAAAGCCTCCTCTACGAATCCTCCTCCTAACATAACATCACATATATCACTAACCTCACAAAACTAACACAAATCCCCAATTCCCAAAATTAGGGTTTAACGAAACTTAATTAAATATAACAAATTCGGTACGTAGATCTTACCCTCAACGCAAGGATCACAAGAATGTAAAGAAAGATGAAATCCGACCTTCCAAGCTCCGGGATTTGTCAATAATGCGAAGTACGTAGGTTGAAATCTCTTTTTCAAAGTAATTAGGTTTGTAAAGCGTATTATGAAAGTGACGGAAAAATTTAAATACTAATTCGCATTATTAACAAAACCCGACAAAACATTACCCGCGAACCGGGCTACTCGATCGAGTAACTGACGTACTCGATCGAGTGCCGCCTACTCGATCGAGTATCAAGGCTACTCGATCGAGTACCCTACAGGTCAGAAACTATTTTAAAATGCAAAATACCCTTAATCGACAGATTAAGGCCCACTCGATAGAGTACCCAGAGACTCATAAAACCGTAGTATTACACAGTTAAATTGCCATGGGTACATAATCTCACAAATAAGTCATTTAACCTATTCGCTACATCGTCATTATTCTACCATAGATCCCCTAGTCCCAACATGAAATGAATTAGCTACTCAGACTATCAATATTGTCAAGATTAATAATAATGAATGAACTAATAATAAACATATTGAAATAATAATTAAATCGCATAAATAATACTAGGGCAGAAATTAAGAGAACTAAACAAGAGAATTAATGCAAACAAATGAAAGATTAAGATTAAAGGAGAGTAAGAGATTATAATAGCGAGAATTCCGGCGTATAGAACATAAGATCTAAGCAAAATAACCCCGAAAGCAAAGTTACAGTGAAGAGTTTTTAAGGGAGAGATAAAAAGAAGAGAGTGTAGCAGTAAACGTAATTAAGAGATAATAAGATCCCCAAATGACCTAATTATTCGAACTTAAATAGGAAATAACAAGTCCATTAACGAAAATAAACATTCACGGATTAATTAAGGCCCGTGGAACCTCAATCCACTCGATCGAGCAGTTTTAAACAGCTCGATCGAGAACTTCAACCAGCAAACCATTCGATCGAGTAGAAATATTACTCGATTGAATAACCTTGAATTTCAGCAATTCGATCCAGTACAGCAGATTGCTCGATCGACCTCCTCAGCTTGTGAAACCACTCGATTGACTAAGAAAAGTCTTTGATCGAGTGCTCTTCATCCGAAACAGCTCCAAACTCGTAGCTGACTGCTTCGTAGACCATTCCTTCACGCATCCCAATGTAGTATCTCGCTCTGAAAATCCCGTCTCCTCAAAATGTATGCAAAACAGGACGAAAGTGGTACGATTTCACTACTTTCACGTTCATTCCTACAAAATAGACAAGACGAACCAAAATAGCCATTTCGGGGCATAATGCAATATAAACAGTACAAAAGTACATGGAAATACGTGCAAAAATAGGCTAAAAAGACTATACAAAATGCACGTATCACCCAGCACACTTATAGACCTCCTTAACATCAGTAAGGGCTCCTACCGGTAACTTCTCCATGATCTTAGGGGTCAACCCCTTCTCAAACCTCAATGCCAAGTTCTCTTGGCTCAGTCCCATGTCCTCAGCATACCTAGATTTCTCATTAAACTTGTGGTAGTACTCAGCAACTGTCATGTCAGATGTCATCTTAAAATCATCGAACTCTTCCCCCAGCTTACTACGCACATGCTCCGGTACAAACTCCCTCCTCATAGCTTTCTTAAACTCATCCCAAGGTATCGCATGCAACCCCTATTTCACATACAAATCCAAAGCACTCACCTTAACCGTATCCCACCATTCACCAGCAGCTTCCCTCAAGTAGAACGCAGCTTGTTCCACTTTCAACTCCTCTGGGCAATGAACTAGATTGAGAATATTTTCCATCTATCTATGCCAATTATCCAGCAGAATTGGCGCCCCCGTTCCCAAGTACTCCTTAGGATTAAACCTCGCAATATGCACACTAATCTTGAAGTGATCTGGCCTCTCATCCTTATCTTTCCCCACCCTCTTCAAAGCCTCAGTAAGAGCATCTTGGTGCTCCAACATCTTAACGATCTCATCAATACTCATATTCTCTGCCCTGGCATACAATGATGCTCTCTTTGGCGGCATATTTAAAACTATATAAGAAAAGGGTAAGCATAAACACACATCCCATATCTCAAAACACGTAAACAACCTGCACAGCACCTACTCGATCGAGCCCCATCACCCACTCGATCGAGTTGAGGTCACTCGATCGAGTTACCTATCTTACTCAATCGAGTACCCCGACTCCAGAACCTGGCCAAAAAACTCCCAAAAATGTACTCGATTGAGTCAACACCCCACTCGATCGAGCTAGCCCTACTCGATCGAGTCCCCTATCCTACTCGATCGAGTGCCCAAAAACAGACTTCTGCCCAAAACGAAAAACTACCTACTCGATCGAGTCACACCCACTCGATCGAGTCTCTCACCTACTCGATCGAGTGCCCCCACTCGATCGATTCATGCAGACTCGTACACTACCCGCATGTTCAAACTCACACCCACAACTCTCTATACTTTTATGCAAAATGACAAATAACAACATATATATACGTATCTCTTTATATACTCAACCAAAACATCTTCCCCTCCATATGTCTAACATGCCACGTTATAAATCAAATATCATGCTTTCAACCAATCAACATACAAACCACATAATAATCATCTTTTACTTTATACCTCTTATCCTCCACAAGCATGCATCCACCGATTCATACCACACATTACTATATAGATGCACAAAGCACAAAGTAAACACATAGCGATCCCGACACACACCCCTTAGTGACCAGTTCAAAATTGTAGGGCGAGCTCGTGACTTTAGGACGTCTCCCAAGCCTTTGCATTAGCTCCTACAACTTATACCCGGGTTCATTTTAGTTTGACTCCCTATGTTCATTAGATTCATTGGTTACAGGTTTCAAGATCATCGCTCTGATACCACTTTGTGACACCCCCATACTCCAAGTGCCTTACCAGGACCACTTAAGGTATGAAAACGTCACCATCTCGGTTACCCGAGGCAATGATACTCAAATAGACAATAACGAAACGTATTTAAATGATAATAAAGTTTAGGTGATACAACAAGGTTCCAAAGACT
The DNA here is from genome assembly GCF_048544455.1 of Silene latifolia. Lineage (NCBI taxonomy): Eukaryota > Viridiplantae > Streptophyta > Magnoliopsida > Caryophyllales > Caryophyllaceae > Silene > Silene latifolia. The sequence goes on along the minus strand of NC_133538.1, from coordinate 435,390,936 downwards.
GTCAAAAGGAAATACAACTGTCTCCAAAACCAAAGTACTCAAACAACTAAATAAACACAGTGGAAGACTTTAAGACCGGTGGTGACTCCATCCCAGCTATCCCTCGCATAAGCCATCATACCTGCTCAACAACTGCTCATCATCCCCGAATAGATCACCATAGTTTTTAAAACAATTGACGGGGTCAGTACTGATTACATAAAACAAATACCAAAAAGGAACAATATCACAAACAGCTCAAGCAAATCTCTAGTCCCCATCTCCAATCTCCACACAACTCACTACACACTAAAGTGTGTAGCCCTGCCAGAGTACCCATCGCAACAGGTACTCCACGCCGCCAGTGGGGGACCGCAGCCGTTCCCACCAAATCCCCGCTCATCTTCATCGAGCGATAAACCCAAGTTCATTAATGTGCACATCCCCCTTGTGACGGGAACCACAAGAGGCGAATCAAGGGCGTGAAGCCACTCCCGCAAGTGACTCCACTCAGCCAGGGACGCACCCCAAAGATCACAGACAGTTACACAATCAATCAACAATATACTATCAACAATCACCAGAACCAATCCAACATTATAATTATTCAACAATCACAACAACAATCACCAACAATTTATGTAGCAAATACTGAGTAGGGAAACCCTACCTGGAAAGCAAACACCAACAGACGATCAAGCAGCTAAATCAGAATCTTTCCTCAACGAAAGCTCCTCCTATGATATACATACATACAATTACTACCATATTCATATAAATCACCCAAAACCTCCAATAATACCCAATTAGGGTTTTAAATAAACTCAACGAAACCCAACATAAATTATACAAGCAACTTACCCTCGACACGATGATCGCAACGATGTAAAGAACAAGATGATCCGACGAACGCAGCTTAGGAATTTGCCAATGATGCGAGAGAAGCAAGATACGTAACTTGTAATCGTCACTTTAAAAGTTTAAGATGTTGAAAAGTGTTTAAGAAACTAATAATAAACCTTTTTATATTAATCTCGCATCATTAACAAAACTCGTCACTTACTCAATCGAGTAAGTCGCTTACTCGATCGAGTAAGTCGCTTACTCGATCGAGTGACCCTTACTCGATCGAGTGCCAAGCTTACTCGATCGAGTACCCTACAGGCAGTCTACTATTTTGCGTCAAAAACTACTTACTCGAAGAGTAAGCCCCACTCGATAAAGTACCCTTAGATACATATAACCATAGTATTACACGTATGGATGATAGTGGAGTCCTCCATGTCTTGACCCAACCTTTGCCATGGATCCAACAAGCACTGATATTAGTAGCCTTTTCTTTTGCTACATTGATCATGTTTTTAATTTTTAGCTGGTTTGTAACCTTACAACTTTGTTGTTGTGTCTTTAGTACTTTGTTTTGTTATGGGTCTGCACTTTGGTGGACAAAGTGAGTTATTTCTATTTGTAATCTTATGTATGGTGATAGTTTGATTGTAAGAACCATTTAATTTATCAGAGTTCCTTTTAACCAAAAAAAAAAGAGGAACAACATTCCTCACTGAGTTCAACAAAATAATATGGAGTACTTCCTACCCATCAATGTGGCCACATGGGCTTTTACGTATGCGATATTGTCCATGATTAAATTCTGAGAAAGACAAAGATAAAAAAATTATTGAGACGAAGAGAGTAACAAATCAAAGATCAAATTCATTCGAGTATAAATATCGAAAACACTATACTTAAGTGGCCATTAATTATCTCTTAGAATTTAGGTGAAGTAAACCGAATACGTGAAAGGGAGGTCACAAAATAAAAACCCGCAAGTGTGGACATGGGCCACTGACCGGTATGTGGATTTGGGCCACCTACCGATCTGCGGTCATGGGCCACCTGCACGCCAAGCAAAATTATGGATATGCAGCAGTCTAGAAAGCCACGCTCGGTGACGTAAAAATGCTTTCGACCAGATCGCTTTAGATCGGTCGGTTTCGTCTCGGCAAAGATCTCGAAACGAGTAGAGATGTTCGGAGTCGCCACTAAGCATTTATGGGATGCTTGGAACCCGTTCGAATCCACTTTATACCTAGGTCAACCAAGGCAAAAAGCGGTGTTTGACATAGGTACTAAAGATAAGGACTCGTCCCCCTTTTAGCATTTTATGCCTAAAATGACTCTCGTACGCCCTGGATAAGGCCATCCACTATCCAAAGGTTCTGAGTAAGGGGTGAGGGTACATATTGGGAAGCCCTTTAATCGGACACAAAATCCCGCCCGCGTTAGCAGCCTCTACTGATCGATCGTGGTTATTTAAGTGCAAAAGTTGATAAAATGGTGTAAATGCATGAATGCACATCCAAAAGTGTTAACCTAACATGTGAGCTTTCTAAGTCGGTTTGTTAATCCAAATATCAATCATAAGATGTCAAGTTGGATTTAGATTGATTTGCATGTGAAACGGAAATTAAACATCCATTTACCGAATTCGGATTATGGTGCTTAACACGATTCATTTATTTGAAAAAAAATGTGTTTAAAAGACAAAGTATGAAATGCAAACTCGTCAATATGATCCGTCATGTATTCGGATAAACCATAATCGGGATCGTCCTAGACAGGTGCTAAAACGAAACAGAACAGTGCCAGGCAGCCCCATTGGGGCACGAGCCTATTGGCGAGATAAAGGGCTCTGCCCAGGTTTTAAAACATGAAAACAGACGGACGCTTGGGGCGCGAGCCATGAGCCTACCTAAAGGGGCGTCTCCTGGTTCTTAAAAAGTTTATTTAAAACCATATTTGTGATGAAAGATTTGCAAATGTTGTTTGCATGACTCGGAATAATTACTATTGTGTTAGTAACATTCGTTGTCGGATTTGCATGTTTTGAAAAGTATAGTTTACAAACAAAAATGTAAAATACTTGATTTGAACTAATCATGTTAAGTTCATTTCGATGTAATTAATCAAGTTAATCATCGCACTCGGATTAAACCGACATGGTATAAAGAACCAAGGATGATTATGAGTTATGACTAATATATTTACAAATGTAAACAAATGAGAAAAATGGTAAGTAAAATAAAAGGGTGTTAAGTTACCCAAAATGTAATTAACCAATAATATCATCGAGTCACGGATTAAACCGTCATGGTACATGGAACCAAGGGTGATTATAATTTATGGTTAAAAGGTTTGTCATAAAAATGAATTAAAATGGTAAAAACCGATTACAAATAAGAAATGAAATAAAGAGGAAAGACGAGAACAAACACGGATGAGTCTGACCTGGACACCTACAAGAGGCGCGAGCCTCCCTGCATAGCTAGGAGCTCCTGTCTCAGGCCAAAACTCGGTTTTGGCTCGTCTAACCTATATTTGAATCGTGTTATGCATTGTTCATGCATATAAACTCATAAAAACAGTAAAGACATGAAACAAATGAGATATTTACACCCTCAAACTTACGTATATTGATGTTTGCGACGTAGACGACTTTAGAGACGGTTTTCTCGTAGCGACTACTCATGATCAAAGAAGTTTAAAAGAGTGCCTTAAAAAAGGATTTTGTTTTTAAATTGAGTTGAAAATATGTTGTTGAAAAACATGTTGATTGATGAATTGAGTTGGTCAAACGGGTCGGTCGAATGGACGACGACGGTACCAAACAATATGTGTAAGGCTTGTGTTTACGATCGGTAGGTCGTAAACACGTGTAGATTTTGTGACTTAGGAAGTCGGGTCTAGAAGTTTAAGAGAGAGGTGAGGGGGTGGATACTCGCGTGAAGATTATGGTGTGTGATGGTGGGTATTTATAGAGAAATGTGGGGTGGTAGGTCGGTTGATTTTGCTTAGAGGCTAAGCAGATGGCCTAAAGAGGCGCGAGCCACCTCATGATGGAAATGGGTGTATTGTCCCTTTCAATTTCGACGTGGCCAATTCTCCATGTAACACCTCGGCCCAAACCGGGTCGGGAGCGGTTACTTATGATAGCTCACCAGGCTGTGTACATGGCCCACAGATCAACACGGGTCCTTTATAGCGCATTTTGTCCTCACTCATACGCATCCCGGGAACCTTCCCAGGAGGTCACCCATCCTAAGACTACTCCCAGTCAAGCACGCTTAACTTTGGAGTTCTTTCACATGGATGACCATAAAAGAAAGTGCACTTTGTTGATATGAGTAGTACTTTCAATCCCTTTAAGCACTAGTCATTTAAGCCTATAACTGGACCTCTTCAATTACCGTGGGGTGTTACAATCACCCCCACTTGAAGAACGCAACGTCCTCGTTCCGCCTGGGAGCATAACCGCTAACCCAGAATCCTCCCCCGCTAGGTGTGTGATTACAATGGAGCGTATAACCACCGCCTCCAGGAGCGTATAACAACTGCCTCCGATCACCACACGGTCGCAGGGTTGCTCTGATACCACTTGTAACACCCCGGCCCAAACCGGGTCGGGAGCGGTTACTTATGATAGCTCACCAGGCTGTGTACATGGCCCACAGATCAACACGGGTCCTTTATAGCGCATTTTGTCCTCACTCATACGCATCCCGGGAACCTTCCCAGGAGGTCACCCATCCTAAGACTACTCCCAGTCAAGCACGCTTAACTTTGGAGTTCTTTCACATGGATGACCATAAAAGAAAGTGCACTTTGTTGATATGAGTAGTACTTTCAATCCCTTTAAGCACTAGTCATTTAAGCCTATAACTGGACCTCTTCAATTACCTTGGGGTGTTACACTCCATCCATTGTTGATAGGTGGCATTCATATAAGATGTCGTGTAATAATATGGGCATCTAATAAGATGATTTTGGTGTTACTTGAGGTAGGTAATTTGTGTCTTTGACTCGGGTTTGACCCGTGTGAGTCGGGATTTGAATTTCGAGTCGGTTTTAACTCTAATTAGATGGAAATGACATGATAAAGACATTCATGGCATTATTTTTGACATTCGATATTTGGGTTGACTCGGGTTGACTCAGGTTGACACGAGTTGCGGGTTTCTGAGTTGGTTTTGGGTCCGAAGACGGTTTTAACTCTAAATAGTGTTATTTTAATGCAAATGAAGTTAGAAAACTTTTGAAATTATTTTTCATATCCGAGTAGTGCATTAAACCGTCTCATGTATAGACAATCCACGCAAGCATATCAAAAACACGTTACAGTCCGATCATCATCGGGTGGTTTTTGGAAGGTGCAGATACTGGGTATCTACAGAGCCCCCACTTTGACTGAGGCTTGGACAGGGCTAAAGTCAAAGTATGATCTCCAGGTCAATTGAAGATTACAACCTGAAGACCATTGCGACGTCGAGGCAACTCAAAAGGGTTTGAGCCAAGGACCTGCCGTCGAAAAGGGCTACGTCGAGGCGACTCGGGGATTCGAGTCAAGGACCTGCCGTCGGGAACATTTTAGAGTCTGTCGGCTTCCGTTTCGGGTTGTTTAAAGTCCATTAGACTACGTATAAAGGCTCGCCAGCCATAAGAAGGAGCCATACCTGAGGCATCTTCGGGATATGTCCTTGAATCTTTTGCGCGCAAAGGCTCGCCAACCGGTGTTGAAGGTGGTGAGTTTTGAGGCTCGCCAGCCATAGGAAGGAGCCATACCTGAGGCATCTTCGGGATATGTCCTTGGATTACTTCTTATTTGTGGACAAAGGTTCGCCAGCTGTGATAAGGAATCGTACCCGAGGCGTCTTCGGGATATGTCCTTGAGTTGTATCTTGTTTGCGGACAAAGGCTCGCCAGCTGTGGGAAGGAGTCGTACCCGAGGCATCTTCGGGATATGTCCTTGAGTTGTATCACTGTTTGCGGACAAAGGCTCGCCAGCTACGTTGAAGGTACATTTTGAGGCTCGACAGCCATAGGAAGGTGCGTTCTGAGGCTCGCCAGCCATGTCGAATGTGATGCGTTTTGAAGCCTTTGGACTTGACGGGTCAGCGTTTGTTGGGAAGAACCCAATACTCAGCTGAAGTGCGCTTTTCTTCTCAAGAATATCTGCATGGTTAGTGACCATACAAATACGCAGTCGCATAGACAAGCATGTCTCACGCAAGCACATAAGCATGTGAGCAGTTAGCATATAAGCAACAAGCATGTAAGCATATAAGCATGTGAGTAGTTCGCATATAAGCAACTAGCATGTAATATCTCACGCGAAGGGAGATAGAAGCTTTGAAAAGTTGTGAGATTTGATATTGAGTCTTACTGGTGGTAGACCCGAAAGTTGATGGATTGAAGACACGTGACGGACGCATACTGACAGACTGACAAACAGACGGTCATGAACGTGATACAAACTTAGTATCATCACAGCACGGGGGTGACTCTGACAGACTTTGCTTATGCGTGTGCTGTTGGAGCTTGTGTCCTCCACAAATTAGTGTGATAACATTTATAAATCACTTATAGGTTCACAAGGGTATACTTCGTATTTTATCAGTTGATTAACGATTACTTAATAACGGTTGGCTTGCTAGAAAGTTTGACGTTATTATCATGCATACTGATGGCGGTGATCAACTGGTCCCTAAAAGTCACACCTAAAGGATGTGTTTGAGAGATGTGATTGTATGAAAATATAATCACATTGATGCCTGACTAAAAGGTTAGTCCAAGTATTTGACTAAACAGTTAGTCAATGTGTTGATGAGACAATTATTTAATACAATTAAATAATATTAGCTGAGACGAATTAACTGTCAATTCGTAAATTGAATATAATATGTTATATTTAATTAATGTATATAATGTTAGCTTGAACGAATTAAGATGTTAATTCGTAATTAAACGTAACCAGTTATATTTAATTAGCTAATTATAAATATGAGATATTTATAGTTAAAGTACATATTATACGATATTGTCATAATAAATTATTATGGACCGGCATTAATAAATCTACTGCAAGCTGTTGTGTGTAGACTTATTAATACGGAATAAATTAAAGAGTAAATTATAAACAACTCCCTTATATAATCGACTATTTTGAAATAACTCCCTTTTATAATTTTTTGTTCAAATAACTCCCTTTTAAAACATGTTTTTATACAAATCAATGCCTCTTCACCGGAATGAGACTTATTTTTGAATTTTCCGGCTAAAAATTCATTTTATCCTTCATTTTTCACTTATATGAGATGTTAAATAACAATTGTGCCCGTTTACTCACTATTTTGTTCTATAAAATAAGACAAAACGACAAATTTATACTTGATTCTTCTTCGTTCAGAGTGCATGATTTGAGTGTTATTATATTTCCGAGAGATTTGGAATTGTTCATAGGTTATGAAAACGTAGTAGCGGTGTAGGGATTATGTTATAAGAAGGGTAAATTAATCAAATTATAAAAAATAGATTTAGTTCCGGTGAAGAGGCATTGATTTGTTGAAAAACAAGTTTTATAAGGGAGTTATTTGGATAAAAAATTATAAAAGAGAGTTATTTAAAAAAAGATGATTATATAAGGGAGTTATTTGTAATTTACTCTAAATTAAATGACAATTTATAAATGATACACTTTATATACATTTTGTAAACTACCAAAATAAGAAGATTTAATCTCATTATTCTGGTAGGTGAAAAATCGAAAATAAGAAGAAAAATCCTCTTATTATTTCGGTTGGGTTGGACGAAAAAGGAGAGAAAATATCCCCCCCTTATTCACTCTTATTTTCAGTTATAATAAGAAGGGGAGATCATTTTCTTAACCTAATTCTTAACCTAATATTCTCTCATCAAAAATCACACAAAAACCCTAAATTAATTAGTGAATTTGGGGATCGATTCTAGCAAAATCAAAAGGACATTTCTCATATCATCTTGGGTGCAACGATTAGGCGAATATCATTTTGATATTGTTCTTAGGCCGAATTTGCAAGGACCAAAGGTTGATTATTAATCCCTATTCTATTTTGTTTATGCAATTCATTTATGCCTAGTTTTCATAGTTTATAATTTCGTTATAATCCTTAATTTTAAGGGAAGTATACCGATATTTCCCACAAGTCGTATCAGAGTCAATGCCACGAAATTATTTTTGTATGATTTTCATAAATGATTTAAACAAAAATTTGTAGAAACGAAAAAAAAACAATCGGCCGATTTTTTTTTAAAAAATGACGAATCATTTTTTTTGTATGCTGAGTTGATTTTCGGTTTTGTTAATCTTTTATTTCCATTTTGATTTTTCATATTATTGTTTTAATTAGTTAAGATGATAATATGAGAATTTGTAGATGTTTTGATTTAATTAGGATTAAATTGAAATGTAAATGAAAATTGTTTTTGATTAATGATGTTAAATTTGTTTTTGCTATATAGTTTTTGGCATATATGGTTTTAAATCGTTGTTTAGAATCATGTTTCATTAATTTACATGTTTAAATTAAAAGGTGATTATGCCAATCTTGTTCTAATAGCAACTATAAACAAATTGTTCATCTTTATGTTTTTTTTTGTTTTGATAAAATAAATAAAAAATTGGGCTGTTTAGTTTTAATTCAGCCGAGAAAAAAAAAATTGGTGTTTTTGCTGAAATGCCGAGAAAAAAAAGGAAAGAAAAAAAAATGTTTTTTCCCGTTTTGCTGATATTGCCGAGAGCAATTTTTAAGAAAAGAATTTCCGGTTTTTGATTTTGTGGCAATTGCCGAAATAAAAAATGGGACTGTTTTTTTTGTTTTTGCAATTTGCCGAGAGCATTAGAAAAAAAAGAATTTTTTTTTTCGTTTTGCAAGATACCGTGGGCAATTTTAAATAAAAAAATTTCTGTTTTTTTTGTTTATTTTGGCCAATTATTATTATCAATAATGTATAATAATTGTTGTGAAAAGGTTCACAAATTAAAGATACCTAATTATTTTAAAGAGGTTTAAAATAATGTTGGATTAATTCATATTACAAGATTAATATGTATTAAGATTAAAATTAATGTGAGTAATTGAGGAATTGTCACATAATTTGATCATTTAAATAGGTGGTTTGGATAAATTAATCTACATAATTAAGGAATTATGTCTTGCATGTTTAATTTATTAGTTGATGCAATTTTTTTTAGTTAAATGAATCGTTGAATGGATTTATTTACGTATTTTTGCAATCGGTTGTAATTTGTAATACCTAGTGTGGCCTTAGTTAAATTATGTTTTCGTAATGATGGAAACATAATTTTTTATGTAATTTGAGATCTCGTATCTCCTTTTGGTTTTCTTTTATATTATGGTTTTCAAATTAGAATGTAAATAGGTTTATTATGTAATTTTTAAATTGTAATTTTGAGAAAACTAAAGACGGAGATTGGATTGCTCACTCCCGCTACATGGACCAAGATGGAACATCAAGATAAGCTTCTCGGGTCCAAGGATGGATTCCAAAGTTGTATTTATGTTCATTTTGGTAGATAGGCCACACTAGGACTTTATTTTATTTTTACGTTTTTCATTCTCGTTGCTTTTCATTCACATGATAGTTAATGCGTCATATTCCGCCTAAACCAAACCACCTACTAAAATGCATGAAAATTGACTTATATAGGTTGCATGTTAATTTTCATAGACATACAGATGTCACACTTTTTTTAAGCCATCACCTTGGTTTATTCATTCTCGCATGCTAGATATTAGTTCACTTAAAATGAATTAAATTAGAGTTGATGGGATCTTCCTCTAAAACTGAAATTGGGACTAGTCTTTATAAGGGCAAACAGCTATGAATCCCTTCTTCGTCGGTAGGCATATAGGACCTTACTCTCCATATGACCCCTTCTACGTTGGGTAAGTAGTTTGTGTTGACTTAGTTTACCTCAACATTATAATCCGAAGAGTTTCTCGTGATTATGATGGACTAAAGATAGAATTTACAGAAATTTATCGACCAAGAATTCTAACAGTAGAATTAGCCAAAAGGTTGGCTTATCAATTTACAGATAGTTGAGTCTTGGAATCATTTATATAACTCTTGAGGGAGGTCAATTGTATAAATGCTTGAGTCTTCGCGTTATAACAGTATTGCATTAGACTCAAATCATAACGATGAGAATGCTTATTAAATTTTATTCTTCTTTTCGCAGTATAGAATACGTTTTATCTTGATAATACTGTTACAACAAATGGCTGGAAATAACGAAATCTCAATGCCGAGTGCCACACATGGACGCGAGTCCTGGCTGAAAGCTTTCATGGACCACATGAATCAGTTCACACGTCTGAAAATCGACGGGTCCAACTTTGCGGACTGGGAGGCATCATTGCGGAATGCCGCCATTGCTGACGGTAAGCTCAAGTACTTAACTGAGCCAATACCGGTAAACCCAGGCCCCGATGCAGGAGTTAACGAGTCAGTTGCTTATAGTGACTTCGTCATGGAAGCGGGTGCGATAAAGAACGTACTCATCTTTGCAATGGAAACCAATTTGCAAAGACGCTTCATTGCCCAAGGTGCAAATAAGATTTTCACCACGCTCACTAACAAGTTCTCAAAAGCACCGAGAATCGTTACTTATAAGCATACCTGTCGCTTCTTTGATGCGAAACTCCAGAAGGGCCAACCGGTTAGCCCACACATTCTTAACATGATTGAGAATGTCGAGAAGCTGGAGGCACTTGATCGCAAAATCAGTGAGAGCATAGTCATTGACCGTATGCTTCATTCACTTCATGATGGTTTTGCCCTTTTCAGGGCAAATTACTACATGAATGACATGAAGAAAAGTCCTCATGATCTACACTCACTTCTCGTACAGACCGAGAATGATATGAAATTGAGTGGGAGCATGAAGCAAGATGTTCTCGTGATTTCCAACAAGAATAAGGGTAAGGGCAAAGCTCCCGGCGACCTAACTGTAGGTAAGCCAAAGTTTAAGAAGCCAGGAAACGGTAAGAGTGGGCCTGGTGAGACTAGTGGCTCACAAGGCAAGGCAAAGAGCAAGGGCGGTGACATTGAGTGCCACCATTGTCACAAGACTGGGCATTGGAGGAGGAACTGTCCCGTGTACCGTGAGGACATAAAAGCAGGCCGCGTCACTCCTGTTGGTATGTCATCTTATATTCATATGATTGAGATTAACCATGCAAGTTTCGGAACTTTGGTACTTGATAATGGTTGTGGTTCTCATCTGTGTAATCATATTGCAGGGTCTAAAAAACATCGCACCTCTCGGAAAGGGTGATGTGGACCTGCGAGTCGGGAATGGAGCTAGAGTTGCTACAGTCTCGAAGGGAACATACGTAACCCAACTCCCTAGTGGTTTTGAGTTATTTTTATATAACTGTTACTATGTACCCAGTTTATCTAAGAACATTATTTCTGTTTTCGTACTCGATAAAGATGGTTTTGCATTTTCAATAAAGGATAATAGCTGTATTTTCTCTTTTAATGAAATGATTTATGGCAAAGCAGTTTCCATGAATGGAATTTACATCTTAGATCAAATTACAGATATATTACACGTGAATAATAAGAAATTAAAGGTTGGTGACAAAGATAAAACCTATCTATGGCATTGTCGAATGGGACACATAAATGAAAAACGTGTAAGGAAACTCGTCGAGAATGGGACTATTCCCGCATTCGATTTTTCTACATATGGCACGTGTGAATCATGTCTTATCGGCAAAATGACTCGAATTTCCTTCAAAGGTGTTGGAATGCGCGCTAGTGACCTATTAGGACTCATACATACTGACGTATGTGGACCTATGTCAATTACCGCTAGAGATGGCTATAGATATTTTATCACTGTCACGGACGATTTGAGTAGATACGGATATGTCTACTTAGTGAAGCATAAAAGTGAGTCCTTTGAGAAAATCAAGGAATACCAGAATAAGGTTGAGAACCAACTGGGTAGAAAGGTTAAAGCACTCCGTTTAGATCGGGGTGGCGAGTATCTTTCAAATGAGTTTGATCAACACCTTAAAGACTATGAAATCGTTTACAGTTAACTCCACCTGGAACACCTCAATTAAATGGTGTGTCCGAACGGAGAAATCGAACATTACTTGATATGGTTCAATCCATGATGAGTCACACGGTAGTACCTGATTCATTATGGGGTTTTGCTCTTTTGTCAGCTGCTCTTATACTTAACCGAAGTCCGACTAAAGCTGTCGACAAGAGTCCATATGAAATGTGGAGGGGAACGGTCCCCAACTTGTCCTTTATTCGGGTTTGGGGCTGCGAGGCTTATGTCAAGTGGAGACACGAGGATAAGCTCGGCCCGCGATCTGTCAAGACATACTTTATTAGTTATCCAAAAGGAACGTTTGGTCATTACTTCTATTCGTCTACCGAACATCGAGTTTTTGTTGCGGCTTGTGCGACGCTCTTAGAGAAAGAATTTCTCGAGAACAAGTCAAGTAATAGAACCTTCGAGCTGTCGGAGATTCCAGAATCAACAACCGAGGAACAGATGGAGGAAGTTGTTCCTCCAACTGATGATACGGTTAATATTCCTCAGGAACCTAGGAGGTCGGGCAGAGTCTCTAATCCTCCAGACAGATACATTGGTATGGTCGAGGAGAATGACGTTTTGCTCCTAGAGAGTAATGAACCCGCTACCTATAAAGGTGCCATGACCTGTTCCGACTCAAAGCTATGGCTTGAAGCCATGCAATCCGAGATGGATTCCATGTATGAGAATGATGTATGGGATCTAGTTGATTTACCTAATAAGGTAAAACCTCTACAGTGCAAATGGCTTTACAAAATAAAGTCTTCTGTAGACGGGCAACCAGATACCTATAAGGCTCGACTAGTGGCAAAAGGTTTCACTCAAGTGCACGGATTGCATTATGATGAAATTTTTGCCCCCGTAGTTATGCTGCGTTCCATTTGGATAATCTTAGCGATTGCCGCTTTTCATGACTATGAAATTTGGCAAATGGATGTGAAAACCGCCTTCTTAAACGGTTATTTGGAGAAAGAGTTGTACATGGTACAACCCGAAGGTTTCATAGATCCTGAAAATCCTAAGAAAGTGAGCAAGCTTAAGCGTTCCATTTATGGACTTAAGCAAGCTTCTCGGAGTTGGAATCATCGTTTCGACCAGGTGATAAGAGAGTATGGTTTCACTCGATTGGTCGAGGAACCATGCTTATATATCAAGTCGAGTGGGAGCAAGATTGTTTTCTTGATATTGTATGTCGATGACATACTCTTGATTGGGAATGACATTCCTCTCTTATCTTCGGTTAAAGGATGGTTAAAGAACCATTTCCAGATGAAAGATCTGGGTGAGGCACAACGCATATTGGGAATCCGTATCTACCGAGATTGATCACGACGGACGTTATCACTGAGTCAGGAGTCTTATTTAGATAAGATTCTTGAGAGGTTCAACATGACCAACTCCAAGAAGGGGAACCTTCCAATGACGTCTGGGATGCAGTTGAGCAAGTTTCAGTCACCCACGACGCCTGAGGGGATTGAGCGCATGAGTCATGTTCCTTATGCATCTGCAATAGGATCAATCATGTATGCCATGATATGCACACGTCCAGACGTGGCATATGTATTGAGTATGACGAGTCGGTACCAGAAGAATCCAGGTGAAACACACTGGATAGCTATTAAAAACATCCTAAAGTACCTACGGAGGACTAAACATAGGGTATTGACTTATGGAGGAGATACTAAGCTATGCGCAATCGGTTACGCAAATGTTAGCTTCCAAACGGATCGAGATGACTCAAAATCTCAGTCCGGGTTCGTCTTTACTCTTAATGATGCTGCGATCAGCTGGAAAAGTTCCAAACAGAGTGTTGTAGCAGATTCTACTACTGAATCCGAGTACTAAGCCGCTTCGGAAGCAGAAAAGGAAGCTATATGGATGCGTCAATTCTTATAAGGACTTACGATAGTTCCTAGTTCGAATGACCCGATCACCATCTATTGTGACAATAGAGGTGCCATCTTCCAGGCTAAGGAGCCAAAGTCTAGCAACAAGTCTAGACATGTACATCGGAAGGCTCACCTGATCCGTGATTACGTGGAGCAAGAGGAGATAGTGATTGACAAGACAGCTTCGGATGATAACATCGCGGATCCTCTCACTAAACCGTCGAATTATGATAAGCATGAAGGGCACGTTATTTCCATGGGAATTATACGTGTTCCTGAGTTGTACTAGTTGATTATGGATTCGATACATTATCTTTTTCATATACTATTTATAACTTCATCGTTTTATTATAATATTTTGTTTTTCATGTGGATTATACTGACAACATTGAACGCCACAAAGTGAACTGAATTACATTATATTTGTTTTGGTCCGTAATCGCCCATATGAGCTGATAACTCTGGCTATTATATTGTGCAGTCGATTGATGGTGGGTTCAATGAGCCATAAGTCAATCAGTTGGCTGATCGATCACAAATACGGGTTATAACGATACCTCGTAGGACAATTTTTGTGACAACGTAATGGAGTCCTAAATGTTTAAAAACATTCGGTGCCAGGTCGTGGATTGGACGTCCATTGTGTTCCTAGAGTCGATTCTTTTGACTATCGACTGTCTCTTGAGATTAAGACAATTTTTGGGTGACTTTGGTTTCTTTCTCATGGTATGCCGTAGCAGGAGACTAAGTAGATTTTTTCTGGGTCATTTCGTATTGTGCTTACATCTACATGATTCGAGTTGAAGAAAATATCCAACCTTTATCAGGTTTAGTTATTTCTTAGGGCCAGTCGAGGAGTTGTAACTGAAATGCATGGACATGCTCGAATGATGATTCGTTTATCAGTTAACTTACTCTCTAGTCGGGGAAACCACTCTTGATTTTGATCACTTGTAAAATACGAACTTTGTGAATACGGATTTTGCAAATTGTTTTACATTGAGTGGGAGAAATTCTAGGATATGAGAATCGGTTATCGCAAATACACTTGTGAGGACAAGTGGGAGTTTGTTGGAGCTTGTGTCCTCCACAAATTAGTGTGATAACATTTATAAATCTCTTATAGGTTCACAAGGGTATACTTCATATTTTATCAGTTAATTAACGATTACGTAATAACAGTTGGCTTGCTAGAAAGTTTGACGTTATTATCATACTGATGGCGGTGATCAACTGGTCCCTAAAAGTCACACCTAAAGGATGTGTTTGAGAGATGTGATTGTATGAAAATATAATCACATTGATGCCTGACTAAAAGGTTAGTCCAAGTATTTGACTAAACAGTTAGTCAATGTGTTGATGAGACAATTATTTAATACAATTAAATAATATTAGCTGAGACGAATTAACTGTCAATTCGTAAATTGAATATAATATGTTATATTTAATTAATGTATATAATGTTAGCTTGAACGAATTAAGATGTTAATTCGTAATTAAACGTAACCAGTTATATTTAATTAGCTAATTATAAATATGCGATATTTATAGTTAAAGTACATATTATACGATATTGTCATAATAAATTATTACGGACCGACATTAATAAATCGACTGCAAGCTGTTGTGTGTAGACTTATTAATACGGAATAAATTAAATGACAATTTATAAATGATACACTTTATATACATTTTGTAAAATACCAATATAAGAAGATTTAATCTCATTATTCTGGTAGGTGAAAAACCGAAAATAAGAGAAAAATCCTCTTATTATTTCGGTTGGGTTGGACGAAAAAGGAGAGAAAATATCTCCCCCTTATTCACTCTTATTTTCGGTTATAATAAGAAGGGGAGATCATTTTCTTAACCTAATTCTTAACCTAATATTCTCTCATCAAAAATCACACAAAAACCCTAAATTAATTAGTGAATTTGGGGATCGATTCTAGCAAAATCAAAAGGGCATTTCTCATATCATCTTGGGTGTAACGATTAGGCAAATATCATTTTGATATTGTTCTTAGGCCGAATTTGCAAGGACCAAAGGTTGATTATTAATCCCTATTCTATTTTGTTTATGCAATTCATTTCTGACTAGTTTTCATAGTTTATAATTTCGTTATAATCCTTAATTTTAAGGGAAGTATACCGATATTTCTCACATATGCAACTCCTTAGCCAAGAAAGGGTGACAACGCGTATCAAATCCCTGTGGTAGAAGGTCCACTCGGCTGTGGAACACGAATTGATTATCTTCTCCAAACATCTTGCCTCCGTTTGCTTGTTGGAGATTCCTTCTCGAGGTATGATGATTCAGAGAGCGGAACTAAGACCTTGTCATTGTCAGAACCAAGCACTAGGCTATGGGCGGTTTTATTTTGGACTGTAGTTGAGACTCAAAAGATGTTTGAGGTTAAAGGACGGGTGGCGTCTTGAAAGAGAAGCCCCCAGAGTGAGAAGGTGAGAATTTTGACAAAATAAGGAATGGATGGGCGACGTTTTAAGGAAGAAGCCCCCAGTAAAGAGGTATAAGATTAAATTTTGCAGCTGGGTGGGCTGCTTTTGAGGATTGATGTTGATAGTTGAGATTGAAACGGGTGTGCGGTTGTGTCCTTGTTGAGGGACTGCCTACGTATTCGCGTGTTTGCGAAATCAAACCAGATCGTAGTACTCAGCTGTTTTTTTGAGGGTTGAAAATTGGAATTGTTTTGAAAGGGATGTGCGGTTGTGCCCTTGGAATAGGACTGCCGACGTATTCGCATGTGTGCGAAATCAAACCAGGTCGTAATTCTGAGTGTGTGTGCAATGGGTTGCAAATTAAAGGTTTGAAAATTGAATGTGTGTGGGGGTATGGTTGCGTCCTTGTAATAGGACTGCCTACGTATTCGCGTGTTTGCGAAATCAAACCAGATCGTAGTTCAGGATGTGTGTGCCTAAGCGGGATGTTAGGACCTTGAAGTGATTTTGAGGTGTATGGTTGTGTCCTTGAGGGACTGCCTAGGTATTCACATGATGTGAAATCAAACCAGATCGTAGTTCTGAACGTGTGCCTAAGCGAGTTGTTAGGACCTTAAAATGTGAGGGTCACGACGGTAAATTCCGTTTGGTGACTCGTCTGAATGTGTGCCTAAGCGAGTTGTTAGGACCTTAAAGTGTGAGGGTCACGACGGCAAACTCCGTTTGGTGACTCGAGAAATTGATTTGAGATAATTCCTCCTTGATCATGAATCAAAGAGGTACAATTTGTGAAAATGTTCCTTATCATGTGAGCACACTAAAAAGTGGACCCTATGGGTAGATTGGGTATGTCCCGTTCTCGGTAGCAAAGCATTCGAGGATTCCGTGTCTGGGTCAGGGTGAAAAAGGCTTCGACATTATGGAATGTGGAGCTTGGTAATAATAGGTTTGTTTGACATATAAAAATCTGGAGTTGAGGGTCATGACGGCGAATTCCGTTTGGTGACTCGATAGTTGATTGGAGAGAAATACCTCTTGATCATGAATCGAAGAGGCATAGTTTGTGAAAATGTTTCTTGTTGTATGAGCACACTAAAAAGTGGACCCTAAGAAAGCAATGTTTTTTTTAAGACTCTAAATCTGAGTCAAGGTGAAAATGTCTTCGGAATTTTGGAATGTGAAGCTTGGTGATAAAAGGTTTGTTTGACAGATAAAAATCTGGAATTTATATTTTGTGGTGTTTAGGCCGGTGGGTTATGGCTTGCAATGTGGTGCGGAATGGGGTCTCAGGCTTGATGTGGCCTGAGCACGAAATGGTTGGTAAATAATTTGGAATAAGAATCCCATGTATGGACCTTAACGGTTAAGGTGTGATATTACGAGCTTGACGGGAATCCTCAGAATCCTAGATAAGTCTTCCTATAGCAGTCTGTTTAAGGACTTAGAGGCGAAGCAGTTTTGGTTGAGGTTTTAGTGTTTGGTGTTTTGGACGTGTTGGTCCGGGATTTGGTGTGTTGGACTTGTTGGTCCTGGGCTTTGGACTTGTTGGTCCTGGACTTGGTATTTTGGACTCATGGGTCCTGGGCTTTGGACTTGTTGGTCCTGGACTTTATATGTTGGACTCATGGGTCCTGGGCTTTGGACTTGTTGGTCCTGGACTTTGGATGTTGGTGTTGGACTTGTTGGTCTGAAGTTTAAAAAGTGACGGTTTAATTCCGTTATTTGAAATTGTGGGAAAATAACGAATTTGAATTTCGCTATTTCATTTTTTTGAAAAGTGACGGTTTTGAATTTCGTCAGTTGAAATTTGTGAAAATAGTGAAATTGAATTTCACTATCTTGTTTTTTATTTGAGAATGACGGTTTTAATTTCCGTCGTTTGAAATTTGTGAAATAATGAAATTGAATTTCACTATCTTGTTTTTGATTTAAGAATGACGGTTCTAATTTCCGTCGTTTGAAATTTGTGAAAATAGTGAACTTGAATTTCACTATCTTGTTTTTGATTTGAAAATGACGGTTTTAATTTCCGTCGTTTGAATTTTGTGAAAATAGTGAACTTGAATTTCACTATCCTGTTTTTGTTTTGGCTTTACCCTTGGCTTTGGCCTTGAGTGAATTGCTTTTGGCCTTGGTTTTTACTTTGGCCTTGAACTTTGGCTTTTGATTGAATGACTATTAGCTTGGCCTTTGATTTTGGCCTTTCGCTTTGGCTTTTTATTGAATGGCTATCGGCTTGGGCCATTGATTTTGGCCTTTAGCTTTGGCTCTACTTTGGATATATTGGTTTTTTTTGCCGTCCTTCGTTTGAGGATGCCGAAGGTGCAGACGGGGATGTACCCGTTTGTGAGAGGTTGATACTTGGTGATGGGATGTTTTTGTGAGGAATGGGCTTGCCTTCCATCATTGATCACGAACAGGGAGATGTTCTGGTTTGTTATCTAGGTTCATCGTAGGATCCCTTTGATAGAAGCTCATTCTAAATTGGGTGCTATTGAAAGGTTTCTATTGCCAGACATGGAATAGGTAAAGAGAATGGACACGGAGTTTCGAGTCCTCCGCTTACTCGGTACGGAACGTCACTCGAGTGTACTCACATTGAATTGGAACATATTGTGTGTTTTAAATCAATTTTCAAATCAACTCTCGTTGTCAACGGGAAATGGTAAAGAGGAGAATATATGATAGTTGGAAATCGTGCTTTTATTTAGATAAATAAGAGGTTAGCACAGACTCGATGAATACATGTGACTCATGGGGATAGCCCTAGTTGTCATTAAAGAATAAAAGGACAGATGCTAGGATGGATATGAGAAAGCCTAAGACTCGGACTCAGACTCAATCGTAGATACGAATTCCTAATTATCATTTTCCTCCTCGAAGGTCTCCTTTGCAGCATCCAGTGGCTTGAAAGTCTGGTCTTGAGCATTGACCCACTTGAGCACTTCACTCTCGTTGTTGGGAATGATATGAGGATAAAAGTCAATGAGGCTTTCATCTCTTTGCAGAAAGAGATGTTTATTAGGGTTGTCTTCATCACTTGGTTGGCATAGGGATGAAGCCATCAGTTCATGGTTGTCGATCATATCTTGAATAACATGTTTCAGTTTGAAGTATGTTTCACTGTCATGACCTTTTCCTTGATGATATTGGCAATAGGCACTGCCGTTCCAGAAACGGGTTTTCCTGTATTCAGACGGGTCCGGAGTGGGCCCGATTGGTTGTAGCATCCCTTCAGTCATGAGCATTTGAAGAGCTGTGGCATAGGTTGTGTTGAGTTTGGTGAATATCCTTTGAGAACGTTCAACCTTGCTGTTTGACTTCGGATATTCTGGAGGATTATCTTGACTGAGAGGTACAATTATGATTTTGCCAGCCTCGATCATATCTTGAATGGCATTCTTGAGTTTGAAGCAGGTTTCGGTGTCATGTCCCTTGCCTTGATGGTATTGGCAATAGGCATTAGGGTTCCAGAAACGGGATTTCTTAGCCTCAGATGGATCCGGAGTTGGTCCAATCGGTTTCAGTAATCCTTCTGAAGTAAGTATCTCCAGAGCGGTGCCATATGTTATTCCCAGATCTGTGAATACCCTTTGATGTTTTCTCATGGTTCCAACATTGGTGTTTTTTGGGATGTTTTTGTGAGTTTTGTTTTTGTTTTTGTCAATCCTGGGCGGAAGCAGGATTTGGTCGTTGTCAATGGGAAGTTTTTGGGATGTTGCTTGATATTTTGAAAGGGATTTTGGTGAGGAGATTTCTTTGTTGATAGGTTCATGGATGTGGGAACCATCGGATGACTCCTTATTTCAACAACTGTTGGTTGATGAACGGAGGGTTGGTTTTCTCCTTGGTGGTCAGGTTTATTTTTGGTACTACCAAACCTCTTCTCCAAATTAGCTACCCGAGTGTTCAAGTCATCGATAGCAACTTGCAGCTTTGAGAATATGTTGTTGATAGAGACGGAGAGCATCATTATAGCGCTTTGTAGGACATCTTCGTCAATTGCATGAATTTTCTCATCATCAGGAGAGACGAGATGAGAGCAGTCTAAGGAAGATTCCTGACTGCATCCAATAGGATTTTCCGGAGGGTTATTTTTGTGGTTTGTTGAGGGAGGTAATGGTAACTCGCCCTTTTAGATCATATGAAGGATGGCACCTTTTAGGGGGAGACACATTTCAGTATCGTGTTCGCGGCCTTGGTGATATTGACAAAACAGTTTTCCGTCCCATCTACGTCCTCGCTTGTGAGGTGAAAGGTCTGGAGTTGGACCAATTGTTTTGAGATTTCCTTTAAAGATTAGCCTTTCCAAGGCTGTGGCATAAGGCATACCCAAATCAGGGAAGGACCTATGAGGTCGTCTGGTTTTGGTTTGGTCGTTGGCTTGTAGCCGGATTTCAAGAAGCTTAACCCTTTGCTCAATATCAGAAGAGGTAAAATCCCCGGTTATCATTTTGTCCTGAACTTGGGAGAGACGAGTGCTCAAGTTTTCCACGGTAGCTAGGAGTCGAAGGACCATGTTGTTGGTTTCAGCAGAAGTCATGGCGGATGAAGATTGATCAGCTTCTTAAGTTTCTGGTTGACGATTGATGGCACCCAAGGGATTCCTATTTGACATAATGATGGGCGTTATAATTTGTCTTGCCACGGGATTGCACAAACAAAGGCAAGTGCGAAACATATGTATAAAAGGCAGTTATGTCGTGAAGACGCGACGGTGTGACAAGGTTATGAGTTCATTAAAGATCGTGGATGACCTCATATGTTTGAACTCCTGGTGCATGACTTGATCTTTGACCCGTAATGTAGGGGAAAGACGGGTTTAATACCCGAGAGGTTTCGACTCTGCTAACGCCATTGGAGATGTCTCGATAATTAGGCAACACGACCTAGACCAGAAGGTAGGTACTGACTTCGGTAGAAACTCGACGTTACCTAGACGACTTGACTTGAAATCGACTGGACTCTAATCGACTCAAGGCTGAATCGGAAAGGTGGACTGAAATATCGAAAATAAAAATTTTCAAAAAGATTCATTTGTTGTTTTATGGACGACTTCCGAAGAGTAAGGATTTTCAAAAGTCGGTCAGTTGAAAGGGTTGTCTTAGGTTTGTTTTTAAAAGACGGTTGAGATTGTGACGGCTCTGAAAACAATGTGTTGTTTCCGAAGACGGTTTTCGAAATTCCGAATGACGGATTTGAAAATTGAGAATTGAAGAATTTGGAATCGTCATCACAATGGCCATGAAAACGGTTAAATTTGTTTTCAAAGGATTTAAAGTTGGGCTGAAAATTTGAAAACGGTTAAATTTGTTTTCAAATGGTTTGAAATTGAATTGAAATTTGAAAACGGTTGAATTTGTTTTCAAATGATTTGAAATTGGATTGAAATCTGAAAACGGTTAAATTTGTTTTCAAAGATTTGATTTTGAATTGAAATTTGAAAATGGTTAAATTTGCTTTCAAATGGTTTGATTTTGAATTGAAATTTGAAAACGGTTAGATTTGTTTTCAAAGATTTGATTTTGAATTTGAAATTTGAAAACGGTTAAATTTGTTTTCAAATGGTTTGAAATTGGATCTGAAATTTGAAAGCGGTTAAATTGGCCTTCAAATGATTTGATTTTTGATTGGAATTTGAAAACGGTTAAATTTGTTTTCTAATGATTTGATTTTTGATTTGAATTTGAAAGCGGTTAAATTGGCCTTCAAATGATTTGATTTTTGATTGGAATTTGAAAACGGTTAAATTTGTTTTCAAATGATTTGATTTTTGATTTGAATTTGAAAGCGGTTAAATTCGTTTTCAAATGATTTGATTTTTGATTGGAATTTGAAAACGACTAAATTAGCTTTCAAATGATTTGATTTTTGATTGGAATTTGAAAGCGGCTAAACTGGCTTTCAAGTGACTTGATTTTGAATTGGAATTTGAAAACGATTAAATTCGTTTTCAAATGATTTGATTTTGAATGGAATTTGAAAATGGTTAAATTCGTTTATAAGATTTGAAATTGGAAATCGTGAGGATTGAATTTGTCATTACGACGGGTTAGAAAACCGTTTTAAACTTTGAAAGACGGTATGCAAATCGAATTGTGAGAATTGAAATCGTCATTACGACGGCTTAGAAAAGCCAAATTTGATTTCGAAAACGAGATTTGAAATTTGGAAAGTTGCACGAGTTGAAATCGTCATTACGACGGTTTGAAAAACGTTTTTGTTTGAAAATTGATTTCGAATTTTGGAAATTCGAGGGTAGAATTTGTCATTACGACGGCGTAAAAGGGCGCTTTGAGAATGCAATGATCGGCGAGGGACCGAGGTTTGAAACGGCCATTATGACGACGTAATGGTTTGTGAAAACCAAAGTTTGGAATCGTCGTTACGACGGCATAAAAAGGTGATGCAACGGTCGGCGAAAGACCAAAGTTTGAAACGGTTGTAAAAAACCGAGTTTGAAAATCGTCATTACGACTACATGAAAAGGTGTATGTGAAATGGTTATAAAAACCGGGTTTTTTTTAAATGGCCATTATAACGGCATAAAAAGGTGTTTTGAAACGGTTGTAAAAAACCAGTTTTGAAAGTCGTTATTACGACGGCCTAGAAAGGCGTGTTAAAATGGTTGTAAAAAACCGGGTTTGAAAATCATCATTACAACGGCCTAGAAAGGCGTGTTGAAATGGTTGTAAAAAACCGGGCTTGAAAATCGTCATTACGATGGCCTAGAAAGGCGTGTTGAAATATGGTTGTAAAAACCGGCTTTGAAAATCGTCATTACGACGGCCTAGAAAGGCGTGTTGAAATGGTTATAAAAACCGGGTTTGGAAATCGTCATTACGATGGCCTAGAAAGGCGTGTTAAAAAAGCAACGGTCGGCGAAAGACCGAGTTTTGAAATGGGCATTATAACGGCGCAAAAAGGTATTTTTGAACGTTTGAAAATGACACGGAAGGACTTATGATCACATAACACATAAGCACTCGCAGTTTCATTATATTATGCATTATGCTGACACTGGTTTTGGCTTAGAAAGGGTAGGTTACACACCAAGCAATCAAACCCCGATTTGCGAGAGGGATACCAATCCAAACAAAATGTGTAAGGAAGGTTCCCTAGCCTCGTGCTCGAAGGTGATGAAAGCTCTTTGACGAAACAGAAATGTGTAACGTCAATGGTATGCTTGACTCAATCGGGATTCTAAACGCGGGGATGAGAAAACTCACGCCGACGAGACGAGCCAATTGGTCGAAAAGGGTTAAGTTGTGGGCCCGGACAAGAACCCGACTTATGACCGTAATATCAATTAATGCACTTTAACCACGACCTCGTTCGCGTTTCACCTCTAAGGATCACAAAGACACAAGTGTCCTAGTTCTCCCCAGCGGAGTCGCCAATCTGTGGACATGGGCCACAGGCCGGTCTGTGGATTTGGGCCACCTACCGATCTGCGGTCACGGGCCACCTGCATGCCAAGCCAAATTGTGGACATGCAGCGGTCTAGAAAGCCACGCTCGGTGACGTAAAAATGCTTTCGACCGGATCGCTTTAGATTGGTCGGTTTCGTCTCGGCAAAGATCTCGCAACGAGTAGAGATGTTCGGAGTCGCCACCAAGCATTTGTGGGATGCTTGGACCCCTTCGAATCCACTTTATACCTAGGTCAACCAAGGCAAAAAGCGGTGTTTGACATAGTTACTAAAGATAAGGACTCGTCCCCCTTTTAGTATTCTATGCCTAAAATGACTCTCGTACGCCCTGGATAAGGCCATCCACTATCCAAAGGTTCTGAGTAAGGGGTGAGGGTACGTATTGGGAAACCCTTTAATCGGACACCCAATCCAGCCCGCGTTACCGGCCTCTACTGATCGATCGTGGTTGTTTAAGTGCAAAAGTTGATGAAACGATGTAAATGCATGAATGCACATCCAAAAGTGTTAACCTAACATGTGAGCTTTCTAAGTCGGTTTGTTAATCCAAATATCAAGCATAAGATGTCAAGTTGGATTTAGATTGATTTGTATGTGAAACGGAAATTAAACATCCATTTACCGAATTCGGATTATGGTGCTTAACACGATTCATTTATTTGAAAAAAATGTGTTTAAAAGACAAAGTATGAAATGCAAACTCGTCAATATGCTCCGTCACGTATTCGGATAAACCATAATCGGGATCGTTCTAGACAGGTGTTAAAACGAAACAGAACAGTGCCAGGCAGCCCCATTGGGGCGCGAGCCTATTGGCGAGATAAAGGGCTCTGCCCAGGTTTTAAAACATGAAAACAGACGGACGCTTGGGGCGCGAGCCATGAGCCGACCTAAAGGGGCGTCTCCTGGTTCTTGAAAAGGTTATTTAAAACCGTATTTGTGATGAAAGATTTGCAAATGTTGTTTGCATGACTCGGAATAATTACTATTGTGTTAGTAACATTCGTTGTCGGATTTGCATGTTTTGAAAAGTATAATTTACAAACAAAAATGTAAAATACTTGATTTAAACTAATCATGTTAAGTTCATTTCTTTGTAATTAGTCAAGTTAATCATCGCACTCTGATTAAACCGACATGGTATAAAGAACCAAAGAACCAAGGATGATTATGAGTTATGACTAATATATTTACAAATGTAAACAAATGAGAAAAATGGTAAGTAAAATAAAAGGGTGTTAAGATACCCATTAAAATGTAATTAACCAATAATATCATCGAGTCACGGATTAAACCGTCATGGTACATGGAACCAAGGGTGATTATAATTTATAGTTAAAAGGTTTGTCATAAAAATGAATTAAAATGGTAAAAACCGATTACAAATAAGAAATGAAATAAAGAGGAAAGACGAGAACAAACACGGATGAGTCTGACCTGGACACCTAGAAGAGGCGCGAGCCTCCCTGCATAGCAAGGAGCTCCTGTCTCAGGCCAAAACTCGGTTTTTGCTCGTCTAACCTATATTTGAATCGTGTTATGCATTGTTCATGAATATAAACTCATAAAAACAGTAAAGACATGAAATAAATGAGATATTTACACCCTCAAACTTACGTATATTGATGTTTGTGACGTAGACGACTTTAGAGACGGTTTTCTCGTAGCGACTACTCACGATCAAAGAAGTTTAAAAGAGTGCCTTAAAAAAGGATTTTGTTTTGAAATGAGTTGAAAATATGTTGTTGAAAAACATGTTGATTGATGAATTGAGTTGGTCAAATAGGTCGGTTGATACACGGCGACGGTACCAAACAATATGTGTAAGGCTTGTGTTTACGATCGGTAGGTCGTAAACACGTGTCGATTTTGTGACTTAGGAAGTCGGGTCTAGAAGTTTAAGAGAGAGGTGAGGGGGCGGACACTCGCGTGAAGATTATGGTGTGTGATGGTGGGTATTTATAGAGAAATGTGGGGTGGTAGGTCGGTTGATTTTGCTTAGAGGCTAAGCAGATGGCCGAAAGAGGCGCGAGCCACCTCGTGATGAAAAGGGGTGTATTGTCCCTTTCAATTTGGACGTGGCCAATTCTCCATCCATTGTTGATATGTGGCATTCATATAAGATGTCATGTAACAATATGGGCATCTAATAAGATTATTTTGGTGTTACTTGAGGTAGGTAATTTGTGTCTTTGACTCAGGTTTGACCCGTGTGATTCGGGATTTGAATTTCGAGTCGGTTTTTGGCTCGGTGTCGGTTTTGACTCTTATTAGGGTCATTTTAATGGAAATGACATGATAAAGACATTCATGGCATTATTTTTGGCATTCAAGATTTGGGTTGACTCAGGTTGACTCGAGTTGCGGGTTTCTGAGTCGGTTTTGGGTCCGAAGACAGTTTTAACTCTAAATAGTGTTATTTTAATGCAAATGAAGTTAGAAAACTTTTGAAATCATTTTTCATATCCGAGTAGTGCATTAAACCGTCTCATGTATAGCCAATCCACGCACGCATATCAAAAACAAGTTACAGTCCGATCATCATCGGGTGGTTTTTGGAAGGTGCAGATACTGGGTATCTAGAGCAAGATTGATACCGAGCAGTGAGAAACTAAAAACTCGAGTTGAACTTCGAAATAAAAAAGAAAAAAACATTAAAAGCAATAAATAAAAGAAGAATACCATCCTTTATAGAAGAACAATTAAAAGTTGTGAATAAGGTGATGAGGAACTATATAGAAGCACATGTTTAGTTGAGGAAAGCAAAGCACTTGTATATTCGTACACAATACACGGTAATATTTTTGGTTCGAAATTTAAGGATTTATATATTGGATGAAAAATTCAATCGACAGGGAAAAGTAACGCTTAACAAAAGCAATTTAATGGGATTTGTGAGTAATGCATAATTTTAATGGGA
The DNA here is from genome assembly GCF_048544455.1 of Silene latifolia. Lineage (NCBI taxonomy): Eukaryota > Viridiplantae > Streptophyta > Magnoliopsida > Caryophyllales > Caryophyllaceae > Silene > Silene latifolia. The sequence continues at coordinate 435,364,297 of NC_133538.1, read as the reverse complement.
AAAGTAATGCATAATTTTATGGCCAAATGAGGAGTTGAAGAGTGATGTAACCATGGGTTAATAATTAATGGGTAACGCTAAATACAATCCAGTGAGTTGTATTTAAGCATTAAATACCTTCTAATTTGGGTATTAATTTAGGAATTAAGAACTCAATTACACATTAACCAATACAATTAATGCATATATTAAGAATTTATTTCCTCTGATCTTTTGGTTTTTTAAATACAAGTTATACAACCCATTGGGTTGTATTTAACATTACCCATAATTAATAGCCTTTTTATAGTAATATTTATTGGTGGAGTAATTATCTGCTTTTTTATTGGCTACGCTAAAAAACAAAGCTAGAAGCACATGCTAGGAAAAGGCTAATATGATAACGCCATGTCAGATTACTAGTATGTCTAGCCTTTTTATATCTATATACTATCTTATTAAAAGGGGAACTTAAAATGCCACTTAGCATTAATAAAAAGCCACATCACTTACTACACATGACATGTCAAATTTTAATGTGACATGGCGAATATATGTGACATGAGTTATCAACTTATTATTACACGACATTAATTTAAATATATTGTTTTCCAAAATTTATGTAACCCTTACAAATTTACATCAAAGTTTAATAATTTATAATTAAAATTGACATTTTAATTAAAATTTTTATAATAAAACATGTAAATAAATTAATTAAAACTCTTCATATTACTTAACACCCATCATTTTTATTAAATACTAGATTTTGTGCCCGTGCGTTGCACGGTTTATAACTAATGTTTTATTTTTAACTGAAGTGGTAGAATATGTAAGTTCTTGAATGCTTAATTTAAAATTGTATTAGAGAACAATCTTGGTACAATTAGACCTCTTAATGTAGAACTATGAGAGGTAGAATACAAATTAATATAGGAATGTTTAAAAAGTTATCTCTAAGAATCTTAAAAAAGCTATCTTTTAAGTGACTTTATAATTAAAAATAAAGTTATCTATATGATAATCCTATATTATTAGGAGATGCATAAAAAAGAAGTTTTAAAACCTATAAAAGACAAAATAAAATTACAGCATTTCTATATATAATAGTGCGCCAAATCTCCATTGCTCTTTTGATTTGCTTGGGGTTACATAAAAACTAATCTATATCGTCTTCTTATGCTTGCTAGTTGCTATTATTAAAAGCTAACTTCTTAACCCGTCTTAAGACAAATATACTTATTTTAAATGAGAATTTGTGAACTTGATTAGTATTGATAAAATATCAAATAACATCTGATGTACGCCCCTTGCAATGGGCTTATAAATCTTGATGAGTATTGAGGTATTACTTTGTGTATTGATTCAACAATATAGTCTTTCGTGTACTTTGGATTGTTAACAATGACTTATTGGAGTTATTATATTAGGATGCTGGCCGTTTTTTTTGTGTACTTTGCATTATTAACAATGATTTATTATTGGAGTTATTAGGATGCAGCCCGTTTTAATTTCGTTATCAATAGGAGAAGCGATCCTAACATCCATACGAATTACGTACACAACCATAAAATTATGAGGAGGAGCATGCTAAAACAATAAATGAATTCAATGCAAAGAGTGGTCAGTTTGAACAAATTAGTTTATTTGCTCCTAATATCCATTAACAAGTAGAAGAAAATATAGAGTACCACTATAAAAATCACACTACATATCGTCTAAGATAATAAAATCCAGTATATACTCCCTCTGTTCCAACCATTTGTTACCTCCTTAATTAATATATCTCTCACAATAAATATAAAAGTAAAAAATTGAATTTGGCAAAGGGCCAATGTATTTCCCGAAAAATAAAAATCTATAAACAATAATCCGTAGTTACATATAATTTCACCGTCACAAAAGTTTCGTATGTAGCACTGAAAATTTGATAGGGTACAACTGCAAATCCATCATCACCTCACCTCGAAAAACTATGCACAAGTTGAAGAAAAAGAACTTCGGCTCACTTCAAGATCGGATTACCTATTGGATCTCTCAAATATAGAATCATACCCCACCCATCGTTATCAATGGCACAAAAATTGAACTTTATGAACTTGTTGGCCTAAGAGTACAGTATGGCTTGGTACAATTTACGATCACAACCCTGAACTGAATTCTTCCGACTTTTCAAAACCCTTTGCGGAATTTGAAAAGAGGTAAGAATTCTCGCCTTCTGGAAGAATTAGAGAGGTACACTGTACTTTTTGATAGTTAACTGTTTTTCTAACTTGTCTTTAGTCTTCTTCCTCACCTTCATGGGAGTCTCGGCTTGAATACCGGTGTTACCACGTTTAACCCGCCCGGTTTTTCCTCGGCGTCCAGGGTTCTTTTGGGTCAGAGTTGACGACTCAGCTGAGGAGGGTGAACCAACATAACCAGAAACATGTTTACCTTCTTTAGGAACAATAATGACATTATTTCCACCAGCATAGGACTCTTTATTGTCTGGCTTACGGTTAAAGGGCCGAGCACTTCTCGGTTTAGCTGGTGGTTTGTGAACCGGGGATTTCGGGGGTGGTGTAGAAATTACCTTATTGCCAACTTCTTTGTAGTATTGGTGTAATCTTTTAGTAACAAGGTCTCTTAGCACCAAGGCACATCTATATTCTCGGGTAATCCTCGAGTAGAATACCAGTGCATTGTTGGCAATGAGCAGCAGGTCCCTCAAGAGTTCCACCATTGACTTGATGGATTTGTTGGCAATTCTTGATCTTATCGTGTCAAGGTCTATATGTCGCCGAACTATACTTCTGTACCGAGCTCTCTTCTGCAACCATGAATCATACAGTAATCTCAACCAACTTTCCAAGCATAACAAATACAGTAATCTCAACCGATGGGACATAACTATATATAGCCGCTTGACTGCCTTTGTAATTGGTTTTTTAGTTGTAAACAAATTCCAATGGCTAAAAGATAAAAAGATAGTTGTTGTCGGTTATTATTGATAAATATGGCATATGTAGTTATTTGAAATTTATTTAATATATCTTTTGCATTATCTTTTTAGTCGAATTTATATTTTTTTCACTCTTATTTTTATTTTAAAAAGTAACTAATGCAAATATATTAATTATAGGTGTTTTAGAAAAGTTGGAATCTCTCACAGTGCCTGAAAAAAGCCTCTTTTATATATATATATTGATTTTTTTTTTCTATTTAATTCATTTTTGTAATAAGAAATGTTAATAAATTGATTAAAACTCTTCATAATACTTAACACCCACCAAATTAATTAATAATATTTTTCCTACTTAATTAATCTATCTATACAATATAATTAAAAGGGATACAATATGTCATACTTATCCTTGCAATTAAATAGACATGATTAATATTTATCTATATATCTATGCAATATGTCACATGCTTATAAGTACAAAAAAATTTAAAAAAAAAAAATATTAGTTTCAAACACAAAAAAAAAAAAAATTATTACAAACTTTTTATTTTCCTCTCATAATTTTGGTTATCAATCTATCCTATTTATTTAACCAATAATTCTTTTATTTATTGGGATGACCTTTTTATTTTCACTCACCATTATTATACTTTGATTTATGTTATTATAGTAGTAACATTTAACCTTTGTAAACACATTGAATGTGGTCATTAACAACCATTTTCCGACTCTTCAAATACTCCTCATAATAATATCCTTTTATTATCTATACGATATTATAAAAAGGCTAACATGAGTAGTCTCTATTTGCCATGTGACAGCCTCTAATCTATTTAAAATGATGTGTAGTAATCTATCGTAAACACAACAAAAGTAGTCAAAAAAAGAAGGTAAATGTGTAATTTATCTTTACAATTTAATTGGTATAATAATTATAATATTTAAGAGAGACATGGATACTCTACAATAAAGGAGTCATTACTTTTATAAATTCTTTCAACCGTTTGTGAACTGTTTGTTTTCCCCTCACCCTTTCCCCTCCTCACTTGACCGAATAACAATAATTTAGCTATTTGTTTGCCCGTTATAAATAGCAACATTGATTCATTTTTATCTTCATACTTAATCTCTCATGGGTCTCAACAATCACCACCTAGCGTTATAGAATCTCATTTACATATCACTCTATTGAATTTTATTTTTATTTGATGCTTATTATTGTACTTATTATTGTATATGATTAATTTATTATTGTATGTGATTAATTTTCTTAGTTTGTTGTTAATATTGTTGTTGTTTTCTTAATAGGTTGACAATTATAGGAATGCCATGGCGGATGGAGATCAAGCAAGTGATTTGTTGATCAAGGCCACATTGTTAGATAACATGAGTACCATTTTATTCTTTTTTTTTTTAAGGGGAAAGTATCATTTTATTCTTCAATTTTCCTTTTCATGGTCTTTTAGTGATATTTGGGTACATGTATTAGACTTTTAGTGATTGTATTTTCTTATTTTTTTTTTCACAAATTGTAGAATAAGAGTGTCACACGTGAGACAGTCCATTTTATAAATAAAGTTATTCATTTGTTGCTAATAAATGAGTTATGTGTTTACACAATAAGACTGTCTCATATAGTAATTATTGTATTCTTTTGGACTGAAAAACATGTAAGCGATGCATATATATTTATGACTGATCCGTCACACTTAGCTTGATGAGTCGGAATACAAGTTTAGTTGTTTTATTCAATATTGTATATTCGCTATGAATATTACGTCTTCTTAGTGAAACATGGACTATATTGCAATAATGGTGCAGTTCAATCGATAAAGCAAACTAGAGGGCGTTTGAGTCCAAGGGAAAAATGTCGACTTTTCTTATTTCAGATTATATGATATTTAAATTTTTTGAACAATATTAGTTAATCTTTGTTCGTAAAAAGACAAATAAAGTAGATGAAAATAACAATAGTAATAAGATTTCACATATGTATCGAAAATAAATATGCTGAGGAAAATAGATCATTCTCCTTTATTTGAAGAATAGGTTACAGCTTACACGGTATACAAAAAATATACTCCCTCCTATTCATTATAACTCTCCCCTTTCAAAAGGGAACAAGAATTCAGGGGAGGGTTATTTTATTGTAAAGTATTGTAAAGTAATGTAGTAGGGTTAGTAGAGTGGAGTGAGGATGTTATGAATTAGAGAGTTAATTGCGAAATTAACAAGATAATTACTCCCTCCCTTTTTAGACAGATTTTTGTTTCCCACCCATCTAACAAACACATACTGTTGTGTAAGTTTTTTTCTTACAATAACTGTTTAGATACATGGACGGTTTTGCATAAAATAAAATTACATGAATATACAATTATTACAAATTCTACATCGTTAATAAAACTACACGATAAAATTACACATCCCTTAGAACAAAACTGAAAGACGGACTTCGGATTAATTCCGTCAAACTAAAGAACAAAACTGAAAGATGGACTTAAGATTAACCATTGCTTTTCATCATCTTAACTTGATTGGCCCATTAGAATTGTCCCATAAGCCAACTTAACCCAAACAAGTCAATGAAATGTTACATATCCTTGTCAACCCATCTAAAATTTGGAACCAATTTTAAAATTTGGAGCCAAAAATTGAAACAGGTTTAATTTTTGCCGCCTAAACCAAAATTTTAAAAGTGTGCAAAGTTCTAATGCTATAAATAGAAGGGATCTTTATCAGGGTTCATTAAGTGGCAAGTGTCCAAAAAATACTTTTCTCATAAACACTTTTAAACAAAAACAAGCAGTTTCATTCAATGAAGAATCTCACAAACTTAGAAAAATCAAAAATTCTTGAGATTCTCTTACAAAACAACAGAAATGGAAAGCTTAATTATGGTGTGATATTAACATTAGCAAGGAAGTTCTCAGTTTGTAGAAAAACAATTACTGAATTGTGGAATCTATCAAAGTCACAAAGGTTGGCATCCATACCAGTAGATGTCAGAAGCAAAAAGATGGGTTGCAAGAAAGTGGGGAGGGTGCAGTTAGATGAGGAGAAGCTCAAATCTATTGAGATGCTCAAAAGGACCACACAACATGGAGTTGCTGAAAATTTAGGGGTCGGTCAGTCCACAGTTTCAAGATGGGTGATGTCAAAGCAAATCAGGGGTCATACAAATGCACTCAAACCAGGTTTGACTGAAAAAAACAAACTTGCTAGATTAATTTTCAGTCTACAACATTTACAATATCATGAATTAACTAAACAAGTTATTTTCAAAGATCAAAGGAATATCATTCACTTGGATGAGAAATGGTTTTCTAAAACTAAACCTTCCACAAGGTTTTACTTGGGTAAAGGTAGGGCTGAACCTCATAGATGTGTGCAATCTAAGAGTTACATAGAGAAGGCTATGTTTATGTGTGCAGTTGCAAGACCAAAGTATGGGTTAAATGGGGAAGTTATTTTTGATGGAAAGGTAGGAATTTGACCATTTGTTTGCCAAGTTCCAGCACAAAGAAACTCCAAAAATAGAGTTGCAGGAACAATAGAAACAAAATGCATAGAGTCTATAAACAAGCATGTAACTAGAGAGATGGTTATAAATCAGGTTTTGCCAGCAATAAAGTCTAAATGGCCTTCTAATGAGAGTAAACACATTATAATTCAACAAGACAATGCTCGTCCACATTTTAGCAATGATGATCCTGAATTCAAATAACATGCTACGGTAGATGGATGACAAATTGAATTGGCTTATCAAACATCCAATTCACCAGACTTGAATGTCTTGGATTTGGGTTTTTTAGGTCAATCCAATCTCTCCAACAAAAAAAAAAAATTCAATCAGGTTGGATGAAGTAATTGAAAACACTATCACTGCATATGAAGAACAAGATACTCTAAAACTTAAGTATGTATGGATAACATTGCAGGCATGTATGCTTGAAATAATGAAAAGAAAGGGTGTCATAGATTATCCTGTGCCACATATGCACAAGTCCAAGCTAGCAAATGTTGGTTTACTACCTGAGTATCTTACTGCTAACATTGAAATGGTCAAATAATGCATACAATATGTACAGAATGTTGGTGATGCAGGCAGTATAAGTTCATTGGTCAGTGAATTAATCAACTTCACAGAGAGTGCAGAGGATATTAAAAGCACAAGTGGAACCAGTTATGACCCAACAGAGGACAATGTCCCTGTTGGTCACATAACTGAAAACGGTAATGGTAGTAATGACCCAATAGGGAACAATGCTCCTGTTGGTCACATTACTGATTATTTTCTAGATTTATGTGCAGATAAATGATCTAATGATGCAAGCATATCAAAGACTGGATATCTAATGACTTTCAACATACACAGCAGATCAACTAAAGACAAACAAGAGCAAACAATATAGAAGATTAGGGTGTTTCATTTTGTAGAGTCTGTGATGAGAAATGATTTAGAACTTTGCACAAATTTTGTGATATTCAGTCTTTGGCAGTATGGATATTAACATTAACCATGTTCATTTCAGTCAAAGCAACATTATTAAACAATACAGTCAAGGTTGTTGTACATACACAGCCTCTTCACAGAACAATGGTGGTGGCATTGTGCATGTACATCAACTTTGAAGCCAACCAACTACCCTCAACATCATCATCATTGGGCAGATTCAGTTTGATAATACTTAAATTAATTTTATTCGCGGTTTATCATCAATAGTCCATTTGTTACAAAAACTTAAAAAAAAAATCAATTGAAAAAAGGTAAAGTAGAAGAAATCAACCTCCCTTAAGGTAAATGCTTAGAAGTCTTCCTCTATAAGACCAAAACCAGACCAGTACTTAGAAATCTCCCCAATAAACCATCTGGTAATCAATGGGCTTCTTCGAATGCTAACCACATCTAATTCATCTTCTGGATGAAGATCAACAACAGAAGACGGACATGCAACATCAGATCTGCCTTCCCCAGCACTTTCTTCAACCTCGTACTCCAGTAAAATTCCAAAATCAGGCCAGTATTTACATAGCATCTCCATAAAAAATCTGTGATTTTTTGGTGTTTGATGACAGGCTAACCACCTCTTAGCTTTCCTCTCAGCCTCTATTTTGCCTTGTAATCTCCTCTCCCTCTCCTCGTCCACAAATATCACAGGAGCAGTAGTTGAAGAACATGTAACAAGTTCTTCAACTATCATCTGCATCTCACCCTCACCTTTACCCTCATGCTCACCATCACCCAGATCAACATCTTCATAAATCTTCTCTAGATAACGAAGATCAATATCAGGAAATTCATATTTGGTTTTTCCCATTAGTTAAGAGAGAAGATGGAGGCGGAAAAAGATGAAGATGAGAATGAAGGGAGATGAAATGGCGGAAAAGAGATAAGGAGAGAAGATGGAGGCGGAAGAGAGAGAGTGAGTGAGTTAGAGTTTTCTGGGAGGGGGGTTAATATATGGCGGGAGGGTTAGATTAGTGGGCTGGGTTAGTTTAGGGTTAATTGTTAGGTTAGTGGGCTGGATTAGTGCTTTAAGTAAATGGGTTAAGGTGGGTTAGTTTGGTAATAATAGAAAATTAGTAAGGATAGTTTGGTAATTTCATAAGAAAAAAAGGTTACCAAAAAAAGAAAGGGGGAGAGTTATATGAATAGATGAAATAGGAAAGGGGTGAGTTATTATGAATAGGAGGGAGTACTTAAACAAGACCTCAATTGAAGCAAAACAGCAAAGTGAATTTTAACATGATTTTTACTTTATAGATTGGGAAGCCCTTGCTCATTTTTACTTGATTTAAACTTTTTGTTATATTATAAGTTGAAAATTTGAATTTGTTTTTATGTTTTATTTTAACAACAATGAGATATTGATCAAAGTGAATTTTAACACTGTAAACTGTTGATCGCCTTATCAAAGAAAATATCCACATTATAATTTGATTTTAAGACTAGTACCAAAGTCAAGTTGAGGAAATATGGTTAGATACAACGGTCGGATGCCCACAAAAAAACAAATCATTTTTTTCGTGCACAATAGAGGGCCAAGTTCGATAATAATTAACTAGAAATAATACATAGCTACTCTGATGATGTCATCATGGAGGACGATGATGCGGAGATCAAAAAGTGGATTCACTCACTCATGTTACAACATAATTCGCAAAGAGCACCGTCTCATCTACCCAAATCTATGCCTAAGAGAATGGGTTTGCATTTTACATTTACGTAGATTAGCTTCACGATTTGTTATAATAATATATGTTGAGTACCTAAATCCCTCATATTATAATTGATCTTTCATATGAGATTATATAAAAAATGATTTAGAGTTTCATACTAGAAATAAATAAAACTAACGTAGCAAAAAGATTGATAAATATATTCACTCAACTATCCTGAAAACATTAACTAAAAACATATTTAAATTTATTTATCAATTAGAAAAAAATAGTATCTTTAAATTTTCAATATTATTTTAACGAAAACTTAGTAGTTTTTGAATATTTAATTGGTGTACATATCCCTATTTTCTGTATCTCTCTCAACCAACTTGATTAGTGGTGTGACAACTGTTATATATAAATGACGTAATTGTTAGGATGGTTTGATACTAGGGGTCAAGCTTGGTTCAATACTAGGTCTATGATGACCATGGTAGCGGTCAAGGCTAGATTACATCAAAATAGTTGTACGTTTAAGGTCGTCATGGAGGCGAGAGAGTAGTGGAGTTATAGATCCTCTTTTGCATTTACAACGAATTTACCACATAGTCATTTATACCTTGATTTCGGTCAAACTTTCCTTGCCTACTTGATTACTACGGAGTATCATGGAAATATTTTTTGAAGTTGCAATACTGTAATTTGAAACTTAATTTTTAAAAGTGAAAGACATATGAAAAATTTGAGTTTCGAAAAATGTTTCTTTTAATTGTCCATGTGTTGAATTAACAAAAAAAGACAATTAGAAAAGTTACATATGTAATTGCAATCTACCTCAATAGTTTACAAACTATACAACCAAATCAAGTGTAGTACAAGTGATTATATATTGAACAATAAAATTTTTAAGTTTTGTTGTGAACTTTATAAGGTTTAATAATGAAGCTCAAAATATTAGTAATTTTTGTAATTTCCATCCATCAAATCCATTTGTTTACCCTTTCTATTTTTCGTGAGCGGTTTAAATTAAAGTTGAACAAATAATCGAAACGGAGGGAGTCCTCCATATAAGCTACGTACAGATTAAATACCTAAGACAACCCTAAATTATCGGAATTACTTTTTCACATACGAACTTTACTCTTTCACATACATTTTTTCATTAACTTTCCATACAATACCCTTTTACCTATTACAATACCCTTTTACCTAAATCTAACCAAATTACCTCTTATATCAATCTTTTACCCTAAAATCTAATCTAAATGCTCAAAGATTGGAACCATTGACCCTAAGTTTTTCTAATTAGTTAATTAAGATAAACTTTAATCATGGAGTTACACAAAACTACACCTAAGTTTATAATAAAATCAAAAACTAAGCACGAACACATCTTTGGTGCGATGAACAAGTGTTAATTAAATGGGAATTTGTTGAATTATAATGGGGTATGCCTAGGACTTATAAACGGCCATGAATGCGGAAAATAGAGTTTAAATCTTTACAAGAGGCAAATAATTAATGATATATAATGATGGTAAATTGTTGGATTTTGGAGTGTAATGTTGCAAATTCGAACAATGGCGTTGCTAATGAGTGCATTGAGCGATACAAAATGTGCTGAATTTTCATGGTTCTGTCCGAGGTCTTCCATGGTTGGGGCTGGGGTTGTCGGATCAGGGGGAGTGGGGCAGTACGGTTGGTCAGAGCAAGGTTCGTCGGAGAGACGACCGACGGACGTCGGTGGTGAAATGAGGTGAAGGGTGGATAAAATCACTTTTTGAGTTAGGAGGTGAAAAAAATAACAAGGGTAAAATCGTAAAAAGCGTATGTAAAAGAGTAAAATGCGTATGTGAAAAAGCACAACCCTTTAAAATGACATACGGTAGCATTTGTTGTAGGCAAGATAACAGAAAGATAACAGTTGTATTAATAATAGACATGTTTTTGGAGAGATGGTCAAACTATAATTGTAATAAAAAAATACCTTTTAGGCATAGATAAACTTCTTATAATTGGAATAGAAGACTACTACTACGTAATCACTAACAGAGTATATATAATATCTCCCAAATTAAAATTACACATAATTTGTCTTGATTCACATTTATTATTCCCCCCTCCCACCCCTAACGATTGTTATATTAAGGCATCCGGTTTCTTCCCTACTAATTTATGTTTATATAGCTTTTATTATTATATGCAGTACGATTTTGCTATTAAGTTTTTGTTTACGTACACTATTCCATGAGTTTGTAAATCTATGTTTAGAGAATTTGCAAGTTGTAATACAAGCTTACTAAATACTAATCTCCTCTATTTCTTTGATGATAGTTACTTAATTGCTCTTGATAATTTTAATCAAACAAAAGTCAGTTATACAAGCATCCAACCTATAAGTGTTTGGTTCGCGCGTGGGTATGGGTTTGGAATCAGGAATCATACCGGGTGGTATGGGTTTGGAACTTGATTCCACATACCATGTGTTTGTTTCAATTTTGGGTGGAATGAGACCGAACTTCATGAAAGTTGAAAAAATCTAAAATACAACATTAAAAATATTTATTTTTGATACTAAAAAATCATGAAAATGAAGAGTTGATCAAATAAATGAAAAAAAAAATCATTTAAAATGTTCCATTTAAGGTTTTTTCATGTTTTTTGGTTTTTTTACTTGATACCCATGGGTCATGGGTATCAATCTCATACCCACCTCCCCCCTGGGTATGAGAAACCCATACCTCATGGGTTTGAGGTATGGGTATGAAACCTCTATTTTTGCCAAACAAACACTTGGTATGGGTTTGGCTCATTGCAAACCCATACCTCATACCTTTATGAGTTGAACCAAACACCCCCTTGGTTTAGTTTCCAGAATGAAATTTGGTAGGTAACGTTTTTTTCCTGAACAAGCCCTATTTTTATAATTTCGTACTAAGATTTGACATTAAATTTTTTTACTTTTATAATTTTATACTCCCTCCCATTCACAATAAACCTCCCATTTCATTTTTGCACAAATATTAAGGAAACACACTACCCCACCATATAATTAAATTTGAACCACACAAATACACTACCCCACCATACAATTAAATTTGGACCACACAAACACTTACCAAAAAAGGAAATAGGGAGGTTATTGTGAATAGACGGAAAAGGAAATAGGGAGGTTTATTTTGAATGGGAGGGAGTATACTATAATTTTGCCATTGATTTTTTTTAGGCACATTACTCCTATCCAATTTGATCCATGAATTTGTAGATTATCTATAAATTTCAAGAATGTGTATATTACGGACTAACCACCTTTATTTCTTTAGTGGCGGGTACCTAATTCCTCACGATAACTTTTATCTAACGAATGTCAATTATACAAGTATCCAACTATTAATTGTTTTGGTTTTTAGAATGAAATTATTAGTTTGTAAGATAATTGTTTTGTTTTGATGGCAGGTACTTAGCTTTTTTCAATGTGTGCATATAACTTTTTTCATGTTACAAATTTATGAAAATTAGCATCGCTAAGAAAATTTTGCAAGTCATGTACACTAACAGTTTGGTGATCATCAACATAACGAGTTTATATTAAAATAAGATTTTAAAATTCTTATTAATTTATTTATTTTTAATGCAACTATAACTGAAGTTCCAGTTTTCTTAAAAGTCAAATTCACGTGAAATTTATGCCACCAAATTTGTAGTATAAATATAGATCATAAAAGTCTGCCTTTGTAACAATGACTTCAATTTAAAACATTATGATCATCACATAGCTTAGAAAATGAGGAAACCGATTTGCGTAATGTGTGATTGTGTGAAGCTCAACACACAGCATGTAGCACACCGTAAAGAACAATCCATTAGACGTGCAAGCATATTAGATATTTAGATTAGAACGTAAAGTTTAGAACAAACCAATATGTTATAGGGAGTATAAATTATGACATTATTATATAATCAAACTGTGAATAAGATGCTATTAAGGCTAAATTTATAATTCATTTTTATAAACAGCATTTGCAAGATATGCCATAGTAATTCTCATGTATGGTTAATACAAGAATTTGAATGCGATTATATTGTTTTCGTAACTATCTAATATTAGCGGGCTACATCGATATGAATATGAGAATTACATATTATGAAACAAATATACTTCCCACCTGCAAATCATCCTTTATTGTGTAGATGATCTAATAAAGTTTGCTTATTTAATTGAGTCTTAATTCTTTTTAGCAATAAGACTACATGTCTACATACACGGAGTATATAAATACAGCAATTCTCCCTTGTGACGGTCACAATTTGCGACGGGCAAATGTGACCACTTTTTGATTAAATGTAACCACTCAAGTACTGTTCATAAAATGTCACCTATAAAAAAATGGTCACATCTTCTCATAAACTGGTCACATTTGGCCCGTCACAAATGTGAACAGTGTTTGTGACGGAATAGTACCCGTCACAAGGGAGAATTTGCGATATAAATATATTCCTGTGAACTAATATACTATACGTTTGCTTTTTCCTCGAGTGATTGTCTGTTTTTCCCACTCTTAACACGTCGTGTTTAAATGAATCTCATTACAAACCCATAAATTGAAGTAATCTATTCGCGGTATACTATTGTCTGATAAGTTCCCCGTGGTATAATTGGTAACTTTAGGTCATGTTCTTTCTTTCTTAATTTCAACTCATTTAAGTTAGATTAATCAACTCTATTTAGTTTAGCTCTGCTTTATTCAGTTCAGTTCAGCTCATTTCTTCACAAAACACTTAGACCATGTTCTCTTTGTCTTTAATTTCGGTTCATCTCAGCTCTATTTAGTTCAGTTCAAGCTCATTCTTCACTAATTAACTTGGCTATATTGATTCGATTCGATCGGCTCTCTTTTTCGAAAAAGATCATGGCCTTACTTCAGCTCCATTCAGCTCGGCTTAATTCAGTTTAATTCAGTCCAGATCAACTTCTTTCAGCCGAAAAGAACAGGGCCTAATACTTCAACTCCATTTAAACACTTCAGTTTAACTTCTTTCAGTTCGGCTTAGCTCAACTCCATTCAGCTAAGTTAAATTCAGTTAAACTCCTTTCAACCAAAAAGAGCAGGGCCTTAGGCGTTGTAAGCAGTTTTGGAATTTTTAGCATAACTAAAATTGGTACAAAATATTCTAACAAGTGACCCGTGCATCGCACGGGCATTAAATCTAGTACATATATAAAGTAGAAATTTTTCGAGCGATATTAGAGAGTCCAACTTTTTTGGAATTCCTAATAAGTGTAGATTTAGCTTTTTCTTCTTAATAATTTATGATAAAATTATCCTAATCAAAGTAGATCTAATAATTTATGAGAAAGTAATCCTAATAGAAGTAAATCTAATATTTTATAAACATATAATTAATCTTTGTGAGAAAAAAAAAAGAGATCCTAATTTCTTACAAATATAAATATTGTCAAAAATCTAAGTTATTCGATTTTAACTATTTGGTGAAATTTATGTAGTAATAAAGATAATTTTTTTTAGAAACTTTTTTGAATATTTAAAATATTTACAAAAGATTCGAGTTGGTAATTATAACCAAACCTGTAATTGTCTTACACAAAAACCTTAGAAAAAAGCTAAACTTTATTTTAAAAAAAAATATTTCATGAAAAAGTAATATGTCATAATAGGAAAAAGAGGTCAAGAATGATATTTACTTGGCATTTGACAGAGAAAAATTTCTACAATGACAAAATTAGAAATTAAAGAACTTCAACGATGGTATGAAATAGTTTTAACTCTAACTTTCTATAACGTATCAAATTTGTATGATTAGATTACCAATAATATTCACATAAGATTAAAAAAAATTGAGCTACCATTTAAAAATATTAAATAAGTCTCATATCGATTTTGTCAAATGAGCCAAAAAATTAAATACAAATGAACAAAGTCAAGAATTTCGATTTTATGCAGAATAATAATTCAAGAACCAGCTAACTATGAATAAATCAGTGTAAATATATATACAAATTGTGAGAACTATATATAATCTACTATTATATCATCGAATTTTTTTTTTCAAACTGGTTTCAAATTCATATCAAATTCATAATAGATGTTAAAAATGTATTGAACTGCGAAATATACAAAATTATGCGGTTAGATCAATTTTTACTTTTTAAATTCCAATTCTTCTATGTATTTTTATTCACTTAATTATTTACCGCGGTTTGCGAATGGCTGGTTATTACTTTGTCATGTATTGATTGTATATTAAAAGTGCAATAATTTTTACGATAGCTTTTCAAAGGTGTTTTTTTTTTTGGGGAAATTTCCATTTTGGTCCCTGAGATTTGGGTTAATTCCACTTTAGTGCCATGACGTTTGCATAATTCCACTTTAGTGTCCTAAGGTTTTGACTACTTCCACTTTGTTAACTTGAGTTTTGAATAAAATTTCATTTTGGTGGTGACACGTCTGTCGTGTACCTGTCAAAAATAAACTAACTAAACTAACTATATAGCTAGGGAAGTCAGGTCGATCTCCACAGGGAGGCAAGATATCTGTAGAAGTCCGTCTATTTGGTCACAAATGGGGGGGGGGGGGGTTGTTTGAATTGTTATCTAAACTACGAGTTTTAAAGGAAAGAGAAATAAAGGGCGAGAGCAATAAAGGCAGAGAAATAAGATTAAACTATCAGATAGAGAGGGACATGTCAGGATTTCGGTTCACTACGGTAGTCCAGTGACTCAGCTGTAAATGACTCAGACGAATTAATGTAAGACGGATGTTGAAAGGTCCTTTCGGTCCACTTCCAATCCTAAAATACCACTAACTTAACTTTCATTCTCGTCAGGGTAGTCTACTGTTCATAGCAGGCCTATTTAGTCCAATCATTCGATCTAGGATTAACTTTAGCCAGATTAAAGAGGTGACTCAGAAGTGTGCACTCAACTAAGTCGGTAAATACAATTAAATTGCTATGGTGACAGAGTCTCGTAATTAATTCATCTAATTCATTTACTACATCGTCACACTCCTACCGCAGATCCCCTAATCCCAACATGAAGGGGGTTTAGCTACTCATATCGCTAATTAAACTAACAGCAGATAATTTTCCAGCAGTAAACATTATGAAATAAATAATAACTTGCATAAGAGTAAATTAGGGCAGAGGAATTAAATGGAGTAAACAAGAAATTTAAGCAAACAATGATCAATTATTAATAAGAGAAGAAGAAGGAATTACAATCAAGCGAATCCGGCGTAAAGAACAATCGAATCCGAGTCAGAATAATCCCAAAGTAAGGTTACAGTGAGTAATGTAAAGCAACGTAGTAAAGTTTCTGATAATATGAAAAAGATAGATCAAAGATATCTAAAAACCTAGTTAACTTAGGTTTAAATAGGAAAAGCAATTAAGTTTAGCGAAATAAACATAACACGGGCTGTTTAGAAGCCCAAATCAGCGAAACCACTCGATCGAGTGGAATAAAACCACTCGATCGAGCAAACACCCCAGCAAAACTACTCGATCGAGTAGAAAGTTACTCGATCAAGTAACTCATCTTTCTGCATGCTAAGGATCGAGTAGAATTCTACTCGATCGACCAATGAGAGACGTAAAAACCACTCGATCGAGTGGTAAAACTGCTCGATCGAGTACTTCGTCTTCAAATCAGCTCAAGTCCACGCCTAAATGCCTCGTAATCCGTGCCGCGACGCTTCCAAATGCAATATCTCACTCTGGACAGATCCCGTCTCCTCTAAATGCATGCAAAAAGGACGAAAAAGAGTACGATTCCACTACTTCCGCGTTCATTTCTATAAAATGGACAAAACGGACCAAAGTAGCCAATTCGGGGCAAAATACTATAAAAACAGTATAAAAATGCATAGAAATACATGCTGAAATAGGCTAAAAAGACTATATATTAGGCACGTATCAAATCTCCCCAAACCGAACCTTTACTCGTCCTCGAGTAAACTAAAATGCAACTAATGGAACGGAAATGATAACTCAGAGCTAGCTTAACTTGTCTACTTGAACCAATTTAATGCAACAAAAACTAACGATTAAAGCTAAGCGATCAATACGCAAACGAATTATAAGCTGTTCAGAAATATAGCCAACCTATCGACCTTGCAAGACCAACAAAATCGGACTCTCTCGTGGTCACTCTTCTCTCATGAAGCAAAGGTGAATGATATATGTAAAAGAGGTACGAAAAGACAGTCACTCACCTAACTGCGACCTACATAGCATGCATGCAACAAAAATGAAAGACAATTCAAGTACTAATGCACACACTCCAACCGATAATGTCCGTCACAGCCGAGGGCTTACAAATAATATGGGAATAGTGAGGTTCAGGTGAGAAAAGGGCAAAACATGTTATGGAAATGTGGAGGTAAAAAGCGTCAAGCTAGTTCCTAACAGGACCATAAAGAAACCATCCGAATCTCAACTGACTGAAAAACTAAGTACAAATGCCCTTCTTTTGGCACAAAACTCACTAGACTCAAAACACAATCTACTCAAAAATAATGGGATAAAACGGAGGAGTCAGACGGTCACAAACTTTCCTTTTTTTAATACCGTCTGAAAGAACTAACTCAAATAAACAACTCTTTTTTTCAAACTTCCTTTCTTTTTTTTCTTCCTGATTCACGTTCTTCTTTTTTCTTATTCTTTTTTTTTCTTATTCCTCCTTCCTCAATTTCCACCAACTCCAAAACAGAGAAATATGGGCCAAACTGCAACGGAAAAACATACCACAAAAGAACATACTAACTAGCTTGACTAGGCAGGCTTAATTTAGGATGTAGCTAATGGGTCAAAAGGGCAAGTCTTGGCTAATGTGGAGCTAAATGGGTGAAAAATATAAGGCAAGGAAAATTTGCAAGCACCTCCCTGCATGTGACACCGACCACAAACCCGAATATGTGCATTTGACAAGAAATTGAATGTCATAAAAGTGCAAAAGAAACGAACATGCTATGCAAGGAGTACTACTCTCAATTCCTAATGAACTGGTCATGAATGTCACCAGTTATGGCTCTAAAAACTCACAATTTTTCAAGTAGTTTGCCAATTTATCAGGTCAAGTCTAAACAGTCAGCTATATGTGAACAGAAACTCGTAGACTATGCGTATGACAAAGCTAATAACTATCAATAAAAGTGCAAGGCTCAAGCAAAATGACAAGTTCTAGTGCATTATCATCACGGAAATCTATCGTTCCGACTCAACCTATATGCAAAAATAAACGTGAAATTTTTTTGATTTTTTGAAATTTTCTAATTTTTTTTGGATTTTTGATTTTTAAATGAAATAAACAACAATGCTGAAAAATAAACGTGAATGCAAAAACAGATGCAAATGCAGACTCAAAAGGATGCAATACCCTCCCCAAACCAAAACGGACAACGCCCTCATTGTCCTCCAGCATACACCAGCAGATATATACGGGGGAACGGGAATATACAACCAATAAGAAAATAAAAACAATCAATAAAAGGAGACAAAATAAAAGAGTAAGAGATACATACAAAATACGAACTTCCCCAAACCAAATTTTAAAACGGGTAAGTGAGTAGACCAAAGAGCTACTCGTCGTCGTCGTGCAAATCATGTCACGGACGTCTACCACCCTGAACTCCGGATCTCTCTCCTTCTCTGCTCCTCGGCACGAGCTCTCTCCACTGCCACCTCAGGGTCCTCGTCCTCCTCCTCGTCAGCAGACTCCGGGTACCCCTCAGCTGGGAACCGAAAGAAGGAAAGGTGTGGCCAACCCTCTGGGATCGGTCGGTGTCGCCGCAAGTGGTGCTCGTACAGAGGGTGTAAAGCAAGGGCCAGATCCCTCTCCATACGAGCCTGACGCTCTGCAACCTCAACCAACAAACCGTAAACGGCGCCCCCTTGGTCCAGGACTGCGGGCGCCACAAAGGGTGGAGGTGGTATGAAAGTAGCCGGTAGGTCCGGCTGAGGCTGTGTCTGGTCAGTGGGAGTGGGAGTAGGAGTGGTAGTAGTAGTGGGAGTAGAGGTCGGAATGGGAGCGGCCGTGGAAGGCTGAGTGCTCCCTGAAGGTGTGGACCCCTCTCCAGTCTCAAAGCGCCGCTTCTTAGCGGCGGGTGCAGCAGGAGTAGGTCGGAGTGGAAGGTGAAGGTTAGGCAGTGACGGCAGACGGTGGCCCCTAGCAACAGTGGGCGAGGGCTCAAGACGAAGGAGAGTGTCACAAGGTAAGTCAACAGACAAGGAGCCGTCTATCTTCCAAGTCTGGTAGTCTGGGTCAGCCAATGCTGAGAATGCATGGCCTCCAGACTCAGTAGCCTTTCTCCCTTGAGGTATTGCAAGTTACGGGGCCAGTCGGGGAAAAGAGAACGGGCAAGAATGGTGGCTATGCCACCGCAGGCAATGGTTCCCGTCTCCTTCAGCCCCTGGCTATGAAGGTACTGGGCGGTCAAGAAGGCAATGTTCAAGGTAAAAGGACCTCCATAGTCAATGTTTAGGTAACCGCCCAGGATGGAGAGCTCGGTGTTGGTCATGTTGTTCGGCTCCTTTCGGCCGAAAATAGTGCTCCCCATCAGTCTAAGGAAACAACGGACAGGGGGAAGGTGAACCTGATGGAGCTTTTGCTCCTGAAAAGAGGTCTGGGCCAGGTTCCTCCAAAGCTGACGGAAGATCCTCCTAGGAGCGGCAGTCACGCCCGTAGAGGAAAGGCCAAGTAGCCTACCAAACTCCGCTAAGGTCATCGGAAAAGTCCGGTTAAATAACCGGAAGGACACTGAAGAACAATCGGGGTCAGTCTCGTATGCCCCCGAGGAGAAGGTAAAGGAGCTGACAAACTCGAGGCTCAGCTCCAGAAAAGTACGGCCGCTCATAGTGATGAGCCCGGCCATCCCCGTGCCCCGAAGTAAGTTACAAACCGACTCGTAAATGCCGAGTCTCTCAAGTGCCGATTTCTCTAGAAATCGGGAAGGTACATGCACACAGCGTACTAAATGATAAAATTTCTTGCGATGTAAAACGTTAACGAAATGTACCTGTGGGTAGTCTGGGTGAGGGTCGAGGGAAGTGTCCCCTCGGACCGTGACTGTGCCGGAAGTAGAAGCAGAAGCAGCAGCTGTGGAAGTGCTAGGAGCGGAAGTAGAGGTAACAGGAGCTGGCGTAGCTTGAGACTGTCTACGACCCCGGCCTCTGGAACTCAGAGCAGAAGCCCGTGCAGCGACGGTGTGAGGGACCAGGGCTGCTCTAAAGGCAGTTGCGGCTACTGGCGAGTCCGCCACAGGTGTAAAAGTAGAGGCTGGTGCAGAGGTAGTGGCTGTTGTGGCCACCACTGAAGAAGAACTAGCAGCAGTGCTAGCTGTGGTGGTGACCGTAGAGGAAGTGGCAACTGAATCGAGCTAGCGGTGAGCTAGGGGAGCAAAATCGTCCCCGCATTTGAAACTAGAAATACTGGGGCTGCAGTAGTGACTAAGGCGGAGGCAGTGGCAACAGCAGGGGCCACTGTCTCAGACAGAGACGGACTAGAAGTAGAGCTGGTAGAAGGTAACGAACTAGACTCCATCCTATAACAAGGGTAAGGGGCATGATACGGTAACAAAGGCTAAATAAAGGCTAAAACAGCATGAACCAGCATGAAAAACCAGCGAGAACAACATGTGGAACCCCCTACCAGTCGAAAATTTCGACTTACAGCATACAATTCCCTCAAAAATCTCTGAATAGCAGCATGTAAATAGCGATAAGGTAACGGCTGCTAATAGTGACAGCATGTGAATCCCCATCAGTCGAAAATTTCGACTCACAGTACATAAATCCCAACAATTCCTCCAAAGTTTTCGAATTACAACATACAACGGCGATAGGGGACGGGAAAAGCAGTTAACAACAGTGGCAAGTAAGCAACAACTGAGGTTAAACAAATCATGGCAGCATATAAACCGTCTGACAGTCGAAAAGTTCGACTAAAGCAGCCTTAATCGCGAAAATTCGCACAATATTCGAATTAAACATGCAACAATAGCGAGGAATGGGATTTTGATCATCAAGCAAGATAAGTAAGGGCATACAAACACAATTAAAGTCGAAAAATTCGACCAACATGGATTTTCGAACCCTAATACCGATTTTTCCTCATAAAAATGCAAAAATAATGAAATTAAAATGCAATGAAGCTAGAGGAAACACTTACTTGATGAATATAACCTACAAATGCAATTAATTTTCAATCAAACAAGCAAAAGAGGCGAATTTTCGTTCGAAAAATCGCAAACCCTAACCCGCGTTAAAACCCGTGTAAATGAGCAAAAATTAAGGGGAAAATAGGGGGCTTTGAAAGATTAATTGACAAGTAATGGATTATAGGAGGTGGATTTGGTAATTAGGCAAGACAAATTGGGGATTTGGGGATGAATTAGATCGCAAATATGGAGAGGTTAGACGAAATTAGGGGATAAAATGAAATTAGAAACAAAACATAAGAGTTTAAGGTAAAAACTCCCTGCGTCCTATTGCATTTCATTCGATCGAGTGGTTTTAAAGTACTCGATCGAGGACTTTTGAAGATCCAGTTGCTCGATCGAGTAGAAATCTACTCGATCGAGAAGTCCCACTTTATGCTTTACTCGATCGACTGGAAAAAACACTCGGTCGACCAAATTTTTCACTCGATCGAGTACAAAAAGCACTCGATCGAGGACTTTTCTCGCGTAAGCTCTTTAATTTCGTCAATTCTTCCCTTGGAATGCGTAAAACTTCCTCAAACCTGCATAAAAACACGTGCAAAAATTTCCCAAAATACCAAATGCACATAAGAACGGTCTATAGTCTTACGTCTACGCTAAAAACTGTCTGAAAACTAATTGTCCTAATTAAAAGCAATAAAACAAATTCAACGGAAATTAAAAATTATTTATTACAAAGTGTTACACGGGGCATTTTCCCGCTCAATTCCCAATGCAATTCAGTAGCCCCTTGGAGGGCTCCTGACTGGAGGACGTCACCTTAGCAACATTGACTGTCCTCTTCAACTTCCATGAGCTTGAATAATCATTTGAAGCGGTAGGAGGGGAATAGTTCTCATCCACATAAGCACGAAGTTTCCTCGTCCTTGCTCCTCTATCACCGTCTTTAGCATCCTCACTCCCAATTTGATTGATAGTGGTTGCACAACACCCTTTGACAGCTCCTTCGTTGCTTTCATCTGTACCTGTAGCAAGGAAAACAGACGAACTTTCCTCCTTTTTGCTCTCAGTCTGAGGCGGAGGGGTAACAATTGCAGCACAATACTCCAAATTTTCAACTGGAGTGTCAATAATAGGGTCAATAGAAGAGAGAGCATTGCAAGGCTAAGACTGCATGGGAGCCCTTCGGGACTTAGACTGATTAAAAATCAGCTCTTCGTCCCCTGCCTGAAAGGTCAAAGTCTTCCCCCCGACGTCAATAACTGCACGAGCAGTAGACAAAAATGGTCTCCCTAAAATAATAGGGGTGTGTGCATCTTCGGGGATGTCTAAGACAACGAAATCAACGGGAATAAAGAACCTCCTGATCCTTACAGGTACGTCTTCTACTATACCTAGTGGTCGTGATATACTACGGTCGGCCATCTGGACTGTCATGTTGGTGCAACTCAGCTTTGTCAAACCAAGTCTCTTAGCCAGAGACAATGGTAAGACACTCACGCTAGCGCCTAAATCGCATAGCGCGTTATCAATCAAATAGCTACCGATATGACATGGAATTGAAAAACTACCCGGGTCTGACTGCTTAGGAGGTAACTTATTTTGAAATA
The DNA here is from genome assembly GCF_048544455.1 of Silene latifolia. Taxonomy (NCBI): domain Eukaryota; kingdom Viridiplantae; phylum Streptophyta; class Magnoliopsida; order Caryophyllales; family Caryophyllaceae; genus Silene; species Silene latifolia. Next base: position 435,341,417 of record NC_133538.1, on the reverse strand, counting down.
GGGCTGACCCCACCTCAGTCAAAGCTACGGTCTCACTATCACTAATACTCCTCTTACGCGATAAAATTTCTTTCATAAACTTAAGATAAGAGGGTACCTTAGTCAGCAACTCAGTGAACGGCACAGTGACTTCTAAGCTTTTCAGAAGTTCAACAAATTTGCCAAATTGTTGATTGGCTTTGGTATTCTGCAGCCGCCTCGGGAAGGGAACCGTGATAGGTATCTCGAGTCCCTTGTTTCTCTCTTCCAATGTGTCTTCCGGTGCAAGCTCTGTATCCTTTGGATGCTTCTTACCTCTCGAACGAGGTCTTTCCGGTGATTTATCGCTTAAACAAGCACTAGCAGGCTCTCGAATAAGCTTCCCGTCATCAAAACTACTCGATGGAGCAACATAACCATTCGATCGAGTAGAATCTTCAATAATATCACTCGATCGAGTGAAATTTTCACTCGATCGAGCAATTCCATTTTGCTCTTCACTCGACCGAGTAGATAAACTACTCGATCGACCATTGTCAATTCCTTGTTCACTCGATCGAGTGGAAAAATCACTCGATCGACCACTTTCTTCGCCAAATCTGCTCGATCGACCACCAGAAATCAGTCGATCGAGCAATTGCTTTGTCGTGAGCTTATTTTCTTCAACAGAACACTGTTCACCATCAGTTTTAGCCTTCCTCGGGTCTAATTTTTGCATTTCCGGTCCCTCATATGAACGACCGCTTCTCAGATTTATCAAGTTTACCGTCTCATGTGGATTCTTCTCATTTTGAGTCGGTAAATGGCCCTGCTTCCTTGTGGATTGGTTAGTGGCTAATTGGGCAACTTGAGTTTCAAGTGCCTTAATAGACGCATCTTTCTGTTGATCACTCAGCTGCCACTGCTTTGTAAAGGACTGCAACATAGACTTAAGCTCACCAATTTCACTCACCCCACCGGAAGATGATGCACCGTGATTAGGAGGAGTGAAGGAAGGAGGCTTCTGAAAGCCTTGTTGATTCTTATGTGGAGGAATGTAAGGCTGCTGCTGGTCCAGAGGAGGAGTAGGATTGAGCACATTTTGACTAGTCCACCTCAAATTGGGATGGACTGCCCCTTGATTGTTGTAATAGGAACCCCCTCCTTGCCTATATTGCTGAAAGGCAAGGACTTGTTCCTTCTCCATAAGACAGCCAACAACAGTATGGCCATCATTACTCCCACATCTCTCACATGTGACAGTCTCTCCTCTAGTAAGAACATGGACCGTCTGAGGCTCCCCAGCAGCTTGTAACTCTAACTTGTCAAATCTAGCATTTATGGCTTCCAGCTGAGCCACAACTTGCTTATCTACCGCATGAACTGTCCTTATACTATCCCTTGGTTTTCCATACTCAGCACTGTGATTCGCCATCTCTTCAACAAGGGACCATACCTTATCATCATCCGTATTCTCTTGGATTCTACCACTGGATGCTGCATCAAGTATGGCTCTGTGGTCGTCATACAGCCCATTGTAGAACTGATTGGCTATAAACCATGGGTCAAAGCCGTGATGAGGAATAGACTTCACCAAATTTTTGAATCGGGACCACGCCTCATATAAAGTCTCATCGGGATTCTGTCTGAAACTGGTAATCTTGGCCCTCAGCAGATTGGTGCGCTGTGGAGGAAAATATCTCTTGTAAAAGGCAAGAGCAAGAGACTCCCAATCAGAACCCCAGCACTGTATGCGGTCAAGTCGATCAGCCACCCTGGCCGAGTCGATCAAAGAGAAAGGAAATAGAACCTCCTTAATCTTGTCTTGAGTTACCCCCTTAGTGGCGGGGATAGTAGAACAATAATCGGTAAAGGTCTCCATATGCTTCCTCGGATATTCACCTGCCGCACCTCTATAAAGGTTTCTCTCCACCAGATTTATGTAAGAAGGACGGATGTCAAATGTATTCCCATCCTCCGTCTGAAGATTGAAACCCTTTGGAATTGAGGTGGCCTTGGGCACTGAATGACTAGAAAGTTTAGGCATCTTTACTGGTGATAACGGACTGTCTTCGAAATGAAAGTGATGTAGCTCTGGCTCGAAAGTACTCAAGTCTTCCTTTCGTGATTTTCTCTGCAGACGGAGTCTATGCCTGAATAATCTCTCTGGCTCTGAATCAGCTGAAACTAATTCTAATCTGTCTGACCTGGGCATAAACAACACTGAGGGAAAATAATAAGAACGGTCTCAAGGAATAGAAATCCCCTGAGACAGATAAAATAAACGGAACGAAAACAAATAGGGCAATTGCCTCCCCGGCAACGGCGCCAAAATTTGACACGTCTGTCGTGTACCTGTAAAAAATAAACTAACTAAACTAACTATATAGCTAGGGAAGTCAGGTCGATCTCCACAGGGATGCAAGATATCTATAGAAGTCCGTCTATTTGGTCACAAATAGGGGGGGTGGTTGTTTGAATTGTTATCTAAACTACGAGTTTTAAAGGAAAGAGAAATAAAGGGCGAGAGTAATAAAGGCAGAGAAATAAGATTAAACTATCAGATAGAGAGGGACATGTCAGGATTTCGGTTCACTATGGTAGTCCAAAGTTGACTCACTTTGTAAATGACTCGAGATTTAATTAATGTAAGACGGATGTTGAAAGGTCCTTTCGGTCCACTTCCTATCCTAAAATACCACTAACTTAACTTTCATTCTCGTCAGGGTAGTCTACTGTTCATAGCAGGCCTATTTAGTCCAATCTTTCGATCTAGGATTAATTTTAGCCAGATTAAAGAGGTGACTCAGAAGTGTGCACTCAACTAAGTCGGTAAATACAATTAAATTGCTATGGTGACAGAGTCTCGTAATTAATTCATCTAATTCATTTACTACATCATCACACTCCTACCGCAGATCCCCTAATCCCAACATGAAGGGGATTTAGCTACTCATATCGCTAATTAAACTAACAGCAGATAATTTTCCAGCAGTAAACATTATGAAATAAATAATAACTTGCATAAGAGTAAATTAGGGCAGAGGAATTAATTGGAGTAAACAAGAAATTTAAGCAAACAATGATCAATTATTAATAAGAGAAGAAGAAGGAATTACAATCAAGCGAATCCGGCGTAAAGAACAATCGAATCCGAGTCAGAATAATCCCAAAGTAAGGTTACAGTGAGTAATGTAAAGCAACGTAGTAAAGTTTCTGATAATATGAAAAAGATAGATCAAAGATATCTAAAAACCTAGTTAACGTAGGTTTAAATAGGAAAAGCAATTAAGTTTAGCGAAATAAACATAACACGGGCTGTTTAGAAGCCCAAATCAGCGAAACCACTCGATCGAGTGGAATAAAACCACTCGATCGAGCAAACACCCCAGCAAAACTACTCGATCGAGTAGAAAGTTGCTCGATCGAGTAACTCATCTTTCTGCATGCTAAGGATCGAGTAGAATTCTACTCGATCGACCAATGGGAGACGTAAAAACCACTCGATCGAGTGGTAAAACTGCTCGATCGAGTACTTCGTCTTCAAATCAGCTCAAATCCGCACCTAAATGCCTCGTAATTCGTGCCGCGACGCTTCCAAATGCAATATCTCACTCTGGACAGATCCCGTCTCCTCTAAATGCATGCAAAAAGGACGAAAGAGAGTACGATTCCACTACTTCCGCGTTCATTTCTATAAAATGGACAAAACGAACCAAAGTAGCCAATTCGGGGCAAAATACTATAAAAACAGTATAAAAATGCATAGAAATACGTGCGAAAATAGGCAAAAAAGACTATATATTAGGCACGTATCAGGTGGCCTAAAACATTTAATAGTCAACTTTTATCTTAAGTACTTATATTTTCAGTAACATGAAGTGCATAATTGGATATTAAACTGCATACAAAATAGTAATATTGCAAAAAATGCTTGATTTGTTATGTTCAAAATATTTTTTTAGTACTCCCTCCATTATCTTTTATCTTCTCATTTCAATAAAATTCTCTCACATATATTAGAGAAGTGGCCGGGGAGATAAAAGATGATGGAGGGAGTATAAAATATTAAGAATGTTATGTATAGGTCACTTAAGTGGGAAGTAGACCTCAAGGCACCAAAGTGTAATTATGCAAACCTCATGGCAATAAAGTAAAATTAGGCTAAACCTTAGGGCACCAAAGTGGAAATAATCATTTTTTTTTGTTTATGGTTAACTATGGGGTATCCCATAAGGGTTTAGTTGAATATATATAAAGTACTCCTTAGTGTAATAAATTAGGTCAAACTTAAGAGTTTGACCTTAAGATAAAAAACCTAATTGCATATATATTGGTTAAGAAGAAAAACGATTGTACGTATATATTTAGTAATTTGAAGCAATTTTCTTAAAATTGAAACTATTTTTGAAAATTTGTTCATTTTGTTATTATAAATAAAGAGTAGAATAACAATATAAGATAACGAGACTTGATTTTGTGAATAGATAACATTTCAAATAAACAAAAATGAGTTATTATATTATAATTTTAATAGCATTAATCTAAAACTAATCTATTTTAAGAGTAGTATCATAATATCCTACTCCCTCGAATCCACACAAAACCCCTGATTTGTTTTTTGGAGGTCAAACTTTGCAAAATTTGACCGTTAATTCACTTAAAAATATATCTCACATCTAAAAACTTAAATTTCGTATTATATATTTTACATGAAGTTCATAGGCAACAACCAATCTTAATGGTTAATAGTCAAAAACATTTTTTTATTGTTTAGAGATCTAACAAAATCTTCCAAACAGGCTACATATATAATTGAGATACATGTTGTTTTACGTACCACCATTCAACATTTACATGGTCGCATGCTTACAAAATGGAATATTCGTAAATGTTGTAAGTTAATCTAATTTGTGAATCTTATAAAATCGGCCTCAGTTATCACGTGTTCATTTTATGGAATTAAACCACATTTTTGGGAATGACGTTTTAAATTAACTAAAATCGGTGGCGCGTACAACAATAAAAATAGGTAATTACATAACATAACTGTGTCTTCGTGTAACACCCCCATTTATTTAGGAGCCTTTAGCAAGACATTCCCAATAAATAGGACTGTTACCATCTCGGTTGCCCGAGGTAAATGATATAAATTAAAACAAACCAAAGTACTTTAATAACTTTAATTGAAATAATGGTTTTATTACATTGCCAACCGATTAAATTCAAACCTTAACATTACAATATACTACGCAATGAAATTACCGAAATAAAATTGTATGAGTCACTAAGTGATCTAGACAAAGAACTATGGTCCAAGTCGAGCTCACATCCCAATGCTCCCAAGTCACCTAATCTTTAGTACCTCCAAATCTGCTCCCATTATGGTTCATCACAGGTGTTCACGAATACACTGTCAACCACGAGGTTGAGTAGGATAAAATACATTAAAACAATCAATCTCTCACAATTGTCAATATTCCAATCTCAACTGTTCACATGTCACATCTCGACATCAACTATCCACGTTATCCACCAGAGACTAAGCCTGGGGCCTTCCAATTATTCACACACGTTATCCACAGAGACTAAGCTGCGGCAGTCCAATCACCACTCACGTTATCCACCGAGACTAAGCCTGGGGGCAGTCCAATTCTCATAAACCGTTCCACAATATAATCGTATATAATATGCATAACTCCAACAACCAACAATATAAATCACTCAATTAACTTAATTGAACAAGGAATCATGAACCAATCACCCTTCTAATAATATCCATGCATTAAACACGAAAAACAGATATAGTTCAGTAGATTATCCTACCTCGAAAGCAAGCACTCCAATTACGCAATCCAAGCAAAGCAAATCAATCAAATAACTCTTCAACAACCCGTCACCTAACAAATATAATAATTATTCAATTATAAATTATATTCATTATTTTAATCAATTATAATTTAATTATATTAATTATGTTATCGTGTAAATTATTACGTAAAATCCGTCTTAATTATCGGTCAAAACCCGTATCAAGCTATACAAACTAAACCAATGTTCAACCCGTGTTAAATAATTAAACTAATTATAAAACATTTATACGATAATACGGAGTTATTATATTTAAATCCCGACTTCTCAAAACCCGTGTCAACACCCGAATAACCCGACTAACAATTTAAACTCGGGTCCCTCTCCCACATATTATAATATACTAATGTGCATGATCAGCTACTCACGTGTAAAAACCAAATTTCTATACATGACTACTCACCCCGCATCCCTCTAACACCCCATACAATCACACGACGCAACCACCTGATACCCACCATGAGCACGGAAGCCACCACCCCGTGAGCCACCACTACACCCAACCTCCTTCCCACGCACCAACAACCAACAGTAACACCACACACGGCTGCCCTACACGTCCTAGAAACAACAACAACCATTACACCGAAAACCCGACATCGACAAATACCCTGTAAATAACGCCTCGCCAACACCTCCACGGCCACCAATACCACCTCTGGCCACCACCGTTGACTCCACTGTCCCACGGTGACTACAGGGGTGGTCCCCTTTCCTCGGCATAGCCACCAACATGGCCACGGTTCCCGTCCTAAAAACCGGGTTCATATCCTTCCCCTGTTTCCCCTGTTTTCACGAAATCCAACCACCGCCGCTAAAAACCACCACGCACAGCCACCACGACACATCCCCATGGTCGAATACACCACCCCGTCACAACCCCACCAATCCCAGGTCAAGACTCATCTAATTAAGGGTCTAATTCGGGTTTCAATTCGATGACTATAACCATCACCACCCGCGTAAACCACCCTTAATTTCCACCCTAGGTCGGTTGTCGGTGGTCACGGCATGGTCCATTGAGGTCGCGGTGGTCCATTATACCTATGGTCAAAGTCGTGGTCCATATGGTTCCGTGTAAGGCGGCGTACAGTGGTCATTAACTGTCAATGTTACAAGCTGTTTAACATGTATACAATTAATTTAAGACGGTTTTTAATTCTTACCTTAACACGATTATGCAAGACGATTTCTCCTTCTTTCTTTTAGATCTCTTCCTTCTTTTTATGAATTATTTTTCAGATTTCTTTGTATTTATAGCTAGGTTTAGGATGTGTAACACACTAATTAGGAAACTATTATAAATTACCTTATTATTATTATAATTATGAAATACAATTATTATTATTATTATTATTATTATTATTATTATTATTAGTATTACTAGTATCACTATTATCACTATTATTATTATTATTATTATTATTATTATTATTATTATTATTATTATTATTATAGCATATTTACCAAGTATTATTATTATTCCATGAGTTATCATATATTGTTATTATTTGGTTGTCATCCCGACTCATTATTCTATTAACTTATTAATTATTTCCGTCTAACAACATAATCCGCAATTATTATAATTAATAATTAATAAATATAACTAATCCATATAACTTATAAAATATATAAATATAATTAAAATACTGAGTATTACACTTCGGATGCTATACAACTGATATAGTTAATACCAAAAGGAGTAGCTTTTAAGTTAAAGGGACTGATGATCCATCAATAATAAACCCAAAAGTTTTCTATGTTTCTATTTTCAAGATAGTTGGACTTTATTTTTTATCAACTTAATTGACTTCTACTATCAAACCATGACAATGTAAACCAACGTTTGCAATCTGTTGTTCAACAAATTCGTAGAACGTTTAACATGCATATTGTTAAATATGATCCTAATGAGAGTCTCATGTATTCTATGTAACAGAATCACAAATATTTTTGTACTGTTGTTTAGAGACTATTGATTTTATTAGAATTTAGTATGGATTTGATTTTACGAGAAGGTATATAAAAAGCAAACCACTCTCTTAATTGTAGATAGTCAAGGTAAACTTTTGCTATAGGAGATCTAACATTTTTCTAAACACACTAAATATAGATATTTATGATACTTCTGCTTTACGTAACACCATTTAGTTTTACGTAGTTGTTATAGGTTAAAATAATTTGCAGAACTCATAAAGGTCTTTTGTAACACCCCCACACACCAGAACGCCTTACCAAGGACCATTCCAGTGTATGACGGTGTCACCATCTCGGTTTCCAGAGAAAGTAGATCAAATCAGACAATAAAAGAACAATTATAAAATATTAATGTACCTTATACAATACGACTCAATACAAACTCTTTATGCCAAAGATAAACTACAACACTCATGACACAGTACTTCTAGACTGGTAGCGTGATGACTCGATCCCTCCAATCCTAGCAGCCATAACCAACAGTACCTGCTAAGCCAACTGCTCACCATCCCCGAATGGATCACCGCAGATACCACAAAACAACACGGGGTCAGTACCGACTAATTAAATGTAAAACAGGTAAACAATGTAACCAGCTGATCATCCTCTAACCCAATCTCCTGATCTCACACAGTAACCGACTACACACCGAAGTGTGTAGCCCTGCCAGACTACCCTTCGCAACAGGTAATCCTCGCCGCCAGTGGGTGACCGCAGCCCATCCCACCTAGTCCAGCTCATCAACGAGCGACTAACAATCCCTGTCCCTTAATGTTCACATCCCCTCCCGTGGCGGGTTCCACGGAGGGCGAACTAGGGTGTGAAGCCACTCCCGCAAGTGACTCCACCACAATCACAACACACACAGCACCCCAGCTGTCACCACACCTCCATACCAACATCGTCACAACAACGCCCAAACACCGATGATCAGCAGATAACAAAAGATATGAAACAATAACAGTCACAATCAATTAACGGTACTGAGTAAGAAAACCTACCTCATCACAACCATGAGAGACATCTATAACAGCCAAGCAGGACTCCAGTACGCATCCTACAACGATAACCATTCCTATTACACAACTATCCTCAACGAACTACCCAAAAGAAGCACAAGACAGAAGCTTACCTAACACACGCCTCGACGGCGACACAGACGACAACCACGCACGCCATCCTTCCTAAGTGAATCCCGTCCTTCCCATGGTGAAGGTTTAGCCTATACTCATGAGAGTGTGTAGAAATGGGTGATAGGAGAGGGAGGCAGGCTAGGGTTAGAGAAAGAGGAACTGTCGAGAAAATGGGAAATGAAATAAATCTCGCGAACTTGCATTTTATATTAACGCGTCAACAACAGTCATACTCGGTCGAGTACCAGAGTACTCGGCCGAGTAGGCTCTACTCGGTCGAGTATTGAAGATACTCAGCCGAGTAGCCTCTTCTAGGTCAAGTAAGTCATCCTATAAAATACGTGTTGTAAGTCTGGTCCTTCCCCCATTCCTCCCCAAGGTTGCTCTTGGTCAACAGAGTCAGTCAACAAGGTCCTTAAATATCCTGGGTATTACAGTCTTCCCCCCTTAAAAAGAACTTCGTCCCCGAAGTTCCGTCTCCACGACATCAACAACCAGGCCATGCAAAACACAATCCACACACATAAAGACATACGAACTCTGGCCGTACTCGATACTGCCACCACATCACATTATTCAACCAACAATCATACCACCACAGTTACCACGTACAAAATATACGGAAAGGATACTCCATCATAGACTCACAGCAAGGTACGTTCAAATCCCATACCACATGTTTTTCGTATACCAATCCGGTGAAAGCAACACAACGACTACCAAAAGTACACATCCTACACACCCATACAGGACTGCACGTTCATGCTACTTACAATATAACATAGATACAACTTCAAAGAAACGTAATGAACTTCAATAACGTGTAACATAATGTGATTCCAAATACCAACATAGAAGTGGTTCAAGTATTATAGACATAATTTCATCATTTGTCCTCGCGACATTACTCTTCCCCTCTTAAAGGAACTTCGTCCCCGAAGTTCACCGCTAGCTACTTCCCGTACCCAAAGTCAACGCACACATCATGACTGTGACATTACCCATAAACTCTTGTTGCACAACTTACTTTATGACATTACACGCTTGTGACTCATAGAGACAGAATGTTTCAGCAATTAAGTAGTGTATATAAATCCAAATATGGGGTTAGCAAATGATAGCAGCTTTATTCATAAGCTTTTAGGTTAGACATGTACCGACCCCTAGTTCCACTCATCCAGTTGGAGCGATTATAACTGTAACCAAACATATACACGTATAAGACTGGTGACAGCTACAACATCGTCTGGGTATTGTGTTACATTTCTATATTGTTTAAAGGCTCATGTATCACCTTGAACAATTTAAGTTCCTGGATATTAACCAATGCTATATAATTAAACATTCACAAATTAATATGTTATCCAAGCAATCGCATACCTGTGACATGATCATAGTCCATCTTTTGGACAATTGATTACACAAAACGACAATATAAGGCACCCACAGACTCCGTCATACAATTATTCACATAACTCTTGCAATTCGTAACTATCACAGGTCATGGTCTCTGTATCAGCAATAATCGGCCGAGTATGAATGGCTACTCGGTCGAGTAAGCTCTACTCGGTTGAGTATATTTGTATACTCGACCGAGTAAGCTCTACTCGGTCGAGTAGTGGCTTGTAACACCCCCATTTATTTAAGGGCCTGGACTAGGACTCCTCAGATAAAGAAGGGTGTTACCATCTCGGAAACCCGAGGCAGTAGATAACAAAGGAAAAATAAACAGTACTTTAAATTGAAAGTTATAAATGTTTACAACTCAAATGGAACATGTCTCAAAACTGAAAATAAAGTCTGGTAGCTAAACTGAAATAAAAGTGGGCTAGCTCTAAGTCAGGTGATCCATGCTCTCTCCCCTGCCAGCTCCATATGTCTCAACAACCTGTCAATCTGCTCCCCAATAATTGGATCATCACAGGCGTACACGAATACACAGGGTCAACCGCGAGGTTGAGTAGGTAATACGATATAATAAAGAATGCAATGATATGATCCTCCAATCTCAACTCCATCACACACATCCCCGGAACGCCCAACCATACCGATCCCCGGCAGACTATACAAATCGACCGTCGTCGATATACCAGCTCGTAGCTGAGGACACCAGGGCAAGTCCTGCAGAACCCGCCTGGGCCTTAACCACGATAATCTCATCTCCTCCAACTCCAACTCCAATGCATAAGAAATGTATAAAACGTATGAAACAATAATGCTCAACGAGATAAATAAGATGAACAGATATGTCATATAATCACCGAACATGCCAACTCTTTATAATCGTAAGAACTCAATCAGTGTATTCCCCTACCTCAGTACTGCAGTCAATTGGACAGATGCTCAATAATATTCCACAACAAATTCGCCCTCTGAAAGATAAATAAATGATAAATGATTACTTAACTATTCCCGTTCCCAAAATAGAAGGTTACTAAAAATAGAAACTTCCTAAAATGGAAAGTTTCCTTAAATGGAAACTTCCCCGATATAGCAGTTTTCCATTTTAACCAACCCGACTCAAAACCCGTCTCTAATTATTTAAATGACTCGGGAATTAAATTAAATAACTAATACGATAAATAAAAGATTAAACGAATTATACGATTAAGAAAACCGAATCAAACATTGAACAACCCTAACAACCCGACTCCCACAACCCGTGACTTCACACTCGCCCAAACCCCTCACGCGCCGCCTGAACCACCACGACAACCACCAAGCTCGTTCCCCAGTTCGACCCAACCGCCGACAACCGACCCCAACCTGGTCGATCGTCGCGGCGAAGTCGAACCCAGGCGCCAACGACACGACACACCGCTTTATCGGGGTTGCCGCCACCAAAGTGACCTCCCCTTGCAACTCTATAGCCACCACCGTCGTCAACATCATCCTATGCTACCACCACCACTCTGCTCGCCGTCAATCAACGACACACGACGCCGTGGCGCTGCCGTTCGACCTCCCCGAGTCCACGGTGGCGCCACCCCAATTCTAATCGTCTAAACCCGCCTGAAAACCCCTGTTTAACCCGCTTGATTGTCCATGTCGATAACGCCTCTTACCGCCATTTCCACCGCCTAAAACCTCCCTAACCGCCACCAATAGGGGCGACTCAAACCACCCAATACAATTTCCCCGACACCAACCACCAATATCACCTCCCTGTGACACACGGTGACAACAACTACAACCCGACAAACGACAAAATGGAAAAGAAAGGGTGACTGCTTACCTAAACTGCCACGTAAACCACCACTAAGGCCGCCTCAAAGCGTCGTCAACCACCCTATGCTCTTCCTCGCTGCGCTTTGTCACTACCCACGTTCAATCTCTCCTCTCGATTTGTGTGATTGTGAAAATGTGTGCCGTCGAAGTGAGGGAGGCGGGTGAGAGAGGAGTGTTTTGTAGAGCTAGGGTAAAATTTAGGTTAAATTAGGTTAGACGGTAGATGGGTCATGGGTAACGTGATTGGGTACATGGGCTATCTAACGTGACTTCGTTCACTTAAACCCGTCTCAACAAGTCTACGAATAACTCGATCTTACGATATCAACACGATTAGATAGCTTAGCGTAAATATCGATATAACCCGTCTTAATTAGTCATATAAAATACGGAGTATTACAGTCTTCCCCCCTTAAAATGAACTTCATCCCGAAGTTCGCTCATCTATCAACCTCCAAGCATCGATGTGGGTACCAAAACAGACTTTCTAATGTAGATAACTCATGGATTTAGGTCAATAAAACAAAATGTTACATTCTACCCTCCTAAAAAGAAAGTTACGTCCCGAAACTTACCTCATGTAAACAGGTGTGGATAGCTTTCCTTCATGGAAAGCTCAGTCTCCCATGTAGCTTCCTCAACATTGTGGTTAGTCCACAAGACTTTCACCAAAGCTGTCTCTCCATTCCTGGTCTTCCTCACTTTCCTGTCCAAAATCTCCTTAGGTGTCTCCAGGATAGGACAACCGCTCATCCACCTCGATCACCTCGGGACTCAACACATGTGATGGATCGCTCAAGTACCTCCGCAATCGAGAAACATGAAAGACATTGTGAACTCGCTAACGCTGGTGGCAAAGCTAAACGGTATGCCACCTCTCCAACTCTGTCCAATATCTCATAAGGTCCAATGAATTTCTGACTCAGCATTCCTCGCTTCCCGAACCTCATAACTCCCTTCATCGGCGACACTTTGAGTAGTACCTTCTCTCCCACCTCGAAAGAAATGTCACTTCTCCTAGTGTCGATAGCTCTTCTGTCTGTCCCGGGAAGCTCTCATCTTTTGCCTAATAATCTGCACTGTTCAACCATCTCTGAATCATCTCTGGCCCCAAAACGACAGGCGTCGGATCGATCATCCCAACACACAGGACTCCTGCATTTCCTACCATAAAGTGCCTCAAATGGAGCCATCCCAATGCTAGCGTGATAACTGTTGTTGTAAGAAAACTCGATCAACCCCAGTCTGTCTTCCCAAGATCCGCCAAACTCTAGAACACAAGCTCTCAACATATCCTCGAGGGTCTGAATAGTCCTCTCTGTCTGACCGTCAGTAGCAGGATGAAAAGCGGTGCTCATCTTGATTGAGTACCCATCAACGATCGCAATTCCCCGAACTTGGATAGAAACCTGGAATCTCTGTCGGAAACGATAGCTTTAGGCACACCATGCAACTTTACCACGTACTGAACATAAGTCTTAGCCAACTCAGCCTTACTCCAAGTATCTTTCATGGGAATAAAGTGAGCTGACTTGGGCAACCTGTCGACGATCACCCAAATCATGTTGTTACCTCTCTGAGTCCGAGGCGACCCGACGATGAAGTCCATGGATATACTCTCCCACTTCCACTCTGGCACATCTAGCGGCTGAACCTTACCCGGTCTCTTGTGTTCACCCTTCACTCTCTGGCATGTCAAACATCGAGACACGAACTCAGCAACTTCCTTTTTCATATTAGGCCACCAAAACGTCTTCTTGAGGTCCTTGTATAACTTATCCCCTCCAGGATGTACAGAATAAGGAGTAGCATGTGCCTCAGTAAGAATTTTCCTCTTCAGTTCCTCATTAGCTGGCACACACCACCTCTGTCCAAACCTCAAGCTCCCATCTGAATGAATACTGAATTTAGAGTAAGGTTCTGCACCCGCCTGTTCCACTGCACTGCGCCATTTCTGAACTCTAACATCCTCTTTCTGTAACTCTCTAATCTCCTCGTACAACTCTGGCTCAACTGTCATATCTCCAATGGTCTCGCCTCGTCGGATCATGTAAATCCCCATCTTCCTTAGCTCACCCAACATCCTCACCGTGGATCTGGCACTGATCAGGGCATGGATAGACTTCCGACTCAAAGCATCAGCTACGACATTCGTCTTCCCTTCATGATAGAGTAGGTCCATGTCATAGTCACCAATCAACTCGATCCATCTCCTTTGTCTCATGTTCAGCTCCTTCTGAGTATAGATATACTTCAGACTCTTGTGATCAGAAAATACCTTGAAAGTCGCTCCATAGAGATAATGTCGCCACAACTTGAGAGCAAACACTACGGCTCCCAACTCCAGGTCATGGGTAGGGTAGTTCTCCTCATAGGTCTTCAATTGTCGAGAAGCGTAAGCGATTACCTTCCCGTTCTGCATCAACACACACCCCAACCCTTTCTTGGAAGCATCAGTATATACTTCGAAGTTATCATTCCCATCTGGCAAAGCAAGGATAGGAGCTGTGGTTAGGCGCTCTTTAAGTGTCAAGAAAGCCTTCTCACAACCTCATCCTGCACAAACCTGTTCTCTTTCCTCATTAGTGATGTCAATGGTTTTGCTATCTTCGAAAAATCTTTGACAAACCTCCTGTAGTATCCAGCTAGTCCCAAGAAACTTCGAATTTCGCCCACATTCTTTGGGCTCTGCCATCTAGTCACAGCCTCGATCTTGCTAGGATCCACTGACACCCCTTCCTTGGAAATCACATGCCCCTTTAAAGGCAACTTTCTTCAACCAGAACTCGCACTTACTCAATTTGGCATACAACTGATTCTCTGCCAAGGTTCTCAGTACTATCCTTAGATGTTCCTCGAGCTCTTCCTCATTTTTGGAGTAAACCAATATGTCATCGATAAACACAACCACGAACTTGTCCAGATAAGGACTGAACACCCGATTCATTAGGTCCATAAACACAGCTGGCGCATTGATCAATCTGAAGGGCATGACCACGAACTCATAGTGTCCATATCTGGTTCTGAATGCAGTCTTAGGAATATCCTCGTTCTTTATCCTCAGTTGGTGATAACCCGACCTCAGATCAATCTTCAAGAACACTCCAGCTCCACTCAATTGGTCAAACAAATCATCGATCCTTGGCAATGGATAACGGTTCTTGATAGTCACATTATTCAACTCTCGGTAATCCACACACAGCCTCAAACTTCCATCCTTTTTCTTGACAAATAGCACAGGTGCTCCCCAAGGTGAAACACTGGGTCGAATATATCCCTTCTCAGCCAATTCATCTAATTGCTTCTTCAATTCTTCCATCTCTTTCGGTCCCATACGATATGGTGGCTTAGAAATAGGTTCATCTCCTGGCTTTAGATCAATGGAAAAGTCGACGTCGCGCCTAGGTGGTAGCCCAGGAATCTCTTCCGGGAATACCCCCTCAAAGTCTCTCACCACAGGTATCTTAGAAATCCTAGGGGTCTCAGACTCTCTATCCCACATCTGACACAAGATCAACTGGTCTCCCTTCCTCAGACTCGATTTTAGGGTATTTACATAAATAAATTTGACTTTAGGTTTGACCATGTATCCCTTGTAAGTTACTCTGACTCCCTTAGGTCCTCTCAGTGATATTTTCTTTTGGTAACAGTCAATGAAAACTTTGTACTTTCCCAACCAATCCATCCCTAGAATCACCTCGAAACCACCCAATGGAAACTCTATAAGGTCACAGTGAAAGACAACCTCCCCAATCTGAATAGGTACACTAGTATAGATCCTATCACTATAACAGAATCAACGACTCTATCATATGCAGTAAGGTTCAAGGCTCTAACATGCTCCCTAGATATGAATGAATGTGTGGCACCAGAATCGAATAACACGAATGTGGGTTTAAAATTGACAAGAAATGTACCAGTCACGACATGGGCATCCTCCTTTGCTGCTTCCTTTTCCATGGCAAAGAGCTTGCCACTGGACTTAGCTCCAGACTGACTCGATGAAGCGATAATGGGTTGCTTGCTCCCCTCGTTCTGGTTCCTCTGGAAGTTACCACCCCCGCTAGGCTGGTTTTGCTGGCTACGGTTCTGATAGTTGTTGTAGCTTCCTTGATAACTGTTACTTGCCCCAGATCGGGCACCTCCTCCATAGCCAGTGTTAGGAGCACGGTAGTTGTTGTACCCTGATCCCGCTGTACGAGATCCGCTGTATCCAGATGTAGGTGTCCGGAAACCCCCAGCTTGGTTTCCTCCAGAACTTCTGCATTCCCACTTCTTGTGTCCCAACTTTCCACAGCCATAACAGGTGACCCTGGGCGCATTACCTCCACTACTAGCACCTCTGTAACTGCCTCCGCTTTGATTCCTCATCCCCCCAGGAGCACTATTGGTGGAGTATCCACCGAACTTGCCTGAATTCTGCTTCTTGGCCCCAGTATTATCACTGACAGTTTCCGGCTTCCTCTTCTCAGCTTTTCCTTTCTTATCCTCCTTGATCTGCTCGGAGAGCCTCTCAGCAGCACCAGCCCTCAGGTAGATGTCCTGAACGGTGGTAGGTGGAGCTGCCGTGAGCCTCTTCTTGATATCCACCGTCAGTCCCCTCTCAAACCTCATAGCCAGCATGGTCTCATCCCTAGCAAATTCGTCGATGTATGAAGCCAACAGTCGGAATTTCCTGTGATAAGTGTCCACTGTCATGTCCTCTGTCATCTGAAATGTATCAAAATCCTCCCTGAGCTTAGCTTTCCTGAACTCTGGCATGAACTGGTCCGTCAGTATCGCTTGGAACTCTAACCAAGACACATAACCCTCCTCGATGTCCCTAGCAACATGTCGGATCTCCGCCTTGTTCCTGATCCACCATTCTCCAGCCGTGGCCCTAAGATAGTGGGCAGCCTGGTCCACTTGCAGCTCCTCCGGACAAGCAATCAGCTCAAAAAGGTTGGTGAATTCCCGACACCACTCACCCAGCAAGTGAGGTTCCCCTTCCCCAGTGAAGATGGTAGGATTATGCCTCGCCACTGTGGTACTCATCTTAGCAGGATCAATTCTTTTGGCCTTTAGGGCCTCATTCTCAGCCCGTAGCTGATCTAACTCTGCCTGGGTGATGTTTACAGCTGTGTCCCTTCTTGGAGGCATGACTATAAGAAAATTTTAGGAATTAGCTGCAACACAAAATAACATTGGCAACTCTAGCCAATTCTATCACTTCTTACCCTACTTGTCTACCTAGCATGGTTTAGGGATCATATAACCGCATATCACTAGACATAGCATTCTAACACAAACTTTATAGAGATATAAGTATGAATCAACTTTAAAACATGCAAAGTATTATGCCACAACCTCCCATCAACTCTTTTATGCAACAATTAATATATCAATCAGTTAACACTTAGGCAACGATATATGAATTCATGCTCAACATCATGTAATTTTTCTACCCTTTCTCTCATATACACTCAGGGTTCCCGGGTCAAACTGAGAGGGCCAATGGTTCGGTGTGAGGGGGCCCCTAACTCATCCCTTACCTTTAGTGTGCTCCTAACAGTTCTATCCCGGGGGTTCATTTTATTTAGACTCTTCCTATGTTCATTGGATTCATTGGTTTAGGCCTGAGGATCGTTCGCTCTGATACCACTTTGTAACACCCCCATTTATTTAAGGGCCTGGACTAGGACTCCTCAGATAAAGAAGGGTGTTACCATCTCGGAAACCCGAGGCAGTAGATAACAAAGGAAAAATAAACAGTACTTTAAATTGAAAGTTATAAATGTTTACAACTCAAATGGAACATGTCTCAAAACTGAAAATAAAGTCTGATAGCTAAACTGAAATAAAAGTGGGCTAGCTCTAAGTCAGGTGATCCATGCTCTCTCCCCTGCCAGCTCCATATGTCTCAACAACCTGTCAATCTGCTCCCCAGTAAATGGATCATCACAGGCGTACACGAATACACAGGGTCAACCGCGAGGTTGAGTAGGTAATACGATATAATAAAGAATGCAATGATATGATCCTCCAATCTCAACTCCATCACACACATCCCCGGAACGCCCAGCCATACCGATCCCCGGCAGACTATACAAATCGACCGTCGTCGATATACCAGCTCGTAGCTGAGGACACCAGGGCAAGTCCTGCAGAACCCGCCTGGGCCTTAATCACGATAATCTCATCTCCTCCAACTCCAACTCCAATGCATAAGAAATGTATAAAACGTATGAAACAATAATGCTCAACGAGATAAATAAGATGAACAGATATGTCATATAATCACCGAACATGCCAACTCTTTATAATCGTAAGAACTCAATCAGTGTATTCCCCTACCTCAGTACTACAGTCAATTGGACAGATGCTCAATAATATTCCACAACAAATTCGCCCTCTGAAAGATAAATAAATGATAAATGATTACTTAACTATTCCCGTTCCCAAAATAGAAGGTTACTAAAAATAGAAACTTCCTAAAATGGAAAGTTTCCTTAAATGGAAACTTCCCCGATATAGCAGTTTTCCATTTTAACCAACCCGACTCAAAACCCGTCTCTAATTATTTAAATGACTCGGGAATTAAATTAAATAACTAATACGATAAATAAAAGATTAAACGAATTATACGATTAAGAAAAACCGAATCAAACATTGAACAACCCTAACAACCCGACTCCCACAACCCGTGACTTCACACTCGCCCAAACCCCTCACGCGCCGCCTGAACCACCACGACAACCACCAGGCCCGTTCCCCAGTTCGACCCAACCGCCGACAACCGACCCCAACCTGGTCGACTGCCGCCGGCGAGTCGAACCAGGGCTGCCAACAGCCCTGACACACCGCCTATCAGGGGTTGCCGCCACCAACAGCCTCCCCTTGCAACCCTATAGCCACCACCGTCGTCAACATCATCCTATGCTACCACCACCACTCTGCTCGCCGTCAATCAACGCACACAGACGCCGTGCGCCGCTGTTCGACCTCCCGAGTCCACGGTGGCGCCACCCCAATTCTAATCGTCTAAACCCGCCTGAAAACCCCTGTTTAACCCGCTTGATTGTCCATGTCGATAACGCCTCTTACCGCCATTTCCACCGCCTAAAACCTCCCTAACCGCCACCAATAGGGGCGACTCAAACCACCCAATACAATTTCCCCGACACCAACCACCAATATCACCTCCCTGTGACACACGGTGACAACAACTACAACCCGACAAACGACAAAATGGAAAAGAAAGGGTGACTGCTTACCTAAACTGCCACGTAAACCACCACTAAGGCCGCCTCAAAGCGTCGTCAACCACCCTATGCTCTTCCCTGCTGCGCCGTCACTACCCACGTTCAATCTCTCCCTCTCGATTTGTGTGATTGTGAAAATGTGTGCCGTCGAAGTGAGGGAGGCGGGTGAGAGAGGAGTGTTTTGTAGAGCTAGGGTAAAATTTAGGTTAAATTAGGTTAGACGGTAGATGGGTCATGGGTAATGTGATTGGGTACATGGGCTATCTAACGTGACTTCGTTCACTTAAACCCGTCTCAACAAGTCTACGAATAACTCGATCTTACAATATCAACACGATTAGATAGCTTAGCGTAAAAATCGATATAACCCGTCTTAATTAGTCATATAAAATACGGAGTATTACATGGCTATACTCGGTCGAGTTATGGCAGGTAGAGGGCTTTTGACGCCATCACGTAGAGCATTCACAAATTAACCTGCAACCAAACTCTCCACAAAGATACCAAACATAACTAATTCCTAACATAACGAAATCCAACACGTCTCCACACTATAATTTAAGTAAATAACGGCCTTATGGCCGAGTACAATCATTCAACGGTAACTAATAAATCCCGAAAGTAAACATCCAACGCAAAAGTAATAAATCCAACACAAAAGAAATAAATCCAACACTAAAGAAATCAATCCAAGCAATATAACAACACAAGATCAATAACCAGGACCCTCCTTCATGTCATCGTCACCACCTGCACCAGAAGTACCTGCACCTGAACTGCCCGCTCCTGGAAAGTCTGTTGCTGTTGCTGCTGAGGAATCTTCCCCTAACTGACTGCCATAGCTAGCTCCCCACGGTCCCGCGAGGCAGCCAAACTCAGTCTCCTCCGGAGGCCTCCAGTAACTGGGGTCGACGCCAAAGCTATGGAAGACTCCTGAGTCCACTCCAGGTCCTCTCTACCAGACAGGTTGTGCTAGCTGTGTCCCTATGCCCTGGTTATGGGCCATCTCATGCATGTTGTGGAGCACCAAAGTAGTGGAGATCCGCTTAGCCAGGTCACTCGGCTGCATCCTGGGGTCATGCACTGTGGGGTAGGGAGTACTGGTAAGGGTAGAAGTCAGGGGCGGAGTAAGAGGGCTCAGGTACAACCGGGTCTGCAATAGACTGCCTCACCCTACGACGCTCTCGAGGTGGGGGAGCTGCCTGCTGCTGTCCCTCGGGCACGGTGACAGGCTCGGGTAGGTCCAAGAGAATCCTTGGGTCAATAAGGTAGGTCTGGGGCTCAGGCCTAGGAATGACACAAGGCTCCCACTCAGCTAAATGGTCAACAACAGGGAGATGGGTTGGGTCTGGAAGCACCATCCACATAGATCCCCTCACCTTCCAGGCATAAGACCCGTCATCCATCTTCCTCAACCATTTGTTCTGACGCCAGTACTGAGCGTCCATGGTAGGCACAATCTCTACATACTCATCCCCCTCAGGAGGTGGGGCCTCAAAATCTGTTAGGCGCTGAGCTAGGCGGGTCACTATGGCCCCACAAGCAATGTGTCGGGTATCGGACTGTGCCATGCGCTCAAGACTAGAGCACACTACCCCTGAAGCACTATAATAGAATGGTTTCTGACAGTGTTGGTTAAGGTAAGACATAAGCAACATGACCTCGTGAGAATTAAGCTTACTCATGTCGTCCGTCGCATACAACAGGCAGGTCATCATCCTCAAGAACATACGGAGAACAACATGCTGAACATCGTTAATTAGCATGGAACTGGCGCTAGGAGTAGGTCGGCCAGTCAAGTATGGAAGGTAAAGAGGGGCACCGCTGGTCT
Organism: Silene latifolia; assembly: GCF_048544455.1. NCBI lineage: Eukaryota > Viridiplantae > Streptophyta > Magnoliopsida > Caryophyllales > Caryophyllaceae > Silene > Silene latifolia. The sequence goes on along the minus strand of NC_133538.1, from coordinate 435,320,175 downwards.
TGGCCACATCACTAAGGTACCCTTCCCCCTCGGCCTCTAGACCCAAATGGTCGACAAACCCGTCTAGGGTAAGCTCATGATCCTCATTCATGAGGCGAAAAGAGACGGTCTTTCCCTTCTTGTCATAAACATAGGAGCTCAAAAACTCCAAGGTCAGGTGGGGGTAAGATTTCTTCCTCAGGTGATATAACCCCTCCATACCCAGAATCCGAAAGATGTGAAATATGTCCTCTTTGATCCCTAAAGTCTCAAGAATACCAGGATTAATACAGCGGGTGGGACGGAAAGGACGACGCATAAGGGCCACAAAAGCCTTACGTTGCTTAAAATCAGAGAAAAATTACCGATGGATGTGCCTCCACCGGTGGAACTACAGATTCACTGCTTGACTGACCTGTCTCAAGCTGGACATTTGGGTAGGCCTCATGAGCTACACTCCCTTCTCGTACAGACCGAGAAGGATATGAAATTGAGTGGGAGCATGAAGCAGGATGTTCTCACGATTCACAACAAGAGTAAAGGTAAGGGCAAGGCTCATGGCGACCTAGTTGTAGGTAAGCCAAAGTTTAAAAAGCTAGGAAACGGTAAGAGTGCGCCCGGTGAGACTAGTGGCTCACAGGGCAAGACAAAGAGCAAGGGCGGTGACATAGAGTGCCACCATTGTCACAAGACTGGACATTGGAGGAGGAAATGTCCCGTCTACCGTGAGGACATCAAAGCAGGCCGTGTCGCTCCTGTTGGTATGTCATCTTATATTTATATGATTGAAGTTAACTATGCAAGTTTCGAAACTTGGGTACTAGATACTGGTTGTGGTTCTCATCTGTGTAATCATTTGCAGGGCCTAAAGAACATCATACCTCTCGAAAAAGGTGATGTGGACCTGCGAGTCGGGAATGGAGCACGAGTAGTGTGCCTCGAAGGGAACATATGTAATCCAACTCCCTAGTGGTTTTGAGTTATCTTTAAATAACTGTTACTATGTACCCAGTTTATCTAAGAACATTATTTCTGTTTCCGTACTTGCTAAAGACGGTTTTACATTTTCAATAAAGGATAATAGTTGTATTTTCTCTTTTAATGAAATGATTTATGGCAAAGCAGTTTCCATGAATGGAATTTATATCTTAGATCAAACCACGGAAGTATTACACATGAATAATAAAAAATTAAAGGTTGGTGACAAAGATCAAACCTATCTATGGCATTGTCGAATGGGACACATAAATGAGAAACGCGTAAAGAAACTCGTCGATAATGGGACTATTCCCTCATTCGGATTTTCTGCATATGGCACGTGTGAATCATGTCTCATTGGAAAGATGACTCGAATTTCCTTCAAAGGTGTTGGAATGCGCGCTAGTGACCTATTAGGACTCATACATACGGACGTATGTGGACCTATGTCAATTACCGCTAGAGATGGCTATAGATATTTTATCACTTTCACGGACGATTTGAGTAGATACGGATATGTCTACTTAATGAAGTATAAAAGTGAGTCCTTTGAGAAATTTAAGGAATACCATAATAGGGTACAAAACCAACTGGGTAGAAAGATTAAAGCACTCCGTTCAGATCGGGGTGGCGAATATCTTTCAAATGAGTTTGATCAACACCTGAAAGACCGTGGAATCGCTCTACAGTTAACTCCACCTGGAACACCTCAATTAAATGGTGTGTCCGAACGGAGAAATCGAACCTTACTTGATATGGTTCGATCCATGATGAGTCACACCGTAGTGCCCGATTCATTATGGGGTTATGCTCTTTTGTCATTTTGCTCTTATACTTAACCGAAGTCCGTCTAAAGCTGTCGACAAGACTCCATATGAAATGTGGAAGGGAACGGTACCTAACTTGTCCTTTATTCGGGTTTGGGGCTGCGAGGCTTATGTCAAGTGGAGACACGAGGATAAACTCGGCCCGCGATCGGTCAAGAGATACTTTATAGGTTATCCAAAAGGAACATTTGGTCATTACTTCTATTCTCCAACCGAACATCGAGTATTTGTTGCGGCTAGTGCGACGTTCTTAGAGAAAGAATTTCTCGAGAACAAGTCGAGTAATAGAACCTTCGAGCTGTCGGAGATTCCAGAACCAACAACCGAGGAACAGATGGAGGAAGCTGTACCTCCAACTGATGATACGGTTAATATTCCTGAGGAACCTAGGAGGTCGGGTAGAGACTCTAATCCTCCGGACAGATACATTGGTATGGTCGAGGAGAATGATGTTTTACTTCTAGAAAGTAATGAACCCGCAACCTATAAAGGTGCTATGGCCTGTTCCGCCTCAAAGCTATGGCTCGAAGCCATGCAATCCGAGATGGACTCCATGTATGAGAATAACGTATGGGATCTAGTTGATTTACCAAATAAGGTAAAACCTCTACAGTGCAAATGGCTTTACAAAATAAAGTGTTCTGTAGACGTGCAACCAGATATCTATAAGGCACAACTTGTGGCAAAAGGTTTCACTCAAGTGCAAGGATTGCATTATGATGAGATTTTTGCACCTGTAGTCATGCTACGTTCCATTCGGATAATCTTAGCGATTGCCGCATTTCATGATTATGAGATTTGGCAAATGGATGTGAAACCCGCCTTCTTAAACGGTTATTTGGAGGAAGAGTTGTACATGGTGCAACCCGAAGGTTTCATAGATCCTAAACATCCTAAGAAAGTATGCAAGCTTAAGCGTTCCATTTATGGACTTAAGCAAGCTTCTCGGAGTTGGAATCATCGTTTCGACCAAGTGATAAAAGAGTATGGTTTCACTCGATCAGTCGAAGAACCATGCTTATATATCAAGTCGAGTGGGAGTAAGATTGTATTCTTGATATTGTATGTCGATGACATACTCTTGATTGGGAATGACATTCCTCTCCTTTCTTCGGTTAAAGAATGGTTGAAGAACCATTTCCAGATGAAAGATCTGGGTGAGGCACAGCGTATTTTGGGAATCCGTATCTACCGAGATAGATCACGACGGATGTTATCACTTAGTCAGGAGTCTTATCTAGATAAGGTTCTTGAGAGGTTCAGCATGACCAACTCCAAGAAGGGGAACCTTCCTATGATGACTGGGATGCAGTTGAGCAAGTCTCAGTCACCCACGACGCTTTGAAGGTATTGAGCGCATGAGTCGTGTTCCTTATGCTCTCGCAATAGGATCGATCATGTATGCCATGATATGCACACGTCCAGACGTGGCATATGCATTGAGTATGACGAGTCGGTACCAAAAGACTCCAGGTGAAACACACTAGATAGCAGTCAAAAATATCCTCAAGTACCTACGGAGGACTAAGGATTGGGTATTGACTTATGGAGGCGATACTAAGCTATGCGCAACCGGTTACGCAGATGCTAGCTTCCAAACGGATCGAGATGATTCAAAATCTCAGTCCGGGTTCGTCTTCACTCTTAATGGTGCTGCGGTCAGCTGGAAGAGTTCCAAACAGAGTGTTGTAGCCGATTATACTACTGAATCCGAGTATTATGTCGCTTCGGAGGCAACAAAGGAAGCGATATGGATGCGTCAATTCTTACAAGGGCTTTCGGTAGTTCCTAGTTCGAATGACCCGATCACCATCTATTGTGACAATAGAGGTGCCATCTTCCAGGCTAAGGAGCCAAAGTCTAGCAACAAATCTAGACATGTACTTCAGAAGGCTCACCTGATCCGTGATTACGTGGAGCAAGAAGAGATAGTGATTGACAAGATTGCGACGGATGATAACATCGCGGATCCTCTCACCAAAACGTTGAATTATGATAAGCATGTAGGGCATGTTAACTCCATGGGAATTAAACATGTTCCTGAGTTGTAGTACTTGATTATGGATTTGATATATTATCTTTTTCATATACTATTTATAACTTCATCGTTTTATATATATAATATTTTGTTTTTCATGTGGATTGTACTGACAACATTGAACGCCACAAAGTGAACTGAATTACATTATATTTGTTTTTGTCCGTAATCGCCAATGTGAGCTGATAACTCCGGCTATTATATTGTGCAGTCGATTGATGGTGGGTTCAACGAGCCATAAGTTAAACGGTTGACTAATCGATCACAGATACGAGATTATGACGATACCTCGTAGGACAATTTTTATTTGTGACAACTTAATGGAGTCCTAAATGTTCTATAACATTCGGTGTCAGGTCGTGGATAGGACATCTATTGTGTACCTAGAGTCGATTCTTTTGACTATCAACTGTCTCTTGAGATTAAGACAGTCTTTGGGTGACTTTGGTTTCTTTCTCACAGTCTACCATAACTGGGGCTAAGTAGATTTTTTCTGGGTCATTTTTCATACGTGCTTACATCTCGGGATTTGAGTTGAGGAAAATATCCATCCCTTATCGGTATAGTTATTTCTCGGGGCCACTCGAGGAGTTGTAATCGAAATGCATGGCCATGCTCGAATGTTGATTCGTTTATCAGTTAAGTTACTCTCTAGTCGGGAAAACCACTCTTGATACTGATCGCTTGTAAAATACGACCTTTGTGAATTCGGATTTGCAAATTGTTTTACATTGAGTGGGAGAAATTTTAAAGGATATGAGAATCGGTTATCGCACATACACTTGTGAGGACAAGTGGGAGTTTGTTGAGTGGTGTCCTCCACAAATTAGTGTGATAACATTTGTAAATCTCTTACAGGTTCACAAGGGTATACTTCAGTATATTTAATCGGTTGATTAACGTTTACCTAATAACGGTTGGCTTGCTAGAAAGTTTGACGTTATTATCATACAGATGGCGGTGATCAACTGGTCCCTAAAGGTCACACCTATAGGACGTATTTGAGAAATGTGGTTATAGAAATATAATTACATTGATGCCCAAAATGACTAAAAAGTTAGTCAATGTGTTGATGAGATAATTATTTAATGAAAATTAAATAATATTAAGTTGAGACGAATTAACTGTCAATTCGTAAAATAAATATAATAAGTTATATTTAATTAAATATATATAATGTTAGCTTGGACGAATTAATCTGTTAATTCATAATTAAATATAATCAGTTGTATTTAATATCAACAAGCTGAATGTGTCATAGTGGTAATAGTGAGGGTACACATACCAAGAGGTCATGGGTTCGATCCTCACTAGATGACAATTCAACACATATTATATATTTTTGGAAAGACCAAAAATAAGGAAATTTTTATTCCTTATTTCGATCAACAGTGGCCGAAAATTAGGAGAGTTATTTCTTTCCTAATTGATTTCGGATTTCAGTCTATATAAAAAGAAAGGTAGAGGATTATTTCTAACCTAATACTTTTTCTGACCTTGCCTCCTCTTTCTCATCACAAAAACACAAAGACAATAAAATTTTACAGAAAATTTTAAATTGATTTCTAGCATAATCAAAGGGTATATCTTAGATCGTCTTGGGTGCAATTAATAGGCGAATATCAATTTTGATATTGTTCTTAGGCCAATTTTGCAAAGATCCGAGGTTAATTCTAAATCTTTTTACTTATGCTTATGTATTTTATTTTATAACCATAGAACATCTTTATTATATCGTTATAATCCTTCATGTTAAAGGGAAGTATACAGATTATTTTCCACAAGTGGTATCAGAGCACTAGGCCACGATTTTAATTTTGATGATTTTCATAAAATTGTATGTAAACTAATAACCTAATTTTCGAGTATATAAATTAGGGTTCTTTTTCGGTAAAAAAAAAAAAAAAAAAAAAAAAAAAAAAAAAAAAAAATTGGCCGAGATATTTTTTACGGCCTATTTTTTTAGGAATTTTTTTGATTTACCGAATCAGAAAAGGAAAAGGAAAGTTTTCTTTTTTTTTTCCTTCTTTTGCCGCATAAAAAAAAAGGAAGGGAAAGGTTTTGTTTTTTTATTGCCGGATAAGTAAAAAAAAAAATTTTTTTTTGGCTGTTTTCTATTTCAGCCGAGAGCTGGAATTTTAATTAAAAAAAATAATTTTTTTCCTTTTATTTGGTTATGCCGAAACCAAACAAGAAAAAAAGAGAAGTTATTTTATTTGGCCAATTAGTTATTGTGAATCGGTTAACAATTTAATGATACCGAGTTATTTTAAAGGAGTTTAAAATTTTGACGGATAGAATTCATATTACAAGTTTAATATGGATTATGTATGAATTAATGTGATTAAATTGCGGAATTGTCACTTAATTTAATTTAAATAGGTGGTTTGGATAAATTAATCAACATAATTAATTTATTGTATTATGTATGTTTAATTTATTTTAGTTGATGCTTTTAATTATGTTGAATGAATCGAATGAATGAATTTTATTTACTTATTTAATTTTTGCAATCAGTTGTATAATGTAATACTTAGTGTGGCCTTAGTCAATCATGTTTTCGTAATGAAGGAAACATGATTTTTATGTAATTATGAGATCTCGAATCTCCTTTATTTTAGTTTTGGGTTTTGAAATTAGAATGTAATTAATAGGTCAATTATGTAATTTTAATTATTGTAATTTCAAAGAAGACTAAAGATGAAGATTCAAGCTCACTCCCGCTACATGGATCAAGATGGAACATCAAGACAAGCTTCTTGGGTCCAAGGATGGATTCCAAACTTGTATTTATTGTTCATTTTGATAGGATAGGCCACACTAGGACTTTTACTGTTTTTTTTACGTTTTTCATTTTATTGCTTTTCATTCACATGCTAGTAATTGCATCATATTCCGCCTAAAACCAAACCACCTATTACTAAAATGCATGAAAATTGACTCATATAGTTGTATGTTAGTTTTCATGGACATGCAGATGTCACAGTCTATAAGCCATCACTTTAGTTTAAATCATTCTCGCATACTAGATTATAGTTCACTTAAAATGAATTAAAAATAGTTTATGGGATCTTCCTCTAAAACGGAAATTGAGATTAGTCTTTATAAGGGCAAACATCTATGAGTCCCTTCTTCGTCGGTAGGCCTAATATGACCCCTTCTACGTTGGGTAAGTAGTTGTGTTGACTTAGTTTACCTCAACATCATAGTCCGAAGAGTTTCTCGTGATTATGATGGACTAAAGATAGAATTTACGTAAATTTATCGACCAGGAATTCTAACGGTAGAATTAGCTAACAGGTTAGCTTATCAATTTACAGAGAATTGAGTCTTGGGGTCATTTATATAATTCTTGAGGGAGGTCAATTGTATAAATGTTTGAGTCTTCGCGTTATGACATTAGTTCATTAGACTTAAAATAAAAACGATGCATGCTTATTATTTTATTCTTCTTTGCAGATGTAGAACACGCTTATTATCAATAATCTTTGTTACAACAAATGGTGGAAATAACGCAATCCCAATGCCTAGTGCCACACTAGATCGTTCGTCCTGGCTTAAAATGTTCATGGACCAAATGAATCAGTCCACTCGACTAAAGAATGATGGGTCCAATTTTGCGGACTGGGAGGCGGCACTAGGGAATGCTGCCACTGCTGACGGTAAGCTCAGGTATTTAACTGAGCCAATACCGGTCAACCCAGGCCCAAATTCAGGAGCCAACGAGTCACTCGCTTATAGTGATTTCGTTATGGAAGCGGGTGCGATAAAGAACGTACTCATCTTTGCAATGGAAACCAATTTGCAGAGACGCTTCATTGCCCAAGGTGCAAACAAGATTTTCACCACGCTCACTAATGAGTTCTCAAAAGCACCGAGAATCATCACATATGAGCATACATGTCGCTTCTTTGATGCGAAACTCTAGAAGGGCCAACCGGTTAGCCCACACATTCTTCACATGATTGAGAATGTCGATAACCTGGAGTCACTGAATTGTAGAATCAGTGAGAGGATTGTCATTGACCGAATGCTTCATTCTCTTCACGATGGTTTTGCCCTTTTCAGGGCGAACTACTACATGAATGACTTGAAAAAGAGTCCTCATGAGCTACACTCCCTTCTCGTACAGACCGAGAAGGATATGAAATTGAGTGGGAGCATGAAGCAGGATGTTCTCACGATTCACAACAAGAGTAAAGGTAAGGGCAAGGCTCATGGCGACCTAGCTGTATGTAAGCCAAAGTTTAAAAAGCTAGGAAACGGTAAGAGTGCGCCCGGTGAGACTAGTGGCTCACAGGGCAAGACAAAGAGCAAGGGCGGTGACATAGAGTGCCACCATTGTCACAAGACTGGACATTGGAGGAGGAACTGTCCCGTCTACCGTGAGGACATCAAAGCGGCCGTGTCGCTCTGTTGGTATGTCATCTTATATTCATATGATTGAGATTAACCATGCAAGTTTCAGAACTTAGGTACTAGATCTTGGTTGTGGTTCTCATCTGTAATCATTTGCGGGGCCTAAAGAACATCATACCTCTCGAAAAAGGTGATGTGGACCTGCGAGTCGGGAATGGAGCACGAATAGCTGCTGCCTCGAAGGGAACATATGTAATCCAACTCCCTAGTGGTTTTGAGTTATCATTAAATAACTGTTACTATGTACCCAGTTTATCTAAGAACATTATTTCTGTTTCCGTACTTGCTAAAGACGGTTTTACATTTTCAATAAAGGATAATAGTTGTATTTTCTCTTTTAATTAAATGATTTATGGCAAAGCAGTTTCCATGAATGGAATTTATATCTTAGATCAAACCACGGAAGTATTACACATGAATAATAAGAAATTAAAGGTTGGTGACAAAGATCAAACCTATCTATGGCATTGTCGAATGGGACACATAAATGAGAAACGCGTAAAGAAACTCGTCGATAATGGGACTATTCCCTCATTCGGATTTTATGCATATGGCACGTGTGAATCATGTCTCATTGGCAATATGACTCGAATTTCCTTCAAAGGTGTTGGAATGCGCGCTAGTGACCTATTAGGACTCATACATACGGACGTATGTGGACCTATGTCAATTACCGCTAGAGATGGCTATAGATATTTTATCACTTTCACGGACGATTTGAGTAGATACGGATATGTCTACTTAATGAAGCATAAAAGTGAGTCCTTTGAGAAATTTAAGGAATACCAGAATAGGGTACAGAACCAACTGGGTAGAAAGATTAAAGCACTCCGTTCAGATCGGGGTGGCGAATATCTTTCAAATGAGTTTGATCAACACCTGAAAGACTGTGGAATCGCTCTACAGTTAACTCCACCTGGAACACCTCAATTAAATGGTGTGTCCGAACGGAGAAATCGAACCTTACTTGATATGGTTCGATCCATAATGAGTCACATGTAGGGAAATATCCGTATAAAACCCTTAAAATTAAGGACTATAACGCAATTTTAACATGTGATTATTGTCATAAACGAAAAATACAAGAGAAAACGATAAAGGTATAAGAATCAACCTCGGGTCCTTTGTGAATTCGGCCTAAGAACAAAAATCAATATAGATTTCCTCCTAATCGTTGCACCCAAGACCGTCTGAGACTATGCCCCTTGTGCTAGAAAGTACTCTCTAATTGCCTTGCAATATTGAGAGAGTTTTTGTGAGGTTTTCAATGTGAGATCTAGGTTTCAGAGAGAATGCCTCCAAAAACCTAATTTTTGTGCAAAATGAATGAATGAATTAGGTCAAAAGGAGAGAAGCTCTCTCCTTCTGTTTGCTTCGTCCAAACCGTGAGCTCCAATGGGGAAGTGGGCTTTCCACTTCCTCCTTATTTTAACTCGTGGTCCGACTCATTTTTGCTAAATGTATATGACGGGTTTTTAATTATAAATCGTCATCCGTTATCGGTTATTAAAATATCGACTAGTAACATGAATTAGTCGACATATTAATACTTGTCCGATATTGACAATATTGTATAATTAATTAATTCAATATACATTAATTAAATATACTCGTTTATATCCAATTTATGAATTAACCGCTTAATTCACTTTAGCCATTATTATTTAATCCGTATTAAATAACTATCTCAACATCGCGTTTGACTAATTATTAGTCAATAACTCCGACTAACTGCTTAGTCAAATTAGGCATCAACATGACTGTATTTTCATACCGTCACATCTCTCAAACGTATCCTATAGGTGTGACTTTTAGGGACCAGTTGATCACCGCCATCTGTATGACAATAATGTCAAACTTATCTAGCAAGCCAACCGTTATTGATAAACGTGGACCAACTGATAATAATACAAAAGTATACCCTTTGATCCTTTTAGAGATTTATATGTCATTGCACTAACTGTGTAGGACACCAGCCCCAACAAACTCCCACTTGTCCGTACAAGTGTACGTGCAATAACGTTATCCGCACTAACTGGAGGACACCGGCTCCAACAAACTCCCACTTGTCCGTACAAGTGTATGTGTGATAACCGATTCTCATATCCATTTAAAATTTCTCCCACTCAATGTAAAACAATTTGCACATCCGGATCCGCAAAGGTCGTATTTTACAATCGATCTGTATCTAGAGTGGTTTCCCCGACTAGAGAGTAACTTAACTAATAAAATGAATCCGTATTGGAGCATGGCCATGCATTTCGATTCTGACTCCTCGAGTGGCCCCGAGAAATATCGAGTACACGATAAAGGCTGAATATTTCCTTCAACTCGACCCCGCCGATATAAGCACTGACATGAAATGACCGAAAAAATCTACTTGGCCCCCTGTTACGGATGACCGTGAGAAAGAAACCAAAGTCACCCAAAATCTGCCTTAATCTCAAGAGACAGTCGATAGTCAAAAGAATTGACTCTTAGGATCACCATGGAGGTCCTATCCACGACCTGGCACCGAATGTTATAAAACATTTAGGACTCCACGTCGTTGCCACAATTGTGTCCTACGAGATATCCGTATAACTCGCCTCTGTGATTGGTCAGTCAACCGTTTGACTTATGGCTCGTTGAACCCACCAGCAACCAACGTCACAAAATAATTGCCAGAGTTATCAGCTCACGTGGGCAATTAAGGACCAAAAATATAATGTTTGTTCAGTTCACTTTGTGGTGTTCAAAATTGTCGTACAAATCCACATGAAAAACAAAATATATAAATATCAAAACGATGATGTCGTATAGAGTACAAAAGAAAATGAATCTAATCCATAAAAGTGTACTACAACTCAGGAACACGTTTAATTCCCATGGAATTAACATGCCCTTCATGCTTATCTTGTCATAATGGTTTAGTGAGAGGATCTGCTATATTATCATCTGTAGCAATCTTTTCTATCACTACCTCCTTTTGCTCCACGTAATCTCGGATTAGATGAGCTTTCCGTTGTACATGTCTAGACTTGTTGCTAGACTTAGGCTCCTTAGCTTGGAAGATGGCACCTCTATTGTCGCAATAGATGGTGATCGGGTCATTCGAACTAGGCACTACAGATAGTCCTTGTAGGAATTGACGCATCCATATCGCTTCCTTTGCGGCCTTCGGACGCGGCATAGTACTCGGACTCGGTCATAGAATCTCTTTGTAACATTTTGTTTGGAACTCTTCCGGTGATTGCAGCGCCATTAAGAGTAAAAACGAATCCAAACTGAGATTTCGAGTCATCTCGATCCGTTTGGAAGCTAGCATCTGCGTAACCGGTTGCGCATAGCTTTTGTTCGCCTCCATAAGTCAATGCCCAATCTTTAGTCCTCCGTAGGTACTTAAGAATGTTCTTGACAGCCATCCAATGTGATTTACCGAGATGCTGTTGGAATCGACTTGTCATACTCAATGCATATGCCACGTCCGGATGTGTGCATATCATGGCATACATGATTGATCCTATAGCCGAAGCATAAGGAATCCGAGTCATGCGCTCTTTCTCTTCCGGTGTCTCTGGTGCCTGAGACTTGCTCAAATGCACCCCTGGAGCCATAAGAAGAAACCCCTTTTTGGAGTTAGTCATGCTGAATCTCTCTAGTATCTTGTCTATATAAGACTCTGGTCGAGAGATAACATCCGACATGATCTATCTCGATAGATACGGATGCCCAAAATTCTTTGTGCCTCACCCAGATCTTTCATCTGGAAATGGTTCTTCAACCATACTTTTACCGAAGTTAAGAGAGGTATGTCATTCCCAATCAGGAGTATGTCATCAACATACAATATTAGGAAGACAATCTTGCTCCCACTCGACTTGATATATAGACATGGTTCCTCGACCGATCGAGTAAATCCATTTTCTTTTATCACTTGGTCGAAACGATGATTCCAACTCCGAGAAGCTTGCTTAAGTCCATAAATGGAACGCTTAAGCTTGCACACTTTCTTAGGATGTTCAGGATCGATGAAACCTTCGGGTTGAACCATGTACAACTCTTCCTCCAAATAACCGTTTAAGAAGGCGGTTTTCACATCCATCTGCCAAATTTCATAGTCATGAAAAGCGACAATCGCTAAGATAATCCGAATGGAACGCAGCATGACTACGGGTGCAAAAATTTCATCATAGTGCAAACCTGGCACTTGGGTGAAACCTTTAGGAACTAGTCGTGCTATATAGATATCTTGTTGACCTTCCACAGAATGCTTTATCTTGTAAAGCCATTTGCATTGAAGGGGACGAACCTTAGCAGGCAAGTCAACAAGATCCCATACGTTGTTCTCATACATGGAGTCCATCTCGGATTGCATGGCCTCAAGCCATAGCTTTGAGTCGGAACTAGTCATGGCACCTTTATAGATTGCGGGTTCACTACTCGTTAAAAGCAGAATGTCATCTATGTCATGTTCCTCGACCATACCTATGTATCTGTCCGGAGGAATAGAGACTCTACCCGACCTTCTAGGTTCCTCGGGAATATTAACGCAGTAGGGATTGAAGGAACTGGTTCCTCCAATGGTTGCTCGGTATTTGGTTCTGGAATCTCCGATAGCTCGAAGGTTCTATTACTCTTCGCATTCTCGAGAAATTCCTTCTCTAAGAATGTCGCACTAGCCGCAACAAATACACGTTGTTCGGTTGGCGAATAGAAGTAATGACCAAGTGTTCCTTTAGGATAACCTATAAAGTATGTCTTGACCGATCGCGGGCCGAGCTTATCCTCGTGTCTCCACTTGACATAAGCCTCGCAGCCCCAAACCCGTATAAAGGACAAGTTAGGGACCGATCCCTTCCATAGTTCATATGGAGTCTTGTCAACAGCTTTAGACGGACTTCGGTTAAGTATTAGAGCGGTGACAGAGAAGAGCATAACCCCACAATGAGTCGGGCAATACGGTGTGACTCATCATGGATCGAACCATATCAAGTAGTGTTCGATTTCTCCGTTCGGACACACCATTCAACCGAGGTGTTCCGGTGGAGTTAAGCGTAAGGCAATCCCACGAGTCCTTAAGGTGTTGATCAAACTCGTGAGAAAGATACTCGCCACCACGGTCTGATCGTAGTGTTTTAATCTTTCTACCCAGTTGGTTCTGTACCCGATTCTGGTATTCTTTAAATTTCTCAAAGGACTCACTTTTATGCTTCATCAAGTAGACATAGCCATATCTACTTAAATCGTCCGTGAAAGTGATGAAATACCTATAGCCTTCTCGTGCGGTGATTGGCATAGGTCCACACACATCCGTATGTATGAGTCCTAATAGGTCAGCAGCGCGCATTCCAACATCTTTGAAGGAAATTCGAGTCATCTTACCAATGAGACATGATTCACATGTGCCAAATGATTGAAAATCAAAGGCCGAGATAGCTCCATTCTTTATGAGCTGTTTAACGCGTTTCTCATTAATGTGTCCCATACGGCAGTGCCATAGATATGTTTGATCTTTGTCACCAACCTTTAACTTTTTATTCATTACGTGCAATATTTCGGTGGTCTGATCTAAAACATAAATTCCGTTCATGGAGACTGCCTTGCCATAAATCATATCGTGTAATGAGAAAATGCAGCTATTATTCTCTATTACAAATGAAAAACCAAGTTTGTCAAGTGCAGAAACTGAAATAATGTTTTTGGATAGACTGGGTACATAATAGCAGTTATATAAAAATAACTCAAATCCGCTAGGAAGCTGGATCACATATGTTCCCCTCGAGACGGCAGCCACTCGTGCTCCATTCCCGACACGCAGGTCCACCTCACCCTTTACGAGGGGTTCGATGTTTCGGAGGCCCTGCACATGATTGCACAAATGAGAACCACAACCAGTATCTAGTACCCAAGTTCCGTAACTTGCGTGGTTGATCTCAATCATATGAATAAAAGAAGAAGAAGAAGAAGACATACCAACAGGATTAACGCGACCTGCTTTTATGTCCTCAGGGTATACAGGACATGTACGCCTCCAATGCCCAGTCTTGTGGCAATGATGGCATTCCATATTACCAGTCTTGCTCTTTGTCGCGCCTGATGAGGTGCTCGACTCACCAGGCCCACTCTTACCCGATCCCGACTTCTTAAACTTGCTTACCTCACGCTAGGTCTACTTGAGCTTTGCCCTTACCCTTGCCCTTGTTTGACACAACGAGAACATCCTGTTTCAGGCTCCCACTAAACTTCATGTCCTTCTCGGTCTGTACGAGAAGGGAGTGTAGTGCATGAGGACTCTTCTTCAAATCATTCTATAGTAATTGGCTCTAAAGAGCGCAAAACCATCGTGGAGTGAATGAAGCATGCGGTCAATCACAATGTTCTCGCTGATTTTACAATCAAGCGCCTCCAGTTTCTCGACATTCTCAATCATGCTGAGAATGTGTGGGCTAACCGGTTGGCCCTTCTGGAGTTTCGCCTCAAAGAAGCGACAGGTGTGCTCATAGGTCACGATTCTCGGTGCTTTTGAGAATTCCCTAGTGAGCGTGGTGAAAATCTTGTTTGCACCTTGGGCTATGAAGCGTTTCTGCAAATTGGATTCCATTACAAAAATGAGTACATTCTTTATCGCACCCGATTCCATGGCGAAATCGCTATACTTGTCGATCTCGTTAGCTACAGCCGTGGGGCCTGGGTTTGGCGGGATGGGCTCATTCAGATATTTGAGCTTCCCGTCAGCAATGGCAGCATTTCGTAATGCTGCCTCCCATTCCGCGAAGTTTGATCCATCATTCTTGATCGAGTAGCGATTCATCCGATTCATGAAGATCCGAAGCAGGACTCACGGTCCAATGTGGCACTTGGCATTGGGTCGTCAGCACGGCCAGCCATTATGTTATTAGCAGTTTAAATGATCGTGATCTACACTGAAAAAGAAAGGAAAAACAAAACGAAATAAGCAACTCATCGTGGTGATTTAAGTCTATTTAATATTCATTTTAACGTGTAGACTCATTGCACTTGCATAATCGATCTACCTCAAGAATTATACAAATGATCCCAAGACTCAATTTCCGTAAATTGATAAGCCAACTGTTTAGCTAGTTCTACCGTTAGAACTCTTGGTCGATAGATTTCCGTAAATCCTATCTATAGTCCACCATAATCACAGGATCGTACGAGTGACCATAGTGTTGAGATAAAATAGGTCAATCAGTTCCAACTTACCCGACGTAGAAGGGGTCATATTATGCCTACCGACGAAGAAGGGATTCATTGGAGTTTGACCTATAAAGACTATTCTCAATTTTTGGTTATACGAGGAAGATCCCATCAACTTAGTTTTAATTCATTTTAAGTGAACGAAAAACTAGCATTGCGTGAATGAATTAATTTAGGTGATGGCTTATAAAAAAACGTGTGACATCTGTATGTCATAGAAAACTAACGCGTGACCTCTATATGAGTCAGTTTTCATGCAAATATTAGGTGGTTTGGTTTTAGGCGGAATATGATGCAAATTATCGTTACAATAAAAAAAAAAAAAAAAAGAATGCAAAACATAAATAAAAGTCCTAGTGTGGCCTATCCTAGTAAAAAGAACATAATACAACTTTGGAATCCACCGTTGGACCCGAGAAGCTTGTCTTGATGTTCCATCTTTGTCCATGCAGCGGGAGTGAGCATCCGATCTCCATCTTTGGTCTTCTCAAAAATTACAATTTAAATATTTACAAAATATAAACCTATTTACATTCTAAATTAAAAACTGTAATTACAAAGGAAAAAATCAAAACGGAGATTCGAGATCTCAAAATACAACCAAGACCGTGTTCCATCATTATGGTAACACGTTCTACTAAGGCCACACTAAGTTACAACCGTTTGTAAATTAAATAAATACGTAATAAAAACTTACATGGCATTCAAAAGTAACGATAAATTAAAAATGCATCAACTAAAACTAAATTTATTCGTGACATAATTCCGTAATTATGTTCAATTTATCCAAACCACCTTTTAACGATTAAAATTATGTGACAAAACCGCTTCTATCAACTTAATTTTAATTCATGATAATCCGTTACTTTAAATTGATTTAAAATAACTAAATGGTACGTGAGTGAACCGTTTCACTATCAAGCGAGTGCATAAAATTCGTATTATGCACATGTTATGGCCGAAAAAAAAAGAAACACGAAATTTTTTTTTCTTTTTCACGGCTGGACCGTGACAAAAACATCAAAAAAAAAATTTTTTTTCAACAGCTAATTGCCGAGACCAAAAGAGAGCAAGAAAAAATTTCCAGCGGCTCAATATTTTTAGCTCGGCCAAAACCAAACAAAATCGATTTGACAAAAAAAACCAATTGCAATTTAAACCTAATCCGTATAGAATTAAATCTACAATTGAAAATACTTTAACATATTGCTATGATTATCGTTTAAAATAACAATATGCAACGAACAAATCGAAAAACAAAACAGATCAGCCGTGTACTAGCTTGTCACGGTTTTCAAGAAAAAACAGAAAACAGCCGAAAAAAAAATACAATTCGGCCGCACGGTTTTCTAAAAAAAATTATCGATTCAAATCGTTTAATGAAAATCACAATGAAAAATTTACGTGGCCTCACTCTGATACCACTTGTAGGGAAATATCCGTATAAAACCCTTAAAATTAAGGACTATAACGCAATTTTAACATGTGATTATTGTCATAAACGAAAAATACAAGAGAAAACGATAAAGGTATAAGAATCAACCTCGGGTCCTTTGTGAATACGGCCTAAGAACAGAAATCAATATAGATTTCCTCCTAATCGTTGCACCCAAGACCGTCTGAGACTATGCCCCTTGTGCTAGAAAGTACTCTCTAATTGCCTTGCAATATTGAGAGAGTTTTTGTGAGGTTTTCGATGTGAGATCTAGGTTTCAGAGAGAATGCCTCCAAAAACCTAATTTTTGTGCAAAATGAATGAATGAATTAGGTCAAAAGGAGAGAAGCTCTCTCCTTTTGTTTGCTTCGTCCAAACCGTGAACTCCAAGGGGGAAGTGGGCTTTCCACTTCCTCCTTATTTTAACTCGTGGTCCGACTCATTTTTGCTAAATGTATATGACGGGTTTTTAATTATAAATCGTCATCCGTTATCGGTTATTAAAATATCGACTAGTAACATGAATTAGTCGACATATTAATACTTGTCCGATATTGACAATATTGTATAATTAATTAATTCAATATACATTAATTAAATATAATCGTTTATATCCAATTTATGAATTAACCGCTTAATTCACTTTAGCCATTATTATTTAATCCGTATTAAATAACTATCTCAACATCGCGTTTGACTAATTATTAGTCAATAACTCCGACTAACTGCTTAGTCAAATTAGGCATCAACATGACTGTATTTTCATACCGTCACATCTCTCAAACGTATCATATAGGTGTGACTTTTAGGGACCAGTTGATCACCGCCATCTGTATGACAATAACGTCAAACTTATCTAGCAAGCCAACCGTTATTGATAAACGTGGACCAACTGATAATAATACAAAAGTATACCCTTTGATCCTTTTAGAGATTTATATGTCATTGCACTAACTGTGTAGGACACCAGCCCCAACATCACACCGTAGTGCCTTATTCATTATGGGGTTATGCTCTTTTGTCAGCTGCTCTTATACTTAACCGAAGTCTGTCTAAAGCTGTCGACAAGACTCCATATGAAATGTGGAAGGGAACGGTACCTAACTTGTCCTTTATTCGGGTTTGGGGCTGCGAGGCTTATGTCAAGTGGAGACACGAGGATAAGCTCGGCCCGCGATCGGTCAAGACATACTTTATAGGTTATCCAAAAGGAACATTTGGTCATTACTTCTATTCGCCAACCGAACATCGAGTATTTGTTGCGGCTAGTGCGACGTTCTTAGAGAAAGAATTTCTCGAGAACAAGTCGAGTAATAGAACCTTCGAGCTGTCGGAGATTCCAGAACCAACAACCGAGGAACAGGTGGAGGAAGTCTGTACCTTCAGCGATGATACGGTTAATATTCCGAGGAACCTAGGAGGTCGGGTAGAGACTCTCATCCTCCGGACAGATACATTGGTATGGTCGAGGAGAATGATGTTTTACTTCTAGAAAGTAATGAACCCGTAACCTATAAAGGTGCTATGGCCTGTTCCGCCTCAAAGCTATGGCTCGAAGCCATGCAATCCGAGATGGACTCCATGTATGAGAATAACGTATGGGATCTAGTTGATTTACCTAATAAGGTAAAACCTCTACAGTGCAAATGGCTTTACAAAATAAAGCGTTCTGTAGACGCGCAACCAGATATCTATAAGGCACGACTTGTGGCAAAAGGTTTCACTCAAGTGCAAGGATTGCATTATGATGAGATTTTTGCACCTGTAATCATGCTACGTTCCATTCGGATAATCTTAGCGATTGCCGCATTTCATGATTATGAGATTTGGCAAATGGATGTGAAACCCGCCTTCTTAAACGGTTATTTGGAGGAAGAGTTGTACATGGTGCAACCCGAAGGTTTCATAGATCCTAAACATCCTAAGAAAGTATGCAAGCTTAAGCGTTCCATTTATGGACTTAAGCAAGCTTCTCGGAGTTGGAATCATCGTTTCGACCAAGTGATAAAAGAGTATGGTTTCACTCGATCAGTCGAAGAACCATGCTTATATATCAAGTCGAGTGGGAGCAAGATTGTATTCTTGATATTGTATGTCGATGACATACTCTTGATTGGGAATGACATTCCTCTCCTTTCTTCGGTTAAAGAATGGTTGAAGAACCATTTTCGGATGAAAGATCGGGTGAGGCACGGCGTATTTTGGGAATCCGTATCTACCGAGATAGATCACGACGGACGTTATCACTTAGTCAGGAGTCTTATCTAGATAAGGTTCTTGAGAGGTTCAGCATGACCAACTCCAAGAAGGGGAACCTTCCTATGACGACTGGGATGCAGTTGAGCAAGTCTCAGTCACCCACGACGCCTGAAGGTATTGAGCGCATGAGTCGTGTTCCTTATGCTCTCGCAATAGGATCGATCATGTATGCCATGATATGCACACGTCCAGACGTGGCATATGCATTGAGTATGACGAGTCGGTACCAAAAGACTCCAGGTGAAACACATTGGATAGCAGTCAAAAATATCCTCAAGTACCTACGGAGGACTAAGGATTGGGTATTGACTTATGGAGGCGATACTAAGCTATGCGCAACCGGTTACGCAGATTCTAGCTTCCAAACGGATCGAGATGATTCAAAATCTCAGTCCGGGTTCGTCTTCAATCTTAATGGTCTTTGCGGTCATTGGAAGAGTTCAAGCGAGTGTTGTAGCAGATTCTACTACTCGAATCGAGTATTATGCCGCTTCGGAGGCAGCAAAGGAAGCGATATGGATGCGTCAATTCTTACAAGGGCTTTCGGTAGTTCCTAGTTCGAATGACCCGATCACCATCTATTGTGACAATAGAGGTGCCAACTTCCAGGCTAAGGAGCCAAAGTCTAGCAACAAATCTAGACATGTACTTCGGAAGGCTCACCTGATCCGTGATTACGTGGAGCAAGAAGAGATAGTGATTGACAAGATTGCGACGGATGATAACATCGCGGATCCTCTCACCAAAACGTTGAATTATGATAAGCATGTAGGGCATGTTAACACCATGGGAATTAAACATGTTCCTGAGTTGTAGTACTTGATTATGGATTTGATATATTATCTTTTTCATATACTATTTATAACTTCATCATTTTATATATATAATATTTTGTTTTTCATGTGGATTGTACTGACAACATTGAACGACACAAAGTGAACTGAATTACATTATATTTGTTTTTGTCCGTAATCGCCAATGTGAGCTAATAACTCCGGCTATTATATTGTGCAGTCGATTGATGGTGGGTTCAACGAGCCATAAGTTAAACGGTTGACTAATCGATCACAGATACGAGATTATGACGATACCTCGTAGGACAATTTTTATTTGTGACAACGTAATGGAGTCCTAAATGTTCTATAACATTCGGTGCCAGGTCGTGGATAGGACATCTATTGTGTACCTAGAGTCGATTCTTTTGACTATCAACTGTCTCTTGAGATTAAGACAGTCTTTGGGTGACTTTGGTTTCTTTCTCACGAGTCTCACCGTGAATCGGGGCTAAGTAGATTTTTTCGGGTCATTTCATATCTGTGCTTACATCTCAGGATTTGAGTTGAGGAAAATATCCATCCCTTATCGGTATAGTTATTTCTCGGGGCCACTCGAGGAGTTGTAATCGAAATGCATGGCCATGCTCGAATGTTGATTCGTTTATCAGTTAAGTTACTCTCTAGTCGGGAAAACCACTCTTGATACTGATCACTTGTAAAATACGACCTTTATGAATTCGGATTTGCAAATTGTTTTACATTGAGTGGGAGAAATTTTAAAGGATATGAGAATCGGTTATCGCACATATACTTGTGAGGACAAGTGGGAGTTTGTTGGAGCTGGTGTCCTCCACAAATTAGTGTGATAACATTTGTAAATCTCTTACAGGTTCACAAGGGTATACTTCGTATATTTAATCAGTTGATTAACGTTTACCTAATAACGGTTGGCTTGCTAGAAAGTTTGACGTTATTATCATACAGATGGCGGTGATCAACTGGTCCCTAAAGGTCACACCTATAGGACGTATTTGAGAAATGTGGTTATAGAAATATAATTACATTGATGCCCAAAATGACTAAAAAGTTAGTCAATGTGTTGATGAGATAATTATTTAATGAAAATTGAATAATATTAAGTTGAGACGAATTAACTGTCAATTCGTAAAATAAATATAATAAGTTATATTTAATTAAATATATATAATGTTAGCTTGGACGAATTAATCTGTTAATTCATTATTAAATATAATCAGTTGTATTTAATATCAACAAGCTGAATGTGTCATAGTGGTAATAGTGAGGGTACACATACCAAAAGGTCATGGGTTCGATCCTCACTAGATGACAATTCAACACATATTATATATTTTTGGAAAGACCAAAAATAAGGAAATTTTTATTCCTTATTTCGATCAACAGTGGCCGAAAATTAGGAGAGTTATTTCTTTCCTAATTGATTTCGGATTTCGGTCTATATAAAAATCCTTATTTCGATCAACAGTGGCCGAAAATTAGAAGAGTTATTTCTTTCCTAATTGATTTCGGATTTCGGTCTATATAAAAAGAAAGGTAGAGAATTATTTCTAACCTAATACTTTTTCTGACCTTGCCTCCTCTTTCTCATCACAAAAACACAAAGACAATAAAATTTTACAGAAAATTTTAGATTGATTTCTAGCATAATCAAAGGGAATATCTTAGATCGTCTTGGGTGCAACTAATAGGCGAATATTAATTTTGATATTGTTCTTAGGCCAATTTTGCAAGGACCCGAGGTTAATTCTAAATCTTTTTACTTATGCTTATGTATTTTATTTTATGACCATAGATCATCTTTATTATATCGTTATAATCCTTCATGTTAAAGGGAAGTATACAGATTATTTCCCACAAATATACTTACCTTTAACCAACATTTACAAGACAGCCATTATCCCATATGCAACCATAGTGGAACAATTAATTGGCTTACCTCTGATCACTCATCACCACAATTCATTCACCAACTCTAGACTTTTCCATACACATTGATACGCATCACCATAAACACAGATGCACACAACGACCACCACTAAGCAACCAACGACTCTTACTAGCTACCCTTATTCCCGTGTCTGACTTAAGTTCGATGGGGCCATGATTTTGAAATGAGGGCGCCTTCTCACCCAAAATCTAGCATCGGTTGGGGCTCCCAACGCACATACACCAGGTTCATTTTAGTTGACACCCTACATTCATTAGATTCATTGGTTCAGGTTCCAAAATCGTCGACTCTGATACCACTTTGTAACACCCCCCGCACACCAGAACGCCTTACCAAGGACCATTCCAGTGTATAACGGTGTCACCATCTCGGTTTCTCGAGGAAGTAGATCAAATCAGACAATAAAAGAACAATTATAAAATATTAATGTACCTTATACAATACGACTCAATACAAACTCTTTATACCAAAGATAAACTACAACACTCATGACACAGCACCTCTAGACTGGTAGCGTGATGACTCGATCCCTCCAATCCTAGCAGCCACAACCAACAGTACCTGCTAAGCCAACTGCTCACCATCCCCGAATGGATCACCGCAGATACCACAAAACAACACGGGGTCAGTACCGACTAATCAAATGTAAAACAGGTAAACAATGTAACCAACTGATCATCCTCTAACCCAGTCTCCCGATCTCGCACAGTAACCGACTACACACCGAAGTGTGTAGCCCTGCCAGATTACCCATCGCAACAGGTAATCCTCGCCGCCAGTGGGTGACCGCAGCCCATCCCACCTAGTCCAGCTCATCAACGAGCGACTAACAATCCCTGTCCCTTAATGTGCACATCCCCTCCCGTGGCGGGTTCCACGGAGGGCGAACTAGGGTGTGAAGCCACTCCCGCAAGTGACTCCACCACAATCACAACACACACAGCACCCCAGCTGTCACCACACCTCTACACCAACATCGTCACAACAACGCCCAAACACCGATGATCAGCAGATAACAAAAGATATGAAACAATAACAGTCACAATCAATTAACGGTACTGAGTAGGAAAACCTACCTCATCACAACTATGAGAGACATCTATAACAGCCAAGCAGGACTCCAGTACGCATCCTACAACGATAACCATTCATATTACACAACTATCCTCAACGAACTACCCAAAAGAAGCACAAGGCAGAAGCTTACCTAACACACGCCTCGACGGCGACACAGACGACAACCACGCACGCCATCCTTCCTAAGTGAATCCCGCCCTTCCCATAGTGAAGGTTTAGCCTATACTCATAAGAGTGTGTAGAAATGGGTGATAGGAGAAGGAGGCAGGCTAGGGTTAGAGAAAGAGGAACTGTCGAGAAAATGGGAAATGAAATAAATCTCGCGAAATTGCGTTTTATATTAACGCGTCAACAGCAGCCATACTCGGTCGAGTACCAGAGTACTCGGCCGAGTAGGCTCTACTCGGTCGAGTATTGAAGATACTCGGCCGAGTAGCCTCTGCTAGGTCGAGTAAGTCATCCTATAAAATACGTGTTGTAAGTCTGGTCCTTCCCCCATTCCTCCCCAAGGTCGGTCTTGGTCAACAGAGTCAGTCAACAAGGTCCTTAAATATCCTGGGTATTACATCTGTCTCAGTTATTAAGGGCGGTTCATTTGGTGAGCTGCACTATATTTATGGAGATAATGTTTTGTACTCCCTCCTATTCCCGATAATTGTCCCATTGTCTATCTTCGTCTATTCACATAACTGTCCCATTGTTCCTTTTTTGTAATGTTTTTTTCTTACATAATGACTATACTACCCTTGTTACTTTTCATTATTTACAACCTAACCAACCCTTAACCCATCCTATTAGTACTTTTCATTGTCCATTTCTGTATATTCACTCACTTTCTTAATTCCTGTACCATTTCAAAATGGGACAGTTATCCGGAATAGGAGGGAGTATTTAATTAAAACCAATGATTTCTATAACAATAGTGGAAAAACTAATTACATACTCTTACTATGTTATTTGATGTTTTACAACTGATATGATAACTACTAAATGACAAAACTCCTATGCTAAAAGCACCGATAGTTCATTGATCAACTATCCCAACCACGAAGTTTTGTTTATCAATGATTTAAACATAATTGAACTTCTTTTATCAACTATAGAATATATTTATAAAGATGACCCTAATGGGAGCCCCGTGCATCGCACGGGCTTTTCAACTAGTATATATATATAAAGCAGAAACTTTTCGAGCGATATTAGAGAGTCCAACTTTTTTAGAATTCCTAAGAAGAGTAGATTTCGAAACAAATTTAATAAAATTATTCTAATAAAAGTAGATTTCTTAATATTTTAATAAAGTTATCCTAATATAAGTAGATTAAATTTATTTTAATAAGATTATTCGAGTAGGTGATACTCAAAATACACAATATAATTAATTATATGGTATATATTAATTATAATATAAACATTATTCATATACTATATCGAGTTAATTAGATTTTACTCCTTTTTGAAATTCACACTTTTAAAATTACTCCCTTTTGATTTTTTTGCTAAAATTACTCACAAGTTGTATTTCTTCCTAAAATTACTTCAAAACTCCAATTTATGTGACCTATTTCGTCTGTTTTTGAACTTATTCTGTTTGCGCCTTAGCCAATTTATATACTTTGAAGGTATAACTATGTAGAAAAATGGATGGAGAGTTCAAAAACAGAGAAAATAAGTCACTTAAATTGAAGTTTGGAGTAATTTTAGGAAAAAAAAATGCAACTTAGGGGAGTGATTTTAGCAAAAAAAAAATTCAAAAGGGAGTAATTTTTAAAATGTGGATTTCAAAAGGGAGTAAAATATAATTAACTCTACTATATCTTAAATTTCGTTTGTCATACTAATTGAAAAGTTAACTGAAACCTAAAAATGTAGCTTAAAATGTAATTGAAAATTAAGAGGTGATAATTTAATTGATTAAGCCAAAAATGTTTGGCAAACTAACCGAAAGGTAGCTGTTTTTTTGGTTAAATGATATAAAAGAACATAATAAGTTCTCTATATTTAATATTATAAATTGAATGAATAAAAAAAACAGGTAAATTATTTCTCACATGCTACTCTTATTTTGGTAAATAATTTATCTATCAAATATTTACAAAAAAATTAAGATTAATGAAATTTTGCTCATAGCTAATTTCTTTGAAATAAAGCCTAAATATGAGATTTTTCATAATCTCCCGACCTTCCTCATATCTAATTAATTACTTTTTGATGTTTTTTTTTTTGCTAATGTTTACGTATTTTTCACCCTATTGTTAGTAGTTGATCTTAAGTTCCATTTTTAATTTTATAATTTCCATTATAGTTATTGGTTCAAAATAAATATTAGCAATTAGACATTGTAACACAAGGTACATATATACTCCAAAATCATGAGGAACATAATAAATAAGTAATTGGTTCAAAATAAATGTTAGCTTTCTACATAAGAATAAAAATTATTGTTAGCTCTACATTAAGAAAAAAGTAAAATAATTTGATCAAAAAGGAAAATCTATCACAAGTGTCCAACTATATCGCATTTGTCTTGGATGTAGCGAATATAAATAAAGTTTTAGACTCAAACTGAATTTTAAATCGTGCCAATTATGGGTGTTATATATGGGTAAAATAATATCAGAATTATTTGAGAAAGTTATAGAATAGACGACTATATGACATTTAAATGGAACAAAACTATTTTAAGATCACCCAAAGTTGAAGCGGTTATGGTTTTGAAATATTTTACTTGCGACAAGTAGGGACATGTAATTTTTCTATTAAATACGGGTATGAGAAGGCCTGACATTCATCATGTCTTATCCCCCATTTGACATCCTTACTTTTAGGCGTCGCTTTTGTTTTCATTATGCGAGATTTGGTCGGGTATTTTAGTTGGTGTAGACTTTGGGAGTAAGATTCATTATCTTTTAGGAATTTCACACTAAATGTATTTCATCCTCTTTGCAATGATCTTCCGTATTGCTTCTACACAATTGTTAATGCGGAAGTTTGATCATGATTTTCGACATATTAATGGTCAAAATTATAAAATTTTGACCTCTAAGAAGCAAGGTGAAAGAGTTTAAGAAGGGGAGAGAGAGTATACATCATGAATATTTTTAATATAACTCATAATAGTATACTCAACCAAGTGTGGTATAACAGGACCTGTCTTAGTATCAATCGCCCTCGAAAATTCATAGTAGAAGGGAATATACTTACGGGTTCCAAAGTCGGCAAAAGGTCCTGAACCCGAGGATAGTAATGACTTCCTCAGATACAAAGATTCTTTTCGTTCTTAAGCACAGACAATATACGTAGAGGCCTTGCTACGTAGACGTGACAAACAGGGCAGGTCGTGTCGGGTTCAGGTGTCACGTTTAAACAGGTCACGAACTCTTCAACCCAAACCCGACCCAATTAAATCTCGTGTCTTGTTCGTGTCGATCAAGTTACATTAATAGGTCATCAAATCTCAAACCTCAACACTAACCCATTAATTTCGTGTCGTGTTTTCGTGTCATGTCATATTTGGAAAGTGTAAGTATATTTATGTGAGTATCAAGAAAATTTGTGATTAGTTTAGTAAATAGGTTATTCGTGTAGGTTCGAGTGTAGAGTGCCCAACCCAAACCTAGCCCAATTAAATCTCGTGTCGTGTTCGTGTCGACCCACTTACATAAATGGGTCGTTAAATATCAACCCAAACCCGTTAATTTCGTATCGAATTACTGTCGTGTTTTCGTGTCGTGTCTTTGTTTGCCCGCTCTAATGCTGCGCCATAACAATAAACTAGAGTTAGGGACAGTCACTAAATCATGTTGAAATTTACCTACCGAAACTAATTTTTATTAATGGTCAGCTTTACGTAGTTTCAAGAACAACGTCATTCGAGAGATTAAGGTTCTACATCGATGATAGAGACCAAATGTATCAAGGCCACAAGAAGGACATTGTTCGCAAAGAAGTTTTCATAATCTACCAAATTAATGTCGTATTATATATTTTGCATGAAGTTTTTAAGGATAAGTAGTCAAAGACTATTTCGGTAAAAAAAAATAGATGGTGCAAAGACAATAAGAACGGTAACTCTATAATCCAATTATATCTTTGAATGTTAGTATACAACTGATACCAAATGTCATAACGCTTTCGTTGCTTTTTTATAATAGGAACTGGTGATTAATCTGTCCTCATCTAAATCAACCCCTGAAATTTTGTTTGCTTACATTTTAGCATAATTTGACTTTTTGTTAAATTTAATAGTTTTCTATTAGCAGACCATGGTAATGTAAAATAACGTTTTCAGCTGTGCCATAAAATATACTCCCTCTGTCCCGGTCATTTGTTATCCTTTGGTTTTGGCACAAAGACCAAGGAAATGGGAGGGGGCAATTACTAAATGACAAGTGGAATAAATTGAGTGTGAATTATCAAATTACTCATCAAATTCATTCTTAAAATAGAAAGGACAACAAATGACTGAGACACTCCAAAATGAAAAAGGACAACAAATGACCGGGACAAAGGGAGTATACTACTAACTGACATTATTAAACTAAATTGGTAACCCAACTATTATAAAAAATGACATAAACTACTAACTGATGTTGTCACATATAATACTACTAGGTGCCGTGCATTCTATGTAATAGAACAAGAAATATTGCGTGATGTCTATAAGGAGCAAATACTCTTAATTGTAAATAGTCAAGGTAAAATTATGTTATAAGAGATCTAACATTTTCTCTCAACGCACTAAATATATATAATTATGATACCTGCTGTTTTTTGTAACATCATTCAGTTTTACGTAGTTATAAAATAATTTACAAAACTCATAAAGATATGTCTCCGTTATTAAAGGTTCATATGGGTGAACTCCACCATGTTTAGAGAAAGCGTTTTGTATCTAATTAAAAACCGGTTGTGCCTGTAACACTGAAAAAGCTAGCGACATACTACAACTATGTCACTTGATGTTATACTAATTGATGGCAAAAGTTTTATACTAAAAGCACTAATAATTCATCGGTTATCATCTATACCAATCACGATTTTTTTTCCATCGATGATAACATAGTAGGACTTTTTTATCAACATAAGAATATATTTTTACAGATAATCCTAACGGGAGTACCGTGCATCGCACGGGCTTTCCAACTAGTACTTATTATATTATATTCTACTTGCTTCGCCATCATATTTCAGTTAATTAATTAAGTTTTGGCACACATGATTAGTTTTGATAATAACAAAAACAAGAAGTTTTAGTGAAGACGGGTAATATTCCGCCACAAGCTGAAAAGGGAGTAAAATCTGACCCATTTAAAACGAAAATATAACCGGTTTTAGATAAAATGGAATTGTACTACGTGGTTACTAAGTACTAGAACGTAGAAACCACGTACTCCATATAAAGGAAGGACTAGAAGTAGTTGCGTACAAGGATTTTCAAATTGGAGTCCGTTAACGATCACGTAAGTTCATGATGATAATTTTTTTTGGGTCGTGCTTTTTCACATACAGATTTTACTTTTTCACATACGCCTTTTACAATTTTATCCTTGTCATTTTTTTCTACCTCACTCAGTTGATTTTCTTCATCTCCCTTCCCTTCATCTCCCTCCCTCCGACAATACCCTCCGTCCGACTTTACCCCAGTCAACCCATGCTCCGGCCGACCATGCTCACCGTGGGGTGAGAGTCATTAAAAAAAGGTCATCATCTGGCCTATGTTCACTGGGGTACTCGGAACATTACTGATATCATCACAGAATAAATCATCATTTAAGGTTTAATTTGGAGTATCCGCCCAAATAATCATGGTCTCCACTATAGTTATTAAATCGGGCGTCTGAACCACTGTTTGCTCGACTTTTGTTGGCTTCTACATACGCTAGATGGAGTTAATCTCCCACTGCCCCCTTTCAATGCTTTGACTTTATTAAAATCCCTATTAATAAAATCTCACATTCTACCCTTCAAATCATTTTTGGCTAATTGACGAACAACTAAACATACGGAGTACTAATTTCACTAATCCACTAATTAGACGATTATGATTCACTGTTCAATTATTTAGAGCAATTATATTCGATTTTAGGGAGAAGGGTAAGTTAATTTGTTAGGTTTAGGAAAAAAAGGGTATGATATGAAAATTTAATGAAAAAATGTATGTGAAAAAGTAAAATCCGTATGTGAAAAAAGTAATTCCGTTTTTTTTTTTTTTTTTTTTTTTGAGGAATTCATGATGATAATTTTGATTATTCAATATGTGCGATTTTAGGATTTTGGGCCTACCTTTCTAAAAAGCAATTGGTTCTTGCACTCCTTTTCACATTGAATTCATAATTCAAAATCCCCTTTATGATTAGTCTTATTGTCAAACTAAATTGTTGGTAACCTATAATTAACAACTTAAGCTTGAGAATGGACATATGGTAAATAGCGTCATCAGCTGCTATTTATGTAAGAGTTAGATAATGTATGTGAGAACTCGATACTAAAATTCGTTACTACTCAGTGAGTTAGTAACGCCCTATTATTGTCGGTTGTCCATATGTAGTTTCCAAGATGACGTATACCTCAATCTTTGGATTATGTAAGTAGGAGTCCATAAGTATATTTAATAGGCACAAATATTGACTTACTAGATTTTGTGCCCGTGCGTTGCACGGGTTACAAAATTGTTTCTCCTTCAAATGTTTTGGATTTTTTATTTTTTATTCGTGTTCAATAGTAGAAGTTACATAGAAAACACGTTAAAAGATACGGAAGAGCTGTCTTTTAATGAGTAGTCACTTGTTCCCTGATCGTCTTAAATTGTGAATTTCAATTAAAAAAATATCAAAATATTATTAAGTTATTGATCGCATTTTTTGTTATGGGATTGATTCTTACGAACAATAAATTTGACAAACAAAACCAGACCGAATCGACTCTTGCTTTCCTAATAGAATAATTCGACCCTTATTCTTGTGCCTGGGTTATACCGAATTTTTCTACTGAGATAAGACAGTCCCCTCTGTCTTTGGCACTCAAAGATCGAGAGACGTAATATAGAAATATTGTGTGCGATTTGTTAAACGTTTGTTGATGTCAGAAGAATTTTCTATATGTTGCTTCTTCTCTTCCTCTTTGTTTATATAGGGAGGAAAATAGGGAAGGGAGGGAAGTTTTTCTGAAGAGTTACAACTCTTCAGAACCAGGATACGTTGAACCCCCGTCATAGTCATTCGTCCGAATGCTAAACCGTAATTCCGTAAATAATTATGCAAGTATACTCTCCGTATTTTCCCGAACTTGCAATTTATTATTCAGAAATTACCCACTAACGAACCAACCTTAATTACGCAAAATGAAACCGGTAATTACTCTTAAATCACCAACAATCCTCCCCCATTTAAGCGTAATTCAAGATTAAATAAGCTAACAAACATACCAATTTATGCATAAATGAAAATGTCACGAAGATTGAATTTTCACTTAGTGAAATTACACATTCCAAATATTCGAGTATCGGGGTGTGACTAAGCATTGAACCCTCCTACACATTTTGAATACATGAAGATAACTCACACATAAACTATTTTACTTCTAAAATTACATTAACCGACACTTAATTACAAGCCTAGTGTCCCTTATCTATTCATGAACATATGAGGAGACAAACCCAATCTCCTTTGAAGCTACCAAGACTTCATGTTCACATAGGTTGATTCTTTTCATCGTGTCCCCCGCAAATACACTTTTTCAAAAGATCAATTAAGAAGATAAACTTCATCCTCACAACTTGCAAGACTAAGCACACACCTTGGGATTTAAGTTTGTGTGCTCCAATCTCATAACAATAGGCCTTCCACATTGAATTGACCTCTAACGTTGTATTAGAGGGGAATTGGGTATCCTATTGCTAAGGATTTATACGAGTTTTAGACTCATCCCTTCAACCGACTTGTCAATCAAGTCCTTAGCTAATGCTTTGGTCAAATGATCAGCTAAATTCTTTTGAGATCTCACAAACAAAAGCGTAATAACCTCAGTTTCTATCGACTCACGAATCGAGCTATGTCTAACACCCAAATGTCGTGATTTGCCATTATAAATTTGACTATAAGCTTTAGCCATAGTAGCAGAACTATCACAATTTATAACCATGGGTGGTATAGGTTTTGGCCATAATGGAATTTCATATATCAAATTCCTTAGCCATTCCGCCTCTTTTTCGGTGATGCCAAGGCAATAAATTCGATTCCATGGTTGAGGTAGAAATACGGGTTTGCTTCTTGAAGCCCACGAAATGGCACCTCCACCAAGCGTAAACACCCAACCACTCGTTGAAGAGTGATCTTCAACGTTGTTTATCCAACTAGCATCTGTATATCCTTCTAATATACCGAAGGATATCCCACATATGTTAGTCCATAGTTCTTGGTAGCTTTAAGATATCTCAATACACGATTAATAGCTTGCCAATGAAGATTACTAGGGCTCTTCGTGTATCTACTTAGTTTCCCTACCGCAAGAGCTATATCCGGTCTGGTGCATGTCATGGCATACATCAGACAACCAATCGCTCGAGAATATTCGAGTTGTGAAACAGGTTCTCCCTTATTAGGTACGAGTTTCAAACCATGAATCATAGGAGTATTAGCTGGAATGCTATTTTCACAATTGAATTTCTTTAAAACTTTCTCAATGTAATGAGTTTGTGTTAAAGAAATTCCTTTGTCACTACGCTTTATTTTTATTCCAAGAATCACATCAGCTTCTCCCATATCTTTCATTGCAAACTTGGATGATAAAAATTCTTTACAAAGATCAACTTGGCTTTGGTTTGTACCAAAAATTAACATATCATCCACATATAGACATATGATCACGCCATTACAAGCATCATCAAACTTGCTATACACACATTTGTCTGATTGATTTAATTTAAACCCATTAGACAGAATTGTTTCATCAAATTTATGATGCCATTGTTTAGGAGCTTGTTTAAGTCCATACAATGATTTCACTAGTTTGCAAACCTTATGTTCATTTCCTGGCATAATAAAACCTTCTGGTTGTTTCATGTAAATTTCTTCCTCTAAATCTCCATTCAAGAATGCTGTCTTTACATCCATTTGATGGATCACTAGATTGTTAATGGCAGCTATGGCAATTAACAACCGAATAGTGGAGATTCGAGCCACAGGCGCATAAGTATCAAAATAATCAATACCTTCTTTTTGCCTAAAACCTTGGATGACTAATCGAGCTTTGTATTTGTCAATTGTACCATCCACTTTAGTTTTCTGTTTGAAAATCCATTTACAACCCAAAGGTTTACAACCACGAGGGAGATCAGTTAAAACCCAAGTGTTGTTTCCCAAGATTGAATCCATTTCATCATTTATGGCTTCTTTCCAAAAGGAAACATCATGAGACTTCATAGCCTCATCAAATGTCCTAGGATCCTCATCAATATTGTAACAATAAGCATATTGGGATCCTACTTCATCTCTTGAACCTTCAACCAAATATGTTTGGAAATCGGGTCCAAAAGATTTCTTTTTCCTTATCCTTTTACCTCTACGAATTTCAGGGGCATTGTTTTGAGGTTCTACAACCTGATTTGGTTGAACAATGTCGTTATTTTGTACTTCAACATTAGTTGGAGTCATCAAACTTGGTCTAGAAATAGACGAAAACCGTGTTTCATCGAAAATGGCATCTCTAGATTCTATAACGGTATGAACCGACACTGCATTGTTTGGTTCTATTACATAAAATCGATAAGCCTTGGAATGCTCAGCATATCCAATAAAAATGCAGTCAATACCTCTTTCTCCCAATGTTTTAATTTTGGGTGCGGGTAGTCTAACAATCGCTCGACATCCCCAAACTCGAAGATAACTCAAGTTTGGTCTCTTTCCATACCATAATTCATACGGGGTGATTTTGTTTTGTTTATTTGGGACCCTATTTAATAAATAGCAAGCCGTCAACATGGCTTCCCCCCAAAATCCGTCACTTAGACCTGAGTAAGATAACATGGTGTTAACCATTTCTTTAAGAGTTCTGTTTTTCCTTTCCGCTATACCATTTTGCTGTGGTGTATACGGAGCGGTTACCTCATGTATTATTCCACATGAACCGAAATAGGTAGGATCATAGTATTCACCTCCCCTATCCGTTCGTAACTTCTTAATGAAAGAAGAATTTTGTAACTCTACTTCATTCTTAAAAAGAATAAACTTACTCATTGCCTCATCTTTAGAATGTAACAAGAATATATAGCAAAAACGAGTACAATCATCAATGAATGTTACTAAATATTTCTTATTTCCTAAAGATGGAGTAGAATGATAGTCACATAAATCACTATGAATTAATTCTAAAAGAGTAGAAGATCGTTTTACTCCCGCAAAAGGTTGCCTCGTAATTTTGTTCAACATACAAAAATTACATTTCTTTGTGCTTGTATCAAGAGGAGGAATAAGTTCGTTTTTAGACATTAAGAATACTCGTTTATAATTAACATGGCCTAAACGAGCATGCCACAATGAAGATAAATTAGTTTCGGAACAAACCATAACATTATTGATTTTATTCATGTTATCATTATTAAGGTTTAGCATAAACATACCATTACATAAGTATCAAAACCAATAAAAACATCGCACTTAGATAATACATAACGATCAGATTCGATCACTTGTTTATATCCACATCTAGACAATTGACCACTAGAAACCAGGTTTTTCCTTATACTAGGAACATGTAAAACATTCTTCAAACACACTACTTTACCAGAACTAAGACATAAATTAACATCGCCACATCCTTGAATTTCAGCTGGTTGACTGCGTTCCCCATGTAAATTATGGTCCCATCTTTAGCGGGTACATACTTGGTGAACCATCCACGGTCTTTGCAAACGTGTTTGGTGGCTCCCGAGTCAATCCACCACGAAAGGTCATCATCCTGCATAAAAAATGCTTTAGGAATCCATGATACATAATTTCCATCTAAATTGAAATCACATACAAGGTCATTACCTTGTTTTGGAGGACCTTGGTCCTTAGACCCTTGTCCAATTTTCATCTTTCCCTTTTGATCTAACCCTTTCTTTGCAAACTTACAGTCCCTTTTCAGATGACCAGTTTTGCCACAAATCCAACAAACTGCTTTTGGACTTTTATCGGATTATCGGTTTTGTCCTTTCCATTGTGTGGGCGTTTCTTTCCTTTCCTGTCGTAATTAGAGCCTTCACCAATATCCATCATATTGATGGACATAGTTTTTCCGGCATCCTTGGTTTTTGCAGATTCTTGAGCCCTTATGGACTCCTCTATGCGCAAGCTTTTACCAAGATCTGTTAACGACATTTCTTCTTTCTTATGCTTTAGTGTGTGCTTAAAGTCCTTCCATTGTGGCGGAAGTTTGTCAATAATACTAGAAACCGAGATGGTTTCAGGCATCTCCATGTCATGTTGGGCGAATTGTCCCAATATACGCAACTATTCATTAAATTGCTCCATCACTGGTCTAGCATCAGACATCTTGTAATTCATAAAATTACCGACCATAAACTTTTTACTCGATGCATCTTCATCAATATACTTAGACTCCAACTGATCCCACAATTCTTTTGCACTTTCATAATTCTGATAAATATCAAATAAAGAATCAGCCATACCATTCAGAATGTGTCCACGGCAGATGTAGTCGTCATTATCCCATTTGCTTCTCTTCCTTAAATCCTCCACAGATCGTCGTCATCCACTTTAGGGGGGGAGTACTTAAAACATATACCACTTTCAGAGTCGTCAATAGGAAGTGCATCTTCTTCTGCCATCTTCTGAAATCAACACCTTCAAACTTTTCCAATTTGTTAACCTTCATTGTCATCTCCTTATTGTTCGTCATCTTGACTGATTTCGGATAATTATTCTATTAGATTGTTATGGGATTGATTCTTACGAACAATAAATTTGACAAACAAAACCAGACCGAATCGACTCTTGCTTTCCTAATAGAATAATTCGACCCTTATTCTTGTGCCTGGGTTATACCGAATTTTTCTTCGAGATAAGACGGTCCCCCTCTCGTCTTTGGCACTCAAAGATCGTAGACGTAATATAGAAATATTGTGTGCAGTTTGTTAAACGTTTGTTGATGTCAGAAGAATTTTCTATATGTTGCTTCTTCTCTTCCTCTTTGTTTATATAGGGAGGAAAATAGGGAAGGGAGGGAAGTTTTTCTGAAGAGTTACAACTCTTCAGAACCAGGATACGTTGAATCCCCGTCATAGTCATTCGTCCGAATGCTAAACCGTAATTCCGTAAATAATTATGCAAGTATACTCTCCGTATTTTCCCGAACTTGCAATTTATTATTCAGAAATTACCCACTAACGAACCAACCTTAATTACGCAAAATGAAACCGGTAATTACTCTTAAATCACCAACATTTTTTGACGTTAATTTGGTTTATTTCATCTCCAAAAAAAAAAAAAAAACCTCAAATCACATAATATTCTCCTATGTTTAGGGTTTTCTGTTGTCCCAACAATGGCAGTTCGATATACCGCAAACTTCTCCGCAACCGTAGCACACAGACACAAGCGCCTCACCAATTCTTACCGTTTTCATGGACTCCTCTTTTAATCATACTTGGTTTTGAATTGCGGTTGAAAAGACTATCAATAACAATACTCACAAGTCAAAAATAGTCTTCTCGTCGATTTTTAGTCTTTGTACCAAAACTAAAAGTAAATAAACGACTGCGACGAAGGGAATATATTTATAGTAACATAATTGATGTAACTTAAATAGTGTAGATCAATGGATGAGAGGGCGAAAGGCAAAGAGTAATATATAAAATTGATATATAGTTCTAAGAACAGATCGGTGAATCATACTACTTGACAAACTCATAAAACTAATCATACTACGTACTAACTAAATTGATGTTTGTTAGATTGCTTTCTCAACACATGCGCGTTAACAAACTTCTGCATGTCTACACAAATTCAAACACATGCTCTAAGCTGTTTATAGTCATTGTTTTCATCTTTTAGTCAAACTTGAAACTTACATTATCTTGTCTAAATATTAGTTCCATTTCTTACATACTGAAATCTATTGCTCATAAAAGCATTAAAAATATGGTCGTACTTTTTCACATACAAATTTTACAATATTACCCTTGTCATTTTTTCTCCTCTCCTCCACTCAAAACCCAATACTCCTCACTCATCCCCCTTTACCATCCCCGCACCACCCATCCACCGGCGTCCTCTCGCCTATTCCGGCCTCCCATGTCAAGATGAACCATAGAGTAATTCTGATCCATAACTTAATGGTCTATGTCTTATCATCCGTGCACTGGCTGCAACAATGAATTGATCATCCTACAAATTGCTTAATGGCATGCGGCGTCAAGTAGATATGCCTGTGTATTTGTCTTGTTGCAATAATGGATTGTATCAAAGATATTCAAGATGGTGTGTGTATCAGATTTGATTATATACTCCGTATTAGTTTTCCATCTGTCGCGCACCACCACACTGTCTCATCAACCATCCGCCACGCACCACCGCCATCACTTTTAACAATTATCTTATAACCCTAATTTTAACAATTATAATTAACAGACAAAAAAGTTCCTAATAATTGATAAAAATAACTAAAAATTGTAACAAATAATATTAACAAATTGGCTTCATCGATTAGTAAATTAAAATCATGTTTTAGGAAAAAAAAAAAAAAAGGAAAGTTATTTGATTAGGTTTAAGGTTAGAGGGTATTAGATGAAAACTTAATGATAAAGTGTTTGTGAAAAAAGTAAAGTTCGTATATGAAAAAGTAACCCCTAGAAAATAAGAGAACGTGTATTTGAATAGTATTATGTATGCTCCCTATTATTCATCTTGATCGAAAATTTGTTGAACCTGCGAAATCAAACCAACAAAAACTAATTAACGCTGTATTTTGTCACAAAAACTTTAAATATGTTGTAGTTATCCCGGTCATTTGTTTACCATTTTTATGTA
The DNA here is from genome assembly GCF_048544455.1 of Silene latifolia. NCBI lineage: Eukaryota > Viridiplantae > Streptophyta > Magnoliopsida > Caryophyllales > Caryophyllaceae > Silene > Silene latifolia. The sequence continues at coordinate 435,283,170 of NC_133538.1, read as the reverse complement.
AGGGCTTCTTATTCATTTGTTTACCTTTCTATATTAGGTATGTGTCAAATGTTCCCCCCTCTTCTTATTCTTTGTGCCAAAAACAAAAGTAAACAAATAACCCGAATGAATGAAGTATATGAATGAAAGCAAAACAATGCGAGCAAAGATGTAAATACTATGCAAATTGATACCTTGCTAGTCAGTGTGGGATAACATCATCAAAATAATTACGATGAGCATATAGGATGATCCAAAGCTAATTTAATGTTCTATTTAATAAAGTTGAGCGTTCTCGCGTTGTGTTGGAATCAGGCTCCATGCTTTCTAGCATTCCGTTGGAATCAAATACTGGCACCTGTGAAAAAAACAGAAATAATACATTATTAAGAGAAGATTAAGACAAAATATCAACTATAATAATATCATCTCTATCTTTCTCAAGTAGTATATATATATATATTTATTTATATTCAATAAAATCGAGCATAAAATTCATGTAATTCAAATAGGTATACACAGAAGAGTATGAGAAGCGTAAACGATAAATATGATCAATATATATAGTAATGAGATTGAGGTGCGTGTGCATTCTGGGCAAAGCATACATATATTTTAATCAATTAGTGTAGTTTACTTATAGAAGGATTCAATAGTGATCCATCATCTAGGAGACTCTTGAGAAAAACTAAATAATAATCAAATATCAAATATACTTCAATATTTATCTTCTTTATTTATTTAATCTATATTTATTATTATTATTATTCTGTTGTTATTTGTTATTATCTTTTATTTCAGTTTTATTTTTATTTTATTTTAGTGTTTTGAAAAAGTTGGAGTCTCTAGAATTGCCTGAAAAAAGCCTCTTTTATATATATACTAGATTCTATCAATATTGTCTTTAAAAGAGGGTAATACACGAAAAAAATTAAGTCATTCAAAATTCTTACAAGTTACTAAGTTAGCATGCTTTGATCGAGTTCGAGATTAGTTTTGACCAAATTGAGTCTAATGACGTGTCGAATAGGCTTAGAGCTAGCTCATATACATCCTTAATAGTTATACTCGGGTTACTCAACGATCTTGTGCAAACAATTATCACTACAAAAAAAAGGAACCATAGCGGCGGACAAGAATTCTGTAACAAATATCTCCTTGCGATGGACTCTGCGACGGAATCATAATATTGCGCTCCTTTTCCTTTTTTCACATGGCGGGAAAGGTTACGACGGAAACTCCGTAGCAAATAGAATGTTGACCTTGACTTTAACTATGACCATGACCATGGGGTGTTTTTGGTCCGTAGCAAAGCACTTTGCGACGGACTTTTCGTCGCATATCTTGACCTTGACTTTTCCAAGATACAGTCGCAAATATATTTGCTACGGAATTCCTGTCGCAAAGTGTGCCTTTTTGCGATGAACACTAGGGACGGATATGAAATGATGATCTCCATGGATGAACATGATATAAGATTATTATTTGAGTTTTAAGTGTATATATATTCAATGAAGAAAGAGTTACAAATATTTATAGTAGTACAATTAGAGAGATTAAGCAAAGACTAATTAACAGAATACAAGCTAACAACTAGCTAACAATATGTATGTAGAATATTATGTGCCACCAATTAAGGAGTTGGTTTGATAATATCTTTGACATTCCCGCTCAAGATGGACGGTCTTCTGCGAAGTCCAATCTTGCTAGATAATTCAAGGAAGTAACGACCTTAACCAAAGTAATTCGGAAGTAGTAGTAGCAATAGCTCGAAATTCGGCTTCGGTCGAGGATAGTGACAATGCCCGTTGCTTTTTGGATGACCATGAAATTAGATTTTTACCAAGATATAAACTAAATAACCAGAGGTCGAGACGTAGTCATTAGGGTCACCTCCCCAATCAGCATCACAAAAGGCGTGTAAACCAAGAGGAGAAGAGGCTGTTAAGTGAATACCAAGGTGGAGGGTACCTTGAAGATACCGTAGCAGTCTCTTAAGGGATGTCCAGTGGGAGGAGGTAGGGTGAGTGAGAAATTGTGCGAGTTTATTAACCGGAAAGGCAATGTCGGGTCGCGTGAGGGAAAGGTATTGTAGGCTACCGACAAGTGCACGATAGTCGGTTTCATTGATCAGTGGCGGGTGAGACAACATGGGTGTCGAGGCCGGTTTACAGTCTTACATATTAAATTTGTGTAGTAAGTCCGACAAATACTTGGTTTGATTAAGGTGTAAACCAGTTTTGGTGGGTGTCACTTCAACTCCTAGAAAATATGACAATGGTCCTAAGTCTTTCAGTGAAAAGTTTGTAGAAATTTGGGTGATGAACGAGTGAATTTGTGTTGTGTTTGGTCCCGTGACGATAATATCGTCAACGTAAACAAGTACAAAAAGACGGGTATTACCAGTTTGGAAAATAAACAGGGATGGATCTGAGAGTAAGTTTTTAAAACCTGAGTCGATGAGGTAAGACTTGAGTTCGGTATACCACGCTCTCGGAGCATGTTTTAGGCCGTAAATAGCCTTATTTAACTTGCAAACATGATCGGGTTTTTCGGTGTTAACAAAACCTGGGGGTTGAATCATAAACACAGTGTCGGTCAATTTACCTTGTAAAAAAGCATTGTTTATGTCGATCTGATGTAGGTGCCAACCATTGGTTACAACAAGAGAAAGAATAAGTCTGATGGTTGTGGGTTTTCTAACAGGACTGAAAGTCTCAAAGTAATCGACACCGGGACGTTGGTGGAAACCCTTGGCAACTAAGCGGGCTTTGTGTTGCTTGAGACTACCGTCAGGATTATATTTAATTCGATACACCCATTTGCATCCAACAATGTTCGAGGCCTGGTCACGGGGTACAAGCGTCGAAGTTTGGTTGCGAAGAAGGGCTTCATGCTCATCTACCATGGCAGCTCTGCATCGAGGGTCCATGAGAGCTTGTTTCGTCGTAGTAGGTGTTACATGAGGGTTGGTTAAGGTTACAGCTATAGAAAAATATTTTGGGTTTAGTTTAATAATGTTATTGGAAAGACGGGTGGTAGCACGGGCAGGGTTAGGACGTGGCGGAGGTGGAAGTGGAGGTGGGATAGGGCTGGTTACAGGGGTGCCTGGTGGGGTTGTGGCAGCTGCAGAAGTAGCTGTTGGGGTCGATGGCGTGACAAGAGGGTCAGGAGAGTGGGAAGTAGCGGCTGTGGCAGGCGTGGGATTAATGGTGGGTGATGGGGTGGATGAGGACGGTGGAGGAAGGATAGGTATAGTAAGGGTGCGCACCAATGATCAAGAGAGATTGAATTTGTAACAGATTGTGTTACAAGGGTAGAGTATGGGAATTTGGATTCGATAAAACGAACGTGACGGGAGGTGTATAACCGTTGTGTAGTAGGATCAAGACATAGATATGCGCTTTGAGTATTGGAGTATCCAACAAAGACGCAAGGGGTGGATTTTGGGTCAAGTTTGTGGGTGGTGTAGGGCCGAAGCCACGGGTAGCAGAGACAGCCGAAAGAATGAAGTTTTTGATAATTGGGTTGTTTTTGGAATAAGAGGTTGTATGGGGTATCATTATTTATAGTGAGCGATGGAAGACGATTAATTAAATAGACGGCCGTAGAGAAAGCATATGGCCAAAATTTGGTGGGAAGATGAGCATGGGTTAGTAGAGCGAGTCCGGTTTCAACAATATGTCGATGACGCCGTTCAGCGAACCCATTGTGCTCGGGTGTGTGCGGAGGTGAGGTAAGGTGTGTGACACCATCATCAAGGAGGGAAGGGTTTAATTTAAGATATTCTCTGCCATTATCCAAGTAGAATTGACGGATTGGTTTATTAAAGAATTTTTCAACTATAGCTTTGAAACGATGAAATGTGGTGAATGAATCAGATTTTTTCTTTAATGGGTAAAGCCATATATAATGTGTAAAATGGTCAACAAAGATAATGTAATATTTATAGGAATCATGAGATAAAATTGGTGTGGTCCAAACATCTGAATAAATTAGGTCGAGAGGAGCGCGTGAAATTAAGGTTGAGACGGAAAAACGAAGTTTGTGGCTTTTATTAACCAAGCAGGCATTAAAATGTGAAAATTGGGAAATACTAAAATTAAAATTGGAATTTAATAACTTTAATGTAGCTAGCGAGGGGTGTCCTAGACGATGATGCCACAAAGTGCTAGAGGAGGTGACGGCTGCGTGAGCTTGTGGTGTTGGTGTAGGTGGACTCCATTGGTACGAGCCATCTACAAACGGTCCGTGAAGAAGAAGAGCTCCGATTTTAAGGTCCTTAAAACAAAAGGAGGAATGTGAGAAATAGGCAATAGCATGGTTATCTTTACAAAATTGAGAGACGGAAAGTAAAGAACGAGAAATGGTTGGGACAACAAGAACATTATTAAAGAGAAGAGAGTGAGAGGGAGTGGAGATAGAGAATGAACCGTGGTGAGTGATGGGTAGAGTCGACCTATCACCAATAACTAGGTCATCGGGTCCATCATACGCGGAGTGAAGAGCAAGTGCATCAAGGTCATTGGTGATATGGTTGGAGGCCCCACTATCAATGAGATAGGAGGTCGAAGGAGTGTTAGAGGTGGTGGCGGTGTGGGCGTATGGGCGATTCTGCCTAGATGGTGGCGGAGGGAAGACAACAGTAGGATAAGCACGTTTGAAATCCTCACAATTGCTAATAACGTGACCCACTGAACGACAATATTGACAGCGTGCCTTGAATGGTTTGGGTTGGGAATCAGGGGTATTGGGTCCTCGGTTTTGGGTTGAATTCTGGGTGTGGAAGGGTAGTGAGGACGAGACTGGTTGTAGTGATTGGGTTGAGCATAGGTATGGTTTTGGTGGTGGGTGTAGTGGCGTGTAGCAGCGTGGTCAGACGGAGCAAAAGTGATGGCGGCAGGGGTTTGGTTCTTGATAATGAGCTCATGTTGTATCAATTTCTCATGAAATGCTTCGACGGAAATTGGTACAACACGAGCTCGAACCGAATCAATAACCGGTTTGTACAAGGCGAGCTCTAAATCTGTAATACTACGGTTTTATGAGTCTCTGGGTACTCTATCGAGTAGGCCTTACTCTGTCGAGTAAGGGTGTGTTGCGTTTTAAAATAGTTTCTGACCTGTTGGGTACTCGATCGAGTAACGTAGATACTCGATCGAGTAAGGGGGCACTTGATCGAGTACCTTAGCTACTCGATCGAGTAAGCCGATTTCTGGGAATGATTTGACGGATTTTGCTAATAACGCGAGTTTGATATAAAAGGTTTCCGTCAGTTTATTTAATCACTTTTAACCTTTCTAAACCCTTCAAAAGAAAAAGGAGTTACGTAGTTCTCTCTCATCGCGTTGTTGGCAAATCCCCAAGGCTAGGAGTGTCGGATCATCTTGTTCTTTGCATCATAGTGTTCCTTGCGTCAAGGGTAAGATCTACATACCAATTTTATACTGTTTCTTTGAGTTTGTTTAAAACCCTAATTGGGTAGATTTGGGGGTTTTGGGAGGGTTATGTTGATTAGGTGATAATTATATGATTATGTGTATAGGAGAAGGGTTAAGTAGAGGAAAGGTTTTGAGACAAATTTGCTAGATCGTCGATGTTTGTGTTGCATTCCAGGTAGGGTTTCCCTACTCAGTATTAATTACATAATGTGTGGTGATTGTGCTGTAATTAGTGATTGTTGATTGATTCAGACGGTTGTGATTGTATATTGTTGATTGATTCAGACGGTTGTTGATGTTATATTATGATTGCTGATTGTTTGTCTCTGGTTCTCGAGATGCGTTCTCGGCTGAGTGGAGTCACTTGCGGGAGTGGCTTCACGCCTTAGTATCGCCCTTCGTGGAACCCGCCACGGAAGGGGATGTGCACATTAATGGGACAGGGTTATCGCTCGGTATGATGAGCGGGGCTTAGGTGGGAACGGCTGCGGTCCCCCACTGGCAGGGCTGGTCCAGTGGACAGTCGGTGACGGAAATTGGTTGGAGTGGGTATGATTGTGTGTGAGACTGTTTGAGCTATGTTGTTTGTTGTGTTGTTGGATCATATAAATTGTGTGATTAGTACTGACCCCGTTTAAATGTTTTAAACACTGTGGTGATCCATTCGGGGGTGGTGAGCAGTTATTGAGCAGGTATGAGATGATGCGTATGGGATAGCTGGGATGAGTCACCACGTTGCAGTTTAGAAGTCTTCCGCTGTGTCTGACGCTTGATAGTATTTTGAAAGTAGATAGTTTTGAGAACTTGTATTTCCTTTTATCAGTTTTGGTTTTGAACATGTAATCACTTAAACTATAATTACTTTTAAAGTACGTTTCTTTATTGTCTTATGATATTCATTGCCTCGGGCAACCGAGATGGTAGCATCCTTATAACTGAGTGGTCCTGGTAAGGCACTTGGAGTATGGGGGTGTTACAAATGGTATCAGAGCGACGATCCTGAAACCTGTAACAATGAACCCAATAAACATAGGGAGTCAAATAAAATGAACCCGGGGTAAAAGTTGTAGGAGCTAATGCAAAGACTTCGGAGACGTCCTAAAGTCGCGAACTCGCCCTACAATTTTGAACCGGTCACTATGTGATATGAGTCGGGATCGCTATGTGTTTACCTTGTGTATTGTGTACCTATGTAGTGATGTGTGGCATGAATCAGTGGATGTATGTATGTTGAGAATGGGGATTGTGTAGAAAAGATGGTGATGATGTGATTTCGTAAGTTATTGATTGAAAGCATGATAGTTGTTTTACGATATGGCATTATAGAAATACGGAAAGAAAATTTGTTTGATTTGAGTTATACATAGAGTTATGTATACATATATGTTGTTGGTAGTGTTGTACTAGTTTATATAGCTGAAAGTTTGAGTAAGAGCATGAATAATTGGTGGAAAAGATGATAATTGTTGCATGATAATATGATATTTTTTTTTTATAATGCATGTTGTATGATGGAAGAGATTTTATAAGGTTGTTATGCTAGTAACATGTGAATATGATACTTGATGTCATATAATTGTGATTTTGTTTACGTAAAGTTATATAATAAAAACATGTGGGTAATATGTGATTGGTAAGTTGAATGATATATGTGCATCGAGTTATTTGTTGCTTGGCTTTTGAAGTTAGTAACGTGTGGTTAGGGATACTGGTTTTATGAGCATCGAGTTATTTTTGTTTACCATGTTGTCGTTTAAGTTGTTGGGAAGTAAAATCAAGTAGTTGTGTTTTCGATTATAGGGAGGTTGTCTTTAAACTGTTATAACTTGAGATTCATAAATGATTTTAATGTGATTCCAATTGGAGGTGATAGCTTGTCCTTTTACGATTCTAACGATAGGTCGAACGCCCAAAACGACCAAGAAATGAGTGAGTTATGACTGTTTTCTAAAACGGACAGTCTTTGAGAAATGCGTAGGTACTCGATCGAGTAGCCTTGGTACTCGATCGAGTAGGGGGACTCGATCGAGTACGTCGATTACTCGATCGAGTGGCCCCGGTAATTTGTTTTACGTGCTTCTGATCTTCACCTACTCGATCGAGTAAGTCACTTACTCGATCGAGTGGCTAGACTCGATCTAGTGACCAGGTTTTGGGTCATATGCTTATCTTTTGAATTCGTTGCATATTATGTTTAATTCAAAGATGTTATTTTACTTCTTTATGCATTGTTTTACATGTATGTTGGTCTTGATACGTAAGTTACCCAATCTTATGGTGAAGTGAGTGGCACCTGTGGTGAGTAGGAGTTCGGTGGGAGGACATGAGTTATATGTGTTGTGATAGATAGTGGAAAAAGAAAAGACATATTGGTATGGTTTATTGAGACATAGAGCATGTTTTGTGAGATGAGATGAGCGATATGTTTGTATGTTGAGTAATGCAAGAGTAATTGAATGTGGGCAAGGGATGATGTGAGTTTATGGAACGTGGGAATGAAAAGATTGAAATGAGGGACGCAAATGGTGGCAGCTTGATATGTGTAAAGAATCATGGAGGGGGATGGTTAGGAGTCGTGTGGGTTAAGAAAATACATAGTGAAAGTTCATTTTAAAGGGGTTGAGAAGAGTAGTATATAGTGAACCTTGTGGAGACATGTCGCGAGGTGGATTTGTAGACAGTGAGTGGGTTTGGGAGATTTCGTTTATTAAGAGATGAAACTACTGTTTGATTTCCTTGGGCAATTAGCGGTATGATAGGAGGGAGATGCAATTGTTGAACAGTAAACGTTGATTCTATGGATGGATTAGTGGCAAGGGTGATTGATGACATAATAAGAGAATATTTGTGGTAAGAAAGAGTGAGATGATATCGATATGAAATAATTAGATGTGAGTTTTGGAGCAGTGAGAAAGTAACCGAAACACTAAAGAGTTAGGTAGAAGTGATAAGGAGTTGAATGGTTAATTGATTTTGTAGAGTGTAAAAGGAAAGAATGAGGGGAATAAAACTAAGAAAATGTTGACCGGAGTTATGTGATATAGAGGTAAGGAGTCGTCGAGATGGGTGCTACCAACCATGAGGATGTTAGTTAATGGTTATAGAGGAGTTTAGGGACAACATGATTAGTCTTGAGTTTTGAGGAATTCAGGAAAGTAAGAAGTTGGTAGAATATCTGCATGATATGAGATTTTGGTGGAGATTTAGATGATGATACAGTTAAGAATGGTATTGGGAAGAATGTTGAAGTAATTTTGTTGATGGATTTGATGTTCATTATTTGGGATGTTAACCAAAGATAGGAAAGAAATCGTGATATTTAGAGATGAGTGTAAGAGGTTTGATGCCCGGACAACGGTAGTGTTATGGTTTGTGACTAGGGGTTAAGGGTAATGGTATATTAGAAAGGTAACAATTCTGAAGCGGTTGATTTTGCAGAGACCAGGTTGATATGTATGGTTGTGAGAGAGTGTAAGATGTGGTTATATGAGGCGGTTGTTAGTAGTTGAGTATTAATAGTATGGTTACATTTGGCAAGGGGTGATGGATATGCGAATGGGAGAATATGTTATGAGGGGAATATGAGTTAAGTTCGGGCGACAGGTAACCTTTGTTGAGTGGTAACTTACGTGATCAGGATTGACTAGGTGGATGTGATTACGGGTATATGATGTGTATAAATGTTTGTGTGAGGTTCTGACCTCACGGGAAGTGGTACGGTGTGATAGTTATAAAGCTGTGATCTGAATGTTCAGAATATATGTTGGACACGGTAATTTAATTGAATGATATTCAAGAAGGTAATAATTTGATGGATCCGCATATTTGGTTATACATGTATGTATTCATGATATACGTTATTCCGTGATATGGTAAGAGGATGATATTCATGAGGTCATTATCTGTTTAATTCATAAAATATGTTGAGTTGTGATTTAGTAAAGTGGATTTGAGTAAGTTTTTCTTGTCTGAGAAGTTATTCTGAGTCAGTGTGTATGGGGATTGTATGTAGTTGTGATGTCTATCGATGTGGTTGTTGTGCCTCGGGTGGTGATCAAGCACGGTACATAGTGTTGTGATGCGGGTATTTTCGCGACTGCGGTGTGGTGTTGGTGGCGGTGTTGCGATGCCGTCACCGGTTGTGGTGGAGTAGGCGGGATGATTATGATACGAGTTTTCAAAAGTACATACCAGTCATACATAGATTGTTGTTTTGTTTGTTGTTGCCTCCTGTGAGTTTCAGTTTGTACAGATAGACAATTGTTTTGTTTATTGATGTTTCTTACCAGTTAAGTTTTGGTATGAGGGTAGAGTATGATATGAAAGAGAGTTGTATATGTTTTCGTTGTTGTCATGGTATAGTGAGATTCTGTTGATGGGACACAAATTTGTGAGAAGTTGTTACTGATGTAATTTTGATCTTGTTTTAAGTTGAGGCATCGTAGTCATAGTCATGATCCGATATATGCGGTGGTTCATAATCCTTTGAGACAAAGTGAGTGTAGGGTGTTGAGTAATTAGTGTCGTGTTAAGTTATGTATGAGTCTTGCGGTAATGAAAGAAAGGAACTTGAGGATCTAGTGTGAGTGTACGTAACAAGTGTGGATCGTGAGTTATGCTTTTGGCGATAAGAGTTTTATGTAGTTTATATAGAGAGGTGTGTCATGTGGCGGTAATAGGGAACAAGTGAAGTTTTGGGTTAAGTTAAGGATTTTGTGGTATAGGTTAGGTGGTGTGACGAGTGAAGTGAAGTATGAGAGTTGTTTAAGTAAGAGAGCCTTGGATATGTGCATGGCGAGTGTTTAGGTTCTAGGTGGTTATCTTTGACATGCGGTGGTGATGAGGATAATGAAAAGATATATCTAGGATTTAATATTAGCGAGTTACGAGGATGTAACATTTATCTTAAGAGGAGTAAGATGTGATAAAAGAGATTTTGATGGTTGTACATATGGTAGTATATTTGGAAGTAGAGTGTTGGTGTAGCATAAGGTATGGATTTGTATATGTTGTGGTTGATAGTGTTAAAAGGTCATGGACGTGCTTGTAGTAGTTCAATGTTAGGAATGCAAGAATACTTCGATAGTGTTGACAGTTGGATGATGAGGTTATGAGTGTGAGTAAACTTTGAGGACGAAGTTCCTTTTAAGGGTGGTAGAATGTAACATTCCGTTTGATGTTTATGTAGTTGGTTATGTATGGAGTTAGTGTCGGGAGAGTTTATGATGTAGTTGATACGACATCGTGAGCGAGGTGTGGAGCTAGGAATAGTTGGTAGAGTTGGTGTTAAGAGTTTATGGTTTCATGTTTTGTAAGTTGGGGTTTTGTTTTGAGTTCTTAGTAGCTTTGTTGCGTCTTAAACGAGTTAGTATGTTTGTTTTTATGTATGGGTTGAACTTCGGGGACGAAGTTCTTTTTAAGGAGGAAAGACTGTAATACTACGGTTTTATGAGTCTCTGGGTACTCTATCGAGTAGGCCTTACTCTGTCGAGTAAGGGTGTGTTGCGTTTTAAAATAATTTCTGACCTGTTGGGTACTCGATCGAGTAAGGGGGCACTCGATCGAGTACCTTAGCTACTCGATCGAGTAGCCGGTTTACGGGGAATGATTTGACGGGTTTTGCTAATAACGCGAGTTTGATATAAAAGGTTTCCGTCAGTTTATTTAATCACTTTTAACCTTTCTAAACCCTTCAAAAGAAAAAGGAGTTACGTATTTCTCTCTCGTCGCGTTGTTGGCAAATCCCCAAGGCTAGGAGTGTCGGATCATCTTGTTCTTTGCATCATAGTGTTCCTTGCGTCAAGGGTAAGATCTACATACCAATTTTATACTGTTTCTTTGAGTTTGTTTAAAACCCTAATTGGGTAGATTTGGGGGTTTTGGGAGGGTTATGTTGATTAGGTGATAATTGTATGATTATGTGTATAGGAGAAGGGTTCGTAGAGGAAAGGTTTTCAGACAGCTGCTAGATCGTCTGATGTTTGTGTTGCATTCCAGGTAGGTGTAGATACCTCATTTCTGCACCTCCCGCAAACCACCCGGTGATGATTGGGCCGCATGTTTGATTCGCGGAACGATTTGTGACAGTTCGTAAGATTGTCGTCAAGTGATTGCTCAAATATTAAATGTCAACCTCTTAGTTGTCATCTACGTCCCGATACGGTCGTTTTGGAAGTAATTAGAGTACATTGAGTCGGGTCAAAAACCGTCTCCATTTTTCGATAATTGTTAAATCCCGAGTCGGAATGTTTGGAATGTTCGGATATTTCTATTCCATATTTCATAAATTCTATCTTTTGGCAAATAATATCCCATAATATTCATAAGATAATCGAATTATTTCCGTCCTACCATAACTCAAACGCGGAAATCTTTCTTCAAACAGAGGAAACCTCCACGGGAATAGACGCAAAGGCAGTCTGCGCCTCTTCCAAGAGACGCAGAGTCGCTGCGCCTCTTCCCAGTGCCCTTCTTTGCATGTCTTACGTATCTTTTTTCATATCTTTCCGAGATTCACTTCCAAAGAGTCTCCGAAACCCTATTCCTCCGTGTGATTAGTATAAATAGGAGCCTTCGTTCCTCATATTTCTCACGCGAGTGTCCGCCCTTCTCTTCTCCCTTTGCATTCTAGACTTTGTTCTTACTAATTGGCGCCTACGTGCTTGGACTTCCGACCACGTAAGCTCGGATCCTTCCGGGTACCAGCCTCTCCGTTGCATGACCGACCAATTTGACCAACTACACTCAATCAACTTAAATTAATCAATCGTTTTCCTCTTACGAGGGCACTCTCTTTGCATTCGCGTCGAGCATTCACTAGTCGATATCTTAGTTCATCTCGTTTCGTCAACATGTAAGTCTGAGGGTGTATAATCCTCTTTTATTTATTGTATTTTATTTATTGTATCATCGTTGTAAGATTTATGTCGAAAACACCATTAAAACTTATTTCCAAAACCGTGCTTTAAGACTCTGTTTTTGCGGATTTCCAGTAGACAGACGTCGAGAAAAGACGCAGCAACTGCTGCGCCTCTTCGAAGGAGCGTAGTTCTGCTGCGCCTCTTCGTGTGAGGGCCGCTGCAGATTCTGCTTCTTTTATTCTTCTTCGTCTCTGTAATTCGTGTGTTTGTTATTTGTTTCGTTTATTTTCTTTAATTCTTCATCACAATAGTTTAATATTCACATGTATATTATATCACATAATTCATCATTCATTAATATGTTTTAATTATCACAAATCCGACTTAAATCCCTTATAATTCATATTTGCGGGTTTTCGTCATTAAATTCAAACCCGGATTTTAGAGATTCAATTTGTTCATATTGAGTTTCTGGAATTCGTCATTGATATAATTTTTTTATCCGCTTATTCGCATATTCGTTGTATATCCGTCATATTTAGCCTAATTGACTTATTTCAACAGAGAACTCATTAATGTTTCCATCATAATTTCATGTAAATAATCCGTTTGCATCCGTCTCATCCATGTTTATCGCTTTCATGACCATCATTGACATGTAATAAAAGTATTAATCACTTTCATCCGAGTAAATAATTTAATCGATCCATAAAATTACCAATTAACATTAACGATTTGCGATTCCGGCTACGGCCCAGAACTCACCCTTGAAACAAGACGCAAAGAATCGGCCGCGCCTCTTCCAGAGGGCGCGATCTCTTGCGCTGTTCCAGGATGATTTCGTCCCCGAACTCCGTTTCTGCCTTGACCTAGTTTAATTAGTCCACGTATTAACTAACTAATATCCGTGATATCGCTAATTCCTGTTCGTTAATTTATTTCTTTTTATTCTTTTATTCTTTTTCGCAAATTATCCGTTTTAAAGGTATTTTCGACATAAATCGCGTATTCCAATGTAATTAATGTAATTTTCATTATTGTAATTTATGATTATTGTATTTCTTTTATCATTTGTATGTTTCCACATGTAAATCAACATTAAATTCCAACTTCGACCCAATTGTTTGCTAATTACGTGTCAACCGACTTAGTTAATTCTCACATGCTAGGATTAAAACTTGGATGTTGCATTGCATGCATATAACCGACGATATATCAAGTACGAATAACTTCCCTAATCATTAGTAGAGGCCGCTATCGAGGCGGGCGGGATTAGGTGTTCGATCAAAAGAGCTTCCTAATACGTACCCTCACCCCTTACTCCAGATCTCCGTGAGCACCCGTGTTCATTGGCATCCACGAGAGTCATTCTAGACATAGAATGCTAAGGGTAACGATTGCTTAGTGTTCATGTCACTACTTTGTGTCTTGACATGACACGAGGTATTCGAACGGTTCCAATTTCCCATAAAAATTGGTGGCGACTCCTTACAAAATGCAAACGCTTGTTTTTCGACCTTCACCAAGCGCCCCCCGTGGGCGGCCCGCTTGTCCACAGTAGGGTTTCCCTACTCAGTATTAATTACATAATGTGTGGTGATTGTGCTGTGATTAGTGATTGTTGATTGATTCAGACGGTTGTGATTGTATATTGTTGATTGATTCAGACGGTTGTTGATGTTGTATTGTGATTGCTGATTGTTTGTCTCTGGTTCTCGAGATGCGTTCTCGGCTGAGTGGAGTCACTTGCGGGAGTGGCTTCACGCCTTAGTTTCGCCTTTCGTGGAACCCGCCACGGAAGGGGATGTGCACATTAATGGGACAGGGTTATCGCTCGGTATGATGAGCGGGGCTTAGGTGGGAACGGCTGCGGTCCCCCAGCTGGCGAGGGTCGGGTCCAGTGGACGGTCGGTGACGGAGATTGGTTGGAGTGGGTGTGATTGTGTGTGATTTGTTTGAGCTATGTTGTTTGTTGTGTTGTTGGATCATATAAATTGTGTGATTAGTACTGACCCCGTTTAAATGTTTTAAACACTGTGGTGATCCATTCGGAGGTGGTGAGCAGTTATTGAGCAGGTATGAGACAATGCGTATGGGATAGCTGGGATGAGTCACCACGTTGCAGTTTAGAAGTCTTCCATTTCGTGTCCGACGCTTGATAGTATTTTGAAAGTAGATAGTTTTGAGAACTTGTATTTCCTTTTATCAGTTTTGGTTTTGAACATGTAATCACTTAAACTATAATTACTTTTAAAGTACGTTTCTTTATTGTCTTATGATATTCATTGCCTCGGGCAACCGAGATGGTAGCATCCTTATAACTGAGTGGTCCTGGTAAGGCACTTGGAGTATGGGGGTGTTACAAAACCACTGATAATTTGAGCGGTAATATCTTCGGTGTCCATTGGCTTGCCTAGTTGGGCTAATTGGGTGGTACATGCTTTAATGGCAAGCATGTACTCAGAGATGGTTTTATCACCGAGGGTTATGTTGCGTAGACGGTCCTTAACTTGGAGAATATGTCCACGCGAGGGATTAGCATAGGTGGTGTTGAGAGTGGTCCATGCTTCATGAGAGGTATTAGCATCAAGAAGGATAGAGGAGATCGACTCATCAAGGGTGCCCGCGAGAGCGCCTAGGATGAGTTGATCCTGTCTAAACCACAAGGTGTAAGCAGGGTTAGGTATGGGCTCCGGGTTTGGCTTAGCATCGGTGGGTGTGGGAGTTATGGTTTTGGGTGGTTGTGTGACGGTTCCATCAAGGTAGGAGAAGAGACCATACCCTTGAAGGAGACGAGAAATTTGGTAGCTCCATGAGCGGTAGGTATTGGCAGTAAGTTTAGTGCAGTTTGGGAACGATACAGAAAGGAAGGGTTTGGTTGGGTCGTCGAGGTTTGGGATAAGGTTGTTGTTGGATGCCATGGGTATGTCGAAGGTGTTGACGGAGGTGAGAAGCAATAGCGGTATAAGGATCGATGAGAAACCTGATACCATATAAGATAATTATTTGAGTTTTAAGTGTATATATATTCAATGAAGAAAGAGTTACAAATATTTATAGTAGTACAATTAGAGAGATTAAGCTATACTAGGAGAACTATAAGCTAGGAGTAATAATAGGAAAGAAAAGACTAATTAACAGAATACAAGCTAACAACTAGCTAACAATATGTACGTAGAATATTATGTGCCACCAATTAAGGAGTTGGTTTGATAATATCTTTGACACATGAAAGCTTGCAATAGAGGAAACCAAGAGTAAATAATGTGTGGTTTGTTATAATGATCAAAAGTTAGTTACATACTAATGAGTGAATCTGTTATATACAATAACTTTACTAACTAACTATAGTTAACTCTAACTAAGTATTGTGGTTAACTAACTAAGCTAATGTCTAGCTTGATGACTATCATTTCTACAGTCCCCCTTCAAGTTGGATAGTATGATCAACAGCCCTCCATCAAGCTTGTCTGCCAGAACTGACATATCTGGTTGCCAAGAACCCTTCCTGCAGCTTGTCCCTAACATAATGACAGTCTATGTCAAGATGCTTAGTCATTTCGTGGAACACAGGGTTTTAGGCTATGTGTTGTGCTGCCTTGTTGTCACAGTGCAGTACAATAGGTCGAGGCACTTCAACATGTAAGTCAGCAAGTAATCATTCTAACCAGACAAGCTCACTGGTAGTGTAGGACATGCACCTGTACTCTGCTTCAGTGGAGCTTTTGCTAACAGTTTTTTGTTTTTTAGTCTTCCAAGAAATCAGAGAGTTACCCAACAAGATACAGTAACCACTTAAGGACTTGTAGCTGAATGCACAAGTTCCCCAGTCTGCATCACTATAGCCCTTAAGTTGCAGGTCACTTTTTGCTGAGTAGAATAATCCTGCATTAACTGTGTGTCTGAGGTATCTGACCACATGTATTGCTGATTGCATATGGGGTTTCCTAGGTTGAGCCAAAAATTGACTTAGATGTTGAACTGAATAGGAAATATCAGGTCTGCTTAGGTTGAGATATAATAACCTTCCAACCAGTCTTCTGTAACTTTCTGGCTCAGACAAAATCTCTCCTTGGTCAGTGCTCAACTTCAAGCCTTTAGGCAAAGGAAAACTTCTCTGTGCATTCTTCCATTCCCAAATCTTTGATGATATCAAGTGTGTACTTCCTTTGGTTAATAGTAATACCAGATTCATTTCTTGCCACTTCAAGTCCTAAGAAGTATCTCATTAAACCTAGGTCCTTGATGGTAAAAGTCTGATCTAATCCTTTCTTGACATCTTGTATCTCAATTTGGTTGTCTCCTGTCAGCAAAACATCATCTACATATACCAAGGCTATTAGGAAAAAGCCTGTTTTTGTATTTGCCCTAGTAAATAAAGAATAGTCTTGTTTAGACTGAATGAAACCCAAGCTAAGGAGATATCTTGTCAACTCAATATTCCATTATCTTGATGCTTGCTTTAGTCCATACAAAGATCTCTGCAACTTGCATACTTGACCCTGAATAGGTACATTGTAACCCTGTGGTGGCACCATGTATACTTCTTCATCTATATAAACATGCAGAAAAGCATTATTGATATCCAGTTGGTGCAATAGCCAACCCTTGGATGCAGTTAGAGCAATGAGAGTCCTTACTGTTGCCAGTTTTGCAACAGGGGAAAAAGTGTGCTTGTAGTCCATGTCCTTAACCGGAGTATACCCTTTTGCAACCAATCTTGCTTTAAATCTTTCAACTGACCCATCAGCTTTGTATTTTATCTTATAAATCCATTTGGATCCTATTGCTTTCTTGCCTTGAGGCAGGTCTGCCATTATCCAAGTATGATTAGCCTCTAAGGCAGCAGTTCCTTATCCATGGCTTCCTTCCACCTTACATCTTGAATGGCTTGTTCAAAATGATTAGGTTCATGTTCAAGGAAGACATTGTTCAGAGATGCCAAGTAAGAATTATCAAACATGGGTAACTCATCAAGAACACCAGCATGTAGACTGGCATGAGTTTTCTTTGTCATTTTGGGACAGTAAAAATCTTTAAGTAGAGTAGAGGGTTTTCTAGTTCTTTCAGACTTCCTGATAATGTGCTCTGTGTGTGTCACATTCTGTGATCTAACAGGAGTACGTAGCAATATCATTATCAGTACTTGTCTGAATGAAAAAATTGTCCTGAAGGAAACTGTTATTTTCAGTTTCATGACCTGTGTATGGAGTATTTCCATCAGCAGTAGTGATGTTTAGTTGCTCCATATCTACTGTTGCATTATCAGTATTAACAGGTGTATCATTATGGACAGGGGAATTTGTATTAGATTCATCAGAATGATTAAGATCTTCTAGAAAAGATCGATAAGGTGCATCACTTGTAACAAGGAAATGTGTAGTATGCCCTGATTCTTGTAGTAAATTATCTTTGATAGTAGAGTGTCTATAAGGAAAAATACTTTCCTTAAATATGACATCTCTGCTAGTAAAGATAACATGTTTGTCAAGATCATACAGTTTATATCCCTTCTTTCCATAAGGATAGCCAAGGAAAACACATTTTCTAGCTCTATAACCAAGCTTATCTCTCAATTTAGCAGGTATAGTGGCAAAACATAAGGATCCAAAAACTCTGAGGTCCTCATAGCATGGAACCTCTCCAAATAATATTTCATGGGGAGTTTTCCATTGAAGTTTAGCAATGGGCATCTTATTAATCAAGTAGGTGGCAGTAAGTAAGCATTCCCCCCAAAATTTTAAAGGTAGATTGGATTGAATTTTCAAAGCTCTTGCAGTATCTATCAAGTGCTTGTGTTTTCTCTCTACCCTTGCATTTTGTTGAGGCACTCCTGCTATGCTAGTTTGATGTATGATACCCCTCTCACCAAACATTAACCTACAAGGTGCTTGAATGAACTCAGTGCCATTATCAGTCCTTACAATCTTAATCTTGCTGCTAAATTGATTTTCTATATGCACTAGAATGTCCTTAATGATGTGTGGGACCTGTTGCTTATTCTGAATTAGGTATGTCCAAGTGGACCTAGAATGGTCATCAACTATGGTCAGAAAAGATCTTGCACCAGTCATGGTACTAACTTTGTATGGGCCCCAAACATCCATATGTATAAGTTCAAAATATTAGATGCATGAGATATACGTCTAGTGAAGGGTAGAGCATGATGCTTGGACAGAATACATATTTGACAATCAAAAGATCCATTATTATTGCAGAATGGAGTTCCAGATACATGCTTGAGTTTATCTATTGATGTATGACTAAGTCTCTGATGTAACAAATACAAGTCTAAGTTTTTCATACAACTATTAGATTGAACATGATTGTTTAAGCTTTTGCAATTTGAATCCATGATATAATTTCTAAAATCCAAGGCTTGAGAAATCCTGTATAAGCCAGCTTGTTTTCTTCCAGTAGCTAACACTTTCTTACTTGAAAGGTCCTGGAACCAACATTGTGTAGGAAAAAATATGACTCTCATGTTAGTGTGTTGCAGCAATGATCCAACAGATAAAAGATTTTGTCTAAAACCAAGAACTACAAACCCATTTTTGAGCTTGATATGCTCAGTTAGTTGCATAGAACCTGTTTTATACACTGTTTTTAAAGTGCCATCAGGTAGTGCAACAATGATAGGTCTTTTTAGTATGATGATATCATGCAGCAAGTGAATATTTGCAGTCATATGATCAGATACACCAGTGTCAACTATCCAACTAGATGCATTAGATGAATCAATAACAACATAAGCATGAGAATATTCAAAATTACCTGAGAAGTTCACAGATTGTGAAGCATTTGCTGAACTAGAAGATGCAGGAAACCTTTGAGAAATATTCTTCAACACCTTGTCAGTAATGGTGTCCACCAAACCAGAAACTAGATCATCTTGATCAGTGAAAGAGCTGGAGTTCAGATGCCTTGAATATGAAGACTGAGGCTTCTCATCAAAAAGAGAAAGATCTGCATCATCAAAGTCCTCATCATCATAATATGAAGCAATAGCATTGTTAGCTCCCATTCTGTATCCACCCCTGCCTCTATTATTTCTACTGTGTCCACCCCTCTCAGCTTTGAGCTTGGCAGCTAGTAACTTCTTCAGCTTATAGCAATGTTCACGAATGTGGCCCTTTATCTTGCAGAAAGTGCAAGTCTGCAACTGGAAACATTCTTCAACCAAATGTCCTTTCTTGTTATGCAGTGAGCACATTTCTTCTTAGGCTTGTCATCTTCAGCATCAGTCTTCTGTTTCTTAGATGAGTGATCAATGGTGTCATCTGTAGAAGTAGGAGTTCGATAACCTACATAAGCATTTGCCTCAGGAGCATTCTTCATAGTGTCACTGATTTGTTTCTGTTTTTCCACTTTCTGAAGCAATCCTAAGACTCTGTTGATGGTAGGCATGAGTTCCATGGTAAGGACATGCTCTTTCACACTCTCATAAGTGCTATTCAGTCCCATTAATAACTGAATTAGTTTGGACTGTGCTTCTCTATCAAGAATCCTCTTGAACAAATTACATGTGCAAGCATTCAATGCTCCACATGTACATAAGGGAATGGGGTCTAGATCATCAATCTCCTCCCAGGTTCTCTTCAAATGACCATAATAATCCACAACAGGAAGGTTGTCCTGAACTATGCCAGTAAGGTCTTTCTTCAACTGGTAGAGTTCTATGCTATTTACTTGCCCATACCGTTCAACCAATTCAGTCCACAAATCCTTAGAATATGTAACATACAAGAAATTATCTCAAAGCTTCTTTTCAATGGAGTTCTTGATCCACTGAAGGACAACCATGTCACATATGGCCCAAAGCTTATGTGTCTTATCAGTTGAGTGAGGTCTAGGACAGGTTCTAGTGATGAAATCTTCCTTGTTCTTAGAAGCTAGTGCAAGCAATACATCTCGTTTCCAGAGAAGAAAACCAGTACCGTCAAACAAAGTGTCAGTCAAGCGCATGTTTGGTTGATCATTGTTTGTAAGAGCCAAGGGATTGTCATAGATGTCAATAGAACCAGAAGATGCAGAATTAACTGGTGATTCAGGCATTGTAACAGAATTTGAAGAAAAGTGATTGAAAATTGAGAAGATTCTGATGAAAAACAACTAGAAAACCTAATTTTTAGGATTTTTGTGAATTGAAAAAGAAATATGCGAAGAAATTTAAGAATTTAAGCAGAAATTAACAAGAAATTGTGAAGACAAATAGTAGATCTAAAAAAAAAAAGATGATGATCAAGTGATATATATCAATTATGATCAAGCTCAAAACGAAGATGAATCATACTATTATATCAGCAATCAGCAGGAATTCAATCAGAATCAAAATATAAACGTAATTTGATCGAAGAATCGAAGAAAGAAAATGCGGAAGCTGAAATGTAAAGAATTGATTGATCATAAACCTGAAAAACGAACTCAAGGATTTCGATTGAGCAATTGAGAGAACAATCGCGTCAATTCTGCATGAACGATATCATGAATTGGAGAAGGATCATCAACCTGTCGGTCTGATACCATATGAAATGATGATCTCCATGGATGAACATGAAAGCTTGCAAGAGAGGAAACCAAGAGTAAATAATGTGTGGTTTGTTATAATGATCAAAAGTTAGTTACAACTAATGAGTGAATCTGTTATATACAATAACTTTACTAACTATAGTTAACTCTAATTAAGTATCGTGGTTAACTAAGCTAATGTCCAGCTTCATGACTATCATTTCTACAACGGAAATGCCGCAAGGTGACCTTTTTTAAGATAACTGACTGTTAAGCTTTGTAGTATATTCTTAAGGTATTTCCAAATTTTTTTAGCTATGCATTTAAAAACACACAAATTCTTATTCAAGAAGAGTATATCTGTTTTAAACTTAAAACGAGATAAATATAATAGATCATAGATGAGATAAAAATAATAATGTCTAGAAATTAGTAAAAAGAAAAGCTTGTTATATAGAGTGTTATAGACTAATTTAGCTTGTTTGAATTCTAAGACGGATATATTAACTTGGAGCAACCGTTGATGAAACAAAACAGAAAGACACTAAAAAGGGCACTATACAGTTAAAAGGAGGTTAGTGCATCAAACGCGCATTGCTCAAAATCATGCAAAATAACAAAAGTAGAGTAATTTGGTTAAACATCTATCTTGAATAGAAACCTTGTCAAGATTTCTAATCTAAAATGGTGCAAAAGACGTTTCAATATACATCGCCTTCTCATCAATGTCACTTACACCATTTATCAATAATGCACTTACATAATAATTAGCCAAACATGATAAGGTGTAATATATGCAACACTAATCGAAAAACTATATGCAACACTATTCGAAAATAAGGAATATGTCGATTTTTGAGTGATTAATTTCGTTCAAAATGATTGGAAAATATTCTGAGAAGTTTTTCGTATTATAGAGAATAATGAATAATGTGACTGTGTGAGTTATATTCCTGATTTTCATAAAATACGAAACTTATCATTAACCTTGCCTATACGTAACTTGTACTTAAATCGGTGGTTTAAAATTTCCTCAAAAGAATTAAGGGCAAACAATTAAACAAGAATTTGTCGTAATGAGACGAGACTAGTAACCAAGAATTTAAGGAGAAAGAAAAGCAAGGGCCCCTCACACTCACTAAGACCATCCCCAAGCAGTGGTCGCGCTAATTAGGTCGCGACCCGATTTTACTTTTAATCCCACCTTATTAACCTTGACCTATTTTCACCTCCCAAGCAGAAGGTCGCGACCTAGGTCATCAACCCAATCATTTTTCACCTTCCAACCCTTTTTGTTTTGTTTACGACCAATGATAATTTGACACCTATTGGGTCACCAATTGACCTATTAAGGTTGATCATTGTTTGTAAGAGCCAAGGAATTGTCATAGATGTCAATAGAACCAGAAGATGCAGAATTAACTGGTAATAAGGTTGATCATTGTTTGTAAGAGTCACGCTAATCTCATGCTTAATTGTTGATTAAGGCGACCCAACAAGGTCGCGACCTCCCTCGTGACCTTGCTTGGGGATAGTCTAACAAATGACATTTTCCTGCATCTAATGAGTGTATAAAAGCAACTACAAAGTCCTCTCAAATTTGCATTCCAGTTCATATAAACAAACTTTTTAAACAAAACCCTATCAATAAGTTCGTCGCAAAAACCACTCTACAACCGTCACACATTCGTAAAAGAGTAAAGTCGTATGTGAAAAAATAATTTTTGAATAATTAATAATCACTCACAACTCACAAGACTCTGTGTTCAACACAGTTTCTGACATCATTTTTCCTAAAGCTAACCAAAACAAAACAAAACTGTTGTTCACAATGTTGAACAGTCAGTTGCTACACCAACGAAATAGGAACCAACTCCTAGTCCTCCTCCTATTATCTAGTTTATTGTTTAGCTATTGTATTATGTCACATATGTATTTATCTTATTCCTATTCTTTAGCAAGTAGTTCCTTGTTATTAGCAGTGTAGTTTAGTTTACTGTAACTATATAAACATAGATTGTAAATCATTTTAATTATCAACATACAAACACTTTCATTCACAAACTGAGTATTTACTCTTATATGGTATCACGACCTACATCGATCCTAACCTTCATTCTCGTTGTTCTTCATGCATTCACCATGTCCAACCACAACAATAGCACCATTCCCAACACCGACGAACCAACCAAACCACTCATCTCCCTCTCCTTCCCTACTTGCATCAAACTTACCCCGTCAACTTATCGTGCTTGGCAATATCAAATCACCCGGCTTCTTCAAGGTTATGGACTGTTTTCCTATCTTGATGGAACCAAAACCGCACCACCCACCACCATCACCCCACCCGCCACTGATGCGAAACCTAACCCAGATCCCGTACCCAACGCATACCACACTTGGTTCAAACAAGATAATCTTATCCTAGGAGCCTTAGCCGGAACCCTACATGAATCCGTCTCAACCATTATCCTAGATGCTAACACTTCTCATGAAGCATGGCAAATCCTAGCAACCACCTATGCCAACCCCTCTCGAGGACACCTCCTTCAAATTAAGGATCGTCTTCGTCACATTACACTCGGTGATGGCACTATTTCCGACTATATGTTGGCCATCAAAGCATGCACCAATCAATTAGCCCACCTCGGCAAACCCATGGATGCTGAGGACATCACTGCCCAAATTATTAGCGGCCTTCCCGTTGACCAATACAAAGACGTTATTGATGGCGTCCGTGCTCGTGACACACCAATTTCCTTTGAAGCCTTTCATGAACGTCTTATTCAACATGAATTAATTGTCAAAAGAGCACCTACCAATAACACCAGTGTCTTTCAACCCACTGCCAATGTTGCATCTCGCAACTTCAACCAAAATCGCACCACCTACAATAACCAGTCCACCAACTACAATCCACCCGCCTTCCACAACAACAACCGTATCTACCAGCCTCGCCACAACAGCAACCGTACCCAACCCACTGCACCGCCTAATACCCAACACACCCAAAGACCTTTCAAGGGTCGTTGCCAATATTGTCGCGAATCAGGCCATGTGATTAGTGACTGTCCCAAATTTAAGCGTGACTATCCTATGGTTTCGTTTCCACCACCAAAACCGTATCGACCCCAAGCCCACACCGCCACTGCCTCGCAACCCTCCACCTCTGCCTACCTTGTTGACAGTGGTGCTAGTCACCACATAACCAATGACCTTGAAAACCTTGCTCTTCATAGCCCCTATGATGGACCGGATGATCTCATCATAGGAGACGGGTCAGCTCTTCCAATTACGCACCATGGTTCATTTACTACTCCTTTCTCTTCTCGTTTTCTTTCCTTTAATAATGTGCTTGTAGTACCAACAATTGCTAAAAACCTTTTATCCGTTTCACAATTTTGCTTTGATAATAATGCTATAGCCTGTTTCTCACCTACTTCCTTTTGTTTTAAGGATCGCTCGACGGATGAAATTCTTATCCAAGGACCGTTTCAAGATGGCGTCTATCAATGGCAACCACCCACCCACAAACCACGTGCTTACACCAGCCTTAGTTCGTCTCCCAGCAGCTTGTGGCATGCTCGACTGGGACACCCATCCAATGCTATCCTTAGGCAATTAAATTCAATTTATAATTTTCGTATTTCCAATTATTTGCACTATAATTCCTGCTTAGTCAATAAAAGCCACAAATTACCCTTTTCTATTTCCACTTTACATTCCGCTGCACCACTAGATTTAATATTTTCTGATGTATGGACCTCACCGGTACTCTCAACCGATTCATTCAAATATTATGTCATTTTTGTTGATCATTTTTCCCATTATTTTTGGTTATATCCGATTAAAAATAAGTCCGACACATTAATAACCTTTAACCGCTTCAAAAATATTGTTGAAAAATATTTCCAACGACCCATTAAACAATTTTATTCCGACAACCGGGGGGGAATATAAAAAGCTTACCCCAAACCTCCTTGATGACGGAATTAACCACCTTACATCACCGCCACACACACCCGAGCACAATGATTTTGCCGAAAGACGCCATCGCCACATCGTTGAAACTGGTCTCGTGCTTCTTACTCATGCCCAAATGCCCAATAAATTTTGGCCTTATGCTTTTTCAACAGCCACATATTTAATTAATCGGCTGCCAACAACCACGTTTCAAAATAAAACTCCCTATCAAATTCTTTTCGACCAAAACCCAAACTATAACAAACTAAGACCATTTGGTTGCCTTTGTTACCCATGGCTCAAACCATACACCAATCACAAACTTGACCCGAAATCAATCCCTTGTGTCTTTGTTGGTTACTCAAATACTCAAAGTGCGTATTTGTGTTATGACCCCATCACTCAAAAACTTTATACATCCCGTCATGTACGTTTCATTGAGCATGTCTACCCTTACACCCATCTAGCCAAAACTAATCCATCACCTGTTCACTCTCCTGATAAATGGTGTGAACTTACCATTCCCTTACTTGACCCACCTCTTCCTATTCCCCACACCCCTCCTACGCCTCACCCACCTCCCCCACCCGACACTAACAACAACTCTCCCTCCTCCACTTCGCAACACCCAACCCCACCCGAACCAGAAACCAACCCAGCCTCACCCGTAACTCCCTCTGCCACACCCTCTGCCACCACGATACACCCTGCCTCCACCACACCTTCGGCCTCCTCCCCTACTCCACCACCCTCGCCCCCACCTCCACCTTCCCGTGCTATAACTCGACTATGCAACAACATTGTCAAGCGGAACCCGAAATATGCCAAACCCACATCAAAACACGCTAAAACAGCGACAGTACCCACACCTCATGTCACACCCACCACCACAAAACAAGCTTTAGTTGACCCACGTTGGCGCAATGCCATGGTTGACGAACACCAAGCCCTCCTTCGTAACCAAACCTAGACTCTTGTCCCTCGTTCCCAAGCTCAAAATGTTGTTGGTTGCAAGTGGGTATACCGCGTGAAGTACAACCCGGATGGCACTCTCAAACAGTATAAAGCTAGACTCGTCACCAAGGGCTTTCACCAACGACCCGGCGTCGATTATTCGGAAACATTCAGCCCTGTAAGCCTGCCACAGTTCGTCTTGTGCTATCGATCGCCGTTGCTAATCGATGGTCTCTCCGTCAAATTGATGTAAATAATGCTTTCCTACAAGGTAACCTCACTGATTCCGTCTTTATGAACCAACCACCAGGGTTTGTAGATACGGAAAAACCCGATCACGTTTGTCACCTACGCAAAGCCATTTATGGTTTAAAACAAGCCCCACGAACTTGGTACACCGAGCTCAAAATATATCTTTTGAGTCTACACTTTAAAAATTCAGTCACTGACCCATCACTATTTATTTTAAACACCAAACATACCACATTATTTGTCCTAGTCTATGTCGACGATATAATCGTCACCGGACCAAACCCGTCACACATTCAGGCCTTTATTGATGAAATATCACGAAAATTCTCATTAAAGGATCTTGGACCACTTTCATTTTTCCTTGGAATTGAGGTCACTCCAACCTAAAACGGCATTCACCTCAACCAAACCAAATATATTTCCGACTTACTACATAAATTTAATATGCATGAAAGCAAACCCGCCAACCCCCCACCCCCCCCCCCCCCCCTGCTAGCTCATTCTCCACTTGTTAAGGAACCCAATGCACCAATTGAAAATATCACTGATTATAGAGCAATTGTCGGGAGTCTCCAATACTTATCATTAACTAGACCCGATATTGCCTTTCCGGTTAATAAGCTAGCACAATTTCTCACACACCCGACCTCCAACCATTGGCTCGCTCTAAAGCGTGTCCTCAGGTATTTAAATGGTACTCTTCACTTGGGTATTCACCTTCACCACTCCACCCCTCTTAATCTCCACGCATACTGCGACGCGGACTTTGCGGGAGATTCCGAGGATTATGTCTCGACCACCGGTTACATTGTTTACCTCGGCAAAAATCCCATTTCGTGGTCTTCCAAAAAACAGCGTGCACTGTCTTGCTCCACTACAGAAGCCGAATTCAGAGCCGTTGCTGCTACCTCCTCGGAGGTCCTCTGGCTCGTCTCTGTTCTACACGAGCTTGGCATAGCTCATCCCTCTTCGCCCGCTATTTACTGTGATAATCTTTCTGCGACAACCTATTCGGCAAATCCAGTGTTCCACTCGCGAATGAAGCATTTAGCAATCTCATTTCACTTTGTCAAAGAGCAAGTTCGCAAAGGTCTTACGATTATCCTACATATTAACGGTAATGATCAATTAGCTGATACGTTGACAAAGCCGCTGCACAAATCACGTTTTCTTGAGCTGTCTTCCAAGATTGGCCTTCGTCTCCGACCGTCCATCTTGCGGGGGAGTGTTGAATAGTCAGTTGCTACACCAACGAAATAGGAACCAACTCCTAGTCCTCCTCCTATTATCTAGTTTATTGTTTAGCTATTGTATTCTGTCACATGTGTATTTATCTTATTTCTATTCTTTAGCAAGTAGTTCCTTGTTATTAGCAGTGTAGTTTAGTTTACTGTAACTATATAAACATAGATTGTAAATCATTTTAATTAGGGGGCTGATTTATATCGACGACGTTTTAGTAAATATCGACGACGTTTTTCATAAAAAAGACGATGACTGCCCTTTTGACTTTCTCTCTCTAAAAAAATTTCTCTCAAACTCAACTAAATTAAAAACAAAAAACAACAACAACAACAACAATTAACAATATGTCAACCTAATTAGTTCATGACATTAATTTTGTAAATAACATATTGTTAATTGTTTGCGTAAATCTGAAATTTATACCCCAAGGTTGAACCATGGACCAAACTTTGAGATCTAACGTTTAGCCATGGACCAAACATTGAAAATCAACGTTTGCCGTGGTCCAAACGTGGGAAACCAACGTTGGCCGTGGTCCAAACGTTAGAATCCCACGTTTGGCCACGGAAATTTTTTTTTTTTTTTAAATTTTTTTTTTTTTTTTTTTTTTAAAAAAAAAAAAAAAAAATTCCTCCAGTGGCCAAACGTGGGATTCCAACGTTTGGACCACGGCCAATGTTGGTTTCCCACGTTTGGACCACGGCCAACGTTAGTTTCCCACGTTTGGACCATGGCAAACGTTGGTTTTCAATGTTTGGTCCGTGGTCGATTGTTGAATCTCAACATTTAGTCCATGAACTAGTTCATTTTTTTAAAAAAAAAAACCGTGTTTAATACGTTTATTTGCCGATTTTTTAAATTTATTTAAGTTTTCTAATCGATGTGCGTTAATTTCTAACATCTTTTAATTGGTTTAATGCAATGAGAGATCGAAATGTAGTTGACTTTTAGTAGAATTTGAGAGAAAATTGTTTAGAGAGAGAAAATAATGTAATTATGCAAAGGGCATTATCGTCTTTTGGAATGAAAACGTCGTCGATATTTACTAAAACGTCGACGATATTTACAAATCCGGTTTTAATTATCAACCACAAATTCTCATTATAGACGGACACTATTCGTCTATATGTATAGACGGATACCATTTTCCCTCACAAAATATCCATTTGCCATAAAGTGGGAAGCACATGGGGGTGCCCCACCTTGTTCACCTACCCATTTTATTAGAGGTCTTTACCCGTCTGTTCGCCACACCCGTCTATACCAAGACCTATTGATTATCAACATACAAACACTTTCATTCACAAACTGAGTATTTACTCTTATACACAAAACCCAATACAACAAACTCAAACAGAAAGACATTCACATTTTCCACAGCTGTTTTTTTTACTTCACTAGTGTAGTTTACTGTTTCACTCTACTTCCTCTCTCTAAACAAAGCATGGAATAAAGTGTGCAGCCGAAAGACGAAAGAATCATTAAAAGTGTTGTTTTTGTGTGAAGGAATTGTTTTATCTCGGGTCGTGCCATACGACAGTCTCATAGTATAATTTGGGTTTTTACTATTATTGCTGAAAATGCAGAAGAACACATTTTTGTCAATTTTTTTGATTTTTCAAAATTTATTGGTTTTGATTAATGCAAATGTTGCATATGATCACAAAGCAATTACCATTAATGGCCAAAGAAGAATTCTTATTTCTGGTTCTATTCACTATCCCAGAAGTACACCCGAGGTATGTTAAAAATGCTGCATTTTTATTGTTTTTCGTCTCGGTCATTTGTTTAGTTTTTATATTAATTGCTGAAGGTATTTTAATCGAAGGTAAACAAATTATTGAAACGGAGCGAATATTAATCTGTATTAATGATTTTAGCTGAAAATGTGACATGAGTATTGTTTATATTTGGCAATTGGTTTGATATAGATGTGGCCAGATCTTATTGAGAAGGCTAAAGAAGGAGATGTTGATGTAATTCAGACTTATGTTTTCTGGAATGGACATGAACCTCAACCTGGCCAAGTAATTATTTTTTCACATTCTTAAGTTCTCAACGCAATTTTCATCTTGAGTCATTCGGAAACAGCTAGTTGTGTTGCTGGCACAGGGTTAAGGGTGCGAACATCCGACCCACCTTACCCTGGAAGCCTTGAGGCACTGGGGTAACTTTAGTTTACCTCACTGATGTGTATTTGTTTGTAAAGTTTACTTCTTTTCGGTTTTTTACAGTATTATTTTGAAGAAAGGTATGACCTTGTGAAGTTCATTAAGGTGGTTCAACAAGCTGGTTTATATGTTCATTTGAGGACTGGACCTTATGTTTGTGCTGAATGGAGCTTTGGGTAATTTGCTCAATTTTTTACTGTTTCTTCCTTTTTTTTACTACTTTTATAAGTTGGATGATTGTGTAAGAAGATGAAGTATTCTGGCTAATGTTAGTTGGCTTATTATTTTACTGTAGGGGGTTTCCTGTATGGCTGAAGTATGTTCCTGGCATCAACTTCAGAACAGATAATGGACCTTTCAAGGTTTGCTACTTGCCCTTGTTACTCACTAATCACTATGTTGTCTCGTTTAGAAGAATCCGACGACACAGGTGCATATCCAAGTGTCGGACTTGGCTATATTCATGAAAGTATGCATGTTTTGGCCTAAAATGAGGTGTGTAAGTGTACATACCCAAGTCCGAGTGTCAAGGGTTGGACACTGATACACGAGGGAATAAGAAGAGTTGGAGTAACGAAGGCCACTTATTGACTTAATTTTGGTTTTTGTGAACTTAAATTAATAAAGTTTGTATTTTGTGCCCTTTTATAGAATGCAATGCAAAAGTTTACCATGAAGATTGTTGACATGATGAAAGCTGAAAGATTATTTGAGTCACAAGGTGGTCCTATTATATTATCTCAGGTATTTTTCATATCTCAGTGATGCACTAACTGTGAAACTTACACTTTACAATGGTGGATTGGTGGTTCCATTCAACAGTATATGTTAGCCGACCCCTGATCACTTGGCGATGTGGACTAACGCTTTATTATTGTTGTTGTTGGTAGATTGAAAATGAATATGGGCCACTTGAATATGAGATTGGTGCACCTGGTAAAGCATACGCAAATTGGGCAGCTAAAATGGCTGTGGGGTTAAACACTGGAGTTCCATGGGTCATGTGTAAGCAGGATGATGCTCCAGACCCCGTTGTAAGTTCATTAGAAAACCTTTATTTGGCATTATTCTTTTAGTCCCACATGTAATTATGAGTTTGTTATGTTGTTTATTATCCATTATCCATTATGCTTCTGTGTTTGTTCAACTTGGTGCACTTACTAGTAAATGCTGTGATAGTTTGTGGCAGTGCACATCGGCACATGGGTCTAACTAGCTGGTTCTTATAAATTACGTAATAGTTTGTTCAGCATGCTGTGCATACATCGCGTTGATCATGTTGAATATAGTAGCAGTACACTAATTACTCCCTTGTGAAGACAACATTGCCTCTGATTTCTTCATATGGTGTATCATGTCTGATCTCGGAAAATGGGGAAATGGGTAAAATATGATTCATGCTCTTATTCACGAAAAGAGGATTTGCCTATTAACATTTTTTAGCATGTTTCAGTGTCATGATATGCCGAGGTTGACAACAGTTACAAAGTTTGTTGTTTGACTTTATGAAAGTCAGGGTACTCGTGTAAGTCGTGTTTAATAAAAAAAAGCATGTTTCTTGCAGATTAATACTTGCAACGGTTTCTACTGTGATTACTTTTCTCCGAATAAGCCTTATAAACCTAAGATGTGGACAGAGGCCTGGACAGGATGGTGAGACTTTTAACCAATTTAGGCTTAAAGTAATGAGTGTGACTTTTTCTTTTAGTTAAAAGCGAATGCAACTTATGGTTGATTCTTCATATATGTTTCCTGTTATCAGGTATACTGAATTTGGGGGTCCAGTACCTACTAGACCAGCCAAAGACTTAGCATTTGGTGTTGCTAGATTCATACAGAAAGGGGGATCTTTCGTCAATTATTACATGGTCAGCAGAATTATCGGCACATTTACTAGATGAAACTTTCATGTTCGTCGTTTTATTGATTCTTACAGAAGAATTATTTTTGTCTTCAGTATCATGGTGGTACAAACTTCGGCAGAACTGCAGGTGGTCCATTTATTGCCACTAGCTATGATTATGATGCTCCTCTTGATGAATTTGGTATGTAATCTTACTTTGGAAATGATTTTTTTGTAAAATATATGAAGAGAAAGTTCTTAGCAGTAGCTTGTCTTTGAGTCGATCTAAGTCAGATTCCAGCAGCTTTCTCTGCAAACTTAGTAGGGTAACTTTCGAAAGTTAAGGCGTGTCAATTGCTAAAAACTGAAAAATACATTTAATAGAGTTGTGGAGAACTGGAGATGAATGTATGTAATTTTGATGCTTACCGATGTTAATTCCTATATTTTGGGTATGGAGTCGATCTAAGTCAGATTCCAGCAGCTTCATTTGCGCGCTGAGAGTTTATGTCGACGTTGTATAATTATCTATGAGAATGATTTTCTAACTGTTGGTTTCTTTACACTTTTAGGGCTTATAAATCAACCGAAATGGGGTCATTTAAAAGATTTGCACAGAGCAATAAAATTGTGTGAGCCAGCTCTAGTTTCCAGTGATCCGATGGTGATTCGGTTAGGAAGCAGTCAAGAGGTTAGTCTTTTACTCGTAAAACAGTTTTTCGCATTCATAACATTGCCAACTTTTTAACATTGTCATATGTCTTCCATTTATAATTTTCAGGCTCATGTTTTCAAGTCACAATCAGGATCTTGTGCTGCATTTCTTGCAAATTATAACCCAAGCTCTTACGCGAAGGTGTCATATGGAAATAATCACTACAACCTTCCGCCATGGTCGATCAGCATTCTTCCTGATTGCAAACATACTGTTTACAATACTGCAAGGGTGAGAAATTTGCCACTTCATCATTCATTGTATATGTATTCTTTGAGATTATGGTGTTCCTCAGAGGACCACTGCAACGGAATACACAGTTATCCAAAAACAAATGACGACTAGAAAATAAATTAAGAAATGACTACCTTCTTACACGAGTCAATCCCATGGTAAACTTATCATGGAATCGCCTAATATGAGAATTTGTGTGTGTGTGTGTGTGTGTGGGGGGGGGGGGGGGGGGGTGATAACTGTCTCCTAAAGTTTAACTTTAGCTCCATCAGAAATATGTATGGTAGATCACATTCATGACATCGGGTTTAAAACAGTATTAAACAGTGTAACCATGTTGCAGGTTGGTGCCCAGAGTGCGATAATGAAGTATACTCCTGTTCATCGCAACTTCGCTTGGCAATCATACAATGAACAGACAGCTTCCATTGATGACAGTACATTTACATCCGTGGGACTAGTTGAACAAATAAACACCACTAGAGATATGACTGACTACCTGTGGTATATGACTGAGTGAGTTCTTAGCACCCTCGAGTTTCTCTAGTCTGTAACTTTTCACTGTGATTCAGTTTTGGTTTCTTATGCGTTTATTTTTCATGACAGTGTTGTAATTGATCACAATGAGGGATTTTTGAAAGGTGGAAATTGGCCAGTTCTCAGTGTAATGTCTGCTGGCCATGCTTTGCAAGTTTACATCAACGGTCAATTAGCTGGTGAGTATCCTCATTCATAATCGTAGTCAATTCGTCTCTTGAAAGACGTCTCATGTTAATATAATGCGAGACTAACCCATAAACTCATTAACTCACTGATTAAAAGAGAAGTACCCTATCTTAGTTGGTCATAGTTAGCTTTAAATGTTTGAATGACATATGACAGTCAAATTTCTGTGTTTGTCACAGATACTGTTTATGGAAGTCTTGAAAGCCCAAAGGTCTCTTTTAAAGAAGGTGTGAAATTACGGGCTGGTGTTAACAAAATTTCTCTCCTGAGCATTGCCGTTGGGCTCCCGGTATGCCCTATTGCGCTACTGATCCTATGTGATATGGTCTTATAATCAATCACCCTGATCAGATCCTCTATATTAACCATGCAATTCCTTGATGTTTTTTTTTTTTTAATTCAGAATGTTGGCCCGCATTTTGAGATGTGGAATGCCGGTGTTCTTGGTCCTGTCTCGCTAAGTGGTTTGAACGAAGGAAAGAGAGATCTGACATGGCAGAAATGGTCCTATAAGGTTAATCTCCTTATAATACCCTTACACACTACCCTTTCATATTCCGGATACGACCTTTATTCTATTTACATTGGTGGTCAAGCTGTATAATGTAAAATTTATCTTCATATTATCATTCAAAAAAAGTTACTGTTAGTGAGAAAATGTTTGTTGAAGCTGACATCATTTGACAAGCGAAGTCAAATACTAACAATATAAATTGGATGTGATGGAGGGAGTACTGAAATTCTTTGATTTTGTTCAGATTGGTCTTAGAGGTGAATCGTTGGGTCTTGATTCACTTAGCGGAGTCTCCAATGTCGAGTGGGTCCAGGGAAAGTTCGTCGCTCAGAAACAACCCCTGACTTGGTACAAAGTAAGTATTTGTAGTTCTGACCTGCTGATTTGTTTTTTTTTTCTCTGCTGTGAAATATTCTTTGCCGAAAATGAAGTTTAGGCTGATAAGTTCGTTCATGTGTCCAGACGATGTTCAATGCTCCTCCAGGAAACGAACCACTTGCGTTAGATATGGGTGACATGGGTAAAGGTCAAGTTTGGATAAATGGAAAGAACATCGGGCGATACTGGCCTGCTTATACAGCAAAAGGTTCTTGTGGTGCCTGCAATTATGCCGGCTACTTTTCCG
The DNA here is from genome assembly GCF_048544455.1 of Silene latifolia. Classification (NCBI taxonomy): domain Eukaryota; kingdom Viridiplantae; phylum Streptophyta; class Magnoliopsida; order Caryophyllales; family Caryophyllaceae; genus Silene; species Silene latifolia. The sequence continues at coordinate 435,249,140 of NC_133538.1, read as the reverse complement.
AGAAGAAATGCTTAAAGTATTGTGGAGATCCTTCCCAAAGATGGTGAGTCTAGTCTAGCAGTTTTGTTCACCATTTATCATAAAGTCCAATGTAAGGCGGTTTTACATACAGATATTATACTCCCGCACCGCCTGTTATTTACTGAAATACTGCTATAAAAGAATGACTGTGTATGTCATAACATGGATGTTGGAGTTAACCTGTAAATGATTTCGAGTATTTCAGGTATCACGTCCCTCGCTCGTGGCTGAAGCCAACAGGGAATTTGATGGTTGTTTTAGAAGAATTGGGAGGAGACCCGAACTGGATTTCTTTAATGAAGAAAGAAATAAGCAGTATTTGCTCAGACATGAATGAATGGCAGCCGACACTAGTAAACTGGCACTTGCAAGCATCTGGGAGGATTAACAAGCCTTTAAGGCCGAAGGCTCACCTTTGGTGTGCTCCCGGCCAGAAAATTACTTCGATCAAATTTGCCAGTTTCGGAACACCAGAAGGGTCGTGTGGAAACTACAGACAAGGGAGCTGTCATGCCCCCAGGTCTTACGACGTATTTGAAAAGGTATGCTACCTTTCACACCATTTCTATTGATCAAATAACAGCATTACCCCAGTATCTTACACGTCTTAACAAAAAAAAAAAACTTTTTTTTGTCTGTAACAGAATTGTGTTGGGCAAGCCGGTTGTGCTATAACCGTTGAACCTGAGTTATTCGGAGGAGACCCATGTCCAAACGTCATGAAGAAACTTTCAGTCGAGGCGATTTGTAGCTAAAGCACTTTGATTTGATCAATCTTCTGTCATATTTATCGCTCAATCCCAAGTGGATTCCATTTCGGCATTTTTCCTTATTACATCCATACCATCATCTTTCCGGCTTTAACCGTGGTGAAGTTGTACATATATTGCAACACACTATTGGGTTATTGCCATTGTAATTTGTAAATAGCCTTCTTTTAGAGGAAGGAGTATAGCACATTGAGACAGATACTATGTAGTCCATGTGCCTGTGTGCCAAGTAGTTGTACTTTTCTGGTAGAGGCAATATTTCATTGCCTTAGTTTTGTTGTAACAAATGTACTCTCCTCTGTAGTATCAATGTCAATTTGGTATTTCCTCACCGGTTTGCTCTTGGTTATACCCTCTCAAAGATGGACTCGTCACAAAGTATGTGAGAGAGTGATATCAAAACTCCCTACGATTTAGCGATACCATCTTTTTTTTTTTAACATATGAGCTGTCCAAAGTTTTCTTTACGGTTGTCCTTCATTGATTTTCTTCTCTGTAACTCAAATTTAACTTCTAAAACATTTGGTAAACTATAACCAAGGTGACTTGACTTGTGTTGAGAAAAATATGAAGTCTCGAGTTCAAGCTAACCAAAACTCGAAAATTTGGTGAACTGTAGCCATGGTGACATGACTTGAGGTTAAACTGATATCTAATAACATCCCTTGTCTACTCCGACCCCATATGAACTGGCCACCTGACTACTAACTCGACCTCATGGATGACTAGATAAGATAAGAAGTTAATTTAATTTATAATTCAAATAAAATCAAACTGATTTTTTTATTCTTTTAATTTATAACTAAAATAAATGCACCTGAAAATAGCTCTAAACGATATTATTGGTCCAAACTCAAAATAACTTAACCAAATAATGACCTCAACCAAACCGACCCACTAGTCACACACTCACACAATGACAATTGACAACCTGGCATAAACCCAAAGAACATTATCCTATAATAACTTGACAAAACCCAAACCCAGTAAAAACCCAATCCGTTACACGATAATAGTCGGCTTGAACCCAACCAACACCCATATTGACTCATCACAAAACTGATATCCTACAGGCTACAACCAATCGGAGTGACTCGATTACCAACACTAACCAGCATTCGCCGAAACTCGGATTATCGTGAAAAATGCGTTAAAACTCGTTATTTGAGGCTGAAATCGAACAGGTTAACTCCTGAAATGAGGTAGGACGCGTGATTAAAAAACAGGGAGAAAAAGAAACCGGGTCCGGTACGACCTCCCGAACGGCTGAAATTGAAGTGTATAATACACGGTTTTTCGGGATTCCGGGGTCCCGAAACAAAATTCTCCGAAAATCGCATAGAAAGTTCCTGGGGTCAAATAAAGCGGCCACGCAAAATTTAAGCACCAACGGAAGACATTAACCCATTTGATACAACAACAACATTGCCATAAAACTAGGGCATCAATCTATCAATTAGGCCGTCAAATTAGTTCCCAAATCCAAACCAATGGGCCAAAAAAGGTCCAGCCTTTAACAAATCCCACAATACAGAACTCTGTATAACTCGACACACTGCTCAGTGCTCAGTCTCACACAGTGACACAACCTGAGTAACTGAGAAAGGAGTTTTTTTTTTTTTTTTTTTTTTTGTAGAAAAAAGCGGGAAAATAGGAGAGAGAGAGAGAGAGATGACGGAGAAAGGGAAAGGAGGCAAGAAAGCATTGAGTGTTGATGAGAAATACAGTCAATGGAAATCTCTTGTTCCTATTTTATATGATTGGCTTGCCAATCATAACCTCGTTTGGCCTTCTCTCTCTTGCAGGTCTCGCTAAAACTCTTAATTTTACTGTTTTTTTTTGGATTTTATAGTGTAATTTTGTGTTTTTATTGGTTTTTGCAGTGTAATTTTGTGTTTTTTTAGTTACCCAGAACAGGAATTTTAGTTTTTGATAGAAAATGTGGAATCTTTTTGGTGGGTTTTTCTGGGTTTTTGGTATACTGGGGTTTTGATTCGGGTTTCGAGTTTTTTTAGTTGCCCAGAAGAGGATTTTTAGTGTGTGATAGAAAATGTGGGATCTTTTTGGTGGATTTTTCTGGGTGTTTGGTATACTGGGGTTTTGATTCGGTTTCGGGGTTTTTTAGTTGCCAAGAGAAGGAATTTTAGTATTAGGCAGGAAATGTGGGATCTTTTTGGTGGGTTTTACTGGGTTTTTGGTATAGTGGAGGTTTTGATTCGGGTTGCGGGTTTTTTTAGTTGCCTAGATAAGGAGTTTTTGTATTAGCCTATTAGGTAGGAAATGTAGGATCTTTTTGATGGGTTTTTCTGGGTCTTTGGTGTGGTGGGGTTTTGATTCGGTTTCGGGTTTTTGTAGTTGCCCAGATAAGGAATTTTAAGTGTTTGATATAGAAGATGGTATCGTTTGGGTGGGTTTTTAATATATTGGGGTTTTGATTTATTTTTGGGTGTGTTTGTTGGTTATGGCAAAGTTGAATTTGAACAATGTTTGGGTTTTGTGGGAATATTGAGTGTGAAATGTGCAAAGATGTTGTCTTTGGTTGTTTGTGTTTGTGTTTGTGTTTGTGTTTGTGTTTGTGTTTGTGTTTGTGTTTGTGTTTGTGTTCTTCTATCTCTTATTCATGTGGATGCAAGAATGTGGTTTGTTGGATACACTAGCAAGAGAGAGTTTGATTTTGAACTATGTTGTAGCTTGTTTGTGTATGCCAACTATTGATTACATGGCAGAGGGCAATATTTGGTGATAATAGAGTTCAGTTAACCGCAGCGGGACCTACAGTTGCATATCTACCCTTATTTGTAGAAACTCGGAAGAATGCCAGCATGTAAAATGAAATGCAGGTCCTAGAGTCCTGGGATAGGTAGTTGCCTTTTCAAATTTGTCTGGATGGGGGAATGTTGGAGGGATGCACAAAAGTTTAGAGATTGCAAACAGGTTATTTAGATTGGGTTGGACCGGGTCACTTTGGGTTCAGGTATGTTTTGGATGTGTTAGCAACTTAGTATTAAGTCATTTACTGGGTAAGGATCACATTTAGGCCAGTAAAATTCAGGTCAGACCAGAATGGCCGGGTTCATTCAGGTTTTGGGTCATATTTGATTGTTTGGAAATGGCTCAGGTTGGGTCATTTAGGCTGAGCAGTTTGCTAGTTATAGCAATGTGTATCACTATATCATTGCCTGTTGATGAGAAGAGTGCATTGCGGCCTTCTCACTGCACTAGTTGCATTCATTTGCCTCTCCTGTATACTCTAATAGTGTTTTGGCCATTTCGATTGTAAGCTGTGCTGACGAATGTCTACTTAATTCTCTAAGATACTTGTCTAATGTTTTAGATGGGGCCCGTTGATTGAGGAGGCAACTTACAAGAACCGCCAACGTCTTTATCTCTCAGAACAGGTATTAAAATGCTAATCACAATAAGTTAAAGGGAGTGTCTAGTGATGATATTGTGCTTTATCCTCTTAACAAGATTCACTACGTCTCTTTCTTTTTTCCTGGGGGAGAAATTCTTAACTTTACAGGAACACTTTCAGACAATGCTATGATAAATAAGACCAAGTAGATTTGTTTCTGTGGTCTAGACCATATCTTTAGAAGCTTCTAATACACTTGTTTGCAGACTGATGGGAGTGTTCCTAATACCCTCGTGATTGCCAATGTTGAAGTCGTGAAACCCAGGGTTGCTGCTGCAGAACATATATCGAAGGTATTCTTATATCATGTCAACCATCTATCATCAGTAATCGTTCTGGCTCAACTGTTTCACTTTTTTATGTGGTCTTCCGTTCTTATCCTTTCAGTTCAATGAAGAGGCTCGTTCTCCCTTTGTGAGGAAGTTCAAAACGATAATACATCCCGGTGAGGTATATCTAATATTTTCCTTGCTGGCTGGCTGTATCCACATTTGCATATGCATTCCTACAATAAGATGCGGAGTGTTTTTTACTAACTTTGGGCTTCTCTATTGTGTCTGGGGTTAACTGTTTATTGTCTCGATGTGAGGTGATTGATTCTGACTTTTCAGTTATGCCTCTAACTGGAAGATATTGTAAGTGTAATTTACCAGATGAAGCTGTGTAGCGTTTTAGAACATTGTAGTAAATAGATTGTCACTTTTCACGTATTATACAATATCTTTAGTGTGATTTTCTCTTCCTTGCTTCTTTTATTCATCTCTTCAATATTTAAAAGGAACTAGTGGGGTCACTAGAAAAAATTGAGGGTAAACCAAAGAAGAGCTTTTTTATTAGAACAATAAGGAAAGCTGAAACAACTTGTCATCTTTTGAGTGTGAATGGAACATAACAATTGGCAAAGTAGGTCTCAACTCGGACCTGTGATGGTGCACAGGGGTTCATTTTAAATTGTTAATGGAGGAAAATAGGCAAGTTGGCCTGACACAATGTCAAGCGTTCTGGTTTTCTTATTTTTATTGTATTGTTTTGTTAAGTTCATTAAATCACAGGTGGCTTTCATCTTCTTCATCTAGTAATGTTAACTTCGAAGCTCTCCTTGTCGTTTGTTGAATTTATAATGGGTCCAGCATTGTAGCCTTTTGCTGCGGGATTTTACTGCTAGGTCACTAGGTGTTGTATTCTAACAAATGGACCAAGTTTGTACAACTCTCTCATCTTGAACGCTACAAAAACTTAAACCAATCATCTTGTTTTCTTCTTTTAAATTGAAATGCAATGATAAACCTTGAAGTCGTCTCAATGGCTTTCTTTGCCCCCATTGATTGATCACTTTATGTTAGCTGCTGTATTGGAAAGTTTTTATAGCCGTGCGTAAAATCGATCACTGTGGTTATGCAGGTAAACAGGATTAGGGAGCTCCCCCAGAACAGTAATATAGTTGCAACTCATACCGACAGTCCAGATGTAAGTGAAAATGATACTATGACATTTTGTAGCAGAAGACGATTCAACTCTGTTCTGATTCATTGGTGAACATTTAACAAAAGTCACTGTATTGGTCTGATCAGGTTTATATTTGGGATCTGGAAAGCCAACCTAATCGTCCTGCTAATTTGGGAACACCTGCCTCTCGTCCAGATTTGGTGTGTCTCAAACATATGCCTTTTTTCTTCTGAATAGTTTCATTATTCTGTATTCAGAGAAACCTATTTTGTTCCTTATGACTGCATTTCTACATGCTGTTTGGTAACTGCAAGTCAAACTGTACGGTGTAATTATAAAAAAATATAGTTTTAAAAGTAGTAAATGACTTCCTTGTGTGATGGTTTTGTTATACATAGTATTCTTTAATTTCTTGTCTTGCAGACTCTGACTGGTCATCAAGATAATGCTGAATTCGCTCTTGCAATGTGCTCTTCTGAACCGCTGGTGCTTTCTGGAGGTACTTATTACAACTTGTTCATTTTTCTTAAACTGGTCCGTATCTGACCATGACTTGTTCGTGAGTCGGGTCAATAGCTCAATTCTTTGGTAGAGGCAGGTTTTTGAGGTTATTGTTTGTGCTGTGTGTTTGTGCTAACCATTATATATGTTACCACACAGGAAAGGATAAGTCAGTTGTTTTGTGGAGCATCCATGATCATATCTCAACATTGGCAACCGAACCAGGGTCAGCAAAATCTCCCAACAGTGGCAGCAACATAAAGAAAGCTGGTAATGGAAATTCAGATAATCCTTCTATTGGACCTCGAGGCATCTATCTGGGACATGAGGATACTGTTGAAGATGTTCAATTTTGCCCCTCAAGGTATCTTACTCATTGTAAATTGTTCCGACTTCTTATACATAGACTACCACTTTGTAATCAAGGAAGAGGTTTAAATGGTTGATATCAGGGTTGCCGAATACGTAATACGCTCGATACGAATTCGTAATACGAATTCGCGATTCGCTCTATTGAGCGTATCCGATACGTTAGCGTATTAAAAATAATATAATTCGCTAATTCGTATCGATTCGCTTAATGTACAAAACAAATAAAATAAAAAATATTTTTGGATATTCATGATTGAAAATATAAAAAAAAAAAGCAAAAGTCAAATTTTTTTTTCCAATAATCAGTATTCCAACTTCCAATCACATTAATAAAATATCAATAAAACAAAAAAATCTTTACAGTTCCCAATAAAGACTTTTCTACCCAAATTACCAATTCCCATAAACTTCTTCATCAGCTTCATCCGTTGATCTCCTTCTGATCTCCTTCCCAATACCCATAAACTTTTTTTTCTTCATCAGTTGAAACAGCCTTGAGCCTTCATCTTCTTCCTTAATCCTCCATGCTCGTCATTCATCAATGGTGACCAACAGCTTCATCTTCTTGCTTGATCCTCCCTTCATCTCAATTTCCTTTGAATCATTTCCATTTTCCACCATATCAAAATGTAAGTATCTTTCATTACTGAACTTTTTTTTCTCAGTTTTTCTTGTTTTCGCACAGTATTCCAGTTCGCTCCATCTGAGCGAATTCTGACAGTATTAGGGCGAACTGATACGCTAACGAATCCCGAATTGATACGATCGTATCGATTCGCGATTCGCTAGGGTCTAGAGCGAATTAGGCAACCCTGGTTGATATGATTCAGGGACTCACATAATTGAATATTGTCACTCCCACTGGTACTGTGAATCTGCCTTGTAGTGATAATATACACTGCAGTGGGATAGAGCTAGAATGATGCTTCCTTCTAGATTCAAATAATGGATCAGAATTTATCAGCGCCATGCTGAATGCATGCATTGATGTTTGACACATGTCCAGATATACTCTCGCTACTTGCAATAGTCAATCAATTTTTTCATCTGACCATTTAGTTGCCGATTAGTGTGTGGCTTCGTTCTGCTTTTATATTGACACGTGATGTTTGTGTATGAAAGTGCACAGCAGTTTTGCAGCGTGGGTGATGACTCCTGTCTCATACTATGGGATGCAAGAGCTGGATTGACACCAGTGACTAAGGTAATACTGCTTGGCTAGATGTTGCTGTTTTACGGTGTTTTAGTAGAGTGAAATGAAAATTGGCTATTAAAATGCAATAATATTTAGATTGTCTTATTTGGTTGCCACTGCCACTTTCCACTTGCCACATAAATTACTCGGTAGGGAATGACATCATTGAATAAAGGCGTTTTAATTGCTACAAGTATATCACTATATTGTACCATCATGCTTTGCCAACTGCAATTGATCTGTTAGCTATCATAGTGTAAGCTATCTGAATTGTCACGCTCAAGATGAGGGGTATGGCTCTAATGAATCATGATTTGCTATTCAATATTTTCAACAGCTTATCTTTCATGATGTCTCTTGCATAATATAGAAAAATTAGTGCCTTTACTGCAATATATCTACTTATCCATTTTTTTGCTAGAGAAATGACGATAGTTAATCTTACACCGTATCAGGTTGAGAAAGCTCACAATGCTGATCTTCACTGTGTTGACTGGAATCCACATGATGAAAACCTCATTCTAACTGGGTAGGTTTCTTCTGTGCATTAAAATAACTCCTTAGTCCCAAGTACTCCATTCATTTGATTCATTACACTTCCATATACACACCATGGTTTTAAGAAAGAGGCAAGTGGGCAGAGTATATATCTCAACGGCTCAAGTGAACGTAGAGTGCAAGTATGGGTTTTGGAACCCACATACTTAGGGTACTTTTTCCCCTGAACGTAAAGTATGCCCTAAAATTAAGATGTAGTGAATTGGTTTGATTTTCCAAAAAAAAAAGTTTGTCCAAGTGAATTGAGGGAGTATATGGTAAAGCATGTTTAAATATTGATGATGATCATGTTGCGACGCTTTCAGGTCAGCGGATAGTTCTATTAATTTGTTTGATCGCCGTAATCTTACTGCTAGTGGAGTTGGATCACCTGTTCATAAATTTCAGGGTCATGATGCTCCTGTCCTTTGTGTTCAGGTTTGTAGTACTTCAATATGGCTGAAGCCTTCTAAATTACATTACTTTATATGTAGATTCTGGAAGATCCCCTTGAGGATTAATAATGGTTTTTGATGCAGTGGTCACCGCATAATAGATCGATTTTTGGCAGCGCTGCTGAAGATGGCTTGCTAAACATCTGGGATTATGAAAAGGTGTGTAAACAACTAGCTTTAGCATATGATCTCTTTTCCAGTCTGTCATTTCAACTAGGGTGTAAGGGCTTTCTCAACCTTACCCCTCCTTCCCCTCTCCTCCTTTTGTTAATAACACTGAGAGCTCGTTTCTGAGTGACAAATAAAAAAGTGCATCGAGAATTGGAGGCTTCAGATGGCACGCTTTAGTGGTGGTTGAAACATGTTCATTAGTTATGGAGTACTATATTGCCATTCTACGTTTACCAACTTTAGCTTTTTTAGCTCGGAAGTCGGAATAACTATGGCTATATACCATCGTAGATTTCATTTAATCTGACGCACTTATGGTTTTGGCTACACCATTCGGTATTGCCCATATTTTAGCCGGTTTAAGCTAGATTTACCCTTATAGATGTTGATCTAACTGCTCTGGGTGATCACACATATTCATTGTTGACGAATAACAATAAATCTATTAGTGTGAACTTTGCCAAAATCTTGCAGCCATTATTCCATACATATGCTAGTAAGTAGTAACAGTAACTCTCATTTGTTTTGATGCTCAGGTTAGTAAGATGGAAACAGAGAGCGGAGGTAAAAAGTCAAACCATCCTGCAGGCTTGTTTTTCAGACATGCTGGACACAGGTATGGCTTCACGTTTAGTTTCTTGTCAGCTGTTTAAATAAAGAGACTCTAGACTTGGCAAAACAGACCCGAGTTCATATACCGAATTCACCCGACTTGTAACCATTTACTTGAAAATGAGCCTGGCCAAAGCCCCGAACTCATCCGATAATAGAACATGTGAAACATACATGAGCTTGAAATGACTTGACCTGTACTGACTTGACCCGAATGAACTGAGGTCTCGCAAAAACTGATTACCTCGTATCCAGAAGCTTTCAGACTAACTGTTTCTTGTATGGGGGATAGGGACAAAGTGGTGGACTTCCACTGGAATTCGATAGATCCATGGACTCTGGTTAGTGTATCAGATGACTGTTCAAGCTCTGCTGGAGGTGGAACATTGCAGGTAATCTATATTTATCATCGCAATTTCCATTTTCTTGGGTTGCTATTAGTGTCCTAAACCGGACATCATCTGGGCGTTGCAGATATGGCGCATAATAGACTTGCTGTACAGACCAGAAGAGGAAGTTTTGGCTGAGCTGGACAAATTCAGATCCCATGTAGCCGCTTGCTCGCCTACTCCTACCAAAGACGTTAATCATTCTGCTTGACAACAGGGATTCGAAGCTCTGGTGACACATTCTATAACAACCGGAAAACTAATCCTGGATGCAAATGTAACGAGTTAACTTAAGTTCGGGTGTTCAGTTCTTAATGGACGTGCTAGTTTAGGATCGTTTTGTTGTGCTATGAACACATTGTCGAGTCAGCTAGTGTAAGTCGAGGTAATATTGAATTTCAATATCGCAGCAGTAGTAAAACAACAATAATGTTGTCATTACAGTACAAGGTGAAGTAGACTTTGGTACGGAAAGAATACTTGGGTGGAGTATGTTTTAGGTTGTCTCCTGGTCTCCTAGCTATAACAATATCGGTGCCGAAAGGTGTGGAACAATGAAAAAAGTTCAGCCACACAAGTGAGTCACATTTTGTAAAAAATAATCGAAACTTACAAAAATGATTGTTCTTACAAAAATCGAAACTTACAAAAATTCACAATTGCCCTTTATTTTAGCTTAAAATATTGTTAGGGTCCATCAGATAGTGTGATATTTTTACCATTAAAAATCAATTTGTTTAAAAACTATAATGATAATGATTTTAAATTTCTTACAATTTATAAAAAAAAAAAAGCCGCAATTTATTAAAACTATATTCCTTCATAGAGGGTGCTGCTTTTTGTCGCCCGTGTTTTACTTAGTGTCGCCCGAATTTGACATTGACTTTCCAACTATACCCTTATTTATCCCATCTTTGACTTCCTTAATATATCTCCTCTTTATGCCTCCAAACTTAATAACTAAATTCCAATCATGAATAACGGAAATTCACAAGCAATAGACGAGGTAAATCAATCGATACGATCGTATACTTCTTTTAATTTCTGTACTTCCTTAGCAAATCTATGGTATATACGGATCGACTATAGAGGACGTAAAATTTCTAGACTTTAGTTAGACTCTTGGACTGAATTTGAACGGACCTGGTTGTCGGACCCGCGATTCTCCGGTGATCGGAGTCGTGTATGTTAGCGTTTCGTGTTGGACCGTGGGGGTGTCGTGTGAACCACATGAGCAGACCATGGTGGTGTCGTGTGATCGACATGACCGGACCGTGGGGGTGTCGTGTGAACCACATGATCTGACCATGGTGGTGTCGTGTGATCTACATGATCGTACCATGGTAATATCATGTGTTCGCCATGAGCAGACCATGGTGGTGGCGTTTGAGTTACACGATCCGGCCGTGGTTATGTCGTTTACTTTACATGAAACCCTACCTTCGTTCTTCGTATTATATTTTTTCGTTATTTTTTTTTCTTTTTCTTTTTTAAACTTTACTTAATCTTTTTTTATTTTCCTAGGATGTATTAGAAGACGGAGACGGCATTGATTATTCAGACAAGTTTACATATCGACTTCCGTTTACATCATTTGAGGAGGCTTTTAATTACTGTCTTAAGATGGCGCAACAAAATCATTTTAATATTGTTAAGTCAAGCTATCATCCAGGTGATGATCATACCCTCTCATATAATTATATTCGGTGTGACAGAGGCGGTACACGTAATGTGAAAATGACAAGTGCAAACAGCGGTTCGAAAAAAAACACTACCACGAAACGTTGTCGTTGTCCTTTTCTCATTAAGGTAACAAAGGGAAGTGAGGGTAATTGGACAATACTTCCAGTTCGTGGACATCACAACCACAAACTTGAGAATTATCTTGATGGTCATAGACGTATGACAGCTTTTTCGGACGAACAGAAGAAATTCCTTAAAGAGCAACGAGATTCACAAGTGAAACCCGCGAAGGTTAGACTCGGATTTGGGATCAAGTATCCTAATCAACCTATGCCGGTCATGAAACAAATTTATAACCACAATGCTAGACTGAGCAAGGAGGAAAGAGGAGGGAGAAATCGTGCACAACATATGTTGTATTTAGCCTCATATCACATGTACATACAACATATCATAAGAGATGATGAAACAGGTAATCGTCTTACCCACATTTTTATTGCCCATCCCGATGCTTTAAAAATGTTACATGCTTGGCCATATGTTGTTCTTATTGATTCAACTTACAAGACTAATCAATATGGGGCAATATTAGTTGAAATCATTGGTGTCACACCTGTAGGGAAAATTTTTCTCATTGCATATGCCTTAGTTCTAAAAGAGAAGACTGAGAATTATATGTGGGTTTTAGAGAGGTTAAAGGCAATGATGAATGATAATGTCGTCCCTAATGTTATTGTGACTGATCATGAGGAGGGTTTAATTGCTGCTATCCCGAAGATTTTTCCAAACTCTCATCATTTGTTGTGTACTTTTCACATTTATAATGCTGTGGAGACAAAAGCTACTAACCTTTATAATGGAGATTTTGGGCAAATGTTAACTTATGGAAGGTGGTGCAAGGTTATTGAAGCAAATGATGAGCAGAGTTGTTTTAGAGAATGGGAAGAATTGAAAACCAAGTTTTCGAATAGGCCTTCTTTGATTCGTTATTTGGAGGATACATGGATGACTGATCATGTCACAAAGTTTGGTAAGTGTTACAGTAACAAGGTCTATCATTTTGGCAATACCGCTACGTCTAGGGTTGAGTTAGCTCACGCTACCCTAAAAGATTGGTTTGGAAGTTCGACTCTTGCATTAGATAGTATGTGGAAACGGGCTCATGCGATGATTGAGGGGCAACATTGTGAGATTAGGAAATCCCTGGAGGCATCCCTTAGTAGACAGGTTGTTTCACATGTTAATTATGGCACTTTATTTTCTTTGTTGAGGGGGAGAGTATCAATTAACGCCATCATATCTATGCAAAATGAGTTTTATCGTGGCGAAAAATTAGGTATAGGATTGTATGAGAGAGGCGGGTGTGTTATTCGGAGCACACACGGGTTATTATGTGCCTGCCGGCTTCATACTTTATTTGTCCAGAAGGGAAAGGTTCATGTAGATGATCTGCACATGTTTTGGAGTACACTAGTTTATACTGAATCTGCCCATAGGCGAAGTACTGATAATGATGTGCTCGAGGACCTGTTTGAACAAATTCGCCGTGCCCACCCGTCGATGAGAAGAGGTATAATAGATAGTGCTTTTAGACAATTACATCCTGAAGATGAAGATGTTTTAGAGCCTGAGGTGGTGGAAAATCGTCGGGGCGACCACGAAATTATACTACCCGAAACTTATCGGGGGTAGAGCACGCACGACGGAGGCGTCCTCGTTCCTCATCGACTTTCCAATCATCGTCCAACACTGCAAGTAACTTTGAAGCTGGTATGTAATTTTGCTTCCGATTGAATTTAAGTAAAGTAATATTTGTTGCATAATAAACAACTAATTTGCTTTGAATTTCGCATACAGTCGGTGGGGCGCTTTTAGAGCTAGGTTTTACCGTTGTAAACCTAAATGAGTTCCGGTATGCCCGATTTATTCCTGTTCCAGTGGAAGAGCGTTTTGGGGGCTTCTACGACCCGAGAGGTGACGGTCATTGTGGATTTCGAGTAATCTCACATGCTTTACGTGGTGACGAAAATCATTGGAAGCAAATGAGGTATGCCTTGTCTAACGAAATCAAAGATCCCATATACTTGAATATTTATGGAGACGGGTACGATTTTGACAAAAGACGCATTAATTGGGTGTCTGATAGCGGCTGTGGTGATGACCATTGGATGATTGGCTATGATTTGTTTGGATTTGCTACAATGTATAATTGGACGATATGTCTCCTTAGCTCTCAGATTAATAACGGAGTGCGTAATGGGTATGGATCTTCCACATACCTACCTTTACGAGTAGCTCCTGGTGTTGCACAACCTTATGGTATTTTGTGGGTGTTGCATACTGGTCGACATTTTATGCGTATACGGGTTAATGGTGATGCTCCTATGCCTCAAATCAATCCATTATGGCGAGGATGTAGCGATGAAAGTGTTCATGATTGGGATCAGATGTATGCGAGACAAACTACGTCATATGAGAGATATTTTCAGGGTGAGTAATGATTTTAGTTTGTATTTGTCAAACATATTTTGAATGCCACTGTTTATTATGATTTTCATTTATATTATATCGCGCTTGTTAAATAGTAGTTAACATCGTACTAAAATAGTAACAATATAGCGTAAAATCATCCAAATAGTGTGTAAAATCAATAAAGTAGTCCAAAATATCGAAAACAAAAACAGCGTAAACTTATCCAAATAAACACAGAAAACAATAAAGAAACAGTCAACAATATACTACTAATCATCGTCCTCTGCCATTGTTGTTTCTCCGTTTCTCCGTTTACCAATGTTAGTCTTCCCATGGTAGTCACGTAACTGGGGGCCAAGCTCAGTGTAAAGTCTGTCCATATCCGTGTGTCTTTCTTCATCTCTTAGACAGTCATATTGTGAAAATCTGTGAAGAACTGTGACACCAACCTACAAAACAAATACACCTTATTTAAAAGTAATTACACAGAGGGTCTTAGAAAATATAATTAATTAAAGAGTTATAAATAAATTTTCTCAAAAAAAAAGAGTTATAAATAAATAGTAAATAAAAGAAAAAATACCGTGCCGACAATACGAGCCTTATCAGTGGCCAATGGAGCACTTGGTTGGGACTCAACCATAATGTAAGGGTGAGAATGTGCCCTATACCATGTCTTATATACATCCGTAGAAGAGTGAGGAGGGAAGGCTACAGTGGCAATGCGATCTAGTACGACTCGGTGGTCCCTCCACTCAGTCCAATGATGATCACTTAAAGATCCTAAGAACTCGACCTCGTATGTCCCTGATTTCATTGGACGATATGCTCTATCTGGTCGGGCCATAGCAACTGGTATGTCCTGGCGATATCCAAACTGGCGAACACATCGGTCAGGCTGGTACGGCTCTACAATATCCACAAACCGAAGCAGACCAGTAAACAGACTACGGGGGTGCTCAGTCTCAGGTGGGTTCTCATAAGGGACCCACGTTACCATCTCTGGTTGCATTTCATCTAATTGTCTCCTATATGCCTTTAACGCACTTACATCAGCAGTAAATTTTGTCCCTATAGTGTTCCAACATCTAGCTCGAACATCATCACGTTTAGCATCAGTGGTCATCAAAAGGGTGGGACGAAAATGAGGAAAATACTCAAATATCCAACATTGTAACAATGTAAGACAACCACACAAACCACGACAGTCACTCCGTGCAGCTATTCCCAACTGACGGTACATATAAGCTAAAGTCCCCGCATCCCATGCATAATCATTTATAGTGTCCACATCTCTAACCATCGGGTACATGTTCGCCCGAACTCGGTCTCCCGATTTCTCCACAAATAGAGTGCTCCCCAACAAAGTCAGCAAGTATGCCTGTGACTCAGTCTCAGCGCCCAACTTCTCCCCCGACAATAACTCCCTTAATGCTCTTGGCAATACTAAATTCCCTTTATAAATCTTGGCATCTTTTTTGGCGTTAAACGCTTTTGCCAGCTCAACCTCTGTCATACTAAAAAGCTCACACATACCTCTAACAGGTGATGCAAGATCTTCCGCAGGTATACTGCACACGCGACCGTCAATAGGGATGCCTAAAATCTCCTCAACATCATGCAGTAGTATGGTCATCTCGCCCCACGGCATATGAAAGGTGTTTGTGTCCGGCTGCCACTTTTCAACAAATGCACATAAAAGAGGCATGTTAATATGCTTCAACATGATATCTCTCAAATGACTAAATCCAGATTCCTCCACCATCTTCGAAACTCGGTTAGACATCTCCCAATCCCTCAAATCGGCCAAGGCACGCTCCCTCGTATATTTTGTCAATAACTTACGCTCAGACTGGGGGCAGGTCCACAACTCGTAAGCGACGTGCCCGCCAAAGCTAGGGATCACGTCAACCTCGAAAGGGCCTCCAGGTGCTGCATCTTTCAATATCCATGATGTATCGTTCTTTCTCAACCTGACGTTCCTTTTGTGCTGGACTGAGCTACTTGACCCCTCCGAAAATGATTCGAACTTACCCTTTTTCCCTCGTCTCACTCGTAGTACCACAAAGTCATTATGTTCCCTGGTGTCCTCACTAGTAGATCTAGTCAACTCCTGCTCAAACTCCGCCTCAGCCTCAAAGGAGTCAGTTAGGTATGAATCAGCATTATTATGCGTAGTTGGAGCCTCTGTCATGGGTGTAGTAGCGCTAGAAATCGATCCCACCCTAATAGTAACACGTGGTATTTTACCCTGATGACGATTCGAGGCACGAAGTCTAGATCTGCGATCCCCTTCCATCATCTACAAAATTTTCAAGAAAACAAAACTATTTTAAATATATAATACAATACAAATAAATATTAAAATGAAACTATAAACATAGAAAAGAATAATTAAATTACACTAGTGCAATAGAACAAAAGAATAATCCCTACCTCTTAAAAGAGAGAACTTGGCTGCACTGTAGCAATGAATAGTGCACAGCCAAGTTCCCTTTCCACCGTTGATTTGCTACTTTTAGATCTCCCCCCTCCATTTTCCTTTCACTTACAGCCATACCTTTTCCTTCTCATCCGTCACTCCTTTTTCGCAACACAGACCTTTGATTCCATAGGATTTCACGGTGGCATCATTCCTCTGATCTCCTCTCTCAAGTTGATCAACCCCTTCAGGTTCCTCTCTTTTCCTTCCTTTTTTCTTTTTAATCTCAATTTTCCACAATTTGATTCCATATGATTTGTCTTAATTCTTCATTTGATTTTACTTTCTGGGTAGTTTTAATTAGGGTTTCTATTCATATGATTGTTGCGTTGTTTTTTAATTGGAGTTTCGGTTTACTAGGGTGTATACAATTGGGTGGAACTGATTGTTGGGTTGTTTTTAATCGGGTTTTGGATTCGCTGAGGTTTATTGAATTGGCTAACGGTGATGATTGATGGGTATTATGTACTCCAGATTATTTATTTCTGCCGATGATCAGGATTTGAGCATTTGCTGGTGTTGAAATGTCAATTCCACCCATTTTCATCCAACTCTCATTATCTGCTCATCTTCTACTCTCACTCATTTTCTCCTCCACCTCTTTCTCTTCCAGTTTTATCGTTTTTCATTGTATTCATTTTCACTTGACTACTTTCGTGGTTGAACCAATTTACTATATACACATAAAGTATGTGTCCATTTACCCAGTTTTTACAAGTTTTTAAATGCAATAGTCTCACAAGGGACCGCATTTCTGTCTTCCGCTGCTATATGTGATGTACCGCGGTCCCTTAACTTTATACTTCCTAACTCTATTGTCCGACATATTATTATTCGGCAGCATAAAAGCATAATCTCTACCACCCAAATTCTGGTCCGATCAATCTTATATCCCTACCTCATAAAAGCATAATATTGTCCGACATATTATTATTCGGCAGCATAAAAGCATAATCTCTACCAACCAAATTCTGGTCCGATCAATCTTATAGCACCAAAACAGAAGGAGCTGACATAGAATATCTACTTGTTTATGTTTAGCGATTCAATAATCCTGCTATTTGTGGAATTCCTAAAGACGATTAGCCAAAACAATGGCAGTAAGTCAAAATTTACATGTAGATTAGACTATGTAGACAAATGTTTTGGTCGGTAGTTTACCTTGAAGTGCCAGTAGCTTAAAGAATTCCAGCAAGGGTGAGAGCATCGTATGATACGACATTTCTGACAAAAGTTGCAGGGACTGTTTCAGGCTCTGGTTCCGCCACAACCGTAACCTTGCTTGATTTTCGAGCCCGGGATAGTGCGACATACAGCTGACCATGAGAGAAGCATGGACGCGGTAAGTACACTGTTGTATAAGCAGAACAAAAAATAATGGCATTTTATTAAGAAAAACTTTTAACTGGAGATTCTTAAGAAAAAAGATTATGATAAATATGCCCACTTTTTATTATTATTCAGACAATATACAATTTCCGTATTCTTGATCTTCTTGTCTCTCAAGTGATTTGAGATAATTTGCATGCCGTCCCAAGTAATTTTTAATGTCTTTATTCAATCCCTTATAGAGAAACCAATTAGAAATTATAACTCTTGAGAGTACAGTTTTAACATGCCCGATGATGGAAACCATTTTATTGTTTATTGAATTTCATATAAGCCTCTTTCCATAGTACACTTTTTATTATTAACTAGATCCATAGATATCGTCGTTTTTGCCATGTCGAGCTAAAAGGCAGTTCTAATGTCGATTGGTGCAGTCTAGATCATTAGAATTACTGTATTTGCGCATTGAATAGAAATCTGGGTGCACTGAACTGTCTATTGTTCTACAATTTCATTTTGATGGTATCCTTTCTTGTATGTTACTCCATTTTAGGGGCCCTTTCTGCTAATTTGTTATTGGCCCTATTATTCAGCCTCATCTTTGATACTTTATTAGAGCTAATTCATGACTTCTTGGTGCTTTCTACATAACTAATATTTTTGTTTTATTACTTAAAAGGCCTTTAGTTGGAGTATGTATTTGGCACCAATGTGGCGGAAGGCTTGGTGAAGGCAATCGACGCACAAGTCGCTCGAAGTGCATCAAGTAATCGTGAGGTATAATGTTCATTCATGGTTTTGATTTTTCTGGTTTAAAGATCCTTAAGAAAAAAAAGGGTCCGAGAATGTCAAACCTACTACTATAATTGGAACATGGTAAAAGCCTTTTTAAATGTTTTACATTTGTAATTAAAGAATTTCTAATATTTAAAACGAGCTTCACATCCTAATGGAGTAAGACTATGAGATAGAGTGAATTGTTCACATAAGTTTATGAAGGTTTATGTGATTGCCCACACTTTTATATTGCCTTCTTACAATAGCTCATCCTCGAATTTTCTTTTTAGTTTAAGAGGAGAAGGGGAAGTGGATGGGAAAGGCAATGGGAGAGAAAACAATTTATTCAATTTTGCTGGTCCTTATAGTATGTGTGTTTTTGTTTGTCGGAGGAAATTTGCGCGAAGTTCAATGAGAATTAGGTCTTTAGATTTTCATCCTTTTGACCCATGCTGATTTCCCCGCTACATTTTTTCATCTGATTTAGTCCAATTTTGTTACTTTTCCCAATATAGCCATTTGGTCTAAACTATTCAGTGTTATTATTATTGCTAAATTACTACTTCTGGTGTTATCCTTTCTATCACTATATTTTGCTTATTATATTAGATCTGTTATATGGGTGCTGATTACTATTGTTATTGTGACGGCCCCTGATTTGTTAGTGTTGCGTTCTTTGTTAACGAGTAGCGGTAAAGAGAAGTGTAGATGTAACTATAAGGTGAGGGCTCAAACATTATAATTCCTGCATTGTGTACTTCCCAGAGCTAGAGGTTTGCTGTTGGTAACGTTGGTAATTCGGTGACCGTCTAAAGCTTGTCCGTTTCCTTCAACTCTGCTGTCTATATTTTTTTGCCCTTTTTGAGAGTTTTTTGCGGTTTGTTCCTTTGGGTTTCGTGGATTTCCAGACAGTTACCCTTTCCAGATACCGGTTTGTGTTATGGACACCTAGCGGCGTTGCCGCTTTTCAATACGGCTGTCACTTTTATTGTGAAAATGAGTCTGGGATAGCTTTATTGATATGAGGAGTTAATGCTTGTGTTATTGTATGTCACATCACATTTATAAAATGTGCGAAAGTTGTGCGCAAAATAAAAGGGATGTTTTGGGTGCATTTGGAAGTATTATTGTGTGAATAAAGTTATTGGGTTTGTAGTAGGAAATAGAAGTGCTAGATTTCGATAATTTTTGAGTGGATATTAGGGTTTCTTGGCTTTACATTTCTTTTTTATTATTTTTTTTCTAGAAGTCAGTTATCTTCGTCTCCAGCGGAACTCGTATTCTATTTGACTAATTCCGATTCTATCTTTGTTGGGAAATTTTTGTGTCTTTGGTGTGTACGAAAAGTGTTGAGGCGGTGTGGTGTTGGAATTTCTGAATAGGGCCTCCTGAACAGGAGGTTTCGCCATTTGCAGTTATACATTTTCCATTAACCTCTCTAATTAATCGTTATGGGTTTACTTAAGATTCCAATAGTGCCCTAACGTAATGCACCTTATTGACCATGTGATTTTTTCCTGTGAGTTTAACCTACATCGCCTTTTACTTTGACGCTTTAATTCTTTCTTTTTGAGGGGAGTTTACCGGTGTGTTTTGGAACGCGCAGGGAGGTCAACCCTTAACGTCCAGATCAATGGCGGCTGCCAGACTTGCACTGAACGACTCGCTAACCAAAAGGTATGTGCACTTCTTACCTTGTAATCATAGCAACCCAAAATGAGTATCCGGGAACTTTACTGAGGTTTATGTACCATGGTAATATGCCGTTAACCGCAATGCTGATATGTGTTGTGCTTTCCGACAGATGTTGGGCACACCACGAATTTCCGCACACCTGCAGAGTCTATAAGACTACTGGGCACGGAGCCCTGCGCCACTCGGGGCTTAAAGTACAACATAACACTTGCAATGTGCGCCATTACTCCCGTTTTTTATGTTAAGGCGTGGCAAAAACGTGATCTACACAGGGGTAGATACGATGGGCTTCGTTTTGCTAGCTTGCTACGCACCATGAGGCATGTGTGGCCTGTATCGCCTTCTCAGGTACAACCGCTCTTAGTACCCAACGCTTTGCCTACTGCTTTAAAATTGTTAAACAAACTTCAGGGCTCCTATTTGGATGTAAGTTTATCTTGAAACTAGGGACCATACCTTAGTTTGCAGGCACTCGAATAACCTTTAGTGATTCTGTGTGCCTCTTATAAACAAAGACTAACTACGCCACCCAAACAAACTGTGTGGTCTGCTTTCTCGAATGGCTATGGATGATTCACGTGAAAACTACACCTATGTTTGGAAAACACTATAGCTGTGAAGCTTCTTGTATAGAGGAAGTATAACTTTGGGCTTGTCTGCTTTGAACTATAGTTCTTTTCTTTCCAAATTAACCCATAACTTGGTTACGATATGCAGCGTGCGTTTTATATATACTTCGTCGTCCCAATAAAATAAAATGATTAGTACGGGTGGATTATATGCTTTATGATGTTGAAGGGTAGCTGAGATGTTCAATTTTTTAATCTATATTGTTTTTTTTTACCCTGAATTTATTTGTAACTAGATTTTGCGCCCGTGCGTTGCACGGGTTTCAAATTTGATTCTCCTTTAATTGTTGTGGAACTTTTTTTACCATTTTAAACGGTGTTCACAATTATAAATATTAATTAACAACCATATACTATTTTACCGATAGTAGTTGTTGCCCGAGATAGCTGATTGTCTTGTTGGTTAATATTAATGATTTTACCTCTAGGTTTTTTAATTGTGACAAATCATTCAAAAGTGTAACCAATAAATCATGGAAATATCATATATAGCTTATAAAAACACACTTCAATCTTGCACGAGTTTACATCTAATAATTAATACCCAACACAGTACCCCTTATATAATCGGGTTCCGATCCACAAAACGTTATAGTGGATTAACGATGGATCTTAAAACATGAAGCTAAGTTCAAATATAGACTAACTAAGCCACTACCCCGCTCTCGTCTTGAAATGTTAGTTATTATCCAAAATCAGCCTCTTTGACTCCGTCTTGCGAAGGCATGATAAGATTACGTAGTAATCTTATAATATCAGTTCCTAGCTAATATTGTTATATTCTGTTCACCACCTTTGTAACCAATTTAGGATAGTTTATCAATTGTAAATCTATCATTATGGTAATTAGGTTATCCTAGCATATCCTTAAATGTCATATGAAATTCATATTAGGTCCCTAAAATTTTAATCGACCATAACAAATTTACCATATTATCTAATTCATTTCATGGTAAAGTATCGTTTTCGATTCATTGGTAATTCTTTATATTTTGTGATGTGAATGTTGTGTTTTGGCTTTAAATTTGTTTCAATTTGTTTGTTATGTCGATGAAAAGAAGGTCAATGAGGACACATGAAGAGGGACTAAGAAAGTAAGAAGGGATGAAGTGTAGAGGGGAAAAGCTGGTAAAAAAATGCAATGATGTCGTGAATTATCGACGCATAACATGAGTTTCACATACAATCCAGAATTAATCAATAATACTTGGGAGTTTCAGACACTCATTTCTTTTATAACTCTTTTGGTGAGAATAATACATCAAACAATTTTTTTTTTAAAAAATAGTAATAATAATACAATGGCTGGAAAGAATAAAAGATACGGAGTACTTGGTAGATATGTGAAAGACAATCGAAAGTAGTACGCAGTTGGATCCATATATTAAGATAAGTTATCGCACTTCCCGATCTGGTTGTCAAGAGAAATTCGATATATTTTTTGAGCAGCAACAGGCACCTTGCCTGACTGAAGCATAGGAAGGGCTTCAGCTCGGAAAGTGACGTTGAAGGACTCGATCACAGCGTCACAAAATTGGGTGGATTTTATGGCTGTGAGACACCCCAAAGCATCAGACAGACTCACATCGGGCGACGAGGGGTCAAACAACCACTGACACGATGGATATAACTCCGCAAAACTTTTCCCCTCGCCATGGCCATGCCCATGCCCGCACAACAGGGCAATGATCATGCTAATGCATACCATGCTTATGACTCCCTTCTTCAACCCCATTCTATAATATTGATTCTATTACTCGATATATTGTAGTATCCGTTTGTTGTTGCTTTAGTAAATAATAAAGGATATGAAGATTATTGGTATTTGATGTTGGATGATTCAGTTGTCATATAGCCAATTTAAGTTAATGTAGAATTATATCTCACTAAAATATGATATCTTATCAAATTCTCTATCTTTTAAGATTTATTTTAACTTTTAAAATAATTTTAAGCTTTAGTTTTAATAATATTAATTTATCACTAAAATATGACATCTTATCAAATTCTCTATCTTTTAAGATTTATTTTAACTTTTATTTATCATTATTTTAACATGTTTCAATGAT
This sequence comes from Silene latifolia, assembly GCF_048544455.1. Lineage (NCBI taxonomy): Eukaryota > Viridiplantae > Streptophyta > Magnoliopsida > Caryophyllales > Caryophyllaceae > Silene > Silene latifolia. Next base: position 435,226,120 of record NC_133538.1, on the reverse strand, counting down.
TAACACCACAATTTGATAATATAAGATCCTAAAATCTTTTTTGAATCTATTCATATGTACACACTGTATAATTGTAGCTTACTCCCCTCGTTCTCATGCTATTTTATTATAATTATTATGTCGAATGAATTCTCCGGTCTCTGTCGTTTATATACCTCAGTGAAGATTTCGTTACGAAAATTGTTTTAAGTAATGATAATATTAGGATAAATTTGCGTCATAACTTTATTTTGTAATGTAATTGAGGATTTCATAACCGTAGTCTAAGTCGACCTATATGACGCAACAACTAAGCTAAGATTAGCATCTATAAATGACGCGACGGATGTGGGTTACTCTGCGGCTCTGCTTGCTTCTCCAATGTAGCAACTGATGTTCGTCACTAATTGTTGTATAGGATTAATTACAGATTATGTGCGTGTAATTTAAAGAAAATCAAACGTAAAATCAAAAATTTATCTCTACACATGACACTATCTAAATCCATATGAAATCAATAAAAAACCATGTCCAAAACTAACCCAAAAAAGATTTAACCATTAATCACACCACAAATTTGCGAAAGCCCCTGGCAGATCCATAATCTACTTTATGGGATGCACTTTTAAATTTTAAACATTTACATCAAACATCATTAATAAAAAGTTAAAAACCTTATAGTTATAATAAGATACTATAAAAAAAGCGACATACAATTCTTCCCGTACATAGCATAGGAATTCTGTAGCATTGGTTATGTATACTTGTATATACCTACACAGTACACATTAAAAATACTTCGTTAGTATCATAAATAAAACGAACTAAAGACTGAAAGAGACAAACAATAGGAATGAAACTAATGCTAATTATTTTCTGTATTGACTAATCCAATCATTCGATGTAACGAATTCAAAGTTAAAAACTTTGAAAATCATCAATATTCACACAACTAAAAAAATAAAGAAGAGCAAATACAATATAGAAGGATACAACAAATAGAATTGACGTGCAATTGTTCCTCAATTGATTTGTCTATTTATATCTATTTTAAGGTCAAGAGTTTTAGTCTATATAAGTATAAGACTTTTGGTACGATGAGAAGTGTTAAAACTTCTCTATCTTTTAAGATTTATTTTAATTTTTAAAATAATTTTAAGATTTAGTTTTAATAATATTAATTTATTTATTAATTTAATTTAAAATTATTTAGGTGTTTTAGAATAATTGGAGACTCTAGAATTGCCTGAAAAAAGCCTCTTTTATATATATATATATTGACTATGCCGAAAGAGTCTTCCAAATATTTTTTGGTTAATATTTTGTGAAAACCGTAAGTTTGGATGAAATTGGTGAAGTGAGAACTCATGTGCACCACATTCAGGACATAAAAGTCTAGGCTTTGGGGTTTGTTGATGGAATAAGCGTATCGTATTTAAGAAATCCTTAAACATGTAATGCTACACTTTGGCAACTATCAGGAATGGTGTAATGAAAACTGAAACTGTTGTTCAGAATGGTTAATATATCATAATTTAATCATCGTCATTTCTTTCACAAAACTCTTTTCAGCTTTACAACAGCTGAAGGATTGTGGTACCAATGTCTACGAACCGGTTAAGAGCTTCGGCACCCTTATGCCTTCTTCATATCTAGGTTATTACATGTTCCGACTCCCGTCGCCTCTTTATCTGTGGTTCAAAATATGTTTTGTTGTGTGTTTAATTTGACCTTTTGCTATTGGGTTTCCCTTCATCTGTAGTAGTGTTGCCTTCTTTGTTGTGGACAGTTTACTTTTGCTTTCTATTTAAAGAGTAAAAATATATATTAAACAAAATATTAGCGAAAAAAAAAACAGCAAAATTGAGATTATACCTCCAAAAAAATGTTGAGATGTAGTGATTTAAAGGATATAAATACATAATATTAGCAGGAAATATCAGCAAAAATACTTTAAAATGGAAGATATTTTGAAAAAAAAAAATAGTGAAAAATGTGAGGTAGTTAAGGTAGATATTTTTGGAATAAGAGAATGTCTTTGTGTGTTTGAGCAGGTTTGTTAGTGAAGCTGAAGGACTACTGTGAGTGGATGGACTACAAGGATTTCTGGAAGTTCGTAACGATAAGGAAGAAGGAATTAGAGACATTGCGAGCTAAGATTCCGTTAGCGTTATCGGAATGTGTGGATCCGCCAAAGTTCATACTTGAAGCGATGTCGGAGGTGTTTCCGGTGGATAAGAGAGGGGGCACGTGTAATGATTTAGGATGGGCGTGTGTGTTGTTGCTTAAATCGTTGATTCCGGTAGTGGTTGATACCGCGGTGGGAAAGGATAGATTGATATATAGTTACTCCCCTTTGTGAGGCGAGGGTGAGGGGATTCTGAGACTTGGAAGTAGAGTTTGGAGGAGCGTGGCGGAATTAAGAGTGTGAAGACGCCGGATGTTCGTGCATTTTTGCAGCATTTGGTTACGTTTGGGATTCTTAAGAAGGCGGATGTTGGACTTTATAGGAAGCTTGTTGTTAGGTCTGCTTGGAGGAAACAGATGCCTAAGCTTGCTGTTTCGCTAAGGCTTGGTGATAATATGCCTGGTATGGTTTGTTTTTGTGTTTTGTTTGGTGTTATATGTGATTTGAAGTTGTGCGGATCGAAATGTCGGAGGATAATGTCGTCTTATGTGTATTATTAGCTGAAGAATTTATGTTGTTTGATGTAAAGGTTGTGGTTTAGCGTTTTGTGTCTAAGATTCCATATTCTGACTGACTTGTCCTCATTCTCCTCAATCTCAGCTAAAATTGACTGAAAAATGTTGATTATAATTATTCTCAGTTCATTGATCTATGAGAGTGACATTAAATAGTTTAGATATATCATATATGGACAGTTTCGAGATATACTTTGTTGTGACTATGTTTGTGATGGTGTTTTGTAAATTGGTTGAGTTTCTGGTCACTGTGAATTAATAGTCATTCGATCCTGTTTTTGGTTCGGGTCAGCCGCTTCCCCTTATTGTAAAGGTAAGTACATTCGTATATCTTATCCCTACACCGCAAATTGGGGGGGATCCTTTCAGGCAATGGGGGAATGTGGGTATTGCTGTTGGATGGTGTACACTTTTTGGTGTTATTTGCTTGAATGTATTTGACTGTTGCTTATATGTAAGCTACCCATTCTCTTTGGTCTAGAAAAAGTGGGAGTATATATTACTGTAAGAGCTCAGTTTGAGGGTGTGAGCTTGGTGAAAATCGGGAAACCCTATGTAACTGTTTTGAAACCCCCTTTTGTTAACCAAATTTCTCTGGTAACTAATAACCAAATAATGACACGAAATCTATGCTGTTATCTTGTCGTCATTGAATTGATCTCGGCAATACGCTTTTAAGGCCTCACTTATGTCTGCCTCTATGCAAAATATTCTCTTAAATGCTTCTTTGGCGTTTATCTGATGCTCGAAGTTGCTTGCTATTTCTGCACAGATTATTTGCACGTCTGACGCAAATGAGCCCGAGGTTTCTCAGAAGAAGGAAATCACCAATGGGAGTGGGTCGAAACCAAGGAAAATATGGCGTTTTGCACGTGACTGGGAATTGAATTTAACGGTCAAAGATGCATGGCAGACCGATGGCTGGTGGGAAAGTATTGTCATCCAGAAACAACGTGGTGGGATTGTCCGTGTTGATTTTCCAGGTAATTATTGCTTTTGAACAACTCTTATGGAGGCTTCTTCTTTGGTGCCCCTCACTTTGTTGATGCCATTTTACTTTGAAGTGGTCAAGTAACCCGTATAATTAAATGATAAAATCCAAATATTAACGAGTAATAGATGTTCTCAGTGCTCATTTTACAATTTCGTACATCAAACCAAACTCGTGCTAAACTTAATCGTCATTCCGGGATATACGCGACATCTCCTGTATTGGCATGCCAAAACTGCAGAGAAAGCACTGCCTTTACCGGGCAGGTCTTTATCGGGTATCACTCACAGATTACTTTGACATCGCGTATACGCGACCTCTTGCAAAAGTCATCCACATTCTACCCGTTGTGCTGCACGCACTTGCCTAAAACCCCCAGCACCCCACGCTCTCCCTGTTTGGGAGCTGCCACACCAGAGGATCTACCTAATTGCTGACTGAAACATAGGCACCATTCTAGATTTACTCAACTATGTCACACTTCTGTTACCCTAAACAACAGGCTCAAAATCTACTGTTGTCCCTGCAATTATTATTTGATATGCTCAGATGGCTATTGCTATGCATTACATGTGCAGACCAGACTCCTTAAACGAGCAACGCTTTGGCCAACAACCAGCGCGCAACTGCCTACCTCATATTGCTCCCATCTCCTGCCATTGTTTGGAGGCAAATATACTCCAACACAGCAGCTGTCAGGCTAACCTGCAAACACTTTGACCACCCCTTGACGGCACAAGGCAAAGACTTGACTACAGCTTCTCTTTGTAATCCATCAGGTACCACGGTGTATGGTCTAAAATTAGGCTTTGTGGTCAAATTTGTGTATGCGCTTGCTGCTTGTTTGCATTGCTAACTGCAAATTAACATTAGCATTGTCGTACCCTTGTCACATACAACTGTTTTATAAAAAAAGGGCATATAAAAAAAAATAAGGGGAAAAGGGGGAAAAAAGGGAAGGGTCTTGTTAGTGTGATGCCTGCAAACATACATGTAGTGGGCCGATTCTGAGCCGAATATGGATAACAGGCTCCTGCTTTACATGTACTAATGTGAAACACTGATCGTTGTTGGCGTCTGATGAGTCATAGCAGCCTGCAAGTTAGGCACACCCACCTTTGGACGAGCGTCCCACACCGTGTAATTGGACTGTCCTTTTTGGCCCCAAATAGCTCTCGACGAAACTCAGATAACCAGTAGAACCCACGGTTTTTTTGTGCATACCCGTGTGTCTGCTTCCTGGATCCTCCCTTGCTGTACAAAATTGTCGTTCTTACCGTTACTGAACATACAGGATTTGCAAAGGTTCCCCGTCACGGTTCTATATAAAGGTAATAGAGTGCATTACAATTTACCTCCTCATCATCATCCTGCCTTGATCAAAACTCTCCAACTATTATTTACACACAAATACACTACCTCCCTAACATGAATACCTTCACATGCACACGCCCCTTCTTCCAAGATGAGGGTGACAGAGAAGAATTTATAGAGAAATATGAGGACTCGAAGAAAGGTCGCTTCAATTGCAAATGGATATTTGTAAAAGCGGATGTATAGAAGGCAATACCAGAAAATGGTGATACACAGCACCATCAGTCACTTGGTTTAGAGGTTGTGCTTTCTAATGTATTTAATCGGCTCTCAAAAGCTCATAAGAGAAATGTAGCAGAGGTTTGCAAGTGGTGGGCAGAACTGCTCCTTGTGGGACCGAAACATCAAAAGTACTTGTGGATTATAATAGTCAATTAGTTACAGAAAATGAACGTGGTTTGATCACGGCTCAAAGGGGTCAAAAGGTGGTGAAGATGTGTTGTGCATGCAGGGCATATACTACTAAAAGGGAAAAATACGAATTTCATCGTCGCCTAGAAAAAGCACACCCACTTGTGGAAGACTTCACTATGTGTCCTGAGGACAACTCTGGGAGCGAGGGTTACTACAATTCTGACTGTTAGGTTGCTGCCAATATAATTATAGTGCACCTGCCAACTCTATGTGTGTCTTTTTGTAAACAACTCTAATGATATGTTTTTACTCTTATTATGTATTAGGCTTATTTGTGGCACTTGTAAATTGTACTGCTAAGTTAATGTGTTGCAGGCGCATGCACACTCAGTCTGTATTTTGTACGCTATCATTTTGCAATGGAATGCTATGGATGACAAGTTTAGCTTTTTCTTATAACTGACTGGATTTCCCTAGGCTTTTTGCCGTAACACTAATCTGTAGATGCGTTCTTGTATTTTTTTTTTGGGTGGCAAAGCTTACCTAACCTCTTTTTTTCTGGGATCCTTTTAAAGTTAATGCCATTACAATTACCATTCATGAGCATGTATGTCTCTCGTAAAACAGGCACACTGGCAGTTGTACTGTTCTAGGCAAACCAAACGCCCCATATAAAGCGCCTGCATGCTACAACCAAATGCATGAACACGCTGTAGCCTGTATTTACCAAATGGTGGGGATCTACGACTTAATATGCAGGTATGTTGTTTCTGCCAGTTTAGATGCTAGATGCCATTTACTGATTGTACATTAGTTCCTTGGTCTGCCTTTTGTGCTTCTTGATGTTCCGTGCTTGAAGGGCAATTGTAATTCTAGCATAGCTTTTAGACTATAAGTCAGTAGACCGTTGTTAACCATTCGCATACCTGCCTAACTGGCGCGTTAACCCAGGACTCCTTGTGTATGATTGTTTTCCTCTATCAATTTGTGCTTAGAGCAACACTAAGGCTAACCTTTTAACACCGGTGTGGTGAACGAATGTCAGTGCTGCTGCTGCTTCTGATACTTGCGTGCTCCTAACATATTATTTGCAGCTTCCTGTTCCCCTTCCTAAGTTTAGTGCGATCAGAGAGTACTATATATAAAGCGTCCCACCTCTAGCGTCGGTTATGCGTTTTTTGACTGGGTATGTGTATCAGTACGGGGTTTGAGTCTGATTACATGCTATCTTACTGGGTTAACTGCTGCTAAATCACATAATCAAGCGGTGCAGGTACATGGCCGTTGTAGTTTTAAGCGTTCTTGCAGAGCTCTCAGTTTGGCTGATGAAATGCGTATATAGCGAAGCATATCCTTATTTGCGTGACAGGCGGCATGGCCTATCCCTGCCCACTGCCACCCACACCACACGTTGTCACATCTGAAGATTGCCCAGGCACCAATCGTAGAAAGGCTGCCATTTCTCAAAGTAAACACAATTCTTGAATAGATCTCTAACGAGCTATTTGAATTAGGAAAGGCAGCAGAAGAAGAGAGAAAAGGAGAGAACGGGAGAAAGAGGAGCCAGATTGTGGGGCGATGAGAGAAGGAACTGGCTAAAACGCCCGTAGACTCTGACGTGATTCAAAGTAAGTTTATCTTTCCCGGACTGTTTCTAATTTCCAGGAAAATGCCCATCATTAAAAGACCTGTTGGCGTATAGGGACTGTTTTCTTCACAATTAAAATGTTTTGTAACCCAATTTCTAAGCTCACGTTGTCGTCGGAGGAGGATGAGGGGAAGAGGCAGAGGGTAGGAAAACTTGTTTTAATCTAGGAACACGTGTGTGGGTAATCGTTGAATTAAATCGTACACAGGCCACCTGCCTGTACAACAGCAGCACCCGTTATCAAATTAACGTTATAACGTTGAGGTCCCTTTTTGGATGGCAGTTCATTGCCAAGTTGCCGATTTAAGAAACCTGTTACCTTTTATGCGTGTGCTACGTACTGTAATGTTTACAATTTTGCTTAATAGGCTAGGCTCAATTAACAACTGGCACCGCTTTTTAGTTTTAAAAGGACAAACGATGACGGCCAAATAAGGCACCACACATACACCGTAATTATTTATTTCAGACAATACCACTGTTATAAGGACTATTCTATGCTTGTATCTGTAGGTGACTTTTTATTATAGAGGACCATGGACGCGTTCTCCGTTGTAACTGTACGCCTTGCCATAGACTTAAGGATATGCACAAGGCTTAATAAGTCCTTAATAGCGTAAAATAAAAATTGTGTCATAACCTTACTGTTTATTGTTATAACTAATAGTGTTCAAGTCTTCTATTTGTACATAGAGTAAGTTTAACCTCTCTGATTTGTCCCAAAAACAGTACTATTACTTGTAACACATGCATTATTTTTTTCCTATAAGTCTACTAAATAAATGCGTACGTTTTTCCCCCTTGCGTAAGTTACGATGGTGTTTGAGGTTTTCCGGTTATGGTCGCCATACAGATAGGTGTGTGTGGCAAAATGTTCATGCACCTAAACATTCGAAGCGAACGTAATACATTAATTGATGCATCAGAATTCGAGGTTGTAGAGCATGCGACGTACCACAAAGAGAGGTGTCCGGATGACCAACAAGACGGTTTCCCAAATACACGAATTATGCTAACCACAACTCCACAGAAAAATAAGAGGTCACACAAACCAAGTACTATGCCCATTACCTAACACTATAACACCCAATAGTCAACCTAAATAACACAACCCCCTTAATTGTGCAAAAAAGGAGTGGACTGCAAGGGGTGATTCAGACTGCCGTTAAACATGGATAGAATTGTAGAGATGATGCAACTAATATGATATCATACACAAACTTCTCTTCAATCTAACAGCCAATAATCATATCAACTTGGTCATGATCTAACTAAATATGTTGGGAGGAGTGATAGCATTAGATATTTTTCTTCTGTTGGGAAAAAAATGTGGACATTTAGCCTGAACTAATATATGCAAAAAAAAAAACGATTACACTCGACTCCCGCCACATATATATTTATTTACATCCGTTTACAAGAGTGTTGTACTTGTTTAGACAGTATTATTGATTTTGGACAGGAGTGTTGTACTTGTATTTGTATTATTGATATTGGACTCCTAATGGCCTATTGTATTTAATATAATTTGGGGTCTCGCAAATGAACGGCGCATGTATTACTTAGTGATATTCACTGGTTAAACTTGGTTTCAAACAACAACGCTTGTCCACTTCAATCCGGGATTCCCCTCCGACGCTGATAGTGTGCAATCTCTATTAGTGTCTCAACTTAAATATGTTTTTACGCTGCGATTCATAATACCAGCCCCAACACAACAAAAAAAAAAGAGATTAAACTTGTATAAACTTAAGTCAAATTTGTAATGGTAAACATATCGTTGTAATTTTTATTTTATTTTTAAAAAAGGTGGTGAGCGAGAATGTTTTATCATTACTAATTATACGTTTAGATAACAGCCGAACTGACCCATTACAGAACTAACAATTAAACACGCCTTATCCGTGTAAAATAATAGTTAGCATCTGATCTACATAGATGTTGTACTTGTACTTGTTTAGATGGTAATAATAACATTTAACTTTAGACAACCAATGTACCCTTTAATTGTTTATATATATACATGGGTATATGTATGCTAAATTTCTATATCCTCAGTGACTAAACACCAAGGGCATACCAAAGGGTAAAGCTTACTCAGTACAAAGTAGCATGGATAATGCAGCAGAGCATACACCAGGATCTTCCTCCGCCTCACCAAAGGTATATTATGCCCATATGATTACATTTGCATTACTTTGGTTAATATGTACACAAATATTTGCACTTCTTCCTTAACAAAAAAAACACTCTATAGGCTACCTTTAAATAGTCTGTTTTGTGCATTCTTCTTTGTTATGCTTTATACATTCTTATGGAAAAAACTAAAATAAAAAATACGTCTGTCTGGCGAATAGTTCTTACTACATGGTTATGTCACCAACTGCATCTTACTATCTCTGTGTTTAAGATACATGGTGTAAACTAGATGAAAACAACAAAACAAAATGTCGTACCTAGACAATAAATTATGTGCCTTGATGTGGTCAGCCTTTGACAATTAAGGTAAACATCCTGAAATTCACAGTTTGGTTCATCAACATAAAACTATTCTTTGTGTTTTATTATTTTATTCATCTGTATACATGTATGGGTATATGTACAGCTCTATCATTTCCTTTTTTATAATTTAGTTTTCAATTACATCAATGATTCACCAATGATTCTGATATGATTACATCCATTTAGGGCTAAGGAAATATACATCCATTTAGGGGTAGGGAAATATACATCCATGTTAGTTTTTTTCGTGTCCATTCATAAATATTGAAGAAATGATAAAAGGGGTAAGGATTGGCTAACATGACTACATCCATTTAGATTTTGATCATTTCAAGTTTATAATAATTTGTACAAACCACTCAATATTACATTGGTTATGTCTAATGTCTTATTTGAAATGTGCAGAGTTCAAATCTGTGCTTTCTTAGAATAACTTGCTCAAAAATACCCCAACTAAAAACCATAGAAGTTTAGCCTAGATCAATGTTCCTGCAGTTGGAGCTGCTTGTTTATTTGCAAACCCATAGTCTCGCAGCACATCGAGCTAACCTTAGATCCGTCTAACACGTATTTAAAGTGAATTGCTTCACGCACACCTCTGCACGTTCCCTTTATCACGAGTATGCACCATTATTTTTTTCGAGACGACTTCTTACTATACAGAAAAATAATTAAATTAAGGGTCATAGGTCCCGCACCTACGCAAGTAGTAATTCCTTTCAACCCTTGATTGAGCAAATAGCGAGAATGCTTAAGATTCTCAAGCCCCGAATACCGGCACGTAAATGGGACCGATAATAGTGTATACCTTTCGGTCCGCCCTGAGGAAGGTGAACAAGTTGCCTTCATATACACTGGTGGCCCACCCGTAACCCCGAGGAATCATGTGAGCATGCGGCTATGCAAGCTGTTCGCGATATCATGACCAAATACAATGTTACAGTTAAAGATTTTACCCACTCCAAGAGGGAACTGTTGCAGAGGTTTGGTGGCCTGTATAGGTTGAAACGCCTAGAATTACAGGAGCTTATGAAAGGCCGTACTAACACCCCGCTGAATGAAGAGCCCCCAAATGCCTGTTCAGGTACTCCAAAAAATGTGGCTCTTGATTGTGTTTCCTTATTGAGGCTCCTAAATCAAAAGTTTCCAATACACTGTACAACATTGGATGTTCTCCGGCATGGGAAAGACCGGTATACTGCATTCATGACCGTGTCCCTCCCTGGGGTGGTTATTGGGAAAAAAGACATAGTGAGTGACTGCTTCAGCTTTCCCGAACCTGCAAAAAATGACGTAGCTAAGAAGGCGATCGAATATGTCATACCAATACTTAACCTTGAGATCATAGATGCAAACTATGATACTCCTGACACCAATCGTGTTACCCTCGATTCAACACTGGAGCGAGAAAGTTACCTTGCTGTAAAAGCGCGCCTAACAGGCATAGAGGAAGAATTTGAACCATCATGCTTACTCCTTGAGGAAGGGGCCACCACGCCACGTGCCTCTGCTTTTCAGATCCCTCGCCCCAACGGCCCCCCTCCACCACCTAAAAAAATGAAATTGTGTGCGACTTGCGAGCATAGGGCACATGTTCGGCCTGCACGAGCAAAGCCCCCCCGCTATTTTAGGGTTTCTAAGAATGTTGAGTCGATGTTTGACCGCTTCAAAAAGGCATAACTGCATGCCATGCTAGAAGACCTAAGAATGAAATGAGTGTGTGGCTCGCGTACCGTTTTGGCAATAAACCTTTGATATGGAACGCTTAGAACTTCACTAATCCACTATTTCATAATCCTAATAGATAGGGATGAACTTGTAACTTTTTGACACTATAATAGTGTTTGTATATATTTGCTGCGTGTATGTTTCGGTAGGTTTATAATGTATTTTGAATGAATGTTTTTAAAGCTTGCTACTACTCGGTTGTAATACTATGTTCACTTTTCTCATAATGAAAAATGTGTGAAGCAACATTGTCGCGTAGTCCTGTACATTTCTTCAAATTGGGTTTAAAATTTTGTCATTAATTAGCAAATGCACAGACGCATTCCTTTTCGTTATGTAAACAACTCAATTATAGACAAGAAAAAAAGGGCAAGGTAAGCCAAATAGAAAGCACACATAAAAATAAAAAAAAGGAGTAACTAGAAAGAGAAGATAAGGAAGAGAGTAGGACGAACTGAACATGTAATTACCTGCTGCAAATTTTGGAGACAAGCAGTATATTACTTGTAGTGGTCGGAATAGCCGGTAGTTTTTTTCTAGATGGTGGCAAGTTCCCCAGCTAAACAAACAAAAAAAAAATAAAAAAAATAAAAAAAAAAATAATAATAATAATAATGCATACGCATACGCATACCAGGAAACTTTTTATGCTTCCAAGACATATTTAATGATCATAGCTTATTATAGGACTGGGTACTTAAGAAGCCTAGCCATAACAGTTCGTCATTCTTGTGACCATATTCCATGCATTTCTGGGAAAACATGTATTTCTTAGTTACGGTGTAACCATTTCGCATTTCGCATATGGAACTTACTGTGTGTAGTGTGGCGATTAACCGAGCATCCGCACCTAACAAAACAGCCTACCATCTACCCATGCTTTGCGAGCCTATAAATGCCCCGGTCTCTTGAGCATATAGTTGTTCCGTAGTACAAGTCCCCCTAAGCTTTGCCTAAATTTCATTTCTTAACTAATGGTGCCACAGGTACGGGGAGGTTGCTCCTTAACAGACGACCGCGGATAGAGGCCTACTTACAATCGCCCCTCCACCTAGGCCGAGTTATGCGTGGCGCAAAGCAAACGAGCGTAACGACAATTATTTATGCGACCGTCTTTGAAATAAGGTACTGTGCGTCCTGTGTGCATTCCTTTTGCTGTTGATACAAAAAAATTCAGCTAACCCAAATACTCACCCCTGCAGCAATGTGCCTGAAACACCTATACAGCCGCAGCCTAAAAGACGAAGAAAGGCCCAAATCAACCGACAGCCGAGTAAGTTCCATGAACACTTTGTTGTTGATGTTACTGCAACATCGTGTGAACTAATACTGCTGCTAACTTTCTTATGTCCACTTCATACGCAGGGTTACCTGCAGCTCACGCGGCACAACCGTTACCTACAGAGCAATTGAAGTTGCCGCACGGTGGGGTATGTGTTAAGTGCAACGCACAAAAGTTTGCATACGAAACCCCGTTTTTCTGCTGTGCTAATGGAGCTATTCAGTTACCTACAAATGCATATCCTCCTGCATTAGTGCGCTTGTATACCTCCCCTGATGAGGATGCAGTTCATTTCCGCGCGTACGCAAGGATGTACAACAATCTCTTTGCTTTTAGCTCTATTGGCGGAAATTATGTTGCATCCACCCTCAAAGGTATTTATGTCTTTACTCTCCATGGCCAAATATATCATCACGTACCTACTTTACTTCCCAATGATGGTAGGCCAAAATATCTACAACTTTATTTCTATGATGGGCGGCATGAGGCGCTTAATCGAACTGGTTTCTTCCCAGAGGTAAGGGGAGATATAGTTAACACCCTAATGCAGATTACCCAGTCCAATCCTTACACGCGCTTCTTTCGATCCCTTAAAGAATTACCCATAGATGAAAATACCCAAATAAAACTAAACAGAACACCGTTTTGGACCAAGCCGAGTGTACAACGATCCACGTCGATGAAGTATTTGTTATTTGACGGAAAGTTCATCGTCTAGCGAGTCTAGCACCCCGCATATAATCAGAATCGTAAAGGACAACCAGTCCCATCGAATAATGCACTACTATGGTTGTTATGATCCTTGCGGTACCCATTGCTTTTCCCGTCTGGGGAATGTGGGTGGGTGCAAGGGCTCCGAAAAGTAACCCCGGCCACGACCCAAACAGAAAGCCACGCTCCTGACAGGGCGTCTTTAGAACTTACACAAACCGTCGAAGGCCTATTAGAAGATGAATTAAACCGTATGTAAACTTACAAGTATTTATTTATTATTTATTCCCTGTGCATCACTCTTCAGTTAACGTGTTTTGACATTTTGACATGGTATATACACTTACTGTTTTGTTGCCCTTGAATAAAAAAATAGGCGTCGAGCAAGGCTATGGTCCAAAGGATAAAATTATATCGTGCCGGCAATATTACTGCTACAAGTTACAAAACCGCCCCGGTAATATGCTCCTGCGGACAGGTCGGTGCTTCCAACAGTATGTGGTGGACATGTACGTTAAAATCGAAAACACGCGGCTTGATTATTTCAGAAATAATCAAGAGACGATAAGGGCTGAATTATACCAGGGAATTATTGATCTTTGTCGGAACGGGTGAATGCGGCAATGAACGTTGGCAAGAGAGTGATTCGCCACCGACTTTCTTGGGGGACCTCGGGACATGAAAAAAGATATCCGAATTCAATGGCCTTGGTACATAGGTTTGGAAAACCTGACCTGTTTGTCACTATGACATGCAATCCTACCTGGCCCGAAATAAAAGACCACCTAGCACCAGGAGAAGAGGCTCAGAATCGGCCGGACTTAGTTGCAAGAGTTTTCCGTGCTAAGCTTTTAGCTCTGAAGAAACAGATTGTGGAAAAGCACATTTTTGGAGAAGTTGCAGCTTACGTATACGTGGTTGAATTCAAGAAAAGAGGCCTCCCCCATGTACACTTCCTGATAATTCTAAAAGACGGGTATAGACTGAAATGTCCGGCAGATTTTGACAAATTTGTCTCTGCTGAAATACCGTCAATGGCTAACCCTGCCCTCCGTAAGACTGTGCTTAAACACATGATGCACGGTCCTTGTGGCAAACTTAATCCTGCATGTTCATGCATGAAGCATGCTAACAGTCCTGGGTGTTGCAAATACGAATACCCAAAGTCCTACACATCTGACACAACAGTTAATGGTGTTGGATATCCCGAGTATAGAAGGCGGAACACAGGCGAAAAGGTGCTTATCCGGGATCATGAACTAGACAACAGATGGGTTATCCCGTATAACCCATACTTGTTGGCTTTATTCGACTGTCACCTGAATGTTGAGGTATGCTCAACAATGCATGCAGTCAAATATTTGTATAAGTATATATACAAAGGCCACGACAAAATTTCCTTTAGTGTTACGGATGTCGAAGAACCTATAGCAATAGATGAAATAGCGCAATTCCAATCAGGACGATGGGTATCTCCGTGCGAAGCAGCTTGGCGGATATTCGGATTTGATTTATTTGAAACACACCCACCAGTAATGCCCCTGCAAGTGCACCTACCCAACATGCAGACAATACGGCTGAGATCAACAGATAACTTGGCTGATGTAATTGCTGATGAGAAAAGGAGTCGCACCCCTCTTACTGAGTTTTTCAAGAAAAGCGCAATTAAAGACTGCCCCAAACTATTATACGGGGAGTTTACTGAACATTATCGTTGGGATACTGGAACCAGAACTTGGGAAAAAAGGAGAAACAAAGTTATTGTGATTGGCAGGCTTGTTTTTGTAGCACCGGCTGAAGGGGAGGGTTTTTTCCTAAGACTTCTGCTCCTACACATCCGGGGTCCTACATCATTTGAGTCATTGAAAACAGTGAACGGGTATATATGTGCAACATTCCAGGAGGCAGCACTCCGACACAGGCTGCTTGAAGAAGAAGATGCTGCTGAGCTATGCATGGCGGAGGCTTCTGCAGTACAAATGCCTACAGCACTTCGTCGCCTTTTCTCAACATTGCTCATTTTCGCACAACCAAAGGATCCATCTTTGTTATGGGATACACACTATGAATCATTGTTAGACGATTTTCGACTAAAGTTCCCAGCCGACCCACGGAAAGTTAGCCAGCTAACAGCTCGTTCAGTGGAGAGGTACTTAGAAGCTATGGGGAAAACTATGGCAGAGTTTGGTCTGGAACATCTAGATACTTGCAACGATGATGAAATGAGGTGCACTAGAGATATAGTTGATGCCCTTGACGCAGCAATACCTGAGGACTGCACGTTATGTAAGGCACTCCTAAATTCAGCTCAGAAGGAGGCGTTTGACACAATTATGGAACATGTACGTATGTCTAAACCAGGTGCATTCTTTGTAGATGGGCCGGGTGGTACTGGTAAAACCTTCCTGTACAAAGCGTTGTACGCTGAAGTACGCCTAATGGGGCAGATAGTCCTGCCAACAGCATCATCAGGCATAGCTGCAGCGAACATACCGGGCGGGCGAACCACCCATTCACAATTCAAAATTCCCTTGGAATGTGACATATCTTTAGCATGTGACATTCCTAAGCAAAGTAGTCTCGCTGCGTTGATTCGGGCAACAAGCTTGATAATCTGGGACGAAGCTTCGATGTCAAAGCGGCAGAATATTGAGTCTCTAGACCATCTGCTCCGAGACTTATGTAACCCAAAACAGATTTTTGGTGGGAAAATCGTTGTGTTTGGCGGTGACTTTAGGCAAACACTTCCAATCCTACCCCGAAAGTCGCAACGTGAGGTATTGGAAGCCAGTTTGTTCAGCTCACACCTCTGGCCAAAGTTAACGAAGTTTAGCTTATCTGAAAATCTCCGTGCAAGAGATGATCCTGAATTTGCACGGTTTTTGCTTGCACTTGGTAACGGCGAGTTGCAAACCAAGGAATATGAAAACATTGAACTACCAGATGGGCTGGTCAGGGTGCTGGACAGGGATGACCCAAACCCGATAAGCGGTTTGGCGGCACTTGCATTTCCAGAATTGGACCTTGGCACATTTGATCCCGACATCTTTACAAATCGAGCGATTCTGACACCGCTAAACGACGATGTGGATGCCATTAACGATGCTCTGATTGACAAGTTCCCCGGCAAGGCTGTAACCTACACAAGCCACGATTCAATGTTAGATGATACCTGTGCAGTTTACCCGGCAGAATTTATCAACAAACTAAATCCGGGTGGAATGAGTCCTCACAAACTTATTCTTAAAGAAAATTGTCCTGTTATTCTGATCCGGAACCTCCAACCATCATTTGGCTTATGCAACGGCACACGCCTGATTTGCAAGAGATTTTTACCGAACACAATTGAATGTGTCATTATGACGGGCCAACACAAAGGAGACTGTGTACTTATACCACGCATCAAGCTTCGGCCAGCTCCTTCAGCTAACTATCCTTTTCAGTTTCAAAGAAATCAGTTCCCTTTAAAGCTGAGCTTTGCAATGTCAGTTAACAAGTGTCAGGGACAGACTTTAAGTCAGGTAGCAGTGTACTTACCGCGTCCATGCTTCTCTCATGGTCAGCTGTATGTCGCACTATCCCGGACTCGAAAATCAAGCCAGGTTACTGTTGTGGCGGCACCAGGGCCTGAAACAGTCCCTACAACTTTTGTCAGAAATGTCGTATCATACGATGCTCTCACCCTTGCTGGAATTCTTTAAGCGACTGCCACTTCAAGGTAAACTACCGACCATAACATTTGTCTACATATTCTTTTATTCCATTTAAGATCAACAATGATATGTGGCGTTTTCTTTCATTTTTCAGTAGAGTAATTTTGACTCACAAACAAGGGCACGATACATTTGGAATTCGACATTTGCGGTAAAGTTTCAATGCCTGCCACTGCCATGCGTAAGAATACGTAGCCTGTACTCTCGTCTAAGCGACATTATTCTGCTGCTAGATTCTTCCCTGAAGCATCTTTAAGCTGGATGTTGGTGTTTTTTGCACACTCTGCCAACTGTTGTAAATTACCTTGCTCTGCTTGTTGTGTGTACTGAAAGGTGGTCACTAGAACATCAGACAAATGAATGTCAGATTTAATAGTATGTTTATGAGAACAACTTCTTCCCCTCTATGTAAACAAAATATGAAATCTTGCATAGTTGGTATTAAAATTATCTGGTGTAAAACATTCTATTTAACACACTTAAACGTCCTCACCTTAAAGGGTGTTTTTTACTTTTCCAAAAAAAAAAATAGAGAAGAAAAAAAACATACTTTGAGTGTGAGCCCAAAATTATCAGAACCTCACCAAAGCAATTTGTAAACTTTGGCTGATATTCAATAAAACTATCTATTAACCACCGTGACTATATTTAACGTAACATCATAAAACTAGGCACTCTAATATGGAAACGTCCCTTATAATAGTCGCTTCATAAAGACAGCATAGAATTACGTTATAGCCTTGTAATAGTAAACACGTAAAAGAAGCGACAATTGAACTAAAAGATTAATAGATTTACATTTTACACGCAAAAACCAAACATATATAGTGGAAGAAAAAAAATACAATCACATTATTAAAAAGAAACGAATAAAGGGAGAGAAATATGAAATAAGGGAGGGGTATACAAAACAAATAACCTGAACTATTCCAAATATAACACATCCCACTTTAACAACTATCTTTATACACCACCTCTCGCTAATTAGTCCGTATTATGAACGCGGTAATGTACTAAACCCGTCTACAGATTTAAATGGGTATACCCCACTACAATAAGACTAATTAATACTATTACACAACAAATACACACAATAGGTAACGCTTATAACAAAAAAACAAAAGGTCAAAAGGTACACAAGCTCTAATAGCCACATATATACAACTAGCCCTCCCAGAATCCCTTAATTCACTCCAATACTCCATAGACCATTGCCAGAACCCCACTCTCTGTACTGGGCTACAGCAAGTCACACACTATATCAGTCAAACAAATCATTAAACAATTCACCTCACCACTTTTCAACTCTTGCCCTCATAAAACAAACTCACAAACCTTCTTTTGAAAAGCAGACTGTAAAGACCCTCTGCATTATTACCATCTTCCTTCCACTCTTCCACATCAGGGTAACTTCTTTTTATTTACTTGTATTTGCTTTTATGTGTATTACTATTTATTCAGTGCCAACTTTGAACTTTGAACTTCTGATATGGCATGCGGTTTTGATGCACGTTTTTTCAATGATTATCTGTCTCATATTTTGTTGTGAAGCTATAAAACGTTGTAGATCAATAGCCTTCATGCTACGTCTGTAACTAAACTTAGTTTAGTTGTAATTAAAATGCCTTTTATGTCAGCCAATGTTAAAAGGTCGATAAAAGTTTCACTCGTTCCCCTGTTTATTATCGTATTAACTTTCTGTATACAATTGTTATACTGTTTAGTAGAAATTTCCTTTCTACCAACTCCACTCAAATCTAGGGTAAGGGGATGTTACTCGATATTCGGTAAGGCACGCCCAAAAAAAGCCCGTGTTTGATACCTACACACTACATTAACGCTGATCGCAATATATATTTATCGTAATTCTGTCTGATATTGGAAACTATCGCAATTGTTGTTAAAATTGCACCTTCCTATTGCTGCTTTACAAGTCTTGTTATGACTATTTTATTAAGAAAAACAGACAAAAAAAACGTTAGAAATTAGTGTAAAATCCAGGGTTCCAAAACTTAAAAAGAACTAAACACTATAACCGAACTACTACATTGCAGATTTGTATCCAAATTAGTGCGTTACTAGGTGCCTCCTGCACAATACTGACATGTTACGCATTTAATTTACCAGTCCGCCACTTATATATTCACAGTGTTCCCTACTACGCAGTGTACTATCTATCATGTCTGAAGGAAGGGTTTTTTTGGACGAGCTCAATAGCAACAGTACAAGTTACAAGGTGAAAGTAAAAGTTTTGCAAAAAGGGAAACCCCAGAAATCTGCCAAAGATGTACTTTACCAGACGGTCGTTCTGCAAGATGATAAGGCAAAATCTCTTTAAACTAATAACGCGTCTTTCTTGCATGCCAAATTTATTCACGTGTGTTATTAATTATCAGCTATTAGTTTGTAATTTATGTACTCAAATCGCCTATGTAGCTTTATTGGATTTTGCCTGTTTTTATTTTTACATTCTTTTACTACATAGAGGATTTAATACCGACTTAGGTTAGGGTTTTTGGCACGTACATGCAAATGTCTTTGAAAATCCATGACCATGTTTGAGACTACTAAATAATAAGAATAGGTAATTTGAAAAAAAAATGTTTGCAATGTTTGTCAGATTTCGGCAATTGGATTCACAATATATGTTGACTTATACAAGTATGCTAAATATTAAATGTCATTGTGCAGGGGAAAAAAATGCGGGGCGTATTGTTCGGGGATCAGGTTTCGGCCCACCAAGAAGCCCTCGTGTGCAATGGGGTATATGAAATTGCAAATGCCCCTCTCAAACCAATGCTAGACCAAGACAAAGCGAGGAGATCTGTTTGAGCTGCCGTACACAATGGGTTTTGGAAAGCAAACGCTTATCCGCCCACTAACTACTGCTCCTGAAGTTTTTCTGACGGAATACCAGAGTGTCTCTCAAGTACCAAAAACAGCAACCCCTTACGACATATTTGGTGAGCCTAAAATCTGCAGCCACTACTATGCCCACTTATATAGCATTATCCGTTTATTAACATTAGCACTGAATTTCACAGATGTCATTGGAACACTGCTATATGTGGAACCAGCAGCACGTGAGGTCCCCACTAAACAAGGACGAAAGAACACCGTCGAGAGATTGTAAATCGATCATGGGTAAACTACTTACATTTTCCAATGTTACCGGGATCGCTGGCCTATCTTTACACTAACTCCGTCATTCTTGAAATAGTGCTGAACAGCCAATTGTATTGTCGGCCTGGAATGATCTGTCGGAAAGTGACTGTGACAAGTTGGTTTCCCTGGTCGATACATTGCCTGTGGTTGGCTTCACAGCATTGAGGGTTTCTACTTATAAAGGTTAAAACAGATTGATGATAATGTAATAAGAACGACCGTGTACCAAAATTATTGCTAACCGTTACATATTATGCAGGTTTCTCGTTGACAACCACAATGTCTACATTGATAAATACAAAACCTGCAGGTGTTAAAGTAGCTGCCCTGATAGAATGGTATTATCCCTTTACACATACAACTCTAGCATTATTTGCCGACTTCGACATATGTCCTTAGATTAACATCACCGTGATTGTTAATCACAAACTTCTGCTGTAGGGGAAACCGAAGCAAAGAGTTTCGAAAGATTTCTGACAAGAGTTGCGTGAGTGAGGGACCCAACGCGCCTATTTTCATTATGAGTCCGAGTGCTCTCAACAATAAAAAGGTATAACCAACTGTCCCCCGGTTAATCATATCGTTAGAAAACTGTAGTTAACGTGGTTGTAAACCCAACATTTCACCGCATTTGGATGTTCGAAAATGTGCCCATTGTACGCATTATGTTTACCTGTAAAAGAACGGCTAGATTTCCTGCCTTTAGGGAAAGCTTACTTTCTGAGACTGATATGTAAGTAACAACAGGCAAAAAACACCCTTCAGGATGAGCGCTACCAACTAAATGTGACAGTTCCTGCACCGGATCTCCAAAAGGTTAACGCATACTTAGGTCGCTCCCCGCTGCGGTAAACGAAGGACTATGCAGCCGGAGAAAAGTTCAAATGTGAAACCTGCACTAAAGACGATGTAGTCTCAGAACCAAGGTAAGCTACACCCCCCCCTCCCCCCTCTATAATTTAGCAGCGTACCCACCAAATGCCTATAGATCATTCAAAGCTTCATTTAATGCTAACCTTGAAACGCAGGATTACCTTCAATTGTGAGGTCTCTGACGGTACAGAACGGTTGGAGATAACAGCATTCACATCAGACACCTCGGATATGTTTCAAATGTCAGCAGCGGATATATTCCATATGAAACACTCGGTATGTTGTTGCACTCAAAATTGGCCTTCTCCATTAGCAGTATAGCACCCATGACATGACACCTATAAATAATACCACCCCTGATAAATGGACAAAAAAAACACTACCAATTACACATTTGAAGGCCATTTGTTTAAGCCTGGACCAGAGCCACACAACTATGAGCATATGGAAAATAAAGATATTTTAATTACTTTTCCTCCAATTAAGCTATTAAAGTACATAGAGCACTTTGCCAAGATGGAAGGGATTACGTGTACACAACTAATCCCAAACAGGTGATCTCACCTGTCAATACCCAACAAACGAACAAATTAAAATCAGGATAGTCCCCTTTTCATAATTCGCGTTTAACCACGCCTTCTAACGCTTTTATAAACTTTTACCGCTACACAGATTTCCCACTAACAACTATACCATTAGTAGCGCATTTGGACACACCCTGTGACCACTCCAACCAAAACACACCAACAAATGCTATTAAACACATGACCCCGTTTTCCCTTAATTACAATAATGCCTCCATTTGAAATCTATTCTCTCTTAAAGGGCGACAATACAGCATTCGGGAAGGTCTGCGATGCGCTCAATAATGAACCATTAGTAATTGAAGTGTCACCAAAGATAGCGCTATCAAGAAACAATATCTTACAGTGGGCTCTTCGTCGAATTGTTGCTGCCCCATCACGAGATGTGGCCACTTACAAACTCCCACCAGTAGACACACAAGAACAGTCAACGGCTCAAGAAACAGATCAAGAACCAGCTGCGGCCAATATAAAACAACCTGCCCCAGTAGCTAGGCAATTACATTTTGGAGAAGAAGAGCAAACCTCTAACACCTTCACCCTGGTTGATGTGGCAGTTAGTTCTGACTATCCGTCGTTACGAAAACTTCCTGCCTTAATCATCCCAGCTCTTCCTGAAAATATACAATTGCATAGCACGGTTGCTGAAGGCCTGACAGCTCCTACACAGCCTAATATTACTGCAGCTACACAAACAACTCCGACATCTGCCACCACTGCTATTACCTCTAAAATAATTAACATGCCAATGACACCTGTTCTAAAAGCACCCAAAGTCGAAAAAGCCGCTGCTTGCACCCCAGAAACCCCATTGCAGAACACTCCAAAGCGTAACAGTGCAAAACAATGTGCTGGGTCGCCTTCAAAAAAAAAAGAAAGCCATTTGCGGCTCAACCGCAGCCGTAGTCCGAGCTTCTCGAATCCGCTGTTCTGTTGTAAGATGTATGTCTGTAAATATTATCTATGTTTGGTTTCTCTGCTTATCAAGCCTATGCGGTGCACCTCCTGACCACTTCTTAAACACGATTTGGTTGTATAAAGGCTATAGGGCGCCCCTTGCATTTTGGGAACACTTTTGCATTCCTAGCATTGTGTTCCATCCAAAAGCATCATACAATTGCTTTTGGGTTTATGTTATGAAGGATCTCTGAACTTTTGTGTTAAATTTAAAATCCAGCAAGCAAAGAAAAGTCGGTTTTATATATTAATCATGTTTCTGATGGGACACACAATCAACCTTTCCCAATTATTCCAGGCATACACTTTCAGTAGGTTAACCTATGAGGTTAATACCTCCTCGTGTTGACCAATGATAAAACCCCTATATAACTACCATCCAGAATTCTAATAAGCCTCCCTAAAACAAGGGTTACTTTAACACTAAGTACCCACAAATTCAGATGCTAAACAAACCTCTAAAACAATGGCAGGGTCCAATTATTTAACAACTCCTCTCTGCATTGTACTGGCAGTGCACTATTATACATTCATGCATTTTCAAAACATATTGTAAAAGCACCACTGCACTATTATACATTCATGCATTTTCAAAACATATTGTAAAAGCACCACGTATTAGTTGAAGACACCCACTACTAGAAACAGTCACAAGAGCAACTAACAAAACAGTAATAGACTGACTGATTGCATAAACCAATCCATTACATTTCAACAACACCTACATCTAACTAGAAAGTTGAAACCTGACTACATATCTATCCTTCAAAACAAAATCCCCTAAATTAGGCAAAATATATGTAATACTCAACAAGTGACAGAGCTACATAGGGTCTAAAGAGTTCATGATTTGACTTTATAGGAAATCCCAAACATACATAATAAATTCATGAATTCTCATGTGTAACAATTGATGTCCGTCACAAGCTTGTGACGAGTTAAATAAAATCCACATAAGAGGATAATGACAAGTTATTTGTAATACTTTTTGTCCTATTTACCCATGTGAGTGATACTTGACCCGTCACAAGTTTCTGACGGATATATCGATCACAAATAAAACCTATTTTAATAAATTATCCATCAAACACTATCTTGGAAAGATTTCATAAGATTAGACAACCTATTTGACACAAATATCAGCCTTTATTAAGCGTTAAAGAGGTGTATGAGATATACTTGATTAGAAGTTTAATAAATTCTTTTGCCATTAGCAGCAAACATCTCTCTCCCCTTCTCTCCCCCTTCCTCTCTATCTATCATATCAATCTCCCCCTCTCTCTCTCTCTCTCTATATATATATATATATATATATATATAATATACTTGATTAATAGTTTATTGACTTCTTATTACTTACGTTGGTGTTCTGCTGCAGCTCGTTATGAGACCTTTAAGGAAATACATTAGAGAATTCTCAGGCCCAACTGGTCCCTACACTATTAAAGCGAGAGTAATCGAAATAACAAATGTGCATTCGGCATCAATTGGGCAACCTTTAGAGCTTCAGGAAATAACATTCGAAGATGAAGAGGTACCTTTTTGAAAATTCAGTTATGCTTAATGGTTATTGATTTTCTTTACTTCCTGACCTATCACAACATAATGCATAGACTGCCTGCTTACTTTAGGCATGCACACAAATGTTGTTGTTTGCAAGAAAGTACAAAATAAATTTAATATATTACTTTGTTAATCTTTCGTTGAATGCATACGATATTCAGAAGCCTAAACATTTGCAATTTAGTATATAAGTGTTGGACCATTAAATCTGGTGTATACCACCAAATGTTTCTGGGTTTAACTACCCACAAACAAATATCTAACCAGAATCTGGCCCGATTGCAAGTCCAAATTATCGAGTCAAATATAATCAGATGTTCTTTAACTTGTCCCGAGACATATAGATGCTTCTATCATTACATGTGTACACTATACTACGTCTATCATCATTTAGAGTTGTTAATATAAGAACGATTTGCCCTAATACGGACAAATGTACGGTAGGTACCTTTTCCGTGGTCTCAAGTGTACATCCTGGCATCTTTTTAAAAAGGGCCTTATAACTAATCCTGACAAGTTTGAGAACACACTTCCCGTTACTCAAAAACACTATAATGTTACAAATTAATAGTCCTTGCACCATTAGGAAAACAGAATTCCGGATTAGTGTACCACAGTACCTAAGCATTAGTCTCCTACTGCAGGGTACTAAAATGAAGACCTACCTCTCCAATGAATCCCTGGAAGTATTTGAGGATGTTATCCAGGAAAACATGGAATATGATATTTGTAATGCCAGCCTCAAACCAGTCTATGATGATCCCTCAGAGCGTTCAGGTCATCCAGTTTACGAAATTTTTTTCAATATCAACACCATCATCCAACCTGTTTCTGATATGGAAGCTCCTGAAATGCCTAATTACATCTTAATTGGATCTATCCCTAGAAAAATATCGCTCGATGATTGTTACGGTAAGCTTTAGTTCAATCAGTTGTGTGCTTCAGTTACAAATGGTCTAACACAAAAACAACACCACCAACACACAAAATAAAAATTACAAAACCAAAATAAAATGATCAAAGGAAAACTGCCTGCCGTCTAACTATGTTTATACTTTCAGATGTCTTAGGAGTGGTCATATATGTGGACCGATGCTGCCAGGTAACTAGCTACAACGGTCAAACCTCAGATGTTTGTGAGGTGGTAATTGTTGATCACAGGTAACCTATATCTAAAACTGCCTGCTTAACCTGTCAAATTTGTAGTAAAGCATCCATACCAAAACCTGACTTCACACTTTGCTCTTTCCGAGAATAGTCATCATCAGGTGATGGTGATAATGTACTGGTCGACCTGGCGATTAAAGAATGTGCGCAAAGATTGCACTCCATTGCGACAAGCTTTCCAGTGGTTGGCTTTACAGCTCTTATGCCATCTTACCAAAAAGGTTTATTCCTTATCGTGGGCAAAAAATTATAGATCAGCGAAAAACAAATAAATTTATTGTCATCAAAATGTACTCTTTAAACCTGTAGGTTTCTCGCTTACAACAACGCATGCATCATTCATAATCATAAATCCGCAAGGCGAACAGGCCGACAAACTAAAGGCTTGGTAAGCGCTCATATACATTACTAAGTGCTAATTTGCTAATTTAACACAACATGCTATTTAAATTAATACAGGGCTAGGGAAAACAAGGACATGCTTGCTGAAAAAAACCAAAAGGTTTTCGAAATGCGTCTGCCAGTCCCCACACGCAGAATAACCACTATCAAAAGCCTCCTCGAAAAGAACATAAGTTCCCTGTTCAGGTAACCTGCTTATCACATAGACCAATTTATAAAAGCCTACCCATACTCATTCTGGTTTAAAAACCTAACACCAAAAAAACATATGCACGATGAATATCACTAGCATTGCAAAAGGCTGCATTTTTTTATTAGTTTCCTCTATCAGCAACGGCCATTACAAAGTCTCGTTTAATGCTTGCTTCAAATGACAGACTACCAACACTTTACAAGGGGAGAGCCACTGGCTACATGTGAAGTGAATGACTTTAGCGAGATATGATGTGCACTTGTACCTTGGTCGCAGCGACCTACTGCCGGGCGGCGTTCAAGAAGAAGAAGGGGCTGCATATATTTGTACTACATGTTTAACAGAGAACGTAAAATCCACACCAAGGTAATAACCCAACAATACAAATCCCAGGCACCCAAAACTTAGATCCTTACATGCAGAATGGTTTGTGTATACAGAATGACAATAACATTTGAAGCGGTAGATGCGTCGGGAGAGTACACTCTCAGAGCATGCACTCACAATGCAGAGAGACTCGTGGAAGTGGAAGCGACCGTCTTGTACGCGATGCCTGCGCAGGTAATCACGGTGGACATTTTATACAATAAATATAACACCTGTAGACCTAGGGCACCTATGGAAGGTATAGTGTGCTGTGTATGCACTATGCAAAATGTAGATATGCTGCAGAAACTAAATTCAACAACGTACTATATATCTACATGTTGTCCTGCAGGAAAGAGAAAGCTACTTCAAGTACATTAAGACCAAATTACAGAACGCAAGGTTGTATGTACAGGTAGTGCCTAGCACAGCTCTTTCCAGAGCACAACAACTGGAATGGGTGCTCAAGCAGGTCTCTCTAAACTAAACACCAAGATTCTATTAAGCTACCTTAGCAAGTTTTGAACCGGTTTTGAAGGCGCTGAATACCTACCAGTGTAAGGACGCATAATCTAATGTTAGGTTGGCTTTTTAAAAAACGGCAAAGGAATATGAACAATTGGCTCCTGGCAGTAGCGGTTAATAAGTAACCAACGACTATTAGATGCACCCTAGATATTGTGTATAAGTAACTATCTTTTCTGCAAGACTATGCTGTTCTCTTTATATATATCTTCCGCTTTGGCACATCGTAATCTTGTATAATATGCTAAGCTAACGAGTTACTGGGGTCCTTTGGATGATGCGCACCCACAGGAAGGGATGTCGGCGGAAAAGGAAATTAAGCATAGCCACAACACATAAACGAAACTCCTCTCGAGTCTATGAAAACAGAAGAACAAATTGGGGCTCCGCGCCCGGGAGGGCGCGGCGCAACAACTAGTACACTTAAAAAGGTAAAACATTTGTCATATATACTCATACGGTGATATTTGACATGTTTAAACTTTAGACGGATAGTGCAATTTAAAGCAAGAGTATTTGTGAATTATCACATATACTCCCTCCGTCCCGGTCATTTGTTATCCTTTGGTTTTGGCACAAAGACCAAGGAAAGGGGGAGGGGGCCAATTACTAAATGACAAGTGGAATAAATTGAGTGTGAATGATCAAATTACTCATCAAATTCATTCTTAAAATAGAAAGGACAACAAATGACTGAGACACCCCAAAATGAAAAAGGACAACAAATGTCAGGGACAGAGGGAGTAATTAATAATAAAAAAATGTAAAAAAAAATAAAAGTGAAAACAAGTACTCTGTACTTTACTTTTCGTAGGACAGTGGTACACTTGTACAGTTGTACCCCACTAACACTTTAGTTTATTATACTTATTCACCATCATCATACACCCATTTTTTACTTCTCCATTTGTATGTAGCTAAACACGCATCATCATATCATCATACTAATAGAAAACAAAGTAAAATCTATATCAGAGCCAAGATCACTCAATTCAAGCAATTTGAGTACACAAAAGCTTCATTCAATTATCATGAATAAAAAGATAGTACAAGAGCTACAACCATAGTACAATCAAGAAGTACAGCAGCTACGGCCATATTACAAGCCAAAATGACAGTACAAAGAGCTTGGCAGAAGAAGATGTAAGGTACGCCGGTCGTGCTACTTACACAACATAACCGTAGACAAGTCGTGTGGTCAACACAAGCAATGCACGGACATGTCGCGCAGTGAACTCGAACTCGCCCCTACTTCATCGTGTGAGCAACACGTCATGCTCGCCACGTTGTCGTGCGACAACCACGATATCCCCACCCCTATGTCGTGCAATAACCACGACATTGCCACGACGGCCGAACACCCCGACTCACATCCCCTTCAGTGAAACGAGACTCAACACTCCACAACTAAACAGTAAGTCGATTGAAACCAAATTTCCAGAATAAAAGAAATTTTACATATTGAATTACCAAGAATACGACCAATTTTCCAGAAATTACAATAGAATTACCCAATATTTCATTGATTCTATACCTATAAACACAATTCAAATAAATGAATTGAAAACTAAATAGAATAATTTACCTTAACTGTTGTTCTGTAGTTGTTAATGTCTTAACTGTTGTTTTTGTCGTCGATTCGTTACCGGCCGTCAAGTGGGTCGCAATTTTAATTCGGTGGAGAAGCGGGAAATGAAATGTGGACCTCATTGGTGATCTAGTATTAGGGTGTTAATTGGTTAGGGGTAATTTGGTAAGGGGGTAAATTATATAAGGGTAAATTAGTAATTTAAACGGGCGACATTAGTAAATATCGGGCGACAAAAAGAAAATTTTTTGATAACAATATTTATATAAAATATTTCAAAAGTTATATACACATAAATTCTATACAACAAAGTTTATAAGCTTTATACGTACGCAAATTATTATTTCAGACGGATTGTTTTCCCGTCAGAAATAAGACGGATAAAATGTTGTCATTTTTTAAGAAAGTATAACCATTTAATCCACAAAATATTATAATTAGAGGTGTCATTTATTACCCTGAAAATGATGTGAAAAGCAATGATAACATGTTTATCAGAAAATAACATATTGCCCGTTTTATTTCAGACGAAAAACAGCCGTCTGAAGCAAAATGCGCTACACACCCACTTAAAGGCCATGTTCTTTTGGACTTAAAGTTACTCTCTATAAGTTAAGTTCAGCAAAATTAAGTTAAGTTAAGTTAAAGAAAATTAAGTTGACAAAATTAAGTTGAGAAAAGTTCAAAGAAAATTAAGTTGGAAAAGTTCAAAGAAAATTAAGTTCAGAAAAGTTAAGCAGAATAATAAGTTTCATAATATTGACGAGTTTTAAAAAATAGATACAATTTTCGTTCAAATCGGTTGTATAAACAATCCGAGATTAATTAGTATTCTATATAATTTTTTCAAAAAAAAAAAATTATTTAAAGCCGAATTCTTATCTATCCCTCGAAGGTATGTTAGAGCATTTTAATTACCGACATTCGTCATTGAGAATGAAAGTTGAAATGGCATTTGGTCAATTGAAAAAAAAGGTGGAAGGTGTTAAAAGTTATGCCTCAAATGTCACCTAAGTATCAAATGTCCATTATTATTTCTAATTTCACACTTCATAATTTTATACGGATGCACACTTATGGGATACTTGTTATACAACATGAGAACGTTCTAGGGACAAAAGATTTAGGCATGTTTGATAAGAAGCGGAAAAAAAACTATGTACAAGATGCGAAATAATATAGTCAATAACATTTGGCGAGGCAATGGATTTGACGGGGTGAGCTCAAATGAAGATGAAGAAAGTGACGAGAAAGATGATAATATGGAACTAGATGATTAGAAAGAAAAAAAAGTAATGTGATTTACTTTTTATTTTTATGTATTAGGTAATGTGTACGAAAATATTAACTTATATAAATAAAGTATTTTATAATCTTTATTTGTATTTTTAGTTATATTTATTTATTATTATTATTATTATTATTATTATTAGTATTATTATTAAATATTATTATTATATTATTATTTTGGAAGGGAATTATTATTATTATTATTATTATTATTATTATTATTATTAAGTGAAATTAAATTAAGTTAATTTAAGTAAGATTATTTTAATTTAGAAAAGTTAACCTATTATAAGTTAAGTTCAGCAAAGTTCAGCAAAATTAAGTTCAGAAAAGTTCAGCAAAATTAAGTTCAGAAAAATTAAGTTCAGCAAAAATAAGTTAAGTTCAGAAAAATTAAGTTAAGTTCATCAACTTTAAGTCCAAAAGAACAGGACCTAATACATATAATCACCGCTCATAAACCATACCACCAATTGTATTACCGTACTACCACAAAATCACAATTCCCAAGAGAGTGGGAACTGGAAAGTGGAAACCCAATTCGATTCCTAGGAACAAACCACACGACTACTACCAAATTTAACTTAACATTTACATTCAACAAGAAGCTTTCTTACACAAAAAAAACCCCTTTCCACATTGTACAAAGATCACCGTCTCTTTTTCACCGTTTTTAACTCTTCACTTCCTAAAAGATTTAAACTTTGATTCTTGTTCCTGTTCCAGAAGCTAAATCAGATCAGGGTTTTTTCAATCACCCCTATATCAATTATGGGTACTCACTATTTTCTCCTTTTTCTTGATTAAATTCGAGCTTTCAGCTTTAGTTTCATCTAATTTCAGTCAACTGTTAGATTATATTTTGTAATTCTGCTGTTTACTTTAGTTTTTGCCCAAATTTTGGTTTAATTTAATGGTAGTTTGTTTGTTTGCAATAGTTTAATTGTGGGAATTATCCTTTTTTTTTAGCTAGTGAAAATTTTGTGCATACTGTTTTGGGGATTTGGGGATCTAGGGATTGCTGATTAGTTTGGTTTTAGCTTGGTGGAGGTTGCATAATTTTGTAATTATATGTTGTTTGATAGTTTCATTTAGTTTGGAATATTTAGCTCTCTAAATGGGGAGTGTTGGTCTAATGTGTAGGAAAATGTGGAAAAAAATTGATTTTTGTAGTTGCGATCCTTTGGGTTGTGTGTTTTTACTTCGGTTTTCGATGGTTTGCGTCAATTTGTGGCACAATAGCTTAGTTTGGACTTGGGAGCTTCTTTCAGACGGTATCATAAGTTGAGATCAGAGTACAGAAAACTGGTTTTATGTTTTATGTTTTGGTTTTAGGATGACTGAACTCTGATGTACTGGGTTAATGTTAGGACACTTGTGTTGCTTAGTAAAGTTAAGTACTTGACTGTTGTTGAGAAAGCTTTGCTAGGAATTTATGAATTGAAGAAAAGAAACCGGGTTCTAGTCAAAAGTTTGATCTTTGTAGGTGTTTGATCGCTTAATATGTAATTCTATGGTTGCGGGTGATATTTGGGAATTTTGCATAGCTGAGCGAGGTTGTTTTCTGGTGTGTTGAAGTTGAGGTTAGCTTATAGACCGCTATCTTAGTTAATAACTGGGTTGCAGGAAGTGATATGTCTTGTGTTATCATAGCCTCATAGGATATTGAGCTACGTAGAAAAGGTGGTTGTTTAGTTGAAATGTGGAAGCTTGCTCAAATGTTTTTGATTGGAATCACTGTACATAAGCGAAACATGAGGATGAATATTGTGTTTAGCATTTTATCTTTGCTCGAAGCCGGTTTCAGCGGCTACGTGGTGATGGTAAGGTTAGATTACTAAATTTGGTTCCGAACTTCTGCCTAATAATAGGATGGGAGTCCACACGAGACTCAATTGTGCAGGTAGATATATAACATAACATAATTTTAGTTTCTTATATCATTATGTTTGCTTCTATCTATATGGAGGATTTCTTTTGAATAATGGCCCTAGTTAAGGGTGTGATGAAGTTGTGTCAATATTGTAGAAACACGTGTGTTAATCTTTGGGTGCTCATGCTTCTCAAGAAAGAGACTGGTTTTCTTAAGTAGATTCGGTAGTGCTTCTCTTGAGCCGTTTGGTTTGTTTCGTAATGGTTGGTGTCGATACAGGAGCTACTGTATTTTTTTCAACGAAACATTACTTGGTCTTTTGAAAAACACCAGGTTGAAATCCTGTTTATGGTTTAATTGAAGATTATTTCTAGTATCTTGTTTAAAAACCTATTTTTTGCTATCACTTAGGTTCTTTAAAAGCTTAAACTTTCAGTCATGGCCCGTAAGTACCTCTGACTTTCAGAGTCACAAGTTTTCTGACGTCACCGGTATAGTTCTTGATATTATTATCTCAGATAACGACGATGGATGCTGTTCTACTCAACTGATTGATGGAGATGGAAATTTCAATGTCACTGGAATTGATAAGTTTCTGAAAGGAGTAAAATTGGCAGAATGTGGGCTTTCGTATGCCATAGTCTCCATCATGGGTCCACAAAGCAGTGGTTTGTACTGATTCTCATTGTCTTGTGGTTTTGTAAATTCTGCCATTCTGGAGTTATGCTACTGTGTTACAGTTGTAATTGTTTTCTGCTGCTTCTCTTTCTATTTACTGCAAGTGTTTTATTTCTTAAGCTAATGTTCTTGTTTTCTGTTGGTTTGTTCTTTGCTTTGGCAGGAAAAAGTACACTATTGAATCATCTATTTGGAACAAACTTCAGGGAGATGGATGCCTTCAGAGGAAGGTAATTTATTACTTCCTGTCTTCAACTGTTTCCTGAGACACAGGATGAAACACTAAACAATGGACCATTTTACAGTATCCTTCTCTTTCCAGGTCACAAACCACCAAGGGAATCTGGCTGGCAAAATGTCTTGGGATAGAGCCCTGTACACTTGTAATGGATTTGGAGGGTACTGATGGTAGAGAAAGAGGAGAGGTGATTCCCAAATCTTGTACATCACTAGCTACTGCAGTGCTGAGCACTTCATTTGACTTGAAAGCTGCACTTGTTAGCTTGTTTTAGTAGTCGAAATTGCGGCTTGAATTTTTGACCTATAAGGTCATTTATTTGTTGTAGCAAAAATGTTCGAGTGGTCTAAGACTCTAAGAGTCTAAGGCTCTAAGCTATAGCCACTGGTCTCTTCTGGGTCTGTTGCCATGCCAGTAATGTGCCACCCTGTAAGTTGGTCTGTCGTTGAAATCTCCTGTGGTTGATATCACCAATGACCAATGTTTGATGGAGACTTTTGTTACTTCTATTCACGCTCCTGGGGGCTGTTTATGTCAAAATTTGTGCTGTATATATCTTCATTATCGGGGGTTTTGTCTGTGACGGTGGTTAATCGTTCTAAGGAAACTGAAAATGTGAGCAGTGTGTTGTGTATTGATTGTTAGGTTTTGGCTCCATCTGAAGTATAGTGAAATTTTCCGATAAAATGAGATACTTGGAGTTTATGTGAGAATTCAAGTTCCTAGCACTAAAGAAATTGGTATGAAGGAGAATTTGGGCTTCGCTTTTGATTTTTTTTGCTGTAAGCAAGATGTATAGGAAGCCCAACCATGACAAAAAATGATGATGAGAAAAATCTTACGTTGCCCCTATTCCAAGGAAGCATCTTAATGGACTCGGATTTAAATTTAGTGTCAAGTTTACTGGAATTGTTGGAAGTCTTTATATAATCGTAAAGAAGACACGTTTTTGTGCGACGTTCAGTTTACAACTGTATCTAACAACTGAAGGTCTATTACTTATATATCTTGGTTGGGTTGTGTTTCAGGATGATACTGCTTTTGAAAAGCAAAGTGCTCTCTTTGCTCTAGCTGTTTCTGATATAGTGCTCATAAACATGTAAGAGCGATGATTACTCTATAACTAATCTCTTCACCATTTTGACTTCCTTTATCTCTGATGTATGATTTTTGCCACGTAGGTGGTGTCATGATATAGGACGTGAACAGGCAGCCAATAAGCCTCTTCTTAAGACTGTATTTCAAGTAAATATTTTGTTCCTCTTTTTGTTTGCTGTTTTACAATTTTTACGAGCCATAAATCCTTTTTGCTTATTTATACTCATGGGACTCCCAAGTGGGTTGGATACTTGGATGATGATCATACTTGTTGCTACTTGTGAATAGGTCATGATGCGATTGTTTAGTCCTCGCAAGACTACTTTGATGTTTGTAATACGAGATAAGACAAGGGTATGTTCTCTTATGGTCTTATTAGGGTATGATTTGGATATACTTTTACCTTCAAATACACTGACTGTTGTAACCCTTTCTTTGTTCATACAGACACCTTTGGAAAATTTGGAACCTGTTCTGCGGGAAGATATTCAGAAGGTGATTATTTGGTGCTACACCGCATCATGTTGGCTGTAAAACTTTCTTTTTGGTGATATATTTGACCGCTATATGATATTGTCCATCAGATATGGGATACAGTTCCTAAGCCGCAAGCACACAAGGACACTCCCCTTAGTGAATTTTTCAATGTAAGATATGGTACAAATCCTGGGTATGTTCAGTTAGTTCTATCTGTATTGATTGTAGCGATACCTTGTTACATTTGCTGTCAACTGTTGCGCAGGTTGAGGTAGTTGCTCTTTCAAGTTATGAAGAGAAAGAAGAGCTATTTAAAGAACAGGTATGCTATATGCTTGAACTTAATAGTTCATATTTGATATATGCTAGATATATCTTACGATAATAGTCATCAATATTTTTAACGAAGTTTTCTCTTGAAAGAATAGTCATCACTAGCTTTTAGGGAAGTTCTCATTCGGGATAATTTTACGTTCAACTTCTGTAGATCTTAGTATCCTAAGGGCTGCAAAGTGCTCTTTAAAGCTAACATATCAGCTTGGGGCTTCAGCATAGATACTTTGTTTGACTTCCTGTGTTTGGATGAAGGTTGCTGATTTGAGGCAGCGATTCTTCCACTCTATTGCTCCTGGTGGGCTTGCTGGAGATCGAAGAGGTGTTGTTCCTTCATCAGGTTTCTCCTTTAGTGCTCAGCAAATTTGGAAAGTTATAAAGGAGAACAAGGACCTTGATCTTCCTGCACACAAGGTTAGTGCTTTAATTAATTTCTTAGGCAAGTGACTTGTAGAATTATTGTTCATACCACGATTGTTCCAGGTCATGGTGGCTACAGTTCGCTGTGAAGAAATTGCCAAAGAAAAGTGTAATGATTTTACACAAAACCAGGTAAGACGGCTCTTAGACACGTACTTGTGTTTGATTCTTTCTTCTTAGAGCCTATTTTGTTTCTCGGCAATTTTTGTCAGCTTGCTTATGTGCTACTAATATTTGTAGGACTGGCTTCAATTGGAAGAGGCCTCACAATCTGGTCCTGTCCCGGGCTTTGGGAGAAAACTTAGTTCAATTCTCAGTAGCTGTTTCTCTGAGTGAGTGGTAGCCACAAATGATTTATTTGTGATGTAATTTTATTAGTGTCAATTCACAATTTCACTCTACATCTGTCCCGTTTTAATTGTTCCCATTTTCAAACTTGGAACATTAGCTTCTCGTAGTATATGCGAGAATATATATTTTAAAGTTGACACTATTTAGTCACTAAAGTAAAGTGGGTACAATGTAAATAGGATGGAACGAGTAATAGCTAACCCTATACCTTGCATGGTTCTAGAGTTTATGATATATTTTTGTTGTAATCTATGTTATTCAACTTCGTTGGAAGTATTTGACAGGATTGCATGTCCTAGTGGTAGTTTTGCCTACTGTTTGAAATTTTCATGTGTTTTCATTTCTTGAATTGAATTGACCGATTTTCTATAATGTCCGAGTGTTGAGTATCTGACACAAGCGCGCGAGGTAATGCAAAGAATTTAAATGGGACCCACATTCTCTACTTCTCCATCCCAAAAACCGAGGTTGCTTAACGAAAGACCTACGTACTCCTAAATAAGTAGTGGTCATCAATGTATGGTTTTTCAGAAGAAGCTCTTTAATAAGGACCACTTGGTGTTAAAAAGCAATCATTGTGGATGATACCTCTCATGGGTATGTGTTTGCTTGATTGGATTTAGGAGCCCCAAGAATCTCACTGCAAACCATTATCCTGCACTCACCATATTTCATTATGTGATACCTCTCATGCCCAGTTCTTTTGATGAGGGCCCTTATGTTCCGTAATAGATTCTCAGACATTTATGCCTGTTTGGGTCATGTGGGGGTATGTCGAGTCTGGTTCAAGTTAGATTTCTTTTTCAAATATTGAAACTTGTCTCTCTGGATGTTATAAACATCTCTTATTCATTCTTAGATTTCTTCATTTATTTAAATGCTTAGAGTTATTAGTAAGAGTGTGTTTAGATACCTAGTTCCTCATGTTTTTTCCATCTGCGCTTCTCCTATACATTTACAGTGATTGTGGCTATTGTTTATGTTATGTTTGGTGACATGTACATTTCTTCTCTTTACAGGTATGATGCGGAGGCTGTATATTTTGACGAGGGTGTGAGGACTGCTAAGAGGAAGGATCTGGAAGATAAGTTACTACAGGTAGTCATTCTCAGTTTATCATATGGAGGCTTCATAGCACTGTGCCCTTGTATCTACATGTCATCTCATTTTTATATTCTATTACATTGGGATAAGTTTTGGGTCTTTGGCAAAAGAAATTCATACTTTGAATTTCAGACTCGCTTCTCTCTGTGATTGTTGTTGCTGACTATTTCTTGCTGTTGATGGCTTATTCTCTTCGTGACTTTTTAAACTGTCGTATAGCTTGTTCAACCTGCCTTCCACTCGATACTGGGCCATCTACGTTCTGAAGCATTTGAAAAGTTCAAAGAAGCATTGGAAAAAGCTTTGAATGCTGGTGAAGGGTTTTCTGATGCAGCCAGCAGATGCAAACAGTCTGCATTGGATGTCTTTGACAAGGGTTGTGCAGGTATTTCTTATCCTTATGAGTTATGACCAATCCATAGATGGAAGCTTTTCTATTGTGTTCTTTGATCCTCTAAAGTCCAGTGATGTAGAGCATCTTCTCCATTCATGAATAGGTGTAGGGGTGAGAATGAGGGTTATTTTGAGGCATGTATTTGTGCTTTTTTCTTTAACATGATCAAACTCTGGTGCATTCCAATATCGCTAAAAAAAATTGTCTGGTGATTGTCTTATAAAAGTCACTGTTTGAGAAGCGTCTCATTGGGTGTCAGTATCGCAGTATGTACCTTTTTAGTTGGATTTTTTTGTTTCAAGGACAACTGTTGTCTACTACTGTGTTCAGATATATCCCTTGAAAACAGAACTGTTCAATGGAATTTATCTAGTGGACTCAAAATTTCATCAATTTATAACACTCATTGGTCCACAGCTTAATACTTCCCTGTCTTACACAGATTCTATGGTTGAACAAGCAAATTGGGATACTTCTAAAGCAAGGTCCAAGCTTGTCCGTGATTTAGATGAACATATCGACTCTGTCCGTGCTTCCAAGTTGGGCGAACTTACATCCCGTTACGAGGTATGTAATTGTAGGCTAACCATGCTAAACTTAATTTTCCGGTCTTTTTCTTTCTGTCTGAATGATGAACGTTATGTTGTTTGTGATGGTAAAAGTTATTTCACCAGCTTTGCTACTCTACTTTGTTTGTTGAAACGTAGATTATCAGTTTATCTTTATAGATAAAGTGGGCATTACTTTGTTGGAGAAAAGAATCAGTAGTATTTTGATAGATAGTCGCCAACTCTTCAAAATGATGCATAAAAGAGGTTCTTATTATATCCCGTCACTCATGCTTAATTTCTAACTAGCAGCAGCAACAACAACAACAACAACATCAGAGCCTTAATCCCAAAATGATTTGGGGTCGGCTGACATGAATCATCCTTTAAAACCGTCCATGGGAGAGCGCACACCTCAAAATGCGAATAGAAAAGGGAAAATGAAAAACAAAAGGGAGAGCGAAAATGTAATGGAAAGTCAAGGTAAACTTTAGAGGTTTTAAAATCGAATTCCGGATTTCTTTTATAAAAACTTAAAATTTAAATCGAGAGAAAAGATTAAAACGATTTTGAAAACCGAAATAGATTTAAGGATCCGGAATGCCTTAAAAGTAAACCAAGTAAAATATATAAGAAAGTGGTTGGTAAAAAAGTGTAATAAAGGAGAGAAGAACAAATAATTTAATTTTTTCTAAATTAAATAAAAACACTAAATATGTCAAAAAAACATCAAATACTAAAAATCCACATGTATTCTTTCTTTCCATTGTGCCCTCTCCGTCACCATACTTTCCTCAAGCCCCAGAAATCTCATATCGTGCTCTATCACTCTCATCCATGTCTGTCTCGGTCTTCCTCTACCTCTAGGGACCTTTTCTGTTCTCCAAGTCTCCTGAGTCTAACTAGCACTAGGAAAATTGCAGATAGCGTCTCTAGAGTATGACTCAGGAGTATGGACCATTCGCTGTGCTCCTTCAACCTCAGACTCCTACTGTTAATTTTAGTCCTCACTGATCATGCTGCTCGACTCTTTTCTGTTTTGTCATCTACCTGGATTCCCTTTTGAAAGTTGATTTATGTTAACTCGTGTGTTAACAAATTATCTGAGTTTCTCTTTTATACCGAGCCACGTGGTATGTTGGGGAAAATTCGCACTCTTTGTTTAAGGGTTGTTCCACTGTAGAATACCTTAGATATTTATTTACCTATTTATGTCAAAGGTCATTGGCTCATTGCATGTGCATCAGCTTTAGTGTTGAGATGCTTATTTTACAATGAAAAATGCTTTAAATTTAC
The DNA here is from genome assembly GCF_048544455.1 of Silene latifolia. Classification (NCBI taxonomy): domain Eukaryota; kingdom Viridiplantae; phylum Streptophyta; class Magnoliopsida; order Caryophyllales; family Caryophyllaceae; genus Silene; species Silene latifolia. The sequence continues at coordinate 435,187,652 of NC_133538.1, read as the reverse complement.
TATTCTATTCAAGTGATTCTGTCTGTAAGTGAAGACACAGGCTACATTACTCTTTAATTGAATGGTGATAAATCGCGGTAGGGTGCTATGGCACTGTGGCACATTCTGTGTCGTGTTTTTTCACATCTGCCTTTTGTATGGCCATATACTCATGTAAGTTGTATCGGTCTACGATTGGTAGTACTAAACCTTATACCGGTCAAGGACGTGTCAAGATGTTAGATATTTGCCCTTCCCGTCAAACATGAGCTTTGGAAGCTCTTAATGAAAAGTTAGTTATCGCCGTGGTAAGCTGAAAATCCTTTACGTAATGCCAGTACATTGGGTAAGACCCGATATTTAATACCATATCTTACTGATGATGTAATACCTTTGCAGGCGAAATTAAATGAGGCTCTTTCAGGGCCGATTGAGGCACTACTAGATAGTGCAAATAATGAAACATGGCCATCAATAAGGAATCTTCTTAAACGTGAGACTCAAACAGCAGTTTCTGGACTTACTAGTGACTTGTCGGGATTTAAATTGGATGAGCAAACCAGAGACAAAATGTTAGCACAGCTACAGAGCTACGCTAGAGGCGTGGTTGAGGCTAAGGCCAAAGAAGAAGCAGGAAAGGTCTTGATCCGTATGAAAGATAGGTAAGAATTCCGATATCAAGTCTCAAACCGAGATTAAATACCATTCTTCAGGGCACTGACTGTGGACTTTTTCTTGTAGATTTACGACATTGTTCAGCCATGATTCTGACTCTATGCCACGTGTTTGGACTGGGAAGGAAGATCTTAAAGCAATTACAAAGTTCGCTCGTTCGGAGGTGCGGTTACGAAGCTGAATTAAATATATTATGATTCAGTTCTTTATTTGTTCTTGCAAAATTTATACTTTTTGCTTTTGCAGTCTCTCAAATTACTCGCGGTTCTGTCTGCCATTCGGCTGGATGATGAACAAGATGATATTGGCAAAACGTTGACCCTTGCATTGGTCGAAAACAAAACTAGTAGTACGAGTAGTGATAGGGGTTTGACTTTAACTGATCCCTTGGCATCAAGCACCTGGGAGAAGGTGGGTTCTCTTAATCTTTTTTTATTTTCTTATTTCTTTGTGGCAACTCACCAAAAGAAATTTTACTAAAATTCGGCATGCATGGTAAATCTGAATCTGTAAATCATATGAATCAAGTCATTGTTGTGTATTGTCCGAGACTTAATTTTTTAGAGTTGTTTAAAAATGCTCTAAGCAGTAAGATTAATTAGGCTAATCATTTTGCTTAGTACTTAAAATAAGATATTTATAATCTCGTATCCTCGATATACTGGGTTGTAAAGAAGAAGAAGAATAGAACCATTTAGGACTGCTGAGTATAAGAACATTTTGTAAAAGCTTCGTTGTGTTTTTCTGTGCAGGTACCATCATCGAAGACATTAATAACGCCAGTGCAATGCAAATCATTGTGGAGGCAGTTCCAGATGGAGACGGAATATACCGTTAGCCAAGCCATGGCTGCTCAGGTAGCCTCTTTTCCTCGGGCTTTATACTTCAGTAACAATTTTATATTAGTCCTTCAGATATGACCGGTCCCGCTTAGCATTAGATCATTATATGGAAGATTGGAAGATGCACTAACCTACTTAACTTGGGGTGTCTTTGATTTCTCAGGAAGCCAGCAGGCGTAGCAATAATTGGTTGCCACCTCCATGGGCGATTGCTGCGATGATCATTTTGGGTTTTAACGAGTTTATGACACTTTTGAGGTACAATATTTCCCTGGTTTTTAATTTCCATTGCCTCTTGTTTTGCTTTATGTTGATGTTATTAGCATTGCTATCTTATTTCAGGAATCCTCTTTATCTCTGCGTCCTCTTTGTCGGGTATCTAGTAAGCAAAGCACTGTGGGTGCAGATGGATGTTTCTAATGAATTCAGTAATGGCATTGTGAGTATCTTTTCAAGCTTAACATAACGTTGTCTTGTTACGGCCATGCTCTTTAAGTGAGCTTTTGGTTCCAAATTTGCTCTTTTGTGTTTTGTATATAGGAAGTCTTTGCTGCCATTTTTGTCGTAATCGCCCATAATTTGCTTCTCTCAACTTTTCCTAACCATAATTGTTCGGGTTGCCTAAGTATTGACCTTCTGGTTACAGCTTCCGGGACTTTTATCATTATCAGCCAGATTTGTGCCAACCATTATGAATATGTTGAGTCGATTAGCTGCCCAAGGAAATGTACCAGCTACCGCTGGCGGTCAAACGAATCATCCTCCCTTTTCAGAAAATAACTTCCGAGGTGGGATGAACTACAATGACGCTTCCTCAACGGGTTCTTCCCAAGTGACATCAAATGAAAATGGAACCGAGTATTCTAGCTCTTCCAAGGATGACTAAATGGATGTATTTAGCTTTGTTGACGTGTAAACTACGTGTAGTGGTGCTCTTCCTCGAGGAGGGGGGCAGAATGTATTTAACACAATCGACACTTGTAAAGAGTCCACGGGAAAAGGACGATCTATTTTGAAGGTTGAAGAGTTCGTTTGTATCTTCCTGATACGGGGACCATGGTTTCTGTTATATAGGTTGTGGGTGTTGTCGTGTCAGGTTATGGCTTAGGTTTGTGGTGGTGTCTAAAGGGGTGGTCTTGGCTATAGCAGATCATTTTTGTATGAAAAGATGTCCAGTTTCCCACAGTTTGTACGTCTCAATATATATTTTCGTTGAGAACGAACTATAAGCAAGTATACGAGTAGACGGACTGGTAATTGAATTTGTACCGACTTTTTACTAAGTTGTACTTAATCTTGCTGTTATGGGGACGTGGAGTCGAAATTATTTGGTTGGCTAGTAAATATTGTTGGGAGATGGCTATTTCAGTTGAAAAATATATCCTCTATCTCAACAAGTTCTCCATGCAAAAGCGATTACTTAGGATGAAGCTTGATTTTAAATTGTACGAAAAATAAAGATATCCCGAAGAAAAAACAATAGAAGAAACATGAGAAATAACATCAATTTCCATGGGGAAAAAAATCATTGATCACTAATCAATAAGACTAAAAAGTTTAATGCAAAGTTCAGGCGAGGCAGCGAGGGGCGTAAATTTGTTGGAAAACGAGGTTGTAAAACGCTGTTGCAAGATACTGACTCGTCCCTTTGTAGATGTCAGCTAACTTAGCCGATAGAGTCATAATTTGCACTAACCATGATCTGGGTTCAAATCCCGTCAACATCATAATCTTCCCTCAACACCAAAAATGAAAAATGTATGCTTGTTACTATATTTTAGAAAAGAAATGGAGGAGGAAAGAATACAATTTATCCATAGAAGATCTTATCCTAGTGATGACATCCAATAATGCAATGCCATATAAGCAACATTTATGCATAGAGTATCTACTACTAACCCAAAACACACAACTTATGTGGCTATCATCAATTCCTCTAATATTCTTCACTTTTTAAATCTCCATAACTCTTGTTAAACAAAAAAAAAAAACATCCAATTTGTTAGAGAAATTCATTAGCAAAGTAGTGTACACAAACACATCAACCAAGAATGGCATCAGTTGTGATGACTTCACTCCCACAATTCAATGGCCTTAAACCTCAATTTGCTCCTTTGCCTTCCAAATCCTTGGTTTGTTTCTCAACTTTATGTCTTCCTTATTCTCCTCTATTTGTTACGTAACAACAACATTGTCCCAGTCCGAGGGTCAAATGTACGCAGCCTTACCCTTGTGTCTAACACAAAGAGGCTGTTTCCGAATGATCCAATATGAAATTTGCATTGGATCTCCCATTTGTTACGTAAATCCAAATATTTAGTAGTGTATATTGTATAGTCATTAATTTTGTTACTAATTCTCTAATGAGGTTTAATGTTGTAGCCTAAGATGATCATATCCACCTTAAGGTTAGAAAAGGTCAAGTACTGCCTCATATAGATAGATGAGACAAATTTATTGTCGTTCCCTTATGGCTTATACATTCTACTTTTTGTCTCATATATCTATTTAACCCGTTTTATGTTTTAGACGGATACAAGAATCCATGTACAGTATAGATCCTTTTTAGGCAATGACAAAATGGTGTAATTTTACACTCCGTAATTTTTCATAGATATTAGTAATTCCATATTTTTGACTTGTAGTAAATGGTAAATCTTAATTCTCCCAACTTTATTCATTAAATTGCTCGTTTAATATAATCTGTAGGTAGCAAGTTTGCCAGTAAAAGGAAAAGGAAGGGGAGGTTTGGGAGCACGATGTGATTTCATTGGTTCACCTACAAACTTGGTAAGACTTATGTTTCATAATTCATGCAATATACAAAGATACTAATGGTTATTATTAATGTGTAATATAATATGGTTAATTGATAGATAATGGTGACTTCAACAAGCTTGATGCTATTTGCTGGACGATTCGGGTTAGCTCCATCAGCAAACAGGAAAGCAACAGCAGGGCTTAGATTGGAAGCAAGGGACTCGGGTCTACAAACGGGTGACCCGGCTGGGTTCACTCTTGCTGACACCCTTGCTTGTGGTGTTGTTGGCCATATTATTGGTGTTGGTGTTGTACTTGGCCTTAAAAACATTGGCTCTATCTAAACCCTCTTCTCAAATACTATATTTCACTCTTTTCTATCTCCAATCAACTTGTAAAATTGTGCTACAATTTCTGATTATTTCTATGTATTATTACCTATCTTAATACTTAGTCATAGCTGTTATTTTACAATGCTCATAATTTTTCTTCACCTTGTCGAGTTGGGATCTGAGTTGACCTGTTATCCAATAGTGATCCAACTATGAAAATAAAATGTTAAACAACTTGATGTTTTAACCTCACTATTTCAAGTTCGGAACTTGAATAAGACAATTACATCGAATAGGGATATAATCTAGTAATGACCTAAATTAAACCCAATTCCATTTAGCTTAAAATAACCTCAGATAAAATAGGCATGATAAAACTGAACAAAACATGACTCGCCTACCTTAACTCGATCAAGTCGATCGATTACACACCTCTAAATTTCTTATTCACACCAAAGTCGGAATTAATGTAATAAAAAACAAACTTAATACACAATCAACCTCAACTAATATTGACCAAACCTAAACCCTACTTATTAATTATTATACCTTAAACCAACCCCGGATGAAATAGGCACGATAAAACCTGAACATGACATGACTCAACCTACATTAACCTGACCAAGTAAATGGATTACAAAAGTCGAACTTAATTTTACGAGAAGTATAGCTTATACTCAATTAAATTTATCCAATAATCTGGTAAGGAGAACAATCAACCATTTTTCCTTAAAACTAGTGTGTAACCCGTGCATAAATGCACGGGTATAATATAAGTTTATACATAACAAATTATCTATGGAGGTAAAATATTAGTTATGAAAATTATTCCTTTTAAAAATATTTAGATGATTAAATAAGTAAATAATTAGATGTTTAATATAAATAATATTATGAAAATTGACAATTTCATTCAAACACTTGGTTGCATATCACGAAAATAGAATATAAAGCGTATGCTTACAACAAATAATTTTCCAAAAACTCGAATATTTCATGGTAAACAATATTAGAAGTTAAATTACACGTGTCGGTTTCGTTATTCCAAATAAGTATTTTCAAACCTTCGAGATAGCAATATAGAGTTAATGATTGTCCTTGACTTTTGTTGATTGTCATGGCAAAACAAACGGTTATTGGAAACTGTCTTCTCTTAAACCTAACTAGGAAATTTTCTTCAATATGAAGGAGTTAACGTAGTCCGAACAATATGGAATCCATATGAGTGAACCTAATGCAGTTTCTCATTAGAGACGACTATTTTGCCACTACTACCTGAAACAATAAAAATTCTATATTAATGTATACGAAAATTGTTTCTATTGGGCTAGTCTCTTCTATTTAGCCTCTTTTTATTGGGTCTCTTTTATTGAACCCGTCTTATAATATAGAACGGTATTATAGAAGAGTTACTAATAGACAAATATATTTGATAGTCTTAATGAACCCATGGCTAAATGGACAGAATTATAAGAATGGACAAACAATTTGTGTCCCAAATACTAAATGAAGACCCGTCCATATCTATCCTCTCCGAAAAGAGTCATTTATTTACACTAAACATAAAACCAAATACACATGGGCTACCAACTCATAGTATGGCCCAAATAATCCAATACTAAGCTAGTAATATACACGCCCTTCTTCCAGAAAACTTCAGACGGCGTCCCTCTTTTTTTTTTCACCTTCAACAATCGGTCCGACATCTTCATGTCCAGTCTTGCATTCTTTCAAGTTATGACAATCAACCTATATCTTCGTCTTTAGATTGGTATTTACCTTAGAACCATTCTCATAATCCATTATCTACTCTTTTATCACCAAATATTACTCATATCACCTTCATTCTTACCATCCTTGTTAGATCATCACTTAGCTAAGTTGATAAAAGCAATAATGCGATAATCAGCAAAGATTTTTGTCAAGATGGAAGATACATAGTAGGTAAGCATCAATTTTGTATTTTGTGTGTCATATACTTTTTGTTTTAAGTTTTGTATACGAATATATACTAATCTTTGATTAACTTTTCAATATATATTTTTTAAAAATCATTATCTAAGCGACGATCTAAAAATGCATGTTTCAAATTACTGTAAAAAGCCTTTTTTATAATTATTTCATAAATTTTAAATGAAAGAATATTAAAGAAAAGGTTCAACAATAAAGATCTCTTCATGCATGTACAATTTATGACATATTACAATTGTCTACTAAATTGTAAAATTTCAGCAATTATACCACACCTTACTCCATTGTCGCCATTGCTTTTGGATTGCTTTTTTTATTTATAGATTGTTTGATTTATATTCTTTCGATGTAATATATAATTATTTAAATTTATCTTTGATATGTTAAGCATTTCTTGTCATTTGTATTGGAGTCTCCATTCTCCAAGTTGGTTTGTGTTGAGTTTCAATTTGGTGGAAGGGGACATCTGTCCACATATCTTCAGTTTACTTTACTCAATTTTATTTTTATAATCAAGGATTAGTGTCGGAAGGTGAAAACAATGGACTGAAAATCCCTGTCTTGGTGGAAGGTTAATGACATTTGGAATGGGATTATCTTAAATTTATTACATAATTTATTCGACTATTTTTTAACTGTATAATTTATTGTACATCATGTTTGAAAGGATAAACGAATATATACTATGCGACATTCAGACTTATCATATTTATGAGTGATAGTGTTTTGAAAGCATGATTTTAAATCTCGGTATCGGTCATAATCGCGGCATCGGTCCTTAATCCGTCGTCACGATGAATCTCGGTGATTTCTCGAGCGATATCTCGTATATGTAGAGTGAAAATCCCATACAACTCGGCCGATACGACACAACTCGGCCAAGATTTTGAACCTTGTTTGATAGTACAATGTTTGTTGACAATTATATAATTGTATACAGTAGAATAAATCATGTAAGAAGTGTGTTTTAGAAACAAAATAAAAGTGTCATAATTTAAGTCTTAAAAACTTTGATTACAACCATGGGTATATAAAAACTGTTCGACAATAAAACAACTTAGAACAAACATTAAAAGAGTTTCTAATAAGCAGAAGCAAATACTAATTAGCACACAGTTGATTAGTAAACATAAACAGTAGGTAAATCCCTATATATGATAGGATTGATAGCTGTGATAGGAAGGAAATAACTCCATCAGTTCTTCTCAATTTTCACTTTCACTAATCTTCACTTTAACTGTGAGCTTACTTGCAGATAGTCGACTTCCCAGTGCTTGCAATTGCGTTACAATCAATTATTTCTATAATACTGCATTTCTGTGGTGTGATGTTGTCCGTTCCATTCTCTCCTTGTTCTGATTGATTGTCCTAAATTCATATATGATAAAGGGGTGATCATGTAATGGTTGAATCTGAATTTGTTGTACATATACTGGATTATACCTTAGACCTTTGTTTTTGCCCTCCACCATGCAATGGATTCCATTTCATAAGTTATAGAAAGAGATGTGTAACGCTTGGGAGTTCTGCTCAATATTGTATTTTCTTGACACCTCAACTTTACCCACCCACAGCTTTCCTATAAGCATCTCCAATTCCTGTAGTATACCATCTTTGATTCCCGCCTATGGATCATCTTAAATTCATTTAGTATTCTATATTAGCCTTTTGCTACATGATTAAATGTAATATGTTTCCTTGCCTTTTTCAGATCAGGACACTGGGCTACAGTCTTGTTGATAAGCCCCTTTACCTGGTTCTCAAACAGCAGCAACTTATCACTGTTCTCCTCATTCTCTGCCCGATTGCTGGTATCTTCTTCTCCTGAAATATTGTATTTGACCTGGAACTTAGTATTATATTAATAATCAAAAGGTCATTGTTCTAGTATATGCCTCAAATGTGCTAGTAATACGGACATCACCTATATTATACACCAATAAAAAAAATCATAAATTTTGTTTACAGTTGTATTATATTTTATGGAGTTGATCAGTTTTGAATAACTACCCTTCCATTCTGCTCGACTCGCGCATTGTAATGCTAGAATGCTAGAACTGGTCTTTCACCTGCAGAGTCATTGATAATCTCAACACCTTGTCATACATAATCGCCAAACACATAAAAGGGCAGCCTGTTACTGCATTTTATCAAAACTTACAGTTAGTATTAGCATAAATTACGTAAAGTATATAGATTTAGCAATACAGTCGGTAAAATGAAGTACTTATTCTTTGTCGATAAGAACAACATGAGTCCACTCATTTCCTTTCTCAAACACAACAATCGGATGTGATGATTCAAATTCTCTCATCACATCTCTCAGTACATGTTAGAATCATTAGTTTAAATAAAGAAAAGGTGGGTGATGACATTGTATATATAAAGGAAATATTTACCTAAGTAAGCATCTGGCTTGACATTTTGTTGATCTTATTCAGCAAAACTTGAAAATTGAAATCCATACTTGAATGCCTTTATCATTTGTCCCAATAGCAAATATAGAGTACTCAAACCAAGTCCTCAATAGACAATAGGTATTTCGTAGCAGTCTAAAACCAACATTATCCGCAAGCGTGAACTTGCCCAACCTATATAAGTACGTCCTTCGATAATTTTGCTCCTGAATTTGTATAGCAAAGACTTGCTGATACTTGCTTGAATCGTATCACCCTGAAAAATTTGTAAAAACAATTGTCACTGATTTACTTGTATAACCAACCATGTCTTGTATTTGCATTACTATTTATAAAGACCCGCCTTGAACTTTCTTACATACTTTGCGTTTGTTACCGACTGCTACTAACATATCTTATTTGTAGAACATTTTTACAGGGTGAGCCATTTTCTGAAGATCTTGGAACTTGATGAGCCACCGCATAATGATATTCAAAGTTACAAAGTGCTAAAACTGAGATGGATGTACCTCTGCATCAACCAATATGATTTCAATGCCATGGATCTCCCCCTTGTTCATATGATTCTCACGACCCATAAGCAGACGACATGAACACCCAACTCCACGTTGCGAATATTCTTGGCCAATTCGAAATTTTTGTCGAGGTAATTTGGTTTGAAGATCTTGGAACTTAATGAGTTGTGGAAGAAGTGACTGGAAGAATGAAGACTTGGATTATTTAGTGCCTCATAAACTTCAGAAGTGGGAGTTAAATGAGTTAATCAATTAACACGTTCATTGCAGTTGAGGTGAGAGTGGGGTGCTGCTGAAGATTATGCTGAAGATTATGGGGTAGTGGATATTTAATTAGTGGATTTGTATACTCCTTGACCCTTGTACGTATACTGTATCTTATACACTAAAAATACGGTGGATTAACAGGAGGCTGACAGCTCAGCTTATGTAATCATTTTGACGGTTAGTGGCTTTTGCTTTAATATATTAAATGATTATTATTATTATTATTATAGAAGGATGCACACAGCTTTCATTAAAAGAAAAATATAAAGTTTACATGAAATTGGTGGGGAGTCGAGAGACAATCTGGGCTCCCACAACCTTAGCAACAGCAAAGCTAAGTCTAGTAAAAACGTAAGCGGCCACCCGAGCCCTCGCATCCTGAGATACCGAGAATTTCTGGATCCGCCTGAGCAAGGCAACAGTATCCGAACCCAGCTCCCCAAGTGAAGAGAAAGAGAAGGGAAGTAAATCATAACCCGCTGCCGCGCACAAATCCCCGTACTTAGCACACTTACGTTGATCAGCATCAGCAACAACCCGTAAATATTGACTTGTGACCTGAAATAACTTGAACCTGAAATGACCCGTTATTTTAGGGTCGAAACCCGACTCGACCTATTCGACCCGTTTGATCAAAGATAAATTAAGAGTATTATTAAAATATTAATATTTTTATATTATATTTGAAATAATAAATATAATAAATATTTTTAATTAAAAAAATTATTTGAAATTCAATTTTGTATAACTTGTATATCATTAAATAATAAAATAATTATTAAAATAATGAATATAATAAAATTATTAATATCAAAAAGTATGTTTTTTTGGTTACAAAAATGATAAAGTAAAAGATGCCATAAATGTAATACTCCGTACTTATAAGTCTCTGGGTACTCTATCGAGTAGGCCTTACTCTGTCGAGTAAGGATGAGTTGCGTTTTAAAATAGTTTCTGACCTGTTGGGTACTCGATCGAGTAACTATGATACTCGATCGAGTAAGGGGGCACTCGATCGAGTACCTTAGCTACTCGATCGAGTAGCCAGTTTACGGGGAGTTATTTCTCGGGTTTTGTTAATTATGCGATTAAGGTATATAATACTTCCGTCATCATTCTTAAACACTTTTCAAAACCTAAATTACTATCAAGAGAGAAAGCAAAGTACGTTCATCACTTTAATCGCATTGTTAGCAAATCCCGGAGTTTGGAAGGTCGGATGTCACCTTTCATTATACCGTTGAGATCCTTGCGTCGAGGGTAAGATCTATGTACCGTTTTTATAGTTTTTCCTTAAAGTTGGTTAAACCCTAATATGGGGATTTGGGGGTTTTTGTGTAGATTGTGATTTGGTAGTGTCTATGTGTTTGTATGATAGGAGGAGGTTTTGTAGAAGAGGCTTTTTGATACAGCTGTTGATACCGTCTGACTGTTGTGCTTTCCAGGTAGGATTTCCTACTCAGTATTAGTCCCATAATGAGATGATTGTTGATGTGTTGAGATTGATTGTTTAATATCGTAATTGTATTGTGACGGCTGTGATTGTGATTGTTTATCTCTGGTTCTCGAGATGCGTTCTCGGCTGAGTGGGGTCACTTGCGGGAGTGGCTTCACGCCCTAGTTTCGCCCTTCGTGGAACCCGCCACGGAAGGGGATGTGCACATTAATGGACAGGGTTATCGCTCGGTATGATGAGCGGGGCTTAGGTGGGAACGGCTGCGGTCCCCCACTGGCAGGGCTGGTCCAGTGGACAGTCGGTGATTGAGATTGATGGGACTGGTGTGATTGTGTGTGTGTGTGACGGTGTAAGCTGTCTGTTTATTGTATTGTTGATATATATAAGTTGTGTGATTAGTACTGACCCCGGTTGTTGTTTTGTAAAACCTACGGTGATCCATTCGGGGATGGTGAGCAGTAATTGAGCAGGTTTGAGTTGAGTACTGGGATAGCTGGGATGTACTACCGTCTGACGATAGAAGTCTTCCGCTGTAGCTTTACTAGTTTTATAACATTTCAGTTAACTCAGTAGACAGTTGGTTTTGAGAATATGTATTGTATTTTGGTATTTGGTCTCAGTTGTAACCTTTCACTAAACTTATATTATTTAAAGTTGTTTCGTTATTGTCTTATGAATATCATGCCTCGGGTAACCGAGATGGTGGCATCCTTATACCTGAGTGGTCATGGTAAGACACTTGGAGTATGGGGGTGTTACAAATGGTATCAGAGCGACGATCCTGAAACCTGTAACCAATAAATCCAATGAATATAGGGAGTCAATTAAAATGAACCCGGGGTAAAGGTTGTAGGAGCTAATGCAAAGACTTGGGAGACGTCCTAAAGTTGCGAACTCGCCCTACAATTTTGAACCGGTCACCATGGGATATGAGTCGGGATCGCTATGTGTTTATCTTGTGAATTGTGTACCTATATGGTCATGTGTGGCATGAATCGGTGGATGTATGTATGTGGAGAATGGGGAATGTGTAGAAAAGATGGTGATGATGTGATTTCATAAGCTGTTGATTGAAAGCATGATAGTTGGTTTACAATGTTGTTTTGAATTGTAGGAAAAGTATATGAGAATGATGAATGATGTGGTAGAAAAAGGAAGTAGTTCATATGTGATAATATGTGATGAATGATGATGTTGCAGGATGGATGATTCGTAATGTGGCATAATAATAACATGTGCATAGGAATGTTGTGTCGTATGCGTATATTTTGTTTGCATAAAGTTGTATGATAAGTTTATGTACTTGTCCACTATTGTTTATGTGTATATGTGGTAAGAAGTGTGTAGTTGTAATGGATGAATTGGTTGGAAGAGATTAAGTAATTGCATAAGAATATGAAATTCATGTGTGGAGCATGTTTATGTGGGTAATGGATTGCATAATGTTGCAATGTTAGTAACATGTGAATAGGGGATTTTATGTCGTATATTATGTTATTGTGTACGTAAAGTTATAAAATAAAAGCATGTGGGTAAATCGTGATTGACGAGTTAAACAATCTATGTATATGATGAATGTTATTGCTTGACTTTTGAAAATAGTTACATATGATTAGGAATACTGGTGTTATGAGTTTTGGATTGGTTTTGTTTGCTTGGTTGTTGTTTAAGTTGTTTGGAAGTAAAAATCAAATAGTTATGTCGTCTGATTACAGCAAAGTTGTCTTTAAACTGTCATAACTCGATATGGATAAATGATTTTAATGTGATTCCAATTGGAGGTGATAGATTGTTCTTTTACGATTCTAACGATAGGTCACACGCCCAAAACGACCAAGAAATGAGTGAGTTATGACTGTTTTACGAAAACTGGACAGTGCTGAGAAATGCGTAGGTACTCGATCGAGTAGCCTTGACACTCGATCGAGTAGGGGGGACTCGTTCGAGTACGTCAGTTACTCGATCGAGTGGCCCTGGTAATTTGTTTTACGTGCTTCTGATCTTCACCTACTCGATCGAGTAAGTCACTTACTCGATTGAGTGGCCTGTACTCGATCTAGTGACCCCTGTTTTGGGTCATATGCTTATCTTTTGACTTCGTTGCATATTATGTTTAATTCAAAGATGTTATTTTACTTCTTTATGCATTGTTTTACATGTATGTTGGTCTTGATACATAAGTTACCCAATCTTATGGTGAAGTGAGTGGCACCTGTGGTGAGTAGGAGTTCGATGGGAGGACATAAGTTATATGTGTTGTGATAGATAGTGGAAAAAGAAAAGGAAGATTAGTATGGTTTATTGAGACATAGAGCATGTTTTGTGAGATGAGATGAGCGATATGTTTGTATGTTGAGTAATGTAAAAGTAAATGAATGTGGGCAAGGGATGATGTGAGTTTATGGAACGTGAGAATGAAAAGATTGAAAAGAGGGACGCAAATGGTGGCAGCTTGAGATGTGTAAAGAATCATGGAGGGGGATGGTTAGGAGTCATGTGGGTTAAGAATATACATAGTGAAAGTTCGTTTTAAAGGGGTTGAGAAGAGTGGTATATAGTGAACTTTGTGGAGACATGTCGGGAGGTGAATTTGTAGACAATGAGTGAGTTTGGGGAGATTTGGTTTATTAAGAGGTGGAACCACTGTGGGATTTCCTTGGGCAATTAACGGTATGAAAAGAATTTTGATTTCTAGAGATGTACAAAGGAGATGCAATTGTCAAACAGTAAACGTTGATTCTATGGATGGATTAGTGGCAAGGGTGATTAATGGCATAATAAGAGAATATTTTATGGTAAGAAAGAGTGAGATGATATCGATATGAAATAATGAGATGTGGGTGTTGGAGCAATGAGAAAGTAACCGGAACACTAAAGAGTTAGGTAGAAGGGATAAGGAGTTGAATGGTTAATTGATTTTGTCGAGTGTAAAAGAAAAGAATAAGGGGAGTAAAACTAGGAAAATGTTGACCGGAGTTATGTGACATAAAAGTAAGGAATCGTCGAGATGTATGATACTATCACTACAAAAAGAATTAAAACAGGCGACCGATTTTGGCGACTGAAATCAGTCGCTAAAACCAATTTGGCGACTGAAATCAGTCGCCAAACATCAGTCGCGGACCTTAGTCGCCTTTTCTAACTTTGGCGACTAAAGTCGGTCGCCAAATTTGGCGACTGCCTAATCAGTCGCCAAATAACAAAAATGGCGACTGAAAAAATAGTCGCCAAATTGGCGACTGATTTTAGGTAGTCGCCAATTTGGCGACTGAATTTCAGTCGCTAAATTTGGTATTAGTCGCCAAATTTGGGTGACGTAGCAATTTTCACTGAAAAAATTTGGCGACTGAAAAGTGCTTTGGCGACTGAAATTCAGTCGCCAAAGCCCTTTTCAGTCGCCAAAGTTGCTGTATGTTTTTGTGGTTTTTTTCGTTTTCAATGCTAGCCAACCTGCATACAACACCATACATCAACCCAAATTTCATCGCCATACATCCCAAATTTCAACACACACAACACCATACATTTCAACCCAACACCTCCCATTTTCTCAAACTTCATTTCATATATTGAAAATGAAAGTTTTACAAGCTAAGCTATTCTAATGTTCAAGTCTAAAGTTCAAGTTTTACAAGCTTACATGCTAAAATCATCTTACTTGGAAGCCAACACCAGCTCCACTCCCCCCATGTGGACCATGCGGATCATTTGGATCGTAGTTGGGTCTAGGTCCGGGGTTACAACCTTGCCACCAATTCTCAAACATTTCCATTCTTTCCTTCATTTGGCGGAATTCTTCATCACGTTTGGCATCACGTTCATCACGCTCTCTTATTTGACCTTGAAGTTGACTAATAATTCCCGGTTGATACGTGTTGCTGGGAATTGTTGAAGTCGATCTCCTACGCATTTTCTCATAGAAAGCCGGTGTTGAACTTCCGGTACCATACACGTGCCCTTTCTTGAAGCCATCCACCAACTCATACCATATGTCATTATCCGGTTTTTCTGGATTGACGGCTTTTTCTTGTTCAAATGCTTCCTACAATATTAAACAAATAGTTGTAAGTTAATATGGTAACCACCTTATATACGACATTTTAAAAGAGAATAAATTAACAAAAATAAAGTGTTAGGGAAAACTTACATATAATTGCTTGTCTTTTGGCTTAGTCCAACTTCTAACCCCTTTGTGGTCAACCCGGAATGCGTGTCGAAAACTTGAGTTCGTCATGCGTCGCAATCGGCTTTGACTTCTTCTTTCCTTTCTGAATGAAAAAAAAAACATACATGTTAGAAAATCAACAAAAAATCTAACATAAAATAAACATGTTGCATTGAAAACAAAAAAAAGTGTGAAATAATAGACAAACTTACACCCAATACTTTATCCCAGAACGATCGTGAACCCGCGTAATGAGTAGTCTCGTTCACGGCGTCTACCTTTCCTCCTCTTTTGTTGAGGGATGCTTGCTTAGACTTCTTCTGAAAAGCTTCACTTTTGGTATGCTTTATTAAGCCTTCATACTTGTCACCTGCAATTACACATATGAAATCATAACTAATAAGTTACTGATATTATTTATAATATAAGAGAGTATATGCTAATTAATACAAATAACAAAACAAGTTAATTAAATACCTTTCATGTGCTCCGGTTCCTTCGGGCGCCTGATAACCTTCCAGATCACGTCCCGATATCGTCGAGTACCAACGTCATTGTACCTGTTACGGACATTCTGTTCTTGAGACGGTGACCAAGCAAATGATAGCTACAAAAAAAAAGCGACAAAATTTCATATTAGTATAAAATTAATTAAGTATAACCTTGGTTCTTAAAAAATTTATCAAAATTAATTATTTGGTTTCTAAAACAAAGAATTACGGAAAATATATACCCGAAAGTTATTGAACCACGCCTCTTTTTGTGCATTAGAAGCTTGTGTCCACGATGTAGGAATTGGACCCACGAAATTAGTCTTCGTGCTTTTCGTGACACCTCGTACCACGCAATCGTGTATAAACCTGCATTTATTTTGAACATGTAAAATTAGAAACAATTATTATTTTACAAAAAAAAAAAAAGAAATCAAAATAGTAGACTAATAAAGAATAAGACTTACCATAATCCCGCCGGCTCAAGAATCATCCGATGATCCGAAGTGTACCGTATCGGCACCCGTACTGGCTCGTCGGTAGCGTTAGTCTCCTCACCGTTACCGTCACCGTCCGTCTGCATCGGATCCTCCTGCACAAACTCCTCCTCCTCCTCCTCCGGACGCGTACTCTGTCCAGAACGTGAGCCGCCTCCACGCTTCCTACCTCGACTGCTCCCGACCATCATGCGATAATACAAATAAAAATTAACACAAATAATGATAAATGAAAATTATACAGACTTCTAAATTTTAATAATTTACTCTTGAGGAATACAAAATTATACCAATTTAATCATCTTCATCTCCAAACCCCTCGTCCTCATCCTCATCATCATAATCATCTTCATCTCTAAACCCCTCGTCCTTCCTCCTTTTCTCCTCCTCCCTTATCTTCCTCACCTCCTCTTCCCCCCTCCTCTCCTCCTCTTCTTCCCTTCTCTCCTCCTCCTCCGCCTCATCCTCCCCCGGAAGTCTCTCTTCCACATCATAATATTCTTCCTCTTCCATGTCTTCACCATCTTTATTCTCATGCTCATAGTTGATTTCATCGGGTGGAGACAAAAGTGTTTCATTTGAAACGTTTTCTTCTTGGAAAAAAGTTGTATCAACTTGTGACCGTGCCTTTGTCTTAAAGATTGCACACCACGCATTTTGATTTCTATCATTTGTTGTGCTTGGATAAGTAGCAAAATACACTTGATGAGCCTAATGTGCAAGTATAAATGGATCATACTTAGAGTATGTTCTAGTACGATTCACTTCTGCAAGCTTGTATTGTTCATGTACTCTCATTCCAGCCACAGAATTATCCTTCCAGTCAACCTTGAATAAGACAGTTTTATAAGCTCGGTCAGGTCCATTATAACTAATTTCAAAGATATCTTCAACTATACCATAGTATTCGTTGTCATCAAGAGAAGAAATAGTAACCCCCCCAATTGCACCTAGCCTTACCTTTACCGTGGTTGAATGTTTGAAAATTAAACCCATTAACCGAGTATCGATTCCACGTTTTTACCATTTTTGAAGGACCAAAAGACAAACTTCTTATCAAATCATCTTGAATATTCAACTCAATTACATGTTTCTGAAACCATGTTGGAAATTGGTCCTCATGTTTGTCCCAAACATCATCCTTACTTATATTAGGATTCCTCTGAATGAAATCATTAACAAACTGTGTTTCGTATGACTCCAAGAGCTCACAATTAGATAGCACGTAAAGGTGGGCACTATTATACTCCTTATCATCCAAATATCTTGTTTGCCCCTTTGATGAACACCCTTCATCATCTTGAGTTTGAAAAAAATCGGGTAAACTTCCGTCTATTTCATCCGGTTTCTCAACATTCAAGTTTTTTGCTTTGGTTTCTATATGTTTTTCAAAGTAAAGAGAACAAAAGTTTGCAATCTCTTCCGTTAAATAAGCATTGTATATAGAACCTTCCACCCTAGCTTTATTACCAATTTTTTTCTTCAAATGATTAAGAAACCTATAAAAGTTAATGATGAGTTTTATTAATAATAAAGTTAACATATAATAAATAGATTAGTTATTATTATTAATTTTAATTTAAAAGTAGCTAGATTATCTTAATTACCTTTCAAATGGATACATCCACCTATATTGGACGGGTCCCCCAACTTTGACTTCATATGGCAAATGAACTGGTAGATGCTCCATGGAGTTAAAAAATGCAGGAGGAAATTAAAGATCATTTCAAGCTTACACAATATCTGTGGTATTTGCTCTTCCAGACGAATCATATCATCAACAGATATTGAAGAGGCACATAAATCTCAGAAGAATTGACTAATCTCAACAACTGTATTCCAAACGTTTGTCGGCACGAGGTGTTTCAAAGCAACGGGTAATAATCGCTCCATGAATACATGACAATCATGACTTTTCAAGCCTTGCAACTTCAGCTTCTTAAGATCAACACATCGACTAAAATCTGTTGCATACCGATCAGGAAACTTCAAATTTTGTAACCACTCACACAATACCTTTCTCTTAGCTTTGTCGAGAGTGAAAATGGATATTGGCTTAGACCCGTCGCCGCGAATGTGTAATTTGGGACGATGACAAAATTTCTGCAAATCTTTTCTAGAAGCAATGCTATCACATTTTTCACCTTGTACATCCATGATCATGTCAATTAGTTGCTCAAAGAAATTCTTTTCTATGTGCATTACATCCAAATTATGTCTTATCAACATTGTCTTCCAATAAGGAAGGTCCCAAAGAATGCTTCTTTTAAACCAACCGTTTTTCAGCTTTTTCAATTCTTTAAATTCTTCTTCGGTACCATCAATAGAGGATGGTAAATCACATACCATCTTCCATATCTCATCCCTAGGCACTCGTTTCGGAGGGGCATCAAGCACCTCTTTAACTTTTGTGAAAGCCTTCTTGTTCCTCCTATGTGGATTTCCCTCTCGTAAGAAGCATCTATGACAATCAAACCAGCTTATTTTCTTGCTATTGGGAAGCCAAAATGCTTTACTTTCCTCCATGCAACAAGGACATGCTTTTTGTCCTTGTGTAGACCACCCAGATAACATACCATAGGTGGGAAAATCATTTATTGTCTACAAAAGGGAAGCTTTAAGTTGAAAATTTTGTTTTTTAGACACATCATAAGTTTCCACCCCAACTTCCCACAAATATTTCAACTCCTCCACCAATGGTTGTAAATAAACATCCAAATTACGTTTTGGGCTTTTTGGTCCGGGAACAATAAGTGACAAGAAAATAAATGGTCTTTTCATACATAACCAAGGTGGTAGGTTGTATGGTGTGACCATAACGGGCCAACAAGAATACTTCCTCCCAAAATTACCGAAAGGATCAAATCCATCCGTACACAAGCCAAGTCGTACATTGCGGGGTTCCTTGGCAAAATCAGGATACATCTGATCAAATCGTTTCCATTCTTCCCCATCACTAGGATGACTCATCTTCCCCGGAGCACGTGGGTTTTCTTTGTGCCATCTCATTTGTTCGGCAATGTTTTTGGTGGCATAGATTCTTTGAAGTCTTGGTGCGAGAGGAAAGTATAACAATTGGTTACATGCTATTGGTTTCTTACTCTTTTTGGCCCTCTTACTACCGTTGCCTTTTTTCAACACCAAAATTGTATCTCCTTCACTAGTCTCATATCTATCCGCCCCACAATCTTTACATTTGTCAAGCAAAGCATCATCTTTCCAAAATAGCATACATCCTTCAGGACATGCATAAATCTTTTCATGCGGTAACTGAAGACCTTTAACTACTTTTTTGGTAGTATATAAACTTCGGGTCATGATATTATCATCGGGGAAAGATTCCTCAAGGAACGAGGCAATGCCATCAACAGCAACAAATGGCATATTAAACTCACATTTCAAGGTAATTAGCCTAGAAGCGGCTTGTAACAATGTCATTCTGCTTCCTTCATACAAGGGTTTTTCTGAGGCTTTTAACATGTCAATAAAGCCTTTTGCTTGTGGGTGTGGCGGTTGTTCTTCAGAAATGGTTGTATGGTCATCACTATTAAAAATAGTGAAATCCATAGCATCAACAACCATCTCTCTATATGGGTTCTCATCATTTTGTATTTGATGGGTGTGAGCTTGTTCATGAACTAGAGAATATGCTTCTCCATGTGAAATCCAATTGTAATAATTTGGCTTAAACCCGTTTATAATGAGATGTTCTTCTACTACAATGTCAAGCTGGTATTTCTGGTTTTTGCATTTGGCACAAGGACACCTAAGTTTTTTGTCTACCAAGTCATATTCATGTTGTTGTTTAGCAAATTCAATAAACTCGCTAACACCCTTTATAAATCTACCGGTAGGACTTCTTTTCTTATTGGAATGGTCTAATCTTCCTTCATACATCCATGTACGTTCCAATCTCTTCATTTTAATCTAAAGAAGACCCCACAATAATTTAAACATTTTTAAAAAATAACAATAATATTACATACAAAGTTTAAACATTATACTCCACATTATACAAAAAACATATGAAAACAATATATAAATATTGTCAATAAGTAATCCATCTTCGAATGGAGTCCTTATCACTCCAACTTAAACCCGTCAATGTATGTTTCAAGTCACTAGCAAACACACTTGTAATTTATTAATGAGGAAAAAAATCGGCAGCATTTCCCTTCAGTTCTCCAAATACACATCTATGTAGAATAACTAATTACTCCACATATACATGTATTCAGAGAACATTAAAGGGATCGCCACCAAACTCATTCCTCATTAATAAATCACAAGTACGTGTTTACTACCTAAATGACTTGAAGCGTGCAAAGACGATCCCAAAATGGGGACTATTCAAGAATTACTCTAATGAGTAATTCTTGGATGAAATACTAAGTCAACATCAAATCAAACAACAACACAATCAAGTACTAAATTAATTAAGTCAATCAATAGCCCAATTCAACCACATAATAAAGGCTTTTATCCTAAAGTCCGTAACATAATTTGAACTAAAATTAGTAAATTTAAAAGGTAACTGGTAAGAGGAGGTTACCTAATCAAGTAAAAGCAAAAATGAAAAGAAAACAAGAAGCAACAGCTACCGCGACGGTGGTGCCTAGCGTAGCGGTGACAACCTGAAAAGAGAAAAGAAAAACAAAAATAACAAGGTTATTCAACCTCAATTCATCAATAACATGAATTATCAAACTAAATTTATCAAAATCAAGTCCTAAAGAAGGTTCCACTTGGCTAATAGCTAGTTTCACTTAATCCAAAAGACGGTTCCACTTAGCTAATTCCATTAATGCAAAAGACGGTTTCACTTAGCTTAATATTAATAATAATACGACGATTTCACTTAACTTAGTAATAATAATAATAATAAATATTATTAATTAAGACGGTTCCACTTAGCTTAATACTAATGATAATGAGACGGTATCACTTAGCTACCCAACACCATACACCACCCACGACCTACCCAAGGCCACCCCACGGCCTACCCACCCACGGCCCACCACAGTCCACCCCCGACCAACCCCACCCACGGCCGAACCCCCCCCCCATAACCCCATAACCCTAAACCTAAAGACAAACCTCATAATCATTCCCTTTTAATTCAAACACAAATTAAACTAAATCTAACTACAAATTAATCTAACATACAAACTACAAATAAATCTAACAAACTAACCACAAATTAATCAAACTAACTACAAATTAATCTAACAAATTAAACTATATAAACTGAAATTAAACAAAAAAAACTAACCTAATTGAAGAGGGTGGATGTGGCGGTGGAAATGGCGGTGGAAGGGTGGTTGTGTGGTGTTGTTCGTTGGTGTCGTCGCCGCTGTTTCAATCGCTCGTCCCTTTATTTTTTCCTTTCGCAAAGAGTAAAGTAGGAGAGAGGAGCGCTGGTTTGTATTAAAAAATTTGGTGACTGATGTTTTTAATTTGGCGACTGAATTTCAGTCGCCAAATTTGGCGACTACCCCTTATTTCAGTCGCCAAATTAAAAAAATCAGTCGCCAATTTGATTCCTTTTTTAAAAAAGACAGCCTGGTTTCTATTAAAACAATTGGCGACTGAAATTCATTTTGGTGACCGAATTTCAGTCGCCAATTTGGCGACTACCCAAAAATTAGTCGCCAAATTTAAAATATCGGTCGCCAAGTTTGATTCCCTTTTTAAAAAAGACAGTTACCAGATTGGCGACTTTTTTCAGTTGCCAATTTGAAAATCAGTCGCCAATTTGTCGACTAAATATATCAGTCGCCAAATTTCGGTCGCCTGTTTTAGTTTTTCTTGTAGTGTAACAAGAGTAAGTAAGTTAATGATTATACAGAAGTTTCAGGACAACATGATTAATTATGAGTTTCGAGGAATTAAGGGAGTAAGAAGTTGGTAGAATATCTGCATGATATGAGATTTTGAGTAGAGAGTTAGATGATGACACAATTAAGGATAGTATTGGGAAGAATATTGAGGTAGTGTTGTTGATGGATTTGATGTTCGTTATTTGGGATGCTAACCACAGATAGGAAATAAATCGTGATGTTTAGAGATGAGTGTAAGAGGTTTGATGCCCGGACAGTGGTCGTGTTATGGTTTGTGACTAGTGGTTAAGGGTGACGGTATATTAGAAAAGCAGCAAATCTAAAGAGGTTGATTTTGTAGGGACCAGATTGATAAGTATGGTTATGAAAGAGTATAAGATGTGGTTAAATGAGGCGGTTGTTAGTAGTTGAGTATTAATGGAGTGGCTACATTTGACAGAGGGTGATGGATATGCAAATGGGAGAATATTTTATGAGGTTTATATGAGTTAAGCTCGGGTGAGAGGTAACTTTTATCAGGTGGTAACTTACGTGATCAGGATTGACTGGTTGGATGTGATTACGGGTCTATAATATATAAATGTTTGTGTGAGGTTTTGACCTCACAAGACGTGGTATGGTGTGATTATCATAAAGTTGTTATTTGAATATTCTATAATGCATGTTGAGTACGCTAATCTAATTGAATGATATTCAAAAAGGTAATAATTTGAGTGATCTGGCATGACTGGCTATACTTGTATGTATTCATGATACATGTCAATCTGTGATATGGTAAGGGGATAATATTCACGAGGTTATTATCTGTTTAATTCATAAAATATGTTGTGTTATGATTTAGTAAAGTGGATTTGAGTAAGTTTTTCTTGTCTGAGAAGTTTTTCTGAGTCAGTATTTATGGGAGTTGTATGCAGTTGTGATGACTATCGATGTGGTTGTGGTGCCTCGGGTGGTGATCCGGGCACGATATTTAGTGTTGTGATGCGGGTATTTTCGCACTGCGGTGTGGCTGTTGGTGGCGATGTTGTGATGCCGTCACCGGTTGTGGTAGAGTAGGCGGGATGATTATGATTCGAGTTTTAAAAGTACATACCAGTCATACATAGATTGTTGTTTTGTTTGATGTTGCTTACTGTGAGTTTCAGTTTGTACAGATAGACAGTTGTTTTGTTATCGATGTTTCTTACCAGTTAAGTTTTGGAATGAGGGTAGAGTATGATATGAAAGAGATTTGTACATGTTTTCGTTGTTGTCATGGTATAGTGACATTCTGTTGATGGGACACAGTTGTGAGAAGTTGTTACACTAATTTTGATCTTGTTTTAAGATGAGGCATCGGTAGTCATAGTCATGGCAAGTGATTCGTAGAACATGTGTGGTAATGATCTGATATATGCAGGTGGTTCATAATCCTTTGTTGAGACAGTGAGTGTAGGGTGTTGAATAATAAGTGTCGTGTTAAGTTATGTATGAGTCTTGCGGTAATGAAAGAAAGGAACTTGAGGATCTAGTGTGAGTGTACGTAACAAGTGTGGATCGTGAGTTATGCTTTTGGCGATAAGCGTTTTATATAGTTTATATAGAGAGGTGTGTCATGTTGCGGTAATAGGGAACAAGTGAATTTTTGGGTTAAGCTAAGGATTTTGTGGTATAGGTTAGGTGGTGTGACGAGTGAAGTGAAGTATGAGAGTTGTTTAAGTAAGAGAGCCTTGGATATGTGCATGGCGAGTGTTTAGATTATAGGTGGTTATCTTTGACATGCGGTGGTGATGAGGATAATGAAAAGATATATCTAGGATTTAGTATTAGCGAGTTACGAGGACGTAACATTTATCTTAAGAGGAGTAGGATGCGATAAAAGAGATTTTGATGGGTGTGCATATGGTAATATTTTTGGAAGTTTGAGTCTTGATGTCGAATAAAAGGTTGATTCGTGTTGTGCTTAATTTTGTTAAAGGTCATGACCGTGCTTGTAGTAGTTCGATGTTTAGGAGTGTGAGAATATTTCACCAGTGTTGACAGTTGGATGATGATGTTTATGAGTGTCAGTAAACTTCGAGGACGAAGTTCCTTTTAAGGGTGGTAGAATGTAACATTCCGTTTGATGTCTATGAGTGTCTTGATTTTGGATTTGATGGTGGATGATACTATGGAGCTAGCAGCGTTAGAGGATAGTAGTTGGTTATGTATGGAGTTGGTGTCGTGAGAGATATATATGTGGTGGATACGATATCGTGAGTCATGTTAAGGAAGTAAACATAGTTGGTGGAGTGGGTGTTAAGAGTTCATGTTTTATGTTTGGTCGAGTTCTTGAGTTCTTAGTTATGTTGTTGTGTCTTGGTCGAGTTAGCATGGTTGTTTCATGTATGGGTTGAACTTCGGGGACGAAGTTCTTTTTAAGGAGGGAAGACTGTAATACTCCGTACTTATAAGTCTCTAGGTACTCTATCGAGTAGGCCTTACTCTGTCGAGTAAGGGTGAGTTACGTTTTAAAATAGTTTCTGACCTGTTGGGTACTCGATCGAGTAACTATGATACTCGATCGAGTAAGGGGGCACTCGATCGAGTACCTTAGCTACTCGATCGAGTAGCCGGTTTACGGGGAGTTATTTCTCGGGTTTTTTTAATTATGCGATTAAGGTATATAATACTTCCGTCATCATTCTTAAACACTTTTCAAAACCTAAATTACTGTCAAGAGAGAAAGCAAAGTACGTTCATCACTTTAATCGCATTGTTAGCAAATCCCGGAGTTTGGAAGGTCGGATGTCACCTTTCGTTATACCATTGAGATCCTTGTGTCGAGGGTAAGATCTATGTACCGTTTTTATAGTTTTTTTCTTAAAGTTGGTTAAACCCTAATATGGGGATTTGGGGGTTTTTGTGTAGATTGTGATTTGGTAGTTGTGGACAAGGCCCTCGGGAACTGCGTCCTCGGGATCCACACTAGGCATAATCGACTCGAGGTTCCTTCGAATCGAATTAATAAAAATTAGAGTCGCCACCAAGTTTTTTGGGAACTTGGAACCGTTCAAGTCAACTTTACACCTTTCATCGAAAAGCATAAAGCCAATCGACTACGAGTGATTAAAGATAAAGACTTGTACCCTATATCACTCGACTTGAATGACTCTCGTAATCCAATGACTCTCGTAATCCAATGGTGAGGGTACGTGTTAGGAAGCCCATAAGGACACCTAACCCCGCCCGTCAATAACGGCCTCTACTAAGTCAATTATCGGATTTCAAACAAGGTCATAGCTACTACGATATATGATATGCAAACATCGTTTTTAAAACCCTAACATGTGAAGTTTCTATGTCGATTTAGATGCAACTAAACTAACTTTGTCAAAGTTGTAATTTAGCATGTGGGTTGATTGATCTAACAACATATAAAACGAAGCAAACAAGGCTTAGGGGGAATGGGGGAGCCGTTGGGATCTACCCTATTACAACCTAGGCATTTCATGCCGACACAACAAGAAATTAAAGATACAACTCGATCTAAATACAATTGCTATATACAAAACCGTACATGACGCATCACACGGCCATTCGGCCTAGGAAAACGTGCACAAATGGGTGGCCCACGGCTTACATGACTCACGGCCTTGGGTCACTCCTCGTAATGTGTGCTTTCACTTAATATTATCGAATTAGACATAGGGCCACACACCAAAGCATGCATTAGCATAAATCGGGCCATGTTGCTTTAAACAACATGCGATTTACTACGCTCTTACATGCCTTGGGGCACAACCATCTAACCAAACAAGACTAAGGTTTTTGAAAGAGGTTTTGACTCGATAAGAGAAAACTAACTTGAAAATTACAAACAAACTACCAAACACGACTCGATAAACAAAGTAATTACAAGATACGAAATAACGAGATAAAGATGAGAAAATAACGAGAAAAGGGACTACAAGGACACGACCAAACACGGCCTACACGATCTAGCATACCCTAAACCTTAGGTTAGATTCTTTAGATTAGATAGATGATTGCGAAACGGGATAGGAAACAAGTTAGAAAACGAGTTAGAAACAACGTTGATCGATTGGAAGGATGTCGCGCGAAGGTGTATTCTACACACCCTAAGGGGTCAAATTAGGTCAATTTTGCTAATTAAATTAACTCATCGAGTGTTAATAAGAAGGTGCTAATCAAGCACTCTTATACTAGCGAGAAATTATGTGATAGAGAGAGATGTATTCAATTAAGTTACAGAATTGTTAATCGGTTTTAAAAGCTATGTCGATGTACCCTAAAGTGTCTAATTAGGTTATCAAATTGATCTAATGTCATCTAAATGAGTTATATGTTAACAATCAGAGGTCATACTAACATGTTACGGGTCCTAAGGTGGGTCGAATCACACGAGAGAAGAGAGGGGTCAAAAGCGAAGAGCGAAGTCAGAATTCGTTTTATTAATGCCCTACCTTGAACACGAGGATATGTAAATGAGACGGGGGTGTACGACCGACTGATGTAGCGGTTTTTTTCCCATCTCAAGTCAACGCGGGTGTTCATGGTGGTACTTTAACTCATACTCGGACTAAACTAGTTTCGTAGTTAATTAGAACAATCGATAAACAAAAAAACGATAAACAAACAAAAACAAACTATAAAAAGCAAACATAAAAAACGAAATAAAAGGGAGAAAGAAGAGGATTTGATGCACCCTCAACCTACATGTATCGTTGACACCATCTTGGGTCGTAATCGATGGTAGATTTTATCTCGAGAGGCCGTCGTCGACGAAGAAACAAAGCAAACAACACGTTTTTATCGAATCTGGACAGCAACTTTCAAACAGCGATTTCTCTCTCGTTTCATGATAAAAATTCGATTTAAAAGATGTTTTGAAAACTAGAAAGAGAGGAGAATAGAGATCTTAAAACAGTCCCTGCTCGTTTTGAGTTATTGGGCACGAAAAACGAGCACAAACAGAACTGGACAGACAGAAAAAGCCGCGAAAACAGAGTGTATAACACTCTGTTTTTCGAGGGAATTCGTGTACTCTCAAGGGCAATTTGGCTCGTAAATCTTTGTCTAAGATGTAGATGGATGTTGTGTGGTTAATTTGGAACAAGAAACTCGACTTTTGGTGGAGGTTTGAAGGAGGAACGAATTGTATTTCGAAGAGGACACACAAACTGTTCCAGTTTGCAAGTCGGTTTTGTGGAGGGTTTTTGAGAGGCAATTAGGGTTTGTTTCTGGAGTTTAAAGTTTTTAAGTGAAAGTTGTATGTATGGAGAACTTAGAGGAATGAATGTATGGTGAAGGGGGGGTATTTATAAGGAGTTAAGGTAGGGTTTTAGAGGGGAGAGGCAGACGGGCTCCTTTTCGCATAGCTGCTGTCCAGCAGCTTTTGTGAGGGTTTGAGAGGCTTTGTGAGGGGTTTTCTTGGTGGTTAAGCTAGGGTAATATGGGTAGGATACTAGGGTATGGGTTAGGGTTAATGGGCACGGGTTTTGGTGGTATTTGGAGCGGGTTTTGGGCTCGGGATTTGAGCTGCAAAACAGGGGGGCTGTTCGTGTTTTATGCGGGCTGTTGGGAGTGATTTGGGGCATGATTTGGGCCGTGGTTATGGGGTTCGAACTGGGGTTGGATGGGTAGAGGCTTAGGTTGGTTAGTGTACTCGATATTCGTGCCAACTCGTAAAGAAAACGGGCTCAAAAACCGAGCTATAATCGAGCTTCAAAACACATGTTTAAAACGAGTTTTCTTCGCTTTTAAAATCGATTTTTCAAATCGATTAACATATTAAAATAAATGATTTTTCAAATCAAATATGCTCATAAAATGATTTTTCAAATCAAATATTTATTTTATTTTCAATAAAATAAACTTAAGAAAATAAATTCAAAATAAAATAAAATAAATTGAAATCACCTTAAAAAAGACTTTAATTTAAATATCATTTAAATTAAAATACTTCGTCGACAACGCTCGTTCTACATCGTAAAACGAACCCAAATAATGACAATGACAACTAATAAATACATGTGTCCTATCATCATCGGGTGTTTGTCGGGTTCTCTATAAATTCCAATATCGACGGATACGGGTATCTACAGTAGTGTCTATGTGTTTGTATGATAGGAGGAGGTTTTGTAGAAGAGGCTTTTTGATACAACTGTTGATACCGTCATACTGTTGTGCTTTCCAAGTAGGATTTCCTACTCAGTATTAGTCCCATAATGAGATGATTGTTGATGTGTTGAGATTGATTGTTTAATATCGTAATTATATTGTGACGGCTGTGATTGTGATTGTTTGTCTCTAGTTCTCGAGATGCGTTCTCGGCTAAGTGGGGTCACTTGCGGGAGTGGCTTCACGCCCTAGTTTCGCCCTTCGTGGAACCCGCCACGGATGGGGATGTGCACATTAATGGACATGGTTATCGCTCGGTATGATGAGCGGGGCTTAGGTCGGAACGGCTGCGGTCCCTCACTGGCAAGGCTGGTCCAGTGGACAGTCGGTGATTGAGATTGATGGGACTGGTGTGATTGTGTGTGTGTGACGGTGTAAGCTGTCTGTTTATCGTATTGTTGATATATATAAGTTGTGTGATTAGTACTGACCCCGGTTGTTGTTTTGTAAAACCTGCGGTGATCCATTCGGGGATGGTGAGCGTAATTGAGCGAGTTTGAGTTGAAATCTTGGGATAGCTGGGATGTGCCACCGTCTCGACGATAGAAGTCTTCATTTGTAGCTTTACTAGTTTTATAACATTTGATTAACTCGTGAGTTGATTGGTTTTGAGAATATGTATCGTATTTTGGTATTTGGTTTCAGTTGTAACCTTTCACTAAACTTATATTATTTAAAGTTGTTTCGTTATTGTCTTATGAATATCATGCCTCGGCTAACCGAGATGGTGGCATCCTTATACCTGAGTGGTCCTGGTAAGGCACTTGGAGTATGAGGGTGTTACAATAAACTTTTCTCTAACCCGTATTCTAACCCTAACCTTATCCATATCGTATTCGACCCAAACCCGTATTCTTACCTGACCCGACCCGACCACGACCAACCCGAACCCTTTGACAGGTGGTCTAGTCCCAAGTTAATTAATCCCATCTTATCTTATCTCTTGAATATTATCTTTACGAACGAGACTCTATCACTCCTTACTTTTTTTGCGGTAACAAACAATATTTTGGCGCCAAAATCGTCTAACCTAATATACATGTAGGAACCAATCTACTTCTATTTATACACTGGTTATAAACTCCATCTGCATTCATAACTCAATCAATCACACTACATACTCAAAGTTCAATCTATCATTACTCATCTCTACCATGACTACTTCTATTAGGAAGGCCACTCAGTTTCCCAACAAGAAACAACGCAGCAGTATTTACGGAGGTATAAGCATAATTATAATACTCCATGATTATTTTTGGTTCTGTGTAATAGGATGCAACAGGCTGCACAATGAAGTTGCTAAAGATGAAAGGAAATTATCCACAACATTTCGACAACGTGTATACGCACCCTTGTCGGGAAATGAAGACAATAAGAAGAAAAAAAGAATGGCTAAGGAAGTCGAGTTCATTGATCTTACAAAAGATGAACCAGATATTATTGAACTTGCATCACAACTTCCAGGGATTCTCATGTCATTATTCTCATAATAATTGTTAGATGCTTATACAATTAGATTGTCTAAATTGTAAAAAGTACTTTGAAATTGGCCGAACTGTAAAAAAGCTCATACTGATAAACTATAAAAGGGGCTGGCAATTTGAAATTGCAGAGATCGATCAGGAGGAAGTGAGGCGTAACTACTACATTATAGCACTAATTTTGTACAGGATTTAGCTCACATTAATCATGCTTAATTCGTCTGCGCATCAGTATTAACAAGTTCGAATGCGCATTATTGGTCCAATCATCTACTACACTGAGTTAGTTCATACGCCATTATCGCTTCCTATAAATATAGATATAATGGGTAGACAACCAGTAGAGAGCGAGATATTGATTTTTGAGCACAGTCCTTCCACGACTCAAATCTGGCAGAATGCTTCAATCGATCAGAAACTATATTCCAACTAGTGTATGTAATAAAAAAGAATTTGAAAATAAATATGTATATTCTCACAGGCGATGAAGTACATCGAATCAAACTCATAATTAGAAGCCAAACCGAAACAACTACCTTAACCAATTCAGGAAACCGAAAAATTGCATACAAATGCTTCAACAACAATATAATGAGCTAAGCTCATTGTAATCTAAGATGTAAACTTGGTTCAGTGGTAGTTTGAAGGCTGCTCATTCGTCCCTGGCTTGTTCATATGTAATTGTAATACCCCGTATTTTAATTATATTTTATAAATCATATTTTATAAATTATATTGATTAGTTATATTTATTAATTATAATAATTGCGGATTATGTTGTTAGATAGAAATAATTAATAAAATAATAGAAAAATGAGTCGGGATGACAATTGAGCAATAACAAAATACGATAATTTATAGAATAATAATACTCGATAATTATGTTATAATTATAATAGTAATACTAATAATAATAATATAAGTGTATGGTATTAATATTATGGTAAATTACATATTTCCTAATTAATTTTTTATAACCTCAACCTACCTATATAAATAGTTGAAACCATAGACCATATTATATTCATAATAAATCTGAAGAATTCACAAAGGAGAGTATTGGATCAACGTTGGATATTCAACTAACTTCGCTAATTAACTCAAGGTAAGACCGTATCATAGTTTAATGTATCGATTTTATAACTAGTATAACTCGTGATTTAGACCATCTCCAGACTAACCGTGACCTTGAGACTGACCGTGGACCACCAGGGAGTGATCGTTGACTACCGTTGACCACCACTGACCGAGGGAGTGGGGTGTTTGCAAGAGGTTTTTGTAGTAGTCGTGTTTAGCAATTGACACGGGTACGAACCCTTTTCTTTGACTCGTCTCACCTGGGTTTGGTGGGGCTGGGTCATGGGGTCGAGACGACCACCGTGGGTGGTCAGGGGCGGTTAAGGGTGGTGGTTTGCGCAGGTGGTTGGCCGGAATAAGCGAAACAGAGGAGGAGCTATGGTGGGTTGTTGGTGTCGATTTTGGGTGGTCATGGTTTGTTGCGTGGGGTCGTGACTGGTGGTGGGACCACCTTGAGTCAGGGGAAACCACGGTGGTGGCCACAAGGTGTCACGGTGGTGGTAGGGTGGTGTATGTGCTTATCGTATTCGAGTTGTGTCGGGTTTTGGGGGTCTGTTTAGCGCGGCTTTTTGTGGGGTGCTGGTGGTGGTATGGCAGGCGGTTAGGGTGTGTATGTGTGCGTTGGGTTGCAGTCTAGTGGCGGCCAGGTTGGGTGGAGTTGTCGGAGGCGGGTGGTGGTTGTAGGTAGTAGTTAAACGTGGAGTTGGATGTGACGGGTTTTCGGTAATTGGTATGTTCGTGGAAAGGAGCTATGGCATGCGTTTGGAGCCTCGTATGGAGGTGTTGGTAGTGGTGGTTAGGGCAGGCTGGACTCATGGTCGTGGGTGGTTGAGTAGGTGGTGGGTAAGGGAGGTAATGGTGTTTATGTGGACCGTAGGATAGGGGTGTTTAGGGGTTGAGTGAAACATAGGTAAAACGGGTTGTGTGGAGGTGTGATTATGACATGAATTAAGGGGGAATTGTTTTGTTGCAGGATTTATTAGTTGGGTCGAGTCGGGTTCTTATAAGACGGGTTTTGCATATTAATTTACACGGTAAATAATTAATGTAAATAAATTTTAATTGAGTAAATTAATATAAGTAATTGGATAATTAATAATTTAAGTAATATAATTAAAGATGATTTAATCAATTGGTTGAGAATAAGTAGTAATTGTAAATAATTATTTTTATTAGGTGACGGTTGTGAAGAATTATAATTGGGTTCGGATTGCTTTAATTGTTTGGATTGCTTGAGCTGCTTGTTGGATTTGCTTATCAGGTAGGGATTATCCTACTCAACTTATATTTATGTGATTGTAAATTGTTTGTATATATGTGGTTGATTTATATATTGAGATTGTGATTACGAATGTGGAATTGAGAAGATGGAGTTGGGTTGTTTATGAGTATTGGTGATTATTGTATATTATTTGAAGGGACCGAACTGCTAGTCCTTGTGAGTTATTTTTTGAAGGGACCGATATACCGCTAGTCCTTGGTTATTATTTGAAGGGACCGGTCTGAGCAATCGCTAGTCCTTGTGGTGTCAGTTGATCACTGGCCGCCCCTTAGAATCTCTTCTCTAGTAGGCTCACTACTAGGGAGATGTGCACATTCGAAGATGAGGAAGCGTTAAGACGGAGTTTGGGAGGAGTAGAGGTGATTGGAGTATAACATAGATGTTTAAAGGTTATGGGTGTTACCATAACATGCGATTATCTTGGCTGAGTTGGATATATTATTATTGTGCATTGTTTAGTTAGTCCCTACTCAACCTCATGGTTGACCGTGTATTCGTGAACATCTGTGATGAACCATAATGGGGAGCAGATTTGACAGGTACCAAAGATTAGCTGACTTGGGTGCTATGGGATGCGTGAGGACTTAGCCAGTCTACCTAGAAGTTTAGACCACATAGATTATTTGATCACTTTATTATTTCTGCTGCGAGTTGTAATTATTTTATATTAAGTTTTAGTTGGTTAAGTTGTAATAAACATGTAATCATTAAGTTTTAATTTAAAGTACTTTGGTGAGTTGGACTATGTTATTCACTACCTCGGGAAACCGAGATGGTAACAATCTTATTTATTTGGGAATGTCTAGCTAAAGGCTCCTGAATAAATGGGGGTGTTACAAAGTGGTATCAGAGCAAACGATCCTCAGGCCTAACCAATGAACAATAAATGAATATAGGTTGTGTTCAAAATATTGGTGCAAACATATCAACAAAAAGGCAAAAATGATAAGTTGCAAAAGAATTCAATAACAAATTTAATACTTCAGGACTCAGTAATATACCATCATCTCCGTATATCCACCAGCATAAACCGATTTTCCATTCGTATTATTAAACAGATCGCCTATGGTAAACGCAAGTATTTCATTATCATTATTTCAATATCAATATATACTCATAATTCCAAAATACATTTATAAATTGAGAATTAGTAATAAATTTAACAATATAAAGAATTAACAGGAGAAATGTTTGATTTAATTTTTAACTCGAATAATCTACACTTAAATTTGCTGTTTATCATCGATGGACATATAACCTAATCACACCTACAATTATAACCCCTAATTTGATATTAGGCTCCATCCATATACTTAAGTATCAAAAATAGGTTGAAGATCAATTGAAACCCTAATGTATACTACAATGAACATTGATTTAAGCGAAAAAAATGCGCATACCTACAAGATTTTTGACTTTTGTCGTCTACACAATTCAAAAAGGGAAAAAGAAAGATCCGTGGATAGGAAGATGAAGAGATAGGTCAGACAATTGGAAATAACAGGGGGTTGGTGTAATACTACGGTTTTATGTGCTGTTGAATACTCTATCGAGTGGGGCTTAATCTGTCGAGTTGTTGTGATTTCGAAACAGTGTTCTGCTGACGGGCACTCGATCGAGTAAGTGGGTTACTTGATCAAGTAAGGGACACTCGATCGAGTAAGTGACGTATTCGATCGAGCAAATGGGTTTTTACGAGTTTTTAGCCGGATTTTAATAGCAACGCGAGATTAATATATAAAGGATTTCTACCAGTTTCTTTATATTTTTACATCATTTTAAGTTTCACAAAAGAGAAAACAAAGTTACGTAACACTCCTCTCTCACATTGTTATCATATCCCAGGGCTTGTGTCGTCGGAATCCCGAGTTCTTTATACCGTTGAGACCGTCGTATTCTGGGTAAGATCCTTGTACCATTTTTATGTTGATCCGTTAATTTTGGTTAAAACCCTAATTGGGTAAATTGGGGGTTTTGGGAGCATTGTGTTTATTATATGGTGATTGTATGATTGTATATTTGATAGAAGGTGATTTCGTTGAAGAACGATTTTGATTAGCTGATTGTGACGAGCTTGGTAATTGCTTTTCCAGGTAGGGTTTTCCTACTCAGTTATTGTATAAATGATTATAAGATGGTTGTATTATTTACATGGCATTGTTGATGATTGATCGTTGTTGTGATTTATATCATATCGGATTTGGAATTGGTGATTGTTGGTTGTATAATGTGGTTGTTGTATAAGTGTCTGTGGTTTGTTAGGTGTGTCCTCGGCTGAGTGGAGTCACTTACGGGAGTGGCTTTATGCCCTTGATTCGCCTTCTGTAGAACCTGCCACATACGTGATGTGCACATTAAGGAACATGGGTTATTCGCTCGATGGAGATGAGCAGGGCTTAGGTGGGAACGGCTGCGGTCCCCCACTAGCGGTGAGAAATATCTGTTGCGATGGATATTCTGGCAGGGCTACACACTTTAGTGTGTATTCAGATGATTGGTGATGTGACGGTGTTGGAGATTGTGATTGTGTATCTGATGTTGTTTATCTAATATTGTTTATGCAGTAACTGACCCCGTTTAAATGTTTTAAAAACTATGGTGATCCATTCGGGGGTGGTGAGCAGTTTTCTAGCAGGTATACTGTGGATGCACGCGGGATTAGCTGGGGAAGGAGTCACCACGAGTCTCATAGTAGTCTTCCGCTGTTTTGTCATGATATTTTATTTACTTTAGTTGGTTTTGGATTGGAACAATTGTATTTTACTTTACGGTTGGTTTTGTTATGTAATCACTTAAACTTATCTATTAAAGTACGTTCTTTTATGGTCTATTTGATATTCATTGCCTCGGGTAACCGAGATGGTAGCACTTTCATGCATTAGGTGGTCTTAGTAAGGCACGTTGGTGTATGGGGGTGTTACAAAGTGGTATCAGAGAGACGATTTTGGAACCTGTAACCAATGAGCCCAATGAATATAAAGCGTCAAAATAAAATGAACCCGGGTAGGAGTTGTTAGGAGCTAATGCAAAGACTTGGGAGTCGGCCTAAAGTCGCGAACTCACCCTACAACTTTAAACCGGTCACTATGGGGTGTCATGGGATCGCTATGTGTTTACTAATGTTCTATTGCGGATGTTGGATGATATGTTGTACAACAATGTTGGATGAATGATTGTGGTGGATTGGTGA
This sequence comes from Silene latifolia, assembly GCF_048544455.1. Taxonomy (NCBI): domain Eukaryota; kingdom Viridiplantae; phylum Streptophyta; class Magnoliopsida; order Caryophyllales; family Caryophyllaceae; genus Silene; species Silene latifolia. The sequence continues at coordinate 435,152,253 of NC_133538.1, read as the reverse complement.
ATATGGTGGAAAAAGGTGAAGACGATGTATAAAGTAATATGTTGTGGGTGATCATTTTGTATGGTGGAACTGTTTTATAATATGACAATCTTAGTAACATGAGATTAGGGGATGTGATATGATTATACATGATTTTGTTTGCGTAAAGTTATATAATAAAGTTATATACTTGTTTACTGCTGTTTCATATGCATTTATTGGATGAATGGTATGTGGTTGAATGGAGGATGTGGTAGAAAGGATGAAAGTAACCGTATATGGTAATATGATTAGTGGTTAAGCTACTTGTTTACTTTTATTTCATATGCATATGTTGGATAAAGTGTATGATGGATGATTTGGTGGAAAAAGGTGAAGTACTATTGCATAAGAATATGATTTCATGATTTAAGCATGTTTATATGACGGAAGTGAATTTTTATAATGTTGATATGTTAGTAACATGTGAATATAATGTTGGCGTTTATATATATATATATATATATATATATAGAAATTGCATCCGGTGAGTCCACATATCTTAGATGAGTCCGTCCTATGATTTCAGACCATTAGATGAATGAGATTCAACGGCTCTAGTCATGCGCCAGATAGTAAGGGCAAGATTGTCAAATTATCCATCAATACATAAATTTATCCCATGACAACCTCTTTTATTTTACACATTTACTTTCTCTCTCTACTCTATGCCGTCATTCTAACTTCCCTCTTCACCAGCCTCATATAAAACTAAAAACCCCCAATTAAACAAAATCAATAACAACAAACCCTAATTCACACCTACTTATCTATAATGAAGTTTTTCAACAATGGAGAATGGTGAGGTTATAAGCTATTGTGCTTGTCACCATGTCAGTCGTGCTCGTTTTATGCGTCGGGCTCGGCGTCACCATCACCGTCGTCGTCGATGGTCAACCACCACGTCGTGTCTTCTTTCTCCAATTCATCTATCGCGGACGACCTTTCTTGAACCTTCAAGATTCATCCAATTTGTGACCTCAATGTTTCCCCCGTATAAGGTTTTGATTTGATATTGTAGATTTTATTTTGGTCAGGCTATTTTGATTCATTATATGTTGAACACTGCTAGCTTTGGTCGGAGTTAGAATTAAAAAGAAGGATTGCAATTCATCATATTTATATGCGCTGATGCTTATGGTCATATTTGAGAGTTGTTCAAGTTTAGGTATTGTTGACTTTATGGTTTTGCAATTGTTGTAGTGACGTAAGTGAAATTTTGCTACAACAGGCGAGAATTTTTGTTTTGAATCACATATTAATTTGTAGCATTACTTTTTTTTATGGATAGTCGTAAAATAGATATACTTCCTTGAAGTTGCTATGGAATCGTTGTGTATATTGTTACTTCTAAGCAAAGCTTGGTAGATGTGGTCACTGAAAGACCATAACCCCAAATTAGACCTGATATGGAATCGTTCTATACTTTATAATGATAAATATTTTTGTGATACTGTAATAGTGTTTTGATAATACTAATCCTAGTGTTACAATGTTGTAACTGTGTTAAAGGAGCAATTTACTTGTGTTACTATAATAGTGTATTTGTGTGACTGTAATACTACATGTGTTACAATGTACGGAGTAATTATGTTACTGTAATAGTGTATTTGTGTTATTGTAATAATACTTGTGTATTTGTGGTATGTTAACTGTGTAAATGTGTAAACGTTATGATAGTTAGTAGTATAATTATGTGATTTTTTTGTGCAAGTATGTTACGATGTATGTGTAATTAGAGATGTGGTAATGACAGTGGGCCAAAGACAAGTATGTTAACAATAATAATGTAGAGTATATTTTATCTTTCAGTATGTGTAGTTTTCATTCTTGCTTTTTTCAGTTGTTGTGCAAAATTTTAGCTTCAATTAGTTCCTTGAAATCTTAACTTGACAGTGCTTACATGCCGTCAATTTTTTAGTTATTGTTGTCGATTTTCAGTGTTCTGAAATATTTTTTCTATTCAATATGATGATATTTATGTAATAGTGTATTTGTGTGACTGTAATACTACTTGTGTTACACTGTAATTGTGTTACTGTAATAGTGTATTTGTGTTACGGTAATAGTATAATTATCTGATGTTTTTTTGCAAATATGTCATGTGTGGAGCTTGGAACTGATGTGATTCGTATTCATGTGATCTTCTGATGTGGATATCATGTAACACTTCTTTCCAATAGTTCAACAACTAAAGTGCAATTTGAGTATGCCACCTTATATTCAGTGTAATGCACATTGAGTGGATTCATTGTTCATACATTCATTGTATGAATAATATGGCGAAGATTAATCTAGTTGAATATACAAGCTTTGAATAATGTTGGATAGGAACATAAATTCTGGACTTTAGATAGTATTCTAGCTCCTCAAACTATATGCAATTTTAGATTATAACAATGTTTATGATACAAGCCGATGTGTGTATATTGTACCTTGTCGTTTATTAGCTCAAATGGTAGAGCATTGTACTATTGTACAAGATGTGGGTTCGAGTCCCACATAAACGAACGAATGCAATTGTGTAACAACTCATTTTGTATTAGAATAACAGTTACTCCCTTTGTCTGAGTCATTTATTCACATTTGATTAAACTATCCTCATATATTATTAATACTTTATGGAGTAACATTGGTTACATTATAAAAGTAACACTATTTACTCTAAAGAGTAACAATGTTTATGCTATAGAGTATCACTTGTTATTCTTCACGTTTTGAGTTGGTTATTTTATAGGGTCAATATATTTATTTCGTGATATTCCGTGAAAATGACAGCGATCCTATATAATAACATTAGTTACACTTTTTATAACACTACTTACTGTATACGGTAACACAAAGTAACACGACTTATTCTAACAATATTTGCAAACAAAGAACTAGGCTACACGGGACTCGAACCCGCATCTTTGTACAATATAGTACATTGCTCTACCATTGAGCTAATAGCCTTAAAAAAAGGAGTATCCATCGCCAGAAATCAAGTCCTTGAAACTTAAACAGGCGTATAGAGGAGACACATTCTGATGGAGTAAAATGGGTGTGACAATAACAAACCAAGTGTTACAGTAGCAACTCATATGTGTTACAGTAACAAATCAAATGTTACAACAAAAGAATGATCAATACAATAACAACATTAATTTATTAAACTAACACGGTAACAATGTTACGGTAATAATTATCTACTTGATTTTACTATATAAATTATGTATTAAGTAGTATGAAATTTAAAGGTAATGATTATTTTCTTTCACTTTTAAAGTAACGGTGTTACTGTAAAATTATTTACTCAATAACGTAACACTGATATAGTAATTATGTTACTATAATATCATTTGTTCATCAAAATAGCTAATACTACTAATTCAATACAGTAGCCAACTAACAACAATAATTCATTAGAGATAAACTATTTGAAGAATAAGATTAATACTCACGCTAGTTTACTCATTAAAGTAGCACCAATCGCTATGTAGAGTCACGTTCTAGCAGCAGACTCAGGTTCTCCTTGCTTCATTGTGCATAGATTCGGTTGCACACAACTTCACCTCAGCCTCAGCAAGTGCAAGTTTCTGTTGCGCATCGTCAACCATACTGCGTGCTTCAGCCATTCTATTCTCCTCTAAAACCATCACTTCAGCACATTCGGCCCGCATTTTATGAAGGGCTTTTTCAACCTACAAATACCAAACATTATTTTATCAGACTAAATTAATAAATTCCTAAAAACTGACAGAAATTATTATATACTCCGTACGAAGTATCAGTTTATCGCATATTTGAGAACTTGATACAAAACTCACATCTGCAACACAATGCTTCTCTACTCCTAGGGCCTTTTCTAGATTATCTTCTCGCTTCTTTGCTTCAGATAAAGCGGACGATAATGTTGCTTTCTCTCGCAAGTGTTTGACTTGAGCTTTTTCAGCCGATAATCAAACATCATCGTAATTGGAAGCAAAGTCTTTCTTTTCAATGATAAGAAACCTCACGTTGTGTTGAAGATCATAATTCTACAAGAAAATTACAAACACAAGGCGCAAGTAAATATGTCAGTGGTCAAATACCCAACCAAATACAAACTAATTCAGTGCCCCTATCATGCTGTCATTGTCTAGTCATCACATTCATTTCATACGGCCAGGTAATCAAATTTTGGTTTATATATCTAGGCTCCCGAGTCCTCTCATACCCCGGCTTCTCAAACAGAAATTATATAACATATTTTTTTTTTGAAATCTTATCCCCCTTCTCCCTCGAACTTTCACATAGAAACGGACATTCAAAAAGATATTTTCCTCAAAATGTAATTGCTACACAATTATAAACGTTTCTAATTCTTCTCTATTCATCTTCTGTATTCGACTATCAGTTTTTCCATATAAATGCTTTCCAAATAGCTTCATTTTGAACAAAGCATCGAAAATCGCATACATACAACTGGAAACCAGTATGTTTAGATTGAAACAAAAGAAAACATCGAACAAAAATTATAATCACTATATTCGATCTTATGCTAATGGATAAGAAAACAAACTAAAGATTGTGAGTTGTGTGACCATCTTAATTTAAGACATCCCTTATTTATGCTATGTGTTTCATATAACGCTAATTATAATCACTATATTCGATCTTATTCTAATGAATAAGAAAACAAACAACGATTAAAACTAACCTTTACACCTTCAATTTTTTTACAAGGCAATGTTTCTTTATCATCAAATTCAATTCGAGAGCGCTAATCATCTGAAGCATAACACACGAACATAGGTTCAAATTTGTTACCGACATTGATGTGAGTTGTTGATTAGATTCAGTAAAACTAATAATGTAATCAATGTTCGTCAGAAAATTTTGAGATTTTTTCTAGGTTTTAGTTTTAATTTGGGGATAGACCGAGAGAGAGACCTGCGAAAGGAGAGAGGAAAAAAAATGAAAAAGAAGCTGACGTTTAGGGTGTTATGTATAAGTTAGTGGAATGACGTGGCACAATCTGGCGCATCTATCCTGATAGATCCTACGGTCTCTAATCATGGGACAGACTCACCTAAGATGTTGGACTCACCGGATGCTCACTCTATATATATATATATATATATATATATATATATATATATATATATATATATATATATATATATAGATTTAGGATCCGGTGAGAACGATCACTCGGTGAGAACGGTGAGAACGAACCAATAATCAAGCGCTGACACACCATTTACCATTTACATTACACAAATGATAAAACCCACATGTCACAAACCCAAATAAATCGTATCCCTCCCATCCCAATACACCACCATCCTGAAGTCTGAAGATGCCGCCGGTCATCATTGACCACTTTGCCGACGCCGACATCGGAGCTCCGACTGCTATCACCAACATCCACTTCGAGAAGCACCTCGACCACCACCAGACATCGTCGACTTCTCCTATCACTATTTCAGTATCTTTTACCTTCACTTTGTCCCTATAATTCGCAAATTCCCTTCACTGATGATCGCCGGACCTCAATCGACGATGGAAAATACTCGTTTCGTCTCCAATCAATTACTCAGTCGACGTCGTGGGTTGAATTGTTGTTGTTGTTGGTCGTACTAATTCAAAGAGAGAAAGTGGGAGTATAGATTTGGAGATCGAAAATGGGTAGGCGATTTTTGATTTGTGGGCTAGTTTTTAAATGTTTTAATTTGATTGATTTTAACGATTTTTGATTTTGGGTAGTTGTGGCAGAGTGTTTTAATTACTCCCTTTGTTCATGCTCGATCAATTAATCTCTGCCTGGAAACTCCGATCATCAGTCAGCGCCTTTCGTTAGTTTCCCGTCAATTTCGATGTATCTACACCAATTTTTAATGTATCTTACGACTATTTTAATGTATCTAACATAGATACGCAAAATTAATTACTAGGTACATTAAACTTGGTTTGAGATACATCAATATAGAATTCAGATACATTGATAATTTTGTGTTTAAGGAGGGCGGCGATGGGGTTGGGTCCACTCGATGAGGTCGGCGAGAGAGGATGAATGGGTCCACCGAAGAGCGCCTAGCAAGAACACAAAATGCGTCATCCAAGCGTTTTATGTAAAGCTTTTATGTGGCGTCATGGTGGTGTGCGGGCGTCTGGGTGGTCGGGGAATGTGCGGTGTCGGGGGGGGGGGGGGGTGTCGGCTTCTGCTGGTGGTGGGCGGTGGAATCTGCTGGCGGTGAAGGTGTTAGATGGAGAGGAGATGTGTTGGATGACGACGAAGTAAATGAACACAATGTGCTCCAAAGGATGCCGCGGCGGCTGTGCTGAGCTCCGGCGAGGTGCTCCGACAAGGTGTCCAACGATGGGCTTGGTGAACGATATAGATGATGAAGATGTTAGGTTAGATGGTAATGTGTGGGGAAATGTGAGGGAGGCAGGGGTCGGGGGAATATGTTAGTTTTATATTAGTTTTGGTAATTGGATTTGTGGGATGTTAATTTGTGGTAGAGGGTGAGAGTGTGGGACCGTGGGATTGGGTATTATCACCAATTAATGTGCGTCGTTGATTTGTGTAATCCAATGGATGAGGGTCGTTCTCACCGTTCTCACCGAGTGATCGTTCTCACCCGATCCCACCTCTATATATATATATATATATATATATATATATATATAGGAGTTCTAATGAGTCCAACATGTGTCATTGAGTCCATAAGTCCTCCTAAGGGCCATTGGATGGACTCGTTGGATGGTTGAGATGAATTTGATTAAGGGCTATTAAAAAGAAAAAGTAAAAAATGTGGATGGTTGGATTGAGATGGGTGGTTGAGATTGAAAATTACCAAAAAAATTTACCACTAATCTAATTTCTATACACTAATTAATTTTTCTTTCTCTCTCTAGCCCCTAATTAATCAGTTTTGAGTTTCAGATTTCAGAAGTGTAAATGTAATGTTGTATGAGTTTTACAAGTGTAAATATGATGTTTTACGAGTGTAAATGTAACATTCTAAGAGTGTAAATTTGATTTTTTGTGAAGGAAATTTTGAATTTATATAATTTTAACATTTTACAAGTGTAAATGTGATGTTTTACGAGTGTAAATGTAACATTTTTAGAGTGTAAATTTGATTGTTTGTGACGGAAATTTTGAATTTATATAATTTTAACATTTTACAAGTGTAAATTTGATGTTTTACGAGTATAAATGTAACATTTTAAGAGTGTAAATTTGATTTTTTGTGACGGAAATTTTGAATTTATATGATTTTAACATTTTACAAGTGTAAATGTGATGTTTTACGAGTTTAAATGTAACATTTTAAGAGTGTAAATTTGATTTTTTGTGACGGAAATTTTGAATTTATATAGTTTTAACATTTTGCAAGTGTAAATGTGATGTTTTACGAGTGTAAATGTAACCTTTTTAGAGTGTAAATTTGATTTTTTGTGACGGAAATTTTAAATTTATATAATTTTAACATTTTAAAAGTGTAAATTTGATGTTTTACGAGTGTAAATGTAACATTTTAAGAGTGTAAATTTGATTTTTTGTGACGGAAACTTTGAATTTATATAATTTTAACATTTTACAAGTGTAAATTTGATGTTTTGCGAGTGTAAATGTAAATATTTTAAGAGTGTAAATTTGATTTTTTAGGCAATTTTCTATATAAAAATTGAATTTAGATAATCTTAACATGTTACCGAGTGTAAATGTGAAGTTTTACGAGTGTAAATGTGATATTTTAAGTGTAAATTTGAAGGTCTACGAGTGTAAATTTGAAGGTTTAAGAGTGTAACTTTCGTCCTTTGAGTTTAACTTTGATCCTTTACAAATGTAACTTTGATCCTTTACGAGTAAAACTTTAGTCCGGCTACCGACAAACACCACCACCGTCGTCCTCCACCACCAACTTTAGTCCACAAAAGATGAGTGCAAATTTATATAATTTTAACAAGTGTAAATTTAAGATTGTAAATGTGAGGAAATACAAGTGTAAATTTAAAGAAATATGAGTGTAAATGTGAGGAAATATAAGTGTAAATTTTAAGAAATACGAGTGTAAATGTGAGGAAATAGAAGTGTAAATTTAAAGAAATATGAGTGTAAATGTGAGCAAATACAAGTAGAAATTTAAAGAAATATGAGTGTAAATGTGAGGAAATACAAGTGTAAATTTAAAGAATTACGAGTGTAAATGTGAGAAAATAAACTGTAAATTTAAAGAAATATTAGTGTAAATGTGAGGAAATAGAAGTGTAAATTTAAAGAAACATGGGTGTAAATGTGTGAAAATACAAGTATAAGTAAAACCTACTAGGGTTGTTTGGTTGACACTTGAAAAACACAGGAATTGGAAAATCACATGAATTGCAAAAACATGGGTTGTTTGGTTGTCATATTTTTTGGAAAATGGGGGAATTAGAAGTTCTTAGGAACTTCCAATGCCTACATGATATAGGAATTGGCTTACCTACTCCCCCCTTGGTCATTGGAAGTTCCCATGGAATTTAATTCTTACATGAGCAACCAAACACTTTTGTCAAATTCACTTGAATTGGATGCAGGAACTTAATTCCCATGAAATTGAAGTTCCTAGGAAAATTAAGTTCCTTGATCAACCAAACGACTCCTCATAACTACTAGATCTAATAAAAACCCAAAAAAGAGAGTGAAAAAAAACCCAAAAAAAACCCCAAAAAAAACATCATCAACAACACAGGTAAAAACTACTAGATCTAATAAAAAGAGAGTGAAAAAAAAAACCCAAATAAAAACATCATCAACAACACAGGTAAAAACTACTAGATCTAATAAAAAGAGAGTAAAAACAAGTGTAAATTTCAAATAATACGAGTGTAACTTTCAAATAATACGAGTGTAAATGTAAAATAACTCATAAAAAAACCAGATCTATACAATAACACAATAAAAGAAAAAAACACCAAAAATATAATGCTAAATCTGAAATTAAAAAGAACAAAAAAAAAAAAAGAACACCCATGACAAACCAACCGCAAAAAAAAGAGAAAGAGAAAAAAATCAGAAAAAAAAAATTGAAGTCAGAGAAAGAGAAAAAAGAGTCGACGAAGCAGTTGTGGGTGTCGTGCGACAGATCTGAAAAAACAAAAAGAAAGGGTGGTGGCTTGGTGGTGGTCGGCAATGGTGGAGAAAGGGTGTCGGGTTGTGAGAATGTGTGGGCCGTCGTTATTGGTGTTGGTGTGGCGGTCGTGGATCTGGTTTGGTGGTTGGTCGTGGTGGTGGGGTCGCGGATCTGGTGGTGCCGTGGAGGAGTATTGGTTTTTGGGTGATGGTTGTTGCGGCTGGGCTTTTTGTGGGATGGTAGGGTGGCGTTTGTCGTGGTGGTGGTCGGAAGTTGTGGTGGGTCTGGGCTATTTTTGGATGGGAGGGTGGGGTTTGTCGTGTGGTGGTGTGCGTGGTGGTGGTTGTGGATTGAGTAGGGAGGTGAGGGTGTGGTGGTGGCAGATGGGGCGTGTCGGGACAAGAGGGAGTTGAGGGTGGTCGGGGTGGGGTGGTGGGTGGCGGTGGAGGTGGTGGGTGGGGTCGAGTAGGTGAGGAAGTGGGTGAGTTTTTTTTGAATTATTTGGTTTTTGATTTTTGTTGGATTTTTGAGAGGAATTGAGTTTATTTGATTTTATTGGTTTGTAGAGAGAAGAGGGGAATGATAATTGTGTGAGATAAGAGAGAAGTGAATGAAAAATAAATAATATATAGTAAAATTAGTGGTTGATTAGTGAAGGTAGTGAGGGAAAGTATTTAGTTAACAGTAATCCCCTAATTTTTGCACTAATCTTTCCTTTTTCTCTTTCAATCTCATCCCTCCATCCCATCTTTTTTAAGGTCCTACAGAGGACTTAGGGACTCAATGGATTTTGGTGGACTCACTTGATCCTTCTTATATATATATATATATATATATATATATATATATATATATATATATATATATATATATATATATATATATATATATATATATATATATATATATATATATATATATATATATATATATATAATTTTTTTTTGTTGCGAAAAGTTATAGAATAAAAGCATGTGGGTAATACATGATTGACAAGTTGAATAATATATGTGCATGATGGATGTTGTTGCTTGGCTTTTGAAGATAGTAGCATGTGGTTAGGGATACTGGTTTTATGCACATTGAGTTCTTTTTGTTTAATTTGTTGTTATTTAAGTTGTTTGGAAGTATATATGATTTTGATGTAATTCCAATTGGAGGTGATAGCTTGTTCTTTTACGATTCTAATGATAGGTCACACGCCCAAAATTACCAAGAAACGAGTGAGATATGACTGTTTTACGAAAATTGGACAGTACTAAGAACTGCGTAGGGTACTCGATCGAGTGACCCTTACTCGATCGAGTGGCCCTTACTCGATCGAGTAGCCCTGGTAATTTCTTATACGTGCTTCTGACCTTCACCTACACGATCGAGTAGGCTGCACTCGATCTAGTGATCCCTGTTTTGGATCATATGCTTATCTTTTGACTTCGTCGCATATTATGTTTGATTCAAAGGTATTCTTTTGCTTCTTTATGCATTGTTTTACGTATTTGTTGGTCCTGATGCGTAAGTTACCCAATCTTATTATGTAAGGAGTGGCACCTTAGGATGGGTATGAGTTCGGTGGGGAGGACATCAGTTATATGTGGTTGTGATATGTAACACCCGCTAATTTTCCATTTTGACATTTATAATTTAATTAACCATCTACTGTATTATTTATATTTTAAATTATCTAATTTAAATTAATTTCATTATTAAACATGATTTTTATAAATATTATATTTCTAAAGCTTAAGTTATATAAAAATTAATATTTTGGTCGGATAATAATAATAATAATAATAATAATAATAATAATAATAATAATAATAATAATAATAATAATAATAATAATAATAATAATAATATTTTCCGTCTTGAGTCGTAGTGGGCTTGAGACGTAAATTCTTGTGTATAACGACTCAATCTTGCATTTTGGGCCTAGTATGACTAATGGGCTCACATACTACTCCTTCGTCCTCATAAAAATCATGAAGGAAACCCTAACTACATCTCCCTCCTCAAAATTTCAGCACACCATATTCAACAAACACCATTTTTACACCTTTCTCTTACAAATCTTCAAAACTTCATAACTTGCTCAATTCTTATCCGAATCAAGTGCTTTTCGCGTCTATCTCTTCTTCTCATCGCCCTCCAACTTTCTAGGTAAGAAAAGAACCGACTTTCCTCCTTATATAGGGCTGTCGAGCCATTTATACATGGTACCCTTTTTCTTAATTTCGATTCTTAGTCTTAATTTGTGTTTTCTTATGTTTAGGAGAAAGATTAGTTAACCCGGAAGTGGATTCTTGAAAGGTAGACGAGTCTATTGCGGATTTAAGTGAAAAAAGTAACGGTGATGGGTTACTCGACATTATGTCAAATTTGTGTGTTTATATGTTGTAGTTTGTTCATATGTATGTTAAAGATTGAATCTTTTCTTGTTTCACATGTTTGTTGTTGAATGAGTTTGTGTGAGAAACCATCTCATGGTTGGTTGAAGAAATTTCCAATATTTTGGGTTACATGAGTGTTTACATGGATGAATTAGTAAAGAAACCGTCTTATTCATGCTTAGTAATTGTGTTTAATTATGTCATGAAATTGTTAGTTTGGAATTTTTTGAATTTGAATCGAATCTTGTGCTTTAATCCCTCTTTTATGCTTTGATTTCACCCTTAATACTTGTATAATGTTACTTGGGTAATATATGGTGCAATTGATATGGTAATGGCATGATAAAAAAATGATTTGGGGATGAAATGAATTTGTCGTGTCGTGCAAATCAGTGATTTGCGAAGGCTGCGCACCTCGGCGCAGGTTGCGCCACAGCCTCGTAAAATGGCCATAACTTCTTCGTTACTTGTTTGTTTGAGGCTTATGACCTACCGTTAGAACCATAAGAGGATAAGATATCACCTCCAACTGGTTTCACCTTATTATCATGTTTAGAACTCATGATATTACCGTTTGAAGTTGACCCTTATTGTAGTAGAGTACTAAACTTGTTATAGATTGGGTTTTATGTTTCTTATTGGGTATGCATCTTAAACTTGTTTCTAATGGTTTTGTATGGTGTATTGACACTATTTTATCATGGGAAAACCTGATATTTGTTATACTCTCGTACTTATACATGCTCCAAATGAATTGTTTACGTCACGTTTATATAATCATTGTTACTCGTATTTGTGACCCGAATGTGACGGTTTACATTGTGTGACGACTTGACATTCTTTATTTTACTTTTTTGGACCTTTGGTCACGATTGTGAGCCATTTTTCCAGATGGGGTTATGTTCTCCCTTTTGGACCTTTGGTCACGAGTGTGAGCCATGTTTCCAAACTAGGGTATCCTTCCGCCTTTCTTCGGACCTTTGGTCACGAGTGTGAGCCATGTTTCCGGTATGGGTTATGTTTTCCCTTTCGGACCTTTGGTCACGAGTGTGAGTCATATTTCCGATTAGAGGTTACTCGACCTTTGGATACGAGTGCGTGCCATGTTTCGAGTCTTGGATACGATTGCTATATCGTTTGTCGAATCGGGTGACGCCCATCCCGAGAGTCTGGATCCAGGTTTAGACTAGGACCGTATTATTATCGTCGTCCTACCAAGAGGTTGGAGTCTACGTGTTTGTCTTGTGAGTCCATACTACTTAAATGTCTTGCTTGATTATGGTCATTGACGTGTCCTTATATACGGGAGTTCATGTATCCTATGATTGTTTGTGAGTGTCTTGGTCCTATCGGATTCTAAATGTGAGATGCAAGCCTCTAGTTGCGATATGATCGCCGGGATCGATGTTCCCATCCGTTCTTATGGTGAGATGAAAGCCATAAGTATGAATGCGACATTGGTAGCCACGTCCCGTACAATGTTTGTTAAGAGATTTTCAAAGTAATGGCTATGGTTTTCATCCATGTATTTTCTATTTAATTGATCTGTTATTAATCTATTCATATGATTCGATGACTAATCTCATATCTATGTTATATTTCCTTAAAATGCGTGTTTTTGTCTAAATGACCGTATTCGTGTCTTCCATATTATTTTAATTATCTCACATGAATAGTTGAGTCGAGTTAATATGAAATTGGTTGACTTAGTTATTCTACTCCCTTGAATGCATATTTAATATAATGTACCATGCCTATCTCATCATGAATGTAATATTCCTATCTCATTATGATTATCGTTTATATCCCCTTGTTCATTATTATTCAAGTATGATGTATGATCAATATGTTTAATTAAGTTCTTGCTTACTTGTATTTTGACATATTGTGGCTGGGAGAACCCTGAGTTACTCCCCACTGACTGTCGCGTTCATGTTTACATGAATGACAGGTTTGTGATGCAGATTATATGGGGGAGACGTGTGAGCTAGCGAGAACGTTGACCCTTGGACTTTAGTTATCGTTTCCTTAGACTCACCTATCTTTAGACTTGTGCTTATTCGTGGGATATCTTTTCCCCAACGCACTTTATTTTTAATTGTAAAACTTAATTATCTTTCTTTTCATTTTCGTTTGATCACTTATGGTGGATTTCGCACTTTAAACTTTTAAAGGTTTTAAAAATATCGTATTTTCCGCTTAAATTTAATAGTTCTTTTGATGCCTCATCGAGGGGTGTCATAGTTGGTATCAGAGCCTATGTTGCTCCCGAAGCACACATGTGTACCCCAAATTTAAACTTGAACTTGACCTTGAATAATGAATGAGAGATGGGTAGGCTTAAGGACCTAAGGTGGTAGTCTGTAGTGTGTTTGCTCTTTGTTAGGTTCTAACATGTTTGTGGATTGTCATTTAATAAATGTTATGCCCTTGGATCAATGACCGTAAACTTACCTACGAGAAGATCAAGATTTGGTGCCTATTGTCGAGACTTGAAGATTTGTTCAAGTTTTGGAGAATGCTTCTACTTCCTCGAAGATGTTTCTCATTCTTTGTGTATCTTGCCTTATTATTTACTTCTTAATGTTTTCTTCTTCTTTTAAACTCTCTTTTCTTTTCCGGAGGAGTTACTCTTGTACTCTCCTAACTTGTCCTTTGATCCTTTCTAATCCCCCCCTTAACGCCTATTGGAAAGTACTCCTTCTTTTGAGGAATGTTGACCTTGGTTGAAAATTTGACTTCTGAGGAGATTGTTGTGTTTGAGCCTTAACCCTGGTTTTGAGAAGTTGTTATGTTAGAAAGACTTAGGTAGTGTGATGAGGCATTTTTGATGGTTCTTATACCTATATCCTTGATAAATTTAGTATTCTTGATTGGTGGATTCTGTGTGTCAAGTGTGAGTTAAATATGTTATTAAGGTTAGAGAACTTGGCTTTGTTGTTTATGTTCGGGATTTGAAAGGCTCGGGAAGTGTAGTGAGACGTGTCTTGGGATACTAGTGCCTAGTGCTTGACTTAAATGGATGGAATCGAATGGTGAATTTGAGGATGTAAGATTGAGTGAGTAAGTAAGTTGAGTTTAATGTTGTAGTTGAGTGTAGTTCCGCTTTTGGGAATCCGTAATAAGTAATGGGAGATTAAGACTGGATATCCTATTGATTCTTCAAACTTGGGTGATTATGCATCTTTCTCAAAAGAATGTGTAGTAGGATGAACTTTCATGGAAAAAGTTTTAGGTTTAGTTGTTACTACCTTGCTTTGAAATGAGAACCTTGTGGGATATTTGAGGAACCTGGAATTTAGAAATTGAGATTAGGATCCTTGATTGAGGATTTTACCATTTTGGGAAACTTATAGATGACACCAGTTGGATATGAGTATAGCTTTGTTGGAAAGTTTGACTTTCATCTTATGGAAGTTGTTTGTGGATGTTTGAGGATTTGGAGTCATGAGATTACACTCATAGTGGAGTGCCTTGTTTCATGGAATTGCTAAGAGTGAAGTAAGATAAGTGATTTGAGGAAATTCTTGAGAGTTATGTGGTTATGAGTTTTGTAGTTAGAAAGTTTTCGGAACCGTTCAGGATGACATTGTTGTTTGAGACTTGAGTACCTGGCGTTTCCTTGCTATTTAAATTCCTTCCTTCTTCGAGCATAAGCATTTGCATTCATACCTCTCTTCCACGCTTCATCATGCTCCTCCTTTAAATTTGATACTCGTAACCTGTGAAACTCTATCTTTGACGTCCTTGTAAATTTGACTTCAATTCTTACCCCTAGGAAGTTCATCATAGCTCTTTTGTTGGTTAAGTTTGAACCCTCTTAGCGTATCTTGTTTTTATGATGTCTAAGTTACTTTTCAATTCATAAAATTTCTAAACATTTCAAGCTACCATTTCGGATTCATTGTTAAAATTTTATATTACTTTTACAAAATTTTACCTATTTTAAAAGTTTGAAAATGAAAATTTGGTTTAGTCCCCTATTTGTTTCTTGAGTGTAAACTTATTCATCATAACTCTAATTACTAAACCCGAGAATTCTTCAAAATTCTATCCAATTTCTATTAATTTTGATCTATTTACGATTTGTTTGTCAAGTTTTAATGCTATATGTTCAGATTTTGACTCTCTTTTGAGTTTAAAAGTGAAACCTTTATTTCTATTTTGAGTTTTGCAAAAGAAAATTTGAGTGGATTACCTCTTCTTTTGATTTTAACGTTGATCGGATGTTAGAACTCGTTATTAGAGACGTTTAATAACTTGTTCTACGCTTGTCGGCAAATGATTTTTGTTTTAAATTTGTCTTTGACTTGGAAAGTTAGCGTTCTTGTGTGCACGACAAGAGCAATTCCGTTCCATGAATGAGACTTATACTTTTGAAAACCATCATTAATATTTTTGAAAGTACTTTGATTTTCGATTTATACAAATGATTTATTTTTGACCATATCTTCGATTTGGAATGTGATGTTCTTGAATGCGCAATGAGAGCAGTTCCGTTCCTTTGATGAGAATCTGGTCCTGTCGGAAAATTTTATTTGAAACTTTTGAAGGGATTTTGATTCTTACGATAAGTACCCTTTTAATGTTTTGGTTACCAATTTCAAAATTACGGTTTTATTTTTATATGACATTTCATTTCTATTTTCAAGTTTCGAGGACGAAACTTTTTAAAATATAGGGTGATTGTAACACCCGCGAATTTTCCATTTTGACATTTATAATTTAATTAACCATCTACTGTCTTATTTATATTTTAAATTATTTAATTTAAATTAATTTCATTATTAAACATGATTTTTATAAATATTATATTTCTAAAGCTTAAGTTATATAAAAATAAATTTTTTGGTCGGATAATAATAATAATAATAATAATAATAATAATAATAACAATATTTTTCGTCTTGAGTCGTAGTGGGCTTGAGACGTAAATTCTTGTGTATATCGACTCATTCTTGTATTTTGGGCCTAGTATGACTAATGGGCTCACATACTATTCCTTCCTCCTCATAAAAATCATGAAGGAAACCCTAACTACATCTCCCTCCTCAAAATTTCAGCACACCATATTCAACAAACACCATTTTTACACCTTTCTCTTACAAATCTTCAAAACTTCATAACTTGCTCAATTCTTATCCGAATCAAGTGTTTTTCGCGTCTATCTCTTCTTCTCATCGCCCTCCATCTTTCTAGGTAATAAAGGAACCGAATTTCCTCCTTATATAGGGCCGTCAAGCCATTTATACATGGTACCCTTTTTCCTAATTTCGATTCTAAGTCTTAATTTGTATTTTCTTATGTTTAGGAGAAAGATTTGTTAACCCGGAAGTGGATTCTTGAAAGGTAGACGAGTCTATTGAGGATTTAAGTGCAAAAGGTAACGGTGATGGGTTACTTGAAATTATGTCAAATTTGTGTGTTTATATATTGTAGTTTGTTCATATGTATGTTAAAGATTGAATCTTTTCTTGTTTCACATGTTTGTTGTTGAATGAGTTTGTGTGAGATACCATCTCATGGTTGGTTGAAGAAATTTCCAATATTTGGGTTACATGAGTGTTTACATAGATGAATTAGTAAAGAAAACGTCTTATTCATGCTTAGTAATTGTGTTTAATTATGTCATGAAATTGTTAGTTTGGAATTGTTTGAATTTGAATCGAATCTTTTGTTTTAATCCCTCTTTTATGCTTTGATTTCACCCTTAATACTTGTATAAAGTTACTTGGGTAATATATGGTGCAATTGAAATGGTAATGGCATGATAAAAAAATGATTTGGGGATGAAGATGAATTTGTTGTGTCGTGCAAATCAGTGATTTGCGCAGGCTGCGCCACAGCCTGGACCAGTTTTCGTAAAATGGCCATAACTTCTTTGTTACTTGTTTGTTTGAGGCTTATGATCTACCGTTAGAACCGTAAGAGGATAAGCTATCACTCCAACTTGTTTCACCTCATTATCATATTTAGAACTTAAGTTATTACCGTTTTAAGTTGACCCTTATTGTAGTAGAGTACTAAACTTGTTGATATAGATTGGGTTTTATGTTTCTTATTGGGTATGCATCTTAAACTTGTTTCTAATACTTGTGTATGGTGTATTGACACTCTTTTATCATGGCAGCACCTGATATTTGTTATACTCTCGTACTTTTATTCATGCTCCAAATGAATTGTTTACGTCACGTTTATATAATCATTGTTACTCGTAATTGTGACCCGAATGTGACGGTTTACATTGTGTGACGACTTGACATTCCTTATTTTACCCTTTTGGACATTTGGTCACGAGTGTGAGCCATGTTTCCGGATGGGGTTATGTTCTCCCTTTCGGACCTTTGGTCACGAGTGTGAGCCATGTTTCCAAACTAGGGTATCCTTCCGCCTTTCTTCGGACCTTTGGTCACGAGTGTGAGCCATGTTTTCGGATTGGGTTATGTTTTCCCTTTTGGACCTTTGGTCACGAGTGTGAGTCATGTTTTCGATTAGAGGTTACTCGACATTTGGATACGAGTGCATGCGATGTTTCGAGTCTTGGATACGATTGCTATATCGTTTGTCGAATCGGGTGACGCGCATCCCGAGAGTCTGGATCTAGGTTTAGACTAGGACCGTATTATTATCGTCGTCCTACCAAGAGGTTGGAGTCTACGTTTTTGTCTTGTGAGTCCATACTACGTAAATGTCTTGCTTGATTATGGTCATTGACGTGTCCTTATATACGGGAGTTCATGTATCCTATGATTGTTTGTGAGTGTCTTGGTCCTATCGGATACTAGATGTGAGATGCAAGCCTCCAGTTGCGATATGATCGCCGAGATCGATGTTCCCATCCGTTCTTATGGTGAGATTCAAGCCATAAGTATGAATGCAACATTGGTAGCCATGTCCCGTACAATGTTTGTTACGAGATTTTCAAAGTAAGGGCTATGGTTTCCATCCATGTATTTTCTATTTAATTGATCTGTTATTTATCTTATTCATATGATTTGATGACTAATCTCATATTTATGTTATATTTCCTTAAAATGCTTGTTTTTGTGTAAACGACCGTATTCGTGTCTTCTATATTATTTTAATTATCTCACATGAATAGTTGAGTCGAGTTAATATGAAATTGGTTGACTTAGTTATTCTACTCCCTTAAATGCATATTTAATATAATGTACCATGCCTATCTCATCATGAATGTAATATGCCTATCTCATTATGATTATTGTTTATATCCCCTTGTTCATTATTATTCAAGTATGATGTATGATCAATATGTTTAATTAAGTTCTTGCTTAATTGTATTTTGATATATTGTGGCTGGGAGAACCCTGAGTTACTCCTGTAACACCCCCTCATACCAAGGTACCTTACCAGGACCACCCAAGTATGAAAGACTGTTACCATCTCGGTTGCCCGAGGTTAGTACATATCAAAAGCGTCTGAACTGAGCACATTTATTAAAGTAATGTAAAATGCAAAGTTTACAATATCCAAAACCAAATACTGTCTAAAGAAATACAACTTCAAAGTCTTAATAATAAAAGAAAACTCGCTAAGACTCAGACCGTGATGCTATGACTCGTGATGGCAAATCTCCCAAGATAATCCCCCAAGCTCTCACTAGCAAAACCTGTCAAGCCTGCTCACCATCCCCGAATGGATCACCGCAGATTCCACAAACAATAACGGGGTCAGTATTATGCAACACACAAGACAAACAAATGCAATACTCGTCTGATCATCGTCAACTCCCAATCACCCTGTCTCACATAGTAACTGACTACACACTAAAGTGTGTAGCCCTGCCAGATTACCCATCGCAACAGGTAATCCTCGCCGCCAGTGGGTGACCGCAGCCGATCCCACCTAGTCCAGCTCCTCAACGAGCGACAATAATCCCTGTCCCTTAATGTGCACATCCCCTCCCGTGGCGGGTTCCACGGAGGGCGACCAGGGTGTGAAGCCACCCCAAGTGACTCCACCACAATCACAATCACACAACATTATGTCATCTCAATCCCCTCACACCAACACTGTCACAACACTCTCCATATTACGATGATTAATAGACAACGATAAATACAATAATATGTCATGTAAAGCACAAAGAATCGAGTAGGGAAACCCTACCTTAGCAATCACAAGCAGTAAGCAACACGGACAATCAAAAAGGCTCCTCTACGAAGTCTTCTCCTATACAAAGATCATACAACACAATTACACTTTGAACAATTCCCAACATCCCCTTCCATATAAATGTATAGCAACCCGTAACGATGCAATAATTACAAAGATGTACTTACCAACAGTGCAACAAGAACCTTTACGCAAGAATCACCGCAAATTATCCACACAAAGATGCTACGAAATGCTCAAAGGGATGATTAGGGAATGATTTGGGTAGGATTAGGGTACGTAGCAATGTTAACTTATTTGTGAAAAGTGATATTAGAAACTGACGCGGAATTATAAAATACCCTAATCATTCCTTAATCAAACCGTCGAAATATAACCTCGCCAAACCGGACACTCGGTCGAGTGCAGCAACACTCGGCCGAGTGTCCAATACTCGGTCGAGTATTCGCTATACTCAGCCGAGTATTCCTCGGCAGAACCGAAATAACACGCACTAAGAGCACTACTCGGCCGAGTAGGCTCTACTCGGTCGAGTAGGCTCCAAAGAAGATCCGCATTGTTACAATCTTTCCCCCTAAAAAGAACTTCGTCCCGAAGTTCACACTCTGCTATACACAAGCACAACACCACGACACAAGACTCACAACACCATGACACAAGACTCTAACACTCACATGAGACAACTCCAAGGAACTACACAAAACGCACCTCCCACCCGAATCGGACAAAGCAAAGAAAACACAAAACACTACCGCGACCATCTCCTACCCCCCTAAAAAGACAACGGTTACGTCCCCGTAACCAAACATACCTGATCAAAAAGGTTAGGAAAGCGGTCTCGCATAGCTTCCTCGGGTTCCCATGTTGCTTCCTCCACATTATGATTAGACCAAAGGACCTTGAGTAAGACCGTCTCACCATTCCGAGTCTTACGAACCTTGCGATCAAGAATCTCCTTAGGAATCTCGGCATAGGACAAGGATTCATCAAGTTCGATGTTCTCCATCTCGAGGATGTGCGACGGATCACTCACATATTTCCGGAGTTGAGACACATGGAAAACATTGTGCACTCTATCCAAAGCTGGTGGTAAAGCTAACCTGTAGGCTACCTCGCCAACACGGTCCAGAATTTCATACGGGCCTATAAACTTTTGGCTTAACTTACCCTTCTTCCCAAACCTCATAACACCTCGCATAGGTGACACTTTCAAAAGCACTTTGTCACCTACCGCGAACTCGATGTCTCTGCGGTGTAAGTCGGCGTAGCTCTTTTGACGATCTTGAGTCGCTCTCATCTTTTGGCGAATCAACTGGATTTGCTCAACCATATCTTGAACCAATTGTGGCCCTAAAACCACTTTGTCTCGGAACTATCATCCCAACAAACCGGACTTCGGCATTTCCGGCCATACAAAGCTTCAAATGGTGCCATCCCAATACTTGTATGATAACTATTATTGTATGAAAACTCGATCAAATCAAGTCTGTCTTCCCAACTGCCTCCAAAGTCCATAACACATGCCCTTAGCATGTCTTCTAAGGTCTTGATGGTCCGTTCTGTCTAACCATCGGTTCTTAGGATGAAAAGTGTACTCATCTTCAGTGTTGTACCCATCAACTCTTGCAGTTCTTGCCAAAACTTTGATATGAACCTCGCATCACGATCGGAAACAATATCTTTCGGAATACCATGTAACCGAACCACATGCTTTCGGTAACCCAATGCCAGCTGCATCTTAGACCAAGTATCCTTCATGGGGACGAAATGGGCTGATTTGGTTAGCCTATCCACGATCACCCAAATCATGTTGTTACCTTTTTGTGACCTAGGTAACCCCACAATGAAGTCCATGGAGATCGACTCCCACTTCCACTGGCATCTTGTCGGAGATGAATCTTACCTTGAGGTCTCCTTTGTTCACCTTTGACCCTTTGGCAAGTCAAACATCTAGCCACAAACTCAGCTACATCTCTCTTCATGTTCGGCCACCAAAAAGTCTTCTTAAGGTCTCTGTAAAGCTTGTCACCACCCGGGTGAATTGAATAAGGAGTGCAATGAGCCTCTGACAAGATCATTCTCCTTAACTCGCATCGTCGGAACACACCATCTCCCATCAAAACGAACACTCCCATCTGGATGTATAGAGAACCTAGATCTTTGCTCCGCTCTGTACCGTTGACTTCCACTCCTGGATTTTAGGATCAAGCTCTTGCTTACCTTTGATGTTTTCATACAACTCTGGCTCGATCGTCAAATCCCCGATGGTATTCCCCTCTCGAATCATAAAGATCCCCAATCTAGACATCTCATCTCTCAACTTCACCAAGGACATAGCTGTACATAGCGAATGAACGCTCTTCCTACTCAAAGCATCTGCGACGACATTGGCTTTACCCTCGTGATAGATGATCTCCATATCATAATCTCCAATCAGCTCCATCCACCGCCCCGTCGCATGTTAAGCTCCTTCGAGTGTAGATATACTTTAGACTCTTATGATCGGAGAACACCTTAAAAGTTGCGCCGTAAAGGTAGTGCCTCCAAATCTTAAGTGCGAACACAACTGCACCCAGCTCCAAATCATGAGTAGGGTAGTTCTCCTCATATTGCTTCAGCTGCCTCGAAGCATAAGCTATCACTCTCCCTCCCTGCATCAAGACACAACCCAAACCGTTCTTTGAAGCGTCGGTATAGACCTCAAAGTTCTCACAACCCTCTGGCAAGGCTAGGATAGGAGCTGTGGTCAAGCGTTCTTTTAAGGTCCGAAACGCCGTTTCACAACTCTCATCCCAAACAAATCGACTTCTTTCCTCATCAAGGATGTCATAGGCCGTGCTATGGTAGAGAAATCCTTCACAAATCTCCGGTAGTAGCCGGCAAGGCCTAAGAAACTCCGAATCTCAGCAACATTCTTCGGCGATTCCCACTTGGTAACGGCCTCAATCTTACTAGGATCCACAGATACCCCCTTCTTGGATATTACATGGCCTAGAAAAGCCACTTCCTCTAACCAGAACTCACACTTGGATAACTTGGCATAGAGCTGATTTTCTCTCAAAGTCTGCAAAACTATCCTCAAGTGCTCTTCGTGCTCTTCTTTAGTCTTGGAATAAACTAGGATATCGTCGATGAAAACAACCACAAACTTATCCAAAAACGGTGTGAAGATCCGGTTCATCAAATCCATAAAAGCTGCTGGCGCATTAGTCAACCCAAAAGGCATCACTACATACTCGTAGTGACCATAGCGAGATCGAATTTGTTTTAGGAATATCTTCGTCTGCTATCCTCGGTTGATGATACCCCGACCTCGAGATCAATCTTAGAGAATACACCGGCTCCACTTAGCGATCGAACAAATCATCAATCCTCGCAACGGATACTTGTTCTTCACTGTAACCCGATTGAGCTCTCTGTAGTCAATGCACAATCTCATACTCCCATCTTTCTTCTTTACAAAAAGAACTGGAGCTCCCCACGGTGACACGCTAGGCCTGATATAACCCTTGTCTAACAACTCATGTAACTGCTTCTTCAACTCAGCCAACTCTTTAGGTGCCATACGATAAGGTGCTTTAGATATAGGACCGTTCCGGCTTAAGCTCCACGCTGAAATCGACATCCCTCTTGGGAGGCAAACTCGGTATTTCCTCAGGAAATACATCTTCAAATTCTTTCACCACGAAATCTCGAAGTTGTCGGCGGCTCTACTCGGTGATCTCTCACATGACAAAGGATTAAGGGACACTTTTTCCTTAAACATGACTTTAAAGTCATAACCGCTATAAACCTACACTTAGGCTTTACCACAAACCCTCTATAGGACACCTTAACACCCTTGGGACTCTTTAAAGACACTCTCTTTCGTCTACAATCTATCCCGGCATCATACCTACCTAGCCAATCCATCCCAACGATCACCTCAAACCCATCCTTAGGAAACTCTAACAAGTTTCTTGGTAAATCTACCCCTCCAATCACCATGGATATACCCTTATATAACTTGAGACACGACACAGACTCCCATGAAGGTATGAACACATCATCTTTTACAACCTCAAACTTCCCCAAACCCATAGACACAAAGATGACTTTTAGACACAAAAGAATGTGTAGCCCGGAATCAAACAAAACAAAGGACGGTACATTATTAACAAGAAAGGTACCGGTAACTACATGAGCATCATCCTGTGCTTCCCGCTTTTCCATCATGAAGAGCTTTCCACTATTCTTTGTCCTCCACCGAATGAAGCATTGGAGGTACTAGGCTTAGGTTGTCGAATCCTGGGTGACACTGTTATTTCGACGATAAGATCCACCACCACCGCGGTTGTAACCGCCCGGTTACCCTGTCCACCTCTGTTGCCCCATGAACCTCCCGGTCGGCTACTAGCAAAACTCGAGTCACCCCGAGAGAAATTTCGATCGAGCTCCCGAACCATTGCCGGGCTTGTAGCTCGTGCATTCCCGCCTTTTGTGGCCTATACCACCACAGTTGAAGCACGTAAGGTTGGTGTTGTCACTTATGACCCGACCTCCATTCTTTCCCCACCTCGAGAACCTCCAGAGAAACCGGCTCCACTAGAGAAAGCTTTAGCATGGTTGAAATTCCCTTTCTTGTTGGTTGGCTGATTGTTGTTCCCACTATCAGCCTTCCTTTTTCGGTAGCAGGTCCTCTCCTCAATCTCCCTTGAGAGATCCACCATTCTCTCAGCTTGACCCGCTCTCAGATACACTTCCTTGAGGTCAGTAGCAACCCCAGCCGGCATACGACTCACGATCTTAGCAGACAAACCCCTCTCAAATCGGAGAGCCAAACCTCTCTGTCCGAGCTGCAAATCTTCCACATAACGAGATAGCTCCATAAACCGATGATAGTAATCAGTGACTGTCATCTCCTCAGACATAGTGAAAGATTCAAAGTCGGATCTCATCTTGTGTTGGATATGCTCCGGCACAAACTGTTCCCTCATAGCACTCTTCAACCGGACCACGGAATGGCCCCTTCCTCTTGGTAGTAAGCTCTAGCATCGTCCTTGACATTACGCCACCAAACCGCAGCTTCTCCTCTTAGGTAGTACACTACCTGCTCAACAATCATATCCTTGGGGCACTTAACCATTTCCATGAGAGCTTCAATCTCACGGTGCCACTTTTCGAGCAGCTTTGGTTCACCTACCCCGTCATATGTGGGAGGGTGGAAACGAGCAATGTTGATGCTAAGCTGGGTTGCATCCATCGTCTTCTCGTTTCCTTTTCCCACATTTTTGAGAGCTTCAAGGAGAGCCTCTTGTTGCTCAATCATGCGAGCAACCTCATTAATAGACATCTCCGAAGCTTGGATGCGTGCGGGAGTTCTTTTGGGCGGCATTTTGGTGATAAGAATGAAAGAAACGTAAACACATGCTCAAAATATAATACTCTTCCGCCATAAGAACACTCGGCCGAGTATACATCATACTCGGTCGAGTATAGAGCACTCGGTCGAGTATCCTCTCAGATACTCGGTCGAGTGTCGACTCCAGAGACAAACATCAAAACGCAAAAAGAAGCACTCGGTCGAGTGTAGCAACACTCGGCCGAGTGGACCATACTCGGTCGAGTATACCCCCATACTCGGTCGAGTTATCATAAACAGTAGCGATGGCTACTTTCTGTCAAACAATACTCGGTCGAGTTCTTTGTCCCGCTCGGCCGAGTACTCCATACTCGGTCGAGTGCCTACCGCTCTCGGCCGAGTAACACTATAAACAGGTTAGCAGTTTACGATTCCTCTATCATGCTCACTATTCTCATAACAATACGTAAGGAAGCAAAAGCCATGTTATAACATATCAACATGCAATGCATATATCAAAATTTTAATGCCACATTGTAAACGTATCAGCATACTATTCATGCTTATTCGATTTCTAACATAACAATCATTTACAATCCATCTCTTCTATCATTTCTCCCTTCATCACCTTCACAACTTTAACACATATATATATATATTCAACTATCAACTTTTACTAGCCTTCATCATCACATACATGTACATACAAAACCTACTCTCACCACTTTTCCCCATGTTACCGGTTTGAGTTAGTGAGGGCCAAGTTGCGACTCCGGGACGTCTCCCGAGTCTTTGCGGTAGCTCCAGACAACTCTCCCCGGGTTCATTTTATTTAGACTCCCTAGGTTCATTAATTCATTTTGTTTAGGTGCCGGAATCTTCTGGCTCGATACCACTTTGTAACACCCCCTCATACCAAGGTACCTTACCAGGACCACCCAAGTATGAAAGATCATTTACCATCTCGGTTGCCCGAGGTTAGTACATATCAAAAGCGTCGAACCGAGCACATTTATTAAAGTAATGTAAAATGCAAAGTTTACAATATCCAAAACCAAATCTTTGTCTAAAGAAATACAACTTCAAAGTCTTAATAATAAAAGAAAACTCGCTAAGACTCAGACGGTGATGCTATGACTCGTGGTGGCAAATCTCCCAAGATAATCCCCAAGCTCTCACTAGCAAAACCTGTCAAGCCTGCTCACCATCCCCGAATGGATCACCGCAGATTCCACAAACAATAACGGGTCGTATTATGCAACACACAAGACAAACAAATGCAATACTCGTCTGATCATCGTCAACTCCCAATCACCCCTGTCTCACATAAGTAATCGACTACACACTAAAGTGTGTAGCCCCGCCAGATTACCCATCGCAACAGGTAATCCTCGCCGCCATGGGTGACCGCAGCCGATCCCACCTAGTCCGGCTCCTCAACGAGCGACAACAACCCCTGTCCCTTAATGTGCACATCCCCTCCCGTGGCGGGTTCCACGGAGGGCGAACTAGGGTGTGAAGCCACTCCCGCAAGTGACTCCACCACAATCACAATCACACAACATTACTGTCATCTCAATCCCCTCACACCAAAGACCTTTGTCACAACACTCTCCATATTACGATGATCAATAGACAACGATAAATACAATAATATGTCATGTAAAGCACAAAGAATCGAGTAGGGAAACCCTACCTTAGCAATCACAAAGCAGATAAGCAACACGGACAATAAAAAAGGCTCCTCTACGAAGTCTTCTCCTATACAAAGATCATACAACACAATTACACTTTGAACAATTCCCAACATCCCCTTCCATATAAATGTATAGCAACCCGTAACGATGCAATAATTACAAAGATGTACTTACCAACAGTGCAACAAGAACCTTTACGCAAGAATCACCGCAAATTATCCACACAAAGATGCTACGAAATGCTCAAAGGGATGATTAGGGAATGATTTGGGTAGGATTAGGGTACGTAGCAATGTTAACTTATTTGTGAAAAGTGATATTAGAAAGCGACGCGGAATTATAAAATACCCTAATCATTCCTTAATCAAACCGTCGAAATATAACCTCGCCAAACCGGACACTCGGTCGAGTGCAGCAACACTCGGCCGAGTGTCCAATACTCGGTCGAGTATTCGCTATACTCGGCAGAACCGAAATAACACGCACTAAGAGCACTACTCGGCCGAGTAGGCTCTACTCGGTCGAGTAGGCTCCAAAGAAGATCCGCATTGTTACAACTCCCCACTGGCTGTGGCGTTCATGTTTACATGAATGACAGGTTTGAGATGCAGATTATATGGGGGAGACGTGTGAGCTAGCGAGAACGTTGATCCTTGGACTTTAGTTATCGTTTTCTTAGACTCACCTATCTTTAGACTTGTGGTTATTCGTGGGATATCTTTGTAACACCCCCTCATACCAAGGTGCCTTACCAGAACCACCCTACCATGAAAGTGTGTTACCATCTCGGTTCCCCGAGGTTAGTACATATGAAAAGCGTCTTACCTGAGCACATTTATTAAAATACCATAAAGAGTTAAAGTTTACATCAACCCAAAATCCAAAACTGATTCAACAAAACAACTCCAATGTCTGACAACTAATGAAATCAAAGCTAAGACTCGGACGGTGATGCTATGACTGATGATGACAACGCTCCCATGACTGCCTCAAGCTCACCACTAGCAATACCTGTCAAGCCTGCTCACCATCCCCGAATGGATCACCGTAGATTTCACAAACAACAACGGGGTCAGTATTACTCAATCAATATAAGACAAACAAACGAGGTAACCAGCTGATCATCCTCCAACCACAGTCTCCCGATCTCACACAGTAACCGACTACACACCAAAGTGTGTAGCCCTGCCAGATTACCCATCGCAACAGGTAATCCTCACCGCCAGTGGGTGACCGCACCCGATCCCACCTAGTCCAGCTCATCAACGAGCGAATAACAATCCTTGTCCCTTAATGTGCACATCCCCTCCCGTGGCGGGTTCCACGGAGGGCGAACTAGGGTGTGAAGCCACTCCCGCAAGTGACTTCACCACAACCACAAACACACAGTATCACCACCGCAACAACGCCCATACTCCGATGATCAGCAGATAACAAATAACGCAAAACAATCATGTCTTAAACAATGAACAGTAAACTGAGTAGGTAAAACCCTACCTTAGCAATCAACAGTAGAACGAAACTCGAACAATCAGAAAGGCTCCTCTACGAAGTCTTCTCCTATACAATAATCACATAACACAATTACACATTGCACAAACCCCCGTATCTCCCAATTCTATAAATACAATAACCCCAAAAGAATACAAATAACATGGAAATGAAACTTACCAACAGTAGAATAAGAGATTATACGCAATGACCGCGACAATTGCACACACAACGAGATTAGAGGATGATTAGGGAGTGATTAGGGTAATCGTAAAATGATGAGGTTTGAAAATGTTGTTTTAGAAACTGATGCGGGATATAAAATAACCCTAAACATTCCCTAATCAAACCATCAAAATAACACTTTGCCAGACCGGATACTCGGTCGAGTAAAGTGTATACTCGGCCGAGAATCCTCTACTCGGTCGAGTATTCACAATACTCGACTGAGTATTCCCCGGCAGAACCAAAACATACCATATCAACAGCACTACTCGGCCGAGTAGGCTTTACTCGGTCGAGTAGTCACCAAAGAAAATCCGTAGTATTACAGTCTTCCTCCCTTAAAAAGAACTTCGTCCCGAAGTTCACACTCCACCCTAAAACAAGACACTACACAACGCAAAAAGACTACACTAACAAACATTTATCAACGCGAAAGAACCACACAGGACACCACAAGACTCACTAACCCGACTCAAAATAAGACAAAACACAACCGCGACCATCTCATACCCCCCTAAAAAGACAACGGTTACGTCCCCGTAACCACACATACCTGATAAAAAAGGTTAGGAAAACGTTCTCGCATAGCTTCCTCGGGTTCCCATGTGGCTTCCTCTACATTGTGATTAGACTAAAGGACCTTGAGTAAGACCGTCTCACCATTCCTTGTCTTACAAACCTTGCGATCAAGAATCTCCTTAGAAACCTCGGCGTAGGACAAGGATTCATCAAGCTCGATGTTCTCCATATCAAGGATATGCAATGGATCGCTCACATACTTCCGAAGCTGAGAAACATGGAATATATTGTGGAGTCTATCCAAAGCTGGTGGCAAAGCTAATCTGTAGGCTACTTCGCCTATACGGTCCAAAATCTCATAAGGTCCTATAAACTTCTGACTTAGCTTACCTTTCTTCCCAAACCTCATTACACCTCGCATAGGTGTCACTTTCAAAAGGACCTTGTCACCTACTGCGAACTCAATGTCCCTGCGGTGTAAATCGGCATAACTCTTCTGACGATCTTGAGCTGCTCTCATCTTTTGCCGAATTAACTGGACTTGCTCAACCATATCCTGTACTAGCTGAGGTCCCAAGACCACAGCCTCAGAACTATCATCCCAACAGAATGGACTTCGGCACTTCCGGCCATACAAAGCCTCAAAAGGTGTCATCCTAATACTCGTATGATAACTGTTGTTGTATGAAAACTCGATCAGATCAAGACTGTCTTCCCAGCTGCCCCCAAGCTCCATGACACATGCCCTCAACATGTCTTCTAAGGTCTTGATGGTTCGTTTTGTCTGACCATCAGTTGCCGGATGAAAGGTTGTACTCATCTTCAAGATTGTACCCATCAACTCCTGCAGTTCTTGCCAAAACTTGGATATGAACCGCGCATCACGATCAGAAACGATATCCTTGGGTATACCATGTAATCGCACCACATGCCTCCTGTAACCCAGTGCCAGCTACATCTTAGACCAAGTATCCTTCATAGGAACAAAGTGAGCTGACTTGGTTAACCGATCAAAAATCACCCAGATCATGTTATTACTTTGTCGTGACCTAGGCAACCCCACAATGAAGTCCATAGAGATAGACTCCCACTTCCACTCAGGTACTTCCAAAGACTGTATCTTACCTTGTGGTCTCCTTTGTTCACCCTTGACCCTCTGACAGGTCAAACATCTGGCCACAAACTCAGCTATATCTTTCTTCATGTTTGGCCACCAAAAAGTCTTCTTAAGATCTTTGTAAAGCTTGTCACCACCTGGGTGAACTGAATAAGGAGTGCAATGAGCCTCCATCAGGATCACTCTCCTCAGCTCTACATCCTGAAGAACACACCATCTCCCATCAAAATGGACACTCCCATCTATATGGATTGAAAACCTGGAAACCGTCCCACTCTGTGCTCTTGACTTCCATTCCTAAATCTTAGGATCAATCTTCTGTTTACTCTTGATGTTCTCATATAGCTCTGGCTCGATCGTCAAATCCCCGATGGCATCTCCCTTCCTTAACATAAAGATCCCCATCCTAGACACCTCATCCCTCAGCTTCAGCAAGGACATGGCTGTACATAGCGAATGAACACTCTTCCTACTCAAAGCATCTGCAACAACATTAGCCTTACCCTCGTGATAGATGATCTCCATATCATAATCTCCAATCAGCTCCATCCACCGTCTCTGTCGCATGTTAAGCTCCTTCTGAGTGTAGATTTATTTCAGACTCTTATGATCAGAAAACACCTTAAAAGTTGCTCCATAAAGGTAGTGCCTCCAAATCTTAAGAGCGAAAACAACTGCACCCAGCTCCAGATCATGAGTAGGGTAGTTCTCCTCATACGGCTTCAGCTGCCTTGAAGCATAAGCTATGACTTTCCCTGCCTGCATCAAAACACAACCAAGACCATTCTTTGAAGCATCGGTATATACCTCAAAGTTCTCACATCCCTCTGGCAAAGCTAGGATAGGAGCTGTGGTCAAGCGTTCCTTTAAGGTCTGAAACGCCTTCTCACAACTCTCATCCCAAACAAATCTGGTCTCTTTCCTCATCAAAGATGTCATAGGTCGTGCTATGGTAGAGAAATCTTTCACAAATCTCTTGTAGTAGCCAGCAAGGCCTAAGAAACTCCGAATCTCAGAAACATTCTTCGGTGATTCCCACTTGGTTACGGCCTCAATCTTACTAGGATCCACATATACTCCCTTCATAGATTTCACATGAACCAGAAAAGCGACCTCCTCCAACCAGAACTCGCACTTAGATAGCTTGGCATAATGTTGATTCTCACTCAGAGTCTGCAAGACTATCCTCAAGTGCTCCTCATGTTCTTCCTTAGTCTTAGAATAGACTAAGATGTCATCGATGAAAATAACCACAAACCTATCCAAGAACGGTGTAAAGATCCGGTTCATCAAATCCATGAAAGCTGCTGGTGCATTGGTCAACCCAAAAGGCATCACCACGTACTCATAATGACCATATCGAGATCGGAACGATGTCTTAGGAATATCCTCATCTGCTATCCTCAGCTGGTGATAGCCCGACCTCAGATCAATCTTGGAAAACTCACCTGCTCCACTTAGCTGATCAAACAGATCATCAATCCTAGGCAAAGGATACTTGTTCTTCACTGTGACACGATTCAGTTCTCTGTAATCAATGCACAGTCTCATACTCCCATCTTTCTTCTTTACAAAAAGAACTGGGGCTCCCCACGGTGACTAATGCGTGTCTAATATATGATGTTTTGCACCTCATTTCACACGCATTTCAGAACTCAATTGAGTAGTTTATGCTACTATTTCCCTTATTTCGTGTATTTCTTCCTTTTCTTGTGACTTTATAGGAATATGAAGATTTCAGTGGTAAATAAGCCGAATCCATCCCTAAGTACTTAGCATTGCATTTGACATGGAGTATTGACTCGAGGAATGAGCTTGGTGCGCGTTTCAAGGCCTAAAGATAGCAAAAGCAAGGGTGCGTACGAGTTTAACAAGCAAAGAAGCACTTCTCGACATTACAGGCTGCTTCAGATGGAAATATCTAGAGTTCTATAGCTGATAATTAAGTTATTCCAATTGGAGGTGAAAGCTTATCCTCTTAGCTTTCCAACGCCGCGTAGAACGCTTGATTTTACCAAGTAACGAAGAAATGGCAGCTGTTTTAAGATCGGTGCGCGCTGCAGAATTAGTCAGAATGCATACTGTACAGCACCCTTGGTCGATCGACTGGTCTCTATGGTCGATCGACCATATCACGACTCTGACGAGAGATTTAAAAGAACGAGAATTAAAGGATTTTAATCTAAGCCCATTTGTAATTAGGTTTGGAGGAGGAGTTACGTGATA
Organism: Silene latifolia; assembly: GCF_048544455.1. Taxonomy (NCBI): domain Eukaryota; kingdom Viridiplantae; phylum Streptophyta; class Magnoliopsida; order Caryophyllales; family Caryophyllaceae; genus Silene; species Silene latifolia. The sequence goes on along the minus strand of NC_133538.1, from coordinate 435,120,007 downwards.
TTTTCTATATAACTAATTCTTCCTCATCAGTTTCATCACCACCTAGTTCCTAAAATACAGTAGCGGTTTTCGTAGTTTAGAATTCTCAATAAAGTTCGTACTTTGCTTTCGGATTCCTCTTGTTCCTTTGCTTCGGTAATTCTAATCTTTCAATTACTGTATTGCTATTTCGTTTCATTAGTATTTGTTCTTGCTAGATAGAATCCCAAAGCCCTAGTTATAGTTTTATGCGAATTTGTTCATCAATTATTTCAATTATGCAATTCTTTATGTCTATTATCGAATTAGTTCTTATTATGTGCATAAGTATGAGTAGCTAAATACCCCTTGCTAAGATGTATGGGAGCTATAGCGTAGATGGCATTAGAATAGGTGACCTCGCATTAGGGCTTGGTCGATCGACTGGCTTATCTAGTGGTCGATCGAAATGGTTGGTCGATCGATGGGGTAGCTGGTCGATCGACTGACTTCGTGTCTGGTTTTGCTTTGTTTGTTTCGTTAAGTGCTTTGTCTTTCAATGAGACCGAGAGGAGACTTGATAGATGCTTAAACTTGACCATCCCGTAGATCGAGAGATAGGAATGGACAATAATTAACGAATTAAAACGACTAAATTGCTAAGATCGAGAGATAACGTGATCTAGTTTGCATTAGGAATCACTAATCAAGAACGAGAGTTAGTATTAATGAGACTTAGGGATTAGTAGCTTAGGCCGAGAGGTAGTTACTATTTAACATGGACCGAGAGGACTTGTTTTCCCCATCCTTCGCGACCGTATTTTGAAGTTACCTAGGATTATGTGCCATCGCAGCTATAGTGAACCGACCGTCTTAGCATTCCTTTTATCATTTGCTTATTCCTATTTTTATTCCTTGTTTATTTATTTTCTCATTTAGACTTAGATATAACTTAAATCAAAACCCCCTCAAAACTGTTACCCTTAGACTAAGATTAAAAGCAACTATTATCTCCCTACCTCCCTGCGGATCGACCCTTACTACCGCTTGCTAGTTGTAGTTCGGAATTTATAAATATTATTTTTGGTACTCACTTCGACAGGTATCAAATTTTGGCGCCGTTGCCGGGGAGGCAGCGCTAGTTTTAGTTGTTTTTCATTTTAGTCTATTTTTCGCCTCAAGGGAAGACTGAGTACCTTGAGGCAGTTCTTATCTTCTTCTTTAGTGTTGTTTATTTGCAGTACTTCAGGAGAGTCCACTCATGTTCCATTCTCAGGAGCAGCAGGTGCTGTTTTGTGGGAGATGCGGCGGAGTTGGACATACACCTAAGGCATGCAGGCACCCTAATGAGAAGATGTTTGCTTTTCATCAACTTCAGCTCGACAATTCTTATAATTGCGCTCCTACTTCACCGCATAAACCATATGAGCCTCCTTATGAAGCCCCACCACCATCCACTCCGTCACAAAGAAGAGTTGAAAACGAAGTTGCGAGTTGACGAGTCTAGTGCTGTTGCTTATGGTGGAGGTACAGAAAAGCAATGCGGCGAATCGTGCCCTAATCACGAAGGCGATATCTCAATTTGCTATATTAGACAAGAATGCAGCTGAGATACCGAGTCAATTCCACTCTCTGAATCAGCGTATTGAGACCGTACATGCAATGACGCTGAGGAGCGGGTCCGCTCTTGATGGACCTAAGAAAGCTGCTGGAAAAGGAAAGAAGAAAAAGAGCGAGAAAAAGACGGACAGCAGCGATTCCGGTCGATCGACCGCATCACCTAGTCGATCGACCACTCCGCGATCCTCAGTGACGCCTTCTGATCTTTCTGTTCATTCTGGAAAAGAAGATGTCAGTCGATCGACCGACCACACCGGTCGATCGACTGATGATGCTGCTGATGATGAGCCAATTCGTCCTCCAATGCCAGATAACTTGAGGGATTTCTTGTTTCGGGATGAGACGACTCCGAAATTATTGAGGCAAGACCCGAATGCTGATGGGTCAGTCCCGGTTCCGAAATATGACCCGATGACGATTAATGGTTCATTTTTGAGACGGTCTGAAGAAGGGTGAAGCTATAACAAGGAGGAAGTAGTGGATTTTCAGCCTAAGTCCACTGATGCCGGTATGAGAGACCTAGAGAAGAGGGCAAAGCTACTTCGACGTGCTCCTTATCCAGAAAGACTAGTACCAACCAAAGATGAGGTAACATTCGATAAATTTAAAGATGTCGTGCGTAGTCTTAACGTGCAAATTCCTTTCTTAGAGCTAGTTAATCAAATACCTGCATATACGAAGTTCATGAAACAGTTGCTAGCTAAGAAGAGGTCTTTGAATGTTGTGGAGTCAGTGCATTTAACTGAAGAGTCTAGTTCGTACTTAACTCATACTGCTACTCATAAATTGTCTGACCCAGGTAGTTTTTCTGTCCCATGTAGTATTGGTACCTTCTCAATTGAGAAGGCATTATGTGATTTAGGGGCTAGTGTCAGTGTTATGCCTTTGAGTCTGGCTAAGAAGTTAGGATTGACTAGATTTGCCATTACTGACATGACTGTGCAAATGGCTGACCGTCTGCATTCAAAAAGTAGAGGTCTTAGAGAATGTGCCTGTTCAAATTGAAAAGTTATTTTTCCCTGTTGACTTTGTTGTTTTGGATATTCCTGAAGATGTCAACACCCCAATTATTTTGGGACGACCGTTTTTGCACACTGCTGGTGCAATAATTGATGTAGAGGAAAGAACTTTGAAATTTAAGGTAGGGAAGCATTCTATTATGTTTGCCCAGTCCCCTAGGAAGAAAGACCCCATGTGGCCCATGACCTGTAATATGATTTCTGAAAAGAAATCTTATTTTGTGCTTTCTGGCATTCCCACTTCCTTACCTGTACCTATTCCTGTTATGACACCTCCGCCCCAGATTGGGAGCAATATGGAGGACAATTCTCTTGTTTTGAATGTTGCAGGAACCGGTTTGGGGAAGGAAGAGCCGCTCAATGCTCCAGCTGTGAAGGAGCCCATTGTTCAGAGAGGCGGTCTGGGATGTCTGAGCTATGGCACTGACGAGGAGCCAGATGAGGAGCCCAAGAAGAAGGAGCCAGTCAAAATTTCGGAGTCGGATCTTGAGTGTGAGGAGCTAGGAGATGATGGCCATGCTTAGGAAGATGCTACGGATGATCCATTGAGTATTCCAGTCGGACTAGAGTGGAGTCCAGCTTCTGAGATGAGCACTGCGGAAGCTACTTCATGTAGGCAGAAGCCTTGGTCGGAGATTTTCCGCAGTTTTCGTTGATCTATTTTATTTATTTTTAGACTATTTATCGTTTTTCGTGTGCGCGAAACTTCGCTTTAATTTGATTTGCTTAGGATTTAAAGACATTTAGACTGTTACTTTGGGTTTTGCGCAATTTTGGGCGCGGTATTTTGTGCGTTTGCAGGTTTATAGACCCTATTAGCTCAAGTTCTCGAGCTAATTGAAGAAATCGAAAGTTACAAAGCGAGTTTTCAATCGATCGATCGCCTACCCTCGGTCGATCGGCGAGGTGCGACTTCCAGGAGCTTGTTCTGTTCATTCGGTCGATCGATCGCTGCTATGGTCGATCGACCGTTGTGTCGCTTTCATACTGTTCACGACCTTTCCCCCTGTGTTTGGTCGTTTTGCGGAATTGAGGAGTCTTTCCTCCCTTTTATTTTCCGACATTTTTCTGTTTTCTTCTATTTCTTCATCTTTTGCACATAATTACCGCTTCCATGTTGCTTTCTTAGTTTTATGCGTGGTATTGTTGTCTTTTCAGGTACTTTTTGGTAGCATGCTGCGCTCTCGAAACCTCCTAGCTCACGCTGGTTTGGGAGGTTTCCTTTTTCGCCCTTAAAGTCTTGTGAGTTTCCGAGTTAAATTTCATGTCTTTTATTTATTTCACCGCAAAATCCCATTTCCTTTGCTATTTTCATTACATGATTTTGCACAATGGGGACATTGTGCGTTTTGGTTTGGGGAAGGGTTTTGCGTCGCATTTCATTTGCTTGCATTCACGTTTACATTTTGTCTTGCATTGTTGTTCATTTCACATTTATACATACAAAATCAAAATCAAAAAATTTCAAAAATTTGCACGTTTATTTTAGCATGTAGGTTGAGTCGGAACGGTAGTATTTCTATGATGACATTGCATTTTCATCTGTTTATGCCTAAGCCTTGCTAATTGACATGTTATTAGTAGAATCAAATATGCATAATCTACGAGTTTTCGTTAAATTTCTTCTTTGAACTTGAGACTTGACTTAGATTTTTGGCAAGCTACATCATATTCTGAGGATTAGAGCTTATAACTGGTGACATTCATGACCAGTTTATCTAGGATTGTGAGTAGTTACTCCTTATGAGACATGTTACATTAATATGCATAAATATAAACTTAATCTGCTTAATACCTGTATGCATTCGGTTTGTGGTTTGTTGACACATGTGGTAGAGGTTCCCTTTTCTCATTTTGCCCATGAAACCCCTTATAGCCAAATTTAGCCTTTTGTCCCTTAACTACATCCTATATTCAGCCGCCTTTGTCAAGCTAGTAGCCTTAGTTTTCGGGAATATGTTTATTGCGGTTTGGTTATATGCTCATTTTTGAGATGATGATGGACAAAAAGAATGAAGTAGGAAAAAGAATTGAGAAAGTTGAAAAGAAAAGGAAAAAAGAAAAAAAGAAAAAAATGATTCGAAAAAGAAAAAAAAGTGTGCTGTACTGAAGAGGGTGGTCGATCGACTGCTTCCTTTGGTCGATCGACTGCAGCCCGAGAAAAAGAAAGGAAAAATCACATGTTTCAATTATTATGATTTGGTGATTTTCACTCCCATGTTATCATCTATATTCTTTGGGGAGTTGACTTTTATGGAAGTTGCGAGATTTGTGCTTGATAATTAGCACCGGGTTTGATTGTTGATTTTGAGCAAGAAGTTGGATGTTGTCATATGGTTTTGTTTAGGTACTAGCTTGATCACCTATACCTCCACATTCCCATAAATGTTTTGCCTCTTCTTACCCATTACCTCACATATCCATATTTACCTCGGCATGTGTCATGGTCATTTGTTTGGTTGGAATGCGTATGTACGGTTGTAGAGATTACTTTCATATTAGATTGCAGGCATGTTTTCATAGGTCGTAGTTAGGTGAGAGTCTTTACAAATTTTACTTCTTTCTATCTTTTACATATATTCACCTTGTGCTTATTTGAGTGATTTGAGCGACCCGTGAGAGTCCAATTTGATAAGTCTCTACAGTTGATGGTTCAGCGAATTTTTAACAACTTCATAACTCGTTTGCATGATTCACCTTGCTAATTGATTGTTAGTTGTTGCATTAAATTGGCTTAGGCTTGACAGGTTGCATTTCGCTCTGAGATTGAACTCGTTCCATTAGGTTTTAGGATCGAGTCTAGTTCTTGCTTGGGGACAAGCAAGGGTTTGGTTTGGGGAAGTTTGATGCGTGTCTAATATATGATGTTTTGCACCTCTTTTCACACGCATTTCAGAGCTCAATTGAGTAGTTTATGCTACTATTTCCCTTGTTTCGTGTATTTCTTCCTTTTCTTGTGATTTTATAGGAATATGAAGATTTCAGTGGTAAATAAGCCGAATCCGTCCCTAAGTACTTAGCATTGCATTTGAAATGGAGTATTGACTCGAGGAATGAGCTTGGTGCGCGTTTCAAGGCCTAAAGATAGCAAAAGCAAGGGTGCGTACGAGTTTAACAAGCAAAGAAGCACTTCTCGACATTACAGGCTGCTTCAGATGGCAATATCTAGAGTTCTAGAGCTGATAATTAAGTTATTCCAATTGGAGGTGAAAGCTTATCCTCTTAGCTTTCCAACGCCGCGTAGAACGCTTGATTTTACCAAGTAACGAAGAAATGGCAGCTGTTTTAAGATCGGTGCGCGCTGCAGAATTAGTCATAATGCATACTGTACAGCACCCTTGGTCGATCGACTGGTATCTATGGTCGATCGACCATATCACGACTCTGACGAGAGATTTAAAAGAACGAGAATTAAAGGATTTTAATCTAAGCCCATTTGTAATTAGGTTTGGAGGAGGAGTTACGTGATATTTTCTATATAACTAATTCTTCCTCATCAGTTTCATCACCACCTAGTTCCTAAAATACAGTAGCGGTTTTCGTAGTTTAGAATTCTCAATAAAGTTCGTACTTTGCTTTCGGATTCCTCTTGTTCCTTTGCTTCGGTAATTCTAATCTTTCAATTAATGTATTGCTATTTCGTTTCATTAGTATTAGTTCTTGCTAGATAGAATCCCAAAGCCCTAGTTATAGTTTTATGCGAATTTGTTCATCAATTATTTCAATTATGCAATTCTTTATGTCTATTATCGAATTAGTTCTTATTATTTGCGTAAGTATGAGTAGCTAAATACCCCTTGCTAAGATGTAGGGGAGCTATAGCGTAGATGGCATTAGAAAAGGTGACCTCGCATTAGGGCTTGGTCGATCGTTGGCTTATCTAGTCGGTCGATCGAAAGGTTGGTCGATCGATCCGGGGGTAGCTGGTCGTCGATCGACTTCAGCGTCTGTTTTTGCTTTGTTTGTTTCGTTAAGTGCTTTGTCTTTCAATGAGACCGAGAGGAGACTTGATAGATGCTTAAACTTGACCATCCCGTAGATCGAGAGATAGGAATGGACAATAATTAACGAATTAAAACGATTAAATTACTAAGATCGAGAGATAACGTGATCTAGTTTGCATTAGGAATCATTAATCAAGAACGAGAGTTAGTATTAATGAGACTTAGGGATTAGTAGCTTAGGCCGAGAGGTAGTTACTATTTAACATGGACCGAGAGGACTTGTTTTCCCCATCCTTCGCGACCGTATTTTGAAGTTACCTAGGATTATGTGCCATCACAGCTATAGTGAACCGACCGTCTTAGCATTCCTTTTATCATTTGCTTATTCCTATTTTTATTCCTTGTTTATTTATTTTCGCATTTAGACTTAGATATAACTCAAATCAAAACCCCCTCAAAACTGTTACCCTTAGACTAAGATTAAAAGCAACTATTATCTCCCTACCTCCCTGCGGATCGACCCTTACTACCGGTTGCTAGTTGTAGTTCGGAATTTATAAATATTATTTTTGGTACTCACTTCGACAGGTATCAGTGACACACTAGGCCTGATAAAACCCTTGCTTAGCAACTCATGTATCTGCTTTTTCAACTCTGCCAACTCTTTAGGTGCCATACGGTAAGGTGCTTTGGATATCGGACCTGTTCCCGGTTTAAGCTCCACGCTGAAATCAACATCCCTCTTGGGAGGTAAACTCGGTATCTCTTCAGGAAAGACATCATCAAACTCTCCCACCACAGGTATCTCAGCAGTTGACTGCGGCTTTAATCGGTGATCTCTCACATGATAGAGAATGAAGGGGCACTTCTTCCTCAAACATGACTTTAAAGTCATCACAGCTATGAACTTACACTTAGGTTTTACCACAAACCCACGATAAGACACCCTAACACCCTTAGGACCCCTTAAGGACACTCTCTTTTGCCGACAATCTATCTTGGCATCATACTTACCCAGCCAATCCATCCCGACAATCACCTCAAACTCATCCATACGAAACTCTAACAGGTCTACCAGTAAATCTACCTCTCCAACCACCATGGACACTCCCTTATACAACTTGAGACACGACACAGACTCCCCTGAAGGTATGAACACATCATCTTTTACAACCTCAAACTTTCCTAAGCCCATAGACAAGGCATTACTCTTAGACACAAAAGAGTGTGCAGCCCCTGAATCAAACAAAACAAAGGATGGTACATTATGAACAAGAAAGGTACCGGTAACTACATGAGCATCATCCTGCGCTTCCTGTTTGTCCATCATGAAAAGCTTCCCACTATTTTTCTATCCTCCACCCTGAACTAAAGCATTGGAGGTACTTGGCTTGGCAGCTGAATCCTGGGCGGTGTTGTTGTTCTGACGCTGATATGACCCACCACCACTGCGGTTATAACTGCCCTGGTTGCCCTGTCCACCTCTGTTGCCCCATGAACCTCCCGGTCGGTTACTAGCAAAACTCTGAGTTGGTCCCTGAGAGAAATTCCCCTGCCGAGCTCCTGAACCAGTGCCGGGCCTGTAACTCGTGCATTCCCGTCTCCTGTGGCCTACACCACCACAGTTAAAGCATGTAAGATTAGAGTTGTCACTCACACTCCGACCTCCATTCTTTCCCCAGCCACAAGACCCCCCCGAGAAACCAGCTCCACCAGAAAAAGCCTTTGCATGGTTGAAGTTCCCTTTGTTGTTGCCCGACTAGCTGTTGCTTCCACTGTCAGCCTTCCTCTTTTCAGCAGCAGTCCTCTCATCGATCTCTCTTGAGAGGTCTACCATTCTCTCAGCTTGGCCCGCTCTTAGGTACACTTCCTTAAGGTCAGTAGCAACTCCAGCTGGCATACGACTCACGATCTTGCCAGATAAACCCCTCTCAAAACGGAGAGCCAAACCCCTCTGTCCTAGCTGCATGTCCTCAACATAACGAGATAGCTCTAGGAACCGATGATAGTAGTCAGTGACTGTCATCTCCTCAGACATGGTGAAGGAATCAAACTCGGATCTCATCTTGTGTCGGATATGCTCCAAGACAAATCGCTTCTCTCATAGCGCTCTTCAACCCGGACCAAGGAATAGCTCCAAGACCCTCAGCCTGGTAATAAGCTCTAGCATCTTCCTTGACGTTTTGCCACCAACCTGCAGCTTCACCTCTCAGGTAGTATAATACCTGCTCAACAATCATGTCTTCGGGGCACTTAACCATTTCCATGAGAGCTTCAATCTCACGGTGCCACTTCTCGAGCAACTTTGGTTCTCCCACCCCTTCATATGTGGGAGGGTTGAAGCGAGCAATGATGATGCTGAGTTGAGTAGCATCCATCGGCTTCTCATTCCCTTTTCCCACATTTCTGAGAGCTTCCGGAGAGCCTCTTGTTGCTCAATCATGCGAGCAACCTCATCAAGAGTCATCTCAGAAGCTTGGATCTGCGCGGGGGTCCTTTTCGGCGGCATTTTGAGCTGATAAGAAACAAGGAAACGTAAGCACAAAAGCCTACGACTCAAAATGTAACAATCTTCTGCCAAAGGAACACTCGGCCGAGTATACAACAATACTCGGTCGAGTATCCCATATACTCGGTCGAGTAATCGACTCCAGTAGCTAACGTCAAATACCCAGAAACAACACTCGGTCTAGTAAAAACAATACTCGACCGAGTAGGCTTTACTCGGTCGAGCACACCTACCTACTCGGTCGAGTAAACAGATACAGTAGCAATTACTACTTATTGCCAAACAACACTCGGTCGAGTGCTTGGTTACTCGGCCGAGTACTCCCTACTCGGTCGAGTACCTGCCCTGCTCGGCCGAGCCATACTAAAGACAGGTTAAATAGTATAAAGTCCCCTATCATGCTTTCTATTCCCTCATTAAACATATAACAGCATGAACTTAAATGCCATGTTATAAACACACAACCATACCACTCATTCACAGGCTAATCCAATACACCAAAAGTTCACATACTCGTCCCTTCTACTACTTTTCCAATCATCAAATTGACGAATTCCACATATAAATCTCCAACCATCACTTATTATCAACATGAATCTTCACATACATGCACATACAAGACACAACTCTCATCACACTTCCCCATGTGACCGGCTTGAGTTAATGAGGGCCAAATTGCGACTCCGGGACGTCTCCCGAGTCTTTGCGGTAGCTCCAAACAACTATCCCCGGGTTCATTTTATTTAGACTCCCTAAGTTCATTAGATTCGTTTGTTTAGGTGCCGGAATCTTCGGCTCTGATACCACTTTGTAACACCCCCTCATACCAAGGTGCCTTACCAGGACCACCCTACCATGAAATTGTGTTACCATCTCGGTTGCCCGAGGTTAGTACATATCAAAAGCGTCTGAACTGCGCGCATTTATTAAAATATCATAAAGAGTTAAAGTTTACATCAACCCAAAATCCAAAACTGATTCAACAAAACAACTCCAATGTCTGACAACTAATGAAATCAAAGCTAAGACTCATACGGTGATGCTATGACTGATGATGACAACGCTCCCATGACTGCCCCAAGCTCACCACTAGCAATACATGTCAAGCCTGCTCACCATCCCCGAATGGATCACCGCAGATTTTACAAACAACAACGGGGTCAGTATTACTCAATCAATATAAGACAAACAAACGAGGTAACCAGCTGATCATCCTCCAACCCCAGTCTCCCGATCTCACACAGTAACCGACTACACACCAAAGTGTGTAGCCCTGCCAGATTACCCATCGCAACAGGTAATCTTGGCCGCCTGTGCGTGACCGCACCCGATCCCACCTAGTCCAAATCATCAACGAGCGACTAACAATCCCTGTCCCTTAATGTGCACATCCCCTCCCGTGGCGGGTTCCACGGAGGGCGAACTAGGGTGTGAAGCCACTCCCGCAAGTGACTCCACCACAACCACAAACACACAGTATCACCACTATCACCACATCTCCACACCAACACCACCGCAATAACGCCCATACTCCGATGATCAGCAGATAACAAATAATGCAAAACAATCATGTCTTAAATAATGAACAGTAAACTGAGTAGGGAAAACCCTACCTTAGCAATCAACAGTAGAACGAAACTCGAACAATCAGAAAGGCTCCTCTACGAAGTCTTCTCCTATAAAATAATCACATAACACAATTACACATTGCACAATCCCCCGTATCTCCCAATTCCATAAATACAATAACCCCAAAAGAATACAAATAACATAGAAATGAAACTTACCAACAGTAGAATAAGAGATTATACGCAAGGACCGCGACAATTGCACACACAACGAGATTAGAGGATGATTAGGGAGTGATTAGGGAGTGATTAGGGTAATCGTAAAATGATGAGGATCGAAAATGTTGTTTTAGAAACTGACGCGGGATATAAAATAACCCTAAACATTCCCTAATCAAACCGTCAAAATAACACTTTGCCAGACCGGATACTCGGTCGAGTAAAGTGTATACTCGGCCGAGTATCTTCTACTCGGTTGAGTATTCACTATACTCGGCCGAGTGTTCCCCGGCAGAACCAAAACAGACCATATCAACAACACTACTCGGTCGAGTAGTCACCAAAGAAAATCCGTAGTATTACAATCTTTTCCCCAACGCACTTTGTTTTTAATTATAAAACTTAATTATCTTTCTTTTCATTTTAGTTTGATCACTTATGGTGGATTTCGCACTTTAAACTTTTAAAGGTTTTAAAAATATCGTATTTTCCTCTTAAATTTAATAGTTCTTTTGATGCCTTATCGAGGGTTGTCACAGTGTGATAGATAGTGGAAAAAAAAAGAACAGGAAGATTGGTAAGGGTTATTGAGGCGTGGTTCAAGTTTTGTTAGACGTGGTGAGTGATATAATTGGGAATTTGACTAATCTAAAGGTAAGTGTATATGAACAAGGAGTGATGTAAGTTTATGGAATGTGAGAATGAAAAGATTAAAATGAAGGATGCAAATAGTGGTAAATTGGGATGTGTGAGGATTTATGGAGGGAGGTGGTTAGGATTGTGTTGGTTACGGTTATAATTGATGGAAGGTCGTTATAGAGGTATGGAAAAAAAATGGTGTATAGTGAGAGGGAGTTATGCCGAGATGTGTAGGTAGTGGTCGAGTTTGGGAATTTGTATTATCAAGAGGTGAAACCAATATGTGATTTCCTTAGGCAATTATGTGACACCCCCATACTCCAAGTGCCTTACCTGTACCACTTAAGGTATGAAAACGTCACCATCTCGGTTACCCGAGGCAATGATACTCAAATAGACAATAACAAAAGGTATTTAAATGATACTAAAGTTTAGGTGATACAACAAGGTTCCAAAATTATCAAAAGGAATAAACCTGTTCTCCAAAAACCAAAGTACTCAAAAACTAAATAAAACACAGTGGAAGACCCTAAGATCGGTGGTGACTCCATCCCAGCTATCCCTCGCATACACCATCATACCTTCTCAACAACTGCTCACCATCCCCGAATGGATCACCATAATTTTTAAAACAATTAACGGGGTCGGTACTAATTACATAAAACAAATGCCACAATGAAACAATATCACAAACAGCTCAAACCAATCTCCAGTCTCCATCTCCAATCTCCACATAACTGACTACACACTAAAGTGTGTAGCCCTGCCAAAGTACCCATCGCAACAAGTATTTCTCACCGCCAGTGGGGGACCGCAGTCGTTCCCACCTAAGGCCCGCTCATCTCCATCGAGCGATAAACCCAAGTTCATTAATGTGCACATCCCTTCTGTGGCGGGTTCCATAGAAGGCGAATCAAGGGCGTGAAGCCACTCCCGCAAGTGACTCCACTCAGCCAGGGACGCACCCCGAAGATCACAGACAGATACACAACCAATCAACAATATACAACCAACAACCATTAAAATCAACCAACAATATAATTAACCAACAATCACCATCACAAACACCACACATTATGTAGCCAATACTGAGTAGGGATACCCTACCTAGAAAGTAAACACCAACAGTCGATCAAGCAGCTAAATCAGAATCTTTCCTCAACGAAACCTCCTCCTATAACATACATACATGCAATTACTACCACATTCATATACACCTAAAACCCCCAATATCACCCAATTAGGGTTTAACCAATCTTAGCAAAACATTATAAAAATTATATAAAAAGCTTACCCTCGACACGAGGATCACAACGGCGTAAAGAATAAATGCAATCCGACACTCCTAGCCTTGAGATTTGCTAATAATGCGGCGAGAACAATCAACGTAACTTCTAATCTTCTCTTTGAAATCTTTTAGAGTGTAAAAGTGTTTTAAGAAAAGTGACGAAAGCTTTATATACTAATCCCGCATTATTAACAAAACCCGTCAATCATCACCCGTAAACTCACTTACTCGATCGAGTAAGTGACTTACTCGATCGAGTCCCCAACTTACTCGATCGAGTACCCTACAAGCCGCCTACTATTTTGCGTAAAAAGATACTTACTCGACAGAGTAAGCCCCACTCGATAGAGTACCCTAAGACACATAAAACCGTAGTATTAAAATTTTCCTTCCTTAAAAAGAACTTCGTCCCCAAAGTTCAAACAACAAACAAAAACAAAACACACTAACTTCACCCCGACACAACAACATAACCTAAAGTTACCACAAAACTCAAAACACACCTCCCAAAACAAAACTCAACCCGACTCAAGACAACTACTAACTGTACTAGAACCAACATAAAACATGCAAAAACTTGCAAAAACTCTATGCGACCATCGCCTACCCCCTAAGAGAAACAAGGTTACGTCCCCGTAACCACACATACCTGATCGAAAAGAGACGGATACCGCTCCCTTATAGCCTCCTCGCCTCCCAAGTAGCCTCCTCAACCTCATGGTTAGACCAAAGAACCTTAAGCAATACTGTCTCACCATGTTTGGTTTTCCTAACCTTGCGATCAAGAATCTGTTTGGGCACCTCAAGATAAGACAAGGACTCATCCAGCTCGATGTTCTCTACCTCTAACACATGTGATGGATCACTAACATACTTTCGCAGCCGAGACACATGAAACACATTATGCACTCTATCCAAAGCAGCTGGTAAAGCTAACAGATAAGTAACCTCACCCACACGATCCAAAATCTCATAAGGTCTGATAAACTTCTGGCTCAGCTTCCCTTTCTTACCAAATCTCATAACCCCACACATAGGAGACACTTTCAAAAGAACCTTGTCCCCAACCTGAAACTCTATGTCACGACGATATAGATCTGCATAACTCTTTCGCCGATCTTGGTCCGCTTTCATCCTTTGTCTAATCAGCTTAACTTGTTCAACCATATCATGTACCGTCTGTGGTCCCAAAACAACTGCCTCAGCACTATCATCCCAGCAAATTGGACTCCTACATCTCCTCCCATACAATGCCTCAAATGGTGCCATGCCAATACTCGTGTAATAGCTGTTGTTGTAAGAAAACTCAATCAAATCTAATCTCTGCTCCCAGCTACCACCAAAATCCATAACACAAGCTCGCAACATGTCCTCTAAAGTCTTGATGGTCCTCTCTGTCCGGCCATCTGTCGCATGATGAAATACAGTACTCATCTTCAAAGTAGTCCCCATCATCTCCTGCAACTCTCTCCAAAACCGTGATATGAACCTCGCATCTCTATCGGACACTATATCCTTAGGCACCCCATGCAAACGAACCACATACTTCCTATAAGCCAAAGCCAACTGTATCTTGGTCAAATTATCTTTCATCAACACATAGTGAGCTGACTTAGTCAGTCGGTCAACTATAACCCATATCATGTTATTACCCTGTTGACTCCTCGGCAAACCCACTATAAAATCCACAGAAATGGACTCCCACTTCCACTCAGGTACCTCAAGAGACTGAATCTTACCTTGTGGTCATCGTTGCTCCCCTTTCACTCTCTGACATGTCAAACAACGAGGCACAAATTCAGCTGTTTCCTTCTTCATCACAGGCCACCAGAAAGTCTGCTTCAAATCTTTGTATAACTTGTCACCGCCTGGATGTACCGAATATGGTGTGCAATGAGCCTCTGTCATGATTATCTTTTTCAACTCCTCATCACTAGGAACACACCATCTCCCATCGAATCTCACACTACCATCTATATGAATAGAGAATCTAGACACTGTCCCTTTCTCTACTCCAGCTCTCCACTCCTCAATCTTGGGATCCAAAGCATGTTTCCTGCGAATGTCATCATAAAGGTCTGGCTCCACTATTAAATCCCCTCTAGAACCCCCTTTCTGGATCATATGTATCCCCATCTTCCCCACCTCATCTCTCAACCTCATCAAAGACATAGTTGTGCATAGAGAATGCACACTCTTCCTGCTCAAGGCATCTGCAACCACATTAGCTTTTCCTTCATGGTATATAATATCCCTGTCATAATCCCCAATCAGCTCCATCCACCTCCTCTGTCTCATGTCCAACTCCTTTTGAGTGAATATGTACTTGAGACTCTTGTGATCTAAAAAAACCTTAAAGGTCGCCCCATAAAGATAGTGCCTCCAAATCTTGAGAGTAAACACAACCGCACCCAACTCTAGATCATGTGTCGGATAGTTCTCCTGATAAGGCTTCAATTGCCTAGAAGCATAGGCAATCACTTTCCCATTC
The DNA here is from genome assembly GCF_048544455.1 of Silene latifolia. NCBI lineage: Eukaryota > Viridiplantae > Streptophyta > Magnoliopsida > Caryophyllales > Caryophyllaceae > Silene > Silene latifolia. Next base: position 435,104,752 of record NC_133538.1, on the reverse strand, counting down.
TGCATCAACACACAACCCAACCCATTCTTTGAAGCATCAGTATACACCTCAAAGTTCTCACTCCCTTCAAGTAATGCTAAGATTGGAGCTGTGGTCAAACGCTCCTTTAATTTTTGGAACGCTGTCTCACAACTTTCATCCCAACGAAACCTGTTCACTTTCCTCATCAAAGTTGTCATAGGTCTGGCTATCTTGGAGAAATCTTTCACGAACCGTCTGTAGTACCCTGCCAAACCCAAGAAACTCCTAATATCTGCCATATTCTTTGGTGCTTCCCACTTAGTAACCGCCTCAATCTTTGCAGGATCCATAGCTACACCCTTCTTTGAAATCACATGCGCCAGAAAAGAAACTTCCTCTAACCAGAACTCACAATTAAACAACTTTGCATACAGCTGATTTTCTCGCAAAGTCTGCAACACTATCCTCAAATGCTCCTCATGCTCCTGCTTAGTCTTAGAAAAGACTAAGATGTCATCGATAAAGACCACAACAAACCGATCCAAGAACTGACTGAAGACCCGGTTCATCAAATCCGTAAACACTGCAGGTGCATTAGACAACCCAAACGGCATCACAACATACTCATAGTGACCATACCTCGATGTAAAAGCTGTCTTCGATATGTCCTCTTCCCGAATCTTCACCTGATGGTAACCTGACCTCAAATCAATCTTAGAAAAGATGGCTGCACCGTTCAACTGATCAAACAAATCATCTATCCTCGGCAAAGGATACTTGTTCTTCACTGTAACTTTGTTCAGCTCTCTATAATCGATGCATAACCTCAAGCTCCCATCTTTCTTCTTCACAAACAAGACTGGTGCTCCCCACGGTGATACACTAGGTCTAATGTATCCCTTCTCAATCAGATCATCCAGCTGCTTCTTCAGCTCCTCCAACTCCTTAGGACCCATAGGGTACAGTGGCTTAGAGAATGGCCCTGTCCCCGGTTTCAACTCAACGCTGAAATCTATCTCCCTCTTTGGTGGCAACCCCGGTATCTCATCTGGAAAGACATCTGGAAACTCTCCCACCACTAGTATCTACTCAACTGACGGACTCTCCATCCTATGGTCTCTCATATGGCATAAGATCAACAGACACCCCTTCCTCAGATAGGACTTCAAGGTCACTGCTGCAATCAACTTAACTTTGGGTTTGACAACAAACCCACGATAAGACACACTAATCCACTTAGGACCTCTCAAAGAAACCCTCTTTAAATGACAATGTATCTTAGCCTTATACTTACCCAACCAGTCCATACCAAATATCATCTCAAAACCTTCCAAAGGAAACTCTAACAAGTCCTCTGATAGGTTAACCTGCCCAACTATCATAGACATACCTCAATACAACCGCCCACAAGATACAAACTCACCCGAAGGTATAAAAACTTCCTCTTTTACAGACTCATACTCACTCAAACCCAACCGCTTAGCATGACTCAATGATATAAACGACTGTGACGCTCCCGAATCAAACAAAACAAAGGTAAAGACTCCATTAACAAGAAAAGTACCGGTGATAACGTGAGCATCATCCTCAGCTCCCTTCTTCTCCATCATAAACAGCTTACCACTGGTCTTCTGCCCACCTCCGTGGACAGTACTAGCTGAGGTTGACAGCTTAGCAGCCGACCCCATGTTGTTGTTGTTGTTGTTCATTGCTGGTATCTGGTATGAATTACCGCCATTGCGGTCAGCCCCACCATTATTGTTACTCTGGCAACCCCTGTTGTTCCACGACCCAGTCGGCCTGTTACTAGCATAACTGTGCGAAGGACCCTGAGAGAAACTCCCCTTCGACGGTCTCTGAAAACCCCCACTCATAGCACTGGTGCACTCAAGCCTCTTGTGGCCCATACCGCCACAGTTAAAATAAGTCATACCCTAACTGCTACTACCACACCGACGACCACGCCCGTAAGAAGCTCCAACACTAAACCCTGAACCTGATGAGTACGCTCTTGCCTGGTTATGGCCGCTCTTCTTGTAACTAGACTGGCCACCACCCTTACTCTTAGGTTTCCTCTTCTCAGAAACTCTCTCCTTGGTCATCTCAACTAACCTCTCAGCCCTCCCAGCACGCTCATAGACCTCCTTAACATCAGTAAGGGTTCCTACCGGTAACTTCTCCATGATCTTGGGGGTCAAACCCTTCTCAAACCTCAATGCTAAGTTCTCTTGGCTTAGTCCCATGTCCTCAGCATACCTAGATTTCTCATTAAACTTGTGGTAGTACTCCGCAACTGTCATATCAGAAGTCATCTTAAAATTATCAAACTCCTCCCTCAGCTTACTACGTACATGCTCTGGCACAAAATCTCGCCTCATCGCCCTCTTAAACTCATCCCAAGGTATCGCAGGCAACCCCTGTTTTATATACAACTCCAAAGCACTCACCTTAACCTTGTCCCACCACTCAACAACTGCTTCCCTCAGGTAGAACGCAGCTTGTTCCACTAGAAACTCATATGGGCAATGTACCAGATTGAGTATATTCTCCATCTCTCTATGCCAATTATCCTGCAAAATTGGCACCTCTGTTCCCAAATACTCCTTAGGATTAAACCGCGTTATGTGTATGCTGATCTTTGAGTGATCAGGCCCTGTCTCCTTATCTTTTCCCACCTTCTTCAAAGCCTCTGTAAGAGCATCCTGGTGCTCCAACATCTTAACGATCTCATCAATACTCATATTCTCTGCCCTGGCATACAATACTGTTCTCTTTGGCGACATCTTTGAAACTATATAAGAAAAGGGTAAACATAAACACACATCCCATATCTCAAAACATGAAAACAACCTGCACAGCACCTACTCGATTGAGCCTCATCACCCACTTGATCGAGTTGAGGTCACTCGATCGAGTTTCCCACTTACTCGATCGAGTGCCTCGACTCCAGAACCTGACCAGAAAGCTCCCAAAAACATACTCGATTGAGCCAACCTCCCACTCGATCGAGTTAGCCCTACTCGATCGAGTCCCCTATCCTACTCGATCGGGTGCCCAAAAACAGGTCTCTGCCCAGAAACTAAAAACTACCTACTCGATCGAGTCACACCCACTCGATCGAGTCTCTCACCTACTCGATCGAGTCATGCAGACTCGTACACTACCCGCATGTTCAAACTCGCACTCCCAACTTTCTATACTTTTATGCAAAAAGACAAACAACATATATATATATATACACACACACACACACACACACACACACACACACACACACACACACACACACACACACACACACACACACACACACACACACACACACACGTATCTTTTATATACTCAAACAAACAACTTTCCTTTCGTATTTCTAACATGCCACGTTATAAATCAAATATCATGCTTTCAACCAATGAACATACAAACCACATCATCATCATCTTTTACTTCATACCTCCTATCCTCCACAAGCATACATCCACCGATTCATACCACACAATACTATATAGATACACAAAGTACAAGGTAAACACATAGCGATCCCGACACACACCCCATAGTGAGCAATTCAAAATTGTAGGGCAAGTTCGCGACTTTAGGACGTCTCCCAAGTCTTTGCATTAGCTCCTACAACTCCTACCCGGGTACATTTTAGTTTGACTCCCTATGTTCATTAGATTCATTAGTTACAGGTTTGAAGATCGTCGCTCTGATACCACTTTGTGACACCCCCATACTCCAAGTGCCTCACCAGGACCACTTAAGATATGAAAACGTCACCATCTCGGCTACCCGAGGCAATGATACTCAAATAGACAATAAAGAAACGTATTTAAATGATAATAAATTTTAGGTGATACAACAAGGTTCCAAAAACTGTCAAAAGGAATACAATTGTTCTCCAAAAACCAAAGTACTCAACAACTAAATAAAACACAGCAGAAAACCCTAAGACTGCTGGTGACTCCATCCCAGCTATCCCTCGTATACGCCATCATACCTGCTTAACAACATCTCACCATCCCCGAATGGATCACCATAGTTTTTAAAACAATTAACGGGGTCAGTACTAATTATATAAAACAAATGCCACAATGAAATAATATCACAAACAACTCAAACAGCTCAAACCAATGTCCAGTCTCCATCTCCAATCTCCATATAACTGACTACACACTAAAGTGTGTAGCCCTGCCAGAGTACCCATCGCAACAAGTACTCCTCGCCGCCAGTGGGGGACCGCAGTCGTTCCCACCTAAGCCCTACTCATCACCATCGAGCAATAAACCGAAGTTCATTAATGTGCACATCCCTTATGTGGCGGGTTCCACAGAAGGCGAATCAAGGGCGTGAAGCCACAACCGCAAGGGACTCCACTCAGCCAGGGACACACCCCGAAGATCACAGATAGATACTCAACCAATCAACAATATACAACCAACAACCATTAAAATCAACCAACAATATAATTAACCAACAATCACCATCACAAACACCACACATTATGTAGCCAATACTGAGTAGGGAAACCCTACCTAGAAAGTAAACACCAACAGTCGATCAAGCAGCTAAATCAGAATCTTTCCTCAACAAAACCTCCTCCTATAATATACATACATGCAATTACTACCACATTCATATAAATCACCCAAAACCCCCAATATCACCCAATTAGGGTTTAACTAATCTTAGCAAAACATTATAAAAAATATATAAAAAGCTTACCCTCGACACAAGGATCACAACGGCGTAAACAACAATGCAATCCGACACTCCTAGCCTTGGGATTTGCTAATAATGCGGCGAGAACAATCAACGTGACTTCTAATCTTCTCTTTGAAAGGTTTTAGAGTGTAAAAGTGTTTTAAGAAAAGTGACGAAAGCTTTATATACTAATCCCGCATTATTAACAAAACACGTCAATCATCACCCATAAACTCACTTACTCGATCGAGTAAGTGACTTACTCAATCGAGTGCCCCTTACTCGATCGAGTCCCCAACTTACTCGATCAAGTACCCTACAGGCAGCCTACTATTTTGCATAAAAACCTACTTACTCGACAGAGTAAGCCCCACTCGATAGAGTTCTCTAAGACACGTAAAACCGTAGTATTACAAATTAACGGTATGAAATGAGTTTTGGTAAAAAAAAAAAAAAAAAAAAAGTGAGATGGTGTGGAAGAACCGTGTGGATTGATTGGTGCTAAGTGTGAGCGATAGCATGATAAGAGAAGATCCATGGTAAGAAAGAGTGAGATGGTACCGATATAAAGTAATGGAATTTGAGTTTTGGAGCAACGAAAAGGTAACCGGATTACCAGAGAGTTAGGAACAAGGAGTAAGGAGATAAACTAATAATTGGTATTGTTGAGTGTAAAGGGAAGAGAAGGATGAAAGTAAGCTGAGAAAATGTCGACCAGAGTTAAGGAAAATGGAAGTAAGGAATCCTGGAAATGTGTGATAGCATCATTAGAGGGTGTGATTTAATGGTTATATAGGAGTTTCAGGACAACATGTTAGCCATGAGATTCGAGGAAGTAAGGGGAGTAAAAGTTGATAGAGTATTTGCACAATATGAGATTTTGGTGGTGACTTAGGTGGCGATACAATTAAAGAGAGAATTAGGATGAATGTTCAGGTAAATTTTGTTGATGGGTTTGATATTCGTTATTTGGGATGTTAACCGAAGATGGGAAAGAAACCGTGATATTTAGAGATGAGTGTAAGTGGTTTGATATATGAACAATGGTAGTGTTGAGGTGTTATCACTAGTGGTTAAGGGTGATGATAAATAGGACAGATAGCCATTCTAAAGAGGTTGATTTTGTAGAGACCAGATTGATATATATGGTTGTGAGGAAGTATAAGATGTGATTATATGAGGCGGGTGCTAGTAGTTGAGTATTAGTGGTATGGTTAGTTTTGGCAGGAGGTGATAGTTATGTGAATGGGAGAATATGCTATGAGGGGCATACGAGTTAAGCTCGGGCGAGAGATAACCTTTATCAGGTGGTAACTTATGTGATCAGGATTGACTAGTTGGATGTTTTTACGGGTCTAGGATGTGTATAAATGTTTGTGTGAGGTTCTGACCTCACGAGAAGTGGTATGATGTTATAGTTATAAAGTTGTCATCTGAATGTTTTGTAATATATGTTGAGTACGGTAACCTCGTGGAATGATATTCAAAAGTGATAGTTTGTGTGATCTGGCATGGCTAGTTATACTTGTATGTGTATTCGTGATATATGTTCACTCCGTGTAATGGTATGGGTGAAATTCATAAGGTTAATATCTGTTTATTCCGTATGATTTGTTGCATTATGATCTAGTAAAGCGGTTTTGAGTAAGTTTTCATGTCTAGGAAGTTATACTTAGTCAGTGTTTATGAGATTGTGTACGTTGCGATGACTGTATATATAGTTGTTGTGCCTCGGGTGGTGATCCGGGCACGGTACTTCGTGCTGTGATGAGGGTATTTTTGCGCTGCGGTGGGGCTGTTGGTGGCGGTGTTGCGATGCCATCATCGGTTGTAGTGGAGTAGGAGGGATGATTACGATACGAGTTTTCGAAATTATATATCCGTTATACACAGACTGCTGTTTTGTTTACTGTTGTTTCTTGTGGGTCTCGTTTGGACATATAGGCTGTTGTTTTGTTGATTGATGTTCTTACCAGTTTCAGCTTGAGAGTGAGGGTAGGGTATGATATGGAAGGGAGTTGTGTATGTTTCCATTGTTGTCATGGTATAGTGATATCCTGTTGATGGGACACAGTTGCGAGAGGTTGTTAGAGTACTTGTGATCTTCTTTTAGAGGAGGCATTGGTTGACATAGTAATGGCAAGTGATTTGTGGAACATGTGTTGTACTGATCTGGAAGTTGCAGGTGGTTCGTAATCTTGTATTGGGATAGTGAGTTTAGAGTGTTGGACATTAGTATCATGTTAAGTGGTGGATGGGTTTTGGTAATAAAAGGGAGAACTTGAGGACCTAATATGATTGTGTGTAACAAGTGTGGATCGTGAGTTATGCTTTTGGAGATAGGAGCTTTATATAGTGAGGTATGTCGTTTGCGGTAATAATGAAGAGTTGGTGTGGTGATTTCAATGGGGATTTTATGGTATAGACTAGATGGAGTACAGAATGAATTGGGGAATGAGGACTGTTAGAGGAAGAGAGACCTGGATATTGGAATGGTTGTAGATGTTGAGGTTAGTCTATTATCTTTGACATGCGGTGGTGATGAGGATAATGAGAAGATATGGCTAAGAAGCTAGTATTAGTTAGTTACAAGGACGTAACATGTATCTTAAGAGGAGTAGGATGCGACAAAGAGAGTTTGATGGTTGTACATGTTGTAGTAGATTTGGAAGTTTTAGTCTTAGTGGAGAATAAAGAATGGATTTGTGCAGTGGTTGATTGTATTAAAGGTCATGGTCGTGCTTGTAGTAATTCAATTTTTAGGAATGGGAGAATACTTCGATAGTGTTGACAGTTGGATGATGATATTTATGAGTGTGAGTAAACTTCGAGGATGAAGTTCCTTTTAAGGGTGCTAGAATGTAACATTCTGTTTGATGTTTATGAGTGTCTTGATATTGGATTTTCTAGTGGATAATATGTTAATGAAATGGAGCTAGCGGCATTTATGGATAGTATTCGATAGTGTATGGAGTTACGGTAGAGAGGCTATAATGTGGTGGATACAATATCGCGAGCCATGTTGTGGAGGTAGGCATAGTTGGTGGAGTTGGTGTTAAGAGTTCGTGTTTTATAGGTTGGGTTTAAGCTTCGGTGACGAAGTTCGTTTTAAGGAGGGAAGATTGTAATACTACGATTTTATATGCTGTTGGGTACTCTATCGAGTGGGGCTTACTCTGTCGAGTTATTGTGATTTCGAAACAGTGTTCTGCTGACGAGTACTCGATCGAGTAGGTGGGTTACTCGATCGAGTAAGGGGCACTCGATCGAGTAAGTGACGTACTCGATCGAGTAAGTGGGTTTTTACGAGTTTTTGGTCGGGTTTTGATAGCAATGCGAGATTAGTATATAAAGGATTTCTACCAGTTTCTTTATATTTTTACATCATTCTAAGTTTCACAAAAGAGAAAACAAGGTTACGTAACTCTCCTCTCTCACATTGAAATCAAATACCAAGGCTTGTGTCGTCGGAATCCTGAGTTCTTTATACCGTTGAGACCGTTGTTTTCTGGGTAAGATCCTTGTACCGTTTTTATGTTGATCTGTTAATTTTGGTTAAAACCCTAATTGGGTAAATTGGGGGTTTTGGGAGCATTGTGTTTATTAGATGGTGATTGTTTGATTGTATATTTGATAGGAGGTGATTTCGTTGAAGAACGATTTTGATTAGATGATTGTGACGATCTTGGTAATTGCTTTTCCAGGTTGGGTTTTCCTACTCAGTTATTGTATAAATGATTATAAGATGGTTTTATTGTTTACATGGCATTGTTGATGATTGATCGTTGTTGTGATTTATATCATATCGAATTTGGAATTGGTGATTTTTGGTTCTATAATGTGGTTGTTATATAATTGTCCGTGGTTTGCGAGGTGCGTCCTCGACTGAGGGGAGTCACTTGCGGGAGTGGCTTCACGCCCTTGATTCCCCCTCTCTGGAACCCGCCATAGAGGGGATGTGCACATTAAGGAACATGGGTTATTCGCTCGATGGAGATGAGCGGGGCTTAGGTGGGAACGGCTGCGGTCCCCCACTGGCAGTGAGGAATATCTGTTGCGAAGATATTCTAGCAGAGCTACACACTTTAATGTGTAGTCAGATGATTGGTGATGTGACGGTGTTGGATATTGTGATTGTGTATCTGGTGTTGTTTATCTTATATTGTTTATGCAGTAACTGATCCCTTTTAAATGTTTTAAAAATTGTGGTGATCCATTCGGGGGTGGTGAGCAGTTGTCTAGCAGGTATACTGTGGATGCGCGCGGGATTACCTGGGGAAGGAGTCACCACGAGTCTGATAGTAGTCTTCCGCTGTTGTGTCATGATATTTTATTTACTTTAGTTGGTTTTGGTTTGGAACAGTTGTATTTTACTTTACGGATGGTTTTGTTATGTAATCACTTAAACTTATCTATTAAAGTACGTTCTTTTATGGTCTATTTGATATTCATTGCCTTGGGTAACCGAGATGTTAGTACTTTTATGCATTAGGTGGTCTTGGTAAGGCACCTTGGTGTATGGGGGTGTTACAGTTGGGGTGTCATAATATGGATTTCTAAATGGAATACAGGTTCTCAAACAGTCTAAATCCAAGTCTTGTGAAAAATACGGGGAAACAACAATGATACGACGGAGCATTCGCAAATTAAACCAGAAGTCAATAGTTAGTTTACAGTGGTGTAATCAGTCTCGTAAAATTGGAGCATGTTAAACAACCAATGTAATCTATAGAGTACTATTTGGCTATTTGTCCTTCCATGTGAATTAAACATAACAAATTCAATGAACAAATTATATTTCATCTTTTGTTCGTACATTTGAATGTACCTTAACAACTATGGATCCAGTGACGGAAATTTCAGTAAAGTATTTATCTTTCAGGTATGACAGTAGAATTCTCTCTTCTTTTTTTTTTTTTTTTGATAATTGGTAAAAGTATGATAGGAAGAAGATGAATATGTATTTGTTATGATATGTAAATATTAGATATAGTTTAGTTTTAATTATTAATTTTTATATTTTTTATTATTAATATGATAAATTTATGAATTACGGTTCTATCCTTTCGATATTGACGCAAGAACGAAAATTACTTTTCTATTTTTTATTTTTTTTCTATTTTTTTATTAGGGTGTTACCGAAACTCATTAACACCCGGTGTCGTCCTAGCACTCCCCATTAACAATCCTAAATAGTCACAGGCATTGATTTGTTCAAATTTAGAGTCCCACATTCATGGATTTGTTAGACAAGCAGAAAAGACCCAACAGCTACACCCAATGCACTGCCAGAATGCCAGCAAAAAATCCCATCAATGAGATGAGCTCATTTCAATTATTCTTCTCAAAGTATCTTTAGCAAATTGTGGAAAGATTTTGTTAGATTTTTCATAATTAATTAAATAATATTATTCAGTTTATGAAAAATCTCAAAGTTATGGCCCATTATCTGGCAGTCAAAACCATGAATGAAAACTGCCCTATTTTGTCTCCCATTTTTTCAGTTCACCACCACTCCATTCTCCATGTTTTGTAACTGATTTTTGATGGCAAAATCAGTATAAATACAACACATTTTATGATTAATAAGGTTACCAAATCTACTCTCTCTTAAGTATAATATACCATCTATATTAGTGAGTGTGAGGGTTTGGAACCGAAATCAGTTTACACTACAGCGACGGGTTTTCGGAAACGGGTTAATACAATCGGGTTTTATTAAAGCTGATGAGGAATCCATAGCAATGGCTGGAGGTTTAATACTCGATCTTAATTTATCGCTTCCGCTATTAAGTTTGTTGTATGTTTATTTGTTAGATTTTATATATGTGAATTGAGTGTATGTATTTGTTGAAATGTTGTTGTGTTTTACGTGAGATGGTAAGAGGAAGATGCAAGTGGATGTTTGTGTTTAATATAATGCTTATTATTTTATTTATTCAAGTGCATACTTACAAAGCAACTAGCATGCCTATTATAGGCCTTCAATGTCGATTTACAAACATTCCATCCACTTACAAAGATAATTCCAGACTAAACTACATTATGTTTGGTTAATCAACAATATCTAGATTTTTACATTTACAAGTTAGCTTCTCCACCAATCTAGATTATTCTAAGTCTAGATTTTTCTGATTAATATTATTAACACCCCCCCTTAATCAGAAAAATCTTGAACCCCGAGTTGTAATCTGAATTACTTGAACTCAGACATCATAGCATTCTTGAATTCTTCAATCGGCCTTAGATTAGTGCTTGTATATATTAGGTCATCCACATAAAGACATAGAATGAGAAAATTATGTGGACCTTGCAACTGATATAGAGTGATGATTCACTTTGGCTTTTGATGAATTCATTTTGTAACAAATATCCATTAATCTTACTATTTCAAGCTCGGGGGGCTTGTTTTAACCCATATAGAGCTTTCTTGAGACGGTATACTTTATTTTCATCACCTTCAATTGTGTACCCTTGTGGTTGTTCCACATAAACTTCTTCTTCTAGCTCTCCATTTAGGAATGCAGATTTGACATCGAGTTGAAATACTTGTAATTGAAGTTGAGCAGCGAGAGCTAAAACTAATCTTATTGTCTCCATGCGGACAACAAGTGCAAATGTCTCATTGAAGTCGATGCCTGGTTATTGTGAATATTCTTTAGCAACAAGATGTGCTTTGTATTTTTTGATAAAACCATCTTCTTTGTACTTTAATTTATATACCCATTTAAGCTCAATAACTTCTTTGTCATTTGGTTTGTTCACGAGCTCCCATGTTTCATTCTTCTCGATCATCTTAATCTCTTCATTCTTTGCTTCAATCCATTTTTCACTCCTTGCTGCTTCTTGGAAACTTGATGGCTCACTTGACATGAGTGCCATGATAGCTTTACCACATTGATAATCTTTTTGCCAAGATGGAGGTCATCTTTCTCGGTTAGATGTACGAAGTGGTGGTATCGGAGTAGGACTTGCTGATATTTGATGAGTTGATTGTTGGGCTGAATTTTGTGGAGTTGAGTTGTTTTGAGTATGTGGAGTTCTTGGTGAGGATGGAGGTGTAATGTTTTCAATAGTTGGTTCATTTGTGGTTTGGGGGATTAGTGGTAGGTTGTTTGAATTTTGTGATAATGTTTGTTGAGTGTCTTCTTGCCACTTCCATTCGGCTGCCTCATCGAATATTATGTCTCTTGATATAATAAGTTTCTTGGATTCGGGCTCGTATAGGCGATATCCTTTGGATTCATCACTGTATCCTATGAAGATACATTTTTCACCTTTTTCATACAATTTTTCCCGATTTTCTTTCGGGATGTGGGCATAGGCAATGCTCCCAAATATTTTGAGATGCTCTATAATTGGCTTTCTTTGATGCCAGAGTTCATAGGGCGTCTTACCAAATATGGCTGATGTGGGAGATCTATTTAGTTGATATATTTTTAGCCTGCATCATGCTGCGGGCCATTTATGCAATAGTTCTATTTTTTCATTCGGCTACTCCGTTTTGTTGTGGGATGCGCATAACTATTAATTCTCTTTTTATTCCATGGTTTTTGCAGAATTGATGAAATTCTCTACTTGTAAACTCTCCCCCACGATCAGTTCTTAAAATTTTTATATTATGTCCACTTTGATTTTCAGTGAGGGCTTTAAATTGTTTAAAATAGGAGAACGCTTCTGATTTGCGTCTTAAAAAATATACCCACATCATGCGAGTATAATCATCAACAAATAGGAGAAAATACCTTTTATCGCCAAGAGATCGGTTTCTTGTCGGCCCCCTGATGTCAGCATGAACAATCTCCAAAGGGGCTTTAGCTCTCCAAGTTGGTTTTTTGAATGAAAATCTATGCATTTTTCCATATATACAACCCTCACAAATTTTCTTTTCGATGTTGATTTTAGGAAGATCAATCAGCATTTCTTTTTGTTTTAACAGTTTAAGACTGTAAAAGTTTAAATGCCCGAATCTCATATGCCACAAGACCGACTCATCAATTACTGAACTAAGAGCCATTTTTCGTTGTAATGTCATTTTTAGAGGAAATATTTTATTTTGGGCCATTTGAATAGATGCAATTATTTGGCCATTTTTCTTTTCATAGATGAGACATTTGTTACTATCAAATTTCACAGTATAACCTCTTTGATTTAATTGACCAACACGTAATAAATTTTGAGCTAGACCAGGGACGTATAGGACATCATGTATAAATTTAGAAGAGCTGTCTTTTGTTTTAACGGCTATCGTCCCTTTGCCTGCGACCTCTTGGCTTCTCCCGTCACCAAGAGTTATTTGGGATTTCACATCCTCGTTAAGACTGACAAAATATTTTTCATCGCCAGTCATGTGATTAGAACATCCACTGTCTAAATACCAGATATCAGTTGAATATTGTTGGGCGTTTAAACAAGAATAAAATAATTGACCAGTGAAGTCATTGTTTACGATGAAATGAGCCTCATTCCTTTTTTTTTGTGCCAACAATCTTTTCCAAAATGAGTGTGTCTCGTGCACCTCTTAGATTTATAGTGACAATCGTTAGTATAATGACCATTTTTCTTACACAAGTTACAATATGGCCCTGTTTGATTATTTATACGGTTACCCTGATTATTGTAAAAACTTTTTATCATGATTGTTATTGCTATTATTGTTGCCGTTGAATTTTAATTTAGCCTGGAAAGCTTGTTCTAGTGGTTCATCGGAGAATCTTTTCATTCTTATTCATGAGCTTGGAGTGAGCTCATTAACTCGGATATTGTTAACTGAGTTAAATCTTTCGATTCTTCGATTGCGGCCACTATATGTTCAAACTTTCGCGGAAGACTTCTTAATATTTTCGGGATAATTTTTGCTTCTTCAATCGTATATCCATATGAACGAATTTGATTAATTATATTGGAGGCACGATTAAAGAATACTTCAATTGTTTCATCTTCTATCATTTGTAGATTTTCAAAATCTTTCGAAAGAGTTTGAAGTTTTACAGTTATTACCTTTCTGGTGCCCTTGTATGAGTTTTGCAGGATCGTCCAAGCCTTCATTTACGATGTCGCGGATATTACACGTGGTAATACAGCTTCATCGAGTGCTCGAAAAATCAAAGAAAGGGCATAGTGATCCCTCTTTTGATTTTCGATATATAAATTTTTCTTGGTGGCGTCCCACGATGCTTCCTCAACTGTATTTTTGGGTTTTTCATACCCACTTTGGACTAAGTCCCATAGTCCTTGTGAGATGAATATTGATTTAATTTGGGTACACCAAAGGTCATATTTCTTACCTATGAATGTAGGTTCCCAATTTACTTGTATTGTGTTGGCCATGTTTTAAATGTGTAAATTTATTTGGGACTAATTTTAATATGCGAGTTTTTATTGTTTTCGGAGTACTTGGTTAGAATGGCTATGATGCCACTGTTAGATTTTATATATGTGAATTGAGTGTATGTATCTGTTGAAATGTTGTGTTTTACGTGAGATGGTAAGAGGAAGATGCAAGTGGATGTTTGTGTTTAATATAATGCTTATTATATTATTTCAAGTGAATACTTACAAAGCAACTAGCATGCCTATTTGTAGGCCTTCAATGTCGGTTTACAAACATTCCACCCACTTACAAAGATGATTCTAGACTAAACTACATTATGTTTGGTTAATCAACAATATCTAGCTTTTTGCATTTACAAGTTGGCTTCTCCACCAACCTAGATTATTCTAAGCCTAAATTTTTCTGATTAATATTATTACCATTATTCAGTTATTAAACATGTTATTAAGATTAAAGAACTTACATTTGGCATCAGAGCCAGGTTAATCGCCTCTGCCTTATTTGTTGATTTCTGCCTTTGTTTTCCTTTCCTTCGTCACATAATGCTATAGTTTGGATTTCGTTTCTCCATTAAAAGCTGAGTTTCTCATTTGATAAAATCGGTTTCTATGACTTGTTTAAGATCTGGAATTAGTTTCTGATTTTATTTTGCGAAATCGTATGAAATCTGGAATATTTGTGTTCATATTTATTCTGAGTTTTTTTAATGGAGGAAGACGGAGGTAAGGGATTAATTTTTTGCCCATTTATGTCGTCTGATTTGTGTTGAAGAAACCTTTATAATGTGTTGTAAAGTGCACTACTGGATACTTGGTTGACTATAAACCATGAGTCATATATATAGAAGTATTTTTATAATAATAATAATAATGTATGTACTTTATAAGTTTACAGTACTCACATGTGCTCTCTGCAACATGAATTTGTTGGTTTGTTATCGCTTTTTAGCCTGTGACTTTGATTTCCATTAAATTATCATTCTGCGGTTTTGCCTATTGCCAAACTCTAGTATTTTTAATGTATAATAATGAAGGAATTAGGCTGTTGTCAGTTAAGTTGCAATTTTTTTTCTTGGTTCCTGCTTAGCATGTGATTATTGGTACTTTACTTTTGAATGTGAAATTACATATTTGTATTTGAACTGTTCGAGAGTCGCATAGTCACATGTCAACTTATTAGGATATGATTATTGGTCAGATTTACCAAAATCTTAAGACTCTGCCATATCAGCTTTTCACTAACTTTTATTATTATTTTATTATTCAGACTCACCTCAAACTTTATACATTATCCCTCAGACTTGCCTTAGACTCTACTTTTCCACTACACTTTTCTTATGGGGTTTTAAATAAAAAAGAAAACAATAATACTTTAACACATGGTAGCCATTTATTGGTTGTCATTATAAAAAGGTGAGGTCAAGACTCTTATAGAATCATAAGTTGAGTCTTGAATTTCTAAGACTCAACTTAAGACTTTGTCAAGACTTAGCTAGATTATTGGGGGTCATGAGTGAGTCTTGTCTCAAGACACATGTGAGCCCTGTCTCAAGACCCACCAATAATCTTACCCATAATACATGTAGTACTGGTGTAATTTGATTGTTTAATATACACGTACAGTATTGACACTACTTAAATGGGCAGATTATTGATTTTCCTGGTCATATGGTTTTCGTATATACATAGAGTCAAGTATATATATTGACGTTAATTTCTAAATGTCAAGTGATTTTAAATTTATTAGTTAGGGAGTAGCCACAACATCTCTAATTGATTAAATTTTATTCAAAATCACACGTGAAAACTAGACATTAATTGTAGTTAATTGTACGTAATGTGATGAGACTTATCCACATGAATCTTATTATATTTGTATGATTAATTAGAATGTTATATTGAATTATGTTTCTTAATCTACCCACATGAGTTAAGAAATGAATATGATTAAATAGTTTCATCATAAAGTGTAATTTTTTTTATGAATCTAATTTGAGTAGACTTTAGCCCACAGGTAAGTTTTATGTCACTAGATTCCTATGAGCATACTTACATTGATAAGTTGTGATATAGTTAAGTCTCAATTTTTTTACTAAGCATGTATATTTAAAATTTGCAGCAATTTTACCTGGAAGTTCCTTTGATATCAAAATTGATGTTCCTGAGATAACTGGTGACAATTTTAAGGTGTGGAAAGAAAGAGTTCTGCTGAATTTGGGGGTCCTACGTTTCGATTATGCTATACAGAACGACGAATCGACTAAGATATCGGAAACTAGCACTCCTGATGAAGTTGATCGTCGCGAAAAATGAGAGAAATCCAATTATATTTGCATACTGTTTGAAGAGTTTAGGATTCCGAGTAACTAAGATGGGGAGGGGGAGAATTAGGTACTATTTAAAAATTTCAAATTAGTCTTTATTATTTTAAAGTAAGTTGATTAACAATATGAGAAACAAGTGGATACATTAAATAAATCGAGTAATTAGAAGTGTATCACGTTGTTGAAGAAAATTGCTGAACTTAAAAACAACGATTGCTGTGACTGTTGCTGGTTTGTCTTAGCAAACGAGGTTAAGACTACAGACCTGAAGTAACAGTATTCAGAACCGTTGTTAAAGGAAAACGCAAATGAAGTACAAGTAAAATAATTGCAGCGAAATCAAAAGTAACGAGAGATCAACACAATGATTTTTGAATTGGTTCGGCCAACGCTCTAAGGGCCTACGTCCAATCTTCTTTTTATTGATTAGTTAAGTAATCTGCTCCGACTACTTAGAACCCTTACACTAAAAAGGAACAACAACCTACTCCGGTTGCGACAAGAGTTCAAAGATTACTCCGTCTAAGAACTCGATACTCTAACTTAGAATGTTTACAAGATCAAGTTTCCTCAAACTGATTCAAGAGGAATTGATAAGGACAACTTATTGATCAAACGAGGAAAGGAGTGCTCCTTTTATAGAGAGGCAAACTAGAGTTTTGAAGGTCAGACCTTTTGGTAGAAAACAAATGTTTTGCCCTTTCCAAGTTTGCACAAAAGGGAGCATTCTTCCAAAGGTGAAAGAAGAAAAGAGACTTTGTAATCATCCTAAAAGGTCTTTGTAAATCAGTCACAAAGCAAAGTTGACAATCAAATGAGGACATTTTAGAAAATCAATTTTGGAAAGAAACAAGTTCTACTTTCCAAAGACCATGATAAAATGTTTTGCCAATTTGAGTAAAGCCCTTTTAAAAATACCATTGGGATATTCTTTTCTTGATCAAAAACCTTTAATTAAATTCATAAAAATGAATTTCAAAATTAAAAGTTTGTATTTGAAAGCTTGAGGGTTTTGAAACCAACGACTCTCTTCAAGTGACACAGACTAGAGCAACAGTCTTGCTTACTGTTGCCTTGATAAAAAGACCGTTGTTGAACAACAGTCTTGCTTATTGTTGCATTAGTAAGTACACCACTAAATAAGATATGAGCGGGGGGCAACGGGTGTGAAGCAAAAAGTTAGGCAATTTTTAGGGAGAAGGGACGAGTCTAGTGAGTCGAATCTTGGATGCCATCAAAGTCATCGTCATCATTATCATCATCCGAGGCATCGGTAGTCTCCTCATCACCATTATCATCAGGTTTCTCATGAAGCAAGGTGGATATAATGGCCACTTCTCCTTTGAGGAAATCAAGGGTGGTCTTTATAAACTCCATATCAGCTTTTAAACCCGGAAGACAACCCACATCCGCCTTATCCGCTTTTCAAGCCACATCCTCCGTAAGACTAGCCAAGGTGTCAAGTACCGCAGAATTATCCACAACTCCTGTCACAACCCCTCATTTGGTCAAGGACCTACTTTCAGCCTCCCTACCCTTTTTGGATTTGATAATTTCCAAATGGCCCTTATGAGTTTTCAGCAACATATTACCCAAATTTCCAATGGACATAGAATCAAACATCCCTTGAGAGCCCACACTCCCTTTCACAAGCATCCCTTTGGAGCTGAGAATGACCGAAATCCACATCCCATATAGTAGACGAATTGGGGTGGTATAGTTGGGGTCTTGGATTTTTTATTCAATCATAGCAAATTGTTTAAACATGAGGCTAGGGAAATTGATTTTGCGATGATTCATTAAGTGGTAGATTAGGTAATTTTGAGCAACCAACAATTTCGCACGATCGTTTGAAGGATAAATCGTGCGACATAGCAGGTTGAACGGGTTTGCATTTGGGGTTCGAAGGGGTGACGGTTTTAGCAATGACAAAGGGAGACGCATACTCAAGGACGGGCCAAGTCTTTCCGGCAGGGGTAAGTTCGTACCCCTGATGATGTATGTTGAGAATTATGCCCAATTGAACTTGAGAAAGGGAGAGTGACTTACAATTGATCTTAGCATTCAAAGTCTTTAGGCTAGGAAGGACGTGGATCGTGGAAAAGAATTGAATCACCTCACTTACAAAAATGGGTTCCTCTATTTGAACAAGGTCCTCCCATCCTTGAGCCACAATGGCTTCCTCAAAACCCGAAAACGCACTGTCGCAGGTGAGCCAGGAAGACGGATAAACCCGTGAGGTGTAACACCCCCATACTCAAAGTGAGATTGATCGGAGTGGGTGTGATTGTGTGTGTGACTGTTTGAGCTATGTTGTTTGTTGTGTTGTTGGATCATATAAATTGTGTGATTAGTACTGACCTCGTTTAAATGTTTTAAAAACTGTGGTGATCCATTCGGGGGTGGTGAGCAGTTATTGAGCAGGTATGAGACGATGCGTATGGGATAGCTGGGATGAGTCACCACGTTGCGGTTTAGAAGTCTTCCATTGTGGTGTCCGACGCTTGATAGTATTTTGATAGTAGATAGTTTTGAGAACTTGTATTTCCTTTTATCAGTTTTGGTTTTGAACATGTAATCACTTAAACTATAATTACTTTTAAAGTACGTTTCTTTATTGTCTTATGATATTTATTGCCTCGGGCAACCGAGATGGTAGTATCCTTATACCTGAGTGATCCTGGTAAGGCACTTTGAGTATGGGGGTGTTACAAATGGTATCAGAGCGACGATCCTGAAACCTGTAACCAATGAATCTAATGAACCTAGGGAGTCTAATTAAAATGAACCCGGGGTAAAAGTTGTAGGAGCTAATGCAAAGGCTTGGGAGACGTCCTAAAGTCGCGAACTCGCCCTACAATTTTGAACTGGTCACCATGGGATATGAGTCGGGATCGCTATGTGTTTATCTTGTGAATTGTGTACCAATATGGTGATGTATGGCATGAATAAGGGTGATTTTGTATGCTGTTGGTTGAAAGCATGTTGGATGATACTTGGTTTACCATGTTGATTGGAATAGTTGGAAAAGTATGTGAGAATGACGAATGATGTGGTGGAAAAAGGAAATAGTTTATATGTGATGAATAATGATGTGTAGGATGAATGATTTATAATGTGTACATACTAGTAACTTGTGGTTAGAAGATGTGACATGATTTTTCATAATCTGTTTTGCGTAAAGTTAGATAATAAGTTCATATAATTGTCTCATTGTGGTATCGTATGCACTTGTAGATGAAGAATGTGGATGAAATAGATGAACTGATTGGAAAAGATGGGGTGTCAATTGCATGAGAATATGAATTTTGTGATTATGAATATGTTTAGGTGATGAAGTTGGTTTGTAATATTGTTGCATTAGTAACATGGAAATATGATTTGTAAGATACGAGTATGTTTTGTGTTACGAAAAGTTATAAAATTAAAACATGTGGGTAATATGTGATTGGTAAGTTGAATGATATATGTGCATCGAATTATTTGTTGCTTGGCTTTTGAAGTTAGTAACATGTGGTTAGGGATACTGGTTTTATGAGCATCGAGTTGTTTTTGTTTACCATGTTGTCATTTAAGTTGTTTAGAAGTAAAATCAAGTAGTTGTGTTTCCGATTATAGAAATGTTGTCTTTAAACTGTCATAACTTGAGATGTATATATGATTTTGATGTGATTCCAATTGGAGGTGATAGCTTGTTCTTTTACGATTCTAACGATAGGTCACACGCCCAAAACGACCAAGAAATGAGTGAGTTATGGCTGTTTTACGAAAACTGGACAGTGCTGAGAAATTGGGTACTCGATCGAGTAGCTGGGGTACTCGATCGAGTAGGAGCCTACTCGATCGAGTACGTCAGTTACTCGATCGAGTGTCCCTGGTAATTTGTTTTACGTGCTTCTGATCTTCACCTACTCGATCGAGTAAGTCCCTTACTCGATCGAGTGGCCTGTACTCGATCTAGTGACCCCTATTTTGGGTCATATGCTTATCTTTTGACTTCGTTGCATATTATGTTTAATTCAAAGGCGTTATTTTGCTTCTTTATGCATTGTTTTACATGTATGTTGGTCTTGACGCGTAAGTTACCCAATTTTGTGGTGTAAAGAGTGGCACCTATGATGAGTATGAGTTCGGTGGGGAGGACATAATTTATATGTGTTGGGATTCGTAAGACTTAATTGAGGCATAGAGCATGTTGTGTGAGACGAGATGAGTGACATGATTGTATGTTGAGTAATGTAAAAGTAAATGAATGTGGGCAAGAGTGATGTAAGTCTAAGGAACGTGAGAATAAAAGGATTGAGAGTAAGGATGTGGATAGTGGCAACTTGAGATGTGTAAAGAATTATGGAGGGAGATGGTTAGGAGTCGGGTGGGACAAGAATATATGTAGTGAAAGTTCGTTTTAAAGGGGTTGAGAAGAGTGGTATATAGTGAACTTTGTGGAGACATGTCGCGAGGTGGATTTGTAGACAGTGAATGAGTTTGGGAGATTTGGTTTATTAAGAGATGAAACTACGGTGTGATTTCCTTGGGCAATTAGCGGTATGAAAGGAATTTTGATTTCTAGAGATGTAATTGTTGAACAGTAAACGTTGATTCTATGGATGGATTAGTGGCAAGGGTGATTGATGACATAATAAGAGAATATTTGTGGTAAGAAAGAGTGAGATGATATCGATATGAAATAATTAGATGTGAGTTTTGGAGCAGTGAGAAAGTAACCGGAACACTAAAGAGTTAGGTAGAAGTGATAAGAAGTTGAATGGTTAATTGATTTTGTAGAGTGTAAAAGAAAAGAATGAGGGGAATAAAACTAAGAAAATGTTGACCGGAGTTATGTGATATAGAGGTAAGGAGTCGCCGAGATGTGTGCTACCAATCATGAGGATGTTAGTTAATGGTTATAGAGGAGTTTCGGGACAACATGATTAGTCTTGAGTTTTGAAGAATTCAGGAAAGTAAGAACTTGGTAGAATATCTGCATGATATGAGATTTTGGTGGAGATTTAGATGATGATACAGTTAAGAATGGTATTGGGAAGAATGTTGAAGTAATTTTGTTGATGGATTTTATGTTCGTTATTTGGGATGTTAACCAAAGATAGGAAAGAAATCGTGATATTTAGAGATGAGTGTAAGGATTTGATGTCCGGACAGTGGTAGTGTTATGGTTTGTGACTAGTGGTTAAGGGTGATGGTACATTAGAAAGGTAACAATTCTGAAGCGGTTGATTTTGCAGAGACCAGATTGATATATATGGTTGTGAGAGAGTGTAAGATGTGGTTATATGAGGCGGTTGTTAGTAGTTGAGTATTAATAGTATGATTATACTTGGCATGAGGTGATGGTTATGCGAATGATGGAATATGCTATGAGGGGCATATGAGTTAAGCTCGGGCGACAGGTAACCTTTGTTGAGTGGTAACTTACGTGATCAGGATTGACTAGGTGGATGTGATTACGGGTCTATGATACGTGTAAATGTTTGTGTGAGGTTCTGACCTCACAAGAAGTGGTATGGTGTGATAATTATAAAGTTGTTTTATGAATGTTCTGTAATATATATATGTTGGACACGGTAATTTAATTGAATGATATCCAAAAAGGTAATAATTTGATTAATTTGACATGGCTAATTATAATTTTATGTGTATTAATAACACATGTGTATTCCGTGAAATAGTAGAGATGATGTTCATGAGATGCTTATCTATGTATCCATAAAATATGTTGTGTTATGATTTAGTAAAGTGGATTTGAGTAAGTTTTTCTTGTCTGAAAAGTTATTCTGAGTCGGTGTTTATGGGAGTGTATGCGGTTGTGATATCTATCGGTGTGGTTGTGGTGCCTCGGGTGGTGATCCGGGCACGGTACATAGTGCTGTGATACGGGTATTTTCGCACTACGGTGTGGCTGTTGGTGGCGGTGTTGTGATGCCGTCACCGGTTGTGGTGGAGTAGGCGGGATGATTATGATACGAGTTTTCGAAAGTGTATACCGATTATACATAGATTGTTGTTTTGTTTTGTTGTCGTTCTTTGTGAGTTTTGGTTGAACATGTAGACAGTTGTCTTGCTTATTGATGTTTTCTTTACCAGGTTAAGTTAAGAATGAGGTAGAGTATGATATGAAACAGAGTTGAATATGTTTTCGTTGTTGTCATGGTATAGTGATGTTCTTTTGATGGGACACGGTTGTGAGAGGTTGTTACAGTAATTTTGATCTTGTTCTAGATAAGGCTTTAGTAGACATGGTAATGGAAAATGATTCGTGGAACATGTGTTGTAATGATCCGAAAGCGGCAGGTAGTTCATAATCTTTTGTTGGGACAGTGAGTGTAGGGTTTTGGGGGAATTAGTGTCATATTAAGTTATGTATGAGTTTTGCGGTAATGAAGGAAAGAACTTGAGGATCTGGAATGAGTGCACGTAACAAGTGTGGATCGTGAGTTATGCTTTTGATGATGGGAGTTTCATATAGTTTATATAGAGAGGTATGTCATGTTGCGGTAATGTGGAAAAGTTGAAGTTTTGGGTTAAGATAAAGATTTTGAGGTATAGGTTAGGTGGTGTGACGAGTGAATTGAAGTATGAGAATTGTTTAAGTAAGAGAGCCTTGGATGCATGCATGGCGAGTGTTTAGAGTATAGGTGGTTATCTATGACATGTGATGATGATGAGAATAATGAGAAGATATAACTAAGGATATAGTATTAGTAGGTTACGAGGACGTAACATTTATCTTAAGAGGAGTAGGATGCGATAAAAGAGATTTTGATGGTTGTTCATATGGTAGTATATTTGGAAGTAGAGTGTTGGTGTAGCATAAGATATGGATTTGTATATGTTGTGGTTGATAGTGTTAAAGGTCATGACCGTGCTTGTAGTAGCGTGATGTTTAGGAGTGTGAGAATATTTCGCTAGTGTTGACAGTTGGATGATGAGGTTACGAGTGTGAGTAAACTTCGAGGACGAAGTTCCTTTTAAGGGTGGTAGAATGCAACATTCCGTTTGACGTCTATGATTGTCTTGGTATTGGGTTTGATAGTTGATGATATTATGGAGCTAGCAGCATTAGAGGATGGTAGTTGATTATGTATGGAATTGGTGTCGTGAGAGATATATATGTGGTAGATACGATATAGTGAGTCATGTTGTGGAAGTAACATAGTTGGTAGAATGGGGGTTAAGAGTGCATGTTCTATGTTCGGTCGAGTTCTTGAGTCCTTAGCTAAGTTGTTGTGTCTTGGTCGAGTAAGTATGGTTGTTTTTATGTATGGGTTGAACTTCGGGGACGAAGTTCTTTTAAGGAGGGAAGACTGTAATACTCCGTATTTATAAGTCTTGGGGTACTCTATCGAGTAGGCCTTACTCTGTCGAGTAAGGGTAAGTTGCGAAATAAAATAGTTTCTGACCTGTTGGGTACTCGATCGAGTAGCTGGGGTACTCGATCGAGTAGGGGGGTACTCGATCGAGTACCTTGGGTACTCGATCGAGTGTCCGGTTTTACGGGGAGTTTTCTCGGGTTTTGTCAATTATGCGATTAAGGTATTTAAGCTTCGTCGTCATTATTCTAAATCACTTTTACAAAACCTAAATTTCTGTTTAAGAGAGAAAGCAAACAAGTTCATCTTCATAATCGCATTCTTAGCAATTCCCGGAGTTCAGACGGTCAATTCTTGTCGTTGATTATACCGTTGAGTTCCTTGCGTCGAGGGAGGAGGTTTTGTAGAAGAGCCTTTTGATACTGTTTGTAGAGACCGTCGATAATTATGCTTTCCGGTAGGATTTCCTACTCGGTATTAGTCCCATAATGGGATATTGGTGATGTCTTTGTAGTTAGTTGTTTGATATGATGATTGTGATTGTGATTGTGATTGTGGTTGTGTTTGTTGATGGTTCTCGAGATGCGTTCTCGGCTGAGTGGGGTCACTTGCGGGAGTGATCTCACGCCCTAGTTTCGCCCTTCGTGGAACCCGCCACGGAAGGAGATGTGCACATTAATGGGACAGAGTTATCGCTCGGTATGATGAGCGGGGCTTAGGTGGGAACGGCTGCGGTCCCCCACTGGCAGGGCTGGTCCAGTGGATTGTCGGTGATGGAGATTGATCGGAGTGGGTGTGATTGTGTGTGTGACTGTTTGAGCTATGTTGTTTGTTGTGTTGTTGGATCATATAAATTGTGTGATTAGTACTGACCCCGTTTAAATGTTTTAAAACTGTGGTGATCCATTCGGGGTGGTGAGCGATTATTGAGCGGGTATGAGACGATGCGTATGGGATAGCTGGGATGAGTCACCACGTTGCAGTTTAGAAGTCTTCCGCCGTGTCTGACGCTTGATAGTATTTTGATAGTAGATAGTTTTGAGAACTTGTATTTCCTTTTATCAGTTTTGGTTTTGAACATGTAATCACTTAAACTATAATTACTTTTAAAGTACGTTTCTTTATTGTCTTATGATATTCATTGCCTCGGGCAACCAAGATGGTAGTATCCTTATACCTGAGTGGTCCTGGTAAGGCACTTTGAGTATGGGGGTGTTACATGAGGTATGAAGGGCCTCCTTAAAGATCAGTTGCTCATAAACTTTTTATATTTTGAGGAGTGATCAAGGTATTATCCTCTATCTGTTTTTTGACAACGACGGGATCCCGTTTATCGGACAAGGTGACAACATCTTTGGCAGATAAATACTCGCCTTTTTCAACAGTTGATTTCCCTTTCCCTTTTTATTTTGGGTGGTTCCTTCGCAAGTGGTTCCACTTCTTTTTCGATGGATTTCACCGGCTGCTCAACCGACTCAATTTCCTTCTCAACATTTTTAGTCCCCTTTTCAGGAGGACGTTCCCCGGTGAGAGTTTTCTCAGATTCATGTGACGGATTTTCTTCGTCTTCTTCAGAGTGTTCAATGTCATCTCCTTCTTACTTATTTTCATCGTATTCATCCTCCTCTTCTACAATATCCAGTAACTGAGATGGCACTTTTCCCCTTTTCAGAGGCGATTTTCGAGCAACCTTAGATCCGCCCGTCTCTTGGGTTGCCTCATCATCCGAGTAGAGAGGTTGGTCCACCGAATCTTTCACACAAATATTTTCGTCATTGATGACGATAGGCTCCGACGAGGTACTCGAGGTAGATTTGGTCTTCTTCAACCCAGACCTGGTTCTTTTTCTGTCCAAAGAAGCGGTTGGAGTCTTGCCGGAAATGATTGGTGGCGGCATTGGTTCAGTTGGGGAGGAGGTTTCGGAAGATTGGGTAATGGGGAATGCATGAGATTCGTTTTGTTCGGATGCGGGGTTGGATGTGGTATCATGGGAGGATGAATGTTGAGACATGTCAGTTGATTTTCAGGGTAGTTTAGTGTTGAGGGAAGTTTTAACCATGGTAAAAAAAAGAAAGGGGGTTATATGTTGATGAAGGGGAGATGATGGGCTTTGGTGAAAAAATGGCGGTTGGAGGATACTTTTTAGGGTTTTATTTGTGGGGTAGGTGGCTTTATTTAATAAGGTAGGTGACCTTTAAACATATGGATAGACATCCGGTTGAGTGATCATTAAGTGCAAAGACGGTTTATCGATTACGGACATAACATGGAATGAATAAACTAGAATAAAAGATAACAAATCCGTTTTAGTCAATCATATGAGGGATTAGTTAAATTCGCATAAAAGTTACATGCAACTAATTAAGCCAATTTGTAACCTAAGTTCTTCAAAATGTTCTCTTGCAAGTGGTTTAGTAAATATGTCGGGAATTTGATCTTCGTTTTTGCAAAAAATAAGTCAACATGCCCTTTTTCTACGTGATCACGAGTAAAATGGTGACGAATTTCAATTAGTTTGGTCTTAGAATGTTGAATATGATTTTTTGATATATTTATCGCACTCGTGTTATCACATAATATGGGAACGAAGTCGCAAATGATACCAAAATCGAGAAGTTTTGCTTTACCCAAAGTAATTGTGAGCAACAATGTGCGGCACTAACGTACTCACTTTCGGCCATTGAAAGGGCAACCGTGTTTTGTTTCTTTGAGCCCCATTATATTAGACATGGACCCAATAATGTTGCAATCCCAGAGGTACTCTTTCGATCAACACTACAACCCGCATAGTCCGCGTCGGAATATCCTATAAGATCAAAGGGACAATGTAAGGGATACCACAAATAAAGATCTGGTGTTCCAATCAAATATCGAAGAATATGTTTAACCGCTTTAAAGTGAGATTCTTTCGGATTCGATTGGAATCTAGCTTATAAACAAACACTAAAAAGAATGTCTCGACGACTTGCGGTCAAATAGAGAAGCGATCCAATCATACCTCGATACACCTTTTCACTAATGCTCTTACCTTTCTCATCTTTGTCCAATTTGGGCTTGGATACCATAGGTGTGGAGTGAGGGTTGCCATTAGTCATCCCAAATTTCTTATGAATCTCTTTAATCGACTTTTGTTGATGGATCATGATTCCATCTTTGGATTGCTTGATTTGGAGCCCATGGAAAAATCCTAGCTCACCCATCATACTCATTTCGAATTCTGATTTCATTAGTTCCGAAAAATAAGCATAAAGTATCTCATTTGTTGCTCCAAATATAATGTCATCGACATATACTTGGAGAACCAACAATTCGATGGACTGTTGTTTTAAGAACAATGTTTTATCTATGGAACCTCTTCTAAAACCATTTACAATGAGAAATTTACACAATCTATCATACCAACACCGAGGTGCTTGTTTTAAACCATAAAGAACTTTGTCTAATTTAAAAATATGTTTAGGAAAATCATTGTCTAAAAAACCCGGAGCTTGCTCTACAAAGACATATTCTTCCAAATATCCATTTAAGAAAGCGGTTTTGACATCAATTTGGAAGAGCTTAATGCCTTTGTGAGCCGCAAAAGCTATTAATAATCGTATGGCTTCAAGCCCAGCTACCGGTGCATAAGTTTTATCGCAATAAATTCCTTCTTGTTGATTATACCCTTGCACCACTAGTCTAGCTTTATTCTTTACGATTTCACCGGAATCATCAAGCTTATTGCGAAACACCCACCTAGTACAAATGACGGTATGATTAGGTGGTCTAGGAACCAAATGCCATACCTTGTTTCTCTTAAATTAATTGATCTCATCTTGCATAGCTAGCATCCAATCGGCGTCGATTAATGCAACGGTTATATTGGCCGGCTCAATTTGGGAGAGAAAAGCACTTTGGGCACAAAACTCATCAAGAGATGCAAAGTTGTTGAGGGAAGCTCTTGTTCTAACTCTCTAGTTCAAGTCACTTGTTAAATTTGAGAGTGGATGGGAGCTTTGATGTTTCCATTTCCTTCGAACAATTGCATTTTGTTCCCCCTCAGATGTAATAGTCTCCGTGACTGTTGTTTGCTGGTCAGAAGATTGCTCCACGTCAAAGTTTGAAGACTCTTCTTGAGTAACAATGTCTTGGACTGTTGCTGTTCTGGAAGGGGATGCAACAGTGGGTGGGACCGTTACTGATTGGGAGGAGGAACCAGTGGTAACGATGTCATTGTATGTTCCCCCTGGGTTGTTGTTTGTATCAGTAGGTAACAGTCCATGTGTCTGTTGCATAACGTCATTGTTTGGAGCCTCCTCATTCTCAAACACGAAATCTTTTCGCACAAGGCCAATCTCAAATTTGTTATCTTCATCCTCATTTTGTACCTGTCCAACAATACTAGATTCATCAAATATGACATGGACACTTTCCTCAATTAGCATGGTTCGCTTATTGTAAACTTTATAGGCCTTGCTATGGTCGGAATAACCAATAAAAATCGCTTTATTACTACGTGGATCGAATTTTCCCAAGTTATCTTTGCCATTGTTGTGAGCAAAGCATTTGCTCCCAAAGCATCTAAAATATGAAATATTGGGCTTTCTTCCACGTAGTATTTCATAGGGTGTTTTATTGATTATACTCCTTATCATGACCCGATTATGAATGTAGCAAGAAGTGTTTACCGCTTCGGCCCAAAGTTCCTAGGCAATTTACTACATAACAACATGGTTCTAGCCATACTTTCAAGGGTCCTATTCATTTGTTCAACCACTCCATTTTGTTGTGGAGTTCTAGGAGCCGAAAATTTATGAACTACACCATTGTCATTACAATAAGCACTAAATGATGAGTTTTCAAATTCGGTTCCATAATCCGTTCTTATGGAAACAAATTTGAAATCAAGTTTCTTTTGAATCTTTTTCAACCAAATTTAAAACTCATCAAATGCCTCATCCTTGGAACTTAAGAAAAGTGCCAAAAAAAACCTATAATAATCATTAACAATGACACACACATAACGACTACCACCTCTACTCCTAGTTATCACTGGTCCACATAAGTCTATATGCAAAAGTTGTGGTGGACGAAGAGTGCTAACAATTATTTTGGGTTTAAAAGAGCTTCTAACATGTTTACATCTTGCACATTGATCACATACTTTATCAAAATCAAACTTCATGTTAGGAAAGCCTTCAACTAAATCAAGTCGTTTAAGAGTATTAAAATTTTTAGCACTAATATGTCCAAACCTTTTGTGCCACAGCCAAGGATCGTTTTTCATTACACTCATGCATGACATGGTATCATTGGATAACGTGTTTAAGTCGGTTTAATACACGTTTTTAACATGTCTTCCTTCGAGAATAATTTCATGAGTAGTGGCATCAATTATTCGACACAAATTAGCAATAAACTCCAGAATATTACCTTTGTCACATAGTTGAGAGATGCTAAGGAGATTATGTTTCAAACCTTTGACAAGCCGCACATTGTCGACACAAAGTAACGATAACATACCAAACTTCCCCATGCCTATTATTTCACCTTTCTTGTCGTCACCAAACATTACCTTGCTACCTCGTAAGCTTCTAGTGAGAGGAATTGGCTTCTATCTCCCGTCATGTGATGAGAACATCCACTATCCAAGTACTAATTGTAGCCGCCTCTTACCAAGCCCTACAAAAGATTAGACTTTGAGTTTAGGAACCCAAATAAATTTGGGTCCATTCTTACCATCTACTTTTCTCGAAATATTCTTTCTAATCCACATTTGTTTTATAACTTTAACATTCTTGTTAATATCATTATGTCTCTTTTTGAAAGCATTGAAGACGTGAATGGTTTTACGATAATAGTTGTAAATGATGTATTCGGGAAGACCAACATATTTTCTTCTTCTAAAATCGGTTTTAGTTGGATTCGGCTTTTGAATGTAATAGTCTGACTGACTGTTCTATTTAAAACCGAGACCAGCAACTCTATCATCTCTCTTAGACTAATTTGTGAGGAAATTTAAGACGTTTTGACTTCCTTCCCATTTTTTCAGCACATTATTAGCCTCAACAAGTTCCTTGCTTAGTTCATCGACTTTAAAAGTGAGATACTTGTTCTTCTCTTTAGAATTTTCAAAGTCCTTTTTCATTATAACATATTCGGATTTTAGTTACATTAAAGTCTCAGATTTTTGTTGAACATTAAGCTTAAAACTTTAGATGCATCTATCTAGGTGAACAATCTTGGATCTAGAATGTAACACCCCACGGTGATTGAAGAGGTCCATTGATAGGCTTAAATGACTAGTGCTTAAAGAGATTGAAAGTACTACTCATATAAACAAAGTGCACTTTCTTTTATGGTCATCCATGCGAAAGAACTCCAAAGTTAAGCGTGCTTGGCTGTGAGTAGTCTTAGGATGGGTGACCTCCTATGAAGTTTCCCGAGATGGATATAAGTGAGGATAAAATACGTTATAAAGGACCCGTGTTGATCTCTGGGCCATGTACAAAGCCTAGCAAGCTACCGTGAGTGACCGCTCCCGACTCTAGGTTTGGGCCGTGGTGTTACAAGTGGTATCGGAGCAACCCTGCGACCATGTGGTAATGGGAGGCAGTTGTTATACGCTCCTGGAGGCAGTTGTTATACGCTCCATTATGATCACCCACCTAGCGGGGGAGGATTCTGGGTTAGCGGTTATGCTCTCATGCACAACGAGGACATTGCGTTCTTCAAGTGGGGGTGATTGTAACACCCCACGGTGATTGAAGAGGTCCATTGATAGGCTTAAATGACTAGCTCTTAAAGGGATTGAAAGTACTACTCGTATCAACAAAGTGCACTTTCTATTATGGTCATCCATGCGAAAGAACTCCAAAATTAAGCGTGCTTGGCTGGGAGTAGTCTTAGGATGGGTGACTTTCTGGGAAGGTTCCCGGGATGCATGTGAGTGACGATAAAATACGCTATAAAGGACTCGTGTTGATCTGCGGGCCATGTACAAAGCCTGGAAAGCTACCATGAGTGACCGCTCCCGACTCTAGGTTTGGGCCGGGGCGTTAGATAGAAGAACTACATTCGGGAGATTCATTTTGAAGTTTGACAAACTCTTCATGAAGCATTATAATCTCCCTTTTGTAGGCATCTATGTTGACTTTAAGACACTCATTCTCATTTGTTAGGTTAGTGAGTAGTTCATTTGAGGTTTCTTTAGTACTGTCAAGGGTAACAGTCTGAGACACTATTTCTTTAAGTTCCTCTACCTCATCAACTAAGTCATAAATCACACCTTTAAACATAGATTCTTCCTTTAGAAGTTCATCACGTTCCTTCGTTATCATGGACATTTTCATAATCAGAGTAGTGTTGACATTCTCAAGATCAGAAACACCATTGTGAGTCGACTTAAGACCCTCTAGTTCTTTTGACAATTCTTTGTTTAACTTGTTTACTCTTTTTACTTCATCATATGCCTCAGAAGTAACGGTGACACTGTCTGTCGCTTTAAGTTCATTTTTGAGGTTAAAGTTCTCTTGAGCAATTTCTTCTATCTCATTTTGCATGACATCTAACTTTTCAGTTTGTGAATGACACTTATCAAAGAGTTTGTCAAGAAACTTACATACTTTCTCTTTAGAGTAAGTCCTAACCTTGGCTTTTAGATGTTTTACCTCATTGTCGGAATCCAAGTCGGAATCATCATGATGCGCCATAAGACATCAAAGATGTTTAATTTTGGGGGGTTTGGAGACTTAATTTTTCAGATGATGTGTAAGACACATTTTTGCCTCTAGTTCCTCCTCGATGGGTTCATCGTCCTCGAAGTCGAACATTCCCCAAATGGCAGACATGACCTTATTCTTGTATTCCTTCTTAGATTTTTCACACTTGTCCTTTGATTTGATTTCCTCCCACTTTGGACATTCTTTGATTTGGTGAGTTTTATCACCACATTTGAAACACCCAATTGTGGAAGTAGATCGTTTATTAGGAAATAGTTTTTTCGAGTAATTATTATTGAACCTTCTATTTCCTCGGCCATTTACTATTCCCACTATGTTCATTGAGAATATGGCAAATTCATCTTCCTCTTCGTCCTCCTCATCACTTAGAGAGGACATTAGAGCTAGACTCTTTCTCTTTGAGGATTCACTAGAATTCTTCTCGAGATTAAACTCATGAGCCATTAGTGATCCAATTAGTTCATGAAGAATTAAGAGAAAAAGTGGATACATCAAATAAATCGAGTAATTAGAAGTGTATGACGTTGCTGAAGAAAATTTGTGAACTGAAAAACAATGGTTGTTCTGACTGTTGCTTGTTTGTCTTAGCAAATGAAGTTAAGGCTACAGACCAGAAGTAACAGTATTCAGGACCGTTATTAAATGAAAACGCAAATGAAGTACAAGTAAAATAATTGCAGCAGAATCAAAAGGAGTGCTCCTTTTATAGATAGGCAAACTAGCGTTTTGAAGGTCAAACCTTTCGATAGAAAACAAATGTTTTGACCTTTCCAAGTTTGCACAAAAGGGACATTCTCCCAAAGGTGAAAGAAGAAAAGAGACTTTGTAATCATCCTAAAAGGTCTTTGTAAATCAGTCACAAAGCAAAGTTGACAATCAAATGAGGACATTTTAGAAAATCAATTTTGGAAAGAAACAAGTTCTACTTTCCAAAGACTATGATAAAATGTTTTGTCAATTTGAGCAAAGCCCTTTCAAAGGATACAATTGGGATATTCTTTTCTTGATAAAAACCTTTCATTAAATTTAGAAAAGTAAATTTCAAAAGTAGAAGTTTGTATTTGAAAGCTTGAGATTTTTGAAACCAACGACTCTCTTAAGTGACACAGACTAGAGCAACAGTCTTGCTTACTGTTTTCTTGATAAGCAGACCATTGTTGAACAACAGTCTTGCTTACTGTTGCATCAGTAAGTAGACCATTTCTTATGCTTAGTACCATACTCCCTTACCCTTACATTAGTGACTCTATTACAACACAAGTCTTGGGTAGCTTCATCAACACTTCTTGATCTTGAACATTGATTAATTCTTGATTAGGGAAGTGGACTTAATCTTGAAATGGAACACATTGAAACACAATTAAAATGGGCATGTCATCATCAACAATTAGGTTCTAACAAATTTCCCCTTTGATGATGACAAGCCCCACAAAATGAATGTTTCTAATGAGTTCCCCCTCAAATGGTCAGTCCAAGAAATATCAAGAACGTTAAAGAACAAAATTAATATCATACTTAGGCCACCACAAAGCAAGAGATTAATTAATGAGCAAGTAAGAAGAACAAGAATTTCCCTTTTCCCCCCTCTTGACATCATCAAACCGATAAGAGGCTATCCCCGAACACAGAGTAAGCATGAATATTACATCACATAAAAGACAACCAAATTTGCAACAAAATTACAAGGTCAATATTAAAAGGGTATAAACAAACCTTCAAACAACAAGTTCATCATGGCTAACCAAAGTTTATTTAGTACACCACCAAACTAGATATGAGCGGGGGGCAATGGGTGTGAAGAAAAAAGTTAGGCAATTTTTAGGGGGGAGAAACGAGTCTAGTGAGTCAAACTTGGATGCCATCCAATGCAAGTCATCGTCTTCATTATCATCATCTGAGGCATCGACGGTCTCCTCATCACCATTATCAGGTTTCTCTTGAAGCAAGGTGGATATAATGGCCACTTCTCCTTTGAGGAAATCAAGGGTGGTCTTTATAAACTCTATATCAGCTTTTAAACCTGGAAGACAAGCACATCTGCCTTATCCGCTTTTCAAGCCACATCCTCCGTAAGACTAGCCAAGGTGTCAAGTACCGCAGAATTATCCAAAACTCCTGTCACAACCCCTCCTTTGGTCAAGGACCTACTTTCAGCCTCCTTGCCCTTTTTGGATTTGATAATTTCCAAACGGCCCTTGATGCCCGTCGTTGTGTGTACCAAAAATAATATTTATAGTCCAAACTACTACTATAGTTAGTGGCAGTCAGGGTCGAACTACAGGGAGGCGATGCAATTAATAGTTGTATTATTTAAGTCTTGAGGTAACAGTGTGAGGGGGTTTGATTTGATTTGGTCTATAGCTAAAGGCAATAAAAGACAGTAAACTAAATAAACGGATGAAATCAAGTATTAAAAGGGCGCTAAGATGGTCGGTTCACTATAGTTTGGCAAAGATATACTAGGTAGGTCTAAAACAAACACGTGAGACGGGAAAATAAGAAGTCCTCTCGGTCCATTCTCACAGGTAGCATCTTTCGATCTCGCTACAGGTCCCTAATATCACTAATTCTAACTTTCGTCCTGAAAAGTGACTAAAAAGGCTAAATTAACTCATCTTTCGATCTCATTAATCTAGTCGTCTTAATTAGGTAGGCTATCTCCCTTCCCTATCTTTCGATATTTATTGGGTCGGTCAAATCCTAGGTATTCAACTAGTCGCGTGCACTCGATTCGTCAAACATAGCGATTGAATTAATTAAAACGAAGCATATCTCACGTGGCCAGTCGATCGACCAGGGTGTGCGGTCGATCGACCATGGCGCGATTTAGGTCATACTATTCTAATGCCGCCTACTCCTACAGATTCCGTACATCCTAGCACAAGGTATTTCGCTACTCATACTGGAAATAATAACAACAATAAATTTAACAATTAAAACATTCGAATTCATACTTAAACTAATTAAATGAACAATTAACATAGCAATTCTATACTATGAATGAAAGCAATAAAACTGAATAATGGGGCAGAAGAATACCGTATAGAGGAATTGTAAAGGAAAGATCAAGACCGAATGCAAAACAGAAACTTTATTAGCGAAAGATTTAACTAAACTAATGATTGAATTGTATGTAAGGAACTAGATGATAAAACTGAATTAAAGCTTGATCCTTATTCTGAAAACCTAGGTTACGTTATATAGAATATCGCGTAACACTAATTCCTAAACCTAATATACAATGGGCTTTGGAAATCTCGTTCTATTAATTCACGTCAGAATTAACGGTTTGGTCGATCGACCATATCAGCCGGTCGATCGACTGAACTATGCTGAACAGTAGCTCCTGTAAGTCGTGTTTTGGTCGATCGACCATGAAGACCAGTCGATCGACTTGTATAACTGGTAGTCCGCTTCTAAATTCTTCGTAAAGTTGTCCTTCAGGCCTCGAAATGTGCACCAAGCTCGTTCCTTGAGTAAATACTTCATGACAAATGCAATGCAAGATACTCGGGGACGGATTTAGCTAAATATCTACTCATTTCCGCATAAATGTGCAATATTACATAAAAATACGAAAGTAGACGAAATGGGGCAAATAGTAGCTTTAAACTACATAATTGAGCTCTGAAATGCGTGTAAAATAGGGTGTAAAACATCATATAAAAGACACACATCAGCCCTTATGAGTTTTCAGCAACATCTTACCCAAATTTACAATGGATATAGTATCAAACATTCCTTGAGAGCCCACACTCCTTTTCACAAGCATCCCTTTGGAGCGAAGAATCACCGAAATCCACATCCCATATGGTAGACAAATTGGGGTGGTATAGTTGGGGTCTTGGATTTTTGATTCAATCATAGCAAATCGTCTAAACATGAGGCTAGGGAGATTGATTTGCGATGATTCATTAAGCGGTAAATTAGGTAATGTTGAGCAACGACAATTTTGCACGATCGTTTGAAAGATAAATCGTGCGACATAGCAGGGTGAAAAGCAATTTAGGTAAGGCCGGGAGTTCATTTGGGTGAACGGGTTTGCATTTGGGGTTCAAAGGGGTGACAGTTTTAGCAATGACAGAAGGAGAGGCATACTCAAGGACGGGCCAAGTCTTTCCTGCAGGGGTAAGATCGTACCCCTAATGGTGTATGTTGAGAATTTTGGCAAATTGAACTTGAGAAAGGGAGATTGACTTACCATTGATAATAGCATTCAAAGTTTTTAGGCTAGGAAGGACATAGACCGTGGCAAAGAATTGAATCACCTCACTTGTAAAAATAGGTTCCTCCATTTGAACAAGGTCCTCCCATCCTTGAGCCATAATGGCTTCCTCAAAACCCGAAAAGGCGCTGTCGGAGGCGAGCCAGGACGACGGATAAATCCGTGAGGTATGAAGGGCCTCCTTAACGATCAGGTGCTCACAATTTTTTTTATTTTGAGCAGTAAGCAAGGTATTATCCTCAATCTGTTTTTTGACAACGATGGGATCCCATTTATCGGACAAGGTGACAGCATCTTTGGGACATAAATACTCGGCTTTTTCAACAGCCGATTTCCCTTTCCCTTTTTTTTGGGGTGGTTCCTTCTCAAGTGGTTCAACTTCTTTTTCGACGGATTCCACCGGCTGCTCAACCGATTCAATTTTCTTCTCAACATTTGAAGTCCCCTTTTCAGGAGGACGTTCCCCGAAGAGAGTTTTCTCAGATTCATGTGACGGATTTTCTCCGTCTTCTTAAGAGTGTTCAATGTCATCCCCTTCTTCCTCATTTTCATCGAATTCATCCTCGTCTTCTACAATATCCGCTAACTGAGATAGGGCTTTTCCCCTTTTCAGAGGCAATTTCCAAGCAACCTTAGATCCGCCCATATCATGGGTTGCCTCATCATCCGAGTAGAGAGGTTGGTCCACCGAATCTTTCACACCAATATTTTCGTCATTGGAGGATAGGCTCTAACGAGGTACTCGAGACAGAGTTGGTCTTCTTCAACCCAGATCTGGTTCTTTTTCTGCCCAAAGAAGGGGTTGGAGTCTTGCCGAAAATGATTGGTGGCGGTATTGGTTCAGTTGGGGTGAAGGTTTCGGAAGATGGGGTAATGAGGAATGCATGAGATCCTTTTTGTTTGGATGCGGGGTTGGATGTGGTATCATGGGAGGATGAATGTTGAGACATGTCGGTTGATTTTGAGGGTAGTTTAGTGTTGAGAGAAGTTTTAGCCATGGTAAAAAAGGAAAAGGGGTTATATGTCGATGAAGGGCAGATGATGGGCTTTAGTGAAAAAACGGCGGGTGGAGGATAGTTTTTAGTGTTTTATTTATGGGGCATGTGGTTTTATTTAATAAGGTAGGTGCCCTTTAAACATATGGATAGACATCCGGTTGAGTGATCATTAAGTGCAAAGACGGTTTATCGATTACGAACATAACCCTGAATGAATAAACTAGAATAAAACATAGCAAATCTGTTTTAGTCAATCATGAGGGGTTAGTTAAATTCACATAAAAGTTACATGCAATTAATTAAACCAATTTGTAACATAAGTTTTTCAAATTGTTTTCTTGCAAGTGGTTTAGTAGATATGTCGGCAATTTGATCTTCGGTTTTGCAAAAAATAAGTTCAACATGCCCTTTTTCTACGTGATCACGAGTAAAATGGTGACGAATTTCAATGTGTTTGGTCTTAGAATGTTGAATAGGATTTTTTGATATATTTATTGCACTCGTGTTATCAAATAATATGAGAACGGAGTTGTAGAGTCTATCGATCCGAAATACTCAAGAGGGGGTGGGGGTGAATTGAGTATTTAAAACTTTAGCCCACTTTTTCAATTGTCCGTACGAGCGTGAATTAATAATCAATTATTTAAAGTTTATTGATTAAAACTTAACTAATTAACTAATCAAATTAAAACGTAAAGAAATAAACGAAAGAAGATGAGTGACACACGTGGTTTTGAGAATTTTTTTTCTAAAATGGGGTTGAAAACCAAACAAATTATCAAAATAGTGTAAGTTTCTAAGTAATTACCCAAAATGGGTCCACGTCAGCACGAAGCTAGCCTCGGATTGAAGTCGCTCTTCCCCTAAGCGACTACATCCTAGATGCATGAAAATAAAGTTGCTTTTAAGAGCCACCGATTTTTGCCCAAGTCGCTCACGGAGAGAGCGATTATAAGTCAAATCGTTGTGTGAGCCAGCGACTTCAGGCGAGCTGCTAATATTTTTCATAAAAAAAAATTACATAACAAAAATGCACTTGTACAAAATCGAACCCAGAGCACATCTACATTGTTCCTGAACTCCTCTCACTACACCAAGATAACAGTTATGTTTAAGATTTGCATCCAATTTTATATATTGTTTCCAAAATTGTTTCCAAAAACGTAGCTGTTGCATCTTAATTTGATATAAATTATTAAGCGCTTAAATGAACAATATAGTACGCATGGTGTAGTGGTTAGATAGTTAATATATTGGCGGCAGCTGGGGTTCGAACCTTCCTAACATACATTTTGGCTTTTTTTTCCATAAATATTGTAATCGCTCAATGGGCGAGCGACTTTATCTCTAGTCGCCTGCCGGCACATCGACTTGGATCACAATCTCCAACCCTTAAAATGACTAATATTAACTTGTTGCCCGAGATGTAGTCGCTTAGGAGGCGAGCAACTTGAATCTAAAGCTAGTTTCGGTGCTGACGTGGACCCATTTTGGGTAATTACTTTGAAACTGACCCCATTTTGTTTATTTCTTTGGTTTTCAACCTCATTTTAGAAAAAAATTCTGATTTTGAAGTGGTTCAGTTTCACAAGTCGAAACCTACGTCCACTATTCTCGATTAATAATTTTAGTACCTTTCTACGGATTACAAAATTACTAACCCACTTGTACAACTAACTCTAGTTGTAACTCAATTGAGTACCGTTAAATACTCGGTTTTGTCTAACTTACGCTAATAAGAAAGCACTAGATTGTTCTTCTAATTTGTTCACACAATTGAACGAGTAAGAAACAATGTAAAGTAATATTATCCAATAACGTAATCTATGAAAGTAAATAACAATATGAAACATGACTTTTCATAAGGATTTTCCATTTGCAAAAACAAATTAATTACTCAATAAAGTGTTTACTCGATTTTTTTACAAAAGGATGTTTATGATTGCGAAAAGTGCTTTTTAAAAGATGAACTACTTGTGTATATATAGTAAAGAGAAGAGCTAGGGTTTAGCGAAACCCTAGAGGTGTCGTGCGGCCCTAATAAATTATTTCACAAAAAATGAATCTTATCTTCTCTTAATTTGGTCTATTTAATATCTCATCATAAGTAAATAAGATAAATCTATAAAAAATTTTAAGATAGGAAAGTATCTTACAACAACTTATTCTAGATTTAACCTAATAGATTACTTGTACAAAGGGCTAGTGCGAAGTGGACGACGGCTGATAAGCCTATTGTCATATTTCGAAACCCTAGATGAAATATTGATGCATGAATTAGAGTTTAGATCTAGATAAATTTGAGAACCCTAGATAGCATGACAACTCATAAGTTGTTTTACTAATAAATAGGATATCCATAAATTTATTTTATCTAGTCAAACCCGTATCTCCTTTCTAAAATACACACACATATTTTTGAAAAATATATTAAAGATTTGAGCTTCGAAAATCGATTTTAAAACCCTTAAATCGTGACTTCATATTGCAACCTAAAGTTAGAGGTCAAATCACTATAACATTAAGCTTGGTAAGTAAAGTTATAGGTGAAATAGCTATAACTCTACCTTCCCAACATTACTTCCATAAATACCGTTAATGGACGATGTCCTACACAAGCTAATCTTCTTGGAGATCTTCAATATATGGATAATCTCTTCAGCTTGATCATAAGCTCTTCATCTTGAGCTTCTTAAAGACTTGATCATGCCTTTTGCTTGAGTGATCATTGAAGTTGAGATATTCACAATAATGCTTTTAAGAATCTTCAATGTATACATATTATAAAGTACACTTGTCATTATCAAAACACAACATATAACTATATGGTCCAACAGGAGTCGTAAATGATACCAAAATCGAGAAGTTGTTGCTTTACCCAAAGTAGTTGTGAGCAACAATGTGCGGCACTAACGTACTCACTTTCGGCCGTTGAAAGAGAAACCGTGTTTTATTTCTTTGAGCCCCATGAGATTAGACATGGAACCAAGAATGTTGCAATCCCGGAGGTACTCTTTCGATCAACACTACAACCCGCATAGTCTGCGTCGGAATATTCTATAAGATCAAAGGGACAATGTAAGGGATACCCTAAATAAAGATCTTGTGTTCCAATCAAATATCGAAGAATACGTTTAACCGCTTTAAAGTGAGATTCTTTCGATTTTATTGGAATCTAGCACATAAACAAACACTAAAAAGAATGTCGGGATGACTTGCAGTCAAATAGAGAAGTAATCCAATCATACTTCGATACACCTTTTCACTAATTCTCTTACCTTTCTCATCTTTGTCCAATTCGGACTTGGATACCATAGGTGTGGAGTGAGGGTTGCCATTAGTCATCCCAAATTTCTTAAGCATCTCTTTAATGTACTTTTGTTGATGGATCATGATTCCATCTTTAGATTGCTTAATTCGGAGCCCAAGGAAAAATCCTAGCTCACCCATCATACTCATTTCGAATTCCGATTTCATTAGTTCCGAAAAATAAGCATAAAGTATCTCATTTGTTGCTCCAAATATAATGTCATCGACATATACTTGGACAACCAACAGTTCGCTGGACTGTTGCTGTAAGAACAATGTTTTATCTATGGAACCTCTTCTAAAACCATTTTCAATGAGAAATTTAGACAATCTATCATATCAACACCTAGGTGCTTGTTTTAAACAATAAAGAGCTTTGTCTAGTTAGAAAACATGTTTAGGAAAATCATTGTCTAAAAAACCCAGAGGTTGCTCTATAAAGACATCTTCTTACAAATATCCATTTAAGAAAGCGGTTTTGACATCCATTTGGAATATCTTAAAGCCTTTGTGAGCTGCCAAAGCTATTAATAGCCAAAGCTATTAATAATCGTATGGTTTCACGCCTAGCTACCGGTGCATAGGTTTCATCGCAATCAATTCCTTCTTGTTGAATATACCCTTGCACCACTAGTCTAGCTTTATTCTTTACGATTTCACCGGAATCATCAAGCTTATTGCGAAAGACCCACCTAGTACCAATGACGATACAATTAGGTGGTCTAGGAACCAAATAACATACCTCGTTTTTCTTGAATTTATTGAGCTCATCTTGCATAGCTAGCATCCAATCGGCGTCGGTTAATGCAACGGTTTTATTGGCCGGCTCAATTTGAGAGAGAAAAGCACTTTGGGCACAAAACTCAACAAGAGATGCAAAGTTGTTGAGGGAAGCTCTTGTTTTAACTCCGGAGTTCAAGTCACTTGTTATATTTGAGAGTGGATGGGAGCTTTGATGTTCCATTTCCTTGGAACAATAGCGTTTTGTTCCCCCTCAGATGTAATAGTCTTCGTGACTGTTGTTTGCTGGTCAGAAGATGGCTCCACATCAGATTTTGAGGAGTCCCTTGGAGTAACAATGTCTTGGACTGTTGCTGTTCTGGAAGGAGATGCAACAGTGGTTGGGACCGTTACTGATTGGGAGAACGAACCGGTGGTAACGATATCATTGTATGTTCCCCCCGGGTTTGTTGTTTGTATCAGTAGGTAACAGTCCCTGTGGCTGTTGCATAATGTCGTTGTTTGGAGCCTCCTCATTCTCAAACACGAAATCTTTTCGCACAAGGCCAATCTCAAATTCGTCATATTCAACCTAATTTTGTACCTGTCCAAGAATACTAAATTCATCAAATACGACAAGGAAACTTTCCTCAATTAGCATGGTTCGCTTATTGTAAACTTTATAGGCTTTGTTATGGTCGGAATAACCAATAAAAACCGCTTCATCGCTAAGTGGATCGAATTTTCCAATCAAATTTTCCAACGTTATCTTTAGCATTGTTGTGAACAAAGCATTTGCTTCTAAAGCATCTAAAATATGAAATATTGGGTGATGAGTCATAATTATATGCATCTTTATGCCTTCCCTTAATTACTTTTGATACAGTTTCGTGCTAGTTTATATTAATTACATGCCTTTTATGCTAGAACATTGTTACTTCTGCTATTTCATGTTTAATGCGGGAATGATGCGTTTGAGGAGCAAAGGAATGAAATGGGCATCGCAGAGTGGGCATGAAGGAATACACGAAGCATGGCACGAGAATTCATAAGAATGAAGGAAGAGAATTTAAGAAGACAACACGACGAAAAGAGCTAAAACAGCTGGATACTCGATCAATCCCACCTAGGCTCGATCGAGGATGTAGTGTAGTCGATCGAGTGCTCCTAGGCTCGATCGAGGAACCTATAGTTTCCAGAATTTTTCGCAATTTCCTTAAGTCGGTTATGTTTTATTACAAATACCTAATTTGTACCCTAAGTTATGGGAATGTCTTATTTTACCTAGTTACGATATTTTACCCTCGAAAACTCTTAGTTTAGTTTAGTTTATTGTTTTTTACTTCCGGATCTAAGCATTCCTCTATTACGGTATTAATTGTTCTTCAATACTTATTCAATCGTTATTGTTCATCTTTTATGTTTGTAATTATGTCTTTCATTCATATTATTGTTGTTGTTATTATTAGTATGAGTAGCTAATTTCATTATCTAGGGTGAAAGGGGATCTGGGTTGTTAGAAAAGGGTTATTAATGAATTGATTGTTAAATTGCTTTTGATTGTTGTTCAATTATCGACTTACATCTAGTTAATTAATTACTAATCAGAATTGGTTAATTAGTCTTGCAAACTAGGATTATCACCGACCGGGTTAAGACTACTATAGGCCATGATAGTTGAATTAGACCGACTTAATAATAGCAATCGCATGTTAAGTTTAGATCTAAAAAGACATATTAGAATAGACCGATCATATGACTTTCAACATTATAAATTGCTCAATCAATGAATTGAATCTTACCCTTGGATGACTACCTAGTGAACCCGATCCCTAGACTCTTTATTATTATTATTGAATTTGTCTTTATTTACATCGCAATTAGGTATTAGAAATCAAACAATCAAACCCCATAAAATTGTTACCATTAAAGACAAACTTAAATATAAACAAACTAGATTAATTACCTCGCCTCCCTGTGGATTCGACCCTTTCTTACTGCTAGCCACTAGTTAGTTGAGAATCGGATTTATTTTGATAGGCCAACAACTGAAAATATCCTTATTAAATTTGGCGTCGTTGCCGGGGAGGCAACAATTTTTCTGTTTGTTTTTGTTTATTTTTGTCTTTTGTCTCAGGGAGCATCAGTTCCTTGAGACAGTTTGATATTTTCTTGTTGTTTTCGTGTATGCCCAGGTCTCACAGGTCGGAGATTGTACCTTTTGATCCCGAGCCAGAGAAGACTTTTCCCTATAGACGAAAATTTCAAAGAGAAGTAAGTCAGATGGAAGACTTGAGTACACTTGACAACGAGCAGTTTACTTTCGCAGAAGATTCGTCCTTTAAATAGGACATACTTATTTCTGCACCCGTTACTCCTACATTGTTAAAGTTGCTGTGTAACACCCCCATTTATTCAGGAGCCTTTAGCTAGACATCCCAAGTAAATTAGAGCGTTACCATCTCGGTTTCCCAAGGTAGTTGATGCGTGTCCTAAATATGATGTTTTCCACCCTATTTTACACGCATTTCAGAGCTCAATTATGTAGTTTATGCTACTATTTTCCCTATTTCCGTCTACTTTCGTCTACTTTCGTCTACTTTCGTGTTTTTGTGTAATATTGCAGAAATGTGAAGAATCCAGCGGAAATCGAGCCGAATCCGTCCCTAAGTACTTAGCATTGCATTTGACATGGAGTAAAGACTCGGGAAGCGAACTTGGTGCGCATTTCAAGGCCTGAAAGATATAATTGCGAGAGTTTCAGAAGCGGATTACCAGCTACAGTGGTCTATAGACTGACCTACATGGTCTATAGATCGTCGAGAATCTTTGAATGTAAGTCTCGCAGGAAAGAGGAGCAGCCGATTGACTGGTCTCATTGGTCGATCGACCTCCCCACGACTCTAACGCGCAAATTAAAACTAGAAGACGTGACAAAGCCCATGATAATTAGGTTATAAGGATTAGGTTACGTGATAATTCCTTTATAACGTAATTCAACTCCTCTGTATTGATTATCTAGTTCCTATCATACATATCTTTAGTTTACATACAATAAAATATATTAGCTATTCGTAGTTTAGAATTCTCAATAAAGTTCGTACCTTAATTTCGGATTCATCGCTTGTTCCTTTGTTTTGGTAATTCTAGTCCTTTAATTTCAGTATTGTTTTATTCGTTTCTTTAGTTTTAGTTCTTGCTTGATAGAATCCCAAGCCCTAGTTATAGTTTTATGCGAATTTATTCATTCAATTATTTCAATTATGCAATTCATTATGCTTATTATCAAATAAGTTCTTGTTATTATCACCATTATGAGTAGCTAAATACTCTTTGCTAAGATGTAGGGGAGCTATAACGTAGATGGCATAGAATAGGTGACCTGGATTAGGGCATGGTCGACCGACTGGCTTAACTGGTCGATCGACTATGCCGTGTGGTCGGTCGGCTGAAGTAGTTGGTCGGTCGACCAGACCCGTGTCTGATTAGCATCGTTTGATTAGTTAAGTGCAATATTTAACAATGAGACCGAGAGGAGACTTATTAGAAGCTTAGTTTTGACCAACCCGTAGATCGAGAGATAGGGGAGGGCATTAATTAATGAATTAAGACGACTAAATTGCTAAGAACGAAAGATAAGTAATTTAGACTTTAGGAATCACTTTTCAGGGCGAGAGCTAGTATTAGTGAGACCTAGGGACTAGTAGCATAGACCGAAGGGAGCTACTAGTTAACTTGGACCGAGAGGACATGTTTTACCCATCCTACACGACTGTATTTTGGACTTACCTAGGATTATGTGCCATCGCAGCTATAGTGAACCGACCGTCTTAGCTCCTTTTTATCATTTGCTTACACTTATTTCTATTGTTTGCTTATCTATTTTTGCATTTAGACTTAGATATTCTTCAATCTAAAACCCCCCAGAAATTCCATAGACTGAAATAAAACAACTTAACTCCCTACCTCCCTGCGGATCGACCCTTACTACCGCTTGCTAGTTGTAGTTTGGAAAATTATAAATAATATTTTTGATACTCACATCGACAGGTATCAAATTTTGGCGCCGTTGCCGGGGAGGCAGCGCTAGTTTTAGTTGTTTTATTATTTTAGTCTTTTTCTTAGTTTAAGGAACTTTTTGTTCCTTAAAATTTTCTCATCTTCTTGTTGTAGTTTATTCTTATGCGTAGGTCTCAAAAGGGAGAATTATTTCCCCTTGATCTCGAGCTAGAGAGGACCCTGCGAGTTAAGAGAAGGCTATTTCAAGAAGCACGGTCCGAGGAAGAGCCTAGTTCTCGGTCTAGTTTTTACGAGACCGAGTTATTTGAAGAAAATCCACCACCATCTCCAGTTTCTTCCACAG
This sequence comes from Silene latifolia, assembly GCF_048544455.1. NCBI lineage: Eukaryota > Viridiplantae > Streptophyta > Magnoliopsida > Caryophyllales > Caryophyllaceae > Silene > Silene latifolia. The sequence continues at coordinate 435,059,766 of NC_133538.1, read as the reverse complement.
ATACCGTTACTTCTCCAGATTTTCTAGAGATGGCTGAAGAAGCAAGTATAGACAGTCACTCCGAGCCAAAAGCTGAGAATCTCTATAAGGGATTCGCGTTGCCAGCCGGGACGGATAGAAAATTCGAAGCAAAACTGTCCTACATTAACTTGGTTGAGAGAAACCAATTTGGGGGAGCTGTAAATGAAGATGCAGCTAAACATATGAAAATATTCACTGACTACTGTTGTTCCATACCCCCACCAGCAGGTGTGACCCAGGACCAGGTAAAAGAGACAATGTTCATCTTCTCGCTCCGTGATGCTGCTAGGGAGTGGTACCGTGATGCTGCTAGGGAGTGGTACCGAGATCTGGATCGAGCTGCCAATGGGATTACTGATTGGAATTCGCTGGCCCTAGCATTTTATAAGAAATATTTGATTAGAGCTCAGATCACTAGCTTTAAACAGGGTCCTGATGAAGATTTTCATGAGGCATGGGTTCGTTTCAAGAGACTGGTGCGATCTATTCCGCACCATGGGTTCGAGCAATGGAGCATGTGCAATAAATTCTATAATAGGCTTTATGATGATCAGAGGGCTATCCTGGATGCCGCAGCTAATGGTAGATTCCAGGAGAATGTTGGAGAAACTAAGGGGTGGAAAATTATTGAAGATATGGCCACCCATAAAGCTGAGCATGGAAATTCTAGGGGAAATCAAAGGAGGGCTGCTGAATCTCCTTCTGTAGCCGCCTTAGAAGCTTTTATTGCGATATTTGACAAGTATGAGTTAGTAGAAGTTTCAATGGGAGGTATTTACCAAGTGAACGCCATTTCAGACGGTCCTTTTTCGTGGAAGAGGTGTGGAGGAGAAGGACACGTTGCAGATTTCTGTATCAGTCCCAATGAGGTTTGTGCTGCTTTTCAACATTATAGGCAGACCAACACTTATTTTGAGCCAAATGTTCATCCAAACTTGAGATGGAGTAGCCAGAATATCCAAAATCCGACTCCACCTCTGCAGAAGCAGAATTATGTGCCCCCTCATAAGCAGCAGCAACCATACTAGAAACCACCCTATGTACCTCAGCAGCAGCAGCAGTCCCAAAGTTCTGAGGCTTCTGAGCTCAAAAACATGTTTTAGAGTTTGACGGGAATACTGTAGAAGGAATCTTAAGCTAGATAGGCTAGTACAAAGATGTTGGAAACTCAGATTGCCCAGTTAGCAGGTAAATTTGCTACTAGAGCTCCGAGGCATTTACCGTCGCAGCCGGATCAGAAAGAGACCCGGAATGCAATCACACTAAGGAGCGGGTGTACCCTTGATGGACCCGTTACTATAGGGGATGAACCCGAGGGAGTTATTGTTGAAAAAGGTGGAAAAGCTGCTGGAAAAGGAAAGAAGAAAAAGAGCGAGAAAAAGACGAACAGCAGCGAGCACGGTCGATCGACCGCCACACCTAGTCGATCGACCACCCCTTATTCCTCAGCGACACTTTCTGATCTTTCTGCTCATTCTGGAAAAGAGGAGATCAGTCGATCGACCGACCCCACTGGTCGATTGACTGATGATGCTGCTGATGTCGAACCGTTTCGTCGAGGGATTTCTTGTTTCGGGGTGATACGACTCCGAAATTATCGAGGCAAGATCCAAATGCTGATGGGTCAGTTCCAGTTCCAAAGTATGACCCTATGACGGTTAATGGTTCATTCCTGAGACGGTCTGAAGAAGGTTCAAGCTACAACAAGGACAAAGTAGTGGATTTTCAGCCTAAGTCCATTGATGCAGGTATGAGAGACCTAGAGGAGAGGGCTAAGTTGCTTCTTACAGCCCCTTATCCAGAGAGACTAGTGCCAACCAAAGATGAGGTAACATTCGGTAAATTCAAAGATTTAGTGCGTAGTCTTAATGTGCAAATACCTTTCTTAGAGCTAGTTAATCAAATACCTGCATATATGAAGTTTATGAAACAGCTGCTAGCTAAGAAAAGGTCTTTGAATCTTTGTCGAGTCTCGTGCATTTAATCGAGGAGTCTAGTTCATACTTAACTCACACCGCCGATCGTAAACCGTCCGACCGGTGTAGTTTCTCTGTTCCCTGTAATATTGGTACCTTCTCAATTGAGAAGGCATTATGTGATTTAGGGGCTAGCGTCAGTGTTATGCCTTTGAGTCTGGCTAAGAAATTGGGATTGACCAGATTTGCTATTACTAACATGACTGTGCAAATGGCTGACCGGTCTGAGATGCGGCCGATAGGTATTTTAGAGAATGTGCCCGTGCAAATTGGGAAGTTTTTCTTTCCCGTTGACTTTGTTGTTTTGGACATTCCTGAAGATGTCAACACCCCAATTATTTTAGGAAGACCGTTTCTGCACACTGCTGGTGCAGTAATTGATGTGGGGGGGAGAACTTTGACCTTTAAGGTAGGGAAGCACTCTATTATGTTTACCCAATCCCCTAGGAAGAAGGATCCTATGTGGCCAGTTACTTGTAATGTGATTTCTGAAAAGAAATCTTATTTTGTGCTTTCTGATATGCCTACTTTAGTACCTGTACCTATTCCTGTTGTGACACCTCCACCCCAGATTGGGAGCAAATTGGAGGACAATTCTTCTGTTTTGGATATTGCAGGAAATGGTTTGGGGAAGGAAGAGCTGTTCATTGCTCCAGCTGTGAAGGAGCCAATCGTTCAAAGAGGCGGTCTAGGATGTCTTAGCTATGGCACAGATGAGGAGCCAGTTGAGGAGCCCAAGAAGGCGCGATTCGATTCTGATTTGAGACTTGGAGCTTGGGCGATGAGGATGTCCAAGTGTGGGAAGATGCTTCTGATGTTGACCCGTCGGAAAATGTGGTGGATTGGAGTGCTAAGAGGCTGAGTACCGTGGAGGGTACTTCATATAGTCAGAAGCCATGGTCGGAGATTTTCCGCATTTTTCGCGGATGAAAACTTTTTATTTCATAAGTTTTAGACACTTTTATTGCATTTTTTAAGACTATTTATTGCTTTGGTTTGCGCGAGACTTTGCTTTAATAAGTTTGCTTAGGATTTAAAGACTTTAGACTGTTACTTTAGGTTTAGCGCAATTTGGGCGCGTTATTATGTGTATTTGCAGGTTCATAGACCATATTAGCTCAATTTATTGAGCTAATTCGAAGAAATCAAAAACTTACAGCAGGTATCTCAGTCGATCGACTGGCTTGTATGGTCGATCGACTGTGCCGCGACTCCAGGGGCTTCTGTTCCTGTCACCTCGGTCGATAGACTGGCTGCTATGGTCGATCGACCGCCAGCCCATTTCCGCCATGCACTGTTCACGACCATTCCCCTGCTGTGTTTGGTCGATTTGCGGAGTTAAGGGAGTCTTTTCTCCACTTTATTCTCCGATTCATTTCTGTTTTCTTTTGTTTTCTTATTTTGCACATAATTTTGCGTTTCGTAAATTGCTTTCTCGGAATTACGCGCGTATTTTTGTTTCTTTTCAGGTACCTATGGTAGCACTGCTGGCTACTGAAACCTCCTAGCTCACGCTGGTTTGGGGAGGTTTCCTGCTGCGCTTAAAGTCTTGTGAGTTTCCGAGTCCTTCTTTTATGTCAGTTTTAGTTATAATCCTGCAAAATCCCAATTTCCTTTGCTTATCTTTCTTATATGATTTTGCACAATGAGGACATTGTGTGATTTGGTTTGGGGAAGGGTTTTGTGTTGCATTCATTCTGTTTTGCATTCACGTTTACATTTTTGCCTTGCATTGTTTTTTTATTATTTTCCCTTATATATACATAAAAATTTGAAAAAAAATTGAAAAATTTCAAAAAAACTCAAAAAATTTCACGTTTATTTTAGCATGTAGGTCGAGTTGGAACGGTAGTATTTTAATGATGACATTGCATTTGCATTTGTTTATGCCTAAGCCGTGCTCAATTAACATGTTATTAGTAGAGTCTAATTTCATAATCTACGAGTTTTCGTTAATTATCTTGCTGAACTTTAAACTTGACTTAGATTTATGGCAAACTACATCATTTTCTGAGATTTAGAGCCTATAACTGGTGTCATTCATGACCAGTTTATCTAGAATTGTGAGTAGTTACGCCTTATAAGACATGTTATATCAATATGCATAAATATGAACTTAATCTGCTTAATATCTGTATGCATTCGGTTTGTGTTTTGTTAACATATGTGGAAGAGGTTCCCCTTTATTCATTTTGCCCATAAGCTTCACATGGCCAAAAATAGCATTTTGTCCCTTTAACTACATCCTATATTCAGCCTGCCTTTGTCAAGCTAGTAGTATTAGTCTTTGGGAGTGTTCTTATCATTTTGGTTATATTTGCTCTTATTGAGAATGTTGGTGAAATGATTGAAGGGAAAGGAAAAAAAAAGAAAAAAATGATTCGAAAAAAAAAGGGATCAGTCGATCGACCGTCCCACTTGGTCTATCGACTGCTTGCTGCAGTAGCGAAAGAAAATTCGAAAAATCACATGGTTGAAGTTTTGAGTAGATGGTGATTTTATTCCCATGTTTTATTATTATCATTTGGGCAATTACAGTTATTATTGGAGATTGTGAGATTAGTGTTAATCATTAGCACCGGTTTTATTGTTGAATTTTGAGTTTGAAGTCGGATGTTGTTATAATTTGGTGTTTAGTAAGTTACTAGCTTGGCTTTAACTCCTCTATTCTAAATTTATCTTAGCCCCTTCTTACCCATTACCTCACATATCCATATTTACCTCGGCATGTGTCACGGTCATTTGTTTGGTTGGAATGCATACGTACGGTTGTAGATATTTTTTTTTCATATTAGATTGCAGGCATGTTCTTATAGGTCGTAGTTAGGTGAGTGTCATTACAAAATTACTTCTTTCTATCTATTACATATATTCACCTGTGCTTATGTGTGATTTGAGCGACCCGTGAGAGTCCATAATGATCAGTCTCTATAGTTGACGGTTCAGCGGTTTTTAACGACTACATAACTCGTTTGCATGATTCATATTGCTAATTGATTGTTAGTTGTTGCATTAAACTGGTTTAGGCTTTGCAGTTTGCATTTCGCTCTGAGATTGAACTCGTTCCATTAGGTCCTAGGATCGAGTCTAGTTCTTGCTTGGGGACAAGCAAAGGTTTGGTTTGGGGAAGTTTGATGCGTGTCTTAAATATGATGTTTTACACGCATTTCAGAGCTCAATTATGTAGTTTATGCTACTATTTCCGTCTACTTTCGTGTTTTTGTGTAATATTGCAGAAATGTGAAGAATCCAGCGGAAATCGAGTCGAATCCGTCCCTAAGTACTTAGCATTGCATTTGACATGGAGTAAAGACTCGGGAAGCAAACTTGGTGCACATTTCAAGGCCTGAAAGATATAATTGCGAGAGTTTCAGAAGCGGATTACCAGCTACAGTGGTCTATAGACTGACCTACATAGTCTATAGACTGTCAGAATGCTGAACAGAAGTCTGCAGGAAAGAGGAGCAGTCGATCAAGTAGTCTCATTGGTCGATCAACAACCCCACGTCTCTAACGCGCAAATTAAAACTAGAAGACGTGACAAAGCCCATGATAATTAGGTTATGAAGATTAGGTTACATGATAATTCCTTTATAACGTGATTCAACTCCTCTGTATTGATTATCTAGTTCCTATCATACATATCTTTAGTTTACATACAATAAAATACATTAGCTATTCGTAGTTTAGAATTCTCAATAAAGTTCGTACCTTACTTTCGGATTCATCGCTTGTTCCTTTGTTTTGGTAATTCTAGTCCTTTAATTTCAGTATTGTTTTATTCATTTCTTTAGTTTTGGTTCTTGCTAGATAGAATCCCAAGCCCTAGTTACAGTTTTATGCGAATTTATTCATTCAATTATTTCAATTATGCAATCCATTATGCTTATTATCAAATTAGTTCTTGTTATTATCACCATTATGAGTAGCTAAATACCCTTTGCTAAGATGTAGAGGAGCTATAGCGTAGATGGCGTAGAATAGGTGACCCCGGATTAGGGCATGGTCGACCGACTGGCTTAACTGGTCGATGGACTATGTCGTATGGTCGGTCGACTGAAGTAGTTGGTCGATCGATCAGACCCGTGTCTGATTAGCATCGTTTGATTCGTTAAGTGCAATATTTAACAATGAGACCGAGAGGAGACTTATTAGATGCTTAGTTTTGAACAACCCGTAGATCGAGAGATAGGGGAGGGCATTAATTAATGAATTAAGACGACTAAATTGCTAAGATCGAAAGATAAGTAATTTAGGCTTTAGGAATCACTTTTCAGGGCGAGAGCTAGTATTAGTGAGACCTAAAGACTAGTAGCATAGACCGAAGGGAGCTACTAGTTAACTTGGACCGAGAGGACATGTTTTACCCATCCTACATGACTGTATTTCGGACTTACCTAGGATTATGTGCCATCGCAGCTATAGTGAACCGACCGTCTTAGCTCCTTTTTATCATTTGCTTATACTTATTTCTATTGTTTGCTTGTCTATTTTTGCATTTAGACTTAGATATTCTTCAATCTAAAACCCCCCATAAATTCCATAGACTGAAATAAAACAACTTAACTCCCTACCTCCCTGCGGATCGACCCTTACTACCGCTTGCTAGTTGTAGTTTGGAAAATTATAAATATTATTTTTGATACTCACATCGACAGGTATCAGTAGTGAATAACAAAGTACAACAAACCAAAGTACTTTAAATAAAAATTTAGCGATTACACGTTTATTACAGCTTAACTAAAATAAAACTTAATATAAATTAAAGTACAAATCGCAGCGGAAATAAATAAGTGATTAAACAATCTATGTGGTCTAGACTTCTAGGTAGACTGACCAAGTCCTCACGCATTCCCATAAGCTCCCAAGTCAGCTAATCTTTAGTACCTGTCAAATCTGCTCCCCATTATGGTTCATCACATGTGTTCACGAATACACGGTCAACCATGAGGTTGAGTAGGAATAAACTAAACAACAATAATAATCCATCCAAAATAGATATTCATCAAGTTCTCTTCACTTTATCCGTACAACTCACTTACATCACTGGCAGTAGCACAACCCCCTGAACACCGTGCTATGCTCAACTCAACTGGCAGTGGTACTCTCATACCATGCTCAACTGGCAGTAGTACCATCCGTACTATGCACAACTGGCAGTTAGTAATCACTTACTATGCGCAACTATCTCTGACAGTAGTAATTACTTACTATGCACATCTGGCAGTAACGATTACTCGCCATGCAAAACTGGCAGTAACACCCTTCGTGTTATGCTCAACTGAATAATCAACTCTCCATACCAAATATAACCAACAACAAAAACTCAATAACAATCCCGTCATACATCTCCGTCAACAACTACACATATACTCCGTCTCCAATAATAATTCAAAATATTAACATTAATCTCATCAACCCTCACAATTAAATATTCATTCACTTAACAATAAAACCAGAGTTGAGTAGGAAATTCCTACCTTTTAGCAAATCTTCGCAGGACACTAGTCAAGCAACAAATTCAAAAGCGTTCCTCTACGAACTCAGATCCTACATTAATAACGTATACTCCCTCCGTCTCAGTCAATTGTTATCTATTCCTTTTTACACAAAGACCAATGCATGTGACACAAACTAATAAAATAAAGGAACAATTGTCACTTGCATACTCTAGCCACTTGTTCAATACTTGCCCAAAATAGAAATAGATAACAAATGAATGATACACCTCAAAATGGAAATAGATAAGAATTCACCGGGACGGAGGGAGTATAAGTTAATAATAACTAACTTAACTAATTCATACTGACAACCGTCTTAATTCTTTGTTTACTTCCTAGTCCATCTACCTAATTCCAAAACGTGTTTAAATAAACAAGATCAACAATATCTAACAGATAAATTTACTAATCCATTAAGAAGACCAAAAATCAGTAGCTAATAAACAAACAAGTCATTATTATTACATGCACTAGTTTGAAAGACCAAAATATGCGGAGTATAGTACCTTAAGTCTAATTGGATGGGATTAATAAACACGGTATCCCTCATATGGACGACTTCATTCAGCGCTCTCCGTCTCACTCTTACCCTACCAGGCTACCAACACGATAGCCATGCCTCAAGTCCACCTTCAATAACACACGTATTATAGGCACCACCACACCATCCTCTCGGTCAAAACAGGGGTGTTCACAGCGTGCCGTGACGGCATAGAATCGGCCTGGACACACTTGCTATTATGCAACCTGACACCCAACTAATCAACCACATAAGTCTCATATAACGACTTGACTGATACACTACATACGGCCTCGACATAATTGATTTCAGGCTCTACATCGAATCACCTCTGACACATACTTTAAGACGCTCTATCCTACCTATTTTGATGAACAACGTGATAGCTGTAAAATTCCAAGTAAAACGTGACATAACTATCAAATTGTCATGAGCATAACTAACTACCATAATAAGTTGCTGAGCTGACAACGAACTGCTGAGCTGGCATAATAGAATTGCTGAAAGTTAGGGCAAGTTAGTTAGAATAAGTTAGTTAGTCAATTGCTATAAATAGGCTTAAGTCATTCATTATAGAATCATTTGTTGTATTACATTCTCTACACTTCTTCCTCTAAATTCTCCATTAATCTTGTTATCATCAAGCTTTCCATTAATAAAACTTTCTGCTCGATTGTGTTCTTCAAATTGACAATCCTGCAATTAGTTTCTCGAATTTCTTCGAATTGATTCCTAGAAGTTTATTCCACAAATTCCGAGTTAAAACAATGTAAGATTCATTGCTATACTAAAGGGAGTGTATTCTTACCTTAATTGGTTATGGAACGGAAAAGACGGATCTAAACGATGGAACAACAAATGATGATGATAAATTGATGAGAATACGATGGGTTTATAACGGCCGCACAACGAAAGCCTTCCTCTTCGTTTATTTCTCCTTTTTTTTGTGTTATGATAATGAATCTAATAGGGTTTACGGGTGGAGTTTATTTAGGTTTTCTTATTATTAACAAAAGGTGGGGTTTATAATATTATATATTATATTAATAATAATGGGCTAATAATAGTAATATGGCCTTAACATGTATATATCCTTTCTACTATTCTGTATTAGTTTATTATAAGTAATATTACTACTATTTACTCTATTTCTTTTAACGTATCCAATTACCAACCTAATTTACATATATCTAATTAATATTCTAATCTAATTTATAAGTAAGGTGGGTATTACATGCCGGCCTTGGCAAGTCATTCCGAACCCACCGTTGATTCTATCCCTAAAGGCTTTAAGCTCCTTACCACTGATAAAGAGACCTTTGAGATCAAACCATTTTATATAAGCCTGGTAGAGAGAAATTTATTTGGAGAAAAAGTTGGAGAGGACCCTGCCAAGCACATGGTGAAATTTGTCACATATTTTTGTTCTATTCCTTTGACAGCTGGGGTGACTTAAGATCAAGTCATACAGACTCTATTTCCTTTCTCTCTGAGAGATGATGCAGCAGAATGGCTACGTGATTTGGATATGGAGACCGACGCAATCACTTACTGGACTTCACTAGCTCTTGCATTCTACAAGAGGTATTTTCCACCGCAAAATACTAATGCTCTTAGAAGCCAAATCACGAGTTTTAAAAAAGGTCTTACTGAAGATTTTAATGAAGCCTGGGTTCTTTTCAAAAGGCTAGTTCGATCCGTCCCTCATCGTGGCTTCCATATTTGGTTCCTTTGCAACCAGCTTTACAACGGGTTATATGACGATCACAGAGCTTTGCTTGATTTCCCTGCCAATGGAAGATTCCAGGATAATACTAATGATAGTAATGCTTGCAAAGATGATTGATCAGATAGCTACTCACACTGCTGAGTATGGTAACCCCAGAGGTAGTAAGAGAGGAAGTGGTTCAGACAACGTTATTGCGGCACAGCTGGAGGCCTTAACGACTCAAATAGCCGAATTGAAGACTACTCAGTCTTTGGGTAATAAGCAAGAAACGGTTAATATGGTTCAACAGGAGGTGTCCTGTGAAAGATGTGGGATAGATGGCCACATTGCGGCCAAGTGTATGAGTGCCATCGAACAAGTTCATGCTTTCCAGTCTTTCAATCAAGGTACTCCCTATTCTAACTTCTTCCCTGAAAGGAGTCATAATGTTTTTGCTCAAGCCTCACCGCAGAATGCTTATATTATTCCTCCAAATCGTGGTAATCAACCACAAGGAAACTTTTTAGGCAAAATCAAGGAGGTTTTCAACAGATGCAACCTCCTCCTCAAGCTCCAAGTAATGAGATGGCAGAGATGAAGGCTCTATTGCAACAAAGTTTGATGATTCCACAAAAGCAAACGGCTCATATTTTCGAACTAATAGCTCACAACAAGATGTTGGATACTCAAATTGCTCAAATGGCGGCTCAAAATCCTTCAAAATAGTCCGGCAATCTTCCTCCCCAAGGTAAACAAACACATGAGCAAGTTAATGCTATTTCTTTGAGAAGCGGTATAACTTATCAAAGTCCGGATGTGCCTACTGATGAAGATGAGGTTCCTTATATGCATCCTAAGGGATTGGGTAATCTCTAGTTGAGTGATGATGAGAAAGAAATTTGCAAGGATCAAAGACGGGATAAGAAAAAAGACCGAAAAAAGAGGAACAACTTGGTTCCTCGATCGAGTAAGCACGGGATTGATCGAGGAACCATGGCACTCGATTGAGTATATCACGGGCTCGATTGAGGCACCCCCCCCCCAGTTGACAAATTTTCGCGTGTTTTAGCTACGGCATTGGAAGAAAATAGGATCTTCGATCGAGTGACAACTGGACTCGATCGAGGCCACCCTGTAACTGACGATAATGCCTCCAAAGCTACTTCTAAAGCAAAAGAAGCCGAGCCAATTAAAATTCAACTACCCTTTCTACAAAAATTGCAGAAGTCTAAGCTTGAACAATAGTTTGAGAGGTTCATGGAGGTAGTGAAGAATCTTCAAGTGAGTGTGCCATGTACTGAATTGGTCATTCAAGTGCCGGCACCATCTTTGAAGTTGAGACGGTGCCATTCACTCAAGGGTGCGCGGCCGCATTGCAAGCTAACTCACCACCAAAGCTAAAGGATCCAGGAAGTTTTTCTATTCCTTGTCATATTGGTAGTATAGCTATTGATAAAGCCCTTTGTGATTTAGGGGCTAGTGTTAGTGTTATGTCGTATTCTATATGCAAAAAGTTAGATATGGATCAACTACGCGTCACTAATATGACCTTGCAAATGGCCGATAGATCTTTAAAAAAGCCTGTGGGTGTCTTAGTGCATGTGCCAGTTAGAGTAGGGAAGTATTTCATTCCAGTTGACTTTATCGTTATGGATATGGCTGAGGACTCTCAAGTCCCTATTATTCTAGGTAGACCGTTTATTCACACTGCAGGAGCACTAATAGATGTTAGGGATGGTACTTTGACACTAAGAGTTGGGGATGACATAATTAAATTTGTTCTTGAGAATGCTTTAAAGCGTCCCCTCTCAGTAGCTCCTTATTATATGCTTCATGTTGTTGATCCACCTATTCATGATTCATTTACTTTATGTTTGGACAGAGATCAATCTGACGCCCCTGCTACTGTGTCATATCCATGGAGCAAGGAAGTCGATGAAATAGAGAATTTGATTTACGGAGATAAGCTTCATCCTGAGCCACTTTATAGCTTTGATGACAATGTTGATATAGAAGCTAAATTGGATGCCTTGGAGGCCGAGATTTTCAAAGATGAGCCCGTCAAATTTATTGATGAAGCTCCTATGACAGATGAAGAGCCCCATCTCCTTCCAAATGAAGATGACTTGAATAGCGATGCACATTCTTGCTCGTACTTAATATTAGACTTTGAGTTTGATGAGCCAAAACTTTATTCATTGCTTATTTTCTTTCCTTGGACTATTTATTGGTGCTACTTATGTCTTTGTGTAGCACATGCGCTAATTTTTGATTTACTATTACGTGCTTTAAGTTGTATTGATTATGCCTTGTATGGGCATTTGTTTTAAATGCAGGAAATAGTCACGCCAGTTGAGTACTCGATCGAGTGGTGATGGGCTCGATCGAGTAACCTTGCTCTTTGGGTATAAAACGTAGCCATATGATTATGGAATTGCGCAGTTGGTCTTTCTCCCCTATTTTTGCAGCTGGTTTGGGGGAACTCCTATGCTCTTACCCGGTATTCTCTTCCCTTATATCAACTTTTGTTGTATTATCTCTATTTCTTTTCAATTCCTTTTGTTAGATGTGTCCTTTAGGTTGCTGGAAATTTTTGTGTGATTGCTATGCTATAGGCGTCACAATGAGGACACTGTGACATTTAGGTTTAGCGGAGGAGTTTTTACTTTATGTTGTGTGTTTTTATATTAAAAATCCATAAAAACTAAAAATTTTCAAAATACAAAAACATGTTTTTCCTTTGTTTTAGGTCGAGTCTTGGTGAATTGGATAACAATGATGTTAAATTGCATTGTTTTTGCATTTGAATCCCAATATAGTTATTCATGTACTTCGTTTTGACCCGTTATTCGTGAAACAAAGCTCATAATTCAAGTTTTGACCGTATTGACATGCCTTATGCTAATTAGATTTGACAATTATGTTGGTAAACTACTTAAATTCTGAGGTCTATAGAGCTTTCTAGGCCAGGAACATCAATAAACTGGTTTCATTGTCAATTAGGCTTGAGTGTGATTTCTTCTTGTGGAATGTGTAACATCAAACTGCATAAGTGTGACATTGATTTCTTGATACTTTTATTACTTTCATTTGACTAAGTACATGTGGATACGCGATTCTTAACGTTCAAATAAGCCATATATTATTCTTTTTGTTAGCCCGTTTGAACCCTTATAGCCAACTTTAAATTATATTCTATGAGCTACAATCCAAGAATTTGCCTACCTTTTCGGGACAGTCGCAGTTGCTTGTTTATCATGTCTATTTTGCTATTATGGTTGGGTTGGGAATTATTGTTGTCATGTGGGTATGGCAAAGTACTTATCAGCAATTGTGTTGTATCCTTGTATTGGAAAAAGAAAAATTATGAAGCAAAAGAAAAGAGAAAAAAAAAAGAGAGAAAAATCGAAGAAGAAGAAGAAGAAGAAGAAGAAGAAGAAGAAGAAGAAGAAGAAGAAGAAGAAGAAGAAGAAGAAGAAGAAGAAGAAGAAGAAGAAGAAGAAGAAGAAAGAGAAATTGATTGCTTCATTTGGCTTTGTCAAGGATCAAAATGTTGGAGAGTACTTCATTCCATCTCATATATTGTAAAGTTAAGATTATTTCTCTAAGTTGGGTTCATTTGTTATCATGACATTTGGTTTTGGTTTTGGTTTTGGTTTAGCGCTGCGACTACCGTCTTAGCTCCACATATCCATAATGTGCTTTGGCACAAACCATTTCTATCCCTTTAACCCATTTGCCAGCCTTATTGTCCTTGATACATGTACTTTTGTCTACATATTGGATGCATACTAGTTGGGGAAATATCTATCACATTAGATTGCATACATGTTTCATAAGTTGAGTGAGTGTTTCTATTTCTTTCTATCTTCACATATAAATCACTTATACTTATGAGTGCATGAGTGAATCCGCGAGAATCCGACTAATTTGTCTTGCAAGATCGAAAGGTATTTGGCACTTGTCTATAGTATGGTGACATGAGACTTGAGCTACGTTTTCTATTTCCCGTACCTTTGAATTTGTTTTATTAGTACACTTTGGTCATTGCTTTGTTACAGATATGGATAGCTTGGGATTTGTATGTGCATCAACATTAGCTCTGAGTTATTTGTTTTCCATTTGTACGATTGCCTTTTGTAATGTGTGATGCTTTGCTTGAGGACAAACAAAGAGATGGTTTCGGGGAGTTTGATGAGTCATAATTATATGCATATTTATGCCTCCCCTTAATTACTTTTGATACGGTTTTCGTGCTAGTTTCTATTAATTACATGCCTTTTATGCTAGAACATTGTTACTTCCGCTATTTGATGTTTGATGCAGGAATGATGCATTTGAGGAGCAAAGGAATGAGATGGGCATTGCAGAGTGGGCATGAAGGAATACACGAAGCATGGCACGAGAATCCATAAGACTGAAGGAAGAGAAGTTAAGAAGACAACACGAAGAAAAGAGCTAAAACAGATGGATACTCGATCAATCCCACCTAGGCTCGATCGAGGATGTAGTGTACTCGATCGAGTGCTCCTAGGCTCGATCGAGGAACCTATAGTTTCCAGAATTTTTCGCAATTTCCTTAAATCGGTTATGTTTTATTATAAATACCTAATTTGTACCCTAAGTTATGGGAACATCTTATTTTACCTAGTTACGATATTCTACCCTAGAAAACTCTCTAAAACTCTTAGTTTAGTTTAGTTTATTGTTTTTACTTCCAGATCTAAGCATTCCTCTATTACGGAATTAGTTGTTCTTCAATACTTATTCAATCGTTATTGTTCATCTTTTATGTTTGTAATTATGTCTTTCATTCATATTATTGTTTTTGTTATTATTAGTATGAGTAGCTAATTTCATTATTTAGGGTGAAAGGGGATCTAGGTTGTTAGGAAAGGGTTATTAATGAATTGATTGTTAAATTGCTTTTGATTGTTGTTCAATTATCGTCTTACATCTAGTTAATTAATTACTGATCATAGTTGGTTAATTAGTCTTGCAAACTAGAATTATCACCGACCGGGTTAAGACTAGTATAGGCCACGATAGTTGAATTAGACCGACTTAATAATAGCAAACGCATGTTAAGTTTAGATCTAAAAAACATATTAGAATCGACCGATCATATGACTTTCAACAATATAAATTGCTCAATCAATGAATTGAATCTTACCCTTGGATGACTACCTAGTGAACCCGATCCCTAGACTCTTTATTATTATTGAATTTGTCTTTATTTACATCGCAATTAGAAATCAAACAATCAAACCTCATAAAATTGTTACCATTAAAGACGAACTTAAACATAAACAAACTAGATTAATTATCACCACCTTGTGGATTCAACCCTTTCTTACTGCTAGCTACTAGTTAGTTGAGAATTGGATTTATTTTAATAGGCCAATGACTGAAAATAACCTTATCAAATTTGATAAGTTTAGATTATTGCTGATAAGTATTAGATTATTAATATAATTCAAGTCTTGACCGTATTGACATGCCTTATGCCAAGTAAATTTGACAAAATTATGTTGGTAAACTACTTAAATTATGAGGTCTATAGAGCTTTCTAGGCCAGGAACATCAATAAACAGGTCTCATTTGTTATTTAGACCTGAGTGTGGTTTCTCCTTGTGGGATGTGTAATATCAAACTGCATAAGTGTGACATTAGTTTCTTAACTTTTTGTGCGTTCATATGATTAAGTACATGATGAAAGGCGGTTCTTACCGTTCAAATAAGTCATACATTACCTTGTTTTATTTAGCCCGTTTGAACCCTTGTAGACATTTCATATCCTACTTCTAATAGCTACAATCCTAGAATTTGCCTACCTTATCGGGACAGTCGCAGTTGCTTGTTTATCATGTCTATTTTGCTATTATAGTTGGGTTGGGACTTTTAATTGTCATGTGGGTATAGCAAGATCATTATTTAGCAATTGTGTTGTATCCCTTATGTTGGAAAAGAAAGAAAAATATGAAGTGAAAGAAAAAGAAGAAAAGAAAAAGAGTTGCTTCATTGTCATTTGTTAAGGGATCAAAAGGATGGTTACTAGAGTCTAATGCACTTTTGGAGAGTATTTTTTATTGTCTCTCATATGTTGTCAAAGTTGAGATAATTTCTCTAGTAGGTGTTAATTTGTGCTTATTATCATATAGATTTGGTTTGGTTTTAGCGCATCGACTACCGTCTTAGCTCCACATATTCATAAGGTGCTATTTGCACAAACCACTTCTATACCATTTTCCCATTTGGCACCCTATTGTCCTTGATACATGTACTTTTGTCTATTTTTTGAATGCGTATTGGTTGGAGAAATTTCTATCACATTAGATTGCATGCATGTTTTATAAGTTGAGTGAGTGCTTCTACTTCTTTCTATCTTCACATATAAATCACCCATAATTATGAGTGCATGAGTGAATCCGCGAGAATCCGACTAATTTGTCTTGCAAGATTGAAAGATATTTGGCTGAGTTACGGTATCATGTTACATCTTGAGTTGAGCTGCTTTTTTTCTATTACCCGTGCCTTTGAATTTGTTTTATTGGCACAATTTTGGTCATTATTTTGTTATAGATATGGATAGCTTGGGATTTGTATGTGCATCAACATTAGCTCTAAGTTATTCATTCACCATTTGTATGATTGCTACTTTGTATTGTGTATTTGCTTTGCTTAGGGACAAGCAAAGAGTTGGTTTGGGGGAGTTTGATGAGTTATAATTATACACACATTTATGCCTCCTTTTAGTTGCTTTTGAGACGGTTTTGTGTTATAATATGTTAATTATGAACCGTTTATATTAGAAATGTCAATACTTCTGCCTTTTGGTGTTTTAATGCAGATTGGATGCATTTGTATAGCAAAAGAGTAAAATGGAGCACCGCGGAGTTGGCAATACGAAACAAGAAGAGAAGAAGACACGAAGAAGCTGAAGTTATTGAAGTGACTCGATCGAGTGTGTCAATACTCGATCGAGTACCTAGTCTGACGCTCTTTTTATAAACCTTTCCTTTAATCAGTTTAATTAATTATTATGTAATAGTATAAATAGGAAACTCCTACACAATAATTAGGTTATGCTTTTCACTATTCTAAAATCCTAGTGATGTGTCCATTTTATATATGATTTTACCCCATATATTAGCTCGGTTTTATAGTATTATTGCACTTATATTAATGTATTTGTGAGCTAATCCCGTGTTCTAGGCATTTTGCGTGTATTCGTTTTATTTTGTAGAAAATGAAGCTTTTAGTAGCTCATTCCCGTCATTTTAGCAATCACCGAAGTTCACGGAGATTTTAGATGCAAGACTTGACCATAGAGAGGCTCTTATGGAAGAAATGGGAAACCCAAGCAAGATGAAACTAACTGTGGACACGGGGGGCCCACGGGGATGCTAGGGAAAACAAGCGTTTGCATTTTTTGAGTCGCCACCAATTTTTATAGGAAATTGGAAACCGTTCGAATACTTCGCGTCATGTCAAGACACAAAGTAGTGACATGACCACTAAGAACTCGTTACCCTTAGCATTCTATGTCTAGAATGACTCTCGTAGATGTCAATGAACACGGATGTTCACAGAGATCTGGAGTAAAGGATGAGGGTACATATTAGGAAGCTCTTTTGATCGAACCCCTAATCCCGCCCGCCTCGATAGCGGCCTCTACTAATGATTAGGGAAAATCATCTATACTTGATATGTTGTCGATTATATGCATGCAATGCAACAAACAACGTTTTAAACCTAGCATGTGAGAATTAACTAAGTCGGTGAACACGTAATTTAACATACAATGGGTCGAAGTAGAGATATAGGGTTGATTACATGTGAGAACAAGCAAACAATACGATAATAAAGAGTATAATAAATGAAATACGATAATTAAAATTACAACAATTACAATGATTTGATTGATTTACGTCGACATTTAAAACGGATAATTTGAGAAAAGAAAAGGAAAATAATTAAGGTTAGAGAATGGACAGATTAGTAGTGATATTACGATTAATAGTCAATTAATACATAAGACTAATAAACTAGCTCAAAGTAAGAACGGAAGTTTAGAAACAGAATTCACCCAGGAACAGGCGTAGCAGAGCTGCGTCCCTTGGAAGAAGCGCAGTGGTCACTGCGTCTGTTGCTGAGGTGAGTTCTGGCTGTGAAGCCGGAACTGCATATCGTTAATGTTCGTTCGTGAATTTAATGATCGATTATTAATACTCGACTCAAGTAGAAGTGCTTTAACAGGTTATTTACATGTAAATTGGTCATAAAAGCAATAAAGAACAAACTTAAATGAATTAGAACGGATTATAAACTAATTATGAGTGAATTAAATATTAATAAGTGATTAATTACAACTAATTTAGGTCAAATTACTAAGACGGAAACGAAGGTAAAACACGATAAACTGATGAAAATATACAAAAGTCAAATCCCAGATATTTGATATGAATGAATCGAATCTCCAAAATCCGAGTTTGATTTTAATGACGAAAACCCGCAAATATTGATTATAAGGGATTTAAGTCGGGATTTAAGGGTGATAATTATACATGTTATGATTATAATTATTATATACGAATGAAAAATAGGAAAATAAGAAAAGAAGAACGAAAAAAAGACGAGTTAACAGAAAGACGAGGAAGAAGAAGAAAAGCAGGAAATGCGGCAGCCTCAGGAAGAGGCGCAGTAGTTGCTGCGTTTCTTCTCGACGTCTGTCTTCTGTTAATCCGTAAAAAAAAAAAATAGGTTTTATAAAAGGGTTTTATAAATCGGTTTTAAACATGCTTTCGACGTAAACCTTACAATAATTTAGACAATAACAAAATACAATAATGAAACATAGGATTTACACCCTCAGACTTACATGTTTGACGAAACAAGATTGACTAAGTTAACGATTAGTGATTGCTCGACTCGAATGTATGATGAAAGTGCCCTCGTAAGAGGAATTAAATTAAATTGATTAGATTGATTGAGTGGAGTTGGTCAAATTGGTCGGTCATACAAAACGAGGCTGGTGCTTAGAAGGATCCGAGCTTACGTGGTGGAAAGTTCAAGCACGTAGACGCCAATAAGCAAAGAGCACGGTCTTAGAATGCAAAGGGAGAAGAGAAGGGCGGACACTCGCGTGAGAAATATGAGGAACGAAGGTCCCTATTTATACTAATCACACGGAGGAATTAGGGTTTCGGTAAAACTTTGGAAACAAATCTCGAATAGATCTTAAAATACGCAGAAAAGAGCTGGGGAAGAGGCGCAGCAGCCACTTCGGCTCTTGGAAGAGGCGCAGCAGGTGCTGCGTCCTTTCCCCAGGAGTTTCCTCCTGGGGAAGAAAGATTTTCCGCGTTTCTGTTATGGAATTGCGGTTGATCTCGACTTCCTTATTTAAAATATAATTTTGGGATATATTTTGCCAAAAGATTAAAAGAATAAAATATGGAATAGAAATATCTGGAACATTCCAGAACATTCCGACTCGGCATTTTAAAAGGTTTATTAGAAAATGAAGACGGTTTTTGACCCAGACTCCATATGTACTCTAATTACTGTCAAAACGACCGTAACGGCACGTAGATAATGACCAAGGGGTAGACACAATTATATGAGCTATCACTTGACGATAAACTTAGGAATTGACAAAAATCGTTCCGTGTACCAAACATGCGGCCCAATCATCACCGGGTGGCTTGCGGGAGTGCAGAAATGACGTATCTACAGAGCCCCCACTTTGACTGAGGCTTGGACAAGGCGAAAGTCAAAGTATAGCCATCAGGTCAATTGAAGATTACAACCTGACGACTATGGCGACGCGAGGCGGCTCAAGAGGTATGAGCCAATGACCTATCGTGGGAACATTTTAGAGTCTGTCGACTATCGAAGAGGGTCATTTAAAGTCCATTAGACTACGTAAGGAAGCTCGCAAGCCATAAAAAGAGACCATACCTGAGACTTCTTTCTCGAGATGCTTCCGGAGGTGCATAGGAGCTAAGGGTAAGCGTAAGAGCTAAGGCAAGGACCCAAAGGATATATAGAGGTTGTGCTAAGGGCGTCGGACCCTAAAGGGAAACATCAGCGAGAAGGTGGCCTAAGGGTAAATATGGTTTTGGGCGTATGAACCCGGAGAAAAGGTGGCTTCGAAGGAGTGTGATCCTATCGGTGAAGGCTAGGTGTGGGAAGATAGGTAGTTTGGGAACCTACGAAATAGTTGGTATGAGAACATCTGGAAGGAACAAAGCGTAATATAATATTGAAGGCAGCAGGACGTTGGTAGAAACTGCTGGGGGAATTTTCTCGCGTCGGTCTCAAGCGAACTCCATATCTTGAGAGGTACAATCGGCTGTCATGAACTCTTGCTGGGAAATAGTTGAGGCGTGTCGAAACACCGTCGGAGAAAACTTGCTCGTTGTTGCAAGCGAAGTCTTGAGAAAGTACTGCGATAATTCACAGTCTGCTCGAACATATGGGTCCGGACGAAGAATAAATATCAAATGGACCAAATATACGATATATGATGTTGGAGAAGAGGCGCACCAAAGATGGGCTCACGAATAACGAACTCGTAATGAATTTTTGAAAATCGAATTTGGAGGGAAGCTGAGGAAGAGGCGCAGCAAGAGCTACGACTCTTGGAAGAGGCGCAGCACCTACTGCGTCTTTTCCTGGGTTCGTCCCTGTCTGAGTAAAAACTCGACAGAACCCGTGTTATTTCATTATTCATAAAACACAAAAATTCTCTAAACTCTCTCAAATTCTGTCGAAATTCCGCCAAAACTTGATTAAATAATTCCTACATTTATTATGATTAATCGAGATATGTGTCTTATTCTTGCTTAAACATCCGTATTTTGCTTAACTGGAGTCGGAAAAATCAGGGTTTTTAACCCAATTGACTCGAAAATTTGGGACTTTTCCCCCAAACGAATTTGTCTTGTGGAATTGAACTTAGAAATGGATTATTGGCAGTGTAAGGAACATAACCATGTGTTCTTTTCGAATTTCCATTGAGTACTGAGCATTTGAGTAGAATTGAGACGGTTTCTCAACTGTTTCGTAAATTGCTTCGAAAATGGCCTTAGGATTGCCCATTTGCGTTAAAATTTGGTATTTGGAATCCTTGTGTGATGGTTAAACTTCCTACCATATCGTATTTTTGATTTGTGACGGCTTTTTCAGGATACTTTTCTAGGGCATAATAGCCGTTATAACGAAATGCTGTCGAAATTTCGACTCAAATCCGTGACTAGGCTCGAATTTAGACTTAACTTGACCCATTTTACCACATGAGCAGTCGGGTTTCGAAAGAAATGTCCAAAGATGGCGAAAAAAAGACATTCTCGGAGCTTGAAAGGCTTGAAAACACCTTGACCGAGGCTCGCTGTCACTTGACGCGGCCTAATTTACTCTAATTTTGCAGGTGACGTGGCTTCTACGTCGAGAAGGGCTCCTATGGATATGGATACTGACTTCGACCCTTCTCTTACTTTTGAGGAGGTGTTAGAGGACGCGTTTGCTGAGTAGGCTGCCGAGGAGGAGGCTGCTGATGAGGAAGCCCCGAGGCCGGCCAACGTCGGACGAGGCAGTCACCAGCTAGCTAGGGCACCCCAGTGGGTGGAAAAATGGGATGGCCGACATCTCATTTGGGCAGCAGAGAGTCACCTGTCTTATAGGACGGTGAAGAGCATGGTAAATCTCAAACTCGTCATTCTCTCACCATCTTTCTTTACTTATTTATTTGTCGTTTCATTTCTCTTTCACTTCGAGCTAAAGATAGCTTTGCGTCGAATCGATATAGGAGGCTGGGAACATGAGGTCCTTTTCTGGCTACACGACGATGACGGAGGCCTATGGGAGACTGTCGGAGGAGGAGCAGGCCATCATTGAGCTTGGAGCATTCGGTGCTTTGGTTGGAGTATGAAGGGAGATCAAGGGAAGGAAGCTTCGGGATAATCTTTGCCTGATTCGAGCCTTCCTTGATCGGTACTGGGACACGACCTCGACCTTTCACATGCCTTTTGGCGAGGTCGGGGTCACGTTGGAGGATTACGGCATGATTTCTGGTCTCCCGTGTGGAGTGGAGGCTGTGGTGTGGCCGTCGACGGCCATAAGGGTGGATTCGACCGAGGCTAGGAGGCTGATCAGCTGGAACCTAGCGGCAAGTGCTGCTACGGTTCCCGGGTTAGTGCCGAGCTCCTACGCCAGGGATTACTTTGCGGGTAAGACCCTGACGGTAGTGACGATGGACGGGAGGGAGGTGGCTCCGCCTCCTTGTACTGCGGAGCAGAGGGCTCGTCTGTGGCTCTGGTGGTTCTTGTCTTCACTCTACCTTGGAGAAAAGGGGGAGAGGCTATCGACGAAGCTTCTTCCCTTCCTTTCTGACCTGAGTGACCTAGGTCGTTGGGAGTGGGTCACTCCTGGCTTTGCGGTCCTCACTCGCTACATGAGGGTCATGGTTCGTCCGGAGCTGCTGAAGAAGGGGACTTCTCCTGCTACTGTCGGTCCTGGACTGCTGTTGGAGATATGAACCTTCATTTCGTATCATGAAAGATCATTTCTTATTTTTATCGAATCGTGAAAGATCGTCATCGATTATCTTGTTTTGCAGGCGTGGTTTTACTCCTACTTTCCGGGCTTCGCGCCCAAGAGGACGGAGCCTGGGCCGAGAGCTTATCCCATTGTGAGGGATTGAGTGATGTGTCGTAGGAAGAGCCAACGCTTTTCTAATGATGTCTATCGACGGGGCGTGAATGCCATGAAGCTGAGTGACGTAAGTACTTTCCTTTCATTTGTTTATTCATTTCTTCTTTAGAAGCAATCATAAGAATGACCTCTTGTTTGCTTATCTTAGTGGGTGCCCAGGCCTTAGGTGGACTACCTTAACGCCCCTCCTTTCATGGCGGCTCGAGTCGGTTGCTGTTGAGGACGTCGATGAGTCCAGTGTGGTATCCGGGCGAGCGCGAGTTGGTTGCTTTCACGGTTCCCATCGATCCTCCTTGGACAATGTTTAGGGAGCCTTCTGACGCTGAGAGGGAGGCTGACCTGGCTGACGTCGGTGACGACGCTATTCTTCTTCCTGGTGAGGAGTACTCTGTGTTCATTCGCCAGAGGCTGGCGTACAGGCCTATCGTGGTAAGTGCTTCATTTTCCCTTTTTGAGTTGACTTGATAAAATGATGAATGATCATCAAATAAAGAATTCATTTGAATTTTCAGGAGGTTGAGAAGGCGGGCGTCGAGCCCCCGGCGTACCCCAAGACCCTCGAGTACAATGACGCAATGGGGATGACGACGATCTCCGAGCTCCACGACTTTGGCGAGGTGGTGACAGATGTTGGCCTAGAGGAGTGGCAGCACCTGGGTAGGAGGGAAAGCCTCCGATTCAGTTGGCTTTTGTTGTTGTATAAGAATACATTTGTCACTTTTATTGAAAACCTTTGTTTATTGAAATGCAGGTGGCGCCGTCTCGGCATGTGTCATTGTGGAGGGTGGCCAACCGGCTACTGGCTACTGCCATTGAGGCACTTGCTGGTGGTCGAGGACGACAGGTATGAATCTTCCGTTTACTTCATTTTGAATTTTGTAATTTTCTTGCATTTGAAATGATTGAAATGAGGCATTTCTTTGTCATTTGCAGAGGGAGCGCGACCTGGAGCGTGAGCTAGCACAGTCCCAGGAGGAGACGGCTCGCCTGCTGAGGGAGTTGGAGGTCAGAGACGCCGAGATTGCCGCTCTCGAGGCCAGGGTCACCGAGCGAGGTGGTGACCAGGAGTAGTTGTCTTTGTTGTTGTTGCTTCTGTTGTTGTCGTCGGCTGTACTGCACACATTTTATACATTTAGGACTTCATTTTGGATATTTTGGGCAAGAGCCCCCATTTGGCTGTACATATAACATTTTGGTTGTATATATAACGGCCTGAGTGCCTTTGCTGCTGGGTTGTATGTTCGTTCCTGCAGGTTAGCTTTAAACATGTTTGGTAGATGACGGTTTATGCCATCATGCTGCTGAAATTTAATAGAAACTGCACATAGAGCACATATTGTACATATGGCTAAAACGAGCGCAAAACAAATAAAAGACCTAAAAAATGCAAAAACTTGCCCAGAAATGGGCGGAAAAATTTGCCGAAAAATTTGCCCAAAAAATGACCGGACGATAGGGAGGGCTACCCCCTAAAAAAACGAAAAAAAGAAATGTACAAGTTTGAAATGAAATGTGAAACGGGAGTGAAATAATTCCCCCAAAAAAAAGAAAATCAAATGAAATGGGTAAGTATGCTTATTTGACGAAAATGTATATTTCGTCTCGAAAAGCGTGCCCAGAAAATTAGGAAACATAAAATATGGTAATTTGACGGAATTACCAAAATAATAGCATATTAGGAATAGGAAATTATATTAAGAGGAATTAGGAAGGATCCAACGCGGAAAAAACACAGAAACCCTCTGAGGAAGAGGCGCAGCACGAGCTGCGATCCTGCGAAGAGGCGCAGCAGGTGCTGCGCCATTTCCCCAGTTCGCTAGTTCTGACGGATTTTAGGAAACAACTTTTAGTATAAATATAGACGTCAAGGGAGCTTTTATTCACATAATTCTTCCGTCCTTCTTCCCTCTATTATATAAAACGCTCTCATTACATAGAAAAATTTACAAATCATGGATGCCTTTGAAAACCGTCTCAAAGATTAGACAAACGAATTTACAAACGTCGAGAAGCATGATATGGGTGCTTTCAATTTGGGGTCAATCTTGAGTCTGAAACTGGTGAAGGTTATAAAACCATTCTTGGATGCTTGTCTCGAATATTGGGACCCTAATTTCTATGTATTTGCCTTCCCTGGAGGCGATATCTGCCCTTTTCCTGAGGAAATTGCTGCAATTAGAGGATGGGACTGACTAAAGCTGAGGTTGACCGTCTTGTAACTTCAAAAGGAGTTCGTATGCTCGATTTTATTGATCGATTTATAAACAGGGAAGACCCTTCTATCTCTTATGTGGCGAGGCGTAGGGCATTTGGGTTTTGCCTACTGCATGGTTATGTCCTCCAAGGGCATGTTGATAAGGAAATGAGAGGGGATCCTCATTACTTGAGCTTGATTGAGCAAATGGAGCTGCGCAGGAGCCCAGCTTGTCTGTGCCTAAGGGAGATCATTTTGTGGCAGGATAACAGGAAAGCCAACCGCGAGCTTCCTTACTTTGGGAAGTCCCATCATTTTGCAGGTAAGAACGCAACCTTTCTTCTTCTTTTTTTGCTTTTTTTTTTTTTGCTTTTTTTTTTTTGCTTTTTTTTTTTTTTTGCTTTTTCTTTTGGTTGGATACTAATTCCCGTCTTTGGTAGGTTTGGCTCATGGAGCGTCTGCGGTTGATCGAGCCCCCAGCTAATGTTCCCGGATACCATGCTCGGTCGATTGCGATAAGGACCAGGCTCTATATGGTGGACTTCACTTGGGTTTGAAACTATTGGGAGAACAAGCTGAAGAATGAAGGTGGTCCCCTGATCAGATGGGTTGTGCCATGGTGGCATCTCAAGTCAGTTACTGGAGTGTCATCCTTAGATCCTACTCGATCGGTACGTGTTCCTGGCTTGGAATTCATTGTATGCATCTTCCCGGAGATATTGATGAGGCAGGTGGGCCTTATACAGAGGATTCCTAAGCTTGATACTGTTCCTCATACTGCAGTGGCACATACTGCCGAGAGTCATAGAGAGTGGGCCCTTAAGTGGGCTCAGAGAAACATGTGGTTCTTACATTCCTCTGTTAGTTCATTGTGGGTATCAGACTCCTATTTGTAGTGGAGGAAGGCTACTACTCCCGAGGAGCGCGAGAAATTGAGGAAGCGTGAGCCTGTTGACTACAAGATCCGTGAGGTAGCAATGGAGAACCAGAAATATTTGACTGAGGGGGAGGAAGAAGCCGGATTCCTAGTAGTTCATCCGTCGAAGAAACTGAAGACTTCTCCTGCCGCAGAGATGGTGGTTGATCGAAATGGTAAAGCTAGACCGCGAGAGAGACTTTTGTTGATTAGGTCCAAGATAGCACAGGAGCGCCCGGCTCGTGGTCGAGATAAAAAGTATGATAAAAATGACAAAGGCAAGGGAAAGATGGAAGAGTAGCCTAAGTCGTAGTATTATTTATTATTATTATTTATAATAGATGGTGGGGTTTTTAGAATCCTAGCCTGATTATTATTTTTTATTTTTTAGCACTTTTATATTATGTGGCGTATTACTATTATTTATGGAGGAAAAATGAATAAAAGATTGATTAGTTATGAAACTATTGTGATTTTCCTTTTATTATTCTTGTCGAATTTCAAATGCAAATGCAAATGTCCTTCTATTTACATTTAAAATAATGGGTTGTATCCTGTGAAGGATTGCCTACGTATTCATTTTAAAAATGAAATCAAACCCTTGCGCGTAGTTCGGGTAAATGTAAAAGAATATTTGTTCTAAGCAAAAGCTTGTAGTGAACCAGAAATTGAGCACGAGCCTTACTCCTTAAAACACAATTCGATTAATTTGATGATATGAGGATGACGAATTGTCAAAATGCAAGAGCAAGGTGACCTGAGCTTTATTTCAGCGGGTTAGGGGCCGTTTTTATTTCGTGTCACATGAGCGGCACGTGGGTGTTACGCGTGGCGCATTTTTGTCCTATTCTAGGAATAATATCGTTTTAGTTGGTCGAGGTTAGTTGGGTTAGCAAATTCGTTCCCATCTAGGTTTGTGATTCTAACCGCACCCCCTGGGAGTATGGACTTGACCAAGAACGGTCCGGCCCAGTTGGGTTTGAACTTTCCTCGTGGATCGACAGGTATAAGAGCTCTAACTGATTTGAGGACTAAATCTCCTTCTTTGATGTTTCTAAGCTTAACCCTTTTGTTGAAGACCGATACGTCTGTCCTGTACCTATCAAAAATAAACTAACGAGACTAACTATATAGCTAGGGAAGTCAGGTCGATCTCCTCAGGGAAGGCAAGATATCTATAGAGGTCCGTCTATTGGGTCACAAATGGGGGGTTTGTTTGAATTGTATTCTAAACTAAAGGTTTAAAAGAAGAGAAGTAGAGAAAAGAGCAGTAAAAGCAGGAAAATAGATTTAAACTATCAAATAGAGAAAGGTCATGTCAGGATTTCGGTTCACTACGGTAGTCCAGTGACTCAACTGTAAACAACTTAGACAAATTAATGCGAGACAAATATGGAAAGGTCCTTTCGGTCCACTTTCTATCCTAAATTACCACTAACTTAACTTTCATCCTCGTCAGGGTAGTCTACTGTTCATAGCAGGCCTATTTAGTCCAATCTTTCGATCTAGGATTAATTTTAGCCAGATTAAAGAGATGGCTTAGAAGCGTGCACTCTACTAAGTCGGTAAAATACAATTAAATTGCTATGGTGACAGAATCTCACAATTAATTCATCTAACCTATTTACTACATCGTCACATTTCTACCGTAGATCCCCTAATCCCAACATGAATTAGATTTAGCTACTCATATTGCTATTAATACAATCAAAACTAACAACAGATAAATAACCAGCATTCAACATATTAAAACTATAAATAAATTGCATAAAAAGTAAATTAGGGCAAAGGAATAAACGAAGTGAATTAAAGGATTAAAGCAAACAAACGATTGATTATTATTAAGAGAAGAGGAAGAGATTACAATCATGCGAATCCGAGCGAAATAAATCACAAAGTAAAGTTACAGTGAAGGAGAAAATAGTACGCAGTCTTGAATGATAGATAAAAATATAGTAGAAAATTAGATGCTAATAACCTAGTAACGTAATGCTTGAATAGAAAAACAACTAAGTCCATAAGATAAAATAAGTTCACGGGCTAATTAAAGCCCACGCCAGCAGAAACCACTCGATCGAGTGGAATAAAACCACTCGATCGAGCAAAACTCCATAAGATCTACTCGATCGAGTAGAATAGTTACTCGATCGAGTAACCCCTCTTTATAGCACTTCTGGATCGAGTAGAAAAGTACTCGATCTATCAACTGGGGATGTAAAAACCACTCGATCGAGTAACAAAACCACTCGATCGAGTCTTCTGTCTTCAATTCAGCTCAAATCCATGCCCGACTGCCTCGTAAACCGTGCCTTCACGCTTCCCAATGCAGTATCTCACTCTTGGAAAAATCTCGTCTCCTCTAAATGCATGCAAAAAGGACGAAAAAGGGTACGATTCCACTACTTTCGCGTTCATTTCTACAAAATGGACAAAACGAACCAAAGTAGCCAATTCGGGGCATAATGCTATATAAATAGTACAAAAATGCGTAGAAATACGTGCTAAAATAGGCTAAAATGACTATACAATATGCACGTATCAAGTCTCCCCAAACCACGGGTGTGAAAACAGCGGCTGGAGTAGAGGTTGTGGCTGCTGTGGCCACCACTGACGAAGAAAGACTAGCAGCAGTGCTAGCAGTGGTGGTGGCCGTAACTGAAGTGGCAGCCGAAACAGAGCTAGCAGCAGTGCTAGCTGGCGTAAAAACTGTACCGGCAGCTGAAACCAAAAACACAGAAGTGTTAGCCGGTGCGGAGACGGTAGTAACAGCAGGGACAACCGTCTCAGGCAGAGACAAAGATGGACTAGCAGAAGAACTCGTCGACGGCATCGAACTGGAATCCATCCTGAACAAATTGGGCAGAGGAATTGATAAGAGAACAGAGGCTAAACACCATGAAAACAGCGTGACAATTCCCAAATAGTCGAAAAAAAATCGACTACAGCCCGAGAAATTCCCAATTTTCCTCAAAATTTTCGAATTAAAGCATGTAAACAGCGATAGGGGCGGGATAGCAAGTATCAACAGCAGCAATTAAACAACAACTGAGGTAAATTAAGCATGAAAGCATGAAAACCCAGTGTGACAGTCGAAAACCTAGTATGAGAGTCGAAAATTTCGACTGTAAAGACCCCTTAACGCAAATCTCGCGCAAAATTCGAATTTAAACATGTTTAAGCAATGAGGAATGGGGATTGATCATCAAGTAAGACAAAGAAGGGCAAGCAATTACAGTGTAAGTCGAAAAACTCAACTAAGGAAGCAATTTCGAAGCCCTAATTCCAATTTACCTCATAAAAATGCAAAAAAGATGAAATTAAAATGCAATGAGATGTAGGAATTACTTACTTGATGCTAGAGGTCCTACAAAGAAGAATTAATCGACAATAAATAAGCAAATTAGGCGATTTTTGAGCGAAAACCGCGGAACCCTAATTCCTTCAATAAACCGAGTAAACTAACACGAATCAAGAGGAAAGTAGAGGGCTTTTGTCAATTAATTAGCAATGAACACAATGTAGGTGACGGATTTGGTAAAAAGGGCAAGAAAGATGAGGAATTTGGGGGTGTTTTAATCGCAAATAGGGAGAGATGTCGAAAATAGGGAAGAAATGAAGAAAAGAACAAAAATAAGGTAGTTAAAGAGAAACTCCCTGCGTGTCTTTTCCTATTTACCAGATCGAGTGGTTTAGAACTGCTCGATCGAGGACTTCATAAATCCAGCCACTCAATCGAGTAAAAATTTACTCGATCGAGAACTCCCCATTTGTGCTTTACTCGATCGACTAAACTGGAAGCACTCGATCGACCACATTTCACTCGATCGAGTACAAAAAGTACTCGATCGAGTTCTTTTTCTCGTGTAAGCTCCTGAATTCGTCATTCTTCCTTTAAATTTGCGTAAAAATTCCCCAAACCTGCATAAAAACACTTGCAAAAATATCCCAAAATACCAAATACGCAAAGTAACAGTCTATAGTCTCTATATACGCTAAAAATTGTCTAAATTCTAATTGTCCTAATTAAAAGCAATAAAAGAAATTCAATGGAAATTAAAAAAAATTGTTTATACAAGATGGTACACGGGCCATTTCCCCGCTCACTTCCCAAAGCAATTCAGTAGCCCCTCGGAGGGCTCCTGACTGGAGGACGTCACCTTAGCAACATTGATCATCCTCTTCAGCTACCATGAGCTTGAACTTGAATCATTCGGAGGGGAATAGTTCACATCCACATATGCGCGCACTTTTCTCACCCTTGCTCCTTTCTCACCGGCTGTAAAACCGTCACTCCCAACTTGACTGACATTAATTGCACAATGCCCTTTGACCGCTCCTTCATTGCTTTCATCTGTACCTGCAGCAAGGAAAACAGACGAACTTTCCTCCTTTTTGCTCTCAATCCGAGGCGGAGGGGTAACAATAGCAGCACAATGCTCCAAATTTTCATTTGGAGTGTCAATAATAAGGTCAATAGAAGAGAGGGCATTGCAAGGCTGAGCTTGCATGGGAGGCCTCCGGAATTTAGACTGATGGAATATCAGCTCCTCGTCCCCGACCTGAAAAGTCAATGTCTTGCCCCCGACGTCTATTACTGCACGAGCAGTAGATAAAAATGGTCTCCCTAAAATAATAGGTGTATGTGCATCTTCGGGGATGTCAAGTACAACGAAATCAACGGGAATAAAGAACCTCCCGATGTTAACAGGCACGTCTTCTATTACACCTAGTGGCCGTGATATACTATGGTCGGCCATCTGGACAGTCATGTTGGTGCAATTAAACTTTCTCAAACCAAGTCTCTTAGCCAGAGACAATGGTAAGACGCTCACGCTAGCGCCAATATCGCATAACGCGTTATCAATCGAATGGGTACCGATATGACACGGAATCGAAAAACTACCCGGGTCTGACTGTTTGGGAGGTAATTATTCTAAACTAGGGCCGTCCCCACCTCAGTCAAGGCTACCGTCTCATTATCACTAATATGCCTCTTACGCGATAAAATTTCTTTCATAAATTTAAGGTAAAAGTGTCAGCAGTTCGGCGAATGGTACAGTGACCTGCAAGCTTCTCAGGATTTCGGCAAATTTGCCAAATTGTTGATTAGCTTTAGTATTCTGCAGACGCCTCGGGAAGGGAACCGTGATGGGTATCTCGAGTCCCTTGTTTCTCTCTTCTAACGTGTCAGCCGGATCAAGCTCTGTATCCTTTGGACGCTTCTTTCCTCTCGAACGAGGTCTTTCAGGCGATTTCTCACTTAATCGAGCACTAGCAAGCTCTCGATCAAGTTGTTCGTCATCCATACTACTCGAGCGGCCAAAATTCCCATTCGATCGAGTAGTTTCTTCAATAGCATCACTCGATCTAGTAGAAAAATCACTCGATCGCGAATTTGACTTTTCCTGTTCACTCGATCGAGTACTTTCTTCATCAAATCTACTCGATCGACCTCCAGAAACTAGTCGATCGAGTACTTTCTTAGCCGTCAGCTCATTTCCTTCGACAGAACACTGTTCATCAGCTATTATTTCCTTCCTCGGGTCTGATTTCAACACTTCTGGTCCCTCATATGAACGATCGCTTCTCAAATTGATTAAATTTACCGTCTCATGTGGATTTTTGTCAGTTTATGACGGTAAATGACCCGGTTTCCGTGTAGATTGGTTCGCGGCTAATTGGGCAACTTGAGTTTCAAGTGCCTTGATGGATGCATCTTTCTGTTGATCACTCAATTGCCACTGCTTTGTAAAAGACTGCGGCATAGTCTTTGTGAGGTAATATCCGTATAATACCCTATAAAATTAGGACTATAACGCAAATTTCATATGTGATTATTGTCATAAAACGAAAAATATGAGAAAAACGATAAAGCATTAAAAATAACCTCGGGTCCTAGTGCAATTCGGCAAAATGACAGAGATCAAAGTAGATCTCCTCCTAATTGTTGCACCCAAGATCGTCTGAGACTATGCCCTTGTGCTAGAAATGAATTCTCTAATTGCCTTGCAATATTGAGAGAATTTGTTGTGTGAGTTTTTGCTAGATGTGAGATCTAAAGTTTTTCAGAGGAAAATACTCTTCAAAACCCTAATTTTCTTTTGCAAATGAATTAGGTTTACAAGAAGGAGAGGCTCTCCTTTTTGTCCTTTGCATTCGGCCAAACCGAGCCCTTCATGGGGAAGTGGGCTTCCACTTCCTCTTAATTTTAACTCGTGGTCTGGCTCGTAAAATGCTAAATGTATATGACACGGTTTTATTATAAATCGTCATCGGTTATCGGCTATTAAAATATCAACTAATAACACGGATTAGCTGAAATATTAATACATGTCCGACACAGACGATATTGTATAATTAATTCAATATACATTAATTAAATATAATCGTTTATATTTAATTTACGAATTAACTGCTTAATTCGCCTTAGCCCATTTTATTAATCCGTATTAAATAAAATATCTCAACATCGCATTTTGACTAATTACTAGTCAAATAACTCAGACTAACTGCTTAGTCAATTCTCGGCATCAACATGTTTGTATTTTCATACCGTCACATCTCTCAAACGTATCCTATAGGTGTGACTTTTACGGACATTGATCACCGCCATCCGTATGACAATAATGTCAAACTTATCTAGCAAGCCAACCGTTATTGATAAACGTGGACCAACTGATTATAATACAAAAGTATACCCTTTGATCCTTTTAGAGATTTATAAGTCCTTGCACTAACTGTAAAGGACACCAGCCCCAACAAGCTCCCACTTGTCCGTACAAGTGTATGTGCAATGACGTTATCCGCACTAACTGGAGGACACAAGCTCCAACAAACTCCCACTTGTCCGTACAAGTGTATGTGCGATAACCGATTCTCATATTCATTTAAAATTTCTCCCACTCAATGTAAAACAATTTGCAGATCCGGATCCGCAAAGGTCGTATTTTACAATCGATCTGTATCTAGAGTGGTTTCCCCGACTAGAGAGTAACTCAACTGATAAAACGAATTCGTATTCGAGCATGGCCATGCATTTGATTCTGACTCCTCGAGTGGCCCCGAGAAATATCGAGTACCTGATAAAGGCTGAATATTTCCTTCAACTTGACTCCTTCCGATCTAAGCACAGCATGAAATGACCCAGAAAAAATCTACTTGGCCCCCTGTTACGGATGACCGTGAGAAAGAAACCAAAGTCACCCAAAATCTGCCTTAGTCTCAAGAGACAGTCGATAGTCAAAAGAATCGACTCTTAGGATCACCATGGAGGTCCTATCCACGACCGGGCACCGAATGTTATAAAACATTTAGGACTCCAAGTCGATGTCACAATTGTGTCCTACGAGATATCCGTATAAATCGCCTCTGTGATTGGTCAGTCAACCTTTTGACTTATGGCTCGTTGAACCCACCATCAACCAACGTCACAAAATAATTACCTTGAGTTATCAGCTCACGTGGGCAATTAAGGACCAAAAATATAATGTTTGTTCAGTTCACTTTGTGGTGTTCAAAATTGTCGTACAAATCCACATGAAAACAAAATATATAAATATCAAAACGATGATGTCGTATAGAGTACAAAAGGGAATGAATCTAATCCATAAAAGAGTACTACAACTTAGGAACACGTTTAATTCCCATGGAATTAACGTGCCCTTCATGCTTATCTTGTCGTAATGGTTTAGTGAGAGGATCTGCTATGTTATCATCTGTAGCAATCTTTTCTATCACTACTTCCTTTTGCTCCACGTAATCTCGGATTAGATGAGCTTTCCGTTGTACATGTCTAGACTTGTTGCTAGACTTTGGCTCCTTAGCTTGGAAGATGGCACCTCTATTGTCGCAATAGATGGTGATCGGGTCATTCGAACTAGGCACTACAGATAGTCCTTGTAAGAATTGACGCATCCATATCGCTTCCTTTGCAGCTTCAGACGCGGCATAGTACTCGGACTTGGTCGTAGAATCTGCTGTAACACTTTGTTTGGAACTCTTCCGGTGACCGCAGCGCCATTAAGAGTAAAACGAATCCCAGGCAGAGATTTTGAGTCATCTCGATCCGTTTGGAAGCTAGCATCTGCAGAATCGGTTGCGCATAGCTTTTGATCGCCTCCATAAGTCAATGCCCAATCTTTAGTCCTCCGTAGGTACTTAAGAATGTTCTTGACAGCCATCCAATGTGATTCACCCGGATCTTTGTTGGAATCGACTTGTCATACTCAATGCAAATGCCACGTTCGGACGTGTGCATATCATGGCATACATGATTGATCCTATAGCCGAGGCATAAGGAATCTGTGTCATGCGCTCTTTCTCTTCCGGTGTCTCGGTGCCGAGACTTGCTCAAATGCACCCCCGGAGCCATAGGAAGAAACCCCTTCTTGGAGTTAGTCATCTTTGAATCTCTCTAGGATTTTGTCTATGTAAGACTCTGATCGAGAGATAACATCCGTCGTGATCTATCTCGATAGATACGGATGCCCAGAATTCTTTGTGCCTCACCCAGATCTTTCATCTTGAAATGGTTCTTCAACCATACTTTCACCGAAGTTAAGAGAGGTATGTCATTCCCAATCAGGAGTATGTCATCAACATACAATATTAGGAAGACAATCTTGCTCCCACTCGACTTGATATAAAGACATGGTTCCTCGACCGATCGAGTAAATCCATTTTCTTTAATCACTTGGTCGAAGCGATGATTCCAACTCCGAGATGCTTGCTTAAGTCCATAAATGGAACGCTTAAGCTTGCATACTTTCTTAGGATGTTCAGGATCGATGAAACCTTCGGGTTGTACCATGTACAACTCTTCCTCCAAATAACTGTTTAAGAAGGCGGTTTTCACATCCATCTGCCAAATTTCATAGTCATGAAAAGCGGCGATCGCTAAGATAATCCGAATGGAACGCAACATGACTACGGGTGCAAAAATTTCATCGTAGTGCAAACCTGGCACTTGGGTGAAACCTTTAGCAACTAGTCGTGCTTTATAGATATCTTGTTGACCTTCCACGAAATGCTTTATCTTGTAAAGCCATTTGCATTGAAGGGGACGAACCTTAGCAGGTAAGTCAACAAGATCCCATACGTTGTTCTCATACATGGAGTCCATCTCGGATTGCATGGCCTCAAGCCATAGCTTTGAGTCAGAACTGGTCATGGCACCTTTATAGGTTGCGGGTTCACTACTCATTAAGAGTAGAATGTCATCTATGTCATGTTCCTCGACCATACCAATGTATCTGTCCGGAGGAATAGAGACTCTTCCCGACCTCCTAGGTTCCTCAGGAATATTCACCGCAGCCGGGATTGAAGGAATTGGTTCCTCCAATGGTTGCTCGGTATTTGGTTCTGGAATCTCCGACAGGTCGAAGGTTCTATCACTCTTTGCATTCTCGAGAAATTCCTTCTCTAAGAATGTTGCACTAGCCGCAACAAAAACACGTTGTTCGGTTGGCGAATAAAAGTAATGACCAAGTGTTCCTTTAGGATAACCTATAAAGTATGTCTTGACCGATCGCGGGCCGAGCTTATCCTCGTGTCTCTACTTGACATAAGCCTCGCAGCCCCAAACCCGTATAAAGGACAAGTTAGGGACCGTTCCCTTCCATAGTTCATATGGAGTCTTGTCAACAGCTTTAGACGGACTTCGGTTAAGTATTAGAGCAGCTGACAGAAGAGCATAACCCCACAATGAGTCAGGCAACACGGTGTGACTCATCATGGATCGAACCATATCAAGTAGTGTTCGATTTCTCCGTTCGGACACACCATTCAACTGAGGTGTTCGGTGGAGTTAAGCGTAGGGCAATCCCACAGTCCTTAAGGTGTTGATCAAACTCGTGAGAAAGATACTCGCCACCACGGCCTGAGCGCAGTGTTTTAATCTTTCGCCTTGAGAGGTTACGTACCCGATTCTCGGTATTCCTTGAATTTCTCAAAGGATTCACTTTTGTGCTTCATTAAGTAGACATAGCCATATCTACTTAA
The DNA here is from genome assembly GCF_048544455.1 of Silene latifolia. NCBI lineage: Eukaryota > Viridiplantae > Streptophyta > Magnoliopsida > Caryophyllales > Caryophyllaceae > Silene > Silene latifolia. The sequence continues at coordinate 435,024,217 of NC_133538.1, read as the reverse complement.
ATCATCCGTGAAAGTGATGAAATACCTATAGCCTTCTCGTGCGGTGATTGACATAGGCCCACATACATCCGTATGTATGAGTCCTAATAGGTCAGCAGCGCGCATTCCAACACCTTTGAAGGAAATTCGAGTCATCTTACCGATGAGACATGATTCACACGTGCCAAATGATTGAAAATCAAAGGCCGAGATAGCTCCATTCTTTATGAGTTGTTTTACGCGTTTCTCATTAATGTGTCCCATACGGCAGTGCCATAGATACGTTTGATCTTTGTCACCAACCTTTAACTTTTTATTCATTACGTGTAATATTTCGGTGGTCTGATCTAAAACATAAATTCCGTTCATGGAGACTGCCTTGCCATAAATCATATCGTGTAATGAGAAAATGCAAGAATTATTCTCTATTACAAATGAAAAACCAAGTTTGTCAAGTGCGTAAACCGAAATAATGTTTTTCGAAAGACTGGTACATAATAGCGATTATATAAAAATAACTCAAATCCGCTAGGAAGCTGGATCACGTATGTTCCCCTCGAGACGGCAGCCACTCGTGCTCCATTCCCGACACGCAGGTCCACCTCACCCTTTACGAGGGGTTCGATGTTTCGGAGCCCCTACACATGATTACACAGATGAGAACCACAACCAGTATCTAGTACCTAAGTTCCATAACTTGCGTGGTTAATCTCAATCATATGAATAAAAGTAGAATAGAAAGAAGACATACCAACAGGTTTAACACGACCTGCTTTTATGTCCTCATGGTAGACAGGACATGTACGCCTCCAATGCCCAGTCTTGTGGCAATGATGGCATTCCATGTTTTCGGTCTTGCTCTTTGTCGCGCCTGATGAGTTACTTGCCTCACCAGGCCCACTCTTACCCGACCACGACTTCTTGAACTTCGGTTTGCCTCGCTAGGTCTCGCTTGAGCTTTGCCCTTACCCTTGCCCTTGTTTGTCACAACGAGAACATCTTGTTTCATGCTCCCACTGAACTTCATGTCCTTCTCGGTCTGTACGAGAAGGGAGTGCAGTTTATGGGGACTTTTCTTCAAATCATTCATATAGTAATTGGCTCTAAAGAGCGCAAAACCATCGTGGAGTGAATGAAGCATGCGGTCAATCATAATGTTCTCGCTGATTTTACAATCAAGCGCCTCCAGTCTCTCGACATTCTCAATCATGCTGAGAATGTGTGGGCTAACCGGTTGGCCCTTCTGGAGTCTCGCATCAAAGAAGCGAGTGGTATGCTCATAGGTCACGATTCTCGGTGCTTTCGAGAATTCCTTGGTGAGCGTGGTGAAAATCTTGTTTGCACCTTGGGCTATGAAGCGTTTCTGCAAATTGGATTCCATTGCAAAAATGAGTACGTTTTTAATCGCACCCGCTTCCATGACGAAGTCGCTATACGTGGAGACCTCGTTAACTCAAGCCGTGGGACCTGGGGCTGGCGGGAAAGGCTCAGTCAGATACTTGAGCTTCCCGTCAGCAGTGGCTGCATTCCGTAATGCCGCCTCCCATTCCGCGAAGTTTGATCTATCATTCTTCAGTCTAGTAGACTGATTCATCTGATTCATAAAGATCCGAAGCCAGGACTCACGGTCCAATGTGGCACTTGGCATTGGGTCATCGAGGATGCCAGCCATTAAGTTATTAGCAGTTTAAAAATCGTGATCTACGCTGAAAAAGAAAGAAAAACAAACACGAAATAAGCAACTCATCGAGGTGATTTAAGTCTATTTAAAATTCATTTTAACCGTGTAGACTCATTGCACTTGCATAATTGATCTCCCTCAAGAATAATACAAATGATCCCAAGACTCAATTTCCGTAAATTGATAAGCCAACTGTTTAGCTAGTTCTTCCGTAAGAACTCTTGGTCAATAGATTTCCGTAAATCCTATCTATAGTCCACCATAATCACAGGATCGTACGAGTGACCATAGTGTTGAGGTAAAATAAGTCAATCAGTTCCAACTTACCCGACGTAGAAGGGGTCATATTATGCCTACCGACGAAGAAGGGATTCATTGGAGTTTGACCTATAAAGACTGTTCTCAATTTTTGTTTATACGAGGAAGATCCCATCAACTTAGTTTTAATTCATTTTAAGTGAACGAATAACTAGCATTACGTGAATGAATTAACTTAGGTGATGGCTTAAACTTGATCGTGTGACATAAGAATGTCATAGAAAACTAACGCGTGACCTCTATATGAGTCAGTTTTCATGCAATTATTAGGTGGTTTGGTTTTTAGGCGGAATATGATGCAATCTATCGTTACGAAAAATAAATAAAAGAATGCAAAGCGTAAATAAAAATTCCTAGTGTGGCCTATCCTAGTAAAAAGAACATAATACAACTTTGGAATCCACCGTTGGACCCGAGAAGCTTGTCTTGATGTTCCATCTTTTCCATGTAGCGGGAGTGAGCATCCGATCTCCATCTTTGGTCTTCTCAAAATTACAATTAAAATTTACAAAATATAAACCTATTTACATTCTAAATAAAACTGTAATTACAAAAAAAATAAAAATGGAGATACGAGATCTCAAAATACAACCAAGACCGTGTTCCATCATTACGGTAACACGTTCTACTAAGGCCACACTAAGTTACAACCGTTTGTAAAAAAAATACGTAATTAAAAGCATTCAAGGCATTCAACAATAACGATAAAAAAAAATGCATCAACTAAATTAAATTTATTCGTGACATAATTCCGTAATTATGTTAAATTTATCCAAACCACCTCTAATGATTAAAATTATGTGACAAAACCGCTTTAATCAACTTAATTTTAATCCGTGATAATCCGTTACTTTAAATCGTTTTAAAATAACTAAATGGTACGTGAGTGAACCGTTTCACTATCAAGCGAATGCACAAAATCCGTATTGTACACATTTTTGGCCGAAAAAAAATAAAACAATTTTTTTTTTTTTTTTTTTAAAAAAAAAATTTTGAAGCTAAAAGCCGAGAGCTCAAAAGGCCAAAAAAAAATTCAAGCGGCTCAAAAAAAAACGAGAGCCACATCAAGACAAACAAAATCGATTTGTTAAAAACCAATTGTAAATGGACATAATCCGTATTAAAGCAAAATTACAATTGACATGATCTTCACATATTGTTATAATTATCGTTTAAAACAACAATACGCAAAGAACAAATCGAAAACAAAACAAAAGATCGTCACAAGGCACGATTTCCAATGCACAAAAAAAATCAGCCGTGTAAAAAAAATACAACCAGCCGTGACAAAAAAAAAATGCCTCTCGTTTTTTTTTTTATGCAAAAAAAAAATATCGATTCAATTTCGTTTGATGAAAAACACATAGAAAAATTCACGTGGCCTCGCTCTGATACCACTTGTGAGGTAATATCCGTATAATACCCTATAAAATTAGGACTATAACGCAAATTTCATATGTGATTATTGTCATAAAACGAAAAACATGAGAAAAACGATAAAGCATTAGAAATAACCTCGGGTCCTAGTGCAATTCGGCAAAATGACAGAGATCAAAGTAGATCTCCTCCTAATTGTTGCACCCAAGATCGTCTGAGACTGTGCCCTTGTGCTAGAAATGAATTCTCTAATTGCCTTGCAATATTGAGAGAATTTGTTGTGTGAGTTTTTGCTAGATGTGAGATCTAAAGTTTTTCAGAGGAAAATACTCTTCAAAACCCTAATTTTCTTTTGCAAATGAATTAGGTTTACAAGAAGGAGATGCTCTCCTTTTTGTCCTTTGCATTCGGCCAAACCGAGCCCTTCATGGGGAAGTGGGCTTCCACTTCCTCTTAATTTTAACTCGTGGTCCGGCTCGTAAAATGCTAAATGTATATGACACGGTTTTATTATAAATCGTCATCGGTTATCGGCTATTAAAATATCAACTAATAACACGGATTAGCTGAAATATTAATACATGTCCGACACAGACGATATTGTATAATTAATTCAATATACATTAATTAAATATAATCGTTTATATTTAATTTACGAATTAACTGCTTAATTCGCCTTAGCCCATTTTATTTAATCCGTATTAAATAAAATATCTCAACATCGCATTTTGACTAATTACTAGTCAAATAACTCGACTAACCGCTTAGTCAATTTGGCATCAACATGATCGTATTTTCATACCGTCACATCTCTCAAACGTATCCTATAGGTGTGACTTTTAGGGACCAGTTGATCACCGCCATCTGTATGACAATAACGTCAAACTTATCTAGCAAGCCAACCGTTATTGATAAACGTGGACCAACTGATTATAATACAAAAGTATACCCTTTGATCCTTTTAGAGATTTATAAGTCCTTGCACTAACTGTAAAGGAAACCAGCCCCAACAGTCTTTAGCTCACCAATCTCACTCACCCCTCCAGAAGATGATGCTCCGTGATTTGTAGGAGGGAAGGAAGGAGGCTTCTGAAAGCCTTGTTGATTCTTATGTGGAGGAACATACGACTGCTGCTGGTGCGGAGGAGGGGTAGGATTAAGCACATTTTGACTAGTCCACCTCAAATTGGGATGAACTGCCCCTTGGTTGTTGTAATAGGAACCCCCTTCTTGCCTATATTGTTGAAAGGCAAGGACTTGTTCCTTCTCCATAAGACAGCCAATAGCAGTGTGACCATCATTACTCCCACACCTCTCACATGTGACGGTCTCCCCTCTAGTAAGCACATGGACCGTCTGAGGCTCCCCAGCAGAATGTAACTCCAACATGTCAAATCTAGCATTCATGGCTTCTAGCTGAGCCACAACCTGCTTATCAACTGCATGAACTGTTCTAATATCATCCCTCGGGTTTCCATACTCAGAACTATGATTCGCCATCTCTTCAATAAGGGCCCATCCCTTATCATCGACGGTATTTTCCTGGAATCTCCCATTAGATGACGCATCAAGTATGGCTCTGTGGTCATCATACAGCCCATTGTAGAACTGGTTAGATATAAACCATGGGTCAAAACCATGGTGAGGAATAGACCTCACCAATTTCTTGAATCGGGACCACGCCTCATATAAAGTCTCATCGGGAGCATGCTTGAAACTGGTAATCTTGGCCCTCAGCTGATTGGTGCGCTGTGGAGGGAAATATCTCTTGTAAAAGGCAAGAGAAAGAGACTCCCAATCTGTAACCCCTACAGTTGTGCGGTCCAAATCAGTCAGCCACTCCCTGGCTGAGTCGGTCAAAGAGAAAGGGAACAAAACCTCCTTAATCTTGTCTTGAGTTACCCCCTTTGTGGCGGGGATAGTAGAATAGTAATCTGTAAAGACCTCCATGTGCTTCCTCGGGTCTTCACCTGCCACACCTCTATAGAGATTTCTTTCTACCAGATTGATGTAGGAAGGACGGATGTCGAATGTATTCCCATCCTCAGTCTGGAGATTGAAACCCTTTGGAATTGAGGATGCTTTAGGCACCGAATGACTGGAAAGTTTTGGCATCTTTACTTGTTGATCGGCAAAAATAGGAATGTCTTCTGCGAAAAGAGAATGATGTAGCTCTGGCTCGAAAGTACTCAAGTCTTCCTTTCGTGATTTTCTCTGCAGACGGAGTCTATGCCTGAATAGTCTCTCTGGCTCTGAATCAGCTGAAACTAACTCAAACCTGTCTGACCTGGGCATAAACAACACTGAAAGAAAATTAATAAGAACAACCTCAAGGAATAAAAATTCCCTAAGACGGATAAAATAAATGAAACAAAGACATATAGGGCAATTGCCTCCCCGGCAACGGCACCAAAATTTGATACGTCTGTCGTGTACCTATCAAAAATAAACTAACTAGACTAACTATATAGCTAGCGAAGTCAGGTCGATCTCCTTAGGGAGGCAAGATATCTGTAGAAGTCCGTCTATTTGGTCACAAATGGGGGGTTTGTTTGAATTGTATTCTAAACTAAAGGTTTAAAGGAAGAGAAGTAGAGAAAAGAGCAGTAAAAGCAGGAAAATAGATTTAAACTATCAAATAGAGAAAGGTCATGTCAGGATTTCGGTTCACTATGGTAGTCCAGTGACTCAACTGTAAACAACTTAGACAAATTAATGCGAGACAAATATGGAAAGGTCCTTTCGGTCTACTTTCTATCCTAAATTACCACTAACTTAACTTTCATCCTCGTCAGGGTAGTCTACTGTTCATAGCAGGCCTATTTAGTCCAATCTTTTGATCTAGGATTAATTTTAGCCATATCAAAGGGATGGCTCAGAAGCGTGCACTCAACTAAGTCAGTAAAATACAATTAAATTGCTATGGTGACAGAATCTCACAATTAATTCATCTAACCTATTTACTACATCGTCACATTTCTAGCGTAGATCCCCTAATCCCAACATGACTTAGATTTAGCTACTCATATTGCTATTAATACTATCAAAACTAACAGCAGATAAATAACCAGCATTCAACATATTAAAACTATAAATAAATTGCAAAAAAAGTAAATTAGGGCAAAGGAATAAACGAAGTGAAACAAACGATTAAAGCAAACAAACGATTGATTATTATTAAGAGAAGAGGAAGAGATTACAATCGTGCGAATCCAGCGTAAAGAACAATCAAATCCGAGCGAAATAAATCCCAAAGTAAAGTTACAGTGAAGGAGAAAATAGTACGCAGTCTTGAATGATAGATAAAAAGATAGTAGAAAATTAGATGCTAATAACCTAGTAACGTAATGCTTAAATAGAAAAAAAACTAAGTCCATAAGATAAAATAAGTTCACGGGCTAATTAAATCCCACGCCAGCAGAAACCACTCGATCGAGTGGAATAAAACCACTCGATCGAGCAAAACTCCATAAGATCTACTCGATCGAGTAGAATAGTTACTCGATCGAGTAACCCCTCTTTATAGCACTTCTGGATCGAGTAGAAAAGTACTCGATCGATCAACTGGGGATGTAAAAACCACTCGATCGAGTAACAAAACCACTCGATCGAGTATTCTGTCTTCAATTCACCTCAAATCCATGCCCAACTGCCTCGTAAACCGTGCCTTCACGCTTCCCAATACAGTATCTCACTCTTGGAAAAATCCCGTCTCCTCTAAATGCATGCAAAAAGGACGAAAAAGGGTACGATTCCACTACTTTCGCGTTCTTTTCTACAAAATGGACAAAAGGAACCAAAGTAGCCAATTCGGGGCATAATGTTATATAAATAGTACAAAAATGCGTAGAAATACATGCTAAAATAGGCTAAAAAGACTATACAATATGCACGTATCAAAGACTCGTTTGATACGTGCCTGATATGTTTGCACATTATGTAATGCGTGAAATCTTCGTTCATCCAAGAGGATGAGTTCTTCATATCTATCTTTCTTCCAATCGGCTTCTGGAATCTGACTTTCGAGTAGAATGTGTAAGGATGGGTTTCTAGCTCAACTGGTTGCACAGCTTTCATGCCTTAAGTCAAATAGAAAGGAGTAGCCCCAGTGGGCGTCCTAACGGATGTGCTATATCCCCATAAGGCGAATGGTATCTTACTTGGCCAATCTCGATAATTATCGATCATTTTCTTGAGGATTGTGACAACATTATTGTTGGCTGCCTCCACTGCGCCATTAGTTTGTGGTCTGTATGGCCAAGAACGGTGGTGTTTGATTTTGTACTTGGCTAGAAATTGTTCAGTCTCAGCCTGGAAATGTGACCCTTTGTCACTGATGATCTCATGTGGACAACCATATCGATAGATGATATTGGTTTGTATGAACTTTGCCACGTTCTTGGCTGTGAGACTAGTGTAAGATGTTGCTTCTATCCATTTGGTGAAATAGTCGATAGCCACCAAAATGAAACAGTGACCTCCTGTTCCGGCTGGGGTGATCTTCCCGACGATGTCGATTCCCCAAGCAGAAAATGGCCAAGGAGATATCAAGGTGTAGAGTAGTGAAGGAGGGATGTGTTGCACATTCCCGAAGATTTGGCAGTTGTGACAATATCTGACATATTTGATGTAATCGGATTCCATTATGGTCCATTAATATCCCAGGCGCGTGATTTTCTTTGCCATCATTGGTCCACTCATGTGATGGACACATTCTCCATCATGGACTTCTTCCATCACTTTATGTGCCTGTGAATGATCAAGGCAACGCAAGACTACACCAAGAGGTGTTCTTTTATACAATTCTCCTTGCATAAGGGTGTATTGAGAGGCGAGTAGGCGTATAGCACATTGTCCTCTCTTATCCATATCTCACGAATAGGTGCCATTGAGCTTGAAGTTTAGAATAGCTTGAAACCAAGGTTCCCCTGGGTTTTCTTCTTCATCTATGATTTGGTGCACGTAGGCTGGTTCTGACCATCGTTTGATGCATAAAGGCATTTCTACCTTATTGTCTGGCATGTTAATCAGAGATGCAAGTTTTACAAGAGCGTCTGCAAACTGATTTTCTTCTCGAGGTAGGTGTAGAAAAGTCACTTGATCGAAGAATTGGGAAACTTGGTCTATCCTGGCCTGATAGGGTGCTAGACTTTCACTTCGAATTTTCCAAGATCCCGTAATTTGGTTGATGATAAGGATGAATCTCCGTGAACTTGGAGATTCTTAATGCCTAAGCCTACTGCCCCTTGTAGCCCAATGAGGCAATCTTCGTATTCTGCTACGTTATTTGTCATCTCGAAGTCGAGTTTAACAGAGAGTGGTGTATGCTCACCTTCAGAAGAAATGAGAAATACTCTTATTCCAAATCCTCTTAGATTTGATGCGCCATCAAAATAAAGGTTCCAAGAGTCTAAACTGGTTTGGAGTATATCCTTATCTGGAAATGACCATGTGTCTATTGTTTGAGTGTCGTTGATGGGATTATCTGCGAATAACTCGGCAACGGCACGCCCTTTTATAACCTTCAGAGGTACGTATTTGAGATCGAACTCTGAGAGCATTAAGGTCCATCTTGCCAAGCGTCCATTGAGAACGGGTTTTTCGAAGAGGTATTTGACAGGATCCATTTTGGAGTACACCTTGACGGAGTAGCTAAGCATGTAATGGCGTAGCTTCTTTATTGTCCACACAAGAGCGAGTCATGTCTTTCCGAGTGGTGTGTACTTGCATTCATACTCTAAGAACTTCTTACTAAGGTAGTAGATAGCTCTCTCTTCTTTTCCGACGGTTTGTGCAAGCATAGCCCCCATGGTTTTTTCGGTCACTATGAGATATAAACCAAGAGGTTGATCTCGTTGAGGAGGTATGAGCACTGGTGGTTTGGCTAGTATCTCCTTGATTTTGTCGAACACTTTTTTACAGTCGTCATCCCATATGGTGTGATCTGCTTTCTTTAGCTTTTTAAATATGGGTTCACAGATCATGGTAAGTTTCGATATGAATCGACTTATATATTGCACCTTGCCTAAAAATCCCCTAACCTCCTTCTCTGTCTCAGATTGTAGCATTTCGACTAGAGCTTTGATTTTGTAAGGGTCGATTTTTTTTTCCTCGTTAACTAACGACATATCCCAGAATCTTGGCTGATGTTACTCCGAATGCGCATTTCTAAGGATTGAGCCTCATGTTGTACTTTCGTAGTCTTAGGAAGAATTTGCGAAGGTTATCAATGTGCCCCTCTCTATCCTTGGATTTGACAATCATATCGTCTACGTACACCTCTACTTCTTTATGCATCATGTCATGTAGGAGCGTGGTTGCAGTGCGTTGATACGTAGCTCCGGCATTGATTAATCCGAATGGCATAACAGTATAACAATAGGTGCCCCATTGAGTAACAAAGGCAGTCTTATGCATGTCTTTTATGGCTATCTTGATCTGATTATATCCCACGTACCCATCCATGAAGGATAACAATGTGTGATCTGCCGTATTGTCCACCAATATGTCGATATGTGGTAGAGGAAAGTCGTCCTTGGGACTCGCTTTATTCAAGTCTCTGAAATCAACACAAACACAGATTCTCCCATCCTTTTGGGTACGGGTACTATGTTGGCTACCCAGTCTGAATACTCAAAACTTTGATGAACCCGGCTTTGAATTGTTTATCGACTTCTTCTTTGATCTTAAGAGCCCATTCTGTCCTCCTTCGACAAAACTTCTGTTTTACAGGTTTGAAACCTGGTTTGATTGGACTTCTGTGTTCTGCAATGTCCCTGTCAATCCTTGGCATGTCTTTGTAGGACCAAGCAAAAACGTCTCTGAACTCGTGCAGGAGGTCTATGAAACAAGCCCTCTCGGTAGGGCTCAAGGTTGTCCATATCCTAAGTTCCTGGGGTTCTATTTCGGTTCCTACGTTGATGGGTTCAGTGTTCTCTATAACTGGTTCCCCTTCCCCCTCTTGTAATATTTCTTTAGCTTGACTATTTTTGACGGTAGGAACCGTTTCTGAAGGAATGAAGTAACAATCGCGAAAGATCTCGATTCCAGCTAGTTGCCTTCCTTTGTAGTGCTAAGGTTCGGGGAGCCCATAGAAGTATTCTTGACTCCCTTCTCTAACGAAGTATCCATTTAGGGTAGGGAGGTTGGGTCGCATCTGGATTCCCACGTTCTTAAGGTTTTGGAACTATGTGAGCATTTCTAGAGCTTCTTCTTTCGTGGGTTTGTATCTGATGTGACTCATATTTGAGCATATTTAGTCTCCGAATTAGCCTCGTTCCTATGCTTTTTAGTGCATAATTAGGTCATTTATTATCTTTAGTTTCTCGTTTTGCATATTCTTTGAGGTTTTGATCCCTTGGTAGGAAAGGAGTGCAAACCTTGCATTTTCATGGCAAAATGGAGCTAAATTGATTGAATTCAATGACCAAGCATCAAAGCGAAGACAATGCTAGAAGGCCTATGTAGATAATAATGTCGATTGGGCAATGATGAAAGGATTCTTGCATCTCCAACAACGGATTGTTGAAGAAAGAAAAGAAGAGAAGTGACTGTGAAGGAATCAGAGCGTCGCAGTACCCAGGACGAGCGTCGCCCTGCTACAGTCCGGCGTCCCGAGGCCTAGACGCTCGTTTTGAGGCTAAATGATCTGAGCGTCCCAACCCACAATCCGCTCGGATTCTGCTCCAGAACCAACCGTCCATCAGCCAAGACGCTCGGAACGAGCGTATTACTTGAAGACCACCAAAACGGAGATGAGCATCTCCTTGGAGAGGAGCACTTCCTCAACTTTTCTTAAGGGTTTTAATAGTCATTTAAGCCCTTAGTAACCCTAATCTTTGTACCGAATCTCTAGTATAAATACCCCCATTGTACTAATTAGATTATCATGTCATCTAAATACGATCTTAATCAAGTCCTAATACTCTCTTAATCTTGTAATCAATTCTTAATTTAGCATTAATACAAATCTTATTTCTTAATCATTCCTTAATTTCTCTATTGTTCATCATTTATTTTGGGTAATTAGAAGATTATTTGGGTTTATTTGGAGGATTGACAACCTTCCATCAATCATCAAGTACTTCTATTATTCTTTGCTTTATTATTTGGAATCATCTTTATAGGTACAATTCTCTCTTAATCCTTTTTAATTATTGTTAATCATCTTCATTTGTTCATCATGTTTTGCCTTGCTAGTATGATTGACAACCTTGTTAGCATGTTAAACTTGATAATGAGTGAGTAGTTTCCTTAACTAGGGTTGATGGGAAATTAGGGGAAACCAACATGGGGATTGATTCATGCTTAATCTAATAGGTTTTCATAATTAATTTGCTTGCTTGTTGTGATTTCAACTTATGCACATGTTATGTTTGATGAAATGCGAGCCATTGAATCCTTGCATTTTTTACCCATCACTTACCTTTTCAATGAGACTTGTAAGACATAAACCAACTCGAGTATCATTAGACCATGCATATAGTTGGATAGGGAGGATTAAGTCTACTTGTAGGTGTTGTACAATCTAATCGATTCAGCTCCGGGACCCAAACCTTCCTAGGTATTGTAAGATATACACTAACTCGATCCCATCACAACAATAATTGATTGCATCTAGTAGAGAATATGTTTGTATGATCAAATCTTATGAATCCCCTATGAACCCATGACACCCTAGTGCTTTTAATCAATTGTTTACATCTCATTTTAATCACCTTGCTTGCTTTCACTATTTTGTTTGCATTGTTATTTAGTTTAGTTGATCTCCTACCTCAACCCAAATTCTGACACCCTTAGACACAACCACTTGCAATCGAAAATCCGACATCAATACCCGTCCCTTGGGATCCGACCTTTACTTACCTCTTTACTAAAAGTAGAGTAGTTTGTGAAGTTATAAATATTATTTTGGTCTAGGTAACTCTTAACGACAAGTAACCGAAATACATACACCGACCGAAAATGGCGTCGTTGCCGGGGACGGTGTTAACTTGATTTGATTTTCTTTGATTGTTTTTAGTTGCGTCTTTCTTTACCTTGGGGAAGTCAAACTCCTCAAGGTTTGTTCTTATTATTTTCAAGTTGTTTGATATTTTGCATGTCTAGGAGATCACAAGGTAACTTGTTACCCATTGATCTTGAAATTGAAAGAACTTAGACCAACAATAGAAGACTTGCTAGGAATACTTTGAGAGGTATTGGTGAGATTGTGGACATTCAACCAAATAACATTGAATTCATCAACCCTTTTGCAAGAGAAGGAGAGGATAACCCAACACATAAGCAACCACAAAATCAACCCACAATGCCTAAATTCTCATCACATTCCGTACCAACCGAGGAGAACCTACCAAATGGTACTCCCACACCACAACATTTAACCGGTAATTTCATTGCAAAATCCGCATTTATACAGTTAGTTGAGAGAAGTCAATTTGGGGGGATGCCTAGTGAAGACCCTCATTCTCATATGGAGACTTTTTGTGACTATTGTGATGCGATTTCTCAAATCGGAGTTACTCAAGACCAAATTCGATGGATCTTATTTCCTTTTTCTTTGATTGGTTCCGCGAAGCAATGGTTAAAGAGCCTAGATAAGGCTACTCTTGGTATTGACTCTTGGAAGAAATTCGTACTTGATTTCTCAAGAAATTCTATCCTCCGGAGAAGACTAACATGTTGAGAGCCCAAATCACCGGGTTCAAACAAAGGGATGAAGAATCTTTGTATGAAGCATGGGACAGATTCAAGGATACTTGCCGATCATGTCCTCATCACGAACTTAGCGAGTGGTTCTTGGTACAACAATTTTGGAATTGACTTTATGAAGACTCCCGAAACATTCTCAATATAGGATCAAATGGTATGTTCACCGAAGTTGACGATAATCAAACATGGGACAAGATTGAGGAAATGGCGGTCCATAACTCACAATATAGTAGACCTCGAAAGGCTACTGGAGGAGGAAAGCATGAAGTGGATTCTATTACTCAATTGGGTGCTCAACTTAGTGCTCATATTGATACCATTAATTTGAAGTTTGAAAAGGCCATGGCTAAGCTTGAAGAAGCCTCCAAATCATCTAAGCAACATGTGAATCTCATGGTGGCATCTTCATCAATTCCAAGTGGAGTATGTGAGAGTTGTGGAACTTTGGGACATGACAAAAGTGAATGTAGGGGAACAAGCGAACAAGTGAATGCTTTCCAAGCATACAAGAGTGGTACCCCTTATTCCAACTATTACAATGAAAACACCAAATTCCATCCCAACCTCTCATACAAAATCCAAAATGTTCAAAACCCTCAAACAACAAACCCCCCACCTCCAATGAGAAACCAAGCTCAAAGACCCTTTTGGAACAAAAACCAAGGTTATCAAAATCAAACTCCATAAAATCAATCCAATGATCAAGGTTTGATGTTCAAAAAGCGGTCCTCCAAATGCAAAAGAACCAACAAGAATTTTTCACTCAAATGCAAAAAGATATTCAAGCAAAAGACATAACCATCAACAACATCCTAGCCCACACCAAAATGTTGGAAACCCAAATATCTCAATTATCATCTTCTAGCTCTGAAAGACAAAAGGGGCAATTACCACCTCAAAGTAATCCCCCAAGACATGAATCGGTGAGTGCCATCCATTTGAGGAGTGGTACAAGCTATGAGGGGCCAAAGAAGCAAATTGAGGAAGACATTGTGGAGACTAGTGATAAGGAAAGAGTTGTGCAAAACTCTAAGGAAGAAGAACCCATCATTCAAGAAGCTTCAAAGAAGAATGGAGAAAAAGCTAAAGAGAAGGAGCCTATTGTGATTAGACTTCCATTCCCATGTCGTCAAGCTAAGCCTAAGTTTGATGAACAACTTGGAAATTTTATGGAGGTTGTGAAAAACTTGGAAGTCTCAATTCTATTTACGGAATTAATCAATCATGTTCCGGCCTATGCAAAGTATATGAAAGACATTCTTACGAAGAAGAAATCCATCCGGAAGCTTGAGACTATTGCTTTCACTAAGGTTAGTAGTGCCATTCTACAAGGAAGTTCACCTCCAAAACTAAAGGATCCGGGAAGCTTCTCTATTCCATGTACCATTGGCGACACCACAATCAACAAAGCTCTATGTGACCTTAGGGCAAGTGTGAGTGTCATGCCATATTTAGTGTGCAAAAGGTTAGGAATAGGAGAGATTAAGTGCACTAATATCATGCTTCAAATGGTGGATCGATCAACAAAGACACCTTTAGGGGTATGGGAAGATGTACCGGTAAGAATTGGCAAGTTGTTCATCTCGATCGAGTGGTTTCTCTTATGGGCTCGGGCTTTTAGCTTTAATCCGTCATTAGGTTAAATAAAATCCTATTTTTCTTATAAATAGGAAGGGGAGAAGTCATTTAGAACTCTCTTCTCTCTCTTGTCAACTGTTTTAGTGCTGGATATTATTTTCTCTCTATTTTCTGGATCTCTTCCACTGTAACATTCTCTTTCCCTTTTCTCTCATTTTATTTAATGTTTATTTTCTTTCCCCTTTGCTTTTGTTCTTACTTTTATTATGTCTAGCTAATTTCTCTGCTAGGATTAGGTGATTCGATGGATAAATGTTAATTGCTAATTAGTTTATAGATTGGTCGTTGTTGTTTTAGTCTTTGTTGTTAATCACTGCCCTTAATTGTATCTAGCTGATTGAATCGATGCAATTAGCCTTTTAATTTTGGTAAGCCTTGACCTAGACCGAAAGGTTAGAAGGGGTGAGACCCGCAGTGAACAATAGGATGCTTTAGTGAGGGCGAAAGTTAAGCTAATAGCATTTTAGGGCGAACTGAGACCGAAAGGAGATATTCATTGCCCCTTAGACCGACACATCGACTGATCTGTGACCTTCACTGCGATTGACTGACGTTCATTGATGACCCGAAATCCTAGTCCTCTCTCCCTTGCTTGTTAATTCCTCTCATTTCTATTTCTCTTGCTTTATCTAATTTAGTTTAGTCAAACAACTCAAAACCCCCAACTTGTGACTTAGACAGACCGAATAGACAAGTAGATAGTGACCACCTTCCTGTGGAGATCGACCCTACTTACCGCTGACTTCTGTTAGTAGTAGCTAGGTTTTATTTTTGGTACCTGACAACAGTATCAACTCACCCTTGAAGTGCGAGATGAAACAATCACTTTTAATCTTGGCAAGACAATGAGAGCTGCCCGATTACATGAGCCGTGTTTCATGGTTGATCATTATAGCCGAGAAGGTGATAGGAAGAAGTTGGCGTTCCAATGCAAAGAACAAGCTATGGGTAAAAAATCACCACCCATATGGGAGAAGAAAATGGGTAACCTCCAAGATGCTCTGTCCAAGGAACAAGGATATTTCAACAAGAATGAGAGCTTGAATAGCTCACCACCACTCATGACAAGAGAAGAGGAAGGCCTCATTGGCCATAATGACAAGAAGAAAGAGGAGTTGTTCTCATCAACTCGTGATATTATTGGAGAATAAGTAGATGAAGTATGCGGTCTTTGGGATGATGAGTTTGAGTGGATATTCAATCCTTATATCGGTAATGTTATTACCCAAGACCACAATGAAGAAAAACAAGTGCAAAGGTCTATTGAAGATCTTTATCATGACAATGAACAAGCTTTCGACTACTTCTTCAAGGTGTTGAGCAACAACAACAACACCTTGGCTATGCCCCTTGACATCTCATTTATGGATGAGAGTTTGGTGGAGTCCTCCCTAAACCACCATTTGTAAATATTCTAACCCCTTAACTTGCATTTTACTTATTGTATTGCATTTTTGTCAATTTTGGATTTGTATTTTTATGCCTTGATCAAGATTTTCATCATTTTGAGAGAAAGTGAGGGAGGGACTTATGTGATTATTGATGTGTAGTGTTTTGACATAGTGTGGGGATAGCAATTGCCTAGGCTATCCAAGCCTTCGAAGTGCCCCCACAATGAAGACCAAAGAAATGAAGAGTTAATGACACGGGTTATGAAATACCCACGGATGGACCTGAATTCGTATGGTAGAGGGAGAATCCGAGCGGCCCATAGGGAATCCGCTCGTCCTGAATATAATCTGAGCATCCTGTTGAGAAGATGCTCGTCCTGAGAGAGCTGGAAAAAGAAGTTTTTAGTCTTACTGAGAATCCGAGCGTCCCACAAAGAATGGAAATTCAAGAGTCTATTCCTCCTATGGAAGCTACTACTTCTACTCCGGTTCTTGAACAACTAGATGATTATCCGGAGGTAATTTTCACTTCCGACTCTCATAGGGAGAAATTTGTTTCCTTTGCTAAGAAATCTATTTTACCCACCAAATTCATATTCCAAGAGACCTTGTCAAAATTGGGTGTCTTAGAACAAACCAAGACCTTTTTCGAGTCCATGGGGTTGCGTACTTTGTTTGGTATGAAAGAGTTGACTTACTCATCCCTCACCTTAGAGTTCTTAAGCTCTTTGAAAGTCACCAAGGTGGAGACCCGAACAAACATTGAATTCCGTCTCGAGAATATTGATAGGAAATTGTCTTTTCGCAAGTTTGGTGAAATTTTTGGCCTTAGCAATGACCCGACTTACACGAAGAAACCTACCAAGTATGATCCCACTCCCTTATGGAAGGATATTACTGGGAGAGAGTTTACATCTTACCATGATTGTCGTGCTCTTTTTGTCCATCATCCGGGCATAAGGGATGGCACAAAGTTGTTGGGCATACTTTGATTTCTAGGAAGGGA
This sequence comes from Silene latifolia, assembly GCF_048544455.1. NCBI lineage: Eukaryota > Viridiplantae > Streptophyta > Magnoliopsida > Caryophyllales > Caryophyllaceae > Silene > Silene latifolia. The sequence goes on along the minus strand of NC_133538.1, from coordinate 435,007,116 downwards.
ACGAACCATTTCACCGAACTTGACTATATTTATCTCGAGTCGACCTTGAACATTGGAAGAGAGTTCACCAAAAAGTACAACATTCTTCAACTTTTGATTGAGAGGTGGCTCAAAGTCGATCATGGCAAAGAAGGCACGGCTTTATTGTTAATGGAGGTTTGGTAACTTATTTGGCAAAACACTTAAACCGGAACTTCAACAAGGATAACACCTATAAACCGGTTAAGGGAGACCATATCATTGATCTAGCCACCATGGTTCAAAAATTCAAATGGGTCACGAATGATACTCTTGATGACAAATTTGGGTGGTTAACAAAAGATGCTAAATCCTTCACATTGCCAAGCAAGATTTGCCGATTAAATGTTCATAGGCCAAACTACCTTCTCCCACTCTCCGAGTAAGTATATTATACAACACCAAGGGGAAGACATTGCCGAGCCCTCCTCCTCCATTATCACCCCACCTTACCCATTCACCTACCATGAATTTCAACCCGAAAATGTTAAGGCGGGGAATGACTACTTGACTCTCTTGATGAAAGAAATGCACAAGCAAGCTTATGAGGATAAAGTCAATTCTTATAAAGCACAATATCCGCCGCTCCTACATCTTGCTAGGCAAGGACTTCTTGACCCATCTTGTCCTTTGCCTAGTTGGGCGGATAAGGAAATCTTATTTCCTAGTGCTTCTAGAGGTGGTAGCTTGGGTGAAGAGGAGATGGTTGTTGTTGAGAGTGGTGCACAAGAAGGTGAAGAAGAAGAAGAAGAAGAAGAAGAAGAAGAAGAAGAAGAAGAAGAAGAAGAAGAAGAAGAAGAAGAAGAAGAAGAAGAAGAAGAAGAAGAAGAAGAAGAAGAAGAAGAAGAAGAAGAAGAAGAAGAAGAAGAAGAAGAAGAAGAAGAAGAAGAAGAAGAAGAAGAAGAAGAAGAGGGTAGTGAGGAAGAATAAGGAAGTACAAGTGCAAGTGATAATAACTCCGGATCTATGGAGGTTGATGATGATTCTAGTGAAGTTGGTGATGATGGAGATGATAGTGATGACGCCATGGGTGAAGATTGAGGATTAGCAAGCTCTTGGGAGGATACCACATTACTGTGTGAGTTTCCTACACCTCCTTTAAGGTTTGTCTATTTCTCTTGTTTTTCATATAATTTTTATCTTGATCGTAATTTTGAGTCCTAGCATCAACTAAAGGACTCACACCTGGGCCACATTGAGGTGTTTCTTTTATCGCTCCCACATTCAAAATCCAAAATGACAAATGTAGTTTCATGCATAGCATCCTTATGCATGAACTCCCCCAATTTTTGACATTAGAAATAGTGTCTATTTTAGTTTGGAAAGTTTATGCATATGCATTGGGAGATAATCTAAATTATGATCTCCAACATAACAAAAATCATGCATCATATAGCATAGCTTAGTTTGCATTCACTCTTGTTTATATGTCATATAGTTTGCATTTAGCTTAGAAATCATTCATTTTCATATAGATTGCATAATTTCCTATCGTATTGGCCATTGAGGACAATACACATACTAGTATGGGGATGGGAAATTCTAACATGACTTTTTAAACAAAAATGATAAAATTTGAAAAATACAAAAACATGTCTTTTTTATTTCATAATCATAAAAACCATAAAAAATTGAAAAATTCAAAAAATCCAAAAACATGTTCATTTCCTTTGTAGTGTAGTCTTATATATATTATTTTGTATATATTGTGTTTGTTTATCCTTTTTCACATTGATCGACTACGCCACATCCGAGACATGAGGATATTGAAGACCGCATGGTATGATCTTTCCAATCTCCTTTTTCCTCTTTATGTTAATGACTATGTGGCTTTATTTTAGTTGATGCGGTATAAACAATGTGAATTTAGGATTGCATTTAGATTATTTGGCATAATAGTTGGTAGAAGCATATGCATTAGGATATATATATGTTAGTTGCATCATAGCATGTAGTTGCATTTAGGAAAAATTTTGAGAAACCGTCTATTTGGGAATCTTGACAAGTGTATATAAGGCCCTTGTAGATACTTTTTCTTCTTAAGACTTTGCTTGTTAGAATGCTTGTAAAACACCCTAGGATTGTCATGCTAGTATTCTTTGACCCATGGATTAAAGCCTAGTCAAGAGTACCTTGTGGTGTGATAACTCCTTGGCTACCGTTTATTCCAAGGTGACCCTTGAAACCATGCAACCATCATCCATGTTCTATCACATTTTGTCATCAAAGGGAATGGGCACAAAAAATGTTCAAAATTTGAGTTCAAGAAATGAAATGAAAAGTCAAAAAGTTTGCAATTGCATCAAAAGAAAAGAGGAGTAACAAAAATAGACTTCTAATGCTTCAAAAATAAGCACCCTCCCTACAAATGGGGTAGCTTTGAAAATGTTCAAAAAGAAATGCAAGAAAAAGTTGAAAAATTGTCAAGTGTTGAAAATGTCAAACATCAAAAGAAATGGCAAATAAAGTGTTCTCAAAATGTCAAATTCCATAAATTGGGGGGAATAACAACAAAAAAAAAAGCAAACTCCCATATGAAACTCAAGTTCTGATGATCCTTTTTCCATCGTATCCACTTTTGTGCATGGTAGAGAGGGGACGACCCTTCTTCTTGTTTAGGCAAGGAGGGGAATTCTGCGATCCTCTAGTGTTTCTAACACCATAGGGAGTCTACTCTTGACGAAAGCATTTAACAATTGAGGACAAAGGTACCCTATCTTGACACAACTTGGAGGTGATTTATTGGTATCCTTCTAGGCTTAGTAGTTTAAAGAAACCATATCTATAATGGAATGTGTACCCTTAGATTGCTTCCCCTTTAGATAATTTCCGCCACTTAGATGAGGAAAGTGGTTATTCATTTTTGTAGATGCATCCATTGCTTGCTTTGTGTGCTTTAATGCTTGGATGTGTCGCCATTTTGGCAAGCCCCACCTTGCCTTGCAAGAAGGCATCCTACCTCATGGTTGTCTTGTTGTGAGTTGAAGGGGCGGAGTGAGACCCGCTAATTGTCTCACATCGGCTATATTAGTAGTTTAGTTTGAATAAGGGTCCTAGTTTTTGTCACCTCTTTACTCAGGACGAGCAAAGGTTCGGTTTGGGGATATTTGGTGTGACTCATATTTGAGCATATTTAGTCCCCGAATTAGCCTCGTTCCTATACTTTTTAGTGCCTAATTGAGTCATTTATTATCTTTAGTTTCTCGTTTTGTATATTCTTTGAGGTTTTGATCCCTTGATAGGAAAGGAGTGCAAACCTTGCATTTTCATAGCAAAATGGAGCTAAATTGATCGAATTCAATGACCAAGCATCAAAGGGAAGACAATGCTAGAAGTCCTATGTAGATAATAAAGTAGATTAGGCAATGATGAAAGGATCCTTGCATCTCCAACAAGATCCCCGAGGATTGTTGAAGAAAGAAAAGAAGAGAAGTGATTGTGAAGGAATCCGAGCGTTGCAGCGCCCAGGACGAGTGTCGCCCTGCTACAGTCCGAGCGTCCCGAGGCTAAGACGCTCGTCTTGAGGCCAAATGATCCGAGCGTCCCGACCCACAATCCGCTCGGATTCTGCTCCAAAACAAACCGTCCCTCAGCCAAGACGCTCGGGACGAGCGTATTACTTGAAGACCACCAAAACGGAGATGAGCATCTCTTTGGAGAGGAGCACTTCCTCAACTTTTCTTAAGGATCTTAATAGTCATTTAAGCCCTTAGTAACCCTAATCTTTGTACCTAATATCTAGTATAAATACCCCAATGTACTACCTAGCTAGATTATCGTGTCATCTTAATAGGATCTTAATCAAGTCCTAATACTCTCTTAATCTTGTAATCAATTCTTAATTTAGCATTAATACAAATCTCATTTCTTAATCATTCCTTAATTTCTCTATTGTTCATCATTTATTTTGGGTAATTAGAAGATTATTTGGGTTTATTTGGAGGATTCACAACCTTCCATCAATCATCAAGTACTTCTATTATTCTTTGCTTTATTATTTGGAATCATCTTTATAGGTATAATTCTCTCTTAATCCTTTTTAATTATTGTTAATCATCTTCATTTATTCATCATGTTTTGCCTTGCTAGTATGATTGACAACCTTGTTAGCATGTTAAACTTGATAATGAGTGAGTAGTTTCCTTAACTAGGGTTGATGGGGAATTAGGGAAAACCAACATGGGGATTGATTCATGCTTAATCTAATTTGTTTTCATAATTAATTTGCTTGCTTGTTGTGATTTCAACTTATGCACATGTTATGTTTGATGAAATGCGAGCCTATGAATCCTTGCATTTTTTACCCATCACTTACCTTTTTAATGAGACTTGTAAGACATAAACCAACTCGAGTCTCATTAGACCATGCATATAGTTGGATAGGGATGATTAAGTCGACTTGTAGGTGTTGTACAATCTAATCTATTCGGCTCAGGGACACAAACCTTCCTAGGGATTGTAAGATATACACTAACTCGATCCCATCACAACAATAATTGCTTGCATCTAGTGGAGAATATGTTTGTATGATCAAATCCCATGAATCCCCTATGAATCCATGACACCCTAGTGCTTTTAATCAATTGTTTACATCTCATTTTAATCATCTTGCTTGCTTTCACTATTTTGTTTTTATTGTTATTTAGTTAAGTTGATCTCCTACCTCAACCCAAATTGTGACACCCTTAGACACAACCACTTGCAATCGAAAATCCTACATCAATACCCGTCCCTTGGGATCCGACCTTTACTTACCTCTTTACTAAAAGTAGAGTTGCTTATGAAGTTATAAATATTGTTTTGGTCTAGGTAACTCTTAACGACAAGTAACCGAAATCCATACACCGACCAGTATTCCAATCCTAATGGTATCCTTCGAGAGTTTCCTTCTTTGTAAGGTGCAAAGGTATTTCTTCGGATAGGATTCAGTGGCATTCCCGGGAAGTGTCCCTGAGACTTGATTATGTGGTTAACCACTAGATTGGAATATGGATTGAGGTACAAGAGTGCCAGTTCACTTTCTACAAGGTTTATGCTATGGAAGCCCCCAAGCTCGTATATTGGGTCTGTAACTACTTGGTTGCTTGTCATCTTTTCTATCACTGCCTTAATAGGTGACGAAGTGATCGTCACTACTTTGCCATCTAATGGAATCTTGATTTTTTGGTGGAGGGTGGATGTTACCGCTTTGGAAGCGTGAATCCAAGGCCTTCCCAGAAGTATGTTGAATGATGCTTCGATATCCACTATTTGAAAGTTAACCTTTTGCTCAATCGGCCCCATGGCTATGGTGAGGTTGACTAGTCCTACTACCTTGCGTCGAGTACCGTCGTATGCGCGAACACCTTGGTTAGTAGGGGTCCAATCTGACTCTTTCATGCCCAACTTATATGTTGTTTTTAATGGTATGACGTTGACCGCAGAGCCATCATCTGCTAAAGTCTTTGGCACATTCTTCTTTAAACAAATGACAGTAATGTATAGAGCCAGGTTGTGACTAGCGCCGAAAGGTGGCAGATCCTCATCCGAGAAAGTAAGTGGGTTACTTAGCTTAGTTGAATCTTGGAAGACCAAGTTGAGCACGTCATCAGATGTAGAGTTATGTGCCACGTTTAACTTAGCCAAGGCTTGCAGTAGAGCTTGGCGATGAGGGAAGGAACTTGCAACTAGTTGCCAGACTGAAAGATCAGCCTTTGTCTTTTGTAATTGCTTTAGAAAGTGGTCAGTAGACGTATCTTCGCCATCATTTGGTGTGACAACGTTGGTGCCAGTAACTGGACCATTAGCTATGGGACCATTCTGAGAGGCATTTTGATACGGACGTCCTGAACGAGTAAGGTGGTCTTGATCAGGTGGTCCTTGGGGAGGTATTCATCCTCATCATCATTGGCCCATATTCCGTTGACAGTAGCAAGCTCTCTCAACCTGATGATTTCAGCTTCTAAGTGGATTATTTGATCGATTAGGCCATCAACCACGGTTACCACTTCTTGCATCGTAAAACTTCAGGAAAGATTTAGTGGCGTACTTTCCTTAGGCGTGGTGTTTGGATTTCGGAGGGATGCCACTACATTTTCTAGTTTTGAGACTTTTCTATTCACACTCCTTGCCCATGCAACGAAGTCGGTGATGGTAGGAGAAATGGTGGAGTAACTCCCCTCATCTTCTAATGCATGGATCTCATCTTCGACTGGAGAAATGAGGTGTGATCTGAACAATCTAAGGTAGATTCTTCATTTGTAATCATCAGAATTCCAAAAGAATTCTGAGTATTGTTAGGCTTACCTCCAGGAGGTATGGGTAGGCGACCATCTTCGATCATATCTTGAAGGATATGCTTTAGCTTGTAACATTTCTCTTTATCGTGTCCCTTACCTCTATGATATTCGCAGTATGAATTTCGTCCCAGAACTTGGATTTCTTTTCTGGATCAGGTGTAGGACCTATGGGTTGGAGCTTACCTTGTTTCATTAGTCTTTTCAAAGCATTGGAGTACGTGTCACCAATGTCTGTGAATTTCCTTTGGGGGTTATTCTTCTTTGATGATTCAAAAAGGTTAACCTCATCAGTCTTGCTAGTAGAGCCATAAGAACGGCTCGTCGAGCCTTAATATCCACGACCCACCGTTTTGGACAAGAGTCCTTTATGGATGTCATCCTCAATTCTTGTCCCTAGCACAGTTAAGTCTTTGAAGGTTTTAATGTTTTGGTACCTCAAGTAATTAGCGTAAATGGGCCTTAAGTTATCCACGATATTTTCCACAAGGATAACTTCATCAGGATGCTCGACAAGGTGTGTATTGGTCTTCCTCTACCTACTTAGGAAGTCGGTGAAGCCTTCTTTCTCATTTTGGGTAAGAACCTCTAGAGTGCACATATTGACTTGGATTTCAGCATTATCCGTATATTGCTTAGCGAACTCGATTGCGGCGTCATCCCAGGTGGCAATCTTCTTGTGCTCTAGGGAATAGAACCATTGCTTAGGAATGGTGTCGAGAGATGAAGGAAATATCCTTAAGAACATCTCGGGTTTGATGCCTTTGATAGACATGTAGTCTTTAAAAGCACGAATGTGGTTCAAAGGGTTTTCATGTCCCTTGAATTTCGGGATATCAGTCACGTTGAAGTTGGTTGGCAATTTGGCGCTCACGGCCTCATACTTGCGATTGTTCTCCCTATAGATGTCGTCTCCTTTGAGGTACATTAATTTCTCCTCCAAGTATTGGAGTCGCTTCTCAGCTTCAGTAAGACCTACTGGATGGTTGACTTATGCTTGTCCAACATAGGGTGGAAGGTTGTCATTCAAAACTTCAATAGGAATTTCATCTTCTACAAGAGGTAGCCTAGTTTCTACCGCAACAATCCGGTTTTCAATAGCATTAGAGCGTTCATAAGCTTGTTCTTGACTTGTTTGGAGACGAGCGAGTGCAGCTAAGATTTGATCATTACCATTTTGGGGTTGTCCATTGACACTTGCGTGACTAGTTCCAGACATGTTGGAAACTGGATAAGAGATCGATGACGAATCAAAACATGATCGACCATTCTAGAACACTTACTCAAAGAAAAGACTCGAATTGTTAAGTGGGAGTGTGCCACTTGTGTCAGATGAGGTTTGATAATGACAAAGTTTTGAAATATTTGTCCTAATCAACTGTAGTGTAGTTGTAGGAGTGTTGACTCGAAGTGAGGTTTTGAAATGGGCTTTTAAGGCCCGACTTTTGAATCGATTTTTGGACAGAGTTTTGACTCGTTTTGCGCTAATTTGGGCCATTTCTCGAAAATATTTACAATTTTAAAGAGGTTTTTTATTTTACAAAATTCGTCATGGTTTTGTTTAGAAAATGGTGATCAGATATGATACAAGCATTCAAACAGGTATTATAACGGTATGCTGAGTGGATTTAAAGGGTTTTGGCTTAAAAGGGTGGGTTGCCATACCGAACAATCAAACCCGAGTCCGTGGAGAGGCCCGTGCCAAACATAAGTAAGGCCGATTCCTAGTTCATTCCCTCGAGTAGTGAAAGCCCTTGATACAAACAAGAGTAAGCATCATGGTATGGTTGACGTCAATCGCTATCCATCCTTAGGCCCAGATAATAATTTGGACCGTCCAGATGGGACGATTGGTCGAATGGGTTGGGTTGGGCCTAGAAAGGCCAAATAAAACGACCTAAGAAGGTCGAGTAATGAAAACCGACAACTGTCTCGTACAAACTATTCCCTAACCTTGTTCAAGTTTCACCCTTGGCAACACGTAAGTGTATTACTCCCCAGCGGAGTCGCCAAACAGTGGACACAGGGGGCCCACGGGAGCGCTTGGGAAAACAAGCGTTTGCATTTGTGGATTCGCCACCAATTTTTATGGGAAATTGGAAACCGTTCAAATACTTCGCGTCATGTCAAGACACAAAGTAGTGACATGAACACTAAGAACTCGTTAACCTTAGCAATCTATGTCTAGAATGACTCTCGTGGATGCCAATGAACGTGGATGTTCACAGAGATCTGGAGTAAGGGGTGAGGGTACGTATTAGGAAGCTCTTTTGATCAAACACCTAATCCCCCTTACCTCGATAGCGGCCTCTACTAATGATTAGGGAAAATCATTTATACTTGATACGTTGTCGATTATATGCATGCAATGCAACAAACAACATTTTAAACTTAGCATGTAAGAATTAACTAAGTCGGTGAACACATAATTTAACATACAATGGGTCGAAGTAGATATTTAGGGTTGATTACATGTGAGAACAAGCAAACAATACGATAATAAAGAGTATAATAAATGAAATACGATAATTAAAATTACAACAATTACAATGATTTGATTGATTTACGTCGAAAATACATTTAAAACGGATAATTTGAGAAAAGAAAAGGAAAATAATTAAGGTTAGAAAAAGGATAGATTAGTAGTGATATTACGATTAATAGTCAATTAATACGTAAGACTAATAAACTAGGTCAAAGCAAGAACGAAACTTCAGAGACAGAATTCACCCAGGAACAGGCGCAGCAGAGCTACGTCCCTTGGAAGAGGCGCAGTGGTCACTGCGTCTGTTCCTGAGGTGAGTTCTGGCTGTGAAGCCGAAACTGCTGATCGTTAATGTTCGTTCGTGAATTTAATGATCGATTATTAATACTCGACTCAAGTAGAAGTGATTTAACAGGTTATTTACATGTAAATTGGTCATAATAGCAATAAAGAACAAACTTAAATGAATTAGAACGGATTATGGACTAATTATGAGTGAATTATAGATTAATAAGTGATTAATTATAACTAATTTAGGTAAAAATTACTAAGACGGAAACGAATGTAAAACGCGATAAACTGATGAAAATATACAAAAGTCGAATCCTAGAGATTTGATATGAATGAATCGAATCTCCAAAATCCGGGTTTGATTTTAATGACGAAAACCCGCAAATATTGATTATAAGGGATTTAAGTCGGGATTTAAGGGTGATAATTATACATGTTATGATTATAATTATTATATACGAATGAAAAGTGGAAAATAAGAAAAGAAGAACGAAAAAAAGACGAGTTAACAGAAAGACGAGGAAGAAGAAGAAAAGCAAGAACTGCGGCAGCCTCAGGAAGAGGCGCAGCAGTTGCTGCGTTTCTTCTCGACGTCTGTCTTCTGTTAATCCGTAAAAAAAATAGGTTTGATAAAATGGTTTTATAAATCGGTTTTAAACATGCTTTCGACGTAAACCTTACAATAATTTAGACAATAACAAAATACAATAATGAAACATGGGATTTACACCCTCAGACTTACATGTTTGATGAAACAAGATTGACTAAGTTAACGATTAGTGATTGCTCGACTCGAATGTATGATGAAAGTGCCCTCGTAAGAGGAATTAAATTAAATTTATTAGATTGATTAACTGGAGTTGGTCAAATTGGTCGGTCATGCAAAATGAGGCTGGGACTCAGAAGGATCCGAGCTTACGTGGTCGAAAGTTCAAACACGTAGACGCCAATAAGCAAAGAGCACGGTCTTAGAATGCAAAGGGAGAAGAGAAGGGCAGACACTCGCGTGAGAAATATGAGGAACGAAGGTCCCTATTTATACTAATCACACGGAGGAATTAGGGTTTTGGTAAAACTTTGGAAATAAATCTCGAAAAGATCTTAAAATACGCAGAAAAGAGCTAGGGAAGAGGCGCAGCAGCCACTGCGGTTCTTGGAAGAGGCGCAGCAGGCGCTGCGTCCTTTCCCCAGGAGTTTCCTCCTGCGGAAGAAAGATTTTCCGCGTTTCTGTTATGAAATTGCGGTAGATCTCGACTTCCTTATTATTTAAAATATAATTTCGGGATATATTATGCCAAAAGATTAAAAGAATAAAATATGGAATAAAAATATCCGGAACATTCCAGAACATTCCGACTCGGCATTTTAAACGGTTTATTAGAAAATGAAGATGATTTTTGACCCGGACTCCAAATGTACTCTAATTACTGTCAAAACGACCGTAACGGCGCGTAGATGACGACCAAGGGGTAGACACAAGTATTTGAGCTATCACTTGATGATAAACTTACGAATTGTCATAAATCGTTCCATGTACCAAACATGCGGCCCAATCATCACCGGGTGGCTTGCGAGAGGTACAGAAATGAGGTATCTATACTAACTAATGTTAGTGGACAAATAAAATATGAAGCCTAAAAATGAATTAATGAAGTGAAGCCCAAAGTGAAGGAGATTAGAGCAAGCTTAGGATGCTCTTAGGATTCTTTTAAGATATTCACTAAGCATTCAACCTGGTGATTAAAGAGGAATTAAGACACAAACATTGGATCCTTTATGCAATTAATCAAGAATTGGAGGAAACTTAAGAGTATGCTTAGGATACCATTTTGGATACCATATGAGCATTCAACCGGAGGAATTAAGAAGCATTCAGACATAGCATTGGATTCCTCTACAAATTTTACTCCCTTATTTCCTATATAAGGGGTGCTAATCTCACACACCTTTTTCCACACAATTCCCATTATGTTCTAGTTCACAAAAATCCTCTAAATTTCAGATTATTTTTAGTCATTAGGTTAGGTTTAGATTAGTTTAGTTTTTATTTATGTTGTTTACATTTCCCTTTAAACATTTTAAGTTATAATTCAATTACACGTTATTTACATTTCATTCCTTGTTCTCATTTGCAAGTTCTTCCATTATCAAGGTAATTTCATTTCTAGCATTACTTTTATTATTCATTTGTCTTAAGATAATTTACATTATGTTCGAGTAATTTCCTTAGTCTAGAGACTGGGGAAGCCATTCAATAACTAATATATGAAAAATGACAAATTAGGTATATAATATTGTCTAATTGTTTCTATCACGTGTTTGTATCGTCAAGTTTATTCTTTGTTTAAAGGCCTTATTCATTGATTAAGTTTGTTAATTCATTCTATAAGTCGAGAGGCACGAAATCGGATTAGACTAAGCATGTGTAGTCGGACGACCTAGTCATAAACGAGAGTTTCTCTAGGACCCGGTCTATGGTTGACACTAATATCGTGAGGTGGGTGTCTTTAAGCCTAAAGAATTGACAATGTTATTTCCGAGTTTAACATGAATATATATTTACAATTGCATGTGTGACCCGACTCCCCTATACTCCTTTTATCATATAGTTTACATCGTTTTATTTGCATAACCAACCAACCAACCAACAACCGATAAACCAACCTCGATAGAATTCAATCCATAGCAACTTGTTTAACAACCTCCCGTCTCCTTGTAGTTCTTCCCCTATTACTACATTATTTGTGTTTAGGGAATTTATCTTTGCATAGGTGTGTGATAGCCTATCACCTAGTTTAGTTTAGTTTAGGTTTCTTCTCTACAAACTCTTTTATATTATTGCTTGCCAGATCGTTTATACCTTTAATCTTCCAATTAATCTTTGTTCTGTATTTCTAATCTCTATTCTTATGTTTTCTTTAATTATGTTTATCGTTCTTTCTATTGTTATGCGTAGCTAATTCTCCATCTAGTGTTGAAGGGGATCGATGAATATTAATTGGGGTTAATGAATTTATTAGCTGCTTAGATCAACTATCGCCTATTATTTGTTTATCAATCAAATTGATTAATTACCGGCCGGGGTTAATTAGTTAGCGTCGCGAATTAGTATTATTGCCGACCGGATTAATGCTAAGAAAGGCTTACAATAATCAGGTGGAACAACTTAGTCATAGCGACCACATGCTGAGTGCATATCTAAAGGATATATAGTACCAACAAGACATATAGCCTTAGATAGTCAGTCCATGTTAGTTAGTTGACCCTAAATACCCTAATTGATATTCATTGTGAACCAGAATCCCTAGACTTGTTTTATATATTTGATATCGTCTTAATTTACAGTCGTTTAGTAACTACAAACCAAATAAATCAACTTTGTGACCCAAAAGTCTAGAATCTACCCATAGGTAATAAGCAGTTTGTCACGTTTCCTTGAGGTTCGACCCCTGACTTCACTATCTGCATTTTTAGTGTCCGTTTGGGATTATTTTGATTGAGGTGATACGACTTTAGCCTTATCATTGGGCTTTCTTCCACGTAGTATTTCATAGGGTCTTTTATTTATTATACTCCTTATCATGACTCGATTATGAATGTAGCAAGCAGTGTTTACCGCTTCGGCCCAAAAGTTCCTAGGCAATTTACTACATAACAACATGGTTCTAGCCATACTTTCAAGGGTCCTATTCATTCGTTCAACCAATCCATTTTATTGTAGAGTTCTAGGAGCCGAAAGTTATGATCTACACCATTGTCATAACAATAAGAACTAAATGATGAGTTTTCAAATTTGGTTCCATGATCCGTTCTTATGGAAACAAATTTGAAATCAAGTTTATTTTGAATCTTTTTCAACCAAATTAAAAACTCGTCAAATGCCTCATCCTTGGAACTTAAGAAAAGTGCCCAAACAAACCTAGAATAATCATCAACAATGACACGCACATAACGACTACCACCTCTACTCCTAGCTCTCATTGGTCCACATAAGTCGATATGCAAAAGTTATAATGGACGTATAGTACTAACAATTCTTTTAGGTTTAAAAGAGCTTCTAACATGATTACATCTTGCACATTCATCACATACTTTATCAAAATCAAACTTCCTGTTAGGAAAGCCTTCAACTAAGTCAAGTCGTTTAAGAGTATTCAGAGTTTTAGCACTAACATGTCCAAACCTTTTATGACACAATGGTTCAATCGGTTTTGTTACTCGTCGTCAAAAGTTACCTTGACCAAAACAATATTTATAACTTCACAAACTACTCTACTCTTAGTAAAGAGGTAAGTAAAGGTCGGATCCCAAGAGACGGGTATTGATGTAGAATTTTCAATTGCAAATGGTTGTGTCTAAGGGTGTCACAATTTGGGTTGAGATAGGAGATCAACTAAACTAATCAACAATATAAAAGTTAAGCAATGAAAACAAGCAAGATGATTAAAATGAGATGTAAACAATTGATTAAAAGCACTAGGGTGTCATGGGGGGGATTTATGGAATTTGATCATACAAACATATTCTCTACTAGATGCAAGCACTTATTGTTGTGATGGGATCGAGTTAGTGTATATCTTACAATCCCTAAGAAGGTTTGGGTCCCGGAGCCGAATCGATTAGATTTTACAACACCTACAAGTCGACTTAATCCTTCCTATCTAACTATATGCATGGTCTAATGAGACTCGAGTTGGTTTATGTCTTACAAGTCTCATTGAAAAGGTAAGTGATGGGTAAAAAATGCAAGGATTCATAGGCTCGTATTTCATCAAACATAACATGTGCATAAGTTGGAATCACAACAAGCAAGCAAATTAATTATGAAAACATATTAGATTAAGCATGAATCAATCCCCATGTTGGTTTTCCCTAGTCCCCCATTAACCTTAGTTAAGGAAACTACCCACTCATTATCAAGTTTAACATGCTAACAAGGTTGTCAATCATACTAGCAAGGCAAAACATGATGAACAAATGAAAATGATTAACAATAATTAAAAAGTATTAAGAGAGAATTATACCTATGAAGATAATTCCAAATAATAAAGCAAAGAATAATAGAAGTACTTGATGATTGATGGAAGGTTGTCAATCCTCTAAATAAACCCAAATAATCTTCTAATTATCCAAAATAAATGATGAACAACAGAGAAATTAAGGAAAGATTAAGGAATGAGATTTGTATTAAGACTAGATTAAGAGTTGATTAAGAAATGATTAAGATTCTATTACAACTTGATGATGAACTAAGTAGTACAAAGGGGTATTTATACTAAAGATTAGGTACAAAGATTAGGGTTACTAAGGGCTTAAATGACTATTAAGACCCTTATGAAATCATTAGGTAATAGATAATTAGATGTCATACAATATTATGTTTTGTCTATGGAACTTAATTTCGCGAATCATTGTTTATTAATATTTACGCTATTTATTTACACATATAATACTACTAGGTACCCTTCTCATGTAACACATGTGCAACAGTCGTGTTATTATACACGCTTTTTTTCTTTTGCACATAAATAGGAAATCATCAGTTATTGGACAATAGCTGAAAGTTCATTTTTTACTAATTCACATATCAAAAAACGAGCAGATTCAATAGCTCTTAATATCAGAACCTATGAATGATCATCAATGTATTGTATATGTTAATACAAGTGTTTCCATTCACAATCCTGATAGATACACTTTCAGCCTTGACAGATGCACATATAATCCATGTAGATACGCTAGTATCTTGTGATATACGAAGAATAAAAAATAAAAGACATAAAAAGGGAAAAAAAAAAGATCGAAATAAAAAATGAACAAAGATCACATAGAACAGCTAAAAAATGAAGTCTTCAATCATTCTGCCACTAATAAATATCTTTGTGTTTGTGATCCTCAACTATTTTCGTTGTTCAATCCTGAAACAAAAAAAGACTATTAAACATTAAAGGTTACAAATTTTTTTACATACAACAATACTATTCCTTAATCAAGTACCATCTAACAAATTCAATCTGCTATCCATATTCTCTAATAATGAATACACCACAAATATTAGCGTACCTGTGGGAATGGAATCATACTCTCCCAGGACAATTCCGACTATCATAGAATCCTAATTCTCCACAAGCATTGCATTTCCTGGGCGCTTTCTTCTGTACTTTCGTAGCTTTTTCCTTTTGGGACATCATTCGTTTTCCAGACCCTTTCGTCTTTGACTGAATAGGAGGTAAGACAACCACTTCTGTTGGTATTTTTGTTCCTAAGAGCATCTCAAGTTCCCTATTCTTGTTCCTCAGTCTATCACCTGTGTTACTAGTACTACTACATTCTGACGTACTGGTTTGTGAGCTTATCTTGTCTTTAAAACCTTTCAGAATGCCCAGTAATTCATCAACATGCTCAGGTTTTTGTTCAGCGAGCGTCACACACGAGAACACCTCGGACCATAGGGTACTAATTTTGTGTCGTCTAACATCTAATGAGTTACAATCTTCAATTAAAGTATGTGGCACATTATTACAAATCGGCTGACATGTTGCCAATTTGCTCCACCTACTTAACAGATACTGATCTGGAACATTGTCAAGGCCTTGTTCTTTCAACACATAAAGCGCATGACGGCACAAAATTCCATGTCTCTCGAACTTTTTACAGGTGCAGTTCAATTTCATTTCGTCAGAGATAAAGTTAACATAGTAAACCTTGTATTTTTCACGATCAATAATTGGGATGCTGTCACTGGTAGTAACCCCTAAAATTTTAACACCACCGGTTAAACAAGCAGCCACCCACTCGTTTTTAAATTCAGAAAACATCACTGGGGTGTAGAACTCAGAAGCGTGTTTTTCCAAAGGGTGAGGCGTTTCTAGATCAAGGAAGGAGTTTTTTTACTCGGCTATTAATTTGGACTGTTTCCATCGTTGAGCGTCCATAGCGCTTTCAAATCTCATAAGAAACTCAACCAAAGTTAAGTTTGGGTTCATGAAATTTCCGAAAAAGCTATTCTCGGACTCAGACCTGGACGTGGTTCTCATTAGTCCACCCATAAATAAATCCCTGAAATATGCTGGGATCCAAGAAGCCCTTTTGTCAAACATTGTATTTAACCATTCATTGTCGGTCAGCCCGTATGAGGTTATAACTGAGCACCACCGTTCCTCAAACTCAGACGGTTCGATATCTTCTGCCCAAACACAGGAGCACAACTCTTTCATGAAGTTAGTCTCTCTATATAGCGTAGTTCCGATCTTGTCTGGCAGTTTTTTCATGATATGCCACATGCAATATCTGTGATGAGTTTTGTCCCCGAACACTGTTTTAACCCCTGCTTTTATGCCTCTATCTTGGTCAGTAATTATGCACACAGGATACTTATTGCTCATTGCGCTCAGAAAATTCCGAAACAACCATACGAAATCCTCATCAGTCTCTTTCCTTATAAGTCCTGCTCCAAATGTCACACATTTTTTTGTGATGGTCAACCCCCGTGAAAGGTGCAAATATCATTTTATATGTGTTCATATTAAATGTCGTGTCAAAAGATGTCATATCACCAAAGAGACTGTAATTCTTTATAGCTATAGGGTCAAACCAACAAACCCTAGATAGTCGTCCACAATCGTCAACATCAAAATCAAAGTAGTATGAACTACACATGGCTTTCTTGTGCATGAAATTTTCAATCATCATTTGCGCATCATACCCTTTAATAAATTTTTTCACATCCCTCCAAAAAATTTTGAAGTCCTCGAGCGATACCCCTACATTTTGATACCCTTTCACGTACTCTTTGAACATCCTAAAGCTTTGCACAGGCCCCTTATTCACTTTAGAATTCTCAACAATCATGGTTTTATGTATAAGGGTTAATTCTCGTGACTCGGTCAAATGCACCACTGTGTTTGGTGTTGAGAGAAGGTGGGTGTAACCTTCATGAAAGTCAGCAATAAAATATTGTCCTTTTTCATTTCTTCGAAGAAAAATCTTTGCGCTACATGAGATTCTAGTCCTCTGCCTCTTTTTTACCTTCCCTCTAGGCTTACTTTCTCCATCCTTACTGCACACACAGTACTTAGTCATCACACCCCGTCTATGTTTCGTTGCGTCGACTTCCTCATTTTAAATCCAGAATTAGTAGCATAAGTCTTATAGAAACCTAGCCCATCCTGCAGTTTATCAAAGACCATACCCAAAACAGGCTTCAATTCTGGCGCGCATACAGGTATTCTTTCCTTTGAGTGTGTCTCGATAATTGGTGAGCCTGCATCTTTATACGATAGAACAGTATATCGTATAAGCAGAGAGTTCAACTAGCTGATACGCGACAAATATATTTACAGATACGCTAATTAAGTCAGAAGCACGTAATCAATTAGATACTGCTGAACAACTTAACCGCATCAATTATACTAATGGATACGTTAATCATATATGTAGATACCATGATAACTAACATCAGTGTTGCATTAATGTTGAACTAACAGATAAGCTAGCAGATACATTAATCAGGTTTGCAAAATTTCTAAATCTATTCATCGATAAACCTTGAACCCAAAACTGATATGAATCATTTTTTACTACAAAATAATCAAGCATGATGCTAAAAAAACTAATCACTTGATACATCAATTTTCATCAGTTAGCTCAAAAATTAGGCTATCAGATACATCAATTCGCAACTATCCGATCACGATCAAAACAAACTGTAGACTATAATGTAACAACAAATTAAACTTGATACATACCTAAATTGGAGGATGTTTGTGCGACATCATTGATTGCGATTGGAACAATCGCATCCGTAGGTTCAATCAAGACATTAGATTCTTCAATGTCCATCAACTCCCTACGAATCAGATCAAAAAAACGTAAACAACAATCAGAAACTACAAACAGTACTAATTGTAGAGTAAATACGACTATTATGCGGTTAAAACTATAAAATCGATTGAAACTTACATCAATTCGTTGATCAAATGTATTGATCAAGAAGAATTTCGTTAATTTGGCGGCGTTATTAGCTAAAATTGGCGGTTTTCCTGTATTTTCGCGGGGTTTTTGTGAGTTTTTGAGAGAGAGAAGGTAAAGGTAGAGAGAGAATGGAAAATCGTGATTATGAGTTGGTCTTCTTTTTTTAAACCTTTTATATGCGTGTTTTATTTGGAACGGATCCCGTAATGATTTGTTGTAATTTCCTTAATATAGGTCGTTCTCACCATTCTCACCGAGTAATCGTTCTCACCGGATCCCACCTCTATATATATATATAGATAAAATCAGGATCTCGTGCGAACTAAATTAGGGTGCGAACTGTACGAACTCCTTCTCAGCCCTTAGATCAAAACTATCAAATTCACTGTCATTACTCATATTTCTCGTATCCCTCCAAACTCAAATACCAACTTATTATATCTCCCTCATCCTTACCCACGGGGCCACCACCACCGGAGCTCCGACGACTACCTTACCGGCGCACCACCCTAAACCTTTGTTGTCGGCGGTCCACGCACACATCCTCTCTTTGTGGTGTTCTTTTTCCTCTTCCCCCGACATTTTATCAGATCCCCATTTTTTTCATCTCCACCCATTGCCCTTCCTCCACGTCCCCCAATAACACCCTTTGACGCCGGTCAACTCGACAGAACTCTGACGATGAGCACTCTAACGCAACCCCGGCGCCGACGACTATGCATCTTTGTCTTCTCCGTTATTGTTTTATTTCTTCTCGTGGTATCACTCGCGCATCGCCTTTGCTCCAGCCACCATTTCCTTTCTCTGGCGACTGACTGCATCAAACTATCGTCGTCCATTTATCGATTTCTCAGCACATCTTCGTTCTCCAATGTGTTGGTTATTTTAAAATCCTAAAAAAAATATGATTTTTGATTATATATCTACTGAAAATGATGTATATATTCGAGAAAAAAAATTGTAATTATCGCTTACTCAGAACGCTTAGACTCAGAAAATGTCTTCCTTGCCTCTTATGAGTCCACTGGGGTTGGCGAAGGGAGAACGGCGATGATGATGCATTTGAGTGTGGTAAGGAGTGGTGACAGAATGGGTCGAATTGGTGGATCTGTGGCCGGAGGTGACGGTGCTTGTGTTTGGGTCGACAAAAATAAACTATTGGGTCAACAGTTTATTGTATTGGTGCTCACTATGATGTTAGGATCGTCACCAGAGTCGATTGTACTTGCCGGAGTATTCGTCTGAGATTAATCGGGGATGCAGCTGTTGGCGGTGATGGTGGGCTTATGGTGAGGGTTGGATACACAAATTACCACCCCGCATACATATGGTATTACTACCGGATACACAAATCGATTTGTGTATCCGATAGTAATAGTGTAATACATGTGTATAGCCGAGATAGTAATATGGGTAGTAAATTAGTAATGCCCAAATCATGATCTTTCAATTAGAAATAAATATAGTGAAATGGTGGTAAAATAGTTGCTGACAAGTTTAGATATTGCCATATTTATCCCTTCTTGCTCTTTTATTTTAATGTAGACCTACAAATGCTACAAAAAAATTACAGTTGGAGAATTTTTGTTCCATATCTACTCTTGCTATTATGTAATTTATTCTCAGATTATAGTTGGATAGTTCTAATAGTTTTAATGAATTTTGTACCTCGTGCTACCTTTAGAACAAATTGTAAACATTTAAGTTGTTAGATACATCCCTATTGCTTGTTAGATACACTCATTTAAGCTACTAATACGTACTTTTCAACCCAAGATAAGATTTAGCACTCAGTTGCTTTGCATTGTCCTCTTCATTGGACATCAAAGTTTGACGCATCAAATCTTTATATTAGGAAAATAATTAGGAATAATAGCAAAGATCAAATAATAGCATTGATTCTTATAAGTAGCCCTAACAAATAATAGCAAAGATCAAGCTTACAAGGAGCCCTAACAAAGCTCCCGCTATTACTTCGACCTCAATATGGCCAATTGATTCTTTCAGCACTGGAAACCGAGCTGTTTTTTTCGGTTTTATACTCACATTTTCGAAGCTTGTCATGTCTTTCTCATCATCTTAGATTCAAGTCGAGTTGAAGTTGACTGTTCATTTCTAAATGTGCTTGGTTCTTCAAGAGCAGCCGAAGTCTGTGAGTTTGTTGAAGATTATTTTCCGGGTATAAAATTAATTATTATCATTACCTTCGTCTATTGCCGACTTTGTTTGGTATTCTAGCACCAACTTGTTCAGCGTCTTTGCATGAATCTCAACTTCCCTCCTGACTCCCTGTTAAGAAGAAGAGACCAAGAATAATGAAAAAAATGCAACCAAAATTTAATTCAATGCCGTAATAATGATCATATTGTAATCAACTGAAAAATCTTACCTCAAAATTTTCTTGGGTTGGTACTAATTAATTTTGCAGTCATCTTCATGTAGGAGGAAAAATTAGGGTTCTACACAAAATTAATCGCATATGTCAATATCAATACTACTATCTAGTACGAGCAATAAAAAATTGATTGAAATAGTCAATTTTTGAGAAGAGATGAATTTGTGAGGACTGTAGAATTTGTGTGTACAGAGTATTTGATTTCATAGTGATTTAGGATAATGTTGGGAATAGAAGTAATAGTTGAGTGAAGATTTAAGTACACACTGGCCTGTTCTGCAAATAGATCAGTTTTAAAGAAAACCGACGCGTTAGATCAAATACATCTGTTCTTGGTATAACCGACACAAAAAACTCCCTCAAATGCACCAGTTTTAAAGAAAACCGACGCAAAAACACCTGCTATAGGGTGAAAACAGCGCTCCCGCCATTATTGGATACATTATGCATCGCTTTATTTAGAACCGATGCAATTCATTTTGATGATGATGAATTCATTTTCAATTAACATGCTATAATCCAAGAGAAATATAAAATACATTTCTCGATGAGATATGAATTTTTGTCGCAACTCGATAGTAAGAGCAAGAGAAACTTTTAGGCTTTAGCTAACTAGATACATACGTTTAGGCTTTAGCTAACTAGATACACTCCTTTAAGTTACTTGATACATACCGTTCAAGCTGCTAGAGAAACTTTTTTAACTTATTAGATACATACCATTAGCTAGCTAGATACATTTTTTTATGTTACTAGATACACACTCAATGCCAGCAAATATCAAACCGAAAAGATATATGTTATAATAGTGTTGTTTTACGTATTTAGGTTAGAGTTAACAGAAAGAGAACATAAATGCATGATGTAACTTAGCTGCCAGATAAATCAAAAGTCAAATTAATGGAAGTGTGAGATAATCACCTTGAAAATGAAAGGTTCCCGAATTAATTCTGGTCCGGTCAGTCGATCACATACGATTTCATCTGCAAGAGCTATTGCTTCTTAGCAGTCAGCACTCAGCAGGCCATTGTAAACCATTAGTCGTGATTCGTGAAGCCGTATTCTTGATGATCACCATCATGCCTGAGTATCTGAATATATAAGCATTACCGCTAGCTGAAACTGCAATGCAAAGAATATTTTCCAGTCAGAAACTCAGAAAACAGATCGAAATACACCTTAACAAAAGTAAACTAACATGCAGCAACAACCCAATTAATGTTTTTCAATTTAGCTATTACATTGGGATAATCAGGAGGGGAAGTTGGGACGAATTAAACCGATTTTAATTAACATGCGAGGCCAACCCAATTACTTGTGTAGTTCAGGAGGTTACATTGGGGCAATCAGGAGGGGAAGTCTAGATTTCGGAGTCTTTGCTTCTAGTCCTACTACATAGGATTCAATGCCACTATAGTCTAGGAGAAGTTTTTAATTCTACAATGATAGTGTTAACTTTTAATAATAACACCTAATCAGAACCATGGTCATTCAACATAAAAATATAATCATGAAACACTACAAGGACGAGCTGCGAATCCCTAGCACCATGCTATTTCACCAACAAAAGTTGCAAAACAGAAGAGAATCATTCATTATTGAATCCAGGAAGAGAATCGGTTAAAGATCATTGAAGACGCTAGACCTAACAAATCATTCGGCTCAGTATGGGTAAAAGACTACCCGCTTAAGTTTTGTCATGTCTAGAAGATACCCAATCAGCCATTAATAAATGAACAAACAACTAAAACCAATCAGCTGGTGCGTACACTCTATCAAACACAGGTGTGGAAGAAGGCATATCAAACTGTAATCTATAATTAAATAAACAAATTAGTTAATCTTCCAAAAGTACAAAATGACATGAAAACACTAAACTTACATGGATATGAAGATTGAAGCAAGAAACAGAAGGGGTTAGATTAATGGTGTCACCAAAACGTGGGTTTACCCTAATTAGAGCACCATTAACATAACCCAGAAAAAAGAAAGTATAAACCCAATAACATCATTTTCAGTAGATATATAATCAAAAATCGAGTCCGTTTTTGAAATAATGCTCAAAAATAAAAGAATTGTCGTTTTGGGTCGGTTTTGAAAACAATTGTCGAAATGGTGTCCACGTAGGCTCGTTTTTGACGAGCCTGTAGGAGGCTTAAACACGCCATACGTATTGGCGTGTTTACTTCAATGAACACGCCATTACATATGGCGTGTTTAGGCAGTCCAAAATTCTAACCAAAGTCAGTAGCTGAACAACATAAGCAAAGGAAACACGCCATACATAATGGCGTGTCTTAAGACTAAAACACGCCATACGTAATGGCGGGTTTAAGCAGCTTTATTTTCTAGCCCAAGTCCAGTGGCTGGGTTTTTGGAAAGAAAGAGAACCCGCCATTACGTATGGCGTGTCTTCTCAAAGAAACCCGCCAATACGTATGGCGTGTTTAAAGAGAATCTTTTTTTTTTTTAACAACTTTGTTTTTCCCGTCACTTTCTACCACAAAACACATACCATTCACCATCTCCGCTACTCAAACTCCCCAAACGCGATACAAAAAACCTCACTCCCCTTCTTATTTCTTCACCTCACACTCATCTCTCGTGAATCTCCAGGGCGTATCTCCGCATTATATTGGGTTTTTGCTATTCAAATTATACATTCTACCTAATTAGCAAGGTAATTTAATTCTTTTAACTTATTTATTTTCATCTTTTGAATGTAGATTTTGCTTATTTTGTCTTCATTGTTAGTAATTATGTTGTTTTGTACCTATATCTACAACTTATATGTGTTAATTTTAGGTAGTTTAAAAAAAGCCCCAAATTTTCGAAACCCTAATTAAATTAGGTAGGATGAACGATTTCTGATTTTTAATTGTTGTTTAGGTATGTATTTTAGGAAAATTAGGTTATTGGTAGTTGATTAATACTAAATTTGTTCAAATTTTTTTTATAGAATGGAAATTTGTGATTTTCCTCTTATTTGTTATTGGGATGGAGAAGTGTTGGAGCAAAATGGATGTGTAACCTATAGAGGAGGGAATCAATGTTTTATTCTAGCTAGTACAAAGATGACATATCTTGAATTAGTTGAAGAGATTTATAAGGGAATCGGTGTTCAAAGTTTGGGTACTCAATTGAAGGTAATGATGAAATTTCCGAGTGCCGGGTGTTTCAAAATTGTTCCCCTTAATAATGAGGGAGCCTTTAAAGCGTTATGGGCAAGTATTCGTCATTCACATGCTCCTTCAATGGACATATTTGTAGAAGTTTCTACTAGTCAAATTGTCATTCCTACACCAAGTATTAGGCTAGATGATGTTGCTCAATTTGTTTCACTTGAAACTAATTACGTAAATGAAGGGGAATTTTATGGTAACTTACAAGGTGATGAGATTGATGAGGAATTGGCAATACTTGATGAGAATTTGTTGGCAAATGAAGAAGATGGTGATGATGATCTTGTCTTTGCTAGTGCTCCCATCGTTGAGTTTAATAAGATTGATCAATTAGATGAGGATGAATTGAATAGCTGGAAAACTTGGGAAAATATGGTAAGATATGAACATGGGAAAGAGTTTGCGGTTGGACAAGTGTTCCCAAACAAAGCTTCACTTAGCGATGAGGTGACATCATATTGTGTTAAAGCAAATCAATTTTTCAAAGTTGCCGAATCCAAGCCTAATACTATTACCTTCAAATGTGGCCGGATTCCTACACCATGTAATTGGCGGTTAAGGGCTACACAAAAAGACTTTCATTCTGAAGTTTTTACCATTGTGACATACAAAGGTCCTCATGATGAGTCTTGTGTTTGTGACATGGTACCTCAAGACCACATGAATTTGAAACGAGCATTCATAAGTCATGAGATTCGTAACCTTTTTTTAAATGTGTAGGAATAATGGAACAACATCAACAACAAGGCCCGGTGAACCCGGAACTTCTCACACAACAAGAGGTACACCGGAGCAAGGCAATATTGGAAGGGCGGGACGTTGGTTCCCTTCGATGTAGGTCACACTTAGTTTCGCACAAGGGGTTTTTGGTAAGTGATCAAGTAGTTGATTTCATTAGGGACACTCAGTTTTTTTTTATTCATAGGTTAGTGGGTTTGAAGTTTAATGTGGAATTAATAAGTGCTTTGGTTGAGCGATGGAGGCCGGAAACCCATTCATTTCACTTGACTATTGGCGAGGCTACTGTGACCTTGCAAGATGTTCAAGTGTTGTTAGGGCTACGGATTAGAGGGGATATTATTAGTGGACCAACCGCTTATAATTGGCCCTTGTTAATAACTGAACTCTTAGGCAAAACACCGGGTAGTGCAGACCTTAAGGGGGCTTCTTTGAGGATTGGTTGGTTGTTAGAACAATTTAATGGTCTTCCGGAAGATGCAAATGAAGATGTTCTACATCAATATGTGAGGGCATATTTGCTTATCTTAATGGCAACTATCATGTTTCCGGATAAGAGTGGTAATGACATACAAGTTATTTATTTGCCTTTGTTGAGGGATTTGAGTAACTTAGATAACTACTCTTGGGGAAGTGCCGTACTTGCTACTTTGTATCGCAATTTATGTAGAGCAAGCAACGTAAAGTCCAAAGACATTGGAGGTCCCCTTGTTCTATTGCAATTGTGGGCATGGGAGAGGATTAGTATTGGTCGACCTACACTCACGAGACCCGTTAATGCTACCCATCATGGACCAAACCCATTAGGTTCACAACATCAAATCAGGATTGACTCATTGGGTCGTAGGTGGGCAAGTGTGATTCGTAAGAGGCCGGAAGGGGTGACCACACTAATTGGGTATAGGGATGCTTTTGATTCAATGCGACATGATCAGTTTACATGGCAACCTTACACCCGACAGGTTTTGTCTTTTTTGCCCCCGTTTTGTTATGATGACTCGACGATTGGACGGTGATGGCCCCTATGATTTGTTTCGACATTGTTGAGTGGCATTTTCCAAATAGGGTAGCTCGTCAATTTGGGTGGAAACAAATTATCCCGTTAAACTACGATCTAGAACCAAAATTGCACAAAGTAGACAAAAGGGGTGCCTCTTCACGGAATTGGATTGAAAAACATCAACCCTACATAGCAAATTGGGTTAGGAGGGGTGATTTTCGGTTTCGTGGTGAAGAGGATGATATTGAAATGAACTACTTCGACCCCTACATGGTTTGGTACCGGGATCGCACTATTCCTCGCTTGAACCCTTTTCCCCCACAAGCTACTTATCAAGCACCCTTTGGAGCCACAGAATATCTTGTAAGTACACTTTAATATACTTGTCTTAAAATTCTTAACCAATATATCATAAAATGTCATTAGCTTATACTACTTATTTTGTTTTAGGCGCAAGGTTTCGTCAATGTCCATAATACATGTGATACGGAGCTTCGACAAATGCCTCTTGAGGTGCCTCCACATTTCCGGACAATGGTTTCACACCTACGGGACTACTCCACTCAATCGCTTGAACATGTAGGCTATTCCCATCTCCTTCAACCAACCGTAGAACCAAGGCAAGAAAGTTCAACAATGGTTCAAGAGTCCCTCAACTCAATGAATGTGGATGATGATGCACCATTGGTTCAATACACAAGGAGGGGTAGACGCTCTAAGTCATCCATGCCGGCTAGACACTCTATGTCTTCCATGCCTTCCATGTCTTCAATGCCGGCCATGTCTTCAATGCCTTCAATGTCTTCAATGTCACCCGTCAATGAAGAAGCCGTCAATGAAGAAGGTACCCCGGAGCCTAAGAAAGGGTTTTGGAATCGCCTTCGACGAAAAAGCAAGAAGAAGACTTGAGGACATGATGTAATAGTTAGGAGATTAATGGTTTGTTTGACATTTTAGATGGTTTATTTCTTTGACATTTTAGTTGTAAAACTTAGATTTTAATCCCCTTGTGCGAAACATATGTGTTGTGTAAACTCGGTTTTTATTTATAATAGGCAATGGTTTGTGTTGTCCTTTGCATTGTTGAGCATTGTTGAGTTTGGTTTTCTGTTTTGGCAAAGGAAAGATACGGACGAAGGGAATTTGTGCAGCAATGAAAAAAAAAAAATAGAACTGGCTAAACACGCTAATACGTATGGCGTGTTTGGCTCTTAAGACACGCCATTACGTATGGCGTGTTCTATTTTCTTCTATTTTGCAGCTACTGGACTCAGGTAAGAAATTTGAGCTGCTTAAACCCGCCATTACGTATGGCGTGTTTTAGTCTTAAGACACGCCATTATGTATGGCGTGTTTCCTTTGCTTATGTTGTTCAGCTACTGACTCTGGTTAGAATTTTGGACTGCCTAAACACGCCATATGTAATGGCGTGTTCATTGAAGTAAACACGCCAATACGTATGGCGTGTTTAAGCCTCCTACAGGCTCGTCAAAAACGAGCCTACGTGGACACCATTTCGACAATTGTTTTCAAAACCGACCCAAAACGACAATTCTTTTATTTTTGAGCATTATTTCAAAAACGGACTCTCAAAAATCATACTCCCTCCTATTTCCTTATATCTACCCTTTTTTATGGGCACAAAAATTACGAAAGGGGGAGAAAGAAGGAATAAAGTTATTGTAAGTTGTGAAATTTATATTTGAGAGAAAATAATAAAGAATGAATGATTAATAAATAATACATAAAGTAATGAGATTGGTTGATTTTTTAGGAAAGAGAAATTAATAAAAAATGAATAAAACTTACCAAAAAGGAAAGAGGGAAGTTAATCAAACTTGTGTGAAAAAGAAAGAGGGAAGATAATAGGAAATTGTGTATTGTTTGTGTATTTCACGGTTTGTGGTGAGGGTTGTGTATTTCACGGTTTGTGTATTGTTTTTTTTTTTTTCAGATTTCCTTTATCCTAGATATCGTCTTGTTATAGACTAGTTGAAAAGCCCGTGCGATGCACGGGACTCTCATTAGGATTATCTGTATAAATATATTCTATAGTTGATAAAAGAAGTTCAATAATGTTTAAATCATTGATAAACAAAAGTTCGTGGTTGGTGTAGTTGATCATCAATGAACTATTAGTGCTTTTAGCATAGAAGTTTTGTCATTTAGTAGTTATAATTTCAGTTGTGAAACAAGTAACATAGTAAGAGTATGTAATTAGTTTTCTCATTACTGTTATACTCTCTCCATACCACACCAATGGTAACATTGAGAATCTTCACACTATTCATGGTCGTAGGGAATTTTCGATATTATTCTTAATCCACAAGACAAAATATAGTCATGTGAGATCTTGTTTGATTTATCGTCAGGAATGCTATAAGAATATCAAATTTTTATAATTGTTAACAAAGTGTAACTAAAGATATTCACGTTGTAAAACGTGTCTCGACAAGTGTGTCTCGACAAGTGTGAAAAAGTCAATGTTACCATTGGTGTGGTATGGAGGGAGTAGGTATTACTGGTTTTAGTTAAATACAATAGTTATCTCCATAAACATAGTGCAACTCACCTAATGAACCGCCCTTAATAACTGAGACACACCTTAATGAGTTTTACAAATTATTTTAACCTATAACAACTACGTAAAACTAAATGGTGTTACGTAAAGCAACAGGTATCATAATTATCTATATTTAGTATGTTTATAGAAAATGTTAGATCTTCTAAAGCATAAGTTTATCTTGACTGTCTACATTTAAGAGAGTATTTTGCTCTTTATATACTTCTCCTAAAATCAAATTAATACCGAATTCCAATAAAATTAAGGGAAATTCCCACTTATACCCCTCTATTTTGGGCTAATCCCACTTGTACCTCTACTTTTCAGGAAAGCCCACCTATACCCTCTAACTTCCTATTCATTCTCACTTATACCCCTTAAGTATAGTAAATGATGAATGTTGACGATGAAATTGAGAAGAAGGGTAAAAGATGAATGTTGAAGATAAAGTGGAGTCATATAAAATGAATTTAAAGGGAAAAATGATGTTTGTTGGAGAGAAAACAAATATTTCAATTATGGTATTCATCTTCATATTGTTTACATAGGTCTTAACATCGTACTTAACGGTATTTAACACTTCTTCCGCACTTCATAATGACAAGCGAGAATTCTTAATTTCGAGTATAGTAATGCATGAGGCTCCCATTATATAGGATCATCTTTAAGAATATGCATGTTGAATGTTCTAAAAATTCAAATGTTGGTTTACATTGTCATGGTTTGGTAGTAGAAGTCAACTAAGTTGATAAAAAAAAAAGTCCAACTATGTTGAAAATCGGAACACAGAAAACTTTTGGGTTGATTTAGTTAATTGTTGATGGATCATCAGTCCTTTTAACATAAAAGCTACTTTTTTGTATTAATTATATCAGTTGTATAGCACCCGAAGACACAGTTGTATAATGTAATTACCTAATTTTATTGTTGTACGCACCGCCACCGATTTTAGTTAATTTAAAACGTAATTCCCAAAAATGTTGTTTAATTTCATAAAATGAACACGTGATAAGTGGGACTGGTTTAATTAGATTAACATACAACATTTAGCAATATTCCATTTTGTAAGCATACGACAGTGTAAATGGTGAATGGTGGTATGCAAAACAACATTATTTCAATTATATATGTAGCCTGTTTGGAGGATTTTTGTTAGATCTCTAAACAATAAAAAATTATTTTTGCCTATCTACCATTAAGGCTGATTGTTCCCTTTGAATTTCATGTGAAATATATAATACGAAATCTAATTTTTTAGATGTGAAATATATTTTTGAGTGAATTAACGGTCAAACTTTTCAAAGTTTGACCTCCAAAAAACAAATTAGGAGTTTTGTGCGGATTGGAGGGAGTAGGACGATATTAGGATACTACTCTTAAACTGGATTAGTTTTAGATTAATTCTATTAAAATTATAACTCATTTTTGTTTATTTGAAATGTTATCTATTAACAAAATCAAGTCTCATTATCTGACATTTTTATTCTACTCTTTATTTATAATAACAAAATGAACAAATTTTCAGAAAAGAGTTTCAATTTTAAAAAAATGACTTCAAATTACTAAATATATATGTACAATCGTTTCACTTCTTAACCAATATATATGAGTTTGACCTAATTTATTACACTAAGGAGTACTTTATATTCAACAAAACCCATATGGAATATCTCATAGTTAACCATTAACAAAAAAAAGGACTATTTTCACTTTGCTGCCCTGAGATTTGGCCTAATTTCACTTTAATGCCCTGACGTTTGCATAATTCCACTTTGGTGCCTTGAGGTTTGACTACTTCCCACTTTAGTGGCCTATACGGCTATACATAACATTTTTTTGTATTTTATGCTCCCTCCATTCATCTTTTATCTTCCCACTTATCTAATATATGTGGGGAATATTTTATTGAAATAAGAATATAAAAGATGAATGGAGGGAGTACTAAAAAAATATTTTGAACATAAAGCCATTTTTTTTTTGCAATATTATGTTGATTATACTATTTTGTATGCAGTTTAATATCCAATTTTGCACTTTATTTTACTTAAAATGTACTCCCTCCATACCACACCAATGGTAACATTGAGAATCTTCACACTATTCATGGTCGTAGGGAATCTTCGATATTATTGTTAATCCACAAGACAAAATATAGTCATGTGAGATCTTGTTTGATTTATCGTCATGAATGCTATAAGAATATCAATTTTTTATAATTATTAATGTTCCGGGTATGAATTCCGAAGTAGGTTTGTTTACCACGCTAGCTTTGTCGAATAATGCCTCTTCTAGCCTTGACTGCTCTCCTCGGCCTCTCCTGCAACAATGAGCAAACTGAGGGCTTGGCTTTGTGCCAAGCGTACTCACTCCGACGCTCAAGTCAGTGAACTTATTGTGATTAAGTAGTATGTAGCTTGATGACGTGTATTGTAGAGAGATGAGAGAGATAATACCAATTTAAGTGGTTCTTAGGTTAGATTCTGGATCCCCTCCTCAATGAGGATTGAGGAGTATTTATAGACTTTCACCTTTTGTCACGTAGTGGCCAAGTGGGCCAAGTGGCATAGCAGGTGGAAAGACTGATCTACCCTCGGCCGAGGGACCTATGGCAGGCCGGCGAGCCTGGTTGACTCCATGCCGAGGGTTCTTGGATATGAGTACGCGGGTATGTGCCCCGGCTGGTAGGTTGCCATGCCGAGACCCAGGCTGGAAGGCCGAAAGGCTGCATCGGCTGGGATGTCTAAGTCATTGGCTTGCTGTGGATATCTTTGACCTCGTTCAATATGTTGACTTGGTCAGCGGGCACAGAATATGCCCCATCAATTTGCCCCCAGCGTAGTCTATGCCGTGGTATGGGCTCCGATGTATGCTGAGTGTATATTCTGTGCAAGTGAAAATTTTCTGCCCCGGCTTTTTCTCCCTCGGCTTACTTCTGTACAGGCCGTACCGTATCCCCCCTCCACATGGATGTGTAATGGACATCAAAATGTGGAAGAGAAGGTGCTGCTGGCCGGCGGACCCAAGGTTGAGAGTGCCGGTGTATTTTTGATTGCCCCCGGCCGGTGCTGCCTAGCTTGGTTAGTCGTGTTGCCGGCGGAGAATAGATACTTTAGGAGTTTTGCTGAGGAAGATGAATAGGCTAAGGGATATGAAGGGGCGTGTTGAAGACGCTTGGTTACTGTTGCTTTGATTGATATTCAACTGTTGCGTCGATTGACATTCCGTGTACGCATGCCTGACATGTGTCTCTTCGTTGATTGGCTGACGCTTTATGGGCTGCGTTTTGATTGGTCCTCCTTTATGGGCCTTTGCCTATAAATACCAGATCTCTGAAGTGAAATTGGTTAATAATTTCATTCTAAAAAATTTTCTTCTTTCCAAAATTCCAAGTCTTTCCCTCTCTTCCGATCTTCAGAATTTTTACGTCGGCGTAGCACTTTTCTTCAAGGTAAACCGAAAAACCTTTTCAACTTTTTGTTTTGTTTAAGTAATTGTTGTGAACCATGTCTTCTACTGATGCCGGTCCCAGTACCCGTGCGCCGGGGGGTTCCCCGTCGCGTTTTGATGAGGAGGAGGCGGTAGCCGCAATTCCGTTAAGGTCGAGGGGCCCTAGGTCTCCTTCCCCTGAAGTTGACCGCGGAGTTCTGGAGCAGTGGGAAGATGATGTTGATGATGAGGAAAGGAATCCTTCCGGTGCGGAGAGGGCGACAGTCTTGCATCATTACGATGCTCGTACCATCGCCCCAATCGTGCTTGGACCGATGGGCTCGCCGCCGCTCCGCTCGAATTTTTCGAAGAGCACTTCTTTTTGGCAAGGGGTACAACATTGTCATCCCCGGAGAGGGTCGACCGTCTGTTGCCCTCCCCCGGTCACATCGGCGTATATATGAGGCACTTGGAGTATGGTCTCCGGTTTCCTCTCAATATGTACGTCTCTACCATAATTCAGGCGATGAACGTTGCGCGGCGCGCACTTCACCCTTTGGCCGTTAGGACTATAGTCGGCTTCGTGTGGCCGTGTCGCCAGGGGGTGATCCCAACGGTAAACTTATTCCGCCGAATTCATTTTCTTGAATGAATGTTCAAGGTGGCGGGAGTGGTATAGCGTCCGGTCGAGCCGGGCTATCTCACCGTGCCTAAGCTCACCTCTTGCAAGGGCTGGAAGGAACGGTGGGTGTATGTCGAGGTCCCGAGATGATTATCGTTGCCTCGGTCTTTTCAAAGACCACGTTAACTTGCGGTGCGAGAGCAAAGGGGAGCGTGAGAAGATGATCCCCAAGGGCAAGAATAAGATGGACGCCGGGAATGTCTATCTTAATGAGGACGAGAAGCAGGCACTGAAGCTTTTCGAGGTCGATGATGATGGGGCGCCGAAGGTTTGGTTGCCCCCGACGCAAGTCATCTTGATGGACGAGCCGCTTTGCTATGTCGGCCTCATACCGGCCCTAGCACAGGGTGAGTGGGGTCGGTGTGAGGCCCATTTCTGCTTTAATGTTTTTCGTTGTTTGTTTCTTGACATGTCCCTTTGTCTAAGTTTTACTTTGTTTCTTTTGCAGAGCACTTTGGTCCTGTTCTGTCTGAGCAACTCCTCGAGAAGATGGGGCTGGACAAAGACGGAAACGTTAAGGAGAAGAATCCGAAGGTCGATGTGCATGACCGCCGTCCGTCGCCTACTGACCTCCTGAAGGGCTTGGACGAGACGGCGGCCCAGGCCAAGGTAGCTGCGGCCTTGCCTCGCCGGGTCCGAAAAGCCAAGTCTACGGCGGCGACGGTGTCAACCTCGCCCGCCTCTACCAGAGGTGGAGGTCGTTGACATTGTCGATGGAGAGGATTCCGATGCTGAGGGATCTCCGCTTAGGCGTAAGAGGAAAAGATCTACCCATGCCACCGATGCTTCTGCTTCCGTCGCTCATGTTAATGCCAGCGCCGAGGAAACGGGTCAACCGGCCAAGAAGAGCAAGCCCTCCGGTACAGGTCTAACTTGCGGCTCGGTTTAGCCGCTCATTAGATATACCGATGACCAGGCTCTCCGGTATGTCCATGAACGTTGACGTGGACTCTTTGGTTGAATTTTTTGTAGATCAACCGGCGCAATCTGTCCCAATTCGAGCGGCGAGTTGAGAAGAGGCCTATGCGGACGGCGGGAAAAAATGCCGACTCGACTCGCGTCGATATCCAACGACCAGCTCACGCGGAGGGTACAAGGCCGAGCAAGAGGATTGGGATTTGGTCCGACACGGTCGGCTCTCGTATTAGGGAGCAAGAAAAGGCCTTGGCCGAGACGGGACCGTTGATAGAGCACCGAGGCTCGATGTTGTTGCCGCAAAGGGGGTGGCCGGGAAGGCTAAGCTTGACCTCCTTGCCGCACAAGCGCGGGTCGAGGAAATTGAGAAGTCGCATTTGTCGGCCGAGAAGGCCAAGGTAGAGGCTGCGATTCGCCGCCGCCAAGTTGAAGGAGGAACGGGACAGTACAAGGGCGGCTACGACGTTGTTGTCGCCCAAAGGGAGGAGTCGAAAAGGGCGTATCGGCTCCAAGCGGAGTCGCATAGGGAGACTAGTGCTATCCTTGCCCAAAGGGAGAAGGATATTGAGACACTTCAAAGCACGATTCTCCCTCGCATGTGTGCTCAGATATAGGGACGACCGAAGAAGCTTTCGGGAGGTGATAGATGAGGTCTATCCAGGATGGCTCCTTTCTCGTGGACAAAATTTGACGAGTGTTCGACGATAGGCTCGAAGCTAAAGAGAAGGTCGCGGCGGATAAGGCCGCCGAGGATGCGAGGGCCAAGAAGGAGGAGGAGGCGACCGCTGCAAAGGCGGCCCTTGCAGAGAAGACGAGGGCGGCCAAGGAGGAGTCCGCTAGAGGCGAAGGCGGTGAGGATGCTAAGGTCGCTAAGAAAGCTGCGGCGGATAAGGCGGTGAGGATGCTAAGGCCGCAAGAAAGCCGAGGATGCTAAGGCGCCCGGATTGCATCTAAGTCGCTCACCGAGGGTAACGCCGCGATGGCGGTAAGGGCAAGCAAGCAACAGGCATAGGGAGACGGGCGGTCGTCACGTGCTCACCGGCGTCTCGGATAGCTTCAGCTATTCGGGGGCCAACTATTAAGCCTTTTCTCCCTGCCATCCTTTTGGCGCTTCAAAGAACCAGTCCGAAACCTTTTGCTTTTTCTTTTCCTTGTATTTTGTAAGACCTTGGTAGGTAGAGTCTTGGCTTATCCCAAAGGGGACGGCCGTCGCCCGTGTTTCTCCTTCTTGTAACTCGTTATCTTTTCCTTAATGAGAATTTTGCTTGCTTTGCCTCGGGTCGGGCCGAGGCATTTGATCTACCCCTTCACTTGTCTTCGACGTTAATTAATTGAGCGCTTTTCGTTTTACCTTTGGCTTCAGCCGAGCGCGTTAGAATGCGTATCTCAACCGTGTTTAACGTCTTTAAGCTCGGTCTTAATTTGCCGAGGGGCGCTTCGTTAATTAATTGAGCGCTTTTTCGTTTTTACCTTCGGCTTGGCCGAGGCAGTTAGAATGCGTATCTGTTGTGTTTAACGTCTTTAAGCTCGGTCTTAATTTGCCGAGGGCGATTCGTTAATTAATTGAGCGCTTTTTCGTTTTTACCTTGGCTTGGCCGAGGCGGTTAGAATGCGTATCTCAACCGTGTTTAACGTCTTTAAGCTCGGTCTTAATTTGCCGAGGGATCGCGTTTCACTCGTCTCTTCCCGGCCATTCACCGGGGGCAACGGAGTTTACGTTTTGACCGCCGTTGAACATATGTTAGCATATCGGCTCGTCCCCCGTCACTACCCGTTAAAGGCGGGATGATCGAGGTTTTGCTCTGTCTCGCTGTGTACATATGTTAGTATGCCTTCGACCGGGGTGGATTAACACTTTGATGTAAAACTTGGATGACTCCTCATTAGATATGAATATGTATTGGGGTGCCAACAATTGTTTTGGGCAACTCATTGTTATACAAAGTATTTTCCGAGATTGTCGGTGTTCCAATGGCTCATCAAAGGTACATCTCCCATGTCCGTCAGCCGGTATGTACCCGGCCTCATTTCTTCAACTACCTTGTAGGGACCCTCCCAGTTGGCCGTCAACTTGCCATGGATGTTTCCTTTGTTGGTGGCGGCTGACTTCCTTAGGACCAGATCTCCTACTTTTAAGTCCCTTTTGTGGACTCTTCGGTTTGTAGGCCCTTTTCATTCGGCTCGATATATTTGCTAAGTTGAGGCGTGCCGTATCTCGGCTTTCTTCGACCAGGTCCAGGGAGGTTCTTAGGCCTTCCTCGTTTTCATCCGGGTTAAAAGTGGCCGTTCTGAATGTTGGCACCGTTGCTTCAATCGGCAGGATCGCGGACCGTAGACTAGGTGAAAAGGACGCACTCGCGTTGCTTCTTTCTCCGTGGTGGGAGGGACCATAGAACGCCGGGTAGCTCATCGCCCATCTTCCTTGAGGTCTTCAACTGTCTTCTTCAAGCCGTTGAGGATCGTTTTATTGGTCGCCTCGCCGTCCGTTGCTCCGGGGTGGCGGACGGAGGAGTATGCAAATTTGATGCCGAGTTCTTCCAACCAGCTCATTATTGTGTCACTCCAAAATTCTCGGCCATGGTCGAACACCATGACTTGGGGTAACCCAAAACGAGTTATGACATTTTCCCAGATCACCTTTCTTACGGCCGCAGTTTCGCGCAGCATCGCCACGCCTCAACCCATTTGGTGAAGTAGTCGACGGCGACGATTAGGAACTTTCTTCCTCCGGATGCCGTTGGAAATGGCCCTAGTAGATCCATTCCCCACTGTGCAAAGGGAAGGGGATTAAGCACTCGGTTGCGGTCTCGGGAAGGTGCGTGTATCACCGGAGCGTGCATCGACGTTGTTGCATTTTTTCGGTTTTGTTTCGGAATCTTCAAGCATGGTGGGCCGAAGTAGCCGGCTCGGAGAGCTTTGTGGGCTAGTGTTCTTGCCCCCATGTGATGACCACAGATGCCTTCGTGTATTTCGTCACAAGTATTAGTTCCGCATCTACTGGACCGACACATTTTAGGAGTGGCCTTGTCGCGGACCTCCTATATAACTCTCCTTCGAACACCAAGTACCTTGCTGCGATCCTCTTTATCTTTTGTGAGAGGTTGCGGTCCCTCCGGTAATTCATTTGACAGTTTATACCCCTTTATCGGAGTCATCCATGTCGTCTCGGTTTCCACGTCGCACACCATGCCGATGGTTTCGTCAATGCTTTTAGCGTTCTCGATGTCCACCCAAGACGGTTCGGTGATATTCTTTATGGTTGGCGCGGCTTTGAGAGAGCGTCGGCCGGTTGTTCTCGGACACTGGGATGTGTCGCATTTTGAATGACTTCAATTTTGAGGTCTCGGCTTTTACCTTTTCCAGGTATCTTACCATCCCATCGTCCCGAGCTTCGTACTCTCCTTCGTATTGGTTAGTCACCAAGAGAGAGTCCGTTTTCAAAATGATGTGTTACGCCCCGCGGCTCGGCTAACTCAACTCCGGTTATCACCGCCTCATATTCGGATTCGTTGTTTGAGGTCGAGAAGGTAAATTTCAAAGCGTACTCGAACTCGTCCCCGTTTGGGCTGATGATAAGGATGCCGGCTCCCGAGCCGTTCGTTGTGGAGGATCCATCGGTATATACCTCCCACATGCCGGGACACGATTCTTCCTGATACGTGCACTCGGCCAAGAAGTCTGCCAGCGCCTGCCCTTTTATCGAAGGCCTTGGTTTGTATTGAATGCCGAAGCCAGATAGCTCCACTGCCCATTTGATAAGTCCGCCGATTGTTCGAATTTTTCCAGTGTTTTCTCCAACGGCTGGTCGGTTAAGACCGTCATGGGATGTGCGTCGAAGTAGGGTTTCAACTTCCTTGCGGCAACAACCACGGCAAAGGCTCGCTTTTTCAATCGGCGGGTAGTTTCTCTCGGGCAACAGTGTATGGTCGATAAAGTATATTAGTTTGCTGCTGCTTGTTTTCTTCTCTCGACGATTAAGATCGACCGTGGCCGAGGTTACCGCTAAATATAGATATAGCGTTTCCCCCAGCGTCGGTCTGGACAGGGTCGGGAGAGTTTGCAGATGGGCCTTCAGTTGTTTGAAAGCCGTGCTCTGTTCCTCCCCCCAGCAGAAGTCTTTATTCCCTTTTAGCACTTTGAAGAATGGGGTGCTCTTTCGGCCTGACCGAGAGATAAACGGGCAAGGGCCGCCATCCTCCCGGTCCAAGTATCATAACCTCTTTGCGATTCCTCGCTCCGCAGTCTAGAATTGCTTGGACTTTCTCTCGGATTGGCATCAATTCCCCGGCGCTAACAAGCACGCCGAGGAACTTGCCGGCCGGACACCGAAGTTGCACTTTGTAGGGTTAAGCTTCATCTTGTATTTCCTTAGTGAACAAAATGTCTCGTGTAAATCGGCTAGGTGCTCGCCGTCGGACTTGCTCTTGACAATAGCATCGTCGACGTAAGCCTCAATGTTTCGCCCTTTTTGATTTTGGAACACTTTGTCCACCAGTCTTGTGTAAGTCGCGCCGGCGTTTTTCAAACCAAACGGCATCATCTTGTACATGTAGGTGCCGTGTATGGTGATGAATGCGCATTTAGGCATGTCTTCTCTCGCCATGAATACCGATGGTATCCCGAAAAGGCGTCGAGCGGGCTCAAGATTGTGTAGCCCCGTTGCGTCTATTAAGCTATCTATCCGAGGCAAGGGGTAGCAATCTTTCGGGCATGCTTTATTAAGTTGCGTAAAATCAACACACATCCTCCACCCCCCTGATGACTTTTTAACCATTACAACATTAGCTAGCCATTCGGGGTATGTACAAGGGATGATAAAGCCTGCATCTAACAACTTATCAACCTCGGCCTTGATGGCATCTTCCTTTTCGGCCGAGGAGTTTCTCACCCCGCTTCACAGGGCAAGCGCGGGGAGTACGTTCGGACTTGTGAACGATGACTTCTCGGCTTACACTGGCATCTCGGCGCCGAGTACGCAAAGACGTCTTTGTTCCTTCTCGGCAGTCTCAGGAGATCGGCCCCGAATTTTGGTTCCGGCCGACACCGAGCGATCACGGTGCCCTGGGTCAATCTCTATCTGTTCGGTCTCGGCCCCTTCGACCATGGCGACGTGGTTGGCGCTCATCGGTTCGTCCTCCTGTCTTAAGGATGGGTTCTTCCCTTTTTCCTCTTTCTTTGCCACTTTGAAGGATTGCATGTTGCATCCTCTGGCCGATATTTGGACGTTGACCACCTCGTCTTTTTCGTTCTTTGAGACGAGTTTATGAACCTCCCCGCGGTCCGAGATATACATCAGTGTCAGGGCCCGGATGGACATTACAGCATCGACCTCACTCAGGGTGACACGACCGATGAGAACGTTGTATGCGGATGAGCCGTCGATGACCACGAACTCGGACATCACATTCTTGGCCGCGTCGGACTGGCCGAACATCACCGGTAACTTGATAGACCCCAGGGGGACCAAGCCTGCCCCGGAGAAGCTGTACAATGGGTTGGTGCAGGGGCTAAGGTCCGCAATTTTCAGGCCGAGCCCCGTAAAGCACTCCCGAACATGATGTTCGTGTAAGCACCCGTGTCAATCAGGCATCTCATGACCAGGTGGTTAGCTATGTCTAAGTGGACTACGAGTGGGTCGCTATGTGGGGCGATGACTCCTTCGTAGTCCTCCTTCCCAATAGTTATGTTCGGGATGTTGGAAGCGGGCGTCGTAGTGGGCACGAAGTTGACGGCCTGATACAGTCCGTTCAGGTGCCGTTTGTGTCCGCGAGCGGATCCGCCGTTCTCGTTTCCCCCGATGACAACATGAATTGTTCCTATCCGTTCAAAGACGGATTTTTTATCTGAGCCACCGGTGTTAGTCTTTTGGCCTCCGGCAATATACTTGCCGAGGCTCCCTTTCGGATCGACTCTTCAATGGCATTCTTCAAATGCCGGCGATCGTTGGTTAAGTGACCGGTGTGGCGTGGTACTCAAGATACAGCTCGTGTCACCGTCCCCCCTAGGTTTGGGGGCCTTTCCCACTTCTCGCCCCTCGTTTCGCTCGGGGAGAAGACCTCGGCGACCGATACGACCGGGTGGGGGGTGTGATCTTTGTACTTCTTATGGTAGTACGGACCGAACTCCCCCGGCGTCCGCCGGGTTCGCTTTCGGCGGGCTGTCGGTCCGCGACCTATTATTGTCACGGCGCCCTTCATCCGGCTTGTCCTCCCGGTGGCTCTTTCTTTCGAGTGCCGGCCTCGCCGTGGCCTATCCATATTTTGTGATAGTCTTCGACCTTAATGGCCTGGTCGGCCAATTTCCTGGCGGACTCAAGGCTCAGGCCACCGCACTTGATGAGCTCGTTTTCAAGTCCCCTGGGGAGGCCTTTCATCGTGCGAAGGCCGCTAGTTCGCTGTTCAGCTCCCTAATCTGCTGAACCCTGGCATCGAACCTCTTCACATAGCTTCGGAGTGACTCGCCTCCCTCCTGCCTGATGGTCAGGAGATCCGATGTCTCGACGGCTCTCCTTTTATTGGTAGAGTATCTTGGGCCAAAACGCGTCTCTTAGGTCGGAATAGGAGTATACCGACCCATCGGGTAGCCCCTTGTACCGGCTTTGCGCCATTCCAACCAAGGTCGTTGGGAAAATTCGGCACTGACCTCGTCGGGTTGCTCCCACACCGACATGTGAGACTCGAAAGCCTCGGCATGATCGGTTGGGTCGCCTTCTCCTTTGTATGATATGGACGGTAGCTTTAGCTTTGGCGGCACTGGTCTCTAGGACGTAGGCACCGAGGGGGTGTCGACCACGTGTCTAATGACACGCGGCGATCGGCTCCTCGCATCCCTAGTCCGGCCCCTCTCCCCGTGGCGGGAAGGGCTTCTTCTCCGACTCTGGTGAGTCGGACTCCTTCTCCGACTCTGGTGAGTCGGACTCCTTCTCCGACTCTGGTGAGTCGGACTCCTTTCGCTCGTCTGGGGCATGCCTCGTGGGCGTCGCGGCGACATCGTCCTTCCGCGAGTGCGGGAAGGGCTTAGTTCTACCACGACACTGGGCTCCCCGGCGTCTTGGTAGGCTCGGCCTCTCTTAGTGCTTCGTTCAGGTTTCTCGGAGTCACCTTTTGGGCCCTAGCTTCCTGGACGGGTCCCGCCGCTCTTGTCGGTGTGAAGTGTGAGCGGCCCGACAATCGAGTCCAGGAGTCGCTTGACTTTCTTTGCATCAACCACACGCCCCATGACGGTGACTGGTCGGCGGGGGCGGGCGTATCGGCATTATTGGCATCCCGAACTCCGGTTGAATTATCCGGCTGGTGGAGGGCTGCACAACTCCAGAATTGTGGACGGTATCTTCTGGGTGGAGGGGCTCTTCGGTTACGAACACCTCTTGTTCTTTTGACATCTTCTTAGCTTGTTGGGTGGGGTTTTTTTTTGTTTTTTTTGTGTTTGGGAATGACTAGCTTCTAGTATCTGTTTCCCCACAGACGTCGCCAATTGTTCCGGGTATGAATTCCGAAGTAGGTTTGTTTACCACGCTAGCTTTGTCGAATAATGCCTCTTCTAGCCTTGACTGCTCTCCTCGGCCTCTCCTGCAACAATGAGCAAACTGAGGGCTTGGCTTTGTGCCAAGCGTACTCACTCCGACGCTCAAGTCAGTGAACTTATTGTGATTAAGTAGTATGTAGCTTGATGACGTGTATTGTAGAGAGATGAGAGAGATAATACCAATTTAAGTGGTTCTTAGGTTAGATTCCGGATCCCTTCCTCAATGAGGATTGAGGAGTATTTATAGACTTTCACCTTTTGTCACGTAGTGGCCAAGTGGGCCAAGTGGCATAGCAGGTGGAAAGACTGATCTACCCTCGGCCGAGGGACCTATGGCAGGCCGGCGAGCCTGGTTGACTCCATGCCGAGGGTTCTTGGATATGAGTACGCGGGTATGTGCCCCGGCTGGTAGGTTGCCATGCCGAGACCAGTGGAAGGCCGAAAGGCTGCATCGGCTGGGATGTCTAAGTCATTGGCTTGCTGTGGATATCTTTGACCTCGTTCAATATGTTGACTTGGTCAGCGGGCACAGAATATGCCCCATCAATTAACAAAGTGTAACTAAAGATATTCACGTTGTAAAACGTGTCTCGACAAGTGTGAAAAAGTCAATGTTACCATTGGTGTGGTATGGAGGGAGTAATTAAGATAAATGTTGACTATTAAAGGTTTTAGTTCAACAAAATGAAATTTTATTCAAAACTTAGGTTACCAAAGTGGGAAGTAGTCGAAACCTCAAGACATCAAAGTGCAATTATGCAAAACTCAGGGCATCAAAGTGGAAATAACCCAAACCTCAGAGACCAAAATGGAAATTTTCCAAAAAAAACCATGAAAAACTGTTACAAAAACTATTGCACTTTTAAATATACAATCAGTACATGACAAAGTAATAAGTCTAATAACCAGTCATACGCAAACCGCTGTAAATAATCAAGTGAATAAAAACACATAGATGAATTGGAATTTAGAAAGTAAAAATGGATGTAACCGCATAATTTTTGTATATTTGGCAGTTCAATACATGTTTAATGTCTATTATGGATTTAATATGAATTTGAAACCAGTTTGAAGAAAAAATTCGGTGATATAATAATAGATTATAAATAATTCTCACATTTTTTCTATATATTTAGTGTACACTGATTTATTCATAGTTAGCTGGTTCTTGGATTATTAGTCCCACATAAAATCGTAATTATTAACTTTGTTCATTTGTATTTAATTTTTTGGCTCATTGACAAAATCAATACGATACTCATTTAATATTTTTAAAATGGTAGTTCAAATTTTTTTAATCTTATGTGAATATTAATGGTAATCTAATCATACACATTTGATAGGTTATAGAAAGTCAGAGTTAAAACTATTTCATGTCATTGTTGAAGAAGTTGTTTATTTCTAATATTGTCACTGTAAACATTTTTCTCTGCCAAATGCTAAGTAAATGTTAATCATACTTCTATTTCCTATTATGACATCTTACTTTTTTCCTGAAATATTTTTTTAAAAATAAAAATTAGTTTTTTTCCTAAGGTTTTTGTAAGACAATTACGGGTTTGGTTATAATGAACAACTCGAATCTTTTGTAAATCTTTTAAATATTCAAAAAAAAATTAAATAAATTTATCTTTGTTACTACACGAGTTTCACTAAGTAGTTAAAATCGAACAACTTAAAATTTTGACAATATTTAATATTTGTAAGAAATTAGGATCTCTTTTTTTTTTTTATCACAAAGATTAATTGTATGTTTATAAAATATACAATTTTCACATTTTTATACGTTTATTATATGTTTTTTTTTTTGCGTTATAAATATTTCTAAAATAAATATTCTTTATAAAGTTATTTTTCTATTATTATTTTAGTAAAGAATAATCGATAAATTATTAGATCCACTTCTATAGTATTATTTTTCTTATAAATTATTAGATTTACTTCTATTAGGATTACTTTCTCATAAATTATTAAATCTACTTTAATCAGGATAATTTTTTCATAAATTATTAAGAGCAAAAAGTTAGATCTACACTTATTAGGATTTCTAGAAAAGTTGGACTCTCTAATATCGCTCGAAAAGTTTCTGCTTTATATATATGTATTGATTTTAAATTTCGTATTTCAAATCTTGTCTTGTTGTTATATTGTTTTGTTTCAGATCTGGTTTTTAAAGTTACACTCGTATTTCTTTAAATTTACACTTGTATTTCTTAAGATTTACAATCGTATTTCCTCAGAGTTACACTCGTATTCTGTTTTTTTTTTGTTTCATATCTAGTTTTTTTTATTAAAGTTACACTGTGGTTGTTTCAGATCTGGTTTTTTTTTGTGTTCATTTACAATTACACTCGTATTATTTTACAGTTACACTTGTATTGCTTTAAAATTATACTCGTATTTCTTTACAGTTACACTTATATTTCCTCAAATTTACACTAGTTTTATATTTTTTCAAATCTCTTTTTGTTTTTTTTTTTTTTTAATCTCGACTTGTTTAAATTCGTCTTGTTATATTTTTTTGGTATTCTATTTTTTTGGTTTCAGATCTAGTTTTTTTGCTTTATCTTTCGAATTTTTTTAATAGGTCTACCATTTTTATGAGGGTGGGTTGTGGTGGAGGACGTTTGGTGGTGGAAGACCAAAGTTACACTCTTAAAGGACCAAAGTTACATTTAAAGGACCAAAGTTACACTTGTAAAGCATTAAATTTACACTCGTAGACCTTTAAATTTACGTTTAAAATACTACATTTACACTCAAAAACCTTCAAATTTACACTCGTAGACCTTCAAATTTAAACTTAAAATACTACATTTACACTCGTAAAGCATCAAATTTACACTCGTAACACGTTAAGATTATATAAATTCAAAATTTTATATAGGAAATTGCCTAAAATATCAAGTTTACACTCTTAAAATATTACATTTACACTCGTAAAACATCAAAGTTACACTCGTAAAATGTTAAAATTATATAAATTCAAATTTTCCCTCATAAAAAAATCAAAATTACACTCTTAAAATATTACATTTACACTCGTAAAACATCAATGTTACACTCGTAAAATGTTAAAATTATATAAATTCAAAATTTCCGTCATAAAAAAATTAAAATTACATTCATAAAATATTAC
Organism: Silene latifolia; assembly: GCF_048544455.1. Taxonomy (NCBI): domain Eukaryota; kingdom Viridiplantae; phylum Streptophyta; class Magnoliopsida; order Caryophyllales; family Caryophyllaceae; genus Silene; species Silene latifolia. The sequence continues at coordinate 434,963,510 of NC_133538.1, read as the reverse complement.
ATTTACACACGTAAAACATCAAAGTTACACTCGTAAAATGTTAAAATTATATAAATTCAAAATTTCCGTCATAAAAAATCAAAATTACACTCTTAAAATATTACATTTACACTCGTAAAATATTAAAATTGTATAAATTCAATTTTTTACATACAAAACCGCCATAAAATCTGTCGCCAAAAAATCAAAATTTCCGTCACAAAAAAAAATCAAAGTTACATTCATAAAACTCATACAACATTAGATTTACACTCATAAAATCTGAATTTCAAAATTGATTAATTAGGGGCTAGAGAGAGAAAGACAATTTAATTAGTGTATAGAAAACTGATTAGTGATCAGTATATTTTTTTTTCAATCGTAACCATCCATTTCAATCCAACCATCCAAATTTTTTTCCTTTTCTTTTTGTTAGTCCTTAATCAATTTCCTCTCCATTCATTTAGTCCATTCAATGACCCTTAAGGATACTTAGGGACTCAATGAAAGAGGAGGACTAATAAGAACTCATATCTCTCTCTACGCTCTTTTAATAGCGACTAGCATGATGATCCACCGAAAGGAGAGGCACTGCAGGCACCCCCAATATTGAGCTTTCGTATTAATTAAGAATAATGAGGTGGCGCCACCGGGTGGTACTTAAACTGAGCGCCATCCGGGGTATAATAGTAAATTTCTTGTTTATTTTCATTCCCTCCCTTGAATTTTGAAATCCAAACCAATAAAAGAAAAAGGGTAATTAAGGAAATTGTAGTTATAATTATTATAATAAGAAAAGAAAATTCTAATGCATTATTAACGCATATTTGTAGCATTTTTTAAGATCTTCATCAATCAGAAAAGAAGGCCATATGATCTTCCCATTTGGACCATGATCGAATGTGATCAAGTTCATATGATGCGCATAGTTTAATTACTACGTATAAAAGAAGACTTTAATTCATTAGTTAAGTGAGGTTGTGATTGTATCTAGCATGTTGATAACAGATCTGACCCAATCGAATATTTATAGTGTGTTCATTCTTCGTCGACGGATCGTATTAAACTTTCTCTTTCGTTGGTTTGTAGATAAAAAAATCAAGTAGATGAAAAACGAAGTAGATTAAGAAAAAAATACATACAATGATGAAAAAAAAAGTAATTACTGATGAAGATCATAATTTAGTATAGATTAGGTTATTACAGAGTATAAAATAATTTTTTTTTGGTGTAAAATATTATAAGAAAGAGTGATTTTAATTAAATAGATATAAATTTACATAACTACCCTTAAATATTTGGCGCAAAAATGAAAACTGAAATTTTAATTTTCTCTTTTCTATAATTATGGTGGCGCCGAGATTCGGCGTCACCCGGTGGCGCCCTATCACCATCCATTAATTAATGATTACCAAAACCGATTAAGACCTCAACTTTGTTATATGAACAATGCTAATAACTAGACCTGGCAAAATCAACCCGACCCGGTTGACCCGACCCGAAAAGGATGACCCGAGACCCGAAATTGACCCGAATTGCTGAACCCGGATCACACCCGAAGCCTGAAGTGACCCGACCCGACCCGAAAATGACCCGAGCTTTCTTGGACCCGTAACAGACCCGACCCGAAATGACCAATCCGAGAAACCACTCAACCCGAAAATGACCCAACAAAATATAACTTTAATTGACCCTAATAGACTTGAAATGCCTCTCTTCTCTTAATCTTTGACCCGAAAATGGCCTGACCCGAATTAACCCGACCCGCTTGACCAAACACACCGACCAACAAACCCGAAATAGACCCGTAACCCGAAATGAACTGACCCGATCCGAACTAACCCGAAAATTTGAGAAACCCGAAATGACCCGACCCAAACTGGCCCGACCCGAACCCAACCCGGTTGACCCGTTTGCCAGGTCTACTAATAACGACGTCCGTCTCGAACTTACTTTAAACACTTGTGATACAACGTTACTTAGGCGTTACGGTATTATGGCAGTACGTTGCATAGTTTGGCTTCGTTTGACACGACATTTCAGGTAGCTTATTTGACCAAAGTAGCTTATTTGACCAAAATTTCAGCTACCTGATTTTTTTGCAAGTGCTTGGCAAGTAGTTTATTTGGTCAAATAAGGTACCTGAAATGAAATGCTACCTCAGGTAGCATTTGAGAAATCGGGTACCTGAAATGACTTATTTTCCATTTTTTACCCCTTTATTCTATAATATTAAATAATTTTCATATCCTTTTATGTCATTTTACCAAAATCAGCTACCTTTTCAGTTAGTTTGCCAAACACATTTTTATATAATCAGCTACCTTATATGCTCCTAATTTTCACTATCAGATCGATTTACCTTTTCAGGTTTGATTCTTTTCGGTTTGAGATCTTTTCGGGTTTCAAATTACCTTTTTAGGTAGTTTTGCCAAACAGAGCCTTTGGCTTGGCTAATCTCAAAATAAATAGAATCCACACAAGAGCAAAAGACAAGAAAAAAAAAAGAGCGAGAGAATAAAAAAAGAAAACTAAATACCTGCATACTGTTCATACTTACGCTAACTATGCAATCTAATCACGGATGCAAATGTAATCCTCTACAAACTACCTCATATGCTGACGTAATAATGATATGCCACCACTGTTCATTGCTAATCAGTTTGAGTGTACTCAAGTAAAAAAAAAAAACTGTTCATATACCCAAGTTGAGTGAGCGTTAAAGAAGTGAATTTTTTTTTTAAAAAATAATAATAAAATAAATAAATAAATAAACTATTCATGATTACTAATCAATCAATCAATCAATCAATATCTATCTATCTATCTATCTATCTATATTAATAAAAGAAGCTTTTTTTCGAGCGATTACAAAGAGTCCAATACTTACAAACCACTTTAATTATTAAATAAGTAATAGATAAATAATTGAAATAAGAGATAATATTTAGTATAACTCTAAGCAAACTACACTACAAAATTGGATATGTAAAACTCTGCCCGAAAGAAACCACTACATCATACAATCCTATATACATAAGACAACTATTTGTGTGTGTATATAAATGCTCCTTGGTAAACACAATTATATATGGTACGTTTTTTCTATTATTTTCTTTCGTATTTCAATTCCTTTATTAACGAAATATTTTTGTTATTGTATTATTTTATCCCAGTTATTCTTGATCGTGCATTATTGTCGTACAATTTCTGTAATTTGAATGCATTTCTTTATTATGTATACTTTTATTTTTCAGGAATTAGAATTTGTCACAAGATTTATTATTTTTTTTGGTACATTTAGTATGATTTATTGTTGCAAGTGCGTGAATCTAATTAATTTTCTTTTACTTTTAATCTCAGGTAAGAAGAATATCAAGAGTTTGATGTTAGATTGGAAGAGATTTTATAAGCAAAATTAAGCATGTACCATACCAATTCTTCACCCGAACTTTAGGTAGTTATATTCTTTTTTTTTTCATTAGTGTAAATCTATATCGATTTTTAGCATTCAAAATTCCAAACATGAGATTTATTGTTGTTTTCCCTTCTTGCCCTTGCAATTTTATAGTATTGAAGTAATCTATTTTGTTGTAATCTTTGCTAATGTTTTTTTTCATTTTGTGATCGATTTCAACATCTTAAAGAAAAACTTTACTGTTGACTTTTTTGTGCAGGAATAATCTGAAGGATTGAGAGTTTAGGAGGATTTTTATCTAAAATTAGCATTATTTTCTATGGCGACTCTCCGTTAAATAATACAATTTTTATATTGTAAAAGTAATCCTTTCAGAATTCCATAATAAATTGCTAACTGCATACAAAGACACTATTTTACACAAGAGTGTTAGACAAATTCACAAGTCATTAACAAGGAACCTCAACTTAATTGTAGCTAAACAGGGTTAGAATTTCACTTTTTGTCAAAGTTATGGGGCCTTATTGCTACATTTGTAACTTATGGGGCTTAATCTCACAATTGCTCAAAGTTATGAGGCCTAATCACCACTTTCGCGCAAAAACTTCAATTTAATGTTCTTTTCTACAGAAGTACAGAAGTTTTATCCAGTGGCGGATCTTGAATTTTTTTAACGGGGGCCAAGAATTGATCGGGTCAACATTTCATACTTCCAGTGATTAAGGTTATTTATAGTATATCCCGATATTCAGTAAAGATCATCTGTCCCACTCTTGTGTCCCATTGTGTGTGCCACTCCACTAACCTTTTGACACATCACTTGTTGCAAAATAAAATATTGCAATAATTATATTAATTTGTTGATGTGTTAGAAGGTTATTGGAGTGGCACACCAATTGGGACACCAAATGGGACATAAGATCCCCACTGCCCGTGTATGACGTTGCCTACACTTTAGCCAACGGAAGAATTAATATCTATAACAACACAAAATCTCATTGAAGACGGCACATATCCGTCACTTTGAAGTGACGGATACCATTTCCTCTCACAAATGACCCAAATAGAGGAGAGAGGGAAGCACATGGGGGTGCCCCCACCTTGTCCCCCCTATTCATTTTGTTAGTGACATTATCCGTCACTTGCTCCGACCCGTCTTCAACAAGACTAACTGTTATAACAATTCATCATGCACATAAAAAGCAAAGAGAAAGTGAATTGAGCAATATATTGGCGTACACATACTACTTGCCACAACTACAAGTCTACAACATAACAAATTAAAATCTTCTTAAAAATTAAGGGTAATGTTAACGCCACTACCATTTTTGTTAATGCCTCTCAATTACAAGTCAATTATATGGGTACCGTAAGTAAACAAATTTCATATTGTAATTGGATGATGACCCAAAAGACTGAGAAAATTAAATAGTAATTCACCTCTGTACTACATAAAATGTTGAGTTCTTTTTTAAAGAACCCCAAATCCATTTCGTATGTTGTATATAAATGCAAAATAACCAAGTAAAAAAAACTAATAAAATTGTTTGCGAGGCTGAATAGGCATTAGATTTTGAGTATAAGACAGTCTTACGTCATAAGACAGTCCACTTTTGTAAAAAGGTAGAATATTTATTGTTAATAAATAGATTATCTTTTTATGGATTTTTACATAAAAGAACCGTCTCACATAATACCTACTGCTAGAAAATTAGAATAAAAATCCAAAAAATTGACAACTTGTAATTATAACGAAATTCAAAGTCAATAATTACTCCGTGATACTAAACTGTTTCATTCTAAGCTAATAAAACTGTTTCTCCGTAAATATTAAACTGTTTCATTCTAAGCTAATAAAACTGATTTATTTATAACTTGACGTTCAACTGTGGTTTATAAGACAAAATATTACAAGTGGCCCGTGTATCGCATGGGCATTAAATCTAGTATCTATCTATATTATTAAAGGAAGCTTTTTTCGAGCGATTATAGAGTCTCCAACCTTTCGGGAACACCTAAATATCTTATTAAATTTTTTATTTTTTATAGATAATAATTATATAATTATAGATATAACTGGAAGGAGTCTTTTACTCAATGACTACTTCTTACCTTCTTTCTTATGTATAGGTCGTATACTATAATTGCATTGTGTATATATATTATTTGCCCTGCCATCTTTATTGTATTTTTGTATGTATTGTATTTGTACTTGATGTCTCTACAAATTATGCTTCCTTTATTTTCTCTTTCGAATGTTTTCATAATCTCTTCTGCAATTCAATGTACGTGTTCACTACTACAAATCCAGGCAACTACAACGCCCCTTTAACAACGATTATTCACGAAAATCACAATAGACGTTGTAGAATGTATGACGCGAATTTTACTAAACTTAATTACAACGGGTATGGTTATAAAAACCGTTGTTATTAGTTTTAACAACGGGTCACACATGCACAACCGTTGTTAATAATTTGGCGCAAAATTGGCGCAAAGTTAGTGAAAAGTAATCACAACGGTTACTTTTGTAACCCGTTGTTAAAACATATTTGACAACGGGTGTTTTTTACAACCGTTGTTAAAACATATTTGACAACGGTTGTTGTTTAATAACCGTTGTCAATACCTTCCCATACTATAAACCACACAAACACAAGTCTGCTGCAACCACAAAACACAACCCTTATTAATACACAAACACAAACACAAACACAGCAGACAAACACAAACACAAAACACACACTTTCTCATCGTCTCTTTCTCTCTTTCTCATCGTCGCTTTATCTTCTCGCCGTCACTGTTGATTTCATCGTCTCTTACGTTCTGTATTTATCAGGTAAATCTCGCCGTCACTGTTAGTTTCATCGTAATTATTTTCTTTTTCTAATTATTTCTTTTGCATGTATGTGTTTTTATCGACCATTATGTTATTTGTTTAAGTATTGTTCGCATAATTAGTTAGTAAAACAATGAAGAAGCAAGATAAACATAATTAATATATATATATATATATATATATATATATATATATATATATATATATATATATATATTTATTTATAAATACATAAATTAAAAAAAAAAAATTACATTAATGAAAATGCAATTCTTATATTTTCATAGAGGATCTTATTTTCCTCTATCATATCGTTCCTCTCCTCCTTGGCTATTTGGATGTTCCGTTCAGCAGTTGCTATATCGTCATATAGCTGCAACTGCTGCTGCTCCGTCAAGCCATCTTCTTTGGCGTCCTTCAGTACGGATCGAGCATCCGCAAGGTAGCTCTTGAAACTTTCCTCAATATGGAGCAACCGGCGGATGAAACTGTTGTTGTTCTCGATCATAGTAAGAGTCTTAAGGATGAAATCATTCATTTTGTTGGAGTTTGGAGTTTGTTTTGAAAGATTAAGTAGGGTTATTTATTTGGAGTTTGTTTTAGCAGTTAGGGTTTGGAGATGTATATATTGAGATAATAGAAATGTTAGTTGAGATAAAACAATGTATTTATACTAAGCAATGTGTGGGTTGAGTTGTTTTCTAATTAATATATATGTTAGGAAGTTGTGCCATGCATAATCATCATCATATCTCTCAATGCTGCTTCAAATCTTATTACTAACCCTTCTCATTCCATATTGTCCGTTCATATGCACAGTGATGTCAGTAAAAATGCATGCATCGGAATTATAACGGGCCGTAATTATGCATACATCTAGTAATATTTAATTTAATTTTTTTTATTTTTTAAGAACAAACAACAACGGTTATGTATAAAAACCCGTTGTCTTTAGTTATAACAACGGTTTTGTATATTACAACCCGTTGTTATAACTTTCCCCCCAAAATTGAGTCACACTTTCCACAACGGGTTTTTATACTTAAAACCGTTGTTAATATTTTTAACAACGGTTTCCTTAAGAAAACCAACCGTTGTTAAAACCTTTTACAACGGACGCTTTAACAACGTCCGCTTTTTTATATAACAACGGTTTTTGACCGTTCTTATAGCTTGTATTTGTAGTAGTGGTTACATTTGTTTATTGTATACAATTGAGTTCTGATGATGTGATTTTGTAATTTTTATGGTAGGAAGTGGAGATTACTAAAGCACATGAATGGGAGAGAGTAAGAAAACCCAACGGAGGAACAATGCTATTGTTTACGCGACGCAGGTACAATAATGCTAATGTTTTACAAAGTTTATAGTCCCAGTAAGCATTTGTGATGTGGCGACATCTTCGGATTTTGGCGATCGTCAAAGTTTGTAGTATATGAATTTTTTTACCGTATGTTTTTAGAGGGTTGCGCATATATAACACATGTCCGAAGGAATAATTTAGCAAAAGAATTTCCCATATCATCGATTGTATATTTGTAGTCTGTAGACTATTAGCTTTCAATTATATTGGTATTTGTATACTGTTACTTGCTTCGGTTAGCTTAGTTGTTTTTTTTTTGTGGGTAATGATTTGCTTTCTACGTTCTACCTATGTAAGGACGCTTTAGTTTTTACTACTATTTATTTTGATACAAAGTTCTAATGACGTGTTCTTTTTTCTTCTTTTTTCAGTGATTTAAGACAATTAAAACAAATGCATTGGATTACATAATCACATAGTATATTACTCACGAGACGACGTGGATTACTATATTTTACATACTGGCATTATATGTTAATAATTTGATGTTTTAAAATTTACAATGTGCTTTAATGTATTTGTAGGTATTACGAAGCAGAAGAATTTTTTGTCGGCTTAGTCGCAAGTTATTTAGAGGGTTTAGTTTATGTTTCAATTTTTTTAATATATATTGACAACCTATGTTAAAAGATAACTTTTTTTTCATGAAAAAAAAAGAAGATAACTTCGGGTATTTCTCTTTTTGGGTAAGTCATATACTATAGAACAGTCTTATAAAAGAATCATTGTGATACAATTACACAATGAACTATTTAAGATGGTATGAGCCTCTTATGTTTTTCCTTCTCAAGAATTTATGGCATGAGCATTCGCTGCCTCAACAACTTAACTACATTCTAAAAGTTGATATTAACTTTGTAGAGACAAGTTTTATGAACGACTTTCAAGTGATAATACTATAAAGTCTATTTATTTACGAGTTACATAACCTTATTTCCCTAATAATATGATATTTTCAACCCGTTGAATTACTTAATTTCACGAAAATAGTAAAAAGATGACTAGAACGAAGTGGTAGAGTTTGTCAACAATTAGATAGATAGACACCTATTGTGGCAAAATCAATATGTACGAGTTAGTATTCCTAAGATGATTTTACTAATCATTATTCTAACACTTTGAAAATATAGTATTAGGACTGTTAATTTAATGAACATAGATTTTGAATTTGAATTGATATTTTGAAAGTATAGTATTAGCAGTCAAGTAGTCAACCATGCCATATTGATCTAGTATATAACTAAAGGAGGCTTTTTTTTTTTCTAATTATACTATTAGCATTAGAATTAGGAGATGATTAATTATTTACAATTTTTCTATTATAATTAGGAATATAATTTTCCTATTAGAAATGAGAATTAATTAATTATTTTACAATTTTCCTATTAGAAATAGGAAATAAATTAACAATTTATTACGACTTTCTTTTCCCTAAATATACTATTAGAATTAGGAGATAATAATTATTTAAAAATTTTCTATTATAATTAGGAATATGATTTTCCTATTAGAAATGAGAATTAATTAATTATTTTACAATTTTATTATTTGGAACGGGAAATAAATTAATTATCTATAATTTATTAATATTAATAAATTATTCATTAGTATTTGTTCACTTTTTCTTAAATTAGAAGGGGAAAAAAACCTTTGATATATTTATAATATCCAATTTTATAACAACTTCCGATTAAAAAAATGAGGTATTATGAGGCTAAAAGGCCCTAGGCCGAACTGGATTGTGACAAATGTGCATGCATAATACGTATTACATGGAATTTACTCATATAAAGAGTAAAATTAACGCTGAAATATGCCCCTACGTCTTTTGTTATTACTAATGTCATATTTAATTATACATAATACGAAGTTTATTTTTCAAATGTCATATGTATTTCTCCTACTAATTTTAAAGTTATTTCCATCACAATACACTTAAACTTCTATTGATAATTTATTATTATATTATTTACATTCATTTGTCATTATATAAAAGTATATTAATCAAAATTTAAATAAGATATTCACAAATTATTGATAAGTACAAAGTTTGATATTTATTTTTCAAGGAGTATTAAACGATAAAGAAAGTTGCTGCTAATTTGCGAATCAAAATATCATATTATGACAAATGAGTAAATGTTTTGAAAAACTTTATTGTGTGATTATTTTACAATTTAAAGTAAAAATGGTACCACGAGTAATAAAATAGATTTGAATGAGGCTTGAAGGTAAATTAGATACACTTATTATAGAAATATGTATAAGGTTAAGATTCAATTCAAGCAACGATCAACATTAAAAAAAAGTCATTAAAAACACATAAAAGGGTAAGAGTAGTCTTTCCCTAACATAGTGAAGACCGTCTCCCTCAAGCTTTTCTTATGACAAATTTACATGCATAAAAAATGGTACTATTCAATTATATGGAGCAAACTAATTACTGTTGCTGCTGTGTGTATGTGTGTGTGTGTGTGTGTGTGTGTGTGTGTGTGTGTGTGTGTGTGTGTGTGTGTGTGTGTGTGTGTGTGTGTGTGTGTGTGTGTGTGTGTGTGTGTGTGTGTGTGTGTGTGTGTGTGTGTGAGTGTGAATTGAGCACATCATCACTATAGTTTAGGGAAAGATACGAATTGGGAAAGGGTACGTGAGACATATTCGTCATACATAATACGATACTTTAACCACCTTTAGGTAAAAATATAAAAATAAATGAAAAAATTTAAACCTAAAAGGAAGCCACGTACTTGCCAACTCTAATTTTCTACCACATTAATATTCTCATGAAGTTTATGACATTTATTTCATATTAATAAAAAAATGATTATATGCTTCGTACAATTTGTGATTTATAACTTTTAGCTAACTTATTTGAACTTACTTAAATTTATATATCTTAAGTGAAGAATATTAATTATAAATATGATAAAGATAAAGTTTGATCTTTAATTTTCTCAGAGATAAAAAAAACTCAATTTTTATTTTCTTATAATATACTAACTAAAGGTTATAATGTAAAACAGAAAATTAAACCACAATCTACTATTTCAATATGTCGATGATCAACACTCAAAATAGCACATTTGTTATTAAAATAGTGTAAAAACCCTCAAAATGCTAAAAACCAATTTCAATCTGTCGTTATCAAATAAAACCTAAGTTTCTGCATTTTTTTTGTCATGTTCAACTTAATCTTTACGGGATGTAAAAATGATGAAGTTCATAAAGTAGCGGTTAGTTTTCTGTTACTTAGATGGACTTTTCAAGAGAGAGACGAAAGCTTTGCATTTTTGACCGTTTTCTGTGTGAACTGAAGGGATTAAGTAATGGGTTAAAGGTTATTTCGAGTGGGAATGAGGTTGATTGCGACGAGTTGGTTGACTAAAGTTTTCCTTACTAGATCTAGAAAGGGGATAATAATTATGAGATAATAAAATTTGAAGAAAAAAGGACAATAAAAATGAGATGGAGGTATTAAGATTTATTTATGCAAAATGAAATAAATAGCAAAGTTCGTGTATATATATAATATTCAACTTATGCAGTTTACAAACATAGTACCCAAACACTTTGTTTGATTATCTGGAATGGAGGTAAGGGAGGGGATGAGAAAAAGACTAGTAAGGGAATTGGAGAGAGATAAGAAGAAGATTGCTTCTTAAACTTTTCTTTGTTGAAAGAGAAATAAATTATCTTCGATAAGGGAGATGAGGGTCCATATCATCTGGAATAAAGATTGGTGTTTTATGGAGGTGAATGTGATTTATGACTTCTTAGATGAAAAACGTGGCAGAAAGCTATTGATAGTGGTAGTAGATTGGAGGTTGTTTCAAGTAGCAAGAACTAATCACAGTGGCTAATGTTTTATTTTACGGGTAAATTAGTGGGGTGAAGGGAGGGTGCATTTGTGGAGGGTGATGAGTTTAACGAGGATAGTGATAATAAATAAGGTTATTTATCAGCAAAATATCGATTGCATTAAAACATATAGGTAACATGAATAATAACAAGAAACCTCAAAAGATCATATTGATAAAATTAATCTTGACCCCATCAATCCAAATTAAAGTAAAATCTTAATTTCAACAACATTGTCGAGAGAAAGGGTTAATTTCCATTGGATTGTGGATTTTTTTAGAAGTAAGGGCTTAGTTTTTCACTTGGTTGGATAAATTTGAGAGAAGTTTCGAAGACAAAGATTGATCTTTCAAGGGATGAGATTGTTTTAGATCATGTGTGTGAATAGGGAAGAAAAACAGGGGTCTGCATGAAGGATTTTGTTTCAAATGAGAAGATGGAGGCAAGACTATTGTTATAGGGGGTGTCATAAGCAGCCCCAACCATGTAGTATTGCGTTGAAATTTGGTTCACATTCAAAGATACGTCTATAATTTGACCGGGGGATATAACATTTAACTACCTGGAAATGTTTCTACGTAACTACCAGTTGACCCGACAATGATTAAATTATGGTTGTTATTCTAAAGAAGGAGATTTGTTGCATCATTGAGTTGATTATGCAAAGTAGATATTATTGTTTTCCTTGACCAATTGAAAAACAAACCGGTATTAATGAACAAAATCTAAAAACTCTCAGTCCCAAGTATCATATATATAAACTTCAAATCGGTTTCATTTTCCTAAATAAACAACATTGTCAAGTGCAAGGGTTAGTTTCCATTGGATGATGGATTTTTCTAGAAGTAGAGGTTTAGTTTTTCACTTGGTTGGATAAATTTGAGATAAGTTTCGGAGACAAGAATCGATCTTCAAGGGATGAGATTGTTTTAGATAATGTGTTTGAATAGGGAAGAAAAATAGAGGTCTGCGTGAAAGATTTTGTTACAAATGAGAAGATGGGGGCCAAGACTATTGCTATAGAGAGAGAGAGAGAGAGAGAGAGAGAGAGAGAGAGAGAGAGAGAGAGAGAGGCATAAGCAGTCCTAGCCATGTAGTATTGCATCGGAATTTGGTACACATTCAAACGTACTTTTATAGTTTGACCGCGAGATATAACATTCTAAGTATCTCTAAATGTTTTTACATAATTATAATTTGATCCAGTAATGATTAAATTATGGTTGTTATTCGAAAGAAGGAGATTTGTTGCATCATTGAATTGATTATGCAGAGTAGATATTATTGTTTTCCTTAACCAATTGAAAAACAAACAGGTATTAATGAACAAATATTCTAAAAACTATCAGTCCAAGTATCATATATATAAACTTAATATTGGTTTTATTTTCCTAAAAAAATATTTTATTAATCAAACACTCTTTTATTCTTAGGTCAATATTATGTTAATGAGAATTATTTGTCGGTCATGCGGCATACATAAAATCTTAGACATGAACGATGTACTATATGTCTATATTCTATTTTATTATGAAATTTATCACACATTATTTTAATATCCGTGCAATGCACGGGTAAGAAAACAAGTCATCTAGTATATTAAGCCTCCCTGCCATTCATCATCTTCCTATCTTTAAACATAATTTCTCACATTACGGTTTAATTAACACATTCTTACTGACTATCATGTCTACCTTCCCACGAGCCTTTTACCAAGAAGAAACAGACAAGGAGCGGTTCATTAGCAAATACGTTTCATGGAAGCAGGAAAGGTTTGCATGTAAGGATATCTTTACAACTTCCACTGTTAGAGGCAATCCCAAGTAGCAATGGAGAGCCCCATGAATTACTTAGTTTAGAGGCAATGGTCACCAATGTGTTTAACAAACTTGCAAAACCCGATAGTGTGAACCCCCGCTATAACGCGGAAAATATTACTTATAAATTTTAGCGGAAAATAGGAAAATTTTGAAACTTTTAATGTTTAAAGCGCGGGTTCATTAAAATCTAAAACCCAAATAAAGAATGCGGAAATAAAGTTAAGTTTATACAAACGTGATAGTCAAGGATGAGGGAAAATATATCCCTCGAATGACAATACAATAAAAGGTGAGTCTAAGCAATCCTAATAAAACGACTACTAGTCCAAGGTGCTCGCTAGCTCACACGTCTAAACCCCACAAATGCATCTTCACAAACCTGTCATTCATGTAAACATGAAAGCCACAGTCAGTGGGGAGTAACTCAAGGTTCTCCCAGCCACAAAATGTCGAAACAAACATAACAAAGATCATAAACAAACAATCATATTAGATAAGCTATGAGTGAATCGAATCATAACTAAACATGAGATTACACGTGTTTAAACCAACAAGGAATAAAGAAATAATGGAATAAACAGGTAAGGCATAAGCAACAATAAAGAAATGGAGGAGAAAGACAAGGAAACAGGCACGACCACTTAGCCACGAGCACGTATTTCAAAGAGATATGACCAAAGTAACCATCCAAATAATGCAAGACATTTATCACTCTTAGACTAAATTTCCCCGGGTAGGACTACGATAATAATACGGTCCTAGTCTAAATCTGCAGATTCTCGGGTGTACATCCCGATTCGACGTGCGCCAGCACAGCACGCACTCAAGACTCGACTACTAATGAGACCGAGTACCCCAATCGCCAGAACAGCACGAAAGTGGCGGAAAGACTAAGATAAGACTCACTTGCGAACAAAGACAAGTGGCCAAAAGCCGTACTTGCGAACAAAGACAAGTAGGCCAAAACCGTACTCGCGAACAAAGACGAGTAGGTCAAACCCGTGCTTGCCGTAACAAAGACAAGCGGGGGCAAAAATGTATGTCAAGCATAAACGATGGTAATATGGCATTTCTACAAGAATACGACTTTTACAAGTAATTATTTATAATAACCTTTTCATGCTTGTAACATATAAATAAACATTTCATTTCAGAATTATACATGTCGGTTAAAATAAAATAAACAAATACAACAAACAAGTACATGGGACGGGATTATTAATGTCGCACTCATACTTATGGATTGCATCTCACCATAAGTACGAATGGGAACATCGGTCCCGACGATCATATCGCAACTAGAGGGCCTATGGCTCACCCCTAGTGTTCGATAGGACCACGACTCACACCACCGAACAATACAAGACATTATCAAGGATATGACCCTTCACAAATAATTATTTAACAATAAATATCTCATACTTGTCTTATGCAGATAAATATCTCATTTTATAATTTAACATGCCGATTAAATAAGACGTAATGAATGATAATGAATAATTTACGCTATATGAAAATTCACGTGATAAAATGTAACTAATAACAATTGGGTCACTCGTAATCCTACACCATCCTATGAGGTTGGCCCAATAACAAAGGAGTATAAATTAATCCAATTATAAGACAAACAACTATGGCCCAACAATAAAACATGTAAACCAACCCACTTATAAAACATGACACCATGCTCAAATTACAAACACCATTACCATAAGGGAAAACAAAGGGAGTAAGAAGAAAATAACACAATACACACATGAGGCTAACCCACTTTATACGAATGGACAACCATGTAAAATACGAGTTTAGCAATTTCCTTCAACAACCGTGTTATAAGATGGACTCACATTTCATTAACAAGACATGCTCATGTAATTATTTGAGACGAAAACTCAATAGCTTACACACGACAACCATACCCAAAATAGACCACAATAACCTCCAAATACCGTCCGACAATAGACAAATTCAGATCGTCTCATAAAGGCTTCTGAACGCAACCAATTTCAAACAAAAGTCGGACCTTTAACTGACGTAGAAACAAATTACAAGCCCATAAGCATACACCAAAAGATTTGACCCATTACCATTCAAAAATGAGAAACATTTTGAACAGGAATTTTGTTCCAACGTCATTGTATCAGAACTTGTATCCAAATGACATACTCCTCCAATTCATAAGAGATTTTCACTTTAAGCATCAATTTCAGCCAATAGCAACCTTTCCACAAAATAATCATGTTCACCCCCGGCAGCTAATATACACCGAAATTTACGGTAAATGGTAGAGCTAGCTCAGTTAAACAAAATTCAACCCCAATACGAAACACATGGAAAGAGCAACCGGAAATAAAATCAAAACAGAATCTAAATGACCCAGTTCGAAATCATTTTGAGATGGTAAGTAACATACAAATGAGAAAAAGCACAAAGAACCAAACTTTAATAAACTAGAGCATATAAAATGACGCATAAGACGGAATTTCGACGTTTTTGTCGAGTAACCTATCACCGTTACCTTAAACGTTCCTTTTCCTTCGAATAAACGGTCCCCAAAGCTTGGGTCTCCAACCGGGTCTTCAAAACCTTCATCAAGGGGCAAGAAAACGAAAGGATTGAGGCAAAAACCGAAACTTTTATAAGACGGCGAAAATCGAAACCATCACAAAAACGAGTCTTTCTTACCTTGAAAGATGAAGGAGGAAATAAGGAGGAGAATGGTTCAAGAATTATCGAATTTGGACGAGAAATGAGGGAGGGATCTCAGTTTTAAGGTAGACGAAAATGGAGTACGGTCCCTGTTTGTTGCAGCTAATTATTGTTGTTGTTTGCAGGTCAGACGAAAAAGAGAGGAAAGAAGGAGGAAGGGTGGGGATGCAGGGGACACGGTATCAACAACAATAATAATATAGTAATCATAAATAATAATAATAATAATAATAATAATAATAATATACAAATGTGGGGTGTGAGTGAGTAGGTATATGAGTGTTGTTGAATTTTGATTGGTCGAGGTTAAGGATAGTCTTACATATGAGAATGTGACGGTCTATAGCTAGACCGAAATTGACACAGAGATTATTATTATTACCGTCACTATTATTATCCGACCAAAAATATGTATAAATTTACTCTTATATAAATTTTGCCTCAAAAATATAATTTAATAATACGTATTTTTATAAAAATGAGTTTTTATATAATACGTTCATAAAAATCGTATTTGACATAAAATTAATTAAATTGAATAATTCAAAAATACTTAATAAAGTAATTCAAACGGTTTAATAAATTTTAAATGTCAAAATGGGGAATTCGCGGGTGTTACAATCACCCTATCTTTTAAAAAGTTTCGTCCTCGAAACTTGAAAGTAGAAATGAAAGGTTATAAAAATAAAACTGGAATTGGAATCGGTAACCAAAACATTTTAAAGGTTACTTATCGTAAGAATCAAAATCCTTTCAAAAGTTTCAACTAAAATTTTCCGACAAAACCAAGTCGAAAGGCAAATCATTTGTATAAATCAAAATCAAAACACTTTCAAAAACATTAATGAAGAGTTTTCAAAAGTATAAGTCTCATTCATGGAACGAAATTGCTCTTGTCGTGCACACAAGAACGCTAACTTTCCAAGTCAAAGACAAATTTAAAACAAAAATCATTCGCCGACAAGCGTATAACAAGTTATCAAACGTCTCCAATAACGAGTTCTAATATCCGATCGACGTTAAATTCAAAAGAGAAAGGTAATCTACTCAAATTTTCTTTTGCAAAAGCCAAAATAGAAATAAATATTTCACTTTTAAACTTAAAAAGGAGTCAAGTTCCTGAAAAATATGATATCCAACTTTGTCAAAGAAATCATAAATAGGTCAAAGTTAACATAAATTGGATAAACTTTAAAGAATTCTCGGGTTTAGCAGTTAAAATCATGATAAAATAGTCTATACTCAAAGGATAAGTAGGGAACCAAATCAAACTTTCATTTTCAAAATTTTATAGTAGGTAAGGTTTTACAAAAGTAACATCAACTTTTAACAACGAATCAAAACTGGTAGCTTGGAAGTTTAGAAGTTGTACAAAAGGGAGGTGACTTAGTCATCATAGATACAAGTATGCTAAAAGGATTCAACTTAACTAATCAAAAGAGCTATGATGAATTTCATAGGTTAAGAATTGTAGTTACATTTATAAGGATGTAAAAGATAGGGTTTTATAGGTTATTACCAACCTCGAAATTAAAGGAGGAGTATGATGAAGCAAGGAAAAGAGGTATGAACGGTAACGCTTATGGTCAAAGAAGAAGATGAATTAGACAACAAGGAAACGCCAGGTCCTCAAACCTCGAACAACAACATCATCCTAAATGATTTCGAAAACTTCCTAACAACAAAACTCATAATCACAACGCTTCCAAGGATTTTCTCAAAACACGCATGTTACTTCATTCTAAGCAATTCCATGAGACAAGGTACTCTACTATAAGTGTGATTTCATCACTCCAAATCCTGAAACATCCACAAACAACTTCCACAAGATCAAGGTCAAAACTTCCAACAAAGCTATACTCGTATCCAACTAGTGTCAACCATGGGTTTCTCAAAATGGTAAAACTCCCAATCAAGGATCCTCGTTCCAACTCTAAATTCTCATAAAAGGTTCCTCAAATATTCCACAAGGTTCTCATATAGGGTAAGGTAGTAACAAGTCAACCTAAAACT
The DNA here is from genome assembly GCF_048544455.1 of Silene latifolia. NCBI lineage: Eukaryota > Viridiplantae > Streptophyta > Magnoliopsida > Caryophyllales > Caryophyllaceae > Silene > Silene latifolia. The sequence continues at coordinate 434,945,514 of NC_133538.1, read as the reverse complement.
CCTTTCATAAAAGTCAACTCTACTACCCTCATCCACAACATCATCCTATCATCTCAAGTATTCAACACAACCTCAAAGTTTATAAAACTATAGGGTTAACAAATACTTCTCAATACTAAGTCTCTCTCAACAGAAGAATTCTCAAGAGCCAACTAATACCAAATCACATCACCAATCCATTATAGTCATCAACATCTCAAGGTATATTCCTCCAAATCCGATATCCTAGAACTTTACTTACCATCGAGTTCTCAAGAAACAAGGTCTTAGTTGTAACAACACTTTGCCACCTCAAACTTCTTAAAACCATAAATTGAAACTATGTTCTTTAACCTAACAATTGGTGTCAAACACAAACAATCTCCTCAAAAGTCAAAATTTCCAACCAAGGTCAACATTCCTCAAAAGAAAGAGTACCATCAAAAGGCGTTAAGGGAGGATAAGCAAGGAACAAAGGACAAGTTAGGGGTATAAGAGTGACTTACAAGTAAAAAGAAAAGAGGATTTAGAAGAAGGAATAAGCATTAAGAAGTGAAGAACAGGGCAAGGTACACAAAGAATGAGAAACATCTTCAAGGATGTAGAAGCATTTTTCAAAGTTGAACAAATCTTCAACTCCCGGCAATAGGCACCAAATCCTGATCTTCAAGTAGGTAAGCTCACGGTCATTGATCCAAGGGCACAACAATTATTAATGACAATCAACAAACATGTAAGAACCTAACAAAGAGCAAACACACTACAGACTACAACCTTAGGTCCTTAAGTCTACCCATCTCTCATTCATTATTTAAGGTCAAGTTCACATTTAAATTTGGGGTACACGTGTGTGCGTCGGGAGCAACAAAGGCTCTGATACCAACTGTGAACCCCCGCTATAACGCGGAAAATATTACTTATAAATTTTAGCGGAAAATAGGAAAATTTTGAAACTTTTAATGTTTAAAGCGCGGGTTCATTAAAATCTAAAACCCAAATAAAGAATGCGGAAATAAAGTTAAGTTTATACAAACGTGATAGTCAAGGATGAGGGAAAATATATCCCTCGAATGACAATACAATAAAAGGTGAGTCTAAGCAATCCTAATAAAACGACTACTAGTCCAAGGTGCTCGCTAGCTCACACGTCTAAACCCCACAAATGCATCTTCACAAACCTGTCATTCATGTAAACATGAAAGCCACAGTCAGTGGGGAGTAACTCAAGGTTCTCCCAGCCACAAAATGTTGAAACGAACATAACAAAGATCATAAACAAACAATCATATTAGATAAGCTATGAGTGAATCGAATCATAACTAAACATGAGATTACACGTGTTTAAACCAACAAGGAATAAAGAAATGATGGAATAAACAGGTAAGGCATAAGCAACAATAAAGAAATGGAGGAGAAAGACAAGGAAACAGGCACGACCACTTAGCCACGAGCACGTATTTCAAGGAGATATGACCAAAGTAACCATCCAAATAATGCAAGACATTTATCACTCTTAGACTAAATTTCCCCGGGTAGGACTACGATAATAATACGGTCCTAGTCTAAATCTGCAGATTCTCGGGTGTACATCCCGATTCGACGTGCGCCAGCACAGCACGCACCCAAGACTCGACTACTAATGAGACCGAGTACCCCAATCGCTTAACAAAGACGAAAGTGGTGGAAAGACTAAGATAAGACTCACTTGCGTAACAAAGACACAAGTGGCCAAAAGCCGTACTTGCGAACAAAGACAAGTAGGCCAAAACCGTACTCGCCAGAACAGCACGAGTAGGTCAAACCCGTGCTTGCCAGAACAGCACAAGCAGGGCAAAAATGTATGTCAAGCATAAACGATGGTAATATGGCATTTCTACAAGAATACGACTTTTACAAGTAATTATTTATAATAACCTTTTCATGCTTGTAACATATAAATAAACATTTCATTTCAGAATTATACATGTCGGTTAAAATAAAATAAACAAATACAACAAACAAGTACATGGGACGGGATTATTAATGTCGCACTCATACTTATGACTTGCATCTCACCATAAGTACGGATGGGAACATCGGTCCCGACGATCATATCGCAACTAGAGGGCCTATGGCTCACCCCTAGTGTCCGATAGGACCACGACTCACACCACCGAACAATACAAGACATTATCAAGGATATGACCCTTCACAAATAATTATTTAACAATAAATATCTCATACTTGTCTTATGCAGATAAATATCTCATTTTATAATTTAACATGCCGATTAAATAAGACATAATGAATGATAATGAATAATTTACGTTATATGAAAATTCACGTGATAAAATGTAACTAATAACAATTGGGTCACTCGTAATCCTACACCATCCTATGAGGTTGGCCCAATAACAAAGGAGTATAAATTAATCCAATTATAAGACAAACAACTATGGCCCAACAATAAAACATGTAAACCAACCCACTTATATAACATGACACCATGCTCAAATTACAAACACCATTACCATAAGAGAAAACAAGGGGAGTAAGAAGAAAACAACACAATACACACATGAGGCTAACCCACTTTATACGAATGGACAACCATGTAAAATACGAGTTTAGCAATTTTCTTCAACAACCGTGTTATAAGATGGACTCACATTTCATTAACAAGACATGCTCATGTAATTATTTGAGACGGAAACTCAATAGCTTACACACGACAACCATACCCAAAATAGACCACAATAACCTCCAAATACCGTCCGACAATAGACAAATTCAGATCGTCTCATAAAGGCTTCTGAACGCAACCAATTTCAAACAAAAGTCGGACCTTTAACTGACGTAGAAACAAATTACAAGCCCATAAGCATACACCAAAAGATTTGACCCATTACCATTCAAAAACGAGAAACATTTTGAACAGGAATTTTGTTCCAACGTCATTGTATCAGAACTTGTATCCAAATGACATAATCCTCCAATTCATAAGAGATTTTCACTTTAAGCATCAATTTCAGCCAATAGCAACCTTTCCACAAAATAATCATGTTCACCCCCGGCAGCTAATATACACCGAAATTTACGGTAAATGGTAGAGCTAGCTCAGTTAAACAAAATTCAACCCCAATACGAAACACATGGAAAGAGCAACTGGAAATAAAATCAAAACAGAATCTAAATGACCCAGTTCAGAATCATTTTGAGACGGTAAGTAACATACAAATGAGAAAAAGCACAAAGAACCAAACTTTAATAAACTAGAGCATATAAAATGATGCATAAGACGGAATTTCGACGTTTTTGTCGAGTAACCTATCACCGTTACCTTAAACGTTCCTTTTCCTTCGAATAAACGGTCCCCAAAGCTTGGGTCTCCCACCGGGTCTTCAAAACCTTCATCAAGGGGCAAGAAAACGAAAGGATTGAGGCAAAAACCGAAACTTTTATAAGACGGCGAAAATCGAAACCATCACAAAAACGAGTCTTTCTTACCTTGAAAGATGAAGGAGGAAATAAGGAGGAGAATGGTTCAAGAATTATCGAATTTGGACGAGAAATGAGGGAGGGATCTCAGTTTTAAGGTAGACGAAAATGGAGTACGGTCCCTGTTTGTTGCAGCTAATTATTGTTGTTGTTTGCAGGTCAGACGAAAAAGAGAGGAAAGAAGGAGGAAGGGTGGGGATGCAGGGGACACGGTATCAACAACAATAATAATATAGTAATCATAAATAATAATAATAATAATAATAATATACAAATGTGGGGTGTGAGTGAGTAGGTATATGAGTGTTGTTGAATTTTGATTGGTCGAGGTTAAGGATAGTCTTACATATGAGAATGTGACGGTCTATAGCTAGACCGAAATTGACACAGAGATAATACGTATTTTTATAAAAATGAGTTTTTATATAATACGTTCATAAAAATCGTATTTGACATAAAATTAATTAAATTGAATAATTCAAAAATACTTAATAAAGTAATTCAAACGGTTTAATAAATTTTAAATGTCAAAATGGGGAATTCGCGGGTGTTATAGATAGGATGAGCATGTTTGAGGTGTGCAAGTGTTGGGCTACGTGGTTTATTGTGGGTACCCAGACGTCTAAAGTAGACCAAGATTATAATAGGCAACTGGTTAGACAGAACTATGAGGGTATGGTGACGCTTTCAAGGGATGGAAGGATAGTCGAGAGACTCTGCATGTGCACATACTTGAGGTCCGACACGGACAAGTATGCGTATCACCTGCAAATGGCAAAAAAATCAGTCGAAACGATTACATGGTGTGTCATTCAGAAGCTTCTGGCAGTGAAGGGTACTATGACTCTGACTGCTAATGGCTTTGTTATTCCCGCTGCATGTTAGTTTTTTTTTGTTTTCCTTTTGAAAGAACCGAATTTAGATAGTCCGCCTTTTGCTTGTAATATATGGCGTGTGTAAGATCTAATGGCGTAGACAGTTCATCTTCGAGCTGTCAAACTGGCAGACTTACCTTGTGTTTAGACTTGGTGCATTTTGCAATGTGAATGGTATGTTATAGTAACGTTTTGTGTCGGTCTAAGAGGGTGATTTTATCGCCCTCGTGTCTTTTAATATGGGTCTTTTAGTATGTTTTTCCTAGCACTTGGCATAGAGGTTGATGTGGTTGAACTTGTGTAATTCACCTCGGTTGAACGATTGATCTTCATGAATGGAACCCGAGAGGCATAGAGCACCCTTTCAAAGGTTAAGACAAGCAGCAAGGAGCTCCCATGTAGCCTAGAAACCAGCTGGAAGAAGTAGGAGTGAAGCTTGGAAAGTAAAGAAGGAAGAAAGACTTGAGAAGTTGAAGCTGACTCCCGAGCTGGGGCGCAGCCTGCGCCAAGAATTGCGCAGCCTGCGCAGGATGCGCAGCCTGCGCCGACTTCAGAGGAGCCTGCGCAAATCTGTTTTTAAACACGGGCTTAAGTGAACATTCCGTGTTTTTGGGCTTGTTTTGAGGTTTTTAACCTAGAAGGGAGTGCACCCATATATATACCCCTCATGTTTGAAGACCTAGTTAGCACCTAAGTATTGAATAATCTCTAGAAATTTGTAGTAGCAAGAACAATTTATTTGGCATTCAAGTTGTAATCTTTCTTTGTTTTTGGGTTTTATGAAGACTATGGAAGGTTAGTTCTTCCCTACTTGGTGTAATCCATTGCAAGTTTCCATATTTATCATTGTATTGACTCCTTAATCTCTACTCTTTCATTTATTTCAATTTCTAAGTTTTAATGACATGATGAATGTTTTGTTGTGAGAAGTAATTACCCTTGCCTCTTTTACATACATCTCTTGCTTGTTGTTGCAAAGTTGCTTGCTTTTGTAATAACTTGTTGAAGCATCTCATAATTGTTGTTATCTTGGTTTAAAGTATCAACCTTTGTGAGTAGAAATTGATTGTATCATAGGATTTGTTGGTTTAAACATATCTTTGTGATATCCCATTTACTTCCCTCTTGGTTTTGTTCTTCATGCTCTTGGTTACAATTCTTACATGGTTTAATGTTAGAATTTGTAGTTTAAGTAGGATTATCATTGTTGGCTTAGATAGTGGTAATCACTTACTTGAGGAATGTTGTTGGGTAAATGAAAATTAGAGAGAAAAGAGTCTTGCTTTGAGAAAAGTTGGAACTTGTAGGATTGCACCAAGTTCTATTAATTATTGAATCATCTTACTCACCAAGTGTTAGTTATATTGCTTGTTAGACTAAGATTGCAAATTTCACCTTGTTTCATGTCACCAATCAACTCAAAACCCCCCCTTTTTATGTCCCTCTATTGTTTGTCATTGTGAATAACCATTGTTTGTTTATAATCTTGTCTTTAGTAGTCAATAGTTTACAATTCAAGTACTTAGCTTAAAAGACCTTCTCTTGGGTTCGACCCTTACTTGCACTATATTACTTTATCATTTAGAGTAGTCTAGAGTATAGTTTGGCTTATAAATTGTTAATTTGGTACGCTAATTCTAGCTTTTTACGACACCTAGTTTTGTGTTTATCAAATTTTGGCGCCGTTGCCGGGGAAGGGCAACATAGCTAGAACTTGAGTTTGTGAATTTATGCTTAGTTGTTTTATTACTCCTCTTGTTGTTAGAAGTAATTGGAAGTTCTAACTTGTGTGTGTAGTGCGAAGGTTTATGTTTAGTTCTCCACAACACGGTGAATCAACCCCCGTGGAAGAGGACGCTTTTGGAGCATATTCGTGGTTATTTACTAACCCTTGGTACCAAAGAGCACAAAGAGAACATAGAGTAGAAGAAGAACCTTTAGAAGAACCTTTTGAAGAACCTATTAAAGTAAATCCAATTGAAGTAGAGTATCCCCATATGGCGAATGACACAAGAACCATCCGGGAGATACGAGCACGGAATTATGATGAGCAACCCTTGTGTATCACCTATCCCCCTCTTGGAGCCAATGCGAATTTCGAACTCAAAGGCTTCTTTATCCATAACTTGCCTAAGTTCCATGGCCATGCGGGGAATGATCCAAATCGTCACCTTTCAGAATTTCACATGATGTGTGAAGGTGCTATTTCGAATGGGGTGACGGAAGATCAATTCAAGCTACGGGCCTTCCCATTTTCTTTGTTGGATTCGGCCAAAGATTGGCTCTTTTATCTTGAACCGGGATCTATAACAACTTGGAAGGCAATGAAGGCGGCTTTTCTTGATAAGTACTACCCCGATGCCCGTCACAACCGTGCCAAGAAGGCCATTACTATCATAGAACAAGACCTCAATGGTGAAACCATGTATGAGTATTGGAAGAGGTTCAAAAAGTTGGTAGCTCAATGCCCTTACCACGGGTTGAGCGATGATGATCTTCTTGTGAACTTCTATGAAGGGCTAAGCCAAGATGATCAAAGAATGGTAAATTCCGCTACCGGAGGAGGGTTGGAAAATTTTTCCATAGTGGATGCCAAGGAAATCATTGAGAGACTTGCTTCTACTACAAGGAATTATGGAAGAACTCAAAGGGGGACAAAGAATACTTCTTCAATGGGAACCTTTTCTTCTTCATCAAATCAAAACCTTGAGCAAAGTGTGAATGATTTGACTCACTTGGTGAAGAATATGATAGTGAACAATCCAAACAAGGATGGGGGAAGGGGGAACAAAGTGGAATGCAACTATTGTCAAGGTCCTCATTTGGAGGAAAATTGCCCTATCATGATTGAAGAAGGAATTGGAGTAGAGAATGTAAGTGCAATGGGGTATGAAAATTACAATGTTAGGAATCCTTCCGGAGGAGGATACTACAATTATGACCCTAGTGGCAACAATTACAATGTTGGAAGTAGAGACAACCCTAGACTTGGTTGGGGTGGTGACACCTCAAAGAGTTTTGTGAATGGTCAATTCAACCACTTGAGGGACCAAAATTCCCGACAAGGTCAAGGTTCAAACTCTCAAGGGAATAGGAATGGGAATTTCAATCAAGAAGGAAATAGGAATGGGAATTTCAACAACCAAGGTAGAAATCAAAACCAAGGTCAATCATCCCAATTCGGCAATCAAGGTAACAACAACAATTCTCAAAAGGAACCAAGTGTTCAAGACTTGCTTAAGACCATTTTGCAAGAGCAAGTCAAAACGAACAAGAGGCTTGACAAGATTGATGCCGACAAGAATGTTAGTGATGCCAAGGTTGCCAACCTTGAAGTCCAACTTGGCCAAATTGCCCAAGAACTTGCCAAGAAAAATCAAAGGACCTCAACTTCTATTCCCTCCACTACATTTCCTCCTAGAGAGAATGCTAGTGCCATGACATTGAGGAAGGGGAGAACCTTAGAATCCCCTCCCAAGAAGAAGAGAAGGGGCAAGTCACAAGAAAGGGTTATTGACATTGAAGAGCAAATTGAAGAAGAGCTTGTGGTTGAACAAGAGAAAGGATCATCTTCAAAAGCTAATGAGGAAAAAGAAAAGAGTCCTTGGAGCATTGACAAGGGAAAGGAGGGAAGCACCAACACAAAGGATCAACTCAAAGAGATTGAACAAGAGTATGAACCGGAGGTACCATTTCCTAGTGCCCTCACAAGTCCCAAGAAGTTTGATAAAGACACCGATCTTTATGAGACTTTTAAGAAATGTGAGGTCAACATCCCTCTTTTTACTATCATTAACACCGTTCCTAGGTATGCAAAGTTCCTCAAAGAACTTTGCACCCCTAAACGGAAGCCAAGGAAAGGAGTTGAAAGAGTCACGGTTAGTAGGCATGTCTCGGCAATTTTCAAACAAAATCTTCCCAAAAAGTGCGATGATTCGGGCATGCTAACTATACCGTGCTCAATTGGAGGCAAAGCCTTTGCTAGAGCTATGCTAGACTCGGGGTCCTCTATTAATGTCATGCCTTATTCCATTTATGAGACCTTAGAATTACCTCCCTTGTCTAGGACCAATGTTGTGATTCAATTGGCGGATCGTTCCACAATTCACCCTAAGGGTCTTGTAGAGGATGTGTTGGTAGAAGTTGATAGCTTCATATTTCCGGCCGATTTTTATGTTTTGGACATGGAACCGGACTCTAAGGCTACACCCCTCTTGTTAGGGAGGCCTTTCATGAGAACATCCAAAACCAAGCTTGACATGTATGATTGAACTTTGACCATGGAATTTGAAGGGAAAGTTTTGAAATACAATGTGTATGAGACGATGAAAAAGACCGATGATTTGAGTTGTTGTTACTTTCTTGATAAAATTGAACAATTGGCAAATCGAGTTTACCAAATTAGTCAAAGGGACCCACTCGAGGTAGCCCTCACTAACAATGTCGAGAAGGAAGGATTGCGGTTTTTGTTGTCTCATGATGTGCAGGAAAATATAGAAGCATTGGAAAAAGAAGAGCCACTAGAAGAATCAAAGGAAGAAAACGAAATGAGGGAAATTGAGGAGGAAATCCCGAGCCAGGGCGCAGCCTGCGCACCACAGCGCAGCCTGCGCAGCTCACCAGCGCAGCCTGCGCAGTTCCCAGCTCCACCAAAGATTGTTTTTCTTCCTCCTCTTATGATTATCAAGCTAAATTTCTTCCTCTAGAGGCTTCCCTTGAAAGACCACTTCCATCCATCATTAAGCCACCCACCCCCGATCTAAAACCACTCCCCGACCATTTGAAATATGTCTTTCTTGGGGCAAATAACACTCTACCCCTCATAATTTCAAACCAACTTGAGGGTGATCAAGAAAGGAGATTGGTGGATGTTTTGCATAAGTACAAAGAAGCATTTGGATGGAGCATCGCGGATATCAAGGGGATAAGCCCAAGCACTTGCATGCACAAAATTCGATTGGAAAAGGATGCAAAACCCGTTCGGCAACCACAACGGAGGCTTAATCCACCTATGATGGAAGTTGTCAAGGAAGAAGTTATCAAACTTCTCCAAATGGGTATTATCTTTCCAATTAGTGACTCCCAATGGGTAAGTCCTACTCAAGTTGTGCCAAAGAAGGGAGAGGTGACGGTAGTCAAAAACACTCAAGGGGCATTGATCCCCACCCGTTTGCAAACGGGATGGAGGGTGTGTATTGATTATCGCCGCCTCAACCAAGTCACTTGGAAGGACCATTTCCCCCTACCCTTTCTAGATCAAATGCTAGAGAGGTTAGGTGGAAAAGAGTACTATTGTTTTTTGGATGGATATTCCGGGTATTTTCAAATCCCCATTCACCCGGAGGATCAATCCAAAACAACCTTCACTTGCCCATTTGGTACTTATGCTTACCGCCGCATGCCCTTTGGATTGTGCAATGCCCCCAGCACTTTCCAACGATGCATGATGAGCATTTTCTCGGACTATGTGGAGCGTATTTTGGAAGTCTTCATGGATGACTTCACCATTCATGGAGACTCATTTGACTCGTGTCTAGACCATCTCGCTATGGTCCTATCACGATGCATAGACTCTCACCTCGTTTTAAATTCTGAAAAGTGTCACTTAATGGTGAGTAGTGGAATCGTGTTAGGACACATAGTGTCGAAAAGAGGGATTGAGGTGGATATGGCAAAGGTGGATGTGATTAAAACCTTACCGTATCCATCTAATACTCGAGACGTGAGGTCGTTCTTGGGACACGCGAGTTTTTATCGAAGGTTTATTAAGGACTTCTCCAAAATAGCTAACCCCTTGTGCAAACTTTTGCACAAGGATGTGGAGTTCGTGTTTGATGATCATTGTAGGGAAGCATTTGACTTGTTGAAGGAGAGACTTATATCGGCCCCAATCATTCAAGCACCCAAGTGGGATCGACCTTTTGAGATCATGACCGATGCAAGCGATTTTGCCATTGGAGCCGTATTGGGGCAAAAAGATGACAAAGCTTCATATGTGATCCAATATGCTTCTTCACTCTTGAATGATGCTCAACGAAACTACACCGTCACGGAAAAGGAATTTTTAGCGGTGGTTTATGCCATTGAAAAATTCCGGGCTTATCTCTTGGGTGCAAAGGTCATCATCTATACCGATCACAAGTCTATAAGGCAACTTGTAGACAAGAAAGACACCAAGGCAAGGCTCATGAGATGGGTGCTTTTGTTGAGCGAGTTTGACATAGAGATCAAGGACAAGCAAGGGAGTGCTAATGTGGTGGCCGACCATTTGAGTAGGCTTCACATCAATGAAGATCTCGTGAAGACTATGGGGGTAGTTGACGGTAGCTTACCACATGAATCCCTTTATTCCATAAAGGCCGTTGAGCCTTGGTATGCCAACCTTGTCAATTACATGGTCACCAAGAAGTTTCCCACCTCACTTTCATCTAGTCAAAGGAACAAGATCAAGTCCGATTCTAGATTCTATATATGGGATGAGCCGTATCTATGGAAAATGTGTCAAGACCAAGTCATCCGACGTTGTGTTCCGGATGTAGAAATCCCATCCATCCTAAAACATTGTCATGAGTACGCTTGTGGGGGTCACTTTGGGCCTCATAGAACGGCACGTAAAATCCTTGAGTGCGGGTTCTATTGGCCCAAATTATTTAAAGATGCTCACGTTTTCGTCAACACTTGTGACAAATGCCAACGGGTTGGCAACATATCGCATGATTTAAACGAAATGCCCCAACAACCAATGCTCTATTTGGAGATTTTCGATGTGTGGGGGATAGACTTCATGGGTCCATTCCCCAAGTCGGATGGGTATCTTTACATCCTTTTAGCGGTGGACTACGTCTCAAAATGGGTCGAGGCTATACCCACTCGGAATGATGACGCAAGGACGGTTTCTAGCTTTGTTCACAATAACATTTTCTCAAGGTTCGGCTATCCTAGGGCATTGATAAGTGACCGGGGGACTCATTTTTGCAATAGGATTTTGGAGGGATTGCTAAAGAGGTATGGGGTCGTGCACAAAGTCTCCCCCGCTTATCACCCACAAACTAATGGGCAAGCGGAAGTTTCCAATCGGGAGATCAAGAGCATCTTACAAAAAACAGTGAACCCCGATAGGAAAGATTGGAGTCAAAGGTTGAATGATGCTCTTTGGGCATACCGCACCGCCTATAAGACACCCATTGGTATGTCCCCATACCGACTCATTTATTTGAAGGCATGTCACCTTCCTTTGAAAGTGGAGCATAGGGCCCATTTGGCCATCAAATCCTTCAACCAAAGCATTGATGATGCGGGACTCCATCGGAAGCTTCAACTTCAAGAAATTGAAGAAATCCGTCTTGACTCTTATGATAATGCCGCCATATACAAAGAGAAAGCTAGAATATGGCATGATCGAATGATAAGTCGACGGGTTTTCAAAGAAGGCACCAAAGTTCTTGTGTTCCAAAATCGGTTAAAGTTGTTCTCCGGGAAGCTAAGATCAAGATGGGTTGGACCGTTCATTGTGAGCAAGGTCCATCCTCATGGAGCGGTCGAAGTTGAGAACCCGAGCACGGGAAAGACAATCAAGGTGAATGGTCAACGGCTTAAAGAGTATCATGAAGGCATGGAAGCACAAATTGTTGAACAAGTCACCTTGGAAGACCCCGTTTACCAAGCTTAAGCGTGAGAAGCACTTTGTCGAGCCATCGACGTTAAACATACGGCAACTTTTGTAAATATTCCCTCTTTGTAGCATAGAATTTACCGCTTTCTTGTCAATTTATTTACTATTAACGCGTTTTAGAAGCATGCATTATGGATTCTTTTGAAAGTTTGTTGAAGTGTTTGAAGGACATAGGATGAAGCTCCTTGGGAACCATGCCCAAGTCGTATTGGGAAGTGAAAGGACTCGGGACACCATCTAGACGAGTCAAATGAAGGAAAAGCACCAAAGGAAGGCCAAGAATCCCTGCAAAGAAAAAGTTGATGACAAGCTTTTTACTCGACAACCCGCCAGGAAGCGCAGCCTGCGCAATTCGGCGCAGCCTGCGCAGTTAAAATGCGCAGCCTGCGCAGGTAGCAGCCACGGGATTTAGACGGAGCTTTTTACAAACCAAAAAAAGCATTTCCCTTCATTTCTTTCGACACATTATACCTTCACCTCCCAATTTCCCACCTCAAACTTCATCACCTTCATCAAAATCCACCATCAAACCTTCAACAAACTCCTTCCTTTCATCACAATCACCTCTCAACCCAACCCAACAACTCAAATACTCACTTTACCTTTCAAATTGCTGATTTTCCCCAATTTTATCCCAAACCCTAACCTTGCACATTGTGGATTCAAGTTCGTTTCAAGAGATTTGTGGGTAATTGGAGCATTCTTGGAAGGGTTTTTAGCATTATACTTCAATCAACTAGCATTTTAAGTGGATTCGGGGAGGTATAACAACTTTTCCAATCTTTTGCTTTACTTACCTTGCTTTAATCCGGGATTAGGTGTTTTTACATTGAATTTTTGGATAATTTTGATTGATTGTTGTCTTTAATTGCTGGGATAAACTTGTTTTCTGAGAAAGGGAAGAGGAATTCAACAAACATCACTTAATCCCACCTTCTTGAATTTGTGCCTTGAAGGTGTTTGTTGAATTGCCTCAACGAGAGCAAAACTGTTTTGAGTGTTTTTGTTGGTCTTTTTGGTGCTCTTGCTTGCTAGGAACCATGGTTTTCGGTAAGAGGAAAGCTCAACAAGGGGAGGGAAGTAACCCCAAGGTGTTTAACGGAAATGAGGGTCTTAATGCGGAACAAAAGAAAATCTTTGCAAAGCTTGAAAAAGAAAACCCCGTCCCCATCACCAAATTCCTCCACCGTGACACTCTTCAAGAACTAGGACTAGAGGAAATCACTTTTCAACTCTTGAGTCGGGTAGGATTAGAGCAATACATGGACCTTCATGATGACACCTACCGCTCTTTTACTTATGAATTCTTGTCCACCATCTCCAAAACGGGGGAGGGGGCGAATGAGAGAGTGAATTTCCGTCTTCATAAAGTGTGGCATTCGATTTCTTTTGATGAGGTAAGAGAGATTTTGAGAATCACAAAACCGCCCTCCCCGGTCAACCCACCCAAGGGCAAGCTTAATGAGGTGTGGTGTCACCTCACGGGAAGGGACGCTCAAGATCACAATGACAAACTTTCCGCCATAACCAACCCCGCAATCCGTATTTTGACAAGATGTTTGGCTTGTTGGTTCTTCTCCATGGGGGAGCCAACGAAAGTGAGTGATGCGGTGAGGGAGTGCATTTGGGCTATGCTCCCGGAAGGGAGTGGTGTGCCGGATTGGGCACAGCTTTTTGTTGATTCTTGTTTAAACATAAGAAGAGGAGGGGAGGTAATATCAATGGTGGGGGTCTCATCACCCTTTTTGTGGAGAAATATGTGGGCTCGACGTCGGATGACCAACTCCCCGTTTGGGGAAATCATTTTTATAATGCACATGGACTTGAGGAAACACATATGATCCAGGTCCTTGATAAACAAAATTTTCAATGCAATTGGTTGGGAGTGGGGAAAACTCCCTACATGGTTCTACCAAAGAACGGCCCGATTCCTCATGGCACCCATGCCATTCATTTCTTTTGCCCGCCCGACACGCCGGAACAAAGGGAGGCACAAAGGGGGGCACAAAGGAGAAGGGTCGAACCACCCCCGGTTGTCCACATTGATAGTGAAGAAGAGAGGGAGATTCGGAACATAGAGCGTGACCCGCCCATCCATGACACACCAATGTTTGAGGCGGGGACAAGCTCTACTCCACCAATCGCCCCGTGGCAACAACAAATGTTTAATTACTTCACGGAGACCCGAGGGACTTTGGAGGCAATTAGTGGGAGAGTTGATAGCTCTCATGCTTGGCAACAACAACAAACGCCAAGGCTTGAGAGTTTGGATCAATGGAGGGTTGCTAGTTTGGAGCACCAAAAGTTGAGTGCGGAGGCCGAAAAAGCCCAAATGAAGATGCTTCAAGAGATGGCTAAGAGGCAAGATGAGGCCTATGCTTGGCAACAACAACAAGCCAAGTACATGGAAGAGCAACAAGCCATGTGGAAGGCCCAAAATGAATGGAGAGAGCAAGCGACTCAACAATTCGGGGTGCAAAATGAGAGGCACCACCAATATGTTGAAGACTCCTATGAAGATGCTCAAGCTCACGAGGATTCTTTTGGGCTTATCCGTGGCCTTTTCGGCATGACCCTCCATCAAAATGACCCCACCTACCAACCAACCATTGCCGAGCCACAAGTTGAGGAGGCCTATGAGAGGGCCAAGAGAGTGAGGCAAGCAAGAGGTAGGAGAAGAAGAGATCAAGGGACATATAAGCAAGGGGAAGGCTCTGGTCCCTCCAACTACCAACCTTGAGAAGATGAAGAGTACTCCTCCACATTGAGGACAATGTGGAATCTAAGTGTGGGGGAGTAAGATGATTGAAGTTGTAATATATGTACATTTCTTTATGTTTCCATTGAATGCATGTAATGAAAAAAAAAAAAAAAAAAAAAATGAAAATCCCGGCTAGGTGAAAACCCACAAGGGTGGGCGCCTAGGCAAGATTGGGAAAGGTGGCCGAGGACGGAATGAAAACCCGAAAGGGCATTCCGGGCAAAATGAAGAATCGAGTTGCGAGCCACCGATGAGAGGAAAGAAAAAGCTAAGGTGAAAACCCGAAAGGGCACCTTAGGCAAAATGAGGGATTTTCAAACAAAAAAATCGAAAAATTGAAAAATGCAACACCAAAAAGATGGAGGGACAAGAAGGGAGTGATAAGGAGGGTCAAGGAAGGAGGCTAGTTCTAGGACTTAATTTTCTTTTGTGTCACAAAATTTGTTTCAAATTGGTGGATTTTCCGATTGGCTACTTGAGTTGTTGATTCTTAAGGGTGTTTGGCCAACCAAGTAGCATGATCTTACTTTTATGTGGAGTGATAAGGGGGTGTTATAAGTAGTGATGATTTGTGATCAATAGGAGGATGTGTGGGTCACTTTGCTATTGCCTTGAGATAAGGCAAAAGTGACCATTTCTATTTGGGAGATATAAGAAGGGTGGAGTTGCGTGATGAGTCGGAGAAGGAGGTGTGTTGTGTCTTGTTAAGAGGGATGACATAAGGAGGGCGTGTGAGAGAAGAGAGAGCATGTGTCAACTTTGAGTCTTTATTTTTTCTTTCATAGGTGGTTGTCAAAGAGGGAGATATAAGAAGGTCGTGGTAAGGGAAGAGTGGTCATTCACTCCTACACTCTCTTGTAGACTTCGTGATTGCTTGTTTCGGGTTTTGCTCGGGACTAGCAAAAGTCTAAGTGTGGGGGAGTTTGATAGTAACGTTTTGTGTCGGTCTAAGAGGGTGATTTTATCGCCCTCGTGTCTTTTAATATGGGTCTTTTAGTATGTTTTTCCTAGCACTTGGCATAGAGGTTGATGTGGTTGAACTTGTATAATTCACCTCGGTTGAACGATTGATCTTCATGAATGGAACCTGAGAGGCATAGAGCACCCTTTCAAAGGTTAAGACAAGCAGCAAGGAGCTCCCATGTAGCCTAGAAACCAGCTGGAAGAATTAGGAGTGAAGCTTGGAAAGTAAAGAAGGAAGAAAGACTTGAGAAGTTGAAGCCGACCCGGGCGCGGCGCGCCAAGAATTAAGAAGAACTGCGCGCAGATGCGCGACTGCGCCGACTTGAGGAGCCTGCGCAAATCTGTTTTTAAACACGGGCTTAAGTGAACATTCCGTGTTTTTGGGCTTGTTTTGAGGTTTTTAACCTAGAAGGGAGTGCACCCATATATACACCCCTCATGTTTGAAGACCTAGTTAGCACCTAAGTATTGAATAATCTCTAGAAATTTGTAGTAGCAAGAACAATTTATTTGGCATTCAAGTTGCAATCTTTCTTTGTTTTTGGGTTTTATGAAGACTATGGAAGGTTAGTTCTTCCCTACTTGGTGTAATCCATTGCAAGTTTCCATATTTATCATTGTATTGACTCCTTAATCTCTACTCTTTCATTTATTTCAATTTCTAAGTTTTAATGACATGATGAATGTTTTGTTGTGAGAAGTAATTACCCTTGCCTCTTTTACATACATCTCTTGCTTGTTGTTGCAAAGTTGCTTGCTTTTGTAATAACTTGTTGAAGCATCTCATAATTGTTGTTATCTTGGTTTAAAGTATCAACCTTTGTGAGTAGAAATTGATTGTATCATAGGATTTGTTGGTTTAAACATATCTTTGTGATATCCCATTTACTTCCCTCTTGGTTTTGTTCTTCATGCTCTTGGTTACAATTCTTACATGGTTTAATGTTAGAATTTGTAGTTTAAGTAGGATTATCATTGTTGGCTTAGATAGTGGTAATCACTTACTTGAGGAATGTTGTTGGGTAAATGAAAATTAGAGAGAAAAGAGTCTTGCTTTGAGAAAAGTTGGAACTTGTAGGATTGCACCAAGTTCTATTAATTATTGAATCATCTTACTCACCAAGTGTTAGTTATATTGTTTGTTAGACTAAGATTGCAAATTTCACCTTGTTTCATGTCACCAATCAACTCAAAACCCCCCCTTTTTATGTCCCTCTATTGTTTTGTCATTTGTGAATAATTTGTTTGTTTATAATCTTGTCTTTAGTAATCAATAGTTTACAATTCAAGTACTTAGCTTAAAAGACCTTCTCTTGGGTTCGACCCTTACTTGCACTATATTACTTCATCATTTAGAGTAGTCTAGAGTATAGTTTGGCTTATAAATTGTTAATTTGGTACGCTAATTCTAGCTTTTTACGACACCTAATTTTGTGTTTATCAGTATGGATGAAACGTGTTCATGTTTGTAACCCTTAGACTTCTCAAACCCTTTTCTGTCTTTACGTATTTTACATTGTAATCCCAAAAAGTATGACTTTTCTACTTTAATCTTCGGCCTCGACCAATTCCAAGCTACGCACAGAAGGTTTATATTTTTGGTTTTACACAACGCAAACGTAACTTCACCGTGTCAGCTTCGCAGGAACTTACTCTCATCAGTGGAAGTTATGGCACACAATGTGCTGAAATGCTAATATCAGTAAAGTGTTTATGATCTACCCCCCCCCCCCACACACACCACACCACACACACACACTCAAGCCCACCACGCGCACACACACACACACAAACACACACACACACACACGTCCCTCCCCCATACCCTCCCCTGTGTGTGTAGGCACCGATATCGTATAAGTTGATATTTCCATACCTCGGAGATGTACACAACCCATAATCGCGCAGCTACCCACTCGCGATACTGGATATCTTGCTCTGCCTAATTGATAACCTAAACCCTACTTTCCTAAAACCTTTTAATTTCTGTCAAGTTGTGACCGGGAAGTTATACTTGTCCCGTTTAATGTTGCCTGGCTCCTAATCTGGCATAGTAGCATTCTCTGTACAAGATAGAAACATTTGACCTAAGAGATAGACGTATTAGCAGCCTGGATTACTCCCCCATTTATCCTAGGTCATTTGCTAGAATATCCCAAACTATAACTTGAAACTTCTCTTGTGTTGCAAACCCGGCCCTGCTGCACAAGCTGTGTCGATGTCCTTTAAGATTAATTATTACTGTCACGTAAAGCTGTACATCTGTTGTCCCTAGCTTTACCTCCTACTCGCTGCCGTGCTTCGAAATTACATTGCCTACAAAAGGGATCTTAGCCCGGAGTGCCACACCCGCTTAACAGGGGTACCACATTTAATTGCCACATACTTTACTTCATATGGCACAATGCAGAATTCGTGTTAACATTAGTGTCATATCAACTACTGAAAATATAATCCCACTTAACTCAATGGTTTCATCCAAGTCCCAAATCAAACCATACGCTTCTAACTTCAAAACGTAAAGTTTCTATTGACCGCATGTTTAATGTAGCCGCTAAAAAAAAAAAATTGACTGATTCATAAATTGCGATTCTTGCTTCTGTGCTTCTGATCTATATAGACCTTAGCCATAAGACACAAATGAGCCTGATAATTGAATTATGTCAGCTACAATGAAGTTTATTTTGAAGATCCCCAGCATTGTTGTCGAGGATACTACCACCACTTTTATAAATTTCAGTCTACTTTTACACACACACAAAAAAAAAAAGTCAAAACAAAAGGAGAAAAGGGGTTGAAGAATCATCATCACTAATATTATATTAATTATTATTATTATTATTATTATTATTATTATTATTATTATTAGTATTAGTTTTATCATTATTATTGATATTATTATTATTATTATTATTATTATTATTATTGTTTTTATTATTATTAATATTATTAGTATTAGTATTAGTATTATCATTATCATTAATATTACTATTATTAGTATAGTTCTTATTATTACATTCGTAATTATGCTAATATTAGTATTAGTATTAGTAGTATTGTAAATATTATTATTATTATTATTATTATTATTGTTGTTGTTGTTTGTATTATTATTATTTATTATTGTTGTGAGTAGTATTCCTACTTTAATAATAATAAGAGTAAATTATCAATTACACCCACGTCAAATACACATTTTTACATTTACTCCCACGTCAAATTTTTTTTTATTAAATTACACCCAAGTTAATAGCTCAGTTTACAAATTGCACCCAATATCGGAATCCGGCCACTTTTCCGTCAAAATTCAAATTTTCTGGGTAGAAAATTGATTTTAGGACATTTTTGCCCTCCCTTCCTTCTTCTTACTTGTCAGTTTGTTTTTTTTCTTAAAACATCATCCATGGTTTCCTCCTTTACGATCTTCAAACTTGACTCGGCTTTCGAATTGCTAGCACCAATATTTCACCCTCATCTTCCCCAATATAATTTCTCCCTCATCTTCCCCAAATCCCCAATTTAATTTATATCAATTTGAAATAGAGAAAGTCCCCAAATCCCCAATTTAATTTATCCCTCATCAATTCGAAATAGAGAAAGTATACACAAAGGAAGATTTATGTGAGCAATGTGTTGGCGAAATTGGACCCGAAGAAGTTAACGGGTATTTTATGAAATTTGGGGAGATTGAGGAGACCACTTGGGATTGATAAGGGGACGGGGAAGTTTAAAGGGTTTTGTTTGTTTGTAGCTCGGTTGAGGCTGCTCTTGTGGTGGTCAGACGGTGTTCGAAGCGGGCTCTGGTTGCAATGGTGAATTGGGCTTGTGGTGGCAGAAAATGGTGAAAGGTCGGGCTTGGTGCTGCTAGTGTTGATGGTTGTTCTGGACCGAATTAAACTCGGGTTTCATTCCGAGCTTGCTTGGTTAAGTGCAGGTGGTGTGCGAGACATGTCAGTTGTTATTGGAGGTTTCACCATGGTGATGTAGAGGGAGCAATGAAATGATGGTTATTGAGAAGATGAAAGAGAAGCATGAAGAAGAAAATAAATGCAGGGGCAAAATCGTCATTTTATTAATTTTTTCACCTGAAAATGGCCTTGGGTGCAAATTATAACCGGAGCTATTAATTTGGGTGTAATTTAAAAAAAAAATTTGACGTGGGAGTAAATGTAAAAATGTGTATTTGGCGTGGGTGTAATTGATAATTTACTCTAATAATAATATCGTTTACATTTGATAGTGACTACTGTTTAGATTTATTTTAATGAGTATGGATTGTCTCTTATTACAATATCATTATTCGTTGAAATGTTATTAGTTTAATTGCTGTTAGACATGTTATTGTTGTGACTAATACTATTGTTTTTTTTTTTTTTTGTTGAAATGTAAGCTATCATTTAGATCAAACCAAACTATTACATTCTAAAAACGATTTCATACATGCATAACTTAAGCCATCAAGTTAAAAGAACCCGATTCTCTTAAGCCAATCTAACTCCTTCCTTGGAATCAAATCCTTAAAGGATTCAATTCGAAGTTTGACCATATTTATAACATGCTTCACTACAATATCAGGATGTAAAAGTGAATCCTGCATCCTAACCTGATTTCTTTATAACCATACACAGTAATACACAGCCATGATTGCAACTATAGTCACATATTTCCTGAACTTAGACCATCTCCTCATAGCAAACCAGTGCTGTAGATCTGAATTTTGCAATCTAAATTTGAGTGCCTCTGAAATACCAGTCAGCAACCTCCTGCTATATACACACAGCTGAAATAAGTGTGTGTGAGTTTCTATTCCAGCATGACACAGTAAGCAATCTGCATCAGGACTGATACCAAGAGCCCATAATTTGTGCTTCACCTGAAGAGCTTCACGAGCAATTAGCCAACAAATAAATATGTGCTTTGGTACACTCCATCTATTCCAAACCTGACTATGCCATGTTAACTTGGGATATTTAGGTCTCAGCCATTCATACCCTTTAGTGACACTGTACCCTACTTTCAACCAGTTATTCATAGCAAAACCTTGACTTAACTTGTCCCTAGTTTTACAAACTGCCTTCCAATTCCAACTGATATCTCCTTTAGAGTAGTATTCATCAAAGGGAATATTCTTCATATAAACATGACTGATCCACTGAACTCATAAGCTGTCTGGCTTAGAGTAAATCCACCAGACTAACTTTCCAATAGCAGCCACATTCCAAGTAATACTATTCCTTATTCCCAATCCTCCTTCCTCCTTTGGTGAGCAAAGTTTTTCCCATCCCACTAAAGGAGTTCTTATATACTCTGTTGTGCCATCTCATAGATAGTTCCTGCAGATGGCATTAATTCTATTCAGCACTCCTTTTAGCAGGATGACTATACGTGCCCAGTAGCTATACAAAGTAATGTGAATAGAATTCACCAAAGTTAGTCTGCCAGTGTATGACAACTTTTTTTGCACCAAATCCTCTTATCTTTCAGTAACACTATTGTTATTGTTATTTTTATTGTTAATAGGGCCATTAGAACTATCGCCATAGATATTATTAGCAGGCGCATAAACCGCGTATAGTTTGCTTTTGTGATTATTGATTATATTGATATTAGTGTCGACCACATAAAATACAAGTTTTGTTTGTACTAATTGGTCAACCACCAGCAGCTGGTATATATCTGGAAGAAGCATTACGCACCTTTTTTACGTGACGTCCGTTGTTTAGTGAGGTTCATCGGTATTTGTTTACGATAGACACTCTCTGTCACCTACACACATCCACACCACAACATTTTGCAATAGGTACAAAGGTACAAAAAAAAAAAACAAATAAACTTAACCAGCATGCATACTGGGCTTAACATTTTAAGTTGCCTTACTTGCGTAGCTGCACCTTTCTGACGGCCGCAAGCACAACCTGCGCCTTTTTCACGTGTTAATTTACTTGAAATCTGCTTTGATAACTCGCCTTTCCGACACATTTAGGTGAACGTATAGACTTACGTATAGAAGTAGTCCTAAACCGTAAAAATCAACAAGTACAACAACTCCAACATGTCAGCTCCTTCACAACCCACATCATGAAAAAACAATATCAAAACTACATGGTCATTACGTTTTCTTGATGTTGAGTTTATCGATCCGGTACTTAAGAGGGGGAGGGGGTGAATTAAGTACCCTTTTTAAAATTAAAGCGAAATTAAAGCTCTAGGCCGTTCACGAATTTTCTGCTGAAACAATACACAGGCTAATTGAACAATCTCGGTGACTGTTCAAACAATCAGAGTTGTGCTGTATTGTTCGTTTGAGTGAATACGTGAAACAAAAAGGAAAAACCAAACAAAATCAAAGGCAAACGAAACGAAAGAAAGCAAGAGACACACGATTTTTAACGTGGTTCGACCTACTCTCTAAAGGTCTACGTCCACCCTCTCTCTTATTATTATTTCCTTTATAACCAAACTCGATTACAAAGAAAACCCCCACGATCAACCCCGATCGTGCGACTCGAGTACAACCCCGTACCCCAATAAACACTCACTCACCAAAGAAAAAATTACAACACAAATTGTCTCCTTATATGGTTCAACGATTGGAACGATGGAGACAAAATAATCTTATGAGTATAAAAACTTGTGCACTCAAGAACGATCTTATAAAACACGGCTTTAAAAACTATTTTGCAAACTCAAAAAACAAAAGTCGTTTTTAAACAGATTTGCAAAAATTACTTTTAAGAACAAGTATCACAAAAACCGATTTTTTCTGTAAGCTTTTTGGACTCTTTTGCACTTGGTGTATTTTTCGTTGAAAGCTTCTTAAGGTCAACCCTTTCTTTTTATATGCAAGGTTTGGTGAGAAACCTCCTTCCGCAAGTTACGTATCAACAGAAAGATTTTATTTGGAAAAAATAATTTCCAAAATATTTGACCAAATCACACCTTTTTGTTAGGTAACAAACTCTACTCAAGAAGAATCTTTATACGCTATTTTTGTTAACCCGAAACAAATTTCTCAACAAAGATTTTTTTTTGGTCAAAACTATATGAAAACAAATATATTAAAAATCCTTTGTCGAAAAAAGATAAGCCATGATTTATTGGACCGAACAAAAGAGTAAGCACACATTTTATACTCTTACATATTTCTAGACCCAATTCAAGACATGATCCGAGTAACGTCCAACTTTTCTTCCGAGCAACTACGATCTACTCGTGGACCTGTCATACACATCTAGCACACACAATTAATTTAGAGGAATAAAAGTGAAGGACTTGTCATCATCAACAAACTAGATGCAACAAATTCCCCCTTTGATGATGGCAAGTCCCTAAATAAAATTTCCCCCTCAACAAAAGAATATACCTGCAAAAACATTCCAGAAGATCCAAGACAGTAATAACAAATAGAAATAGGAAACAATACGATCAATGAAATAACTAAACCAAAGTTCATGAAACATAGTCGAGATTATCATAGGCATAGGTCTAATATCAGCAGCTACTAAGTACACTAGAGTCCCTAAATCTTTCCCCCTCTTGACATCATCAAAAGGAGAAGGACGGTCAAAATGTGTTTACGCAACGCCCCATGGTCAGTTAAGTGTCAGTGCACCTACCGGACACAGTCAAAAGACATCATCGAAATAAGTACAGACCACTAAGAAAAGTACGAATAATACATAACCAGCAATAAAAAGTAAGCAAAAGAAGGGTGGGGCAAGGGAGGTCTATTTGGGAAAGCGGGCTAAGAGTTGGCTAAGGAGGGCAGGAATAACGGTGAGCTGTTCAAGGAGTTCACGGATAGCCACCAATTCGTCTAAAAGCGTCCCCAAGCCACCAGCCATGGTATCCGAGAGATCATCCATCTTCAATCCAAGAGCACCAAAACCACCCGTACTAGGCCCAAAGTGAGAACTCGAAGCCTTCTTGCAACCCATGTAGCCGATCATCAACAACCCGAATGTGCATTTGACCCATGCCCATCTCCCATACGATCATCCAAAGCAACACGAAACTATCATCATCGACAAAAGTTTCAATGCCAAAACACATGGCTCACCCACATCCCATAGGGCAAATCCCGTGCCTTCTTCTTTGTTTGTTTTTGAACTTCACCGCAACCTCACGGATATAATGAAACATAATAACAGCTAGATTGACGGGTTTCTTCAACATAAGCAACAGATCAGAGATATGGCAATAACCACGTGAATGAGGACGGGGAGTGACGGTTCGGCGGATAACATTATATAAAAATTGATGAGGAGCATCAAGAATACTCGGGCTAATGTGACTATTTATGGTAGCAGTAGGATCAAAATATTGAAGAAGCAATAGAGGATCCAAGCCAACCAACCCCGGCCAACTATTTTGAGCAAGAATATCAAAGCCAGTAAAGGGAATGTTAAATATGTGAGCAAGCTCAGCGGCTCTTAAGACAAAAGTCCTACCATTAACTTTAGCAGATAGGAGAGTACCTTGGTTATTTACCGCCACTGATTGGTAAAATTGCAGAATTTTCGGGATAAATACCACGGAATTAGCAGTAAACATGGAAGTCCATTTTTGGGCATTAAGGAGATCAAGGAAAAAGGAAAAAGCGGGTTTAGATTCTAACCAGGGAAGCGAGTAGTAGCGGCCTGGGAGAAGAGAATGAGCAAGTAATCTTTGACACATACTGAAGTCTGTGTCAGTCATATCCATAGACCGAAAAAAATCAAGAACCTTATCATTATCCATGGCAGACAGCAGTGTAGCTTTCAGGACGGGAGCACCATCTGCTGTAGCATCTTCGTCCGGAGAATCCGGGCATTTTCTTTTAAAAGACCGCCCCTTTCCCTTTTTCAACTGCTCCAAAGTTTTCAAGCTCTTATAAAGATCAGCAGTCCACTCTTCATCCTCAGATCCTTCGTCATCCCCATACACCATCTTCCCTTTACCTTTCCCGGACACACACACGGGAACAACTCGATTGCCATTCTCGGGTTCACAAATCCGGACCCCTTTTCTAAGCCTTGTGGAACGATTGGAAGCTTTAGGTGCTTCAGATGGAGAAGGCGATTCCTCGAATTCCGTAGCTGGCGGCGCAAAACCGGTTGCATGCACTGTTTTAGAACGAGTGGATATGGTGGCGGAGGGATTAAGTGGTTGAGTTGTTGGGGCTTTTGATTTGGGTGGAGATTTTGTGGGTATAGGGGTTGTTTCCGGCTGAGTTGAGGCAGTGGGTGTGGTTTCCGGTGAGGTAGGGTTCTCGGGTATGGTGGAGGTAGGAAGTTTAGAGCTTTTGGTGACGGCTTTGGATTTCTTCTTCGCCATGACTGCCGCGGAAGAGAAGGAGGGATTTTTTAGGGTTGAGAGATGAATTGGGAATTTTTGGGGTTTAGGTTTAATTTGGGAATTTTGAGTTGGGTTAAGGGTAGGTGACGGGTGAGGGGAGAATTTATATGGAGTTTATTTTGGTTGAGGTCATATGGGCTTGGGCTTGTAGGGTAGATATATGATAGGTTTGTTTGTCTTTTGCCAGGAAAGAGCTTGATTACGTAAGACAGTAACAATTCATAGATAATCAACTTATAACTAGTCTATATGAAAGAAACCGACTAGAGTAAGCAGAATGCACGTCAACTTAAAATCTCATGAGTTGAATTATTGACACATAATCACGACATCTCCAATCTAGTCAATCATTGAGGTATTAATTTTTGGGACCAAAGATACTATGAGCTGCTATTCAAAAGACCTAATTCTAATCGGATTTTCTCAAATTGTTCTCGAGCCAATGGTTTAGTAAAAATATCGGACAACTGATCTTCAGTTTTACAAAATTTTAAGCTTATGTTCCCTTTTTCTACGTTATCACGAAGAAAATGATGACAGATGTCAATATATTTTGTCTTGGAGTGCTGAACGGGATTTTTAGAAATATTAATTGCACTCGTGTTATCACAAAGAATAGGAACACAATTAATTATCATACCGTAATCCCGCAGCTGTTGTCTTACCCATAAGATTTGAGCACAACATTGGGCAGCAGCAACATATTCACTCTCGGCAGTAGATAGAGCAACCGTATTTTGTTTCTTGGAAGCCCAAGAGATGAGACACGGTCCTACAAAGGTGGCAATACCAGATGTACTTTTTCTTTCAACTGAGCAACCTGCATAATCTGCATTGAATACCCCGTGAGAGTGAAATTGCAATCCATAGGATACCATAAATATAAGTCCTGAGTTCCAATCAAATATCGAAGAATACGCTTTACAGCTGTTAAATGTGATTCTTTAGGATTTGATTGAAACCTGGCACACAAACAAACACTATAAAGAATATCTGGACGACTAGCTGTGAGATATAAAAGTGAACCTATCATACCTCGATACACCTTTTCATCTACACTTTTACCTTTTTCGTCTCTGTCAAGCTTGAGTGTAGAGCACATAGGTGTAGGGAATGGATTAGCTGTAGTCATACCAAATTTCTTTAGCATCTCCTTGATATATTTTCTTTGATGGATCATTATGCCATGTGTGGTTTGCTTTATCTGGAGGCCCAAAAAGAATCCTAGCTCGCCCATCATGCTCATCTCGAACTCCGATTGCATGAGATTGGAAAAATATGCACATAAAACATCATTAGTTGCTCCAAAAATGATATCATCTACATAAATTTGAACAACTAATAAGTCCTCCTTCACCGGTTTTAGAAATAGTGTTTTGTCAACTGAACCTCTTTGAAAGCCATTTTCAATAAGGAACTTTGATAGTCTATCATACCAAGGCCTGGGTGCTTGTTTAAGACCATAAAGTGCCTTATCTAATTTATAAACATGATTAGGAAAATTACTATCTAAAAAACCGGGAGGTTGTTCAACATACACTTCCTCTTGCAAATAGCCATTAAGAAACGCGGTCTTAACATCCATTTGAAAGAGTTTGATACCCATATGAGCGACAAAAGCAATAAGGAGACGAATGGCTTCAAGTCTCGCCACTGGTGCAAAGGTTTCATCGTAATCAATCCCCTCCTGTTGATTGTATCCTTGCACTACAAGTCTAGCCTTGTTTCTCACAATCACACCTGCATCATCCAATTTATTTCGAAATACCCATTTCGTTCCTATGACGGAACGATCTCTTGGACGTGGTTCCAAGTGCCACACCTTGCTTCGTTCAAATTGGTTAAGCTCCTCCTGCATAGCAATAACCCAATCAAGATCAGTTAAAGCATCATTAATGTTAGAGGATTCTAAATCTGATAAGAATGAATAATGGGCACAAAAATTTCTTAAAGAAGATCTAGTTTTGACTCCCTCATGAATGTCAGTCAAAATGTTATCCATTGGATGTGAACTTTGATGCTTACAACGTCGAGGAACAAATGTTTACATTTGGTGTAGATTGAACAAGATCGGGTTCTGTTTGATTACATTCGACGTTCGTATCTGTTGTGAACAAGATCTTGGGTTCTGTTTGATTGCTCAACATCCGTAATTGTCTTTCTCGACGTATTTGAGCTCTGGAGGCCTGATTTGTCTAATTAGACCGTGCATTTGTCTGTTCGTAGACGCTGAAATTGGTGATTTTCCAGAATTTGGACAGTTACGTATTGTTCATTTCCCCCTGCATTCGTGGACTGTTCTGCACCTGTTCCTTCCAACGACGTGGGATTCTCCTCTAATTCAGGTGGATCATCTCTTATAAATCCAATCTCAAAGTCATCATCATCCTGCAATTCAGCGTTAAGCACATTAGTTTCATCGAAAATTACATGTACACTTTCCTCAAAGCACATAGTTCTTTTATTGTAAACTTTATAGGCCTTGCTTTCGTTTGAATATCCAATGAAAACCGCCTCATCGCTTCTTGGATCAAATTTTCCCAAATTATTTTTGCCATTGTTGTGAACATAACATTTTGATCCAAAGCAGCGGAAATGTGAAATGTTTGGCTTTTGCCCATATAGAAGCTCATAAGGCGTTTTCTTATGGATAGATCTTATAGCAACACGGTTACGAATATAACAAGCTGTGTTCACAGCTTCAGCCCAAAAGTTTCTAGGTAACTCGCTACAAAGTAACATGGATCTGGTCATGTCCTCCAAAGTTCTATTCATTCTTTCCACTACACCATTTTGTTGCGGTGTCCTAGGAGCAGAAAAGTTATGATCAATACCATGTTCCCTGCAAAAAGATATAAACGAATCATTCTCAAATTCTCTTCCATGGTCGGTTCTAATGAAGATCAATTTATGACCGAGTTTGTTTTGGAGTTTCTTAATCAAAACTTGAAATTCTTCAAAAGTTTCACTTTTAGCATGTAAAAATAAAGTCCAAACAAACCGTGAATAATCGTCCACTAGAACACATACATAAAGACTTCCACCTCGGCTTCTAATTCTCATTGGTCCACACAAATCCATGTGAATGAGTTCTAGAGGCTTTGTGGTGCTAACGAACCTTTTAGATTTAAAAGAACTTCGGACATGTTTGCATCGAGCACAAACATCACAAACTCCGTCAATTTCAAACTTCATAGAAGGTAAGCCTTCCACTAAATCGAGTTTGCAAAGTTTGTTTAGAGATGAAAAGCCAACATGTCCAAATCTTTTATGCCATAAATTAGGATCGTTTTGCAATACCGACAAACATTTGATGGTTTCCCTAGGAGTGCTTCCTAAGTCAGCCACATAAATGTTATTTTCTCTCTTACCTTGAAGAACAATTTCATTAGTACTTTCTTTGATTACATAACAAAGGTTTGCATGAAATTCAACTTTATTGCCTTTGTCACATAATTGGGAAATACTAATTAAATTGTGTTTTAGACCTCTAACAAGCAGCACATCATCAATGGAAAGTGAAAGAGACTTACCTACTTTGCCAATACCAATAACCTCACCCTTTTTGTTGTCTCCAAATGTCACATTTCCACCATCATAGGCCGATAAAGAGAGAAATTGGTTTCTATTACCTGTCATGTGACGTGAACAACCACTATCTAGATACCAACGGCTGCTTCCTCTCTTAGGGACCTCATCCTCTGATTCACTATCTGATGCTTCTGAATTAGCCATTAGACATCTTAGAGAGTCATTTTGAGCCTTTCTTTGTGATCTCGGCTTATACGTAGTCCTGAGGCAAAACTTATCTTCTTTTTCTTCTTTGGGAGGTTCATCGTCCTCAGAATCAGACTCACCCCAAACAGCAGCAATCATAGCACGTTTGTACTCCTGCTTAGTTTTCTCACGTTTGTCTCTAGATTTTTCTTCATCCCATTTTGGACAATTTCGGATCTGGTGATCACGATCGCCACATTTAAAACAACCCATTCTAGAGACAGATCATGAGGTAGAAGAAGAAGAAGAAGAATTTGAAAAATTTGAAGAGCCAGACTTTCTTGATTTAAAATTGTCAGCTTTTCCTTGATTTTGTTTTCTAATAATTCTAGCAATTCGTTTTGACAACAAGGCTACTTCCTCCTCAGGATCACTTTCGTTATCGCTTGAGAAGGCATTGAGGGCCATTCCTTAGCTTTAGGTTCCTCATCGGCATGTCCTTCGAGTTTTAACTCGTGTGCCATAAGATTCCCCATCAACGCTTCATAGGTAAGAGTGGGAAAGTCTCTTCCCTCCTCAATGGCCGTGACCTTTTGTAACCATTTATGTGAAAGACTTCTTAAGATTTTTCTGATAATTTCCTCAGTTTCAAAAGTCTTACCAAGATTTGCAAGTTCATTACGAATGCTTGAAAAACGTGAAGACATACTTTTTATAGACTCATTTGGATTCATTTTAAATGACTCATATTTTGTCATAAGGATGTCAATGCGTTGTTTTTTGACCTTATCAGTTCCTTCATATGCTAATTCTAAACTATCCCAAATTTCTTTGGCTGTTTTACACCCCGCAATCCGGCTAATCTCGGATTCGCCGATACCGGATTGCAGAAGTGATATAGCTCTTGAATTTTTCTCTCGCTTTTTATAGTCATCGAGGTGTAATCCTTTGGATCCTTTGACCGACCACATTGGTAGCACTAGTGGTAGTGATGGCAAGAGGACCATTCTGAATGATTACCCAACATTCATAGTCTGTTCCTTGAATGAAGTGCATCATGCGATTTTTCCACCAGCCATAGTCCGTGCCATCAAAGACAGGACATTTGACAGATTTGGAATTCATGATAAAATAAAGTACAAAAGAATAAACTCAAAAAGGATCAAACTCTTTGCTGTAAGGCAATCAAGAGCACAAGGCTCTGATACCAATTGTTGAGTTTATCGATCCGGTACTTAAGAGGGGGAGGGGGTGAATTAAGTACCCTTTTTAAAATTAAAGCGAAATTAAAGCGCTAGGCCGTTCATGAATTTTCTGCTGAAACAATACACAGGCTAATTGAACAGTCTCGGTGACTGTTCAAACAATCAGAGTTGTGCTGTATTGTTCGTTTGAGTGAATACGTGAAACAAAAAGGAAAAACCAAACAAAATCAAAGGCAAACGAAATGAAAGAAAGCAAGAGACACACGATTTTTAACGTGGTTCGACCTATTCTCTAAAGGTCTACGTCCACCCTCTCTCTTATTATTATTTCCTTTATAACCAAACTCGATTACAAAGAAAACCCCCACGATCAACCCCGATCGTGCGACTCGAGTACAACCCCGTACCCCAATAAACACTCACTCACCAAAGAAGAAATTACAACACAAATTGTCTCCTTATATGGTTCAACGATTGGAACGATGGAGACAAAATAATCTTATGAGCATAAAAACTTGTGCACTCAAGAACGATCTTATAAAACACGGCTTTAAAAACTATTTTGCAAACTCAAAAAACAAAAGTCTTTTTTAAACACATTTGCAAAAATTACTTTTAAGAACAAGTATCACAAAAACCGATTTTTGCTGTAAGCTTTTTGGACTCTTTTGCACTTGATGTATTTTTCGTTGAAAGCTTCTTAAGGTCAACCCTTTCTTTTTATATGCAAGGTTTGGTGAGAAACCTCCTTCCGCAAGTTACGTATCAACAGAAAGATTTTATTTGGAAAAAATAATTTCCAAAATATTTGACCAAATCACACCTTTTTGTTAGGTAACAAACTCTACTCAAGAAGAATCTTTATACGCTATTTTTGTTAACCCGAAACAAATTTCTCAACAAAGATTTTTTTTTGGTCAAAACTATATGAAAACAAATATATTAAAAATCCTTTGTCGAAAAAAGATAAGCCGTGATTTATTGGACCAAACAAAAGAGTAAGCACACATTTTATACTCTTACATATTTCTAGACCCAATCCAAGACATGATCCGAGTAACGTCCAACTTTTCTTCCGAGCAAATACGATCTACTCGTGGACCTGTCATACACATCTAGCACACACAATTAATTTAGAGGAATAAAAGTGAAGGACTTGTCATCATCAACAAACTAGATGCAACACTTGACCATAAGCCAAACTGCATAAATAACACAATCCCCTAAAATATGCAACGATGGGAAGACTAACCAAACTAATTATATAACCCCAAACATGGGAATTAAAGTTGCAAATGAAAGGACATTATAGGCCAGAGTTTCCCTTCAACCTACTGGCCAATACCCATGCTAAATATATTGTGGGATATGATGACACTAGGCTAAAAAGAAATAGAAAATTATACCAGAGTAATTGTAAGGTATATATTATATTAATCTCATTTCTCATTAAAAGTTATATATATTTATGTATATGTGTATCTTGTTCATTTTATTTGTACTCTTTGCCACAGACAATGGTAGAGCCTCTCATAATGCAAGGAGCCGTTGTGGACATGGGCCACCCACACGCCAGTCTATGGATATGGGCCACCTGCACGCCAAGCCAATTTGTGGACTTATAGCGGTCTGAAAGCCATGTTTGTAGGCGTAGAAATGCTTTCGACCGGATCGCTTTAGATCGGTCGGCTCCGTCTCAGTGAAGGTCTCGAAACGATGCAGAGATGTTTGGAGTCGCCACCAAGCAATTATGGGATGCTTGGAAACCGTTCGAATCCACCTTATACGTCGGTCAATCAAGGCAAAAAGCGGTGCTTGACATAGGTACTAAAGATAAGGACTCTTCCCCCATTAGCATCTTATCGCTAGAATGACTCTCGTACGCCCTAGATAAGGCCATTCACGATCCAAAGGTTTTGACTAAGGGGTGAGGGTACGTATTGGGAACCTCTTTAATCGAACACCCAATCCCGCCCGCGTTAGCGGCTTCTACTGATCGATCGTGGTTGCTAAGTGTAAAAGTTGATAAAACGGTAAATGCATGAATGCGCATCCAAAAGTTTAACCTAACATGTGAAAGTTTGCTAAGTCTGTTTGTTTATAAAAATATCAAGTAATTGATGCCGAGTTTGATTTAGATTGATTTGCATGCCAAAACGAAAATTAAACATCCATTTACCAAGTTCGGATTATGGTGCTTAACACGATCCATTTATTTGGAAAAGAAGTGTGTTTAAATGATAAAGTGTAAAATGTGAAATGTAAACTCGTCAATCTGATCCATCATGTATTCGGGTTAACCGGAATCAAGATCGTTCTAGACAAGTGCTAAAAACAAAACAGAACAGTGCCAGGCAACCCCTTTGGGGCGCGAGTCATACGGCGAGGCAACAAGACCTGTCCAGATTTGAAATGTAGAAAACAGGAGCTGCCTTGGGGCACGAGCCATTAGGCAACCTATATATAGAGCCTCTCCTAGTTGTTTAAAAGGTCGAAAAAACCGCTTTTGTGATTAATAATTTTCAAATATTGTTTGCATGACTCAGGATAATTACTACTCCCTCCAATTTCATTTATTGTTCCCCTTTCTTTTTGGCATAATAAATAAGAGAATCAATTTAGACCACACAATACACATGATCCCACATGAAATTGATTTTGGACCACACAAAGTTGTCCAAAAAAAGAAAGAGGGAACAATAAGGAAAATTGATGGAAAGGGAAAGAGGAACAATAAATGAAATTGGAGGGAGTATTATGTTAGTAATATTCGTTGTCGGATTTGCAAGTTTGAAAAGTTTAGTAAAATGTGTAAAAAGTGTATGCTTAACCATTTCATCATCGTACTCGAATTAAATCGACATGGCACATATGTTAGCCAAGGATGACATATGATATGGTCAAGATAAGGATAAAAATAAAATGAAATAAAAGGAAAGGGAAAATGTTTGATATGAACTAATATCTTAAGTTCATTTCTTTGTAATTAGTCAAGTGTCATCGTACTCGGATTAAACCGACATAGTATAAGGAACCAAGGATGATTATGAATTATGACTAATATGTTTACAAGTGTAAATAAATGGGAAAAATGGTAAATAAAAGAAAAGAGTGTTAGAATACCCTTTAAAATGTAATTACCCAAATAATATCACCGACTCACAGATTAAACCGTCATGGTATAAGGAACCAAGGGTGATATTGTAATACTACGGTTTTATGAGCCTCTGGGTACTCTATCGAGTGGGCCTTACTCTGTCGAGTAGGGGTGTTTTGAATTTTTTAAAATAGTTTCTGACCTGTAGGGTACTCGATCGAGTAGCCTTGGTACTCGATCGAGTAGGCAGCACTCGATCGAGTACGTCAGTTATTCGATCGAGTGGCTCGGTTTGCGGGTAATGTTTTGCCGGGTTTTGTTAATGATGCGAGATAAGTATAAAAGGTTGTCCGTCACTTTTCTTAGTTTCTTTTATCTATTCTAAAACCTAAGTGAGGAGAAAAAGAGTTCCGTAGTTTGTCTGTCATCACATCATTAGCAAATCCAGGAGTTAGAGGTGTCGGATTTCATCGTTCTTTACACCGTTGTGATCCTTGTGTCGAGGGTAAGCTTTACATATAATTTTTATACTGTTTTGTTAAAGTTGGTTAAACCCTAATTTTGGGGTTTGGGGTTTTCTATGTTTTGTTGATGTTAGATTGTGGTTGTATGATTATGTGTATAGGAGGAAGGTTCATAGAAGAAAGATTTTGAGACAGCTGCTAAATCGTCTGAATAGTGATTGCGTTCCAGGTAGGGTTTCCCTACTCAGTATTAGTCCCATAATGTGTTGGTGGTGATTTGTGTTTGTTGATTGTTATAATACGAGTATTGCGACGGTTGTTGGTTTTGATTGCTGTTTAGTAGTTGTGATTGTTTGTATCTATCTGTGTTTTTCGGGGCGCATCCCTGGCTGAGGGGAGTCACTTGCGGGAGTGGCTTCACGCCCATTATTCGCCTTATGTGGAACCCGCCACAGAAGGGATGTGCACATTAATGGATTTGGGTTTATCGCTCGACGGAGATGAGCGGGGATTAGGTGGGAACGGCGGTCCCCCCGGCGGCGTGGAGTGATGTTGCGATGGGCACTCAGCGGGGCTACACACTTTAGTGTGTAGTCGTATTTTGGAGTTGGTGATGGAGTTCGGAGTATATCCGTGACGATTGAGTGTGTTGTTTTTGTGTTGTTGGATTATATAAATTGTGTGATTAGTACTGACCCCGTTTAAATGTTTTAAAAGCTGTGGTGATCCATTTGGGGTGGTGAGCGATTATTGAGCAGGTATGATATGACGCGTATGGGATAGGGATGAGTCATCACGTGGCGTTAGAAGTCTTCCGTGTCGTGTCGACGATGTTTTATAGCTTTGATAGTTTTAGCGAAGAGACCGTCCGAGAATCTTGTAATTGATTTCGATTTTGGTTTTGATCATGTAATCACTTTAAACTATATTGTTATTTAAATTATGTTTCTTCATTGTCATTTGATTATCATTGCCTTGGGTAACTGAGATGGTAGCACTTCCATGCCTTAAGTGGTCCTGGTAAGGCACTTGGAGTATGGGGGTGTTACAAAATGGTATCAGAGAGACGATCCTGAAATCTGTAACCAATGAATCCAATGAATATAGGGAGTCAAATAAAATGAACCCGGGGTAGAAGTTGTAGGAGCTAATGCAAAGACTTGGGAGACGTCCTAAAGTCGCGAACTCGCCCTACAATTTTGAACCAGTCACCATGGGATATGTGTCGGGATCGTTATGTGAATATTGTGTGCTTTGTGTATCTATATAGTAGTATGTTGTATGAATCGATGGATGCATGCATGTGAAGGATGGGAGATCTGAGTGGAAAGATGATGATGACGTGAATTGTATGTTGGTTGATTGTAAAGCATGAAAGTATAATGATTGATACATATAATTTGGCATGTTATAATTATGAAAAGAAAAGTGTTTTGTTTATATATATATATATATAAAACGATGCGTAAGTATATATGTTGTTGTAGTCGTTTTGAGTAAGAGTATAGAAAGTTGGGAGTGTGAATTGAACATGTGTTGGGTGAATATGTTGAACGAATATGGTGGATAAATATGTGGCATGATGGATGAATTAGTGGAAAAAGATGAATAATCGTTGTATGATAATATGATTTATGATTAAGCATGTTATATAATAGAAGTTATTTTATAATGTTGTTATGCTAGTAACATGTGAATAGAGGACTTGATGTCATGTATTTGTGATTTTGTTTACGAAAAGTGATAGAATAAAAGCATGTGGGTAAGTCATGATTGGCAAGTTAAATAAATTATGTGCATGATAAATGTTGTTGTTTTGCTTTCGAAAATAGTAACATGTGATTGGGACTACTGGTTTTATGAGTATTAGGTTGTTTTTGTTTACCTCGTTGCCGTTTAAGTTGTTTGGAAGTAAAATCAAGTAGTTGTGTTTTTCGATTATAAAAAGGTTGTCTTTAAACTATTATAACTTGAGATGTATAAATGATTTTAATGTGATTCCAATTGGAAGTGATAGCTTGTTCTTTTACGATTCTAACGATAGGTCACACGCCCAAAACGACCAAGAAACGAGTGAATTATGACCGTTTTACGAAAACTGGACAGTGCTGAGAAATGCAGGTACTCGATCGAGTGGCCCACACTCGATCGAGTGCACCTTGGTACTCGATCGAGTACCCCTTACTCGATCGAGTAGCCCCGGATAATTTGTTAAACGTGTCTTTGACTTTCGCCTACTCGATCGAGTAAGTCATTTACTCGATCGAGTGGCTTGTACTCGATCTAGTGACCTTTATTTTGGGTCATATGCTTATCTTTTGACTTCGTTGCATATTATGTTTAATTCAAAGGTGTTATTTTGCTTCTTTATGCATTGTTTTACATGTATGTTGGTCTTGACGCGTAAGTTACCCAATCTTGTGGTGTAGTGAGTGGCACCTGTGGTGAGTATGAATTCGGTGGGAGGACATGAGTTATATGTGGTTGCGATAGATAGTGGAAAAAGAAAAGGAAGATCGTTATGGCTTAATTGAGACATAAAGCATGTTTTTTGAGATGAGATGAGATGAGTTATATGATTTTGTGTTGAGTAACGTAAAAGTAAGTGAATATGGGCAAGGGGTGATGTGAGTTTAAGGAACGTGAGAATGAAAGGATTGAGAGTAAGGATGTGGATAGTGGCAACTTGAGATGTGTGAAGAATTATGGAGGGAGATGATTAGGAGTCGTGTGGGTTAAGAATATACATAGTGAAAGTTCATTTTAAAGGGGTTGAGAAGAGTGGTATATAGTGAACTTTGTGGAGACATGTCGCGAGGTGGATTTGTAGACAGTGAGTTAGTTTGAGAGATTTGGTTTATTAAGAGGTGAAACTACTGTGGGATTTCCTTGGGCAATTAACGGTATGAAAGGAATTTTGATTTCTAGAGATGTACAAAGGAGATGCAATTGTTTGAACAGTGAACGTTGATTTTATGGATAGATTAGAGGCAAGTGTGAGTGATAGCATAATAAGAGAAGATCCATTGTAAGAAAGAGTGAGATGATATCGATATGAAATAATGGGATTTGAGTTTTGGAGCGATGATAAGGTAATTGGAGCACTAAAGGGTTAGATAGAAGTAATAAGGAGTTGAGCTATTAAATGGTATTGTTGAGTATAAAGGGAAAAGAAGGATAAAAGTAAGCTGAAAAAAATGTTCACCGAAGTTATGTGACATAAAAGTAAGGAATCGTCGAAATGTATGATACTATCAAGAGTAAGTAAGTTAATGGTTATACATAAGTTTCAGGACGACATGATTAATCATGAGTTTCGAGGAATTAAGGGAGTATGAAGTTGGTGGAGTATTTGCACGATACGAGATTTTTGGTGGAGAGTTAGATGATGATACAATTAAGGATAATATTGGGAAGAATGTTGAGGTAATTTTGTTGATGGATTCGATGTTCGTTATTTGGAATGTTAACCAAAGATAGGAAAGAAATCGTGATGTTTAGAGATGAGTGTAAGAGGTTTGATGTCCGGGCAGTGGTAATGTTATGGTTTGTGACTAGTGGTTAAGGGTGATGGTATATTAGAAAGGTAGCAATTCTAAAGAGATTGATTTTGTAGAGACCAAATTGATATGTATGGTTGTGAGAGAGTATAAGATGTGGTTATATGAGGCGGTCGTTAGTAGTTGAGTATTAATGGTATGGTTACAACTGGCAGGGGTGATAGATATGCGAATGAGAGAATATGTTATGAGGGGTATACGAGTTAAGCTCGAGTGAGAGGTAACTTTTATCAGGTGGTAACTTACATGATCAGGATTGACTAATTGGATGTGATTACGTATCTATGATATGTATAAATGTTTATGTGGGGTTCTGACCTCACGGGAAGTGGTATGGTGTGATAGTTATAAAGCTGTTATCTGAATGTTCTGTAATATATGTTGGATACGGTAACCTAGTGGAATGATGATTAAAAAGGTAATAATTTGAGTGATCTGGCATGACTGGTTATACTTGTATGTATTCATGATACATGTTAATCTGTGATATGGTAAGGGGATGATATTCATGAGGTTATTATCTGTTTAATTCATATAATATGTTGCGTTGTGATTTAGTAAGTGGATTTGAGTAAGTTTTTCTTGTCTGAGAAGTTATTCTGAGTCAGTGTTTATGGGAATTGTATGTAGTTGTGATGTCTATCGACGTGGTTGTTGTGCCTCGGGTGGTGATCCGGGCACGGTACTTAGTGTTGTGATGCGGATATTTTCGCACTGCTGTGTGGCTGTTGGTGACGGTGTTGCGATGCCGTCACCGGTTGTGGTGGAGTTGGCGGGATGATTATGATTCGGGTTTCGAAAGTACATACCAGTCATACATAGATTGTTGTTTTGTTTGATGTTGCTTCCTGTGAGTTTCAGTTTGTACAGATAGACAGTTGTTTTGTTTATTGATGGTTCTTACCAGTTTAAGTTTGGGAATGAGGGTAAAGTATGATATGAAAGAGAGTTGTGTATGTTTTCGTTGCTGTCGTGGTATAGTGATATTCTGTTGATGGGACACAATTGTGAGAAGTTGTTATAGTACATGTGATCTTGTTGTAGATGAGGCATTGGTGCACATAGACATTGCAAGTGATTTGTGGAACATGTGTTGTACTGATATGGACGCTGCAGAGGGTTCATAATCAGATTTTTGGGACAGTGAGTGTAGGGTGTTTGGAATTAGTGACATGTTAAGTTATGTATGAGTTTTGCGGTAACGAAAGAAAGGAACTTGAGGATATAGTGTGAGTGTACGTAACAGATGTGGATCGTGAGTTATGCTTTTGGTAATAGCAGTTTTATATAGTTTATATAGAGAGGTATGTCATGTTACGGTAATGTGGAAGAGTTAGAGTGAGGGTATTGGCGGTTATTTTTGACATGTGGAAGAGTTAGAGTGTCTCTTATGATCAGGATTTTGTGGTATTGGTTAGATGGCATAAAGAATGAGTTGAGGTATGAGAACTGTTTAAGTAAGAGAGCCTTGGAAATAGGAATGGTTATAAGTGTGAGGGTATAGGCGGTTATCTTTTACATGTGGTGGTAATGAAGATAATGAGAGGATATAGCTAAGGATCTGATATTAGTAAGTTACGAGGACGTAACATTTATCTTAAGAGCAGTAGGATGCGGCAAGGAGAGTTTGATGGTTGTAGGAGTTGCAGCAGATTTGGAAGTTTGAGTCTTAATGGAGAATATAGGATGGATTTGTGTTATGGTTGTTTTTCTTAAAAAGGTCATGGTCGTGCTTGAAGTAG
Organism: Silene latifolia; assembly: GCF_048544455.1. Classification (NCBI taxonomy): domain Eukaryota; kingdom Viridiplantae; phylum Streptophyta; class Magnoliopsida; order Caryophyllales; family Caryophyllaceae; genus Silene; species Silene latifolia. The sequence goes on along the minus strand of NC_133538.1, from coordinate 434,906,666 downwards.
TTCGATGTATAGGAATGGGAGAATATTTCAATAGTGTTGAGAGTTGGATGGTGATGTTATAAGTGTGAGTAAACTTCGAGGACGAACTTCCTTTTAAGGGTGGTAGAATGTAACATTCCGTTTGATGTTTATGAGTATCTTGAAATTGGATTTTCTAGTGGATGATATGTTACGGAGCTAGCAGCGTTGGTGGAAGGTAGTTGGTTATGTATGGAGTAGGTGTCATGAGAGATATATATGTGGTAGATACGATATCGTGAGTCATGTTGTGGAAATAAACATAGTTGGTGGAGTGGGTGTTAAGAGTTCATGTTTTATAGGTTGGGTTTTCGATTGAGTTCCTAGCTATGTTGTGTTGGAATGTAAATTCGTAACAATGAAACCCGACAGCAAAAATTAGGGAAAGATGAAAACAGAAAAGACTTATCGTAAGAGATATGCAGTGCCGTGGTAAAAAACCACTGACTTGAAAACTATTACGGCACCACCGCGGTGGATATCGTCTCTCGCCGGTAGTTCCCCAAGGTTAACACTGCAGCCTTCGAACCGCACCACTGAAGTAAGAAGACTTTGGAACGGAACAGAAACTATACCCAGAACATTTTCAGAGAGAAGAAGAAGAAGAGAAAGGAATTGTGAGATTTTCTGTGTGTAAAATGAGGAGGTGAGCTGCTCTATTTATAATCGATAATAGAGCAGTTAGGAGCCAAAAACGCTCCAGTCAAACCACAATTAAGGCGTAATAAACGCCCTTAATTGCAGCAATTAACAGACAGATTTGACTGACTGCTAATACTCCCATATACACTGAATGTGGACAAGCCCACACCACACAAGACCAAAAAGGTAAAAGAGGGCCTTTGGCCCGCACCGCAGGTGCTCTACCCAAACCCAAACCCGAGCCCGAGCACGAGCCGAGCCGGGCCGGGCGGGCGCGCGCGTGTGTGTGTTTGGACCCAAACCCACAGGCCCAACACTCACCACAAAAGCCTCCTTGGACCAATCTCTTGCTCCATCAAGTGAAGGAAGCCTTATAAACATCAAAATATTGATGTTCCCCACCAATGTGGGACAAAAGGCAAAGAGAGGAAAGTTGCTTTTCAAGACAACACTCCAATAATCCCCCACTGATGGCGAAGAAAAGAACTAAGAAAAATTGGGTAAGGAAGGATTGGATACTTAAACGTTCAATGTCTTTCGACTTGAATTGACGTTTTAGTGAAATGAGGCAACAACTTACTATTAACAAGTGAATATCTTTCGATTTGAATTCCTTGTTTGGACTTCGGTTGAGACCCCCACAACACATATCATACCTTCTAAGACTGTTCGTTCCGCAAATTCAAAGTGCAACACTTTTAAAGCCATGCGTTTACCCTGGTTTAGGTGAGTGCTCTAGCAAGAAATTTCATATTTCTCACATAGATGGTGGCTGAACCATCACACCCCATAGGTAGCTCAAGTGCTTCTCATTAGCACTTCTCATAAGAGCTATTAAGGACAAAGTCCAACCTCTATAGAAACACAATCAATCAAGTGCGTCTCAAAAGCACCACCAAAATTGGCTATGGATATCAAATGCCATAGGAATGAGCTATAGAGTCCATCAAGTATCACACTCAAACTTGATTCAAGGACTTAAGCCCCATTCCCCTCGACATATCAAGGACTACTCTCCTTGTTAACCCCTTAGTAAGGGGATCAGCAAGATTACGTTCGGACTTCACATAGTCCAAAGCAATCACCCCATTTTTCAGGAGTTGTTTTACCACACCGTGCCTGATCCGAATATGTCATTTCTTACCATTGTAGACATTATTCTTAGCAACACTGATAGCTGCTTTACAATCACAGAGAAGGGAGACTGGTGCAACCTGTCCCCCCCACAAAGGCACGTCTGCTAGTAAGTTCCTCAACCAATCTGCTTCTTGACCTGCCAACTCAAGAGCAATGAACTCAGATTCCATGGTGGAGCTAGCTATACAAGTCTGTTTTGCAGACTTCCACGATATAGCTCCTCCACCCAAGGTGAACACATAACCACTAGTGGAATGTATTTCATCATTACCTGCAACCCAATTTGCATCACAATATCCTTCTAAAACAGCAGGAAATTTACCATAATGCAAACACAAATCAATTTTTCCTTTCAGGTATTTAAGTAAACGATGAAGTGCATTCCAATGCTCGGCACTGGGGTTATGTGTATATCGACTCAGCCTACTAATAGCATAAGCAATGTCTGGTCGAGTACAGTTCATGAGGAACATCACACTTCCTCTAATTTTAGCATATTCTTCTTGTGAGACACTATCACCCAAGTTCTTACACAAAGATATACTAGCATCATAAGGAGTTCTAGCAGGTGCTACATCAAAACTATTAAATTTCTTCAACACTTTTTCAACATAATGTGATTGACTAAGGGATATACCACTTGGGGTTTTCATAACTCTAACTCCAAGGATAACATCAGCTTCTCCTAAGTCTTTCATCTCAAAACGTGATGACAAAAATTGTTTGGTTTTATTTACAACAAATAAATTACTACCAAGAATTAACATGTCATCAACATATAAGCATATAATCACACAATCTGATCCAAACATTTTAGAATAAACACATGAATCAGAATTGTTAGTTATATAGCCATCATCTATCAAAGTGTTGTGAAATTTCTCATACCACTGTTTAGGTGCTTGTTTAAGACCATATAGTGATTTTCTCAGTTTACACACTTTACACACTTTACTCTCTTGACCCTTTACCACAAACCCCTCGGGTTGCAACATATAGATCTCTTCATTTAGGTCACCATTCAAAAAAGCAGTTTTTACATCCATCTGATGTACCACGAGATCATGAATAGCAGCCAAAGCAATAAGAGTTCTTATGGTGGAAATTTTAGTCACAGGTGAGTAAGTATCAAAATAGTCAATATCTTTCTTTTGTGTAAACCCCCTCACCACAAGTCTGGCCTTGAACCTTTCTATTGTTCCATCAGGTCTCATTTTCTTTTTAAAGATCCATTTGCTACTAATGGGTTTACTACCTTTAGGCAAATCAGTTAACTCCCAAGTCTGATTAGAAACAATAGAATCTAGTTCATTTTTAATAGCTTCTTTCCAAAAAACAACATCTATAGATCTCATAGCCTCATCATATGTTTTTGGATCATCTTCTATTAAGAAAGCAGAAACAAGCTCATCAAAAGCACAAATATCACCTGCGATTTCAGATAAGTGAAGTCTGATAGCATCAGTTCTGATGAAATCACTCCCGTAGCTCTTTTCAACTCTGGGCCTTTTACTCCTTCTTGGTTCAACTGCATGATCCACAGAAGTACTAGTACTCGCATGCGTAGAACTGTCAATAGGGTTAACACACGAGAGAAACAACAGGGGCATCGGGTAGTGATACTGTTTCCTTCTTCAAAGGAAATACCTGCTCAAAAAACTCAGCATCTCTAGCCTCAGATATAGACCTGTCACTTAAAGACATGAACCTATAAGCAGAACTATTTTGAGCATAACCAATGAAAACGCAGTCATAAGTCTTAGGTCCAATGGTTGGCCTCCTAAAGCTAGGTAAGCCTACTTTAGCCAAACACCCCCACACTTTAAGGTAACTTAAGTTAGGAGCATAACCTTTCCACATCTCATAGGGTGTCTTGTCTAGTTTCTTATGAGGTACCTGTTAAGAATATGACAAGTTTGAAAGCACCGCTTCCCCCACATATCATCGTAAAGGCGAACTTAAAAGCATAGCATTCATCATTTCTTTCAAAGTTCTATTTTTACGTTCAGCTACTCCATTCGATCGAGGCAAGTATGGTGGGCTCTTTTCATGTATTAAACCATTTTTCTCACAAAAATCTACTAAATAACCAGAGCCATACTCTCCTCCTCGATCGGACCTGACTCTTTTAATCTTCCTATCAAGCTGATTTTCTACCTCGTTTTAAACTTTATAAACATGTCCTCGCTTCACTTTTATTTCTAAGCAAATATACTTTGGTATATCTAGAAAAATCATCTATAAAAGTGACATAGTAATGTTTACCACTCTCCGCTCATGGTGTTTTTGAAGTCGGCTAGGTCGGTGTGAATTAACTCAAGAAGACTCGTTTGTCTAGTTGTAACAGGTCTACTAGGTTTCTTAGCAAATTTGGCCTCGACACAACTAGGACACTTCTCATGAGTTTCTGAAGATAACGAAGGAATAAGCGACATAGATTTGAGCCTTTTAATCGAATCAATATTCACATGACCTAATCTACCATGCCAAACAGCAATAGACTCAGAATATAAGCGAAGTAGAAGCATTATTATTAATGATAGGAGAATCAACATTCAAAACAAATAAACCCCCACAGAGATAACCCTTGCCCACAAAATCCCCATTGCGCGACATTACAACCTTGTCAGCCTCAAAAACAAGTTTCACACCAGCTTTGTTTAGCAAGGCACCAGACACGAGGTTTCGACGCAAAGTAGGAACATACAAAACATTATTTAAAGCAAGAGTTTTCCCTGAGGTTAGTTTGAGAAAGATCTTGCCTTTGCCGGTGATAACAGCAGAAGAAGAGTTACCCAGGTAGACACATTCACCATCGGCAACCTCTTCAAATTCAGCAAAGAGATCCTTGTTAGCACAAAGATGCCTTGAAGCCCCTGTATCCGGAATCCAATCACTAGCATTTGCAACCAGATTAGCCTCAACCACTACAGCAGCAATAATATCATCCTTTTCAGCAACATTAGCTTCAGCAGCAACTTTCTTTTGAGGACACTGATAAGCTTTGTGACTCGTTTTCCCACAAACATAGCAAACCAGATTTGGTTTCTGGATCTTTGAGGCAGGTTTGGTGAATTTCCCTTGACCAGCTTTCTTGGCATTCTGACCCTTGGATTGACCCTGACCAGCTTTAGCCTTTCCCTTACCCTTGAACCTATCTTCTTTTGAAGACCCACCAGTTTCAACAAGATTGGCTTTGACAGTAGTAAGAGACAATTGGACTGACTTATCTTTCAGACGATTAGCTTCTTCAGTCCTCATGTGGCCTACTAGCTCTTGAAGGGACAAATCTTTCTTCTTATGTTTCAAATGGTTTCTATACTCATTCCAGGAAGGGGGAAACTTTTCTAGTAAAACATTAGCCAAGAAAATTTCATCTAGTTTCATTCCCTCATTAGTGACATCAGCACACAAGTTCTCATAAACATGAACTTGCTCCATAATTGGTTTGTCATCTACCATTTGAAACCCAAGCCACTGCCCGACAACATATTTTTTCTTACCCGCATCGTCAGCCTCATATTTTTTCTCTAACAGTTCCCATATGGTCTTAGCAGATTTATGGACCGAAAATAAGTCAAAGAGGGTATTCGACATATGAGTAAGGAGATGGAACTTAGCAGTTTTGTTATCCTTATCATGTTTCTTAATTGACTCCTCATTCGACTTAACAGCAACAGACGAAGGTGGGGTAGTCTCTACACTAGCAAGATTCGAGCGGGAGGGTCGAAAACAAAACATAGTCGATTTCTAATTGTTCAAAATACATAAGCAGTTTCTGAGACCATCTTTTGTAGTTCATACCGTCTAAAGGTTCCAGTTTCGACAATTCAGACAGGATTTTGTTTGAGATGGCAGCCATTGTTACGACAAAATTAATAGTTTTCAAATTGTTGGAATGTAAATTCGTAACAATGAAACCCGACAGCAAAAATTAGGGAAAGATGAAAACAGAAAAGACTTATCGTAAGAGATATGCAGTGCCGTGGTAAAAAACCACTGACTTGAAAACTATTACGGCACGACCGCGGTGGATATCGTCTCTCGCCGGTAGTTCCCCAAGGTTAACACTGCAGCCTTCGAACCGCACCACTGAAGTAAGAAGACTTTGGAACGGAACAGAAACTATACCCAGAACATTTTCAGAGAGAAGAAGAAGAAGAAGAGAAAGGAATTGTGAGATTTTCTGTGTGTAAAATGAGGAGGTGAGCTGCTCTATTTATAATCGATAATAGAGCAGTTAGGAGCCAAAAAACGCTCTAGTCAAACCACAATTAAGGCGTAATAAACGCCCTTAATTGCAGCAATTAACAGACAGATTTGACTGACTGCTAATACTCCCATATACACTGAATGTGGACAAGCCCACACCACACAAGACCAAAAAGGTAAAAGAGGGCCTTTGGCCCGCACCGCAGGTGCTCTACCCAAACCCAAACCCGACCCCGAGCCCGTGCACGAGCCGAGCCGGGCCGGGCGGGCGCGCGCATGTGTATGTTTGGACCCAAACCCACAGGCCCAACACTCACCACAAAAGCCTCCTTGGACCAATCTGTTGCTCCATCAAGTGAAGGAAGCCTTATAAACATCAAAATATTGATGTTCCCCACCAATGTGGGACAAAAGGCAAAGAGAGGAAAGTTGCTTTTCAAGACAACACTCCAACATGTTGTTGTGTCTTGGTCGAGTTAGTATGTTTGTTTTTATGTATGGGTTGAACTTCGGGGACGAAGTTCTTTTTAAGGAGGGAAGACTGTAATACTACGGTTTTATGAGCCTCAGGGTACTCTATCGAGTGGGCCTTACTCTGTCAAGTAGGGGTGTTTTGCATTTTTTAAAATATTTTCTAACCTGTAGGGTACTCGATCGAGTAGCCTTGGTACTCGATCGAGTAGCCTTAGTACTCGATCGAGTAGGCGGCACTCGATCGAGTACGTCAGTTACTCGATCGAGTGGCTCGGTTTGCGGGTAATGTTTTGTCGGGTTTTGTTAATGATGCGAGATAAGTATAAAAGGTTGTCCGTCACTTTTCTTAGTTTCTTTTATCTATTCTAAAACCTAAGTGAGGAGAAAAAGAGTTACGTAGTTTGTCTGTCATCGCATCATTAGCAAATCCCGGAGCTAGAGGTGTCGGATTTCATCGTTCTTTACACCGTTGTGATCCTTGTGTCGAGGGTAAGCTTTACATATAATTTTTATACTGTTTTGTTAAAGTTGGTTAAACCCTAATTTTGGGGTTTGGGGTTTTCTATGTTTTGTTGATGTTAGATTGTGATTGTATGATAATGTGTATAGAAGGAGGGTTCATAGAAGAAAGATTTTGAGACAGCTGCTAGATCGTCTGAATAGTGATTGCGTTCCAGGTAGGGTTTCCCTACTCAGTATTAGTCCCATAATGTGGTGGTGGTGATTTGTGTTTGTTGATTGTTATAATACGAGTATTGCGACGGTTGTTGGTTTTGATTGCTGTTTAGTAGTTATGATTGTTTGTATCTTTCTGTGTTTTTCGTGGCGCGTCCCTGGCTGAGTGGAGTCACTTGCAGGAGTGGTTTCACGCCCATTATTCGCCTTCTGTGGAACCCGCCACAGAAGGGATGTGCACATTAATGGATTTGGGTTTATCGCTCGACGGAGATGAGCGGGGATTAGGTGGGAACGGCAGCGGTCCCCCACCGGGCGGCGTGGAGTGACTGTTGCGATGAGCACTCGCGGGTGGCTACACACTTTAGTGTGTAGTCGTATTTTGGAGTTGGTGATGGAGTTCGGAGTATATCCGTGACGATTGAGCCTGTGTTGTTTCTTTGTGTTGTTGGATTATATAAATTGTGTGATTAGTACCGACCCCGTTTAAATGTTTTAAAACTGTGGTGATCCATTCGGGAGTGGTGAGCGATTATTGAGAAAGTATGATATGACGCGTATGGGATAGATGGGATGAGTCATCACGTGGCAGTTAGAAGTCTTCCATTTGTGTCGACGATGTTTTCTGACTTTGATAGTTTTAGCGAGATCGTCTCGTGAATCTTGTAATTCAGTTTTACAGTTTTGGTTTTGATCTTGTAATCACTTTAAACTATATTGTTATTTAAATTATGTTTCTTCATTGTCATTTGATTATCATTGCCTCGGGTAATCGAGATGGTAGCACTTCCATGCCTTAAGTGGTCCTGGTAAGGCACTTGGAGTATGGGGGTGTTACAGATATCCATTATGGTAAAAATATTTGTCATAAAAATGAATTAAAATGGTAAAAACCGTGAAAGGAAAGAAGTAAAAATAAAAGGAAAATGTTGTGGAAATACGAACTCAAACACGTTTGAGTATGACCTGAGAAGCCACAAGAGGCGCGAGTCTCTTTGTAACACCCCCATATACCAAGGTGCCTTACCAAGAACCACCCTAGCATATAAAGGTGCTACGATCTCGCTTTTCCGAGGCAAGTATATTAAAAGTGACCATAAAAGAAAAATTATTAAAGTATAAAGTTAACTTATTACATCGTCTCAAACTACAAACCAAAGTATACGAAAAGTGAATCCAAAACAACTCATACAGCATCTAAACTCGCAACAACGGAAGCTAAGACTCTAAGTGATGACATCTCCTCCTTGATCCCGCAGCTAACATGAAATCATCACCTGTCACAATCTGCTCACCATCCCCGAATGGATAACGACAGGTTCAGAAAACATAAACGGGGCCAGTTCACTGATTAATCAAGATAAGAAATCACCAAAATAACCAATACAATTCAATCCAGTCATTGTATCATCCTCCAAAGTCCATTAGTGACCAGTAACTGACTACATATTCAAATGTGTAGCCCTGCCAGATTACCCATCGCAACAGGTAATCCACACCACCAGTGGGGGACCGCGGCCTTGCCCACCAAATCCCCCCTCATCGCAACAAACAATAACCCATATCCATTAATGTGCACATCCCCCTTATGACAGGAACCACAAGGGGCAAATCAAGGGCGTGAAGCCATTCCCGAAGATGACTCCACTGGAGGACGCGCCTCGAGAATACAGACAAACAACAACCAATCCAAATATTCAAGAAATACAATTCCAATATAAATACTATCAAGCCAATACATCAATCAACATCGTCTTAAATCAATTAAACAGGCAACTGAGTAGGAAAACCCTACCTTATTACGATTCCGAAATCACAAGCAAAGCGGAAGCTAGAACTGTTCTTCTACAAATCCTTCACCTAACAATAACACAACAATACTATATCACAATCATGTTAATATACCTTTTTCCCAATCTACACCATTAGGGCAAAACCCTAAAAGACAAACATAAATAATTGACAAAGCACTAACGACTTACCGATGAAACTGATACGGAACAGACGAAAGAGTGACTCACGAACGATCGACTTGCCTTGAGAGTGATTAGGGTGATTAGAGAAGTGAATATCGTAGTTTAGGTTTTGATAAAATAATTAGTAATTGTTAAACGAAGTTTATATAATCTCTAATCATCTTAAATCAAACCGCGGAAATTAATTGTGTCAGACCGCTTACTCGGTTGAGTACTTGGGGTACTCGGCCGAGTATGCCTTACTCGGCCGAGTATCTCACTACTCGCCGAGTGTTCCTGGACAGTAACCTGCCCAAAAAACACACGACACCCTACTCGGCTGAGGTAGCCCTATTCGGCCGAGTAGACTAGACTCAGAAAACCGTGGTATTACAGTCTTCCCTCCTTAAAACGAACTTCGTCCCCGAAGTTCATACCATACTCATAACAAAATAGCACAAAACAACACTAACTACCCAAAGACAACAACCACAACTACTTAAAGGTACCAACAACAATAACTATAAACAACAAAACAACTCATCCCAAGCTCAACGATACAACCAACACAACCATCTAGACCTCAAACTAACTTATAACATGCATGCAACCATCTCCTACCCTCCATAAAAGACAATGGTTACGTCCCCGTAACCAAACATAGCTTATCAAAAAGGTGAGGAAAACGCTCTCTCATAGACTCTTCTGGTTTCCATGTGGCCTCGTCCACATTGTGATTAGACCAAAGCACCTTAACTAAGACTGTTTCACCATTCCTTGTCTTGCGTACCTTACGGTCCAAGATCTCCTTAAGTACCCCTGCGTAAGTTAGAGCCTCATCTAACTCGATGTTCTCAACCTCAAGTACATATGACGGATCACTCACATACTTCTGGAGTTATGATACATGAAACACGTTGTGAACCCGATCAAGAAATGATGGTAAGGCTAGCCGATAAGCTACTTCACCTACCCGGTCCAGAATCTCATAAGGGCCGGTAAACTTCTGGCTTAACTTTCCTCTCTTGCCAAACCTCATTACGCCTCGCATAGGTGACACTTTTAGGAGGACCTTGTCACCTACCGCAAACTCAATGTCCCTTCGGTGCAAATCCCCGTAACTCTTTTGTCGGTCCTGAATTGCTTTCATCTTCTGGCGGATCAAGTGAACTTGCTCATTCATATCTTGCACCATTTGTGGCCCCAAAACCACAGACTCAGCACTATCATCCCAGGACACCGGACTCCTGCACTTCCTGCCATACAGAGCCTCAAAAGGTGCCATTCCAATACTAGTGTGATAGCTGTTGTTGTAGGAAAACTCTATCAAGTCCAGCCTATCCTACCAACTTCCACCAAAATCCATGGCACAATCTCGTAACATGTACTTTAAAGTCTTGATGGTTCTCTCAATTTAACCATCCGTCGCAGGATGAAATGTTGTACTCATCTTTAAGGTAAAACGCAGCTTGCTCTACCATCATATCCTTAGGACACTTCACCACCTCAAGCAGACTCTCCATCTCATGGTGCCAATTATCAAGCAACTTTAGCTCACCCGTGCCATCATAAGTAGTGGGGTGGAAGCGAGAAATGGTGGTGCTCAGCTTGGATGCATCTCCGGTTTCTCTCCTCCCTTACCCACATTCTTAAGTGCTTCCATGAGCGCATCTTGCTGCTCAATCATTCTGGTAATCTCATCTAAAGTCATATCAGATGCCTGGATGTAAGCGGCATATATCTTTGGCGACATTTTGAGATGATCTAACCAAGAGAAACATAAGAACATAGCCTACGGCTCAAAATAAACACATTATCTGCCAAAGAAGTACTCGGCCGAGTACCAGGAAGTACTCGGTCGAGTAACGACTACTCGTCGAGTACTGAGACTACTCGGCCAAGCATCCTACTCCATTAGTTGACCTCTAAAACACATAAAGCATGCTCGGTCGAGTACACCTAACTTGATCGAGTGCCCCTCTTACTCGGCCGAGTGGTCATGATTAGTAGCTACTGTTTTAAATCTAGTACCCTCACTCGGTCGAGTACCTGTCCTGCTCGGCCGTATCATGCCAAAAATGAGATACCCTTCAACTTAAACACATGTATACATACGTATATTACCTATTAAACATAATATATCAGCCAAAAGCCACATATTAACATCCAACACGCTTCATATATCCACAATATTCTCTATTCATGTAATCATAGGCTTCAATCCATCCAAAAATTTCACAAAAAACATATATATAACACATGTAGCGATTCCTAAGACACCCCATAATGACCGGCTCAAAGTTTTAAGGGCCAAGCTGTGGCTTTAGGACGTCTCCCAAGCCTTTGCGGTAGCTCCAAACAAATCCTACCTGGGTTCATTTTAATTAGACACCCTATGTTCATTTTGTTCATTGGTTTTAGGTTTCAAAATCGCCGCTCTAATATCACTTTGTAACACCCCCATATACAAAGGTGCCTTACCAAGGACTACCCTAGCATATAAAGGTGCTGCCATCTCAATTTCCCGAGGCAAGTATATCAAAAGTGACCATAAAAGAACAATTATTAAAGTATAAAGTTAACTTATTACATCGTCTCAAACTGCAAACCAAAGTATAAGAAAAGTGAATCCAAAACAACTCATAAAGTATCTAAACTCGCGACAACGGAAGCTAAGACTCTAAGTGATGACATCCACTCCTTGATCCCGCAGCTAACATAAAACCATCACCTGTCACAATCTGCTCACCATCCCCGAATGGATCACCAGAGTTTTAGAAAACATAAATAGGGTTAGTTCACTGAATAATCAAGATAAGAAATCACCAAAACAACCAATACAATCAAATACAGTTGTAGTATCATCCTCCAAACTCCATTAGTAACCAGTAACCGACTACACACCCAAGTGTGTAGCCCTGCCAGATTACCTATCGCAACATGTGATCCACACCGCCAATGGGGGACCGCAGCCTTGCCCACCAAATCCCCGCTCATCGCAACGAGCAATAACCCATGTCCATTAATCTGTACATCCCCCCTATGACGGGAACCACAAGGGGCGAATCAAGGGCGTGAAGCCATTCCTGAAGATGACTCCACTCAGCCGAGGACGCGCCTCGAGAACACATACAAGCAACAACTAATCCAAACATCCAAGAAAGACAATTCCAACATCAATACTATCAAGCCAATACATCAATCAACATCGTCTTAAATTAATTAAACAGGCAACTGAGTAGGGAAACCCTACCTTATTACGATTCCAAAATCACAAGCAAAGCGGAAGCTAGAACTGTTCTTCTACAAATCCCTCACCTAACAATATCACAACAATACTATATCACAATCATGCTAATCCACCTTTTTCCCAATCTAAACCATTAGGTCAAAACCCTAAAAGACAAACATAACTAATTGACAAAGCACTAACGACTTACCGACGAAACTGATACAGAAGAGACGAAAGAGAGACTCACGAATGATCAACTTGCCTTGAGAATGATTAGGGTGATTAGAGAAGTGAATATCGTAGTTTAGGTTTTGATAAAATGATTAGTAACTATTAAACAATATTTATATAATCTCTAATCACCTTAAATCAAACCGCGGAAATTAATCCCCTCAGACCGCTTACTCGGTCGAGTACTTCGAGTACTCGGCCGAGTACGCCTTACTCGGCCGAGTATCTCACTACTCGACCGAGTGTTCCTAGATAGTAACCTGCCCAAAAAACACACGACACCCTACTCGATCGAGTTAGCCCTATTCGGCCGAGTAGACTAGACTCAGAAAACTGTGATATTACACTCTTTGCATAGCAAAGAGCTTCTGTCTCAGGCCAAAACTCGGTTTTGGCTCATCTAACCTATATTTGAATCGTGTTATGCATTGTTCATGCTTATAAACTCATAAAAACAGTAAAGAAATGAAATAAGTGAGTTGTTTACACCCTCAAACTTACATGTTATGATGTTTGCAAGGTAGACGACTATTGAGATGGTTTTCTCGTTATACGACTACTTGGGATCAAAGAACTTTAAAAGAGTGCCTTAAAAAAGGATTTTGTTTTGAAAAGATGTTGAAAAGATGTTGTTTGAAAACATGTTGATTAATGTTGAGTTGGTCGAATGGGTCGGTCGAATGCACGGTGACGGTACCAAACAAAATGTGTAAGGCTTGTGTTTTCAATCGGTAGGTCGAAAACACGCGTCGATTTTTTGACTTAAGAAGTCGAAAGGTCTAGTATTTTAAGGGAGAAGGAGGGGGCGGACTCTCGCGTGAGTATTATGGTGTGTGAAGGTGGGTATTTATAGAGAATTATGGGATTATAGGTCGGTTGAGTTTGCTTGGAGGCTAAGGAGGAGGCCTACAGAGGCGCGAGCCACCTAGTGCTTCAATAGGGTGTCCTGTTCTTTTCAATTTGGACGTGGCCTTTGCTCTATCTATTGTTTGGTTGGTTTGATTTGTGGTATTTAAATAGGATGTCCTGTAACAATATGGTCATCTAATGAGATGGTATTTGGGTGTTATTTGGGGTAGTTATTTTGTGTGCTCGACTCAGTTTTGACCCGTGTTGAGTCGGGATTTAAATTTTGAGTCAGTTTTTGGCCCAATGTCAGTTTTAACTTTAATTAGTGTCATTTTAATGCAAATGGCATGATAAAATCATTTATTGCATTATTTTTGACATTCGAGACTCGGGTTGATTCAGATTGACTCGAGTTGCGAGTTTTCTAGTCGGTTTTGGGTCCAAAGACGGTTTTAACTCTAAATAGTGTTTTTTTAATGCAAATGAAGTTAGAAAACCATTTTTGAAATCATTTTTCATATCTGAGTAATGCATTAAACCGTCTCTTTTATAGCCAATCCACGCACGCATATCAAAATACGTTCTAGTCCGATCATCATCAGGTGTTTTTTTGGAAGGTGCAGATACTGGCTATCTACAGAGCCCCCACTTTGACTGAGGCTTGGACATGGCAAAATTCAAAGTATAGCCTTCAGGTCAATCGAAGATTACAACCTCAAAACCATTGCGACGTCGAGGCGACTCAAAAGGGTTTGAGCCAAGGACCTGCCGTCGAGAAGGGCGACATCGAGGCGACTCGGGGATTCGAGGTCGACTACCGATGCGGGTCGGTTAAAGTCCATTAGACTACGTATAAAGGCTCGCCAACCATAGGAAGTAGTCATACCTGAGGCATCTTCGGTATATGTCCTTGAATTGCTTCTTATTCGCGCGTAGAGGCTTGCCATCTATTGAAGGTGCGTAGAGACTCGCCAGCCATTGATGGTGCATAGGGACTCGCCGGCCATTGAAGGCGCGTAAAGGCTCGCCCACTATTGAAGGTGTGTAGAGGCTCACCAACCATTGAGAGTCTAATAATCATCTGCGGGAAATAGCCTGATTTCTCGGGCTTATTTTAAGAGATTTGATGTGTCAATTGACTTGCTGGGGAGAACTCAGCACTGTGTTTTGCTTATCGTTATGGTCTGCATGGTTAGTGACGCCACAAATGCAGTCTAATAAACAAGCGGGTAGGAATGCAAGCATATAAGCACGTAAGCACATAAGCATGTGAGCAATTAGCATATAAGGAACTAGCATGTAATATCTCACGTGAGAGGAGATAGGAGTTTTGAAAGTTGTGAAGCTTAATATTGAGTCTTGTTGCTCGTAGTGTAATACTCCGTATTTATGAGTCTTGGGGTACTCTATCGAGTAGGCCTTACTCTGTCGAGTAAGGGAGTTTTGCGAAATAAAATAGTTTCTGACCTGTGGGGTACTCGATCGAGTAACTAGGGTACTCGATCGAGTAAGGGGGCACTCGATCGAGTACCTTAGCTACTCGATCGAGTAGCCATTCTGGGGCTGTTTTGTCGGGTTTTGTTAATAAAGCGATTAAAGTATAAAACACTTCCGTCATTGTTTCCAAATCACTTTTACAAAACCTAAAACCCTGTTTAAGAGAGAAAGCAACAAGTTCATCTTCCTAATCGCATTCTTAGCAATTCCGGAGTTGGACGGTGGGTTCTTGTCTTTGTTTATACCGTTGAGTTCCTTGCGTCAAGGGTAAGATCTATGTACCCTTTTTATTGTCTTTCCTTTGATTTGGTTAAACCCTAATTTTGGGATTGGGGTTTTTTATGATTTGTTAAGGTTAGATTGTGATTATGTGATTATGTGATTATGTGATAGGAGAAGGATTTGTAAAGGAGAGGTTTTGAGACAATTTGCTAGATCGTCCGATGATTGTGTTGCTTTCGGTGCAGGATTTCCTACTCAAGTATTAGTCCCATAATGGGATATTGGTGATGTGCTATAGTTAGTTGTTTGATATGATGATTGTGATTGTGATTGTGATTGTGGTTGTGTTTGTTGATGGTTCTCGAGATGCGTTCGGGTGAGTGGGGTCACTTGCGGGAGTGATCTCACGCCCTAGTTTCGCCCTTCGTGGAACCCGCCACGGAAGGGGATGTGCACATTAATGGGACAGGTTATCGCTCGGTATGATGAGCGGGGCTTAGGTGGGAACGGCTGCGGTCCCCCATGGCGTGGGCTGGTCCAGTGGACGATCGAGTGATTGAGATGATTGGAGTTGGGTTGGTTGTGTATGTGTGACGATGATTAAGTCGTCCGCTTATCTTATTGTGACATGTATGTTAATTGTGTGATTAGTACCGACCCCGTTTAAATGTTTTAAAAACTGTGGTGATCCATTCGGGGTGGTGAGCGGCTTAGCAAGGGTATATCTTGGATACGCGTGGGATCTAGGGGATGGAGTCATCACATATCGTAGTCTTTAGTCTTCATTTGTGTTTGTTAGGACAGTTCCTTTCAGTTGGTTTATAGTTTGAGAACGATTTGTATTTTGCTTACAGTTGGTTTTGTAATGTAATCACTTAAACTTATTCAATAAAGTGTGTTTCTTCATTGTCTTATGATTATCATGCCTCGGGTAACCGAGATGGTGGCATCCTTATACCTGAGTGGTCCTGGTAAGGCACTTGGAGTATGGGGGTGTTACAAATGGTATCAGAGAGACGATCCCGAAACCTGTAACCAATGAATCTAATAAACCTAGGGAGTCTAATTAAAATGGACCCGGGGTAGAAGTTGTAGGAGCTAATGCAAAGACTTGGGAGACGTCCTAAAGTCGCGAACTCGCCCTACAATTTTGAACCGGTCACATGGGATATGAGTCGGGATCGCTATGTGCATACTTTGTGTGTTGTGTATCTATGTAGTAAGGTGTTGTATGAATCAATGGATGTATACATGTGGAGGATGTGAGACGTGTAGTGAAGGATAATGATGATATGATTATAATTGTCATTGATTGAATACATGAATTGCAAGACGGTTGGTTTGTAATGTTGTTTTGAATTGGTTGAAAAGATGAGTTAAGGAATTGCATGAGAATATGAAATTCATGTGGAGGACATGTTTATGTGATGGAAGTGGATTTTCTACTTTTGCTATGTTAGTAACATGTGAATAGGGGATTCCATGTCGTACATTATGTTATTGTGTACGTGAGGTTATAAAATAAGAGCATGTGGGTAAATCGTGATTGACAAGTTCAATAATCTATGTGCATGATAAATGTTGTTGCTTGGCTTTTGAACATAGTAACATATGATTAGCAATACTGGTTTTATGAGTACTGAGTCGTTTTGTCTACCTTGTGGTTGTTTAAGTCGTTTGGGAAGTAAAAATCAATAGTTGTGTTTTTCGATTATAAAGAGGTTGTCTTTAAACTGTTATAACTTGAGATGCATAAATGATTTTGATGTGATTCCAATTGGAGGTGATAGCTTGTCCTTTTACGATTCTAACGATAGGTCACACGCCCAAAACGACCAAGTAATGAGTGAGTTATGACTGTTTTACGAAACCTGGACAGTCTTTGAGAATTGGGGTACTCGATCGAGTAACTAGGATACTCGATCGAGTAAGGGGGCACTCGATCGAGTACCTTAGCTACTCGATCGAGTAGCCCTGGTGATTTGTTTTACGTGCTTCTGATCTTCACCTACTCGATCGAGTAAGTCCCTTACTCGATCGAGTGGCCTGTACTCGATCTAGTGACCCCTGTTTTGGGTCATATGCTTATCTTTTGACATTCGTGCATATTATGTTTAATTCAAAGTTGCTATTCTACTTCTTATTGTATTGTTTTACACGTGAGTTGGTCTTGATACGTAAGTTACCCAATCTATGGGGTGGTGAGAGGCACCTTATGGCGAGTATGAGTTTGGTGGGAGGAGATGAGCTATATGTGGTCATGTCTTTGAGTAGTGGAAAAATACAAGAAAGATCATTATGGCTTAATTGAGACATAGAGCATGTTTTCTGAGATGAGATGAGTGATATGAGTGTGTGTTAAATAATGCAAGAGTAAGTGAATGTGGGCAAGGGATGATGTGAGTCTAAGGAACCTGAGAATAAAAAGATTGAAAGTAAGGAGGTGGATAGTGGCAGCTTGAGATGTGTAAAGAATTATGGAGGGAGATAGTTAGGAGTCGTGTGGGTTAAGGATATATGTAGTGAAAGTTCGTTTAAAGGGGTTGAGAAGAGTGGTATACAGTGAATTTTATGGAGACATGTCGCGAGGTAGATTTGTACACAATGAGTAAGTTTGGGAGATTTGGTTTATCAAGAGGTGAAACTACATGTGATTTCTTTGGGCATTTAACAAAGATGAAAGGAATTTTGATTTCTAGAGAGGTACAAAGGAGATGCAATTGTTTGAACAGTGAAAGTTGATTTTATGGATAGATTAGTGGCAAGTGTGAGGGATACCATAATAAGAGAAAATCCATGGTAAGAAAGAGTGAGAAGATATCGATATAAAATAATGAGATGTGAGTCTTGGAGCAATGAGAAAGTAACCGGAACACTAAAGAGTTAGGAAGAAGTAATAAGGAGTTTTATGGTTAATTGAATTGCCGAGAGTAAAAGAAAAGAATGAGGGGAGTAAAACTAGGAAGATGTTGACCGAAGTTATGTGACATAAAATTGAGGAATTGTCGAGATGTATGATACTATCAAGAGTAAGTAAGTTAATGGTTATACAGAAGTTTCAGGACAACATGATTAATCATGAGTTTCGAGGAATTAAAGGAGTATGAAGTTGGTGGAGTATTTGCACGATACGAGATTTTTGGTGGAGAGTTAGATGATGATACAATTAAGGATAGTATTGGGAAGAATGTTGAGGTAATTTTGTTAATGGATTGGATGTTCGTTATTTGGGATGTCAACCAAAGATAGGAAACAAATCGTGATGTTTAGAGATGAGTGTGAGAGGTTTGATGCCCGGACGGCGGTAGTGTTATGGTTTGTGACTAGTGGTTATGGGTAATGGTATATTAGAAAGGTAACAATTCTAAAGAGGTTGATTTTGCAGAGACCAGATTGATAAGTACAGTTATGAAAGAGTATAAGATGTGGTTATATGAGGCGGTTGTTAGTAGTTGAGCATTAATGGTGTGGCTACATTTGGCAGAGGGTGATGGATATGCGAAAGGGAGAATATGTTATGAGGTGTATACGAGTTAAGCTCGGGCGACAGGTAACCTATGTTGAGTGGTAACTTACGTGATCAGGATTGACTAGTTGGTTGTGATTACGGGTCTATGATATGTGTAAATGTTTGTGTGAGGTTCTGACCTCACAAGAAGTGGTATGATGTGATAATTATAAAGTTGTTTTATGAATGTTCTGTAATATATAGGTTGGACACGGTAATTTAATTGAATAATATCCAAAAAGGTAATAACTTGATTAATTTGACATGGCTAGTTATAATTTTATGTGTATTAATAACACATGTGTATTCCGTGAAATGGTAGAGATGATGTTCATGAGATGCTTATCTGTTTATCCATATAATATGTTGCGTGGTGATTTAATAAAGTGGATTTGAGTAAGTTTTCTTGTCCGAGAAGAAGTTATGCTTAGTCGGTGTTTATGGGAATCGTATGCGATTGTGATGTCTATCGGTGTGGTTGTGGTGCCTCGGGTGGTGATCCGGCGGGGTACATAATGTTGTGATGCGGGTATTTTCGCACTACGGTGTGGCTGTTGGTGGCGGTGTTGTGATGCCGTCACCGGTTGTGGTGGAGTAGGCGGGATGATTATGATTCGAGTTTCGAAAGTGCATACCAGTTATTCATAGTTTGTTGTTTTGTTTGATGTTGCTCCCTGCGAGTTTGTTTGCAGAGATAGACGATTTGTCTTGTTTATTGATGTTTTCTTTACCAAGTTAAGTTGGGAATGAGGGTATAGTATGACATGAAATAGAGTCGTATATGTTTCCGTTGTTGTCAGGGTATAGTGATGTTCTATTGATGGGACACGGTTGTGAGAGGTTGTTACAGTAATTTTGATCTTGTTCTAGAGAAGACTTTAGTAGACATGGTAATGACAAGTGGTCCGTAGGACATGTGTGGTAATGATCTGAAAGCTGCAGGTGGTTCATAATCTTTTGTTGGGACAGTGAGTGTAGGGTGTTGGGGGAATTAGTGTCATATTAGGTTATGTATGAGTCTTGCGGTAATGAAGGAAAGAACTGGAGGGTCTAGTGTGAGTGTACGTAACAAGTGTGGATCGTGAGTTATGCGTTTGGGAGATAGGTGCTTTATATAGAGAGGTATGTCATGTTGCGGTAATGTAGAAAAGTTGAAGTTTTGGGTTAAGATAAAGATTTTGAGGTATAGGTTAGGTGGTGTGGCGAATTAGTTGAGGTATGAGGAATGTTTAAGTAAGAGAACCTTGGATATGTGCATGGCGAGTGTTTAGATTATAAGTGGTTATCTTTGACATGCGATGGTGATGAGGATAATGACACGATATAGCTAGGATTTAGTATTAGTGAGTTACGAGGACGTAACATTTGTCTTAAGAGGAGTAGGATGCGATAAAAGAGAGTTTCATGGTGGTGCATGTTGTAATATAATTGGAAGTAGAGTGTTAGCGTAGCGTAAAGGAGGGATTTGTTTTGTGGATGATACTTATAAAAGGCCATGGCCGTGCTTGTAGTAGTGTGATGCTTCGAAGTGTGAGAATATTTTATATAGTGTTGTGAGTTGGAGGATGGTGTGATGAGTCCGAGTAAACTTCGAGGACGAAGTTCCTTTTAAGGGTGGTAGAATGTAACATTCCGTTTGATGTTATGAGTATTTTGGTAGTGTATGGAGTTAGTGTTGAGAGAGATATAATGGAGTGGATACGATATCGTGAGCCATGTTGTGGAGGTAGGAATAGTTAGTGGAGTTGGTGTTACGAGTTCATGTTTGGGTTGGAGTTTTGTTTTGAGTTCTTAGTCACGTTGTTGTGTCTTGATCGAGTTAGTATGTTTGTTTTCATGTATGGGTTGAACTTCGGGGACGAAGTTCTTTTAAGGAGGGAAGACTGTAATACTCCGTATTTATGAGTCTTGGGGTACTCTATCGAGTAGGCCTTACTCTGTCGAGTAAGGGAGTTTTGCGAAATAAAATAGTTTCGACTGTGGGGTACTCGATCGAGTAACAGGGTACTCGATCGAGTAACGGGGCACTCGATCGAGTACCTTAGCTACTCGATCGAGTAGCCGGTTTACGGGGCTGTTTTGTCGGGTTTTGTTAATAAAGCGATTAAAGTATAAAACACTTCCGTCATTGTTTCCAAATCACTTTTACAAAACCTAAAACCCTGTTTAAGAGAGAAAGCAACAAGTTCATCTTCCTAATCGCATTCTTAGCAATTCCTGAGTTCGACGGTCGAGTTCTTGTCGTTGTTTATACCGTTGAGTTCCTTGCGTCAAGGGTAAGATCTATGTACCCTTTTTATTGTCTTTCCTTTGATTTGGTTAAACCCTAATTTTGGGATTGGGGTTTTTTATGATTTGTTAAGGTTAGATTGTGATTATGTGATTATGTGATTATGTGATAGGAGAAGGATTTGTAAAGGAGAGGTTTTGAGACAATTTGCTAGATCGTCGATGATTGTGTTGCTTTCCGGGTAGGATTTCTACTCAAGTATTAGTCCCATAATGGGATATTGGTGATGTGCTATAGTTAGTTGTTTGATATGATGATTGTGATTGTGATTGTGATTGTGGTTGTGTTTGTTGATGGTTCTCGAGATGCGTTCTCGGTTGAGTGGGGTCACTTGCGGGAGTGATCTCACGCCCTAGTTTCGCCCTTCGTGGAACCCGCCACGGAAGGGGATGTGCACATTAATGGGACAGGGTTATCGCTCGGTATGATGAGCGGGGCTTAGGTGGGAACGGTGCGGTCCCCATGGCGTCCAGTCCAAAGTGGGACGATCGGTGATTGAGATGATTGGAGTTGGGTTGGTTGTGTATGTGTGATGATTAAGTCATCTCGCTTATCTTATTGTGACATGTATGTTAATTGTGTGATTAGTATCGACCCGTTTAAATGTTTTAAAACTGTGGTGATCCATTCGGGGGTGGTGAGCGATTGCTTGGCGGTATATCTTGGATACGCGTGGGATCTAGTGGGGATGGAGTCATCACATATCGAGTCTTTAGTCTTCCATTTGTGTTTGTTAGGACAGTTCCTTTCGGTTGGTTTATAGTTTGAGAACAGTTGTATTTTGCTTACAGTTGGTTTTGTAATGTAATCACTTAAACTTATTCAATAAAGTGTGTTTCTTCATTGTCTTATGATTATCATGCCTCGGGTAACCGAGATGGTGGCATCCTTATACCTGAGTGGTCCTGGTAAGGCACTTGGAGTATGGGGGTGTTACACGTAGATCCGTGATTTGATAGATTAGAGACACATGAACGTTGCGGCATTTACTCACACGGGCGCATAATGACGTACTGACAAACAGACGGTCGTGAACGTGATACAAACTCGGTATCGACATGACACGAGGGTGACTCTGACAGACTTTGCTTATATGCGTGCAACTCCTTAGCCAAGAAATGGTGACAACGCGCATCAGATCCTTGGAGTAGAAGGTCCGCTCGGCTGGGGAACACAAATTGATTATCTTCTACAAACATCTTTGCCTCCGTTTCATTGTTTGAGATCCCTTCTCGAGTTTTGATGATTCGGATAGCGGAACCAATATATTGCCATCGTCCAAACCGAGCACTAGGCTAAAGGTGGTTTATTTTAAACTTTAGTTAGAATCAAGGGATGAAGGACGAGTAGCATCTCGGAAGAGAAGCCCCCAAAGTGAGAAGGTGAGAATTTGGCAAAAGGAAGTGTTGGGTGACACATCCAAGAAGGAGCCCCCAGTAAAGAGGTATATCATTGAGCATGCGGCTGAGTGAGTTGGGAGTGATGGATGAAGAGGGATTTGCAGTTTTGTCCTTGTAATAGAACTGTCTACGTATTCACGTGATGCAAAATCAATCCAGATTGTAGTTCTTGTTATGTGCGATAATTGACTTTGAGATGTATGATTGTGTCCTTGACACTGCCTACGTATTCACGTGAAGTGAAATCAAACCATGCTCGTAGTTCTAGAGCTGTGTGTTGGTAATTGAAATAAGGTGAATGAAAATTGAATGTGTGTTGGGGTGTGTTTGTGTCCTTGTAATATGACTGCCTACTTATTCGCCTGTTGCGAAATCAAACCAGATGGTAGTTCTGAGGTGTGTGCCAAAGCTAGCTGTTAGGACCTTAAAGTGTGAGAGTCACGATGGTAAATTCCGTTTGGTGACTCGAAAAATTGATTTGAAAGAATTCCCTCGATTATGAGTCGAAGATATATAGTTTGTGAAAATGTTCCTTATCATGTGAGCACAATAAAAAGTGGACCCTAAGGGTAGACTAGGTATGTCCCATTCTGGGTAGCAAAGTTTTTAAGACTCCGTATCTGGGTCAGGGTGGAAATGGTTTCGGCGTTTTGGAATTTGAAGCTTTGTAATAAGAGGTTTGTTTGACAGATAGAAATCTGGAGCTTGTATTTTGTGGTGTTAAGGCTGATGGGTTATGGCTTACGATGTGGTGTGGAATGGGGTCCCGAGCTTAATGTGGCCTGAGCACGAAAGGGTTGGTAAATAATGCGGGATCAGATTTTTATGTCTGGATCCTAAGGGTTAAGGTGTGGCGTTTCGAGCCTGAGGGGAATCCTCAGAAGCCTAGATAGTTCTCCCTATAACAGTCTCTAGAAGGACTTAGGAGTGAAACGATGTTGGTTATGATCTTGAGGGGTATCCCCAGGATCCTAGATAGGTCTCCCTGTAACAGTCTCTAGAAAGACTTAAGGGTGAAGCGATGTTGGTTATGATCTTGAGGGGAATCCCCAAGATTCTAGATAGGTGACACGTCTGTCGCGTACCTGTCAAAATAAAACCTAACGGTCTCAACTAAAATGTAGTAGAGGCAGTCGAGTATCGAATCCTCAGGGAGGTAATGCAACTACAGCTATCTATTTCTAATCCTATGGTAACAATTGGGTTTGATTGAATTTTTGATTCTAAACTACGGAGTTGAAAGGAAAGAGAAATAAAGCAGAGAGCAGTAAAGCGAATTAAAACTATCAATAAGAGGGGTACATGTCGGGAATTCGGTTCACTACGGCAGTTCAATAACTTAGCAGTGAATGACTCGAACTAATGCGAGACGGATATCGAAGGTCCTTTCGGTCCACTCCCCACCCTAAAATACCACTAACTTAACTTTCGTCCTCATTAGGGTAGTCTATCTGTTTATAGCAGCCTATTTAGTCCAATCTTTCGATCCAGGATTAATTGTAGCTTAATAATGGGTGACATAGAAGCGTGCACTCAACTAGGTCGAGAATTACAGTTATATTGCTATAGTGACAGGGTCTCTTAGTCAATTCGTCTAATTCATTCACTACGTCGTCATTATTCTACCGCAGATTCCCTAATCCCAACATGAAGGGGTTTAGCTACTCATACTCTTAATAAGACTAACAGCAAACAATTTCCCAAAGCAGATGACATAGCAAAAAATAATAAAATGCAATAAAAGAAACTAGGCAAGAAGGAACGATAACATAAACAAGAATTAAAAGCAACAAGAAGGTTGATTATTATTAAGAGAAGGAAGGAGATTACAATCTAAGCGATTCCGGCGTAAAGAACAACCGAGTCGAGTAAAATAATCCCAAAATGCAAGCAACAGTAGAAGGAGAAGAGTAACGTAGGAAAAAGTAGCAGTAGTTCTAATGTGAATGATAGTAAAAGAGATAGTAAAAAGGAATGACTAATAACCTAGTAAAACATAGGTTAAATAGCCAAAACCCCTAAGTGTTTATGCGGAAATAAAACATGGACCGATTAAGCCCACAATGTCGAAAACCTCTCGATCGAGTAGGCAAAACCACTCGATCGACCAATGTCTCAAGAGAAGTCCCTCGATCGACCATCGGGTACTCGATCGAGGGCTTGGTCGATCGCGACTTACTCGATCGAGGAAGGAACCTCTCGATCGAGCCTCGTGGAGCCTAGGAACCACTCGATCGACCACCAAACAGCTCGATCAAGTACTTGTATCTTCAATTCAGCTCACGTCCTCACCCAAGTGTCTCGTAATGCGTGCCACAACGCTTCCAAGTGCAGTACTCTACTCTGGGACAATCCCGTCTCCTCTAAATGCATGCAAAAAGGGCAAAAAGGAACATGGTTCCACTACTTTCGCGATCATTCCTACAAAAAGGACAAAATACACCAAAGTAGCCAATTCGGGGCAAAATACTATAAAAACAATATAGAAATGCATAGAAAACGTCTTTGAAATAGGCTAAAAAGACTATGCATTAGGCACGTATCAAATCTCCCCAAACCAAACCTTTACTCGCCTCGAGTAAACTCAAAACTAAACTAATGGAACGGAAATGATAACTCAGAGCTAGCTTAACTTGTCTACTTGAACCAATTTAATGCAACAAAAATCAACAGTTAAGCCAAGCAGTCAAAACGCAAACGAATTATAAGCTGTTCATGAATAAAGCTGACCTATCGACCTTGCAAGACCAACAAAACTGGACTCTCACGTGGTCACTCTTCTCTCATGAAGCAAAGGGCAAATGTTATATGTAAAAGAGAGAAGAAAAGAGAGTCACTCACCTAATCGACCTACATAACATGCATGCAACAAAAATGAAAGACAATTCAAGTACTAATGCACACACTCCAACCAATAATGTCCGTCACAGCCGAGGGTTTGCAAATAATATGGGAATAGTGAGGTTCAGGTGAGAAAAGGCAAAAAAAGTTATGGAAACGTGGAGGTAAAAGCGTCAAGCTAGTTCCTAACAGGACCATAATAAACCATCCGGATCTCAAACTGACTGAAAGACTAAACACGGGTGCCCTTCACTTGGCACAAAACTCACTAGACTCAAAGCACAATCTCCTCAAAAAATATGGAATAAGAGTGGAGGAGTCAGACGGTCACAAAGTTCCCTTTTTTAAACACACCGTCTGAAAAATTAATCGAAACAACCAACCCTCTTGTCGATTGTACATCTTCGAACATCTTCTCAACTCTGACAAGAGGGTCCAACTTTTTCACAACTTTTTTTTTTCTTTTTGTTCATTGTATACGTGAATCTCATCTTTTTTCTTTTCATTTTCTTTTCTTTTTTTTTTCTTCTTCTTTCACGTTTCTCCTTTTTTTTTTTTTTTTTTAGATTTTTTTTTTCCTCCTTCCTTAATACAAACACCAACTCCAAACAGGAATTACGGACCAAACTGCAATGGAAACATACCACAAGAGGACAAACTAACTAGCTTGACTAGGCAGGCTTAGTTTGGAATGTAGCTAATGGGTCAAAAAGGCAAGTTTGGCTAAAGTGGAGCTAAATGGGTGAAAGATGTAAGAAAAGGGAAATTGCAAGACCCTCCCTGCATGTGACACCAACCACAACCCGAATATGTGCATTTGACGAGAAATTGAATGTCATAAATGTGCAAATGAGACAAACATGCTATGCAAGGAGTACTACTCTCAAAATTCCTAATGAACTGGTCATGAATGTCACGATTATAGCTCTAAAACTCGAATTTTTAAGTAGTTTGCCAGTTTATTAGGTCAAGTCTAAACAGTCAGCTATTATTTGAACAGAAATTCGTAGATTATGCGTATGACAAGGCTAAAAACTATCAATACAAGTGCAAGGCTCAAGTAATATGACAAGCTATAATGCAGTTTCATCACGGGAATCTACCGTTCCGACTCAACCTATATGCAAAAATAAACGTGAATTTTTTTTTTTGAATTTTTAACATTTTCTAATTTTTTTTGGATTTTTGATTTTTCTATGAAAATAAACAACAAATGCAAACTGAAAATTAAACGTGAATGCAAAACAAATGCAGATGCAGACTCAAAAGGATGCAATACCCTCCCCAAACCAAAACGGACAACGCCCTCGTTGTCCTCCAGCATACACCAGCAGAAAAATGGGGGATGGGAGTATACAACCAATAAAAGAAAATAAAGGAGACGAAATAAAAAGAGTAAGAAAACATACAAAACACGAACTTCCCCAAACCGAAAATCGGGAAGTGAGTAGACCAAAGAGCTACTCGTCGTCGGCACCGCCGTCTCCTAGGTACTCCGACTCAACAAAACGGTCTCCCAAACCAAAGAACAACAAACAAGGGGGAGACTCATTCGTCATCTCTCAGTGATCCTCCGGACCGGGTACGAACGGAGGGTCACTCTCCTCCTCTCTGGAAGCTCGCTGTGCCGCCTGCTCTGCCCGTAACCGCATCTCTCGTGCTACCTCTGTCTCCTCCGCCTCCTCCTCTGAGTCAGAAGAAAGTGGAGGGTACCCGTCCGCTGGGTATCGGTAGAAGGAAGGATGCGGCCACCCCTCTGGAATCGGTCGCCGGGCTCGGATATGGAACTCGTAGAGCGGGAATACGACCAAAGCCATATCCCGTCTCATCTCGGTGATGTACCTGCACATATCCGAAAGCACGGCATCACGACGCCCTTGGTCCATGACCTCGGGCGCCTCTAAAAGAGGAGGGCAGACAAAGTTGGCCGGAAAGGCCGGGTCAGAGGGAGGTGGAGTGAGTGAAGGTGGAGGTGTAGGCTGTGTAGGTGTAGGCTGAGGCGTGGGGGTCGGTCCAGCCTGGGCCTGAGTCTGGGCCGGAGGCTGGGAGCTAGAGGATGCTCCGGCCTCCCGCTTCCTCTTCCTAGAAGAAGAAGGAGGGGTGAAGGTAAGGTGGTAGGTAGGTGAAGGTGGCCTCGCTCCCTCAGCGGCAGTAGGGAGCGGTAGAAGTGGCGGAAGGGTAGAGCACGGCAAGGTAACAGACGTGGAACCACAAATATTCCACGTCCTCGCACTCCGCTTCGCCTTTGGGAACCAGGCGAAGTCAGCCATGGCACCCAGGTCAAGGTAAGAATCCTCCCTATCGGGTGCAGTAAGTGAAGGGTCAGTGGGGTAAAGGTGGCGGGCAATCCTAGTCACTAGCCCGCCACAGACAACAGCGGTCTTGACCCGAGTCCCAATTCCATTCCAATGCTGAGCTACCAGATAGGCAATGTTTAGAATAAACGGGGTACCGGAGTCAATGTTGAGGTACCCCGCGAGAATCGCTAGCTCAGTGTTGGTCACGTTATTGGGCTCAGGTCGCCCAAAGATGGTCTCTGCTATCAGACGTAAGTAGTAACGGGGGGCAGGTAAGTGAACGTGAGCTCCCTTCCGTGAAGGGAAGGGGGTGTGAGTAAGCGCAGCCCAAAGTGGCTGAAGGAGGTCTCTAGGTGGGTCGGTGAGACCGTCACTGACTAGTCCCAAAACCTACCCAAACCTGGCCAAGGTCCAGTGGTGCGACTCATTGCGGAGTCGAAAGTAAATGCAGGAACTGGAGTGGTCAGCATCATAAGAGTCGGTGTCAAAGGAATAGGAGCTAAAGAACTCGTACGTAAGGGTACGAATAGTAGCCTCATACATGGTAATCAGACCCGACATACCCGTCCCGTTCAACAAACTACAGACCTCCTCAAAAATGCCTAAGGTCTCTAGGTCAGTCCGCGCAAGGAAACGGGTGGGGGAGAGGGGGCAACGAAGCAAAGCAACTAACCGTTTCCGGTGAGCCTCTGAAGTGAAACGTACCGTGGGCAGCTTCGGTAAAGGTGCGAGAGCGCCCTCTCCCGTAACAAAGCCTCGAAGGGTGGAAGTGATGGCTAATGGCTAGCCTCGCCGATGTGGCCTCGGTGGAAAAAGATACCAGCCGCGGGAGACGAGGAGTGCGTCCCGATCCAAGAAGGAGAAAGGCCCGAGTAGGAGTAGTGGTGGTGTAGCTCGAACCGAGCTCCGGCCGAGCTAGCCGCGGAGTAAATCGTCCCCGCAGGTGAGACAAGTAGAACTGGTGCTGCAGTGGTGACCAAGGCGAAGCTAGTGGCAACAAAGCAGGGACCACCGACTCGCTCACGGACGAGCCGGGAGGACGTACTAGTAGAAGGCAAAGAACTCGCGTCCATCCTGCAAATTATCAAAGGGCACGAATAAGAGAGGGTGCCGCTAACCGTGGTTAAAACAACCCGCTAACCAACATGTGACAAAAAAATGGCCCTATCATCGAAAAAAAAAAAAAAAAAATCGACTTCGAATGCAAAACCCAACAATTCCTCAAAACTTCGAATTACTGACATGTGAGTGGTGGTGATATGATAAAATAATGACCGCTAAAGGCGAATACAAAGATGAAAACCAAATATGGGAGCATGTATGACTCTAGCGATCGAAGATTGCTACTCACAAAGACGAGATTTCCCAACAATTCACATCAAGTAATGGCGATAGGGGACGGTAACGGCAGATTAACAACTTGATGATAAGTAAGCATGGACTGAAGTTAAACAAGCAAGGCATGTATGAAGGCCGTCGATAGTCGACATATTCGACTTACGGGAACCCTAATCGCGGAAATCGCGCAAAATTCGAATTAATCATATAGAAAAAAATGAGGAATTGCGAAACTATCATCAACAAGCTAATCAAGGGCAAATGAACATAATTTAATCGAAACAAATCGACTAGACATGGAATTTTCGAACCCTAATTCAATCACCTCAAAGAAATTCGAATTAATTGAAGAGAAAATGCAAAGAGTGTGAAAGAAAACACTTACTTGATGATGATTAACCTACAATATGCAATTAAACTTCAAAAAACAATCAACCAAGGCGGATTTTCGATTGAAAAACCGCAAACCCTAATCCCCTTTAAAAACCGAGAAAACGAGCATAAAAGAGGGGGAAAATAAGGGGTTATTGAAGATTAATTAGCTATGAAGGGATTGTAGGTGGCGGAATTGATAAAATTGGGCAAGAAATGGGGATTTGGGGGAAAATCAATCGCACATTAGGGAGAGGTTAGACGGAAATTATAAGTGAAATGAAATAAGATTAGGGAAATAAAGAGTTTAAGAAAGAAAACTCCCGTGGTCCCTGTTCATTTCACTCGATCGAGTTAATTTAATCACTCGATCGAGAGCTTTTGCTGTCCCCTGTGCTCGATCGAGTAATAGACTTCTCGATCGACCATTTTCTTTTTGGTCTTCCTCGATCGAGTAACTCGCCAGTTCGATCGGCCATTGCATTATGCCATTCGATCGAGTACAAAAAGTACTCGATCGAGGGCTTCTTCTCGTTGACTCTTGGATTTTCGTCTTTATTTCCTCGAAATGTGTGACATTTCCCCAAACCTGCATAAAACATATCCAAACACATCCCAAAATACCAAATATGCAGAAACACAGTCTAAAAACTCAGTCTAAGCTAAAGGATTGTCTAAACTAATTGTCCTAATCAAAAACGAAAAAAAGAAATTCAAAAGAAATTCAACCAAAAATCTATTACACTTTGTTACACAGGGCATTTCCCCGTTTAATTCCCATCAGCTTTCAGTAGCCCCTTCGTGGGCTTTTTCGATCGGGAGGACGTCACTTTGCCGATCTTTCGACCGTCCTCTTTGATTTCCATGAGCTTGAATTATCTTTGTTTTTGCGATAGTAGGAGGAATGTAGTTCCCATCTATGTAGGTGCGAACTGTCTTCGTTCTCGCCCCTCTCGTCATCTTCTTTTGCATCCTTGGCTCCAGTTTGATTGATAATGGTTGCACCTCGTCGTCCTTGACGACTCTTTTTCTTGCCTTCATCTGCACTGCGGCAGAAGGGAAACAGACGAATTTTCCTCCTTTTTGCTCTCAAAGAAGAGGCGGAGGGTTAGCAATAATGACAATATTCTCCAAATTTTCATCCTGGAGTGTCAATAATAGGGTCAACAGAAGAGAGGGCATTGCAAGGCCGAGCTTGCATAGAGCCCTCCGGAACTTGGACCGATGAAAAGTCGCTCCTCGTCCCCTACCGGAAGGTCAAAGTCTTCCCCGACGTCTATTCCGCACGGGCAAAGTGGACAAAAATGGTTTCCCTAAAATGATAGGGGTGTGCACATCTTCGGGATATCTAAGACGACAAAATCGACGGGAATAAAGAACTTCCGATCCGAACAGTGCACGTCTTCCGCTACACCTAGTGGCCGTGATAAACTATGGTCGGCCATCCGGACGGTCATGTTGGTGCAACTCGGCTTTGTCACACCAAGTCTCTTAGCTAGAGACAAAGGTAAAACACTTACGCTAGCGCCTAAATCGCATAGCGCATTATCAATCAATCGCATACCGATGTGACAAGGGATCGAAAAACTACCCGGGTCTGATTGCTTAGGAGGTAGCTTATTTTGAGATAGGGCTGACCCCACCTCAGTCAAAGCTACGGTCTCATTATCATTTATAGTCCTCTTACGTGCTAAAATTTCTTTCATAAATTTTAAATAAGAGGGTACCTTGGTCGACAATTGATGAACGGCACGGAAACTTCCAAACTCTTCAAAAGCTCAACAAATTTGCTAAACTGTTGATTAATCTTGGTATTCTGCAGCCGCCGGGAGGGGGAACAAAGAATTGGAATCTCGAGTCCCTTGTTTCTCGCTTCCAAAGTGTCTTCCGGAGCAAGTTCGGTATCCTTTGGGCGCTTCTTACCTCTCGAACGAGGCCTTTCCTCGGTAATTCCACGCTTAGACGAGCACTAGCAGGCTCTCGAATAAGCTTCCCGTCATCAATATCACTCGATCGAGCAATGTGGTCACTCGATCGAGCACCTTCTTCAGCAACTTCAGTCGATCGAGCAACATTCCCACTCGATCGACCATCTTCAGCTTCCAGTTCACTCGATCGAGGGCTTTCCTCACCAATTCCACTCGATCGAACACCAGTCTTTAGTCGATCGAGTAACTCTTGTGTCGTGAGTCCTTTTCTCTTAACAGAACACTGTTCCTCATCAGTTACAGCTTCCCTCGGGTCTGATTTCTGTACTTCTGGTCCTTCATAAGAGAGACCGCTTCTCAACTCTATTAGATGCACAGTCTCATTTGGGTTCTTGTCATTTTGAGTTGGCAAATGACCGGGCTTCCTTGAGGATTGATTTTCGGCCAGTTGAGCAACTTGAGTCTCAAGTGCCTTGAATGCCGTGTCCTTTTGTTGTAATTGCTTTGCAATGGACTGCATCATGGACTTTAACTCACCTATCTCACTCACCCCACTAGATGACGAAGCACCTTGGTTAGGAGGGTTGAAAGACGGAGGCTTCGATATCCTTGTTGCTTCGGTGTGGAGGAATATAGGGCGCTGCTGCCGATTTGGAGGAGCGGTGGGGTTGAGTACGTTCGGTTACTCCACCTCAAATTGGGGTGGATATTTGGCTCATAATGAGTGTTGTTTTGCCTGTAATGTTGAAAGGCAGCACATTGCTCATAAGGGCTAGGACAATAATCAGCGACATGTCCATCTACCCCACACCTTGTACAGACGAAGGGACCGTCTGTCATAGCATTAACATGGTACATTCCTCCCTTGAGAGCTCCCCCTAGTTCATACTTATCGAACCTCGCGGTAAGGGCTTCTAATGCGGCCACTGAAGAGGATTCAACGGCTCTCCTTTGGTTTCCTCTTGAATTCCCATATTCAGCCCTGTGAGTGGCTAAATCATCAATAATCTTCCATCCCTTGGTCGCTCCCAAGTTGTCAGCAAATCGACCATTGGCTGCAGCATCTAATATAGCCCTCTGATCATCATATAAACCATTATAAAAATGGTTGCACAAACTCCATTTTTCGAAACCGTGATGTGGTATGGTACGCACTAGTTTCTTAAAACGAAGCCATGCCTCGTGGAAGTTCTCGTCAGGCCCTTGTTTGAAACTTGTTATCTGAGCTCTGATGGCGATGGTTCTCGAAGCAGAGAAGTATTTCTTATAGAACACTAATGCTAGCGTATTCCAATCTGTTATGCCGTGAGCAGCTCGGTCCAAATCCCTATACCACTCCCTTGCAGCATCGCGGAGTGAGAAGATGAACATAGTTTCTTTGATCTCGATCACCACGCATCACGCCGGTGGGAGGAGGTATGGAGCAGATGAATCGATGAAGGTCTCCATATCCGAGCTGCGTCTTGATTTGCAGCGCCCGAACCGATTTTTCTCGACCATATTGATATATGCGAGGCTTTGGCTCGAACTTCCTAGCATCTCGCAGCGATTCGAACCCTTTATAGAGATTGTCAGCCGTGGGCTCGGAGTGACTAGCAATGGTTGCTTCCTCAGCCATTTCGGGAAATTCTGGAAAAGTAATAGATTCAACTGATGAATTGGAAACTGGAGAAGACGGTGGATTGTCTTCGAAAAGCTCGTTCTCGTAAAAGCTACCACGAGAACTAGGCTCTTCCTCCCGCCTGTTGCTCTTGGAATAGTCTCCTTTTTACGTGCAGAGATCTCTCAATCTCGGGATCAAAAGGTAGTAGTGGCCCACCTTGCGACCTGCGCATAAGAAGGAACTACAGACAAGATATAAGAGTAGTCTAAGGAACGATGTTCCTTAAACTAAAAGAAGAATTAAAAATAAAACAGCTAGTAAATTGAACAATTGCCTCCCGGCAAGGCGCCAAAATTTGACACGTCCTGTCGCAGACCTGTCAAAAATAAAACCTAACGGTCTCAACTAAAATGTAGTAGAGGCAATCGAGTATCGAATCCTCGGGAGGTAATGCAACTACGACTATCTATTTTTAATCCTATGGTAACAATTGGGTTTGATTGAATTTTTGATTCTAAACTACGGAGTTGAAAGGAAAGAGAAATAAAGCAGAGAGCAGAAAAGCGAATTAAAACTATCAATAAGAGGGGTACATGTCGGGAATTCGGTTCACTACGGCAGTTCAATAACTTAGCAGATGAATGACTCGCATTTAACTAATGCGAGACGGATATCGAAGGTCCTTTCGGTCCACTCCCACCCTAAAATACCACTAACTTAACTTTCGTCCTCATTAGGGTAGTCTACTGTTTATAGCAGGCCTATTTAGTCCAATCTTTCGATCCAGGATTAATTGTAGCAGATTAATGGGTGACATAGAAGCGTGCACTCAACTAGGTCGAGAATTACAGTTATATTGCTATAGTGATGTGGTCTCTTAGTCAATTCGTCTAATTCATTCACTACGTCGTCATTATTCTACCGCAGATTCCCTAATCCCAACATGAAGGGGTTTAGCTACTCATACTCTTAATAAGACTAACAGCAAACAATTTCCCAGCAGATGACATAGCAAAATAATAATAAAATGCAATAACAGAAACTAGGGCAAGAAGGAACGATAACATAAACAAGAATTAAAAGCAACAAGAAGGTTAATTATTATTAAGAGAAGGAAGGAGATTACAATCTAAGCGATTCCGGCGTAAAGAACAACCGAGTCGAGTAAAATAATCCCAAAATGCAAGCAACAGTAGAAGGAGAAGAGTAACGTAGGAAAAAGTAATGATAGTTCTAATGTGAATGATAGTAAAAGAGATAGTAAAAGGATCGACTAATAACCTAGTAAAACATAGGTTAAATAGCCAAAACCCCTAAGTGTTTATGCGGAAATAAAACATGGACTGATTAAGCCCACAATGTCGAAAACCTCTCGATCGAGTAGGCAAAACCACTCGATCGACCAATGTCTCAGCAGAAGTCCCTCGATCGACCATCGGGTACTCGATCGAGGGCTTGGTCGAATCGACTTACTCGATCGAGGAAGGAACCTCTCGATCGAGCCTCAGGGAGCCTAGGAACCACTCGATCGACCACCAAACAGCTCGATCAAGTACTTGTATCTTCAATTCAGCTCACGTCCTCACCCAAGTGTCTCGTAATGCGTGCCACGACGCTTCCAAGTGCAGTACTCTACTATGGGACAATCCCGTCTCCTCTAAATGCTTGCAAAAAGGGCAAAAAGGAACATGGTTCCACTACTTTCGCGATCATTCCTACAAAAAGGACAAAATACACCAAAGTAGCCAATTCGGGGCAAAATACTATAAAAACAGTATAGAAATGCATAGAAATACGTGCTGAAATAGGCTAAAAAGACTATGCATTAGGCACGTATCAATAGGTCTCCCTGTAACAGTCTCCAGATAGACTTAAGGGTGAAGAAAGGCAGGGTTTGTTTTTAGTTGACGAGTCTTGAGCTCTTAGTTAGCTCTTTGACATCAAATTTGGTGCCTTAGACTTATTGGTCCAGGACTTGGTGGGAAGAGAGATTGAGGTATTAGTGCTTGGTGTCTTGGACTCATTGGTCCGGATTTTTGGTGGCTTGGACTCATTGGTCCAGGATTTCGGTGTTTGGACTCATTGGTCCGGGATGTTGATGTGTTGGACTCATTGGTCTAGGAATTTGGTGTGTTGGACTCATTGGTCCGGGATATTGGTGTGTTGGACTCATTGGTCTGGGGTTTTGGTGTGTTGGACTCATTGGTCCGGGATTTTGGTGTTTTGGACTCCTTGGTCCGGGATTTTGGTGTGTTGGACTCATTGGTCCGCGACTTTGATGTCTTGGACTCCTTGGTACGGGGTTTTGGTGTTCTGGACTCATTGGTCTGCAACTTTGATGTCTTGGACTCATTGGTCTGGGGTTTTGGTCTTTTAGATTCATTGGTCTGCGGCTTTGGTGTTTTGGACTCATTGGTCCGGGGTTTTTCTGTTCTGGACTCATTGGTCCGCGACTTTGATGTCTTGGACTCATTAGTCCGGGGTTTTGGTGTTTTGGACTCATTGGTCCGCGACTTTGGTGTTTTGGACTCATTGGTCCTGGGTTTTGTGTTATGGCCTCATTGGTCCGCGGCTTTGGCTTTTCACTTTTGTTTTGGCTTTGGGTTTATAATTTTTGTTTTGGTTGAATGGCTTTTGCAGTGGCTTTGGGTAAACGTCGTTCGGTCTTGGTTTTTGCTTTGGCTTTGGTTTTACTTTGGCTTTGACTTTGGGTGAATAGCTTTTGGCTTCAGTTTGTTTTTTTGCTTCTTGCTTTGCGTTTGGAGATCGACAGGTTTGGATTTATTCGTATTTTCCGATCCTTTGTTGGAGGATGGTGAAGGTGCAGGCGAGAACGGACCTAGAGGTAAGTAGTTGACGCTTTGTGATGAAATATTTTGGTGATGGGATGTTTTTTATGGGGAATGGGCTTGCCTTCCGTCATTGATCATTAACAAGAAGATGTTCCGGGTTTGTTATTTGGGTTCGTCATAAAATCCCTTTTTTTTAAAAGCTCATTCTAAATTAGGTGATAATGAAAGGTTTCTATTACCAAACACGGAATAGGTAAAGAAAATGGACACGGAGTTTCGAGTCCTCTTCTTACTCGGTACGGAACGTCACTCGAGTGTACTCACATTGAGTTGGAATGTGTTTGTTTTAAATCAATCTCAAACCAATTCTCGTGGTCAACAAGAAATGGTAAAGGAAGAGAAAAAGATATATGAAAGTTGTGCCTTTGTTTAGATAAATAAGAGGTTAACACAGATTCGAGGAATATGCGTGACTCATGGGGACAGCCCCCAGTTTGTCACTTAGGAATATAAGAACACACTAGGATAAATATGAGAAAGCTTAAGACGCGGACTCGGACTCAGACTCAATCTCAGACTCGGACTCATCACTTTCGTTTTCAAAGATTTCTGCTTCAGCATCCAGCGGCTTGATTGTTTGGTCTTGAGCGTTGACCTATTTGAGCACTTCACTCTCATTGTTGGGGATAATATGAGGACAATAGTCAATGAGACTTCCATGTCCGCGCATAACGATATGTCCATTAGGGTTGTCTTCATCACTTGGTTGGCCTAGGGATGAAGCTATCATTTCACGGTTGTCAATCATGTCTTGAATAACATGTTTTAGTTTGAAGCATGTTTTAATTTCGTGACCTTGTCCCTAATGTTATTGGCAATAGGCACTGCCATCCTAGAAACGGGTCTACTTCTGTTCAGGCGGGTCTGGAGTGGGCTCGATTGGTTATAGTTTAGATTAGTGATAAACCTTTAAAGAGTTGCGGCATAAATTGTGTTTAGATTAGTGAATGTCCTTTGGGAACGTTCGACTTTGTTGTTTGGCTTGAGACATTCAGGAGGATTCTCTTGACTGAGAGGGGTAATTAAGATTTTGCCAGCTTCAATCATATCTTGAATAGCATTCTTCAGCTTGTAGCACATTTCGGTATCATGACCTTTGCCATGGTGTTACATGCAGTACGAATTACCATCCCAGAATCGGGTTTTCTTGTCTTCTGGTGGGTCCGGAGTCGGACCGATGGGTTGCAGTAATCCTTTTGAAGAAAGTATCCCCAGAGCGGTGCCATATGTTATTCCCAGATATGTGAGTTCCCTTTGATGTTTTCCCATGGTTCCCACATTGGTGTTTTTGGGGATGTTTTTGTGAGTTTTGTGTTTGTTTTTGTCAATCCTGGACGGAAACAGGATTTGGTCATTGTCAATGGAAAGTTTTGGGGAAGTTGCTTGGTATTTTGAAAGGCGATTTGGCGAGGCAAATCGTGTTCTTTGTTGGTGGGTTCATGGTTGTGGGAATCATTAGTTAGTTCTCCATTTTCAGTATTTGCTTGTCGGTGAATTGGGTGTTGGTCTTCTCCTTGGTGACCAGGTTCATTTTCAGTATTACCAAACCTTTTCTCCAAATTAGCTACCCGACTGTTCAAGTCATCGATAACAACTTGCAGCTTTAAGAATATGTTGTTGATGGAGACGAAAAGCATGAGTATGCCATGCTCATCAATTGCATGAATTTTCTCATCATTGGGAAAGATGAGATGAGAGCAGTCTAGGAAAGGTTCTAGACTATGTTCAATAGGGTCCTCGAGAGGGTTGTTCTTGTTGTTTGGTAAGGGAGGTTATGGTAATTCACCCTTTTCAATCATATCATGGATGACACCTTTTAGGGGAAGACACATCTCAGTATCATGTCCGCGACCTTAGTGATATTGGCAAAAGAGGTTTCCATTCCATCTTCGACCTCACTTGTTTGGTAGAGGGTCCGGAGTTGGACCAATCGATTTGAGCTTTTCTTTGGAGATTAGACTTTTCAAGGCTGTGGCATAAGGAATACCATGATCAGGGAAGGACCTATAGGGTCGTCTGGTTTTGTTTGGTGGAGTTTCTAGGGGATTGTCTTCAGTGGTTTTGGTTGCTTTCCAATTAGGATTGGTTTTACCATTGGCTAGCAGCCGATTTTCAAGGCGCTTAACCCTTTGCTCAATATCAGAGGAGGGAAAATTCCCAATTGCCAGTTTTCCCTCAATATGGGGGAGACGAGTGCTCAAGTTTTCCACGGTAGCTAGGAGTTGAAGGACCACGTTGCTGATTTCGGTAGAAGTCATGGCGGATGCAGATTGATCGGCTTCTTGAGTTTCTTGTTGACGGTCGATGGCACCGAAGGGATTCCTATTTGACATAACGATAGGCGTTATAACTTGTGATTCGGTTGTAACTTTGTCGTCTAAGCTAACCAATTAAAACAATATTTATAATCTAAACAAACTACTCTTAGTAGAGTGGTAAGTAAAGGTCGGATCCCAAAGGACGGGTATTGAATTAAGTTATCGGTTGTAGAGAGCTATGTCTTAGGGTGTCACAATATTGGGTTGATATTTGAGGTATCTAAACTATAATAACAATGAAATATGAAGAAATGAAAGTAAAACAAGGCAAGTAAACAAATAGGGGTTTGTAAACAATTGATTAAGGCACTAGAGTATTATGGATTCATAGGGGATTCATGGTGGTGATCATACAAACATGTTTACATAGTTGCAAGAAAATTATTGTTGTAGTGGAATCGAGTTAGTTTATGTCTTACAATTCCTAGAAAGATTTGGGTCCCAGAGCCGAGTTGATCAACACTGTTCAACAGCTACAAGTCAACTTAGTTTCTTCCTATTCAACTTTATGCATGGTCTAACAAGACTCGAGTTAGTTTATATCTTACAAGTCTTGTTGAATGGATAAGAGATGTATGC
Organism: Silene latifolia; assembly: GCF_048544455.1. NCBI lineage: Eukaryota > Viridiplantae > Streptophyta > Magnoliopsida > Caryophyllales > Caryophyllaceae > Silene > Silene latifolia. Next base: position 434,868,196 of record NC_133538.1, on the reverse strand, counting down.
ATGCAAGGTTTTCAATCAAGAAATTTATCAAGCATAACATGTGCATAAGTTGAAACTACAACAAGCAAGCAATCTTATGAAAGCATATTAGCTTAAGTATGGATCTACCCCCATATTTTAGTTCCCCTAATCCCCCATTAACCCTAGCTAGAAGACTACTCACTCATGACTATAAACATGCTAATGAAGGTGTCAATCATATTAGCAAAGTTAAACATGGTAAATGAGTAAAGCCATAATTAATTAAGCAAGGGTAAAAGAGATTATACCGACTTTAAGGATGATCCAAATAATATGCAAAGAATAATAGAAGAACACTTGATGAATGATGAAGAGTTGTCAAATCTTCAATAAACCCCAAATAGTCTTCAAATTACCCAACTAAATCTAAGAACACTTGAATGATTAAAGAGGAATTAATATTTGATTAATATTGAATTGAGTAAATACAACTTGATTAAAACTAGATTAATAATGTATAAACTTGATTAATGCTAAATTCTAACTTGGTGATTAATCCCCTAACACAATGGGGTATTTATACTAAGTACAAGTATTAGGGTAACTAAGGACTTAAATGACGATTAAGTCTCTAAGAAGAAGATTAGTGCGTTGCAAGTCCCATTAGGAGCCGTCCGGATTGACATTGAAGCAAACTCGTGCTGCCCAGGGATCCGCTCGACCAGAAGGTGAGACACCCGGATTGAGGCTCGAGACGCCCGACCTGGGCTCAGGACGCCCGGATCTTTGATCAACTCTTCTTCTTCTTCTTTGGCTGCCTAAGGATCCGTGGGGATCGTTGGGAGGTTGTGGGGGTCTTAATCATTGCCCATTCTACTTCATTTATTCACTTAGGCCTTTAGTAATGGTCTCTTCTTTGATGCTTGGTCATTAGATGCACTCCATTTAGCTCCACTTTGCTCCATAAATGCAAGGTTAGCAATCCTCTCCTACCAACGACACAAAACCTCAAAGATTATGCAAAGTAGGGAACTAAAGATAAGAAACGACCCTAATAAGCACTAGAAAGCATAGGAACGAGGCTAGTTCGGGGACTAAATGTGCACAAATATGAATCACATCAAATATCCCCAAACCGAACCTTTGCTCGTCCCGAGGTGACTAAAACTGTGACCCTTATTAATACTACTAGCCGATGTGAGACAATTAGCAGGTCTCACTCCGCCTCTTCAACTCACAACAAGACACCTATGAGGTAAGATACCTTCTTGAAAGGCAAGGTGGGGCATGCCAAAATGGTGATACATCCAAGAATTTAAGCACACAAAACAAGTAATTGATGCATCTACAAAAGAATAGCCACTTTCCTCATCTAAGTGGCGGAAATCATCTAAAGGGGAAGCAATCTAAGGGTACACATTCCATTGTAGATATCATTTCTCCAAGCTATTAAGTCTAAAAGGATACCAATAAATCACCTCCAAGTTGTGTCAAACTAGGGTACTTTTATCCTCAATCGCTAAATGCTTTTGTCAATATTAGGTTCCCTATGGTGTTAGAAACACTGTAGGATCGCGGAATTTCCCCTCTTGCCTAGACAAGAAGAAGGGTCGTCCCTTCTCCACCATGCAACAAAGAAAGGATCATCAATGGATAAAAGGGATCAATATGCTTTGAGTTTCACAATGGTAGTTTATTTTTGATTTGTTTTTCCCCCCAATTTCTTGTGGCATTTGTCTTTTGAGAGCTTTTCTTTACCATTTTTTATGTTTGGCAATTTGATACTTGGCAATTCTTTGCATTTTTGAACATTTTCAAAGTAACCCCATTTTGTAGCAAGGGTACTTTTATTGAAGCATAGGAGTCTATTTTTGCTCCTCTTTTCATTGATGCATTTTTTTGCAAACTTTTTGACTTTCACTTTGGTACTTGAACTCAAATTTGAGATTTATTGTGCCCATCCCCTTTATATTGGCAAAACATGATGATAGAAATGAAAGAACGGTTGCATGGCATCAAGGGTCACCTTGGAATAAACGGTAGCCAAGGAGTCATCACACCACAAGGTACTCTTGACTAGACCTTAGTCCATGGGTCAAAAGATATTAGTATGACACATCCTAGGGTGTCTTGAGGGTATTCTAGCAAACAAAGTCTCAAGGAGAAAAATTATCTACAAGGGCCTATATACACTTCCCAAGCTTCCCAACTAGACATTTTCACAAAAAATTTCCTAAAATGCAACTACATGCCATGATGCAACTAGCATATATATAACCTAATGCAAATTCTACTATCACTAGTATGCCATATAATCTAAATGCAACTCCTAAGATCACATTGGTTTGTACCACATCAAACAAAAAGAAGCCACATTGTCATTAACATATAAGAGGAAAAATGAGATTTGGAAAGATCATACCATGCGGTGGTCATACTCCTCATGCCTTGAATGTGGCGTAGTCAGTCCCAAGTGATATGAGTGGACAACAAACAACAAATATATACAATATATACATTTCTACATTAAAAAGGGAAGAACATGTCTTTGGGTTTTTCAATTTTTTCAAAATTTTATCATTTTTGAATTTTTGAGTTAGATAGTGTTAGAATTCCCCATCCCCACACTTAGAATGGACATTGTCCCCAATGGACAAAACAATAGGGAATTGTGCAAATGCAATAAAATGAATGATGCATGATTTTATACTAGATGCAAACTGTACGTGACATATTTATATGTGATATATACAAGTGATGCAAACTAAAATAAACTACATGATGCATGCTTTCTATTGTTCGGAGAGCTAATTTGAATTAACTCGCATTCCTTATGAGTGAACTTCCCCAAACCGAATAAAATACTATTGCTAGTGCAAAAAGAAAGGGAAGTTCATTCACAAGGCATGAAATGTAATGCATGAATGAAGATTGTCATTTTGGATTCTTTGTAATGGGAGCAAAAAGATAGGCACCTCAATGTTCCCGAGGTGTGAGTCCTTTGAATGGTGCTAGGACTCAAAAACTCAAAACTACCAAAGAGCCCAAAATGACTCTCTAAAAAACACAAGTTAAATATTATACAAGTTATAGAAACATGAGACAAAAACAAAGCAAAAAGTTGAGTACGAGACTCATAATGGAATAGGTCAATACTAGCATAAGTGATCAACCCTGCATTGTGATGCCCTCCTTCAAGCTTTGCGAACCATCAATTGTCGCTCATCGCGACATCATCATCATCATCTACCTCCATTGAACCGGAGGTTATACCATCATCTTCTTCACTAGAACTTGAAATTTTCTCTTCTTCCTCATCATCATGGCAAGACCCACTACCTTCCCCGCTCTCATCATCAACTTCCTCCTCTATCCTTGTTTTTCGATCATCCCTTTCTTCATCTTGAGAAGCATTAGGAAAGAACAATTTCCTATCCACCCAATTTGGCAAAGAACTCAAAGGATCAAGGAGTCCTTGCCTAGCAAGATGGTAAAGGGGTGGATATTGGGCGTAGTAGGCATTCACCCGATCATTGTAAGCTTCTTTATGCATATGTTGCATTAGTTGGGTCAAGTAGTCATTGCCCACCATAACATTACTCGGTGTGAACTCCTGGTAGGCAAAGGGATATGGTGGTATAACAATGGAGGAGGAGGGCTCTTCTCCTGGATTTTGTTGTTGCTTGATGATGGTCTCGGCTTGCTCGGAAATGGGAACGAGGTAGTTGGTTCAGTGGGTGGAGATACGACAAATCTTGCTTGGTAAGACAATTGAATTAGCATCCTTGATGAGCCACTCATAGGTATGGTCTAAGTTATCATGCTTGACCCATTGAAACTTGTGAATAAAATTGCTCATATCAAGAAGGTGGTTTCCTTTAACCGCTTTGTAAGTGTTGTCTTTGTTGAACTCGGGGTTAAAGTGCTTAGCCAATCTTGTCACCAAGCTTCCATTAACAATAAAAGCCGCGCCATCTTTCCCATTCTCAATATCCAACCATCTCTTGATCAGTAGTTGAAGAACATTGTACTCACTTTTGGGTTTCCCACCAACATTCAAAAAGGAGTCAAAGTAAACAAAGTCTAATTCCGTCAAGTGATTGACTTCTTTTCTAGAAATCAAAGTGTTAGCCACGAACTTGTGTCAATATCTTATACCCAGATGATGAATGTACAAGGCATGACACTCCTTGAAAGTAGTGAACTCACGACCGAAGATAGCTTGCCAAAGTGGTTCGGCATCAAACTCCAAAGTTTTCTTGTTAAACCGTTCATGGTTCTTAAGCCCAAACACTTTACCAAAATCACTTTTATGCATTGTTCTAGTCTTGTTTTCGAGACGGAATTCGACACAAACTCGAGTCTCAATTTTATACTCCCTAAAGGAACTAAGGAATTCCAATGTCAAAGAGAGGTATGTAAATTCATTCATTTCAAAGAGGGTTGACAACCCCATAGACTCGAAGAATGCCTTCATTTGCTCAAGGACACCCAATTTACTCAAAGCATCTTGACATACAAATTTAGTAGCTAGATTATTTTTCTTGGCTAGGGATTCAAATGCAAGCCTATGCTTATCGGATATGAAAGTTACCTCCAGATAATTCTACAATTGTTCCACCTTCGGGATAGAAGTAGTAGCTTCCTCGATAGCAATGACGTTTGATGGGGGCTTGCTCCCTTTGTTGAACCAAGACTAATGTCTTAGATGCTAGAGCTTGTTGTCTTTTGGATAATGTTGGTGTTTTTGTTACCTTGATGCCTCCCTTGGTCCTTGCCATAGCTATTCTCCTTTCAATTTAGTATCAACAAACTAAGTATATGCTTGAATGCTCCTTTCTTCTTCAAGTTTCAATTGAATGCCCAATCAATTTGGGGATTTTCGGATTTTCACCCAACCCTAGAGAAATTGATTGATTTTTGTGAAGAAATTGTTGTTTGAATCGTCTTATGTTGATAAAGGAGTGATTTGTTTTTTATTTGAGCAAGTTTGGACTTGATTGTGGTGAATTTGGATGAGAGATTGTTGTTTTTGGATGAGGGTTTGAAGGTTGAAGTGAGGGAAAAATATTGTGTTTGTGTTTGAATTAAATAAAATGAAATGAAGAAGAGGGTTTAGTCCCGTGTTTTGGTGATATAGCAGATAGGGACGAGCGGACTGGGGTGGAGTCAGGCGGATTTTTTGAACACCCCCATACTCCAATTGCCTTGCCAAGACCACCTAAATCATGGGAATGCTACCATCTCGGTTACCTGAGACAATGTATATCAAATAGACAATAAAGAAACATACTTTATAAGTAAATTTAAAGCGATACATGTCCAATACCAAAACTGTTAAAAGAAAATACAACTGTTTCCCAAAGATGTCAAACCAACTAAAGTAAATAAAGGTTTACCGACACAGCGGAAGACTTCTAGAAATCTCGTGATGACTCAACCCAGCTATCCATGCGCGTCCATCTTGCTGGAGTATGTGTCCTCAACAATATTGCGATCACATGATTTAAAATCATAATTCAATCTCATAATAAGAATACGTAAGGGATGATTCATTATATAGTCAACTGATCAACATTAATCGGTAATGATTAGCTAACTAGAGTTTAACATTACTGTCGTTTGACGATGGTGATCAGTTGATCCCTTAAGGTCACATCTATAGAACAATTCCCTTAATAGACAAGTTGATTATTTGTATGTCGATGCAAGTTAATCAATTCCTTCAAATTGAACAATTCATTTGTGAGTGAGAATATTGATATCTTATTGTATTATTGATTAAATAAGATTCATTTTAGTAATTAAAAGATTTTCTTACTAAAATTCATTATTTTTTATGAAACAATTAAGATAAGAATGAATGGTTAAATATAATTACAAAATGTTATGAATTATATTAACATGTCCCATTTTATACCATGTAATTGTGAATTACTAGACAATTTGTTATATGTAATTTGATTAATGTATATAATGATATTTATTTGATAAATATGCATTAAATTAATTAATAACATGTTACATACTACATGTGACATATTGTGTGACAAATGACGAATTGACAAAATAAAATGGAAGTCCATTTAACCTAAAGTGACCAAAAATTGGAGGATGAAAGGAGTTAGTGGATGATTTATTTTAAATGATAAAATTGACATAATCATTCCTACTCTACCTAGCCTTACACATCTATATTTTGGAGAAGAGAAAAAGAAAAGGTGAAGGCCATGCATTAGCCTTCTTCACTTCTCCAAACTGGCTCCCCCCTCCATTATTAGAGAAAATTGTTCTCTAATTTCATTCATGCATTCTTCAATCATTCTTAGCTTATTCTCCCACATCTCTCTAAAAATTAGTTTTAGAAACTTTAAAAATTGTTCATCTAAAATACTAATTTCAATATATATGATTACTAGTGTAGTAATAAAGATATTATTAGAATTATTTTAAGGGTAATAGTATATTAATCTAGTTAGTTAATATATTAGTTTAAGGGTTTTGTTTTGGGTGCAACAAGAGGAGGATCTCTATATTTAGGATTTTGGAGGATCATCCATTATATTTAAGCTCAAGAACAAATAAGGAAGGTGGCCTTATTTGTGTCCTTATTTCGTGCCATATAACAATGTAAAGAATATTGTTTTTCTTATTTTATCTCTTAATTAGTTATGCATGCACTAGATTTTAATGAAATTAAGTTAAAATGTTAATTAGTTGTAACACCCCGATTTATAAAGGAGCTTCTAGCAAGACATTCCCTAATAAACCGGACTGTTACCATCTCGGTTTCCCGAGGTAGTGAATAACAAATTAAACTCCAAGGCAAATTACATAATTTCTTTAACTTAACTTTTTTACAAAACCTCATTTACATCAAATTACAAAGAACTAACATAAATAAAATTGAAAGTCTTCTAAATGATGATCTAGCTACTAAGTCTTCTGATCCAGTGGCTCACGCCCAACAAGCTCCCATCCTATCTCATAAACCTGTCAAGTCTGCTCGCCAATATTTGGGTCATCACAGGTGTTCACGAATACACAGGGTCAACCACGAGGTTGAGTAGGGAATACAATGAAACAACAAAATATGATATGCATGCTTTTCCGTCACCTCCACCTCCATCTCAACTCATATCTCATAACCCGTACAACCCAGCCATACCGATCCCCGGTAGACTATATATCGACCGTAGCCGATCTGCCTGCTCGCAGCTGAGGACACTAGGGCAAGTCCTGCAGAACCCGCCTGAGCCTTATCACAACATCATCATCACCACACCACGTCACCACAACATCCTCCATCTCCAATGCATATGAATGCTCAAGAAATTAATGCAACACAATATGTATATCATTGAACTGGTAAATCATAGAATCATGCGGTTCATCGAATGTTGTGATAATATACTCAATACGATCAATTCAGTCAAGCACATTCCAGGATATGAATCATAACATGAATCAACAACCACGAATCACGTCAACGTTCACAGTTTGGTCATATGAAACACAAACAAGTCAACACAATTCAACAACAACGATAATAACTCAAGTGTATTTCCCTACCTTTTCGCAATCCAAGCACACAAGCAATCAATTATGATCCTTCACATATCCATCACCTACATAACATAATTATGTATAATTACCACCTACTCAATCAAATAATCATGCACATAACCTAGACTCATCATAACTTAATAGGAATATCAACTTAAAGAACAAACACGATTTTTCCCGATTTTCCAAAGAAATGGCGACTCGGAATAAAATACATAACTAATTCCAGAAAAATCAAATTGATACAAGGCCAATTGGATTGGAACCCCATGAGTCTTAGATACAAATTATATATAACGTGTTTTTCTCAAATTCCAAACTTATCAAGAGTTTTCAGACTGATTTCCAAAAGCGTGATGAAGCGTCGCATAAAACGTATTGATTCATAAAACGAGTTTAAAACATTATTTTGCAGTAATTCCAAATCCTATTATCATCTAGACTATACAAAGATGATGTATGAAGAAGCCTATAACTGAATCGACATAAAAATTAGGGTTTCAAATCATTTTCCACAACCAAATCAGATTCGCGGACTTTTCAGCGACATGTTCATAAATAAATCACCTAGGACAAACCATAAACAATTTAACTACGATATTTTATATGCATAAACTAAACATCAAATAAACAGGACTCTCTTTTCAAACTTTTTGAAGACGAACAAATTAAAACATTATAAACAATGGAATGAAATCGACTTACAAACAGGGAAATCGAATTAGGTTGGAATCGATGAGAAATCTTCAATCAAATGAAAGGCTCGACAATTCTTCTTCTTCTCCCTTTCTCTAGGTTTAGAAATGGTTTTATGAATGATAAAATGAAAAAAGGGGAGAGGGAGAGCGGCTCTTAGATTAGGTTTAGGGTAAATGGTGGTTACATGTTCCGGGTAGGGCAAATGGGTTAAACGGGTATGATCGTTGGGTAAATGTAGATGGGTAATTCTTGACCCAAAAGACAAAATGTGATGTAGCCCGACTCAACATATACGATCTAAACCCGACTTAATAACATTCACGATATTACGATGCAACCAATATAAAATGTATAATACTAATATATAATAATATCCGTTTAATCGATTATATAAAATACGGGGTATTACAGTCTACCCTCCTTAAAAGAAACTTCGTCCCGAAGTTTACCCTCTCCTACCAACCAACGCAAACGAATTATGAAACGCATATACAAAAGTATGTAAGGCACCCACCAAATTGAATATTAAACGCAGCATTACATTCCACCCTCCTTAAAATAAACTTCGCCCCCAATTTTAACCATAAATAAAAACACATCATGAAATACTCCAACATAACCCACATAACGCATAACCAATATAGCCAAACCGAGAAATCACACTGAAGGTATAAGATTTTACAATCCTACCCTCCTTAAACATGGTTACGTCCCCGTAACCTTCATTATTATAACAAAAGTTCTCAAACTACGCTAACAATGAATGAGGATAAAAGATTCACAACTCACGCTCAAGTTAACTAATCCCTACTAAAGACAATCAATATACAAGCTCTCTCAAGGAAGCTACGATTCATCGCTGCTGCAAAGACATCGCCACGTATCGGAGCAAAAGCCCCGTTAAATAACTTAAGACATTTCAGTATTAATCTAAACACTCTTCATATCAATCAATACATGCAATAACATTCACAGGATCTGCTTGTCAATCTAATTTATACATTACTACTCAGGTTACAAAGATGAAGATGCCTAGGTGCTCACATATGGTTCATGTCAAATAGCATCGTTTCATCAAGGTTACTAAGCAAGATCACTAACGTAACATACCACGATAATTCTATCCGGCGTATTCTCGTGGCAGCATATTTTCCAAGAAATATTGGTAATATTTATTCATGTGAATAATCAAATTATGAATGGAACAATGCTTTACAAGGTTACCAGTAAAATCATTAGTAATTATTCATTTCACTAATCATTGTAATCCCATACCTTAGAAACATAGGGAATCAATCAACATAAGAAAAGAATTAGGGTCAAAACTTAATAAATCGATTTATGAAAATTTGTAACCTAATAGGTCCAGTCTGACTTTCCTTTACATAACTGTACCGATTTAGGTCAAGACACAGAAGCACCCATAAAATGAAGACAACCAGTTTCGCAGCACTTATCGTCCTAGAAATATCTTTAATCCTCATAACAAAGGGTTGGGATTTATTCACGAATGACGAATGCACATTGATTGGCAAATTTTACAAACTTATTGGTCGAGTCAATCAAGCGAGTAAACAGCGATATTGGAAAGTTAACATACAAGACTATCATACATAAAATTTTGTTCTTGTTGTTAAATATTTTTAAACTGCACCCAACACAATGACATAAAAGATTAAATGTATATAACTACACCAATTCTACAAATATTCATTACACATCATGTTAATATCAACATACCATGTTAACACACAACTCACTTTAATCACCACATTACATTTCCCGTTTTGACATTCGTAACTAACCACAACCCACCAATTCACTACATGAACAAACAACATGACCAAATTAACCCACTATTTGTGACTCCGTTCTAGCTTCATTCCTACAGACTAGCAAATATCATGAAACCATACAACCAAACACTGGCTGGAAATCTCATTCCGAATTTATACTCACACGACAAAATTTAATTTCATTTTCAAAACTTTTACTTTCATACTGGACGGTGAATAACTTTCTTAACATAAATCTTGTAACAGAGCCGTCCATAGAATCCATTTACAGCTTACTACGAAACTCAAAATCAGATAAACTTAATTCAATTCCTTCAAACAATACAAGCTTAGGTGTCGACTCATATTTCATAATTTACAGGTTCATCTTATTCATTTCAGTCCTATCTTTACTAATGAACGACTATTACTTCAACATCAGGATTTTAGTTGCACTTCTTTACTCAGTTATATTCATGGCTAATACGACTACAGCATTTAATCGGAGACCTTTTAGATAGTACACACTTACTAACCCATACATGTCCATACAACCATTTACTTACTTACTAACCCAGGTCAAGAATTAGACCGATGAATACAACACTCAACAACATACTTAGAACTCATAATCTAGATTATCACACGGTTTCCACCACATCAGTTATGAAACATATCACACCTCCCAGTAAAAGAAACAGACATATGATTCCCAATAACAACAAAATTACTTCCATATCACACATATGTTTAACATTTTAGCAACCATACCATTCAATTGTATCCATCAACTCAGTATAATTCATTTTCAGCAAAAAAAAATAAAAGATATCGCATAGACAACTTAAACATGTACATATACCATCATATAACTTGTAAAACATTATCTATGACAAAAGATTAGCAAGGTGAACAAGCTCTCTGGTTTGCACGGTTTGAACAAATAGGCAACTCGCCGCTCAATTAAACGTAACTATAACGACTATCATTTAAACATACGCATGACTTGTGAATCATCAAAGGGTTATCTCATTATAATTCGACGGTTCGAGAATATATTTCAAATATCGTAGCTATATCGTAACTATATCAACTATATTTCAAATATCGTGACAATTGCAACAATCACCTTAGCATTTCATGACAATACAACTATGAACATATCCAATAAGGAACAACAACACTATTTTATTATCATATCATAAGTTTAGGTTCAACTGAAATAAATTAATGCAATGAAAGTAATAAATATAACTATAGGCACACAGACTCACATAAAAGACATGAGAACTCAGATGACATCCTACATGTGTGAACATTTAGACATACTCATTACTACCATCCATGTGTAAACATTTAAACATAATTATTATAAATATTCACGCGAGTATATTAGAACAATCAAGTTAACATTTAACGGCACCAACTTTACCAAGATATGACAATATAGTTTTATATTTATATATATCCGACCACTATACAAATATGATGAACACACCAGAGATATTACAACATGCCAAACATATATAAAATATGCAACAACTGGACTTGTATAAAATATTTCACCCTCGATTCAGGATCAGATTAAGCTATTCAATTTCACACATACTATCATGCCAACAATGTTATAAACTAAACTTTAATTTTTTTTTATCACTTGTTAAGACACATAACCAATGAATATGTGTGCTACTATCATCATATAAGGACACTATAATTTCACATTAATAAGGCTCATGAAATAATCGAACAACTGTATGAAAACTCAACATAGAATTCACATTTTAAAAGTTATGATTCACGTTGTAACTTCCAAAAATCACGAATAAATAACCGTTCAACGAAAACTTGAGTTATATTACTTTTTATAACATACAGAGAGTTAATAATTCGTGAGAAAAAGAATGAGGTCCAAAGCTCAAGAATTCCATTTTTAAAGAATTTTACAACTCAGTTGGTCCAAACAAGTATGTGACAGCAATTGGTCCGAAACTTGGGTCAGTTTGCAAAACTTACCATTTAATATAGATGCATCAAGAATTTTCGTGGCTTATCAATTTGAAAACATATGCGAATCTTCTGATCGATGGATTTGGAATTATGCAAAAATTATTAATACAATTTAAATGAGGATTTTTACAAAATCGTTGGTCAAAACATCACTGCACAGGAACTTCCTGACCACAGCCCACTAAAATATTTATTACTCCTAATCCGTATATCCTATAAGCATGAAACCAACGCCAAATGAACACTAACTGCCGAGGCTATCTCCCATAACATTTTCATCCATAGGCAATAAACAGAAAAGAAATGGCAGTAAGGTCAATTAAAGAGTAAAATCAAACAAAACGAGTTTCAGCACTAGGTCATTCTTTACTATGTTACAAGCTCTTATGAACATACTATGTATACTAACCCATCCCAACTTAAATCTCACACTTTGTACTTACGTAAACATCTATCCCATAGAATCCCTTCGCATCCCGATCTACTCCTTACATCTAAATCACGATTGCTATGACTAGAAACATGCAATTCAATAGTGTTTCTGATTACTATCACAATACTATACTAGCATGGCTTCGGGATCACATAACCGCATATCATTAGACATAATAGCACTATCAACACGTCATTCAACATCCATCCAGATAAATATCATCAATTCGCAATTATTTCTACGCTCACGATTACCACAATCCAACACTTCATTGATTATCAACCTGAACACGAAAATTTATTTCTCATCTCCACAACATCATATGATCACGTCATCATTCATACAAAATACTTACCGTAACGTTGTCTTGCAGAGTGGTTAGAATATATAGGTCTTAAGGTGTACACCCACTCGATTATATCCAAGGTTTTCCTTCTAACTACCCCATTCACTCAATTTATCTCGGGTTACCCGGTTCAAAATCGAGAGGGCAAAAGAGCACGCATTAAGGGCGCCTTCTTAACCGCACTGTGAGCTCCTAACAGTTTATTCCCAGGGGTTCATTTTATTTAGACACATCCTACGTTCATTGGGTTCATTGGTTTAGGCCTGAGGATCGTTCTCTCTGATACCACTTTGTAACACCCCGATTTATAAAGGAGCCTCTAGCAAGACATTCCCTAATAAACCGGACTGTTACCATCTCGGTTTCCCGAGGTAGTGAATAACAAATTAAACTCCAAGGCAAATTACATAATTTCTTTAACTTAACTTTTTACAAAACCTCATTTACATCAAATTACAAAGAACTAACATAAATAAAAGTGAAAGTCTTCTAAATGATGATCTAGCTACTAAGTCTTCTGATCCAGTGTCTCACGCCCATCAAGCTCCCATCCTATCTCATAAACCTGTCAAGTCTGCTCGCCAATATTTGGGTCATCACAGGTGTTCACGAATTCACAGGGTCAACCACGAGGTTGAGTAGGGAATATAATGAAACAACAAAATATGATATGCATGCTCCTCCGTCACCTCCACCTCCATCTCAACTCATATCTCATAACCCGTACAACCCAGCCATACCGATCCCCGGTAGACTATATATCGACCGTAGCCGATCCGCGGCTCCGGTGAGGACACCAGGGCAAGTCTGCAGAACCCGCCCGGGCCTTATCACAACATCATCATCACCACACCACGTCACCACAACATCCTCCATCTCCAATGCATATGAATGCTCAAGAAATTAATGCAACACAATACGTATATCATTGAACTGGTAAATCATAGAATCATGTCGGTTACCGAATGTTGTGATAATATACTCAGGCCAAGTCCTGTAGAACCCGCCTGGGCCTTATCACAACATCATCATCACCACACCACGTCACCACAACATCCTCCATCTCCAATGCATATGAATACTCAAGAAATTAATGCAACACAATACGTATATCATTGAACTGGTAAATTATAGAATCATGCCGGTTACCGAATGTTGTGATAATATACTCAATACGATCAATTCAGTCAAGCACATTCTAGGATATGAATCATAACATGAATCAACAACCACGAATCACGTCAACGTTCACAGTTTGGTCGTATGAAACACAAACAAGTCAACACAATTCAACAACAACGATAATAAGTCAAGTGTATTTCCCTACCTTTTCGCAATCCAAGCACACAAGCAATCAATTATGATCCTTCACATATCCATCACCTACATAACATAATTATGTATAATTACCACCTACTCAATCAAATAATCATGCACATAACCTAGACTCATCATAACTTATTAGGAATATCAACTTAAAGAACAAACACGATTTTTCCTGATTTTCCAGCACATGACAGACTCGGAATAAAATACATAACTAATTCCAGAAAAATCAAATTGATACAAGGCCAATTGGATTGGAACCCCATAAGTCTTAGCTACAAATTATATCTAACGTGTTTTTCTCAAATTCCAAACTTATCAAGAGTTTTCAGACTGATTTCCAAAAACTTACAGAAACCGTCGCATAAAAAGTATTGATTCATAAAACGAGTTTAAAACATTATTTTGCAGTAATTCCAAATCCTATTATCATCTAGACTATACAAAGATGATGTATGAAGAAGCCTCATAACTGAATCGACATAAAAATTAGGGTTTCAAATCATTTTCCACAACCAAATCAGATTCGCGGACTTTTCAGCGACATGTTCATAAATAAATCACCTAGGACAAACCATAAAGAATTTAACTACGAGATTTTATATGCATAAACTAGACATCAAATAAACAGGACTCTCTTTTCAAACTTTTTGAAGACGAACATATTAAAACAGTATAAACAATGGAATGAAATCGACTTACAAACAGGGAAATCGAATTAGGTTGAAATCGATGAGAAATCTTCAATCAAATGAAAGGCTCGACAATTCTTCTTCCTCTCCCTTTCTCTAGGTTTAGAAATGGTTTTATGAATGATAAAATGAAAAGAGGGGAGAGGGAGAGCGACTCTTAGATTAGGTTTAGGGTAAATGGTGGTTACATGTTCCGGGTAGGGCAAATGGGTTAAACGGGTATGGTCGTTGGGTAAATGTAGATGGGTAATTCTTGACCCAAAAGAAAAAATGTGATGTAGCCCGACTCAACATATACGATCTAAACCCGACTTAATAACATTCACGATATTACGATGCAACCAATATAAAATGTATAATATTAATATATAATAATATCCGTTTAATCGATTATATAAAATACGGGGTATTACATTAGTTCACTATAATAAATCTCTTATAAGAGGTATATGAACCTAACAATTGGTATCAGAGCATAGGATGTTGCATGCATAATCGATTTATAGTTTTTTCAAGTTATTAGTAACTTAATTAACACAAAAAATTTGTGATTTATTAGATAAAGCAACAAAATATTAATGCATGTTGTATATTCTGGTCTTAAAATGTATTTAGGTCATTTTTATGATTTATGGTATTTTATTGCTCATTTTAATAATTTTTAGTGATTTTATTACATTTTAATGCTTAAAATGGTAATTAAAATGCTAAAAATAGTTAACTTAGTTTCTGACCTTGAAATTTTTATATGACCTCACATGCGTATTTTATCTATTGTATGTCAAATTTCGTATAAATCTGATTTATTTTGCATGATTTATGATTTTATGAGATAAAAATGGATTAAAAGGAGGTAAAATGGTTAAAAATAGTTAAACTTCGAAATTAGCTATGAAATTTTAATATGTTGTCACATGCATATTTTACTCACTGTGTGTAAAATTTGAGATGAACTTGATTCATTTTGCATGATTTATGAATTTTTAGAGTAAAAATAACATAAATAGTGACAATTTTAGCAAAAATAGCTAAAACAAATTTTACATGGCATGAAAAAATTAGTATAGGTTGCATTTATATCCCACTTATCAGATCTTAAGTTATAAAATTAATTAGATTAATTTTTGTATGCTTTAGATGTTTCATTTGATAAAACGGATAAATCGCAACTACTTTTTCTCAAAATAAATTTGAAAATTTTTAACCATGATTTTTAACATTATGTGTGTCATGGATATATTCCAGAATGTTCAAAAATTTAAAATTAAAATTTTAAAATTATTGTAATTTAATTTGGATTTATTTCATAAATGTTATGATTTTAGGGTCAAAATGAGCATAAAATTATGTCAAGTTGAATTATTGTCAAAAATTGAGTAATGACTAATTTTTGAGTCCTAAGAGTGTTAGGATAATTAACTTGGAATGAAATTAGATTTTAGTGTTATTTAGCGATTTTAATAAGTTAAAATCATGAATTTCCATAAAATCGGGTTATATAATCGATATAAGTCAAATAGGGCGATTTGGCACATAATTTGGCATGATAGACACATATTATAACGCTGCATATTTCATTGTTAAATGTCATATTTGATTTATATAGTTTTGGATTATGTAATTTTATCTTAGTATGACCTTAGATTTTAATCAATATTGCCCGTAATGTAAGGGGATATTGATTCGGTTGTAATTTAATGTGATCTCGTATCACTTTTATTTTTACTAGTTTTTTCATTTTACAAATGTATAATAGGAATAGCTTTGTATTTTTATTATTATTTGTAATTCCAAAGTTCCTTTAAGACGGTGCCATTCGGAAAGGTGTTCCGACGAAGACGGTGTTCTAGGGAGGCGTGCCACTTGAAGATTCAAGGGACCAAAGGAGTTGATTTCCGAATTAGTAATAGATTATTTGATTTTCTATTTTAGGAAGGCCATACTAGGAATTTATTGTTTTGCATTTCTTTTAATATGTTGCATGCATTGCCAAATCGCCATAACAACACATGCATATCATATCGAGTCAACGATCGTGTCAATTATAATTATCAAGAATTCATCTTTTAGTTCACTTAAAATTGATAGATAATAAATTGAGAAGACTTTTACTTTTAAAATATTGAGACTTAGCCTTACCAAATAGTAGGACGCATGACTCCCCGTGACATTTGGGGGTAGGTTCGGTTTTCCCAAGGTGCCTTCATTTGTCATTGGGTAAGTGGGGTAATAAAACATTATTACACGCGAAATTTGGTTGGTCTCAACGGGATATTATGACTGGTCTTATGTTTTGTGTCTAGATATGGGTTTTATGAAAAACATCGACCGAGAGTTCTAAAGTAGAATCAATTAAAGAGTTAATTCACCAAATTTGTATGAGTATGAGATGTATCGGTTTCCCCGTGCTCGTATTTGTATAAAGATGGATCTCGGAATCATTTATTATAGTTGGGTAGAGGTCACTATATAAATGTTGAACTTGTTTAAAAATATTTACAAGTTTTAAGACGATAAATGTTTATACTTCTTTCATTTTCTATTTTGTAGTCAATTTGATTAGTTTGCAATGTCGACTCCAATTTCATCCGCGTCAACTAGCGCAAACGCTCCACCACTCCCCAATGCTTCTTGGCTCCAATCTTTATGGATCGATGTAAACTTGAAAAGAATGGTTCTAACTTCGCCGATTGGAATGCGCAACTCCGTTTGGCCGCGAAAGGTGACGACAAGCTTCGTTACCTTACCGAAGCCGCTCCCACCACACCTACTACTAGGTCAACCGCCGCCTTAAGGGAAGCCTATGAGGCCTACCTCAAAGAGTCGGCCGCTATCAAGAACGTCTTGATTTTCTCTATGGAGCCCGATCTCCAAAGGAGTCCTATTAAGATGAGCACGGCCTATGAGATCTATACCAAGCTTGTGACCATGTTTTCGTAAGCTCCTAGGATCATCCAATATGAGGCGGCCTCCGCGTTTTTCGAAATCAAGATCAAAGAGGGCCAAAAGGTTAGACTGAGTTTTACATTCCTTGAACAAAGTTAAAGCATATATGTAGTTTAGGGTAAACTACAATATGCAAAACATGAAGACTTCTCTCCATGAATTGCACAAATTTCTTGTGCAAGCCGTGAGAGATATGGGTCTTAATGTTAGCTCAACCAAGGATGTGCTCGCAATTAACAACAAGAGCAAAGGGAAATTTAAGAGGAGTACTAATAAGAGCAAGAAACCCACTTCCTTCAAAGGAAAAGGAAAAACAATTGAGAAAAGCTTTTCCAAAAAGGGTGCTACTTCCGAAGACAAATGCCATTATTGTAATGGCATAGGACATTGGAAGAGGAATTGTCCGAAGTATCTTGGAGATATCAAAACTGGAAAGATTGTTCCAGTATGTAATAAATAAAATTCTCACTATAATTTATGTTTTGAAATTCAATCTCAACTTTGGTATTTGGATACAAGTTGTGATTCTTACCCTTTTTAATTTGTTTTTAAGGCCATCCGAGCAAAGACAAAGGCAAAGACAAGCAAGCCTAAGGAGGCTCTTCAAGGGAAGCTAGAGTAGCCGCCCATAGTAGAAGACCTATGGAAGCTTGGCCTTATTTGATAGTCTTCGTTTTATTGTTGTATTTTGAAGTTGTTGTTTTAGAACTCTTTAATTTCCTTGTTAGACATGGAAATTAGTTTATTTCCTTTTGTTTTCAAGAACAAGAAGTTGTATTTGAATTTTAGTGGTTTGGTTTGCAACCCAAGTCACTCGGATTATGGGAATTTTTTTGTTCTAAAACTTGTCATTATACACCTTTCATATCAAAACATAAATTATGTTGACTTAATCTAATCATAAAAGAATTACAACGATGTGATCATTGTAATTAGTTCATAAGCTGCGAATTTAATTCTCACTTATGCTTTTGTGACTTAATATCACATCTTATTTGATATAATAAAGAATGATTATAAAGTCAAAAAGAGTTATTTGAACTCTAAAAAGGGGAAATTTTATAAACCAATTGGCTACATCACTTATAGCTATGACTTGAGACCACTTATAAGACTCCATACGAGCTATGGGATAGCTGAAGACCTTAAGATTGTATATGACATGGATATGAGTCCAATCCTTTACTCTATAAGGACTAATCTACTTTGAAACTAGATTATAATGTCTTTACAAAAGAGTCATCTATTAAAGTTCTATTAACAATTATTATATAATGTCAATAGAATCTTCCTTCACAAACATAAGTCTGAAATTGTTTGTTGCTTATTAGGCTATCTTTGAAGAAAAATAGATCTATTTTTCAAAAGATAGAGTGAGAGAAAAAATAGCAACAAACATACAACTAGTTGGGAACTAGTGAAGAGACCAAAAGAAAGCGTTCTTAAGTGAAACTCGTGACATGTGAGGAGACCAAAAGAAAGCTTTCTTAGGTAAATCTTTAGACTAGTGAGGAGACCAAAAGAAAATGTTCTTTACATAATAAGGTTATAAAGTGGTTGTATCAAGTAAACTCAATTCTATTTTACATAAGAGCCGTATGAACCAAAGTTAAATCTGTGCAAAAGGGTAAATCTGTTTAAAATTTGCATAGACAGACATAAAAGATGTCTACAAAAGCTAAGTTAACGTGTAACTATTCTAAGATCCATGTTATCATTGCTACACCTCATAGTTTGTATGATCAAGCTAGATGTTAAAACCAATTTCTAAATGGGTATTTAGAAATGAGAACACAAAGTTTTAAATATCACTTAAGATAGTAATGATCCTTTCAATCATGTGAAAAGAAAACGATTTCACCCGAATAGTCGAGAAGCCATATGTAGACATGGATTTGAGTGGGAGTCAAGATCGCCATGTATAGACATGAAATTCAGTGGGAGATATTGTCTTCCATATTGATGTCATATTACTCATTGAGAATATTAAGCTAACACTACCATTGATGAAGGATTGTTTAAATTTTTAATTGTCAATGAAAGATGACATATTGCATTCCAAAAATTCGAAAGCTATTATGACATAGGGAATTTGGATTGACACTTAGATAAGTATCCTATATTGATAAGATTCTTGATCTATTTAACATCAACAAGGTTAAGAAGGTTATTCATATTGATGAAAGTGGAATTACTATGATAGAGTCATAGTCATTCACTGAACCTAATAAGTTGTTGATCGCATGAAATCGATTGCTAATGTTTCCGCCATTAGAACGATCGTGTATGCTATTATATGCACATGCCGTGATGAATTATATGCTTGGAGCATAATAAGTCAATAACAAGTTAATTCGAATGAAGGTCTTTTGAAAGCCTTAAAGAACATGCTTTAAGATTCTTGAGGAGAATTGAGGACTCGTTCTTATGTTTGGATGATATACTAAGTTGTGTGTTGAAGGGTTACACAAACTCTAGTTTCCAAACCTATAAGGATTTATCGAAATCCTAGGCTGATTTTATTGACTTAGGAGAAAGTGACTAGAGAAATGTTTTAGTTTCAACCATTGCAAGTTCTACAAATAGAATCTAAGTACATTGTGATAACATGGTCAACATAGGGAGTAAGATTAGATCCCTCTACCATAGACTTTATCACAAGTTATATGATAACAATGGGAGCATCTTCAAAGTATAAGAGCCCAAGTCTAGTAAGAAGACTAGACATTTACTTAGATAAATTCATGTCATTAGAAATAACCTTGAATAGAAGGAAATTGCAATTCATAAAGTTGGAATGTATGGATACTTGGTACATCCACTTACCAAACTTTCATTGCAATTTAACTAGTGTAAAACATACACTATAGATTATAAGATATGAAGTAGTAATAAGGTATTGATTATTCATATATGATAATCGCATTTATCGTTTGAGTTTCTTTAAACTCATCCATTACTTTGTTATATACAAATGGATTGTTTACACAATAGTGATCCCCATTGAAGTGAACTGGATTAATATAGTATATGCCCCTGGTTACTTAAAGGAGGTGACGTATCGAAGTGACTAGAGTGTGATGCGATTGATGGCAAGTTCAAGTACCATAGGGTCATATGGGATGACTAGTGGATCACATAGATAGACTGTATGGGACACTCTGTCGGGCAGTGACCGCTTATAGAGTTCTGGAAATTCATAAAGCCTGGTCGTGGCAAGAGCTGCCATAGTATTCTTATGAGTCAATTCTTTTGACTAGAGACTATTCGCCCAAGTTGGCACAAGTTTCTGATTGGCTTTAATTTATACTCTACGACTGTCGTAACTGAAGTCAAATGAGTATATTTTGGGTCATGATGAACTATGGCTATATGAAGGGAATAGTGCGATAGGAATTGTCCACCCCTTGTCAGGGTTGTTTGAAATCTCAGGACCACTCGAGGAGTAGTGAACTAAAAATGCATGCCCACGCTCGGAAGGTATCTACGGTAGATAATTCCGGTCAGACAGTTACTCTCCAGATCGAGGAAACCACTCAAGATATGATCAAATGCAAGTACGACCTGCAAGACACCTTACATTGAGTGGGAGATTGTAATAGGACAAGAGAATTGGTGACGCACACTTGTCTCGGACAAGTGGAAGATTGTTGGAGTATGTGATGCGTGTCTAAAATATGATGTTTCACACTTTATTCTACACGCATTTCAGAGCTCAAATGTGCAATATATGCCATTATTTCCCTATTTTCCTCTACTTTTGTGTTTTTGTCTATTATTGCAGAAATATGAAGAATTGAGCGGAAATCGAGCCAAATCCGTCCCTAAGTAATTAACATTGCATTTGACATGAAGTATTGACTCGAGGAATGAGCTTGGTGCGCGTTTCAAGGCCTAAAGATAGCAAAAGCATGGGTGCGTACGAGTTTAACAAGCGAAGAAGTGCTACTCGACATTGCAGCCTGCTTCAGATGGCTATATCTCTAGTTCTAGACCTGATAATCGAGTAATTCCAGTTGGAGGTGAAAGCTTATCCTCTTAGCTTTCCAACGCCGCGTAGAACGCCTGATTTGACCAAGGAACGAAGAAATGGCAGCTGTTTTAAGATCGGTGCGCGCTGCAGAATTCGTCAGAATGCACTCAGACACAGCAACCTTGGTCGATCGATCGATGCTTATGGTCGATCGACCGAGCACGAGATCGAAGCTACTGTTCAGTATAGGTTGGTCGATCGACTGATGATTATGGTCGATCGACTGAACAACGGGTCTGACGCAAAACAATAGATCGAGAAACTTGAAGCCCAAAGCTATGTTAGGTTTAGGAATAATGTTACGTACACTTTCTATATAACGTAACCTAGAACATCAAGTCCATCATCTCAGTTTTTTAGCGAGTTTTTCATATTCAATTTAGTTTATCAATAATTAGGGTTCGGAGATATTGTGAGCATCGGAATTTTGTTCTTGTTCTTAATCGTTCCTCGCATTTCGGTATTTCCTTGTTCTTAATTCAGTTCATCTTTATTGCATTCGTAGAGATAGATTTGCTAGTTAGTTTCCCGAAAGCCGTAATTATCATCTTATGCAATTTCTTTATATCGTTAATTCAAGCATGAATTCCTTAGTCTTAATCTTGAATGTTGTCATAGTTTTCATCATTGCCATGAGTAGCTAAATAGTTCGTGCTAGGATGTAGGGGAATTATAGTGTAGGCGGCAAAATAATGAACACGGACTGAATTCGCATGTCAGTCGATCGACCGCCATACATGGTCGATCGATCGACCACGTGAGGTTTACCTTCGTTTTAATTGTTTTAATTCTTAATTCGACGAATCGAGTGCACACGACTAGTTGAATGTTTAGGATTTGACTGACCCATTAGATCGAGAGATAGGGACAGTTGTTAGATCACCAATTAAAATGACTAAACTATGCTGAGATCGAAAGATAGGTAAAGTTTAGATGATTAGTCACTTTTCGAGACGAGAGTCGTATTAGTGATATTAGGGACTTATAGCGAGATCGAAAGATGCTATTTGTTAAGAGTGGACCGAGAGGACCTCTTTATTTCCCGCCTCATGTGTTTTGATTTAGACTGTTTAGTATCTTTGCCGCCGAAACTATAGTGAACCGACCCTCCTAGTACCTTTCTTTATCTGTTTAATCCGTTATTTATTTTATTGTCTTTTATTACTCTTAGCTATAGACCGAATCAATTAAACCCCCACAATCGTTACATTAGACCGATTTAGACAATGAAATTCCCTTCCTCCCGTGGTTCGACTCGTGCTACCACTAGCTTCGTTAGTTTAGCTCGGAATTATAAATATTATTTTTGATACTAAACGACGGTATCAAATTTTGGCGCCGTTGCCGGGGAGGTAGCGCTAGTTTTAGTTGTTTTTATTTTGGTCTGTCTTTAGCCTCAAGGGAAGACTGAGTACCTTGAGGCAGTTCTTACCTTCCTATTTAGTGTTGTTTCGATAGGTCCTATAGGTCCTATTAGCAGTACTTCAGGAGGATTCACCATGTTCCGTTCTTGGGAGCAGCAGGTGGAATTTTGTGAGAGATGTGGTGCCGAGGGGCATGATTCTCGTGTATGCCGAGCAACTATGGACCAAGTTTATGCTTACAGGCAATATAAACAAGGTCATTATACGCCGCCCCATCCGTACTATCATCAAGGCTTTCAAGAGCCTTCATATTCTTTTGCGCCACCTCCGCAAATCCCTCTTCCCTCTAACGAGATAGCGGATCTCAAAGCTATGATACAAGAGATTTCGGCCAAAACTGCAGCATGGTTTAAATCAACTCACTCCCGAATGGCCGACCTTTCTTCTCTTCAACACTTGGAGACCGTGCATGCTATACGCGGTCATAATGGGTCGACCCCTGAAAGGCCTGCTATGGAAAGGGTAAGCCCGGAAATTAATAAAGATGAATTGGGAAGAGAAGAGGCTGAACTCTCGGAGCAGAAGAATAGCGTTAGGAGTAGAATTGCTGCATTTGAAAGTCAATCGACATCGCCTCTCTCGCTGGTATTGTTGATAAAGATGAGACCGAGCAAAAAGAGACTCTGAATGCCATAACCCTGAGGAGCGGGTCTACTATTGCGGGTCCGTGTGGCGAAAGAAGGGTCCGAGAAGAAGAAAGAAAAGGCGTCGTTAATAATGGCAAAATAAAGACGACTAGCAAAGATAGGCGATCGATCGATCGCCTATCATGGTCGATCGACGCCTTGAAAGAACGATGGCGTAAGATTAACGGCGAGAAACTTCAAACAACAAGCAGACGATCGATCGATCGACCATCATGGTCGATCGACCAGTCCCGACTTTCCAGTATCAGATTTTGAAAACCTCGGTCGATCGATCGACCAATCTAGTCGATCGACCGAGGAAGTCGCCTTGAAGGTGCTCGGTTCCGTCCCCCAATGCCTAATGACTTGAGAGACCATTTGTTTTTCGGGTACGACAACTCCGAAAATATTGAGGCAAGACCCGAGTGCCGATGGGTGCCCCAGCCCAAGGTATGACCCCATGTCGGTTAATGGCTCACATTTGAGACGGTCTGAAGAAGGGTCGAGCTGCAACAAAGAGAAGGTAGTGGATTTTCAGCCTAAATCCACTAATGCCGGTGCGAGAGACTTAGAGGACAGGGCTAAATTACTTCTTTCAGCCCCATATCCGGAGAGACTAGTGCCGACAAAGGAACAGGTATCATTTAATAAGTTTGAAAATGTTATTCGTAGTCCGAATACATGGTTCCTTTTCTCGAGTTAGTTAACCAAGTGCCCGCTTATACTAAATTTATGAAACAATTGTTATCCAAAAAGCGGTCACTTGAAACGATTGCACACCGTCGCACTTATCGAGGAGTCTTGCTCCTATCTGTCTCACACTACGCCCCTTAAGTTAAAGGACCGGGCGGTTTCTCTGTTCCTTGCAACATAGGTACCTTCTCAATTGAGAGGGCATTGTGTGACCTAGGAGTCGATATAAGTGTCATGCCTTTGAGTCTAGCTAGGAAGTTGAATTTGACTAGGTTTGCGATTACTAGCATGACATGACATGGATGGTCGATCGTTCGCGGTCCAAACCTAATAGGAGTCCTAGAGGACATTCTTGTCCAAATATGGAAGTTTTTCTTCCCTGTTGACTTCGTTGTACTTGATATACCCGAGGATGCTCATATTCCTATTATTTTGGGTAGACCATTTTCGCACACTTTGGTGCGGTTATAGATGTAGGCTCGGGGACGTTGACCTTTAAAGTAGGGAAACAGTCCATCGTTTTTACTCAACCTGCTAAGAAGAAAGACCCCATGTGGCGGTCACTTGCAATACGGTTTTCAAAAGAAATCGTACTTTGTGCTTCCCGAATTGCCTATCCCTATTACTCTCTTTGTGTTAACACCTCCGCCCCAAATTGGGAGCAAATTGGAGGAAGATCTGTCTATTTTCGATATTGCAGAGCTGGTTTGGGGAAGGGTGAGCCGCAAGTTGCTCCGGTGCAAAGAAGCCAATCATTTCAAGGGGTGGTCTTGGTTGCTTGAGCTATGGGACTGATGAGGAAGTGGATGACGAGCACCAAAGCAACGAAGTCGATTTGGATTCGACGAGTCCAAGGAAATCCTTGATTGGGGAGATGACCAAGTTGATCCATTGAGTTTTGCGGATGTTGGGGTGAGAAGAGTGCGGTGAGAAGATGAGCACCGCCGAGGCTACCTCATGTAGCCGAAGCCGACGAAGTGGGCATACGTGGCCCTTCTTGATCAACTATTAGTTGATCAAGTTCGTTATAAACTTCATTTTATTGCTTTCGAACTATTTTCTATTGCTTTTGTGTGCGAAAACTTCGCTTTTACTTTATTTGCTTAGGATTTTAAGTACTTTAGACTTCGTTCTGGGTTTTGCGCAATTTTGGGCGCGTATTATTGTGTATTTGCAGGTATTTCGAGCTTGTTAGCTCAAATCATTGAGCAATTACGAAGAAATAAGACGCTGCAGCGATGATTCGATCGATCGACCGCCATCATGGTCGATCGACTGAATTGCAGGTTTACAGGAGCTACTGTTCATGCCACACCTGGTCGATCGACTGCCTCTTTAGGTCGATCGACCACTGCTGCTGCTATATTCGTTCACGACCTCTCCCCTGCTGTGTTTGGTTGATATGCGGACTTAAGGGAGTCTTCTACTTCACTTTATTTTTCCGTCGAATTCTCTATTTCTTCTATTGTCTCACCTGTGCACAATTTTTCCGCTTTAAAATTGTTTTCTTCGGTCTTATGCGTGGTATTTTCTATCTTTCAGGCACTCTTTTTGGTAGCATGCTTGCTCATCGAAACCTCCTAGCTCACGCCGGTTTGGGAGGTTTCCTTTGTCGCGCTTAAAGTCTTGTGAGTTCCCAAGTCTTTACTTTATGTCATTGTGTTTTTATTTCTCTTTTATCGCAAATTCCCATTTCTCTTTTCTTCATTACATGATTTTGCACAATGGGGACATTGTGCGATTTGGTTTGGGGAAGGGTTTTGCGTCGCATATCATTGTTTTGCATTCACGTTTACTTTTGTTTTGCATTGTTTATTTCATTTCATATATATACAAAATTCAAAAAAAAAATTATAAAACTTTCAAAAATTTCCATAAAATGCACGTTTATTTTAGCATTTAGGTCGAGTCGGAACGGTAGTATTTCAAGGATGATATTGCTCTTTGCATCTGTTTTGCCTGAGCCTTGCTTGACTTACATGTTATTAGTAGAATTGTAAATGCATATCTACGAGTTTTCGTTACATTCTTGCTGAACTTGAGACTTGACTTGGATTTTTGGCAAGCTACATCATATTTCTGAGTATTAGAGCCTATAACTGGTGACATCTATGACCAGTTTATCTAGGAATGTGAGTAGTACTCCTTATGAGACATGTTTCCTTAATTTGCATAATTATGAACTTGATCTACTTAATACCTGTATGCATTCGGTTTGTGGTTTGTTGACACATGTGGTAGAGGTTTCCCTTTATTCATTTTACCCATGAACCCCTCATAGACAAAAATAGCCTTTTTGTCCCTTAACTACATCCTATATTTAGCCTGCCTTTGTCAAGCTAGTAGTATTAGTTTTGGGAATGTGTTTATTTGCGGTTTGGTTATATGCTCATTTCGAGATGTTGGGTGAAATGGTGGAAGGAAAGAAAAAAAAAAGAAAAGAATAGAATTGAAAAGAAAAAAAAAGAAGAAAAATGACTCGAAAAAGAAGAAAAAAAAGAGACGAGTGCTGTAGAATCCGGTCGATCGACTGACCATATTGGTCGATCGATCGCATCCCGAGAGAAAGAAAAGTTCGAAAAAATCACATGTTGCAATTGTTATGATTTGGTGATTTCCACTCCCATATTATCATTTGTATTCTTTGGGGAGTCAAATTTTGTGGAGATTGTGAGTTTTGTGCCTTCAATTGGCACCGTATTGTATCATTTATATTGAGCTTGAAGTTGGGATTCGTTTATAGTTTGGATTGTAGTACTAGCTTGGCTTATTACTCCTCATATCCAAATTCATTTTAGCCCCTTCTTACCCTTTACCTCACATATCCATATATACCTCGGCATGTGTCATGGTCATTTGTTGGTTGGAATGCATATGTACGGTCATAGAGTTCATTTTCATATTTTATTGCTGGCATGTCTTCATAGGTCGTTGTTAGGTGAGAGTCTTTACAAAATAAATTCTTTCTATCCTCTTATATATTCACCTTGTTCTTATTTGAGTGATTTGAGCGACCCGTGAGAGTCCAATTTGATAAGTCTCTATGGTTGACGGTTCGGCCAGATTTTTAACGGCTTCATAATTCGTTTGCATGATTCACATTGCTAATTGATTGTTGGTTGTGCATTAAATTGGTTTAGGCTTTACATATTGCATTTCGCTCTGAGTTTGAACTCGTTCCTTTAGATCGAGTCTAGTTCTTGCTTGGGGACAAGCAAGGTTTGGTTTGGGGAGATTTGATGCGTGTCTAAAATATGATGTTTCACACTTTATTCTACACGCATTTCAGAGCTCAAATGTGCAATATATGCCATTATTTCCCTATTTTCCTCTACTTTCGTGTTTTTGTCTATTATTGCAGAAATATGAAGAATTGAGCGGAAATCGAGCCAAATCCGTCCTTAAGTAATTAACATTGCATTTGACATGAAGTATTGACTCGAGGAATGAGCTTGGTGCGCGTTTCAAGGCCTAAAGATAGCAAAAGCATGGGTGCGCACGAGTTTAACAAGCAAAGAAGTGCTTCTCGACATTGCAGCCTGCTTCAGATGGCTATATCTCTAGTTCTAGACCTGATAATCGAGTAATTCCAGTTGGAGGTGAAAGCTTATCCTCTTAGCTTTCCAACGCCGCGTAGAACGCCTGATTTGACCAAGGAACGAAGAAATGGCAGCTGTTTTAAGATCGGTGCGCGCTGCAGAATTCGTCAGAATGCACTACTGTACAGCAACCTTGGTCGATCGACTGATGCTTATGGTCGATCGACCAGAGCACGAGATCAGAAGCTACTGTTCAGTATAGGTTGGTCGATCGACTGATGATTATGGTCGATCGACTGAACAACGGTCCGACGCAAAACAATAGATCGAGAAACTTGAAGCCCAAAGCTATGTTAGGTTTAGGAATAATGTTACGTACACTTTCTATATAACGTAACCTAGAACATCAAGTCCATCATCTCAGTTTTTTAGCGAGTTTTTCATATTCAATTTAGTTTATCAATAATTAGGGTTCGGAGATATTGTGAGCATCGGAATTTTGTTCTTGTTCTTAATCGTTCCTCTGCAATTTCGGTATTTCCTTGTTCTTAATTCAGTTCATCTTTATTGCATTCGTAGAGATAGATTTGCTAGTTAGTTTCCCGAAAGCCGTAATTATCATCTTATGCAATTTCTTTATATCGTTAATTCAAGCATGAATTCCTTAGTCTTAATCTTGAATGTTGTCATAGTTTTCATCATTGCCATGAGTAGCTAAATAGTTCGTGCTAGGATGTAGGGGAATTATAGTGTAGGCGGCAAAATAATGAACACGGACTGAATTCGCATGTCAGTCGATCGACCGCCATACATGGTCGATCGACTGACCACGTGAGGTTTACCTTCGTTTTAATTGTTTTAATTCTTAATTCGACGAATCGAGTGCACACGACTAGTTGAATGTTTAGGATTTGACTGACCCATTAGATCGAGAGATAGGGACAGTTGTTAGATCACCAATTAAAATGACTAAACTATGCTGAGATCGAAAGATAGGTAAAGTTTAGATGATTAGTCACTTTTCATGACGAGAGTCGTATTAGTGATATTAGGGACTTATAGCGAGATCGAAAGATGCTATTTGTTAAGAGTGGACCGAGAGGACCTCTTTATTTCCCGCCTCATGTGTTTTGATTTAGACCTGTTTAGTATGCTGCCGCCGAAACTATAGTGAACCGACCCTCCTAGTACCTTTCTTTATCTGTTTAATCCGTTATTTATTTTATTGTCTTTTATTACTCTTAGCTATAGACCGAATCAATTAAACCCCCACAACTGTTACATTAGACCAGATTTAGACAACTGAAATTCCCTTCCTCCCTGTGGTTCGACTCGTGCTACCACTAGCTTCTGTTAGTTTAGCTCGGAATTATAAATATTATTTTTGATACTAAACGACGGTATCAGTATGTGTCCTCAACAATAGTGCGATCACATGATTTAAAATCATAATTAAATTGCATAATAAGAATACGTAAGGGATGATTCATTATATAGTCAACTGATCAACATTAATCGGTAATGATTAGCTAACTAGAGTTTAACATTACTGTCGTTTGACGGTGGTGATCCGTTGATCCCTTAAGGTCACACCTATAGGACAATTCCTTTAATAGACAAGTTGATTATTTGTATGTCGATACAAGTTAATCAATTCCTTAAAATTGAACAATTCATTTGTGAGTGAGAATATTGATATCTTATTATAATATTGATTAAATAAGATTCATTTTAGTAATTAAAAGATTTTATTACTAAAATTCATTATTGTTTATGAAACAATTAAGATAAGTATGAATGGTTAAATATAATTACAAAATGTTATGAATTATATTAACATGTCTTATTTTATACCATGTAATTGTGAATTAGTAGACAATTTGTTATATGTAATTTGATTAATGTATATAATGATATTTATTTGATAAATATGCATTAAATTAATTAATAACATGTTACATACTACATGTGGCATATTGTGTGACAAATGACAAATTGACAAAATAAAATGGAAGTCCATTTAACCTAAAGTGACCGAAAATTGGAGGATGAAAGGAGTTAGTGGATGATTTATTTTATATGATAAAATTGACATAATCACTCCTACTCTACCTAGCCTTACACATCTATATTTTGGAGGAGAGAAAAAAAAAAGGTGAAGGCCATGCAATGGCCTTCTTCACCTCTCCAACCCAGCTCCCCCCTCCATTATTAGAGAAAATTGTTCTCTAATTTCATTCATGCATTCTTCAATCATTCTTAGCTTATTCTCCCACATCTTTCTAAAAATTAGTTTTAGAAACTTTAAAAATTGTTCATCTAAAATTCTAATTTCAATATATATGATTACTAGTGTAGTAATAAAGATATTATTAGAATTATTTTAAGGTTACTAATATATTAATCTAGTTAGTTAATATATTAGTTTAAGGGTTTTGTTTTGGGTGCAACAAGAGGAGGATCTATATATTTGGGATTTTGGAGGATAATCCATTACATTTAAGCTCAAGAACAAATAAGGAAGGTGACCTTATTTGTGCTCTTATTTCGTGCCATATAACAATGTAAGGAACATTGTTTTTTTTTTTTTTTTTTTTTATGTCTTAATTAGTTATGCATGCACTATATCTTAATGAACTTAAGTTAAAATGTTAGTTAGTTCACTATAAGAAATGTCTTATAAGAGGTATATGAACCTAACACATCTCATACCTGTTCAATAACTGCTCACCACCCCCGAATGGATCACCACAGTTTTCAAAACATTTAAACGGGGTCAGTTACTGATTACACAAAAACAATACAACAGAAACAATACAACAATCACCCAATCTCCATCATAACTCCACACACCTGACTACACACTAAAGTATGTAGTCCTAGTCCTGCCAGAATACCCATCTCAACAAGTATTCCACACCGCCAGTGGGGGACCGCAGCCGTTCCCACCTAAGCCCCGCTCATCTCATCCGAGCGATAATCCATGTTCCTTAATGTGCACATCCCCTCTGTGGCGGGTTCCAAAGAGGGCAAATCACGGGTGTGAAGCCACTCCCGCAAGTGACTCCACTCAGCCGAGGACGCACCTCGAGTACCACAGACAAACAATCACAACCAACTACATTATACAACAACAATCACCAATTACCAATTCCAATACGATATGAACCAACAACAATAAACAACCATCAACAATATCATGTAACCAATAACCGAGTAGGGAAACCCTACCTGGAATAAGCAATCACGAGACCGTCACAAGCAGCTGATCAGCAATGCTCCTCTACGAAACCTGCTCCTATAATCACATATCCGTACAATTACCATCTAATCAACATAACATTCCCAAAACCCCCAATTCTACCCAATTAGGGTTTTAAGCAAAATCAACAAAACAATATAAAAACTATACAAGGATCTTACCCTTGACACGATGAACTTAACGGCGTAAAGAACACGATGATCCGACAACCTTCGCCTTTGGGATTTGATAACAACGCGAAGAATAAAGCAACCTAACTCTTTTCTCTCTTTGAAAAGTTTTTTGAAAAGTAAAAGTGATTAAGAAATATGATGGAAACCCTTAAAAACTAATTACGTGTTATTAATAAATCCCGGCTAAAACAACCCGTAAGACCAATTTACTCGATCGAGTGAGTGATTTACTCGTTGAGTGCCCCTTACTCGATCGAGTACCCATCAGGCATACTACTATTTCGTATAAAAACATACTTACTCGACAGAGTAAGCCCCACTCGATAAAGTACCCAAGACATAGAAAACTGTAGTATTACAGTATTCCCTCCTTAAAGAAGAACTTCGTCCCCGAAGTTCAACCCACACACAAGAACACAACACACTAACTCAACCACGACACAACAAATCAACAAAAAACTCAAAACAAAACTCCCAACTAAAACTCAAACCGACTCAAAACAACCTACCTCCACAACATAGCTCACGATATCGTATCAACTACCTTATAACCTCTCGACATTAACTCCATACACTACCGTATACCATCCACCAACGCCGCTAGCTTCCTCTCACTAACATATTATCCACTAGAAAACCCAATATCAAGACAACCCACCAAGCAAAATCAACCTCCAAACGGAGTGTTACATTCTACCATCCTTAAAATGAACTTCTTCCTCGAAGTTTACTCACACTCATAGACATCATCATCCAACTATCAACACTATCGAAGTATTCTCCCATTCCTAAACATCACACTACTACAAGCACGGCCATGACCTTTAATAATATCAACCACAACACAAATCCATCCTTTATTCTACACCAAAGTTCAAACTCCCAATTATACCGCAACATGTACAACCATCAAGCTCTCTTTGTCGCATCCTACCCCTCTTAAAATACGTGTTACGTCCTCGTAACCCACTAATACTAAATCCTTTGCTATACTTCCCAAAATCCTCATTACCACCGCATGTCAATGATAACCGACTATAATCTCAACACCTACAACCATTCCTATATCCAGGCTCTGTTTCTCTAACAGTCCTCATACCTCAATTCATTTTGCACTCTATCAACCTATACGATAAAATCCTCAGTGAAACCACTGTAGGGTAATATCCGTATAAAACCCTTAAATTATAGGATTATAACGCAAATTTAATACGTGATTTATTGTCATAAACGAAAAACAATGAAAAATGATAAAGCACAAGAATTAACCTTCGGTCCTAGTGCAATTCTGCAATGAGAGATCAAAGTAGACCTCCTCCTAATTGTTGCACCCAAGATCGTCTGAGAAATGCCCTTGTGCTAGAATGTATCCTCTAATTGCCTTGCAATATTGAGAGGATTGTTATGTGAGTTTTGTTTAGATGTGAGATCTAAAGTTTTGAGAGAAATGTTTCTCAAAACCCTAATTTTCTTTTGCAAATGATAATTAGGTTAACAAAGAGGAGAGGCTCTCCTTTTTGTTCTTCTAATTTCGGCCAAACCGAGTGGATTAGGAGGAAATGGGCTTTCATTTTCTCCTTATTTTAACTCGTGGTCCGATGCTAAAATGTATATGACGCGGTCTTTATTATAAATCGTCATCGGTTATCGGTTATTAAAGCATCAACTAATAATACGGATTAGTTGAAGCATTAATACATGTCCGACAAAGACGATATCGTATAAATAATTTATTCAATATACATTAATCAAATATAAATCGCTTTATATTTAATTTACGAATTAATTTCTTTATTCGCCTTAGCCGTTATTATTTAATCCGTATTAAATAATTGTCTCAACATCGCATTTTGACTAATTATTAGTCAAATAACTCGGACTAACTGGTTAGTCAAACTTGGCATCAACATGACTGTATTTTCATACCGTCACATCTCTCAACGTATCCTATAGGTGTGACTTTTAGGGACCAGTTGATCACCGCCATCTGTATGACAATAACGTCAAACTTATCTAGCAAGCCAACCGTTATTGATAAACGTGGATCAACTGATAATCATACAAAAGTATACCCTTTGATCCTTTTAGATATTTATAAGTCCTTGCACTAACTGTAAAGGACACCAGCCCCAACAAGCTCCCACTTGTCCGTACAAGTGTATGTGCAATGACGTTATCCGCACTAACTGGAGGACACAGCTCCAACAAACTCCCACTTGTCCGTACAAGTGTATGTGCGATAACCGATTCTCATATTCATTTAAAATTTCTCCCACTCAATGTAAAACAATTTGCAGATCCGGATCCGCAAAGGTCGTATTTTACAATCGATCTGTATCTAGAGTGATTTCCCCGACTAGAGAGTAACTTAACTGATAAAACGAATTCGTATTCGAGCATGGCCATGCATTTCGATTCTGACTCCTCGAGTGGCCCCGAGAAATATCGAGTACCGATAAGGGCTGAATATTTCCTTCAACTCGAACTCCTTCCGATCTAAGCACAGCATGAAATGACCCAGAAACAATCTACTTGGCCCCCTGTTACGGATGACCGTGAGAAAGAAACCAAAGTCACCCAAAATCTGTCTTAGTCTCAAGAGACAGTCGATAGTCAAAAGAATCGACTCTTAGGATCACCATGGAGGTCCTATCCACGACCGGGCACCGAATGTTATAAAACATTTAGGACTCCACGTTGATGTCACAATTGTGTCCTACGAGATATCCGTATAACACGCTTCTGTGATTGGTCAGTCAACCGGTTGACTTATGGCTCGTTGAACCCACCATCAACCAACGTCACAAAATAATTACCTTGAGTTATCATCTCACGTGGGCAATTAAGTACCAAAATTATAATGTTTGTTCAGTTCACTTTGTGGTGTTCAAAATTTGTCATACAAATCCACATGAAAAACAAAATATATAAAATATCAAAACGATGATGTTGTATAGAGTACAAAAGAGAATGAATCTAATCCATAAAAGAGTACTACAACTTAGGAACACGTTTAATTCCCATGGAATTAACATGCCCTTCATGCTTATCTTGTCGTAATGGTTTAGTGAGAGGATCTGCTATGTTATCATCTGTAGCAATCTTTTCTATCACTACTTCCTTTTGCTCCACGTAATCTCGGATTAGATGAGCTTTCCGTTGTACATGTCTAGACTTGTTGCTAGACTTTGGCTCCTTAGCTTGGAAGATGGCACCTCTATTGTCGCAATAGATGGTGATCGGGTCATTCGAACTAGGCACTACGGATAGTCCTTGTAAGAATTTACGCATCCATATCGCTTCCTTTGCAGCCTTCGACGCGGCATAGTACTCGGACTCGTCGTAGAATCTCTCGTAACACTTTGTTTGGAACTCTTCCAGCTGATCGCAGCGCCATTAAGAGTAAAAACGAATCCAGATCGAGATTTGGAGTCATCTCGATCCGTTTGGAAGCTAGCGTCACAGAATCGGTTGCGCATAGCTTTTGATCGCCTCCATAAGTCAATGCCCAATCTTTAGTCCTCCGTAGGTACTTAAAAATGTTCTTGACAGCCATCCAATGTGATTCACCTGGATGCTGTTGGAATCGACTTGTCATACTCAATGCATATGCCACGTCCGGACGTGTGCATATCATGGCATACATGATTGATCCTATAGCCGAGGCATAAGGAATCCGTGTCATGCGTTTGTTTCTCTTCCGGTGTCTCCGGTGCTTGAGACTTGCTCAAATGCACTCCTGAAGCCATAGGAAGAAACCCCTTCTTGGAGTTAGTCATGCTGAATCTCTCTAGGACTTTGTCTATGTAAGACTCCTGACTGAGAGATAACATCCGTCGTGATCTATCTCGATAGATACGGATGCCTAGAATTCTTTGTGCCTCACCCAGATCTTTCATCTGGAAATGGTTTTTCAACCATACTTTCACCGAAGTTAAGAGAGGTATGTCATTCCCAATCAGGAGTATGTCATCGACATACAATATTAGGAAGACAATCTTGCTCCCACTCGACTTGATATAAAGACATGGTTCCTCGACCGATCGAGTAAATCCATTTTCTTTAATCACATGGTCGAAGCGATGATTCCAACTTCGAGATGCTTGCTTAAGTCCATAAATGGAACGCTTAAGCTTGCACACTTTCTTAGGATGTTCAGGATCGATGAAACCTTCGGGTTGTACCATGTATAACTCTTCCTCCAAAAAGCCGTTTAAGAAGGCGGTTTTCACATCCATTTGCCAAATTTCATAATCATGAAAAGCGGCAATCGCTAAGATAATCCGAATGGAACGCAGCATGACTACGGGTGCAAAAATTTCATCGTAGTGCAGACCTGGCACTTGGGTGAAACCTTTAGCAACTAGTCGTGCTTTATAGATATCTTGTTGACCTTCCACAGAATGCTTTATCTTGTAAAGCCATTTGCATTGAAGGG
Source organism: Silene latifolia (assembly GCF_048544455.1). Lineage (NCBI taxonomy): Eukaryota > Viridiplantae > Streptophyta > Magnoliopsida > Caryophyllales > Caryophyllaceae > Silene > Silene latifolia. The sequence goes on along the minus strand of NC_133538.1, from coordinate 434,832,254 downwards.
GACGAACCTTAGCAAGTAAGTCAACAAGATCCCACACGTTGTTCTCATACATAGAGTCCATCTCGGATTGCATGGCCTCAAGCCATAGCTTTGAGTCGGAACTAGTCATGGCACCTTTATAGGTTACGGGCTCACTACTCGTTAAGAGTAGAACGTCATCTATGTCATGTTCCTCGACCATACCAATGTATCTGTCTGGAGGAATAGAGACTCTTCCCGACCTCCTGGGTTCCTAAGGAATATTAACCGCAGCCGGGATTGTGGAAACTGGTTCCTCCAATGGTTGCTCGGTATTTGGTTCTGGAATCTCCGATAGGTCGAAGGTTCTATCACTCTTTGCATTCTCGAGAAATTCCTTCTCTAAGAATGTCACACTAGCCGCAACAAAAACACGTTGTTCGGTTGGCGAATAGAAGTAATGACCAAGTGTTCCTTTAGGATAACCTATAAAGTATGTCTTGACCGATCGCGGGCCGAGCATATCCTCGTGTCTCCACTTGACATAAGCCTCGCAGCCCCAAACCCGTATAAAGGACAAGTTAGGGACTGTTCCCTTCCATAGTTCATATGGAGTCTTGTCAACAACTTTAGACGGACTTCGGTTAAGTATTAGAGCAGCTGACAGAAGAGCATAACCCCACAATGAGTCAGGCAACACAGTGTGACTCATCATGGATCGATTCATATCAAGTAATGTTCGATTTCTCCGTTCGGACACACCATTTAACTGAGGTGTTCCAGGTGGAGTTAACTGTAAGGCAATCCCACAGTCTTTAAGGTGTTAATCAAACTCGTGAGAAAGATACTCGCCACCACGATCTGAACGTAGTGTTTTAATCTTTCTACCCAATAGGTTATGTACCCTATTCTGGTATTCTTTGAATTTCTCAAAGGATTCACTTTTATGCTTCATTAAGTAGACATAGCCATATCTACTTAAATCGTCCGTGAAAGTGATGAAATACCTATAGCCTTCTCGTGCGGTGATTGACATAGGTCCACATACATCCGTGTGTATGAGTCCTAATAGGTCGCAGCGCATTCCAACACCTTTGAAGGAAATCCGAGTCATCTTACCGATGAGACATGATTCACACGTGCCAAATGATTGAAAATCAAAGGCCGAGATAGCTCCATTTTTGATGAGCTGTTTAACGCGTTTCTCATTAATGTGTCCCATACGGCAGTGCCATAGATACGTTTGATCTTTGTCACCAACCTTTAACTTTTTATTCATTACGTGTAATATTTCGGTGGTCTGATCTAAAACATAAATTCCGTTCATGGAGGCGCCTTGCCATAAATCATATCGTGTAATGAGAAAATGCAAGTATTATTCTCTATTACAAATGAAAATCCAAGTTTGTCAAGTGCAGAAACTGAAATAATGTTTTTGGAAAGACTGGGTACATAATAGCAGTTATATAAAAATAACTCAAATCCGCTAGGAAGCTGGATCACATATGTTCCCCTCGAGACGGCAGCCACTCGTGCTCCATTCCCGACACGCAGGTCCACCTCACCCTTTACGAGGGGTTCGATGTTTTGAGCCCCCGCACATGATTACACAGATGAGAACCACAACCAGTATCAAGTACCCAAGTTCCGTAACTTGCGTGGTTAATCTCAATCATATGAATAAAAGTAGAAGAGGATGAAGACATACCAACAGGTTTAACACGACCTGCCTTTAAGTCCTCATGATAAACAGGACATGTACGCCTCCAATGCCCAGTCTTGTGGCAATGATGGCATTCCATGTTTTCATTCTTGCTCTTTGTCGCGCCTGATGAGGTGCTCGACTCACCAGGCCCACTCTTACCTGAACCCGACTTCTTGAACTTCGGTTTACCTACTGTTAGGTTTTCCTGAGCTTTGCCCTTGCCCTTGCCCTTGTTTGTCACAACGAGAACATCTTGTTTCATGCTCCCACTGAACTTCATGTCCTTCTCGGTCTGTACGAGAAGGGAGTGCAGTTCATGGGGACTTTTCTTTAAATCATTCATATAGTAATTCGCTCTAAAGAGCGCAAAACCATCGTGGAGTGAATGAAGCATGCGGTCAATAACAATGTTCTCGCTGATTTTACAATCAAGCTCCTCCAGTCTCTCGACATTCTCAATCATGCTGAGAATGTGTGGGCTAACCGGTTGGCCCTTCTGGAGTCTCGCATCAAAGAAGCGAGTGGTATGCTCATAGGTCACGATTCTCGGTGCTTTCGAGAATTCCTTAGTGAGCGTGGTGAAAATCTTGTTTGCACCTTGGGCTATGAAGCGTTTCTGCAAATTGGATTCCATTGCAAAAATGAGTACGTTTTTAATCGCACCCGCTTCCATGACGAAGTCGCTATACGTGGAGACCTCGTTAACTCGAGCCGTGGGGCCAGGGGTGGCGGGAGGGGCTCGATCAGATACTTGAGCTTCCCGTCAGCAGTGGCAGCATTCCGTAATGCCGCCTCCCATTCCGCGAAGTTTGATCCATCATTCTTCAGTCTAGTGGACTAATTCATCTGATTCATGAAGATCCGAAGCCAGGACTCACGGTCCAATGTGGCACTTGGCATTGGGTCATCTAGGATGCCAGCCATTATGTTATTAGCAGTTTTAAAAAACGTGATCTACGCTGAAAAAGAAAGAAAAACAAAAACGAAATAAGCAACTCATCGAGGTGATTTAAGTCTATTTAAAATTCATTTTAATCGTGTAGACTCATTGCACTTGCATAATTGATCTCCCTCAAGAATAATACAAGTGATCCCAAGACTCAATTTCTGTAAATTGATAAGCCAACTGTTTAGCTAATTCTTCCGTAAGAACTCTTGGTCGATAGATTTCCGTAAATCCTATCTATAGTCCACCATGATCACAGGATCGTACGAGTGACCATGGCGTTGAGATAAAATAGGTCAATCGGTTCCAACTTACCCGACGTAGAAGGGGTCATATTATGCCTACCGACGAAGAAGGGACTCATTGGAGTTTGACCTATAAAGACCATTCTCAATTTTGGTTTATACGAGGAAGATCCCATCAACTAAGTTTCAATTCATTTTAAGTGAACAAATAACTAGCAACTGCGTGAATGAATTATTTTAGATGATGGCTTAAATCGTGTGACATATGAATGTCATAGAAAACTAACGCGTGACCTCTATATGAGTCAGTTTTCATGAAATTATTAGGTGGTTTGGTTTTTAGGCGGAATATGATGCAATCTATCGTTACGATAAAATAAATAAATGAATGCAATACGTAAATAAAAATTCCTAGTGTGGCCTATCCTAGTAAAAAGAACATAATACAACTTTGGAATCCACCGTTGGACCCGAGAAGTTTGTCTTGATGTTCCATCTTTGTCCATGCAGCGGGAGTGAGCATCCGATCTCCATCTTTAGTCTTCTCAAAATTACAATTAAAATTTACAAAATATAAACCTATTTACATTCTAAATAAAAACTGTAATTAAAAGAAATAAAAAGGGAGATACGAGATCTCAAAATACAACCAAGACCGTGTTCCATCATTACGGTAACACGTTCTACTAAGGCCACACTAAGTTATAACCGTTTGTAAAAAAAATAAATAAATAAATACGTAATTAAAAGCATTCGAAACAATCTAAATAACGTTAAATAAAATGCATCAACTAAAATAAATTTATTCGTGACATAATTCCGTAATTATGTTAAATTTATCCAAACCACCTTTAATGATTAAAATTATGTGACAAAACCGCTTTAGTCAAGTTAATTTTAATCCGTGATAATCCGTTACTTTAAATCGTTTTAAAGTAACTAAATTGTACGTGGGTGAACCGTTTCACTATCAAGCGAATGCACAAAATTCGTATTGTGCACATGTTTTGGCCGAAAAAAAAAATAAAAACTGAAATTTTTTTTTTTTCTCTTTCTTCGCGATCTGACCGTGAACAGTAAAATTTTTTTTTTTTTTTTTTATAGAGTTGCTGAAAACCGAGAGCAAAAAAAAAAAAAACAAAACGACTCAAAACGTGAGCAACAAAGATCAAAACAAAACGATTTGTTAAAACCCAATTGCAATTTTAATCTAATCCGTATAGAATTGAAACTACAATTGATACATCTTTAACATATTGCAACAATTATCGATTAAAATTACAATATGCAAAGAATAAAAAGACAACAAAAGATCGACAATGCAACCGTGTAAGCTGGACACGGTTCCCAAAGAAAAACAGGCCGTGGCACAAAAAAAATTGCCGAGACCTAAAGGCCACACGGTCTATCAAGTTTTTATACAAAAATTATCGATTTGATAAAAACCAATTGCGATATCACCTAATCCGTATAGAAATGAATTTGCAATTGATAGATCTTTAACATATTACAATGAATATCGATTACAAAATAATATGCAAAGATCAAAATCGAAAACAAAAAAACAATAAAGCAATGCACGGAATTCAAGGCAGCCGTGCAAAAAAAATAGCCGTGCTAAAAAAAAATTTTCAGCCGTGTGGTTTTTAAACAACAAAAAAATTATCGATCCATTTCGTTTGATGAAAATCACATAAAAAAATTACGTGGCCTTGCTCTGATACCACTTGTAGGGTAATATCCGTATAAAACCCTTAAATTATAGGATTATAACGCAAATTTAATACGTGATTTATTGTCATAAACGAAAAACAATGAAAAATGATAAAGCACAAGAATTAACCTTCGGTCCTAGTGCAATTCGGCAATGAGAGATCAAAGTAGACCTCCTCCTAATTATTGCACCCAAGATCGTCTGAGAAATGCCCTTGTGCTAGAATGTATCCTCTAATTGCCTTGCAATATTGAGAGGATTGTTATGTGAGTTTTGTTTAGATGTGAGATCTAAAGTTTTGAGAGAAATGTTTCTCAAAACCCTAATTTTCTTTTGCAAATGATAATTAGGTTAACAAAGAGGAGATGCTCTCCTTTTTGTTCTTCTAATTTCGGCCAAACCGAGTGGATTAGGAGGAAATGGGCTTTCATTTTCTTCTTATTTTAACTCGTGGTCCGATGCTAAAATGTATATGACGCGGTCTTTATTATAAATCGTCATCGGTTATCGGTTATTAAAGCATCAACTAATAATACGGATTAGTTGAAGCATTAATACATGTCCGACAAAGACGATATCGTATAAATAATTTATTCAATATACATTAATCAAATATAAATCGCTTTATATTTAATTTACGAATTAATTGCTTTATTCGCCTTAGCCGTTATTATTTAATCCGTATTAAATAATTGTCTCAACATCGCGTTTTGACTAATTATTAGTCAAATAACTCGGACTAACTGGTTAGTCAAACTTGGCATCAACATGACTGTATTTTCATACCGTCACATCTCTCAAACGTATCCTATAGGTGTGACTTTTAGGGACCAGTTGATCACCGCCATCTGTATGACAATAACGTCAAACTTATCTAGCAAGCCAACCGTTATTGATAAACGTGGATCAACTGATAATCATACAAAAGTATACCCTTTGATCCTTTTAGAGATTTATAAGTCCTTCCACTAACTGTAAAGGACACCAGCCCCAACAACCACCACACCAACTCTTCAACATTACCGCAAAGCGGCATACACCTTTATACATGCGCTTATCTCCATAATCATAATTCACGATCCATAATTGTTACACACACTCTCACTAGGTCCTCAAGCTCTCCTTTTTATTACCACAACTCATCCACCACCTAACATGATACTAATTTCCAACCCCCTATACTCACTGTCCCAATAAAATATTATGAACCACCTGCAGCTTCCAGATCAGTACAACACATGTTCCACAAATCACTTGCCATTATTATGTCAACCAATGCCTCCTCTAAAGAAGATCACAAGTACTCTAACAACCTCTCGCAACTGTGTCCCATCAACAGGATATCACTATACCATGACAACAACGGGAACATACAAAACTCTCTTCCATATCACACTCTACCCTCACTCGGAAGCTGAAACTGGTAAGAAACATCAATAAACAAAACAACCATCTATCTGTCCAAACCGAAACTCGCAGAAAATAGCAGTAAACAAAACAACAATCTATGTATAACTGGTATGTAATTCCGAAAAATCGTATCATAATCATCCCTCCTACTCTACGACAACCGATGACTGCATCGCAACACCGCCACCAACAGCCGCACCGCAGCGCGAAAATACCCGCATCACAACACGAAATACTGTGCCCGGATCACCACCCGAGGCACAACAGCCACATCGATAGTCATCGGAACTTACACAATCCCATAAACACTGACTCAGTATAACTTCCCGGACAAGAAAACTTACTCAAAATCGCTTTACTAGATCACAACGCAACATATTACACGGGATAAACAGATAAGAACCTCATGAATATCATCCATACCATTTCACGGAATAAACATATATCATGAATACACATACAAGTATAACTAGCCATGCCAGATCACTCAAATTATTACTTTTTGAATATCATTCCATTAGGTTACCGTACCCAACATATATTACAGAACATTCAGATAACAACTTTATAATTATCCCGCCATACCACTTCTCGTGAGATCAGAACCTCACACAAACATTTATACACATCATAGACTCGTAATCACATCCAACTAGTCAAACCTTATCACGTAAGTTACCACTTGATAAAAGTTATCTCCCGCCTGAGCTTAAACTCGCATGTCCTTCATAACACATTCTCCCTTTCGCATAACTATCACCTCCTGACAGATGTAATAATACCACCAATACTCAACTACTAGCATCGGCCTCCTATAACCACATCTTATACTCTCTCACAACCATACATATCAATCTCGTCTCTACGAAATCAACCTCTTTAGAATGGCTATCTTTCCTGCTTACCATCGCCCTTAACCACTAGTGACAACACCCCAACACTACCACTTTTCGTATATCAACCCTCTTACACTCATCTCTAAATATCACGGTTTCGTTCCCATCTTCGGTTAACATCCCAAATATCGAACATTAAGTCCATCCACAAAAATTACCTGAACATTCATCCCGATTCTGTCTTTAATTGCATCGTCACCCAATTCACCACCAAAATCTCATATCGTGTCAATACTTTACCAAATTTTACTCCTCTTAATTCCTCGAAACTCATGGCTAACATGTTGTCCCAAAACTCCTATATAACCATTAACTCAGATCCTCATGATAGTATCATACATCTCGGAGATTCCTTACTTCTATATCACATACTCCGATCAACACTCTCCTATTTTACTCCCCTCATTCTTTTCTTTTTACACTCGACAAAATCATATAACGATTCAACTCCTTATTCCTTCTACCTAACTCTTTAGTACTCCAGTTACCTTCTCATTGCTCCAAAACTCAAATCTCATTATTTTATATCGATACCATCTCCCTCTTTCTTATCATGGATCTTCTCTCATCATGGTACTCACTCACACTTGCCACTAATCAATCCACAAAATCCACGTTTACTGTTCTAGAAACCAAAACTCATTTCCTACCGTTAATTACCCAAGGAAATCACACATTATTTTCACCTCTTGATAATACAAATTCCTAAACTCGACCATTATCTATACATCGCGGCATGACTTGATCTCACTATACACCATTCGTTTTTATCCCTTTATAACGACCTTCCATCAATTATAACCGTAACCAACACAATCCTAACCATCTCCTTCCATAAATCCTTACACATCCCAATTTGCCACTATTCGCATCCCTCATCTCAACCTTTTCATTCTTACATTCCTTATAATTACATCACCCCTTATCCATATACACTTACCTTTACATCACTATCTCACAAAACGTTCTCCTTGTCTCGATAAGCTCATCCATCTTCATTTCTTTTTCCACTATTCATCACAACCACATATAACTCATGTCCTCCCCACCAAACTCATACCCATCATTAGGTGCTTCTCTTACATCATAAAATTGGGTAACTTATGCATCAAGACCAACACATATGCAAAACAATGCATAAAGAAGCAAAAGAACACCTTTGAATTAAACATAATATGCGACGAAGTCAAAAGATAAGCATATGACTCAAAACAGGGGTCAATAGATCGAGTGCAGCCTACTTGATCGAGTAGGTGAAGGTCAGAAACACGTACAATAAATTACCAGGGCTACTCGATCGAGTAAGGGCCACTCGATCAAGTACCTTCCGCAGTTCTCAGCACTGTCAAATTTTCGTAAAATAGCCATATCTCACTCGTTTCTTGGTCATTTTGGGCGTGTGACATGTCGTTAGAATCGTAAAAGAACAAGCTATCACCTACAATTGGAATCACATCAAAATCATATATACATCTCAAGTTATAATAGTTTAAAGACAGCCTCTCTATAATCGGACAACATGACTACTAGATTCTTTCTTCCAAACAACTTAAACAACAATAAAGTAGACAAAATAACTCAATACTCATAAAACCAGTATTCTTAATCACATGTTACTATCTTCAAAAGTCAAACAATAACATCTATCATGCACATATATTATTTAACTGGTTAATCATGTATTACCCACATGCTTTTATTCTATAACTTTACGTAAAACAATAACATAATATACGACATAAAATCTCCTATTCACATGTTACTAACATAGCAAAAGTAGAAAATCCACTTCCATCACATAAACATGTTCTCCACATGAATTTCATATTCTCATGCAATTCCTTACTTCATCTTTTCAAGCCAATTCATAGATCATATTCATACACGTATTCATAAAATTTATTCATCCAATCATATGCATATAAACAATAGTAACTAGTAACGATCCCAACCATAATTCATGTTATCATAAACAATTACCTTCATATTTTCCACCACACCTCCATTCAACCACATAACACCCATCCATCCAACATATTCATACAACACATCATTCATTATGCATGCAATAGGACATTAACAAGCACATAGCGATCCCATGATACCCCATAGTTACCAGTTTAAAGTTGTAGGACGAGTTCGCGACTTTAGGACGTCTCCCAAGTCTTTGCATTAGCTCCTAACAACTTCTATCCGGGTTAATTTTTTTTTGACTCCCTAGATTCATTGGGTTCATTAGTTACAGGTTCCAAAATCGTCGCTCTGATACCACTTTGTAACACCCCCATACTCCAAGTGCCTTACCAGGACCACCTAAAGTATGAGAATGCTACCATCTCGGTTACCCGAGGCAATGTATATTAAATAGATAATAAAGAAACGTACTTTATTAAGTAAATTTAAAGCGATACATGTCCAATACCAAAACTGTTACAGAAAACACAACTGTTTCCCAAAGATGTCAAACCAACTAAAGTAAATAAAGGTTTAACGACACAGCGGAAGACTTCTAGATATCTCGTGATGACTCAACCCAGCTATCCATACGTGTCCATCTCATACCTGTTCAATAACTGCTCACCACCCCCGAATGAATCACCACAATTTTCAAAACATTTAAACGGGGTCAGTTACTGATTACACAAAAACAATACAACAGAAACAATACAACAATCACCCAATCTCCATCATAACTCCACACACCTGACTTTACACTAAAGTGTGTAGTCCTGCCAGAATATCCATCTCAACATGTATTCAACACCGCCAGTGGGGAACCGCAACCGTTCCTACCTAAGCCCCGCTCATCTCATCCGAGCGATAAACCATGTTCCTTAATGTGCACATCCCCTCTGTGGCGGGTTCCACAGAGGGCAAATCAAAGGCGTGAAGCCACTCCCGCAAGTGACTCTACTCAGCCGAGGACGTACCTCAAGTACCACAGACAAACAATCACAACCAACTACATTATACAACAACAATCACCAATTACCAATTCCAATACGATATGAACCATCAACAATAAACAACCATCAACAACATCATATAACCAATAACCGAGTAGGAAAACCCTACCTAGAATAAGCAATCACGAGACTGTCACAAGCAGCTAATCAGGAATGCTCCTCTACAAAACCTCCTCCTATAATCACATATCCATACAATTACCATCTAATCAACATAACATTCCTAAAACCCCCAATTCTACCCAATTAGGGTTTTAAGCAAAATCAAGAAAACAATATAAAAACTATACAAGGATCTTACCCTTGACACGACGAACTCAACGTTATAAAGAACACGACGATCCAACAACCTTCGCCTTTGGGATTTGATAACAACGCGAAGAATAAAGCAACGTAACTCTTTTCTCTCTTTGAAAGGTTTTTAGAAAAGTAAAAGTGATTAAGAAAGATGACGGAAACCCTTAAATACTAATTACGCGTTATGAACAAAACCCGGCTAAAACAACCCGTAAGACCAACTTACTCGATCGAGTGAGTGACTTACTCGATCAAGTGCCCCTTACTTGATCGAGTGTCACACATACTCGATCGAGTACCCATCAGGCAGACTACTGTTTCATATAAAAACTTACTTACTCGACAGAGTAAGCCCCACTTGATAGAGTACCTAAGACATAGAATACCGTAGTATTACATTTTTATCCAGTGAAAAACCAACAATCTACAAGGCATTGGAGACGGGCGGATTGTTGCTTGGCTCGCTCGACTTATATTTGAGATGGGCAGATTGTTGTCCAGTGCAAAATTTAACATTTGAGAGCTCCTTCAAGACCCACAACTTGAGCTGAGGTCGAGCGACTTTAGCAGTGGGTCGCTCGGGTTGAGGTCGGCTCGGGCAGATTTCTTTCCAGAGTAAAATTTCACAATTTACTCCCTTCCCACTCCTCACGAGCTTAGGTCTGCTCGTGGGGATCTTTGTCCCGCATCAATTCTTCTTTTTTTCTTCGTCTTTTCTTCTTGGGTAGCTTTACAAAGGCTTGATTAGCCTAGGCATGTGCTTCCCCACACTTGATCATCAAACACTATATATTTGAAGCACATTAAAATCCCTCCCTCACTTGCTCTCATGTTGCACAAATTCGTCAAACAAAGCATGTAAAATGCAATGCAAAAATGAGTAATGTACAAGTTAAATGAAATGCAAGTAAAGAGGTTAGAATATTTACAAATAGTGGTTTAGGGAGGACTCCACCAAACTCTCTTTCTTTTGAGAGGTTTCAAGGGGGTAAAGCCAAGGCATTGTTGATGTTTCTCAATACCTTGTAGAAGTAGTCAAAGGCTTGTTCATTTTCATGATAAAGGTCTTGCATAGACCCTTGCACATTATTGTCTTCATTGTTGTAATCCGAGTCAAAGTATTGACAAGGATCCATCAATCCTTGATCTAGAGTCATAGCATTCCCAATGTAGGGATTAACCAATCCCTCAAATTCATTGTCCCATAGACCATACACTTCATTCGCTTTCTCCGCTATGTTGGGTGGATCATGAGTTGATAAGAGCAACTCTCCTTCTTTGTTATCATGGCCAATGAGGCCTCCATATTTACTTTTCATGAGTGAGCTTTGCAAGCTCTCATTCTTGTTGTGAAAAATTTCATGCTCTCCGAATAAAGTCATTTCAACATCATCAATATCTTTCTTCCAATTGGGCGGTGTGTCTTTGCCCTTCTCTTTGAGATTTTCATCTTTCCCTTGTTCTTTGAGTGGAGATTCCATCTTCTTCTTGTCACTCTTTAGTGTATAGTCATCAACCATAAAGCATGGCTCAAACAAGTTGGGAGCTCTCATAGTCTTATCAAGGTTGAAGGTGATTGTTTCATCACCTACTTCATGTATGAGCTCTCCATGTTTCACATCGATCATCGCTCCGGCAGTGTGTAGGAATGGTCTTCCTACAATGATTGGAATGTTGGAATCTTCCTCCATATCAACAATGATAAAGTCCACCGGTATGAAAAACTTTCCAACTCTCACGGGTACATCTTCCCATACCCCTAGTGGTTTTTTTATTTAACGATATAACACCCCTGATTTTCAGCTAAATTAAAACTAACTTTTACATATAAAACGCGCCGAAATATAGAGATATTATAATTAATATACAAAGTTTTTTCTTACAAAATGTCTCTTAAAATAAAATATACAAAATGAACTAAAACTTTTATAAAGTCTTTAAATAAAATATTCACTTGAAATAAAATCCTTTTGAACGGCAGCGGAAGTCAACTGAAAATAAGATCCAAAAAACAGAAAGGAACTATCCCCATGACGAGTAACCCAAAAGGGAGAAAACACGTCAGCAGGAAAGCTGGGTAACAGACAATACCTCAATATAAGCAGAATAGTTTTTGGTCATAGCGTGGAAACATACACACGTAAAAAAAATAAATAAACAAACAGAATAATAAATACTCTCCCGTTAAACTAAACTCAATCTCCACTCTTCTCTATAAAATCTCTATAGTATAATACTCTCCCTCGTTCCAATAATTAACCAAGTCTCATCTCATTAGTCCGTCTCACTCATAATATAGTACTCCAAAGTAACCATGTACTATATTCTCATCGTCGAACCTTAGCCAAGGACAAGGGGTGAGTGAACTGGAGGATAAAACCGCTAAACAATATATCCATCTTAATATCAATTTCAATCTCATAATAATATAACTCAATAACCATGGTCACTCCAGACCGTAAACATAATTCGGCACATAGGCCCCATAACTCAATACCAGTAACCAATATTCATCTCAATTTCAATATCGATATTGTCAAAGGTTCAAAGAACCGTGCTCAACACTTAAAGTAATACTCTAAACTACTCACCCATAAGTCAAAGTCAAAGGAAACGATAACTCGAACACAATACGAAACTTATAATAACTCAATAAAAGAACCTGTTTACCAATTTCTAATTCCTCGTATAATACTTTGGATCAATTACACTGCCAACCTAAATTAATAATCAAAGATACCATGGCTCCAATATTTCGACCAAATAACAAGATGCCATTCTAATGCTGATGCATGTACCAACTCCTTTCAATCTCGTAACTAGTTGAAAACACCCAAATATCATCATAGATAAATGGTATAATAAATTATATTGAGCGTACAATTTCCTAGCTAATAAAACCAATTTTCACCATCTCTAAATTTCCGTCTCCAAGATCGCAAGCTCTATTAAATAAACTCAACCCATCTCACAAATAATAATATTATCTTATCAATAGAAAATATTAACTATCAATATAAAATAACAATTACTAGCATTCAACTCAAATAAACACATAAGAATTGTAAGAAACTAATAACAACTAACATGTAAACACCCAACCTCGAACAATAGTAATTATAATAGGATCGCTAGAATCTTGTTACCTCACAACCAATCCGAAAGTACTCACAACGGCAGAAGACAAACAAAAACCATGTGAACGAGGAATAAAAAGACAATACTTCGGTTTGTCAGGAATAAGGAAACGATCAAAACAAGATATTAGGCAATTGAGTAAGTGGACACTCATTGGCAATTAAGTGGTGAACCGTCTAATATATGATGTTTTACACCCTATTTTACACGCATTTCAGAGCTCAATTTATTAGTTTATGCTACTATTTCCCTTGTCTCGTGTATTTCTTCCTTTTCTTGTGATTTTGTAGGAATATGAAGATTTCAGCGGAAAATAAGCCAAATCCGTCCCTAACTACTTAGCATTGCATTTAACATGGAGTATTGACTCGAGGAATGAGCTTGGTGCGTGTTTCAAGGCCTAAAGATAGTAAAAGCAAGGGTGCGTACGAGTTTAACAAGCAAAGAAGCATTTCACGATATTGCAGCCTCATTCAGATGGCTATATCTCGAGTTCTAGAGATGATAATCGAGTGATTTCAACTGAAGGTGAAAGCTTATCCTCTTAGCTTTCCAACGCCGCATAGAACGCCTGATTTGACCAAGTAACGAAGAAATGGCAGCTGTTTTAAGATCGGTGCGCGCTGCAGGAATCGTCAGAATGCAATTCTGTACAGCATCTTTGGTAGATCGACTGGCCTCATTGGTCGATCGACCACCATGCGAGCTGATACGCAAATTAAAAGTCGAAAATAGTTCAAGCCCATATTGTAATTAGGTTTTAGGAAGGATTTACGTTATTTTCTTATATAACGTAACTTCAGTTTATCAGAGGGATTATCATCTAGTTCCTAACATACAGTAGCTATTTTCGTAGTTTAGAATTCTCAATAAATTTCGCACCTTATTTCCGGATTCATCGCTTGTTCCTTAGCTGTGGTAATTCTAATCCTTTAATTTCAGTATTGTTATTTCGTTTCAGTAGTATTAATTCTTCCTAGATAGAATCCCAAACCCTAGTTATAGTTTTATGCAAATTTATTCATCATTTATTTCAATTATGCATTTCTTTATGCCTATTATCAAATTAGTTCTTGTTATTTGCATAAGTATGAGTAGCTAAACACCCCTTGCTAGGATGTAGGGGATCTATGGCGTAGATGGCATTAGAATAGGTGACCCCGCATTAGGGCTTGGTCGATCGACTGGCTTAACTAGTCGATCGATTGAGCCGGTGAGTCGATCGACTGGGGTAGCTGGTCGATCGACTGACTTCGCGTCTGGTTTTGCTTTGTTTGTTTTGTTAAGTGCTTTATCTTTCAATGAGACCGAGAGGAGACTTGATAGATGCTTAAAATTGACCATCCCGTAGATCGAGAGATAGGAATGGACAATAATTACCGAATTAAAACGACTAAATTGCTAAGATCGAGAGATAACGTGATTTAGTTTGCATTAGGAATCATTAATCAAGAACGAGAGTTAGTATTAATGAGACTTAGGGATTAGTAGCATAGGCCGAGAGGTAGCTACTATTTAACATGGATCAAGTGGACTTGTTTTCCCCATCCTTCGCGACCGTATTTCGAAGTTACCTAGGATTATGTGCCATCGCAACTATAGTGAACCGACCGTCTTAGCATTTCTTTTATCATTGTTTACCGTCCTTATTTACTTTTATTTGTTTATTTAGTTTATGTCATTAGATTTAGTTATAATTCTCATCAAAACCCCCTCACTGTTACCCGATAGACTGAAATATAAAGCAACTATTATCTCCCTACCTCCCTGCGAATCGACCCTTACTACCACTTGCTAGTTGTAGTTTGGTTTTATAAATATTATTTTTGGTACTCACTTCGACAGGTATCAAATTTTGGCTTCGTTGCCGGGAAGGCAGCGCTAGTTTTAGTTGTTTTTCATTTTAGTCTGTGTTTCGCCTCAAGGGAAGACTGAGTACCTTGAGGCAGTTCTTACCATTTCCTCTAGTGTTGTTTTTCTAGGTCCTACAGGTCCTATCTACAGTACTTCAGAAGGGTGCACCCATGTTCCATTCTCAGGAGCAGCAGGTGCCGTTTTGTGGGAGATGCGGCGGAGCGGGACACACATCTGAGGCATGCAGGCACCCTAAGGAGAAGATGTTTGCTTTTCATCAACTTCAGCTCGACAATTCGTACAATTGCGCTCCTACTTCACCGCATCAACCATATGTGCCTCCTTATGAGGCCCCACCACCATCCACTCCGTCACAGCAAGAGTTGAAAAACGAAGTTGTAGAGTTGACGAGTCTAGTGCAGGTGCTTATGGTGGAGGTACAGAAAAGCAATGCGGCGAATCAGGCCTTAATCACGAAGCTGATATCTCAAATTGCTACATTAGTCAAGAATACAGCTGAGATACCGAGTCAATTCCACTCTCTGAATCAGCGTATTGAGACCGTACATGCAATGACGCTGAGGAGCGGGTCTGCTCTCGATGGACCCGAGAAACCTGCTGAAAAAGGGCGAGAAAAAGACGATCAGCAGTAATCACGGTCGATCGACCACATCACCCAGTCGATCGACTAGTCCATGAAATGACATAGCTTTAGATACTGTTGAAACCAGTCGATCAACTGACCAACATGGTCGATCGACTGAGGAAGCAGCTGATGACGAAACATTCCATCCTCCAATGCCAGATAATTTGAGGGACTACTTATTTCGGGGTATGACGGCTCCGAAATTATCGAGGCAAGATCCAGATGTTGTTGGGTCCGTTCCGATTCCAAAGTATGACCCTACGTCGGTCAATGGTTCATTCCTGAGGCGGACTGAAGAAGGTTCGAGCTGTAACAAGGATAAAGTGGTGGATTTTCAGCCTAAGTCCACCGATGCCGGTATGAGAGACCTAGAGGAGAGGGCTAAGTTACTTTTGCAAGCCCCATATCCAGAGAGGTTGGTACCAACGAAAGATGAGGTACACTTTGAAAAATTTAAAAATGTCGTTCATGGTCTTAATGTGCAAGTACCTTTTCTTGAGTTGGTAAATCAAGTTCCCGCTTACATGAAATTCATGAAACAGCTTTTAAATAAGAAGCGGAAACTTGATAAGGTCGAGTCTATTAATTTAACTGAAGAATCTAGCTCTTATTTGACTCACACTGCTTCACACAAGTTAGCTGACCCGGGTAGCTTTTCCGTTCCTTGCAATATTGGTACCTTCTCAATTGAGAAGGCATTATGTGACCTAGGAGCCAGCATTAGCGTTATGCCTTTGAGTCTAGCTAGAAAATTTAAATTAACTAGGTTTGCAGTTACTAGCATGACGGTACAGATGGCGGATCGTTCTGCGGTCCAGCCTATAGGAGTCTTGGAAGACATTCCTGTGCAAATAGGAAAGTTTTTCTTCCCTGTTGACTTCGTTGTACTGGATATACCCGAGGATGCCCATATCCCTATCATTTTGAGTAGACCATTTCTGCACACTGCTGGTGCAGTTATAGATATTGGCTCAGGGACATTGACCTTTAAAGTAGGGAAGCAGTCCATTAGTTTTGCCCAGACTTACAGGAAGAAAGATGCTATGTGTCCTGTGACTTGTAATGCGATTTCTACTCGTAAGTCTTATGTTGTAATTACTGACACTCCTCCTTCATTACCTCTGCCTATTCCTGTTATGACACCTCCACCCCAGAATGGGAGCAAATTGGAGGACGATTTTCTTGTTTCGGATGTTGCAGGAACTGGTTTGGGGAAGGAAGAACCGCTCGCTGCTTCAACTGTTAAGGAGCCCATTGTTCAGAGAGGCGGTTTGGGATGTCTGAGCTATGCAACTGACGAGGAGCCAGATAAGGAGCCCAAGAAGAAGGAGCCAGTCAAAATTTCGGAGTCGGATCTTGAGTGTGAGGAGCTAGAAGATGATGGCCATGCTTGGGAAGATGCTAGAGATGATCCATTGAGCATCCCAGTCGGAGTAGAGTGGAGTTCAGCTTCTGAGATGAGCACTGCAGAAGCTACTTCATGTAGACAGAAGCCTTGGTCGGAGATTTTCCCGATTTCACGATCTATTCGTTTCTTAGACCTTTTTAAGACAATTTATTGCTTTTAGACTGTTTCTCCTTTTTCGTGTGCGCGAGACTTCGTTCTTTAATTAAGTTTGCTTAGGATTTACACTTTAGACTTTACATTTGGGTTTTACGCAAATTTTGGGCGCGTTATCATGTGCTTTTGCAGGTATATAGACCATATTAGCTCAAGTTATTGAGCTAATTCGAAGAAATCAGAAGTTACAGCAGCTTTTCCAGTCAATCGACTGGTCTGTCTGGTCGATCGACTGGCCGACCAGTTCCAGGAGCTTCTGTTCCTGACATCCTGGTCGATCGACTGGGTGATGTAGTCGATCGACCGTTGGCGTTCTTTGCACTGTTTTCGATCATTCCCCTGCTGTGTTTGATCGATTTGCGGAGTCAAGGGAGTATTCCTTTCACTTTATTCTCCGCTTAATTTCTGATTTCTTCCGTTCATCATTTTTGCACATAATTTTACCGTCCCAATTTTGTTTTCTCGTTTTACGCGCGGTATCTTTTGTTTGTCTTTTCACGCACTTATGGTAACATCTGTTGCTCTTTGAAACCTCCTAGCTCGCTGGTTTGGGAGGTTTCCTTTTTTTCGCGCTTAAAGTCTTGTGAGTTCCCAAGTTCCACTTCATGTCATATTTACTTATTTTCTCGCAAATTCCCGTTTCTCTTTTATTTCATTACATGATTTTGCACAATGAGGACATGGTGTGATTTGGTTTGGGGAAGGGTTTTGCGTCGCATTTGCATAAGTTTTATTTGCATTTCTGTTTCACGTTTAATTTTGTTTTGCATTGTTTATTTCATTTCTCTCATATATATAGAAAATATCAAAAAAATTGAAAATTTTCAAACAATTCAAATAAAATGCACGTTTATTTAAGCATATAGGTTGAGTCGGAACGGTAGTATTTCAAGGATGATATTGCATTTGCATCTGTTTTTTTGCCTAAGCCTTGTTAAATTGACATGATTATTAGTAGAATCGTATATGCATAGTCTACGAGTTTTCGTTAAATTTCTTGCTGAACTTGAGACTTGACTTTGAAAATTGGCAAACTACATCATATTTCTGAGATTTAGAGCCTATAACTGGTGACATCTATGACCATTTTATCAAGGATGTGAGTAGTACTCCTTATGAGACATGTTACATCAATATGCATAAATATGAACTTAATCTGCTTAATACCCGTATGCATTCGGTTTGTAGTTTGTTGACACATGTGGTAGAGGTCCCCTTTTCTCATTTTACCCATAAGCCTCACATAGCCAAATTTGCCTTTTCGTCCCATAAGCTACATACCATTATTTAGCCTACCCTATCCGAGCTAGTATTGGTAGTTGTGGGAATGTGTTTATTGCATCTTGGTTATATTGCTTTGTATGAGAAGGTTGGTGGAATGTTGAAAGGAGGAAAGAAAGGAAGAGAAAATAGAATTGACAAAAAAAAGAAAAAAAAAAAGAAATGAAAAGAAGGAAGAAAAGAAAAAAAAAAGAAAAAAAAATCAAAATCGCATAATTCAAAGTCTTTATCAAATGGCGATTTTTGCTCCCATGTTTTATTATTATCATTTGGGGAGTTGACTTTTTGTGGAGATTGTGAGATTAGTGCTACTCATTAGCACCGTTTTGTATTGATTTATTTTGAGCAAGAAGTTGGATGTTGTCATATGGTTTTGTTTAGGTACTAGCTTGATCACCTATACCTCCACATTCCCATAAATGTTTTGCCTCTTCTTACCCATAGCCTCACAAATCCATATTTACCTCGGCATGTGTCATGGTCATTTGTTTGGTTGGAATGTATATGTACGGTTGTAGAGATCATTTTTATATTAGATTGCAGGCATGTTCTTATAGGTCGTAGTTAGGTGAGAGTCTTCACAAAATTACTTCTTTCTATCTTTACATATATTCACCTGTACTTATTTGAGTGATTTGAGCAGCCCGTGAGAGTCCAATGTGATAAGTCTCTATAGTTGACGGTTCAGCAGTTTTTTTTAACGACTTCATAACTCTTTTGCATGATTCATATGATAATTGATTGTTAGTTGTGCATTAAATTGGTTTAGGCTTTACTTATTGCATTTCGCTCTGAGATTGAACTCGTTCCATTAGGTTTTAGGATCGAGTCTAGTTATTGCTTGGGGACAAGTAAGGGTTTGGTTTGGGGAAGTTTGATGCGTGTCTAATATATGATGTTTTACACCCTATTTTACACGCATTTCAGAGCTCAATTGATTAGTTTATGCTACTATTTCCCTTGTTTCGTGTATTTCTTCCTTTTCTTGTGATTTTGTAGGAATATGAAGATTTCAGCGGAAAATAAGCCAAATCCGTCTCTAAGTACTTAGTATTGCATTTAACATGGAGTATTGACTCGAGGAATGAGCTTGGTGCGCATTTCAAGGCCTAAAGATAGCAAAAGCAAGGGTGCGTACGAGTTTAACAAGCAAAGAAGCATTTCACGATATTGCAGCCTCATTCAGATGGCTATATCTCGAGTTCTAGAGTAGATAATCGAGTGATTTCAATTGGAGGTGAAAGCTTATCCACTTAGATTTCCAACGCCGCATAGAACGCCTGATTTGACCAAGTAACAAAGAAATGACAGCTGTTTTAAAATCGGTGCGCGCTGTAGGAATCGTCAGAATGCAATTCTGTACAGCATCTTTGGTCGATCGACTGGCCTCATTGGTCGATCGACCACCACGCGAGCTGATACGCAAATTAAAAGTCGAGAATAGTTCAAGCCCATATTGTAATTAGGTTTTAGGAAGGAGTTACGTTATTTTCTTATATAACGTAACTTCAGTTTATCAGAGGGATTATCATCTAGTTCCTAACATACAGTAGCTATTTTCGTAGTTTAGAATTCTCAATAAAGTTCGCACCTTATTTCCGGATTCATCGCTTGTTCCTTAGCTGTGGTAATTCTAATCCTTTAATTTCAGTATTGTTATTTCGTTTCAGTAGTATTAATTCTTTCTAGATAGAATCCCAAACCCTAGTTATAGTTTTATGCAAATTTATTCATCATTTATTTCAATTATGCAATTCTTTATGCCTATTATCAAATTAGTTCTTGTTATTTGCATAAGTATGAGTAGCTAAACACCCCTTGCTAGGATGTAGGGAATCTATGGCGTAGATGGCATTAGAATAGGTGACCCCGCATTAGGGCTTGGTCGATCGACTGAGCCGGTTAGTCGATCGACTGGGGTAGCTGGTCGATCGACTGACTTCGCGTCTGGTTTTGCTTTGTTTGTTTCGTTAAGTGCTTTATCTTTCAATGAGACCGAGAGGAGACTTGATAGATGCTTAAACTTGACCATCCCGTAGATCGAGAGATAGGAATGGACAATAATTAACGAATTAAAACGACTAAATTGCTAAGATCGAGAGATAACGTGATTTAGTTTGCATTAGGAATCATTAATCAAGAACGAGAGTTAGTATTAATGAGGCTTAGGGATTAGTAGCATAGGCCGAGAGGTAGCTACTATTTAACATGGATCGAGAGGACTTGTTTTCCCCATCTTTCGCGACCGTATTTCGAAGTTACCTAGGATTATGTGCCATCGCAGCTATAGTGAACCGACCGTCTTAGCATTTCTTTTATCATTGTTTACCGTCCTTATTTTCTTTTATTTGATTATTTAGTTTATGTCATTAGATTTAGTTATAATTCTCATCAAAACCCCCTCACTGTTACCCGATAGACTGAAATATAAAGCAACTATTATCTCCCTACCTCCCTGCGGATCGACCCTTACTACCACTTGCTAGTTGTAGTTTGGTTTTATAAATATTATTTTTGGTACTCACTTCGACAGGTATCAACCAGCACTATAACACCATGTTTATGCGTCCAAAACCGTCCACAAACAGTCCGCTCAAGTCACTATGACAGTCCCGAAAACAAAGCACAGAAACCTCCACAAAATCGTTCCAAACAACCCATAAAAACAATCAGATTGAGACGGAAGTTACCATACCAAAAGAAAAATGTAAAGGTCCAAGCTTTATCAGAAAAAGAACATATAAAACGATACAAGAGACGGAAAATTCGACATTTGTCGAGTAACCTATCACAGTTACCTGTCTATGATCTCTTAAACGTCCAAGGAACCATCTAAGGGTGATTCTAAACCCAAAAATAAAAGAGATTAGTCCATAAACCGCATCCTTGAAAGATGGCTGAAATGAAACCGAACAAAAGATGGGTTCTTTCTTGCATAAAAAGAAGGAGGACGAGATAGGGAAGCTAATGGTGTAAAAATAATGGAGTTTGGTTGAGAAACGAAGGCGGGATCGAAGTTTGAAAGAGGACGGAAATGGCGAGCTATTTCGTTGTTGCTGCGTTTGTGGTTGTTGTTGTTCCTTCAAAATGAAAAGAGGAAGAAGAAAGGGGGGTGGGGTTTTACGGGTGGACCAACACAACAAAAACAATAAATAATAATAATAATAATAATAATAATAATAATAATAATAATAATAATAATAATAATAATAATAATAATAATAATAATAATAATAGTATATGATAATAATAATAATAATAATAATAATAATAATAATAATAATAATAATAATAAAAAATAATAATAATAATAATAATAATAATAATATATAATGATAATATATTTTTAAGTAGAGTGTAAGATGTAAGGTGGGTGTGTTGTGTTGTCGATAAATGGTTGGTCCGGATTAAAGTAGGTCCAAGGTGAAATGTGACGGTCTATAGCTAGACGGGAAAAATGTCTCGAGTTTATTTTAACTTGAGACGGAAACTAATATTATTATTGTCACTATCACTGTCCGACCAGAAATACGTATATATTTATTCTTGTATAATTTACGCCTCAAAAATATAATTTAATATTACGTATTTTTGTAAAAATGAGCTTTTATATAATACGTTTCTAAAAATCGTGTTTCACATAGAATTAATTAATTACAGAATAAAGTAACCAAACGGTTTAATAAATTTTAAATGTCAAAATGGAAAATTCACGGGTGTTACAACAAGTATTAGGGTAACTAAGGGCTTAAATGACGATTAATTCCCTAAGAAGAAGATTAGTGCTTTGCAAGTCCCATAAGAAGCTGTCCGGATTGACATTGAAGCAAACTCGTGCTGCACAGGGATCAGCTCGACCTGAAGGTGAGACGCACGGATTGAGGCTCGAGACGCCCGACCTGGGCACGGCACGCCCGAATCTTTGATCAGCTCTTCTTCTTCTTCTTTGACTGCCTAAGGATCCGTGGGGATCGTTGGGAGGTCGTGAGGGTCTTCATCATTGCCCATTCTAATTCATTTATTCACTTAGGCCTTCAATAATGGTCTCCTCTTTGATGCTTGGTCATTAGATGCACTCCATTTAGCTCCACTTTGCTCCATAAATGCAAGGTTAACAATCATCTCCTACCAAGGACACAAAACCTCAAAGAATATGCAAAGTAGGAAACTAAAGATAAGAAACGACCCTAATAAGTAGTAGAAAACATAGGAACGAGGCTAGTTCGGGGACAAAATGTGCACAAATATGAATCACATCAACTTGGCTTGGCAAGGGATTGCACAAACAACGGCAAGTACGACACATATGTATAAAAGGTAGTTATGTCGTGAAGACGCGACAATGTGACTAGGTTATGAGTTCATTAAGGATCGTGAATGATGTCTTGTGTTTGAACTCTTGGTGCATGACTTTGAACTTAAACTCGAGTGTCGACTTTGGCATAGTGATGCCTAGACCAGGAATTGGAGGTTTCTCGATGGAGTGACGCTGTTGGACGAGAAGCGTATACATGCGTGACCTTTGACCCGTAATATAGAGGAAATGTGGGTTTAAAACCCGACAGGTTTTGACTCTACTAACGCGGCTGGATATGTCTTTGACAATTGGGCAACACGACCTAGGCCAGAAGGTAGGACTAACTTTGGCGGACACTCATTGTCATTTAGACAACTTGCCTCGACTCGAGGTTGAATCGAAATGGTGGACTTTATATGTACGTGTTGTAATTATTTATGAAGGATTTTCAAAAATAAAAATTTTCAAAAAGGCGGAGTTTGTTTAGGGCTTTCTTTCGAAAAAAGGTTGAGTTCATTTTTGGAAGACGGGTTTGAAATAATCGGGGGTTGGAACGGCTTTGCAAAAAACAATACGTGGTTTTCAAACACGGGTTTCGAAATTCAGAATCACAGATTTGAAAATCGAGAATTGAAGAATTTGGAATCGTCATCACAATGGCCATGAAAACGGTTAAATCTGTTTTCAAAGAATTTGAAATTGGGTTGAAAATTTGAAAACGGTTAAATTTGTTTTCAAACGTTTTGAAATTGGAGAATTTGAAAACGGTTAAGTTTTTTTCAAGCGATTTGAAAATAGGTTGAAAATTTGAAATCAGTTAAATTTGTTTTCAAAGCAATTTGAAAATGGGTTGAAAATTTGAGAACGGTAAATTTGTTTTCAAAAAAAACGCGATTTGAAAATTTGAAAATTGCAATGGTTGAAATCTTCATTACGACGGCTTGGAAAACGGTCAAATTCGTTTTCAAAAACGCGATTTGAAATTTGGAAAATTGCAATGGTTTAAATCGTCATTACGGCGGCTGAGAAAACGGTCAAATTCATTCTCGAAAGCGGTTTAAAAATTGAGGATTTCGAAAATCAAAATTGCCATTATAACGGCGTGGAAAATAGCATTTCAGTTTTGAAACGAATTTTGAATTTCGAAAGTTCGTCATTACCACAATTCGGAAAATGGCGCTTCAGTTTTCAAAATCTATTTTTGGGATTACGAAAATCGAGTATTGAAAATGTGAAGGGTTCAAATTTTTGACGCCTAGAAAACATTGTGTTGTTTTCGAGGGTGGTTTTGAAAAAGGTACATTGTTTTCGGGGTTTGAAACGGTCTTGAAAATGGTGTTTTGATTTTGCGGACGGTTTTCGAATCCAAAAGGTGCGTGTTTTGAAAATCGAGATTTTCAAAGTTTGAAATTGTTGTGGTCCTAAAAACAGTGCGCCATATCCGAAGTCTGTTTTGAAATGGTTCTCGAAAATGGTGCGTCATTCTTAGGTTTTGAAATGCTTTCGAAAACGGCACGTCGTTCTCGAGATTTAAAATATCCTAGAAAACAGTGCGTTGTTCTCGAGTTTTGAAATTTCCATTATGTCAGTGCAAAAGTGTTTTGAAACGGTTATGAAAAACCGGGTTTTGAAATCGTTATTACAATGGCATAAAAGGTGAATTATGCAACGGTCAGCAAAAGACCGAGGCTTGAAATGGTTATTATAACGGCGTAAAAATGTGCTTTTATGTTTGAAATGGTTATATAAATAAACCAGGTTTTTAAATCATCATTACGAGGGCGTAAAAATATGATTTTGAAACGATTGTAGAAACCGAGTTTTGAAATTGCCATTACGCCAATGTAAAAGGTTGTTTTGAAATGGTCAGCAAAAAACCGAAGTTTGCAATCGTCATTATGACGGCGTGAAAAGTGGCACAAGGTTAGAGACGGTTTAGAAAAACCAGGTTTTGAAATCGTCATTACGACGGCGTAAAAAAGGTTGTTTTTGCAATGATCTGCAAAAGACCGAGGTTTGAAACGGCCATTATAATGGCGCGAAAAGACGTTTTTGAGAGTTTTGAAATGACACGGAAGGACTTATGATCACATAGCACATAAGCACTCGCAATTCATTATATTATGCATAACGCTGACACGGGTTTTGGGTTAATAAGGGTCGTTACACACCTAGCGATCAAATCCCGATCTTAGAGAGGGATACCAATCCAAACAAAATGTGTAAGTTTGGTGCCCTAGCCTCGTTCACGTAGGAAATGAAAGCCCTTTGACAAAACAGAAATGTGTAACGCGGGGATGAGAAAACTTACGCCGACGAGACGAGCCAATTGGTCAATAAAGGTTAGGTGGTAGGCCCGGACAAGGAACCCGACTTATGACCGTAATATCAATTAATGCACTTTAACCACGACCTCATTCGAGTTTCACCTCTAAGGATCACAAAGACACAAGTGTCCTAGTTTTCCCCAGCGGAGTCGCCAAAATGTGGATATGGCCCACCCACCACCAGTCTATGGACATGGGCCACCTGCACGCCAAGCCAATTTGTGGACGTATAGCGGTCTGAAAGCCACATTTGAAGGCGTAGAATTGCTTTCGACCGGATCGCTTTAGATCGGTTGGTTTCGTCTCGGTGAAGGTCTCAAAACGATCCAGAGATGTTCGGAGTCGCCACCAAGGAATTATGGGATTCTTGGAAACCGTTCGAATCCACTTTATACCTAGGTCAATCAAGGCAAAGAGTGATGCTTGACATAGGTACTAAAGATAAGGACCCATCCCCTTTTAGCATCTTATCGCTAGAATGACTCTCGTACGCCCTGGATAAGGTCATACTGAAGGAAAAGTAGATCTATATACTTACATATTCATATATGTTTTAATTTAATTTGTCATAAAATTAACTAATGATCTTATGCATGCAAACATTTAAACAAAATAAAGAAGAAACTTGTTCTTACATTGGAAATTTGGTTAATATGGGCACAAGAGAGATCACCTTTCTCTCTTGTTCTTAAGCTTTCCCTTTTGGATGAACAAAGACCCAAGTGTAGGATCTCTCCCAAGGATTTATACCCAAAGCTTACTCTTAATTAAAATTAATATTATAGTTACTAGTACAATATTAATCTTGTAGAAAAATGACCCAAAAATATTATAAAACACTTAATATTTTCGGTTTTGGGAGAGAAGAAGAAGAGAGCTTTTTTGTCTCTCTAGAATTCTTATTTTTTTTGGATGAATAAAGAATGAATGATACACTACAACATTTAGTTTGTTATTAGGTAAATAAGATGAAAAACCATAATGGTTTTTCCATCTCAAAAACCGGGTGGAAGGGGGGGATTTTGGGGAGCCAATGCATGCTTGTGTTGTTCTTTACAATAAGCAATAGGTTGCAAGGCTAGTCTATAATGCAAATGATTGTGTTTTCCACTAATTTAAACAACACAATATTTTGCCTAATCCCCTCTTAATTTCGGTACACTCATAAAATGGAACCCATTTTATTTTTGTCAATATGTCACATGTCATATGTTACATAAATTTGTTATGTATTTTTAACATATTAAAAATCAACGTATTAATAAAGTACGTCATATACAAAAATCGACTTAGTAATTCATAATTACTTGTACCAAAATATTTCTCCAATTATAAATCACAATAAATTGTATTTATAATAATTCATTCAAATTTAATTGTTTCCTTAAACAATAATTTCATCTGAGTAATGATACAATTCGATTACTCAGACCGTATCTCATTTAATCAAATTTCAATGTGATACGTAAATTTTTCCTCCAAAATCGTCCGTCAATTTTCAAGTAATTTAATTAACTCGCAACGTTATACGATTAATTAAATGATCAATTAAGAGTGTTGCCCTATAGGTATGACCTAGGGGTCAATCGATCACCACCCGTCAAATCTAAGATAATGTCAAACTCTAGTCAGCCAATCATTACCGATATATGCTGATCAGTTGACGGTAAAATATTACTTCCCAATTGTATTCTTTATAATGAGACTTAAACATGTGATCATCATGATCAACAGTTGTGATCGCATTATTGTCGGAGGACACATATTCCAACAATCTCCCACTTGTCCTCGACAAGTGTGCGTCACCAATTCTCTTGTCCTATTACTATCTCCCACTCAATGCAAGGTGTCTTTCAGGTCGTACTTGCAAGTGATCATATCGAGAGTAGTTTCTGTAGGTTAATATCCGTATACTACCCTTTAATTGCAGGACTATAACGTAAATTTAGACATGCAATTTATAGTCATAAAACGATAAACACAATGAAATGATTAATGTATAGAAATAACCTCGGGTCCTTTAAATTGCGGCGTAAAGAACAGAAATCAAAGCAGATTTCCTCCTAATCGTTACACCCAAGACTTTGTCCGAGATATGCCCTTGTGCTAGAACAGTGTTCTCCGATTGCCTTGCAATATAGGGAGAACTGATGTGAGTTTTGTCGAGATGAGAGATCTCAGGTTTTTCAGAGGAGAATGCTCTTCAAAACCCTAGTTTTTCTGCAAATGAAATTGTCTAGGTCAAAAGGAGAGGGAGTCTCTCCTTTTGTTTGGTTCGGCCGGACCGAGTGCATGCATGGGGAAGTGGGCTTCCACTTCCTCTTAATTTTAGCTCGAGGTCCAGTTCGCCAAATGCTAAAATGTATATGACGGGTTTATATTATAAACTGTTATCGGTTATCGGAAATTAAGGCATCAGCTAATAATACGGGTTAGCTGAATTATTAATTCGTGTCCGACAAAGCAGTATTGTATAATTATATTCAATATACATTTAATTAAATATAAATCGTTTATATTTAATTTTACGAATTAACTGGTTAATTCGCCTTTAGCCCATGATATTTAATCCGTATTAAATATAATATCTCAACATCATATTTTGACTAATTATTAATCAAATAACTCGAGACTAATGGTTAGTCGATTTGGCATCTACATGATTGTATTTTCATACCGTCACATCACTCAAGACGTATCCTATAGGTGTGACTTTTAGGGACCAGTTGATCACCGCCATCCGTATGACAATAACGTCAAACTTATCTAGCAAGCCAACCGTTATTGATAAACGTGGATCAATTGATTATGATACAAAGTATACCCTTTGATCCTTTTAGAGGTTTATAAGTCCTTGCACTAATTGTTAAGGACACCAACCCCAACAAGCTCCCACTTGTCCGTACAAGTGCATGTGCAATGACGTTATCCGCACTAACCGGAGGACACAAGCTCCAACAAACTCCCACTTGTCCGTACAAGTGTATGTGCGATAACCGATTCTCATATTCATTTAAAAATTTCTCCCACTCAATGTAAAACAATTTGCAGATCCGGATCCGCAAAGGTCGTATTTTACAATCGATCTCTATCTAGAGTGGTTTCCCCGACTAGAGAGTAACTTAACCGATAAAACGAATCCGTATCCGAGCATGGCCATGCATTTGATTCTGACTCCTCGAGTGGCCCCGAGAAATATCGAGTACACGATAAAGGCTGAATATTTCCTTCAACTCGACTCCTTCCGATCTAAGCACACGACATGAAATGACCAGAAAAAATCTACTTGGCCCCTGTTACGGATGACCGTGAGAAAGAAACCAAAGTCACCCAAAAACTGCCGTAGTCTCAAGAGACAGTCGATAGTCAAGAGATTCGACTCTAAGGATCACCATGGAAGTCCTATCCACGACCAGGCAACGAATGTTATAAAACATTTAGGACTCCACGTCGATGTCACAATGGTGTCCTACGAAATATCCGTATAAATCGCCTCTGTGATTGGTCAATCAACCGGTTGACTTATGGCTCGTTGAACCCACCATCAACCAACGTCACAAAATAATTGCAAGAGTTATCAGCTCATGTGGGCAATTAAGGACTAACAATATATGATGTTTGTTCAGTTCACTTTGTGGTGTTCAAAATCGTCGTACAATTCCACATGAAAAACAAAATATATATATATAAAATATCAAAACGATGATGTCGTATAGAGTACAAAGGAGAATGAATCTGATCCATAAAAGAGTACTACAACTTAGGAACACGTTTGATTCCCATGGAATTAACGTGCCCTTCATGCTTATCTTGTCGTAATGCTTTAGTGAGAGGATCTGCTATGTTGTCATCAGTAGCAATCTTTTCTATCACTCTTGTCTTTTGCTCCACGTAATCCGGATTAGATGAGCTTTCCGTTGTACATGTCTAGACTTGTTGCTAGACTTTGGCTCCTTAGCTTGGAAGATGGCACCACTATTGTCGCAATAGATGGTGATCGGGTCATTCGAACTAGGCACTCTGGATAGCCCATGTAAGAATTGACGCATCCATATCGCTTCCTTTGTAGCTTCGGACGCGGCATAGTACTCGGACTCGGTCGTAGAATCTTTGAATGTGATTTGTTTCGAACTCTTCCACGGTGATCTGCGCCATTAAGAGTAAAACGAATCCCGACCGAGATTTCGAGTCATCACGATCCGTTTGGAAGCTAGCATCTCGCAGAATAGGTTGCGCATAGCGTTTGAGAGCCTCCATAAGTCAATGCCCAATCTTTAGTCCTCCGGAGGTACTTAAGAATGTTCTTTGACCATGACCAATGTGGTTCACCTGGTTTTTGTTGGAATCGACTTGTCATACTCAATGCATATGCCACGTCCCGACGTGTGCATATCATGGCATACATGATAGATCCTATTGCCGAGGCATAAGGTATCCGTGCCATGCGCTCTTTCTCTTCCGGTGTCTCGGTGCTCGAGACTTGCTCAAATGCACCCCCGGAGACATAGGAAGGAACCCCTTCTTGGAGTTAGTCATCTTTGAATCTCTCTAGGACTTTGTCTATGTAAGACTCCCGATCGAGAGATAGCATCCGTCGTGATCTATCTCGATAGATACGGATGCCTAGAATTCTTTGTGCCTCTCCCGGATCTTTCATCTGGAAATGGTTTTTCAACCATACTTTCACCGAAGTTAAGAGAGGTATGTCATTCCCAATCAGGAGTATGTCGTCAACATACAATATTAGGAAGACAATCTTGCTCCCACTCGACTTGATATATAAACATGGTTCCTCGACTGATCGAGTGAATCCATTTTCTTTTATCACTTGGTCGAAGCGATGATTCCAACTCCTTGATGCTTGCTTAAGTCCATAAATGGAACGCTTAAGCTTGCACACTTTCTTAGGATGTCTTTGGATCGATAAAACCTTCGGGTTGTACCATGTACAACTCTTCCTCCAAAAAGCCGTTTAAGAAGGCGGTTTTCACGTCCATTTGCCAAATTTCATAGTCATGAAAAGCGGCAATCGCTAAGATAATCCGGATGGAACGCAACATGACTACGGGTGCAAAAATCTCATCGTAGTGCAAACCTGGCACTTGGGTGAAACCTTTAGCAACTAGTCGTGCTTTGTAGATATCTTGTTGACCTTCCACAGAATGCTTTATCTTGTAAAGCCATTTGCATTGAAGGGGACGAACCTTAGCAGGTAAGTCAACAAGATCCCATACGTTGTTCTCATACATAGAGTCCATCTCGGATTTCATGGCCTCAAGCCATAGTTTCGAGTCAGAACTAGTCATGGCACCTTTATAGGTTGCGGGTTCACTACTCGTTAAGAGTAGAACGTCATCTATGTCATGTTCCTCGACCATACCGATGTATCTGTCCGGAGGAAAAGAGACTCTTCCCGACCTCCTAGGTTCCTCGGGAATGTTCACAGCAATAGGGATTGAAGGAATAGGTTCCTCCAATAGTTGCTCGGTATTTGGTTCTGGAATCTCCGACAGGTCGAAGGTTCTATCACTCTTTGCATTCTCGAGAAATTCCTTCTCTAAGAATGTCGCACTAGCCGCAACAAAAAACACGTTGTTCGGTTGGCGAATAGAAGTAATGACCACGTGATCCTTTAGGATAACCTATAAAGTATGTCTTGACCGATCGCGGGCCGAGCTTATCTTCAGTTCTCCACTTGACATAAGCCTCGCAGCCCCAAACCCGTATAAAGGACAAATTAGGGACCGTTCCCTTCCATAGTTCATATGGAGTTTTGTCATGACTTTAGACGGACTTGTTAAGTATTAGAGCGGTACGACAAAAGAGCATAACCCCATAATGAATCGGGTAAAACGTGTGACTCATCATGGATCGAACCATATCAAGTAGTGTTCGATTTCTCCGTTCGGACACACCATTGGTGAGGTGTTCCGGTGGAGTTAAGCGTAGGCGATCCCACGGTCTTTAAGGTGTTGATCAAACTCGTGAGAAAGATACTCGCCACCACGATCTGAACGTAGTGTTTTTATCTTTCTACCAAGTAGGTTCTGTACCCTATTTTGGTATTCTTTGAATTTCTCAAAGGATTCACTTTTATGCTTCATTAAGTAGACATAGCCATATCTACTTAAATCATCCGTGAAAGTGATGAAATACCTATAGCCTTCTCGTGCGGTGATTGACATAGGGCCACATACATCCGTGTGTATGAGTCCTAATAGGTCAGCAGCGCGCATTCCAACACCTTTGAAGGAAATACGAGTCATCTTACCGATGAGACATGATTCACACGTGCCAAATGATTGAAAATCAAAGGCCGAGATAGCTCCATGTTTGATGAGTCATTTTACGCGTTTCTCATTAATGTGTCCCATACGGCGGCGATTGCCATAGATACGTTTGATCTTTGTCACCAACCTTTAACTTTTTATTCATTACGTGTAATATTTACGTGGTCTGATCTAAAACATAAATTCCGTTCATGGAGATCGCTTTGCCAGTAAATCATATCGTGTAATGAGAAAATGCAAGTATTATTTTCTATTACAAATGAAAAACCAAGTTTATCAAGTGCGTAAACCGAAATAATGTTTTTCGAAAGACTAGGAACATAATAATGAGTCATATAATGACAACTCGAATCCGCTAGGAAGCTGGATCACATATGTCCCCTTGGAGATGGCGGCTACTCTTGCTCCATTCCCAACACGCAGGTCCACCTCACCCTTTACGAGGGGTTCGATGTTTGAGCCCCGCACATGATTACACAGATGAGAACCACAACCAAGAGTATCAAGTACCCAAGTTCCGTAACTTGCGTGGTTAATCTCAATCATATGAATAAAAGTAGAAGAGAGAGAAGACATACCAACAGGCTTAACACGACCTGCCTTTAAGTCCTCATGATAAACAGGACATGTGCGTCTCCAATGCCCAGTCTTGTGGCAATGATGGCATTCCATGTTTTCACTCTTGCTCTTTGTCGTGCCTGATGAGTTGCTCGCCTCACCAGGACCACTCTTACCTGAGCCCGACTTCTTGAACTTCGCCTTACCTCTCGCTAGGTTTGCACGAGCTTTGCCCTTACCCTTTCCTTTATTTGATACAACGAGAACATCCTGTTTCGAGCTCCCACTGAACTTCATGTCCTTCTCGGTCTGTACGAGGAGGGAGTGCAATTCATGGGGAGTTTTCTTCAAATCATTCATATAGTAATTCGCTCTGAATTGCGAATAACCATCGTGGAGTGAGTGAAGAATACGGTCGATAACAATATTCTTGCGATGTTACGATTAAAGGTCTCGGTTTCTCGACATTCTCAATCATCTTTGAGAATGTGTGGGCTAACCGGTTGGCCCTTTCGGAGTTTCGCATCAAAGAAGCGAGTGGTATGCTCATAGGTCACGATTCTCGGTGCTTTCGAGAATTCCTTAGTGAGCGTGGTGAAAATCTTGTTTGCACCATGGGCTATGAAGCGTTTATGCAAATTGGGTTCCATTGCAAAAATAAGTACGTTCTTTACCGCACCCGCTTCTAAAGCGAAATCGTTATACTTGTCGATCTCGTTTATTCCAGCCGTGGGGCCTGGGTTTAACGGCATGGGCTCAGCAGATATCCGAGCTTTCGTCAGCGGCAGCATTCCGTAATGCCGCCTCCCGGTCCGCGAAGTTGGATCCGTCATTCTTGATCGAGTAGACCGATTCATCGACTCATGAAGATCCTAAGCCAGGACTCACGGTCCAATGTGGCACTTGGCATTGGGTTATCACTTGAACCAGACCATTTGATGTTTAGCGAGTTTAATACGTGATCTACACTTTGAAAAAGAAGGAAAAACAAAACGAAATAAGCAACTCATCGAGGTGATTTAAGTCTATTTTAAAATTCATTTTAAACATGTAGACTCTCCCACTTGCATAATTGATCTCCCTCAAGAATGATACAAGTGATCCCAAGACTCAATTTCGTCAAACCGATAAGCCATTTGTTTAGCTAATTCTTAGGAAGAACTCTTGGTCGATAGATTTCCGTAAATCCTATCTATAGTCCACCATAGTCACAGGATCGTACGAGTGACCATAGTGTTGAGATAAAATAGGTCAATCGGTTCCAACTTACCCGACGTAGAAGGGGTCATAGTATGCCTACCGACGAAGAAGGGACTCATTGGAGTTTGACCTATAAAGACTGTTCTCAATTTTTGTTTATACGAGGAAGATCCCATCAACTAAATTATAATTCATTTTAAGTGAACGAATAACTAGCGTCTGCGTGAATGAATTAATTTGGGTGATGGCTTAACATGATCGTGTGACATACGAATGTCAAAGAAAACTAACTCGTGACCTCTATATGTGTCGGTTTTTCATGTAATAATTAGGTGGTTTGGTTTTAGGCGGAAAATGATGCAAATTATCGTAACAATGAATAAATAAAGTAATGCAATACGTAAATAAAAAATTTCCTAGTGTGGCCTATCCTAGTAAAAGAACATAATACAACTTTGGAATCCACCGTTGGACCCGAAAAGCTTGTCTTGATGTTCCATCTTGATCCAAGTAGCGGGAGTGAGCATCGGTCTCCATCTTTGGTCTTCTCAAAAATTACAAATTTATAATTACAAAATATAAACCTATTTACATTCTAATTAAAACTGTAATTACAAGTGAAAAATCCAAAACGGAGATACAAGATCTCAAAATACAACCAAGACCGTGTTCCATCATTACGGTAACACGTTCTACTAAGGCCACACTAAGTTACAATCAATTGTAAAAATTAAATACGTAATTAAAAGGCATTCACGGCATTCATAAATTAACGATAAATAAAAAAGCATCAACTAAAAAAAAATTCATTCGTGACATAATTCCGTAATTATGTTAAATTTATCCAAACCACCTTTTAATGATTAAAATTCATGTGATAAAACCGCTTCTATCATTTAATTTTAATCCATTATAATCCGTCATTTTAAAGACGCTTTAAAACAACTATATGGTACGTGAGTGAATCAATTCACTATTAAGCGAGTGTACTATATCCGTATAAAGTACATATTTAAGCCAAAAGAAAATTTAAATCAAAAGAAACAAATTTTCAAAGTCTGTTAAAAGACGAAATCCCTCGATCCGGGGACATAAGTGCTCGATCGAGGACAGAGGGCTCGATCGATCGAAGCGCAAGTCGATCGAGAGGTATGCTAACCAGGAGGTGCTCGATCGACTAAACTGGAGGTCGATCGTGTACCTATATCAGCAAAACTACTCGATCGAGTACGAGGACAACTCGATCGAGCAGAGGGTTTTGAAAGCGGGTCGATCGAGTGACAAAAGGACTCGATCAAGCAAAAAATTTGGAGCAGGGTCGATCGAGTACAGCAGGGGACTCGATCGAGCAAAAATTATCTGAGAAAAGCCACTCGATCGATTAAAAACATGGTCGATCGAGTGCAAAAATCTCTGGAAAATCCAAAACCCTCGTGAAAACATATTTCGAGACAAAATCAATTGCAAATATGATCAAAAACGCATTAAAACAAATTTGACAATTGACAAAACATGACATATTGTTATAATCTCTGTATAAAACAACAATATGCAAAAACCAAATCGAAAAAACATGAAATTACCGTGTAATACATGACACGGTTTGAAAAAAAAATCTGCCGTGTATACTAGGCACGGTTTTCAAAGCAGAAAATCATCGTTTCAAAAACGTTTTATGAAAAACACATGAAAAATTCACGTAACCTGGCTCTGATACCACTTGTAGGTTAATATCCGTATACTACCCTTTAATTGCAGGACTATAACGTAAATTTAGACATGCAATTTATAGTCATAAAACGATAAACACAATGAAATGATTAATGTATAGAAATAACCTCGGGTCCTTTAAATTGCGGGCGTAAAGAAGTAAATCAAAGCGATTTCCTCCTAATCGTTACACCCAAGACTTTGTCCGAGATATGCCCTTGTGCTAGAACAGTGTTCTCCGATTGCCTTGCAATATAGGGAGAACTGATGTGAGTTTTGTCGAGATGAGAGATCTCAGGTTTTTCAGAGGAGAATGCTCTTCAAAACCCTAGTTTTTCTGCAAATGAAATTGTCTAGGTCAAAAGGAGAGGGAGTCTCTCCTTTTGTTTGGTTCGGCCGGACCGAGTGCATGCATGGGGAAGTGGGCTTCCACTTCCTCTTAATTTTAGCTCGAGGTCCAGTTCGCCAAATGCTAAAATGTATATGACGGGTTTATATTATAAACTGTTATCGGTTATCGGAAATTAAGGCATCAGCTAATAATACGGGTTAGCTGAATTATTAATTCGTGTCCGACAAAGCAGTATTGTATAATTATATTCAATATACATTTAATTAAATATAAATCGTTTATATTTAATTTTACGAATTAGTTAAGTTAATTCGCCTTTAGCCCATGATATTTAATCCGTATTAAATATAATATCTCAACATCATATTTTGACTAATTATTAATCAAATAACTCAGACTAACTGGTTAGTCAGATTTGGCATCTACATGACTGTATTTTCATACCGTCACATCACTCAAGACGTATCCTATAGGTGTGACTTTTAGGGACCAGTTGATCACCGCCATCTGTATGACAATAACGTCAAACTTATCTAGCAAGCCAACCGTTATTGATAAACGTGGATCAACTGATTATGATACAAAGTATACCCTTTGATCCTTTTAGAGGTTTATAAGTCCTTGCACTAACTGTTAAGGACACCAACCCCAACAGTTTCCTCGATCTGGAGAATAACTGATTGACCGGATTTATCTATCATAGATACCTTTCGAGCGTGGCCACGCATTTCCAGTTCATTACTCCTCGAGTGGCCCTGAGATATTGTTATAACCCTGACTAGGGATGGACAATTCATATCGCACTCATTCCCTTCGACTAGCCACAGCCATCATAACACAAAATATGCCCATTTGACCCCATTTACGAAGGTCGTAGTAACACAAATCAAAGTTAATCTGAAACTGTGCCATCTTAGGCGAATAGTCTTTAGTCAAAAGAATCGACTCATTTGAATACTATAGCAGCTCTCGCCACGACCAGGCTATATAAATTTGCCAGAACTCTATAAGCGGTCATTAGGCCCGACAAAATGTTCCTAACAGTCTACCTATGTGATCGACTAGTCATCTCACATGACTCTATGGCACTTGAACTTGCCATCAATCGCATCACACTCTGGTCACTTCGAGACGTCACCTCATGTAAGTAACTATGGGCAAATACAATGTTAATCCATGGTCACTTTAACGGGGTTCAATTGTCTCCACAACTCGTTTGGATATAACAATGTACAAGGTGAGTTAATAATAACTCAAACGACAAATGTCGACATCACACTCGGGTAGTCAATACCATATTACAACCTTGT
Source organism: Silene latifolia (assembly GCF_048544455.1). Taxonomy (NCBI): domain Eukaryota; kingdom Viridiplantae; phylum Streptophyta; class Magnoliopsida; order Caryophyllales; family Caryophyllaceae; genus Silene; species Silene latifolia. Next base: position 434,795,593 of record NC_133538.1, on the reverse strand, counting down.
GATGTATATCGTAAGTGTAAACACTTATTGATTGCAATAGAAGTTTAACATGCCATGTGTCCATGTGTTCAAACTTCTTATAACCGCATTTTCCTTTACATTCATGTTCTCTCTCATAGCATGAATCTTACCAAGTACACATCAAGGTTCCCGACCTCGGTTTTGGTTCTTTATCTTGAAAGAACTTCCTTATCGATTATCACATAACGAACTAATTTGTGGTGAATGATATAACTTTTACTGATCAAGTACTCCATCCACACACAATGCACTAGGTATATGTTTTGTAGAGTCTTACAACAATTTGTCAAGACGATTGGTCTAACACTTCTCACAAGTTCTAGCATATTAGGAAGGATTAGTTTTGAATAACTTCTTATTCAACTAAGTATCTTTCCAATAACCTCTTATTTTTCCTTTTGATTTGAAAAGTTTAGGATTTTCATAAATCTTTACGTGTGTTTGAACTTTCTATAATATGTGCAACCTCTTAACACATAATAGAGTATTCTGTTAAACACCGAAATCGCTCATCGGATTCTACTTGAGAATTCATGACGTTTCTATTATGGCTTACCAATCAATCATCATGCTCTTATGCATATGATTCATAACTGGACATGTACATGATTATTCTAATGGCGGAAACACTAGTTACTAATAATCATGAGATCAACCGTTTATAGGTTCAATGAACGACCATGACTGCTAATGGCAATTCCATTTTCATCTACATGAATAACCTATGTGAATGTTGATACGATGTGTATCTCTTAATACTAATCCAACATCCCTTGATGTAATTGGATTCATCATAGTCCATTTTCATCCAGAATTGAAAACTCAAATACTTCTTTATGAAAGAAGATATTAGCTCGTCATTCCTAATGAGTAATGAGTTGTAAACATTCAGAGGATGACAGCTCCCACTAAATCCCATGTCTTCACATGATAATTTGTAAACTCCCACTTAATTCCACATGTTTCGAAATTGATTACTCAATTGAACACATTACAAAATTTTGGAATGTATGTTGCTTTGCAAAGTTATTAAGATGAAACCATATATGTTCCCATCATATCCTTTCAAAATTCCTATTTTGAAGGGGTCTCATTTTAACCTTATGGAAAGAGATTTTAAATCTCTAACACACTCATGTCATAATGATGTGTGGCAATGTCATTTATTAAATATAAGTAATATCTAATACACATCCGTCAAAAGATCCCTTTTAGAAGGATGTTTAACCAATTCATTTTCATAATGAGGTTGAGTAATGACATCTGCGTGGTTTAAAACTTTGGCTATTGGAGATATCGGTATATCAATCCTTGCAACTTCTAGTGATAAATATCGCTTATTACTAGGATGTTACATTGATTCATTTAGCCTCTTAAGTAAATCTCAAGGTTGAAACTATTGGTCAAAAATTCATAAACTTAGTCAAAACTCTAGTTAAGACTTTACATTAGTCATTTTCTTCCAAAACTTTCTTTTGGTCTCCTCGTGTAGTTATCTTAAGAATATGCTCTTATGATTACTTCACTTGGTCTCTTTAGTCATATAGAACTTACTTTAGACCATAGATCTCATCTATTTGGTATACTATGTGAATAGATATACCCTTTATTCAAATCATTCTACCTTGCGTAGATCTCATTTACACAAGTACACAAATTTTTCTTGTCTCGTGTGTTGTGTCCTCATTTTTCTCCCACTCTATCTTTAGAATAAATACACTATAGATTCAAAGATAGGATATGAGACACAAATAATGATGTTGAAGTTATAAGGAGAACTATCTCATAGATTGACTAATAGTTTTAGATGTGGAATTGGTGATTGACATACCTTTAAGAGACTTCGTAGACTCAAGGTAACTTTGTAAATGATCATACACAAGCCTTAAGCATGTGGACATATAATGAAACCCGTCATTATATTTGTCTATTAGATCACTTTAAGTTATATGTTTCTAAGAGTAAGCATTTAAACATGAATTTTTAGAACAAAAGGATAAGATGATAAAACGGCTGACTTGGGTTGCAAACCAAGTCACCATTATCCAAAATACCTTTCCATGTCAAACACGGAAACTTAAGGTTCTAAAATCCATAACATGAATAAAATAAGACAATAAAAAGCAAAGCTCCATAAGAGCTATTCCTAGCTTCTTGATGGTATCTTATGCTTGCTTTTCCTTTCCCTTGTCTTTGCTTGGTGGAGGCCCTATTTACAATAAAAAGGGAGATACATTATCACGACTTTGTATCATAATACCATAGTTGAATTAGAAACATAAAAGAAAGGATAGTCATTTACCTACTGGAGTAATCTTTCCAGCCTTAATATCACCAAGGTATTTGGAACAATTTCTTTTCCAATGTCCCATACCATTACAATAATGGCATTTATCAAGAGGACCCTTCTTGATTTTTGAAGTGCTAGCTTCACAAGTCCTAACTTTGGTGAATGTGGGAGCTTGTTTCTTACCCTTCCTCCCATTCTTCTTGAACTTCCCCTTACTCTTAGTGCTTATGTTAAGCACATCCTTGGGTGGGTTCACATTTAACCCCATGTCCCTTTCGGCTTGCACAAGTAACTTGTGCAATTCTTCAAGAGACACATCCTTGTATTGCATGTTAAAATTCACCCGGAATTGAACATACGCTTTCACTTTGGACAAGGAGTGTAGAATCCTATCTACAATGAGTTCTTTGGGGATTTCAACCTTTTGAATCTTCAAGGTCTCGACAAGCTCCATAAGTTTGAGCACATGAGGGCTAACCTTTTGGCCCTCTTTGAAGTCGAGATCAAAGAATGCCGCGGCCGCCTCATATTGGACGATCCGCGGAGTTTGTGAAAACATTGTCACAAGCTTGGAGTAAATCTCATTAGCATTGCCCATTTTAAAGGCTCTCCTTTGGAGGTCCGCCTCCATCGCAAATATCAAGACATTTTTCATTGCGGCGGACTCCTTTTGGTAAGCCTCATATGCTTCCCTAGTGGCGGCGGTCGACCTAGTAGTAGGTTCGGGAGGAGAGGCCTCGGTAAGGTAACGAAGCTTGTCGTCACCTTGGGCGGCCAATTTGAGTTGGGCATCCCAATCGGATAAATTTGACCCATTCTTTTCAAGTTTACATCGATCCATGAAGGATCGGAGCCATGATGAACTAGCGAGAGGCGTTGCAATAGGGGTTGGTGTTGTCATTTGTTATGAAAAAAGTGGTCTACAAAACAAAATAGAAGGAGTAAAACAAATGTCGTTTTAATAATAATACTCGTAAAAATTATAATTTAAACAAGTTTTATGCATTTTTCTAGTGACCTCTACCCAACTAGATAAATGATTCCAAGACCCAAATTCATATCGACTTAGGCACGGTAGGGCCGATTCATCCTTTATCAATATAACTCGGTGGATTAACGTTTAATCGATTCTACGTTAATTACCCTAACCTCTTAGGACTCAAAATTTAGTCTTCACTAATAATTTGACCATAATTAACTCATATTTATAAATTTGTTCATTAATGGACTAAAAATTTCAAAAATAAGCTATAAACTTCAAATAAATCACAAAATTTAAAATTTAAACTCATGAACATTCTGGAAAAATACCATGACACTCATAATGTGCAAAAAACTTAGGTTAAAAATTTTGAATTTTATCCGGAAAAACAATGTTGCGGTTTATCGGTTTTTAACAAAATAATCATAAAAACATGGAAAAATTATATTCATTAACTTTTCAATTTTAGATCTGAAAAAAAAAATGAAACATATGATGTTTTTCTTTAGTCATAGAGTATGTTTTATTAATTTTTCATTAATTAAGTCACTATTCATGCCATTTTTCTCCAAAAATCCATAAATCATGCAAAAAGACTTCAATATAGCCCATTATTTTACACACATCTTATAAAATTGCATGTGACATCATACTAAATTTCTATTACCAGATTCGAAATTTATCTCATATTAACCTATTTTTCACCTAAAACCGATTTTAATAATGAAAAATCCATTTTTCGAGCATAACATGTCCAAAAATTATGAAAATTTACAGGTTATGTCAAAATAATATATGTGACAACATATCCAAAAATAACTGGAAAATTTGAAGTATAGCTAATTTTAGACCGAAAATGACATTTTTACTCATAAAATCATATTTAAATGCCATTATTGTATAATATGAACAATAAAAATCCGTAAATTTAACCAAAATATCCTAAAACATTTTAGGACCAGAAATTTAACATGCATAAATTAATTTCGTGATATATCATAATAACACAAATTATTCAAGTTTTATATGTTATTCTTATAACTCGGAAAAACTTTTAACCGATTTGCATGCAAACAACCATGGCTCTTGATACCGATTGAAGGAAAAGTAGATCTATATACTTACATATTCATATATGTTTTAATTTAATTTGTCATAAAATTAACTAATGATCTTATGCATGCAAACATTTAAACAAAATAAAGAAGAAACTTGTTCTTACATTGGAAATTTGGTTAATATGGGCACAAGAGAGATCACCTTTCTCTCTTGTTCTTGAGCTATCCCTTGTGGATGAACAAAGACCCAAGTGTAGGATCTCTCCCAAGGATTTATACCCAAAGCTTACTCTTAATTAAAATTAATATTATAGTTACTAGTACAATATTAATCTTGTAGAAAAATGACCCAAAAATATTATAAAACACTTAATATTTTCGGTTTTGGGAGAGAAGAAGAAGATAGCTTTTTTGTCTCTCTAGAATTCTTATTTTTTTGGATGAGTAAAGAATGAATGATACACTACAACATTTAGTGTGTTATTAGGTAAATAAGATGAAAAACCATAATGGTTTTTCCATCTCAAAAACCGGGTGGAAGGGGGGGATTTTGGGGAGCCAATGCATGCTTGTGTTGTTCTTTACAATAAGCAATAGGTTGCAAGGCTAGTCTATAATGCAAATGATTGTGTTTTCCACTAATTTAAACAACACAATATTTTGCCTAATCCCCTCTTAATTTCGGTACACTCATAAAATGGATCCCATTTTATTTTTGTCAAATTTGTCAATATGTCACATGTCATATGTTACATAAATTTGTTATGTATTTTTAACATATTAAAAATCAACGTATTAATAAAGTACGTCATATACAAAAATCGACTTAGTAATTCATAATTACTTGTACCAAAATATTTCTCCAATTATAAATCACAATAAATTGTATTTATAATAATTCATTCAAATTTAATTGTTTCCTTAAACAATAATTTCATCTGAGTAATGATACAATTCGATAACTCAAACCGTATCTCATTTAATCAAATTTCAATGTGATACGTAAATTTTTCCTCCAAAATCGTCCGTCAATTTTCAAGTAATTTAATTAACTAGCAACGTTATACGATTAATTAAATGATCAATTAAGAGTGTTGCCCTATAGGTATGATGACCTAGGGGGTCAACTGATCACCACCGTCGTACGACAGTAATGTCAAACTCTAGTCAGCCAATCATTACCGATATATGTTGATCAGTTGTGACAGTAAAATATTACTTCCCAATTGTATTCTTTATAATGAGACTTAAACATGTGATCATCATGATCAACAGTTGTGATCGCATTATTGTCGGAGGACACATATTCCAACACATACACTATCCAAAGGTTCTGAGTAAGGGGTGAGGGTACGTATTGGGAAGCTCCTTAATAGAACACCCAATCCCGCCCGCGTTAGCGGCCTCTACTTATTGATCGTGGTTACTAACTGTAAAAGTTAATAAAACGGTAAATGCATGAATGTGCATCCAAAAGTTTAACCTAACATGTGAAAGTTTGCTAAGTCTGTTTGTTTATCCAAATATCAAGTAATTGATGTCGAGTTGGATTTAGATTGATTTGCATGCCAAAATGGAAATTAAACATCCTTTTACCAAGTTCGGATTATGGCGCTTAACACGATCCATTTATTTGGAAAAGAAGTGTGTTTAAATGATAAAGTGTAAAATGTGAAATGTAAACTCGTCAATCTTATCCATCATGTATTCGGGTTAACCGGAATCAAGATCGTCCTAGACAAGTGCTAAAAAGAAAACAAAACAGTGTCAGGCAACCCCTTTGGGGCGCGAGCTATACGGCGAGGCAACAAGACCTGTCCAGATTTGAAATGTCAAAAACAGGAGCTGCCTTGGGGCGCGAGCCATCAAGCAATCTATAGAGCCTCTTCTGGTTGCTTATTAGGTCGTAAAAACCGCTTTTGTGATTAATGATTTTCAAATATTATTTGCATGACTCGAGATAATTACTATTATGTTAGTAATATTCGTTGTCGGATTTGCAAGTTTGAAAAGTATAGTAAAATGTGTAAAAAGTGTATGCTTAACCATTTCGTCATCGTACTTGAATTAAATCGACATGGCATATATGTTAGCCAAGGATGATAAATGATATGGTCAAGATAAGGATAAAAATAAAATGAAATAAATGTAAAAGGAAAATGTTTGATATGAACTAATATGTTAAGTTCATTTATTTGTAATTAGTCAAGTTTGTCATCGTATTTGGATTAAACCGACATGGTGTAAGGAACCAAGGATGGTTAAGAATTATGACTAATATGTTTGCAAGTGTAAATAAATGGGAAAAATGGTAAATAAAAGAAAAGAGTGTTAGAATACCCTTTAAAATGTAATTATCCAAATAATATCACCGAGTCACGGATTAAACCATCATGGTATAAGGAACCAAGGGTGATATCCATTATGGTCAAAATATTTGTCATAAAAATGAATTAAAATGGTAAACACCGTGAAAGAAAAGAAGTAAAAATAAAAGGAAAATGTTGTGGAAAGACAAACTCAAACACGTTTGAGTCTGACCCGAGAAGCCACAAGAGGCGCGAGTCTCTTTGCATAGCAAAGAGCTTCTGTTTCAGGCCAAAAGTCGGTTTTGGCTCATCTAACCTAAATTTGAATCGTGTTATGCATTGTTCATGCTTATAAACTCATAAAAACAGTAATGACATGAAATAAGTGAGTTGTTTACACCCTCAAACTTACATGCTATGATGTTTGCGAGGTAGACGACTATTTAGACGGTTTTCTCGTTATGCGACTACTTGGGATCAAAGAAGTTTAAAAGATTGCCTTAAAAAGGAATTTTGTTTTGAAAAGATGTTGTTTTGAAACATGTTGATTATTGTTGAGTTGGTCGAATCGGTTGGTCGAATGCACGGCAACGGTACCAAACAAAATGTGTAAGGCTTGTGTTTTCAATCGGTAGGTCGAAAACACGTGTCGATTTTTTTACTTAAGAAGTCGAAAGGTCTAGAATTTTAAGGGAGAAGGAGGGGGCGGATTCTCGCGTGAGTATTATGGTGTATGAAAGTGTGTATTTATAGAGAATTGTGGAATGATAGGTCGGTTGAGTTTGCTTGGAGGCTAAGGAGGAGGCCTAAAGAGGCGCGAGCCACCTAGTGCTCCAATGGGGTGTCCTGTCCTTTTCAATTTGGACGTGGCCTTTGCTCTATCTATTGTTTGGTTGGTTCGATTTGTGGTATTCAAATAAGATGTCGTGTAACGATATGGTCATCTAATAAGATGTTATTTGGGTATTATTTGGGGTAGGTATTTTGTGTGCTCGACTCGGTTTTGACCCGTGTTGAGTCGAGATTTGAATTTTGAGTCGATTTTTGGCCCGGTGTCGGTTTAGACTCTAATTAGTGTCATTTTAATGAAAAGGGCATGATAAAACCATTTATGGCATTATTTTTGACATTCGAGACTCGGTTTGACTCCGCTTGACTCAGATTGACTCGAGTTGCGGGTTTCTGAGTCGGTTTTGGGTCCGAAGACGATTTTAACTCTAAATAGTGTTGCTTTAATGCAAATGAAGTTAGAAAACTTTTTTTGAAATAATTTTTCATATCCAAGTAATGCATTAAACCGTCTCATGTATAGCCAATCCACGCACGCATATCAAAACACGTTGTAGTAAGATCATCATCGCATGTTTTTTGGAAGGTGCAGATACTAAGTATCTACAGCCGTAGATACGCTGGTCCAGGATACTCATGGTTCTTCCTCAGCCTTACCAAAGGTATCAAGGATATACATTTTTTATTTGACAAACTGCATACTATATAGCATGTCTTGTAGTATAACCAAATACGTATTATCTGAATAATACAATAATCATAACTGCTACCGTCTCTGAAAACATATGATCAGAACAAAATGACTCCTGAAAGATTCATTTTACGCGTCTTATGCTAACTAGCAGCATTAATAGCGAGTCACAGTTTAGGCGTAAAAAAAAAAAAGCAATATATAATCAGCTACTCTTGCGCTCATATCATATTTTGTATGAATATGTGATGCCAGAACATTTTTGAAACAAAAAATAGACAGTGTATGATATGTTCATTTTAGAAAACGTGTTCATGTTTCGTGAAATTATAATGAATTTTTCTTATTTACGTATCTAAATATACATGTACGGACATGATATATGTATGCCGTTTTGAAACGACAGCTTTGTGGTGTAAGGCATTACCTGTAACATCGAAATTGACCATTCATTAACTGCACATTCCTTATATGAACAACATTAAAAAGACCAGACAAGTTAGCATATGTATAGATTTTTATATACTTAGTAAAGCATAAAGATAGGTGGATGTGAACCAGTTAATTTACATTATCTGCATATAGTATAATACAGCTTTTACACGTGAGCGAAAATATTTTATTTGGACATTGGTTGCATATGGTTGTTGTACATGCACATCTTACAAGGCGTACCTAAGTTAAGAGTGACTAAAATCTGATCCATTCCCTAAAATGCGTGTTACCAAAGGCAAACGTTAACACTACTACCGAAACTTAGAAATTCCACTTAATACCCTAGAAACTAAGCTTTAAAATTTATTTACTATGGAGGGACAATATAGCAATTACCCCATCTTACTGCTACGCGTCTTAAATACAGCACAGGTTTCCGGAACCTACGTAGGTAGTTATTCCCTTCCAGCCTTTACTAGAGCAAATAGCGCAATGTCTTCGTATGTCTAGTCCGTCATATTGATATGAGGATGGGGCGAGTAGTAATGTTTATGTTTCAGTCCGCCCCGAACATGCCTCAGTAAGTTACATCTACGTTGGCGGTCTTTCCTCAAGTTTTAAGGAATCGTGTGAAAATGCATCTAGGCAGGCTGTACGCAATATCATGACCAAATATCGTGTGACTGTGTTGGACTTGACCCATTTTAAGCTGGTAAAGATGAAGAGGCATGTTGGCCTCTACAGCCTCAAGCACTTAGAGCTAGCGGAAGTTCTCAAAAGTCATACTAATGTCCCGCTCAATGAAGAGGCCCCTCTACACCGTTCAGGCACCCCCAAAATAGTGGCGCTTGATTATGTAACCCTCTTGAAACACCTCACTGAAAAGTTTGAAATTCACTGCACAACACTCATGGTCCTCCGCCACGGAAGGGAACGGTTTACTGCCTGGATCACCGTTACCCTCCCTGGAGTAACATATCTAAAGAAGGATTTTGTGAGTACCTGCTTCAAATTCCCGGAGACTACAAAAAATGAAGTGGCTAAGAAGTTGAGGAATATGTTACGCCACTCCTCAACATTGAAATCATAGATGCAAACTATGATACTTCTGCCACCAATCGTACCGGCTTCAAATTCAATCTAACGCGAGAAAGTGTTGTGAATTTTGTGAGTTTTATGTGAAAAACAAATATGAGGAAGGAAGAAAATTACTTGCTTTGATTCTAATGAAATTACAAGGCTTATATAGCAACAAACTAGTGCAACAAACATCATATTGTAGTCTAAGAAAATGCCCACTAAGACCATTTCCTAAGGCCACTAACAAGTGGTAAACCCACTAAGACCATTGTGGTAAACCCACTAACAAGTGGTAAACCCACTAAGACCATTGTGGTAAACCCACTAAGAAGTGGTAAACCCACTAAGACCATTGTGGTAAACCCACTAAGAAGTGGTAAACCCACTAAGACCACTAATTGAATTAATATTTCCAATACCTCCCCTTAATTCAAATACTGCAAACTCCAATTTTCTCCATGAAATTCTGATGCTTGGCTTGGAATAAACTTTTGGTAAACAAATCTGCATTCTGTTCATTGGTGCCACAGAACTTTAACTCAATTTTTCCTTCACTGACTAAGCCTCTGATAAAATGATGCTGAACCTCAATGTGTTTGGTCCTGGCATGATATGCAGGATTCTTAGTCATAGCAATAGCAGACTTGTTATCACACCATATCACAGTAGCCTTACTTTGTTCATTCTCCAAATCGTGACAAGAACTTTCGGCCCAGATTGCTTGCCTCCCACCGCACTTTCGCCGCCACATACTCGCCTCACTAGATGACAATGCTCTCGTGTCCGCTTCTTTGAACTCCATGTAATAGCACTGAGACCCTAACATGAACACAGACCACGATGTACTCTTTCTGTCATCAAGACTTCCGCCCATCACTATCTCGTGAATCCAACCAGACTGAAATCTTGAGGTTTCATACCCGATTCCCTTCTCTCTGTTGTTCCGCAATGTACCTTAAAATCCTCTTTGCGGCTCCTGAGATCGCTTTGTTGGACTGTGCGAGAAACCTAGAGACCACACTAACACTTGTATGCAATGTCCTGGTCTGGTGTGAGTGAGGTAGTTGAGACCACCCACAATGCTCCCGAACTGTTTCTCATCCGCACTACAGTGCCATCTTCCCTCTATGACTTCTCATTTGCATTCATTGGTGTGATTGCAATTTGAATCCTCCATTTCGAATTTCTTGATAAATCTTTTGCATACTTCCTCCGAGACACAGAGATACCTTCTTGATCGATTCACCTCTAATCCAAGAAAATATTCAGCTTTCCTAGATCTGTCATCTCAAACTCTTTCATCATAACCTTTCGAATTCATTCAAGCATTTCTTGAGATGAACCGACATAAATTATGTCATCTACATACACACATACCACCAAAAACCCAGCATTAGATGTTCTTTTGGTATACAAAGTTGGCTCATTTTCACTCCTGTCAAAGCCACTCTTTGTAAAGAATGCATCTAATCTATTTGTACCAGGCTCAGGAGCTTGCTTGATCCATATAGAGCCTTCTGCACTGTAAACCTTTCCCTCTTCTTTCCTTTTGACAAAACCAGTGGCTGTTTCACATAGACCTCTTCCTGCAATTCTCCATTCAGAAAGGCTGATTTAACATCAAACCGATAGACTGTCGGTTTGAGTTGAGCAGCGAGCTAAAATGACTCTAACTGTTTCAAATCTTGCCACTTTGGTGAGAAAGTCTCCTCAAAATCAATCCCCTCCAATTGAGCATACCCTTTGGCCACTAGTCTGGCTTTATGTCAGATACTCCCATCTGTGTTGAATTTGGTCCTGAAAACCCATTTCAACCCAATAACATTTTTGCCAACCGGTAGGGTGACCAGTTCCCAAGTCTTATTCTTTTGAATAGACTTTATTTCTTCTTCCATAGCATCGCCACTCAACTTGTTTTGCAAAGATCGGCAAAGTGGATTGGCTCTGCAGTGACTAGAGCAAACCCACATGTTTCATAAATTTCTTCCATGGATCTCATCTTCCTTGAGGTGACTCATCGAGAAGAAGATGAGTCTTCGATGTTTCATTTGTTTCTGGTGGTGTAGCCGGTATTGCATCCAACTCCGATTCACATTTTGATTTTCTTCTCTTTGTGGTTTAGACTCAGACTCAAATGTAAATACTCTTTGATTATCACTTTTGTGACCAATCCCAGACTTCATTTTCAAAGCAAAAATAACATTTCTGCCGATTATTACATTTCCATTTACAGGATTATATAACCGTATGCCTTTGATCGAGTAGCATAGCCAATAAATATGCATTTTCTTGACTTTTCATCAAGCTTTGACCTTAAATTCACTAGGGAATATGCTATGCACCCAAACACTCTGAGATGTTCCACATTTGGCCTTCTTCCCTTCCAAATCTCATAAGGTATTCTATCTTGAACAGCCCTAGATGGTGAGATGTTCAAGATATATCTGCAGATTGACACCGCCTCACCCCATAAATCATTTGGTAAACTTCTTCCCCTTAGCATACTTCTTGCCATCTCAACCACAGTTCTATTCTTCCTCTCTGCAACACCATTTTGCCCAGGAGTATATGGAGCAGTCAATTCTCTATTTACACCCTGATTTTCACAAAAAATTGTGAAATCTTTGGAAGTAAACTCACCTCCCCTGTCGGTCCTCGGACACTTCAATTTTTACCACTCGAGTTTCTACCATAACCTTGAATTTTTTGAAATATTCAAATGACTCAGACTTGGACTGCAGAAAGTATACCCAACTCATCCTCATGCAGTCATCAGTAAATAATAAAAAATATTTACTTCCTCCTAATGACTCTGTCTGCATAGGGCCACAAAGATCAGCATGCACCAATTCTAAACATTCACTAGCCCTCCATGCCTTTCCAGTTGGAAATGAGTCTCTAGACTGTTTTCCATAAATGCATCCCTCACAAATTCCAAGTTCACCAATCCCGTGCAAACCATCCACTAATCCTTTCCTACTCAAAAGTTTCAAACTTTGAACATTAAGGTGGCCATACCTAAGATGCCCATCTGGCCTTATCATCTTCCTTTCTTGTCAATGCTCTACCCATCGACTTGACTAAATCAAGGGAAAACATTTTATTCCTTCCCATTGATGTCATGGCCACTATCTCATTTGATTTTTTATCCTTAATTTCACAAGAATTATTATCAAATGATAGTGAAAAACCAGACTCAAGCAATTGACCAACACTTAACAAATTATAGGCCAATTGAGGTACATACTGCACATGATGAAGTAATTTAATATTACCTTGCTCAGTTTTTTGATCGCAACAGTCCCAACACCTTCCACACTTAATCGCTTATCATCCCCAAGTCTTACTTTGCTTATCTGGATTCATCCAAGTCTTTGAACAAAGACTTGGTACTTGACATGTGATTAGAGCAAACCTTTGTCAATATACCGGACATTCCCTGCAGTCTCTTGTGCCCCATTGCTTGTCGAAAAAGCTTTTCTTTTTTTCAAAGAATATTCACTTTTTGATCGTGTGTTCGATCCTTCTCCTTCGCCGCCAGTTCACCTCCTTATGACCTGGCTTGTTACAGTAGTAACACTTCATAGGACCCTTTGGAGTGTCCTTAGCTTGAGTTTCGATGATGGCGGCCGATGTCCCGCCACGTCCTCTTCCTCTCGAAACCTCCTTCCTCTACCTCTTCCGGACACTGTTTGATCCGTCCTTGGAAGACTCACCCTTGGAGACAAATGCCCGCTCCTCCTTCTTCTCAAGATGTTGACTCTTTCTTCATGAGCTAACAGTGAGCCCATCAAGTCATCAAATGAATATTTCTCTAAATCATTTGATTCCTCAATGGCGATCACAATGTAGTCATACTTCTTTGTCAGGGCTCCTTAACACCTTCCCAACAACTTTGCTCATCCGATATTTTCTCTCCATATGCCCTCATCTGTTTGACTACTCTTGATACCCTGGACAAATAGTCTTGTGCGGACTCTTTGTCACTCATGAGAGAAGTCTCAAACTCTCTCCTTAAAGTTTGTAATCTTACCTTGATTACTTTCTTGTCACCTAGATATTCTGATTTCAGAATATCCCAGGCCTCCTTTGATGTAGTAGCAGAAGCAATCCGAGAAAAGAACTCCTCCTCCAAGGCTTATTTGAATGATAAACAAAGCCTTGGCATCTTTCTTTCTCTTCTCCTTAAGAGTCGCATCAGTTCGTTGGTTTGGTATCTTCAAACCCATTTTCAACCGATTCCCAAAGCTCTTGTGATCCGAACAGAGTCTTCATCTTCAATTCCCTGAATTGATAGTTGACACCCTTAAATATTGGCAATTGAGAGTAACCATTTGAGCTTGCTCCATTGGAAGCCATGACAAGTCCTAGGATATGAAACCTAGAGCTCTTGATACCAATTTGTTGTGAATTTTGTGAGTTTTATGTGAAAAACAAATATGAGGAAGGAAGAAAATTACTTGCTTTGATTCTAATGAAATTACAAGGCTTATATAGCAACAAACTAGTGCAACAAACATCATATTGTAGTCTAAGAAAATGCCCACTAAGACCATTTCCTAAGGCCACTAACAAGTGGTAAACCCACTAAGACCATTGTGGTAAACCCACTAACAAGTGGTAAACCCACTAAGACCATTGTGGTAAACCCACTAAGAAGTGGTAAACCCACTAAGACCATTGTGGTAAACCCACTAAGAAGTGGTAAACCCACTAAGACCACTAATTGAATTAATATTTCCAATAGAAAGTTGTCTTACATTAAGAGAACGCGTCCTAGGTATAAAGGAAGCATTTGACCCACAATATTTACTACTTGAGGAGGAGCCCACGATTCCGCGCGGGGCAATGTTCCAGACCCCTAAGCCTGATGCTCCGCCCCCGCCCCCAAAAAAATGAAGTTGTGTGCAACATGTGAATAGAAATAATATGTGAAGCCTTCCAGATCACGTCCGCCCCGTTACTTTAAAGTATCTAAAAGCCTCGAAGCAATGTTTGACCGCTTTAATAAAGCATAATCTCAAACTATTCTAGGGATTAGATATAGCTATGTAGCTGAAATATGTTGGGTGTCCTAAATTGTTAGCAAGCTGTTCACGGGCTATTATTTTGGGTGTTCCGCTTCTTCTATGTTTTGGATTTCAAAAACAGCGCATTGCGGACTTGTAATTTTCCGGGCACTGTAGTGGTGTAACCGAATGCCTGCTGTTTATACGAACAAATGTGTTTAAGTTGTATTTTTAAATATCATCATGGAGCACTACTGCTTGTTTGTATAAATTGTCTTCAAAAACATATGAGTATGTGCTTCTCTACTGTGCAATGGTACTTAACTATTGCGATTGTGATTTTGAAAACCTTAACTAATTACACGCCTCCGGCAGTGAAGCGACGTCTTTATTTGCAAATTTATATTTTGCTTGTGAATAGTTTGGCTAGGTGCCAGGCTATTTAATAGGAGCATCTTGGACGCAACCCAGTGTAAGCAAAATATTCAGAGACTCACACACCCGGCCGGTCTATACTGTTTTGGTTTAAGAATCCACTGACCATGCACTGAAATACCACCCGTATGCAAAAAATCTTTAAGATTAGGGACTATGTTCTTCCTAAATATATTCATGCAACAGATTAGAGCTCCACTGCTTCATATGTGTACCTGGAAACTAATCCTCATTCAGACAACCTGGCTGATGCACAATTAAAATGGCTACTACCTTGCACACTGAAACATATATTTGTTGACAATAAGTTAGGTGCGTTCAAATACATATGTGCTCTCCAGCGCTGGACGCTTGTACTTCGAAACTTCCCTCTTATATATGATTTCTCTACACAACTCCTTAGATTCTATTCCCACAGGTGCATGATCTTCCGAGAGGATCCCGCTCAGAATCGGCTGCAAATCCCTCAAGCCCAATTGTACCCCAGAATAGACGTGCCAAGCATTCTAGAGCGAAATTTGCACAATCTAACATCAGTGGGCTTTACCCTAGATACGCTGTGACCTACATATTTAAACTGTTATGATCACTATTGCTATATCCTACTGACCTTGACAACGTTACTAGCAATACACCAGAGACGCCGTTGCAAACCCAAACACCAAACAGGAAAAGGAGGCTGAATAGGCAACAAAACTGTACGTACCTCCATAAAAACTAGATTTAATGTTATGGCGGTTACTGGGCACTAGTGATTGAAGCGTCCCACTAACCTTTGTTTTTCCTGCAGGGTTGCCTGCAGCACACAGGGAGCAGCCAATACCTACAACGCAACTTAGATTGCCACAAGTTGGGGCATGTGATAAATGCCTAGCAAAGAAGTTTGCATATGAACCTCCAGCATTTTGCTGCGCTGACGGGACTATCCAGTTACCGACCAATGAGTACCCTCCTTCGTTAGTCCGGTTATATACTTCTCCTGATGAAGATGTTGTTCATTTCTGCACGTATGCACAGATGTATAATAATCTGTTTGCCTTCAATTCTATTGGCGGGGATTATGATGCAAGTACATATAAAGGTATTTATGTTTTTAAGCTTCACGGCCAGATCTATCATCATGTACCAAATTTGCTTCCCAATGACGGCAAACCAAAATATTTACAACTCTATTTTTATGACGGCCAACACGAAGCCCTTAATCGCACACGGTGCTTTCCTGAAGTTAGAGAAGATATAATTCATCCCTAATGCAAATAACCATGAACAACCCATATGCACGTTTTTTCCGTTCCCTAAGAGATCTGCCTCTCACCGAAAATACTCAAATATTACTTAGCAGAAACACTGTTTTAGACCAGCGGGTGTATAATGCACCTACCTCTGATGAGGTCCCTGTTATTTGGACAGAAAGTTCATCTTCCAGCGAATCTAATGCTCCGCATATAATTGTCACTAGTAATGATAATACAACTCATAGGATCGTGCACTATTATGGGTGCTACGATCCTTTGCAGTACCCATTGTTGTTTCCCGCTGGTGAATGCGGGTGGGTGCAAGGCCTTAGAAAAACTATCCCGAATTCGGATCCTACAAGGGCCGGCACATCACGTAGCCTACCCGCACAACCTGTATAAACTGTTCATAGTTTGTTAGAGGAAGAGCTAAGTCGTAAGTGTGCTCACGAACATTTTTTACATACTAGCACGTGTTTACCCGTGCTTATTACACATGCCTTTACAAAAGCTAACGCTTAATAAAGGCGCATTCGACCTCAGGTGCAAGGAAAAGACCTGATTCAAAGGAGAAGGTTATATCATATCGGCGCTACTATAGTTACAAACTGCGGATCCGTCCGGGAAACATGCTGCTAAGGGCTGGTCGCTGTTACCAGCAATATATAGTTAACATGTACGTGAAGATTAAAAACACGCGCCTCGATTATTTCATAAATAACCAGCAAACAATAAGGGCCGATTTATACCAAGGTATAATTGACACAATTGTCTCTAGTGAATGTTCTGCAGCCAAGGTGGGAAAAAGGGTCATTTTATCGCCAACATTTTTAGGTGGCCCTCGGGATATGAAAAAACGATATCTCAATTCAGTGGCTCTTGTACAGAGATATGGAAAACCTGACTTATTCGTAACCATGACGTGCAATGCTGCCTGGCCTAAAATAAAGGAACAACTAGTAGCTGGAGAGGAATCACATAACCGGCCAGACGTTGTTGCTAGAGTTTTCAGGGCAAAACTAATGGCTCTTAAGAAACAAATCACTGACAAACACATTTTTGGAAAGGTAGCTGCTTATCTATGTAGTTGAATTTCAAAAAAGAGGACTGCCACATGTGCACTTTCTAATTATAATAAAGAACGAGCATGTAATACTCCGTATTTATGAGTCTTGGGGTACTCTATCGAGTAGGCCTTACTCTGTCGAGTAAGGGAGTTTTGCGAAATGAAATAGTTTCTGACCTGTTGGGTACTCGATCGAGTAACTACGATACTCGATCGAGTAGGGGGTACTCGATCGAGTACCGCAGCTACTCGATCGAGTAGCTAGGTTCTGGGTTGTTTTCTCGGGTTTTGTTAATTATGCGATTAAGTATATAATCTTTTCGTCATTCATTCTAATTACTTTTCTAAAACCTAAATCGCTGTGAGAAGAGAAACAAACTACGTTCATCACCTTAATCGCATTCTTAACAAATCCCGAAGCTTGGAAGGTCGGATTTCACTTGTCTTTACACCGTTGTAATCCTTGCGTCGAGGGTAAGACCTTTATACCGTTTTTATTGTATTTCGTCAAAGTTAGTTAAACCCTAATTTTGGGAATTGGGGGTTTTGTTGTGTTATGTGCATAGTAGTAATTATGTGCTTGTATCATTAGAAGGAGGATTCGTAGAGGAACCTTTTTGACTTAATTTGTGAGATCGTCGACAATTGTGCTTTCCGGTAGGGTTTCCCTACTCAAATTATTACTTACATGTGGTGTGGTGTTGTCTTTGTAATTAGTATAATTGGTTGATTGAGACGATGTAGTGATTGTATTGTGATTGTTTGTCGTGGTTCTCGAGATGCGTTCTCGGCTAAGTGGAGTCACTTGCGGGAGTGGCTTCACGCCCTAGTTTCGCCCTTCGTGGAACCCGCCACGGAAGGGGATGTGCACATTAATGGGACGGGGTTATCGCTCGGTATGATGAGCGGGGCTTAGGTGGGAACGGTGCGGTCTCCCAGCGGCGGTGGTCCAAAGTGGACGATCGGAGACGGAGATGGAGTGGAGTGCTTGATCGTGTGTGATTGTTTGAGTTGTGTTAATTCTTGTATTGTTAATTATACCTCTTGTGTAAATAATCGACCCGGTGAATGTTTTGAAAACTGCGATGATCCATTCGGGGATGGTGAGCGAGATATTGAGCAGTATGACATGAGTATTGGGATATTTGGGATTGCCACGATCGATGATAGAAGTTTTCATTTGTAGTTTAGCAGTTTTACATACATTTCGATTAGTTCGATGAGCGGTACCGTTTTGAGAACATGTATTAGTATTTGGTTTGGTTTTTGGATTGTAATCTTTCGCTAAAGTATTACTATTTAAATATCGTTTCATTATTGTTTATTTGATTATCATTGCCTCGGGTAACCGAGATGGTAACGTCCTTATACCTGAGTGGTCCTGGTAAGGCACTTGGAGTATGAGGGTGTTACAAAATGGTATCAGAGCGACGATCCTGAAACCTGTAACCAATGAACCCAATGAATATAGGGAGTCAATTAAAATGAACCCGGGGTAAAGGTTGTAGGAGCTAATGCAAAGGCTTGGGAGATGTCCTAAAGTCGCGACTTCGCCCTACAATTTTGAACCGGTCACATGGGGGGGAATATCTGTTGGGTCATATGTGTTGTTTGTTCGCTGGTGTGTGGATGTGATGAGGTGTGTTGTAAATGTGGGATGTTTGAAGTAGAAGTTGAGAATATGAATGAAATTGAAGAGATATATATATATAGAACTATGTTGGAATGAGGAGCATGTTGAGTGATTACTATGTGGCATTAATAACATGATATAATTGTTTGTTAATCGCATGAGCAGTTGAGTAGCATAGTATGCATAATTAAGAAATGATATCGTGTTGATAAGTTGTATTACATGATAGAATATGTTGTAACATGCGGGTAGCATGTTCGAGTTAGCATGACTCGATCGAGTGGGACTGACTCGATCGGGTGGGTTTTTGACGTTTTTGCGACCAGAATCGAGTTTTAGGGTACTCAATCGAGTAACTAGGGGTACTCGATCGAGTAGGGGGTCACTCGATCGAGTAGCCTGGCTACTCGGTCGAGTATGTTAGAGGTCAGAAGGTCTGTTTGTGTTCTGGAGTCGAGGTACTCGATCGAGTATGGGAGGCACTCGATCGAGTAACCTCTTACTCGATCGAGTAGGTTGGGACACTCGATCGAGTAGCACCTGGGTAGCTTTGTTTCGTGTTTTGAGGTTTAGTACATGTGTTTATGTCTACCCTTTCTTATATATAGCTTCAAGATGCCGCCTAAGAGAAACGCTTACTATGCGAGAGCTGAGTCCATGAATACGGATGATATTGTTAAGATGTTGGAGCACCAAGATGCTCTTACGGAGGCCTTAAAGAAAGTGAATAAGGATAAGGAGGTTGATCACTCTAAGATCAGCCTTTACATAGCTAGGTTCAACCCAAAGGAGTACAAAGGAACCGGGGAACCAAACCTTCTTGACAACTGGCATCGTGAGATGGAGAATATACTAGACCTGGTTCATTGTCCTGATGAGATGAGGGTAGAGCAAGCTGCGTTCTACCCGAGAGAAGCGGTGGTGAGTGGTGGGATAAGGTGAAAGTGAGTGCGGAGAGATGTATGCTAACCAAGGCTTACCCGTGATACCTTGGGATGAGTTCCGTAGGGCTATGAGAAAAGAGTTTGTGCCAGAGCATGTGAGAAGCAAGGCGAGGAGGAGTTCGACGGGTTCAAGATGACATCGACATGTCCGTGGCTGAGTACTATAAGCGTTTAACGAGAAGTCTAGGTATCTTTGAGGACATGGGATTGAGTGATGAGAATCGGCATTTGAAGTTTGAGAGGGGTTGACCCCTAGGATCATGGATAAGCTACCGTAGGAGTCCTTATTGATGTTAATGACGCTTATGAGAGAGCTGGGAGGGCTGAGAGGTTAGTGGAAATGGCTCAGGAGAGGTCTGGTGTTGAGAAAAGAAAGGCTGAGAGTGAGGGTGGTGGCCAATCTAGTCATAAGAAAGGCAACCACAATCAAGCTAAGGGATTTTCTGCTAGGTCAGGGTTTAGTGCTGGGGCTTCCTTCGGGCGTGGCCGTGGGGGTAGCAGTAACAGTTGGGGTATGACTTGCTTTGGTTGTGGCGGTGTCGGCCACAAGAGACATGAGTGCACGAGTGTACCGGAGCTTTTCGGGGGACGGGTCGGGAAGTTATTCTCGGGGACCGGCAGCGCGAGTTATGCGAGCAACAGACCAAGTGGGTCATGGTCTAACCGGGGGAGCAGAGCTATCGAGTGGAGATAACCGCAACGGCGGTAATTCTTATCGAAACCAGCTACGAACAACAACAATCAATCGGGGTCGGGTGCTAAGCGGCCACATCGGCAAGATCTTGTCCAGGAGGTGGATGAGAAGACCGATGGAAAGTTGTTCATGATGGACAAGAAAGCGGTGAGGAGGATGCACATGTTATCACCTGGTACCTTTCTTGTTAACGGTATTCATACCTTTGTTTTGTTTGATTCGGGGGCTTCGATCGTTTGTATCGTCGAGTCATGTTAAAAGTTGGGTTTGAGAGTTTACGAGTCCGTAAGTGAGAAAGTTTTTATACCTTGGCAGAGTCGTATCTTGTGGAAGGTTGTTTAGGGATGTGTCTATGATAGTTGGGCAAGTCGACCTACCTATAGACTTGCTAGAGTTTCCTTTTAACGGTTTTGAGATGATAGTTGGGATGGATTGGTTGGGAAAGTATAAAGCTAAGATAGACTGTCATCAAAAGAAAGTGTCTTTGAGAGGGCCTAAGGGTGTTAGTGTGTCTTATCGTGGATTTCTAGTCAAACCCAAAGTTAAGTTAAGCGACTATCACGTTGAAGTCCTATCTCGAGGAAGGGATGTCCTTTGATTTTGTGTCAAGTGAGAGATGACCGGATAGAGAGTCCGACAGTTGACGAGATACCGATGGTGGAGAGTTTCTTTGATGTTTTCCCGACGAGATTAAAGGGGGTTGCCACCGAAGAGGGAGATAGACTTCACCGTTGAGTTGAAACCGGGGACGGGGCCAATTTCTAAGGCACCGTACCGGATGGGTCCTAAAGAGATGGAGGAGCTCAGGAAGCAGTTAGATGATCTGATAGAGAAGGGATACATTAGACCTAGTGTATCGCCGTGGGAGCACCGATTCTGTTCGTGAAGAAGAAGGATGGGAGTTTGAGGTTATGCATAGATTACAGAGAGCTGAACCGAGTGACGGTGAAGAACAAGTATCCTTTGCCAAGGATAGATGACCTGTTTGATCAGTTGAGTGGTGCATCAGTCTTTTCCAAGATTGATTTGAGGTCGGGGTACCATCAGGTGAAGATTAGAGAGGTGGACATACCAAAGACGGCTTTCACGTCGAGGTATGGTCACTATGAGTATATGGTGATGCCGTTTGGATTATCTAATGCACCGGCCGTGTTTATGGATTTGATGAACAGAATCTTCAGACAGTTTTTGGACAAGTTCGTGGTGGTATTCATCGACGACATCTTAGTCTACTCTAAGACTAAGGAAGAGCATGAGAAGCATCTGAGGATCGTGTTGCAGACGTTGAGGGACCATGAGTTGTATGCTAAACTGTCCAAGTGTGAGTTCTGGTTGGAGAAAGTTGCTTTTCTGGGGCATGTGATCTCTAAAGAGGGAGTAGCTGTGGATCCGGCAAAGATTGAGGCAGTGACAAAGTGGGAAGCACCAAAGAATGTCGCTGAGATTAGGAGTTTCTTGGGTTTAGCTGGATACTACAGACGGTTCGTGAAAGATTTATCCAAGATAGATAGACCTATGACAGCTTTGATGAGGAAAGAGAACAGGTTCCGTTGGGATGAGAGTTGTGAGAAAGAGTTCCAGACATTAAAGGAGCGTTTGACCACAGCTCCTATCTTAGCATTGCCTGAAAGGATCGAGAACTTTGAGGTTTATACAGATGCCTCAAAGAATGGGTTGGGATGTGTGTTGATGCAGAACAGTAAGGTGATTGCCTATGCTTCTAGGCAATTGAAGCCGTATGAGGAGAACTACCCTACACATGATCTGGAGTTGGGTGCGGTGGTGTTTGCTCTCAAGATTTGGAGACATTACCTTTATGGGGCGACCTTTAAGGTATTTTTTTATCACAAGAGTCTCAAGTACATCTTCACTCAAAAGGAGTTGAACATGAGACAGAGGAGGTGGATGGAGCTGATTGGCGATTATGACATGGATATTATCTACCATGAAGGGAAAGCCAATGTCGTTGCAGATGCTTTGAGTAGGAAGAGTGTACACTCCCTGTGTACAGCTCTATCTTTGATGAGGTTGAGAGATGAGGTGGGGAAGTTTGGGATACATATGATTCAAAGAGGAGATGCTGTGGGAGATTTGATAGTGCAGCCTGATCTTTATGATGATATTCGAGGTAAACAAGCTTTAGATCCTAAGATGGTTGAGTGGAGAGTTGGAGTAGAGAAAGGGACAGTGTCCCGATTTTCTATTCACACAGATGGTAGTTTGAGATTTGATGGTAGGTGGTGTGTCCCTAATGATGAGGAGCTGAAAAAGACAATCATGACAGAGGCACATTGTACACCATATTCGAGTACATCCCAGCGGAGACAAGCTATACAAGGATTTGAAGAACACGTTTTGGTGGTGCAGGATGAAGAAGGAAACAGTGAGTTTGTGGCCCGTTGTTTGACATGCCGAGAGTTAAAGAGGAACAGCGCGACCACAAGGTAAGATTCGGTCTTTGGAGGTACCGAGTGGAAGTGGGAATCCATTTCTATGGATTTTATCGTGGGTTTACCGAAGAGTCAACAAGGTAATAACATGATATGGGTGATAGTGGATCGACTGACCAAGTCAGCTCACTTTGTTCCAATGAAAGATACATGGACTAAAGCACAATTGGCTATGGCTTATCGAAAGAATGTGCTTAAGTTACATGGAGTCCCTAAGGACATAGTGTCTGACAGAGATGCGAGGTTTATATCACGGTTCTGGAAAGAGTTGCAGGAATCCTTGGGTACAACTTTGAAGATGAGTACAACTTTTCATCCTGCGACAGACGGTCAGACTGAGAGAACAATCAAAACTCTTGAGGATATGTTGCGAGCTTGTGTGATGGACTTTGGTGGTAGCTGGGAACAGAGGTTGGATTTGATAGAGTTTTCTTACAACAACAGCTACCACACTAGTATAGGCATGGCACCGTTTGAGGCGTTATATGGGAGGAGATGCAGGAGTCCGATTTGTTGGGACAACAGTGCTGAGGCAGTAGTTCTAGGACCAGAGATGGTACATGAGATGGTTGAACAGATTAAGATGATCAGGGAACGCATGAGAGCAGCTCAGGATCGACAAAAGAGTTATGCAGATCTACACCGCCGGGATATAGAGTTTCAGGTTGGGGATAAGGTTCTTCTGAAGGTGTCTCCTATGCGTGGTGTTATGAGATTTGGGAAGAAGGGCAAGCTGAGTCAGAAGTTCATCGGTCCTTATGAGATCTTAGAGCGAGTTGGGGAGGTTGCTTACCGTCTGGCTTTACCTGCTGCTTTAGAGAGAGTGCATAATGTGTTTCATGTATCGCAGCTGCGGAAGTATGTGAGTGACCCGTCACATGTGTTAGAGGCAGAGAGCATAGAACTAGATGAGTCTTTATCATATCTTGAGGTACCTAAGCAGATCCTTGACCGGAAGGTTAGGAAGACTAGGAGTGGTGAGACAGTGTTGCTTAAGATCCTTTGGTCTAACCACGAGACAGAGGAAGCTACATGGGAAGCAGAGGAGGTCATGAGAGAACGCTACCCTTTCCTTTTTGATCAGGTATGTTTGGTTACGAGGACGTAACCTTGTTTCTTTTAGGGGGGTAGGAGATGATCGCAAAGAGTTTTTAAGAGTTTTTATGCCCTTTTTACGTTGTGTCGGTATAGTTGTTGTCGTTGAGTCGGGTTGAGTTTGAGTTAGTAACAAGTTTTTATATTGAGTTTGCTTCGACTGTTGAGTCGGGAGTGTGGTAGTGTGAGTCTTTGTTTTGTGTTGGTTTGAACTTCGGGGACGAAGTTCTTTTTAAGGAGGGAAGACTGTAATACTCCGTATTTATGAGTCTTGGGGTACTCTATCGAGTAGGCCTTACTCTGTCGAGTAAGGGAGTTTTGCGAAATGAAATAGTTTTCGACTGTTGGGTACTCGATCGAGTAACTACGATACTCGATCGAGTAGGGGGGTACTCGATCGAGTACCTGGGCTACTCGATCGAGTAGCCGGTTTACGGGGGTTGTTTTCTCGGGTTTTGTTAATTATGCGATTAAGTATATAATCTTTTCGTCATTCATTCTAATTACTTTTCTAAAACCTAAATCACTGTGAGAAGAGAAACAAACTACGTTCATCACCTTAATCGCATTCTTAACAAATCCCGGAGCTTGGAAGGTCGGATTTCACTTGTCTTTACACCGTTGTAATCCTTGCGTCGAGGGTAAGACCTTTATACCGTTTTTATTATATTTCGTCAAAGTTAGTTAAACCCTAATTTTGGGAATTGGGGGTTTTGTTGTGTTATGTGCATAGTAGTAATTATGTGCTTGTATCATTAGGAGGAGGATTTGTAGAGGAACCTTTTTGACTTTTTGTGAGATCGTCGACAATTGTGCTTTCCAGGTAGGGTTTCCCTACGTATTACTTACATGTGGTGTGGTGTTGTCTTGTAATTAGTATAATTAGTTGATTCGAGACGATGTAGTGATTGTATTGTGATTGTTTGTCCGTGGTTCTCGAGATGCGTTCTCGGCTGAGTGGAGTCACTTGCGGGAGTGGCTTCACGCCCTAGTTTCGCCCTTCGTGGAACCCGCCACGGAAGGGGATGTGCACATTAATGGGACAGGGTTATCGCTCGGTATGATGAGCGGGGCTTAGGTGGGAACGATGCGGTCCCCCCAGCGTGGCTGGTCCAGTGGACAGTCGGAGACGGAGATGGAGTGGAGTGCTTGATCGTGTGTGATTGTTTGAGTTGTGTTAGTTACTGTATTGTTAATTATACCTCTTGTGTAAATAGTACTGACCCCGGTGAATGTTTTGAAAACCTGCGGTGATTCATTCGGGGATGGTGAGCAGATATTGAGCAGGTATGACATGAGTACTAGGATAGCTGGGATTGCCACGATCAGATGATAGAAGTCTTCCATTTGTAGTTTAGTTATTTTTACATACATTTCGATTAGTTCAAGAGAGTAGTTTTGAGAACATGTATTAGTATTTGGTTTGGTTTTTGGATTGTAACCTTTCGCTAAAGTATTACTATTTAAATATCGTTTCATTATTGTTTATTTGATTATCATTGCCTCGGGTAACCGAGATGGTAACGTCCTTATACCTGAGTGGTCCTGGTAAGGCACTTGGAGTATGGGGTGTTACAGAGCATAAGCTAAAGTGTACAACCGATTAACAAGTTTGTGTCTGCTGAGATACCAACTATGGCTAATCCCTCTTTGCGTGCAACTGTGCTAAAGCACATGATGCACAGTCCTTGTGGTCAGCTTAACCCGGCATGTTCGTGTATGAAGAATGCGAATACGCCTGGCCGGTATAAGTATGAATATCCAAAGCCATTTACATCTAACACCACCACAAACACTGCAGGGTTTCCTGAGTATAGGAGGTGAAAGAAGGGAGAGACGGTTGAGATTCGAAAACATAAGCTAGACAACCGATGGGTCATCCCATATAACCCTTATCTATTAGCACTGTTCGACTGTCATATGAATGTTGAAGTATGTGCTACAATGCATGCTGTGAAATATTTATATAAGTATATATACAAAGGCCATGACAGAATTTTGTTCAGTGCCATGGCTGGTGATGAGCCTCAAGTAGTAGATGAAATTCCACAGTTCTAATCAAGGAGATGGGTATCCCCTTGTGAAGCAGCATGGCGAATTTTCGGATTTGATCTTTTCGAAACCCATCCAGCAGTAATGCCCCTACAAGTGCACCTGGCCAATATGAAAGCGATCTGTTAACGTCCAGATGAGAAACTTACGACAGTTCTCGCAGATGACAAAAGGAGCCGCACACCCCTCATCAAGTTTTTTCGGACAAGTTCGTCTAAATACTGCCCGAAACTACTTTATGGGAAATTCAAAGAATACTTCCGCTAGGGCACCGAGACAAAAACCTGGGAAAAGAGAAAGAAAAAGCTGTTTGTAATTGGCCGACTTGTTTTTGTAGCCCCGACAGAAAGCGAGAGGTATTTTCTACGGCTACTGTTGTTACACATACGAGGGCCTACATCATTTGAGGCTCTACAGACAGTAGATGGGTACAGGTGTGCAACATTCCAAGAAGCAGTTATACGGCACCGACTACTTGAACATGAAGATGCAGCCGAATTATGTATGGCTGAGGCGTGTACAGTTCACATGCCCTTGGCGCTTTGACGCCTTTTTTCAACCCTGCTAATTTTTGCTCAACCCAAAGACCCAACCCTCTTGTGGAATACACACTACAATGCATTATTGTATGACTTTCACTTCAAGTTTCCTGGTCAGCCACATAAAGTAAAACAACTCACAGCACGGTCTATTGAACAATATTTAGGAGCGATGGCCAAGACGATTGAAGCATTTGGACTAGACCATCTAGATACGTCCAGCGACCATGAAATGCAGAAGACAGGAGATATTATTGATACGTTAGACGCACCAATCCCCGAGAAATGTAGACAATGTAGGGATCTCTTGAATTCCGCTCAGAAAGAGGTATTTGACACAATTATGGAACATGTAAATACTTCCAAACCCGGTGCGTTCTTTGTCGACGGTCCAAATGGGACTGGGAAGACTTTCTTATACAACGCGCTTTATGCGGAAGTCCGCTTGGTCGGGCAAATTGTACTGCCAACAGCCACATTAGGTATTGCAGCATCTAACATACCCTCCGGCCGAACAACTCACTCGCGTTTTAAAATTCCTCTAGATACCGACATTTCTCTTGCATGTGATGCACCCAGGCAAGGTAGCCTGGCGGCACTTATTCAAGCTGCTCACTTGATAATATGGGTTGAAGCCTCTATGGCAAAAAGGCAGAATGTTGAATCCCTAGATTTACTTCTCATGGATCTCTGTGACCCTGACCAACTTTTTGGAGGTAAGGTTGTAGTCTTTGGAGGGGACTTTCGCCAAACTATGCCAGTTTTGCCACGCAAGTCACAGAAAGAGGTTGTAGAAGGCAGTATGGTGAGTTCTCATATCTGGCCAAAGTTAATCAAATTCATGTTATCTGAAAACATCCAAGCAAAGTGTGACGCAGAGTTTGCAAATTTCTTACTTGCACTTAGCAACAGAGAGCTTCAGACCAAAGAATCCGAATTTATAACACTGTCAGAAGGGATTGTTAAAGCCCCATCAGGCAATGAACAGGACCCTATAGGGGACTTGTGCTATGTTAAATTCCCGGAACTAGCACGTCGTACATTTGATCCTGATATCTTTACAACCAGAGCATTACTTATCCTATTAAACGACGATGTGGATGCTATTAACAATGTTTTGATTGAAAAATTCCCTGGAAAGCCTATTTGCTACAAAAGCCACAATTCAATGTTAGATGATAACTGTGCAATTTATCTGGCAGAGTTCATCAACAAATTGAACCCAGGTGGGATGAGCCCTCATGAACCCATTCTGAAAGAGAACTGTCCTGTTATACTGATGCGGAACCTCAAGCCATCATTTGTCCTGTGCAATGGGACACGCCTTATCTGCAATAGATTCCTTCCAAACTCAACAGAATGTGCTATTATGTCTGGCAATCACAAAGGAGAACACATATTCATGCCACGAATCAAACTTTAACCAGCTCCGTCAGCAAATTACCCTTTCCAGTTTCAGAGAAACCAACTTCTATTAAAACTCAGCTTTGGAATGACCATCAATAAATGTCAAGGTAAAACACTGAGTCAGGTCATTGTGTACCTACCAAGGCCGTGCTTTGCCTATGGCCAGCTATATGTCGCATTATCTAGGGACTGGAAAACCAGTCAAGTTACTATGATAGCAACCTGAGGACCTCCTGATGGTGTGCCTACTAATTTCGTCAAAAATCTCGTGTCTTATGACGTACTAAGGTCCTGTTCTTTCTGACTTATTTTCAGCTCATTTCAGTTCAGCTCAGTTCTATTCAGTTCAGCTCAGTTCTATTCAGCTCAGCTCTATTAAGTTCAGCTCAGCTCAGTTCAGTTCAGCTCGGCTCTATTCAGTTCCGGTCAGCTCAGCTCCATTCAGTTCAACTCCACTAAATTCAAGCCATTTCAATTTTACACATCTTAAACTTAATAGTTTTTATTAATATTTTTAATATTATTTATTTATTTATTTATTATAATTATAATTATTTTATTGTTATTATTTTATTGTTATTATTATTATCATTAATTTATTATTAATTAATGATCCTCATTATTGCTATCATTTTGAACATTATAGTTATTAAAATCAATAATATTCATATTAATAAAATTAATAATATTACTAATATTATTATTAATATGAATATGAATATGAATATGAATATGAATATTAATTATTAATAATATTATTAATAACATTGTTAATTTTAATATTATTATTATTAATACTTAATTGTTTTTTCATATACGAACTTTAATCTTTCACATACACTTTTTCATAAACGTTCTAGTTTGTACCTTTTTCACCTAAAACTGAACCAAATGGACTCTTGAATCAATATTTATCCCTAAAACTTAATTTAATTGCTCAAATGATTTAAAACTTACAAGATGGATTCTAATTTGTCAAATAATAAATTAATTTACTTGTTTATCAATTATTAATATTATTTGTTGACTTTTAATTAATCAATCAAATTTTATTTGTTGGTTAAAGATGAAATTAGAGCCGCCTGTCGATTTTTGTTTATCTAATTAATAAAATTAGAATTGTTGTTGCTTCGTGGTGGCTACCTAATCACTTAAATCAGGATGATATATGGCTAGACTTTGAATAACATTCTAGCAATCGGTGCTCTATTATTTCACCTAATAAAATTGATGGTGTATTGTGGTTCATGGTGGCTACTTAGTTAATCGCTCAAATTAGTATAATTACTAGTATTAATCTTAATTTAGTAATCTTCTTCTTCTTCTTCTTCTTCTTCTTCTTCTTCTTCTTCTTATAGTAGTAGTAGTAGTAGTAGTAGTAGTAGTAGTCGTAGTAGTAGTAGTTGTAATAATAATAATAATAATAATAATAATAATAATAATAATAATAATAATAAAATTATTATATAATAATAATTTTATTATTATTATTATTATTATTATTATTATTATTATTATTATTATTATTATTATTATTGTTGTTGTTGTTGTTATTATTATTACTATTTGTTTTTTTTTATAAAAACGCAGACTATTATTATTATTATTATTTTATTATTATTATTATTATTATTATTATATTTAGTATTAGTATTAATATTAATAATATTAATATTACTTCAGTTCAAGTCAGCTCCAATCAGCTCAGTTCAGCTCAGCTCTAATCAGTTCAATTCAGCTCAGCTCCATTCAGTTCAATTCAGCTCAGCTCAGCTCCATTGATTCAGTCAGCTCGATTGATTCAGCTCAGCTCCATTGATTGATTGATTGATTCGATTTGATTGATTCGGCTCCATTGATTGACTTCCATTGATTAATTTTAAAAATTCAGAAAAAGTCGAAGAAGAACATGGCCTAACTCTTACGAGAATCATTTGAAGACGATGCCAAAAAAAGGTATGTAACAGTTGCTTACATAACCTTTTTAAAATAAATTGCGCATGTGATTAAAAAGTTATGTTTGCCACTTGTCTTTGCTTCTGCAGGGATTTTTAAGCTATTTGGACTCAATCCAAAATGTTACAACTAATGTCTAGGTGCGTATGCCAGCAAAATTCCCCAGTGAACCCCAGAGGAATTTATACCTCACTGGGACACTGTACCTTTTGAAAGCATGAGGCAATTCCTAAGTGTTCACCTGGAATTTTACGCTGTTTTGGTTTGTTCATGGGACCTATAACTATGTTCTTTATGTATCACCAGAATGTTATTATGTATGGTTCAACGGCTAACCGTGTAATGTCAAACCAAATGCATTGTTTTGTAGTATTTTCTTGCGTTCCAACTCCATAGCCGTGACCAGCCCGGCACCGTTTAATAAAGTGAACGAAATTGAGAAGGTAACTTGCCCCCCCTATACCCACACGTATCCCAAATCCACCTATCTATGGGGGTGAGAAGGTAGCGCGCTTTGTTGACCCCTAAAAGAAAAGCAAATCAAGGGCATCCTAACTAATCGACGGTAAAACTTCCAAGTATTGGGACCCACTGCTTAAACGCCTTAGGATAACACAAATTCTCATTATAGACGGACATTATCCGTCTATACGTATAGACGGATACCATTTCTCCTCACAAAAAACTCATTTGCCATAAAATGGGATGTACATGTGGGGTACCCCACCTTGTCCCCCCTACCCATTTTATTAGAGGTCTTTACCCGTCTATATACCCACCCGTCTATACCAAGACATATTGTTAGGATAATTACACCATCAACGTCGGTTGTACAGCTGCCCAACGCGAGCATTCATAGGTAATTACGGTTACGGCCGTACAATCATCACAAACGGTCACTAATAAATGACAAATTAAGATCACACAAAATGATGACTACGGAATTTTTTATTCGACTTTTGTTGCAACTTGTGTCCCACTATATTTTTTTTTTACACCTAATTAGTTTAACTGATGTTGCTATATATTTCCTCATATTAATACTAATCTGACGTAAGATAAAGGCCATGCGTCAAAAGAGGAGATACAAAGAAGTTTTTGCTTAAATGGGGTTGAAACCCAAACTATTTAACAAAATAGGGCGGGTTTCAAACTATTTACCGAAAATGGGTCCACGTCATCATTTCTTAATTTTTCTTTTTTTTTTTCTGAAAATTAGAACTAGTCGCTGTCCCGGACAGCGACATGTTGCTCATATTCGGGTTCTTGAGAAGCTACCTTTGCCGTCTCCGTTCTCCTTACTCCGACCACCAAATGATGAGATACGACTACCATTATCTTGTTCTCACTTCCCTTATTGTATTCACATTGTTGGTTGAGTTATTAGATCCATGGTTTGCGCAAAAAAACGACCCGTATTATCGCCGTTCACTAACAATTTCGCTTTCGCAACAATCCACAAATATGAGAACTATGCAGAAAATTGGCCTCCTATAGAAAATGTTTAACCACAGATCATTTCAGACAAATTATCTAAGTATTGCTTGTATCATTTACTTCATTGCTCAACTTTCGACGAAAGTTTCCGAAGAAATGAATCCCTCTCATCAATCCCGCATCATAGACATTGATGGTACTACTCCTACCAATGAAGACTTTCGAAACACATTATTGTTACCCGCAAATTCATTCTCCATTGAGCCACAAACTCTAACTGATATGATAATGGAGAAAACCTTGAATCATTGACTTGTCATGGTGGTGGTAACTTCAGTTCAGGCAAAGCAGACAAATGTCATTGCTGGGAAATTGCTCACCAAACTAATCAGCTCCGATCAATGTCATTGCTCAAAATATCTAGATTGGTTTTCTTCATTATATGGTAAATCAATAGTGAGCATAAAATATTCAGCCATTTCGGTTTTGGTTTCGCAGCTATCCTTTTACAAGAGTTATTAATTTAATACGTATAATTGGTTTCGCAGCGGATTTGTTATTGAACGGCGATATTGCGGGTCATTTTTTGCGCAACCCATGGAGGTAATAACTTAAGAAATGATGTGAATACAACAAGGGAAGTGATAAGAAGAGAATGGTAGTCGTATTTCATCATTTGGTAGTCGGAGTAAGGAGAACGGAGACGGCGAAGGCAGCTTGTCAAGAACCTGAATATGAGCAACATGTCGCTGTCCTGGACAGCGAGTAGTTCTAATTTTCAAAAAAAAAAAAAAAAATTAGGAAATGATGACGTGGACCCATTTTTGGTAAATAGTTTGAAAGCCGCCCTATTTTGTTAAATAGTTTGGATTTCAACCCCATTTAAGCAAAAACTTCAGATACAAAAGTGGGATAGGTAATCTTATCTTATTCAAAATATCACTTTTTTACAATTAGTACCAATTCATAGGTAAAGATATTTACTAGAACATTCGCGCTTTAACAAATGTGATAAAGACAATTCTGTAATATGTAATTAAAAGGTCAAAAAATAAGCTAAAACGTAAAAAAAAACTAGAACATCACTTACAACCACATGTATTAAACAATTCTACCTAAACCCCTTAATTCTAGGCCACTCACACAACTCTGAACTATTCACAACTGAAAAATCATTCTTTGAGCACACTGAAAAATCCCTGCGAGCTCTACACGTTTTAAAATAGCAAATACAATTCAACGGAAGTTCATAATTCTTGTTGAGTTTATGGATTCAAGTACCTAAGAGGGGGAGGGGGTGAATTAGGTACTCTTTTAAAAATTTTAACTTCAACTTTATTGGATTAAAGTAAGTTAAGTGAACAAAAGAGATTAGAGGATACTTTGAATAATATTGAAAGATTGAACAAGTATCACGATGAATGTTTGCTGAAGTATGAAAGCAACAATCGTTCTGACTGTATCTATTTGTCTCAGTTTGTGGAGTATAACTGCAGACCAAATGCGACAGTATGATGAACTGTTACTTCTAAGGTTCAAGCAAAGCAAAGCAAAACAAACAAAGTAAATTGCAGCGGAAATAAAGTAAAAACAATGAACACAAGATTTTTGAATTGGTTCGGCAAATACTCAAGTGCCTACGTCCAATCTACCTTTTTATTACTTTCCTTTAGTGATCTACTCCAACAACTAAAAGACCCTTGTAATAAAAGACGCCAACCTACTCCGGTTGCAAAGCTAGTACAAGAACTACTCCGTTCTTATGACAAGCTAACTCGCAATCTACTCCGATTGCCAAGAGTTAAAGGACTACTCCGTCCTAGAACTCAACAACTCACAACCTACTCCGGTTGCCAACTCACAACCTACTCCGGTTGTCAAGAGTTAAAGACTACTCCGTCCTAAACTCTACTAACACACTTAGAATGTTATAGGATCAAGTTTCCACTAACACATTCTTAACAAAGAATAGAGGTGGACAACTTTTACAAGATCAACAATTCTTAAGCAAGAGAGTTTAGTATAGAAAAGCAACTGTGATAGCCACATTGTAGAAATCGAAGACACTTGAAGACTTTTAAAGGATTTTGCAAACAAACACGATTTTTAAGCTTTAAAAATAATTTGCAAAGTTGGAAGAATTAATTCAGAAAAGTCTTAGGTTTTATGAGGAGGATGGCACGTCTTATATAGAGGAGGTGAGTGAAGGGGTTGTTAGGGTTTTGAAGGGTCAAAGACCTCACATGTGAAGGGCAATAGCAACCACCCAAAACTTGCACCAAAAAGGCCTCTTTTGCAAAGGTAAGAATAGGGAAAGATGGTTTGAAAAATAACCTTAAAAGCTCATGCAAATTCTGAAAACAAAGAGAGAAAAGACAAGTCACATGATGACAAGTTGACACTAAAATGGCAAAAAGCATTCTTTGTTTTCTTAAAGACTCAAAGGATTGAATTTGCATAAAGAGGAAACATTTTGAAATAATTCAAACCACTCTTTAATGAATACCATCTCCTTAATAAAAATCTGATTTTTTATCTTTGAAAATAAAAGTCACGTGAAAGCTTTTGAAAGATAAAAAGGGGTCTTCAAGTTTTTACGAGTTGTGGCATAATCCAAACAGCTGTTTGCGTGTGAAAGCAACAGTCGTCTGGACTGTTTCTATTACTCTAATATACTCTACTTTCTTGCTTGTACATTAGATGACACATGACTTATTACAATGGGATTAATAACAACTTCAACACTTCTTAATCCATGCTTGATATGATCATATATCCTGAAAAGGTAAACTAAGATAACACAAATCAAATGGGCATGTTATCATCAACATAAGGAACCCAACAAATTCCCCCTTTGATGATGACAAGCCCCAAACGAATGTATAAGCAATGTAAACACCTTAATTCAAGATTTTAAGCAAGCAAGATCAAATGATAGAGAAGGGACAATATTACCTTATCTAAGGCAAAAGCTAGAATCAAACTACCATGACAATTTTACATTGCCCCAAAACAAGATTCAAGACTAAGAAGGTTAGACAAGACATTAGTTAATCAATATGCAAAGAGATTAAGAGCATGAGTTTACCTTTTCCCCCTCTTGACATCATCAAACGGATAGGGATGTCAAAAGCATTAGAGTGCAGATAATTCACAAGAAAACACAAAAAGACACATGTAATCGTGACAAGGTAACAAAGTCAACATAAACATACGGATTAAACATAAGTTAACCATAGTTCACCATCGCTAAATAAAGTTTAGCATACACCACCAAGCATTAAAATAACAAGTAAAGAAAAATAGTCTTAGAAGGGCACAACAAGGTGGGACAAAAGATGTAAGGCAAAAGACAAGTGTGATTATGGGCAAATTTAGGGTGCGGAAGTTTGGTCATCATTTTGGAGGATAATGAAGAGGATTGAAAAAGGTGGAGGTTTGACAATGAAGGGCCGAGTCACAGTCATCTCAACTGTTGCATTGGATTTTGTTATATTGAGACCACCAAGGTATGCATCGATATACCTTCTCAACATATGATGAAAGAGCATCAACTTCTCATATTTTCCTTAGTACACGACATGTGATGGGGGAACATCAACTTCTTATATGTTGCTCTCATTTCATGAAAATTCTTGACAAATTTGATCTTGACCTTTGAGCATAGCAACAGTGGCATACACTGTGACTTCCTTTCAATTTCTTCCAAATTTTTGCTTTCCTTCTTTTCTCAAGACCGTCGCATTTTTCAATTTCATCTATCTCGTTTCCAATAATCACTTTGACATTTCACATATTGCCTTCCGTTTTTTTTTTTTTTTTTTTTTTTTTTTTTTTTTTTCAACCAACTTCAATTTTCAATTTCATCTATCTCCGTTTTTCTAACCAACTTCCCGATCATCTCTTGATGCATATGTAGAACATGTAGTTGTTTGGTTCTTTGTTTCACATAGACCTTTGCGACGATGAAGTAGCTTTCTCCTTTCTTTTGTTAGCTTTCTTTGCCGGAATCGGATCTAACTCAGTAGACTTAGTCGGATCCTCATTCAAATCAATTGGAGTTTCTTCAATTTCATCGACATTCACCGTAACCGTTTCAGAGGAAGAGCTTGGGACAACAGTACTTTTCTTCCGACCTCTACCATTCACCGTAATCAATTGGAGTTGTTGTTGGTGGGTCAGATGTGATGGGTGGTGAGGTCATTCTTGTGGGTTTGATGGGTATTGTTGTGTTAAGGGATGTTTTTACCATGGTGGGTTAGGGTAGGCGATATGGTAAGTGTAGGGAGATGAAGAGATGAATGGATTTGGAGATGAAAGGTTAGTGGATTAGGATGTTTGGGACGGGTAGGCATAGGTTTTGGGTTGAGGTAGTTAATGGCCCATTAAATGTGGTAAGTGAGGTGGTTGGCCCAACTAGACAAATTTAATCACTCGAAATAAAAACGCAAGGTAGCATATAATAAACGTAAATTTAGATATGAGGTTGAGTGATTACCGACTCACAAATACGGTGTCAATTTTTGGTCTAAACATGATTTCAATGCACTTAGAACACTTAATAACATATATCCAAATTTAATTTAATCAATTAAGGAAATTTGTAGAACTCATACTAACAATCACAAGCTATTAATTAACCCAATTTCTAGCCTAAATTTCTCAAAATGTTCTCTTGCAAGTGGCTTAGTGAAAATATCGGCAATTTGATTCTCGGTTTTGCAAAAGATAAGTTTAATATGTCCTTTTTCCACATGATCTCGAATAAAATGGTGACGAATATCAATATGTTTGGTTTTAGAGTGTTGAATAGGATTTTTGGAAATATTTATTGCACTCGTATTATCACACATTAAAGGAATGGAGTCAAAAATAATACCAAAATCCAAGAGTTGTTGTTTTACCCAAAGGAGTTGAGAACAACAATGTGCCGCGCTAACGTACTCACTTTCGGCCGTAGAAAGAGCTACCGTGTTTTGTTTCTTTGAGATCCAAGAAGTCAAGCAAGGACCCAAGAACGTTGCAATTCTGGAGGTACTCTTTCTATCCACCGTGCACCCCGCATAGTCCGCATCCAAAAAGCCTATAAGATCAAAAGGACAATGTAAAGGGTACCATAAGTAAAGATTTTGTGTTCCAATCAAATACCGAATAATTCGTTTAACGGCTTTGAAATGTGATTCTTTCGGATTTGCTTGGAACCTAGCACATAAACAAACACTAAAGAGAATGTCGGGACGACTTGCGGTCAAGTAAAGAAGTGAGCCTATCATACCTCTATACACCTTATCACTAACATTCTTACCGAGTTCATCTTTGTCCAATTTGGACCCGGCTACCATAGGTGTATCATGAGGCTTACCATTAGTTATCCCAAATTTCTTAAGCATTTCCTTAATATACTTTTGTTGATGGATCATGATTCCATCCTTTGATTGCTTAATTTGGAGCCCAAGGAAGAATCCTAGCTCACCCATCATGCTCATTTCAAACTCCGATTTCATTAGTTCCGAAAAATATAAGTAAAGGAGTTCATTTGTTGCACCAAATATAATGTCATCAACATATACTTGTACAACCAACAGTTCACTGGACTGTTGCTTCAAGAACAATGTTTTGTCAACGGAGCCTCTTTTAAAACCATTTTCAATAAGAAATTTAGACAATCTATCATACCAACATCTTGGTGCTTGTTTTAAACCATAAAGAGCTTTGTCTAATTTGAAAACATGGTTAGGCAAGTCATTGTTCTCAAATCCCGGTGGTTGCTCTACAAAGACATCTTCTTCCAAATATCCATTTAAGAAAGCGGTTTTGACATCCATTTGGAAGAGTTTAATGCCTTTGTGAGCCGCAAAAGCTATAAGCAATCGTATGGCCTCAAGTCTAGCTACCGGTGCATAGGTTTCATCGTAATCAATACCCTCTTGTTGGTTATAACCTTGCACCACTAGTCTAGCCTTGTTCCTTACGATTTCTCCCGAGTCATCAAGCTTGTTGCGAAAGACCCACCTAGTACCAATGACGGTACGATTAGGCGGTCTAGGGACTAAGTGCCATACCTCATTCCTTTTGAATTGATTGAGCTCTTCTTGCATGGCAAGCAACCAATCCACATCAGTCAAGGCGACTGTTACATTTGAAGGTTCAATTTGAGAAAGGAACGCATTGTGGGCACAATACTCATTGAGATGAGCGAGATTGTTGAGGGATGATCTTGTTCGAATTCCCGAGTTGAGATCACTTGTGAGATTAGTGAGTGGATGAGAGCTTTGATGTTTCCACTTCTTTGGAACAATAGTTTCTTGTTCCCCCTCACCGCATCATCCGTGGATGTTTTTATTGGCCTGGAAGGTTCTTCATCCTCTTTGTTTTGGTTTTCTTGATTGGAGGCAGAAGCAACAGTCGTTGGGTCTGTTGCTTCCAGAGAAGAATCAGTAGCAGAGGTGCTACGTGTTCCCCCTGAATTGCTGATCTCCTTTGAAGGTGACAGTCTCTCTGTCTGTTGCAATTCAGTGCTGGAAGCTTCTTCATCCTCGAATACAAAGTCCTTTCGAACAAGACCAATCTCAAACTCATCATCCTCATCCTCATCATCATCATCCATGTTTTGTACCTGTCCAAGCACACTAGATTCATCAAAAATGACATGGATGCTTTCTTCAATTAACAAGGTTCGTTTATTGTAAACTTTAAAGGCCTTGCTATGATCGGAGTACCCAATAAATACTCCTTCATCACTACGTGGATCGAACTTACCCAAATTGTTTTTACCATTGTTGTGAACAAAACATTTGCTTCCAAAACATCTAAAATATGAAATGTTGGGTTTTCTTCCACGTAACGATTCATAGGGAGTTTTATTTAATATACTCCTTATCATGACACGATTATGAATGTAGCAAGCGGTATTTACCGCTTCGGCCCAAAAGTTCTTAGGCAACTTACTAGTTAATAACATTGTTCTAGCCATTCCTTCAAGGGTTCTATTCATCCTTTCCACCACACCATTTTGTTGTGGGGTTCTAGGAGCCGAGAAGTTATGGTCTATACCATTGTCATCACAATAAGCACCAAATGATGAGTTTTCGAATTCGGTTCCATGATCGGTTCTCATTGAAACAAGTTTTAAACCAAGTTTATTTTGAATCTTTCTTAACCAAATTAGAAACTCATCAAATGTCTCATCCTTAGAGCTTAGGAAGAGTGCCCAAACGAACCTAGAGTAATCATCAACAATGACACACACATAACGACTACCACCTCTACTTCTAGTTCTCATTGGTCCACACAAGTCGATATGTAAAAGTTGCAACGGTTGAGATGTACTCATAATTCTTTTGGATTTAAAGGAACTTTTAACATGTTTTCCTCTAGCACATTCATCACATACTTTATCAATGTCAAATTTTATATTAGGAATGCCTTCAACTAAGTCAAGTCTTTTAAGGGTATTAAGAGTTTTTGTACTAACATGACCAAACCTTTTATGCCATAACCAAGGATCATTGTTCATTACACTCATGCAAGACATGGTGTGACCGGATAAAGAGTTCAAATTAGTTAAGTACACATCTTTGACACGTCTTCCTTCGAGTATTAGTTCATTAGTAGTGGCATCAAAAATTCGACACATATTGGCACGAAATTCAACAAAATTACCCTTGTCACAAAGTTGAGAGATGCTAAGGAGATTATGCTTCAAACCTTTGACAAGCCGCACATTGTCGACACAAAGTAAGGATGACTTACCAACTTTTCCAATACCAATTACTTCACCTTTCTTGTTGTCACCAAACCTTACCGTGCCACCATCATATGCTTTAAGTGAGAGGAATTGGCTTCTATCACCCGTCATGTGACGAGAGCATCCACTATCCAAGTACCAATTGCGGCCGCCTCTCACCAAGCCCTACACAAGATTAGTTTTTGAGTTTAGGAACCCAAATGAATTTGGGTCCCTTTTTGTGATCAACATAACTTGTGGTGTCTTTCTTAATGTTCATTTCATTTAAAGCTTTGGTGTTCTTGTCAATGTCATCAAATCGTTTTGTACATGCATTAAAAACATGACCATTGTCACCACAATAATTGCAAATGATGTATTCGGGAAGACCTACATACTTCCTTCCTCTAAAATCGTTTTTAGGCTTCTGGATGCAACAGTCAGTCTGACCGTTCCATTTGAAGCCCAAACCCGCAACTTTATCACATTTCTCGGTTTGATTCGTGAGGAAGTTTAACACGGTTTGACTTTCTTCCCATTTTTCAGTGATATTCTTAGCATTAACAAGTTCATTGGTCAAGTCATGGACACGTGAGAGGAGATGCAAATTCTTTTCTTTTTCTCTCTTGAGTTCATCATCGTTATCACTTTCTATTGACAATCTTTTCTCAACAATGAAGTCATGGGTGTGGTTATTGAGTTTAGACACGAGATATATGATTTTTTCTTTGGACTCTTCATACTTAGACGTCATCTTGTCAAGTCTTTGGTTTAGATCAACGATTTCATCGGATCTAAGATGAGGAGAAGAGCTAGAAGTGCTACATTCGGGCATACCCTTTTGAAAGAAGGTAAGCCTATCATGGAGATCTTCTATTTCATTCTTGAGACAAACAACCTCACTCTTAAGACACTCGTTTTCATTTTCCAACCATTCACTCTTTCTTTTAAACTTGTCTAAATCGTGGTCAGAAGCAACAGTCTTAGACACTGTTTCTTTTAAGTCTACAACTTCAACTACAAGGTCATAGATCTCATTTTCAAGATCATCTTTGTCCTTCAAAAGATCATCACGTTCCTTGGTTAGAGAGGAAACTTGCATCACCAAGGTAGTGTTGACATTTTCAAGGTCAGAGACATCCGTGGGGGTCAACCTAAGACGCTCAAGTTCTTTAGTCAAATGTTTGTTTAACTTGTTGACTCTTTTGACCTTCATTATATGCCTCAGATGTGACGGTTGACGTGATCTGTTGCTTTTAGTTCATTTTTCAGATTAAAGTTCTCTTGAGCAATTTCCTCAATCTCATTTTGCATTATATCAAGCTTATCATTTTGAGACCGACATTTATCAAGAAGATGATCAAGAAGCTTACATACTTTCTCTTTGGAGTAAGTTCTAGCCTTGGCCTTTAGATGATTTACCTCGTTGTCGGAATCGGAGTCGGAATCGTCGGGGTTAGCCATGAGGCATCTTAAGTGTTCAAGTTTTGAGGTTTTTGAGACTTTTTCTTTACCATGATTTGCAAGACACATTTTAGCCTCAAGTTCCTCCTCGATGAGTTCCTCATCTTCCTCGGAGTCGGACATTCCCCAAATAGCACTCATGACTCTATGTTTATAGTCCTTTTTAACCTTTTCTCTTCTTTCCTTAGATTTGATTTCTTCCCACTTGGGACATTCTTTAATTTGATGAGTTTTATCACCACATTTAAAGCATCCCACGGTGGAGGTAGGTCGTTTCTTAGGAAAGCGTTTTTTCGAGTAATTATTAGTGAACCTATTGTTACCTTGTCCATTGACCAACCCGGCTAAGTTCCTTGTGAACATAGCAAACTCGTCTTCCTCCTCATCTTCTTCATCACTTGGAGAAGATGTGAGGGCGAGACTCTTTCCCTTTGATGACTCACTAGAATGCTTATCGAGGTTAAACTCGTGAGCCATTAGTGATCCCATTAGTTCATGAAGAGATAGGGTTGACAAGTCTTTAGCTTCCTCTATGGCGGTGACTTTAGGTTGCCATTTAGGAGTTAGACTACGAAGGATTTTTCGAATGATGTCCTCGGACTCGAAATTCCTTCCTAGACTTTGAAGCTCATTAATAATACAAGAAAAACGAGAAGAGAAACTATTTAAAGACTCGTCCTTTGACATTCTAAACATTTCATATTGTTGCATGAGAAGGTCAATACGGTGTTTTCTTATTTGGGACGTCCCTTCATATGCAAGTACAAGGGAATCCCAAATAGATTTTGCCGTAGGACACCCGGAGATTCGACTAACTTCCCCCTCACCAACACAACGTTGAAGAATCGACATTGCTTTGGAATTCTTTTCGGCAAGCTTGAAGTCGTTCTCATTGTAATTTCTTTCCTCTTTTGTCTTGGTGAAACCGTTAAGAATATCGGTTTCCTCAATGACAAGAGGTCCATTTTGGATGATGTTCCAACATTGATAATCGATACTTTTGATGTAATGTTCCATTTTGAGTTTCCACCATCCAAAATTCGAACCGGTAAAGACCGGGATCTTGGAGTGTTTCTCGGAATCCATTACCCACGAATCAAACTCTAAGGGGATTAGCCTCTATCAAGAGCACGAGGCTCTGATACCAATTGTTGAGTTTATGGATTCAAGTACCTAAGAGGGGGAGGGGGTGAATTAGGTACTCTTTTAAAAATTTTAACTTCAACTTTATTGGATTAAAGTAAGTTAAGTGAACAAAAGAGATTAGAGGATACTTTGAATAATATTGAAAGATTGAACAAGTATCACGATGAATGTTTCTTTGAAGTATGAAAGCAACAATCGTTATTTGTATCTATTTGTCTCAGTTTGTGGAGTATAACTGCAGACCAAATGCGACAGTATGATGAACTGTTACTTCTAAGGTTCAAACAAAGCAAAGCAAAACAAACAAAGTAAATTGCAGCGGAAATAAAGTAAAAACAATGAACACAAGATTTTTGAATTGGTTCAGCAAATACTCAAGTGCCTACGTCCAATCTACCTTTTTATTACTTTCCTTTAGTGATCTACTCCAACAACTAAAAGACCCTTGTAATAAAAGACGCCAACCTACTCCGGTTGCAAAGCTAGTACAAGAACTACTCCGTTCTTATGACAAGCTAACTCGCAATCTACTCCGATTGCCAAGAGTTAAAGGACTACTCCGTCCTAGAACTCAACAACTCACAACCTACTCCGGTTGCCAACTCACAACCTACTCCGGTTGTCAAGAGTTAAAGACTACTCCGTCCTAAACTCTACTAACACACTTAGAATGTTATAGGATCAAGTTTCCACTAACACATTCTTAACAAAGAATAGAGGTGGACAACTTTTACAAGATCAACAATTCTTAAGCAAGAGAGTTTAGTATAGAAAAGCAACAGTAGCCACGACTGTAGAAACTGAAGACACTTGAAGACTTTTAAAGGATTTTGCAAACAAACACGATTTTTAAGCTTTAAAAATAATTTGCAAAGTTGGAAGAATTAATTCAGAAAAGTCTTAGGTTTTATGAGGAGGATGGCACGTCTTATATAGAGGAGGTGAGTGAAGGGGTTGTTAGGGTTTTGAAGGGTCAAAGACCTCACATGTGAAGGGCAATAGCAACCACCCAAAACTTGCACCAAAAAGGCCTCTTTTGCAAAGGTAAGAATAGGGAAAGATGGTTTGAAAAATAACCTTAAAAGCTCATGCAAATTCTGAAAACAAAGAGAGAAAAGACAAGTCACATGATGACAAGTTGACACTAAAATGGCAAAAAGCATTCTTTGTTTTCTTAAAGACTCAAAGGATTGAATTTGCATAAAGAGGAAACATTTTGAAATAATTCAAACCACTCTTTAATGAATACCATCTCCTTAATAAAAATCTGATTTTTTATCTTTGAAAATAAAAGTCACGTGAAAGCTTTTGAAAGATAAAAAGGGGTCTTCAAGTTTTTACGAGTTGTGGCATAATCCAAACAGCTGTTTGCGTGTGAAAGCAACAGTCGTCTGGACTGTTTCTATTACTCTAATATACTCTACTTTCTTGCTTGTACATTAGATGACACATGACTTATTACAATGGGATTAATAACAACTTCAACACTTCTTAATCCATGCTTGATATGATCATATATCCTGAAAAGGTAAACTAAGATAACACAAATCAAATGGGCATGTTATCATCAACATAAGGAACCCAACAATTCTCTTTATAGTCGACAAACAAAGAGAACTTCAAAAAACGGAGTGAATAAAACATTAACTGAGCTAACTGTGCAACGCTATAAACCACTTTTATAAATATATTCTGCACTTAATCAAACACTCGAGCCCTATAATTAGGCACAGCTATGTAATATCACAAATTCTTATTTGTGACGGCACTATCCGTCACAAATAAGTGACGGGTCGAATACATACCAAATAATAAGAAAATGGGGCGGGTCACTAGTGCATGTAGGCTGAGTAGAGGATTGAGTAGTCTGATCTTGTGTCTCCTAAAGTGACATTGAAAAATAAAAAATTAATATTTATTTGTTGTTTCAAGGAGGCAAGGACATTTCATTCAGACTCTTTTCATTTACCATGTTCTCAAATTTTCTTTTCTAGTCACAAAAGTTTAATAAAAAAACCTCTCTATTTCCATTTTCATCCAAAATCTAGAAAATACATCATATCAAAATCTAACAAAAAAAATCAAAAATACATATCATCTTCATAACCGAATGAAGCAAAATGAAATGAGCAGACAAACGAGATTAAAGCTAAATATTGGGTTTTTCTTTTTATTATCTTTGAATGTTTAGTTAATTAGATCTAATATGTTGAAATTTGAAGGTAAACATTGTGTTTGCCTTAACTTTTGATTTTAGTTTATGTGTTGTTGTTTTGAAGCCATTTTAGGGTTTGTTGTTCATTTTTTGTTGATTATAGTTGAAATTTTGCTTGAATGTGCATAGGAGTCATAATAGGATTTGTTGTTAATTTTTGTTAATATTTTGGTTTTTTCATTTTTACGGATTTTTTGTTGTTTTAATTTTGGTTTGTCCATATCATATTACATTTCAACTTTGTTTAATATGGTTTATATATTATGTTTATAAACTTGGACACTTTGTTACTATTTGTAGATATAACTTAGTTTAACCGATCATTATTAATAAACATATAACTGAGAATGGTAACATATAGAATTAAACTATCAACAGGGTGACCGACTTAGGAAAGTTTTTGAGTACTATAAAATGTAACTAATTATCAATTGATTTGGATTTATTTTTGACTTATGCATATATGGTAACATATTGTATAGATATGGTAACAATTTATACTTGTAAAGTATATTTGTGAAGTATATTTTATGACCAATTTCTTTGAAAATGTCGTTAAGCTGAGATTATTCCATATTTTGTTACAAAAGGTACATTTGTTACTACTTGTGGATATAGTTTTGTTTTATTGATTATTTATTAATGAACATATTATTGAGGATGGTATAGATGTTAAACTGTCAACATGGTAAACTGTTTAGTAAAGTTGTGGAGTACTATAAAATGTAACCAATTATCAATTGTCTGTGACCATTTCTTCCAGTTGTATTATGGTAACATTGTTCTCTTGACGTGGTGACATAATGTATATTTC
The DNA here is from genome assembly GCF_048544455.1 of Silene latifolia. Taxonomy (NCBI): domain Eukaryota; kingdom Viridiplantae; phylum Streptophyta; class Magnoliopsida; order Caryophyllales; family Caryophyllaceae; genus Silene; species Silene latifolia. The sequence continues at coordinate 434,750,621 of NC_133538.1, read as the reverse complement.
GATATTTTTTGTGCAAATTAGTCCACAGCTGAACCTGAACCTGCCACTGAGGATCTCAAGTACAGCCAACACTACACACGCATTAAAATCAAAAGAGGTTAAAAGGTTGTGGGTGATCTTTGCGCAAAAGGTGGAGGTCGTGCAAGAAACTTGATAGTTTAGTGTTTTGAGGAACTTATTTTAAAAATGTTACCATTTAAATCAGTATAGTACCTATGACACTGTATATATTATCATTTTTGCACAAAGTGTTACCATATTGAAATTGATATCATAATGGATAAATATATAAACAAGTTGTTATTCTTTGTGTATTACTTATGCCAGTGCATTTTACAAATTATGTTTATATCTTTTATCAATATGTTACCATTGAAAAAAGGAATTAGATATGTCATTGTATATGTTCTAAAGTGTATAATCTGTTATCACAGGCTGTGAGTTTCAACATCAGGAAAACAACATCTCGCACAATATATTAATGAATATTTTCATTTTTGCACAATATGTTATTATATTAAATTTGGTAACACAATACTAAATATGTAAACAATTGACCTTCTTGGTGTATTTCATATGAGAGTGTAATTTACAACTAAGGTTCACATTCTTGCACAATATGTCAGCATATAAAATTTGGTACCATAATAGATAAATATGTAAACAATTGACATTCTTAGTGTTTTTCTTATGGCAGTGTAATTTACAAGTATTGTTTTCATTCTTGCAAAATATGTTGTCATATACAGTTTGGTAACATATTGGGTAAATATGTGAACATTTGACATTCTTTATGTATCTCTTATGACAATGTATTTTATAAGTAATGTTACCATTCTTAAGCAAACTATTACCATAGTGAAGCTGGTAACATTATGTCTAAACTTGTAAACACCTATGGCATTCTATATGTTAAGTAATGTCCAAATTCTTTTTCGGTATGTTACCATATACAAGTTGGTAACGTAATTAATAAATATGTGGACAATTGACATTCTTAGTGTATCTCTTATGGCAAGTGTATTTTACAAGTAATGTTATCATTCTTGCACAAACTGTTATATATTGAAATTGTTAACATTATGTCGAAATATGTAAACACCTATGTCATTCTATATGTGACCATTTTAGAAGGTGACTCGTCTATGGCATTGTATATGTTAAGCAATGTACTCGTTATCGCACAATATATTACCATATAAATGTTGGCAACATAAGAGTTAAAACATGTAAACAAATTGGCATTCCTGTTGTATTTTCTTTCGGTATGTAATTATGTATATGCCCATTACGTTCACATTCTTGTGGAATATGTCACCATTCCGAAGCAGTTTACAAATTGGCAAATTAGATATTACACATTAGATATTACATTCATATAGTCAAGTGTAGCATCATGCTCAATTCTTAAACATACACCAAATTGCAAATAAATCCAGGAAACCAACAAGGCAACTATAACTGATTAATAGTTCGTTTTCCTTTCAAGGTCATTTAAACCACCCGAAACTCACTTGGGTGCAAACATATGACTAAAAAATGATGACAATCTAACAACAAAGAATACCAAAAAAACAGTCACCAAAAATGGATGAATAAACCATTAACACAATTTAATTCACCATTTAAACCATGAACACCAAAAAGATATCAAAAATCCTAAAACAGGCCCCAAATCAAAAAAAAAAAATCAACCATCATTAAAAAAAAAATATGTGAATGAAAAAAAATTAATATAGTAGAAACAAAGTTCATCAATTTTTCAAATTGATACAAAGTTTAACAAAAAACAACAACAAACATAAGAAAAAAAAACGATCTAAAAAACGATAACAATCGAACTAAAAATGGTAACAATTTCAACAAAATCAACAGTAACAATAAAAAGTGAATTAATCAAAATTAAAAATGGAAAATAAACTAAAATTGGTAACATCAAACTTAATAAAGCAACTTACCAAGGAAAATGAACTAAAAATTTGATAAAAAAAAATAAACAAAACATAATAACATAGCAAGATCTTCATCGTACCATAAAAAATTAATTTCAAACATTGAATCTAAAAACTAAACAATCACCATAAAAAAAAGTAACAATAAACAACTAAAATGACATCTTAGGTTAAAAGTTTATATGAGAAAATCAATAATAAACAACATAGCAAGATCTTCATCGTAACATAAAAATTAAATTTGTTAACTGGTTCCCGTTTTGCTGCTTATTTCTTTGTCATCTTACCAATATTTATGATAATGTTTGAAATTTTGGTTGATTTGTAGGAAAAGTTTGATATGTGAGAGAAAGAGAGAATTTGAAAGGAAAGATTTTTTTTTTGTTGAAAATGAATGTGTGACTGTAGGTTTGAGAGGATTAAGCTAAAAGTGAATTGAAAATGTGGTAAATAACTCGCATTGGGAAGGCAAGAGTTTTTTTTATTGTTTTTTTAATGACAAAAGAGTCATTGTTGTCATTTCCAATAAAGAAATGCACAATACACACCCATCAACTCTCAACCCGTTTGCACTAAAAACGCTACTATTCACCCCGTCGCTAACTTGTGACGGATAACCCGTCACAAATAAGACTTATTGATGTAATATATCCTGCTAACGAGATTTCATGTTCATGACAACATCATATATAGTACAAATGCACATTTCAAACCCTCATTCAGCCACAAACACAATCATGAAATTGTATCTAACTAGCACAGTTCGCCCTAACCAGATACCGCTACTTTACACCAGAAAACCAAACTAAGCAGGTTATATAAATTAGTACAAATAAGTCACCATACCACAAACAAGGAGAGAAGGGACAAGATTAGACATCATAGGCATACTTACCCAAGACTTAGGTTATCCAACAACCAATATCTTTGAAAGATTTCACAGGAAGAATCAACACATGCACTATGATATTAACTCATAATGAAGAAGTATGGCAAGTGTACTTGTTGAGAAACATGTAAAATAGTCTTTAAAGAAATACAAGTTGCTTTTCTATTTTTCTCAAATATCTTCATCACAAACAGGGTACACCCTAAAAAAAAGACAATTACATCAGGCTGTCAACCATCCATTTTTCTTCCACCACTTTACCTGAGGTATGTCGTTTACTCTCCGCTGTTTAGCTAACATATTCATCACACATTGCAAATAACATTTTAAAATAAACAAGTGTATAAGCTACACTGAACTCAAACGAAGCTGAATGTCAGATTTCTGAATGCTGAAAGAGGCAATTATGTCAAATTATTGTAAATGCTTATATTATGTATGCATAGACCAATTTAAAAATGTGTTAATCACTTAATATTGTTAGCTAATTGGCCCACAAATCCCCCTGCGTTTTGCATCTCACTATAAAACCCAAGAGGAAATTCATCAGGCAACTAACAGGCCCAACCGGACCATATACTATTAAAGCAAAGGTCATCAAGAAAACAAATGTCCATTTTGCAGGAGAGGGGCAGCCATTGCTCTATCAGAAGATCACTTTTCAGGATGAAGAGGTAACTTTTAAAAATTTAAGATTATTTACTCAATTCTATTTAAGTTTGGCTTATCATTCCTATTTTTCGGGGACACGAATACAAAATTAGGCTTCACATCTTTGCAGATTACCGTTGTTTATACGCTCATTATGCTTGGCTGACACTTTATTATTTTTATTACTAACATTTGGATCTCTTCATTTATGCATCACATATGACAATCATAATAAGGTAGTTATATAGCTATTACTTAAATTAATTAGTAATATAAACCAGTTCAAACTTCACAATGTTGTGGCAAAAAATTATATGCTCTATACTAATATGTATTCGCATCATCACACCTTGTTTAACACACATCACGACAAGACGACCATCGTAGTGTGCGTATACTGAATTTGATGTTATCAGTACGCAAGGACACAGAACGTTCAGTTAGAAAAAAATGTTATGTTTTCGCGTACTTCATCTGCAACCGTCCATGCAAGTACACTTGAGTTTGTGTTTCTAAATATGTGAAAAAGTATGCAACCAAACCAATACCACAAATATGTTTTGAATCGGGTCATAAACTTTGGCTCTTACTTTAGGGTACCAAAATGAAGACCGTATTAGACCATGAAGCACTAGACGTATTTGACGGTGTATTCTAAGACGACATGGAATACGCCATTTCCAATGCCCACGTGAAAAGGCATACTCATCAGCTATCATCACTTCCTTCTTACAAAATAGAATTCAACACCAACACCATTATATAAGAGGCACCTGATAAACCAAACTACTTATCAACTGCATCTATCCCGAGAACACTCTTACTAGATAATCGCTACGGTAAGGAACGTCTGACTGATTTGCGATCTTGAATTTAAATGTGAAAAGGCAATGGAATATCATCTATAATCATTCGCTCTTAAACTGAATAACTATTTAACTTCACATGTGCTAGGAGTTGTTATATATGTAGACCATTACCGCCATGTAAACTAAACCTTACATCAGAACATCTGTAACATTATGGACTCTAAACCATACTTAACTGTACTACCAAGACACTTTTAACTAGCCCTTTGTCAATTGTAGCCATGAGCAGGTGCTGACAGTAACAACATGGGAAAAATTAGTTGTTCAGGAAGGTGATATAATACAATCTATGGCATCATCCTTTCCATTTGTCGGCTTTACAGACCTGAGGGCAAGTTTCCAAAGAGGTACGTACACTTTTCAGTTTGTGGTTACAAAGATAACACGACAAACATAAAATTACATAACCTTTTATGAACATATTCTATTCACATGCACGGGTTACGCTCTCAACAACACATACAACAGCAATTGTATTCAACCCGCCAGGGAAGCAGCTAATGCTCTTCGTGCTTGGTAAAAACTTCAAAATTGCCTACTGTTAGTGTTTGGGCTAAAAATAGCAAAATAAGAAAAGATCCACTTGGTAAATAAAAGAATCTAATAAGAGGAAAGGGAGCCCACGGTTGGAATAAAGCACGAAGAAGAGAATGGGCCGGCATGCATGCAGGAGAAGACTGAAGCCCATTGAAGGAGGCGTCCGGATTAAAGAAAGAAGAGTTAGGGAGAAGTTAGGGAGAAGACAGGGAGATCAGGGAGAATTGAGGGAGATGACCGAACATGGAAAGAGTTTTTATGGAAGTTATATTCCCTTTCCATAATCGAGGTAGGACATATCTAGGGTTCTTACCCTATAAATACCCCAAAGGAGCAATCAAAGGAGGACATTCATACCTTCAAACATACACACATCCTCATCAAGACATCACGTATTCGCATACACTCGTATACATTCATCCAAGATCCTGCTAATACGACGCCTCGTGCCAGCGAGATTAGGATTGCGTAACAATTGTAATTGTCCTCCTATTCGAGTATAGTGCAATATTTAGAAGGGTACCGTCCCTCCCGCGGTGGTTCCCAAATTGGGTTTTCCGCGTCACCAAATCTCATGTGTCAATTTATATTTCGTACTTTATTTCTTTATTTACGCATCAACATACGAACAATTGATCGAATATCCAACGAGTAAGACCACATTGACCCGAATCATCCAATTCGGTAAAATATACCCAAACAGTTTGGCGCCCACTGTGGGGGCATTGTGGTCGTCAATCATTGATACTCTAAATACACAATGGATAAGCAAGCATCGATCGCCATGTCAGGGAGCAGACAACCGTCGCCACCACACACTTCTACTCAAAATCCAGCATCAACAGTGGTAACACAGGCTCCCAGACATACTCTGAGAATAACACCAACAGCAAAAACCTCCCTACCTACTAAGACTCCTGCTGTCGCAACCCAAGCCAGATCAGATAAGGGAGCAAAGAAGTTCGAGCCTCCCGCCGCCTAGTCCACACAAATCTTGCTCACTAGCGTAGAGAATCTCCAGAAAGCCATGGAAAACATGAGAGAAGACCGGAAAAGAAAGTCAAGTCAAGCGAGGAAGAGGGACAGAGAGCTCTGGGCACAGATTGACATTCTCAAACAGCGGTCCGTCACTCGAGCAAGCAGGACAGGGGAGGAAAGGTCTCCACTAGTAGATCTGACGCAGGGGGCATCGGGTAGTAGGAATCCACTTCGACAGGATACCTACGAACCGATAACAAGATTGGATCGTCTCACAATACCATCGGATGGAAGGATAACCCTACAAGGGCCGGGATACCTCACGCCGTATAAGCGGCATGACCACGGTGTGTGGAAGTACGAGCGGTGGCATCCTCGCGCAGTCCCGCAACGATTGATCAGACACCTGGAGTAGGATCCGAGTCGAACCAACTGATGAACTGGCTGCAGGGGACAGTCATTACATTAACTCCTATAGCCGCTGAACACGTCGAGAACCTTCAAGAGCTCGGATCGGGCAAGATATTGAATCAAGGCGGTGACGTGACGGGCTCGATTCAGCCGGCAAAGATAACAAATCAGCGATTGAGCTAAAGGAGATGCGAGCGGGTCCAGTGGCCGCCACCCCACTCGAGAAAGCAGCACTAGACAGCTATGCCGATTCGCCATTCGTAGACACTATATCCATCACAGCCATGCCAAAGGAATTCACAAATCCAAATATGCCTCTCTTCGACGGCACAGTAGATCCCTTTGATCATATAAGCCAATATAAGCAGAAGATGATGACAGTAAAAGCCGTAGGGCAAGTCAAGGAGGCTTGCATGTGCATAAGATTTGGATCCACCTTAACGGGACCGACACTTCGATGGTTTGTGATCCTGTTTAACAGGTCGATATCTACATTTGCTGAATAAGTGAACGCATTCACTCAGCAATTTGCAAGCAGCAGGAAGCCGCAGAAGCATGCAGGAGATCTATACAGAATCGTCTAGAGGGCAGGAGAGACCATTGGAGAATACAATACTAGGTTCAACAATGAGAAGGTAGCAGTACGATAGTGCGACATTTCGACAGCAGTAGAAGCCTTTAGAAGAGGCCTCCACCATGACTCCGACCTATACAAGCAGCAAACTATGCATCCCTACCATAGTTTTGAGGCCGTACAGGAAAAGGCAGTTGCCGCAATTAGACTGGAAGAAGACATACTAGCCAGAGCCAGCCTACCTAATGCACCAAGTGTTTCTAATACCTCAGCCGTGGAGAAATCAAGAAGAAAGCAAACCACCAGCAAGAAAGACGAGAGGTACAGACCATATGGAAGGGGAGACAACAGAATCGAGGAAAATCATCAACTCCCTACTCTGGCTGAATATGGATTCACTACAGGTATTGGAGGAATCCTGAAAGCACTCAGGGAGATGGGAGATGGAGTCAGGTGGCCCAACCCACCAGTAGGGGAGCAAGCATGGAGAAAGGATAGCAAAAAGAAGTGTGAGTTCCACCGTGATATTGGGCACAACACTGAGGATTGCTACCCATTACGAAGAGAGATCAAGCGCCTGTATGAACAAGGAAAGCTAAGCCACCTATTACCACGTGGGGGCAAGTAACAGGATAAGGTAGGCTCCACAAGGCCTACAACCCCACCCACATGCACCAAAATCATAAACGTGATAGCAGGTGGCTCAGACCTAAGCGGGCTGACATACTCAGCAGCTAAGAGACGTGCTATCGAGACCAAAGGAGATAGGCCAGCAAATTCTTGCAGAATTTCTCACAGCGACTTACCAGCTGTCAGCTTTGATGAAGGAGATACATACGACGAACGAGAACACCATGACGCACTTATTATCACCTTATCAATGGCCAATTGCACGGTTATAAAGGTCCTGGTAGATACAGGCACTCAAGTCCTTTGATCATGTTGAAGACCATAGAGAACATGGGATTCATCGAGAAGGATCTCTGAAGAAGACTATCCCGCTAGTAGGCTTCGGTGGGGAAACAACTAACTCATTTGGGAGAAATAGTCATCCCAACCTATATGGGAGGAGTCAACAAGCAAGTCGGTGTATCCGGTTATAGACGGCCCCTCCACCTCTGATGTCATCCTGGGAAGACCGTGGCTACACCAGATGAAAGCAGTCCCCTCAACATATCACCAGTGCATAAAGTTCCCCACACCATGGGGAGTAGATACAATAAGAGGAGATCATAAGGTAGCTAGAGGCTACTATAAGAAGGCACTCAAGTGTACTGTCAGCCCTCCCGCATAGCAATTACAGAAACGGCCTGTCCAGGACGAATACATCGAGCCCCGAGCGGAAGAGCTAGATCAAATTGCTGGACAATTTTGCACCCAGAGAGAAGCGTGCTAATTGGAGTGGATGCACAGGAAGCTTGAGGCAACAGTTAATTAAATTTCTACAGGATAACATGGACTGTTTTGCATGGTCACACGATGACATGATAGGAATAGATCCGTCCATCATAACGCACAAGCTTAGTGTGGACCTAAAGTGTAAACCCATCCAGCAGAGAAGAAGAAAGTTTGCAGCAGAAAGGAACAAGGTGATCAACCAAGAGGTAGATAGTCTGTTGGCAGCAAAGAAAATAAGAGAAGTAAAATATCCAAAATGGCTGTCTAATGTGGTGGTGGTACCTAAGAAAAATGGAAAGTGGAGAGTATGTGTGGACTTCACCGACCTCAACAAGGCATGCCCTAAAGATTCCTTCCCACTGCCTCATATTGATGCAATGGTAGACGCGACAGCTGGACATGAGATGCTGACATTCCTGGACGCATGGAGTGGATACAATCAGATCAAGATGGATTCCTGCAGATCAAGAGAAGACAGCATTCATGTCTGAGAGAGGAATATATTGCAACAACGTTATGCCATTCGGCCTGAAGAACGCCGGCTCCACGTACCAAAGGCTAGTTAACCGTATGTTCAAAGAGCAGATAGGAAGAACTATAGAGGTATATACTGATGACATGGTGGTGAAATCAGAAAGAGCCAAATATCACATGCGGCATCGGCGAAACATTCAAAGACCCTAAGGGGAATACTGAGAATGAAGCTAAATCCATCTAAATGCACCTTCGAAGTATCTTCTGGCAAATTCTTAGGCTATATTGTAACTCAAAGAGGGATAGAGGCCAACATTGAGCAGATCAAAGCCGTCTTACAACTAGAGTCACCTGAGAAGCCTAAAGATGTTCAAAGACTAGCTGGAAAGATAGCAGCCTTAAGATGGTTCATCTCGAGGTCTTAAGATAAGTGCAGGCTGTTTTACGACATACTAAGAAAGAGTCAGAAGTTTGAGTGGACCACGGATCACGAGCAAGCATTCAGAGAGCTGAAACACTACCTCAGCAGCCCACCACTACTGTCGAAGCCGAAACCAGGAAAACCACTATTCATATACCTGGCCGTCACAGAGGTGGCAGTGAGCGTTGTTCTGGTCAGAGAGCAGGAAAAAGAGCAGAAGTCAGTGTACTACGTATGCAAGTCTCTGCTGCCTGCAGAGACCAGGTACACATCTCTTGAAAAGTTAGTATTAGCATTGGTAGTAGCATCTCGCAAACTGCGCCCCTATTTCGAGTTTCATACTATACATGTCGTGACCAACTACGCGCTGAAATCTATCATGAGGAAGCTTGAACTGTTAGGCAGAATGTCAAAATGGTATGTACACCTCAGTGGGTATGATATCCAGTATGACAGGATGTGCAAGAATCAAATCGCAAGCACTGGCCGACTTTGTGTCAGACTTCAGCCCAGCCATCCAAAATCTGGCAGATGAGGAAATCCTCACCATAGGGGGAAGCTAGGAGGCAGAGGTCTGGCAGATGCATATTGATGGAGCCTCCAATCAAAGGGGGGCAGGTGTAGGGTTAATCCTGGGGTCACCACAAGGAGACCTAATAGCACAAGCGGTAAGATGTGAATTCAACGCAACCAACAATGAAACGAAGTACGAGGCCTTGATATTAGGAATGAAGCTAGCTCTGGAGTTAGGAGTCAGACACCTGCGCATATCCAGTGACTCTCTGTTAATAGTCAATCACGTGAATGACGAGTTTATAGCCAGAGATTCAAAGATGATTGCATACTTGAAAATAGCAATGGAATTAAAACAAAAATTCGCAACTTGCAAGCTTAAGCAAATCCCCAGAGATCAGAATGTGGAAGCAGATGCCTTAGCAACTCTGGGGGCAACATTTAAACTGACAGAACTTTCCACCATTCCAATAGCACACATGCTAGAACCTTCCACCGAGAAAGCAGATGAAATAGATAAAGGTGAATTGGAGGATCTACAGAACGGAGAAGGAGTCCAGGCAGTTACAGAGGCATGTGAGGGCTCTAAGCCAGCCGGTCAGCCGCCTGACCAAGAGGACGAACAGGCAGATGATATGGATTGGCGCACGCCCTACCTAGACTGGCTGCGTCATAGCAAGCTACCAGATGACAAGAAGGAAGTAAGGGCTTTCAGAGTGAAGGCTTCCAGATTCATACTTATTGACGATATGTTGTTCAGAAAATCACTAGCAGGCCCCTACTTACGGTGCCTGGACAAGGAAGAAGCGCATACTGTGTTACATGCTCTCCACAGTGGCGAATGTGGAAACCATGCAGGGGGCAGGAGTCTGGCAAATAAAGCCCTCAGACAGGGATACTACTGGCCTACAATGAAGGCAGATGCAACAGAGTACGCACGCAAATGTGACGCCTGCCAGCGCTCAACACCAATGATCCATCAGCCAGCAGAACCCTTGCACCCTATCATTTCTCCCTGGCCATTCATGGCATGGGGCATGGACATAGTAGGACCCCTACCAAGAGCCACAAGAAACAGGACATGGATGCTTGCGATGACAGATTACATCTCCAAGTGGATAGAGGCAGAAGCATTCACAGAAGTAAAAGACAAACAAGTCATTTCGTTTATAAAACGAAACATCATTTGCAGGTTTGGTATCCCATCAAAAATCATATGTGAAAATGGCTCACAATTCATCTCCAACGACACCGAGGGATACTGCGCCAGGTGGAACATCACCTTAAAAAAGTCAACACCCAGGACTCCAAAGTCCAACGGGCAAGCTGAGTCCAGTAACAAAATCATCATGGACAATCTGCGAAGGAGGTTACAGGAGTTAGGAGGAAAGTGGGCAGATGAATTGCCACTAGTATTATGGTCAGACAGAACGATGCCAAAGGTTTCAACAGGTCAAACACCCTTCAGCCTGGTGTTTGGCGCAGAATCAGTGATCCCATCAGAAGTTCTAGTTCTCACCCACAGGTATGGAAATATGACAGGAGAACTGAACAATGCGAAGATGGACAGAAGCCTGGACACAGTCGACGAGCTGCGAGCAAGCGCCAAAATACGTCTGGCTGCTTACAAGCACTCAGTGGCCAGGAGTGACAACAAGAATGTAAAAGTCAGGCTCCTGGAGGTAGGAGACCTGGTTCTCCGAGAGGTGTTTCAAAACACTAAGAACCGAAAAGCAAGCAAATTCGCCTACAAATAGGAAGGACCATACCAGGTAGAAGGAGTTGTTGGCCATGGTGCATACAGACTAATGACTATGGACGGTCAAATTATACAACGCCTATGGAACATACTTCACCTGAAGAGATATTACTTTTGATAATAAGTAGATGTTAGCCTTCAGAATGATGTACTATGAAAATCCAAATCATTTTGAAATAAAAATAAAAATCCGGTAGTAGGCATACTGCCAATTTAAGTCCCATTTCTGGTGTCTTTAACTGTTTTAAATTTTAAAACTGCTGCCAGATGGTGTGGTCTGACAGCGTCCTGGGACCACAATTGCTCTGGTACCCCATGAGATGGCTGACATGGCTGTCGTGTACCTATAAAAAATAATCAACTGGCTCTAACTAATATAGCTAGGGAAGTCGGGTCGAATCCACAGGGAGATGGGAAAATGCCAACTTAGTCTAAGTTCGTCTCGGTAACCAAATTGGGGGGTTTTAATTGATTGTTTATAAACTAATGATAAGGATAGGGAAGAGAAAATAAGAGAATAAGGATAAATCAAGTAGAGAAAATAGCTAAGACAAACGGTTCACCATAATCATTCAGTCAAGTAATCTAGGTCTCAGGTCAGTGCAGATACGGTCTGAGGGGCAGTGAATATCTCCTTTCGGTCTCAATTCGCCCTAAAGCACAAATAGCTTAGCTTTCGCCCTATATAATGCTCTATTGTTCGCTACTAGTCTCGCCTATTCCAACCTTTCGGTCCAGGTCAAGGGTCACTAAGATATAAATGCCTAATTGCGTCGACTCAATTAAACAGATACAATTAATTGCAGCAGTTAACAACAAAGATTATACTAGCATTAACCCAATAGATCAATTACTTTCCCTTCATAATTATGGATCCCCTATAGTCTTAGCAGAGGGGAATTAGCTACGCATCATCATTGAACTAGCAATAATAACAAATAGATAATCGAAACTAAACATAATAATAAACCTAATAAAGATTGAATTTAAGTAGAGATGAAGTAATAAGAGGAGAATAGGAAACACAAATGCAATAATTATGATTAAAGGATGAAAGAAGAATAATATAACCAATCGTAATCCAAATCTGAGTAGCAAAAGTGTAAAGCAAGAACAAAAATCCAAGAACAGTAGCAAAGTATAGAGTAAAAGTCAGTGAGAGAGGGAAGAGAGAAGAAGTTACGTTGTTCCCTCCTTCAGTCTTCTACGAAAAATCCAACTAAACCTAATCTATGGACTAATTACAAAAGCCCATACGAAAATTAGGCGGAAAAAGACTAAAGCAGGACAAACCACTCGATCGAGTGGAAATAACCCACTCGATCGAGCAAACTAGCACCAAACCACTCGATCGAGTGGAAATAAACCACTCGATCGAGCACTCCTTGCAAGGTCTTCTCGATTAGCTCCTTTAACTGCTCGATCGAGCAACTTGGAGTATATAAAGCATTCGATCAAGTAATTAATCACTCGATCGAGCTATGTTGGCACGTAAGACCTTAAAGCACCTTCCGAAACCAGCTCACGCGTCTCCAAAATGTTAGATTCCAAGCTCCGGGTCCTTATTCTCCATAAATGCATGCAATTGGGACAAAATAGGCTCGATTTAGCTCCTCTTTGGTTTATTCCTGCAAATTATATAAAACGAACCAAAGTAGAATATTTTGGGGTATTTTTAGCTACATGCTACATAAATAGTACAAAAATGCGTGTAAAAATGAGGTAAAAACCTTATACAAAATACACGCATCAAATCTCCCCAAACCAAACCTTTGCTTGTCCCTAAGCAAAATATGAATGCAAGTAATAATGAACATTGGAACGGGACCAACGCATCAGCTACAAATCACCTACCCGAACCAATTTAATGCAACACTGACAAAGTGGCAAATAAGAAGTGCAAACGAGTTAAATCAATGTTTCAAACTTACTGAACCGTCGACCTTGCAAGACTCAAAAGATATCGGACTCTCACGGGTCGCTTATCACTCAGAATTAGGCACAAGGTCAGTATATATGTGAAAGATAGAAAGAAGTAAAGTCACTCACCTAACTCGACCTATAAGAACATGCATGCAGTTAACATGAATAAAGTCTCTACAACCGTACATATGCATTCCAACCATACTAATGACCAAGACACATGCCGAGGACTTACAATTGGGTAAGTGAGGTAATGGGTAAGAAGGGGCTAAGATGAATTTGGATATGTGGAGTTAATAGCCAGGCTAACAACATCGAAATCCAAATTTGAACTGCATCCCAACTTCGTACTCAATATAACAAGATGCAACGGTGCAAAAACCATGCACTCTACTCACGAAACACCAAAACAAACTCGTCAACTCCCCATAAAAAAAACATGGGAGTGAAAATCATTATACAATTTCTCATTTTTTCCTTCACATATGATTTTTCTTTCTTTTTCTTCTTTTTCTTTTCTTTTCGTTTTCTTTTTTCATTTTTTTTTCATTTTTCATCCATCATTTTTTCTTTCATTCCCTTCAATTCCTCCACCATCTTCTGAAATCAGACAAAATAACCATATTGGAATAAAACATTCCAATAACTACTCGTCACTAGCTCGGCTAGGGTAGGAAGTATTATAGAAAGTAGCTAATAGGACAAAAAGGCAATTTGGCTATGTGGGGCTCATGGGTAGAATGAAATAAAAGGGAATTGCCTCTCCTAACAGGTGTCACCATCCACAGACCGAATGCATACAGGTATTAAGAAGACTAGGCTCATGCTTATGCAAATTGATGTTACATGCCTTAAAGAGAGTATTACTCACATCCTAGATGAAACCGGTCATGAATGTCACCAGTTTATAAAGCTCTAACCTCAGAATGTAATGTAGCTTGCCGATATAATGAATCAAATCTATTCGTTCAGATAAGAGAGAAACAAAACCTCGTAGATCATGCACATAATTATGCCAACTAAATGTCAAGAATATGCAAGGCTCAAGTAAGGATTCAATGTAGCGTCAATGTTCAAACGTTCCGACTCAAATTAAACATGAAATTTTTTGAATTTTATGATTTTTGAATTAATTAAAACAACAATGCATGCGAAAATAATTAAACGTGCAAGCGAAAATGCAAGAAAAACATGCAGACAGACACAGATATGGATGCATACCTCCCCAAACCAAACCGTACAATGCCCTTATTGAACCAAAAATAGGGAAAGGAATGCAAACTGAAGAGAAAAGGAGAAGTGGAGTCGGAAAACTTACAAAATGTCGTATAGAGGGACCTCCTCAAACCGAACATGAACATGGGAGGTCAAAGAAAGTCAAGCAGTAGCTCCATAGACGTAAAATAGCAGCTGGAAGACATAACTGCTCGATCGAGCAACTTGGAACAGCTCGATCGAACAAACTGGTATATGGAAGTAGGGGTGCTCACCGGTCCAAAACCGGACCGGACCGGATGAACCCGCGGACCGGATAACCACATATCCCAAGACCGGGGACCGGACCGGTTAGAAGGGGACCCGGACCGGACCGGAGACCGGTCACCATATTTTTTGGGACCCGGAGACCGGACCGGACCGGCCGGTCCGGGTCGGTTCGGTTCGGTTTGCCGGTCCGGACCACTTTTTGTTCACCCCTATATGGAAGTACTAGATCAAGTAGAAAACCACTCGATCGAGTAAGCGCGATTTTGGCTCTGGTCGATCGAGTAATAATATCACTCGATCGAGTGAATAAAACCCAAAAAGTGCTCGATCGAGTAGAAAAACTACTCGATCGAGTAACTTGACTTGCAAAATTCGCGTTAACAGCAAGGAAAGCATAAAAAGTTCGCAAAACAGCGTCTAAAGTTCAACATAAAGCTAAAGAAAAGTAAAATGTTCAACAAAAGTACAATAAAACAGTCCGGGCTGCCTCCTGGAGAGCGCTGGTTTAAGAGGTCCCGCACGACCTTTCTGGCATCAATTAACTGGCGCGTCTAGCTCGTCGAAGTACAGGACTTCAACACGATTGTCTGCTTTATTTGCCTCATGGTAATGCTTCACATATTGCCCATTCACCTTGAACCTACTACCTTCAGAGTCTTCGAGCTCCACGGATCCAAATTTGGTAACAAATTTTGTCCACCGTATAAGGACCACTCCACCGGACTTGACTTGCCAGAAACAATCTCAATCGGGCATTAAACAAAGCAAAGACCTTTTGCCCAACGTGGAACTCCCGAGGTAGAATTCTCTTGTCATGCCATCTCTTCGTCTTTTCTTTGTATATGCGCGATCTATCATAGGCATTTAGCCTAAACTCCTCCAACTCATATAGCTGCAAAAGACGATTCTGACCACACAATTTAGGATCAAAGTTAAGCTCACGAATTGCCCACCAAGTCTTACATTCCAATTCAAATGGTAAGTGACATGATTTCCCATAAACTAACCTATAAGGTGATGCACCAATTGGTGTCTTAAAGGCAGTTCTGTAGGCCCATAATGTGTCCTCTAACTTAAGACTCCAGTCCTTCCGTGATTTAGAAACTACCTTAGATAAGATCTCTTTCAACTCGCGATTAGAGACCTCAACCTGACCACTAGTTTGAGGATGATACCCCAAACCATGCCGGTGTTGGACACCAACTTTAGACAGAATAGAAGTTAGTTTCTTTTCTTTAAAGTGCATTCCCCCATCACTAATGACGACCCTAGGGACACCAAATCGGAGAAATATGACCTTTTTGAACATTTTTATCACGGTCTTGGCATCACAATGGGGTGAGGCAATGGCCTCAACCCATTTTGACACATAATCTACAGCCACTAAGATATTCCTGTTACCTTTACTAGACGGGAACGGTCCTTGGAAATCAATGCCCCAGACATCGAAAAACTCTACCTCTAAGATGCCGTTTTGTGGCATCTCATGTCTCTTCGAAATGTTTCCCGATCGTTTGCAAGCATCACAAGCTGAAACAAAAGACTTAGCATCAGCAAACAAAGAAGGCCAGTAAAAACCAGACTGAAAAACCTTAGCCACGGTGCGCGATGGATCGTGGTGACCACCATAGGAAGAGGAGTGACAGCCTTCCAGGACTACTTTGGCCTCCCACTGCGGTATACACCGTCTCTAGAGACCGTCTACACATTCCTTAAACAAATAAGGATCATCCCAGAAATACTGCTTAGCGTTATACAGAAAACGCTTCCTCTGCAGATGAGAAAGGTCAGGCGGAAGCTTGCCACTGACATCGAAGTTAGCTATATCTGCATACCAAGGCTCTTGGTTAATAAGAGACGATATAACAGCAATTAAAGTATCGTCAGGGAAAGAGTCATCAATAGGTAGAGAATCTTCCCCTTCTTGTTGCATCAGTCACGACAAGTGATCAGCTACAACGTTCTCAGCTCCTTTCTTATCCTTGATCTGCAAATCAAACTCATAAAGAAGGAGTATCCATCTCAATAGCCGTGGTTTAGCCTCCTTCTTAGCAAGAAGATGCCTCAAAGCTGCATGGTCAGTAAAAACAGTAACTTCTGACCCAACTAAATAAGAAAAAAACTTCTCTAAGGCATAAACTACAGCCAACAGCTCCTTCTCAGTGGTAGTGTACTTCACTTGAGCCTCATCAAGAGTTCGGCTCGCATAGTAGATTGCATTCAGAGCTTTGTCTTTCCTTTGGCCTAGCACCGCTCCTAGTGCATAGTCACTGGCATCACACATTATCTCAAACGGCAAGTCCCAGTCGGGAGGCTGTATGATCGGCGCAGAGACTAAAGCCTGCTTTAACCTGTGAAAAGCAGAAAGACACTCATCAGTAAACACAAAAGGGGCATCCTTAAGTAGCAACTGTGTAAGTGGTTTAGCAATTTTTGAGAAATCCTTGATAAACCGGCGATAAAAGCCCGCGTGGCCAAGGAAACTCCTCACCCCCTTAACATTGACAGGAGGTGGTAATTGCTGAATCACTTCCACCTTTGCTTTATCAACCTCTATTCCCCTATCAGAAACTAAGGGCCCTAAGACAACTCCCTCGTTGACCATAAAGTGGCACTTCTCCCGATTCAAAGACAAGATTAACCTCAATCAATACACGCCGCAACACTTTCTCAAGGTTTGACAGACAGTTAGAAAAATCACTTCCATAAACACTGAAATCGTCCATGAAAACTTCAATAATAGACTCAATATACTCTGAAAATATCCCCATCATACACCTTTGAAAGGTGGCAGGGGCATTACACAAACCAAAAGGCATCCTGCGATAAGCAAAAACGCCCTGAGGACAAGTAAATGTAGTCTTAGCTTGATCGTCGGGTGTATAGGATCTGGAAGAACCCGAATACCCGTCTAAATAACAGAAAAACTTATGAGAAGCTAACCTTTCTACCATTTGATCAATAAAAGGAAGGGGAAAGTGATCTTTCTTGGTGGCGGCATTAAGCTGTCTGTAGTCTATGTGTGGGAAATAATCTGTATACTTCCCTTTAACATGAAGGATTATAACGATATAATAAAGATGATCTATGGTCATAAAATAAAATACATAAGCATAAGTAAAAAGATTTAGAATTAACCTCGGGTCCTTGCAAAATTGGCCTAAGAACAATATAAATTGATATTCGCCTATTAGTTGCACCCAAGACGATCTAAGATATACCCTTTGATTATGCTAGAAATCAATCTAAAATTTTCTGTAAAATTTTATTGTCTTTGTGTTTTCATTAAATAATTATCTCATCAACACATTGACTAACTTTTTAGTCATTTTGGGCATCAATGTAATTATATTTCTATAACCACATTTCTCAAATACGTCCTATAGGTGTGACCTTTAGGGACCAGTTGATCACCGCCATCTGTATGATAATAACGTCAAACTTTCTAGCAAGCCAAGCGTTATTAGGTAAACGTTAATCAACTGATTAAATATACGAAGTATACCCTTGTGAACCTGTAAGAGATTTACAAATGTTATCACACTAATTTGTGGAGGACACAAGCTCCAACAAACTCCCACTTGTCCTCACAAGTGTATGTGTGATAACCGATTCTCATATCCTTTAAAATTTCTCCCACTCAATGTAAAACAATTTGCAAATCCGAATTCACACTGATAAACGAATCAACATTCGAGCATGGCCATGCATTTCAGTTACAACTCCTCGAGTGGCCCTGAGAAATAACTATACCTGATAAGGGATGGATATTTTCCTCAACTCAAATCTTGCAGATGTAAGCACAAAGTATGAAATGACCAGAAAAAATCTACTTAGCCCCGATTACGGTGAGACCGTGAGAAAGAAACCAAAGTCACCCAAAAACTGCCTTAATCTCAAGAGACAGTTGATGGTCAAAAGAATCGACTCTAGGTACACAATAGATGTCCTATCCACGACCTGGCACCGAATGTTATAAAACATTTAAGACTCCATTACGTTGTGACAAATAAAAATTGTCCTACGAGGTATCGTCATAATCTCGTATCTGTGATCGATTAGTCAACCGTTTAACTTATGGCTCGTTGAACCCACCATCAATCGACTGCACAATATAATAGCCGGAGTTATCAGCTCACATTGGCGATTACGGACAAAAACAAATATAATGTAATTCATTTCACTTTGTGGCGTTCGATGTTGTCAGTACAATCCACATGAAAAACAAAATATTATATATATAAAACGATGAAGTTATAAATAATATATGAAAAAGATAATGTATCAAATCCATAATCAAGTAGTACAACTTAGGAACATGTTTAATTCCCATGGAATTAACATGCCCTACATGCTTATCATAATTCAACGGTTTGGTGAGAGGATCTGCGATGTTATCATCCGTCGCAATCTTGTCAATCACTATCTCTTCTTGCTCCACGTAATCACGGATCAGGTGAGCCTTCTGTAGTACATGTCTAGATTTGTTGCTAGACTTTGGCTCCTTAGCCTGGAAGATGGCACCTCTATTGTCGCAATAGATGGTGATCGGGTCATTCGAACTAGGAACTACTGAGATTTTGAATCATCTCGATCCGTTTGGAAGCTAGCATATGCGTAACCGGTTGCGCATAGCTTAGTATCGCCTCCATAAGTCAATACCCAATCCTTAGTCCTCCGTAGGTACTTGAGGATATTTTTGACTGCTATCCAGTGTGTTTCACCTGAAGTCTTTTGGTACCGACTCGTCATACTCAATGCATATGCCACGTCTGGACGTGTGCATATCATGGCATACATGATCGATCCTATTGCAGAAGCATAAGGAACACGACTCATGCGCTCAATACCTTCAGGCGTCGTGGGTGATCGAGACTTGCTCAACCGCATCCCGCCGTCATAGGAAGGTTCCCCTTCTTGGAGTTGGTCATGCTGAACCTCTCAAGAACCTTATCTAGATAAGACTCCTGATTAAGTGATAACGTCCGTCGTGATCTATCTCGGTAGATACGGATTCCCAAAATACGCCGTGCCTCACCCAGATCTTTCATCTGGAAATGTTTCTTCAACCATTCTTTAACCGAAGAAAGGAGAGGAATGTCATTCCCAATCAAGAGTATGTCATCGACATACAATATCAAGAATACAATCTTGCTCCCTCTCGACTTGATATATAAGCATGGTTCTTCGACCGATCGAGTGAAACCATACTCTTTTATCACTTGGTCGAAACGATGATTCCAACTCCGAGAAGCTTGCTTAAGTCCATAAATGGAACGCTTAAGCTTGCATACTTTCTTAGGATGTTTAGGATCTATGAAACCTTCGGGTTGCACCATGTACAACTCTTCCTCCAAATAACCGTTTAAGAAGGCGGTTTTCACATCCATTTGCCAAATCTCATAATCATGAAATGCGGCAATCACTAAGATTATCCGAATGGAACGTAGCATGACTACAGGTGCAAAAATCTCATCATAATGCAATCCTTGAACTTGAGTGAAATCTTTTGCCACAAGTCGTGCCTTATAGATATCTGGTTGCGCGTCTACAGAACGCTTTATTTTGTAAAGCCATTTGCACTATAGAGGTTTTACCTTATTAGGTAAATCAACTAGATCCCATACGTTATTCTCATACATGGAGTCCATCTCGGATTGCATGGCTTCGAGCCATAGCTTTGAGTCGGAACAGGCCATAACACCTTTATAGGTTGCGGGTTCATTACTTTCTAGAAGTAAAACATCATTCTCCTCGACCATACCAATGTATCTGTCCGGAGGATGAGAGTCTCTACCCGACCTCCTAGGTTCCTCAGGAATATTAACCGTATCATCAGTTGGAGGTACAGCTTCCTCCATCTGTTCCTCGGTTGTTGGTTCCGGGAATCTCCGACACTCGAAGGTTCTATTACTCGACTTGTTCTCGAGAAATTCTTTCTCTAAGAACGTCGCACTAGCCGCAACAAATACTCGATGTTCGGTTGGCGAATAGAAGTAATGACCAAATGTTCCTTTTGGATAACCTATAAAGTATGTCTTGACCGATCACGGGCCGAGCTTATCCTCGTGTCTCCACTTAACATAAGCCTCGCAGCCCCAAACCCGAATAAAGGACAAGTATGGTACCGTTCCCTTCCACATTTCATATGGAGTCTTGTCGACAGCTTTAGACGGACTTCGGTTAAGTATAAGAGCAGCTGACAAAAGTGCATAACCCCATAATGAATCAGGCACTACCGTGTGACTCATCATGGATCGAACTTTATCAAGTAAGGTTCGATTTCTCCATTCGGACACACCATTTAATTGAGGTGTTCCAGGTGGAGTTAACTGTAGAGCGATTCCACAGTCTTTCAGGTGTTGATCAAACTCATTTGAAAGATATTCGCCACCCCGATCTGAACGGAGTGCTTTAATCTTTCTACCCAGTTAGTTATGTACCCTATTCTGGTATTCCTTGAATTTCTCAAAGGACGCACTTTTATGCTTCATTAAGTAGACATATCCGTATCTACTCAAATCGTCCGTGAAAGTGATAAAATATCTATAGCCATCTCTAGCGGTAATTGACATAGGTCCACAAACGTCTGTATGTATGAGTCCTAATAGGTCACTAGCGCGCATTCCAACACCTTTGAAGGAAATTCGAGTCATCTTGCCAATGAGACATGATTCACACGTGCCATATGCAGAAAATCCGAATGAGGGAATAGTCCCATTATCGACGAGTTTCTTTACGCGTTTCTCATTTATGTGTCCCATTCGACAATGCCATAGATAGGTTTGATCTTTGTCACCAACCTTTAATTTCTTATTATTCATGTGTAATACTTCCGTGGTTTGATCTAAGATATAAATTCCATTCATGGAAACTGCTTTGCCATAAATCATTTCATTAAAAGAGAAAATACAACTATTATCCTTTATTGAAAATGTAAAACCGTCTTTAGCAAGTACGGAAACAGAAATAATGTTCTTAGATAAACTGGGTACATAGTAACAATTATTTAATAATAACTCAAAACCACTAGGGAGTTGGATTACATATGTTCCCTTCGAGGCAGCAGCTACTCGTGCTCCATTCCCGACTCGCAGGTCCACATCACCTTTTTCGAGAGGTATGATGTTCTTTAGGCCCTGCAAATGATTACACAGTTGAGAACCACAACCAGAATCTAGTACCCAAGTTCCGAAACTTGCATGGTTAATCTCAATCATATGAATATAAGATGACATACCAACAGGAGCGACGCGGCCTGCCTTGATGTCCACATGGTAGACGGGACAGTTCCTCCTCCAATGTCCAGTCTTGTGACAATGGTGGCACTCTATATCACCGCCCTTGCTCTTTGTCTTGCGCTGTGAGCCACTAGTCTCACCAGGCGCACTCTTACCGTTTCCTGGCTTCTTAAACTTTGGCTTACCTACAGCTAGGTCGCCATGAGCCTTGCCCTTACCTTTACTCTTGTTGTGAATCGTGAGAACATTCTGCTTCATGCTCCCACTCAATTTCATATCCTTCTCGGTTTGTACGAGAAAGGAGTGTAGCTCATAAGGACTCTTTTTCAAGTCATTCATGTAGTAGTTCGCCCTGAAAAGGGCAAAACCATCGTGAAGAGAATGAAGCATTCGGTCAATGACAATGCTCTCACTGATTCTACAATTCAGTGACTCCAGTTTCTCGACATTCTCAATCATGTGAAGAATGTGTGGGCTAACCGGTTGGCCCTTCTGGAGTTTCGCATCAAAGAAGCGACAGGTATGCTCATATGTGATGATTCTCGGTGCCTTTGAGAACTCATTAGTGAGCGTGGTGAAAATCTTGTTTGCACCTTGGGCAATGAAGCGTCTCTGCAAATTGGTTTCCATTGCAAAGATGAGTACGTTCTTTATCGCACCCGCTTCCATAACGAAATCACTATAAGCGAGTGACTCGTTGGCTCCTGCATTTGGGCCTGGGTTGACCGGTATTGGCTCAGTTAAATACCTAAGCTTACCGTCGCAATAGCGACATTCCGTAGTGCCGCCTCCCGGTCGCAAAGTTGGACCCATCATTCTTGATCGCGTGGACCGATTCATTTGGTCCATGAATACTTTTAGCCAGGATGAACGATCTAGTGTGGCACTAGGCATTGGGATTGCGTTATTTCCAGCCATTTGTTGTAACAGTATTATTGATAATAAGCGTGTTCTACACTGCGAAAGAAGAATAAAATAATAAGCATGCATCGTTTTTATTTTATGTCTTAATGAACTAATGTAATAACGCGAAGACTCAAAAAAACATTTATACAATTGACCTTCCTCAAGAATTATATAAATGACCCCAAGACTTAATTCTCTGTAAATTGATAAGCTAACCTGTTAGCTAATTCTACCGTTAGAATTCCTGGTCGATAAATTTCTGTAAATTCTATCTTTAGTCCATAATAATCACGAGAAACTCTTCGGACTATGATGTTGAGGCAAACTAAGTCAACACAACTACTTACCCAACGTAGAAGGGGTCATATTAGGCCTACCGACGAAGAAGGGACTCATAGATGTTTGCCCTTATAAAGACTAATCTCAATTTCCGTTTTAGAGGAAGATCCCATCAACTTTTTAATTCATTTTAAGTGAACTATAATCTAGCATGCGAGAATGATTTAAACTAAGGTGATGGCTTAAAGACTGTGACATCTGCATGTCCATGAAGACTAACATACAACCTATATGAGTCAATTTTCATGCATTTTAGTAGTAGGTGGTTTGGTTTTAGGCGGAATATGATGCAATTACTAGCATGTGAATGAAAAGCAATAAAATGTAAAACGTAAAAAAAACAGTAAAAGTCCTAGTGTGGCCTATCCTATCAAAATGAACAATAAATACAAGTTTGGAATCCATCCTTGGACCCGAGAAGCTTGTCTTGATGTTCCATCTTGATCCATGTAGCGGGAGTGAGCTTGAATCTTCATCTTTAGTCTTCTTTGAAATTGCAATAATTAAAATTACATAATTGACCTAATAATTACATTCTAATTTCAAAACCCAAAACTAAAATAAAGGAGATTCGAGATCTCATAATTACATAAAAATTATGTTTCCTTCATTACGAAAACATAATTGACTAAGGCCACACTAAGTATTACAAATTACAACCGATTGCAAAATTATATACGTAAATAAAATTCATTCATTCGATTCATTCAACATAATTAAAAGCATCAACTAAAATAAATTAAACATACATAATACAATAAATTAATTATGTTGATTAATTTATCCAAACCACCTATTTAAATTAAATTAAGTGACAATTCCGCAATTTAATCACATTAATTTCATTCTCAATCCATATTAAACTTGTAATATGAATTCTATCCGTCAAAATTTTAAACTGCTTTAAAATAACTCGGTATCTTTAAATTGTGAACCGATTCACAATAACTAATTGGCCAAAAAAAACAAAAATCAATTTTTAATTGTACTCGGCTGAAAAAGAAAAAAATTTTTTTTATTAAAATCCAGCTGAAAAACAGCCCCCCCCCCCCCCCTTTTTTTTATTAAGCAATTAGGAAAACAAAAGGGAAACTTTCCAAATTTAGTTTTTCCTTCGGCAATTAGGAAAACATTCCAATTTTTTTTTTTTTCTTATTGCTGTACGTGAACAAAGATGTAAATTTAATTTTTTTTTTTTTTTTTATTGCACGTACGTGAACAAGACGAGTAAACGGATTTTTTTTTATAGCCGTATGTGAACAAAGATAAACGGAAAAAATCACGGTTTTAAAAAAAACAGGAACCCTAATGCCTAATTTTTTTTTCGTTTTGCGGCAAACATGCCCTAAAACAAGATTTGATGAATAAATTGTTTACCTTTGCTATAAGCACATGATTAGCATATGAAATAATAAACATGATCAATTTATATGCCAAAAACTATATAGCAAAAACAATCCTTTTATCATAAACATGATGATTCCATTTAATTTTAACTTAATCTGCATTAAATAAAAAAACTACCAATTCTTCATATGATAATTTTAACCGATTATAAACTATAATATGAAAAATAGAATGGAAAAAATATCATCAAACGAGTAAAAGAAAAACGGCACAATCAAAATTTTCGAAAAAAAAAGAAACCCTAATTTTTTCGAAAATCGGTTATGTTTACATACAATTTTTATGAAAATCATTAAGATTAAAATCGTAGCCTAGTGCTCTGATACCACTTGTGGGAAATAATCAGATACTTCCTTTAACATGAAAGATTATAACGATATAATAAAGATGATCTATGGTCATAAAATAAAATACATAAGCATAAGTAAAAAGATTTAGAATTAACCTCGGGTCCTTGCAAAATTGGCCTAAGAACAATATCAAAATTGATATTCGCCTATTAGTTGCACCCAAGACGATCTAAGATATACCCTTTGATTATGCTAGAAATCAATCTAAAATTTTTGTAAAATTTTATTGTCTTTGTGTTTTTGTGATGAGAAAGAGGAGGCTAGGTCAGAAAAAGAATTAGGTTAGAAATAATTCTCCACCTTTCTTTTTATATAGACCGAAATCCAAAATCAATTAGGAAAGATTTATATCTCCTAATTTCCGCCAATGTGATCCGAAATAAGGAATTAAATTTCCTTATTTTTGGTCTTTCCAAAAATATATAAAGTGTGTTAAATTGTCATCTAGTGAGGATCGAACCCATGACCTCTTGGCTTGTGTACCCTCACTATTACCACTATGACACATTCAACTTGTTGATATTAAATACAACCGATTATATTTAACTATGAATTAACAGATTAATTCTTTCAAACTAACCTTATATATATTTAATTAAATATAACTTATTATATTTAATTTATTAATTGATTATTAATTCGTCTCAACTTAATATTATTTAATTTTCATTAAATAATTATCTCATCAACACATTGACTAACTTTTTAGTCATTTTGGGCATCAATGTAATTATATTTCTATAACCACATTTCTCAAATACGTCCTATAGGTGTGACCTTTAGGGACCAGTTGATCACCGCCATCTGTATGATAATAACGTCAAACTTTCTAGCAAGCCAACCGTTATTAGGTAAACGTTAATCAACTGATTAAATATACGAAGTATACCCTTGTGAACCTGTAAGAGATTTACAAATGTTATCACACTAATTTGTGGAGGACACAAGCTCCAACACTATGCACATCCGCCAACCAGTCACTACGAGACTAGGTATTAACTCATCCTTATCATTCTTAACTACAGTTGTCCCCCCTTTCTTCGGGACCACCTGTACTGGACTCACCCATTTAGAGTGACCAACAGAATAAATAATACTGCGTCGAGCGGCCTTCATTACCTCGGCCATCACAACATCCCCGCATCTTCGGTTGTTCTCATACGACCCTGTCTCGCAAGGTTTGTGATCTTCCTCCAGCTCTATCCTGTGCATACAAATATCGGGACTAATCCCCTTGATATCATCCAATGAATAACCCAGTGCTTTCCTGTTTTTCTTAAGTACAGCTAACAAAGAGGTTAGCTGATCATTATCAAGCTTAGCACTAACAATGACTGGAAATTGCTCAGTATCGTCTAAGAAAACATATTTTAGATGAGAAGGGAGAGGCTTACGCTCTGGTACCTTTACCTCAATGGAGCAAAGGGTGCTAATCATCTGTTCCACTTGCTCTCCCTCAGCTTCAGTGAGTTCTGTAACACCCCCATATTCAGAGGAGCCTTAACTAGGCTTCCTTAGCATATAAGGGCGTTACCATCTCGGTTGCCCGAGGAAAGCAGTTACCAAACGTCAATAAAAGAACTATTAAGTTATATTACAAGTGATTCAAACCAAAATACAATACAAGGTACAACTCAAAGACTACTCGCTATGACCATCATATCTCGTGAAGACTCATCCCCGCCCATGGGACTCCGCCTATCCACGACATCAACACCGCTAAGACCGACTGCTCACCATAAGGGATAACGACAGACATATAACAAACAAACAACACACACGGTCAGTACTGAGACAAGACGAGACAACCACAAACGACAACACAAACAATGACACCAATCCCAACTGCAACCTCAACAATCCAACCAAACTCATCATCGATCGTCCACCGGACCCGCCGCCGCGGTGGGGGACCGCAGCCGTTCCCACCTAAGCCCCGCTCATCGTACGAGCGATAACCCCGCTCATTAATGTGCACATCCCCTTCCGTGGCGGGTTCCACGAAGGGCGAACTAGGCGTGAAGTCACCCCGCAAGTGACCCCACTCACCGAGAACGCATCTCGAGAACCATCACAACGATAACAACCACAACCACAACACAATACAATTACTATGTCAAGCAACACAATACTATCACAACGACCGACACACTAGACGATCTACAGCAACTGAGTAGGCGAACCTACCTTTACGCATCCGCAACCAATCCATGCCGACAAACACAGCATCCAGCGCACAAGCAAAGCCTATTACCATCATGTAAACATCTATTACTACAAGCGAAACCCTAACTACGGAAACAAAGGCACGGATGATGATTATGACATACCTACTAGGGAGAGACAAGGCAAAAGACCGCTACCCGACTCAAGGGACGCCCTCCTAAGGCATAAGAATCTTCAAGAGACATCCATGGAGGTTTTGAGGTGAAAGGGGAGGGAAAGAGGCGGCTGAAGGATAGGAGGAAAGTGGCGAAAGTGATTTGCGGATTTAACAAAACGCGATATAAAACCCCATGAAAACCAGGCACTCGATCGAGTACCCAACATACTCGATCGAGTAACCCCTTACTCGATCGAGTGCCCTAGCTACTCGATCGAGTAGCCTCTACTCTATCGAGTACCACTCTTAAAACGCACCCCAAGATGGTTTGGCATACTTCCCTAAGGTTACTCCCGCCCCCAAGGACAGTCAACGCTGGTCAAAGGGATCCCTAAAAGGGCGGGTATTACAGTCTTCCCCCCTTAAAAAGAACTTCGTCCCCGAAGTTCCACTCACCTCTCCCGCTCTCGACACGGAACCAACACAACCTTACCAAACTTCCCGGTCAAACCATTACCTCTTGAAAATACCATTCCCCCTCATGTCATCATCATCACCGACCACATTTATACCTAACGATTCTTGCCACTATCGTGCAACCTTTATCACAGTCGACCGTTATCTTACATATATATAAAGCGTCCGACTCGTGATGCGAATCGTCGCTCACGATCTTCCAACATACAATAACAACTATCAAACTGTCAATTGAGAACATGTTTCATATTAATTTCCATGTGGTACCACTAGTGCCACCCTGTTACTTGGCAACATGATTCAATTATGATCACACACACTTTGAAGCATTAAAGAAAGAAAGTAAGTCGTTGTTTTTTTTTTTTTTTTACACATGATACCAACAACATTCTAAACAACTACCAATGACTTTATAATCAAGCAAAACATAATACCGACAACATTATAAATAAACAAAGCATTATTCAAAAAAAACCTTTTTCTTTCGCGACATTACTCTTCCTCTCTAAAAGGAACTTCGTCCCCGAAGTTCACCACCCAAATACCAACGCGTAATACCTAATACATGTATCTTAATGTTAAAGGAGACCATATTACTTGGTGTGGACATTACTCGCTAATTACTTACTTGTTAAGTTAGAAACCATACGCAAGTTACCGAAATAACTCGTTACTATTGTCGACACATGTTAAAATGGTATGCGCAAACCTAGGTGAAGTTACAATGCTGACAAATAGAATGAAGGAGGCGTATGCGATATTAAAGTAACAAGAAAATGATTACCGCTTCACTAATCGTAACAAGAAATTATTAACACCTTACTAATTGTGACCAATACGCTTATAAACTTTAAGCACGACTTCCAACATATGAATGTAACAGTTCAAAGGTGTTACTACGCACTAATAACCACATTAAACATTAAACTTGCCGTTATAAAACGATTGAACATTTTCAATTTTCAAAAACCCCCTGTAACAGTGCTACTCGATCGAGTAGCTAGCGGTACTCGATCGAGTGCCATGCTACTCGATCGAGTGTCTTGGCTACTCGATCGAGTAGCTCGAGATCAGAATGTCTCTTTACTTCCTTTCCCGCAGGCTACTCGATAGAGTGTGGGGTACTCGTTCAGTACCGCAGTCAAGCTCTTTTCATAACCGTCGTAAGCCAACATATAACACACGATTGTCACATAAGTTGAGTCGGGATGATGCCCCGACTCTCAATAATCCTGCAAAAAGTTAGAGTAGCAATTCCGGCCTTATGGCCAATCATACAAATCCGACTAAGTCTGAACAATAAAAGGAAATAGCTACCAAAGTCTACCAACAACATTACCATCTAACATCAACTACTATCAACAAATATAAGAACGAGGAGTATCACTCCTCCTGCTGCTGCTGCTCCAACATCACCTCATCATCACCACCACCCGAAGTACCAGCTCCTGATGTCCCAATCCCCGCATCCACTCCTGCTCCTGCTCCTCCTGCTCCAGGGCCTGCGTACCATGGAGTCAAGCCGCCGTAAGGGAAGGACTGAGGTGTCCCCACGTCGATCGCTCCACCCCGTAGGAATGGAATACCCCGAGTAGTCCCCAACTCCACTCCACCAAACCGGATGCGGTCCCTCGTACCTATCCCCGAGCGTACGCCATCTCGTGCATGTTCCGGAGTGTCAAGGTAGATGACACTCTCTCCGCTAGGTAACTGGATCGCGTCTCCGGGTGTCAAGGTAAGGGTAGTACGGGAAGGCTGCTGCGCCGCTGCGGTGCCTCCGGCCGTGTGGCCTAGTCCTCGAGGCCCTCTCCCTCACTCGACGGGGTCCCCTCACCACTCTGGGTCTCTCCACCCTCTGGACTTCCGCATTCTCGCCCTTCGTCGGCTCCGGCATCTCCTGGAGGATCGTGCCATCAATGAGATAGGTCTGCAGCTGGCGGGGTGTATCCTCATCCTCCTCCTCCTCCTCCTCATCGTCCCCATCCACAGTCACCACTGCCGGCTCCAAGGGCTCTGTGGCTGGGAGGTGTTCAGGAGCTGGAATCTTCATCCAACTCATGCCAAGCACTCTCCATGCTAGGCTACCGTCGGCCAATGTTCTCAACCATTTCAGGTCGAGATAGTACTCACGATCCATGGTAGGCACAGGGGTAGCTAGAGGCACGTACGCTGAAGAAGCCTCAAAGGAGGTTAGCTTTTCAGCTAACCGAGTGGCAATGGCACCACAGCTCAGGTACCGAGAAGTAGAGGAAGCCATCAAGGCAAGAGCAGCACAAACTATGGAAGGAGCATTAAAGACCACTTTCTTGGCCCGCTCCGGATTGAGGTACGACATCAAAAGTAAAACCTCATGGTTATTCAACTTACTGATATCTTTTCGGTCATAGAGGAGGTTTGAAAGAGAACGGAGAAAGACTCTCAAGGTGATGTGCTGAACGTCATTAATCAGCATATTGCTCGCGGTGGGAGCTTGCTTCCCCGGTCAAGCAAGGCATTAGCGCGACGCCGCACTCAATTTGGAATGTCAGTGATGGAGTCCTTGGGAGGCTTAGCCAACCCAAGGTGAGAGGCAAACAAATCCATGGTCAACAAGAAGCTGGTGTTCATCAATCTAAAGTCGACAGTCTGACCCGCTGGGTCATAGTTAAAGGAACTCATGAATTCTAGGGTAAGAAAAGGGTAAGTGTGCTTCCTTAACCTGTACAAACCCGTAAACCCCAAGGTCTCGAAAATATGACGGACATCCGTCTCTATTTCCAACTCCTCTAGCACACCGGTGTCTATACACTTTGTGGGTCTCATCTTGCGTTTTTGTAAAGCTACAAAACGCTCCCTTTGCTTAAAGTCAACAAAAACAATGAAGGGTACTTAAATCGGGTACTACCGGTCCACTAGCCTCCCCCCTCTCAAGTGGATCAACCCTTCCCCGTTTACTCTGACGGGTTCCAAGGTTTAGTCTCGGCATCTGCTTTAGACATATGTTCAAACCATTTATATAAACATGCAAGCATATATTTCATGAAATTTTGAGTTCTATATACTTGGTGAGTTTACTAATTCATCAGCCAGTTCCACATTTGAAGCACATAAATCATGTCACCAAACCTAGTTACTCAGCTAGGTACACACCAATTTTCCAACCATTCTCAGCATGTGAAGCACATAACTCATGCTATTAACCTTGAATATTAAGATAAGTACTCATGTTTATCAACAGTTTCTAAAATTTTAACATACCAGGTCAAATTACTACTACTTCACAAGCCACGGTGGTGAAGGAAATTATCATGGCGGTCACATATGTTCGATGATTGAGTATCCTAGCATGATTCTAAAGTTACTCCAAACATATTTCTAATCACATATTACGGAATTAAGAGAAATAGTAAGAAATTTCATAGCATATCATCATCACTTCCATATTATGTTTAATAACCCAAACAATTTTTTTCAGACGGTCTTTACAGCTGAGACAATTTTGGCATAATTTTCATCATCAATCGTTCCTACTATCATACTGAGGTTCAACTTATACTTATATTGTCAATTACCACATCAATTTTCCAATTCTAAGTCACGAATTTCGCATAAGGCACTTTTAAGACGGAGTTTTAAGGCAACTTTCTAAGGTGATAATCATCGTAATTCACTTTTCCACATGATATAAACAATGTATAGTACTTAATTCCATCATCTAATCAATGTAGAACAATCAAAAATCAATTTCAAATTTGTAACCCTAGAAATTTCGATTTCATCTTTGCAACTTTTCTAATCTAATCTACAGCAATTAATCACCAACAAACATGGAAAAGAGGCATATGAATCATATTTCAACTATCTAAAGCAACCATTACATCATGTGAATCGAAAATTTCAGATTATCTCCTCATTCTAACACATTCAAAGTAACATATCACATAAATTAAGAAGAATCACATACCTTGATTGATTAGTAAGATAAAGAAACGAATTAAACAAGAAAAATCAACCCCAAGAATCACTACTAACCCAAGAGAAAGAGAGGATTTGAGAGGAAATAAGGAATTGAGAGTGGTTTAGGTGTAAAAGTGTCGAGATATAGAGGAAATAGAAGAAGAAATAGAAAGATGAAGGGTTTTAAGAAAATCCGTAGGAATTATCGCACAAGAACCTACTCGATCGAGTGCCTTGGGTACTGATCGAGTACCACCCTACTCGATCGAGTAGGAGCTAAATCGTCGAGTGTCTGCAGGAATTTTCCCACATTCCGACGTTATAGTTTCCTAACTAGATCGAGTGTGGTCTACTCGGTCTAATACGCACTTGCACTCGGTCAAGTATAATTAAGTGCTCGATCATAGGTACGAAATAACTTTGAAGATTCCCGCAAAAAACACCGCGTGTCGATTCCAACTAAGTTCGGAATTCGCCACTAATTATCGCATTCAATCACGTTTTATAACCGCCGTCACACAAAATACAACTCTCCAACAACTAAGAGACATATCACGTTACGTTATACAAATTACCCAACTCGGTCCCACCGTCACCGAGTTATGTACAAATCTAGCCGTGTCATTTTATTACATTTAAACTTACTTTTCATGCCATTACTAAACTCGTGTTTACATCAACTTGAAACGTATAGTTCACATTAATTCCCATATTTACTTATCACATAATTATATACTTTGCCAATCACTTAATCAATTATGCCTTACATGTTATTCTAAGCAATCTATTTTGCATAATTCAAATATTTCAATGAAAAATTCCAACTAGCTAATAAAGCATATACACATTACCATATATCGTGATTCGAATTATTACTCATCCATACTATAATTGTCATTAATTTTACGACAAACCCTTACATGTTCGCTACTCATTTTACACATTCAAATGCACACTTTCACGCATCTCCATGACGTATAATCTCGTCACATAACTCCTAGCTATCCTATAAGCTCACTAATCATCCAACGAGCTTCAATAATCCCGTCACTAATTACCATACTCGGCCCAAACATTACTATCACACCTCTATTAATTCTAACAAAACTTAACCGGAGGTAGCTCCGGCACAATTAACATACATAGCACATATAGACACACGGACTCCACATTCCCATCCCATGTGATCGGCTTAAGTGTCATGGGGCCAAAATTTTGAAATGAGGCGCTACTCACCCAAAATTTAGCTTCAAATGGGCTCCCATTACACATACACCAGGTTCATTTTATTAGACTCTCTACATTCATTATGTTCATTTGTTACAGGTTCCAAAATCGTCGCTCTGATACCACTTTGTAACACCCCCATATTCAGAGGAGCCTTAACTAGGCCTTCCTTAGCATATAAGGGCGTTACCATCTCGGTTGCCCGAGGAAAGCAGTTACCAAACGTCAATAAAAGAACTATTAAGTTATATTACAAGTGATTCAAACCAAAATACAATACAAGGTACAACTCAAAGACTACTCGCTATGACCATCATATCTCGTGAAGACTCATCCCCGCCTGGGACTCCGCCTATCCACGACATCAACACCTGCTAAGACCGACTGCTCACCATAAGGGATCACGGCAGACATATAACAAACAAACAACACACACGGTCAGTACTGAGACAAGACGAGACAACCACAAACGACAACACAAACAATGACACCAATCCCAACTGCAACCTCAACAATCCAACCAAACCTGTCACTGACTGTCCACTGGACCAGCCCTGCCAGTGGGGGACCGCAGTCGTTCCCACCTAAGCCCCGCTCATCGTACGAGCGATAACCCTGCTCATTAATGTGCACATCCCTTCTGTGGCGGGTTCCACGAAGGGCGAAACTAGGGCGTGAAGCCACTCCCGCAAGTGACCCCACTCACCGAGAACGAATCTCGAGAACCATCACAACGATCACAACCACAACCACAACACAATACAATTACTATGTCAAGCAACACAATACTATCACAACGACCGACACACTAGACGATCTACAGCAACTGAGTAGGCGAACCTACCTTTACGCATCCGCAACCAATCCATGCCGACAAACACAGCATCCAGCGCACAAGCAAAGCCTATTACCATCATGTAAACATCTATTACTACAAGCGAAACCCTAACTACGGAAACAAAGGCACGGATGATGATTATGACATACCTACTAGGGAGAGACAAGGCAAAAGACCGCTACCCGACTCAAGGGACGCCCTCCTAAGGCATAAGAATCTTCAAGAGACATCCATGGAGGTTTTGAGGTGAAAGGGGAGGGAAAGAGGCGGCTGAAGGATAGGAGGAAAGTGGCGAAAGTGATTTGCGGATTTAACAAAACGCGATATAAAACCCCCGCTGAAAACCAGGCACTCGATCGAGTACCCAACATACTCGATCGAGTAACCCCCTACTCGATCGAGTGCCCTAGCTACTCGATCGAGTAGCCTCTACTCTATCGAGTACCACTCTTAAAACTCACCCCAAGATGGTTTGGCATACTTCCCTAAGGTTACTCCCGCCCCCAAGGACAGTCAACGCTGGTCAAAGGGATCCCTAAAAGGGCGGGTATTACAAGTTCAGGCTCATCTAAATCATCAACAAGCAAATCATTTGAGTCCTAAAAAGTGTTAGGATAATTAACTTGAGCTTAGATGTGATTTAAGTGTTAATTAGTGATTTTAAAAGGTTATTATCACGCATTTCCATAAAACTGGGTTCTATGTACGACATAAGTTAAATAGGGCGATTTGGCAAATCATTTGGCATGATAGGTACATATTATAATGCTGCATATTTCAATTGTTGAATGTCTTTTATTTATATAATTTTGAATTATGTAATTTTATCTTAGTATGGCCTTAGTTTTAATCAATATTACCCGTAATAAAAGGGAATATTGATTCGGTTGTAATTTAATGTGATCTCGTATCACTTTTAATTTTATTTTATTAGTTTTTCCATTTTACAAATGTATAATAGGAATAGCTTTGTATTTTATTATTATTTGTAATTATGGAGCATCTTCAAAGACGGAGCCATTCGGATAGGTGATCCGACGAAGACGGTGTCTTGGGAGGCGTACCACTTGAAGATTCAAGTGACCCAAGGAGTTGGTTTCCGAATATGTAATAGATTATTTGATTTTCTATTTTAGGAAGGCCATACTAGGAATTTTATTTATTGCTTTGCATTTCTTTTAATATGTTGCATGCATTGCCAAATCGCCATAACAACACATGCATATCATATCGAGTCATCGACCGTGTCAATTAAAATTATCGTAGTTCACCGCTTTAGTTCACTTAAAATCTGATAGATAATAAATTGACAAGACTTCTCACATATAATAATTGAGATATAGCCTTACCAAATAGTAGAACCCATGAAGTACCAATTTCATAAGGGAGTTAATCCGGCTTCACCGTAATACAAACCTTGTTATGTTGGCGAAGTGGGGTAATAAAATGTTATTACATCGAAATTTGGATTGAGCTCAACGGAAGTATTGTTGACCGTAGTCGCATGTGTTCCGGGCTAAAGATGAAAATTAGAGTAATTTTTATCGACCGAGAGTTCTAAAAGTAGAATCGATTAAAGAGTTAATCCACCGAGTTATATTAATAAGGGATGAATCGCTCACCGTGTCGAGTTGATATGAATTTGGATCTCGGAATCATTTATGTAGTTGGGTGGAGGTCACTATATAAATGCAATGCTTGTAGTTAAATTTACGAGTATTATTAAAACGATAGATGTTAATTATTTCCTTCATTTTTCGTTTTTGTAGTTAAATAATACGCAATGAATTCATCTAATACTCCTACACCAATCACCGTTGATATATGGCTCCAATCATTTGATGAAAAATGCTCCGAGTATGACAATGATACGATTAGAGAATTACACATTGGCATTGGTTAGGGTGGAAATTTTTGCTTCTTTACCACCTCCACTCCACCCACTCCAATATTATTGCCCACCACCTTGGAAAGAAAATCTTGTGAAGGAAATCTTACAAAACCCAAGGCATCCTTGTTTGAAGAAACAATGAGAAATATCAAATTGAGTGGGAGTTCTAGCAAGAGTGTCCTTGCAAATGAAAGGAGTGTAGGTATAAATAAAGGGAAGACAATAATGGGCGAGAAACTCAAACCTGATTATAAATTGGAAATGGATAGTGGGACTACCAAGACCAAGAGAAAAAAGGGTGACAATCCTATGAGGAATGTCATTATTGTAATGTCATGGGCCATTGGAGGCGAAATTGCCCCAAGTATTTGGAAGATATCAAAGTTGGGCTTGTTACTCCAAGTGGGACATGGAAATGTGGAAAAGCTAAACAAGAGTGATATGAATCTCCGACAAGGAAATGGAGCTAGGGTAGCCGCCACTTCAAGAGGGACTTATGTACTTGTTTTTGCTAATAGCTTTGAGTTATAATCTACATAATTGTTATTATGTACCCACTTAGTCTAAAACATTATTTCCATTTCTATGTGAGACATGAAATGATTTATATTTTGTCATCAAAGACAATTGCTGTATTTTATTGAAAGTAGACATGGATGTGAGCCATGTCACTTATCATTATGATATACAAGTTTTAGACACTTCAACTCAAGCAATGATATCTACATAATACAATCCAAAAGACTCATAACTAGTAATTCAAATGATTTGTACATTTGATTTTTCAATTTGATTACGTAAATGAGAAACGCATTAAAAGCTAGTGTCGACTAGATTTATTGAACCATTTGATTTTCTATCATATGGAATATGCGAATCTTGTCTTCTTCGCAAAATGATTTGCACTTATTTTATTGGTAAAGGAACACGAGCAAGTGATTTGTTGGGACTATTACATGCTGATGTATGTGTTCTAAATATGAATCACCGCAAGGGGATTTATGATTACTTCGTCACTTTTACCAATGATTTAAGTAAATAAGGGTATATTTACTTAACCAAATATAAAGTGAATCATTTGAAAGATTTGAGAAATTTCTAAATGATGTAGAGAACAAATTGAACAAAGTACTAAAGCATTACGATGTGATTGTAGTGGCAAAGATCTAAGTAATAAATTTGATTTATTAAAGATGGATTATGACCTATTGTCACTACCCATAAGATCAAACTAATATGAGTTGGTTTGAGTTGTTGAACTCAATTTTGGGAATTTGCAATCCAATACGGACAAGTAATTTTAATCGGATGGTCAACCATGAGATACCTAGAATAGAGAGTCTATTAAACAGATGACATGGATAAGACTCGTATATTATCAAGCTGTCATGTTAGGATGGCCTTTCGAAAACTAATACATAGTCTAAGTGAAACTCCTAATACTCCGTTAAATATATATGTTTGTGACTCACAAAGCTCTCTCTCAAGAATATTGATATATTTCTGAGAGATAGAGTGGGAGTAGATTGAATTGTCACAAACATCTCTTATAGTTAAAATGTTACTTTGTGAAAGTAATAGAATTATAGAGTGGGAGTTGGTATTGAACTATAGTCTATGAAGATAGTATGAGAGCATAGTTCAGTGGGAGTTTATTGCACATGTCTTATTGTTCAAAAATATTACTTTGTGAAAGTGATAGTATCATGACCTTGTTACATACGAGCGAAGCATTACAATCCAAAAATTGTTACTCAAGAGTAGATTTACTTTAAGGCGCGGGTCTCCTCAAAAGTAAATAGAGCTCCGAGTACTCAAATGCATAAGATTTACATAAAGATGTTGATCAGATATATTGTGTTAGGACTTGCCACATTTCATTTAATGAAAAATGGCAAATAAAATTCGCTTTTCTAAAATGGGAATTTAGAGAAGGAAGTGTTTGAAACACAAAATCTTAGATGAAGATCTAAGAATCCTATCATATTATGCGTAGCTTTCTTAAGTGATTTTAAGCAAGCATTAAAGGATTATACTTTTCGTTCATGTGATTATAGTGAATTGTTTCATTCACATGATTGAAGAATCATGATATACATGAAGTTAAGTGGGAGCTAGAATTGTTTCTCTATGTCTTATATGTTGATAACATATTACTTATTGAGAATAATGTACCAATTCTCTCTTCTGGCAAGAGTGATTGGGAGAGTAGGAAAAGGTGCAATATACTTTAGATTACCGAATATATGTGAGAGTATATTGGCATAGAGTTGAGAGTCTTATGAGGATAAGATATTTCACATCTGTAGTACAACAACAAAGTCAAATAGGTTATTCATGTTTATGGAAGTAGAATTACTATGATGGAGTCATAATCATTCACTGAACCTATTAAGTTGTTGATCACATGAAATCAAATTCTAATGTTTCTGCCATTAGAATGATCATGTATGCCAACAGACGCACGTGCCATGATGTGATATATGCTGAGAGCACAATAAGTCAATTAAAGGGATAATTCCCACATTATGGCTTGTGAAAGCCTTAAAAATCATCCTTGAGATTCTTGAGAAGAATTAAGGATTCGTTCACATGTTTGGATGACAAACTAAGTTAGGTGTTGAAGTGTTGCACAAACTTTAGTTTCCAAACTCAAAAGGGATTTGTTGAAATCCTAGGGTGACCTATTGACTAAGGAGCAAGAGACTAAGAAAGGTGTTTTAGTTTCGCGCATGCAAATTTTACAAAAGGATTCTAAGTAAATAGTGATTAATTCGTCAATGAAGGGATTAAGGGTGAATCCCTCTACAAATGACTCTATCACAAGTTATGTGATAACAGTGGGAGCATCTTTCAAGTTAAAGAGCCCAAGTCTAGTAAGTAGTCTAGACAAATACTTAGATAAAATTCATGTCATTAAAGATGACATTGAATAGAAGGAAATAACAATTGAAAAAGTTGGAATACATGGATATCGGGTATATCTACTTTTCAAACTTTTATTGCATCTAAATTAGTGTTTATAATACACTAAAGATTATAAGATATGAAGTAGTGATAGTGTATTGACTATTAATATGCGATAATCACATTTATCGTTTGAGTTTTATTAAACTCACCCGCTACCTTGTCGTATCCGAATGGGTTGTAGAGACAATTTGAACCCCATTAAAGTGAACTGG
Organism: Silene latifolia; assembly: GCF_048544455.1. Classification (NCBI taxonomy): domain Eukaryota; kingdom Viridiplantae; phylum Streptophyta; class Magnoliopsida; order Caryophyllales; family Caryophyllaceae; genus Silene; species Silene latifolia. The sequence continues at coordinate 434,711,670 of NC_133538.1, read as the reverse complement.
ATTGACATGGTATTCGCCCCTAGTTACTTATATAAGGTGACGTCTCGAAGTGACTAGAGTGTGATGCGATTGATGGAAAGTTCAAGTGCCATAAAGTCATGTGGGATGACTAGTCGATCACATAGGCAGACTGTATGGGACAATCTGTCGGGCAGTGACCGCTTATAGAGTTCTGGTAATTCATAAAGCCTGGTCATGGCAAGAGCTACTATAGTATTCTTATGAGTCAGTTCTTTTGACTAGAGACTATTCGCCCAAGTTGGAACAACTTCTGATTAGCTTTGATTTATACTCTACGATTTCGTAAATGAGGTCAAACTGGGTATATTTTGGGTTATGATGGACTGTGGCCGAACGAAGGGAATAGGGCGATAGGAATTGTCCACCCCTTGTCAGGGTTGTTTGAAATCTCAAGGCCACTCGAGGAGTAGTTAACTGGAAATGCGTGGCCACGCTCGGAAGGCATATATGATAGATAATTCCGGTCAGACAGTTAATCTCCAGATCGAGAAAACCACTCAAGAAATGATCAAATGTAAGTATGACCTGTAAGACACCTTGAATTGAGTGGGAGATTGTAATAGGACAAGAGAATTGGTGACGCACACTTGTCGAGGACAAGTGGGAGATTGTTGGGAAATGTGTCCTCAACAATAGTGCGATCACATGATTTAATATCATAATTAAATCTCATATAAAGAATACGTAAAGGATGATTCAATTATATACTCAACTGATCAACATTAATCGGTAACAATTGGCTTGCTAGAGTTTGACGTTACTGTCGTGGGACGGTGGTGGTCAGTTGATCCCTTAAGGTCACACCTAAAGATGATGCCCTCATCTGTAAAGTTAATTAATTGTATGTCGATACAAGTTGATTAATTCCTTAAAAATGAACAATTTATTTTTATGAAAGTAAATATGTATCTTATTATAATGTGATTAAATAAGATCATATTTAGTGGATTAACATGTTAATTCACTAAATTATGTTGAGGTTTTATAAATGTTTCGAGGTAGAGGTAATTAGTTATTTACATTTACAAGAGGTTGTAATATGAACTAACTAACTATTATGGGACCCATTATATGTTGATATAATGATAATATATTACTCAATAAGTTGAGTGAATATATGTTTATTAATTTGACACATAATTGTTGTATGATCAAATTAATATTTAATTATGTGAGATAACTAAACATAAGACTTATAAGCATTTGTGGGACAAATATTATAAGACAAAAATGGACCCATATACACTAAGTAAGCCGTCCAAATGGTAGGATGGTTGAGTTGCTTTTATTTTTTTGTCATTTTGTTGTTGGAAAGATTCTCCAACATATTATGACATACCTACTCTACTACCTAAACATTTAGATGAGTGTGAAAGGCATTTTGAGAAGACCAAAAATGCTCTTATTAAGAGCATGAGGCCGGAATCAAGGGTGAGATAGAGGACATTTTTGTTCTTATTATTTTTCCAATCATTCTCTCACAAGATGCTTTACATGCAACCTCTCACATATTCATCTTCATCTTGATCAAAACATGAGATTTTTGATTCAAATTGTTCATAAAAAATTACTAATATTATTAGTGTAATATATGAGTATTAGTAATCAATTTTAAGGTAAACTACTAAACAAATATCTAGCAAATATTATTTAGTGGGAATAAGGGAAAATCTTGGGTGCAATCAAGAGGAGTGACTTCTATACTTGAAATCTTTGGAGGATCATCCTATTACTCATCATAGCTCAAGAACAAGTGAAGGTAGGAGACCTTACTTGTGCCCATAAACCGAAATTTACAATGTAAGGGACATTGTTTTCTTATAAATCTTTCATTTTGTTATGCATGCACTAGATCTAAAGAACATATAATTAACAAGTTAATTTGTTCACTATTAGAGGAGTTTAATAATAGGTATATGAACCTAACAGTTTTTGAAATGATTTGGAGTTAATGAAAGTGAAAGGTGGAGGTTGGGGTTATAAAGAGGAAAGAAGGAGTAGGGAGCGAGAAAAGAGGAATGGGGCGGCTGACGTGATGGATTGCATAAAAAGAAGTGTAAATGACGGCTTAGGGTTTTAGCATTCGATTACGTAAATTCCTTGCTCAACACCTCGAAGCGTGCTTCACAAGAAATTTGGAGCAAACTGTTTGGGCTAAAAATAGCACAATAAGAAAAGGCCCACTTGGTAAATAAAAGAATCTAATAAGAGGAAAAGGAGCCCACGGTTGGAATAAAGCACGAAGAAGAGAATGGGCCGGCATGCATGCAGGAGAAGACTGAAGCCTATTGAAGGAGGCATCCGGATTGAGGAAAGAAGAGTTAGGGAGAAGTTAGGGAGAAGATAGGGAGATCAGGGAGAATTGAGGGAGATGACCGAACATGGAAAGAGTTTTTATGGAAGTTATATTCCCTTTCCATAATCGAGGTAGGACATATCTAGGGTTCTTACCCTATAAATACCCCAAAGGAGCAATCAAAGGAGGACATTCATACCTTCATACATACACACATCCTTATCAAGACATCACGTATTCACATACACTCGTATACATTCATCCAAGATCTTGCTAATACGACGCTTCGTGCCAGCGAGATTAGCATTGCGTATCAATTGTAATCGTTCTCCTATTCGAGTATAGTACAATATTTGGAAGGGTACCGTTCCTCCCGCGGTTGTTCCCACATTGGGTTTCCGCGTCACCAAATCTCACGTGTCAATTTATATTTCGTACTTTATTTCTTTATTTACGCATCAACATACAAACAATTGATCGAATATCCAACGAGTAAGACCACATTGACCCGAATCATCCAATTCGGTAAAATATACCCAAACAGTTGGTCGTCCTCATGTTTACACCTATCTAAACTTTTGTTATAACAGGGCAACCGAGAATGTTGATCTGCTTATATAAAAAAAGCACCAGGTATCTCAAGTGCGCAATCTGCCTACCGAGCGAATCATAACTACAATAGAAAAACTCCTCGCAAAGAAAGTAAGCACTTGTTCCTTACATGTTGCCTAACTAGCAAACCATCGTACCCAGCCTTCGCATACACCACCCCACGTATACAGCTTAGATTAACATAGTAATTCCTAACATAATCCCTGTGTGCATTGCTCCATCATTTTTTTCCTCCAAATGCTGATGTTCAGTGGCAATTGATGAGGAATGTTTACTGGACTTAAATGCAGGTTTGCAACACATTGCAAGAAGAGCATCACTGGCTACGGGTGAAGCTGGAGAGATTTAGGAGTGAAAATCTACAGTTATACCTCGGATGTAGCAACTGCAGCACCAGATGTGACATTGAAGGTGAAGGTGTTCCATACACATGTACTGCATGCATGAGAGAAGAAGTTATTTCTACTCCAAGGTAACAATAACTATTACTGCTAGAGGCATCAATACAGGCTCTACGTCTAACCCACTGAACGTTCTGTACATGCAAGATGGCCATAACATTTGGTGCATCAGACGAGACTGGATATTATACTTTAACTGCATTCACCAAAAATGCAGAAAGGCTCCTGGAGGTGATGTCGATGTATTTCGTTTTGTTGTCTGAATAGTTGGTAGGCATCTGGCTAGTGTTGTTTATGTGTGGGTTGGGCTTGCGGTGTATGGTATGGGTTGTGCTAGTCGTATTAACACAACAAGTCTCATGTATGGTTACGATTTTTTGTTTTTATAATACTTACCTTTTACAAAAAAAAAAAGAAAGCATCCACCATTCATTCAATGACTTCACAAGTATGCGATCTAGCCTAACCTAATTAAAACGTGTTTTAATTCTCTAGAAAAAAAAAAAGAATATGCGGTCTGTAAAGACTATACCCCCATGCTTTGCGGAACCATCTTTCGTGGCCATATAATCTGTACAAAGCATACAGTCCGCATATAACTCTAAGGATATAACCTCATTCTTAACATTTCCGTACAATATATTTATTTGATTATGGAACTGACCATATATACGTATGAATTTTCTAAAGGAAAGAGAGGACTATTGATAGTATCAAATATGTCATGTCTAGTATGATAATTTTAGGTTGTTTATTCAAGTGTTGGGGCCAAGTTATGCGTTAATCTCGGACATACCGGCTTACTCTATTTCTTTGTAGTTTGGGTCACAAAGGACTTAGTCTTGGATTGATCACCTTTTGAGGCAAAGGAAGCAACCATATCAAAGAGTCAAGGTGAAGATTTCATGTTGTTTCAACCAAGATAAGAAGTCCGTCTCAAGCAAGCAATGACGAGTGAAGTTTGGAAAGTAAAGAAGCAAGCAAAACTTGGAAGTTCATAGGGGAGTCCCGAGCTTGGGCGCAGCTGCGCCAAAATCACAGAAGAGATATGCGCACTGCGCCACCCTTAGAGAAGTCTCATGCACTGCTTTTAAACACGGGCTTAATTAAACAGTCCGTGTTTTTGGGCTTATTTTTGGAGGATTTAACCTAGAAAGGAGTGCACCCCTATATATACTCCTCATTTTGAAGACCTAGGTATCATCTAATTATTGAATAATCTCTAGAGACTTTTGGTAGCAAGAACCCTTTATTTTGGGTAAAAGTTGTAATCTTTTAGCTTTGGATGTTAATCTTTCCTCATTTCTTGGGTTTTTCTAAGAAGATGGAAGGCTAATCTTTCCTTTGCTTGATGTAATTTGATCAAAGTATCCAACTTTGGTATTGTAAGACTCTTAAACCTCTCTTAAATTATCTAATGCTCTTTTCTTGTGCTTAATTTCTTATGTTGAGTAATTGAATGTTCGGTTTGATCATCCTTGCATGTTATTTACTTGACTAGTGCAAATCCTAAAGAAATGGTTTAATTTAGGTGGGATTGTTGAAGCAAGTTTGTTGTTTGTTGATTTGGTTTAAAGGATTCATACAACAAATAGGAAAGTCTATGTCTTTTGCTCATTTTTATGGTTTAATCTTATGAGGAATTGATCCTAACTTCATCTTTTGGTTAAATTCTTAATGCTCATGCTTAGTCTCTTTTCATGGTTTAATGATTTGTTGATTAAGTTTGAAGGGTATATGTAGATCGTTTAATTTACATGTATCAACATCTTGAGGTGATAGTATTGGGTAGATATTTGTAAGAGAGTAAAAAGAGTCAAACTTTATCGTTGTTGGGTCACTAAGATAGAATTACATCAAGTTTTCCCCTTTATATTGAATCTTGCATACTAGTTGTTTGTGGAATTGTCTCAATAGGAAGATCTCCAATCTTTACTCATATTTCCATGTTTGTTTCCCAAAACCAATCCTTTTTCATCTATGTTTCCTACTAGTTGACCTTTGTTAATACCCATTGTTTGTGATTAGTGCCTTTTGTTAAGTTTAAATTGTCATTAGGATCTTAATTAGTAGTAGAGACCTACTTAGTAGTCAATAGTTTTCAATTCAAGTTTTTAGTTGTTAACCCTTCTCTTGGGTTCGACCCATTTACTTCCACTTTACTATTGTTTGAGTTTAAAGTTAGTAGAGTCAAAGTCTAGGGTATTAATTGTTAATTTGATAGGTTAATTCTAGTATTTTAACGACCTAGTATTTATCAAGTCAATTATCTTCACCGCATTGTAAAGAAAGTTCGGGACACTACGTACTACGTTCAAGTTGCACCTGCCACATCGCTTTCTCATACCCAAGTGCTAAGGTGGGTGCTCCAACATGTATCTCATATCTAAACTTAAGAGCACAACGCAACTTCTACATTTTTTGGGGAGTATTTTGAATCGTGGAGATTTTAAACATCAGCACCGCAACTGTACGCAAGCAGGCGCCTTGGCAATTACTCTGCTTAGGTCGTATATAGACGAGCATGGATAGCTAACTCCACTAGGAGATGTGCACTTTTCAAACTGGCATATAATGTGTCCAAGTGGACTGTAATATTTATCTATATCTAGCCTATGACTATGAATAGTCATCTCCGGTAGAAGATGTGCTCTTTTTAAACGTTCCACACCGTTTTGTGTTTTACTATCTATCTTGTGTGTATAAACATCTTACTCAATTAGGAGTATTTTCTAATGTTATCTAATTTTCAAAGTATTTCAAGAGAGGCCTACAGATATTACTCGTAGTACATTGATAACAAATTACATAGTAGATATTCTATTTTTAACGTATATGTTCCTCTCTTATAACAACATACAGTCCGCTTATACATGCAGTAAACCAAAGAACATCCTGCCGACTAACGCGAACACAGCATTCCTAATTACTTACAGTTGTATTTAAGCTGAGAGAGACAAACATTAGCGTAATTACAACACGGTGCTACATATACATCCAGTTCAGAAACTAAAAAATCTAGAACAATTCGTTCCTTCACGATTATTTAGGCGGTTTTCCCAATTGCGGTTCCGCGCCCGGTAGGGGGCGGGGCAACAACAAGTATAAATAAAGTTTTAGGCTCAAACTTAATTTTAATAACATTATTCTAAAATAATTAGGTGATACTCACAAATAATATCAGAATTATTTGAGAAAAATATAGAATAGACGAGTATATGACATTTAAATGAAACGAAACTATTTTTAGATCTCCCCAAGTTGAAGCGGTTATGGTTTTGAAAATTTTTACCTGCGACAATTAGGGGCGTGTAATTTTTCTATTAAATAAGGGTATGAGAAGGCCTACATCCGTTATGTCTTATCCCCCATAGAGTCGTTTTTTTTTTCATTATGCGAGATTTGGTAGTGTATTTTAGTTGGTGTAGACTTTGGGAGCAAGATTCATTATCTTTATGGAATTTCACACTAAATGTACTCAATCCTCTTCGCAATGATCTTATGTATTACTTCTACACAATTGCCAATGCGGAAGTTTGACCATGATTTTCGACATATTAATGGTCGAAGTTATATAAGTTTGACCTCTAAGAAGCAAGTTGGAAGATGTTTAATAAGAAGGGAAGGGAGTATACATGATGAATTTTTTAATATAACTCATAATGGTATCCTCTACCAAGTGTGGTATATCGGTTATGTACTTATGTTATTAGGAAAAATTAACTCTGTAAGAGGATTATCTAACGGGATCTGTCTTATTATCATTCGCCTTGAAAAATTCATAGTAGAAAGGAAGACACTTACGAGTTAAAAATTCGGCAATAGGTACTGAACCCGAGGATAATAATGACTTCCTCGGATATAAAGATTCCTTTCGTTCTTAAGCAGAGACAATATGATCAGGCCATGCTACGTAGACGTGACAAACAGATCAGGTCGTGTTGGATTCATGTGTCACATTTAAACGGGTTACGAACACTTCAACCCTAACCTGTTAATTTCGTGTCGTATTTTCGTGCCAATACCAATATTTAGAAAAGTGTAAGTATATTTATGTGAGGATCAAGAAATGTTGGGATTAATTTAGTAAATAGGTTATTCGTCTCGGTTTTATGTGTAGAGTGCTCAACTCAAACCTAGGCCAATTAAATCTCTTGTCGTGTTCGTGTCGACCCACTTGCATAAATGAGTCATTTAATGTCAACCCAAACCCGTTAATTTGGTATCAGATTCGTGTCGTGTCATTGTTTATAGGCTTTAATGCAGCGCCATGACAATAAACAAGAGTTAGGGACAATAACTAAATCATGTTGAAATTTATCTATTGAAACCAGTTTTTATTAATGGCCAGCTTTATGTAGAAGCGTCAAGAACAACGTCATCCGAGAGATGATAGAGACCAAATGTAGAAAGGCCACAAGAAGGACATTGTTTACAAAGAAGTTTTCACAATTTACCAAATTAAGATGTCGTATTATATATTTTGCATGAAGTTTTAAGGATAAGTAGTCAAAGACTATTTCAATTAAAAACTGATGGTGCTGAGACAATAAGAACGGTAACTCTATAATCAAACTATATCTCTGAATGTTAGTGTTCCGGGTGTAATTCCAGAGCAGATGTTGGTTACCACTCGTAGCTAGTAGAATGATGTCCTTGCTTGAATCCTCCTTGCGGTCTCCTGAAACGATGAACAAACTGAGGGCTCGGCTTTGGCCGAGCGTACTCACTCCGACGCTCAAGTCAGTGAACTTAGAGAGAGGTTGTTGTAACTTGGCTAAGAGTATATTGTAGAGAGATAAGGAAGATATTACCAGATGAACAGTGGTTATTGGGTCAATTTGTGGATCCCCTCCTCAATGAAGATTGAGGAGTATTTATAGGCTTTCACCCTTTGTCACGTAGTGGCCAAGTGGCTATCAGGTGAAAAGACTGTTATACCCTCGGCCGATGGACCTGTGGCAGGCTCGCCGAGGGTCTTGGATATGAGTACGCAGATATGTGTCCCGGCTGGCTAGTTGTCTGGCCGAGACCAGTGACAGCCGATGGGCTTCACCGGCTAGACTGTCTAAGTCGCCGACTTTTTTGTGAATACCCTTGACCTTGCTCAATGTGTTGACTTGGTGGCCCGGTGCAGAATATGCCCCATCAATTTGCCCCCAGCGTAGTCTATGCCGTGGTATGGGCTTCGATGTATGTGAACGTATATTCTGCGTAAGTATTTTTGCAAAATTTCTGGTATCGGCTTCTTCTGAAGCATCGGCGTGGTTCTTGTTAGGCCGTACCATATCCCCCATCCACATGGATGCGTAAAGGGTATCCGATGTGGAAAAGGAGGTGACGCTGGCCGAGACCAGGGCTGAGAGTGCCGGTTCTTTTTGATTGCCCCCGGCCGGTGCTTATTGGCCTGGTCGATCATGCGGCCGGCGGAGAGCAGGTGCCTAGGAATTTGTTGAGGGAGATGAACAGGCGAAGGGATGTGAATGGGCGTGTTGAATACGCTTGGTAACTGTAGCATTGATTGACATTCAACTGTTGCAACGATTGACATTCCGTGGTTGCATGTCTGACACGTGTTCGCTTGCTGATTGGTTGACGCTTCATGGGCTGTGCCCTGATTGGTCCTTCTTCATGGGCTTTTCCCTATAAATAGGGTAGTTACTCCGTGATTTTGGCCATTACTTTCATTTCCTCAAATTTTCAAAAATTCTCCCAAAATCTTCCTCTCTTTAAACTTTCAAGGGCTTTCTATTCTTCCAATCTTCGGTCTTCGATCCGGCGAGTGTATTTCTTCAAGGTAATCAAATAGATTTTCTCTTATTTCGTTTGTAGTTTGTTGTGAACATGTCTTCTGCTGATGCTGGACCTAGTAAACCCGCGTCGGGGGGCCCTAGGTCTCCTTCTCCTGAAGTTGATCCTCAAATTCTTGAGGAATGGGAGGACTCTGATTCCTATGGCGATTTTGGTGATGATTTCGGTGACGAAGAGGAAAGGCCTCGTCCTAACGAAGGGAGGCAGTATGTTATGGATCACGGCGACGCCTGTAAGGTCCGTTCTGACCGTGCTTGGACTCATAAGCTCGCCAGTTGTTCAGGCGAGAAATTTTTCGAGGGCCATTTTTTCTTCGGTAGGGGATACAAAATTGTTATCCCTGAGGAGGGTCAGGCCGTCTGTTGCCCTCCACCGGGCCACACCGGCGTGTATATGCGGCATTTGGAGTATGGGCTCCGGTTTCCGTTGAATGAGCACGTTATGGCCATTATTAGAGCCATGAACGTTGCCGTTGCACAACTGCACCCGTTGGCTATGAGGACCATAATCGGCTTTGTCTGGCTCTGTCTCTTCAAGGGAGAGGCCCCAACGGTGAATTTATTTCACGGCTTCACCATCTCAAACCATTTTCTGGCCGCGTCGGATGGTACAGTGTGGAGATGGAGTCGGGTTATGTCTCTGTTAACAAACTTTCTTCTTGCAAGGACTGGCAAGGCCGGTGGGTGTACGTTAAGGTGCCGGATGACTATCCGCTGCCCTGCTTTTTCCAGCACCGAGTTAACTTGCGGTGTGAGACTCAGGCGGAGCACGATAGATGGGTTTCCCGGAAGAAGCTCAAAATGGATGCTAGCAGTGTCTATCTCCAGGACGATGAGAGGCTGGCAATGAGGCTCTTTGAGGTGGACAAGAGTGGGGTGCCGAAAAGATGGATTCCTCCGACGCAGATCATCCTTCAGGATGAGCCGCTCTGCCATGTCGGCCTCATACCGGCCCTAGCACAGGGTGAGTGGGGTCGGTGTGAGGCCCGTCGCCGTTCTTAATGCTCTTGCTCCTCGAATTCCGGTTTATTTCCTCTACTTAACTCTTGCTTTGTTTCTTTCGCAGACCACTTTGGAAAGGGCTTGTCTGAGGATATTCTCCGGAGAATGGGGCTGCACAAAGATGGAACCGTTGCCAACTTGCATCCCAAGGCTCAAACCCACGACCGTAGGAAGTCGCCGAGTGATCTTATGGAGCAGCGGCTGAAGGGCTTGAGCGTGGAGGAGGCTCAGGCGAAGGTTGTTAGCGGCGTTGTGCGTCGGACGCGGAAAACAATGTCTTCGGCGGCGAGGGCGTCGACGCCAGTTGCAACTCCCACCCCCCCTCCTAAAAAGGAGACGGTGGAGGTGGTTGATATTCCTTCTGAGGGGGACTCCGATGCGGAGGAATCTCCCCTTATCCGAAAGAGGAAGGAGGCAGCTTCTACCGTTGGCAAGGAAGTGCCTCCTTCGGCCAAGAAGGCGAAGCACGGTACCTATTCATTCCGTGGCTTAAATTTAGCCGTCATTGGGTGCTCCTGATGACAGGCTTCCTGGCATGTCGATATACGTTGATACTGACGTCTTTATTAAATTTTTGTAGGCCAGCCCCGGCATGGCCGCTCTCGTTGGGCGGCGGGCGGAGGGGACTCTGCGCGCAGTTGGTGATCAAGGCGTCACCGTCAACCCTTCATCCCGAAGGCTTCCTCCTCCCGGCCCGCGCAGTTGGGGTCGGGATTGTTACCACCGTCCCTTCATCCCGGAAGGCTTCGTCTCCCGCCTTATAGAGGAAGGCACGAAGGCGATTAGGGAGCTTGCCAGGTGGAACGTGGTTCGCCATTTGCTCGTCTCATGGAGCAGGAGAAGGCCGTGGCTCGAGCTGTTCATGAGCGTAATGCCGCTAAGCAGGTGGCTGCGTCGGCAAAGCTAGGTCTCCTCAATGAGCGGAAGCTTAGGGGAGATGCTGAGAAGGCGCTCTTGGCTGAGAGAAAACTCAGGGAGGACGCCGAAAAAGAGGTCCTTGCTGAGAAAGCCAAGGCCGAGGCTGCGGCAGCCGAGGCGCGAAGTCTTTGGAGAAGTGTAACCATGTTCAAGGGCGTGCCGACCTCTATCTCAAGCAGAGGAACGAATCCGAGGGCCTGTTTAAGGCCCAGGCGGAGGTGGTTCGGGGCAAAGAGGCCATCATCAAGCAGAAGGAGGCGGACATTGAGATGCTCCAAACTGTCATGCTCCCCAATCTGTGCGCTGAATTCCGGGACTTGGCCGAAGGAGCTGCTAGGGAAGTGATCGAGGAGCTTTTCCCTCTTGATGGTTCCTTTCCGTGGGGTAGATATGACAAGCTGCTTGATGACAAGCTCGAGGCTAAAGAGAACGCCATGGTGGAGAAGGCCAAGGAGGCGGTGAAGGCAAAGATTGAGAAGGAGGCGGCCGCGGAGAAAGCAGCTCTTGCTGAGAGGGCTAAGGCGGCTAAGGAGGAAGCTGAGAGAATGAGGGCGGCTGATGACGCCGAGGCCAAAGCTGAGGCTGCTAGGAAAGCTGCTGGGTTGCCTATTGAAGAAGATGCGGCTACCGCTACTGATGGTAAGCAGCACCAGGCAGAGGTTGCTTGATGAGAACAAGTTTACAGCAGATCTGCTTCAGCTCCTCACACACCATCATGTCGCTTGATGAGAACAAGTTTACAAGCAGATCTGCTTGATTGTTCGGGGGCCGATCATTAAGCCCTTCCTCCCCGCCATCTTTTGGTGCTTCAAATGACATAATTGTAGCTTTTGCTTTCCTCCTTGTATTTTGTATCCTTTGGTAGGCTGTTATCTCCATTCTTTTCGCCTGCAAACTGTTATTATAAATAAGAGTTCGTTTCTTTTGCCTTCGGCATGGCCGAGGTCTTTTCTCGTTTTTGTCTGAGTTGCCCTTTTATGTTATTAGTTGAGCGTCTCTTCTTGTTTGAACCTTGGCTTGGCCGAGGCAGTTTAGAGTGTGCATCTCAACTGTTTTTAACGCTTTTAAGGCATTTTGATTTGTTTATCAACTGCGCTGGCCGCGACTGTCGCGGTGTCGCCCGATGGAGATCGCCGCTCTTGTCGGTACGACAGTAAGAGTCGGCGTCTGGATAGCGTGTTACGCGGCGTCTACCACTTTAAGTGACTGCCGAAGCGTCTACTATTTGGGGTGACTGCCACAGCACTACATTTCTTCATGGGGAACACCGCTCTTGTCTATGATGTGTGAGTCAAGCGCCCCGGATAGCGTGTTACGCGGCGTCTACCACTTTAAGTGATCGCCGAAGCGCGTCTACTATTTGGGGTGATCGCCACGGCGCTACATTTCTTCATAACGATCGCCGCTCTTGTCGAATCGACAAAGATGAGACGGCGTCGGCTTCATTAACGATCGCCGCTCTTGTCGAATCGACAGTGATGAGACGGCGTCGGCTTTTTTAACGATCGCCGCTCTTGTAATCGACAGATGAGACGGCGTCGGCTTTTTTTAACGATCGCCGCTCTTGTCGTATCGATGCAGATGAGACGTCGTCGGCTTCTTTAACGACTGCCGCTCTTGTCGTATCGACAGTATGAGACGGCGTCGGCTTCTTTAACGATTGCCGCTCTTGTCGAATCGACAGTATGAGACGGCGTCGGCTTCATTAACGACTGCCGCTCTTGTTTAATCGACAGATGAGACGGCGTCGGCTTTTTAACGATCGCCGCTCTTGTCGAATCGACGGTATGAGACGGCGTCGGCTTCTTTAACGACTGCCGCTCTTGTCGAATCGACAGATGAGGCAGCGTCGGCTTCTTTAACGATCGCCGCTCTTGTCGAATTGTGAGATGAGACGGTGTCGGCTTCTTTATTCCATTCAGTGATTTGTGGGGAAAATGGACATCTTCATGGGAGACTTGGTCGATTTTACATTTGATATTAACATGCGTCGGGATGCCCACAGCTGTTTTGGGCACCTCCGGCGCTATACAAGGTCTATCAGTTTCCTAATGCCTCATCTAGAGGCGCTGTTTCCGTCGTCACCGTCTGGTCGCATCCATAAGGTCGCCCTTCGGTTGTGAGGATGAGCTTTTCCCCTTCTCCGATCGCTTCGCCACTTTGAGGGATTGCATGTTGCATCCTCCCGCGCAGATATCCGGATGTTGACCACCTCGTCCTTCTCGTCTTTGGAGACGAGCTTATGCGCTTCCCTCCGGTCCGAGACATACATTAGTATCGGGCCCGGATGGACATCACCGCGTCGGCATCGCTTAGAGTAACTCGGCCTATTAGGGCGTTGTAGGCGGATGAGCCGTTGATGACGACGAACTCGGCTAGGACATTCTTGGCCGCATTCCCTTCGCCGAACATCACCGGTAGTCCGATTGAACCTGGGGTACCAGGTGCCGGCCCGGAGAAGTGTATAGTGGATGGGTGCGGGGGCTCAAGTCCTTGATTCTCGGCCGAGGTGGAAGCACTCCCGAACATGATGTTCGTGTAGGCGCTCGTGTCTATCGGACATCTCTTCACTAGGTGGTTGGATATGTCCAAGTTGACTACGAGTGGGTGGGCATTTGTGAGGGGCGATGACTCCTCGTAGTCCTTCCCTCCAATAGTCATATCGGGAATCCGGGGGCGGTGGGCCGCGTTGGGCACAAAGTTGATGGCCCGATACGGCTCGTTCGGTGCCGTTTGTGCCCATGAGCCGACCCACCGTTCTCGTTACCTCCGATGACTACATGGATAACTCCTATCCGTTGAAAAACGGATTTCTTATCTGAACCGCTGGCGTCAGTCTTCGGCCTTTGGCCACATACTTGTCGAGGCTCCCCTTACGGATTAGCTCTTCGATTGCATTCTTCAAATGCCGGCAGTTGTCAGTGAGGTGGCCAGCCCGTGGTACTCGCAGATCTTGGTTCGAGTCACCGTCTCCTTTTTGGCTTGGGAGGCCGTTCCCACTTCCCGGCCCTCGCTCGCTTAGGCGAAGACCTTGGCGGCCGATGCGACCAGAGGGGTTTTGTCATGGTAATGCCTTTGGTAAAACATTCCCGAACTGTCGCCGGCGCCCGTCGAGCCCTGTTTCTTGGCAGATCTATCAGACCGTGACCTGTTATTGTCACGGCGTTTATCGTCGGATCGTGACCTGTTATTGTCACGGCGCCTCTCATCCGGGCTATCATCCCGGCGGCTTTTTCTCTCTGAGGGCTCTGCCTCGCTGGGGCCTACCCAGGTCTTGTGGTAATCTTCCACCTTGATGGCCTGGTCGGCCATCTTCCTCGCGGCGTCTAGGCCCAGGCCCCCGTGCTTGATGAGCTCGTCTTTTAAGTTTCCCTTTGGGAGGCCCTTCATCAGTGCGAAGGCCGCCAGTTCGGGATTGATTTCCCGAATCTGCTGGACCTTGCCGTCGAACCTCTTCATATAGCTTCGTAGAGACTCGCCCTCCTCCTGCTTGATAGTTAGGAGGTCCGACGTCTCCACGACCGTCCTTTTGTTGCAAGAGTACTGGGCTAAGAAGGCGTCCTTTAGGTCGGCAAAACAGTATACCGAACCGTCGGGAAGCCCCTTGTACCAGTTTTGAGCCATCCCATGCGAGTCGTTGGGAAAACTCGGCACTGAGACCTCATGTTTGCTCCCATACCGACATGTAAGACTCGAAAGCCTCGGCGTGGTCGGTTGGGTCGCTGTCTCCTTTGTATGTGAACGCCGGCAACTTCAGCTTGGTTGGTACGGCGGTGTCCAGGACATAATCACTGAGGGGCTGTTTGACCACGTGTCGGATGACACGCGGCGACCGACTCCTCGCATTCCTAGTCCGGCTTCTCTCCTCGTAGCGAGAGGGACTTCTTCTCCGGCTCGGGCTTCTTCTCCGACTCTCCTGAGTCGGGCTTCGCTGGTTCTCCCGGGGTGTGCCTCGTCGGTGTTGCGGCGGCGATGTCCTCTCCCGAGTGCGAGAAGGACTTACGTTAACCACGACCACTTTGGGCTCCTCCGGCGTCTTGGTAGGGTCTGCTTCTCCCAGTGCTCCGTTCAAGTTTCTTGGAGTCACGCTCTGGGCCCTGGCCTCCTGGACGGCTTCCGCCGCTTGTGTCGGCGTGCCTATGTGAGCTGGTGTACTCCCAATTAGGTCCAGGAGTGTCTTCAGTTTTGCTACGTCAACCACCTGCCCCATGATGGTGACCTGGTTGGCGGACGGCGGTGTGTCCGGTATTATCGGCATTCCGAATTCCGGTTGGACTACTCCGCCGGTGGAGGGTTGCACTACTCCAGAATGGTGAAATGTATCATCTTGTTGTAGCTCGGTTTCGTCGGTCACGACTACTTGTTGTTTCGACATCTTAGCTCTTTTGGGTGGGTTTTTTTTTGCGTTTTTGTTTTTGTTGTTTGGGAATGAATGCGACTAGCTTCTAGTTTGCTTTTCCCACAGACGGCGCCAATTGTTCCGGGTGTAATTCCAGAGCAGATGTTGGTTACCACTCGTAGCTAGTAGAATGATGTCCTTGCTTGAATCCTCCTTGCGGTCTCCTGAAACGATGAACAAACTGAGGGCTCGGCTTTGGCCGAGCGTACTCACTCCGACGCTCAAGTCAGTGAACTTAGAGAGAGGTTGTTGTAACTTGGCTAAGAGTATATTGTAGAGAGATAAGGAAGATATTACCGGATGAACAAAGTGGTTATTGGGTCAATTTTGGATCCCCTCCTCAATGAAGATTGAGGAGTATTTATAGGCTTTCACCCTTTGTCACGTAGTGGCCAAGTGGCTATCGGTGAAAAGATCTGTTATACCCTCGGCCGATGGACTGTGGCGGGCTCGCCGAGGGTCTTGGATATGAGTACGCAGATATGTGTCCCTGGCTGGTTAGTTGTCCGGCCGAGACCAGTGTGACAGCCGATGGGCTTCACCGGCTAGACTGTCTAAGTCGCTGACTTTGCTGTGAATACCCTTGACCTTGCTCAATGTGTTGACTTGGTCAGCGGTGCAGAATATGCCCCATCAGTTAGTATACAACTGATATAGTTAAATACCAAATGCCCCAATGCTTTCGTTGCGTTTTTATTATAGGAACTGATGATTAATATTTCCTCATCTAAATCCACTCCCAAAATTTTGTTTGCTCCCATTTTTAGCATAGTTTGACTTTTTGTTAAATTTAATAGTTTTCTATTACCAGACCATAGTAACATAAAATAACATTTTCAATGGTGCCATAAAATATATACTACTAACTAACATTATTATACTAACTTGATAAGCAAACTATTTTAAAAAACAACATAAACTACTAACTGATGTTGTCACAGATGATACTATTAGGTGCCCGTGCTGTAACACCCCCTTATACCAAGGTGCCTTACCAAGACCACCCTACCATGAAAGTGTGTTACCATCTCGGTTGCCCGAGGTTAGTACATATCAAAAGCGTCTGAAATGAGCACATTTATTAAAGTACCATAAAGTATAAAGTTTACATCAACCAAATCCCAAACTGTTTCAATAAAACAAAACAAATGTCTGACAACTAAGAAATCAATCTAAGACTCAGACGGTAATGCTACGACCGGTGATGACAACTCTCCCATGACTGCCCCAAGCTCACCAATAGCAATACCTGTCAAGTATGCTCACCATCCCCAAATGGATCATAGCAGATTCCACAAACAACAACAGTGTCAGTATTACTCAATCACTATAAGACAAACAAACACGGTAACCAACTGATCATCCTCCAACCCCAGTCTCCCGATCTCACACAGTAATCGACTACGCACCGAAGTGTGTAGCCCTGCCAGATTACCCATCGCAACAGGTAATCCACGCCGCCAGTGGGTGACCGCAGCCGATCCCACCTAGTCCAGCTCATAAACAAGCGACTAACAATCCCCGTCCCTTAATGTGCACATCCCCTCTCGTGGCGGGTTCCACGGAGGGTGAACTAGGGTGTGAAGACACTCCCGCAAGTGACTCCACCACAATCACAAACACACAGCATCACAGCTGTCACAACATCTCCATACCAACACCGTCACAACAACGCCCACACTCCGATGATCAGCAGGTAACAATAGTTACAAAACAATCATGTCGTAAACAATGAACATTAAACTGAGTAGGGAAAACCCTACCTTAGCAATCAACAGTAGAACGAAAACTGAACAATCAGAAAGGCTCCTCTATGAAGTCTTCTCCTATACAATAACCACATAAACCAATTACACATTGCACAATACCCCATTTTCCCCAATTCCATATATACAGTAACCCCAAAAGAATACAAATGACAAGGGAATGAAACTTACCAATAGTAGAATAAGAGACTACACGCAAGGGCCACGACGATTTGCACACACAACGAGATTAGGGGATGATTAGGGAGTGATTAAAGTAATCGTAAAATGATTAGGGTTGAAAATGACGTTTTAGAAACTGACGTTGAATATAAAATAACCCTAAACACTCCCGCATCAAACCGCTAAAACAACACTCGCCAGACCGGATACTCGGTCGTGTAAAGCTATACTCGGCCGAGTATCCTCTACTCGGTCGAGTATTCTCCATACTCGGCCGAGTATTCCTCGGCAGAACCAAAACAAACTCCACAATTAATGATGCCTATCGTTGTGTGCACCAAAAATAATATTTATAGTCCAAACTACTACAATAGCTAGTGGCAATCAGGGTCGAACCACAGGGAGGCGATGTAATTAATAGTTGTCTGATTTTAGTCTAAAAGTAACAGTGTGTGGGGGTTTGTTTTGAGCTGATCTATAACTAAAGGCAAATAAATGAAAAGTAAACTAAATAAACGGATGAAATCAAATATTAAAAGGGTGCTAAGATGGTCGGTTCACTATAGTTTTGGCGGCAATATACTAGATAGGTCTAAAACAAACACGTGAGACGGGAAAATAAGAAGTCCTTGTTTAGGTATTTTTACCCAAGTCGATTAATTAGGGTCAATGTAGTCTATATTCGTTGGTCGATTGTATAATGGTTCGTATGTCAATAGGTAAATAGGAAAATAAAGTGCGTAATGTAAATTGACACGAGAGATTTGTTGACGCGGAAAACTCAATGTGGGAACAACCGCGGGAGGGTCGGTACCCTGCCAAGTATTGCACTATATGAATAGGAGGATGATTACAATTATGGTACAAAGCTAATCCTGCTGACCCTAGGTGTCAGGCCTGCAAGATTTAGAATGAACGTATATTGTTTGCAGAGATGTGATCTTGAATGTTGATGTATGAATGCGGGTGTTGAATGAATGAATTCTTAATTCGCTCCCTTGGCTATTTATAGGGTATGAACCCTAGATATGTCCTACCTTGAATATGGAAAGGGAATATAATTTCCATAAGGACTCTTTCCAAACCCGAACTCTCTTGCCAATTCTCTTTGATCTCCCTGACTTCTCCCTGACACTTCTTTCCTTAACGCGGGCGCCTTCTATGATGGGCTCCTGACCTCTCTTTAAGCCCATTTCTCCACTCCCTTGTATGCGGGCTCCCTTCCTCCTTACCACTCTATCCATAGCCTTTACTTTATTAAGTGGGCCTTCTCCATTATGCTATCTTTAGCCCAAACAGTTTGCCCCAAATTTCTTGTGAAGTACGCTTTCAAGTATTGAGCAAGGAATTTTACGTAACCAAATGTTAAAAAAAACCCAAAGTTGTTAAGGCGTCTGCCTCCACATTCTGATCTCTGGGGATCTGCTTAAGCTTGCAAGTTTTGAATTTCTGTTTTAGTTCCTTTGCTACTTTTAGGTATGCAATCATCTTCGAATCTCTGGCTATAAACTCATCATTCACGTGGTTGACTATTAATAGAGAGTCACTGGATATGAGCAGGTGCCTGACCCCTAACTCCAAAGCTAGCTTCATTCCCAATATCAAGGCCTCGTATTCTGTCTCATTGTTGGTTGCCTTGAATTCGCATCTTACTGCTTGCACTATCAGGTCTCCCAGTGGTGACCGCAGAATTAATCCTACGCCTGCCCCTCTATGGTTGGAGGCTCCGTCAATGTGCATCTGCCAGACTTCTGCCTCCTTGCTCCCTCCTAAAGTGAGGATCTCTTTATCTGCTAGATTCTGGATGGCATGACTGAAGTCTGACACGAAGTCGGCCAATGCTTGTGATTTGATTGTTGTTCTAGGGTCATATTGGATGTCGTACCCACTGAGGTGTACAGACCATTTAGACATTCTTCCTGACAGTTCAAGCTTCCTCATGATAGCTTTTAGTGGGTAATTGGTCACGACATGTACAATGTGGGACTCAAAATAGGGGCGCAGTTTGCGAGATGCCACTACCAATGCTAGTACTAACTTTTCAAGGGATGTGTACATGGTCTCTGCCGGCAGCAGAGACTTGCTCACGTAGTATACTGGCTTCTGCTCCCTTTCTTGCTCTCGACCGGGGACAAAGACTCTTCGCTACCCTCTGACTGTGACGGCTAGGTATAGGAATAGTGGTTCTTCCGCTCTGGTTTTTTGACAAAGAACGGCGGGATCCGAGGTAGTGCTTGACTCTCGAAGGCTTGCTCGTGCTCAGAGGTCCATTCAAACTTCTCGCTTTTCCTTAGTACGTCGTAAAAAACTGCATTTATCTCGAAGATCTTGAGATGAACCATTGTGGTCTGCTACCTTCCCGGCTAGTCTTTGAACATCCTTAGGCTTCTCAGGTGACTCCAGCTGTAAGATGGCTTTGATCTGCTCGATGCTGGCCTCTATTCCTCTTTGAGTTACGATATAGCCCAGGAATTTGCCAGAAGATACTCCGAAGGTGCATTTAGATGGATTTAGCTTCATCTTGTATTCTCTGAGGGTGCTGAATGTTTCTGCCAGATGTTGCATGTGATCTCTGGCTTTTTCTGATTTCACCACCATGTCATCAATATGCACCTCCATTGTTCTTCCTATCTGCTCTTTGAACATGCGGTTAACCAGCCTCTGATATGTGGAGCCTGCGTTTTTTAGGCCGAATGGCATGACGTTGTAGCAATATATTCCTCTTTCAGACATAAATGCTGTCTTCTCTTGATCTGCAGGATCCATCTTGATCTGATTGTATCCACTCCATGCGTCCAGGAATGTTAACATCTCATGTCCAGCTGTTGCGTCCACCATTGCATCAATATGAGGCAGCGGGAATGGATCTTTAGGGCATGCTTTGTTGAGATCGGTGAAGTCCACACATACTCTCCACTTCCCATTCTTCTTAGGCACCACCACTACGTTGGATGACCATTTCCGGATATTTTACTTCTCTTATTTTCTTTTTTGCCCAGCAGGCTATCTACTTCCTGGTTGATTACCTTATTTCTCTATTTTGCAAACTTCCTTCTTTCTCGTTGGATGGGCTTACACTTTGGGTCTACACTAAGCTTATGTGTTATGATGGACGGATCTATTCATGTCATGTCATCGTGTGACCATGCAAAACAATCCATGTTATCTTGTAAGAACTTGACTAATCTTCTTTGTCTTAAGCTTCTGTACATCTTGCTCCAATGAGCACGGTTCGTTCGGGTGCGGCTTATCCGAGTTGATTCGATCCGGTGCTTCTGCTGGCGGTTCGATGTATTCGTCTGGATAGGTCGCTTCAGATTGCTTGCTATGGGGCTGGCAAGTGCACTTGAGTGCCTTCTTATAACAGCCTCTAGCTTCCTCCTAATCTCCTCTTATCGTTTCTACTCCCCATGGGGTGGGGAATTTTATGCACTGGTGGTATGTTGAGGGGACTGCTTTCATCTGGTGCAACCATGGTCTTCCTAAGATGACGTTGTAAGTAGAGGGGCCATCTATAACCAGGTACCTGACTTGCTTATTGACTCCTCCCACATAGGTGGGGATGACTATCTCACCTAGCGAGCTGGCTGTTTCTCCACTGAAGCCTACTAGCGGAATAGTCTTCTTCTGTAAATCCTTTTCGCTAAATCCCATATTTTCTATAGTTTTCAGCATGATCAAGTTGGCCGAGCTTCCTGTATCTACCAAGACCTTTCTATCTGTGCAATTGGCCATTGATAAGGTGATAATAAGTGCGTCGTGATGTTCTCGCTCATCGTATGCATCTCCTTCATCAAAGCTGACTGCTGGCAGGTCATTGTGAGAAATTCTGCACGAATTGGCTGGTCTATCTCCTTTGGTCTCTGTAGCGTGTCTCTTGGCTGCTGAATATGTCAGTCCGCTCAAGTTTGAGCCGCCTGTTATCACGTTTATAATTTTGGTGCATGTGGGTGGGTCTGCCGGTTTGGCGGAGCCTACCTTATCTTGCTGCTTGCCCCCACGTGGTAATAGGTGGCTCAGCTTTCCTTGTTCGTGACACAGCGCTTGATCTCTCTTTGTAATGTATAGCAATCCTCGGTGTTGTGCCCAATATCCGGTGGAACTCACACTTCTTCTTCTTTGTCCTTCCTCCATGCCCGCTCTCCTACCGGTGGGTTGGGCCATCGACTCCATCTCCCATCTCCCGAGTGCCTTCAAGATTCCTCCGATTCTGTGGTGAACCCGTCGCCGAGTGGGAGTAGCCGATTTTATTCGATTCTCGTTGACTCCCCTCCCGTATGGTCCGTACCTCTCGTCCTTCTTCTTTGGTGGTTTGCTTTCTTCCGATTTCTCTACTGGTGAGGTAATTGGAGATACTAGTGTGTGCAAGCTGGCTCGCTAAGACATCTTCCTCCAACCCGATTGCGGCACGCCTTCTCTGTCTCGCTTCAAAACTATGGCATGGATGCATGGTTAATCGCTTATATAGGTCGGAGTCGTGGTGGAGGCCCCTTCAAGGCTTCTCTGCTTTGTTGAGACATCACACTTTCGCATCGCTACCTTCTCATTGTTGAACCTAGTATTGTATTCTCCAATTCTCTCTCCCCCCCGGACGATTCCGTACATGGTCTCCTGCGTGCTTCGTGGCATTTCGCCGCTTGCGAATGTTGGGTAAATGCGTTCACCAATTCAAAGCAAATGTAGATATCGACTTGTTGGGCGGTGCTCACAAACCATCGAAGTCTTGGGTCTGTTAGGGTGGACCCGAACCCTTTGCACATGCAGCTTCCTTAACCTACCCTATAGCTGTTACCGTCATCATTTTTCGCTTATCTTGGTGATATGATCAAAGGGGTCTGTGTGTGTCGAAGAGAGGCATATTTGGATTCGTGAATCCCTTTGGCATGGTTGTGATGGATATGGTGTCCACGAATGGTGAGTCGGCATAGCGTCTGTCAGAGTGCTTTCTCGAGTGGGGGTGGTAGCCCGGGGACCTGCAAAGCATCTCTTTTAGTTCAATCTGGCGATTAGTTACACCGGCCGAACGGGGTCCTTCGTCGCCTATCTGCGTATTTCCTCCTGATCCGGGTTCTTGAAGATTCTGATAAGCTCCAGCAGTCAGGGGGGTTGTGGTAACGATTGTCCCCTACTGCCAGTTCACTTGCTGGTTTGACTCGGATCCTGCTGCGGGTGTCTGCCCGATTGCTGCGGGGCTGCTGACGGAGAGGCCACCTGTTTGTGTCCCTATGTAGTTAGCCGGCTGCCAGCTATCTGGTGTGAGGTATCCTAACCCTCGTGGGGTTATTCTTCCATCTGACGGTATTGTAGCCAAATCTAATCTTGTTATTAGCTCGGCTGGTATCTGCCTGCTGCCCGATACTCCCCGTGTCAAATCTATCAAAGGAGATCTTCCTTCACTTGTCCCACCTACTGGGGCGACAGACTGCTGTTTCAGGATATCAATCTGTGCCCAGAGTTCTCTGTCTCTTCTTCTTGCCTCAGCATCTGCTCTCCTTTGGTCTTCTCTCATGTTTTCTATAGCTTTCTGAAGATTTTCCACGCTAGTGAGTAAGATTTGTGTGGGACTAGGTAGCGGAGTGGTGCCTGAACTTGCTATTCCCTTCTCTGATCTGGAGTGAGCTGTGACAACAGGAGTCTTAGGAGGTAGAGAAGCTTTGTTGTCGGTATGATTCTTGAGGTATGTCCGGGAGCCTGCGTGGCCACTGTTGATGTTGGATTTTGGGTAGATAGTGGTGGTGGCGATGGTTGCCTGCTCCCTGACACGGCTTTAGATGCTTGCTTTTCCATTGTATATCTAGAATATCAACGATTGACGACCACAATGCCCCACGGTGGGCGCCAAACTGTTTAGGTATTTTTACCCAAGTCGATTAATTAGGGTCAATGTAGTCTATATTCGTTGGTCGATTGTATAATGGTTCGTATGTCAATAGGTAAATAGGAAAATAAAGTGCGTAATGTAAATTGACACGAGAGATTTGTTGACGCGGAAAACCCAATGTGGGAACAACCGCGGGAGGGTCGGTACCCTGCCAAGTATTGCACTATATGAATAGGAGGATGATTACAATTATGGTACGAAGCTAATCCTGCTGACCCTAGGTGTCAGGCCTGCAAGATTTAGAATGAACGTATATTGTTTGCAGAGATGTGATCTTGAATGTTGATGTATGAATGCGGGTGTTGAATGAATGAATTCTTGATTCGCTCCCTTGGCTATTTATAGGGTAAGAACCCTAGATATGTCCTACCTTGAATATGGAAATGGAATATAATTTCCATAAGGACTCTTTCCAAACCCGGACTCTCTTGCCAATTCTCTTTGATCTCCCTGACTTCTCCCTAACTTCTCCTTGACACTTCTTTCCTTAACGCGGGCGCCTACTATGATGGGCTCCTGACCTCTCTTTAAGCCCGTTTCTCCACTCCCTTGTCCGCGGGCTCCCTTCCTCCTTACCACTCTATCCATAGCCTTTACTTTATTAAGTGGGCCTTCTCCATTATGCTATCTTTAGCCCAAACAGTCCTCTCGGTCCATTCTCAACAGGTAGCATCTTTCGATCTCGCTACAGGTCCCTAACATCACTAATGTTAACTTTCGTCCTGAAAAGTGATTTAAAAGGCTAAATGAACTTATCTTTCGATCTCATTAATCTAGTCATCTTAATTAGGTAGGCTATCTCATTTCCCTATCTTTCGATCTTTATTGGGTCGGTCAATTCCTAAACATTCAACTAGTCGCGTGCACTCGATTCGTCAAACAAAGCAATTAAATTAATTAAAACGAAGCATATCTCACGTGGCCAGTCGATCGACCATGGTGTGAGGTCGATCGACCGTGGTGCGATTCCAGGTCTCCCTATTCTAATGTCGCCTATACTACAGATTCCCTACATCCTAGCACACGGGGTTTAGCTACTCATACTCATGATAAAAACAGCAATAAGATTATCAAATAAAGCAAACGAATTCATACTTAAATTAACTGAACAAATGATTAACATAAAACGATAATTTGGCTTCCGGGAAACTATTCTAGCAATTCTATACTATGAACAAAATAAAGGCAATAAAACTGATTAAAGGAACAGCGGAAATACCGTATGAAAACAGGAGAGAAGAATTGCAGAACAAAGATCCGGAAACCGAATGCAAAAGTAAATTGTATTGAAAACGAAACAATCTTGAGAACCCTAATTACTGATGATGAAAAACTGAATGAATGTATCTGAATGAGAAGGTTAAGTTATATAGAAATATCACGTAACTTTATTCTCAAAACCTAAAACACAATGGGCTTCCTAATCCTCGCTCTATTAATTCACGTCAAAATAACGGCTTGGTCGATCGACCACAGTGACCGGTTGATCAACTGGACTGCGCTGAACAGAAGCTTCTGTATGTCGTGCTCTGGCCGATCGACTATGGAGGTCAGTCGATCGACTGGAGTAGCTGGTACTCCGCTTCTAATTCTTCATAAAATTATCTTTCAGGCCTCGAAATGCGCACCAAGTTCATTTCTTGTGTAAATACTTCATGTCAAATGCAATGCAAGGTACTCGGGGGACGGATTTAGCTTGATTTCCGCTGGATTCAACACATTTCTGCAATAATGTACAAAAACACGAAAGTAGACGGAAATAGCGAGAATAGTAGCATAAACTACATAAATGAGCTCTGAAATGCGTGTAAAATAGGGTGTAAAACATCATATAAATGACACGCATCAAACTTCCCCAAACCAAACCCTTGCTTGTCCCCAAGCAAGAACTAGACTCGATCCTAAAACCTAATGGAACGAGTTCAATCTCAGAGCGAAATGCAAACCGAATAGCCTAAACCAATTTAATGCAACAACTGACAATCAATTTGCAATAAGAATCATGCAAACGAGTTATGAAGTCGTTAAAAACTGTTGAACCGTCAACCTTGTAAGACCTTTAAAATTGGACTCTCACGGGTCGCTCATATTACTCAATGAATACGGGTGAGAAATATAAAGATAGAAAGAAGTAATATTGTAATGACTCTCACCTAACTACGACCTATAAGAACATGCCTGCAGTCTAATATGAAAATAATCTCTACAACCGTACATATGCATTCCAACCAATCAAATGACCATGACACATGCCGAGGTAAATATGGATATGTGAGGTAATGGGTAAGAAGAGGCTAAGACAAATTTGGATAAAAACGGAGTTAAAAGCCAAGCTAGTAACTAAGGGAACCAAATTATAACAACATCCAACTTCTTGCTCAAAATTCAACAATAAACCCGGTGCTAATTGCAAGCACAAAACTCACAATCTCCGAAATAATTGTAATTCCTCAAATGATGATAATAAAGCATGGGAATAAAATCACCAACTAATCAAAACTCCAACCACGTGATTTTGATTTTTCTCTTTTTCTCGGGTTTCAGTCGATCGACCAAGATGGGCAGTCGATCGACCGCCCTCTACAGTACAGCATGCGTTTTTTTTTTTCTTTTTCGAATCATCTTTCTTCTTTTTTTTTCAATTCTATTTTTTTCTTCTTTCTTTCCTTCCTTTTTCATCTTCCCAACATTATCTCAAAATGAGCATTAGCTACCAAAAATAAATTAACAATCCCAAGAACATAAACTACTAGCTTGACAAGAGCATGCTATATGTAGGATGTGGTTAACGGGACAAAAGGCTATTTTTGGCAGTGTGAAGCTTATGGGCAAAATGAATAAAGGGGTGACCTCTTTCACATGTGTCAACTAACCACAAACCGAATGCATACAGGTATTAAGCAGATTAAGTTCATATTTATGCACATTGATGTAACATGTCTCATAAGGAGTAACTACTCACAATCCTAGATAAACTGGTCATGAATGACACCAGTTATAGGCTCTAAATCTCAGAAAATGATGTAGTTTGCCAAAAATCTAAGTCAAGTGTCAAGTTCAGCAAGAGTTTAACGAAAACTCGTAGACTATGCATATGATTCTACTAATAACATGTCAATTAAGCACGGCTTAGGCATAAAACAGCTGAAAATGCAATGTCATCATTGAAATACTACCGTTCCGACTCAACCTATATGCTAAAATAAACGTGAATTTTTTTTGAAATTTTTCAATTTTTTTTTGAATTTTCTGTATATATAAGAGAAAATAAACAACAATGCAAGACAAAAATGTAAACGTGAATGCAAGCAAATGAAATGCAACGCAAAACCCTTCCCCAAACTAAATCACACAATGTCCCCATTGTGCAAAATCATGTAATGAAATAAAAGGAAAACGGGAATTTGCGATAAATTAACTAAACAAGGACAGGAAGTAAGAACTCGGAAACTCACAAGACTTTAAGAGCAGCAAAAGGAAACCTCCCCAAACCAGCGTGAGCTAGGAGGTTTGTGAGCAGTGATGCTACCATAAGTAACTGAAAAGAAACAAAATACCGCGCGTAATCCGAGAAAACAATTTATGAAACACAAAATTATGTGTAAAATAAAGAAACGGAAGAAAACAGAAATGAGTCGGAGAATAAAGTGGAGAAAAGACTCCCTCAACTCCGCAAATCGACCAAACACAGCAGGGGAATGATCAAAAATAGGTACAGCAGCGAACATGGTCGATCGACCACATCACCCAGTCGATCGACCAGAGTGAACAGGAACAGAAGCTCTTGGAAGTCGCAGCTCATTCGATCGACCATAGGAGGCAGTCGATCGACTGTAAAACCTGTTGTAAGTTCTGATTTTTTCGAATTAGCTCAATAAATTGAGCCAACATTGTCTATAAACCTGCAAATACACATAAAAACGCGCCCAAAATTGCGCTAAACCCAAAGTAGCAGTCTAAAGTGTTTAAAATCCTAAGAAAACTTATTAAAATGCGAAGTCTCGCGCACACAAAAGCAATAAAAGAGAAATTTTAACGAAAGCAATAAAACGTTTTATAATGCATTCGATCAACTAATAGTTGATCAAGAACGGCCACGGAATGGCCCACTTGCTCGCTTTCGGCTACAAGAGGTAGCCTCTACCGTGCTCATCTCTTGTTGCACTCTTCTCAACTCCAACATCCGCAAAGCTCAACGGATCAACAACTTCAACATCTTCCCAAGCAATTACCCTCCTCGGCTCATCAAAGTCCAAATCAGACTCCGTCACTTTGACTGGCTCCTCATCAGGCTCCTCATCAGTGCCATAGCTAAGACATCCTAGGCCGCCTCTTTGAACGATTGGCTCCTTCACAGCTGTAGCAACATGCGGCCCTTCCTTCCCCAAACCAGCTCTTGCAATATCCAAAACACAAGAATCTTCCTCCAATTTGCTCCCAATCTGGGGCGGAGGTGTTATAGCAGAAACAGGCATAGAAGCAGGCATATCAGAAAGCACAAAATAAGATTTCTTTTCAGAAACCGTATTACAAGTGACGGGCCACATGGAGTCTTTCTTCTTAGCTGTCTGGGCAAAGACAATGGAGTGTTTCCCTACCTTAAAAGTCAATGTCCCTGAACCAACATCTATAACTGCACCAGTAGTGTGCAGAAATGGTCTACCTAATATGATAGGAATGTGAGCATCCTCGGGCATATCTAGTACAACGAAGTCAACAAGGAAAAAGAACTTCCCTATTTTACCGGGAATTTCTTCTAAGACTCCTATAGGCTGGACCGCAGAACGATCAGCCATCTGTACTGTCATGTTGGCAACTGCAAACCTAGTCAATTTCAACTTCCTAGCAAGGCTCAAGGGCATTACACTAATACTGGCTCCTAGGTCACACAAGGCCTTCTCAATAGAAAAGGTGCCAATACTACAGGGGACTGAAAAACTACCTGGGTCTTCTAGCTTATGAGGTGCAATGTGGGTCAAATAAGTACGACAGATTGCACAGTTTCAAGTGACTTCTTTTTAGACAAAAGTTGCTTCATAAATTTCATGTAAGCAGGCACTTGATTAACTAATTCAAGAAAAGGAACTTGTACGTTTAAGCTGCGAATAACATTTTGAAATTTGTTAAACGATACCTGTTCCTTTATCGGCACTAATCTCTCCGGATAGGGGGCTGAAAGAAGCAACTTAGCCCTCTCCTCTAAGTCTCTCATACCGGCATCGGTGGATTTAGGCTGAAAATCTACTACCTTCTCTTTGTTGTAGCTTGACCCTTCTTCAGACCGTCTCAAAAATGAACCATTAATCGTCATCGGATCATACTTTGGAATTGGGACTGACCCATCAGCATTTGGGTCTTGTCTCAATATTTTCGGAGTAGTCGTACCCCGAAACAAGTGGTCCCTCAAGTTATTTGGCATTGAAGGACGAAAAGACTCAATATATCGCATTTGTCGGTCGATCGACCATGCATGTCAGTCGATCGACTGACTTCTACAGGAACAGTAGTGTGTCACTTCGCGGACTGGTCGATCGACTGGGTATGTCAATCGATCGACTGGGTATGTCAATCGATCGACTGGGTATGTCAGTCGATCGACTGACATACCTGCTGATCGTCTTTTTCTTGCCATTATTCGTTACAACCTTCTTCTTGCTTGGTTCCGCCTCATCCTTTCCAGTAGCTTCCTCGACCATAGCGGGCCCCTCAATGGTGGACCCACTCCTCAAAGTAATAGCATTAAGGGTCTTCTTCTGATCCGTCTGCGACGGTAAATGTCCCGGAGCTCGAGTTGCACTCTTGCTAGCCAATTGAGCGATTTGGCTCTCTAACATCTTCCTCCCAGCCTCTCTAGCTTGAGACTCTTTCAGCAACAAATTTTTCAACTCGGCAAATTCAGAACCTTGGGACTGTTGCTGCTGTTGTGGAACATACGGAGGCTTTTGATATGGCTGCTGCTGCTTATGAGGGGGCACATAATTTCGTCGATGTCTTGCTGCTTTGTGGAGGGGGAGTCGGATTTAGGACATTTTGGCTACTCCACCTCAAGTTCGGATGGACATTCGGCTCAAAATAAGTATTTATCTGCCTATAATGTTTAAAAGAAGCATAGGACTCATAGGGAATGCTGCAGTTGTCTGAAACATGTCCTTCTCCTCCACATCTCTTGCAGACGAAAGGACCGTCTGAAACAGCATTCACATGATAGATCCCTCCTTTTGAAGCTCCTCCCAACTCGTACTTATCAAATCTCGCCGTAAGAGCCTCTAATGCAGCTACAGAAGGGGATTCAGCACTTCTCCTTTAATTTCCCCTGGAATTTCCATACTCAGCTTTGTGGGTGGCCAAATCATCAATAATTTTCCACCCCTTAGTTTCTCCAACATTCTCCTGAAATCTGCCATTAGCTGCCGCATCCAGGATAGCCCTCTGATCGTCATAAAGCCCATTATAAAATCGATTGCATAGGCTCCACTTCTCAAACCCATGGTGCGGAATAGTTCGCACCAGCTTGTTAAAACGGACCCATGCCTCATGACAATTCTCATCAGGACCCTGTTTAAAGCTCGTGATTTGAGCTCTAATGGCA
Organism: Silene latifolia; assembly: GCF_048544455.1. Lineage (NCBI taxonomy): Eukaryota > Viridiplantae > Streptophyta > Magnoliopsida > Caryophyllales > Caryophyllaceae > Silene > Silene latifolia. Next base: position 434,681,813 of record NC_133538.1, on the reverse strand, counting down.
TTGGTCTTCGAGGCAGAGAAATATGTCTTGTAGAATGCCAAAGCCAGCGAATTCCAGTCCATGATCCTATTAGCAGCTCGATCCAGGTCTCGGTACCACTCCCTTGCAGCATCACGAAGAGAGAATATGAACATAGTTTCTTTCACCTGGTCCTGGGTCACACCGGCTGGTGGGGGTATGGAACAGCAATAATCAATGAATGTCTCCATATGTTTGGCTGCATCTTCATTTGCAGCTCCCCCGAATTGGTTTCTCTCAACCAAGTTGATATAGGACGGTTTCGGCTCGAATTTTCTATCCGTCCTTGGTAATGCGAATCCCTTATAGAGATTCTCATTTGTCGGCTCGAGTGATCAAGCTATACTCGCTTCTTCACCATGTCGGGAGATGTGACGGTCTCTCAAGAAGTAGAAATAGGTGACGAAGGTGGATCCTCCTCAAACAGCTCGTTCTCGTAGTAACTAGACAGAGTACTCGGCTCTTCTTCCCGTCGGCAATACTCTAGATGATCGTCTCAACTCGCGCAAAGTCTTCTCAATCTCAGGATTGAACGGTAGTAATTCACCACCCTGTGACCTGCGCATAAGAAGAAACTACAAGTAGAATATGATAATAGTTTAAGGAACAGATGTCCTTTAAACTAAGAGAAAGACTAAAAATAGAAACAACTAAAAATTTTAAACAATTGCCTCCCCGACAACGGCGCCAAAATTTGATGCCTGTCGTTGTGTGCACCAAAAATAATATTTATAGTCCAAACTACTACTACAGCTAGTGGCAGTCAGGGTTGAACCACAAGGAGGCGATGCAATTAATAGTTGTCTGATTTTAGTCTAAAAGTAACAGTGTGTGGGGGTTTGTTTTGAGCTGATCTATAACTAAAGGCAAATAAATGAAAAGTAAACTAAATAAAAGAATGAAATCAAATATTAAAAGGGTGCTAAGATGGTCGGTTCACTATAGTTTCGGCGGCAATATACTAGATAGGTCTAAAACAAACACGTGAGACGGGAAAATAAGAAGTCCACTCGGTCCATTCTCAACAGGTAGCATCTTTCTATCTCGCTACAGGTCCCTAACATCACTAATGCTAACTTTCGTCCTAAAAAGTGATTTAAAAGCTAAATTAAGTTATCTTTCGATCTCATTAATCTAGTCGTCTTAATTAGGTTGGCTATCTGTCTTCCCTATCTTTCGATCTTTATTGGGTCGGTCAATTCCTAAACATTCAACTAGTCGCGTGCACTCGATTCGTCAAACAAAGCAATTAAATTAATTAAAAAGAAGCATATCTCACGTGGCCAGTCGATCGACCATGGTGTGCGGTCGATCGACCGTGGCGCGATTCCAGGTCTCTCTATTCTAATGTCACCTATACTACAGATTCCCTACATCCTAGCACACGGAGTTTAGCTACTCATACTCATGATAAAAACAGCAATAAGATTATCAAATAATGCAAACGAATTCATACTTAAATTAACTGAAAAAATGATTAACATAAAACGATAATTTGGCTTCCGGGAAACTATTCTAGCAATTCTATACTATGAACGAAAAAAAGGCAATAAAACTGATTAAAGGAACAGCGGAAATACCGTATGAAAACAGGAGAGAAGAATTGCAGAACAAAGATCTGGAAACCGAATGCAAAAGTAAATTGTATTGAAAACGAAACAATCTTGAGAACCCTAATTACTGATGATGAAAAACTGAATGAATGTATCTGAATGAGCAGGTTACGTTATATATAAATATCACGTAACTTTATTCTCAAAACCTAAAACACAATGGGCTTCCTAATCCTCACTCTATTAATTCACGTCAAAATAACGGCTTGGTCGATCGACCACTGTGACCGGTCGATTGACTGGACTGCGCTGAACAGAAGCTTCTGTATGTCGTGCTCTGGTCGATCGACTATGGAGGTCAGTCGATCGACTGGAGTAGCTGGTACTCCGCTTCTAATTCTTCATAAAATTATCTTCCAGGCCTCGAAATGCGCACCAAGTTCATTTCTTGTGTAAATACGTCATGTCAAATGCAATGCAAGGTACTCGGGGGACGGATTTAGCTTGATTTCCACTGGATTCTTCACATTTTTGCAATAATGTACAAAAACACGAAAGTAGACGGAAATAGGGAGAATAGTAGCATAAACTACATAAATGAGCTCTGAAATGCGTGTAAAATATGTGTAAAACATCATATAAATGATACGCATCAATTAACACTACTCGGCCGAGTAGGCTCTACTCGGTCGAGTATACAACTTAATAAAATCCGTGTATTACACGTGCATTCTATGTAATAGAATCAGAGATATTTAGATTGTGTTTAAAGACTACTAATTCTATTGAAATTCAGTTCGATTTGATTTTGCGAGATGTTTATAAGGAGCAAATACTTTTAATTATAAATAGTCAAGACAAAATTATGCATGTTGTAAGAGATCTAACATTTTCTCTCAATGCACTAAATATACGGAGTATATAATTATGATACCTGTTGTTTTTTGTAACATCATTCAGTTTTACGTAGTTGTAAAATAATTTGCAAAACTCATAAAGACATGTCTCCATTATTAAGGGTTCATATTGGTGGGCTCCACATGTTTATAAAGAGAGTGTTTTGTATTTAATTAAAAATCGCTTGTGCCTGTAACAATGAAAAAGCTAGCTACATACTATAACTATGTCACTTAATGTTATATTAATTGATGGCAAAACTTTTATGCTAAAAGCACAAATAATTCATCGGTTATCATCTACACCAATCAGAAATTTTTTTTTTCATCGATGACAACATAGTAGGACTTTTTTATCAACTTAAGAATATAATTTTACAGATAATCCTAATGGAAGCTCCGTGCATCGCACAGGCTTTCCAACTAGTTCATATACTATTACAAGAATGGTTCTAATATATACATCTCAAGGTTTTCGTAACTTCGTTTGACTTTTTGAAAATAGATTAACTAAGGCGGGTATCTATCACGAGTTACGCATTTACAAACTTTAAACTCATTCCCAATGCTTTATTTAAGCTCCATTCATTACAAGTATGAGATTCCATTTCCATTATAAGATGAAACCAAACAATTACAAGTTTGTTCATAACGAATATTTACTAGTATGACATTTCATTCAGTTTCATTCATGCCTTGAACCAAACGCCTCTATAATTAATTTCCACATTGATTTTTAATCTCCACATGATTGAACGGGAATATGGGATAGTCTTTGATGGAAATATGAAGTAGAATATGACGAATGTGGTAGAAAAGTAATGGGAGGTGAGGTGGTTTATTACAACTTTCGAACGACAATACGAATGATATGGAGTATATAGAAATGACAAAATACAAGGATCTCAAAGAAGATATTCATACAGCGTAATATGAGGATCTTAGAGAAGATGGTCATACTGAATATTATCAGGGGCACATGAAGTATTAATTATATAGTTGAAAATATATTTTACCTAAAAAAAACACTTCTCTCTTTAAATCTTAGAGAGAGAGAATCCCAAATAAATTCCCAAAAAAACCCAACCCTTTAACTCCTTGTACCATCCCAGCCGCCCCACTCCCATTTGTCCTCCCTTTAGCTCATGACCCATTCGCCAGAGATGAGGCCCTTCTTCGGCTCATCTATGGTGACCTGATTCTTCCTTTGATTTCTACGGTTCATGTTCATCCCACTTGTTTCATCTCTTACGCCTTCTCTAATTGGATCTAATCTATGTGTTAGCTTTTCCAACTCACTGTTGTAGCATCTTATTTAAATCGTTTTACATATCGTCTGTTGTATGTCGCCAGTGTATTCACTTTGTTGTTGTGTGATCCGGAGGTTTTCCATCTCTTAGTCTTTGTCTCTTGGGGTGGTACCGAAGAGGTGTTCCCCCTACCCCTCGCCCCTTCCCCCACCTTCTCCGGTATGTTTCATCTTATGTTAATCTGAGTTGGGTTAGTGTGTCTGAGTCGTCTGTCTTTTATATGTTGTACATGTGTCTAACACGGTGTTCCCCTTCCCCTCACCCCATTTCCCCACCTGTTGGTTTTGTATGCCATGCATAGTCTTTTGGTCTTTGTCGGTCGATATTCCTGTTCGAGTTTGATTGGTTGTAAGACTTTTTACGGATGTTCTTACGGGTCTGCATGTTGGCTTAGGGTCTGCTACTGGCCTTTATGAGGCTTGCCAATTCTTAGGATGTTGTCTCTGTGTTGTTGTTCTTTTTTATGTGGGTTTTGGGTCCGATTTGGTTGTAAAGGCGTGGGTTGGACCTTGGGGTGACACCGGCGTGTTTATCAGAGGTAATGTTTCGGATTGGGTTATGTGGTTAAGGTTTGGATGATGGTGTGGTGGGTTGGTTGTGATGGTTTCCGTCCATAAGTTAATGTCATTCGAATTTCGTCTGTTGTCTTTACTGCTTTTCTTAATAATCTCCTCTTTCAGGAGTCTATGCATTAGTATGTGTGTTAGCAGAGCTTTGAAGGTGATTGCTCATCCGTATTGTGTTGATTTCACCCCAAATCAGTTTTTTTGTGGTGAAGGTGGTTAAGAGATTGGTTGTTAAAATTCATTTGTTTCAACTTGCTCACTTGTCTGGCTTCTTCGTCCGTTAGATTCTTGACTGTAGAGATCGTTCATCAAGGTGTTGGAGATTATTCTCCACTGGTTGCATGCTCCTTTGCTTTGTTTTCCTCTAAAATTTCTACATCCTCGTGGCGTAAGTGCACCTTGGCTTTGCCTCTCCGCTGTTCAATCGTCTCAATGGGTTGTTGGAGATCATATTAGTGTTAAAGTTGTTGAGAATGAAGCTCGTGACCATTCTACCGTTCTCCGCCGACATTTTGAAGATACCCGACGCAATTATATCATCCTTTGTAGTTCCTTATAAATAAATTATAATTTTATATTTCATAATGTAGTTTTATGTATGTCTTTCTTGTGCATAATATTTGCCAAGAAGGCTAGACTATTGTAGGAACGGTATTTTATCTATCCAACTGTCAAAAAAAAATTGTATAGTTGAGGTTCATGATATAAGAATATTAAATCATAATAATGTTTCATCCACTAGCCTAACCTGTTGATTGATTGAAATAATCGTATCATATTGTATTGGAGGTGATGACCCCGAGACCCGAGTCTCAAGTTCACAAGTAGGATCCACCTTCTTTTTTTTTTGATAAGGTAATAAAACTATATTGATCCTATAAGGTAGGACCAACATATCTCATCCTTTCTAATGATAGAGGTAAGTTGAAGCCACCGGCTTTCAAACCACCTCGAAAGAGTTGGACATGAATGTCCAATTAAAGCCATAAAGTCGGTAACTTTGTTGGCTTCACGAAAGTAATGCTTAATTATCACTTCATCAAAGAGCTGAAGATCTAATTTTACATCCTTGATAATACTAGAAATTTCCCAAGTACTACGGATTGAGTTAATAGCACATAAATTATCACCTTCTACAATTAACTTCGAGATTCCTAAGTATTTAGCTGCTAAAATGCCTTCTTTTAAAGCGAGAGTTTCAGCGACAAGAATACTATTAGATTCGCACTTTTTTGCTCCTAGAAAAACGATTTTACCATTATGGTCTCTTATAGCATATCCTAGAGCAGCTTTATTACCATCTATTTTTGATCTGTCAAAATTGAGCTTTAGAAACCCATTTTTAGGTTTCTCCCACCAAATTTTTTCTTTATTAATAGTATTTCTAGCTGACATGATACGTGTCGTTTGCGCATACAAATTAATTATTTATTTTCCTTACCTTCATCACAATTATATCTTGAATTAATATAGTATAGAACAAGTAAGGGTCGATCCCACGGAGAGAATAGCTATTCAAAGTTAAAGTCAACGATCAGTTAGTAAGAACAATTACATATTTACGTATATAAGTTAACTGCTAGCTTATTTACTGATATGTACGATTCGGGGGGTTTGTTTTGAAGTTTAGAACTAATAACTAATGAAACTAAAACTAAATACTAAGGAGCTATTATTTATAAGGAACAAATACCACACTCATACTTCCAGTATAGTAATTCTAGTCCTATAAACAATTGATATCGTTTATAATCATGATATAATTAATAGGTTAACTGCAGAATTTAAGGTAACAAAAATTCCCTATATTCTCTTAGATTACAACCGACCTGAACTAAGCCTAGACCGATTCTTAACTAACCAACCGATGTAAGTTTGTCGTACCCTACTAAAGACCGGATTAGTAGCCTTACTGAACTAAGAATACATCATTAACCTTATTAGTCTCTAAGTGACGTCACCACCTATAAACTAATAGATTCAGTTCTTACTCCTAATCTTACCTAAGACCGTTCGCAGACCATTAAGTAAAATTAGTTGCCACTCGTATTACGCAAATTGAACTAAGCCGAACTTACGCAATTAGCATCCGAGACAATCAAAAATCACAATAAGATAACAAATTATGAGTAAAGATTGGACCTTGACATTAAAATGAGCTAAACTGAAATACCAATAATTCAAGTCAGACGGATAACAATCAGTTTCAGGTACTAAAATTTTATAACGAAAATCAACCATAAACTAGGTACAAGATTAGTAAAAAGAGAACTTATTTTGTAGCCCGGAATCCGTCGCACAACCTTTGGATGTCGCACCTCCAATTGAACTAGAATCCGCCCTTACACCGCCGTGTACTAAGACTACGCCGGAGTATTGCCTCCTTTTAGCTCTTGCCTCCTAGTTTAGGTAGAAGACCGTCTCACTTTATCGCTCAATTTATGGGAAATATGTAGGTAATTGCTTGCCCAATTAGGGTAACGAAATCGGATATTTATACTTGATCGAGGTCAGTCTTCCAAAGACAGAAGATAAATTTTGCAAGGAATAGAATAGATTTTGTGATAAAAATATGAGACGAGAACGAATTTGAGACAGAGTTGGAGTTCCATCGCTGATCTTTTGCTTAGCTTCTTACCTTCGTGTAACTTTCATCTGATGCTTAGTTTAACTCCCAATATCTCGCCCAATTTCTTAATTCATGGGCTGCCGAACTCCTCGAAATTAATTAATAATTACGTACGTGCCTGCTTGCGTGCTTCTTTATTTCCTAGGCTTAGCTTCTCATTTTGTTCCTTGGTCCGTTCTGCACATACCCGCGTCATACTTTTGATCCATTAAGCGCGTCATTCAGCCCATTCTCTTTCGTCTTGTAATCTGCTATACCAAAACACACTAAATAAGCCCGTTTGCATTTAAAATAATAATAACATTAATTAAATCTCAAAATTAACGAATATATAATAATTTAGCTCAAATAATGCGAAAGACGACACTAACAATATACGGATATGGGGTAAAACATATATAATTATGGGCTTACTAAATTCCCCCACACTTAGCTTATTGTCGCCCTCAACAATGGCAAAACATGAGCTAAAAACAAGTATTAACCTCAAAGATTCTAGACATAGGATAGAATAGGGATAAATGGCATGGTATACAACTCATAGCTATCCATACTATTGAGTCACTTAAATAGCATTTATGCAACAAATCAACATCAATGCTAAGGAAACAAATTCAAGAGTGGGAAAAAAACACGAACTCAGATGCAAACGGATAGGACAATGACACTACTACTGAACCGTCGACCTTGCCAGACTTATACATGTTGGACTCTCGCGGTTCGCTCATCACTAGTTATAATAATAGGTGAGTATAATGCGAAAGAGAGAGAGAATATAAGTCACTCACCTAACTCAACTTACGAAAACATGTATGCAATGTAACATGAAATCGATCTCCAGAACCATACATACGCATTCCAACCAAACGAGGACCAAGACACATGTCGAGGACTTACAAGAGGTGCGAGATAAGGTAATTGGGTGAAAAGGGGCAAATATTTTTGGATATGTGGACGTAAAACTCAAGCTAGTACCGACCGTAACCAAGATTACACGTATTCCGCTTAGAAACCCAACTTACGAAGTGATAAACGATGCCATACATGACATAAACTCGCGCACAACAAAGATAACTCCTCATATGTAGAATATACTGTGAAGAATAGGAGTTTAATTATAAGGGATTTTTTTTCCTCTTTTTTTTTTCTTTTTCTTTTTCCTTCCATTTTTTTGTCCAACTCCCTTTTCTAGATAATAGCACGATACCAAAAATGACCATAAAGAGCGTGCCAAAATATATCTACAAGAGTACTAGACTAGCTTGACTAGGGTAGGCTATTTTGGAATGTAGTTGATCGAATGGGTCAAAACAAGTCAATTTGGCTAAGTGAAGTTCAATGGTATAATAAAAAGGAAAGGTTGCCTCTCCACATGTATCACCGCCACAAACCCGAATCCATACAGGTAAATAGACAAATTTCATGCTTATGCAATTTGATGTTACATGCTTCATAAGGAGTACTACTCTCATCCTATAAATGGAAACCGATCATGATGTTACATGCTTCATAAGGAGTACTGCGTTTAGCAAGGCAGCAGTGCCTGCTTTATCTCATCATCAACTCGCAGCGTCCCAACAGCCATATATGTATCTTGATTCCTGCAAAATAAAGCACTTGACCAAGACAAATGAAATGAAAACAAGCAAATTACCCAGAAAATCCAACAGTAGTAATAATATCTCTTTTTGTATTTTTATATTTTGTATTTTTTTTTTGTTGCTACCGACACTATTAACATCCCCCTACAAAGGTAGCAAAACTCAAGGAGGCACTTAAACCGACTCGACGAAAGCATATAAAATAAACACGCGTGAAAACAATAAATAAGTAAACTTGGGTTGCCCCCCAAGAAGCGCCTTGGTTTACGTCGTGGCTCGACATAGTTTGAACTTAGTATTCAGGAACTTCCAGAATAATATCCTCCACGCCCATGAGCTCAACGTTCTCATAAAATGGTTTTAATCTGTGGCCATTGACTTTGAAAGCTTTATCAGTATGAAAATCTTTTATTTCTATAGCACCATGAAGAGAAATGTTAGTCACAATAAAAGGACCAAGCCACCTAGTTTGAAGCTTACCTGGAAACAACTTGAAACGAGAATTAAACAACAATACTTTCTGACCAATATAAAAATATTTACGAGAACTATGCTTATCATGAAAAGCTTTGGTCTTTTCTTTATATATTCAAGCATTTTCATAAGATTCTAATCTGAGTTCCTCTAACTCTAGCAACTGTAATTTACGCTCTGTTCCAGCTTTCTCATAGTCTAAATTACACTGTTTAACAGCCCAAAAAGACTTGTGTTCAAGTTCCACAGGTAAGTGACACGCTTTACCAAAAACTAGTCTACAAGGAGACATTCCAATCGGTGTTTTATAAGCAGTTCTATAGGCCCAAACTGCATCATCAATCCTTAAACTCCAGCCTTTCTTATCAGGTTTAACCATTTTCTCTAATTTTGATTTTATCTCTCGATTGGAGACTTCAGCCTGACCATTGGTCTGGGGGTGGTATGTTGTGGCTACCCTATGAATAACATGATACTTGCTTAGTAAAGCACCTAAAGTCTTATTGCAGAAGTGGGTACCACGGTTGATACTGTCGTTTTGTACCAAAAATAAAAACCTAAGTTACTACCAACAGAAGTCAGCGGTAAGTAGGGTCGATCTCCACAGGGAGGCTAAGTTGCTATCTATCTGTTTAATTTGGTCTGTCAGGGTGTCACAGAAATTGGGGTTTTGATTGAATTGGACTAACTGAACTACTGAGGCTAAAGGCAAGAGAAAAGGGATAAAAGAAATTAACAATAAGAGAAAGAAAATATGCTAGGAGTCGGTCCACCGTGGTAGCTATACTATCGGAAATACTAAGGCGATTAGACTATTGATAAGAAGAGCTATGGTCATCACCTTTCGGTCCTTAAACCGCCCTAGAGCGTAAATAGCTTAACTTTCGTCCTCACTACAATACCCTATTGTAATTAAGCAAGCCTTCCCTTCCAATCTTTCGATCCAGGTCGGGGTTAACTAAATTTATTGGTCTCCTGCATGCATTCATTCGACCGGATAACAATTAAATTGCCTAATACAATTCTTATCGTAAGGCTAATCTACTCAAGTCAATTAAAACATGCTACCACGGCTTCCCTAATCCTAACATACTACGGGATTAGCTAGACATAAATAAGGGGGAAACGAGAAATAAAGGAAGAACAATAAACATAAATAATAATTAAAGAGGAAAAGAAAGAGAAAGAATTAATACTGAATTATTGATCCGGAAATTAAGAACAAAGTAACAGTAGCAGTATATTCGAACCAGAGAGAAAGGGAACGAAGTAAAAGTGTGTGAGAGAGTTTATAATGACATCGACTTCCTATTTATAAGAAAATAGGATTAGCTAAACCTAATGATGGAATTAAACCTAAAAAGCCCAGCCCGTAGCAAAATCCACTCGATCGAGTGGAATAAAACCACTCGATCGAGCAAACCCAGCTTAAACCGCTCGATCGACCAACTAATTCACTCGATCGAGTAAAGGCATATAAGGAACTGGTCGATCGAATGAATAAACTACTCGATCGATCGATTATTGAATCCTAAACCACTCGATCGACTAGTTAAGCACTCGATCGAGTGGATCTTGACTTAATGACTCATAATTCTCGTTAGTTTGACTTTGACTTGTCCTTTTAGCTCCCGAAACACCTTCACGCATCCCAAGACAGCTATAATTCCCGCTCCAAATCCACTCTTCCTCCAAATGCATGCAAAACAGACGGTAAATGGCTTGATTTCACTACTTTATGGTCCATTCCTGTAATTAAGACAAAATACACCAAAGTAGCATATTCGGGCATTTCGTAGCAATAGACTACGATAAAAGCATAGAAATACGTGCATAAAATAGGCTAAAAAGACTATATAAAATGCACGTATCAACGGTCACTGATCAGAGCCTTAGGCATTCCAAATGGATTAAAGATACGACTCTTAACAAATTCAACAACAGCTTTACTATCATCTTTCTTAGTAGCTTTAACCTCAACCCACTTCGAAACATAATCCACCGCAAGTAATATGTACTGGTATCCATAAGAAGGTGGAAAAGGACCCATAAAATCAATACCCCAAATGTCAAAAATCTCACAGATCAGAATACTAACCTGAGGCATTTCAGCTCTTTTAGACAAATTACCAGTTTTCTGACACCGCTCAAAGGATTTGCAAAACTCGTAGGCGTCTTTATGCAAGGTTAGCCAATACAAACCACACTCCAACACCTTGTGAGCTGTGCGCTGTGGACCAAAGTGCCCTCCTGTTTCTAAGTTATGACAGAATGTTAAAATAGAATGCACTCCAGATTCACTCACACAACGCCTAATAATATTATCGCTACAGCATTTCCATAGGTATGGATCATCCCAAATTTAATGTTTTGATTCATTCCTTATTTTTTCTCTCTGTGCTCTAGACAATGTGGAAGGAAAAGAAGTAGTTACCAAGTAATTTACCATATCAGCATACCATGGAGTTGCTTCATAACGCAAGGAATATAATTGTTCATCAGGGAAGAACTCAGTCACCATAGGCCAGTGTTCCTTAGGGACTATTCTACTTAAATGATTAGAAACTAGGTTTTCAGCTCCCTTTTTATCTCTAATTTCTAGGTCAAATTCTTGTAATAAAAGCATCCAGCAAAGCAATCGTGGTTTAGACTCTTTCTTTTTTAAAAGATATTTTAAAGTCGAATGGTCAGAATAGACTATCATTTGAGTGCCTAGCAAATATGGTCTAAACTTTTCAAGCGCATAAATTACAGCATACATTTCTTTCTCAGTAACTGTATAGTTACATTGGGCAGGGTCTAGTAATTTTGAAGCATAGTGAATAGCATATGACTCTTTATCAGCTTTTTGACCAAGGACAGCTCCTACTGCTTTATCGCTAGTGTCACAAATAATTTCAAAAGGTAAGTTCCAGTCAGGGGGCGCATAATAGGGGCAGAAGTCAGTTTGTCTTTTAGAGTGTCAAAGGCTTCTTTACATGCATCATCAAACACAAAGGCAACATCTTTAGCCAGTAAAGAACACAACGGGGATGAAATTTTCGAAAAATCTTTAATGAAACGTCTGTAAAACCCGTGTGACCTAAGAAAGATCTAATCTCTCGCACACAAGTCGGGTATGGCAGAGAACTTATGACATAAATTTTTGCTTTGTCTACTTCTAATCCTTTAGAACTCACAATATGACCCACGACGACTCCTTATTGGACCATAAAATGACACTTTTCAAAGTTTAAAACAAGGTTCAATTCAATGCATCTTTTCAGCACAAGCGATAAATTGTGTAGACAAAAATCAAAAGAGTCACCAAAAACAGTAAAGTCATCCATAAATACTTCTAAACAGTTATCAATTAAGTCAGAAAAAATACTCATCATACACCTCTGAAAAGTTCCAGGTGCATTGCACAGGCCAAAGGGCATTCTTCTAAATGCATAAGTACCAAAGGGGCCTGTGAAAGTGGTCTTTTCTTGGTCTTCGGGTGCTATGGGTACTTGGGTATAACCTGAGTAACCATCTAGAAAACAAAAATAAGATTTTCCAGCAATTTTTCTAGCATCTGATCAATGAAAGGTAATGGGAAATGGTCCTTTTCTAGTGGCCTTATTAAGTTTCCTATAATCTATACACACCCTCCACCCATTAGATACTCTTGTAGGTACGAGTTCACCCTTATCATTTTCAACTACAGTTATACCTGACTTCTTCAGGATGACATGAATAGGGCTGACCCACTCGGAATCAGAAATAGGGTATATAATTCCAGTATCCCTCCATTTTACCATTTCCTTCTTAAAAACTTCTAACATTGACGTTGTGGTTCTTGAGAAGGTTTAGCATCCTTCTCTAAAAATATTCTATGCATACAAAGAGTGGGATTGATTCCTTTTATGTCAGCTAACGTCCATCCTATAGCTTCTTTATATTCTCTAAGCACATTTAACAATTTCTCTTCTTATTTTCCAGGTAGTATGACTCACTGATCATCAAGAACTCAATGTTAATTCAAGTACTCTGCACATGTTATGCCTATTAACAAATATGACATTCAATAGAATTGACATCAATACTTCCAACTGAAGGAAATCATATTTCAAATAACACATATTTTGGTTTAAAGTTTTAGTCATAAAAACTAAAAGATCTTATGCATGCAAAACTAGAATAAGAGTAAGGAAAAATCGTTTCATACCATATGAATATTTCGGCCAAATGGGCACAAATGAAATCTCGTACCTCACTTGTTCTTGAGCTTTCCATATGTTAGGATGATCCTCCAAAGACCTCAAGTATAGAAGCCACTCCTCTTGATTGCACCCAAGATTATCCCTTATCCCCACTAAATAATATTAGCTAGATATTAGTTTAGTAGTTTACCTTAAAATTGATTACTAATACTCATATATTACATTAATAATATTAGTAATTTCTATGAACAATTTGAATCAAGATTTCTCAAGTTTTAGAGAAAGATGAAGAAAATAGAGAGAAGAATGCATGTGAATATCTTTAACATGCATAAAGAGAATGAAATTAGAGAACAAAAACCAAAGTCCCCTTTGAATGGTGGGAGGGTCACGGTTATGGGGAGTATCAGGACCAATACATGGTCCTTCCCTTTTACTTTTGTTCTTATCTAAATGTATAGGTATGAAAGCTAGTTAGACTAGGTATCATTACAAGTATTTTATCTCATAAAATAAATCAACCACAATCCACTACCACAACCTATATTTCGGTCCACATATAAAATAGACTACCATTTTATTTTTTGTCACTTGTCACACAATATGTCACATGTAGTATGATACATGTTATTAATTAATTTAATGCATATTTATCACATAAATATCATTTTATGAATTAATTAAATTACATACGACAAATTGACTAGTAATACTTGATCACATAAATAAAATGGGTCATTTAATTATAATTCACAACATCTTGTAATTATAATCAACCATTCATTCTCATCTCTATTGTTTCACAAACAATAAACAATTTTAATAATAAAATATTTCAATTACTAAAACAAATCTTGTCTAATCCCATTATAATAAGATATCAATATTCTCTCTCTCTTAAATTGAATTGTTCAATTTTAAGGAATTAATTAACTTGTATCCTCATACAATTAATCAACTTTACATATTAGGGCATCATCCTTTAGGTGTGACCTTAAGGGATCAACTGATCACCACCATCCCACGACAGTAACGTCAAACTCTAGCAAGCCAATCGTTACCGATTAATGTTGATCAGTTGACTATATAATGAATCATCCCTTACGTATTCTTAAAAATGAGATTTAAACATGTGATCATCATGATAGACAATTGTGATCGCATTATTGTCGGGGACACTCCAACAATCTCCCACTTGTCCTCGACAAGTGTGCGTCACCAATTCTCTTATCCTATTACTATCTCCCACTCAATGCAAGGTGTCTTTCAGGTCGTACTTGCAAGTGATCATATCAAGAGTGGTTTCCTCGATCTGGATAATAACAGATTTGACCGGATTTATCTACCATAGATACCTTTCGAGCATGGCCACGCATTTCCAGTTCATTACTTCTCGAGTGGCCCTGAGATATTGTTTTGACCCTGACAAAGGGGTGGACAATTCTTATCGCACTATTCCCTTCGACTAGCCATAGCCATCATAACCCAAAATATGTCCATTTGACCCCATTTACGAAGGTCGTAGTAACATAAATCAAAGCTAATCTGAAACTGTGCCATCTTAAGCGAACAGTCTTTAGTCAAAAGAATCGACTCATTAGAATACTATAGTAGCTCTCGCCACGACCAGGCTATATAAATTTGCCAGAACTCTATAAGCGGTCACTGCCCAACAAAGTGTTCCTAACAGTCTACCTATGTGATCGACTAGTCATCTCACATGACTCTATGGCACTTGAACTTGCCACCAATCGCATCACACTCTAGTCACTTCGAGACGTCACCTCATACAAGTGACTATGGGAAAATACCATGTTAATCCGGGTTCAATTTAACGGCGTTCAATATTGTCTCTACAACCCGTTTGGATGTAACAAGGTATAAAAGGAGTTTTTAGATTTAAAAAACTCGAACGACAAATGTGATTATCACATATGAATAGTCAATACCTGATTACTACTTCATATTTTTATAATCAATTTTCATCTTATATGTAGTTGTTCATCTCAATGCAATTGAAATGACATATGATATGACTCGTCATGTTAAGCCTATGAGAAGGCTTTGGTTAGTAGGTTTTATCAACTTCTTGTACCTTACTCAACCTTACTACATACTCGTTTTCCTTTGTAATGTATACATTTGCATTACAAAACTTTCTGAGTACGTGTCTAGATCCAATCTAGACATAGGCCCTCTAGCCTTAGAATAGCTCCCACTGTTTTTACAGCGTGCGGGACTCATCCTTCTTGCACATCTCATGGTTGCAAGTGTACTCAGTTTCTTTTGTAAATATCTCTCATTGTTTTTTATTGCCTAGAACGATTTTAGCAAATCTATTTCTTAAATAACATAGCCACAATGGTTCCTCAACCATCTTCACGTGTTTTGAATATGGTTTTGTCGGAAACCATGCGCAATCTCAATTGTCAATTGTCATTTGTGTAACACCCTTACACAAAATTGCATCAAAAACACTTTGCTTTACATCCTTAATGCTTCTGCAAGCACTTAAGGGTAATCTTTATGGCTTACTTGGTAACTATTACTTAAATTCGATTTGAAACAATTCATCATACTCAAAGTATATGAAGTGTTATACGTCATTTCCTATTTAATTGATTCGGCAGCGGAAGCAAATGGAATCAATCAAATATGTTCAACTCGATTGAACTAGTCATGAATCTTATCAACATAAGACTCCTTATTTGACATTAATATCATGTAGATTTATCTCCATAAATCCGGATATTAAAGATGTACTATAATACTCCAAAAGTCTTAAATTATTCCCAATGATCAATATGTCATCCACATAGTAGACTAATTAAAATTTCCGTAACTCCCACTAAACTTCATGTATAAACACAACTTCTCGACTTATCGAGAAAAGTTTTATAACATGATCAAAACATTGATTCAAACTCATTGATGTCCTACTTAAGACCCTCTCTTAAGTTTCACATTATCTTAGGATTGCAAGAATTTACAAAACTCAAGACATGTATTGAATACATTCCTTCTAACTGAAGAAGTGGGTTTTAGATTCACTTGCTATATGTATATCATCTTAATGAAACACAATCCCTAAGGAGATCCAAATAGACTTAAGCATTTCAACTAGTGCAAAACCCTTTGCTACCAATCAAGCTTTGAAATCTCTCTTTATTAGTGCAAAACCCTTTGTCACTAATCAAGCCTTTTATTTCGGATTTTTATGGCTCTAAGCCTTGTATTGAGTTGTGACTTAAACATTCTCATGTAAGTCATATGTTCATTACTTTCCAGAAGTAATCAACTTGAATCAAACAATTTCTTTGTAAGTTGCAAGCTCTTTACTTTCTAAAAGTAACACTAATTCATCATCTTCAATAAGTGATGATTTTAACCTCTTAGGTTTTGAAGAAACAACGTCTTACACAAAACGTCTCATGTAGCCAAGAAAGACCAGTTTCTTGCGACATAACATTCTTTGTGGTCTTGAATAATTTCTCCCACTCTGTCTACTAGAAGTAAACTTGTATTTTAGAAAGACAGCTTCACGAGCCACAAACCCGTTGTACTCGTGATTATAATAAGGAAAAATGAGCATTTGTTTCTTTTGAAAACTTACAAACATGATACCCTACCATTTCATATCTCATATGAATTGTTTTAGATTTAGTGGAAAAATAATTTAGACAAAATGATAAAATCCCCAAAAGGATCAAGTAACTCAAAGTAACTTGATTGAAGTCCAAACCATATCGAATGGCGTTTGATTTCTTTATCCAACCACACATTATCCCATAATGCGTGCTAAGAGAGATTAACTTGTGATACTAAATCACATTTCCTTTGGCTTATATCAAAGTCTTCACTTTGATAATCCCATCACGACTAAATCGTGATTCCTGAAATTCTTTGAACTTCTTCAAATATTTCTCTATTTACCTTATTAAGTGAACACATTAGCGTCAACTTAAATCGTTGGTAAAAGAAAATGATCAACTTGTTTTGGATCAATGATTTACAACCTCGATCTCCTTTTCAACCAAAAAAAGGCACGAGACATCTTGCTTTGAATACAAGATACGCATATACCATAAGATCTAATGGTTTCAAAAGTACTCGATAACTCTTTGCGTTCATCATTCCAGAATTTAAGGTTTAATCTTGGGTTACCAATTTGAGTATTGCATCATCTTCATGACATATCATTCTAGTTTGGTTTAGAATATAATCACCTTGATAATGGGCTAGCCATACATCAAATCATGGTGTATAGGGTCACAAAAGTGAAACCTCTTTTGTATCTTAACAAGTTTATATATTCTTATTTAGAGTTTATGCACTTAATAGTCACAATTAAGTACAACTCTAAACCCAAAAGATAGATTGAGTACACAATGACTCTATCTCTCAACATCATTGTTGCTAGTCGTCATATTCTAATCATCCTATGTATCAAATACAATGATGAAAACCACCGCCGATTTCTAATATTGACGAAGTAGTACTAGCAAAATTTATGTCAATCAAATAAACATTTAAAGAAGAAAGTCTCATTAGATGTCCCACAACTAATTTGGTTATTGTTCAATAATTTGGGGTAGTTTTCTTTCTAGTGTCCAACACTTCCAAAAGGAAACTTTATCGATTGGAATTGATAGGTTTAGTCTTTACTTTTACCTTTGTCTTGTCAATTCCATTCTAATCTTTACTTCTTGAAACTCGTCCTTTTCTTAATGGTTTAAGAGAATGCTCCCACTCATTTCAAAGAATCTTTACTTAGAGAAGCAAAGTTGAATCTTATGAAGACTACTCTTCAATTCAATCGTTTAGTCTTAAAACTTTCATTGAAGTGGTTGCGGTATTTTGGTTAATTTTGATTACCAACAAATCTAGTTACCAAAATGATTTAACGTTTCAAAGGACTTAACTCAATTAAGCATATGAGAAACAATTTATTGTAAGTATCTATGTTAGTTAAGAATCAAAAAACTTTTGATCACGAATAACTCTTATCTATACTCTTCACAAGAGATCCTTACAATGGATAATACGAGGTTTTTAGAAAAAATTCAAATTTGTCTTTAGTTACGATGTTTTAATGGAGATTTGAATCAAAAATCGAAATGATATCGTATTTGAATTGTGGTAAAGAAATAGAACAATATGATAACGAAATAGTGGAAAACTTAACATTTATCGTTTTATTAATACTTGTAAATAACAAGTAAAGCATTTACATAGTGACCTCTACCCAACTATGATAAATGATTCCGAGATCCAAATTCATATTAACTTGGGCACGGGGTAGCCGATTCATCCCTCATCAATATAACTCGGTGGATTAACTCTTTAATCAATTCTACTTTTAGAACTCTCAGTTGATAAAATTACTCTAATTTTTATCTATAGCCCGGAACACATGCGACTACGGTCACGAATACTTCCGTTGAGCTCAATCCAAATTTCAAATAAATGTGTCCATGATCCAAATTCACATTAACTTGGGCACGGGGTAGCCGATTCATCCCTTATCAACATGAATTCGGTGGATAGACATTTATCACCCACTTCCCCTACGTAACAAGGTTTGTACCGGTGTGGCCGAGCGCACTCCCCTCACGAAATAGGTTTTCATGGTTTCTACTTTTTGGTAAGGCTAAGTCTCAATTGTTTATTTTAGCGAGAGGTCATGTCAATTTATTATCTATCACGTTTTAAGTGAACTAAAGCGGTGAACTACGATAATTGTAATTGACACGGTCGATAAACTTGATTTAAAATGCATGTTTAGTTATGGCGATTTAGCGATGCATGCAACATATAAATAAAATGCAAAGCATAAAAATAAAATCCTAGTATGGCCTTCCTAAAATAGTAAATCTAATAAACTATTTTACAAATTCGAAACCAACTCCTTTGGTCCCTTGAACTTCGGTCTTGGCACGCATTTCAAGGTAACACTTTCTTTGATGGATCGCCTTCTCGAGTGGCACCGTCTTCAAAGTACTCCGGAATAATAAATTACAAAATGAATTACATAATTTCCTATTATACATTTTTAATTAAAATTAAATAAATCTATTAAATTACAAAACGGTGATACGAGATCACAATAATTACAACCGAATCGATATTACCATACATTTCGGGTAATATCAATTAAAACTAAGGTCATACTAAGTAAAATTACATAATTCAAAAATTACAAAAAAATTAAAATATGACATTCATAAATAAATGCAGCATTATAAAAAGTATGAACATGCCAAATTTTATGCTAAATCGCCTTTAAGGAGCCAATATCGTATATTAATCGGTTTTTACGGATTTGCGTGATTTAACCTTTTAAAATCACAATAATTACATAAATTCATATTTATGTACAAGTTAATTACCCTAACCATCTTAGGACTAAAAATTAGTCTCCACTAACATTTTGACAATAATTAAACTTGTTTTCTTAATATTGTTCATAAATGGACCTAAAATAAAAAATTATGCTATAAACTTCAAATTAAATTATAAAAATTTCAAATAAATTCGAAATTTGAAATTTAAACTCATGAACATTCTGGAAAAATACCATGACACTCATAATGTTCAAAACTTAGGTTAAAAATTTCGAAAATTTATCGTGAAAAACAATGTTGCGGTTTATCAATTTTAACAATTATGACCATAAAAATATGAGAAAAAATATATTCATCAACTTTTTACTTTTAGATCTGAAATATATGATAAAATGCAACATGTAACATTTTTCCTTAGTCATTGATGGGGCATATTCTGCACCCGCTGACCAGTCAACATATTGAGCAAGGTCAAAGATATCCACAGCAAGTCAACGGCTTAGACAAACTTAACCCGCACGCGACTGTCGTACTGTCTCTTGGGTCCATTTGGGCAACCGGCCAGCCGAGGCACACATCCGCGAACTCATATCCAAGACCCCTCGGCGGTGAGTCAACAGGGCCCGCCGGCCTGCCATGGGTCCCTCGGCCGAGGGGTAGATCAGTCTTTCCACCTGCTAGCCACTTGGCCACTTGGCCACTACGTGACAAAAGGTGAAAGTCTATAAATACTCCTCAACTCTCATTGAGGAGGAGATCCACAATTTAACCTAAGAATCACTATTCATCTGGTAATATCTTCCTTATCTCTCTACAATATATACTTCACCAAGTAACAACAACTTATCTCTCTAAGTTTACTGACTTGAGCGTCGGAGTGAGTTCGCTCGGCCCAAAGCCGAGCCCTCAGTTTGTTCATTGTTTCAGGAGACCGCAAGGAGGATTCAACCAAAGACGTTATTCTACAAGCACGGGTGGTAACAAATAACTGCTCTGGAATTACACCCGGAACAGTCATGAAGTATGTTTTAGCATTATTACTAATTTATAGTCACTATTTATGTGATTTTTCATCAAAACTTCATAAATCATGCATACAGACTTCATTATAGCCAAATATTTTACACACATCTTGTAAAATTGCATGTGACAACATACTAAATTTTCATGACCAGATTCGAAATATAACTCATATTAACCTATTTACCCATTTAAATACGATTTAATTTTTAAAAATCCATATTTCGAGAAAAACAACTCATTTTATCATGAACATTTACAGGCCATCAGTAGATAATATATGTGAAAACATATCCAAAAACCACTAAAAAATTCGAAGTTTAGCTATTTTTCGTCCAAAAATGACATTTTTATCATAAAAATCACATTTTAATGCCAATAATATATAAAATGAACAATAAAAATCCATAAATAAACCAAAATGTCCTAAAAGTCACTTAGGACCAGAAAATTTTAACATGCAAATTTATTTCATGATTTATCTTCATAAATCCTAAATAATAAGTTTTATATGTTAATTAAATTAACTCGGAAAAACTAACCCGATCTTGCATGCAACAACCATAATGCTCTATAATGAACTGATACCACTTGAAGGAAATCATATTTTAAATATCACATATTTTGGTTTAAAGTTTTAGTCATAAAAACTTAAAGATCTTATGCATGCAAAACTAGAATAAGAGTAAGGAAAAATCGTTTCATACCATATGAATATTTCGGCCAAATGGGCACAAATGAAGTCTCCTACCTCACTTGTTCTTGAGCTTTCCATATGTTAGGATGATCTTCCAAAGACCTCAAGTATAGAAGTCACTCCTCTTGATTGCACCCAAGATTATCCCTTATCCCCACTAAATAATCTTAGCTAGATATTAGTTTAGTAGTTTACCTTAAAATTGATTACTAATACTCATATATTACATTAATAATATTAGTAATTTCTATGAACAATATGAATCAAGATTTCTCAAGTTTTAGAGAAAGATGAAGAAAATAGAGAGAAGAATGCATGTGAATATCTTTAACATGCATAAAGAGAATGAAATTAGAGAACAAAAACCAAAGTCCCCTTTGAATGGTGGGAGGGTCACGGTTATGGGGAGTATGAGGACCAATATATAGTCCTTCCCTTTTACTTTTGTTCTTATCTAAATGTGTATGTATGATAGCTAGTTAGACTAGGTATCATTACAAGTATTTTATCTCATAAAATAAATCAACCACAATCCACTACCACAACCTATATTTCGGTCCACATATAAAATGGACTACCATTTTATTTTTTGTCAATTTGTCACTTGTCACACAATATGTCACATGTAGTATGATACATGTTATTAATTAATTTAATACATATTTATCACATAAATATCATTTTATGAATTAATTAAATTACATACAACAAATTGACTAGTAATACTTGATCACATAAATAAAATGGGTCATTTAATTATAATTCACAACATCTTGTAATTATAATCAACCATTCATTCTCATCTCTATTGCTTCACAAACAATAAACAATTTTAATAATAAAATATTTCAATTACTAAAATAAATCTTATCTAATCTCATTATAATAAGATATCAATATTCTCTCTCTCTCAAATTGAATTGTTCAATTTTAAGGAATTAATTAACTTGTATCGTCATACAATTAATCAACTTTACAGATTAGGGCATCATCCTTTAGGTGTGACCTTAAGGGATCAACTGACCACCACCGTCCCACGACAATAACGTCAAACTCTAGCAAGCCAATCGTTACTGATTAATGTTGATCAGTTGACTATATAATGAATCATGCCTTACGTATTCTTAAAAATGAGATTTGAACATGTGATCATCATGATCGACAATGGTAATCGCATTATTGTCGGTGACACTCCAACACCAACTCCAAAGCATATGCCTAGAACATAATGGTGTAAGATTCAGAAAAATCATAGCCGAGGCATAGTACTACAGATAGCTTTAGTGTAAAGGTTGATGATATGCAAACAACTAATTTATTTATTTTTATTTATTTATTTTTCACTATATCAGTAGTGCACTACGTGTGGTCAGCTAACAACATCTAGTTAACAAGCAGTTAATTAATACTATTAAGAAATTCAACATAAGGCTTAAGTTGACAGAACATAAATTGAAACAGGAGCTTACACTTCGCAGAATATTATACGTAAAATAGTTGACAATATTGAACATAAATTATATAATCTCTCCGGCAACGGCGCCAAAATTTGATACGTGTCGTTTGCGCATACAAATTAATTATTTATTTTTCTTACCTTCATCACAATTTTATCTTGAATTAATATAGTATAGAACAAGTAAGGGTCGATCCCACGGAGAGATTAGCTATTCAAAGTTAAAGTCAACTATCAGTTAGCAAGAACAATTACATATTTACGCATATAAGTTAACTGCTAGCTTATTTACTGATATGTACGATTCGGGGGGTTAGTTTTGAAGTTTAGAACTAATAACTAATGAAACTAAAACTAAATACAAAGGAGCTATTATTTATAAGGAACAAATACCACACTCATACTTCCAGTATAGTAATTCTAGTCCTATAAACAATTGATAGCGTTTATAATCATGATATAATTAATAGGTTAACTGCGGAATTTAAGGTAACAAAAATTCCCTATATTCTCTTAGATTACAACCGACCTGAACTAAGCCTAGACCGATTCTTAACTAACCGACCGATGTAAGTTTGTCGCACCCTACTAAAGACCGGATTAGTAGCCTTACTGAACTAAGAATGCATCATTAACCCTATTAGTCTCTAAGTGACGTCACCACCTATAAACTAATAGATTCAGTTCTTACTCCTAATCATACCTAAGACCGTTCGCAGACCATTAAGTAAAATTAGTTGCCACTCGTATTACGCAAATTGAACTAAGCCGAACTTACGTAATAAGTATCCGAGACAATCAAAAATCACAATAAAATAACAAATTATGAGTGAAGATTGGACCTTGACATTAAAACGAGCTAAACTGAAATACCAATAATTCAAGTCAGACGGATAACAATCAGTTTCAGGTACTAAAATTTTATAATGAAAATCAACCATAAACTAGGTACAAGATTAGTAAAAAGAGAACTTATTTTGTAGCCCAGAATCCGTCGTACAACCTTCGGATGTCGCACCTCCAATTGAACTAGAATCTGCCCTTACGACGCCGTGTATTAAGACTACGCCGGAGTATTGCCTCCTTTTAGCTCTCGCCTCCTAGTTTAGGTAGAAGACCGTCTCACTTTATCGCTCAATTTCTGGGAAATATGTGGGTAATTGCTTGTCCAATTAGGGTAACGAAATCGGGTATTTATACTTGATCAAGGTCAGTCTTCCAAAGACAGAAGATAAATTTTGCAAGAAATAGGATAGATTTTGTGATAAAAATATGAGACGAGATCGAATTTGAGACAGAGTTGGAGTTCCATCGTTGATCTTTTGCTTAGCTTATGACCTTCGTGTAACTTTCATCTGCTGCTTAGTTTAACTCCCAATCTCTCGCCCAATTTCTTAATTCATGGGCTGCCGAACTCCTCGTAAATAATTAATAATTACGTATGTGCCTACTTGCGTGCTTCTTTATTTCATATGCTTCGCTTCTCATTTTGTTCCTTGGTCCGTTCTGCACATACTCGCGTCATACTTTTGATCCATTAAGCGCGTCATTCAGCCCATTCTCTTTCGTCTTGTAATCTGCTATACCAAAACACACTAAATAAGCCCGTTTGCATTTAAAATAATAATAACATTAATTAAATCTCGAAATTAACGAATATATAATAATTTAGCTCAAATAATGTGAAAGACGACACTAACAATATACGGATATGGGATAAAAACATATATAATTATGGGCTTATCATGACACGTCTTTATCAGGATTGTTAAGATCTTTATGTCTAGTTTCATTCCAAATCTTGATGCTATTATTACATAAAAGGATAAGTTTGCTGATATTAAAATGAACATCATAAAAATAATGTAACACCCCCATATCCAGAGGAGCCTTAACTAGGCCTTCCTTAGCATATAAGGGCATTACCATCTCGGTTGCCCGAGGACAGTAATAATCAAATGTCGATAAAGAACTATTATGTTATATTACAAGTGATTTAAAACCAACTGACGATATAAAAGATACAACTCAAAGGCTACTCGCTATTACTATCAAATCTCGTGAAGACTCATCCCTGCCCGGACTCGACTATCAACGATATCAACACTGCTAAGACCGATTGCTCACCATAAGGGATCACGGCAGACACATAAAACAACAAGACAACCACACAAGGTCAGTACTGAGATAAGACACAACAATTCCAACAACACCTAACAATACAAAACAACACAATCAGTCACACACAAGCACACCCACACCGATCAATCTCTGTCACCGATCATCCACCGGACGACCAGCCCGCGAGTGGGGGACCGCAGCCGTACCCACCAAATCCCCGCTCATCATACCGAGCGATAACCCTGTCCCATTAATGTGCACATCCCCTCCCGTGGCGGGTTCCACGGAGGGCGAAACTAGGGCGTGAAGCCACTCCCGCAACTGACTCCACTCAGCCGAGAACGCATCTCGAGAACCAGAGACAAACAATCACAATCAACAACCGCTGCAATACGAATACGACAATACACAACAACCACAATACAACCACAACAACCGACACACTAGATCATCTACAGAAACTGAGTAGGCGAACCTACTTTTAAGCAACTGCAACCAATCCATGTCAACATACGACATATCCAGCAATCAAGCAATGCCTATAACCACAACACAATCATCTATTAGTACCAAGCAAACCCTAACTGCAAAGACAGGGATACGGATGATGATGACGACATACCTATAAGGAGAAACCCGGCAAAAGACCGCTACCCGACTCAAGTGACGCTCTCCTAAGGCACAAGAACCTTCAAAAGGCTTCCATGGAGGTTTTATGGTGAAGGGAAGGGAAAGAGGCGACTAAAGGATAGAAGTAATGAGGCGGAAATGATTTGCGGATTTAACAAAACGCGATTAAAAACCCTCGCTGAAAACCCGATACTCGATCGAGTACCCCACATACTCGATCGAGTGACCCCCTACTCGATCGAGTAACCACGCTACTCGATCGAGTAGCCTCTATTCTATCGAGTGCCACACATAACTCGTAACCCAAGATAGCTTTGGCACGCACTTCTAAGAACTATTACCGCTCCCAAGGTCAGTCAACGCTGGTCAAAGGGTCTCTAAAAGGGCGGGTATTACAGTCTTCCCCTCTTAAAAGAATTTCGTCCCCGAAGTTCAACTCACCTATCTCAACGCACTCGACACGGAAACACAACAACACCACTCCTCTTTCGACACAGGTCACTACTCCCCGGAAATACCATTCCCTTATGTCATCATCATCAACTGTCACTCTATATGTATATATCAACTCTTACAAACTATCATATGTAAAACATCAACCTCGCAATACGATCCAGCACAAACAACGATCACCCATCATATATGAGATTACCCCACTCATTAGTAACAACTATCAACACGAAACATATTCATATCAACTTCATGCCGCACGACTATACCACCATGTTACCCAACAACGCAATTCGACTACGACACATTGCACCACAACTATCTCTTTATGACCATCTTTTAAACATACTTTTCACTTCGACGCATGAATTACTCAACAAACTAAGGTAACCAATTACAGCTTCATACAAGCAATGTGACCAAAGCAATAGAAAATTTTGTAATTAAACAACAAAGCATTATAAACAAACAACAACATAACCTCAAAATCAGCCTTTTTATTTTGCGACATTACTCTTCCCCTCTAAAAGGAACTTCGTCCCCGAAGTTCACCACCAATATACCACACATGTTACTTATTACTTGCATTGTAACATAAATCCAAACCTTCTTATTCATTATAGACATTATCATATTACTCGTACAACCAGTCCAACATAAAGATATATACAACCATGTTGGAACAACTAGTCACTGTCAAGCATGTATAAGCATATCATTTGAATTCGTATATATAGAGTTCGGTGAAATATAACTTGTAGACAAAACGAATGTAAAACGAATGCAATAAGAATAATTACAACTCCCTTATTCGTTGCAAATACGCGTTTAAAACCAAGCACGACTTCCAACACATGAAATGAACGGTCCGAACATGTTGCCAGTCACTAATAACCATGTTAAACATCAAACACGCAATTATATAACAATTAAACGATTTTTAATTTTCAAAAGTTCCTGTAACAGTGCTACTTGATCGAGTAACTAGTGGTACTCGATCGAGTGCCCGCTACTCGATCGAGTGTCTTGGCTACTCGATCGAGTAGCCCTGAGATCAGAATGCATCAATTCTGTCATACCTGCAGCTACTCGACCGAGTATGGGGTACTCTGTCGAGTACCTACAGGTCAAAAGCCTTGGAAAACCTGTCATAACCCACATGTATATATACATACTCGTCACATAACTTGAGTCGGAATGACCTCCCGACTCACAAAATCCTGCAACAAAGTCAACTATCAAATCCGGCCTTATGGCCAAGCATACAAATCCGAAAGTAAAAGTTCTAACTACTAATAACTACTAACATCCAACACCAACGACTATAACCAAGAATAAAGAAATAGGAGTATCACTCCTGCTGCTCCTCCTCCATCACCTCATCACCACCACCATCGCCTCCCGAAGTCCCCGCTCCCGATAACCCAATGCCTGCATAAACTCCCCCTCCAGCTCCCGGACCTACGTACCATGGGGTCAAGCCACCATAGGCAAAGGACTGAGGCGTCCCCCAAGCTGACTGATCCACCCCGTAAGAGTGGAAAACCCCACTATAGTCCCCAACTCCACTCCACCATATCGGATGCGGTCCCTCTGTCCCAATCCCCTGAGTGTACGCCATCTCGTGCATGTTCCGGAGTGTCAAGGTAGATGACACTCTCTCTGCTAAGTAGCTCGATCGCGTCTCCGGAGTGTCGAGGTAAGGGTAGCACGGAAAAGGGTGCTGCTGCGGTGGTGCTACCGGCCGTGGTCTAGTCTCAGCGGTCCTCTCTCTCACTCGACGGGGTCCTCTCCCCAACCTGGGCCTCTCCTCCGCTACCGCCGCGTTCTCCCCCTTCCTCGGCTCGGGCATCACCTCGAGAATCGTGTCATCAATGAGGTAGGTCTGCAACTGGCGGGGCACTTCATCATCCTCCTCCTCCTCGTCGGAGTCAACAGCTGTCACCACCGGCTCTAACGGCTAGGTCGGTGGAAGGTGCTTAGGAGCCGGGATCCTCATCCAACTCATCCCCCACACTCTCCAGGCTAGGCTACCGTCAGCCAAAGTTCTCAACCATTTCAGGTCGAGATAGTACTTACGGTCCATCGTAGGCACCGGTGTAGGCAGAGGCACATACTCCAAAGAAGCCTCAAAGGAGGTTAGCTTTTCAGCTAACCGAGTGGCGATGGCGCCACAACTCAGGTATCGGGAAGTGGCAGTAGCCATCAAAGCAAGGCTAGCGCAGACGATGGCAAGAGCATTGAAGACCACCTTTCTGGCCCGCTCCGGGTTCAAGTAAGACATTAGAAGCAACACCCCATGATTGTTCAGTTTACTGATATCCAGTCTATCATAAATGAGGTTCGAGAGAGAACGAAGAAAGATCCTAAATGTAACATGCTGAACATCATTAATCAGCATGTTGCTTGAGGTGGGAGCTGGTTTCCCGGTAAGACAAGGCATTAGGCGGCAGACACCGCACTCAGCAGGAATATCAGTGATGGAATCCTTGGGAGGCTTGGCCAACCCAAGGTGAGAAGCGAAAAGGTCCATAGTAAGCAAGAAACTTGTGTTGATCAACCGAAACTCAACGGTTTGGGCAGTTGGGTCATAACTAAAGGAGCTCATAAACTCCACGGTAAGAAAAGGGTAGGAATGTTTACTCAGCCGATACAAACCTGTAAAGTCCAAGGTCTCAAATATGTGACGGACATCCGTCTCGATTCCCAAATCAGTCAGAAGTGTGGTATCCACACACCGGGTTGGCCTCATCTTGCGTTTTTGCAAAACCACAAAACGCTCTCTTTGTTTGAAATCTACAAACACTACTGAAGGGTATTCCGGTACCGCGGGTACCACGGGTCCCCTCCCCTCCCCAGTCTCAGGCTGTGAAGCCCTGCCCCTTTTGCTTTGTCGAGTCCCTATGGTCAGTCTCGGCATCTGTTTCAGCATATAACTTAAGCAACTTGCATAAACATGTAAAGCATATACTTCATGCATTTGGACTTTACATACTCAGCTAGGTACACAATTCACCAGCAAGTTCCCAATTTGATATATATAACCTCAGTTTATGGTAATTCAGATTCAGACGGTCTCCATAGTTGAATAATTTAGCATGTTAACACTATCGACTCAACTAGTTCGGATATTACTTACTGACTCAATATGCTATCTCATATAATTACTTAACATCATGTGGGATATTCAGACATACTCATAGAGAAGAAATTTAAACATATCATCATCAACCTTCAATATTAGAAACAAACAACTCAATTAAACTTGTCAGACGGTCTTTACAGCTGTAACGATTTTGACATATTCACCATCAATTAACATCACTCCTATCATATTGAAGTTTATCCCTTACCTAAACATTCATATTCAACACCAAATTGCAAATATGGAAAACGAATCTCCATTTGGGGCACTTTTAAGACGGAGTTTTAAGGCAACTTTTTAAGGTGAAAATCATCAAAATTCATTCTTCAACATGATATAAACAATGTATAGTACTCAATTCCATCATCTAATCAATGTAAAACAATCAAAATAAATTTTTGATTTCATAACCCTAGAAATTTCGACTCCCAAATTGCGATTTCTAGTCTATTTTACAGCAATTAATCACCAACAATCAAGGAAAGAAGGCATGTGGATCATATTACAACAATTAAAAGCAATAATTTGCCCCTATGAATCAAAAATTTCAGATTCCACCTTCATTCCCACAATTTAAAGCAATAAAAACATGTAAATAGAGGAAAAATCATACCTTGATTAAATAGGGAAAATAAACGAACAAAAACTAACAAGCAATTAACCCAAACTAATCACCCCCAACACAAGAGTATGAGAGATTTTGAGGAGTTTTAGAGCTTAGGGTTCGAAATAAGGAAGAAGAATGAGGAGAATAAGAAAGAGTAAGGGTTTTAAGAAACCCGCAAAATCACTGTACAGTAACCTACTCGATCGAGTGTCTAGGCTACTCGATCGAGTGCCCTCTACTCGATCGAGTAAGCGCTATTTCGTCGAGTATCTGAAGAACATTTCCACATCCCGACGTCATAGCTTCCTAACTAGATCGGGTGAGGTCTACTCAGTCTAGTAAGCACTTGCACTCGGTCAAGTATAGTTAAGTACTCGGTCAGAAATACGAAGTAAATAGATGGTTCCTGCAAAAACAATATCGCGTGTCGATTCCAAACTAAGTTCGGAATTCGCCACCAGTTATCATACTCGTTCACGTATTACTATTATTACTCAAGCACACTATATCATCTCAACAATTAAGGCTTATGTCATACTATGCTACAACAAATTACCCAACTCGGTTTACCTGCTACCGAGTCATTCATAAGCATAATCACGTCATCATACCTTACTTAAACTTATCTTACCACCTTACTACCAAACTCGTGTTCACATCAACATGAAACATATAATTAACGATAATTCATTCTTTCATATGTCATAAAAATATAATGTATACTCTACATAGCAAATTAATCTATCATGTTCCAAATTCAATCATAAGCAAATCATCTTACATAAATTGATTGTCACGCAGCAGAAAATTTCAACCAATAAGCAAGGCATATACGCATTACTATATGCTATGTTTCATATTATAACTCAACAATTCAATAACTATCATCATTGTAATTACGGTAGGGTTTATAAACTCGTACATAATTACCGTTATTAACATCCTGAAGCAAACACTAACATGATCACCTTCATGTCACGGCATACACTTCCACATTTTCACGCATTTCTATCAAATAAACTTTTGTCACGTTTCTCATAATCATCGTATAAGCTCACTAATCATGCCAATACTTCACTAAGCACCATCCAAACGCAACTACTATACCCATCTCTACGTTAGCAAAGACTCAACCTCAAATAATTTTGACACAACTAACATACACATCACATATATATACACACGGACTCCACATTCCCATACCCTGTGACTGGCTTAAGTACTATGGGGCCAAGATGTTGAAATGAGGGCGCCTACTCACCCAAAATCTAGCATCAGCTGGGGCTCCCATTATACATACACCAGGTTCATTTTATTAGACTCGCTAAGTTCATTAAGTTCATTTGTTACAGGTTCCAAAATCGTCGCTCTGATACCACTTTATAACACCCCCATATCCAGAGGAGCCTTAACTAGGCCTTCCTTAGCATATAAGGGCATTACCATCTCGGTTGCCCGAGGACAGTAATAATCAAATGTCGATAAAAGAACTATTATGTTATATTACGAGTTATTTAAAACCAACTGACGATATAAAAGATACAACTCAAAGGCTACTCGCTATTACTATCAAATCTCGTGAAGACTCATCCCTGCCCGGACTCCAGCTATCAACGATATCAACACCTGTTAAGACCGATCGCTCACCATAAGGGATCACGGCGGACACATAAAACAACAAGACAACCACACAAGGTCGATCGAGATAAGACACAACAATGCCAACAAACTAACAATACAATACAACACAATCAGTCACACATAAGCACACCCACACCGATCAATCTCCGTCACCGATCGTCCACCGGACCAGCCCGCCAGTGGGGGACCGCAGCCGCACCCACCAAATCCCCGCTCATCATACCGAGCGATAACCCTGTCCCATTAATGTGCACAACCCCTCCCGTGGCGGGTTCCACGGAGGGCGAAACTAGGGCGTGAAGCCACTCCCGCAAGTGACTCCACTCAGCCGAGAACGCATCTCGAGAACCAGAGACAAACAATCACAATCAACAACCGCTGCAATACGAATACGACAATACACAACAACCACAATACAACCACAACAACCGACACACTAGACCATCTATAGAAACTGAGTAGGCGAACCTACCTTTAAGCAACTGCAACCAATCCATGCCAACATACGACATATCCAGCAATCAAGCAATGCCTATAACCACAACACAATCATCTATTACTACCAAGCAAACCCTAACTGCAAAGACAAGGATACGGATGATGATGACGACATACCTATAAGGAGAAACCCGGCAAAAGACCGCTACCCGACTCAAGTGACGCTCTCCTAAGGCACAAGAACCTTCAAAAGTCTTACATGGAGGTTTTATGGTGAAGGGAGGGGAAAGAGGCGACTAAAGGATAGAAGGAATGAGGCGGAAATGATTTGCGGATTTAACAAAACGCGATTAAAAACCAACGCTGAAAACCCGATACTCGATCGAGTACCCCACATACTCGATCGAGTGACCCCCTACTCGATCGAGTAACCACGCTACTCTATCGAGTAGCCTCTACTCTATCGAGTACCACACGTAACTCGTAACCCAAGATAGCTTTGGCACGCACTTCTAAGAACTATTACCGCTCCCAAGGTCAGTCAACGCTGGTCAAAGGGTCTCTATAAGGGCGGGTATTACAAATAATGTCATTTCTGTGGAACCATGCATTCCACCAAGTAAATACAATCTTAATGAAATCGGCTTTTGGAATTAAAATCTTAAGATGATTAAGTTTCTCTATAAAGCTCTGACTTGCAATATCATTGTATATTGCCAAAAAATTGTTAAAGCTAATGATATTCATGTCTTGGATGACTGATGCAATCAAGGAACACTTGAAAAAGAAATGATCTTTATCTTCAATTGGATGATTGCATAAAACACATTGAGGTGGGACAATTATATGATTTCTTATATGCCTACTTTTCGTAGGGAGACCATCTACACAAGTTTTCCAAAGAAAAAATTTCAATTTTGAAGGAACATTTAGTTTCCAAATCCAGTAAAATTCACATTTGTTAATATTTCTATCGAACAAGCCTTGTGCTAACCATGTCGCTGTTTTGGTCGAGAAATTTCCATCCACGGACAACCCCCAAAGAAGGGTATCTGGAATATCATTGTGCGGCATTGGAATATTAACTATCTGGTTAACAATATCATTATTTACTATATATGATAACTGACTGACATCCCATTGTTTATCAGGGGTTATGAAATCTCTAACCAAAAGATTTAAATCAAGGTTACTATGACCATCTATATTTCTAGTAAGAGGATAAAAAAAACAAATTGTCAGTCCAAAAATTGATATTGCTACTATTACCTGCCTGCCATCTCAACCCCTTTCTAAACATGTCCCGAATACTCATGAATTTACGCCATTGCCGGGAGCAAACTGAATTAGGCTTATGTTCAAAAAGTGAACAATTTCTCAAATATTTCTTAGTTACCACTTTGACCCGTATATTATCCTTTTCCATAAGAATTTTCCATAAAAATTTCATTTGAAGGGCTTTATTAGCTACTTCAGAGAATTTTATTCTTAATCCGTCAAGAGACTTTGGTAAACAAACTTTATGCCAACCAATTAGATTAGGAGAACGCTGTGAAGGATTCTTATTCCATAAAAAATCTCTATTAATTTTGTCTAATCTGTTATGGATACTTGAGGGAAGGAGTAAACTTTGCATTTGATAGGTTCCCTTCGCGACAAGGTTGGCATTAACAAGAACTAGTCTACCTGCTTGCGATAAAGAATTCGCTTTTCATTTCGATAATTGAGCGCATGAGGAATTAATAATTCTTTCAAACATATTTTTAGTCACTCTACCGTCAATTAAAGGACAACCTAAGTACTTACCCAAATGAGCTTCTTCGTTCATACCAAGAATACCTTTAAAAGACCCACGAAGTGAGCGGTCAATATTTCTAGTGCACTGGAAAGTCGATTTGTCGAAATTAACAAATTGTCCAGAGATCGTGCAAAATTTATCTAAAATAGATTTAATAGTTCTACAACTCTGATTAGAGGTTTTAGCAAAAATGATAGTGTCATCCACAAAAGTTAGGAATAGAATTTTTTCCAATCCAGGTCCAATTCTAATACCAATATCACTAGAACTAAGATCGTTATTCTTTTGTAGAGATCTTGCTAAAACTTCAACACACATGATAAAAATATATGGCGAAAGTGGGTCTCCCTGTCTAATACCTCGAGTAGGTGTGAACACGTTCTCCGGTCTTCCATTTACAAGAACCGAGAAAGAAACAGTTTTAATACATTCCATAATCCAAGAAATCCAAGTAGGATTAAAACCCATTTGCGTAAAAGTCTCTTCAATAAAGTTCCATTCAAGTCGATCATATGCTTTCTCCATATCAAGTTTAATAGCAAACCATCCTCCTTTGCCTTTTTTACGGTTAAAAGAGTTAAAGATCTCATGCGCTAGAAGGATATTATCTCGAATAAAGCGATTAGGTGTAAAAGCACCTTGATATGGATGTATAACCTTATGTAATACACTTCGGAGACTAGTTGCTATAATTTTGAAATAATTTTATAAATTCTTTAACAAAGACTAATTGGTCGAAAATGGTTTGCTGATTGAGGATTATCAATTTTTGGGATTAATGCTATAAAAGTATGATTGTCTTCTTAAAGGAGTTTACCAAAATGAAAAAATGCAAAAACTACTTTAGTAACAGAATTTCCTACTATATCCCAATATTTTCGAAAAAATTCTGCAGGAAAGCCATCAGGTCGAGGACATTTATCTACAGCTAAATTGAAAAAGTTTCTTTAACCTCTTTCTTACTAATCTTACTAGTAAGAAAATTGTTATCTTCATCCGTTATTAATCCACTAATAGACTTAAAATCTTCATTTTTATCAAAATGACAAAGTTGATTCTTTGTAAACCTCAGTTTGAACTCGTTAAATATTTCTTGTTGAATGAGATCTTGGTCAATAAAAAAAGCATCATCCTTGTTCATAAATTTCTTAACATCATTTCTACTACGTCTAATTGTGGCATGATTTTGAAAATAATTAGTGTTATTATCTCCAAAATTAGCTTTATTAATACGAGTTTTTTTGTTGCCAATAGATGCGTTTATAGTCAAGTAGAGCATCACGCTTTTTTAGCCATTTCAACTGCGCAACTTCTAAAACCGTTACATGGGATGAACCAAGTTGGTTTTGTATATTTTCTAACTTTTTTCAGCGATTGGAAGTTGTCTAAAAATATTTCCAAAAGTAGATTGATTCCATTTTTTACCCTTTTGCTTTAGGAATTTGCATTTTTGAGAAAGACAAAACATATAAGACCCTGAAACTAGTATTGCCAACACTTTTTTACCAATTTACTAAAATCATCTCGAAGAGTCCACATAAGTTCAAATCGAAAAGGAGGGGCTTTCATATGAATTTGGTCATGAAACTTTCCAGAGATAGGACAATGGTCGGAGCTAGTGAACGCATGATGCACAAAATGCATGTTTGGATAAATACTAATCCAATCAGAAGATGCTAAGGCTCTATCAAGGATTTCAAAAACATTTTCAGAACCAGTTTTCCTTTTTCTCCAAGTAAAAAAATTACGGAAAAAAGGTAGATCCACACAATTAGTATTACTTAAAAACTTAGTTAATCTTAAACAACGCGCATTGGTAACTTTTACACCCCCTTCTTTTTCACTAGGACTCTTAATCTCGTTAAGATCGCCTAATAATAAGAAAGGCAAATCAAGACTAAGTACAAAGTTTTGAAATTCGTTCCAAAAGTCCGTTTTTTCAGCCGCTTTAGCAGGAGCATAAACAAAAATAAGGCAAAATTTTACATTATTCGTTAAGTCACACACTTCACAAGCAATGAATCTACTCGATTTAATGTGACACTTAACGAAAAGGTCATAGAGATAGACTCTTTCCAAAATAGCCAAATATCACCAGATAACACAACACTAGGAATGAAGTCGCAATTATTAAACCCAAAACTAGCTATTAGATAAGAGTCGGGCTTAGAAGATGATTTAGTGTCACATATGGCTAAGATTTTAATTTCATTTGATGAGCAAAAGAAATTAAGTTCTTCGGAAAAATTCTTTTTTTGGTACCCCTAACATTCCAAAAGGCAATATTCATGAAAAATTAACTAAGTGTGAGATCCCTGAAAAAATCTCATTTTGAAATAAGTAAATAATATGGAGGGAGTCGCCAGTAAGTTTTATAGAAAAATATACAAAAACAAGTTTAACGGAAAAAGACCCCTTTTTATCCCTGATATGGAGACTGATCCGTCACTCCGGTCTGAACCAAGATTGCGGAATCGGGGGTAAAGGTACGGTCAGGGAAGGTGTTAGGCACCCGGACCTCCCATCAAACTGACGGCCTCTACTATTTATTTGTAATATTATATATTTGACGAAATTTAACGAAAAACAATGTTAATTATACAAATTATATACAAAAACAATTAAACTAAGTTAGTTATATATAAATTATGTGATAATAATAAAAATAAATAAATAAATAACGAAATAAAAAGAGTAAATAAAACGTATTTGATATCGGTACCTCAGGATGTTGACTATAAATGATAATCGACTTTGTCGTAAATTATTGGCTCTTATGCGCTTGTATGGAAACTTAGACAATTTTATGTGAATGGTTTGATTTGAAACTAGGATAATATATTTTGAATGGTTTGATTTGAATGGAAACTGGGATTTTATATTTGAGACGGAATATGTGAATATAGGATTTATGGCTCGGATCTTGAGTGTATCTAGAATTTCTCGGTATATTTGTGCTTCGTGAATCCCCCTGCCTTGAATTACGATTGTATTTATACTAACAGACCGTCTTGCTTCAGACCGCCTTATTTCAGACCGCAATAAGACTTCTCACAAGTGAGAAGCACATGGGTGGTGGGACACCCCCATGTGCTTTCCCACTCACACCCTAAATGAGTTTTTTGTGAGAGAAAATGGTATCCGTCTGACAATTTCAGACGGATATGACGGTCTGAAATAAGAATTTGCCAACAAGTCTCCCTTAAGACCACTAGTATCCGTCTTAAGTATAAGACGGGTCGGGTCGATATCATATTATGTGAATCTGGTAGAAATTAATCCGTATGATAAAGCAAAGGGTAGGTGGCTAAAAAAGAGTAGGTGCTATTCAAATGATCAAATACACAGATTGAGTTGACATTACACAAATAAAAAATAGAAATTAATTCACACTCCCAATAACCTATTCAGAAACATTTTCTAGATCTCATTCCAAATGAACAAAAACTTCTCTTATACGTACCATTTGTTCTTCCTCCCCTAAAACAGTAAACACATTTATCTTTATCCCCTCAAAAATCATCTTCATTTCACCATTTCAAAATCACCTTAAAGCCAAAAATCTTAGTATATATAAAAATGGCGAGAAACACAATGCAAAGAGATCTGAAAAATATGGATTTCTAGATATTTTTATATAGTATGTAATATGTTATCATGTTGAAATTATATAATATTTTTAAAGTGTTTAGTGTTTCTTATAGTGTTTGGTGTTTAAAATTTTGTTTGAAACTCAAAAAAATCTGGTTCTTTTTTGTGTTTTATTTCTTATTTTTTAATAAACTTCAAATATATGGATTTCTTGGTTTTTTTTATATAATATGTTACTTTTTTTATGCACTATGTCACCATTTATGATGCAAGTATAAATTGGTATATAGACACATAGTAGATTGTAAATATGTTGCTATTTTATAACTATGCTGAAATGGTAACATATTATACAATAATATGAACATATTACACAACTATGATAGTTATTAATATTTACTTCCATGTTGACTGTTTCGTTGTATAATATGTTACCATGTTTGTATAATTTGTTAGCAGGTTGGAATTATACATTAATGGTAACATATCACAAAATCAAGTGCACATTATGCCACAGTTTGATAGAAAGGTTTAGTTACCATATATGAGACTTTTGTGCAATTTATTAGTCACCTTGGTTGTCACTTCATGACTATTTATAATTATGCGGAAATGATAACATATTATAAAATAATGTGAACATTAATGAGTTTGTTGTCATCATATTTAACAAATAAGTCGACAAATAAGAAAGTGTGTGGCTACAATTACTGATATCTGAATGTGTGTATGTTTAACTGCTTTGTCACCATTTTTGTAACATTTGTCCTGATTTAGCAACAATAACAGTTCCTCCAAAGTGTATAGGTAGACATAAGTAGATATATTGAAATAATTGGGATGTTTATATCGTTGTACAATATGTCACCATGTTGAAATTGGTAACATATTGCATAATTATGTAAACATCTTCTAATACGTACTTTGTTACTATTTTGAAACTTCATGTATGGATTTTCGATGGGTTTAGCAATAAAAGTAATTTCATGAAAATTTGTGTAAATGTCGCGACAATGTTTTTTTTTTTTTTAAATCTTTAAAATGAAAGGAAAAGTGATGGGTTTAGCAATAAAAAATAATTCCATGAAAATTTAACAGTAAGATGAATAAGGAATTAATGAATGAGAAATTTTAGCAACATGTAGGTGATGATAGGAGAAAAAAATATGACGTATAGGGATTATAGGAGCTTTGCTAGGATTTGATAGCATTTAATGCTCTTATCCAGTGAAATGATTGCTTAATAAAATAATAGGCAACTTGTACAAAATTGTATCAGAAAAGAAGGAAACGGGCGGGTTAAAAGTAGACAAATGGTATTATTTGACCCGTCTTACGATTTCATACGGATATTCCCGTCTGAAATAAGAATTTGTGTATGAACATTAGTGTTAACAATATCAGATGCACTACAATTCCGAAGGCAGCAAGATAGACGTCCGGAGAGAAACTCTTATCTTACAAAAATTTCAGATCTTGTCAAATACTTCCGTCCCAATTAGTATAAATACTCCCCTCTACACCCTAATTCAAACATAGAAAATACACGGAAAATTCCATACAAAATACTACCTTCCCAGAATACCTTCCACATACATACATTCATCCTATTTTGAGCATAAAGACGCCCTAAAGTCAGTTCGAGTAAGCTAATTGTCGAAACGCCGTATCCAGGTAAGCCTGAGGGTGTCATATCTACTCTTTACTTCTCATATTATCGTAGTTTAGCTTTCGTTGTTTGTAAATAATTTGTATAAAATTGTTTTAAAAACGTTTTCTTTTGTTTAAATCGTCAAATATTTAATATTACAAATAAATAGTAGAGGCCGTCAGTTTGATGGGTGGTCCGGGTGCCTAACACCTTCCCTGAATCCGCAATCTTTGGTTCAGACCGGAGTGACGGATCAGTCCCCATATCAGGGATCAAAAGGGGCATTTTCAGTTAAAATTGTTTTTGTATGTTTTTTTATAAAACGTACTGGCGACTCCATCTATTATTTGTTTCAAAAAAGGAGATTCAGGGATCTTACAGTGGAGATTTTTTATAAATCCTAGTTTCTAAAATCAAATTTTACATTCTAATCCCTTTTCAAAATAATATTTTGAAATCCTCGGTCGGCGGGCTCTGACACGCATTCGAGCTTGTGAAATCAGATTTTGCAGGTTCACTCTTAAGCGAAACAAAATTTTGCTTTTCCAGATCCAGACCAGTGAAACAAAGTTTCACTATACCAGTTCTCATATGCGAGATTCCAGACCAACTAAACAAAGTTTGGCTATTCTAGATTTCAGACCAGCAAAACAAAGTTTTGCTTTACCAGATTCCAGACCGGCGAAACAAAGTTTTGCCATGCCAGTTTCAAGATTGGTGAAACAAAGTTTTACCACCTTCATTCCAGATCAGTAAAACAAAGTTTTGCTATTCCAGCTCAAGTGTCCAGATTACTACTTCAGAAAGGTAATATAAGAGGCCCATATATGTTTATTATCCTTTATCTGTCCCACCGGACTACTTTGATCTTCGTCTTACTCAGACTCGGTCAAAGTGGGGGCTTCTGTAGACTACTAGCCTTATGGGTACCCGATGATGGGGCTAAAATTAAATGACTAAATGGAAATTGACAATGTTAATAA
The DNA here is from genome assembly GCF_048544455.1 of Silene latifolia. NCBI lineage: Eukaryota > Viridiplantae > Streptophyta > Magnoliopsida > Caryophyllales > Caryophyllaceae > Silene > Silene latifolia. Next base: position 434,642,007 of record NC_133538.1, on the reverse strand, counting down.
TTTACGACTCTTTACGCTTGTTTTCCGAGAAATTACTCAAAATGACCCAAAACCATCTTAAAACCTTCCATTTCATTTAATTTGACCTTCACAATTATATTTTTAAGCTACAAACAAACGGTCGTCAAATGGTGTATTATCCGCTTAAAACGGACCGGGTTCATATTTAGACCTGGCAAAATCAACCCGACCCGATTGACCCGACCCGAAAAGGATGACCCGAGACCCGAAATCGACCCGAATTGCTGAACCCGAATGACACCCGAAGCCCGAAGTGACCTGACCCGACCCGAAAATAACCCGAGCTTTCATGGACCCGTAACAGACCCGACCCGAAATGACCAATTCGAAACCACTCAACCCGAAAATGACCCGACAAAATATAACTTTAATTGACCCTAATAGACTTGAAATGCCTCTCTTCTCTTAATCTTTGACCCGAAAATGGCCTGACCCGAATTAACCCGACCCGCTTGACTTGAAGCACACCCGACCAACAAACCCGAAATAGACCCGTAACCCGAAATAAACTGACCCGATCCGAACTAACCCGAAAAGTTCAGAAACCCGAAATGACCCGATCCAAACTGGTCCGACCCGAACCCGACCCGGTTGACCCGTTTGCCAGGTCTATTCATATTATAGCGGCCTCAAATATATTTAGTGGGATTATGCAGTGAATATAAAACAGGCTCAAAAAATACATCAATTAGTCTTGCTTATAACCGTTGTAAATTATAACGGAGGGGAGTATCATCCTATCACCCCGAAAAAAGGTATTAGTTGGGTTGGATTTATACCTCCGTTGTAAATAATAACGGATATAAACAAGAATTTGTGAAAATACATATAAGGACAATTTACCTTTTCGTTCCATTAGAGTGAATATGGTAACAGGTAGCCCAGAACAAAAACTTGTGTGTTTAAATAATACGTTAGTCATGGCAAAGATAATTGGGCTCATTTAGTTGACTTTACACGTGAAGTACATGCAATCAATAGTCCGACACAAATACACATTGTGCAAGATATGAGCTAAATAAAAACAAAACTTCCGTGTTTCATATTACAACCAGTATTCTAGATTCGGGGCAAGATGGAGAAACATAGCAAGACAGTTGTGAGCTAGTGATACACAAATTCTTATTTCAGACGGGAACATTCGTCTGAAATCATAAGATGGGTCAAATAATACCATTTGTCTACTTTTAACCCACCCGTTTCCTTCTTTTCTGATACAATTTTGTACAAGTTGCCTATTATTTTATTAAGCAATCATTTCACTGAATAAGAGCATTAAATGCTATCAAATCCTAACAAAGCTCCTATAATCCCTATACGTCATATTTTTTTCTCTTATCATCACCTACATGTTGCTAAAATTTCTCATTCATTAATTCCTTCTTCATCTTACTGTTAAATTTTCATGGAATTATTTTTATTGCTAAACCCATCACTTTTCCTTTCATTTTAAAGATTTAAAAAAAAATTAAACATTGTCCCGACATTTACACAAATTTTCATGAAATTACTTTTATTGCTAAACCCATCGAAAATCCATACATGAAGTTTCAAAATAGTAACAAAGTACGTTGTTCCGGGTGTAATTCCGGAGCAGGATTATGACCACTTAAGCTTGTAGAATGACGTCGTTGTTTGTCTCTTCCTTTCGCTCTCTCCTGTAAAGATGAACAAACTGAGGGCTCGGCTTGGTACCGAGCGTACTCACTCCGACGCTCAAGTCAGTGAACTTAAAGAGATAAGTTGTGTGTTAACTTGGCAAAGTATATCGTAGAGAGATAAAGGAGTTTATACCAGATTAAGATTATTTTCGGATCCTTTTCTCAATGAGAGAAGTGAAGTATTTATAGACTTTACCTTTTGTCACGTAGTAGCCAAGTGGCCAAGTGGCTAGCAGGTGGAAAGACTATCTTACCCTCGGCCGAGGGACCCATGCCGAGCCGGCAGGCCTGGTTGACTCCATGCCGAGGGGACTGGATGCGAGTACGCGGATATGCCTCTCGGCCGGCTAGTTGCCGAGACCGAGACCCAAGTGACAGGCCGACAGGCTTTGTAGGTTAGGCTGTTAATACGTTGACTTGCTGTCTTTTCGCTTTGACCTTGCTCAATATGTTGACTCGGTCAGCGGGTGCAGAATATGCCCCATCAATTTGCCCCCAGCGTAGTCTATGCCGTGGTATGGACCTTCGATGAGTGTTGAGCGTATTCTGCGCATGTCGATCTTCTTCCTCGGCTTGGTTCTGTTCAGGCCGTACCATATCCCCCCTCCACATGGTTGTGTAATGGACATCCAATGTGGAAAAGAAAATGGCGTTGGCCGAGACCAAGGTTGAGAGTGCCGTGTGCTTTTGATTGCCCCCGGTCGATGCTGCCAAGCTTGGTTGATCAGCTGGCCGTTAGCAAGTAGATACCAAGGAGCGTGTTGAAGAAGATTCATCACTGTATGTCGATTGACATTCCGTGGCTGCATGCTTGACACGTGGCTTGGTGCTGATTGGTGGACGCTTCATGGGCTTTGCTCTGATTGGTCCACTGAATGGGCTTTGCTCTATAAATAGAGCAGTGTGCCCCTCATTTTGACCTGCAAGCTTCTTTTTCTCAAAAAATTTCCTCTCTCTAGTTTTTTCGAAGAAATTTCTCTCTAGTTTTTGAAGCGTTACTCGACGTAACACTTTCTTTCAAGGTAAATAAACAAATTTTTTCCCAACTTTTTACTTGTTAATTAATTGTTGTCACCATGTCTGCTGCTGATGCTCTTCCTAGTACCTCTACTCCGGGGGGCGAACCGCCGCATCCTGATGAACAGGAGCCACTGGTTCTCACCCCGATAGGGTTCGGGGGTCGCTTGTCGCCTTCTCCTGAAATTGATGAGAAATTTTTGGAGGGTTTTGATGATGACGATGAAAAGACCCATTCTGATGCAGAGAGGCCGCGTTTCTTGTGGCACGGCGAAGCCTGCTCGATTAAACCTGATCGTGTTTGGACGAACAAGTTCGCAAGTGTCTCCGGGCCTGAACTTTTTGAGGACCATTACTCCTTCGGCAGGGGGTATAGAATTATTATCCCTGAGGGTGATCAGGCGGTCTGTTGCCCTCCCGAAGGCTGTATCGGCGTGTATATCAGACATCTGGAGTATGGGCTCCGATTTCCTCTTAATGAACACGTCGCCGCCATAATCAAAGCCATGAATGTCGCCGTGGCACAACTGCATCCGTTGGCCATTAGGACTATTATTGGCTTTGTATGGTTATGTCTTTTTAAAGGGGAGGCCTCAACGGTGAACCTTTTCCGCCGGCTTCACCATCTTCGGCGGACTACCCTAGGCGGCTCGGGGTGGTACAGCGTGCAGACCGAGCCGGGTTATGTCACCGTTTCCAAGCTGACATCTTGCAAAGACTGGAAGGGGCGGTGGGTATATGTCGAGGTTCCGGAGGACTATCCACTGCCCCGGTCCTTCCAGCGCCGCGTCAATTTGCGATGTGAGAGTCAGGGGGAGCATGAAAGATATGTCTCCCGTAATAAGATTAAGATGGACGCCAAGAAGGTCTATCTTAAGGACGACGAAATGCGAGCAATGAGCCTGTTCGAGGCTGAGAGGGATGGCACGCCGAAGGGAAGGATGCCTCCGACGCAGATCGTCCTTCAAGACGAGCCGCTTTGTCACGTCGGCCTCATACCGGCCCTCGGCCAGGGTGAGTGGGGTCGGTGTGAGGCCCACCTTTGCTTTTATGCTTCTGTATTAGAGCCTTGGTTTACTTCTTTTTCTTAACTGTTGACTTTGTTTCTTGCAGATCGATTTGGCCGTGATCTCTCCGTCTCCATCCTAAACAAGTTCGGACTTGACCAAGACGGGAGAGTTGTTGAGCTACACCCTAAGGCCGCGCCACGTGATCGCAGACCGGCCCCTCACGAACTCATGGAGCAGGCGATGAAGGCAATGGATGTGGCGGCGACTCAAGCGGAGATTGGCGGTAACGTGCCGCGCCGGAGACCAAAAACAACGTCTAAGGTGGCTACGACGTCAACCCCCACCCGATCTCCAATCCTCGCAGTCCAAAAGGATGAGGTGGTCGTCAATGTTGACGAAGACGTCACCGTTCTGGAGGGTCCTCCTCCCTCTGGTAAGAGGAAAGAAACATCGCCTGCTGCTGCTGTTACCGAGGCGGGGAAAGAAAAGGGGTCAGCCGGCCCTCTGTCCAAGAAGGCTAAGACTGGTACGGATCTAACCCATGGCTCGGATTTAGCAGGTTCTTTAGGCATTCCTGATGACAGGCTTTCTGATATGTCAATGAATGTTGGCATGGATGCTTTGTCTGGGTTTTTATAGATCAGCCGTCGCCGGCTGTCGTTCTCACTAAACGGCAATTGGAGATGCAGCCTGTGCAGACGGGCGATAAAAATGTCACCGCCGACTCCTCATCCGAGAAGGTTTCCCCCGTTCAGCTCAGGGCGGACGGCGTAAGGTTGGCCAAGAGGCTGGTGAAGTGGGTTGAACTAGCCGACACTCAACTTATCGAGCAAGAAAAGCTCATGGCTCAAACTGCCCCTACGTTCGAACAGCTTAGGCTTGAGCTTGCCGCTGCTAAGAAGGAGGCCGAGAGGACGAAGAGGGACTTCCTGGCCACCTTGAAAGACTTACTCGCTGAGCGAAAGCTTAAGGAGGAGGCCGAGAAGGTGGTCCTGGCCGAGAGAGCCAAGGTTGAGGCTGCGTTGGCTGATGCTGCTAAGCTGCGGGAGGAGAGAAACAAATTTGAGGGTGGCTATCAGGCCATGGTTGAGCAGAGGGAAAGATGGAAGTCCCTGCATTCGGCCGAGGCGAAGGAGTACAAGGGCACAAAGGCTATCCTTGCTCAAAGGGAGAAGGATATTGAGATGCTGAAAACCGTCATCATCCCTGACATGTGTGCCCGGTACCGGGACCAAGCTGAAGTTGCTACCAGGGATACGATTAAAGAGCTCCTTCCTGAAGGCACCTTCCCGTGGCAAGATTTTGACAGGCTTCTGGATGAGAAGGCTGCTGCTGCGGAGGCCAAGGCCGTGGCCGAGGCGAAGGCGGCGAAGGCCGCTCAGGAGGCTGCGGAGAAGGCGGCCCGGGATGCTAAGGTGAAGGAGGCCAGAGAGGAGGCTGAGAGGGCAAAGGCAAGTGAAGCTGCCAAGCCGTCCTCTGGGCCGCCCACCGTTGGTGATGTCGCACTCGCGCCGGTGGCGAGCAGCAACAAGCATAGGGAAATGGGCGGTCGTCACCAGATTCACCCGGTCCTTCGGACAGCTTCAGCTGTTCGGGGGCCAACTATTGAGCCTTTCCTCCCTGCCATCCTTTTGGCGCTTCATGTCTTAATGTTTGTAATCTTTTGCTGTTCCTTTTTTTGTTAAACTTTGGTAGGTTGTGTTTAGGCTATCCTTATGGGGACGGTCGTCGACTTTGTTTTGCCTCACTTGTAAACATTTTTAATAAAGTTTGTTTATTTGCCTTCGGCTTGGCTGAGGCTTTGATCTCATCCTCCATTCAGTTGTCTTCTTACGTTTTTAAACATATTGAGCGCTTTTTCGTTTTTACCTCCGGCTTGGCCGAGGCAGCTAGATTGCGTATCTCAACTGTACTTAAACGTTTTTAGCATATTGGTCGTGCCCCCTGCTGCAGCTGAACAGGCCGAGGCAGCAAGGTTTACGTTTCCCAATCTACTTAGCAACATGTTGGCATGTCGGTCGCTTCCTCCTCCACTCCCGGCTTTGGCCGAGGCGGTCAGATTTGCGCTTCCCAACTGCTGTTGTAAACATGTTAGCATATCGGTCGTTTCCCCGTCACTCCCGGCTTTGGCCGAGGCAATCGAAGTTACAGCTCGACTGTATTCGTATCCATAGACATATTGATCGCTTCCTCTGCTACTCCCGGATTGGCCGAGGCAGTCAGATTTGCGTTCTCAACTGTACTTATACGTTCTTAAACATGTTGGTCGCTTTCGCGAGTATCAACTGCATTTGTAGTGACTGCCCGGCTTTGGTCGTGACGTCTACTAGTGAATGCCCGGCTTTGGCCGTGGCGTCTACTTTGGTACGACTACGGAGGGGACAAGCATTTCGATGGAAAACTTGGATCACTCTTCATAAGGTATAATCACGCGTTGGGGTGCCCACAACGGTCCTGGACACCTCCGACGCTATACGAAATACTTCCTAAGGTTGTCGGTGTTCCAGTGGCTCATTAGAGGCACACCCCCCATGTCTGTCAGCCGGTATGTCCCCGGCCTCATTTCTTCAACCACCCTGTAGGGTCCTTCCTAGTTGGCCGTCATTTTACCATGGATGTTTCCTTTGTTTGTTGCGGCCGACTTTCTCAGGACTAGATTTCCCACTCTTAAGTCCCTTTTGTGGACCCTACGGTTGTATGCTCTTCTCATTCGGTTTTGATATACTGCTAAGTTGAGCCGTGCCGTATCTCGGCTTTCTTCAACCAGGTCTAGGGAGGCTCTCAGGCCTTCCTCATTTTCGACTGGGTCAAAGGTTTGCGTTCTGAATGTTGGCACCGCTGCTTCAATTGGCAGGACGGCCTCAGACCCATAGACTAGGTGGAATGGGATCACCTGTTGCTTCTTTTTCCGTGGTTGAAGGGACCACAGACGCCGGGTAGTTCATCAGCCCATCTTCCCTTTAGATCTTCAACCTTCTTCTTCAACCCGTTCAGTATTGTTTTATTAGCTGCCTCTGCCTGCCCGTTGCTTTGAGGGTGGCAGACGGAGGAGTATGCAAATTTGATACCGAGCTCTTCCAACCAATTCATCACCATGTCACTCCAAAACTCTCGGCCGTGGTCAAATACAATGACTTGGGGTAACCCAAAACGAGTTATGACGTTCTCCCAAATCACCTTTCTTACGGCCGCCGTGGTCTTGGCAGGTACCGCGACAGCCTCGACCCATTTGGTGAAGTAGTCAACGGCGACAATCGGGTACTTCGCCTCCGGAGGCCGTCGGAAATGGTCCTAATAAATCCATCCCCCACGGTGCAAATGGTAGGGGACTAAGTCGGCTCGCAGGTCTCGGGAAGGTGCATGTATTACCGGAGCATGCATCTGACAATTCTTGCACTTCTTGGTTTTTGCCCTGGAATCTTTCAGCATGGTAGGCCAGAAGTAGCCGGCTCGGAGAGCTTTGTGGGCTAGCATTCTCGCCCTCATGTGGTGTCCGCAGATGTCTTCGTGAATCTCTGTCAGTATAAGCTCCGCGTCGGCTGGGCCGACACATTTCAAGAGTGGTCTTATTACGGACCTTCTGTACAATTCTCCTTCGAACACTAAGTACCTTGCAGCGATCCTTCTTATCTTCTGAGACAGACTGCGGTCCTCCGGCAACTTTTTTGTCAGCTTGTATTTCATTATCGGAGTCATCCACGTCGTCTCGGCTTCGATGTCGCCCACCATGCCGACGGTCTCAATGATGCTTTTAGCATTTCTGATATCCACCAGCACGGTTCGACTGACATTCTTGATGCTTGAACTGGCAAGTTTTGAGAGAGCGTCGGCTCGGTTGTTCTCAGACCTGGGGATGCACTGTATTTGGAAAGATTTCAATTTTGAGGTGTCAGATTTTACCCTCTCCAGGTACCTTACCATCCCATCGTCTCGAGTCTCATACTCTCCTCTGATTTGATTAGTCACTAGGAGCGAGTCTGTTTTCAACACAATATGCTCCGCCCCGGCAGCTCTAGCTAACTCGACTCCAGTTATCACCGCCTCATGTTCGGATTCGTTATTTGAAGCCGAGAAGGTAAACTTCAAGGCGTACTCAAACTCGTCTCCGTTAGGGCTGGTGATAAGGATGCCGGCTCCTGAGCTGTTCGCCGTGGAGGACCCATCGGTATACACTTCCCACACGCCGGGCTGTGATTCTTCTTGATATGTGCACTCAGCCAGGAAGTCTGCAAGCACTTGCCCCTTTATCGAAGGCCTCGGCTTGTACTGAATGCCAAAGCCGGAGAGCTCCACCGCCCATTTGATAAGTCTGCCGGATTTTTCGAATTTTTCCAATGCTTTCTCCAATGGCTGGTCGCTTAAGACCGTCACGGGATGTGCGTCGAAGTAGGGTTTTAGCTTCCTTGCGGCAACGACGACGGCGAAGGCCGCTTTTTCGATTAGTGGGTAATTTCTTTCGGCGGCCAGCAGTGTATGGCTGATAAAGTAGATTGGGTACTGCTGCTTATTTTCTTCCCTGACTATTACGGCACTGACCGTGGCCGAGGTAACTGCTAAGTATAGATATAGCGTCTCCCCCAGCGTCGGCCTGGACAGGGTCGGTAGTGTCAGAAGGTGGGCTTTCAGTTGCTTGAAAGCCGTGCTCTGTTCCTCCCCCCAGATAAAGCTTTTATTCCCTTTTAGCACTTTAAAGAACGAAGTGCTCTTGTCGGCCGACCGAGAGATGAAACGGGCGAGAGCCGCCATCCTCCCGTTCAGCATCATAACCTCTTTTCGATTTCTCGGCTCCGGTAGGTCTAGTATTACTTGGACTTTCTCTGGATTGGCATCAATTCCCCTGGCGCTGACAAGCACGCCGAGGAACTTGCCGGCCCGGACACCGAAGTTGCATTTATTTGGGTTAAGCTTCATTTTATATTTCCTTAGTGAACAAAATGTTTCGCTCAAATCGGCTAAGTGCTCGCTGTCAAACTTGCTTTTTACAATAGCATCGTCGACATAAGCCTCGATGTTTCGCCCTTTTTGATCTTGAAACACTTTGTCCACCAACCTAGTGTAAGTTGTGCCAGCGTTCTTCAAACCGAACGACATCATTTTATACATGTATGTGCCGTTACCGGTGATGAATGCGCACTTAGGCATGTCTTCTTCGGCCATGAATACCTGATGATACCCTGAGAAGGCGTCTAGCAGGCTTAGCATAGTGTAGCATGCCCTGGCGTCAATTAAACTATCTATTCGAGGCAAGGGATAACAATCTTTAGGGCACGCTTTATTAAGATTGGTAAAATCAACACACATCCTCCACGCCCCTGAAGACTTCCTCACCATTACAACATTTGCTAGCCACTCAGGGTAAGTACAAGGCATGATAAAGCCCGCCGCTAATAATTTGTCTACTTCAGCTTTGATGGCCTCATCTTTCTCGGCCGAGGAGTTCCTCATCTTCTGCTTGACAGGGCGAGCGGTGGAGAGTACGTTCAGCTTGTGAACGATCACCTCCCGCTCACGCCGGCATCTCGGCTGGGCTGAGTATGCGAAGACATCTTTGTTCTTCCTCAGTAGGTCTAGGAGATCGGCCCTGAATTTTGGCTCCAGGTCGACACCGACAGTTACGGTGCGCCCTGGGTCAATTTCCACTTCCTCGGTCTCGGCTCCTTCGACCATGCCGACGTTAGTGTTCATCGGATCACCCTCCTGCTGCAAGGATGGGCTCTTCCCTTTCTCCGACTTCTTCGCCACTTTGAGGGATTGCATGTTGTACTCCCTGGCAGACACTTGGATGTTGACTATTTCATCTCTCTCGTCCTTTGAGACGAGCTTTTGTGCTTCCCCCGGTCCGAGACATACATCAATGTCAGGGCCCGGATGGACATCACCGCATCGGCCTCGCTCAAAGTGACTCGGCCTATGAGAACATTGTAGGCAGACGAATCGTCAATAACCACGAACTCAGATAAAACATTTTTAGCCGCGTCCGCTTGGCCGAACATCACCGGCAGTCTGATTGACCCCAGGGGTACCAGGCCGGCCCCAGAGAAGCTGTACAACAGGTTAGCGCAGGGGAGAAAGCACTCCCTGAACATGATGTTCGTGTAGGCGCCTGTGTCAATCAGGCACCTTTTGACCAAGTGGTTGGCTATATCTAGGTGGACTACGAGCGAGTCGCTGTGCGGGGCGACGACTCCCTCGTAGTCCTTCTTCCCAATGGTTATATCGGGGATGGTGGAAGCGGGGATCGCTGTTTTAGGCACAAAGTTGATGGCCTGGTATAACTCATTCAGGTGCCGTTTGTGCCCATTAGCTGACCCACCGTTCTCGTTTCCCCCGATGACAACCTGGATCACTCCCATCCGTTGGAATACTGATTTTCTATTCGCCCCATCGGCGCTTGCTCCTGGGCCTCCAGCCTACATACTTGCCGAGGCTCCCCTTTCGGATCGCCTCTTCGATGGCATTCCTCGGATGTCGGCAGTTGTCGGTTTGTGGCGGTGTGGCCGTGGTACTCACAAAATCGGCTTGCGTCACCATCCCCCTCGCCTTGGGGGCCTTGCCCACTGTCCATCATTCTTGCTTAGGGTAAAGACCTCGGCCGGGAGGCGACCGGGGGTGAGACTTTCGCACCGCTTCACGGTTGTACGGTCCCGAACTCCCCGGCGCCCGCCGAGTGTCATTTCCTATTAAATCTCTCGGCCGTGACCTATTCCCGTCACGGCGGCTTTCATCTATGTTGTCCCGGCGGCTCTTCCTCTCTCGGGTGCCCACTTCACCGTGGCCTACCCAGGTTTTGTGATAGTCCTCCACCTTTACGGCTCGGTCGGCCATCTTTCTGGCGGAGTCCAGGTTGAGGTCTTCACACTTGATCAGCTCGTTTTTGAACTCGCCTTTCGGGAGGCCTTTCATCAGTGCGAAGGCCGCCAGTTCGGTGTTCAGCTCACGGATCTGCTGAACTTTTGCGTCGAATCTCTTCACGTAGCTTCGGAGAGACTCGTCCTCCCCCTGTCGGATAGTGAGGAGATCCGATGTTTCCACGGCCCTTCTCTTGTTGCAAGCATCTTTGGGCTATGAAATTGTCCCTCGGTCGGCATAACAAAGATACCGAGCCATTAGGTAGCCCCTTGTACCAACTCGGGTCATCCCATGCGGGGTCGTTGGGAAGACTCGGCACCACACCTCATCATCGTGCTCCCATACCGACATGTACGACTCGAAAGCCTCGGCATGGTCGGTTGGGTCGCTATCCCCTTTGTATGATAGGGCGGCGACTTCGGTTTAGTCGGCACGGGGACTTCGAGGACATAGGCACTGAGGGGCTGTCTGACCACGTGTCGAATGACACGCGGCGATCGGCTCCTCGCAACCTTAGTTCGGCTTCTCTCCCTCTAGCGGGAAGGGCTTCTTGTTGTCCGACTTTGGTGAGTCGGACTTCTTTCATTCCTTCGGGGGTGGCCTCGTTGTTGCCGCGGCGACGCCGTCCTTCCGCGAGTGGGGGAAGGACTCAGGTCTGCCACTGGCACCACGGGCTCTGTCGGCGTTCTAGCATGCCCAGCTCCTTGTATCGCCCCGGACAAGTTGTTCGGGGTCACTTTATGGGCCCTGGTCGCCTGTGGATGCGCTGTCGTCACCGTCGTCGTGACAGGGGTAATCGGCGTACTACCCATCAGGTCCAGGAATAGCTTTAGTTTGGCTGCATCGACCACATGTCCCATGACAGTGACTTGGCCGGTAGACAGCGGTGTTTCTGACTCTTTTGGCATCCCGTACGCCGGTTCAGTGACTCGGCCGGTGGGGGACTACCCGATCTCAGAATTATGGAACGTGTCATCCTGGAAGAATGCAGTTCCTTCACTCACAGTTTCTTGTTGCTTTGACATCTTCTTAGTTCGCTGAATGGTTTTTCTTTGGGTTTTTTTTTTTGTAAGGGAGGTGACTAGCTTTTAGTATCTATTGTTACCAATTTTAACATAATTAGTATCTATACGTATTAGAAGATGTTTACATAATTATGCAATATGTTACCAATTTCAACATGGTGACATATTGTACAACGATATAAACATCCCAATTATTTCAATATATCTACTTATGTCTACCTATACACTTTGGAGGAACTGTTATTGTTGCTAAATCAGGACAAATGTTACAAAAATGGTGACAAAGCAGTTAAACATACACACATTCAGATATCAGTAATTGTAGCCACACACTTTCTTATTTGTCAACTTATTTGTTAAATATGATGACAACAAACTCATTAATGTTCACATTATTTTATAATAAGTTATCATTTTCGTATAATTATAAATAGTCATGAAGTGACAACCAAGGTGACTAATAAATGGTCACAAAAGTCTCATATATGGTAACTAAACCTTTTTATAGACTGTGGCATAATGTGCACTTGATTTTGTGATATGTTACCATTAATGTATAATTGCAACCTGCTAACAAATTATACAAACATGGTAACATATTATACAACGAAACATTCAACATGGAAGTAAATATTAATAACTATCATAGTTGTGTAATATGTTCAGATTATTGTATAATATGTTACCATTTCAGCATAGTTATAAAATAGCAACATATTTACAATCTACTATGTGTCTATATACCAATTTATACTTGCATCGTAAATGGTGACATAGTGCATAAAAAAAACTAACATATTATATAAAAAAACCAAGAAATCCATATGTTTGAAGTTTATTCAAAAATAAGAAATAAAACACAAAAAAGAACCAGGTTTTTTTGACTTTCAAACAAAATTTTAAACACCAAACACTATAATAAACACCAAACACTTTAAAAATATTATATAATTTCAACATGATAACATATTACATACTATATAAAAATATCCAGAAATCCATATTTTTCAGATCTCTTTCCATTGTGTTTCTCGCCATTTTTATATATACTAAGATTTTTGGCTGTAAGGTGATTTTAAAATGGTGAAATGAAGATGATTTTTGTGGGGATAAAGATAAATGTGTTTACTGTTTTAGGGGAGGAAGAACAAATGGTACGTATAAGAGAAGTTTTTTTTCATTTGGCATGAGATCTAGAAAATGTTTCTGAATAGGTTATTGGGAGTGTGAATTAATTTCTATTTTTTATTTGTGTAATGTCAACTCAATCTGTGTATTTGATCATTTGAATAGCACTTACTCTTTTTTAGCCACATACCCTTTACTTTATATCATACGGATTAATTTCTACCAGATTCACATAATATGATATCGACCCGACCCGTCTTATACTTAAGACGGATACTAGTGGTCTTAAGGGAGACTTGTTGATTTACTTATTTTTTACGGTTTTATGCCGTTAAACATAAAATATTAACCTCATAATCGATTAAGTGGGCTAAGAATATGGTACATTGTCGAAGTGGACTGGGCTATAAAATGGTTGTTTTTTTGGATGATTTTGAGCATAAATAACCTTACATCAAATTCAAGTAAGTTTCATTCCGAATTAGATAAGGGCCTCATCATCGGGTGTTCGAAAGACTAGTAGACATTTTTTAGGTGTCTACACTAAGACAAAAAGATGTGTGACTTTCTAATGTCACAAAATGCTAAACTTACAACAGTTACAAGGAGCCACAACCATAGCCAAAAGAGTTCATGTGCTATGTTACATGGACGATTGACCGTTAGAGCAAAACTACAAGTTTTGGAACCAGATTTCGTTCTATTTGAGGCAACAGAAAAACAATCCAGCTTAATAAAACCAAGAAGCTGAAAATCCTTCTCATTTTATAAAGACAGCACAAAAACCAAACAGCAAGACATAAATGATGGTCAAGGAGTTCAACAAAACTGAACAAGAACGCTAGAAATGGCCAGCAAAAATACACCACCAAATTATCAACGAGATAAATAACATCAACCTCAACGATAAAAAAGAAATTCTCCTTGGAGCCAATAGCATAGCAACAGATAAACAATCTGCAAAGAACTTGTGCTAATGGGTAATCCAAAGTATACAAAAGTGACATCTTGATGTCAAGACTATAAAAAACATTCTTAATTGAAAAAATACTGATATGATAAGACTTGGGGGTAGCCTAACCCAGAGTTTCTTTGATGTAGACAATAAACTGATAAAAGAGATTAATAGCAAAAGAGCAACGAGTAAACACCAACCATCCTTTGAAAGGAAAAACAAAGGCGAAGATAAAGTCGTCAACCTTGACTTTTAAGCCAAAAGAACAACACCAACACCAGTAAGAGGCACCTGAATCAAAAGCTAATGCTAAATCAAGTAGAAGCTTGAATGTGACAATAGCAAACCCAGAAAGCGCGATGAAGAGAGAATACATCTCCAACACGCAAAGGGCAGCCTGAGCAAATCTGAGGCGATACAAACAACTAAAGGCACAAAATATATGGACTACGAGTCTACGAGTAAGGGACAGAGAAAAGCTAGCAAAAAACACCAAGCTATAGAAAATAATACAAAGAGTTGTTGGACTGATAAAGATAATAAGGTACTAAAGCAAATACAACACCCCAATAAAGTCCAAGTAGTCATTCATAGGGATGGCAGTGGGTCGGGGACCCGACCCAGATCCTGACGGTCGGACCCTAATGGGTCGGGTATGGATCTCATTTTTTCAGACCCAATGGGTATGGGCCGGGTATAGGTCTTAAGAAAATATTTTGGGTCCGGGTCTAAGTTATGAGACTCATACCCGACCCTTAGACCCTTTATTAAAAAAAAAAAAAATCAAAATCATAACTTTTCTGAATTCATACTAGCAGAACGTAACCAAAGCAACTAAAGTCTCTTTCTCTTCTCTCGTCCCATAAAGTGATAAAACTCAACCAAACTCTTCTGACAATACCACCACTCCACCACTGACACAAGGAAACCACCACCACAGCACTGATACGCGACTGGCAATCACCTCTCTAATAGGCGGCGACCGACAACCACCATTAACGGCAGCCAGCGACGGTCAGATAGAGACATCTATCAAGTACGGTATTTATTTTAGGGTTCCGAGTTTGATTCTTTCACATGTATTTGGAAGTAAAATTAATTTGCCTTGCTGTTAATACGTTGACTTGCTGTCTTTTAGCTTTGACCTTGCTCAATATGTTGACTCGGTCAGCGGGTGCAGAATATGCCCCATCAATTTGCCCCCAGCGTAGTCCATGCCGTGGTATGGACCTTCGATGAGTGTTGAGCGTATTCTGCGCATGTCGATCTTCTTCCTCGGCTTGGTTCTGTTCAGGCCGTACCATATCCCCCCTCAACATGGTTGTGTAATGGACATCCAATGTGGAAAAGAAAATGGCGCTGGCCGAGACCAAGGTTGAGAGTGCCGTGTGCTTTTGATTGCCCCCGGTCGGTGCTGCCAAACTTGGTTGATCAGCTGGCCGTTAGCAAGTAGATACCAAGGAGCGTGTTGAAGAAGATTCATCACTGTATGTCGATTGACATTCCGTGGCTGCATGCTTGACACGTGGCTTGGTGCTGATTGGTGGACGCTTCATGGGCTTTGCTCTGATTGGTCCACTGAATGGGCTTTGCTATATAAATAGAGCAGTGTGCCCCTCATTTTGACCTGCAAACTTCTTTTTCTCAAAAAATTTTCTCTCTTTAGTTTTTTTCGAAGAAATTTCTCTCTAGTTTTCGAAGCGTTACTCGGCGTAACACTTTCTTTCAAGGTAAACAAACAAATTTTTTCCCAACTTTTTACTTGTTAATTAATTGTTGTCACCATGTCTGTTGTTGATGCTCTTCCTAGTACCTCTACTCCGGGGGGCGAACCGCCGCATCCTGATGAACAGGAGCCACTGGTTGTCACCCCGATAGGGTTCGGGGGTCGCTTGTCGCCTTCTCCTGAAATTGATGAGAAATTTTTGGAAGGTTTTGATGATGACGATGAAAAGACCCATTCTGATGCAGAGAGGCCGCGTTTCTTGTGGCACGGCGAAGCCTGCTCGATTAAACCCGATCGTGTTTGGACGAACAAGTTCGCAAGTGTCTCCGGGCCTGAACTTTTTGAGGACCATTACTCCTTCGGCAGGGGGTATAGAATTATTATCTCTGAGGGTGATCAGGCGGTCTGTTGCCCTCCCGAAGACTGTATCGGCGTGTATATCAGACATCTGGAGTATGGGCTCCGATTTCCTCTTAATGAACACGTCGCCGCCATAATCAAAGCCATGAATGTCGTCGTGGCACAACTGCATCCGTTGGCCATTAGGACTATTATTGGCTTTGTATGGTTATGTCTTTTTAAAGGGGAGGCCTCAACGGTGAACCTTTTCCGCCGGCTTCACCATCTTCGGCAGACTACCCTAGGCGGCTCGGGGTGGTACAGCGTGCAGACCGAGCCGGGTTATGTCACCGTTTCCAAGTTGACATCTTGCAAAGACTGGAAGGGGCGGTGGGTATATGTCGAGGTTCCGGAGGACTATCCACTGCCCCGGTCCTTCCAGTGCCGCGTCAATTTGCGGTGTGAGAGTCAGGGGGAGCCAGCGACGGTCAGATAGAGACATCTATCAAGTACGGTATTGATTTTAGGGTTCCGAGTTTGATTCTTTCACATGTATTTGGAAGTAAAATTAATTTAGGTCTTCTTTGTCTTTCTTAATCTCTTTGGTATGTATATTGGAATTGGTAGTGTAGAATAGAGATGAATAAACTCATAATGTTAAACTAGTATGAATTTTTTTTTAATATTATAAACCCCATAGCTGTTAATCTTGTTATTAAAGTGGCTGAAACTCGGACCCGCGGGTAGACCCAGACCCGACCCTTACCTATAGGGTCCGGGTATGGGT
Organism: Silene latifolia; assembly: GCF_048544455.1. Lineage (NCBI taxonomy): Eukaryota > Viridiplantae > Streptophyta > Magnoliopsida > Caryophyllales > Caryophyllaceae > Silene > Silene latifolia. The sequence continues at coordinate 434,625,489 of NC_133538.1, read as the reverse complement.
CCTCAAATTTTAGACCTTGGCGGGTCTGGGTCGGGTACGGGTCCAAAGGGAAAATCTCGGGTCCGGGTCCGGGTCTGGTGAACCTGACTCAGACCCTACCCATTGCCATCCCTAGTCATCCACAGCCTATCCAAAAAAGGCATTAAGTAAGCCAAGAACAAAAAATAACAGCTGAAAAAAGAGCTAGTAGACTTAGAAGAGTATAAATCCAGTATACTCTTACAAGTTAAATTTGCTAAAAAAGTGACTGAAAAAGGTCGTTGATCAAATTCTTCTTTAAAGTAGGCACAAGGGTGGATAAAGCTCTCCTTGACTAAAATGGAGATCATCCAAGTGCAAACAAAGAAAGAAAGAAAAGAATCAAGACAGAAGACTCTACAGACTCGAATTAGGTTCACAAGCAAGGGTAGATTTAGAGAAAATCGATTTACCCCAAGAAGAAGAACCAACTTAATCCAGCCCGAAATCGGCCTAAACAATTTTTCGTGCAACAAAAGTGGTAGCGCCGGTCGAAAAGTTGGAACCTCTGAACGCCAGAACCACAACAGAAGCACGGAAAATGGCAAAAAAAAACATCGGCATCGACACAATCGATGGAGACGACAACAACCCACATCTCAATAAAAGGATAGCCTTTTGTTGAAGGAGTAAAGGACCGAATCCATGGAGAAACATCGAAAGAGGGATTCAGATTAGAGAAAAGCAAGATCTCACCAAGAGTTTCCTCCACCGAGAGAAAGGTGTAAGGGGTTGTTTGGTTCACCTAATATAGGTATGAGGTATGAGTTTGGAACGAACCAAACCCATACCATGTGTTTGTTTGACGAAAATGAAGGTTTCATACTCATACCTCAAATCCATGAGGTATGGGTTGGGTATGAGATTGATACCCATGGTATCAAATTAAAATTAACAAAAAGTGATAAAAATAATTATGTAATCTTGTAAAAAAAAATCTTTTTATATATTTATTTGATTAAATTTTATCTACATGATTTAATAGTATCAAATTTTTTTATTAAAAATTTTTTATTTTGGAGATTTTTTTTGCTTTGATTGATTTCTAACCCCATACCATCCAAATTGAAACAAACACAATGTATGAGATATCAAGTTCCAACGCGATACCACCCAGGTATGATTACTGATTCCAAACCCATACCCACGCACGAACCAAACGCCCCCTAAGATCTCAGCGGTTTAAAATTTGTACTAGTCAAATAAAATAACTTAGCCAAAGGAGGAGAACTATGTGCATAATTAAAAATTCTGGGTTTTTTATGTGCGAAAAAGAAAGGGGCTAGATCAGATTGAGAAGGAGCAATCTTGTACTTTGTTTGTAGTTTGCTATGTTTGGTTTTCTTTTTTTATGATCTTATCTATATAAATACAAGAACATTTAACACATCCTCACGAAGCCACGTCATCACATTTAACTTTTTTTTTTCTAAAACAGTAGTGGGACCCGCAGCAAAGAAAATGGATTTAATTTCTGAAAAACCGCTATTTTATGTTGTGTACATAAATGTTTACGTTTATGTTTTGTACGCACGTAAATATTCATTTTGTTACAAAAATCGCAGTATCTAGATAAAAATAACTAATAATAAAATACAATAAATTACCCAAATTGATAAAAATCAATGTTGTTACAAAAACCGCAGTTATCTTGGTAAAATTATTATATAAGATATTTAAATACTAAATGCAACTATAAATTAACTGTAAATGAAATAAGAAATTAAAGAACAAAATATTATAATTCCAAGAAATATATTTTCGAAAACCTTTAACATTTTATAATAACGAAGTAAACAAACGTCTTAGTTGTATAAAAAAATACCTACAATTATAAATGTTTTCTTTCCGATTTTAAAGTTACAATGGTCATGTTTTTTTTATCAAATGACTAAAATTTATCAGCAAATTTACAAAAATTAAAATGCTAAATTTCCACATATATGAAAACAGGTTTGTAAACCACAGATAAAGTTTTTGAACATTAAAAAATTAAAATACTAAAATTCCACATATATGAAAACAGGTTTTTAAACAGCAATTTACAAAAAAAAAAAAAAAAAAAAAAAAAAGATGAGCCTTTATATAAGTTTCGATTTACAAAGGCAAAGTCAATAAAGTTAAATAAAATTTATGTTAGATCGTCTAACCCCAACTTGACCAATTAAAATTAACAAAATTTATAAAATAATCAAACTAAAAAAAAATGCCTTGGAAACATGCAAACTCAGATCTTCATCTTTTTATATCCGATTATTCGATTTGCCAATTTAAAATTAAAAAAAAAAAAAAAGAGGATTACTCATCCCTTAATGATGCAAATACGGCAAATCTTATCTATATAAATACAAGAACATTTAACACATCCTCATGAAGTCACGTCATCACATTCAATTTTTTTTTTCTAAAACAGTAGTGGAACCCGCAGCAAAGAAAATGGATTTAATTCCTGAAAAACCGCTATGTTTATGTTGTATACGTAAATGTTTACGTTTATGTTTTGTACGCGCGTAAATATTGATTTTGTTTCAAAAATCGCATTATCTTGATAAAAATAACTAATAATAAAATACAATAAATTACCCAAACTGATAAAAATCAATGTTGTTACAAAAATCGCAGCTATCTTGCACTACAAGAAATGTTTCGGGCGACTACAATTGGCGTCTGAAATCAGTCACTAAAACGGTATTGGCGACTGAAATTGGTCACCAGAGCACAGTAGCAACACTTAGTCGCCAAATAAAAATCGGGCGACTGAAGTCAGTCGCTAAAATTGGCGACTGACTAAATAGTCGCCAAATACGCAAATTGAAAAAGACGCCAAATTGGCGACTGAAAGTCAAAGTAGTCGCCAAAATGGCGACTGAAATCAGTCGCCCATTGTTAACTTTCAGTCGCTAATTTGGCGACTACTTTGGCATCAGTCGCCAAATTGGCGACTACTTTCAGTCGCCATGTAGTCGCCTTTGGCACTGGCAGGTCAGGAACTTTTGGCTTGGGTACTCTGTTTTGGTGACTGAAAGTAGTCGCCAAAAATATGTTTCAGTCGCCATTTATACTGTAATTTTGCATGAAAATTCGGTTTTTCCTACTACTCAATCGATTTCATTGCTCGTACCTGCATTTCTATTACTACAACACCAACTTGAGCAAACCAAACTCACAACACAATACAAATGGAACACCAATAACCAAATCTCATATATAAAATGAGAATAAACCAAGTTAACAAGTTTACCAACAAATCCTCATCAAACCAAATCCGTCACAAGCCTAACTAACATTACCATATTCTTAGGTTTTCGGAAAGGGGCACATAATTCAAGTACAAGTAAAAGAAGCACCCGCGCCAAAACCGCCTCCTCCGGATAGATCATTAGGATCTTGCCAATGGGGACGGGGACCGGAGTTGCACGAACTGAAGAAGGCTTCTATCTTGTCGAACTTTGCTTTCATTTCCCGCATTTGTTGATCCCTTTCGGCGTTTTGGCGCCTTTCTTCATCACGTTCTGCTTGTAAGACACTTACAAGTTTGTTTGGACTTTGAATAAGTCCTTGCTTTTGGCGCCTTGTAGAAAACTCCATGAGCTTCTCCGGTTCCATACACCGAGCCCTTTTTGTACCCCTCAACCAAGTCAAACCAAATATCATTATTGGGCCTATTGGAGTGTTCTCTTTTTTCACGCAAATAAGCATCCTACAAGTCAAACCAAATATCATTAAAGGTTATTTTTACATGAAAAATTTACCTGTAATAAATAATCTTATTAAAGGAAATTGACTAATTAAATGAAACTTACATGTAATTCCTTGTCTTTTGCCTTAGTCCAATGCCTATTACCCTTATCATCAACCTTGTTATGCGTGTCTGCAAAGAGCTCGGGAGCCGTCATCTCTACCTTACATTTTTTCTTCCCCTTCTAAAAACAAACAAGGCATTAATTCGTGGTTTTCACGGTTAAATTTTTTTAATAATAATCTAAGGTGTTGTTATGTATACTTAGAGCTGGCAAGTCTGACCCGACCCGACCCGAACCCGAAAATATTGTGACCCGAAACCGACCCGATCCGACCCGATGACGACCCATAACCCGACACGACCCGATTATCAGTGACCCGAACCCGACCCAGACCCGACCCGATATTGACCCGACCCGAAATTGACCCGATTAAATTGATGACCCGACAATTATTAAGCTTAATTTTGATCAAAATAAAAGTGATTTTGTGTTTAGATTGATATGTTTGACTTAGTAATGGATTAATTAAACCAAATAATAGGTTAAAAACTAAATTAATGGTAAAAAATTATACTAATGCGATTAAGTTACCGGACCCGATAATGACCCGACCCGACCCGATAACGACCCGAACCCGACCCGACTCGACCCGAAAGGGTATGCTGACCCGATATGACCCGAACCCGATATGACCCGAACCCGATATGACCCGACCCGACGTGACCCGACCCAAACCCGACCCGACTGACCCGATTGCCACCTCTATGTATACTTACTCCCAAAACACGATCCAAGAAAGAACGACATCCTCCGTAGTGAGTAGCCTCAACAATGCCTTCTTTATTTCCTCCTCTTTTGTTGAGTGAACCTCGCTCCGACTTGATCTTAAATTCCGGGGTTGCACGTTTCTTCATTAGACCTTCATATGCGTCACCTAAAATTCAAAATATTGTTAGAAAAAATAAAATGGTCACGTAAATTTATTATAACTAAATACAAGTAATCAAACTAATAAAATAATATACACCTTTCAAATGATCGGTCTCCTTTTTCCTCCTCACGGTCTTATAGATGAGGTATCTATATCTTTTAGTACAAATAGAATTGTACCTATCACGGACAACATGTTCCAATCCCGACGGCCAATCAAAGGATTTCTATAAAAAGTTTTTATTAGTATAAATTAATAATTGAAACTTAGATATAAATTAACAAATTAAATATATACAAAAACATACCCGAAAGATGTTGAACCATTCTTCTTTTTGTTGGGGCGTAGCGTCAGTCCAACAAGTAGGAACATGCCCCGTCATCTTCTGTTTCGTACTAGCCGAACAACCACTAACAACCGTTCTGCAGTTAAACCTGAAATACAATATGTTAAATACAAGTACGCGTTTATATTAAACAAAGACGGAATATTGTAACTTTAATGGGGTATATGAAATGAACATATGAGTAACATATATCTTACCAAAGACCCGCCGGATCAAGTATCATCTTCTCATTCGTAGTCCACTGAATCTCGGGTCCCTGATCTGATGAGTAATCATCATTGGTCGATTCCATTAAAGAAGACGTACTACGACGCTGACTACCCCCACCTCCCTGTCTACCTCGTCCCGCGCGACCTCCCGCCATCTACAATTGCAAAAAAAAAATTATTAAACAATGTTGTTAGTAAAATGAAAATATAATTGCAATAAAATATAAAATAAAATTAAAAAAATTTACCAATAAAACTAACACTATCCTCATCATCCTCTTCATCAGTTTCATCCTCATCCTCATTTTCATCCTCCTCCTCATCATCATCATCAACATCATCATCATCATCATCATCATTATCATTATCATTATCATTATGTACTTCCTCCTCCCACTCCTCCAACTCTACATCTTCTCCATTCTCTTCCTCCTCTTCCAACTCTTCACCCTCTTCATTCTCATTCTCGTAATTGATTTCTTCAATTGGAGACAAAATTGTGCTAGTTGATACTACTTCTTCTTGGAAAAAAGAGGTATCTATTTTTGATCTTACCTTTGTCTTAAAGACCGCCCACCATTGCTTTTAATTTATATCATTCCTTGTGCATGGATAAGAAGAGAAATACACTTGATGAGCTTGATGTGCGAGTATAAATGGGTCATACTTAGAATATGTTCGAGTGTGATTCACTACGAGTTTGTAACGTTCATGTACTCTTGTTCCGGCCATAGAATTATCCTTCCATTCAATCTTGAATAAGACAGTCTTATAAGCACGGTCACGCCCATTATAGCACATCTCAAATATTCTCTACTATACCATAATAGTCATTGTCATCAAGAGAAGAAATAGTGACACCATAATTGCATCTAGCCTTATTTTTACCATAGTTGAATGTATGAAAATTGAATCCATTAACTAGGTATCGATTCCAGGTTCTAACCATTCGTGAAGGACCATAGGCCAAACTCCTTATCAAATCATCTTCGATATTCAACTCAATAACATGCTTCTTAAACCACGATGGAAATTGCTCCTCGTGTTTATTCCAAACATCGTCCTTACTCACATTAGGATGCTCTTTCATGAGATCAGTCACAAACTGCGTTTCATATGGCTCTAAGATTTCACAATTAGATAAAATGTAAAGGTGAGCAGGATTATATTCTTTGTCATCCAAATATCTTATTCCCCCAATTGTTGAGCAACCTTCATCATCATGAGTTTGAAAAAACTCGGGTAAACTTGCATCAATTTCATCCTCTTTGTCAATGTTCAAGTATTTTGCCTGGGTTTCTATATGTTTTTCAAAGTAAAGAGAGCAAAAATTTGCAATCTCTTCTGTTAAATATGCATTGCATATAGAACCTTCTACCCGAGCTTTGTTACCAATTTTTTTCTTCATGTGTTTAAGAAACCTATAATATAATTGTAGAGCTTAATTAAAAGTTGATAAAGTTAAAACATTAAAGTGTATAAAAGAATAATAGTTATAATTTCAATAATACTAGTTAACTTTTATTACCTTTCAAATGGATACATCCACCTATATTGGACGGGTCCTCCAACTTTGGCTTCGTAAGGCAAGTGAACAGGTAGATGCTCCATGGAATTAAAAAATGTAGGAGGTAAGATCATCTCAAGTTTACACAATATTTCTGGTATTTGCTCTTCGAGACGTATCATGTCATCAACGCATATTGAGAAGGAACATAAATCTCGAAAAAATTGACTAATCTCAACAATTGCATTCCACACGGTAGTCGAGAGAAGGTGTTTCAAAGCAACGGGTAATAATCATTCCATGAATACACGACAATCAGGGCTTTTCAAGCCTTGCAACTTTAGCTTCTTCATATCAACACATCGTTTAAAATCCGATGCATATCTATCTGGAAACTTCAACTTTCGTAACCACTCACACAATACCTTCCTTTGAGCTTTGTCAAGAGTAAAAATGGATTTTGCCTTTGACCCGTCTTTGCGAATGTGCAATTTGGGACGGTCACAAAATTTCTTTATATCTTTTCTTGTAGCAATAGTATCACATGACTTTCCTTCTACATCCATAATCGTATGAATCAGTAGCTCAAAAAAGTTTTTCTCTATGTGCATTACATCGAAGTTGTGCCTAATTAACATTGTTTTCCAATGCGGAAGGTCCCAAAAAATGCTTATTTTAAACCAACCATTTTTTTTTCAACTCTTTAAACTCTTCTTTTGTACCATCAATAGTAGTTGGAAAATCACATATCAACTCCCATACCTCATCCCCCGGAAGTCGATCCGGAGCATCGTCATGCACCTCTTTACCTTTTAAGAAAGCTTTCTTGTTCCTCCTATGTCCATGCTTTCCGATAAGAAGTGTCTATGACAATCAAACCAACTTATTTTCTTGTAATTAGGGAGATAAAATGCTTTACTCTCTTCCATGCAACAAGGACATGCCTTTTGCCCTGCAGTAGACCAACCCGATAACATTTCATAAGCGGGAAAATCATTTATTGTCCATAAAAGTGAAGCTCTTAATTGAAAATTTTGCTTTTTGGACACATCATATGTTTCCACACCAACTTCCCACAAATGTTTCAACTCTTCCACCAACGGTTATAAATAAACATCTAAATTACTTTTTGGATTCTTTGGACCGGGAACAATAAGTGTAACACCCCTATACTTCAAGTGCCTTACTAGGACCACTTAAAGTATAAGAACGTCACAATCTCGGTTATCCGAGATAATGATAATCAAATGAAAATGAAGAAACATAATTTAAATAACAATATAGTTTAAAGTGATTACATGATTAAAACCAAAATCATAAAATCGAAATACAAGATTTTAGACATCTCTGCTAAAACTATCAAAGCTATAAAACATCGTCGACATTACGAGGAAGACTTCTAAGCGTCACGTGATGACTCAACCCATCTATCCCATACGCGTCATATCATACCGCTCAATAATGCTCACCACCCCCGAATGGATCACCACAGTTTGTAAAACATTTAAACGGGGTCAGTACTAATTACACGATACAAACTAACATGAAGCAAATACCAAGCAGCTCAATCAACACATCAATCCCCAGTCTCCATCATCAATCTCCACACAACTGGCTACACACTAAAGTGTGTAGCCCTGCCAGAGTACCCATCGCAACAGGTACTCCACACCGCCAGTGGGGGACCGCAGCCGTTCCCACCTAAACCCCGCTCATCTCATCAAACGATAAACCCATGTTCCTTAATGTGCACATCCCTCCTGTGGCGGGTTCCAAAGGAGGCGAATTAAGGGCGTGAAGCCACTCCCGCAAGTGACTCCACTCAGCCAGGGACGCACCCCGAAGAACACAGACAGATAAACAGTAACCACAACACAAAATCAACAACCGTCTGAAACAATCACCAATATAAAATCACAACCGTCTGAATCAATCAACAATATGAAATTACAACCGTCTGAATCAATCAACAATCACTAACTACAGCACAATCACCACACACATCATGTAACTAATACTTAGTAGGGAAACCCTACCTGGAATGCAATCACTATTCAGACGATCTAGCAGCTGTCCCAAAATCTTTCTTCTATGAACCCTCCTCCTATACACATATTCATACAATCACTACCACAACAATATAATCATAAAACCCCAATTCCCAAATTAGGGTTTAACCAAAACTACCTAAATGCTATAAAAATGATACATAAGACTTACCCTTGACGCAGGGATCACAATGATATCAAGAACGAATGAAACCGACTCCTCTAGCTCCGAGATTTGTCAATAAAGCGGAAGAACAAGGCAACGTAGGATGAATTCTCTCTTTATCAGTATCTTGGGTTTGCAAAAGTGTTTAGGAAGATGACGAAAAGTTATTAAATATTAATCCGCCTTATTAACAAAACCCGTCAAATATCACCCAAAGACCGACTTACTCGATCGAGTAAGTCTCGTACTCGATCGAGTGCCACTTACTCGATCGAGTGCCAAGGTTACTCGATCGAGTACCCTACATGCAGACTACCGTTTCGTTACTCAAACATACTTACTCGACAGAGTAAGCCCCACTCGATAAAGTACCCAAAGACTCGTAAAACCGTAGTATTACAGTCTTCCCTCCTTAAAAAGAACTTCGTCCCCGAAGTTCAACCCATACATAAAAACAAACCTACCAACTTGACTAAGACACAACAACGCAACTAAGAACTCAAAACAAAACCTTACCCTATAACACATGAACTCTTAACACCAACTCCACCAACTATACTTACCTCCACAACATGTCTCACAATATCGTATCAACTACATTATATCTCTCTCGACACTAACTCCATACACTACTGCTAGCTCCGTAACATATCATCCACTAGAAAATCCAATATCAAAATACTCATAATATCAAACGGAATATTACATTTTACCACCCTTAAAAGGAACTTCGTCCTCGAAGTTTATTCACACTCATAACATCATCATCCAACTGTCAACACTATTGAAATATTCTTTCATTCCTAAACATCGAACTACTACAAGCACGGTCATGACCTTTAATAAAATCAAAACAAATATCCGTCCTTTATACTACACCAACACTCTACTTTCAATTATACTATCATATGCACAACCATCAAAATCTCTTTTATCGCATCCTACTCCTCTTAAGATAAATGTTACGTTCTCGTAACTCACTAATACTAAATCCTAGCTATATCTTCTCATTATCCCCATCACCACCGCATGTCAAAGATAACCACCTATAATCTGAACACTCGCCATGCATAAATCTAAGGCTCTCTTACTTAAACAATTCTCATACTTCAATTCACTCGTCACGCCACCTAACCTATACCTCAAAATCTTTAGCTTAACCAAAACTTCAATTGTTCCCTATTACTGCCAAAACGACATAATCCTCTATACCTGCACCTATCTCCATACTCATAACTCACGATCCACAATTATTACATACACTCACACTAGATCCTCAAGTTCTTTTCTTTCTTTACCGCAAAACTCATACATAACTTAACATGACACTAATTCCCAACACCCTACACTCACTATCTCAACGAAAGATTATGAACCACCTGCAGCTTTCAGATCATTACCACACATGTTCTACGAATCACTTGCCATGACTATGTGCACCGATGCCTCATCTACAACAAGATCAAATGTACTGTAACAACTTCTGACAACTGTGTCCCATCAACAGAATATCCCTATGCTATGAAAACCACGGAAACAAATACACTCTCTTTCATATCAGACTCTACCCTCATTCCAAAACTTAACTGGTAAGAAACATCAATAAACAAAACAACTGTCTATCTGTACAAACTGAAACTCACAGGAAGCAACATCAAACAAAAAAACAATTTATGTATAACTGGTATATACTTTCGAAACTCGAATCATAATCATCCCGCCTACTCCACCACAACCGGTGACGGCATCGCAACACCGTCACCAACAGCCACACCGCAGTGCGAAAATACCCGCATCACAACACTAAGTACCGTGCCCGGATCACCACCCGAGGCACCACAACCACACCGATAGACATCGCAACATACACAATCCCATAAACACTTACTCAGAAATAACTTCTCGGAAAAGAAAACTTACTCAAATCCACTTTACTAAATCACAACACAACATATTATATGAATAAACGGATAAGCACCTCATGACCATTATCCCTACCATTTCACGGAATACACATGTATTATAAATACACATACAATTATAACTAACCATGCCAGATCAATCAAACTATTACCATTTTTTTTTATCATTCAATCAGGTTACCGTACTCAACATATAGAAAATTCGGACAACAACTTTATAATTATCACACAATACCACTTCTTGTGAGGTCAAAACCTCACACAAACATTCATACACATCATAGACCCGTAATCACATCCAACTAGTCAATCCTGATCACGTAAGTTACCACCTGGCAAAGGTTACCTCTCACCCGAGCTTAACTCGTATGCCCCTCATAACACATTCTCCCATTCGCATAAGCAGCACTTTCTGCCATACATAACCATACAGCTAACCCTCATTACGAGGAACCGCCTCCTAAGACTACGTCTTATACTTCCTCATAACCATACATATCAATTCAGTCTCTATAAAATCAACTTCTTTAGAATTGTCATCTTTCCTATTTATCATCACCCTTAACCACTAGTGACAACACCTCCACACTACCACCGTTCGTACATCAAAACATCACAGTTCATCAAATACATCAACAAAAATCATCTCAACACTATTTCCAATTCCATCTTTAATTGTATCGTCACCCGACTCACCACCAAGATCTCATATCGTGCAAATTCTCTACCCAACTTTTACTTTACTTAATTCCTCGAAACTCCTGACTAATCGTGTTATTATGAAACTCCTATATAACCATTAACTCAAATCCTCATGATAGTATCATACATCTCGACGATTCCTTACTTTTATATCACATAGCTCCGGTGAACATTTTCTTAGTTTTACTCCCCTCATTCTTTTCTTTTTACACTCGACAAAAGCATTTAACCATTCAACTCCTTATTACCTCTTACCTAACTCTTTAATGCTCCGGTTACCTTCTCATTGCTCCAAAACTCACATCTCATTATTTCATATCGATATCATCTAACTCTTTCTTACCATAAATATTCTCTTATTATGCTATCACTCACCCTTGCCACCAATCCATCCATAGAATCAACGTTTACTTATTCAAACAATTGCATCTCCCTTTTTACATCTCTAGAAATCAAAATTCATTTTATACCGTTAATTGCCTAAGGAAATCACACGTTAGTTTCACCTCTTGATAATACAAATTCTCAAACTCAGTCACTATCTGCAAATCCACGTCGCGACATGTCTCCATTAAGTTCACTATATACCTCTCTTCTCAATCCCTCTAAAACGACATTTCATTATATATATTCTTAACCAAAACAATTCCTAACCATCTCCCTCCATAATTCTTTACACATTTCAAGTTGCTACTACCCACATTCTTCCTTTCAATCTATTCATTCTCACGTACCTTAGACTCACATCATCCCTTGCCCATATTTACTTACTTTTACATTACTCAACACAAAATCATATCACTCATATCTTCTCACAAAACATGCTTCATGCCTTAATAAGCCTTACCAATCCTTCTTTGCTTTTTCCACTATCCATCACAACCACACATAACTCATGTCCTCCCACCGAATTCATACTCACCACAGGTGCCACTCACTACACCATAAGATTGGGTAATTTACGCATCAAGACCAACATACATGTAAAACAATGCATAAAGAAGCAAAATAACACCTTTGAATTAAACATAATATGCAATGAAGTCAAAAGATAAGCATATGACCCAAAACAGGGGTCACTAGATCGAGTACAGGCCACTCGATCGAGTAAATGACTTACTTGATCGAGTAGGTGAAAGTCAGAGACACGTACAACAAATTACCAGGGCTAATCGATCGAGTAAGGGGTACTCGATCGAGTACCAAGGTGCACTCGATCGAGTGAGGGCCACTCGATCGAGTACCCTACGCATTTCTCAGCACTGTCCAGTTTTCGTAAAACGGTCATAACTCACTCGTTTCTTGGTCGTTTTTGGCGTGTGACCTATCGTTAGAATCATAAAAGAACAAGCTATCACCTCCAATTGGAATCACATTAAAATCGTATATGAATCTCAAGTTATAACATTTTAAAAACAACCTCTCTATAATCGAAAACACAACTACTTGATTTTACTTCCAAATAACTTAAACGACAACAAGGTAAACAAAAACAACTCGATGCTCATAAAACCAGTATCCCTAACCACATGTTACTATCTTCAAAAGCCAAGCAACAATATCCATTATGCACATGCATCATTCAATTTACCAAGCATGTATTACCTACATATTTTTATTCTATAACTTTACGTAAACAAAATCACAAATATATAACATCAAGTCTCATATTCACGTGTTACTAGCATAACAACATTATAAAATCTCTTCCATCATACAACATACTTTATCAAAAATCATATTATCATGCAACAATTATCATCTTTTTCCACCAATTATTCATGCTCTTACTCAAACTTTCAGCTATATAAACTCGTACAACACTACCAACAACATATGTGTATACATAACTCTATGTATAACTCAAATCAAACAAATTTTCTTTGCGTATTTCTATAATGCCATATCGTAAAACAACTATCATGCTTTTAATCAATAATGTATAACATCACCTCATTATCATCTTTCTCTACACATTCCCCATTATCCACATACATACATCCACCAATTTATACCACACTTTGCTACAAAGATACACAATTCATAAGATAAACACATAGCGATCCCGACTCATATCCCATGGTGACCGGTTCAAAATTGTAGAGCGAGTTCGCGACTTTAGGACGTCTCCCAAGTCTTTGCATTAGCTCCTACAACTTCTACCCCGGGTTCATTTTAATTAGACTCCCTAGGTTCATTAGATTCATTGGTTACAGGTTTCAGGATCGTCTCTCTGATACCACTTTGTAACACCCCCATACTCCAAGTGCCTTAGCAGGACCACTTAAGGTATAAGAACATCACCATCTCGGTTACCCGATGCCATGATAATCAAATGACAATGAAGAAACATAATTTAAATAAAAATATAGTTTGAAGTGATTACATGATCAAAACCAAAACTGTTAAACTGAAATACAAAATTCTCAGACGGTCTACTGCTAAAACTATCAAAGCTATAAAACATTGTCTAACACAGCGGAAGACTTCTAACTGCCACGTGATAACTCAACCCAGCTATCCTATACGCGTCATATCATACCTGCTAAATAACTGCTCACCACCCCCGAATGGATCACCACAGTTTGTAAAACATTTAAACGGGGTCAATACTAATTACACGATACAAACCAACATGAAGCAAATACCAAACAGCTCAATAAACACATCAATCCCCAGTCTCCATCATCAATCTCCACACAACTGACTACACACTAAAGTGTGTATCCCTGCCAGAGTACCCATCGCAACAGGTACTCCACACCGCCAGTGGAGGACCTGATGTGACCATTATTTGCGCACATTTAGTCCCCTAATTGAGCCTATTTTGCATACTATTATAACATACTATGACCATTTTATCCATCAAAACCTTCCTATTTGCTTTTCTATCGAATTTCATATGTTTTGTAGAAAAGGAGATAATAAGGCGGAAATTCCCGTCTTTCGTGCATATTTGGAAGCTACTTGACGATACTAGATGGACTAGTATGAAGAGGAAGCAAAGACTAAAGACCAATCCCGCAAGAATAAAATAGGAATGAGCAAAAAGGGAAGAAAAGAAGGAGAATTATTGCTGAAGAACAATCCGAGCGGATTGTCTCCAATCCGCCCGTCTCCATATTACACAATCCGAGCGTCTTGCTTTGAATCCGCTCGGATAGCCCCACCAGAATCCGCCCGGATTCTAGCAAATCCGCTCGTCTTCCTCTCCCAGAATCCGCCCGTCCCGACCACAATACGCACGGATTCCCCCACAAAGACAATTCCGTCTTCTCCAAGCTACAAAGAAAGAAGCCCTTCCTTCAAGAAATACTGGCTCCTCCTCGCTCTAAACTCAAAAGTGTAATTACTAGTTTAGCCCTTAGTTAACCCTAATGCACCCACCTAATTTCCACTATAAATACCCCATTTGTAATAATCAAATGAGGGAGTTTGATTTTAGAGAAGTTTTTAGAGTAGAAAATCCTTCTTTAGATTAGATTAGGAGTAGATTAGAATAGATTACTCTTTAATCTTTCCACAAATTACACATTAATCTCTCTTTAATTATTGTTCAAGTTTATTATTCAAGTTTATTATTGGGTAATTGAAGATTATTGGGTTATTATTGGGAGATTGACAACCTTCCATCAATCATCAAGTTTCTTCTATTATTCTTTGCATTATTATTTGGATCACCTCAAGTTTGGTATAATTCCTTTACTCTTTAATCTTTATTGTTTATTTCTTCATTCTATTATCATGTTTATACTTGTTGTGATGATTGACACCATTAATGACATGTTTCCCATGATGATGAGTGAGTAGTTACTTAGCTAGGATTAGTGGGTAATTAAGGGAAACCAACATGGGATTGATTCATGCTTAATCTAATATGTTCACATGATTAAATTGCTTGCTTGTTGTGATGTCAACTTTATGCACATGTTATGTTTGATGAAATGCTAAGCCTATGAATCCTTGCATTTTTACCATCTCTTATCTACTCAACTTGACTCGTAAGATATAACCCAACTCGAGTCTTGTTAAACCATGCATAGAAGTTGATTAGGAGGAAAGTAAGTCGACTTGTAGGTGTTGTACAATCTAATCGATTCGGCTCCGGGACCCAACTCTTCCTAAGAACCGTAAGATATAACCCAACTCGGTTCCTCCACAACATTAATTGCTTGCAACCTTGTAAACATGTTTGTATGATCAACACCATGAATCCCCCATGACCCCATGATATCCTAGCACTTTTAATCAATTGTTTACATCTTTCCTTTTATTGCTCGTTCTACTTTATTGCTTGCATTAGTCTAGACACAACTACAAACCCAAACAAATTGTGACACTAGCATAAATTGAGATAGATAGACTTAGAACCCAAAGCACACCGTCCCATGGATCGACCTCGACTTACCGCTAACTAGTTGTTTGTTGAGTATAATAAATGTGTTTGATTGGATGAGTGACGACATCGTCCGGATCAAAATGGCGCCGTTGCCGGGGATGGTGCTATGTGATTAAGTTCTTACTTGTTTGTCTATTTTAGTTGTGCTTTCACCTTGAGGAACTTGTTCCTCAAGGATTGTTCTTACCATTTTATTGTAGTTTCCATGTTTGTAGTTGTATCTTTATCTTGACTATGATGATGACCCAAGACTTGGTACATGGAGTATGTGGTGGACCTTTTGAGTATGAGTATGGGTATGGGGAGTTTGAGGAGCAAGTCAATACAACCCTACCTTATTATTTGTACAACGAAAATCCTAACCACTACCCCAATTTTTCCCACCAAAATTACCACACCCAATATCAACAACAACCACTCACCCGATACCCATTTCACAATGAACTTCAATTGCCACAAAACAACCACTTTCACACATACCCACAACAAAAAGATGAACCCATTCAAAACATGATTCTCCAAATGATGGGAGATCAACAAAACTTCTTCAAACAAATGCTAGAAGAGAGCCGAAAAGAAGATAATGTTCTTAAAGACATTGTTATCCAAAGAGAGGAGTTGAGGATTCAAATTGCCCAATTAAAAGAATTCCAAGCAAACACTCACCACCGTTCTTTGGATATTGAGCATAAATGCGAATTTGAAGTAGTGACATTTGACATGGAAGACGAGAAGTGGGAAGAGCCAAGTTCCTTGAGCTCTTATGACTATGAGAGTGTTGTGTTCGATGAAGAAGACATGAGGTTGAGCAAACCAAATACTCTTAACCTTTGTGAGTATGAGGGTGTGTCTTTTGATGTGAACGTTGAGGTGTTGGAAAAAGAGCTAAATGAAGCCCCCATTTATGATTCACGTGAGGATAACAACAATGACGATGAGCCTAGAGGAGGGATTCATAAAATCACCCTGCTTGAGGAGCCTATCCTTGAGGCATTTGAGATACCCTATCATGAAGAAGACCGCCCTTCCTTTATCCTTCGTGAAGACCACTTGGCACCTATCATGGAGCCAATGATCATTGAAGAGGATATGATAGACCTTCTTCAAAAGGCCAAAGTTTCTTACAAGAGCCATTTGGTGAAAAAGCTTAAAGAGAAAATTGCTTGTGAGGCTACTTGTGAAGATTTGACCCCCATAATCCCAACCCCTATGGTATCCGGTCATCAAAGACATGAAAATTCTCCTTCTACCTCGGAAGGATTGAACAATCAAAGTGCTATCATCATCACCAAAATTGAAGAAGAAGTTGGTAAGTGGAAGTCCATGGATGGAAATGAACCACACTTCATGCTTAGTGTTGGCAAGAGTCATGGGTTTACCTATTTGAAGCATCGGGAAAGTTCTAACGCTAAGGAGAAGCCAAGAAAAAGAACATTCTACAAGCTTCCTTGGCCAAATTTCATATTCAAATTGAGCAACCCATACTTATGCTTATTTGGAGCTTGTTCACAAGCTTTTGATCTTTTATTAAGAACTTTGAGCTCTATGGATAAGAGTTCCTACAAATTGAACTAGTTTGGTGGAGTCCTACCTCAAAACCACCATTTGTAAGATATTTCTGGAACCCTTTACTTTGCATAATATTGTACATTTCCATTTTGCATTTAATTTCTTGCATAAAAGAGAAGAGAGAGAGAGAGTCATTTTACATGTTTCATGAGCAAATTTCAGGAAAAGATAAGGAAAAAGAGAAATTAGTGAAAAGGGGTTTGTTGTTTCATGAAAGAAGAAAGAAGAAGAGAGAAAGAAGCAAAGACGCCCGGATTCTAGCAAATCCGCCCGTCCAGGGCCCACGGGAAAGCAAAAATTGAAACTGAAGAAGAATCCGTGCGGATTCAAACAAATCCGCCCGTCCCGGACAATCCGTCCGTCTTCTCCACGGGACGCCCGTCCCGTGTGTCATCCAGAAGCAAGATTTTGAACTGTGTCAAAATCCGTGCGGATTATCGAAAATCCGGCCGTCCAGATCAAGCCGTGCATCCTGAAGAAAATCCGCCCGTCTTTTCCCTGCTTCCCAGCCAAAGAAATTCTCTGTCCTAGAATCCGTGCGGATTCTACCAAAGACGCCGTCTTCTTTCCCGAGTAAATCCGCCGTCTCGATCGAAATCCACTCGGATTGTCTTTGTTCCCTCGAGATAAAGCGGGTTCGATCCAATCTTATCCGTTCGGATTCCCTACTTCTTCTATATAATCCCCCCCTTCTCCCTCATTTCCTCACCTTACCAAACCCTAAAACACTCATCTCAACCCTCAAAATCACCCTCCAATCCTCAAAAACACCCCCATTACCAACATGAGCACCAAAGGAAAGGCCAAGAAATTGATTGAATCATTCGGGAAGAAGCGCAAGGGATCAAGCTCTTCAACACCACGAGAGGTAATGCTACCAAGGAACACCCGACCCTTAATGAGGGGAGGGATTGAACAACTCAACAACTTCCAAGAAGTGATCTTCCTATCCGACGAACACCGCGAAAAATTCGTCGAGCTCCTAGGTAAGAAGTACGAACCTACTCAATTTGTTGATACTAGGGTGTTGGAAATCCTTAAGATAAGGTACCCTACCGAGATGTTCTCTAATGGCCTTGGCATTGGGAGCTTTTTCCATGCCCATGAAGAGACTTACCTTAGTCTCACACTTGAATTCTTGAGTAGCCTTCGCATTGTGGCGGACACCCACAACAATGTAGGCATGGAGTTTAGGTTATGCAACCTAGACCATGTTCTTTCTCTTGAGGAATTTACCTATGTTTTCGGTCTTGAAGTACCCACCGACTATACCGAAAAGCTCGATAATTTTAATGTGGACTTTCTTTGGAAAGCTATCTCCGGGAGGGACTTTACCCATATAAAGCGTTGCTATACATTTGCTATCCAACATCCGGTGATTCGATTCACCGAACGCTTTGTAGCCGGTTGCATCAATGGGAGGTACGAGCAAGATCGGTGTACTCTCATCGACTTAACTTTTCTTGAGTCTTATTTGAATGTTCGAGCGGTGAGGCGTTATAACTTCAACACGCCACTTGAGATACTTAGTAGGTTCAATGATTTTGCTCAAGGGACCACCCAACTCAAAACCTTTGTGATGGGAGGTCTAATTACAATTTTGGCCAATCACCTTTGTCCCGGGTTCAATGCCCGATGAACCTATATTCCTCTTGATGGGAGGACTTTGATTGATGAGCACACCATCTTCCACAGTCACCGATGGTGCAACTACACTCGAGATGGGAGTGTGGAGTGGCACACCAAGGGATGTACTTCAATGGTCCTTGAGGGATGGAAGATACCGGGCATTGACCCAAGATTGAGTCCATACTCTCCTCCACCAAGCTACCTCCTTGAAATCCAAATTCCTGATAATCCCCCTCAAAGGGAAGAGCCACACCGTCAACCACCTCGTGGAGGGCCGGGTGCACCTATTCGCCCACCTTCCTACGTCCCTATCCCGCCTTACCCCACTCCATATACCCAATTCCAACCAGAAATCCCCAACACCCCGGGTATTAATGATTTGATGTCACTCATGAATAGAGTGGACCTTGGGGTGCATAAAGGAAGGGAAGACAACTACTTGGCCCTCTACCCCCAATACTATAACATGGCTCAACAAGGGTATGTTGACCCTAATGGCCCTTTGCCCTCTTGGGCACAACCGGAGCTCTTGTTCCCAAATTATGGGGACCAAGCTTGGGGTCGAGGAGACGGAGGGCAATCTAGCCAAGGTGGAGGGTACTCGGGTCAAGGAGGAGGATTTGACCCAGGAGGATATTGGGGAAAAGCACCCGGATATGATCAAGCCGGAAGTTCTCATGGTTATGGCTATGATCAAAATGAGGATGACGAGTGAAAGAGGCCTAATTCACCACTTCCATTTGTATGAAACCCATCTCTCCCTCTCTCTTTTGTATATACATTGCATTTAGTGTAGCTTCTGCATGCATTTGTATTATATTTCATATTGCATTTACATTAGTTAGATCATTAGTATAGTTGCATTGTAATTTAATTCATGTAGATAGTTGCATATAGACTAGAATTCATGCATAGTCACTAATGACCAATCTTATTCTTTTCTACACTAGAAATAGTGTTTAAATCGGTTTGGGGAGGTTTGATCATCAGTGACCATAGTTTACTAGAAATCATGCATCATATAGTATAGTTTAGATTGCATTCATTTGTTATATATGTCATATAGAATTGCATTTAGTTAGAGCATGCATTCATTCATACCATATCATTGCATTTGTACTTTATTTCAAAAAAATCAAAAAATCCCAAAAACATGTATTTCCTTTTTTCCTACTCCTACATGTACATTGAGGACAATGTCCAAAATAAAGTGGGGGATGGGAATTTATATTCCAAAAATGCATAAAAATTGAAAAATTTCGAAAAATCACAAAAATATGTCTTTTAATTTCATATAAACAAAAACCATAAAAATTTGAAAATTTGAAAAATCCAAAAACATGTTCATTTCCTTTGTAGTGTAGACTTGTATATATTGTTTTGTATATATTGTGTTCGTCCATCCTTTTTCACATTGATTGACTACGCCACATCCGAGACATGAGGATATTGAAGACCGCATGGTATGATCTTTCCAATCTCCTTTTTCCTCTTTGTGTTAATGACTATGTGGCTTTATTTTGATTGATGCGGTAAAAACAATGTGAACTTAGGACTTGCATTTAGTTTATATGACATATTAGTTGGTAGAAACATTTGCATTAGGATGTTTAAATGTTAGTTGCATCATGGCATGTAGTTTGCATGTTAGAAAAATTTTGCGAAACCGTCTACTTGGGAAGCTTGACAAGTGTATATAGGCCCCAGTAGATGCTTTTTATTCTTAAGACTTTGCTTGTAGAATACTTGTAAAACACCCTAGGATGTGTCATGCTAGTATCCTTTGACCCATGGTTTAAGGCCTAGTCGAGAGTACCTTGTGGTGTGATAACTCCTTGGCTACCGTTTATTCTAAGGTGACCCTTGAAACCATGCATCCATCCATCCATTCATCCATGTTCTACC
The DNA here is from genome assembly GCF_048544455.1 of Silene latifolia. Lineage (NCBI taxonomy): Eukaryota > Viridiplantae > Streptophyta > Magnoliopsida > Caryophyllales > Caryophyllaceae > Silene > Silene latifolia. The sequence continues at coordinate 434,604,395 of NC_133538.1, read as the reverse complement.
ATACATTTTGTCATCAAAAAGGGAATGGGCGCAAAAAGAAATCAATTTGAGTTCAATGAAATGAAAAGTGAAAGAAAGTTTGCAAAATGCATCAAAAGAAAAGAGGAGCAAAAATAGACTCCTAAAGCTTCAAAAATAAGGCACCCTCCCTACATATGGGGTGACTTTGAAAATGTTCAAAAAGAAATGCAAAGAAATGCAAAAAATTGTCAAGTGTTGAAAATGCCAAAAATCAAAAAGAAATGGCAAAGAAAGTGTTCTCAAATGTTATATGCCATAAGAAATTGGGGGGAAAAACAAAAACAAAAGCAAACTCCCAAAAGTGAAACTCAAATTCTATCGATCCCTTTATCCACCGTATCCATTTTTGTGCATGGTAGAGAGGGGACGACCCTTCTTCTTGTCTAGGCAAGAGGGGGAATTCCGCGATCCTCCAGTGTTTCTAACACCATAGGGAGTCTACTCTTGACAAAAGCGTTTAACGATTGAGGACAAAGGTACCCTAGCTTGACACAACTTGGAGGTGATTTATTGGTATCCTTCTAGGCTTAGTAGTTTGAATAAATTGCATCTATGAAGGAGTGTGTACCCTTGAATTGCTTCCCTTGTAGATAATTTCCGCCACTTAGATGAGGAAAGTGGCTATTCTTTTGTAGATGCATCCATTACTTGATTTTGTGTGTTTAATGATTGGATGTATCGCCATTTTGGCAAGACCCACCTTGCCTTGCAAGAAGGCATCCTACCTCATGGTTGTCTTGTTGTGAGTTGAAGGGGCGGAGTGAGACCCGCTAATTGTCTCATATCGGCTATGTTATTAGGTTAGTTTAAATAAAGGTCTAGTTTTAGTCACCTCTTTACTCGGGACGAGTAAAGGTTCGGTTTGGGGATATTTGATGTGACCATTATTTGCGCACATTTAGTCCCCTAATTAAGCCTATTTTGCATACTATTATAACATTCTATGACCATTTTATCCGTCAAAACCTTCCTATTTGCTTTTCTATCGAATTTCATATGTTTTGTAGAAAAGGAGATAATAAGGCGGGAATTCCCGTCTTTCGTGCATATTTGGAAACTACTTGACGATACTAGATGGACTAGTATGAAGAGGAAGCAAAGACTAAAGACCAATCCCGCAAGAATAAAATAGGAATGAGCAAAAAGGGAAGAAAAGAAGGAGAATCATTGCTGAAGAACAATCCGAGCGGATTGTCTCCAATCCGCCCGTCTCCACACTACACAATCCGAGCGTCTTGCTTTGAATCCGCTCGGATTGCCGCACCAGAATCCGCCCGGATTCTAGCAAATCCGCTCATCTTCCTCTCCCAGAATCCGCCCGTCCCGACCACAATACGCACGGATTCCCCCACAGCACAATTCCGTCTTCTCCAAGCTACAAAGAAAGAAGCCCTTCCTTCAAGAAATACCGGCTCCTCCCTGCTCTAAACTCAAAAGTGTAATTACTAGTTTAGCCCTTAGTTAACCCTAATGCACCCACCTAATTTCCACTATAAATACCCCATTTGTAATAATCAAATGAGGGAGTTTGATTTTAGAGAAGTTTTTAGAGTAGAAAATCCTTCTTTAGATTAGATTAGGAGTAGATTAGAATAGATTACTCTTTAATCTTTCCACAAATTACACATTAATCTCTCTTTAATTATTGTTCAAGTTTATTATTCAAGTTTATTATTGGGTAATTGAAGATTATTGGGTTATTATTGGGAGATTGACAACCTTCCATCAATCATCAAGTTTCTTCTATTATTCTTTGCATTATTATTTGGATCACCTCAAGTTTGGTATAATTCCTTTACTCTTTAATCTTTATTGTTTATTTCTTCATTCTATTATCATGTTTATACTTGTTGTGATGATTGACACCATTAATGACATGTTTCCCATGATGATGAGTGAGTAGTTACTTAGCTAGGATTAGTGGGTAATTAAGGGAAACCAACATGGGATTGATTCATGCTTAATCTAATATGTTCACATGATTAAATTGCTTGCTTGTTGTGATGTCAACTTTATGCACATGTTATGTTTGATGAAATGCTAAGCCTATAAATCCTTGCATTTTTACCATCTCTTATCTACTCACCTTGACTCGTAAGATATAACCCAACTCGAGTCTTGTTAGACCATGCATAGAAGTTGATTAGGAGGAAAGTAAGTCGACTTGTAGGTGTTGTACAATCTAATCGATTCGGCTCCGGGACCCAACTCTTCCTAAGAACCGTAAGATATAACCCAACTCGGTTCCTCCACAACATTAATTGCTTGCAACCTTGTAAACATGTTTGTATGATCAACACCATGAATCCCCCATGACCCCATGATATCCTAGCACTTTTAATCAATTGTTTACATCTTTCCTTTTATTGCTCGTTCTACTTTATTGCTTGCATTAGTCTAGACACAACTACAAACCCAAACAAATTGTGACACTAGCATAAATTGAGATAGATAGACTTAGAACCCAAAGCACACCGTCTCATGGATCGACCTCGACTTACCGCTAACTAGTTGTTTGTTGAGTATTATAAATGTGTTTGATTGGATGAGTGACGACATCGTCCGGATCAGGACCGCAGCCGTTCCCACCTAAGCCCCGCTCATCTCATCGAGCGATAAATCCATGTTCCTTAATGTGCACATCCCTCCTGTGGCGGGTTTTACAGGAGGCGAATCAAGGACGTGAAGCCACTCTCGCAAGTGACTCGACTCAACCAGGGACGCACCCCGAAAAACACAAACAGATAAACAGTAACCACAACACAAAATCAACAACTGTCTGAAACAATCAACAATATGAAATCACAACCGTCTGAATCAATCAACAATATGAAATTACAACCGTCTGAATAAATCAACAATCACTAACTACAGCACAATCACCACACACATCATGTAACTAATACTGAGTAGGGAAACCCTACCTGGAAGTCTGGAACCCAATCACTATTAAGACGATCTAGCAGCTGTCTCAAAATATTTCTTCTATGAACCCTCCTCCTATACACATATTCATACAATTACTACCACAACAATATAATCATAAAACCCCCAATTCCCAAATTAGGGTTTAACCAAAACTACCTAAATGCTATAAAAATGATACATAAGACTTACCCTTGACGCAGGGATCACAATGATATCAAGAACGAATAAAGCGAAAGAACATGGCAACGTAGGATGAATTCTCTCTTTATCAGTAGATTAGGTTTGCAAAAGTGTTTAGGAAGATGATGAAAAGTTATTAAATATTAATCCGCCATATTAACAAAATCCGTCAAATATCACCCAAAGACCGACTTACTCGATCGAGTAAGTCTCGTACTCGATCGAGTAAGTCTTGTACTCGATCGAGTGACACTTACTCGATCGAGTGCCAAGGTTACTCGATCGAGTACCCTACATGCAGACTACTGTTTCGTTACTCAAACATACTTACTCGACAGAGTAAGCCCCACTCGATAGAGTACCCAAAGACTCGTAAAACCGTAGTATTACAATAAGTGACAAGAAGATAAATTGCTTTTTCAAGCACAACCAAGGTGGTAAGTTGTATGGAGTAACCATTACAGGCCAACATGAATAAGGTTTACCAAACTGATCGAATGGAGAAAACTCATCTGTACACAAGCCAAGTCGCACATTGCGGGGTTCATCGGCAAAATCAAGATTCATCATATCAAAACTCTTCCATTCCTCCCCATCACTCGGATGACACATCTTTCCCGGAGTACGAGGATTTTCCTTGTGCCATCTCATTTGTTCGATAATATTTTTTGTTGCATACATTCTTTGAAATCTTGGAGCAAGTGGAAAGTAAATTAATGGCGGGTTTATTGATATTGGTTTCCTACTCTTTCCACCTCTCTTACAACCCTTGTTGCCTTTTTTTCCCCTCAAAACAATATCTCCCTCACTTGTCTCATATCTATCTCTTTGACATTTCTTGCACTTGTCAAGGAAAGCATCATCTTTCCAAAAGAGCTTACATCCTTCGGGACATGCATCAATCTTTTGATGCGGAAGTTGAAGACCTTTAACTACTTTTTTGGTATCGTAGAAACTTCGAGTCATGACATTATTTTCGGGGAGAGCATCCTCAAGCAAAGAAGTAATGGCATCAACGGCATTAAATGGCATATTAAACTCATATTTCACGGTTACTATCCTAGAGGCGGCTTGTAACAATGACATTTTGCTCCCTTCATATAATGGTTGTTCAGAAGCTTTTAACATGTAAAAAAAGACCTTTGCTTGTGGATTTGGTGGTTCTTCTTCATTCATTGCAAGATGATCGTCATTATTGAAAATATTAGACTCCAAGGCATCAACAACCATATCTCTATATGGGGTTCTCATTTTGTTGGATTTGAGATTGTTCGGGAGAATATGCTTCTCCATGAGAAATCCAATTGTAATAGTTTGGACAAAACCCATTTGTATAAAGATGTTCTTCTACCTCTATGTCATGTAGATATTTCACGTTTTTGCATTTAGTACAAGGACATCTAAGTTTATTTTCTACCATATCATATTCATCATTTTGTTTAGCAAATTCAATAAATCCACGAACCCCCTTTATAAATCTAGCGGTAGGACGTCTCTTCTTATCTACTCTTTCTTCGTACATCCACCCACGTTCCAATCTCTTCATTTTAATCTAAATAATATATAAACCATAATTTTAACAATAAAACGTAGAACCATCTTTAACAATAATCCATACAAACTAATTAACTATACTAATTAACTAAAATTATACTAGCTAACTAAAATTATACTAAAATTATACTAATCAACTAAAATTATACTAATTTATACTAGTTATACTAAAATTATACTAATTAACTAAAATTATACTAACTATACTAATTTATTACTACCTTTAAGAATACTTCACATCAAACTAATTAAAATAATTTACTACCTTTAAAAAACCAAACTTTATACTAACTTACTATATTCAACATTACTAACATATAATAACTTCCACCTTACTAACATTATACTAATTCACTAAACAATATAACCAATAAACAAAATCAACAACACTAACAAAACTAATATTAATCAAAATCAACAACACTACTATAACTTAGAGGTGATCATTTGCGGGCTTGGACCGGATATGGACGGGCCTACACTTGAAAAAATTGTCCGACGGACCTAATTTTGTTGCCCATGTCCATAATAGCGGGCCAAGTTTGATTGTCCAAGCCCGCCCATTTTAAATAGGCGGGCCGACCCCGGGCTCGTGGGCTCAAAATTAAAACAAAAGATCGGTTGTCAACTTAAATTAGACAAAACTATCTAGTGCCAAGATTAGAGTAGGTTTATAAACTTTTTTTGGGCTCGACCTTGTTTCGTTTAACTTTACGTAAAAAAAATAATTAGTTTTTAGTTATATACATTTTTTTTTATGTTATTGTTGTTGTCATGTAGAGAAAAAAAGGAAAATATTTTTTAAAGCGGGCCTTGTGGGCTGGCCCATGAGCATTTTTCATTGTCCATACCCTCCCATTAATTTTGGTGGGCCTATTTTTGTTGTCCGTTACCCGTTAATTTGGTACTTTTCTATGACCAAGCCCGCTTAAATAGCGGGCCGGATGGGCTGGGCCAAATGGGCCGACCTGCACTTGATCGGCTCTACTATAACTACAATCATCACTATCAAAACCCCCAATTTACACAACCCTTAATCCCAATTTCACCAAAACCTAATTAAATTACATTTAAAAACCTAATAATCAACACAAATGTTTATATAAACATATCAAATCATCCTAATACTAATTACAATAACAAAATAATCTAAAATTAAACAAAGTAATTGAAATTTAAAACAAAGAAACAAATTATACCTTCAAATAGCTTAGGATGAACCGAAATAAGGCACCAACTCTTCTTCCCGGCGTCGAGGTTGTCGGTGTGATGGTGGTCGGAGTAGTGGTCGGAGTGGTGGTCGGCTTCGGTGGTCGGATTAGGTGTTGCGGTGGTCGGGTCGGTTTTTTGTGTTTATGTTTTAGTAAATTAAGAGGGGAGAAAGAGTCCCGTGTTATCTATAATAAGTGACTGGGCAACTGAATTGGCGACCGGCAAAGGGTAGTCGCCAATTTGGCGACTGATTTCAGTCGCCCGTTTTGCAAATCAGTCGCCAGCTCCAATAATTGGGAGGAAATTTGTAGTCGCCAAATTAGCGACAGATACTAGTCGTCCGAGTTTTTTTTCAGTCGCCATTTTCAGTCGCCCAAAACAGGAATTCTTGTAGTGTTAGTAAAATTATTAAATAAGATATTTAAATACTAAATGCAACTATAAATTAACTGTAAAAGAACTAAGAAATTAAAGAACAAAATATTATAATTCCAAGAAATATATTTTCGAAAACCTTTAAACATTTTATACTAACGAAGTAAACAAACGTCTTAGTTGTATAAAAAAATACCTACAATTAAATATCTTTTCTTTCTGATTTTAAAGCTACATTGGTCATGTCTTTTTTTTTTATCAAATGACTAAAATTTATCAAATTTCCACATATATGAAAACAGGTTTGTAAACCACAGATAGAGTTTCTGAACATTAAAAAATTAAATACTAAAATTCCACATATATGAAAAGAGGTTTTTAAGCAACAATTTACAAAAAAAAAAAAAAAAACAAAAAAACAAAAAGATGAGCCTTTATATAAATTTCGATTTACAAAGGCAAAGTCAATAAAGTTAAATAAAATTTATGTTAGATCGTCTAACCCCAACTTGACCAATTAAAATTAACAAAATTTATAAAATAATCAAACTAACAAAAAAATTTGCCTTGGAAACATGCAAACTCAGATCTTCATCTTTTTATATCAAATTATTCGATTTGCCAATTTAAAATTAAAAAAGTAGAGGATTACTCATTACTTAATGATGCAAATACGGCAAACTAAGCATATTTGTTTAGGATTTTAGTAAAAGATAGTTTTTGATGAAATAATGGGTATGGGAGAGATGTATGGTATATGAGAAGCATGGTAACTGAATTTTTACATGTGGGCCCCCAATGTTTCAGATTCTTTTTAATTACACTTTCTCCTCAACCCAGTTCCTATTCTTATCTCTTATTCTTATTTTAATTACTTATATTAAAACATAAGTTAAAATGTCACAATTTATATTAAATATTGCAACTTACATACATTCAATAGGTCTAACATGTCAAATACCTTTAATAAAATTCTAATAAAATAATGTTGTATATGTATATTATCTGATATTCAAAACTAATATTTATCAAATATTCGAATCTTTAAATATGGAATGTAACACCCCGTAAATTTGAAGACCTTTATTATATTTTAAAAGTAATATTTTAATCTATTTTAATTTAATATTAATTTATTTGAAATAAAATTTATTTGATAAAATATAATCTTATTTTATTTTGAATAAATGTAATTATTTTTGATAGTTTAGGAATGTTTAAAAGTGATTTAAACTATATTTAAACCTTTTCCCTTGATAAAATAGATTTCGGATAAAAGTCGTAAAAGTGGGATTTTCCCATTTCTTACGGTGGTTGGGTAAACGAGTTTGGATATTGGGCATATGAGTACTTAATCTTTTAGTAAAATCGTGTTTAAGAACTTTAATTTTCTCGGAAATCGCGTTCGACGAATATTTTAATTTAAGTTAAACGAACCAAAACGTAAACAATTGAAACTCACCCAAACACCCTACCCTAAACCATGCACCCTCCATCCTCCATGGGTCTCCTCTTCATCTTTCATTTCCTCCATAATTCACTCTCTCTATTCCTTTCATCAAACACCAAAAATCTATCAAAATAACCTCCTTACAATCCCTAAATCCTTCATAAATCCTTCATTTCTCCACCAAATCTCATAAAAATTATATATTTGGAATCCTCTCTTCAATCCTCATCTACTAGTAAGATTTATTTTCATTTCCCCCAATTTTGTTTTAAGACTCATCTTTTAGGGTTTTGAATTTAAAGCTTAATAATTGTGTTTTTGTTGTTCTTATAGGTGAAGAATTTGAAGATGAGTTAGGTGACTCATATGTTGTTGAAGATCAAGAGTAATTTTGGGTTTTAGAAACTTTCTCAAGTTATTACTTGTCTCTTTGCTAGTTTAAGGTAACTATTCCGAGTCACTCGACGAATTAATGTCACATTAGTAGTTGTATTTGTTGTTTGTTGTTGTTGTTGTTGTTTGTTGTTGTTTGAGACGATCTTGTTTATAAATGAATGAATGGAGTAAGATGAGTATGCTTATGTTTAATTTATGTTACCCATTTGTATATTATTGTTTGGAACAAATTTGGATGAGGAATTATGTGTTGTGACAAGTCCGCGTGTTGGCTGGAACGCGTCAGTACCGGACCGAGACAGTTTCCAATGTTTCCAAAAATATGACAGATTGAACGGCATCGAAAAATTAGGTGGTTTAGCCACTTGAATCACTCAATTCGGAATCCGTATGAGTAAATTGCGTCGTTTTATCGATTAAAATTTATAGAAAAGTTTACCCTTGTGTGAGACGGTTATTTATGCTATTTTATTATGCGAGAATTTTGTGGAATTAGTTATTTTGTAAGTTGGAATGTTTTTCTTTATGTTGATAGTGTTCACATAATAGAAATTGAAAATAGCAAGAGAATGATATTGTGATGAATTTTGTGATTTGGGCCAAAGTAGGCCAAGACTCTGAGCTGGGCCAGATTGACCGAACGAGTTTGGTCAAACTAGGTTTAAATCGGTCAACCTCGATTTGACCGATGACTCATCGCGGGACTCGGGTCGAGGGTTTGTCTTTGAGGTGAGATTGGTTGTTATTGGATGTTTTATGTTATGCCTTGATGTTTGTAATTATCATTTCACATGTTGGTTGTTGGATGCTTTGGATGCCTTATGCTTGAGTCTTGTTGTCTCTCTACCATTTTAGCTTGTTCTCATGGATTATGGTACTGTTGGTTAGCTGGAATTTGGATTATTATTGATATTGGAGATATTGTTGGATTGTCAGCTGAATATGCTCTTGCGTAGTCTTTCATATGCTAGGGTGTGTATGATCATTTGTGTGTGTGCAAGTTTGGACTCTTTGCCCCTCTTATGATTAATTGGGTGTCCTAATTGTCTTGTGTGGTGTGGGCTAAACTATTCAAGCTGGGACTAGGTCCTAGGTGAGTATTTCGGCCTTCGTCATAGATAGGCCCTTATAGTCTTTGACGAGTGTATGTTCACAGCTTAATAGCCTTTGTATCTTAGCTTGGTGGGCTTATATCCAAGTTAGGGCATGACCTCCTGACGTACTTTTAGAAGTATGTGGTCAGCTTAAGTACTAGCCAACCCTTTGGTGGACTCCTTAGGGGTACTCATGTGTTGTTATCATGGGTCTTGGATGCGGTAGTTTTCCGTATGTCGCTAGATCTGCGCAGGTTTAGGACTAGGGTGTTTACCTTACCTCGTGGTATAGACTCGAGTTAAAGAGTGACTATTGACTGTACTAGGAACTTATGCCTGTCTCTAGATATATTGTCCTTTCTTGTTGATGATTCTATGAATCATAGAAAGTGAGATGCAAGCCGGCTATGGTTGATAGAGTTTGGATTCCTGCATGTTATGTGATTCACATGATAGTGTAGTATGAGTCGGTCTAGTATTCATATGCTAGGACTATGTGTTGTTATATTGTTGTTCACATGATGAGTACGATTGTCTAGCATCTATATGCTAAGGCTATGTGTTATTCATATTCATATTCTTATGTTTACATGTTATATTAATTATGACATTTCGTGGCTGGGAGAACTCGGAGTTACTCCCCACTGACTGTGGCTTTCGTATTTGTATAAAATGCGATTGACAGGTAGGTGATTCATATATGGGGTACATGGACGAGCTAGCGAGCAAAGTAACCTTGGGACCTAGATTGGCTTTGATTTATTGTGACCCTTAAACACTTTTTATGTTATATACTTTTTAGGGACATATGTCTCCCTTTTTCATATTTGGGTTGTATAACTTTGTTTCGCGACTTTCGCGATGTTTTATTTATGAGATTCATTTTAGACCTTGCATGTTTGACACCTTCCCATTTGGATATTTTTATAACAGGTTCAGGTTTTGTTTTCGACTTTTGAAAATTATAGGTTTTTACCCAAATGAACCTATTACAAACATATCCATGCAGTTTTTATCTAGAATTATGTGTTTACTTTTCCGCAATGAATGAGGGTGTCACAGTTGGTATCAGAGCATATTTGCTCCCGACGCACGTTTGTGCACCCCAATATAAATAGCTTGACCTTAAAATAATAAACTTGAGAGATGGGTAGGATGGGTAGACTTAGGACCTTATGTTGTAGTCTCTTTGTGTATGCTTCGTGGTAGGTTCTAACATGTTTGTTGATTGTCAATTATTTTTGTACCCTTGGATCAATGACCGCGAGCTGACCTACATGAAGATCAAGATTTGGTGCCTATTGCCGAGAACTGAAGATGTAACATTCCGTTTGATCCGCTTGAGTTCATGAATCCTCGTACTAGAAAATCTGTTTGGTAGTTGAGCGAACTTCGGGACGAAGTTCATTTTAAGGGGGGAAGACTGTAATACCCCGTATTTTATATTGCCTATCGAGTCGAGTAATTGTTTAGTCGTGTTGATATCGTAAGACCAAGTTACTCGTAAACTTGTTGAGACGGGTTTAACTGAACGATAGCTTACCCATTTACCAATCACGTTACCCATACCCATGACCCATATCACGTTACCCATACCCATGACCCATTTACCTTCTAACTTGATCTTTAACCTAAGTTTTTAACCTAATTTTACCCTAACCATACACACCCCTCATCTCACACGCCTCCCTCCTTCACCAACACCAAAACACCAGAATTCACGCATAGAGAGGGAGAGGGTGTGGCCGTGAGTGTTGACAGCAAAGCAAGGAAGAGCTAGGGACTTTTGTCGACGGCCGTGGGTGGCCCTGGTGGCGGTTGTGGTGGCGGAAAAAGGTAAGAGTCAACCCTTTCCTCTGTTTTCATTCTTCTGTCGAGTTTTTGGGTGGTTGTTCGTGCCTTGTCGAGGCATTGCTGGTGGTGGTTGGAAGAGTAAGGGAGTAGGGTGGTAAGGGACGAGTATAGTGGTGGTGGTTAGGGAGGTTTTGGGTGGTGGTGGTGGTTGTGAGAGGCGGCGGTGACAGGGGTAGCCAAAACGGGTTTTGGGTTACGGTTTCGAGACGGGTTTAGGTGGGTAGTTTTGGGGTGGTGCCACTTTGTGGACTAGGGGAGGTCGAGACGGTGGCACTATGGTGTCTGTGTGCGTGGCCATACGGGAGCGAGTGGTGGTGATAGGGTGGAGTGCTGTTGACAACAGCGGTGGCTGTGGGGTTGTGTTGCGGGCTGCTGTGGTGGCAACCGTGGGAGGTGGAGTGAACCAGGGGGGAGTTGGTGGCCACGGTCTGACTCACCGGCGGGAGTCGACCCCGGTGAGGGTGTTGGTGGGTGCTCGAGTCGGACCGGTGTCGACTGGCGGCGTATCACGGTGGTAGGGGCGCGTGGGAGTTCGGGAAAAGGGTTGGAAGTCGTGGGTTTGGGCGTGTTTTAGTCGGCTTTGATTCGTTTCTTTATTGTTTAAATTATCGTATTTCGTAGTTAATTTAAATTCCCGAGTATTTAAAATAATTAGAGACGGGTTTTTGAGTCGGGTTTGTTAAAAGAGAAAAATTACTATATCGGGAAAGTTTCCATTTTAAGAAATTCTATTTTTAGTAACTTCTATTTTGGGAACAGGGAATAGTTAAGTAATTGGTTATCATTTCATTATCTTTGGAGAGGCGAATTATCGTGGATTATCACCTGAGCTTCCGACTATTTTGATCGAGTTTTGAGGTAGGGAAATACACTTGACTTACCGGTGTTATTAAATTGTGTTGATTTGTGTGTGTCATATTACCAAGCTGTGATCGTTGACTTGTCCGTGGTGGTGATTATGTTGTGTTTCATATACTGGAGTGTGGGTGACTGAACCGTTCGTGTCGAATATGTTATTTCATTATTTTGATAGCTGGCATAATTTCATTCATTGATATACATGTTATGTTGCATTGATTACTGTTGAGCATTGCATATGCATTGGAGTTAGAGGATGGTGTGGTGGTGACGATGATGAGATACGATGTGGTGTTGTGATAAGGCCCAGGCTGGTTCTGCAGGACCTGCCCTGGTGTCCTCAGTTGCGAGCTGGCAGATCGACTACGGTCGATATATATAGTCTAAGGGGATCGGTATGGTGGGCGTTCGGGTTATGAGTTATGAGATATGAGTTGAGATGGAGATGGAGGTGACGGAGGAGCATGTATCATGCATATCATGTTTTATTGTTTATTGTTTTCCCTACTCAACCTCGTGGTTGACCCTGTGTATTCGTGAACACCTGTGATGAACCGTTTTATGGGGAGCAGACTTGACAGGTTTAAGAGATAGGACGGGAGCTTGATGGGCGTGAGACACTGGATCAAACGACTTTGTAGCTAGATCATCATCTAGAAGACTTCACTTTTATTTACGTCAGTTCTTGTAATTTAATTTGAAAAGAGAATTTGTAATAGTTAAGTTAAAATATTATATAAATTGCCTTGGAGTTTAATTTGTTATTCACTACCTCGGGAAATCGAGATGGTAAATGACCCGTTTTATGAGGAAATGTCTTGACGAAGACTTCTTTTAAAATAGGGGTGTTACAAAGTGGTATCGAGAGAACGATCCTCGAGGCCTAAACCAATGAACCTAAAGAACGTAGGATGCGTCTAAATAAAATGAACCCCTGGGAATAAACTGTTAGGAGCTCACAGTGCGGTTAAGAAGGCGCCCTTAATACGTGCTCTTTTGCCCTCTCAGTTTTGAACCAGGCAACCCAAGAGAAAACGAGTGAATGGGGTAGTTAGAAGAAAAAACGTGGATATAAGCGAGTTGATGTATACCTTGAGACCCATATATTCTAACCATTCTGCCGGACAACGTTACAGTAAGTGTTTTGTATAAATGATGACGTGACCATATGATGTCGTGGAGATGAGAATTAAAATTTTCGTGTTCAGGTTGATAATTGTTGGATTGTGGTAATCGTGAGCGTGAAAATGATTGCGAATTGTTGATAACTATCTGGATAGATGTTGAATGATGTGCTGATAGTACTATTATGTCTAGTGATATGCGGTTATGTGACCCCGAAGCCATGCTAGTATAGTATCGCGATAGTAATGAGAGACACCATTGAATTGCTTGTTTCTAGTCGTAGTAACCGTGATTAGATGTAAGGGGTAGGTCGGGATGCGAAGGGACTTCTATGGGATAGATGTTTACGTAAATACAAAAGTGTGAGATTTAAGTTAGGATGAGTTAGTATCGATAGTATGGTTGTAAGAGTTTGGAACATGGAAAATGAATGATTTAGTGTTGAAATCCGTTTTGTTTGATTTTACTCTGTAATTGATCTTGCTGCCATTTCTTTTCTGTTAATTTTATATGGATGAAAATTTTATGAGAGATAGCCTCGCGAGTTAGTGTTCATCGGGCGTTGGTTTCATGCTTATAGGATATACGGATTAGGAGTAATAAATGTTTTAGTGGGCTGTGGTCGGGAAGTTCCTGTGCAGGGATGTTTTGACCAACGATTTCGTAAAAATCCTCATTTAAATTGTGTAAATGATTTTTGCATAATTCCAACTCCATCGACTAGAGGGTTCGCATACGTTTTCAAATTGATAAGCCACGAAAATTTTTGATGATTCTATATTAAATGGTAAGCTTTGCAAACTGACCCAAGTTTCGGACCAATCGTTTGTCTCATACTTGTTTGGACCAACTGAGTTGTAAAATTCTTTAAAAATTGAATTCTTGAACTTTCGACCTCATTCTTTTATCACGAACTATTAACTCTCTGTATGTTATGAAAAGTAATGTAACTCAAGTTTTCGTTGAACGGCTGTTTATTCGTGATTTTTGAAAGTTACAACGTGGATCATGACCTGTAAAATATACGTTTTATATTAAGTTTTCATACAGTTGATTGATTAATTCATGAGCCTTAGTAATGTGAAATTATAGTGTTTTATATGATGGTAGTAGCACGCATGTTCAGTAGTTATATACCTTAACAAGTGATAAAATTTAAAACTTAGTCGATACCATTGTTGGCATGATAGCATGAATTAAATTGGATAGCTTAATTTGATTCTTAATCGAGGGTGAAATGTTTATACGAGTCCAGTTGTTTGCATACTTTGGATACTTTTGGCATGGTGTAATGTCTCTGGGTGTGCACCTTATTTGCATAGTGGTCGGGTATATATATATAAATATAAAACTATATTGTCATATCTTGGTAAATTGATGGCGTTAAAAGTTAATTGATCGTTCTAATATACACACACGAATAATTATAATAATTGTGTCTAAATGTTCACACGTGTAGGATGTCATTCGAGTTCTCATGTCTTTTATGTGAGTCTGTGTGCCTATAGTTATACTTATTACTTTCATTGCATTAATTTATTTCAGTCCAACCTAAACTTATGACATGATAATAAACAGTGTTGTTAATTCTTATTGAATATGTTCATTATTACAATGTCGAAAATGCTAAAGTGATTCTTGCAATTGTATGTGTGTGATATAAAGGAAACTGTTTGATATAACACGACAATTGGCATATTTATATTCTCGAGTCGTTACTATCAATTATATTAAAATAAAGATTATTATGATAACTATGTTGACAATTATAATAGGATAACCCTTTGATGATTCACATGATATGCATTGGTTTAATGATAGTCGTTATAACTGCATTTAATTGAGCCTACGAGTTGCCTAATTATTTAAGTCGTGCAAATCAGAGAAGTTGTCCAAGTTGCTAATCTTTTACCATAACTAGAATTCTACAAAGTATATGATGGCAAATGTATGTTTAAACTCTTTATGCGATATCGGTTGTTTTGCTGAAAATGAGTTGTACTAAGTTCTTTGGACACCATTGAACGATATGGTTGCTAAAATGTCAAACACATGTGGGATATGGAATTAATGTTGTTGTTGTCAGGGATCAAATGTTGTTACTTTTATTAGCGAGTATGTTTCAGAATTTATATCAAACAAATTGGCTAATTTGTGTTGTATGCCTGATGAGTCAAAAGGTTTTGATTACGTGTTATGTTTTCTATGTTTCAAGTGTTAAGTAGTGCTTATGTACCGCATGTTTTAATACTCCTGGTGATTTATTAGTGGTAGGGCGGGTCAATTGTTCGAAATTGGTAATGGTTTTGACTAGGGAGAGGGATTTGGTGGAGTCAATGTTAGATTGTATGCTGGTTTACGTGTAATCTTGCGGTTGATGTTCCTAAAGTGGTTGTTCCCTGGTAGATAAAGCGAACTGTGATGATCTTGAGTTGACCAAAACCCTGGTATTACAACAGTTACCCTGAAAACTTGTTATATAGCTTTCGCACACGTAAACCTCGAGGATGAATTCTTGTCTTAACACCCTTGTGTCTTAATTTGTTAACTTTCCATTTTGTAGGATGGATCCCTACAATGTACACCCGCAAGACTGTTACATGTCACTTGACGCTGACTTTAATGAGCATTGTGAGAAACTTTGCGCTGTCATGGACAACTATAGCCATAATGGGCACCCTGAGTACTTAACTAATACTCAGTTAAGAGCGTATACCCTTATCGATTCTATCCCTGACTCTGGCATACTAAAGGACAGCAAACGATTTTATATGAGAGAGTTGACCACCCATTGCATGAGGCTATTCCGTGACCCCAATTACTGCGGCGGGGCCAGATACCCGCCCGAGCATACCTTTGACTTTATAGCAGGTGACCTGAGATGTGAATTTTACGCTAATGTATCTGATGCCGAAATTACGACTGAACCACCCATGCCAGACTTCGGGGAAGAGGTGAACCAGGAAGGGAATGACATAGAAGTCACCAGAATCAGAGGAAGCGCAACCTAAGGACCGTTAGGTTAGGGCTAGTAACACCATGATCGTCCTGTTATGAAACCGTGTAAACCTTTGGCTCCTTCTTGTTGTTCTTTTAGTTTGATGTTGTGTTTTAAGTCAAGCAGGAGCTAAGTAATAAGTGTTACTTGTTGACAATCAGTTAATCCCATAATAAAACCTTGTTTTCGACGTTAATGTTTCTGCGCAATCTTTTATCATGTGTTTTTTTTCTGTTACATGTTGTTGACAGTGTTTCGTTACATACGAATATGAAAGTTGAGAAGAGGTTACGAGGACGTAACCATGTTTTTAGTTGGGTAGGATTGTAAAATCTTAATGTTTATGTTCCACTTGCTTATAGATTGAGGTTTTGATCAAGTTGTGGATCGTAGTTTTGACCAAGCTGATGTTTCGTTGCGTGGTACCCACACAAATGAGTCCTCTATGTTGTGTAATTAAACTGCTGCTGTTATGGTGCTCTGATAGTTTGCATGAGTTCATGAGTGGTGATAGGTTGCATGAAGTAAGTTCCGGGACGTAACTTTCTTTTTAGGAGGGTAGAATGTAACATTCCGTTTGATCCGCTTGAGTTCATGAATCCTCGTACTAGAAAATCTGTTTGGTAGTTGAGCGAACTTCGGGACGAAGTTCATTTTAAGGGGGGAAGACTGTAATACCCCGTATTTTATATTGCCTATCGAGTCGAGTAATTGTTTAGTCGTGTTGATATCGTAAGACCAAGTTACTCGTAAACTTGTTGAGACGGGTTTAACTGAATGATAGCTTACCCATTTACCAATCACGTTACCCATACCCATGACCCATATCACGTTACCCATACCCATGACCCATTTACCTTCTAACTTGATCTTTAACCTAAGTTTTTAACCTAATTTTACCCTAACCATACACACCCCTCATCTCACACGCCTCCCTCCTTCACCAACACCAAAACACCAGAATTCACGCATAGAGAGGGAGAGGGTGTGGCCGTGAGTGTTGACAGCAAAGCAAGGAAGAGCTAGGGACTTTTGTCGACGGCCGTGGGTGGCCCTGGTGGCGGTTGTGGTGGCGGAAAAAGGTAAGAGTCAACCCTTTCCTCTGTTTTCATTCTTCTGTCGAGTTTTTGGGTGGTTGTTCGTGCCTTGTCGAGGCATTGCTGGTGGTGGTTGGAAGAGTAAGGGAGTAGGGTGGTAAGGGACGAGTATAGTGGTGGTGGTTAGGGAGGTTTTGGGTGGTGGTGGTGGTTGTGAGAGGCGGCGACAGGGGGTAGCCAAAACAGGTTTTGGGTTACGGTTTGAGACGGGTTTAGGTGGGTAGTTTTGGGGTGGTGCCACCGTGGACTAGGGGAGGTCGAAACGGTGGCGCTATGGTGTCTGTGTGCGTGGCCATACGGGGAGCAGAGTGGTGGTGATAGGGTGGAGTCGTTGTTGACAAAATGGTGGTACGTGGGGGTTGTGTTGCGGGGGGCTTTGTGGTGGCAACCGTGGGAGGTGGAGTGAACGTGGGGGAGTTGGTGGCCACGGTCGACTCACCGGGAGTCGACCCCGGTGAGGGTGTTGGTGGGTGCTCAGTCGGACCGGTGTCCGAAATGGCGCCATCACGGTGGTAGGGGCGCGTGGGAGTTCGGGAAAAGGGTTGGAAGTCGTGGGTTTGGGCGTGTTTTAGTCGGCTTTGATTCGTTTCTTTATTGTTTAAATTATCGTATTTCGTAGTTAATTTAAATTCCCGAGTATTTAAAATAATTAGAGATGGGTTTTTGAGTCGGGTTTGTTAAAAGAGAAAAATTACTATATCGGGAAAGTTTCCATTTTAAGAAATTCTATTTTTAGTAACTTCTATTTTGGGAACGGGGAATAGTTAAGTAATTGGTTATCATTTCATTATCTTTCAGAGGGGAATTAATGTGGATTATCACCGAGCTTCCGACTATTTTGATTGCAGGTTTTGAGGTAGGGAAATACACTTGACTTTAAGGTGTTATTAAATGTGTTGATTTGTGTGTGTCATATTACCAAGTGTGATCGTTGACTTGTCCGTGGTGGTGATTATGTTGTGTTTCATATCTTTGGAGTGTGGGTGATGAACGTTCGTGTCGAATATGTTATTTCATTATTTTGATAGTGGCATAATTTCATTCATTGATATACATGTTATGTTGCATTGATTACTGTTGAGCATTGCATATGCATTGGAGTTAGAGGATGGTGTGGTGGTGACGATGATGAGATACGATGTGGTGTTGTGATAAGGCCCAGGCTGGTTCTGCAGGACCTGCCCTGGTGTCCTCAGCTGCGAGCTGGCAGATCGACTACGGTCGATATATATAGTCTAGGGGATCGGTATGGTCTGGGCGTTCGGGTTATGAGTTATGAGATATGAGTTGAGATGGAGATGGAGGTGACGGAGGAGCATGTATCATGCATATCATGTTTTATTGTTTATTGTTTTCCCTACTCAACCTCGTGGTTGACCCTGTGTATTCGTGAACACCTGTGATGAACCGTTTTATGGGGAGCAGACTTGACAGGTTTAAGAGATAGGACGGGAGCTTGATGGGCGTGAGACACTGGATCAAACGACTTTGTAGCTAGATCATCATCTAGAAGACTTCACTTTTATTTACGTCAGTTCTTGTAATTTAATTTGAAAAGAGAATTTGTAATAGTTAAGTTAAAATATTATATAAATTGCCTTGGAGTTTAATTTGTTATTCACTACCTCGGGAAACCGAGATGGTAACAGCCCGTTTTATGAGGAAATGTCTTGACGAAGACTTCTTTTATAAACCGGGGTGTTACAGAAGATTTGTTTACCTTTGAAGAATGCTTCTACTTCCTCGAAGATGTTTCTCATTCTTTGTGTACCTTGCCTTATTCTTTATCTCTTGGCGCTTATTCTTCTTCTAAACTCTCTCTTCTCTTTCCTTGAAAGTTACTCTTGTACCCTCCTAACTTGTCCTTTGTTCCTTACTTATCCTCCCTTAACGCCTTTTGATAGTACTTTTTCTTTTGAGGAATCTTAACCTTGGTTTGAAAATTGAACCTTTGAGGAGATTGTTTATGGTTAACCCATAACCCTGGTTTTGAGAGGTTGTGATGTTAGGAAGACTTAGGTAGTGTGATGAGACATACCTAGTGATTCTTAGACCTAGATCCTTGATAAAGTGAGTATTCTTGATTGGTGGATTTTGGGTTGTCAAGTGTGAGTTGCGTTTGTTCCTAAGGCTATAGAACGTGGCTTTGTTGTTTAGGTTTGGGATTTGAGAGCCTTGGGGAGTGTACTGAGACATGTCTTGGGATACTAGTGCTTAGTACTTGACTTTAAATGGATGGAATTGAATGGTGGAATATTTGAGGAACCCTTTCTGGGAATTTATAGCTTGGTATTCGGATCTTTGATTGAGGACTTTACTATTTTAGGAAACCCATGGTTGACACTAGTTGGATATGAGTATAGCTTTGTTGGAACTTTGACCTTGATCTTGTGGAAGTTGTTTGTGGATGTTTGAGGATTTGGAGTGGTGAAATCACACTTATAGTGGAGTACCTTGTTTCAGGGAATAGATTAGGATTAAGTAACATGAGTGTTTTGAGGAAATCCTTGGGAGTGTTGTAATCATAAGATTTGTTGTTAGGAAGTTTCGGGACCATTTGGATGATGTTGTTGTTTCAGATTGAGTACCTGGCATTTCCTTTGGCAAATGTGGTGGCCGATGCTTTGAGTAGGAAGACTAATCACTCTTTGAGCACTATCCGTGTGTTACCTGATGAACTTACCACGGAATTTCAAAAGCTAGGGATAAGCCTTGTTGGGAAGGGCTTTGACTATCTTAGTGCCTTGAGTGCAGAACCCGACTTTTACCGTGAGATCCGTACTTGCCTACCTGAGGATGCTACTTTCAAGTCCATTCAAGCAAAAATCCAACTTGGGCAAGCTAAGGATTGTGTGGTGGATAGTGATGGATACCCTCGTTACCAAGGTAGGATGTATGTTCCGAGAGTAGCCGAGTTGAGGAAGAAGATCATTGATGAAGCTTACCTTTCTCCTTACTCTATTCATCCTGGTGGTGACAAGATGTATAAAGACTTGAGATTACAATTTTGGTGGCCTAGGATGAAGATTGATGTCCAAGAGTATGTTAGCAAGTGTCTTACCTGTCAGAAAGTGAAGATTGAGCATCAGAAACTCGGGGGTTTGCTACAACCTTTGGATGTTCCCCTTTGGAAATGGGAGTCCATCTACATGGACTTTGTGATGGCTTTACCTAAGACTGCTAGCGGAAAAGATGCGGTTTGGGTGGTTGTAGATCGATTGACCAAATGTGCTAGGTTTATACCTATCAAGGAGACATGGAAATTAGATGTCCTAGCTGGTGCCTACGTGAAAGAGATAGTACGCTACCATGGAGTGCCTAAGGATATAGTTTCAGATCGTGACCCTAGATTCTGTTCCCGTTTCTGGACTGCTTTGCAAGAAGCCATGGGTAGTAAGCTACTAATGAGTACCGCTTTTCATGCCGCTACAGATGGGCAGACTGAGAGGACTATCCAGACTTTATAGGACCTCCTTCGTGCTTGTGCTTTAGACTTCCACACTTCTTGGGAGAAATGTTTACCTCTTGTCGAATTGTCCTACAACAATAGCTATCATTCCTCTATCAAAATGTCACCTTATGAGGCTTTGTACGGTAGGAAGTGCCGTAATCCTGTTTGTTGGGATCAAGTCCAAGATGCTCATGTGTTGGGACCCAATTTGGTGACTGAGACCATCAATCAGGTTCAGATCATTCGAGAGCGTATGAAAACCGCTCAAGACCGACAGAAATCTTATGCCGATGTCCGTCGTCGACCACTTACCTTTGAGGTTGATGATCGAGTGTTCCTTAAGGTATCACCTATGAAAGGGGTGAAACGGTTTGGTGTGAAAGGAAAGCTGAGTCCCAAATACATTGGACCTTTCCGTGTGCTTGAGAAGATTGGCCCCGTTGCTTACCGTTTAGAGTTGCCCACGAATTTGAGCAAGGTTCATAATGTCTTCCATGTATCTCAGTTGAGGAAGTACATTAGTGATCCGAGCCATGTTATTCAAGAAGAAATCCCAGATTTGGAACCCAACTTGGCTTTGGAAGAAAGGCCGATCCGAATCCTCGAAAGGGCAAACAAGCAACTTAGAAACAAAGTGGTGCCCCTAGTTCGTATCCTTTGGCGTTGTGGAAATGTCGAAGAAGAAACTTGGGAGCCTGAATCTTCTATGTTAGCTAAATATCCCGAACTTTTCTCGTGAGGAAATTCTCTTTCCTTTATCTAATTCTTGTGAATTTTAGCTATCCTTTCGAGTGTTCCCCTCCTTCTCTTAAATACTCTCCGCGTTAGTAGTCCTTGCTTAGTTGTTTAAAAGTCGTAGTTAGAATTTGGTCATAGCTAGTGGAGTTACTATCCTTTTTATAGAGTTTCGAACTAAAGATTTTTGAAAATGTTTTAATATTTTCCACTGGTTTTAACGTCAATGAGTGGTAAAGCTCGTTATTGGAGACGTCCGATAATTGGTTTTCTCATTTGTTGGTGTAAAAATATATATTTTTATGTCTTTGATTTGGAATGTTGATGTTCTTGAACGGCCGACGAGGATGTTCCGTTCCATTGAAAAGACACTTATATTTCATACGTTCACATTTTGAAGATTTTATTTACTTGATTTTAAAGAGATAGACCTACATATATACAATGTTCCTTCTTCTAAGTTTCGGGGACGAAACTTCTTAAAAGGAGGGATGATTGTAACACCCCGTAAATTTGAAGACCTTTATTATATTTTAAAAGTAATATTTTAATCTATTTTAATTTAATATTAATTTATTTGAAATAAAATTTATTTGATATAATATAATCTTATTTTATTTTGAAGAAATGTAATTATTTTTGATAGTTTAGAAATGTTTAAAAGTGATTTAAACTATATTTAAACCTTTTCCCTTGATAAAATAGATTTCGGATAAAAGTCGTAAAATTGGGATTTTCCCATTTCTTACGGTCGTTGGGTAAACGAGATTGGATATTGGGCATATGAGTACTTAATCTTTTAGTAAAATCGTGTTTAAGAACTTTAATTTTCTCGAAAATCGTGTTCGACGAATATTTCTAATTTCCGTCGAAACGAACCAAAACGTAAACAATTGAAACTCACCCAAACACCCTACCTCAAACCATGCACCCTCCATCCTCCATGGGTCTCCTCTTCATCTTTCATTTCCTTCATAATTCACTCTCTCTCTTCCTTTCATCAAACACCAAAAATCTATCAAAATAACCTCCTTACAATCCCTAAATCCTTCATAAATCCTTCATTTCTCCATCAAATCTCATAAAAATTATATATTTGGAATCCTCTCTTCAATCCTCATCTACTAGTAAGATTTATTTTCATTTCCCCCAATTTTGTTTTAAGACTCATCTTTTAGGGTTTCGAATTTAAAGCCTAATAATTGTGTTTTTGTTGTTCTTATAGGTGAAGAATTTGAAGTTTTTTTTTTTTTGGTTGAATGTGAGCTTGTTTCATTACTTAAAACATTTCAATGATGATTACATAGTTCCATACAATCCAATTTTCTGACTACTTTCAAAGCCTATTACTTATACAACAAGATCAAGTTTTTGCAGCCAAATTCGATCTTGCATTCTAACACCTCTTGCAATCTTCACTCGTATCCTAGCATAAACCAGTCTTTTAATTTCCTGCACCACCCTCTTAGGACATTTAAGACAATTATCCATCCTGCAAGAATTCCTTTCAATCCATACACAATACCAGAAAGCTGCCAAAGTCATCCTACACACTCTCTGCTGTAACATCGAAAGTCCCATACACTGAGGATCAATCTGAATCTGCAACCAATATTCCAACTGTTCCTTAATCTGCTCACTGTATTTGCACCTACTAAATAGGTGCTCATGTGTTTCAATCCCATTTTCACATAACACACATTGATTGTTGTCACTGATCTGCAATCTGAACAGCTTCTCACGCGTGTTAAGAGCCTCTTGCTTAATCAACCAGCAAATAATAGAATCCTTAGGGACACACCATGTATCCCAGACATCCTTATACCAACCAACAGAGGGGTGTCCTCCCTGCAACAAACCATACCCAGATTTAATGTTGTAACCCTTAGGATCATGAATCCAATGGTTATTCACATACCCACTGGAAATCAGACCCTTGACCTTACAAATATTCCTCCAATTCCAATTGGAATCAGCAGGAGGAACATAGTTATGCCAGTCCTGATCTTTTAAATATATGTGATGCACCCATTGAACCCATAACCTGTCAGCATTAGTATACAACCAGTTCACCAATTTTCCTACACTTGCAATATTCCAATTTTCAGCTTTTATGACACCCAAACCTCCTTCTTCCTTCCTACAACAGACCCTATCCCAGGCAATCAAGGGGGCCCTCTGATATTCAGACCCACCATCCCAAAAATAACTCCTGCAGATGGCCTCAATTCTCCTTACCACAGCCTTTGGGATCAAAAAAATGGAACCCCAATAATTATGTAAAGTATTCAAAACAGAGTTAACTAGAGTTAGTCTTCCTGCATAGCTCAATTTTCTAGCCCCAATGCTCCTAATTCTGGCCACAACTCTTTCAATCAATATGTTACAGTCCATTTTTGTTAACCTCCCTGCCTGAATAGAAATCCCCAAGTACTTAAAAGGGAGATCACCTTCCTTAAAGCAAGAAATTTGAAGAATATCAGCTCTCACACTCTCTGGCACCCCCCTAAAAACAACTTCAGACTTAGCAGCATTCACCCTCAATCCAGAAGTAGCAGAGAACGTAGAGAAAGCTCTTAGGAGAAGCATAATAGACTAAGTATCCCCCTTGCAAAACAACAATAAATCATCTGCAAATAGGAGATGGTTCAATCTCAAACTCTTACACAAAGGATGAAACCTAAAGCTCCATTTATAAGTAGCAAAATCCAACACTCTAGTCAGGTACTCCATACAAATGGTAAATAACAAGGGAGAGATGGGATCCCCTTGTCTTAACCATCTCTTACCTTTAAAGTACTCAAACAAAGCTCCATTGAGATTTATTGAAAAGCTAATAGAAGTTACACAAGTCATAATAAGCTGTCTAGTCTTCTCAGGGAAATTTAGAGCACTCAACATTTGATCCAGGAAACCCCACTCAATAGTATCATAAGCTTTCTGAAGGTCCAACTTAAACATACATCTTGGAGAGACATTCCTCCTATTATAGAGTCTAACCAAGTCTTGGCAAATTAAAATATTTTCAAGAATACTCCTTCCTTGAACAAAAGCTCCTTGGTTAGTGCTAATAATGTCAGGTAAAACCACTGCCACTCTTGAACACAATATTTTGGAAATAGTCTTGTAAATCACATTACAGCATGCTATAGGCCTGAAATGTTTCACACGTATTGGCCTATCCACCTTAGGAATCAGAGTAATTAAAGTGGCATTTATCTGGGTTAATAACTGCCCAGTCTCAAAAAAATTCAAGACAGCAGCAGTTATATCACCACCAGTGATCTCCCAAGAATCTCTGAAAAATTGACTGGTGTATCCATCAGGCCCAGGGGATTTGTCCTTAGGAATACTAAACAGAGCCTTCTTTACCTCATCAGCAGTAACAGGTTTATTCAAATCCTCCCAGTGACTCTCAATACAACATTTCCCTCTTCTAACCACCTGAACATTGACAGGTTCAGTGGAATTTTGAGTGCCCAATAACTCCATATAGTAACTCAGGAAAGCCTGCTGAATATGATCTCCCTCAGTACAGATATTCCCATTCTGATCCTCAATACTCAATACCTTATTCTGCACCATTCTCTTCCTAATAGAGTTATGAAAATACCCAGTGTTAATGTCTCCTTCCAAAGACCACTGTAGTTTAGCCTTTTGAATCAAAAAACTATCCCTTGCAGCCAGGAGCTCTTTCAGTTCATGTGCCACATCATACTCCTACTGCATCAGGTCAATATTACCAGGGTTATCAACCATTTCCTTCTGAATGCTTTCCAAAAGAACCACTATAATGTTATAACTATTTTCAATATCTGAAAAGCAAGATTTGTTGATATTTTTAAGTACAGGTTTGAGGGCCTTCAATTTCTTGATAACTTGAAACATCTTGGCGCCCCTAATTTGCCTCTGCCAGACATCATGAACTGATACTTTAAAAATCTCAGAGTGTCCCCACATATTGAAATATTTGAAACACTTCTTACTAGGGCTGAGTAAAATAAACCGAACCGAATTTTTAAACCGAAACCGAACCGATAACCGAATTAAGAAACCCGATAATTCGGTTTTTTTCCGGTTCGGTGCCCGAACCGGTTTTTTTGGGGGAAATCTGGTTCGGTTTCGGGTCCTAAAAAGGCAAAATCGGGTATCGGTTTTAAACCGGTTTACTTTTTTTTTCGAAAAAAAAACAATAAGAAAACGACTTAAAATAAACAAAGATGTGTGATTTGGTTGAATTAATGGGGATGCACGAAGGTTTAAGTAGGAATTTAAGAGTTAGGATGGAGAGGTGGGTTGAAAAGCGTCAATTTGGGGTAAAAAAAGTTAAAACCGGTTTATAAATTCGGATCCGGGTAACCGGTTTTCGGATCCGGTTTTTTAATTGCTAAAAAAACGGTTAACCGGTTTAAAACCGGGGCGGTTTCGGTTTGGGAAAAAACCTGTTTTTGAAAACCGGTAACCGAACCAGTTTTCAAATCCGGTTCGGTTAACCGGTTTTGCTCACCCCTACTTCTTACCCTGCAACCCACTCTTCCTATCAGATAGAGTACAAGGAGAATGATCAAATAGACTAGGGGGATGGAAATGAGCCCAGTAATCACCAAATTCTTCAATCCACTCTAAGTTGCCCATAGCTCTATCAAGTCTACTATATACTCTATCCACAGGATCCTGTTTATTAGACCAGGTGAATAAGGCCCCAGTAGCTTGGATATCCTCCATACAGCAAATGGACACACAATCTTGAAATTGTTGCATCTCCACTTCAGTAGAGTTACCTCCTAACCTTTCAACTGGGGACAAAACTGTGTTAAAATCCCCTAGCCAAAGCCAAGGAAGACTACAAGATCCAGCAACATTTTTGAGCACATTCCATAAGCCTTGCCTCTCAGCAACATCATTATGTGCATAAATCATAGCCAACAAAAACTCCTTTTCATCAGTGGAAGAGGTCACCCTCATATGAATATATTGAGCACCATACTCAAGAAATTGAATAGAGAAGCAGTCAGGTTTCCAGAAAACCCAAATCCTCCCCCCTTTATGCCAACTACAATTAGTTGAAATACTCCATCCATCACATAAAGTAGTAGGTCTCTTTAACAAATTACTAGGTTTTATTTTGGTTTCTAGTAATCCAAACAAGCCCACACCATTATTTTGCATAAACCATTTAACTATCTTCTGTTTATTCATATCGTTCAATCCCCTAATATTCCAAAATCCCATACTATGCATTTAAAACCAATTAGGGGGGATCCTTACCACTCTGACCTGCACTCCCCTTTGGTGTAGCCAATTTGTTCAAAGCCTCAATGAAAGTAAAAGGACCTGCACTGCCAGTTCCCCTAGCACCAACAAGCCCACCTTGCTTATTCATTCTCATTATAGTCCTTGCTGGAGTAGTTTTGACAGTACGAACCAGAGGAGGAAACACTTCAGGGGTGAATAACTGGTCCTGAGGTTCAGTCACAGGAGGACTGACATGAGCCTTCTGAACTGGTCTCCACACCTTCTGAGGTTTATGTACCTCCTTGACTCTAGGTTTCTGAGTTTTTCTACATTTCTCCTTGACATGCCCCATACCCTTGCACACGCTACAGGTAACAGGCAACCATTCATACTCAACCCTAACATCCACCACTTTCCCAGTTTCATCTAGGAATTTCACTTTATCAAGTAGAGCCTGGTCAACCTGCAACTCAACCATAACCCTAGCCTGACTCAGAAGAGTACGATCTTCTGTGGCCTTGTCCTTCTTCACAAACTTACCCACCAGACCTGCAATTTTTGGAAGACAATCCCCCCAAAATTTTAGAGGGATTCCTGCCATTTTAATCCATACAGGCACTACATCCACTTTCGCCTTAACCAACTCAGCATCAACACTCCATGGCTTTATAACAATAGGCTTGTTATCAAACATATAGTATCCAGAAGATAACAAAGCCTCCTTACATTCAGCAGATTGTAGACGCACCAAAAAAATACCATTATCCATAAACGAGACTCTATCAACTTTAAACTCCTTCCAAACTTGATAAACATAATCCTCAATGATCTCGCATGGAGGGTTAGCACCAAGGATATAACAATAAACAGAGTTTTGCCAAAATTCTACCTCTTTATGAATATCAGCATGTGAAAATTGCAGCATATCCCCAGGCTCGGTCTCCTCTGAAATGGGCTCCATGATAGGTATATCCTTGCCACCTTTCCTCATCGACCAACCAAGAGTACCTGGAGCCTCAGCAACTTCACTCAAGTTGAGAATCGGGATCCCATTCAACTCCCCCAAAGTTTTAGACTTTCGTGCATCCGCTGAAACAGGACCCTTAGTACTGGGAACCTGACCCTGCTTCTCATTCTTATCCTTAGATGAGACAGAGGAAGAAGCACCAGACTCCTTATTTGTATTCGAAGATTTTTTCGAGTTTTGTATTTTTGTTTTGAGTACTAGATGTAGCTAAAGAAGAGAATTGATTATCGCTAAATGTCATAACCGCCATTGTTGAGTCTGACAGCGGCTCTAAATTTTAGGTCATGAAAATCAGAGAAAATCGCCTTCTCTCTCTATCTCTAGAATTTGAAGATGAGTTAGGTGACTCATATGTTGTTGAAGATCAAGAATAATTTTGGGTTTTAGAAGCTTTCTCAAGTTATTACTTGTCTCTTTGCTAGCTTAAGGTAACTATTCCGAGTCACTCGACGAATTAATGTCACATTAGTAGTTGTATTGGTTGTTTGTTGTTGTTTGTTGTTGTTGTTGTTTGTTGTTGTTTGAGACAATCTTGTTGATAAATGAATGAATGGAGTAAGATGAGTATGCTTATGTTTAATTTATGTTACCCATTTGTATATTATTGTTTGGAACAAATTTGGATGAGGAATTATGTGTTGTGACAAGTCCGCGTGTTGGCTGGAACGCGTCAGTACCGGACCGAGACAGTTTCCAATGTTTCCAAAAATATGACAGATTGAACGGCATCGAAAAATTAGGTGTTTTAGCCACTTGAATCACTCAATTCGGAGTCCGTATGAGTAAATGGCGTCGTTTTATCGATTAAAATTTATAGAAAAGTTTACCCTTGTGTGAGACGGTTATTTATGCTATTTTATTATGCGAGAATTTTGTGGAATTAGTTATTTTGTAAGTTGGAATGTTTTTCTTTATGTTGATAGTGTTCACATTAGAAATTGGAAATAGCATGAGAATGATATTGTGATGAATTTTGTGATTTGGGCCAAAGTAGGCCAAGACTCTGAGCTGGGCCAGATTGACCGAACGAGTTTGGTCAAACTAGGTTTAAACCGGTCAACCTCGTTTTGACCGATGACCCGTCGCGGGACTCGGGTCGAGGGTTTGTCTTTGAGGTGAGATTGGTTGTTATTGGATGTTTTATGTTATGCCTTGATGTTTGTAATTATCATTTCACATGTTGGTTGTTGGATGCTTTGGATGCCTTATGCTTGAGTCTTGTTGCCTCTTTGCCATTTTAGCTTGTTCTCATGGATTATGGTACTGTTGGTTAGCTGGAATTTGGATTATTATTGATATTGGAGATATTGTTGGATTGTCAGCTGAATATGCTCTTGCGTAGTCTTTCATATGCTAGGGTGTGTATGATCATTTGTGTGTGTGCAAGTTTGGACTCTTTGCCCCTCTTATGGTTAATTGGGTGTCTTACTTGTCTTGTGTGGTGTGAGCTAAAGTATTCAAGCTGGGACTAGGTCCTAGGTGAGTATTTCGGCCTTCGTCATAGATAGGCCCTTATAGTCTTTGACGAGTGTATGTTCACAGCTTAATAGCCTTTGTGTCTTAGCTTGGTGGGCTTATATACAAGTTAGGGCATGACCTCCTGACGTAGTCTTAGAAGTATGTGGTCAGCTTAAGTACTAGCCAACCCTTTGGTGGACTCCTTAGGGGTACTCATGTGTTGTTATCATGGGTCTTGGATGCGGTAGTTTTTCGCATGTCGCTAGGTCTGCGCAGGTTTAGGATTAGGGTGTTTACCTTACCTCGTGGTATAGACTCGAGTTACAGAGTGACTATTGACTGTACTAGGAACTTATGCTTGTCTCTAGATATATTTTCCTTTCTTGTTGATGTTTCTATGAATCATAGAAGGTGAGATGCAAGCCGACTATGGTTGATAGAGTTTGGATTCCTGGATGTTATGTGATTCACATGATAGTGTAGTATGAGTCGGTCTAGTATTCATATCCTAGGACTATGTGTTGTTATATTGTTATTCACATGATGAATACGATTGTCTAGCATCTATATGCTAAGGCTATGTGTTATTCATATTCATATTCTTATGTTTACATGTTATATTAATTATGACATTTCATGGCTGGGAGAACTCGGAGTTACTCCCACATTTGTGGCTTTCGTATTTGTATAAAATGCGATTGACAGGTAGGTGATGCATATATGGGGTACATGGACGAGCTAGCGAGCAAAGTAACCTTGGGACCTAGATTGGCTTTATTTTATTGTGACCCTTGAACACTTTTTATGTTATATACTTTTTAGGGACATATGTCTCCCTTTTTCATATTTGGGTTGTATAACTTTGTTTCGCGACTTTAGCGATGTTTTATTTATGAGATTTATTTTAGACCTTGCATGTTTGACACCTTCCCATTTGGATATTTTTATAACAGGTTCAGGTTTCGTTTTCGACTTTTGAAAATTACAGGTTTTTACCCAAATGAACCTATTACAAACATATCCATGCAGTTTTTATCTAGAATTATGTGTTTACTTTTCCGCAATGATTGAGGGTGTCACATGGACTATATATATTGTCACGATATTAAACACTTAATCACGCTCAATTATATGTTCATGTAACTAATAATAGCGTCTGTTATTACGACCCGTGCAAAAAATGCACGGGTATAAAACTAGTTTTTCATTATTTGAGAGAAAAGTCTCTCACTACTTTCTCTCTCTCACCTTGTATATAAATTATACGAAGTAATACCTAGAATATAAGTGATAGTCTTCTTTTATACCCCACCTTCTTTAAAATACCTAGCTCACCTCAAAATTACATTTTAATCCAACCCCACTCAACCTCAGTATGGTCGCCATCTTCATCACTTATCACACTCATCTAGGATTGAGTCACAATTTCACATTAGAGCATCCGCAAAGGTGATACTCCCCATATTTTCTCTTTTTTTTCTTATTCGTCTACCTTATTTTCCACTAACTTTTCCCATTTACCCTCCCCATTTCATAACTATATCTATGCAACAATGGAGTTCCACAATTCACACACAAAAATTTGGGAATCTCCCCAAAAGTAATACAAATTGCCTTACTTTTTTTTTGGGACCTCCCCTCAAAACAGTGGAGCCCCAAATATGGGGAGCTTTATTAGACGAGAATATTGTGTGAATTGAGCACAATATTCTAGCCTATTATTAACCTATTATTTTGTGATTAGTTGCTATAATTTAGCATATTGTTCCTAGTATTCAGCAGATAACAAGATAAATCTGTTATCACCTTTGTATTATAAATATTGACTTGCTCATCAATAAACGACACAGATTACAATTCTCAAACATTCCTCTTCTCTGTTTCACGCTTCCAACATGGTATCGAGCCTTGTTTAAACCCTAAAACTTTCAAAATAAAAATCAATTTTTTTCTCTCCTTGCCATGACTGGCGGACAAATTTCAAATACGAAAAATTCTGTTCTCAAAATCGATCCCCTTTCACCATTTTATCTTGGTTCGGGTGATCTTCCAAGCCTCAAATTATCCACTATTCTCTTGAACCATCGCAATTATGATAATTGGAGTCGGTCGATGCGGATGTCCTTAAAATCACGTCGGAAATTTGGCTTCTGTGACGGTTCAATTAACAAACCGACTGATGAGTCTCTTTTAGGGCAATGGGAAGTTGTTCACTGTACCATCGTCTCTTAGCTACGGGCAACTATTGATCCGGTTGTTCTTGAGAGTGTGCCATACGTGGAGGACGCGGCTGTTATGTGGAGCGATTTGGAGGAGCACTTCGCCGTTGTTGATGGTACGTCGATTCATTCCTTAAAAACTGAACTTGGTGAATGTCGGCAAAAGAAATGTATGTCTGTTACCGAGTATTATGGTAAATTAAAATCACTTTGGGATGCGCTTTCTATTCATGAGCCTCCGTTTGCCTGTGAATATGGTAAATGTACTTGTGATATCGCTGGTAAAGTCGTTAAGCGTCTTGATAATGAAAGACTTCATCAATTTTTTATGGGCCTAAACCGTAGTTTGTATGGCACCCTTCAAAACCAGCAGTTTCAACTCGTCCCATTGCCCTCCCTTAATCGTGGTTATCACGCCACTCTCCAAGCCGAGCGCTTGCTTATGGGTGATACACCTCCTGATGTTAGTGATGTTGTTGCTTATGCGACTCCTGGCTCCTCATCCCGTACCCCTGATGAATGGAAAAAGTTGCGCGAAAAAGAGAAAGCCGAGCGTCGTAAGCTATACTGTTCCCATTATGAGGTTCATGGTCACGATATAAATTCTTGTTTTATTAAAAGCCAAAAGTTTCCAGACTGGTGGGGAAGTCGGCCTCGTACTTTGCCCGAATTGTGTCGCAGCAGGAAGTCGGGTAGTACCAACACGGGAACGGGTTCGGGTTCTGATGTAGGCTCGGGCTCGGATGGTACGGTTCATGCAAATGCTCTCCAAAATATTCCTTCCGATCGGTTATCTGGTACGTGTGTTTCTTGGATAATAGATACTGGTGCCTCTAACCATGTAATAGGTGACCTCTCTTTCTTTGCGGATAGTATGGTGATACCGCCTCGTGCTGTGGGGTTACCTAATGGGAAGCGGATAATGGCCTCTCGAATGGGAACCGTGAAAATTAACGACTCCATTACCTTGCGTCGGGTTTTATTTGTTCCTCATTTGACTTGTCATTTAATTTCTGTTTCTCAATTAACGGTCGATTATGATTATATGTTGCAATTTACTAAGGACCGTTGTCTTATACAGGACCGTTCCTTGAGGAAGATGATTGGAGTTGGTGAGCTTCAGGATGGACTGTTTATTTTGTCTTCAGCGGATACGGCTGCAGTAGTGCATACATTGGATACTTCGGGGTCTTATGAGCTTTGGCATCGACGACTTGGCCATCCGGAAGGCAATGTGGTTCAATTTTTACCCTTTAGCTCATTCTTTTTCAGTTAATAAAAACTTGGTGTGTGATGTGTGACACCGAGCAAAACAAACTCGTGCAAGTTTTAATTTGAGTGAGAATATTGCGTCAGACATTTTTAGTTTGATCCATTGTGATCCTTGGGGGCCGTATCGTGTTCCTTCTACTTGTGGTGCTAAATACTTTCTTACTATTGTGGACGATTGTTATCGTTCAGTTTGGGTTTATCTATTACTTGCTAAGACAGAAGTTACTAGCGCGTTTATGCAATTTTTATCTATGGTACACACACAGTTTTCGAAACAGGTCAAGGTGATGCGGAGTGACAATGGCACGGAATTTAATTATATGGCGGATTATTTTT
Organism: Silene latifolia; assembly: GCF_048544455.1. Classification (NCBI taxonomy): domain Eukaryota; kingdom Viridiplantae; phylum Streptophyta; class Magnoliopsida; order Caryophyllales; family Caryophyllaceae; genus Silene; species Silene latifolia. The sequence continues at coordinate 434,571,520 of NC_133538.1, read as the reverse complement.
TACAGGAGGGTATTCAGTTTCAAACATCTTGCGTTGGCACACCCTAGCAAAATGGGCGTGTTGAACATAAGCATCGTCATATTCTTAATGTGGCCCGAGCCTTGCTTTTTCAGGGTCAACTTCCGAAGAAATTTTTGGGTGAGTGCGTTCTTACTACTGCTTATCTTATTAATCGCACTCCTTCCAAACTCCTTGGTCATAAAACGCCGTGTGAGATTTTATTTGGTGTGTCTCCGTCTTATCAAAATATGAGAATTCTTGGGTGTATTTGTTATACTCATAATCAGCAATCTCGGGGGGATAAATTTGAACCACGTAGTCGGAAGTGCATTTTTCTCGGGTACCCTCTCAATAAAAAAGGATGGAAAGTTCTTGATATTGAAACCAGGTCTATTTTTGTTTCTCGTGACGTTATTTTTCATGAGGAATTATTTCATCAATTTGATGATAAGGCCGACACTACCACTGTTATTCATGATGACCCAATTATCTCCCATGATGACCTACCCGAGATCGAGCAGTCCGCACCCTCTGCTGCTGCCGACACTGTCACTCCCACTGCACAGTCCCTTGGCACGGTATCTGAGGCCGATACAGCTCCTGCCACTGACACTGTTCCTGCTGAAAATATTGGACGCGGTCATCGATTGAAGTTTCCAAATTCTCGTTTGCAAGGATATGTACTCGACACTATTAATAGTCCATCCATACCCGACTCACCTGACTCTCCAACATCTCTCTCAGGTACGTCTTATGCTTTAGCTAACTTTGTCAATTGCAATAAATTTTCTACTCGTCATAAAAATTTTCTGGCCGCCATTACTACGGGTGTCGAACCACCTTCCTTCAAAATTGCTATACAAGATGATGGGTGGTGTAAAGCTATGAAGGAAGAAATTGATGCACTTGAATCCAATGATACTTGGGAACTTACCGATTTGCCTCTTAATAAGAAAGCTCTCGGGTGTCGCTGGGTCTATAAGATTAAATATAAGTTCGATTGAAAGATTAAAGGCACGGCTTGTTGTATTCGGCAATCACCAAGTCGAGGGGCTTGACTATGGCGAGATTTTTGATCCTGTTGTTAAAATGGTCACCATTCGTACTTTCCTAGCTGTTGCGGCCGTCAAAAAATGGGAATTACATCAAATGGATGTACATAATGCATTTTTACACGGCGACTTAGACGAAGAAGTGTACATGAAATTGCCTCCGGGTTTTTCTCGTGGTTATGATGGTAAAGTATGTCGGTTGAAGAATTCTCTTTATGGCCTACGTCAGGCACCACGTTGCTGGTTCTCTAAGCTCGCCAGTGCTCTCCGTGGTTATGGTTTTCGACAATCTTATTCCGACTATTCCCTCTTTACTTATTCCAAGGATACCATTCGTTTACATGTTTTAATTTATGTGGATGATTTGGTAATTGCGGGTAATAATTCCGCCGCTATATTAGTCTTTAAAGAATATTTGCACCAGTGCTTCAAAATGAAGGACTTAGGTCCCCTCAAATACTTCCTTGGCATTGAAGTTTCTCGGAATTCGGATGGCATTTTTCTTAATCAACGGAAATACACTCTCGACATCATTACTGAAGTTGGCTTATTGGGAGCAAAACCCGCTTCTACCCTTATGGACACGGAGCACAAACTTGGCCTTACTACTTCTCCGCTTTATGGGAATTCCGAACGCTATAGACGTCTCGTTGGTCGGCTTGTCTACTTGGCCATTACTAGACCTAGACCTATCCTTTTCTGTTCATGCTCTGTCGCAATTCCTTACTAAACCGAGAGAAGCTCACATGGCGGCGGCTTTACGGGTAGTACGCTACCTTAAGGGCAGCCCTGGTCAGGGAGTCTTCCTTCGCTCAAGTAGCTCCTTGTCGGTCTCGGGTTGGTGCGATTCGGATTGGGGTACGTGTCCTTTAACCCGCCGCTCTGTTACGGGATGGTTTGTTTTCCTTGGTGATTCTCCTGTCTCGTGGAAGACAAAGAAGCAACATACGGTGTCTTTATCCTCGGCTGAGGCCGAGTACCGTTCCATGGCCGCTATTGTGTGCGAGCTCGAGTGGCTTAAGGGTTTGCTGGCTAGTTTGGATGTTGATATTACGGTTCCTATGCAACTATTTTGTGACAGTCAATCCGCGATACATTTAGCCCAAAATCCCGTTTTCCACGAGCGTACTAAGCATATCGAAATTGATTGTCATTTTGTACGCGATGCTATTACCAGTGGCCTTGTCAAACCGTTCCATGTTTCAACTACTGAGCAAGTTGCAGATATTTTTACCAAGCCTCTTGGGGTGCGACAGTTTCAATACTTACTCCACAAACTGGGCATTCTCGATCTTCATGCTCCAGTTTGAGGGAGGGGGGATATTAGACGAGAATATTGTGTGAATTAAGCACAATATTCTAGCCTATTATTAGCCTATTATTTTGTGATTAGTTGCTTTAATTTAGCATATTGTTCCTAGTATTCAGTAGGTAACAAGATCAATTTGTTATCACCTTTGTATTATAAATAGGGTTATTTAACAAGAATACTCCATACTATTGGCCACCTTCTCAAAATACTCTGAACTTCAAATTAACTCAGAATAAATCATACTATCGACCTCCTCTTCTCGTATTACACTCGGTAACCGGCTACCTATTTAACCAGTCACTTCCTCTCATTCTCCTTTCATACCCTCCCATGAACCATCATACTCATATAGTCATATCGTCATCCCAACAACTGCCACCATCCACCTACACCCAACTCGACCTCATAAAACACCACCCAAAATCCCAAATTAAGATTACCCCCAAATTGATTTGAGACTGAAGGTTCTTGAAAATGGCGTTGATTATTGATGGGGGCACTGCGACGAAAACAACGAGGCAAAGGACACGGCGATTCGGCGGCAAAAAGGCGCTGCAGAAAAGGTTGTGGCGAGTTGTGGTTGGCGGATGGTGGTGGTAATGGTAGTTCCAGATCAATTTATTTTACGAAAAATTACCTCTTCACTTGTTGATTATAAGGCTAGTTTTGAGTATTGAGATTGAGAGGATGGTAAATAAAATGAATAAGGGTAGTTTTGATTAATGTCAGGTTGTTGGCATATAGAAATTAGTTGGAGAATTGATTCAATATATTTTATTTGAGATGATTGTACGGAAGAACAAGGAGGAAGAAAGAGATACCATTTGATTCTTGAAACCTGTGTTCCAAGGGTCTTTGCAGGTTGTTGGTGCCATCAATTTGCCGAGTCTCTTCCCTTTCTCAATGCCTTGATGTCCAGGTATGGATCGAAACAGCTGTGTTTATGATATGGGACCCACTGGCTACATGAACAATGGTGTTTTGGTTTTATGGATAGACTATGGCGGTGAGTTGTGGGTGGCGGAGGTGATGAATGATGTAAATGCATGGGTGGTAGATGGTTGAGTTTGCCCTGAGATTATGGTTGATAAATGAAGAACGATGGATTAGTGGTGGTTGGAAGAGTGATAATGTGGTATACCGGTGGTTATGGGACCTAATGACATTTTAACCTGATTTTACAGGTTAAAAATGACCCGAGTACAATATGAGAAGGATGTGCGTATAGTATGATTTATTCTGAGTTAAATTAAAGTTCAGAGTATTTTGAGAAGATGACCAATAGTTTGGAGTATTCTTGTTAAATAACCCTTATAAATATTGACTTGCTCATCAATAAACGACAAAGATTACAATTCTCAAACATTCCTCTTCTCTGTTTCACGCTTCCAACAAGCTTAGTGCAACACTGAGGAGCCCCATATAAGGAAAGAGAGTGTATATGAGAAGCTCGATTTCCACCTTTGCGGATGCGAGCTCATAATTTTCACCCAATTTCCCGCCTTATTATTTCTGAGTTTTCCCTCCCAACACTACTTTAAAACTCCCAAAACTCTATCCACATTCAACACCCTTTCTCATTTCTCCCCAATTTTTCCGATTTCTTTCCATCTTCTTCATCTTCCTTTTCTAACCCTAAAAACCCTAATTTATACCCCATTTTTCCCTCATTCGCCGAATTCTTCCTAAACCCTAGTAATTCTACCGCAACCGCACTTGTTCATCGATTGAAGAAGGTCAGTTTATTTTTTGTCGTCTTCCACTTTTTTACTGATTAATGTAGAATGTCGTAATCGATTGGATGTAGTTTTTTTTTTTTTTTTGTTGAATTGTTTGATGTTTTTTTTTATTTTTTTTTTTGAAATGTAGCGTTAATGTATACGGTTTAATCCAATTATGTTCGTTCAATTCTTTATTTTTATGTGTGTTTGATTCTTTTGGAGGTGCCAAAGGCTACTTATAGCAAGCGGGTTTGTACATTAGTTAGGAATTTGTTCGGTTGTTTTCGTAGATCTGTATTAGTAAATATTATTATTGTAAATATCAGTTTGTTATTATGTTCTCATTAGCTATTATATATCAGTTTATAATCTGTTTGTTAATTTATCTATTCCCTCTGTTCCAATCATTTGTTTACCTTTAATATTATTTGTGAGAGGTATTTTAATCAAAGGTAAGCAAACGATTAGGACTGAGGGAGTAGTTCATAAGTATCATTTCATTTTCCATTTGATTGTATATGTTTTACAAAATACGTGAGGGGATTTCGAAAATTATTTGGAAAACGTATACAATCAAATGGAATTGAGTAAGTATACTTCTAGAGTTAGTTGTTGAATTCATCTACTTTTTTCTTAATACAACTACTAATGTGATACTCTTTCTGTGTCTACCTCATTTGTTTATATTTATTTTGAGGGGAATTTTAATCAAAGGTAAACAAATGATTGGGCCGGAGTGAGTATGTTGTTTAAGAAATCCGGGGCTGTTAGCGAACCACTCTCAGTTGTTAAAACTAGATTGGTCTGCGGATCCTGTTTTATTGGAGTACAATTGGTAGATTTGTGGCAATCACCTGACTTTGAAGGCTTGTCTTTGGTGTTGAATTAAATGGTCTAAAGATTTTTGTTTACGATTATGGAATTCGATCCTTTTAGCACAAAAAATGGGCAAATGCAAAAAAGGGTTATGTTTTTGCGGGACTTCGAATTATACTATATATGCATTCCACAATGTTTGTCTGGCTATGTGAAGTTTATGAATTTGGTAATGTACCTTGCTATCTTGAATTGAAAATCTGGAAATGACGTAATTTTAAGAACCAAGATTCGTTGCTATCTGCCCTATTATAATCTGCTTGGCACTTCAGTGCATTGACATATGCTGCTTGTAATTGGAAATTATTTGTACAATTTTAGAATGGTTTCGGTACTTTAGTTGGCAGTGTCTTTCAAAGCGGATGTAAAAGAATTTTTTTGAAGGGTGCTCAATTATATTTTTCATTAAGCTATAAATTTTGCATGTTATAGAAAATAGAGTAAATTAGAAATTACTCCCCTTTTCATACTAGTTTTCTAAAATAACTCCCTTTTATAATTTTTTTTTTTTAAATTACACCCTTAAAATGCATTTTTGTCAAAAATTGCTTCAAACTCCAACTTGTCACTTACTCTGTCTGTTTATGAACTTATTATGTTTGTGACTTAACCCATTTATACTTTGAAAGGTATAACAATGGATAATAAGCTCAAAAACAGATGGAATAAGTCACTTAATTTGGAGTTTTGAAGCAAATTTTTGATAAAAGTGCATCTTAATGGAGTAATTTTAAAAATTTTTTATAAAAAAGAGTTATTTTAGAAAATGGTATGTAAAATGGAGTAATTGTTAATTGACTAGAAAATAATAAAAAAAACTTTAGTACAAAAAGTTAGTTCATTGACCATGCAGTCAAATTTGCACCCTATTTGTACGCCTGTACATGCTGCTTCCACCCTGTTATCTACTTATTGTCTGTAGTCATCTCCTTACTTTGACATGCTTCTTAAATTTACAACTAGTCTAAAAGAAATGATTTATGTGCTTGCCAATATGGCGATGTTTTATTTACAAGTAGAGTCATCTTACTTTGATATGCTCTTTATATTTACAACTTGTCAAACTATCATGTATATTTATTGTCGTCTATAATTATATCACACCGAAGGAAATAATGTATGCACTTGCTGATATGACGATGTTTTACCTAAAAGAGTCCGTAACTTTCCCATTTGGATTGCTGTTTTCTGGTAAGCGTGCTTGATTTATTATTAATCTTTTTCATATACAGGTATGGGGAAGGGAGGAAAGACAGGCTCTGAGAACGGGGTATCTGATGTTGCCCAATCAAAAGGGTCAACTGGTAAAGTATGTAAGGGGAAACAGAAAAAGAGAGATCGGGATGATGCCAATGGGGAAACCAATGTGGTTTCTCGAAGAATGCCAAAGCGCGCTGCAGCATGTTCAGACTTCAAGGAAAAGGCAGTACGTATGTCTGAGAAAGACGATCTTGTCGACAGAAAAAGGGAGATCACTGTAGAGAATGAAATAGCTGTTATTGGCTTGACTACAGGTCATGACGATCCCAGAGCCAATCGACGCCTTGTAGACTTCATTTTTCATGATGGGGAAGGGAAAGCACAGCCCGTGGAGCTGCTGGAAGTTACTGACTTGTTTATTTCAGGTGTTATCTTACCACTTGAGCCTTCTGGCGATTCCCTTAAAGATAAGGGTGTAAAATGTGAAGGTTTTGGTCGGATTGAAACATGGGATATATCCGGTTATGAAGACGGAACCCCTACAATTTGGGTATCTACTGATATAGCTGATTATGCATGTGTAAAGCCTGCTGCCTCCTACAGGAAAATATACGGGCTATTTTATGAGAAGGCACATGCCTGCATAGAAACCTACAAAAAACTGTCGAGATCTTCTGGAGGCAATCCTGATATTACTCTTGATGAGCTGCTTGCTGCTATAGTTCGTGCAATGAATGGCAGCAAAAATTTCCCTCCTGGGGCTTCAATTAAGGAGTTCATCCTTTCATGGGGTGAGTTCATTTACAACCAGCTTATCGGATTGGATGCTACGTCCAACAAAAAGGAGCAAAAGTTCATTGACCTGCCTGTGCTTGTTGCTCTTCGTGATGAATGTAAAAAGAATGGTGAGATTGCCCCTTCATTTATGCCCTTGGCTACTGGTGGGGCTCTCAAAATTGGGGATGGTGAAACAAAAAAGGAGTCAAATTCATCAATCCCTTCTGAAGAAGACGAGGATGCAAAATTGGCCAGGTTATTACAAGAGGAAGAAGATTGGCGATCTATGAACCAGAGGAAGGGGAGACGTCCCACTGGTTTGAAGAAGTACTATATCAAGATTAACGAAGATGAAATTGCAATTGACTATCCTCTCCCTGCTTACTACAAACCTAACAGTGAGGAAACTGATGAGTACATCATCTTTGACAATGATATGGATGTCAGTGACCCTGACCAACTTCCTAGAAGCATGCTTCATAATTGGTCGCTATATAATTCTGACTCCCGTCTTGTTTCTCTGGAACTTTTACCCATGAAGCCTTGTGATGATATCGATGTTACAATTTTTGGATCCGGAACTGTGACTGATGATGATGGAAGTGGATTCTGTTTTGATGCTGGTGCTCAGTCTTCATCTGCTTCTGAGGTTCCTGATGTAGGGGGAATTCCGATTTATTTGAGTGCAATTAAGGAATGGATGATCGAGGTTGGCGCATCCATGGTTTTCATATCAATCAGAACAGATATGGCCTGGTACAGTCATCGTTTCTTTGATCTTATGTGATTTTTTTTCTTTCTTTCTTTTTTTTTTTAAAGATTTTGTTGACATTCACGCTACTTGTCCTTATGATTCATGTAACTGAGCTGTTTGACTTTCTATTTGTCGTTGAGTAAAATTTTTAAACCTGAATTACACCTTACTGTTGATGTGGATTCTCATTTTTGACATCTCTATACGACGCATTTTCGCATCAGATTTTACTTTAGTCTTTTCTAATTTAATCAACTTTTTAATTAGTCGAGTTGAAGATCTTTCTATACCTTATAAATACATATTTTTCCAAAAACCACATTGGTCTGGTAACCTTGTGGAATCAAAGTACAGAGTCTAAGGCAAGTACTTACCGATTTTTTTCACTACTTGATATTCTTGCTTCAAGTGTGTTTAAGTCTTCAACTTTCCCTGCAGGTATAGACTTGGAAAGCCATCAAAACAATATGCTCCCTGGTATGAAACGGTCTTAAAAACAGCTAGGCTTGGAGTTGGCATCATTACGCTGTTAAAAGAGCAAAGTCGCGTGGCACGTCTGTCCTTTACAGAAATTATTAAACGTTTGTCTGAATTTGGAAAGGACCACCCTGCATTTACATCTTCAAATCCAGTTGCAGTGGAAAGATATGTGGTGGTTCATGGCCAAATATTACTACAACAGTTCTCAGAGTATCCTGATAATACCATCAAGAACTGTCCTTTTGTAAGCGGACTTAGGGAAAAAATGGAAACAAGGCACCACACAAAATGGTTGGTTAAGAAAAAGGGCGTGGCAAGGAAAGGAGCCAACTTGAACCCAATGGCTAAAATGGTCCCTATTGCTAAGAGAAAATTAATGCCTGCGACAACCACTAGATTAATTAACAGAATATGGGGAGAGTTTTATTCAAATTATTCTCCTGAGGAATTGAAGGACGTAGCCATGGTTGAAATGAAAGAGGAAGAAGCTCAGGAAGAGGAAGACGTGGAAGAAGATCTTGAAGAGGAGCAAGAAGAAATAGAAAAAGAAAATGCCTCTGTTGACAAGACTGAGAAAGATAGCCAAGCCAGCAGGCCAAGAAAGGTTAATCATTCATCTGAGGGAATTAAATGGGAAGGAGAGCCTATTCAGAAAACCTCTATTGGATGTTTTTACAAACAAGCCACTGTCCACGGAGATTTAGTTGTTGTTGGGGGTTTTGTGCTTGTTGAAACATCTGAGTTAGAAGAGCTACCCCCTATTTATCTAGTGGAATCTATGTATGAAAAATCTAGTGGGAAAAAAATGGCTCATGGACGATTGATGCTGAGAGGATCTCAGACTGTTTTAGGAACTGCTGCCAATGAGAGGGAGGTATTCTTGACAAATAGTTGCCTGGACTTTGAATTAAAAGATGTTAGGGATAGCACAGTGGTTCAAATTCGCCAGAAGCCATGGGGGTATCAACACCGAAAGGCTTATGCTTTGGATGAAAAGATTGATCGAGAAAACGCAGAGGATAGGAAGAGCAAAGGATTGCTGTTGGAATACTACTGCAAAAGCTTGTACGTGCCTCATAAAGGTGCTTTCTTTTGTCTGCAAAAAGACTTGTTGGCAACTGGGAATGGTACCTGTCACGCCTGCAAAGCTAGAGAGGCTGAGAATGAAAAAGAAATTTTAAAAGTCAATTCTTCAGATAGTGGTTTTGTTTACAAAGGAGTTGAGTACAACATTGACGACTTCTTCTATGTAGCACCACGTTATCTAGCAGAAAACGAGAAAGGAACCGAAACTTTCAAAAGTAGCAGAAATGTTGGTTTGAAACCATATGTGATTTATCAGCTCTTGGAGATTTTGAAGCCTAAGGCTTCTAAAAGATCTGATCCAGAGTCCATTAAAGTTAAAGCTCGTAGATACTTTAGACCTGAGGACATCTCAGCAGAAAAAGCATATCGCACTGATGTACGAGAGGTAAAGTTTAAGATCTTAACTTATTAATTCCGTTTATCTTGTATCAGAATTGAAACTTGTTTTGCCTTTGGAGCAGCTTGATTATCCAGCAAACATACTCTAATTTCACATTCGTTCTTATGTTTGTTGGAGTTAGCTGAATTATTATTCTATTGGCTTTCAGGTTTATTTTAGTGAGCAAATACAATCGTTGCCTATAGCTGCTTTCCAAGGGAAGTGTGAAGTCAGAAGAAAACATGATATGTCATCTTTAAATTACCCAGCTGTTTTTGAGAATGTCTTTTTCTGCGAGCATTTATATGATTATGATAGTGGAGCCATCAAACAGGTTGGGCTTTCGTTACTACAGAAAGAACACTCTTAATTAATCAGCTGTGGTATTTGTAAATTGTAAGCATAACTTCAAGTTGCCATTTTCCCTTATGCAGCTGCCCAGCAGTGTCAGACTTAGTCCTGTTATTGATGATTTCGTTGCCAGAAAGAAGAAAGGAAAGGGTAAGGAAGTTGATGATAATGAGAATTTAGATGATAAAAAGTCTTTCAAGAATCAGCTGGCAACTCTTGATATCTTTGCTGGCTGTGGTGGCTTATCTGAAGGGTTGGAACGATCAGGTAATGCTGATACATCTTCTGTCAGTGATAAACTAGCTTTTAGATAACATGCTTGTTTTATTTATTATTGAAGAGCTAATGCTACTGCTAAAGTATTTCATCTGCTTACACCCTGCAGGCGTGTCACAGACCAAATGGGCTATTGAGTATGAAGAGCCCGCTGGTGAAGCGTTTAACCTCAACCACCCTGAGGCCTCGCTGTTTGTTAACAACTGCAATGTGATCCTCAGGTGAGCTTGCTCTAAGCCTTCCGAACTTTTTTGTCTAGGTGGTGCTTTATGCCACTTCATTACGAGTGGACTCATGGTGCAAATTTCATTAGATTCACCTGGAAACACTCTCGTGTTCAGCCAGGGGTAAGGCTTACAGCCTAGTGATGCATTCACAATCTTGGAAAATTTGTATCTGCAATGAGCATATTAGTTATAATTATTTGTGGCTTGCAAGAATCTTGCCGTACGGTCTTATTTTCTGTGTATTGAATATTATTTTATTTTGAAATATATAGCGCAATCATGTCAGCCTGTGGGGATGAAGATGACTGTATTTCAACTCCTGAAGCATCAGGTCAGGCGAAGAAGCTTGATGAAAGTGAAATCAACAAATTGCCCAGACCTGGGCAGGTTGACTTTATAAACGGAGGCCCTCCATGTCAGGGTTTTTCAGGAATGAATAGGTTTAACAAAAGTGCTTGGAGTAAGGTCCAGTGTGAAATGATCTTGGCTTTCCTGTCATTTGCTGATTACTTGCGCCCTAAATATTTTCTTCTGGAGAATGTGAGAAACTTTGTGTCATTCAACAAAGGGCAGACCTTTCGCTTAGCTATTGCTTCTCTTCTTGAAATGGGATATCAGGTATGTCCTATATTGATTTTTCATTCTGTGTTTTTTCACCAAATATGCTCTCTAAACGATGGAATCTTGTCAAAAAAGTAAAAAAATTAAGAATTTGGCTATCAAGTGTTTTAAGAAATGGTTTCATATTTAACATAATGGTGAACTAATCTAGCTAGCTTAAAAATATTCAGCCAAATTACCCATTAATTCACTCAAAACTCAAGTAAAAAGTCGGCAAATGGGAGTTTGTTTGGATAATCTCCTATGATAATTTGTGTTTGGCCGTTGTTTTGTTGTTTGAATGTTTTCTCTGCAATTTCCAGGTTAGATTTGGCATACTTGACGCTGGAGCCTTTGGTGTATCACAATCTCGTAAACGTGCATTCATATGGGCTGCATCTCCTGAGGAGACACTGCCAGATTGGCCTGAGCCAATGCATGTTTTTGCGGGTTCAGAGCTCAAAATCAATCTGGGCAAAGATACTCAGTATGCTGCAGTTCGTAGTACAGCAACCGGTGCTCCTTTCCGTTCTATTACAGTTAGAGATACTATTGGTGATCTACCAGCTGTTGGAAATGGCGCTTGTCTAACTACTATGGAGGTGAGATACTGATTTTTTAATTTCCTTGTAGTATGTATGTCAGTTACCATCTTAATAATTGATCCTTGCTTATCCCATTCTACTTTTTTACAGTACAAAAATGAAGCAGTATCTTGGTTTCAAAAGATGATTCGACGGGATATGATGACATTGACTGATCATATATCAAAAGAGATGAATGAATTGAATTTGATACGTTGTCAAAAAATTCCCAAACACCCTGGAGCTGATTGGCGAGACCTCCCTGACGAGAAGGTAATGCAAAGCTATTGAAAAGTCGTCGTCGAATACTTCTAATGATTTTTCATGGATGGTTTTATTTTACTCTGATTATTCTGTTTCTTCCCAAAAAATTATGTGACGGCGTGACATTCGAGACCAATATCAACCTACTTCATTATTATATGAGCTATAAATTACTCCCTCTATTTTTCTATATATGACTTTCTCACATTTCGAGACACGCACTTCTCTCTTCAATATCGCTCAAATTATATGATTAAATATAGTGATATGTATACTCATATGAAAGAATTTTTCATAAGGAATTTAATGGTATAATTTTTATAATTTACCAATTATATTTTTGTAAATATTAAAGTCAAAGGCTCGCCTCGAAAAAAACAAAACGTCATATATTAAAAAATGGAGTAGGATTTACACATTGTCCGTGGGACTCTCTCATAAAAGACACTGGCTGCCTTTTCATATATGCCATGCAATTTTTATAGTAAACAGTACTTAATCTTGCAGACAATCTCTCTTACAGGTAAAACTGTCTACAGGGCAGATGGTTGACTTGGTACCATGGTGTCTGCCAAACACAGCAGAAAGACACAATCAATGGAAGGGATTATTTGGAAGGTTGGACTGGGAAGGAAACTTCCCTACCTCTATTACTGATCCACAACCTATGGGCAAGGTTGGGATGTGCTTTCATCCTGATCAGGATCGTATTGTTACCGTTCGTGAATGTGCTCGCTCTCAAGTAAGTGTTTCCAGATTACTCTTAATCTACACGATTATAGCCACCATTTATTTATATCTTAAAGATGAGAACACTGGAACTTTGTGCATAATATTTTTCTTGGTTCATATTCTTTTTTTTTTAAATAATAAAAGAGGATCTATTAATTAAGTAGGATTATTGGCTCAAATTTCTGTATAGTTATTGTTAAGACTAATCCAAGTATCTATATTATTAAATGTTAGTATTGGATAATAACAAGAGTTTGAGTTGGTTCTTAATAAGATCGCCTTACAGAAGACTTTCTACTTGTTTAGATCTATGTATTTATCTTTCTGGCGTGTTCAACGTATGATCTGTTTGTCTACTGTAAGATTAGGGGACGATAATATTGGAATCACAATTCTTTTACTTTCAGATAATGAGTATGCGTGTTGGTACTTAATGGTTTGAACTTTCATTATTTGTACTTGTAGGGCTTCCCGGACAGCTACAGATTTGCCGGTAACATTCAACATAGGCACCGACAGATTGGTAATGCAGTTCCGCCACCCCTGGCCTTTGCATTGGGTAGGAAACTTAAAGAGGCAGTTGAGAACAAATGTTTGCAAATATCATAGGTTGAAGTACTGATGCAACTCAGCTTGCCATTTCTGGTTTATGTATCTTCGTTGTAAGACTTTAGATGTAGTAGAGGTCGAAAAAGCATAATTCTTGAGGGATTTAAACAACTTAAATTTACCAAGACTTTGCATTTCATCGTTAAGAAGGGAATTATTACATGATGGTCAAACCATAGTTCACTATGAATCAATTGCCAAACCATTCGTTATTCAACAAAAAATATTACTTAATGACGAGATATAAATGATTAGTTCTAATACAAATTAGTTTTGTACAAAAATACACGAGTACTAAACTTATGATCAAGTGACTTTTTTTTTTTTTTTTTTTTTTTGTTTTTTCGACAGCCGTAAAAATAGGTTTCTTATACAAAGCACACTTGTATGTCTAAGTCAGGTGCAAACACTACATTATTATTACGAAAACTTAAACTAGGGGCGGGGGTTATTAAAAGACGGGGTTTCTTCGAAGAGTTGTTGGAATAGTACGCTGAAGATGCCATGTCTTTTCTTTTCTCTGCTATTTGAGCTTTAGGAGAGTACCTACAACAAGACACACTTACGCCACGAGGACGTAGAAATTTATGGGAGAGAGATCTACTTTTGGAGAAAGTAGATAAATTGTGTCTTGGAGATTCATCTCCTTGGCTATGATTTTTCTTGGAAAGAACCATTCTCCAATTTTCATGCACATGATGAGCAAAGGGGTAGCTGCAAAGCATAGATGTAAAATGGGCGCATGGTGGTTTCTCAAACGAGTAAATCTTACACTTCTTAGGACGAGCTGAAAAAATGAAAGGCTGATGATCAATAGAATCCTTCTGAGCTGGATAGCAAATATAAGTAGCCTTATCATTCACCAGAGAGACAGGGACGCTTGGATCATTATCAACACTCCTAAGGTTATCTTGGGGGATATGAGTACTCGGAGGTGAAAAATTGTCACAGGTTGAAGATGCACTTGAAGTCACGGCGGCCTCAGAGGACGCGTCCAAGCTTTCGCTAGGAAAGGCAGACTTCAGATTGATAATATGAGGAGTCGTGTCTTTCATTGCCCCCATCGTCTTAACTTTCCTCTTTTTAGGCCTTCTCCTTCTCTTCTTCTTTTTCTTACATCCATCTCTTATACTATCTCGCTCCTTAGTAACCTCACTCTTGAGAATCCGGATAGTTAAAGTTGACAAATCACATTTATGGTAAAAGCTCACATTTTTACCATCCAGTAACTTTTTATAAGATTGTGCGGGAATCCTTAGACGGGAACTACCATCTCCCTTTTTGGAGAACTCAAGAACTGAGTTAGTAGAGAACTCAAGGACCGACTTCTTAGCACAAATATTTTGAGCCTCCGTCACCTCCATATTCACACTCTGATTTTCCTTAATACTCGCATCATTATGATTTTCCATCACCTCCGTGATCACGCTATCACTCTCTTTTATACCTACGTCAGATGCCAAGATATGAACAAGCTTCTTATTGTTCTCATCCACGCCATCTTCAGTAGCACACTCCAACACTCTTTTACCATTTTCCTTGATAAAAAGGTGGCCTTTTACCACATCTAATTCCCTTAACACATCCTTATTACCAGGTTCAACAGCTAAGGCTTCAACCAAATCCAATTCAACTAACGGAAACCTTTTCAGCTTCATATAAGCAACCGCCCTTCGAAAAAGTGCCTTAACATTACGAGGAAATGTGTCCAAAATCATGGAGCACATACCCGCAGCAACTTTGTATTCCTCAAGTTTCAAAGCACAAGCAGCCATATTAGAAATAAGGGAAACGACAAGGTCAGATAATGATTGAGTATCTTCACCTCCAATATCAGGCTCAAACTAAGCAGTTTACAAGATTCATCGTAACACACTACGGCCACCTCAAAGTCATTTTGCCTAAAAAAACCGTTTCCCTTATCTTTAAGCTCCCTCACCTCAGCTAAGGCTAACCATTTTAATCCCTGCATTTTCATAAAATAGCCTAACATCCTATCCCCATCATTCTCCATAAACCCATCGCTAACATGAGCACAAGCAAAAGCTTCAAGAAACTTATAATGAGCGGTAGAAGAAGACATAATTATACTACCGAAGAAGTGGATACAAGTATTTAACCCCGATTTTAACAGAAAATAATGATAAGCTAGCAATAGTCCCTCAACACCCAGGAAAGAAACGAATAAAAACCCAGCACCTCGAACAATACAAGAGAAAATTGATCAGAGGCTCAGAGTTTATCAGACGATAAAACGGAATTACCAATGCAGCAAAAGAGGGACCTTAAACCAACAATTACCAGCTGGAAGCTTGCACAAAACCAGCACCCAAAAATTCCTAAGCCAAAAAAGCTGGCAAAAAATTGAATTTAAAGAGCAAAAGGTAGTGCGGAAAAGCTGTCAAACTGAAAACTGAGCACCCCCTCTTGTCAAGAATCAGCTCAATTCCACAATAGAGAGTGTTGGATTAATCTCCCAAAAACTCCAACAATTAAATGTTGAAATAAAGTGCTAAATGTTTCACAAGCTAATACGTAAATTATTTACGTTTTGGAAGAAGAAACATATAATGCACAAATGGTTATGAAATTGTTTTAATGAAAACAATTAATGGTTTACTAGAAGTTATGAGAACTTTTAGTATAAATTGATGTTGATGCTAATAGTTTTAGGACACACAAAAAGGAGAGACAAATTAATATAAATTGGTGAGAATACTTCTTGTTCTAAAGAGAGAAAAGAGAGTGTTCAACATCCATTAGAAATAATAAGAGTGAGGCAAAGTTTGAGAGAAAGTGACAATACTAGTGTGAGTGATTGTACTTACGAACTTTGTAATATCTTATTAAGTGAATTAATTTGTCGAGAGAGCCGTGGTTTTTCCCTTAGTTGAGAAGGGTTTCCACGTGAGAAATTGTGGTGTCATTTTTATTTGCTCTTACTCACGTTCGTTGTTTGTGTTCCTTTCAAATATCGTTGTTGGGTGTGATTCTTCCCGCATCGGGTTTACAGGACGCTTCCCCAACAGTGGTATCAGAGCCGAAAGTTTTGTATACTGGGAGGTGTGGGAGATTCCGATTTAGGGAGGAACTTATTTATCGTAAGTAAGATGGCGGAGAAATTTCATGTTCCATTGTTTGATGGGAAGATGAATTTTATGGTGTGGAAAAGCACAATTGAAGACTTGCTAGTCCAGTCGAGTCTTGATGAGGCTTTGGAATTGACTAAGCCATTAGAGATGAGTGAGTCTAATTGGGAGTCAAAGAAAAAGAAAGCCGTGAGTATGATAAGGTTGGCGGTAGCACCGGAGATTAAGTATAATCTTTTGAGCGAGAAGGAGCCGAGGGCCTTGTTAGAGAAGTTACAAGGCATGTATGCGTCAAAGTCGCTCACCAACCGATTATGTTTGCGATGGGAGTTGTATCAACTCAAGATGGAGGAGGGTGATACAAATTTACAAGAGCACATAAATAAATTCAACCAGCTCGTGTGTCAACTCTTGAATACCGATGAGGAGATAACGGATCAAGAGCAAGCTCTCTTGTTATTGGCTTCATTGCCGAAAAGTTTTAGACCCATTGTGATGACGATGCTCGTGAGTAAAGAGAAGATCTCGTTGGATGAAGCAATAACAGTGGTGAGAGAAAATGAGAGGATGATGGCAAAAATAGATGGAGATGCATCATCAAGTGATGGGGCACTAGTGGCAGATGGTTGTGAAAGAGGGAGAAGATCACAAAGACACGGAGATGGCCAAAGAAGCAGATCAAATTCGCGCACGAGAGACATGGATAATGTGGAGTGTTATTATTGTCATGAGAAGGGCCATATTCAACGAAATTGTCCAATAATGAAGGAAGACTTGAAAAGTGTGAAGTCTTTAAGAGAAAAGTTGGGCAAAGCTAAGGTTGATGATGTAGGTGATTCTTTCAATATGGTATGTGGTAATAGTAGTGATGAAGATATATTCTTGACTACTCAAGATGAGGTAGAGTGTCAAGAAAAATGGGTGATGGATTCGGGTGCCTCCGTGCATATGTGTAAAGACCAAGGAGTATTTGATACTTTGCAAACTTATGGTGATTTTGGGCATGTTAAAAAGGGTAATGGCCTCAAATTAAAAGTTGAAGGTGTAGGGAGTGTAAGAATGAAACTTCATGATGGCACCATAAGAACTTTAAAAAATGTGAGGTATGTCCCTAGAGCTTGTTCCAACATTATTTCTTTGGGTGTGTTGACGACTCAAGATAACCGATATGTTGGTAGTGGTAAGTGGTGCAAAGTATATCGTGGAAGAAGCTTGGTAATGCAAGGGGTGAAAACGAAAAACAATATTTGCTACATGGATGGACATAGCGTGAAAAGGAAGGCCGGCGTAAAGAAGAAAGTCCACTTTTCCGAGATAGTTGAGGTGTTTGGAGCTTTTGGTCGAGGGAGGAAATTGTTGGATTAATCTCCCAAAAACTCCAACAATTAAATGTTGAAATAAAGTGCTAAATGTTTCACAAGCTAATACGTAAATTATTTACGTTTTGGAAGAAGAAACATATAATGCACAAATGGTTATGAAATTGTTTTAATGAAAACAATTAATGGTTTACTAGAAGTTATGAGAACTTTTAGTATAAATTGATGTTGATGCTAATAGTTTTAGGACACACAAAAAGGAGAGACAAATTAATATAAATTGGTGAGAATACTTCTTGTTCTAAAGAGAGAAAAGAGAGTGTTCAACATCCATTAGAAATAATAAGAGTGAGGCAAAGTTTGAGAGAAAGTGACAATACTAGTGTGAGTGATTGTACTTACGAACTTTGTAATATCTTATTAAGTGAATTAATTTGTCGAGAGAGCCGTGGTTTTTCCCTTAGTTGAGAAGGGTTTCCACGTGAGAAATTGTGGTGTCATTTTTATTTTCTCTTACTCACGTTCGTTGTTTGTGTTCCTTTCAAATATCGTTGTTGGGTGTGATTCTTCCCGCATCGGGTTTACAGGACGCTTCCCCAACAGTGGTATCAGAGCCGAAGGTTTTGTATACTGGGAGGTGTGGGAGATTCCGATTTAGGGAGGAACTTATTTATCGTAAGTAAGATGGCGGAGAAATTTCATGTTCCATTGTTTGATGGGAAGATGAATTTTATGGTGTGGAAAAGCACAATTGAAGACTTGCTAGTCCAGTCGAGTCTTGATGAGGCTTTGGAATTGACTAAGCCATTAGAGATGAGTGAGTCTAATTGGGAGTCAAAGAAAAAGAAAGCCGTGAGTATGATAAGGTTGGCGGTAGCACCGGAGATTAAGTATAATCTTTTGAGCGAGAAGGAGCCGAGGGCCTTGTTAGAGAAGTTACAAGGCATGTATGCGTCAAAGTCGCTCACCAACCGATTATGTTTGCGATGGGAGTTGTATCAACTCAAGATGGAGGAGGGTGATACAAATTTACAAGAGCACATAAATAAATTCAACCAGCTCGTGTGTCAACTCTTGAATACCGATGAGGAGATAACGGATCAAGAGCAAGCTCTCTTGTTATTGGCTTCATTGCCGAAAAGTTTTAGACCCATTGTGATGACGATGCTCGTGAGTAAAGAGAAGATCTCGTTGGATGAAGCAATAACAGTGGTGAGAGAAAATGAGAGGATGATGGCAAAAATAGATGGAGATGCATCATCAAGTGATGGGGCACTAGTGGCAGATGGTTGTGAAAGAGGGAGAAGATCACAAAGACACGGAGATTGCCAAAGAAGCAGATCAAATTCGCGCACGAGAGACATGGATAATGTGGAGTGTTATTATTGTCATGAGAAGGGCCATATTCAACGAAATTGTCCAATAATGAAGGAAGACTTGAAAAGTGTGAAGTCTTTAAGAGAAAAGTTGGGCAAAGCTAAGGTTGATGATGTAGGTGATTCTTTCAATATGGTATGTGGTAATAGTAGTGATGAAGATATATTCTTGACTACTCAAGATGAGGTAGAGTGTCAAGAAAAATGAGTGATGGATTCGGGTGCCTCCGTGCATATGTGTAAAGACCAAGGAGTATTTGATACTTTGCAAACTTATGGTGATTTTGGGCATGTTAAAAAGGGTAATGGCCTCAAATTAAAAGTTGAAGGTGTAGGGAGTGTAAGAATGAAACTTCATGATGGCACCATAAGAACTTTAAAAAATGTGAGGTATGTCCCTAGAGCTTGTTCCAACATTATTTCTTTGGGTGTGTTGACGACTCAAGATAACCGATATGTTGGTAGTGGTAAGTGGTGCAAAGTATATCGTGGAAAAAGCTTGGTAATGCAAGGGGTGAAAACGAAAAACAATATTTGCTACATGGATGGACATAGCGTGAAAAGGAAGGCCGGCGTAAAGAAGAAAGTCCACTTTTCCGAGATAGTTGAGGTGTTTGGAGCTTTTGGTCGAGGGAGGAAATTGTTGGATTAATCTCCCAAAAACTCCAACAATTAAATGTTGAAATAAAGTGCTAAATGTTTCACAAGCTAATACGTAAATTATTTACATTTTGGAAGAAGAAACATATAATGCACAAATGGTTATGAAATTGTTTTAATGAAAACAATTAATGGTTTACTAGAAGTTATGAGAACTTTTAGTATAAATTGATGTTGATGCTAATAGTTTTAGGACACACAAAAAGGAGAGACAAATTAATATAAATTGGTGAGAATACTTCTTGTTCTAAAGAGAGAAAAGAGAGTGTTCAACATCCATTAGAAATAATAAGAGTGAGGCAAAGTTTGAGAGAAAGTGACAATACTAGTGTGAGTGATTGTACTTACGAACTTTGTAATATCTTATTAAGTGAATTAATTTGTCGAGAGAGCCGTGGTTTTTCCCTTAGTTGAGAAGGGTTTTCACGTGAGAAATTGTGGTGTCATTTTTATTTGCTCTTACTCACGTTCGTTGTTTGTGTTCCTTTCAAATATCGTTGTTGGGTGTGATTCTTCCCGCATCGGGTTTACAGGACGCTTCCCCAACAGAGAGTACGACTAATGTTACGAAATTTCAGTCAAGCAATAGCTCACCCCAACCAAGTGACATTAAAACCAGAAACTTATTTAAACTAGATAAAGATTATTAACAACTAAAAACGAAATCACCGGCTGTGATGCACGGAACGCAGATCCCAGTAGAGAAAATCGCTCCAAGGAAATTGCACCCGATGATGGTATCTGCGACAACCGATTGAAAAAACAATCCTCCTTGATAGCAGACAGACATACCGAATGATTGATCTAAACCCTTCTTATTTCAACTACGAGCAAACTCTGGCGAACAACGATTAAATAGTTCGGCTTGCCGGCGACGGCAAGGGTGTAACACCCGTGAATTTCTCATTTTGACATTTAAAATTTATTAAACCGTTTAATCACTTTATTATATATTTTGAATTATTCAATTTAATTAATTTTATGTCAAACACGATTTTTATAAACGTATTATATAAAATCTCAATTTTATAAAAAATACCTATTATTAAATTATAATCTTGAGGCATAATTTATATAAGAATAAATGTATACATATTTTGGTCGGACAATAATAATAGTGACAGTAACAATACTAGTTTCCGTCTTAAGTTAATATAGACTCGAGATATTATTCCGTCTAGCTATAGACCGTCACATTTCACTTTGTATCTGCTTTAAAATCGACAACAAACTGACCTACCTCTCTTACACTCTTTTAAATATTATTATTATTATTATTATTATTATTATTATTATTATTATTATTATTATTATTATTATCTTATCTTTATTAATCTAGAAACATTTAACCCATTTTCCTGCCTCCACGTCATCTACATACAACTTTTTTTTTTCTTAAACTGTCAATGTGGGACCCACGGCATACATTTTGTAATTAATTTCTGAAAAACCAAAACATCTTTTGTACGTAAATGTTAAAACGTAATAAATAATGCATAATTAAAATGAAATTAAAAACCAATTAAAACACATTTAAAGTTTCATTCAAAATTAAGACACATAGAAAATTGAAACTTCTATGCAGAGATGAACCGAATGAAATACTCATCAAATGAGTATTTTTTTGTTAAATTCTATTGGTCCTATATCCACTAGGTCTACAAATAGAAGATCCAATGGACATGAAAACCTATATAACAATGAATAAAAATACTACTTTCTTAAATAATTAATGAAATACTCAAATAATTAAAAGAGTACATTTTTCTATGTAATTAAATGAATAATTATTTTCAAATGGGATTACCGGATTAACACCATAAAAATATAGATCTAGAAACTGACCTTTTTAAAATGTAAATAAAAAAAAAATACCGCATAAAGTGGAGGATCAATTAGTTCATGATATATGATACTTTGTGAAATTGTTAAGAAATAGTAAATAAAATCATGTCATCAATTCGAACATGCAATTAGTCCATTAAGCTTCAAATGGTTAGTGAAGATTGATAGAGAAATTAATGAGATAATATTGATGAGGATGGTGAGGACGAGAGAATGATTGATAAGATAAGATTGTTGAGACTCAAAAATCTCGCATCAAATGGAATAAATATTGATGTTTAGGAGAGAGGGAAATAAGAATGTTATAGGATGAGATGTGCGATGGTGGGGATTGAAATGAGAGAAGAAGTGAGGTGGGATGAGGTAAGTTTTTATTGTTAGGGTTTGTTGAGGAATTATCTTTTCACAAAATCTCATTGAAGACGGCACGTATCCGTCACTTTGTAGTGATGGATACCATTTCCTCTCACAAATGACCCAAATAGAGGATAGAGGGAAGCACATGGGGGTGCCCCCACCTTGTCCCCCATATCCGTTTTGTGAGTGACATTACCCGTCACTTGATCCGACCCGTCTTCAACAAGACTAACTGCTTTTCACAAAAGGAGTTATGAGTTGGGTGTGTAAATTGTGTTATGTTAATTGTTATGGGCCAAATCATTTTAGCAGGTCAATTTTAGTACTTTCTTTGTTTTAGTGAATAGACATTTGCTTTATTTTATAAAGGGGAAATAAATTAAGTGTAAATTATTGTCTGGGACGGAGGGAGTAGCTAATAAGAAGACATTTCGTATTACAATGACTACTAGGTAAACCTGTCAAACGGGTCATGGCCGGTCGGGTCATGCGGGTTGCGTCATAATATGGGTCGGGGTAGGGGGTCAGAATAAGGGTTAGAGAAAAGTTTATGACGTATTTTATTTTATCATTTTTCAGTCGAAAAAATATACTTTTTAAAATTAAACCATATTTAATATTAACAATATTATTATATTAATAATTATTTTAGTATTTAATGATAGTTTTATAAAATTGATTTTTTAATTAAAATAATTATGCTTATATTTATTATTTCACATATAATATAAAAATATTAATATTTTAATAATATTTTTAATTATGTTTGACTCATCATGTCAAACAGGTCGCGTCGGGTTTCAACACTAAAATAGTGGCTCATTTTGAGTCGCGGGTCAAGATTTATGAGTCTTTGACCCTAAAAACCAAATTGAGATGGGTTTACGAGTCGGGTCATGTTTTAACAGGTCTACTACTTGAACATGATTATTACTACTTACCATTTCAATTGTTCAAGTCAAGAAGCTCTCGATTATGTGGCTAAATTGATGAATGATTTGATAATAAAGAGTATAACAACTTATTCGATAGGGTTGTTAATAAATAACGTTTAATTAATTTCATATAATTGGAGTTAAATTGATGGTTTACTAAGCTTTGTAAGTCATACCTATCATTGACACTTACTTAAGTTGATTTGTTATGTTTTAATGTCGTCCAATATTTGTTATGTTTTATATACACGAATATATATAAGATGTAGTTTCAATATTACCATTTTTTAAATACGCCTTATATGTATGTACGAATTTGCTAATTGCAAATGAATTATGATACTCATTGAAATATTAAATATGACTTTGCTTAAAGGTTAAATATTATTCTTTACTTTGATAATAACACGAGGATGGGGCGGACAGGTCTAAGCATTTTTATTTTCATTTTTTTTAACGGGCCAAAGGGTCGTGCATTTAACTAATTGCAAGTAGTATTATTTTGTATCATATATTCATCATAAAATCTCATTGAAGACGACACATATCCGTCACTTTGGAGTGATGGATACCATTTCCTCTCACAAATGACCCAAATAGAGGAGAGAGGGAAGCACATGGGGGTGCTCCACCTTGTCCCCCCTATTCGTTTTGTGAGTGGCATTACTCGTTACTTGCTCCGACCCGTCTTCAGCAAGACTAACTGGTAATTCATATTGAAAATAGTAATTTTATTTCATCTTACAACATTAAGTTTATTTAATCATGCAATATATATAACTTATCATTATCTCCATATTGTTATTTAAATTATACTTCAATAAATAATACTACATAACATAAAACTTAATATGTGAATTTATTTAACATTTGAATATATCAATGTTTCAAAATACATACCCGTGCAATTTGCACGGGTTAAAAACTAGTTATTATTATTACACTACATCCCGTCCCTACCCAGTACCCCCCTTCATTTCCCTTCCTTCTTTGGAACAATCTGCAAACACAAAAAAAAAAAAATCAAATAGTACCTTCAAAACTCCATTTCCGTCGACATTCGACCTCAGATCCCGGCCCATTTCTCGACCAAATTCCGTAATTTTTGTACCACTCTCTTCCCCTTTCCTTCCTCCTTCTTTCAAGGTAAGAAAGTCTCCTTTTTGTAGTGGTTTCGTCTTTCGCCGTCTTATAAAAGTGTTGTCTTTTAGCTTCTTCATTCCGTTTTCTTGCCCTTTTATGAAGGATTCGAAGACCCGGAGTGAGGCCCGTGCCTTGTGGACCATTTATTCAAAGAATGAGGAGCGTTTAAGGTAACGGTGATAGGTTACTCGACAAAATGTCGAAATTCCATCTTATATGTCGATTTATGTGCTCTTGTTGATAAAGTTTGATCCTTTATATTTTTCTCATTTGTCTGATAATTTCCGTCTCAAAATAATGTTTAAACTAGATTTTTTTTATGCGCTCTTCATTTAGACTAGTTTGGAGATGTTTGTGTTTTTCGAGTGCTGAAATTGAGTGGTCTTAGGACGGTATTGTGCAGTAAATTGGGACTGTCCTGGAGTCCGCTTGGCAGGTACTTTAGGACATTTTCGGGACTGTTAAAATGTGTTGAGCAGGCTGATTTAGGACTGTTTTAGTTGGGACAGTTTCGCTGTGTATTCCGGGGCCGTTTTTAATCGGAAAGTGGATTGTTCTTGAGTCACTCTGTGCAGGTCGTTCATGGTTGTTCGTGGTCTATTTTGGGCCTACATTTGTATTGTTTTTGGGAGCTAGATTGTGGTGAGTTCAGGGTGGGTTGAAGTCTTCTCCTTTTAATGGGTCGTAAAGCAAAGTGTTTACTTTGTATTTCTCTATTCTTTACTAATACCCAATCTGTCTGGGAGTGCTTGGAGGACTTGGAAAACATAGGTTCCTGATCTCACCCCCTTTATTTAAAAATCTCATCAAAATAAGGCAATTAAAAGATTAATTGATATCAAAGGAAAATATTCTTAAAGAAAAGCTGCTGCAACATAACAACGAGTTCTTATCTTTTACTTTTATGTTTCCTCAACCATCTTTTATTGATTCATTTTATTTTATACATCTTTGACTCCTTTTCTTTGCATTTGAAAACACATTTATCTATATCACTCCATTTCATTTTTCTCAAACCAACATCCAAAATGAATTGTTGAGATGAACTCAACCAAATTTGTTACAAGTTAAAGAATGAAAGAGACGTTACAAAAATCAGCTTGTTTTGGCTTGTTCTGGCCTGCTTTGTGGTCTGGTTTGGCGTGTTGTGTGGTCAGTTTTTGAGTCGGTCACGGCCTGTTTTGGTATTCGGTTTTGGCCTGCTTTGGGGACTGTTTTGATGGCCTGTTACAGCTTGTATTTCGGCCTGTTTTGACGGTCTCAAAAATGGTTGTGGAAACCGTGAAAAGGGGGCTGCACTGGGACCGTTTTGGACTCAACTTTGAGGTTGATTTTGTTGTTGGTTCGAGTCAATTGGATAGCTCATGTCATGTGTACATATACAGGAGTGAATTGGGTCGATTGTATGTATGACATTCCGTCCAATTCATGCTTAAAATTTCGTCTTAAGACGGTCACAAATGAGCTTCTTTAACAGTGAAAATGGGTTTTGTCGGGCAGTTTTCGCGGGCTGTTTTGACGGGTTTCTTTATGCTAAGTTGAACCAACTTTCTTGCTTATGTCTCAAGTATATTTACATGTTTGGATTGGGTCTTTTTTACGGGTGAAATCCGTCTTTGTTTGACCTAGAAAATCGTGTTAAGGCGGCTGGACAGGGGAAATTGCTGGGTTTGTTCTGCTGTGTGTATCGTATTGCTTCTGTTTGGCCAGCACTTTTGCTGTCGTGCATCGTGGGTCATGACGGGGCCAGGCCTTGCTGGCCGTGGCGAGCCATGTCGGGTGTGCGGCCAGGCCGTGGCCGGGTTGGGCTGGTCATGGCTAGGCCGCAGCCTAGGTTGATTTAATTTTTATCCGTGAAATATTTATGTTCGGGTTTAATTGATTTGAATTCCGTCACATGTTTTATGTATCTTAAATTGATTATTTGCCATTTATTTATATAATTCTCACAAGAATCATAAATGTGAAACTTATTATTTATTCATGTCATAATTATATGAAATGTCTTCATTTATCTATAATATGAGCTTTAATTCATTTATTCTCATTTATTTAGCGTATTTCAAATACGAGTAGTTAATTCCACATGATTAATTGAAAAGAGTCGTATTCTTGTAGAAATGCCATAATACTATCATATATGCTTGATTTACATTTACGCCCTACTTGTGCTGTTCTGGCAAGTACGGGTTTGGCCCACTTGTGCTGTTCTGGCAAGTGTGGTTTTGGGCACTTGTGCTGTGCTGGCAAGTGAGTCTTATTTTAGACTTTCCGCCACTTTCGTGCTGTTCTGGCGATTGGGGTACTCAGTCTCCATTAGTAGTCGAGTCTTGGGTGCGTGCTGTGCTGGCGCACGTCGAATCGGGATGTACACCCGAGAATCTGCAGATTTAGACTAGGACCGTATCATTATCGTAGTCCTACCCGGAGAAATTATGGTCTGAGAGTAGTAAATGTTTGCATTTTGGATGGTCACATTGGTCATATCTCCTTGAATTACGTACTCATGGTTAAGTGGTCTTCATATTACTCCATGTACATTTCTTCTCTATTATTTAGCATTGCTTATGTCTTGCCTACTAGCCTATCTCATTCCTTTTCTTATACTTGTATTCTTAAATATGTAAGATCATATGTTTAGCTATAATTCCATTTATTCATATCTTATCTTAATTTGATTATCTGTTTATGTGCTTTGTTATGTTCGTCTTGACATTTTGTGGCTGGGAGAACCTTGAGTTACTCCCCACTAACTGTGGCTTTCATGTTTACATGAATGACAGGTTTGTAAAGATGTATTTGTGGGGTTTAGACGTGTGAGCTAGCGAGCACCTTGGACTAGTAGTCGTTTTATTAGGATTGCTTAGACTCACCTTTTATTGTATTGTCATTCGAGGGATATATTTTCCCTGATATTTGACTATCACGTTTGTATAAACTTAACTTTATTTCCGCATTCTTTATTTGGGTTTTAGATTTTAATGAACCCGCGCTTTAAACATTAAAAGTTTCAAAAATTTCCTATTTTCCGCTTGAATTTATAAGTTTTACTATCCGCGTTATAGCGGGGGTTCACAGTTGGTATCAGAGCCTTTGTTGCTCCCGACGCACACACGTGTACCCCGAATTTAAACTTGAACTTGAACTTAAATAATGAATGAGAGATGGTGATGCGGTCGTTTTCACACCAAAAATAAATTCCTAAGAACTACTAGCAGAAGCTAGCGGCAAGTAGGGTCGATCTCCTCAGGGAAGCAGAAAATTGTATAGTCTAATCTAAGTCTGTTGGTTTAACGGGGGTTTGTTTGATGTTTTGTCACTAAACAACTAATAAGAGTAAGGAAAGAGAAATAATAGGAAAAGAATAAAGACGTAAACAATAGAGAAAGAGGTATGCTAGGACAGTCGGTCCACCATGGTACTTCTGCAATAAACTAAAGGTAAAGGTCGGTCAAATTACTGTGAGAAGGGTAGCAGTTATCTCCTTTCGGTCTCAAACTGCGAGTATCTCCTTTCGGTCTCAACTCACCCTATATTACTTCTAGCTTGACTTTCGCCCTCACTAGGTTGATCCATTAATCATGACAGGTCCGCTCTTTCCAATCTTTCGATCTAGGTCGAAGCTTAACTAAATTAATTAACTCCTCGCATGCATTCAATTCGTTAATTATCGTCACAAATTGTCTGGGGTCAATTCTCACATTAATCCTTTCTACCCTAATTATCGATTAATTGCAATATACCACGGCTTCCCTAAAATCCTAGCATAAGGGGAATTAGCTACTCATAATAACAATTGCGATAACAATAGAATACGAATAAACTGAATAAGAAAGCATAGCGATTGAATCAAATAGATCTAGAAGCATAAAGGGAATAATTAAAGCAATAACTAATAACAATAAATTGACAAGAGTGGAGAAAAGCAATTAATTAAAGAACAAGAGTTTAAGGGTAGAGATTACTAATTAATTGAAGAGAGGAAGAAGGAACGTTGTCACGCCGTTCCAAGCAATGTCAAGCGTAATGTAAAACTGAGAAATGTAAAATGATAGATGATCCTTTAGGTCTACTCGTGTCTCTTATTTATAATAAGAGATATTTATTATTTCCTAAAATAATTATAAAGATAAGACTAAACATAATAAATCTCGCGCAACATGATTCACGCAGCAGCTCATAGTCGATCGAGCAACAATGGCTCTCGATCGAGCACTATTCCAGCAACTCCCTCTTCGATCGAACAAGTATGGCCTTCGATCGAGTACTTTCTCAGCAGCACAGGTCGATCGAGAAAGGGTTCCATTCGATCGACCACATAGCATAACAAAATAATTCGATCGAGCATGACTAATCACTCGATCGAGCTGCAATCAGTTCGAACCTCCACAATTGGCTTTGACGCTTATAAATACGACTTCGCGCTCTCCAATGTAGCGACATTTCCACTCCAAATCTACTCATCTCTTAAGTGCAAGCTTGTGGGACGGTTTTAGGCTCAAATATCGCTCCTTCGGGTACGTACCTGCAAATAACACAGGAAATACCAAAGTACGCGTACCGGGACATTTTCATAGCAAATAACTACGAATAAAGTACGGAAATGCGTGCTAAAAGGGTCCTAAAACACTATATAAATAGCACGCATCAAACTTCCCCAAACCGAACCTTTGCTTGTCCTCAAGCAAACTAATGCAACTAATATGGACTAAAAAGAAAGGAGTAAAACATGGACAAGCCGTAAACCGTCAACTTAAACCATTTTAATGCAACAGAATCAACTACTAAAAGCTCAATGTCAAACAAACGAATTTATGCATATTTCAAAAAGATGTTGAACTTTCGACCTTGCAAGACTTTCAAAATCGGACTCTCACGGGTCGCTCAATCACACAATTAAGCACAAGGTGATATATAGTGTAAGGTAGAAGGAATAAAGAACACTCACCTAACTGCAACCTATAAGGACATGCATGCAATCTAACATGAATAAAGTCTCTACAACCGTACATATGCATTCCAACCAAACTGATGACCAAGACACATGCCGAGGACTTACATATGGGTAAGTGAGGTAATGGGTAAGAAGGGGCTAAAATGAATTTGGATATGTGGGGTTAATAGCCAGGCTAGCAACAACGAATCCAAATTATACATCTTCCCAACTTCGAACTCAACTAATCAAGACAAAACAGTGCAAATTGGATGCACACAACTCTCTAAACACCATAAAATTATCAACTCCCCATAAAGTATAGATAAAACATGGGAGTATAAATCATAACATAATTCTTTCATTTTCCGCATATGATTTTTCTTTCTTTCTCATATTTTTTCCTTTTTCATTTTTTTTTTCATTTTCCAATTCTTTTTTTTCATCTTTCTCCTTCATTCTTTCACCCATCCATCTTATAATAGGAATTAATAACCAAATGCAATCAACACATTCCCGGTATTGCTACCATTACTAGCTCGGCTAGGGTAGGAAAAATATGGATTGTAGCTAAATAGGGACAAAATAGGCAATTTGGCTATGTGGAGCTCATGGGTAAAACGAAATAAAGGGATTGCCTCTCCAAACATATGTCACCAACCACAGACCCGAATGCATACAGGTACTAAGTAGACAAAACTCATGCTTATGCAATTTGATGTTACACGCCTCATAAGGAATAACTACTCACATCCTACATGAACTGGTCATGAATGACACCAGTTATAAACTCTAAACCTCAGAAAATGGTGTAGTTTGCCAAAATTTCAAGTCAAGTCTACTAGTTCAACAAATTTTGAAACGAAATTCGAGAAATTGCACAAACTTTTGCTAAAAGAAGTGATAAAATGCAAGGCTTAAGCAAAAGACAATTTACAGCAATGAAAAACTCCAATCATACTCAACCTAAAATGCATAAATAAACATGATTTTTTTTGAATTTTTGTGAAAATTTTGTTGTTTTTATGGATTTTAATTTTTTGAAATTAAATACAATGCATGCAGAAATGCAAGAAATATGAATGCAAAACAAATGCAAATACAGACTCAAGGATGCATTACCCTCCCCAAACCAAATCGTATAATGTCCTCATTGTACACACAGCTAACAGCAGCAGAGAGGATGGTAAAAAATGCAAACTCAAATGCAAACGAAATGAAACTAAACTAGAGGAGAGAAAAAGAGATGGAGTAGGAAACTCACAAGACATAACCTCCCCAAACCAGCTAGGAAGCTGGGGAGAGAGTAGCAGTCGTGATAACAGCAGGGATCACGAACATATATTGTCGCGGCAACAGCAGGGGCCGCAACAAAAGAGGAGTAACAGCAGTGAGTCACGTCAATCAAGTTCTGCAAACAACTTGAGTTCTAATTAATAATTAAGCAGTTAACAAACCTCCCCAAACCAATTCCCAACAAAAGGGAATTGCAATAAAACAGAGATAAATAGGGGAGAAAGAACTCAGTGAAATTACCCAACAGAGAATAATTAAACCAAAATAAACAGCGTGATTTGGTTTAATTAAAACTTTGAAAAATATTTGGGTAATAAAATGGTAAATTTGTTTGCAAAAATTTGTAAAAAATAGGTAAGGGATGTAGCATAAATAAGTTAAAAAAAACAAAGGGAAAATAAGGAAGAAAAATAAACGAGAAAGAAAAGAAGAAAAACTCCCTCTAACTCGGATTATTCAGCAGCAAACACTCGATCGAAAGACATAGGTCTTCGATCGAGTGATTCTTCCCCATTAGATAGGCTCGATCGAGAGAGTAGGTTTCTCGATCGAGTGGCTCCTTGCGCGTGCCCAGCTAGTTGCTCGATCGAGAATCAGCAGGGCTCGATCGAGTGGTTCTTCCATCTGGCGTACTCGATCGACTGATAAACAATTTGATCGAGTGCATGTTCTTTTGCACGCATCCCTATGCTCTATCAACTCCGCATTTACCTGAATAATTTTTTTTTTTTTCACAAATATGCAAAACAAAAATACCAATACCAAAAACTTGTCCATAGTCATCTTAACTAAACTAAACTAAACGAAATCTAATCGTCCTAATAAAACAGTAAATAGTCTAACAAAATCCGAAATTACAAAACAAATACAAGCCGAATAGCGCTACGGCTTCAAGTTCCAAAACAAGCAAGCAAACCCGCAAAGGGCTCCTGGCTCATGGAAATGCTCTCCACGTCCTTCGTCGTGGACGTCGGTCTCCAAATCGTCTTCATGGGAGGCTTCTTCTTTTTCGGCTCAGCTCCAGTTTCCGTCTTCATCTCGACCTTCTTCCTTTTCGGCTGCCCATGAACATCAGCTCTGTCATCCACCTCAGATTCCTCATCCGTAGCACTACTCCCAATGACGTCTCCCGTATCCGCTATACTCAAACCTGCAACAACAGAAACAGCAGAGTGGTCCTCCATTTTGCTCCCAAGCCGGGGCAGAGGTGTAAGAGCTATAACAGATACGTCATGTAAAGGAGGTATAGACTCAGTAACAGCAGGAATAACATGGCATGGTAGAACTCGCATAGGCCCTTTATGAGTAACAGCCTTAGCGAAAACTAGTTCCTCCCCCCCTACCTGAAACGTGAGGGTCCTTAACCCGACATCAATAACCGCTTGCGCAGTATGCAAGAACGGTCTTCCCAAAATGATGGGAGTATGTGAGTCTTCTGGAATGTCCAACACTACGAAATCAACAGGGATAAAGAACTTCCCTATTTGCACAGGGATGTCCTCTAAGACTCCTAAAGGTCGAGACAAGGTCCTATCAGCCATCTGGGCCGTCATGTTGGTACATTGGAACTTAGTAAGTCCTAACCATTTGGTCAATGACAGGGGTAAGACACTAACGCTGGCCCCTAGGTCACACAATGCATTATCAATTAAGTGCGTGCCTATAAGACAAGGTATCGAGAAACTACCTGGGTCGGATAATTTGGTCAAACTCCTATTCTGGAGGAATGCAGAGCACTCCTCTGTCAAGGCTACAGTTTCAACAACATCGACCGACCTCTTACGCATTAATATTTCGCGCATAAATTTTAAATACGAAGGTACCTTTTTCAGCAGCTCGATAAATGGAACATTGACATTCAATCCTCGTACAATCTCACCGAAACGCGCGAACTCAGGTTCCGTCTTCTTGACCCTCTTCAAGCGTCCTGGATATGGAGCATATTCAATGGGAACTCCTTTATGCGTGTCACGAATCAAAGCGTTATTAATCATCCGCTTGCTCAATGGCTTTTGAAGCATTGCACTGTCCACAGGGGTCGATCGAGGAGTATTAGAACTCGATCGAACGGTTTCAGCCTCCATTCCATTCGATCGAATGGTATTAGGGGGTCGATCGAATGAATTCTCAGCAACAGTACTCGATCGAAAGGTACTTGGTGTTCGATCGAGTACATCTTCAGCAAAAGTGCTCGATCGAATGGAACAAGGTGTTCGATCGAGCTCTGGCACAGCATAAGACGTTGTTTTCTGTACTGTTCCAGCGTGAACAGTACCAGGAGCTTCCAAGACGTCAGTTTCGGCATTTTTCTTCACCAAATCGGGTCCGCCATAAGACAAACCGCTCCGCAAATTAATCGCATTGACTGGGTCTTTATCGAAGAGTAGTGACTGATAGCGTCAAATAGAGTCGAGTCAATTAAGTGTTGTTAGGTAATCTAAGTGGCCAAATGGAATGTTTTGTCATTGAAATAAGGAAGTTTTGGTTTGATTGCTTGCTTGAGTTAGCTATGATTTATAGGATACAAAGGCGCGAAGTCAACTTAAAAAGTCAACCAAAGTCAAAGCCGAGCGGTCAACAAGTCAAGGTCGAGACAAGCTTCCAAAGTCCCGACCCAAGCTCAAAGGAACGGGGTAGATTCATCGTGAAAAACCCTTTACCAACGGAACCAAGACAAAGGGGGATCAAGGTGATGACAAGCAAACGAGGAAAAAGCATCAGGCCAAACCGCAGCCTGCGGTCCAGGCCGGAGCCTGCGGTCCATGCCGGAGCCTGCGGTCCAGGCCGGAGCCTGCGGTTTTGACTGTCTCGCAAAATTAAAAGACCGTGTTTTGTGGAAGTTGAAGGCCCATCTCGGTGTTTAACCTAGAAAGGAGTGCAGCCATATAAATACCCCATGTTTTGAACTCTCCCATTATCATCTAATCATCTAAGCATTGAATAATCTCTAGAAAATTGTAGTAGGAAGAACACTTTATTTTGGGTAGGAAGTTGTAATCTTTTAGCATTGGATGTTAATCTTTCTTCATTTCTTGGGTTTTTCTAAGAAGATGGAAGGCTAATCTTCCCTTTACTTGATGTAATTTGATCAAAGTATCCAACTTTGGTAATTGTAAGACTCTTAAACCTCTCTTTATTTATCTAAAGTTCTTTCCTTGTGCTTAATTTCTTTTGTTGAGTAATTGAATGTTTGGGTTGGCCCTCCTTGCATGTTATTTACTTGACTAGTGCAAATCCTAATGAAATGGTTTAATTTAGTTGGGATTGTTGAAGCAAATTTGTTGTTAGTTGATTTGGTTTAAAGGATTCTTACAACAAATAGGAAAGTTCTTGTCTTTTGCTCATTTGTATGGTTTAATCTCATGAGAAATTGATCCTAGCTTCATCTCTTGGTAAATTCTTAATGCTCATGCTTAGTCTCTTGTCATGGTTTAATGATTTGTTGCTTAAGCTTGAAGGATATGTGTGGATGGTTTAATTTGCATGTATCAACATCTTGAGATGATAGTATTGGGTAGAAAATTGTAAGAGAGAAATAAAAGAGTCAAGCTTTGTCATTGTTGGATTACTAAGAGATAATTACATCAAGTCTTTCCCATAATTGATTGTTGCATATCTAGTGTTTGTTGTTTTGCTTCTATGATAAAAGTTGCATCTTTACTTTTCCTTATGCTACTTCAAAACCAAACTTTCTCCATTTATGTCACCACTTGTTTACCATTGTTCATAACCATTGTTTGTTGATAAACTTAGTTAGTAAGTCTTAATTGTGATTAGAGTCTTAATTAGTTAATAGAATCCCACTTAGTAGCCATTAATTTACAATTCAAGCTCTAGTCTTATCCCCTTCTCTTGGGTACGACCCTTTACTTCCGCTTTGCTATTGTTTTAAGTTTAAAGTTAGTAGAGTCAAAGTTTAGGTTATAAATTGTTAATTTGGTGGTTAATTCTAGTATATTAGCGACCTAGTCTTTTGTTTACCAAATTTTGGCGCCGTTGCCGGGGAAGGGCAACTTAGCTAGAACTTGAGTTTGTGAATTTATGTTTAGTTGCTTTATTACTCCTCTTGTTGTTAGTAGTAATAGGAAGTTCTAATTTGTTTGCTTAGTGCGAAGGTATATGTTTGGTTCCTCTCAACACGGTGAATCAACTCCCGTGGAAGAAGACGCTTTTGGGGCCTATTCTTGGCTATTCACTAACCCTTGGTACCGAAGGCCCCAAAGAGAGCATATAGTGGAAGAACCACCCTTAGAAGCCCCTATTGAAGAAGACCCTATTGACGTGGAGCCAATTGAAGTGGAATACCCTTCAATGGCGAATGATACTAGAACTATTAGGGAGCTCCGGGCAAGAAATTATGACACTCAACCTCTTTGCATTGCCTACCCACCCATGGGGGCTAATGCCAACTTTGAATTGAAGGGCTATTTCATTCACAACCTCCCAAAGTTTCATGGACATGCGGGGGATGACCCAAATCGCCATCTTTCCGAATTCCATATGATGTGTGAGGGTGCAATTCCAAATGGTGTCACGGAAGATCAATTTAAGTTGAGAGCTTTCCCATTTTCACTTCAAGATGCGGCAAAAGATTGGTTATTTTACCTTCAACCGGGTACAATCCGTACTTGGAAGGACATGAAGGCGGCTTTTCTTGAGAAATACTACCCCGACTCAAGACATAACCATGCAAAGAAAGCCATCACTTCTCCGGAGCAAGATGCAAGTGAGAGCTTATATGAGTATTGGGAGAGATTCAAGAAGCTAGTTGCTCAATGTCCTTACCATGGTCTTAGTGGTGATGACCTTT
Source organism: Silene latifolia (assembly GCF_048544455.1). Lineage (NCBI taxonomy): Eukaryota > Viridiplantae > Streptophyta > Magnoliopsida > Caryophyllales > Caryophyllaceae > Silene > Silene latifolia. Next base: position 434,536,477 of record NC_133538.1, on the reverse strand, counting down.
TGGTCAACTTTTGTGATGGCCTTACCGTACAATACCAAATCATGGTTAATTCCGCTACGGGTGGTGGAGTTGACAACTATTCCGTGGCGGAGGCAAATGAGATCATAGAAAAGTTGGCCGCTAGCACAAGGAACTATGGAAGAAGCCGAGTGTCAAAGAATATTAACTCCATTGAGACACCTTCTCCTTCTACCCACAAGCTTGAGAAAACCGTGGATGATCTCACAAAAATGGTTGCTCAACTAGTGGGGAACAATCAAGGAGGACCACAAGGATCTAATGTGGAGTGTAATTTTTGTCAAGGGCCACACCCAATGGAAACTTGTCCCATCATGGAAGAGCAAGGAATAAGCAAGGAGAATGTGAGTGCCATGATGCACGGTCAATACAACTCTAGGAACCCCAATGGGGGAGGGTATTATAAGTATGATCCGAGCGGCAATACTTACAACATTGGGACAAAGGACCATCCAAACCTTAGTTGGGGAGGGGATACTTCCAAGAGCTTCCAAAATGGTCAATTCAACCACTTGAAGAACTCCAACTCTCAAGGACAAAACTCCAATTACCAAAGAAACAACAATCATCAACAAGCCAAGGGAGGATCTTTCCAATTTGGAAACCAAGGACACCAAGGGAATTTCCAAGGTAACCACAAGAACTTCCAACAAGGAGGGGGTTCTTCCTCCCAAGGAATTGAAGATTTGTCTACAAATGAGATGTTTAAGATGATCATGAAAGGGCAAGCCGAAAATACCAAGAGGTTTGACAAAATGGATGCGGACAAAATCTCAAGTGATGCTAGGGTGAAGAACCTTGAGATCCAACTTGGCCAACTTGCACAAGAAATGGCCAAGAACAATCAAAGGAACTCTAATTCAATTCCATCTACCACATTTCCACCAAAGGAGAATGCAAGTTCCATGACTTTGAGAAAGGGGAGAACCCTTGAATCCCCCCCAAAGAAGAAGAGGAAGGCCAAGTCACATGAGAGGGTCATTGACATTGAGGAACAAATTGAAGAAGAGTTAGTGGTTGAGAAAAAGAAAGAGACACCCTCTAAAACTAATGGAGAAGAGGAGAAGAGTCCCTTGAGGGATGACAAAGAAAAGAGTGAAAGCAACAAAACCAAGGATCATGTTGAGGAGATCGAGAAAGAATATGTAGTGGAGGTACCTTTTCCTAGTGCTCTCACACATCCTAAAAGAGTCGCAAGAGATGAGGATCTCTATGAAACTTTTAGGAAGTGTGAAGTAAATATCCCTTTGCTAAATCTTTTGAAAGGTGTACCTAGGTATGCAAAGTTTCTCAAGGAACTTTGCACACCTAGGAGAAGCCCAAGGAAGGGAACCCAAAGAGTAAGGGTAAGTGAACATGTTTCCGCAATTTTTAAAAAATCACTTCCCAAAAAGTGTGGAGACCCGGGAATGTTCACCATACCATGCTCTATTGGGGACAAAAGTTTCACTCATGCTATGTTAGACCTTGGTGCATCAATCAATGTTATGCCATATGCCCTCTATGAGACTTTGGGACTTCCACCATTGAACAAAACCGATGTAGTGATCCAACTTGCGGATCGCTCAAACATATACCCAAAGGGGATGGTGGAGGATGTGTTGGTCGAGGTAGATCACTTAACCTTCCCGGCCGACTTCTATGTTCTTGACATGGAAGCCGACTCGAGGGCCACTCCAATCCTTTTGGGGAGGCCTTTTATGAAGACCTCTAAAACCAAGATTGATGTGTCTAATGGGAACCTCACTATGGAATTTGATGGAAGGAAACTCACATACAACATCTATGATGCTATGAAACAACCTAGCGATTCACATTCATGTTATTTCTTAGACATCATTGAACCAATTGTCTCTCAAATTTATATGTTGTGTCAAAGGGACCCTCTTGAGGTGGCCCTTACTAATGATGTGGAACACGAGGGTTTGCGTGTAGTTTTGTCTCAAGATGTGCAGGAAAGCCTAGAGGAGTTGGAGAAGGAAGACCCTCCAAAGGAAGCACCAAAAAGGGAAACTCAAGAAAAACTTCCAGACTCCCACCGGAGCCTCCGGCCCACACCGGAGCCTGCGGTACCCACCGGAGCCTGCGGTGTGCACCGGAGCCTGCGGGATGTTCCTGCCTCAACTGAAACTTTAGCTTTTCAAGAACACACATCCCTTTCACCCTTCCTCCCATTAAATGCCAATCTTGAAAGGCCACTCCCCTCTATCTTGAAACCCCCAAAACATGAACCAAAACCTCTCCCAAATCACCTCAAATACATTTTTGTGGGAGAGAACAATACCCTCCCATTGATCATCTCCAACAAACTCAAAGTTGACCAAGAAGAAAGATTGGTGAGCATGCTCAAGAAACATAAAGAAGCATTTGGATGGAGCATTGCGGATATTAAGGGGATAAGCCCAAGCACTTGCATGCACAAAATCCGATTGGAAAGGGATGCAAAACCCGTTCGGCAACCACAACGGAGGCTTAATCCACCTATGATGGAAGTTGTCAAGGAAGAAGTTATCAAACTTCTCCAAATGGGTATTATCTTTCCAATTAGTGACTCCCAATGGGTAAGTCCTACTCAAGTTGTGCCTAAGAAGGGAGGGGTGACGGTAGTCAAAAACACTCAAGGGGCATTGATCCCCACCCGTTTACAAACGGGATGGAGGGTGTGTATTGATTATCGCCGCCTCAACCAAGTCACTTTCAAGGACCATTTCCCCCTACCCTTTCTAGATCAAATGCTAGAGAGGTTAGGTGGAAAAGAGTACTATTGTTTTTTGGATGGATATTCCGGGTATTTTCAAATTCCCATTCACCCGGAGGATCAATCCAAAACAACCTTCACTTGCCCATTTGGTACTTATGCCTACCGCCGCATGCCCTTTGGATTGTGCAATGCCCCCGGCACTTTCCAACGATGCATGATGAGCATTTTCTCGGACTATGTGGAGCGCATTTTGGAAGTCTTCATGGATGACTTCACCATCCATGGGGACTCATTTGACTCGTGTCTAGACCACCTCGCTATGGTCCTATCACGGTGCATAGACTCTCACCTTGTTTTAAATTCTGAAAAGTGTCACTTAATGGTGAGTAGCGGAATCGTGTTAGGACACATAGTGTCGAAAAGAGGGATTGAGGTGGATACGGCAAAGGTAGATGTGATTAAAACCTTACCGTATCCATCTAATACTCGAGACGTGAGGTCGTTCTTGGGACACGCGGGTTTTTATCGAAGGTTTATTAAAGATTTCTCCAAAATAGCTAACCCCTTGTGCAAACTTTTGCACAAGGATGTGGAGTTCGTGTTTGATGATCATTGTAGGGAAGCATTTGACTTGTTGAAGGAGAGACTTATATCGGCCCCAATCATTCAAGCACCCAAATGGGATCGTCCTTTTGAGATCATGACCGATGCAAGCGATTTTGCCATTGGAGCCGTATTGGGACAAAAGGATGACAAAGCTTCATATGTGATCCAATATGCTTCATCTCTCTTGAATGATGCTCAACGAAACTACACCGTCACCGAGAAGGAATTCTTGGCGGTGGTATATGCTCTAGAGAAGTTCCGCTCATACTTACTAGGAGTCAAGGTGATTGTCTATACCGATCACAAATCCATCACTCAACTTGTGAGCAAGAAGGACACCAAACCAAGATTAATGAGGTGGGTTCTCCTACTTAGTGAGTTTGACATAGAGATAAGAGAGAAAAAGGGATTGGCAAATGTGGTGGCCGACCACCTAAGTCGACTACAACTTAATGATCAACAAATGCAACGAATGGGGGTAGTCGATGGGAGTTTGCCTCATGAATCTCTTTATAGTTTGAGGATGACGGAGCCATGGTATGCCAACTTGGTAAACTACATGGTCACCAAGAAGTTTCCCACCTCCCTTTCATCTAGTCAAAGGAACAAGATCAAGTCCGATTCTAGGTTCTATATATGGGATGAGCCATATTTGTGGAAAATGTGCCAAGACCAAGTCATCCGCCGTTGTGTGCCGGATGTAGAAATCCCATCCATCCTAAAGCATTGCCATGAGTACGCTTGTGGGGGTCACTTTGGGCCGCATAGAACGGCACGTAAAATCCTTGAGTGCGGTTTCTATTGGCCCAAGTTGTTTAAAGATGCTCATATTTTCGTTACTACTTGTGATAGATGCCAACGTTTTGGCAACATATCACGTAGGAACGAGATGCCCCAACAACCGATGCTCTACTTGGAAATTTTTGATGTTTGGGGAATAGACTTCATGGGGCCATTCCCTAACTCCTATGGATACATCTACATCCTCTTGGCGGTCGACTACGTGTCTAAGTGGGTGGAAGCCATTCCCACAAAATGTGATGATGCAAAGACGGTGCAAGCATTTGTCAAGAGCAATATATTTTCAAGATTCGGCTTCCCAAAAGCCATTGTGAGTGATAGGGGGACCCATTTTTGCAACAAGGTGATCTCCACCTTGCTTCAAAAATATGGTGTGCTTCACAAAGTTTCTACGGCATATCACCCCCAAACAAATGGCCAAGCGGAAGTCTCTAACCGGGAGGTTAAACATATCTTGGAAAGAACGGTCAATCCCGACCGAAAGGATTGGAGCAAGAGGCTTGAAGATGCTCTTTGGGCTTATAGAACGGCCTATAATACCCCAATCGACATGTCCCCTTATAGGCTAATTTATGGGAAGGGATGCCACCTTCCCGTAGAAGTGGAGCACAAAGCCTATTGGGCAATCAAAGCATTTAATCAAAATGTCGATGAGGCGGGATTGCACCGGAAGCTTCAAATACAAGAATTGGAAGAACTTAGGCACAATGCCTATGACAATGCTAGCATCTACAAGGAAAAGGCTCGGTCTTGGCATGACAAGATGGTCACAAGAAGAGTTTTCAAAGAGGGAGAAGATGTGTTGGTTTTTCAAAGTCGCCTCAAGAATTTTCCCGGCAAGTTAAGGTCAAAGTGGTATGGACCTTACAAAGTCAAGAAGGTTTTTCCCCACGGAGCGGTGGAGGTGGAAGACCCGACCTCGGGGAAGGTGATAAAAGTGAATGGACAAAGGTTGAAGAAGTACTACAAAGGAATCGAACTACAAGGTGAAGAGGATCTTCTTTTAGAAGATCCAATTTATAAAGATTGATTCTCCAACATTGACTAAGTCGAGCCATCGACGTTAAACATACGGCAACCTTTGTACATATCCTCTCTTTAGTGTAGAATTTACCGCTTTCCATAGGTAGAATTTAATTTCTTGTCATTTTCAATTCCGTCATTTATATAATTGTCAATAAAATGCATTAAACATTCAATGAAGTTACTAACATTCTTTTAAGTAATGAAGGATTTTGGAAGTAATTTTTGAAGAGAATCATGGAACACGAATGGGAAATAATGAAGCAAAGGCATAGTCGGGTCAAGCATCAAATGAAACTCACCCAAAAGTGATCAAAAAGCCAAGGAAACAAAATACAAAAAAATTCGGAACAGGCTTTCACCGCAGCCTGCGGCACGGACCGGAGCCTGCGGCTATCACCGGAGCCTGCGGCCCCCACCGCAGCCTGCGGTTTTGTCTGTTTTGGTTTTCTAAAGCTCAAGAAAAAAACCCGACTCACCTCTTATTCCCTTCATTTGTGTCAACCACAGCAAGAGCAACGAACACCATCTCCCTCAAAAATCTCACCAAAACACTCCTAAATCACTCAATCCTCCAACAAATTATCTCATTTTTACCCATATCCCTTCCTTCCCATCTTTAACATCCATTAATCTCTTCAACATCACTCAAATTTCAGAAATTTCCCCAATTGTGTTCAAGAACCCTAGAAAATCCGGGTACCAATTGAAGCTTCAAGAGGAAAAATTTAAGGGTCAAGAAGGGGTTTACTAGCATCAATTAACAACAACAAGCAATAATTTGTGGAATTCGGGGAGGTATAACCACCAAACCAAACTTTCAATGCTTACTTGGTTTTTAATTCGAAAATTAGCTTAGTTTAGTTAATTATTTGGATTATTGTTGTTTATTTGTTGTTACTTGTCTTGTTGGTAGTAAAATTTTTCTGGGTAAGGTTAGAGGAATCATCAAAACACCATTTACACTTTCCTTAGGATAGTGCACTCAAGGTGTTTGTTGATTTGCCTCAAAGAGTGCAAAACAATTTTTGAGTGATTATTGTTGTTTGTAGTCTCTAAATTCCTTGTAGGAACAATGACAAGAACAAGAGAACCTACTTCTAGGAAAGGTAAGAGACGAGTGGTGGAGGAGCCGGAGGTGGAAATTGAAGAGGGTAGTGAGGGTGAGTGCGAGGAGGTATACATGGGGTGGGAAAACATGACCGCCAAACACAAAAAAATTCATGACCGGCTAGTAGAACCTAGAAGCCATCCCCTTATTACCACCACTTTTCTTGATGACCGCATTTTGGAGACCCTTGGGTTCATGGAAATTGCTAGGCCTATGATGAGGAAGGTTGGACTTGAGTACTACTTGACCGATGATGGTTGGCACGACACTTACCGTTCCTATGCTTATGAGTTCATTTCTACGGTATCCGAGGAGATTGTGCCGGAGAGTGGTGAGAAAGTTGTGAAATTCCGTTTGAACAAGAAGTGGCATACGGAGACCTATGACACCATTAGGAAAATACTTCATTTTTCCTTGCCCCCTTCCGACATTGTTGTGGCCCCGGGTAGACTTGAGTATTTGTGGGAGGAGCTAACGGGTACGAGAGTCACAAACAAAGATGACAAAGTTTCTCAAATAACCAATCCCGTCATCCGTTTGTTAGGCCGTTTTCTCACCTCTCTCTTCACTTCCGTGGGTGAGCCCACAAAAGTCAACCGAACCGTGAGGTCTTGGATTTATGCCATGTTGCCGGAAGGAGTTGGATGCCCGGATTGGGCTAAGCTCTTCATTGATTCTTGCATCAAACATCGCACCAAGCAAGGGGGTGGAAAAATTAACCAAGGTGGGTTAATATCTTTCTTTGTGGATCACTATGATGGGAGTGTCCCCGACAATCAAAAAGTGAACAAGTGTGGGGGATTTAATGTGTACCATAGCATGGCTCTTGAGAAATACAAGATGTTCCACACTCTTAGTACAAACCCTTTGAGAGGAATATGGTTGGGAGCACATGAACAAGGCTACCTAATTCTCCCTAGGCCACCACGCTCCCCAATACCAAGCGGGCACATGGCACGTGAATTCTTTTGCCATCCCGATCCGGAGGCACCCAACTTGTTAGCTCAAAATCAAAAAGGAAGAGAAGAAGAAAGAAGAGAAGGGGAACATGAGGTTCACCACCTTGAGAGTACTTCCCACCAACCCCCCTTCTCTACTCACACCACCCATCAAGACACCCCTATGTTTGAAGCGGGGGGAAGCTCCACCCCGGTTGCCCCTTGGCAACAAACTATGTATGACTACTTCAAGGATACAAGGGAGGTTTTTACCACTATTAGTGGGAGGGTGGAAGAGAACCGGGCTTGGCAACAACAACAAACCCCAAGATTAGAGAGCCTAGATCAATGGAGAAGGGTGGTTGATGAAAGGGGAAAGTTGATAGAGGAGGCCGCATCGGCTCAAACGGTTTTGATGAGAGAAATGATTGCCAATCAAGAAGCTAACCGTCTTTGGCAACAACAACTTGACCAAACAATGACGGCCAATGCGAACATGTGGAAAGAACAAAGTGAGTGGAGGGGCCAAGTCGACCAACAATTTGGGGTCCAAAATGCAAGATATCATGAATATGTCCAAGATTCATACCACGATGCAAGGGCCCAAGAGGACACCCTTGGGATAGTTCGTGGACTTTTTGGCATGTCCCTTCAACCACCAACTCCACCCTCCATCACCCAAGAATTTGTGGACCAAAGCTATGCCCGGGCAACAAGAGAAAGAGAAAGACGAGAAAGGAGATGGGAGAACCAAGGCCCCTATGATCAAGGGGGTGCCCCGGGTTCTCATTCTTGAAGAAAAAGTTTGTGACTCCTCCACATTGAGGACAATGTTGAATGTAAGTGTGGGGGAGGAAGATGAATTGTAACATATGTAAAGTTCTTTGTTGTTTAATGCACCCAAAAAAAAAAAAAAAAAAAAAAAAAAAAAAAAAAAAAAAAAAAAAATGAAAATCCCGGCTAGGTGAAAACCCACAAGGGTGGGCGCCTAGGCAAGATTGGGAAAGGTGGTCGAGGACGGAATGAAAACCCGAAAGGGCATTCCGGGCAAAATGAAAAATTGAGTCGCGAGCCACCATGAGAGGAAAGGAAAAGCTAAGGTGAAAACCCGAAAGGGCACCTTAGGCAAAATGAGGGATTTTCACCAAAAAAAAATTGAAAAATTGAAAATGCACCACCAAAAAGATGGAGGGATAAGAAGGGAGTGATAAGGAGGGTCTTGGAAGGAGGTTAGGTCTAGGATTTAATTTCTTTTGAGTCACAAAATTTGTTTCAAATTGGTGGATTTTTGTGTTGGCTACTTTGGTTGTTGATTTGCATAGGAGTGTGGCCAACCAAGTAGCATGATCATACTTTGCATGGAGTGATAAGGGGGTGATATAAGTGGTGTAATAGGATGATTTTGGAGTTGCTTAGGCCACTTTGCTTACACCTTGGGATAAGGTGAGAGTGGCCATGTCTTGTTGGTGATATAAGAAGGGTGGAGTTGAGTAATGAGTCGGAGTTGGTGGTTTGTTGTGTCTTTGTAAGAGGGAGTAATAAGGAGGGGGAGTGAGAGAAGAGAGTGTGTGAAACTTTGAGTCTAGATTTTTCGGTTCAATTGGTGGATTGTTAAAGAGGGAGTTATAAGAAGGTTGTAGTGAGGGAAGAGTGGTCAATTACACCTACACTAGTTCTTGGACTTCGGCAATTGCTTGTTTCGGGTTTTACTCGGGACGAGTAAAAGTCTAAGTGTGGGGGTATTTGATAGCGTCAAATAGAGTCGAGTCAATTAAGTGTTGTTAGGTAATCTAAGTGGCCAAATGGAATGTTTTGTCATTGAAATAAGGAAGTTTTGGTTTGATTGCTTGCTTGAGTTAGCTATGATTTATAGGATACAAAGGCGCGAAGTCAACTTAAAAAGTCAACCAAAGTCAAAGCCGAGCGGTCAACAAGTCAAGGTCGAGACAAGCTTCCAAAGTCCCGACCCAAGCTCAAAGGAACGGGGTAGATTCATCGTGAAAAACCCTTTACCAACGGAACCAAGACAAAGGGGGATCAAGGTGATGACAAGCAAACGAGGAAAAAGCATCAGGCCAAACCGCAGCCTGCGGTCCAGGCCGGAGCCTGCGGTCCATGCCGGAGCCTGCGGTCCAGGCCGGAGCCTGCGGTTTTGACTGTCTCGCAAAATTAAAAGACCGTGTTTTGTGGAAGTTGAAGGCCCATCTCGGTGTTTAACCTAGAAAGGAGTGCAGCCATATAAATACCCCATGTTTTGAACTCTCCCATTATCATCTAATCATCTAAGCATTGAATAATCTCTAGAAAATTGTAGTAGGAAGAACACTTTATTTTGGGTAGGAAGTTGTAATCTTTTAGCATTGGATGTTAATCTTTCTTCATTTCTTGGGTTTTTCTAAGAAGATGGAAGGCTAATCTTCCCTTTACTTGATGTAATTTGATCAAAGTATCCAACTTTGGTAATTGTAAGACTCTTAAACCTCTCTTTATTTATCTAAAGTTCTTTCCTTGTGCTTAATTTCTTTTGTTGAGTAATTGAATGTTTGGGTTGGCCCTCCTTGCATGTTATTTACTTGACTAGTGCAAATCCTAATGAAATGGTTTAATTTAGTTGGGATTGTTGAAGCAAATTTGTTGTTAGTTGATTTGGTTTAAAGGATTCTTACAACAAATAGGAAAGTTCTTGTCTTTTGCTCATTTGTATGGTTTAATCTCATGAGAAATTGATCCTAGCTTCATCTCTTGGTAAATTCTTAATGCTCATGCTTAGTCTCTTGTCATGGTTTAATGATTTGTTGCTTAAGCTTGAAGGATATGTGTGGATGGTTTAATTTGCATGTATCAACATCTTGAGATGATAGTATTGGGTAGAAAATTGTAAGAGAGAAATAAAAGAGTCAAGCTTTGTCATTGTTGGATTACTAAGAGATAATTACATCAAGTCTTTCCCATAATTGATTGTTGCATATCTAGTGTTTGTTGTTTTGCTTCTATGATAAAAGTTGCATCTTTACTTTTCCTTATGCTACTTCAAAACCAAACTTTCTCCATTTATGTCACCACTTGTTTACCATTGTTCATAACCATTGTTTGTTGATAAACTTAGTTAGTAAGTCTTAATTGTGATTAGAGTCTTAATTAGTTAATAGAATCCCACTTAGTAGCCATTAATTTACAATTCAAGCTCTAGTCTTATCCCCTTCTCTTGGGTACGACCCTTTACTTCCGCTTTGCTATTGTTTTAAGTTTAAAGTTAGTAGAGTCAAAGTTTAGGTTATAAATTGTTAATTTGGTGGTTAATTCTAGTATATTAGCGACCTAGTCTTTTGTTTACCAGTGACCCACATCTATCTACCATTTGACGGAAGACTTCAATGCTAGATTGTTGCTCGAGTTGTTGCGCATGAATTGTAGCTTTAAGGTCATCATACTCGGCTTGGGTAATGCGTACTTGACCTTGCTCTATGGGATTCTGAGGTTCCGCCACAGTCAAATCGGCATACAACTAAGAAAATGAACTTCCTTGCTTAAATTTCCTATAAGCTAGCACTCTCTTGGAATCCGCCATACAAGAAATTGGGTCATGCCCTTCCTCGCCACATCTACCACAAATTTCTTCTTGAATATTCAAAGAAAAAACTTGCTGCACATTTTCTTTCACTTCCGTTCTAGCACTTCTTGGACTCCCATAGTCAGCTGTATAGATGGCCATATTCTCAATCAATGACCAACCCTTATCACTTGCAACATTAGCTTGGAATCTCCCTTGTGCAGCGGCATCTAATACGGCTCTTTGCTCGTAAAGCAACCCATTGTAAAACTGGTTGCACAAGTACCATTGCTCAAGTCCGTGATGTGGAACTGAGCGAACCAGCTTCTTGAATCTTGCCCATGCTTCACTCAAATCTTCAGCAGCAGATTGAGTGAAATTGGTAATTTGACTCCTCAGCGCATTGGTTCGCTGAGGAGGAAAATACCGCCTATAAAATGCTAGAGCCAACGAACTCCAATCCTTTACCCCAGCAGCCTCCTTGTCTAAATCCCTCCACCAGTCCTTAGCATCATCAATCAAAGTAAAGGAGAAAAGGAATTCCTTCACCTTATCTTGCGTCACACCAGCAGCTAAAGGAATGGCTGAGCAATGACTGGATCCTCATCTACCACCCCTTTGAACAAATTCCGCTCCACCAAATCAAGGAAGGACGGATGGATACCAAAAGTACCCACATTAGCCGTGGGTAGTAAGAATCCCTTAGGCAAATCATCAGCACGAGGCTCGGAATGACTAGCAATGCTAGGCATTCGAAAAGTAGAAGCAGCGACAACAGCAGGTTCAAGTGGTCCTCTCCTAGGATATATACCTACAAACTTCACAACACTAGAGCAAATATGAGAACTGTCTCAAGGAATGAATTCCTTGAGACTAAAAACAGACCTAAATAAAACAAATAAACACAGTTGCTTCCCCGGCAACGGCGCCAAAATTTGATGCGGTCGTTTTCACACCAAAAATAAATTCCTAAGAACTACTAGCAGAAGCTAGCGGCAAGTAGGGTCGATCTCCTCAGGGAAGCAGAAAAGTGTATAGTCTAATCTAAGTCTGTTGGTTTAACGGGGGTTTGTTTGATGTTTTGTCACTAAACAACTAATAAGAGTAAGGAAAGAGAAATAATAGGAAAAGAATAAAGACGTAAACAATAGAGAAAGAGGTATGCTAGGACAGTCGGTCCACCATGGTACTTCTGCAATAAACTAAAGGTAAAGGTCGGTCAAATTACTGTGAGAAGGGTAGCAGTTATCTCCTTTCGGTCTCAAACTGCGAGTATCTCCTCTCACCCTAGATTACTTCTAGCTTGACTTTCGCCCTCACTAGGTTGATCCATTAATCATGACAGGTCCGCTCTTTCCAATCTTTCGATCTAGGTCGAAGCTTAACTAAATTAATTAAATCCTCGCATGCATTCAATTCGTTAATTATTGTCACAAATTGTCTGGGGTCAATTCTCACATTAATCCTTTCTACCCTAATTATTGATTAATTGCAATATACCATGGCTTCCCTAAAATCCTAGCATAAGGGGAATTAGCTACTCATAATAACAATTGCGATAACAATAGAATACGAATAAACTGAATAAGAAAGCATAGCGATTGAATCAAATAGATCTAGAAGCATAAAGGGAATAATTAAAGCAATAACTAATAATTAACAATAAATTGACAAGAGTGGAGAAAAGCAATTAATTAAAGAACAAGAGTTTAAGGGTAGAGATTACTAATTAATTGAAGAGAGGAAGAAGGAACGTTGTCACGCCGTTCCAAGCAATGTCAAGCGTAATGTAAAACTGAGAAATGTAAAATGATAGATGATCCTTTAGGTCTACTCGTGTCTCTTATTTATAATAAGAGATATTTATTATTTCCTAAAATAATTATAAAGATAAGACTAAACATAATAAATCTCGCGCAACATGATTCACGCAGTTGACTCATAGTCGATCGAGCAACAATGGCTCTCGATCGAGCACTATTCCAAAGAACTCCCTCTTCGATCGAACAAGTATGGCCTTCGATCGAGTACTTTCTCAAGAAGCACAAGGTCGATCGAGAAAGGGTTCCATTCGATCGACCACATAGCATAACAAAATAATTCGATCGAGCATGACTAATCACTCGATCGAGCTGCAATCAGTTCGAACCTCCACAATTGGCTTTGACGCTTATAAATACGACTTCGCGCTCTCCAATGTAGCGACATTTCCACTCCAAATCTACTCATCTCTTAAGTGCAAGCTTGTGGGACGGTTTTAGGCTCAAATATCGCTCCTTCGGGTACGTACCTGCAAATAACACAGGAAATACCAAAGTACGCGTACCGGGACATTTTCATAGCAAATAACTACGAATAAAGTACGGAAATGCGTGCTAAAAGGGTCCTAAAACACTATATAAATAGCACACATCAGATGGGTAGATATAAGGACATAAGTTGGTAGTCTCTTTGTGTATGCTCCGTGGTAGGTTCTAACATGTTTGTTGATTGTCAATTATTTTTGTACCCTTGGATCAACAACCGTGAGCTTACCGGTGTGGCAATCAAGTTTCGGTGCCTATTGCTGGAGATTGAGGATTTATTCAAATTTTGAAGAATGCTTCTACTTCCTCGAAGACATTCCTCGTTCTGGTGTATCTTGCCTTGTTCTTTACTTCTTGATGCTTATTCCTTCTTCTAAAATCTCTTCTCTTTTTCCTTGGAAGTTACTCTTGTACCCCCAGCTTGTCTTTGTTCCTTGTTTATCCTCCCTTAACGCCTTTTAGATAGTTCTCTTTCTTTTGTGGGATGTTAATCTTGATTGGATAATTTGACTTTTGAGGATTTTGTTTGTGGTTGACCCATAACCCTGGTTTTGAGAGGTTGTGCTGTTAGAAAGACTTAGGTAGTGTGATGAGACATACTTGGTGATTCCTATACCTAGTTACTTGATAAAGTGAGTGTAATTGATTGGTGGATTCTGCGTGTTAAGTGTGAGTTACCTGTGATACTAAAGTTATAGAACGTGGCTTTGTTATTTATTTTGGGATTTGAAAGGTTTGGTAAGTTCAGCGTTGTTACTTTGTGAGTAAACATGGAGTGAGGTTTATGATGTGCACTTGAAAGAAAACTCCTTTAGGATGTGGATAACCATACATAGGTAGTGTTACATTTTGACGTTGTTGGATATGAGTATAACTTTGTTAGTAGCTTGATCTTGTTTTGTGGAGGTCGTTGTGGATGATTAGTGATTGGGAATTGTTGAATCACAAGCGTAATGAAGTACTTTGTTTCATGGTGTGGCTTAGAGGTAAGTAAAGTGGCGTAAGTTATCCTGACGAATCTTTGGAGGTAATGTGGTTGTGAGATTGATTTATTAGGAAGTTTCAGGGACCGTTTAGGATGATGTTATCTGAGATTCGAGTATCTGGCGTTTCCTTGTTGTCTAATTTCCCTTTTTCTTTGATCATAAGCGTTACCGTTCATACCTCTCTTCCTCGCTTCATCGTGCTCTTCCTTTAAGTTTGATGCTAGTAACTTATACAAACTCTATCTCTGACATACTTGTTGACCTCACTTCGACTCTTACCCCTAGGAAGCTCATCATAGTTCTTTTATTGGTTAAGTTTGAACTCTCTTAACTTACTTTGTGTTTATGATGTCTAAGTTACTTTTCAATTCGTACAATTTCTAACCATTTCAAGCTACCATTTTTGGTTCGTTGTTAAAAATTTATCTTACTTTTACAAAACTTTACCCATTTTAAAGGGTTCGAAAATAAAAATTTGATTTAGTTCCCTGTTTGTTCTTTGAGTATAAACTCATTTATTATGATTCTAATTGCTAAACCCGAGATTTCTTTAAGTTTTATCCAATTTCTATTAACTTTGATCTATTTATGATTTCTTTGTTAAAGTTTAATGTTATATTTTCGAAAAATTAACTCCTTTTTGAGTTTACCATGAATCTTTTAATTTTCATTTGGCTTTTATAAAAGAGAATTTGAGTGGATTACCTTCTTCTTTTGGTTTAACGTTGATAGGATGTTAGAACTCGTTATTGGAGACGTTTGATAACTTGTTCTACGCTTGTCGGCGAGTGATTTTTGTCTTAAATTTGTCGTTGACTTGGAAAGTTAGCGTTCTTGTGTGCACGACAAGAGCAATTTCGTTCCATGAAGGAGACTTATACTTTTGAAAACTCTTTATTAATGCTTTTAGAAGTATTTTGAGTTTTGATTTATGCAAATGATTTGGTTTTGACCTTATCTTTGATTTGGAATGTGATGTTCTTGAATGCGCAACGAGAGCACTTCCGTTCCTTTGATGAGAATCTGGTTATGTCGGAAAATTTTATTTGAAACTTTTGAAAGAATTTGAGGGGGTGTTTGGTTGAGGGGTTTGGAATGGATATGAATGGATTTGAGCAAATCTAGTGTTTGGTTGGCTTGTTTTGGAATGGAGTTAGATACCGGATGGATTCTAACTCCATTCCATCCCCCTAGAATCTCATACCTAAGTCTTCACTCAAGTTTCCAACTCCATTCCTTCATAGTGTAAAAAATAAACATACCAAACAAGTTTAGAGTGGTATGAGGATCTCAATCCATACCTCTATGGTATGAGATTCTAATCCATTCCATTCCACCGTCTTGAACCAAACGGTTAATTCTTACGATAAATAACCTTTTAATGTTTTGGTTACCGATTTCAAAAGTCCAGTTATATTTTTATATGACTTTTCATTTCTATTTTCAAGTTTCGAGGACAAAACTTTTTAAAAGTTGGGTTGATTGTAACACCCGTGAATTTTCCATTTTGACATTTAAAATTTATTAAACCGTTTAATCACTTTATTATATATTTTGAATTATTCAATTTAATTAATTTTATGTCAAACACAATTTTTATAAACGTATTATATAAAATCTCATTTTTATAAAAATACGTATTATTAAATTATAATCTTGAGGCATAATTTATATAAGAATAAATGTATACATATTTTGGTCGGACAATAATAATAGTGACAGTAATAATACTAGTTTCCGTCTTAAGTTAATATAGACTCGAGACATTATTACGTCTAGCTATAGACCGTCACATTTCACTTTGTATCTGCTTTAACTCGGACCAACCAAAAATCGACAACAAACTGACCTACCTCTCTTACACTCTTATAAATATTATTATTATTATTATTATTATTATTATTATTATTATTATTATTATTATTATTATTATTATTATTATTATTATTATTATTATTATTATTATTATTATTATTATTATTATTATTATTATTATTATTATTATTATTATTATTATTATTATTATTATTATTATTATTATTATTATTATTATTATTATTATTATTATTATTATTATTATTATTATTATTATTATTATTATTATTATTATTATTATTATTATTATTATTATTAGTATTAGTATTAGTATTAGTATTATCCCGTCCCTACCCAGTACCCCCCTTCATTTCCCTTCCTTCTTTGGAACAATCTGCAAACAAAAAAAAAAATCAAACAGAACCTTCAAAACTCCATTTCCGTCGACATTCGACCTCAGATCCCAGCCCATTTCTCGACCAAATTCCGTAATTTTTGTACCACTCTCTTCCCCTTTCCTTCCTTCTTCTTTCAAGGTAAGAAAGTCTCCTTTTTGTAGTGGTTTCGTCTTTCGCCGTCTTATAAAAGTGTTGTCTTTTAGCTTCTTCATTCCGTTTTCTTGCCCTTTTATGAAGGATTCGAAGACCCGGAGTGAGGCCCGTGCCTTGTGGACCATTTATTCGAAGAATGAGGAGCGTTTAAGGTAACGGTGATAGGTTACTCGACAAAATGTCGAAATTCCATCTTATATGTCGATTTATGTGCTCTTGTTGATAAAGTTTAATCCTTTATATTTTTCTCATTTGTCTGATAATTTCCGTCTCAAAATAATGTTTAAACTAGATTTTTTTTTATGCGCTCTTCATTTAGGCTAGTTTGGAGATGTTTGTGTTTTTCGAGTGCTGAAATTGAGTGGTCTTAGGACGGTATTGTGCAGTAAATTGGGACTGTCCTGGAGTCCGCTTGGCAGGTACTTTAGGACATTTTCGGGACTGTTAAAATGTGTTGAGCAGGCTGATTTAGGACTGTTTTAGTTGAGACAGTTTCACTGTGTATTCCGGGGCCGTTTTTAATCGGAAAGTGGATTGTTCTTGAGTCACTCTGTGCAGGTCGTTCATGGTTGTTCGTGATCTATTTTGGGCCTACATTTGTACTGTTTTTGGGAGCTAGATTGTGGTGAGTTCAGGGTGGGTTGAAGTCTTCTCCTTTTAATGGGTCGTAAAGCAAAGTGTTTACTTTGTATTTCTCTATTCTTTACTAATACCCAATCTGTCTGGGAGTGCTTGGAGGACTTGGAAAACATAGGTTCCTGATCTCACCCCCTTTATTTAAAAATCTCATCAAAATAAGGCAATTAAAAGATTAATTGATATCAAAGGAAAATATTCTTAAAGAAAAGCTGCTGCAACATAACAACGAGTTCTTATCTTTTACTTTTATGTTTCCTCAACCATCTTTTATTGATTCATTTTATTTTATACATCTTTGACTCCTTTTCTTTGCATTTGAAAACACATTTATCTATATCACTCCATTTCATTTTTCTCAAACCAACATCCAAAATGAATTGTTGAGATGAACTCAACCAAATTTGTTACAAGTTGAAGAATGAAAGAGACGTTACAAAAATCAGCATGTTTTGGCTTGTTCTGGCCTGCTTTGTGGTCTGGTTTGGCGTGTTGTGTGGTCAGTTTTTGAGTCGGTCACGGCCTGTTTTGGTATTCGGTTTTGGCCTGCTTTGGGGACTGTTTTGATGGCTTTATTACTGACTTGTATTTCGGCTGTTTTTGACGGTCTCAAAAATGGTTGTGGAAACCGTGAAAAGGGGGCTGCACTGGGACCGTTTTGGACTCAACTTTGAGGTTTATTTTGTTGTTGGTTCGAGTCAATTGGATAGCTCATGTCATGTGTACATATACAGGAGTGAATTGGGTCGATTGTATGTATGAAATTCCGTCCAATTCATGCTTAAAATTTCGTCTTAAGACGGTCACAAATGAGCTTCTTTAATAGTGAAAATGGGGTTTGTCGGGCAGTTTTTGCGGGCTGTTTTGACGGGTTTTTTTACGCTAAGTTGAACCAACTTTCTTGCTTATGTCTCAAGTATATTTACATGTTTGGACTGGGTCTTTTGTACGGGTGAAATCCGTCTTTGTTTGACCTAGAAAATCGTGTTAAGGCGGCTGGACAGGGGGAAATTGCTGGGTTTGTTCTCTTTGTGTGTATCGTATTGCTTCGTTTGGCCAGCACTTTTCTTTGTCGTGCTTTCGGGAGTCAGACAGGGGCCGGGCCTTGCTGGCCGTAGCTGAGCCATGTCGGGTGTGCGGCCAGGCCGTGGCCGGGTTGGGCAGGTCATGGCTAGGCCGTAGCCTAGGCTGATTTAATTTTTATCCGTGAAATATTTATGTTCGGGTTTAATTGATTTGAATTCCGTCACATGTTTTATGTATCTTAAATTCATTATTTGCCATTTATTTATATAATTCTCACAAGAATCATAAATGTGAAACTTATTATTTATTCATGTCATAATTATATGAAATGTCTTCTTTTATCTATAATATGAGCTTTAATTCATTTATTCTCATTTATTTAGCGTATTTCAAATACGAGTAGTTAATTCCATATGATTAATTGAAAAAAGTCGTATTCTTGTAGAAATGCCATAATACTATCATATATGCTTGATTTACATTTACGCCCTACTTGTGCTGTTCTGGCAAGTACGGGTTTGGCCCACTTGTGCTGTTCTGGCAAGTGTGGTTTTGGCCACTTGTGTTGTGCTGGCAAGTGAGTCTTATCTTAGACTTTCCGCCACTTTCGTGCTGTTCTGGCGATTGGGGTACTCGGTCTCCATTAGTAGTCGAGTCTTGGGTGCGTGCTGTGTTGGCGCACGTTGAATCGGGATGTACACCCGAGAATCTGCAGATTTAGACTAGGACCGTATCATTATCGTAGTCCTACCCGGGGAAATTATGGTCTGAGAGTAGTAAATGTTTGCATTTTGGATGATCACATTGGTCATATCTCCTTGAATTACGTACTCATGGTTAAGTGGTCTTCATATTACTCCATGTACATTTCTTCTCTATTATTTAGCATTGCTTATGTCTTGCCTACTAGCCTATCTCATTCCTTTTCTTATACTTGTATTCTTAAATATGTAAGATCATATGTTTAGCTATAATTCCATTTATTCATATCTTATCTTAATTTGATTATCTGTTTATGTGCTTTGTTATGTTCGTCTTGACATTTTGTGGCTGGGAGAACCTTGAGTTACTCCCCACTGACTGTGGCTTTCATGTTTACATGAATGACAGGTTTGTGAAGATGCATTTGTGGGGTTTAGACGTGTGAGCTAGCGAGCACCTTGGACTAGTAGTCGTTTTATTAGGATTGCTTAGACTCACCTTTTATTGTATTGTCATTCGAGGGATATATTTTCCCTCATCTTTGACTATCACGTTTGTATAAACTTAACTTTATTCCCGCATTCTTTATTTGGGTTTTAGATTTTAATGAATCCGCGCTTTAAACATTAAAAGTTTTAAAAATTTCCTGTTTTCCGCTTGAATTTATAAATTATATTTTCTGCGTTATAGCGGGGGTTCACAAAGGGTGATAGCATAGGAGGGTCGGCCGGCGAGCCGAGAAGCTGACCAAGAATGAGAGTAAGTTTTCTTAAAAGGGATTTTCTCTCTCTAAAAGGGAATTTTCTTTCTCTGACTTGTTAATAAATTCCAGGGTTGTGATAATGTGTGATCAAAGTGACTTGAACCTATCTATTTCCGCTTCTTAAGCGCGGAACAGGAGTTGGCCATGGGCTTGATATGAATGGCTCCACCGAGTGCAACTGTATAACGACATCCAAGTTGCTAGGATAATAAAAATGTTGGAAAGATTTATTTTTCACGTTGACGAGCATGATAGTTGCTGGGTCAGCTACAAAGTAAGTCTTGTCTTTTGCAGCAGCTCCCACGAAGGACTTAAACATCAGACGGCGTTGATCACAGTTATCATAGCTAACATCAACATTTTTAACCCACACCATACTACCATAATCCACAAGATCCCAAGCCACTTTCGGATGTATAAATGATTTCACCAATCTGAGGCTTCCTTCAAATGCTTTCAAACTAAATAATGTAGGAGCATCAATATCGAGCAGATTCATTGGTGGGAACAGAATGAGATCACATTGCAGAGGTTTGCAGAAAAGGTCATATGCTGCAATGCAGTTTTTCCCACACCAGTTAAACTTTCCATTTGCAAACACAGCCTTATTTCCATACAGAACGCTCGTCCAACCAGGAGGAAAAGGAACACGGAAAATGTTCCATTGACCTACTTCATCGGAGGAGGACAACACACGAATAACAAATACACTAGCCTGCTCGTCCGGTTTGATTGACACCACAGTAAAGTCAATCTTGTTTGGGTCATAATTAGCGTTGTGCTTAATGAGGTTATCATAGGAAGCCACGTCAGCC
Source organism: Silene latifolia (assembly GCF_048544455.1). NCBI lineage: Eukaryota > Viridiplantae > Streptophyta > Magnoliopsida > Caryophyllales > Caryophyllaceae > Silene > Silene latifolia. The sequence goes on along the minus strand of NC_133538.1, from coordinate 434,516,129 downwards.
CAAATCCTAGAATTTTGACCATCTTGAGCTTGTTGTAAATAATAGCAAGTGAAACCAACACGATCGCAGGTTGGGATCACAGGTAGTTCCACCCAATGCTTGATGATTGATAGTGTTAAACTTTGTCGAGTCAATAGGTTGTTCTTAGTACCATTTTAGCTTTAAATAAGGGTCAATTATTGGTTATATTGAATAAGTCACCCAATTCCAAGTTGGTTGTGTTTTGTCAACTATTTACAAGGTTTATGTGAAGTGTTATGTTGAGAAAGGAGTTCGGGTTTCCGAGCCAAAGTCTTAATCATCATTCCGGAGCAAATAGACAATCAAGTTGAGATTGGTGGCCGAACTAGCTAAGAATAAGGCTAACGCTTCTTGGTGAACTAGTGCAAAAGTGAAGTGATCAAGGGAATTCAAGACAAGACGAAGATAAAGAGCAGACTCCAGTAAAAACCGCAGCCTGCGGTCCACACTGCAACCCGCGGCTCTGACCACAGCCTGCGGTTTTCACTGCTCTCGAGCCCATTTGTCCGTCTTAAACTTTATTTTGAAGCCCAAATGACGTTTTAACCTAGAATGCCGTGCAGCCATATATATAGCTGAAGACTTTGAAGTTGAGGATCATCTCATCTTTCATCAATTTTTAGGTTAATCTTGTAGTTCATCAAGACTTAATCTTTTTATTTTTATGTTGATCTTTCCTCATTTTGTGGGCTGTACCAAGATTATAGAAGGCTAATCTTTCTCTAGTTGGTGTAATTCATTCCCTTTACCATCTCTAAGCTATTGTATGAACCTCTAAACCTTCTCTTTGTTTAGTTAATGTATTTCCTTTGTTCTTATTGTTTATGTTGAATTGATATGTGTTATAATTGACCATTCTTGCGTATAAATTTTGAATTATTGTATATTCTAAACTTGTTGGTCTAATATTGCTTGGAATTAGTAGAAGCACCCTTTTTTGTTGCAGGTTTTGGTTAAAGTTTGCATCTTTAGGGAAAGGTCATACTTGTATGTCTTTGTTATGACAATTTCATCTTATTAGAGACATATTCTATCATTGCTCACTTGGAATTGTTGTTATTGCTCTAGGTTGTTTGTCATGTGTAGGTCTTATGCATGTCTCCCTCCTAGTAGAGCTTCTTACATGGTTTCATGCACTTAGCTATCATCTTGTGAGTAATTGTGTTAGATTGTTAGAAGGGGAAGAGAAAGAGGGGATTACTAGCCTAAGTTTTGGTATAAGGTTGAATTACATCAAGTCTTTCTCCAAATATTGTCCAATCTTGCACTCTATTTGTTTGTTGAATTGTCTCCTTGTCAAAGTTCCAATTTTTAGTTGTTTGTTACCAATTTCCTACATGAAAAATCCCTTTTCTATGCCAACCCTTATTTGTTTATTGTTCATACTCATAGTTTATATTTAGTTTTACTTATTGAGTCTTAATCTACCATTAGTGTCTAATTAGTAGTAGTTTGTTTTAGCTTAAAAATCGTGTCTTGGGTAAAGGTCCTTCCTTGTGGGTTCGACCCTAGCTTACCACTTTATTACCTTGTTAGTAGAAGTTAGTAGAGTCTAATCAGGTTTTAAATTGTTAATTTGATAGGGTAATTAGTTTATTTAACGACACCTAGTTATTTCTTATCAAATTTTGGCGCTGTTACCGGGGAAGGGCAACAAAGCTAAGACTTGAATTTGTATGTTTGCATAATTAGTCTTTCTTTGCTTACTTTTTCTTGTCACAAATTAGTGGTAGTTCTAATTCATTTTGTTTAGTGTGAATTTTATGCCTAGTAATCAAGGAGACCGTCTTGATCAAGACATTAACCCAAGCCCCAGAAGTGCTTTTAATTTGTTGTTCACTAGGCCCCAAAGAAGGGAGGATAGTGAAGAGAGACCGAAATCAGAACCTATTGGTATTTCACCTTTGGAAGTTCGTTTTCCACCAACAATGGCAAACGATACAAGAACCATTCGGGAGCTGAGAGCAAGAAATTATGATGAGCAACCACTTTGCATTGCTTACCCACCCTTGGGGGCAAATGAAAACTTTGAATTGAAGGGGTTCTTTATTCACAATCCTCCTAAGTTTCATGGTCATGCGGGGAATGATCCAAACCGTCATCTCCCCGTGTTTCATATGACGTGTGAAGGAGCCATACCAAATGGGGTCACGAAGGACCAATTTAAGCTTAGAGCTTTCCCATTTTCTCTACAAGATATGGCTAAGGATTGGTTGTTTTACCTTCCGGCAAACTCTATTGCCACTTGGAAGGTTATGAAGTCTGCTTTTCTTGAGATGAAGAAGGCTATCACAACCGTTGAACAAGAAGTTGATGAGATACTGTATGAGTATTGATTGGGAGAGGTTCAAAAGATTGGTAGCTCAATGCCCTTATCACGGTTTGAGTGGGGATGATTTGCTAGTAAACTTTTGCCAAGGTTTGACTCAACAAGACCAAAGACTAGTAAATGCTTCCACCGGTGGAGGAGTGGACGCCAATGAAATCATTGAGAGGCTAGCCGCTAGCACAAGAAACTATAGAAGGAAACAAGACCGTAGGTTAAGGAATGTCTCTTCAATTGGGGCATCATCTTCCCCCACCCAAAAAATTGAGAATTATGTGAGTCTTATCACACAATTGGTAGCTAGCTTGGTGAACAAAAATCAAGATGTTGGAGGAGGCCAAGGATCTCAAATTGAGTGTGGTTTTTGTCAAGGATCTCACCCCATATAGAATTGTCCCACTATGCAAAATGAAGGAATTGGAGTTAAAAATGTGAGTGCAATGGGGCATGGTAACTACAACTCTAGAAATCCCTTCGGAGGTGGTTATTACAACTATGATCCACGTGGAAATTCGTACAACATTGGGTCTAGAGACAATCTTCTTTTAAGTTTGGGTGGTGACAAATCCAAGAGCTTTCAAAATATGCAATTCAACCATCTAAGAGGCCGAAACTCCAACTTTCAAAGAAACCAAAATCAAAACCAAGGTCAAGGGAGGTCCTTCCAATTTAGCAACCAAAATAACAACTTCCAACAAAAGAGGGCTACATCTTCTTAAAATGAGGACGACTTGTCCACCAAAGAGATGCTTAAACGCCTTTTGAAGGGGCAAGCCGATTCGAAAAGGGACATGGCAAGTGAGAAGGACTTCAATGAGACTAGGTTCACAAACCTTGAGAATCAAATTGGCCAAATATCTCAAGAGATTGCCAAGGACAAATCAAGAAACTTCACATCAAATTCTTCTACAACAATTCCTCCCCGAAGGAAAAATGCAAGTGCAATGACATTGAGAAAATGGAAAGTTCTAGAAACTCCCCCAAAGAAAAAGAGAAAAGCAAAATCAAGGGAAAGGGAGTTGGACCAAGTTGATGAAGAGGAAGAACTTGTGGTTGAGCAAGGAAAAGCATCCTCAACAAGGTTTAATGAGAAGGAACAAGAGACTTTTCCAACAATGAGCAAGGATGAAGAAGCATGTGCACCTTCAAAGGACCAACTTGAGGAAATAGTAAGGGATCACATCACGGAGGTACCCTTCCCACATGCCCTCATACATTATAAGAAAATAGAGAGTGACTCGTGACACGGCTGTCGCAACCCTATCAAAAATAAAACCAACCGGTCTCTATAAAATGTAGTAGAGGCAGTCGGATATCGAATCCACAGGGAGATGAGAATAATGTAAGCTAAACTAAGTCTGCCTAAGTAACTATTTCTTGGGGGGTTGATTGTTGATTCAAAACTACGGAGAAAAAGAGAAGAGAAATAATAAAGGAACAAGCAATGAATTATAATGAAATTAACAGAAAGAGAGAAACAGCTAGGACAATTGGTTCACCTTGGTTTTATAGAGATCCAATCTAGGGTCAAAGGTTAGCACAAACTCGGTCTGCAGGATAGTGAAAAGGTCCTTCCGGTCCACTATTCGTCCTAAAACATTACTAACTTAGCTTCTGCCCTCATTAGAATGTCCTAATGTTCACTGCGGGTCTTACCCCTTCCAATCTTCCGATCTAGGCCAATGTATATCAAATCAACTAGCTAAATGTGTCGACTCAAACAGCTAATTGCTATTAAATGCGGTGATTAACAACATAAACCTAATTCTAACCAAGCCTAATCACCTAATCTTATCTTCCCTAATTACCATGGCTCCCCTTATATCCTAGCATAAGAAAATTAGCTATGCATAATGTAAATCGAGAAATCAATAAAGACAAACGAGATGAATAACTTGAACATGATAATAAATTACTAAAGAAACAAGAGTTGAAGAAATAAAGCAAAGAGAAAAGAGATGTCAAGAAGAACAATTGCAACAAAGTAAAAAAATTCAAATTAAGGATCGAAAATACCGAATACAAAGGAATTCCAAAATAGAGTTTTTAGGTCTAAGGAGTAAGTGCCAGGAAAAGAGATCGATCCTGCCGTCGTTCCCTCCTCTTCTTATTTATTCTAAGATACAAATAAAATATCTGAAAAGCAAATCTAAAAGATTGCGTAATCATCAAAGCCTCTCGATCGAGTAGAAACAAACCACTCGATCGAGAACAATAAGGGTCAAACATCTCGATCGAGTAAAGTAAGTACTCGATCGAGGAACTCAGCAAGCATCCCTCTCGATCGAGCAAAGGAAAGCACTCGATCGAGAGTATTCAGCAACAAAGGCTACTCGATCGACCAGATTTAACAGTCAACTTAGTCGATCGAGCGTAGTAGCACTGTATCAATATGAATAAACTCAAAACATCTTACGAAACCACTTCATGCATCCTTAGGTAACAAATTCCGGGCTCCGATTCTTCTATCTTCAAAATCTATGCAAACGGGATAGGTTCAGGCTCGATTATGCTCCTTTCCGGTTCATACCTGCAACTAATACAAGACAAACCAAAGTAGGCTATTCGGGGGTATTTGTAGCTAGATGCTACATAAATAACACAGAAATGCGTGTAAATATAGGGTTAAAACCTTATATAAAATACACGCATCAAATTTCCCCAAACCAAACCTTTGCTTGTCCCCAAGCAAACTATAAATGCAACTAAAGACAACTAGTGGAACTAGACAGCTTACCAGCTACAAATTGTCCACCCAAGCCAATTTAATGCAACAAATTAACAAAGTAGTAATGGGTCAAGTGCAAACGAGTTAAATCAATGTTTTGAAACTACTGAACCGTCGACCTTGCAAGACTCATATATATCGGACTCTCACAGGTTGCTTATCACACAGATCAAGCACAAGGTGAGTATAAATTTGTGAGATTGAAAGAAAGAAAGCCGCTCACCTAACTCGACTTATAACAACATGCATACAAACTAAGATGAAACCGATTTCTACCGACCGTACATATGCATTCCAACCAATCAGGACCAAGACACATGCCGAAGACTTACATATAGTGTGAGGTGAGGTAATTGGGTAGGAAGGGGCAAAACAATTTGGATAAGTGGAGGTAAAGCCAAGCTAGTACAACCGAAACCAAACAATAAACTTGTTCCGGGTGTAATTCAGGAGCAGGATTATGACCACTTAAGCTTGTAGAATGACGTCGTTTGCTTGTCTCTTCCTTTCGCTCTCTCCTGTAAAGATGAACAAAGTGAGGGCTCGGCTTGGTACCGATCGTACTCACTCCGACGCTCAAGTCAGTAAACTTAAAGAGATAAGTTGTGTGTTAACTTGGCAAAGTATATTGTAGAGAGATAAGGGAGTTTTATACCAGATTAAGGTGATTTTCGGATAATGTTTGGATCCTTTTCTCAATGAGAGAAGTGGAGTATTTATAGGCTTTCACCTTTTGTCACGTAGTGGCCAAGTGGCTAGCAGGTGGAAAGACTATCTTACACTCGGCCGAGGGACCTATGCCGGGCCGGCAGGCTTGGTTGACTCCATGCCGAAGGGACTGGATGTGAGTACGCGGATATGCCTCTCGGCCGGCTAGTTGCCGGGACCGAGACCCAAGTGACAGGCCGACAGGCAATGTCGGTTAGGCTGTCTAATACGTTGACTTGCTGTCTTTTGGGTTTGACCTTGCTCAATGTGTTGACTCAGTCAGCGGGTGCAGAATATGCCCCATCAATTTGCCCCCAGCGTAGTCTATGCCGTGGTATGGACCTTCGATGAGTGTTGAGCGTATTCTGCGCATGTTGAACTTCTTCCTCGGCTTGGTTCTATTCAGGCCGTACCATATCCCCCCTCCACATGGTTGTGTAATGGACATCTAATGTGGAAAAGAAAATGGCGCTGGCCGAGACCAAGGTTTGAGGATGCCGTGTGCTTTTGATTGCCCCCGGCCGGTGTTGCCAAGCTTGGTTGATCAGCTGGCCGTTGGCAAGTAGATACCAAGGAGAGTGTCGAAGAAGATTTGTCACTGTTTGTCGATTGACATTCCGTGGCTGCATGCTCGACACGTGGCCTGGTGCTGATTGGTGGACGCTTCATGGGCTTTGCTCTGATTGGTCCACTGAATGGGCCTTGCTCTATAAATAGAGCAGTTAGCCCCTCATTTTGGCCATCAAACTTCATTTTCTCAAAAAATTTCCTCTCTCTAGCTTTTTTTTTTTTTGAAGAAACTTCTCTCTAGTTTTCGAAGCGTTACTCGGCGTAACACTTTCTTCAAGGTAAACAAACAAATTCTTCCCCATCTTTTTACTTGTTAATTAACTGTTGTCACCATGTCTGCTGCTGATGCTCTTCCTAGTACCTCTACTCCGGGGGGCGAACCGTCGCATCTTGATGAACAGGAGCCACTGGTTGTCACCCCGATAGGGTTCGGGGGGCGCTTGTCGTCTTCTCCTGAAATTGATGAGAAATTTTTGGAGGGTATTGATGATGATGATGAGGAAAGGACCCATTCTGACGTACAGAGGCCGCATTATTCGTGGCACGGCGAAGCCTGCTCGATCAATCCTGATCGTGTTTGGACGAACAAGTTCGCTAGTTGTTCCGAGCCTGATCTTTTTGAAGACCATTACTCCTTCGGCAGGGGGTATAGAATCATTGTCCCTGAGGGTGATCAGGCAGTCTGTTGCCCTCCAGAAGGCTGTATCGGCGTGTACTTCAGACATCCGGAGTATGGGCTCCGATTTCCTCTTAATGAACACGTCGCCGCCATAATCAAAGCCATGAATGTCGCCGTGGCACAACTGCATCCGTTGGCCATTAGGACTATTATTGGCTTTGTATGGTTATGTCTTTTTAAAGGGGAGGCCCCAACGGTGAACCTCTTCCGGCGGCTCCACCATCTTCGGCAGACTACCCTAGGCGGCTCGGGGTGGTACAGCATTCAGACCGAGCCGGGTTACGTCACCTTCTCCAAGCTGACATCTTGCAAGGACTGGAAGGGGCGGTGGGTATATGTTGAGGTTCCGGAGGACTATCCACTGCCCCGGTCCTTCCAGAGCCGCGTTAATTTGCGGTGTGAGAGTCAGGGGGAGCATGATAGATATGTCTCCCGGAATAAGATTAAGATGGACGCCAAGAAGGTCTATCTTAAGGAGGACGAAGTGCGGGCAATGAGCCTGTTCGAGGCTGAGGGGGATGGCACGCCGAAGGGATGGATGCCTCCGACGCAGATCGTCCTTCAAGACGAGCCGCTCTGTCACGTCGGCTTCATATCGTCCCTCGGCCAGGGTGAGTGGGGTCGGTGTGAGGCCCACCCTTGCTTTTATGCTTCTGTATTTGAGCCTTGGTTTATTTCTTTTGCTTAACTGTTGATTTTGTTTCTTGCAGATCAATTTGGCCGTGATCTCCCCGTCTCCATCCTAAACAAGTTGGGGCTTGACCAGGATGGGAGAGTTGTTGAGCTGCATCCTAAGGCCGCGCCACGTGATCGCAGACCGGCCCCGCATGAGCTTATGGAGCAGGTGATGAAGGCAATGGATGTGGCGGCGACTCAAGCGGAGATCGGCGGTAACGTGCCGCGCCGGAGACCAAAAACAACGTCTACGACCCCGACCCTAACTCAATATTCAATCCCCGCAGTCCAAAAGGATCAGGTGGTCGTCAATGTTGACGAGGACGTCACCGTTCTGGATGGTCCTCCTCCTTCAAATAAGAGGAAGGAAGCAACGCCTGCTGCTGTTACCGAGGCGGGGAAAGAAAAGGGGTCAGCCGGTCCTCTGCCCAAGAAGGCTAGGACCGGTACGGATCTAACCCACGGCTCAGATTTAGAAGGTTCCTTAGGCATTCCTGATGACAGGCTTTCTGATATGTCGATGAATGTTGACATGGATGCTTTGTCTCAATTTTTTGTAGATCAGCCGTCGCCAGCTGTCGTTCTCACTGAACGGCAATTGGAGAAGCAACCTGTGCAGACGGGCGATAAAAATGTCACCGTCGACTCCTCATCCCAGAAGGTTTCCCCCGCTCAGCTTAGGGCGGAAGGCATAAGGTTGTCCAAGAGGTGAAGTGAAGTGGGTGAACTAGCGGCGCTCATATTATCGAGCAAGAAAAGCTCATGGCTCAAGCAGCTCCTGCGCTCGAACGGCTTAGGCTTGAGCTTGCCGCTTCCAAGAAGGAGGCCGAGAGGACGAAGAAGGACTTTAAGGCCGCCATGAAGGACTTCCTTGCTGAGCGAAAGCTTAAGGAGGAAGTTGAGAAGCTGGTCCTGGCCGAGAGGGCCAAGATTGAGTCTGCGCTGTCTGACGTTGCCAAGCTGCGGGAGGAGAAAGACAAATTTGAGGGCGGTTATCAGGCCATGGTTGAGCAGAGGGAAAGATGGAAGTCCCTGCATTCGGCCGAGGCGAAGGAGCACAAGGGCACAAAGGCTGTCCTTGCTCAGAAGGAGAAGGATATTGAGGTGCTAAAAACCGTCATCATCCCTGACATGTGTGCCCGGTACCGGGACCAAGCTGAAGATGCTACCAGGGATGCGATTAAAGAGCTCCTTCCTGAAGGCTCCTTCCCGTGGCAAGATTTTGACAGGCTTCTGGATGAGAAGGCTGCTACTGCGGAGGCCAAGGCCGCGGATGAGGCGAAGGCGGCGAAGGCCGCTCAGGAGGCTGCGGAGAAGGCGGCCCGGGATGCTAAGGTGAAGGAGGCCAGAGAGGAGGCTGAGAGGGCAAAGTCAAGTGAAGCTGCCAAGCTTTCCTCTAGGCCGCCCACCGTTGGTGATGCTGCTACTGCTGCCGGTGGTGAGCAGCAACAAGCATAGGGAGACGGGCGGCCGTCACCAGATTCACCCGGCCCTTCTGATAGCTTCAGCTGTTCGGGGGCCAACTATTGAGCCTTTCCTCCCTGCCATCCTTTTGGCGCTTCAAGTCTTAATGTTTGTAACTTTTTGTTGTACCTTCTTTTTTGATAAACTTTGGTAGGTTGTGTTTAGGCTATTCCTATGGGGACGGCCGTCGACTTTGTTTTGCCCCACCTGTAAACATATTAATAAAGTTTGTTTATTTGCCTTCGGCTTGGCCGAGGCTTTGATCTCATCCTCCATTGAGCTGTCTTCTTACGTTTTTAACATATTGAGCGCTTTTTCGTTTTTACCTTCGGCCTGGCCGAGGCAGTTAGATTGCGTATCTCAACTGTACTTAAACGTTTTTAAACATGTTGGCATGTCGGTCGCTTCCTCCTCCACTCCCGGTCTTGGCCGAGGCGGTCAGATTTACGCTTCCCAACTGCTATTGTGAACATGTTAGCGTATCGGTCGTTTCCCCGTCACTCCCGGGTTTGGCCGAGGCAATCGAGGTTACGGCTCGACAGCGTTCGTATCTATAGAAATATTGATCGCTTCTCGCCACTCCGGATTGGCGGGGCGATGGGATTTGCGTTATCAACTGTACTTATACGTTCTTAAGCATGTTGGTCGCTTTCGCGAGTATCAACTGCATTTGTAGTGACTGCCCGGCTTTGGCCGCGGCGTCTACTAGTGAGTGCCCGGCTTTGGCCGTGGCGTCTACCTTGGTACGACTACGGAGGGGACTCTTCATTTTGATGAAAAACTTGGATCACTCTTTATTAGATATAATCACGCGTTGGGGTGCCCACAACGGTCTCGGGCACCTCCGCCGCTATATGAAATATTTTCTAAGGTTGTCTGTGTTCCAATGGCTCATTAGAGGCACTCCCTCCATGTCTGTCAGCCGGTATGTCCCCGGCCTCATTTCTTCAACCACCTTGTAGGGTCCTTCCCAATTGGCCGTCATTTTACCATGGATGTTTCCTTTGTTGGTCGCGGCCGACTTTCTCAGGACTAGATCTCCTACTCTTAAGTCCATTTTGTGGACCCTACGGTTGTATGCTCTTCTCATTCGGTTTTGATATACTGCCAAGTTGAGCCGTGCCGTGTCTCGACTTTCTTCGACCAGGTCTAGGGAGGCTCTCAGGCCTTCCTCATTTTCGACTGGGTTAAAGGTTTGCGTTCTGAATGTTGGCACCGCTGCTTCAATTGGCAGGACGGCCTCAGACCCATAGACTAGGTGGAATGGACTGTACCCTGTTGCCTCTTTCTCTGTGGTTCGAAGGGACCACAGGACGCCGGGTAGTTCATCAGCCCATCTTCCCTTTAGATCTTCAACCTTCTTTTTCAACCCGTTAAGTATTGTTTTATTAGCTGCCTCCGCCGCCCCGTTGCTACGAGTGTGGCGGGGAGGAGGAGTATGCGAATTTGATACCGAGCTCTTCCAGCCAATTCATCACCATGTCACTCCAAAACTCTCGGTCGTGGTCAAATACCATGACTTGGGGTAACCCAAAATGAGTTATGATGTTCTCCCAAATCACCTTTCTTACGGCCGCCGTGGTCTTGGCAGGTACCGCGACAGCCTCGACCCATTTGGTGAAGTAGTCAACGGCGACGATCTGGTACTTCCTTCCTCCGGAGGCCGTCGGAAATGGTCCTAGTAAATCCATCCCCCATTGTGAAAATGGTAGGGGACTAAGTACCGGTTGCAGGTCTCGGGAAGGTGCATGTATTACCGGAGCATGCATCTGACAATTCTTGCACTTCTTGGTCTTTGTTCTGGAATCTTTCAACATGGTAGGCCAGAAGTAGCCGGCTCGGAGAGCTTTGTGGGCTAGCGTTCTCGCCCCCATGTGGTGTCCGCAGATGCCTTCGTGAATCTCTGTCAGTATAAGCTCTGCGTTTACCGGGCCGACACATTTCAGAGTGGTCTTATCACGGACCTTCGTATAATTCTCCTTCGAACACCAAGTACCTTGCGGCGATCCTTCTTATCTTCTGAGAGAGACTGCGGTCCTCCGGTAGCTCTTTTGTCAGCTTGTATTTCATTATCGGAGTCATCCACGTGGTCTCGGCTTCGATGTCGCCCACCATGCCGACGGTCTCAGTGATGCTTTTAGCATTCGATATCCACCAAAGACGGTTCGACCGACATTTTTGATGCTTGAAGCGGCAAGTTTTGAGAGAGCGTCGGCTCGGTTGTTCTCGGACACGGGGATGCACCTTTGTATTTGGAAGGATTTCAATTTTGATGTGTCAGCTTTTACCCTTTCCAGGTACCTTACCATCCCATCGTCTCGAGCCTCATACTCCCCTCGGATTTGATTGGTCACTAAGAGTGAGTCTGTTTTCAACACAATATGCTCCGCCCCGGCAGCTCTAGCTAACTCGACTCCAGTTATCACCGCCTCATATTCGGATTCGTTATTTGAGGCCGAGAAGGTAAACTTCAAGGCGTACTCAAACTCGTCTCCGTTAGGGCTGGTGATAAGGATGCCACTCGAGCGTTCGCCGTGGAGGACCCATCGGTATACACTTCCCACACGCGGGTGTGATTCTTCTTGATATGTGCAATCGCCGGGGAAGTCTGCAAGCGCTTGCCCCTTTATCGAAGGCCTCGGCTTGTACTGAATGCCAAAGCCGGAGAGCTCCACTGCCCATTTGATAAGTCTGCCGGATTTTTCGAATTTTTCTAACGCTTTCTCCAATGGCTGGTTGGTTAAGACCGTCACGGGATGAGCGTCGAAGTAGGGTTTCAGTTTCCTTGCGGCAACGACGACGGCGAGAGCTGCCTTTTCGATTAGTGGGTAATTTCTTTCGGCGGCCAGCAGTGTATGGCTGATAAAGTAAATTGGGTGTTCTTTGCTTATTTTCTTCCTTGACGATTACATTAAGACCGACCGTGGCCGAGGTAATCGCTAAGTATAGATATAGCGTCTCCCTCGGCGTCGGCACGGGACGAGGGTCGGTAGTGTCGAAGGTGAGCTTTCGAGTTGCACGAAAGCCGTGCTCTGTTCCTCCCCAGTGAAGTCTTTATTCCCTTTCAAAGCACTTTAAAGAAAGGAGTGCTCTTGTCGGCCGACCGAGAGATGAAGCGGGCGAGAGCCGCCATCCTTCCGGTCGCATCATAACCTCTTTTCGATTCCTCGGCTCCGTAGGTCTAGTATTGCTTGGAATTTCTCTCGGATTGGCATCAATTCCCCGGCGCCGACAAGCACGCCGAAGAACTTGCCGGCCGGACAAGTTGCATTTCATTGGGTTAAGCTTCATCTTATATTTCCTTAGTGAACAAAATGTTTCGCTCAAATCGGCCAAGTGCTCGCTGTCAGACTTGCTTTTTACAATAGCATCGTCGATGTAAGCCTCGATGTTTCGCCCTTTTTGATCTTGAACCACTTTGTCCACCAACCTAGTGTAAGTTACGCCAGCGTTCTTCAAACCGAATGGCATCATTTTATACATGTATGTGCCGTTACCGGTGATGAATGCGCACTTAGGCATGTCTCCTTCGGCCATGAATACCTGATGATACCCTGAGAAGGCGTCTAGCAGGCTTAGCATAGTGTAGCCTGCGGTGGCGTCAATTAAACTATCTATTCGAGGCAAGGGATAGCAATCTTTAGGGCACGCTTTATTAAGATTGGTAAAATCAACACACATCCTCCACGCCCCTGACGACTTCCTCACCATTACAACATTTGCTAGCCACTCAGGGTAGGTACAAGGCATGATAAAGCCCGCCTCTAATAATTTGTCAACATCAGCTTTGATGGCCTCATCCTTCTCGGCCGAGGAGTTCCTCATCTTCTGCTTGACAGGGCGAGCGGTGGAGAGTACGTTCAGCTTGTGAACGATCACCTCCCGGCTCACGCCTGGCATCTCGGCGGCTGAGTATGCGAAGACATCTTTGTTCTTCCTCAGCAGGTCTAGGAGATCGGCTCTGAATTTTGGCTCCAGGCCGACACTGACAGTTACGGTGCGCCTTGGGTCAATTTCCACTTCCTCGGTCTCGGCTCCTTCGACCATGGCGACGTTGGTGTTCATCGGATCACCCTCCTGCTGTAAGGATGGGCTCTTCCCTTTCTCTGATTTCTTCGCTACTTTGAGGGATTGCATGTTGCACCCCCTGGCAGATACTTGGACATTGACTATTTTGTCTCTTTCGTCCTTTGAGACGAGCTTTTGTGCTTTCCCCCAGTCCGAGATGTACATCAATGTCAGGGCCCGGATGGACATCACCGCATCGGCCTCGCTCAAAGTGACTCGGCCTATGAGAACATTGTAGGCAGACGACCATCAATAACCACGAACTCAGACAAAACATTTTTGGCCGCATCTCGCTTGGCCGAACATCACCGCAGATCGATTGACCCCCGGGGGTACCAGGCCGGCCCCAGAAGTATAGCGGGTTTGCGCAGGGGCTCAGGTCTTCAATCTTCAGGCCGAGATTAAGAAAGCACTCCCTGAACATGATGTTCGTGTAGGCGCCTGTGTCAATTAGGCACCTTTTGACCAAGTGGTTGGCTATGTCTAGGTGGACTATGAGCGGGTCGCTGTGCGGGGCGACGACTCCTTCGTAGTCCTTCTTTTCGATGGTTATATCGGGGATTGTGGAAGCGGGGATCGCTGTTTTGGGCACAAAGTTGATGGCTTGGTATAGCTCATTCAGGTGCCGTTTGTGCTCATTAGCTGACCCACCGTTCTCGTCCCCCCCGATGACAACCTGGATCACTCCCATCCGCTGGAATACGATTTTGTTCGCCCCGTCGGAGCTTGTTTACGGGCCTCAGCTACATACTTCTTTGAGGGCCCCCTTTCGGATCGCTCTTCGGTGGCGTTCTTGATCCGACGGTTGTCGGTCTTATGGCGATCGGCCGTGGTAGTCGCAAAACTGGCTTGTGTCGCCGTCCCCCCTCGCCTTGGGGGGCCTTGCCCACTTCTGCCCTTCATTCTTGCTTAGGGTAAAGACCTCGGCTGGAGATTTGACCAGGGGGGCTAGACTATTGTACCGCTTCTGGGTGTATGGTCCCGAACTCCCCCCGGCGCTCGCCGAGTTCTGTTTCCTATTAAATATCTCAGGCCGTGACCTATTCACGTCACGGCGACCTTCATCTACGTTGTCCCGGCGGCTCTTCCTCTCTGGGTGCCCAGCTTCACTGTGGCCTACCCAGGTCTTGTGATAGTCCTCCACCTTTACGGCTCGGTCGGCCATCTTTCTGGTGGTGTCTAGGTTGAGGTCCTCGCACTTGATCAGCTCGTTTTTGAACTCGCCTTTCGGGAGGCCTTTCATCAGTGCGAAGGCCGCCAGTTCGGTGTTCAGCTCACGGATCTGCTGAACTTTTGCGTCGAACCTCTTCACGTAGCTCCGGAGAGACTCGTCCTCCCCCTGTCGGATAGTGAGGAGATCTGATGTTTCCACGACCCTTCTCTTGTTGCAAGCGTACTGGGCTATGAAATTGTCTCTTAGGTCAGCATAACAGTATACCGAGCCATTAGGTAGCCCCTTGTACCAACTCTAAGCCATCCCATGCAGGGTCGTTGGGAAGACTCGGCACCATACCTCATCAGGTTGCTCCCATACCGACATGTACGACTCGAAAGCCTCGGCATGGTCGGTTGGGTCGCTATCCCCTTTGTACGATAAGGGCGGCAGCTTTAGCTTAGTCGGCACAGAGACTTCGAGGACATAGGCACTGAGGGGCTGTCTGACCACGTGTCGAATGACACGCGGCGATCGGCTCCTCGCAACCTTAGTCCGGCTTCCCTCCCTCTGGCGGGAAGGGCTTCTTGTTGTCCGACTTTGGAGAGTCGGACTTCTTTCATTCCTTCGGGGCGGGCCTCGTTGTTGCCGCGGCGACGCTGTCCTCCCGCGAGTGGGGGAAGGACTTAGGTCTGCCACTGGCACCATGGGCTCCGCCGGCGTCCTAGCATGCCCAGCTCCTTGTATTGCTCCGGACAAGTTGTTCGGAGTCACTTTATGGGCCCTGGTCACCTGTGGGTGCGCTGCCATCCTGCATCGTCATGACGGGGTGCGGCGTACTACCCATCAGGTCCCGGGAATAGCTTGATTTGGCTGCATCGACCACATGTCCCATGACGGTGACTTGGCCGGTAGGCGGCGTTCGGCTCTTTTGGCATCCCATACGCCGGTTCGATGACTCGGCGGTGGGGACCGCCCGATTTGAAGTAGGGAACGTGTCATCCTGGAAGAATGCAGTTCCTTCACTCATAGTTTCTTGTTGCTTTGACATCTTCTTAGCTTGCTGAGTGGGTTTTGTTTTTGTTTGGTTTTTTTTTTTTGTAAGGGAGGTGACTAGCTTTTAGTATCTTTTCCCACAGACGGCGCCAATTGTTCGGGTGTAATTCGGGCAGGATTATGACCACTTAAGCTTGTAGAATGACGTCGTTTGCTTGTCTCTTCCTTTCGCTCTCTCTTGTAAAGATGAACAAGCGAGGGCTCGGCTTGGTACCGAGCGTACTCACTCCGACGCTCAAGTCGGTAAACTTAAAGAGATAAGTTGTGTGTTAACTTGGCAAAGTATATTGTAGAGAGATAAGGGAGTTTTATGCAGTTAAGGTGATTTTCGGATAATGTTTGGATCCTTTTCTCAATGAGAGAAGTGGAGTATTTATAGGCTTTCACCTTTTGTCACGTAGTGGCCAAGTGGCTAGCAGGTGGAAAGACTATCTTACCCTCGGCCGAGGGACCCCCATACAGGCCGGCAGCTGTTTGACTCCATCTTTGAGGGGATTTGGATGTGTGTACGCGGATATGCCTCTCGGCCGGCTAGTTCTTCGGATCGAGACCCAGTGACAGCCGACAGGCTATGTCGGTTAGGCTGTCTAATACGTTGACTTGCTGTCTTTAGGCTTTGACCTTGCTCAATGTGTTGACTCGGTCAGCGAGTGCAGAATATGCCCCATCAAAACTCATTCCGCTTCACTACTCAAAATATAAAACGTAGAACCGTGCCATTGTGGCAAAACATCACTCACACCATCAAAAGACTCCCCATGAAAAATAACGATAGGCATGGGAGTCATGTTCAGCAACTCTTTCATATGCTTCACTTTTTCTCTTTCAACTTTCTTTCATTTTTTTTTTCCATATTTTTCATATTTTTCTTTTTTTTTTTCCTTTTTTCCATTTCATTTTTGTTTCATTCTCCCCATCTTCTTAATTCAAGACAAAAATACCAAATTGATAATCACAACATACCCAAAATAACTGCTAAACTAGCTTGACTAGGGTAGGCTAAATTTAGGATCGTAGTTAAATAATGGGTCAAAACATGTCAATTTGGCTATGTGAGGCTCATTGGAAGAAATGAAAGAAGGGTCGTAAGTTACCTCTCCACATGTGTCGCCGCCATAAACCCGAATGCATACAGGTACTAAGAAAAGAGTGTCATGCTCGTGCAATTTTGATGTTACATGTCTTATAAGGAGTACTACTCACATCCTAAATGAAACCGATCATATCAAGCTCTAAATCTTAGAATGTATATGTAGTTTGCCAATATTAGAGTCAAGTCTATTCGTTCAGCCAGATTTAAACAAAAACTCGTAGATTATGCAAATAACCATGCCACTGAAAATGTTAAATATGTGCAAGGCAAAGGTAAAAGACTCAAGGTAGCATAAAAGTCCCAACGTTCCGACTCAACCTATATGCAAAAATAGACGTGGAATTTTTTTGATACTACTAAAATTTTTCAATTTTTATAATTTTTAGATTTTTTTTTTGATTTTTTTTTTTTAAAAAAATGCATGCGAAAATAAACATGCAAACTGAAATGCAATAAAAATAGTATGCAGACACCGATATGGATGCATATCACCTCCCCAAACCAAACCGTATAATGCCCTCGTTATACTCAAAAATAGGGAAAAGAAATGCAAACTGAAAAGAAGAATGTAGCTTCAGAAAAACCTACAAGATAACGCGAAGTAGGGACCTCCCCAAACCAGCCAGCAACAAGGGAGGTCCATAATAGCATCGCCAGATGCGAATCAAGACAAGTGAACTCGATCGAGAGAGTAGAGTTCTCGATCGAGTAAAATATGACCACGGAAGTGCTCGATCGAGGAAACAAAGGCACTCGATCGAGAGGGCAGATATTCAGGGTGCTCGATCGAGCATGTGAAGTTCTCGATCGAGTGCGGAAAGTAATCGATCGAGAAATATGGTACTCGATCGAGCTCTTTAAGCCTGAACTCCTAGGTGTCATTTGAAGCACCCGCAAGCACACAACAAACGACCAATAGAACTAACAAAACCAGTTCAAACGTTCCAGTCTATCGCCCGTAAAATTACCAACTAAAGCATACGAGACTAACTAAAAGTTTTAAGAAAAGTACAATAAATTACAAGCCGGGTTTTCTCCTAGCTAGCGCAGGTTTAAGAGGTCTCGCACGACCTTTGACTTCAGTTTTCTTGCTCATCTAGATGGTCGAAGAAGAACACTTCAACGTTGCCAACATAATCATCTGCTCCATAGTAATGCTTCACATGATGGCCATTCACTTTAAATCTCATGCCCTCAGGATTCTTTAACTCACCGGAGCCAAAATTGGTGACAACAGTCACTGTATAGGGGCCACTCCACCTGGACTTCAGCTTACCAGGAAACAAGCGCAGTCGGGCATTAAACAGCAACACCTTCTGCGCGACTTGAAATTCTCACGGTATGATTCTTTTGTCGTGCCACCTCTTCGTTTTCTCTTTGTAGATGCGCGCGCTGTCATAGGCATTTAGCCTAATCTCTTCTAGCTCATCTAGTTGCAATAAATGTTTCTAACCACACAACTTAGAATCATAATTCAATTCACGAATAGCCCACCAAGCTTTGCATTCTAGTTCAACAGGTAAATGACATGACTTCCCATAAACCAACCGATATGGTGATGCACTAATCGGAGTTTTAAAGGCAGTCCGATATGCCCATAATGTGTCATCTAATTTTAAACTCCAATCCTTCCGTGATTTAGAAACAACTTTAGCTAAAATCTCCTTTAGTTCCCTATTAGAGACCTCGACCTGCCCACTGGTTTGGGGATGGTACCCCAAACCTCTACGATGTTGGATACCGACTTTAGACAGTATAGCTGTAAGTTTCTTTTCTTTAAAATGCATACCCCCATCACTAATGATGACCCTAGGGACACCAAATCGGGGACAAATAATCTTTTTAAACAATTTAATCACGGTCTTGGCATCACAGTTAGGTGAAGCAATAGCCTCTACCCATTTAGACACATAGTCTACAGCTACCAAAATATACCCGTTACCTTTATTAGACGGAAAAGGTCCTTGGAAATCGATGCTCCAGACATCGAAAACCTCGACTTCTAGAATGCCATTTTGAGGCATCTCATGTCTCTTAGAAATATTTCCCGAGCGCTGGCAAGCATCACAAGCTGAAACAAATACTTTAGCATCTGCAAATAAAGTAGGCCAGAAAAAACCAGACTGAAGTACCTTGGCCACAGTTCGCGACGGACCTTGGTGACCACCATAAGAGGAAGAATGACATCCCTCTAGGATTGCTTTGGTCTCCCACTGCGGAATACACCGTCTGTAAAGACCGTCAGCACACTCCTTAAATAAATAAGGATCATCCCAGAAATAGCGCTTCACATCATGAAAGAATCGCTTCTTCTGCTGATATGACAGGTTAGGTGGAAGCGCACCACCTACAACGTAGTAAGCATAATCTGCATACCACGGATCAACACCTGTGTTAGTAGCAACCGTAAATAAAGAATCATCAGAAAAAGAATCATCACTAGGTAAAGGATCTTTTCCCTCATGCTGCGATAACCGCGACAGGTGATTAGCTACTACATTCTCAGCGCCGGTCTTGTCTTTGATTTGTAGATCAAATTCCTGGAGGAGGAGTATCCACCTCAACAATCGTGGCTTAGCTTCCTTCTTAGCAAGAAGGTGTCTCAGCGTTGCATGGTCCGTAAAAACAGTAACTTGCGAACCTATCAAATAAGAGCGAAATTTCTCCAGCGCATAAACCACAGCTAATAACTCCTTCTCAGTAGTAGTATACTTCACTTGAGCCTCATCTAGAGTTTGGCTCTCATAGTATATCGCACTCAAAGCTTTGTCTTTCCGCTGGCCTAACACCGCTCCCAGTGCATAATCACTGGCATCACACATAATTTCAAACGGAAGCTCCCAGTCGGGAGGCTGGATAATCGGTGCTGAAATCAAGGCCGGTTTCAACTTGTTAAAAGCAGAAAGACACTCATCAGTAAATACAAATGGGTCATCTTTTAATAACAGCTGTGTAAGTGGTTTAGTAATTTTAGAAAAGTCCTTGATGAACCGGCGATAAAAGCCAGCATGTCCAAGGAAATTCCTCACTCCTTTAACATTAACAGGAGGAGGTAATTGCTTAATCACTTGCACCTTTGCTTTATTGACCTCGATTCCCCTGTAAGAAACTAAGTGTCCCAAGACAACTCCCTCGTTGACCATAAAGTGACACTTTTCTTAGTTAAGCACAAGATTAACCTTAATGCAGTGCTGCAACACTTTATCAAGGTTAGACAAACAATTATCAAAATCACTCTCATAGACGCTAAAATCGTCCGTAAAGACCTCCATAATAGACTCTATATACTCAGAAAATATCCCCATCATGCCCCTTTGAAAGGTAGCTGGGGCATTGCACAAACCAAAAGGCATTCGACGATAAGCAAAAACACCTTGAGGACAAGTACAAGTAGTCTTTTCTTGATCATCCAGATGAATAGGGATCTGAAAAAACCTTGAGTATCCATCTAAATAACAGAAAAACTTATGAGAGGCTAACCTTTCTACCATCTGATCAATAAAAGGAAGGGGAAAGTGATCTTTCTTTATGGCGGCATTCAGCTGTCTATAATCTATGCACATCCACCAACCAGTCACAACTCTAGTAGGTATAAACTCATTTTTATCATTCTTAACCACGGTAGTTCCTCCTTTCTTAGGAAGTATCTGAACTGGACTCACCCATTTAGAATGACCAACAGAATAGATAATACCTGCATCAAGTAGCTTCATTACCTCAGCCATCATAACATCCTGCATCTTCTGATCAGCCTGCGCTGACCTTGTCTGCAAGGCTTGTGATATTCCTCTAGCTCAATCCCATGCATACAAATATCAGGACTGATGCCCTGGATATCATCCAACGAATAACCCATCGCTTTCCTGTTTTTCTTAAGAATAGCTAACAAAGCGGTCAACTGCTTATCATCAAGCTTAACACTAACAATGACTGGGTACTGCTCAATATCATCTAAAAATGCATATTTAAGATGAGAAGGAAGAGGCTTACGCTCAGGTACCTTTACCTCAATAACGCAAGAAGTGTTTCCTAGCTGTTTTACCTTCTGTCCTTCAGCGTTGGTGAGTTCACGCTCATCTATCGCAGCTTCAAGCAGATCCAACACAGCATCATTGTTCCCCGGGTTATCTGCACACTCATCTAACAACATCAAAGCTTCCAGCGGATCCCTTATCAAGGAATCCGACCAGACCTTATAAACAGATTCATCAATGATATCAACTGAATAACAAGTATCCTCTATCATTGGTCTAGCAAGTGTACCAGGCAAACTGAAAGTGATAGTGTCATCCCCCACCACAAGAGTCAAACGTCCTTGTTTGACATCGATAATAGCCCCAATTGTACACAAGAATGGTCTTCCCAAATCGGGGTCCTAGCATCCTCAGCTATGTCTAAGACAATAAAATCTACTGGGATAAAGAACTTCCCTACCTTAACAGGCACGTCTTCTAGGATGCCAAAGGGTCCTCTAACCGATCTATCAACCATCTGGAGGGTGATATTAGTCATTTTAAGGTGAATCATATTAAGTTTCTTGCAAACAGAGTAAGACATGAGACTGACACTGACTCCTAAATCACAAAGAGCCTTTTCTATCACTTCATTTCCTATTCTACAGGCAATAGAAAAACTACCTGGGTCTTTCAATTTGGGCGGAGCTTTATTAAGAATTAAATTACTAGACTCTTCCATGAAGGCTATAGTCTCAAATTCACTAAGCTCTCTCTTACGCGTCAATATATCTTTCATAAATTTCGCATAAGAAGGTACCTGGGTAATTAGTTCGGTAAAAGGGACGGTTACCTGAAGGTTCTTGACCACCTCCACGAACTTACCGAACTGTCGCTCAACCTTAGCATCTTTCAGACGTCCCGAATAAGGAATTCTGGTAACAGTAAGCGGATCTGTGACTTTCTCTTTATCTTTGTCTAAACTTGGAATCTCCGCAGCAGGGGAAGATGATCCATCAGCGTGTTTAGACTTCGAAACATCATCTTCGCTATTGCTTGTGCTCGATCAAGTACTTTTATCAATCGATCGCGTACTTTTCTCCTGGGATATGGTCGATCGAGGAGATTGGCTTGCTCGATTGAGAGCACCAATATTGGCCGTGCTCGATCGAGGACTTTTGTCACTCGATCGAGAGCTTTCAGAGGGGGAACTGCTCGATCGAGAACCCATGTCACTCGATCGAGAATTTTGACGAGGAACAACAGCGTCTTTGTTAAATTGCTCTTCCAAAACAGTTTCCGGATTACCATCAACAGGTAAATCAACATTTTCTAGCATTATCAGTCCGTCATAAGTAAGACCGCTTCAGAGATTAGTTACATTAATCAGGTCGCAAGAAGGTGATCGATTTTCGGATGCAAATTGTGTGAATTGGTCTTTCAACTTTTCTATGGAATTCTCATTTTCTTCCGCATTTTTCTGGAGTTAAAATGCCAAAGATAGCACCAAAGATTTCAACTCCGCTATCTCTATAGTTGTAGAAGAAGAATTATCTTGCTACGACATTGAACTGATAGGACTAGACGTACTTGGTGTGGCTAAATCTTCATAAAGTTTAAAGAACGGAACTCCTTGCTTGTATTGTTGGTAAGCATGGACTCGCTCTACTTCGGCCATATAAGTAATAGGATCATATCCTTACTCACCAAATCTACCACAAAACACCTCTTGCTCAATCATGGCATGGACCTGCTCATGATCACCCGAAATTGGCGGAGTCTCAGACTCGTCACACCTAGCGTTAAGAATATCTACCTCAGCTACAAGAGATTCACCATCTCTTTCACTCATTCGCGTGCCTCATCTGGGATTCCCATACTCAGCTACATGAATGGCCATGTCTTCAATAAGATGCCATCCCATATTGTCTTCAATATTCTTCTGAAATCTCCCTTTAGCTACAACATCCAATATGGCTCTTTGATCGGCACACAACCCATTGTAAAATTGGTAGCATAAGAACCATTGTTGGAAGCCATGATGAGGTATAGA
Source organism: Silene latifolia (assembly GCF_048544455.1). NCBI lineage: Eukaryota > Viridiplantae > Streptophyta > Magnoliopsida > Caryophyllales > Caryophyllaceae > Silene > Silene latifolia. Next base: position 434,493,582 of record NC_133538.1, on the reverse strand, counting down.
GCGGACTAGCTTCTTGAACCTAGTCCAAGCTTCATTCAAATCTTTAGTGGCCAATTGTATGAAACTAGTGATTTGGCCTCTTAATGCGTTGGTGCGCTGTGGTGGAAAGTACCTTCTGTAGAAGGCTAATGCTAGGGAATTCCAGTCAGTCACACCGGCAGCTACCCTGTCCAAATCTCTCAACCAATCCCGGGCATCATCAGACAAATAAAAAGGAAAAAGAATTTCTTTGACCTTGTCTTATGTCACCCCAACAAATAAAGGAATGGCGGAGCAGTAATAAGTGAACAACTCCATGTGCTTGCCCGGATCGTCACCAGCTACTCCCTTGAAAAGTTCCTCTCAACCAACTGAATGTAGGATGGATGAATTCCAAAGGTACCAACATCTGTAGTAGGAACCAGGAAACCCTTGGGTAAAGAATCTACAGTAGGTTCCGAGTGACTAGCTATGTTAGGCATTTTAGTAGATGAAATTATGAGAACAACAGATGTTTCAGTGCCCTCTTCTAGGACGGATCACCTGCAAAACAACTATAGCACTAGAGAAAAATATGAGAACACTCTCAAGGAATAAATTCCTTGAGACTAGAGAAAAACTTAATATAAATCAAACAAAATAACATCGTCTCCCCGGCAACGGCGCCAAAATTTGACACGGCTGTCGCAACCCTATCAAAAATAAAACCAACTGGTCTCTATAAAATGTAGTAGAGGCACTCGGGTATCGAATCCACAGGAAGATGGGAATAATGTAAGCAAAACTAAGTCTGCTTAAGTAACCGTTTCTTGGGGGGTTGATTGTTGATTCTAAACTACGGAGAAAAAGAGAAGAGAAACAATAAAGGAACAAGCAATAAATTATAATGACATTACCAGAAAGAGAGAAACAACTAGGACAATTGGTTCACCATGGTTTTCTAGGGATCCAATCTAGGGTCAAAGGTCAGCACAAACTCGGTCTGCAGGGTAGTGAAAAGGTCCTTTCGGTCCGCTGTTCGCCCTAAAACAATACTAACTTAGCTTCCGCCCTCATTAGAATGTCCTAATGTTCACTACGGGTCTTACCCCTTCCAATCTTCCGATCTAGGTCAAGGTATATCAAATCAGCTAGCTAAATGTGTCAACTCAAACAGCTAATTACTATTAAATGCGGTGATTAACAACACAAACCTAATTCTAACCAAGCCTAATCACCTAATCTTTTCTTCCCTAATTACCATGGCTCCCCTTATGTCCTAGCATAAGGAAATTAGCTATGCATAATGTAAATAGAGAAATAAATAAAGACAAACGAGATGAATAACTTGAACATGATAATAAATTACTAAAGAAACAAGAGTTGAAGAAATAAAGCAAAGAGAAAAGAGGTGTCAAGAAAAACAATTGCAACAAAGTAAAAAATTCAAATTAAGGATCGAAAATACCGAATACAAAGGAATTCCAAAATAGAGTTTTTAGGTCTAAGGAGTAAGTGCCAGGAAAAGAGATAGATCCTGCCGTCATTCCCTCCTCTTCTTATTTATTCTAAGTTACAAATAAAATATCCGAAAAGCAAATCTAAAAGATAGCGTAATCATCAAAACCTCTCGATCGAGTAGAAACAAATCACTCGATCGAGAACAATAAGGGTCAAACATCTCGATCGAGTAAAGCAAGTATTCTATCGAGGAACTCAACAAACATCCCTCTCGATCGAGCAAAGGAAAGCAGTCGATCAAGAGTCTTCAGCAACAAAGGCTACTCGATCGACCATATTTAACAGTCAACTTAGTCGATTGAGCGTAGTAGCAATGTATCAGCGTGAATAAACTCAAAACATCTTCCGAAACCACTTCACGCATCCTTAGGTGACAAATTGCGGGCTCCGATTCTTCTATCTTCAAAATGTATGCAAACGGGACAGGTTCAGGCTCGATTATGCTCCTTTCTGGTTCATACATGCAAATAATACAAGACAAACCAAAGTAGGCTATTCGGGGGCATTTGTAGCTAGATGCTACATAAATAACACAGAAATGCGTGTAAAATAGGATGGAAACCTTATATAAAATACACGCATCAACTCCGACCTTTATGAGAAATTTAAAAAGTGCGAGGTCAATATTCCCTTACTCACTCTCGTGAAAAGTGTGCCAAGGTATGCAAATTTCCTAAAGGAACTATGCACACCTAGAAGTAACTCAAAGAAAGCCACCAAAACAGTGAGGGTTAGTGAATACGTGTCCGCCATATTCAAAAAACCATTTCCTAAGAAGTGTGGTGATCTGGGCATGTTCACTATCCCATGCTCTATTGGGAAAACAAGCTTTACACATCCAATGTTAGACTTAGGTGCATCCATAAATGTCATGCCTTATGCTCTTTACGAGACTCTAGGACTACCCCTATTGACTAAAACGAACGTAGCGATCCAATTAGCGGACCGCTCAAACATTTATCCTAAGGGAATGGTGGAGGATATATCAGTAGAAGTTGACAACCTCACCTTTCCGGCCGACTTCTATGTCCTTGACATGGAGGTAGATGCTAGGGTAACCCCAATCTTGTTAGGGCGTCCCTTCATGAAAATGTCTCGGACCAAAATTGATGTCTCTAATCGGAATTTAACTATAGAGTTCGAAATAAAAAGGCTCACTTACAACATTTATGATGCTATGAAACAACTTGATGACTCACACTCATGCTATTTTATAGATAAAATTGAACCAATTGCCCGACGTGTCTATGAGTTGTGCTAAAGGGATCCACCTAAAGTGGCCCTTACTAACAATTTGGAGCAAGAAGCCTTGTAGTTGTTGTTGCCTAATGATGTACAAGACTGTATCGAAGCATTAGAGGAGGAATAACCTATGAAAGAGGCAAAGGAGGAACTACAAATGGAGAAAAACAGTAAAAACCGTAGCCTGCGGTGGAGACCACAGTCTGCGGTTTCCTATGGATTCAAGGCAAGTTTTTGCCTTTCTAGAAACAAACACTTACAAATCTTTTCTTCCTTTGGATGCCAAGTTTGAAAGACCCCTCCCTTATACCATCAAGCCACCAAAGAGTGAACTCAAGCCCCTTCCAAGCCACCTCAAGTATGTATTTTTGGAAGAAAACAACACTCTCCCATTAATCATTTCAAACCAACTCAAGGAGGAACAAGAGGCAAGGCTAGTACACATCTTCCACAAGTACGGGTACTCCGAGTATTTCCGAATTCCCATCAAACCGGAGGACCAATCCAAAACCACTTTCACTTGCCCTTTTGGGACATATGCCTACCGTAGGATACCGCTTGGCTTATGCAATGCACCGGGAACCTTCCAACGGTGTATGATGAGTATTTTCTCCGATCTTGTAGAACGTACTTTGGAAGTCTTCATGGACGATTCTACGGTCCATGGAGACTCCTTTGAGTCATGTCTAGAGCACCTAACTATGGTTTTGACACAATACATTGACTCCCACCTTATCTTAAACTCCGAAAAATGTCAATTAATGGTGGGTAGTGGCATCGTGTTGGGACACATAGTGTCCAAAAGAGGGATTGAAGTTGACGTGGTAAAGGTTGAAGTAATTCAAAGTTTGCCATACCCGACTAATATTCGAGACGTTAGGTTATTTCTATGACATGCGGGGTTCTATAGGAGATTTATAAAGGACTTTTCAAAGATTGCTAACCCTCTTTGCAAGCTCTTGCACAAAGATACGGAGTTTTTGTTTGATGATGAATGTAGGAAGGCATTTGATCTCTTGAAGGACAAGTTAGTCACTGCTCCAATCATTAGGGCACCAAATTAGGATCTTCCTTTTGAAATCATGATGGATGCTAATGACTTTGCCATGTGGGCCGTGCTCGACCAAAGGGATAGAAAAACTCCATATGTGATCCAATATGCATCTTCTCTTCTCAATGACGCCCAAATAAACTACACCATAACCGAAAAAGGGTTTCTAGCGGTTGTCTATGCATTGGAGAAATTCCGGTCCTAACTTCTTGGGACCAAGGTCATAATCTACACCGATCATAGAGCCATCAAACAACTTGTGGAGAATAGAGATACAAAGCGAAGACTACTTCGGTGGGTGCTATTGTTGAGTGAATTTGATGTTGAAATCCGAGATCAAAAGGGCACCACAAATGTAATGGCGGATCATTTGAGTCGGTTGACTCTCGATGAAAGGATCCCTAAGGAGTTTGAAGGAGTAAATAGTGGTCTTCCCCATGAGTCACTTTATGCCAACTAATGATTGGGTGAAAGGACTTGGTGGCTTTTCGGACTAGGAGTAACGGAGCCTTGGTATGCCGACTTGGTTAATTACTTGGTGACTGATACCCGTCGTTGTGAGTACCAAAAATAAGATTTATAATTTCCTATTAAGACTAACCTAGGCTAGTGGTAACAGGGTCGAACCACAAGGAGGCAGACGTAATTTCTAGCTGTCTAATTATAGTCTAAGGTAATGATTGTGGAGGTTGAGTTGAATTGGTCTATAGCTAAGAATAAATAAAGACAGTAAACTAAAAAGACGGATTAAACAGATAAAGAAGGGGTACTAGGATGGTCGGTTCATTACAGCTTCGGCGGCAGCATACTAAACAGGTCTAAATCGAACACAAGTGAGGCGGGAAACAAGAGGTCCTCTCGGTCCACTCTTAACATATAGCATCTTTCGATCTCGCTATAAGTCCCTAATATCACTAATACTGACTCTCGTCCTGAAAAGTGACTAACGGTCTAAACTATACCTATCTTTCGATCTCAGCACAGTTTAGTCATTTTAATTGGTGGTCTAACAACTGTCCCTATCTTTCGATCTAATGGGTCAGTCATAAATTAAGCATCTAACTGGTCGCATGCATTCGATTCGTTAAAAACGACATTAAAAACAATTAAAACGAAAGGTAACCTCACGAGGTCAGTCGATCGACCAAGTATGTCAGTCGATCGACTGACACGCGAATTCAGTCCAATTTAATACTACACCGCCTACGCCATAATTCGCCTACATCCTAGCACAAACTATTTAGCTACTCATGCTGTAAGTGATAACAACAATAAATCTAGGGCATAAAAGTATTGAATTCATAATTAAAGCGGTAGGACAAACAATTAACATGCAATAATAAGATGGTTTCGGGAATCTAACTATCAATTCTATACTAATAACGCAATAAAGATGAACTGAAATAGGGCAGAAAAATACCGAGATTGCAGAGGAAAGATTAAGAACAAGAACGAAAATTCCAATGCTAACAATATTCCAAACCCTAATAAAACTTAATGTTAAAACTTGATGATAATCGGATCTGAAACTTAGATAAAAACTGGATACTAAACTGATGTTTCTAGGTTACGTTATATAGCAACTAACGTAACTTTATTTCCTAAACCTAACATAACTTTGGGCTTCAAGATTCACGGTCTTTTAATTCTCGTCTGGAATAGCAATTTGGTCGATCGATTGCTAGGATCGGTCGATCGATCGTTTGAATAGTAATGAACAGTAGCTTCGGAACCGATGGTTGGTCGATCGATGATAGCGGTGGTCGATCATTTAAGCTACTTGACTTCTATAAACTCGTGGACTTGTCTTTTTGGCCTTGAATTGCGCACCAAGCTCGTTCCTCGGGTGAATACTTCACGTCATATGCAATGCAGGATACTCGGGGACGGATTTAGCTCGATTTCCGCTGGATTCTTCACATTTCTGCAATAATGTACAAAAATACGGAAGTAGACGGAAATAGGGAGAAATGTAGCATAAACTACATGAATGAGCTCTGAAATGCGTGTAAAATGGGATGTAAAACATCATATAAAAGACACGCATCAGTGACTAAAGAGTTTCCTACTTCTTTATCTTCAAGTCAACACAACAAAATCAAGGCGAATCCTAGGTTCTATATTTGGGATGACCCATACTTGTGGAAGATGAGTCAAGATCAAGTCATTCGCCATTGTGTGCCGGATGTTGAAATACCATTAATTCTCAAGCATTGTCATGAGTATGCTTGTGGAGGTCACTTTGAACCTCAAAGGGCGGCAAGGAAGGTACTAGAGTGTGAGTTTTATTGGCCCAACATTTACAAAGATGCCCACATTTTCACAAAGACTTGTGATATATGCCAAAGATGTGGTAACCTATCAAGAAGACAAGAGATGAAGCAACAACCTATGCTCTTTTGTGAAATATTTGATGTTTGGGGGATTGACTTCATGGGTCCATTCCCAAACTCAAATGGGTTTCTCTATATCTTATTGGCAGTAGACTATGTGTCCAAGTGGGTTGAGGCAATCCCCAATAAGAATGATGATGCAAAAACCGTTTCAACTTTCATGCAAGGGCACATCTTCTTAAGATTTGAATACCCAAGAGCTATTATAAGTGACCGGGGCACTCATTTTTGCAACCAAGTCATCCAAGGTCTACTCAAGAAATATGGAGTTGTTCACAAGATCTCCACCGTTTACCATCCCCAAACTAATGGGCAAGCGGAGGTGTCAAATTGAGAAATCAAGGGTGTGCTTGAGAAGACCGTAAACCCGGATCGCAAAGATTGAAGCTAAAGGTTGAATGACGCTCTTTGGGCATATAGGCTGCCTATAAACCCCCATTGTCATGTCTCCATATCGCCTCATCTATGGGAAGGCATGCCATCTACCGGTGGAGGTGGAACATAAAGCCTATTGGGCCGTTAAAGCTTTTAACCAAAACATTGATGACGCGGACTTGGACAGGAAGTTGCAACTTCAAGAGATTGAAGAAATTCGGCTAGATTCCTATGACAATGCCGCCATTTACAAGGAAAAAGCAAGAGTTTGGCATGATAGAATGATAAGTAGAAGGGAGTTCAAAGAAGGCAAAAAGGTTCTTGTGTTTCAAAACCGGCTCAAGTTGTTTTCCGGAAAGTTGAGATCTCGTTGGGTTGGCCCATATGTAGTGAGAAAGGTCTATCCCCATGGGGTGGTGGAAATGGAGAATCGAAGCTCGGGAAAAACAATTAAAGTGAATAGGCAAAGACTCAAGATATATCATGAAGGAATTGAAGTACATGAAGGAGAGGAACTCACATTGGAGGACCCGATTTATCATGATTAAATATTAAGAGTCACTTTGTCGAGCCATCGACGTTAAATATACGATAAAAGTGCAAAACTTTGTACATACTCTATCCTTAATTTAGTTTTATCGCATCTCTACATATTTATTTCCCATTTTTCTAGCTAGATATGAATACTTATCATTGCCATGAAGTTACTAACATGTTTGGTGAAGTTTTAATAGACATGAAACCACCTTGGAAAGCGTGTCAAGAAGTGAGATGGGATAAAGATGAAAAAGTGCGAGTTTGGGGTCAAATCTAAGTGTGGGGGGTCAAGACGAGGTCAAGGAGCAACAAAATGCGGCAATAATGCAACCAAGTGCAAATTCAAGAGTGGAGATAAAATCTCCCGAGGCAGTAAAAACCGCAGCTTGCCGTCCACACCGCAGCCTGCAGCATTTACGCAACTTGCAGTTTTCACTGCCGTCAGGTATTTACTTAGCCTTTTTTTCCTCGTCTTTCACCTCATCTTCAACATAATTCGAAATTTCATCTTCAACAAACACCAAACCCTAAAACCCCAATTCTCCATCAACCTCAAATCTCCTTCAAAACTTCACACACCATTACAAATCTTCAATCCTTGCATAACAATCATACCCACTCTTTGTCAAGCCTCACAGATACCATCTCAAAACACCTCCAATCCGATTTTGCGCCAATTTAGCAAGAACCCTAATTTGCTAGGAATTTTGATTTGAAGCTTCAAAGATGGGTTTTAAGGCTTCAAGACAGGTTTTTACCATATTCTTCAACAACTAGCAAACAAGTTTGTGTGGTAATCGGTAAATATAACAATATCAACCCATCTTATTTACATCACTTATTTTGACTCGAAAATCTAGTCTATTAGACTTAAATTTCGTTTGCCTATAGCTTGTTGTTATTCTATATTGTTGTTGTGACAAATAATTTTTGGGAGCGGTAGAGAAAATCAACAAAACACAATTTGAAGGTGTTTTTGAGTAGTGCACACCAAGTGTTTGTTGATTTGTCTCAAAGAGTGCAAAACCTTTTGAGTGGTATTTCTTTGTGTAGCTTGTAGATTGTGATTCGCAGGATGGCCCCCAAATTGTCAAAATTGTTCAAAGGGAAAGGAAAGGGAAATAAAAGAGCGGTGGAGGAAGTAGAGTCGGGTGTTGTGGAGGTTTTCTTGGGACATGAGGGCATGACCGCCGCTCAATTGAAAATATGGAACAAATTTTTCGAACCTGAAGCTCAAAACGTAGTCAGCACAAAATTCCTTTGTCCCACCACATTGAAAAAGCTCGGGATGTATAACATTGCATTCCAACTCCTTGCAAAGGTCGGGCTTGAAGCCTACCTTTATGAGGATACACGGGATAACACCTACCGGTCATACACCTATGAATTCCTCACAACCCTCACCGAGCTTGATGTTGCAAATGATGCCGAGAGAGCTTGCCTGTAGATACCCGCTATCTGCGGAATCCCAAAAAACATCCGATGATTATCGGACTATAAGATGTTTCAGAAATCGTTGCTTTAATCGTCAGTTTTGATGACAGTGCGTCAGAAAACTCGTTTAATGATTTCGAAAATGAAAAACAATTTAAAACATTTTAAAAATACCTAGAATGTTTTATGCACGAGGACGGGGTCACAATGACAATAATTAGGGTAAAAACCGACACTAGATGCAAAACTGACTCAAAATTCAAATCCCAACTCAACACAAATCAAACCCGAGTCAAGCACAAAATACCCACCTTAAATAACACCCCAAAACAAGCTCACACGGCTAAGCAAACACAATCAACCACAAAACACATCCTATCAAAACCTAGGATAGAACAAAGAGAAAAATCCAAATTGGCAAAAAGGATAGGACACCCCCTTGTGTCGCTAATAGGCTCGCGCCTCTTTGGGCTTCCCAAGTGGCCACGTCGCCAAGAACCGCCTCAAGAAACCAACACAACTTATTCTTCTATAAATACCCCTCTTGCACCACCATTTACAACTACGCGAGAGTTTGCCCCTTCTTTTCTCCCTTAAAATTCTAGACCTCGACTTCTTAAGTCAACAAATCGAGACGTTTTTTCAACCAACCGATCGAAAACATAAGCCTTACACATTTGGTTTGCTACCGTCACCGTGAATTCGATCGACCCATTCAACTAACTCAACACTAATCAACACCCTTTTCTTACAAAACGGTTTTCCGACTCACAGGTTTAACACTTTGTCGATTTCATCAACCAACCGAACATGTAAGTATGAGGGTGTAACAAACTCATTAAACTTCATGTTTTCACTGTTTTCATGACTTTATGAACATAAATCATGCATAACACGATTCAAAACATGTAACGTTTGAGTCAAAACCGAGTTTTGGCCTGAGACAGAAGCTCCTTGCCTCGGCTGGGTTAATTTATCCCATGCCGGTTTATTTCGTGATTCGATGATATTGTTGGTTAATTACAAATTCATGGATATTAGACTATCCACCTCTTTTATTTATCACTTTTCTTCACTTATTTACACTTGCAAGCATTTGTTCATAATCATCTTTGGTTCCTCATACCATATCGGTTTAATCCGAGCACGATGACAAATCTTGACTAATTACAAAGTAATGAACTTTACATAATTAGTTCATATCAAGCATTTTTTATTTCACTTTTATTTCATTTTATTTTCACCTTTATCTTGACCACATCACATGTTATCCTTGGCTAACATATATGCCATGCCGATTTAATTCGGGCACGGTGACAAAACGGTTAAGCACACATTTTACGTTTGTGAATTATAAATTATTCATGTCAAGCTTGCAGACCTACGCCTGACATAGAATATTATCAACATAATGATAAATATTCCGAGTCATGCAAACCAAATTCAAAACATTAGCACAAAAGCGGTCTTGCCGACCTTTTCAACCAAAGCGGTTTTAATAACCTTTTAAAAACGGTTTTAAATACCTTTTGCAAAACCAGGAGACACTCCTTAGGCCGCCTGATGACTCGCGCCCTAAGGCACCTCCTGTATTTCACATTTTAAAACTGGATAGAGCCCATTACATCGCTTATAGGGTCGCGCCCGAATGGGATGCCTGACAGTATTCCGGTTCACCCATTTCAGCACTTTTCTAGGACGATCCTGATTACGGTTAACCCGAATGCATTGCGGATCCGATTGACGATTTAACACTCTGTTAAACATTTTTCACTTTATTATTTTATCCTTTTATCTTTTAATTTTAACACTAAATGGATCGTGTTAAGCATCATAACTCGAACATGGTAAATGGATGTTTAATTTCCGTTTTCACATGCGAATCAATCTAAATCCAACTTTGACATCAATTTCTTGGTATTTGGATAAACAAAACGACTTAGCAAATCTTCACATGTTAGATTAAACTAATGGATGCACATTTATGCATTTAACCCATTTTATCAATTCTCGCACTAGCAACCACGACCGATCAGTAGAGGCCGCTAACGCGGGCGGGATTGGGTGTTCGATTAAAGGGCTTCTCAATACATACCCTCACGCCTTACTCACAACCTTTGGATATTGGACGACCTTATCTATGACAACGAGAGTCATTCTAGACATACAATGCTAAAGGGGGACGGGTCCTTATATTTTGTATCTGTGTCAAGCACTGCTTCATGCTTTGTTTGACAGTGGTATAAAGTGGATCTCGAATGGTGTCCAAGCACTACACAATTGCTTGGTGGCGACTCCAAACATCTTAGCATCGTCTCGAGACCTTCACTGAGGCGAAACCGTCAAATCTAAAGTGTTCCGATCGAAAGCACCTCCACGTCCCCCCAAAAGTTGCCTTTTAGGCCGCCGCGTGTCCGCGGATTGGCGCGGGTGGCCTATGTCCACATATTGCCGACTCCGCTGGGGAAAATTAGGACACTTGTGTCTTTGTGATCCTTAGAGGTGAAACTCGAATGAGGTCATTGATTAAAGTTCATTAATTGATATTACGGTCATAAGTCGGGTTCCTTGTCAGGGCCCATAACCTAATCTTTGTCAAACAATTGGCTCGTCTCGCCGGTATGAGTTTTCTCATCCCCGCATTTCGACTCCCTTGTGTCAAGCATGTCGTTACCGTTACACTCTTTTGTTTCGTCAAAGAGCTTTCACTTCGTACGTGAACGAGGCTAGGCGTCCTCATAACCCATTTTGTTTGGATTGGCATCCCTCTCGAAGATTGGGGATTGATCGCTTGGTGTGTAACCACCCTTATTAAACCAAAACCTGTGTCAGCATTATGCATAATATAATGAAACTGCGAGTGCTTATGTGCTCTGTGATCATACGTCCTTTCGTGTCTTTTTCAATTTTGAAAAAACATCTTTTTACGCCGTTATAATGGCCATTTTAAACCTCGATCTTTCGCCTACCATTGCAAAAAACACCTTTTCATGCCGTCGTAATGACGATTTCAAAACTTGGTTTTTCACAACCATTTCAAGACACCTTTTCATACTGTCGTAATGACGATTTCGAAACTTGATTTTTTACAACCATTTAAAGACACCTTTTCATGCCGTCGTAATGACAATTTCAAAACTTTGTTTCTCACAGCCATTTCAAACACCTTTTCATGCTGTTGTAATGACTATTTCAAAACACCGGTTTTTCACAACTGTTTAAAAACAAAAACACTTTTGCGCCGACATAATGGACATTTTAAATCCCGAGAACGATGCACCATTTTCGAGGACATTTCAAATCCCGAGAATGATGCACCGTTTTCGGGACCTTCTCAAAACCGTCTTTGCGAACGACGGACCGTTTTCAAGACCGCAACAACTTCAAACTTTTCAAACCTCGACTTTCATAACACGAACTTTTTGAATTTTGAAACCCGTCTTTGGGAACAACACACCATTTTCAAAGCCGTCACAACTTTATCTCAAACCGTATTTTAAAAATATACTCAAGACAACCGCTTCAACTTGACAAACCGGTTTTTGAAAATTCCTATTTTCGAAACCCATCTACAAACAACGAATCTATTTTTGAAAATTTCTATTTTTTCAATTCACCATTCCAATTCAGCCTCTTCTCTATTCAGTCAAAGTAAACGTACTTATGGGTCTTTACTTATGAGTCGTCTCACCGTCAAGGCTCGTTCAACGGCGTTACGCCAACATGTTGAACGTGGGTCAAAGTCTAGTCAACATCGTCGTACCAACAATCGAGTCAGCACCGAAGCACCATACACGGTCGCCTTCGTTTTGACAGTCCAAAATTTTATCCCGTCCTTGTTTGAAATTTCCGTGTCTAGTCGTTGACCCGTGTCGGATTGAGATGTAACGTAAGCCGATTTCTACCTTAGATCATGGCCCCGTCTTCAGCTTTGTCCAACAACAATGACGACAACAATGGAAACCTCACGAATGCCCAATTAGCCAGCTTGCTCACCGCTCTCAAGGTCACCCTGGACCGTGTCGAGACCCGGATCGACACCCTGGAAATCAAGGAAGCCGGAGAACCTAACCCTTCACCTTTGATTGAAACCGAGAAAAGGCTTAAGCTCTTTGAAGAACAACTCCTAGCCCGGGGAAATAATATCCATATCGAGAACAACCGTCGGTTCGAACCCGTTGGGGATCAACTATCTCACAACTTCACTTTAACTAATGTGCCTAAGTTCAAGGGGGGTTGAAGATCCACTTAACCACATCCGAGCCTTCAAAAATTATATGTCCATCATAGGGGTCAAACAAGAACTCTTTACCAAAATTTTTCCGTCCTCTTTGGAACCAATCCCTCGTCAGTGGTATTATTCCCTTGACCCAAAAAGCATCGCTACCTGGGACGAAGTTGCCGTTGAATTTGCTAAGCAATATGACGACAACGTCGAAATTCAGGCCAACACCCGTACTTTAGAGGTGCTAATCTAGAACGACAAAGAGGGGTTCACCGAATTCCTAACCCGTTGGAGGAGGGTAAGCACCCAACTCGTGAGAAAACCGTGCGAGGCAACCCTAGTTGAGAAATTTGTCAACAACCTCCGTCCTGTCTATGCTAACCTTTTGAGGTACCAAAACATTAAGACTTTCCAAGACTTACAAATCCTGGGAACCCGTATTGAGGACAATCTGCGTAAGGGAGTCTTGGCCAAGACCACCAGCCGAGGTTACTAAGGGCCTACGTCAACTGGAACCCGCGCCTATGGCCAAAATAACAAAATTAATGAGGTCAAACTTTCGGAACCAACCACGAAGAAGGTTGGGGACGCTCACCAACTTGGGTACAACGTACGCTAGTGCTCTAAAACGGTTAATTAGTCAAGAGAAGCAACCACCAATTGGGCCTACTCCGGACCCACCTGAAGCAAAGAAACCCTGTTTCTGGAACCCGAAACGTCCTTTTGGCACGCACCCTCCGACATAACCCATAAAAATCACCTTCATAAAAATTATCCTCACGAGAACTACCCTCCGAGGAACACTCCGCCATGGTTCGCTCGTGACCCCAAAATTAACGGCATTTGGAGAGATGACGTAGATGACATCTACATCAATCTGACAAAGGGAAATCAAATCGAAGAAATCAATTATCTCACCCGTTCTGGACGTCCCTACCAAAACCCAAATCTTAAAACAAACAATCCCGCAATATCCGACGATCACGTTGTCCCAGACATTGAGAACCAACCAAAAGTCCCAGAAAATTCCATCCTCAAGCAGCTACAAAAAGCCAAAGCCAAAATATCCATATGGAAGCTAATAGCCACGCCATTTGAGCACCGACAAGCCTTACTCCAAGCACTAGGAAAATTAACTATACCATCCACCTCCTCACCTGAAGAAGTGGTAGCTCACATGACAAGAGACATCCCTGAGGTGAACAACCTTATCATCTTCTCCGACGAGGATATTCCTCCCTTCAGAACTAACCACAACCTGACGTTATAGATAACCGTGCAATGTCTGAAGAAGAATGTACCCATGGTTCTGGTCGATGATGGTTCTACTATGAATGTCATCCCTCTTAAAACTGCTCACAAATTGGGAATCAAGAAAGATGACCTTGTCCCAACCAACCAAGGAGTCCGCGCCTATGACAGTACTCGCCGCAAAGTCGTAGGTCTCACCACCTTAACCATCATAACCGGACCTCTGGAACGACAAGTCAGCTTCTAAGTGGTCGACATTGAAGCATCATTCAACATGCTCCTGGGGCGTCCATGGATCCATGCCACCAAGGCTTTCACATCCACCCTTCACTAGAAAATAAGGGTCCCCTTCAACGGGAATGTAACACCCCCTTCTTACACGGCCAAGGTAAGTAGGAGATGTTACCATCTCGGTTTTCCGAGGCGGTAAATCGGAGATACAATCAAGTAACATTTATTATAAATGATAAGTTTAGTTAATTACATAACCATGAATGAATAAATGAAAGAATACAACTCGTGACTACTATACTCTTCTAGCCAACTGTACTCGACTCAGATGTCACCAATGTAGGAAATACATTAATCTCATTATTTACATATTCATATACGTGACATTTTAATTTAGTCATAAAATTAAAACTAGATCTTATGCATGCAAACTAAAATAGACAAGAGAAGAAACCGTCTTTCTTACTTTGGGTGTTTCGGATTTTGGGCACAAATGAGTTCTCCTTCTCACTTGTTCTTGAGCTTTCCTTATATGGATGAACAAAGAATCCAAAGAAGAATCCCTCCCAAAAGTTTATACCCAAGGTAACCTCTTAAAAGACTAATATTATTAGCACTAGAACAATATTAATCTTACTAAAATTGACCCAAAATATTTATTTGTTCTCTTGTTTATTCGGCCAAGAGAAGGGAAAGATTTTGGAGATTTTATTTCTCTAATATTTTATAAGATGTAGAGAGAATTAGTGATAATTTTTTACACTAGTAATTATCATATGAAGCAGTGAATAATAGAGAAAAACTCTATGTTTTTCTCTTTAGAAAAACCGGTAGGGAGGAGGTGTAGTGAGCCAATGCATGGTGCACATTTTCTTCCCAAGAAAGGAGGCTTGCATGGCTACAATTAGGTAGCTAATTATTTTGTTCTCCACTTAAAATAATTAACACAATTTTAAACCTAATACTCCCTTCATTTTTTCGGCACTTATAAAATGGGAGGTCCATTTTATATTTGTCATTTGTCAATTGTCACATGTTACAAGTCATGTGTAATTGTAATGTATTTTTATCATATTAAAAATCAACGCATTAATAAAATACGTCATGTACAAAATCGACTTAGTAATTCATAATTACTTGTACCAAAATGGTTTATCAATTATAAATCACAACGTCTTGTATTTATAATAAATTATTTATTCAGTTTCAATTGTTTCATAAACAATAATTTTATCTAAGTAATAAAACAATTTGATTACTTAGACCGCATCGTATTTAATCGAATTACAATAAGACATGTCAAATATACTCACAAAATCGTCCGTCAATTTTAAGCAATTTAATTAACCCGTATCGACATACGATTAATTAAATAATCAATTAAGAGTGTCACCCTTTAGGTATGACCTAAGGGGATCAACTGATCACCACCGTCGCACGACAGTAATGTCAAACTCTAGTCAGCCAATCATTACCGATATGTGTGGACCAGTTGACTGTAAAATATTACATCCCACAT
This sequence comes from Silene latifolia, assembly GCF_048544455.1. Lineage (NCBI taxonomy): Eukaryota > Viridiplantae > Streptophyta > Magnoliopsida > Caryophyllales > Caryophyllaceae > Silene > Silene latifolia. The sequence continues at coordinate 434,477,845 of NC_133538.1, read as the reverse complement.
GTATTCTTAAAATGAGATTTAAACATGTGATCGTCATGATCAACAGTTGTGATCGCATTATTGTCGGAGGACACATATTCCAACAATCTCCCACTTGTCCTCGACAAGTGTGCGTCACCAATTATCTTGTCCTATTACTATCTCCCACTCAATGCAAGGTGTCTTTCAGGTCGTACTTGCAAGTGATCATATCGAGAGTGGTTTCCTCGATCTGGAGAATAACTGATTGACCGGAATTATCTACCATAGATACCTTCCGAGCGTGGCCAGGCATTTCCAGTTCATTTCTCCTCGAGTGGCCCTGAGATATCGTTATAACCCTGAAAAGGGGTGGACAATTCCTATCGCACTTATTCTCTTCGACTAGCCACATCCATCATAACCCAAAATATGCCCATTTGACCCCATTTACGAAGGTCGTAGTAACATAAATCAAAGCTAATCTGTAACTATACTACCTTAGGCGAATAGTCTTTAGTCAATAGAATCGACTTATTAGAATACTATAGTAGCTCTCGCCACGACCAGGTTATATAAATTTGCCAGAACTCTACAAGCGGTCATTAGCCCGACAAAGTGTTCCTCACAGTCTGCCTATGTGATCGACTAGTCATTCTCATATGACTCTATGGCACTTGAACTTGCCATCAATCGCATCACACTCTAGTCACTTCGAGACGTCACCTCATACAAGTGACTATGGGCGTTTACTATGTCAATTTAGTTCACTTTAATGGGGTTCAATCTTATCTCCACAACCCATTTGAATATGAAAAAGTAATAGAAAAATAAAAGACAAATGTGATTATGCATATGATCAAATAAAACAACTCTTTTATTTCATATCAAAATCTAACATAAAACTGGCATGCGTTTGAGTCCCATGGACGCAACATGTCCATCATGCTTAGCCTGCGATAAAGGCTTGGTGAGCGGATCAGCTATGTTATCATCCGTCCCAACCTTACATATCGCAATTACCTTTCTTTCAATGAAATCTCTAATTACATGATATTTTCTAAGTACATGTCTAGATCTATTACTAGACTTTGGCTCTTTAGCTTGGAAGATCGTCCCACTATTATCACAATAGAGAGTGATGGGATCATTGGCGGTAGGTACTACTCTTAGACCTTCCGTGAATTGCATGATCCATACAGCTTCCTTGGCAGCTTCTGATGCTGCAATGTACTCACCCTCCGTTGTTGAATCCATGATCTGAGCTTCCTTGAAGCTTCTCCATAACAAATGACACCACCATTGAGCATGAAAACAAAACCAGCTTGTGATTTCATGTCATCTCTATCCGTTTGGAAACTTGAGTCCGTGTAACCATTCACACGGAGCTCGGTGTCTCCTCCAAACACTAAGATAGAATCCTTAGTTCTTCTCAAGTACTTAAGGATGTTCTTGACGGCTATCCAGTGACTCTCACCTGGATTTCCTTGATATCTACTCGTCATGCTCAAGGCATACGAGACATCAGGACGTGTGCATATCATGGCGTACATGATTGATCCAACAACGGAAGCGTAAGGGATCAACTTCATGCTTTCAACATCATGGGGTTCGGAGGGCGATTGAGACTTTCTCAATATCGTCCCAGTTACCATAGGTACCGATCCCCTTTTTGATTTGTCCATGCTGAAACGTCGAAGAATCTTATCAACATTATATTCTTGACTTAGTGCCAATATCCTCTTGGATCTATCTCTATGGATCCGGATACCTAATATGCATTGTGCCTCTCCTAAATCCTTCGTTTGAAAATGGTTACCTAACCACTTCTTAACAGAAGACAACATTGGAATGTCATTTCCAATGAGTAGTATGTCATCGACATACAAGATTAGGAACACAACATTGCTCCCACTGAATTTCATGTATAAACATGGTTCTTCAACACTTCGAGTGAAACCATTCTCTTTAATCACATGATCGAATCGATGATTCCAACTTCTAGATGCTTGCTTAAGACCATAAATGGATCTCTTAAGTTTGCACACTTTGTTAGGATTTTTAAGATCGACAAAACCTTCGGGTTGTATCATGTACACCTCCTCTTCTAAATGCGCATTTAGAAAAGCGGTTTTGACATCCATTTGCCATATTTCATAATCATGAAATGCGGCAATCGCTAACAAAATCCGTATGGATCTTAGCATGGCAACGGGGGCGAAGGTTTCATCATAATAAAGACCTTGGACTTGGGTAAATCCTTTTGCCACTAGCCTAGCTTTGTAGACATCATCATGTCCTTCTATGCCATTCTTGACCTTGAAAATCCATTTGCATTGAAGAGGTCTTGCCCCTTTAGGCAAATCCACCAAGTTCCAAACTTGGTTTTCATGCATATAATCCATCTCGGACTTCATGGCTTCAAGCCATAAGGAGGAATTTGGACTAGAGATTGCGGCCTTGTAGGTGGCAGGCTCGTCACTTTCTAAAAGCAACACATCGAGTGTTCTATCTTCTTCGATAAGTCCCACATATCGATCGGGATGGCGAATAACTCGGCCCGTTCTTCTAAGTGGAGGAGGGACAACCGCGTTAGATGATGAAGGAACATCTTCTTGCGTCTCTATTTCGGTTTGTGGCTCTTGAACTTCATCAAGTTCAAAATTTCTACCACTCTGTCTCTTAGAAATAAATTCTCTTTCTAAGAAGACAGCCTCACAAGACACAAACACTTTGTTCTCTTGAGGTTTATAGAAGTAATAACCTTGGGTGTTAGAATAGCCTACAAAGGTACATTTTTCAGATCGTGGGGCTAGCTTATTGTCATTTTTGCTTTTGACATAAGCATTACATCCCCAAATTTTCATGTAGGATAGATTAGGAACTCTTCCTTTCCATATCTCAAATGGAGTTTTCTCGGTGGCTTTGGTGGGACAATTGTTCAAAGATCTTATTGCGGTTTGAATCGCAAATCCCCAAAATGAGTTCGGTAACTCGGTTTGACTCATCATGGATCGAACCATATCAAGTAGGGTTCGATTTCTCCTTTCGGCAATACCATTGACTTGTGGTGTTACGGGTGGAGAAAGTTGTGATATAATACCACAACCTTTCAAGTGTGAATCGAATTCAAGGCTAAGATATTCTCCACCACGATCGGATCGTAGTGATTTTATCTTTTTGTTCAATTGGTTCTCTACTTCATTTTGAAATTCCTTGAATTTCTCAAAAGCTTCACTCTTATGCTTCATTAAATAGATATACCCATATCTACTCAAGTCATCGGTGAAGGTTATGAAGTAGTCATAATTTCCTCGAGCGGTGAGACTCATTGGTCAACACACATCGGTATGTATGAGTCCCAATAGTTCACTTGCTCGAGTTCCTTTACCACTAAAAGGATTACGAGTCATTTTGCCAAGAAGGCAATATTCGCATGTTCCATATGATTGATAATCAAATGGTGTAATCACATTAGTCGAAATTAATCTTTTGATGCGATTCTCGTTTATGTGACCTAATCGACAATGCCAAATGAACGATTCATTTGGATCACTTGATTTGAGTTTCTTTGATTGAATGTTGTAGATGTCATTAGTCGGATTCGAGGTTTCTAAAATGTAAATGCCATTAATGGAAGGAGCTTGGCCTATAACCAAGTCGTTCCTTGAAATAGTACAACTATTGTTTTTTAATGACAAAACAAAAACCGTCCATGTCCAACATAGTGATTGAAATAATGTTTTTAGAAAGTGTAGGCACATAAAAACAATTATGTAAATACAACTCAAATCCATTAGGCAAAGCTAATACATAAGTTCCCTTGGATTCGGCCGCTACTCGAGCTCCATTTCCAAGGCGTAGATCCACATCTCCTTTGCTAAGCCTCTTCACGTCTCTTAACCCCTGTAAATGATTACAAAGGTGAGAACCACAACCGGTATCAAGTACCCATGTCGTAGTGGAAGTATAATTTACATCAATAACATAAATTTCCTTAGGAATTTTACCTTTTGGAACGATGATTCCTTCCCTTATATTTCGCAAATATACGGGATAATTCCTAAGCCAATGTCCCATGCCATAACAATAATGGCACTCATCTTCAACTTGCTTGAAGTTTTTCCCTTTCTTTCCCTTCTTCTTGAACCTTTTGCCCTTAGAAGTAAGAACTTGATTGCTTGAGCTCCCACTAGTTTTGGCACCATTCTCTTCCAAAGACAAAGATCTTATAGATTTTATGAGGCGGTCTTCCTGAGACCGGCTCACAAGAGATCCTGTAGTAGTAGGAGGTTTAGAAGAAGTGATGAAGTTTATGTTTCCATCCGAACCTATCCCAAAAGAAAGTTCTCTAGTAGTGTCGAAATCATTGTTGAAGCAAACGTCGTCAAAAACATTGTGGCAAGACTCAATAGTTATTGGTGTAGTAGCGTTTAATGGATTCATTGTAATGAACTACAAGTATGGAGAAAAAGGAAATATTAACATTTGTCATTTTTAATCATACTTGTAAATAATTTTAACAAGATATTGGCATTTATATAGTGACCTCTACCCAACTATTATAAATGATTCCAAGACCCAAATTCATATTAACTTAGGCATCGGTAAAGCCGAATACAACCCTTATCAATATAACTCGGTAGATTAACTCTTTAGTCGATTCTACTTTTAGAACTCTTGGTCGATTAATTTACATTAATATTTATCTTTAGCCCGAAACACATCCGACAACCGTCGAGAATACTTTCGTTGAGTTCAACCCAAATTTCGAATAAATGTGTCCATGATCCAAATTTACATCAACTTGGGCATCGGTAAAGCCGAATACAACCCTCATCTTTATAAATTCGGTGGGTAGACATTTATCACCCACTTCCCCTACGTAGCAAGGTTTGTACCCCGGTAAAGCCGAGTGCACTCCCTCACGAAATAGGTTTTCATGGTTTCTAATTTTTGGTAAGGCTAAGTCTCAATTGTTTATTTTAGCGAAAGGTCATGTCAATTTATTATCTATCACGTTTTAAGTGAACTAAAGCGGTGAACTACGATAATTGTAATTGACACGGTCGATTTACTCGATTAAATGATAATGCATGTTTTAGTTTTGGCGATTTAGCGATGCATGCAACATATAAATAAAATGCAAAGCATAAATAAAATCCTAGTATGGCCTTCCTAAAATAGTAAATCTAATAAACTATTACAAATTCGAAAACCAACTCCTTTGGTCCCATGAACTTCGGTCTTGGCACGCATTTCAAGGCAACATTTTCTTTAATGGATCGCCTTCTTGAGTGGCACCGTCTTCTAGGAACTCCGGAATAATTAATATTTCAAAATGAATTACATAATTTCCTATTATACATTTGTAATTAAAATAAAATAAATCTATTAAATTACAAAACGGTGATACGAGATCACAATAAATTACAACCGAATCGATATTCCCATACATTTCGGGTAATATCAATTAAAACTAAGGCCATACTAAGTAAAATTACATAATTCAAAAATTACATAAAATTAAAATATGACAATCATAAATAAAATGCAGCATTATAATATGTATGAACATGCTCGATTTTATGCTAAATCGCCTTTAAAGAGCCAATATCGTATATTAATCGGCTTTTACGGATTTGCGTGATTTAACCTTTTAAAAATCACAATAGTTACATAAATTCCTATTTATGTACAAGTTAACTACCCTAACCATCTTAGGACTCAAAATTAGTCTCCACTAACTTTTTGACAATAATTAAACTTGTTTTCTTAATGTTGTTCATAAATGGACCTAAAAATTTCAAAATTGCTATAAACTTCAAATTAAATCATAAAAATTTCAAATATTTCAAAATTTGAAATTTAAACTCATGAACATTTTGGAAAAATACCATGACACTCATAATGTTCAAAAACTTAGGTTAAAAATTTCGAAAATTTATCGAGAAAAACAATGTTGCGGTTTATCGATTTTAACAAATATGACCATAAAAAATGAGAAAAATTATTTTTATCAACTTTTCACTTTTAGATCTGAAATATATGATAAAATGCAACATGTGACGTTTTTCCTTTAGTTATGAAGTATGTTTTAGCATTATTACTAATTTTAGTCACTATTTATGTGATTTTTCATCAAAAAATCATAAATCATGCATAAGGACTTCATTATAGCCAAATATTTTACACACATCTTGTAAAATTTCATTTGACAACATACTAAAGTTACAAGACCAGATTTGAAATATAACTCATATTAACCTATTTACCCATTTAAATACAATTTTAACTTGAAAAATCCATATTTTGAGCAATACAACTCATTTTATTATGAACATTTACAGGCCATCAGTAGATAATATATGTGAAAACATATAAAAAAAACACTAAAAAAATCGAAGTTTAGCTATTTTTAGTCCAAAAATGACATTTTTATCATAAAAATCACATTTTAATGCCATTATTATATAAAATGAACAATAAAATCCATAAACAAACCAAAATGTCCTAAAAATCACTTAGGACCATAAAATTTGAACATGCAAATTTATTTTATGGTTTTTCTTCATAAAACCAATTTAATTAGTTTTGTATTTTAATCACATAACTCGGAAAGACTATAAACCGATTTGCATGCAAACAACCTAAGGCTCATGATACCATTTGTAGGAAATACATTAATATCATTATTTACATATTCATATATGTGACATTTTAATTTAGTCATAAAATTAAAACTAGATCTTATGCATGCAAACTAAAATAGACAAGAGAAGAAACCGTCTTTCTTACTTTGGGTGTTTCGGATTTTGGGCACAAATGAGTTCTCCTTCTCACTTGTTCTTGAGCTTTCCTTATATGGATGAACAAATGATCCAATGAAGAATCCCTCCCAAAAGTTTATACCCAAGGTAACCTCTTAAAAGACTAATATTATTAGCACTAGAACAATATTAATCTTACTAAAATTGACCCAAAATATTTGTTTGTTCTCTTGTTTATTCGGCCAAGAGAAGGGAAAGATTTTGGAGATTTTATTTCTCTAATATTTCATAAGATGTAGAGAGAATTAGTGATAATTTCTTACACTAGAAATTATCATATGAAGTAGTGAATAATAGAGAAAAACTCTATGTTTTTCTCTTTAGAAAAACCGGTGGGGAGGAGGTGTAGTGAGCCAATGCATGGTGCACATTTTATTCCCAAGAAAGTAGGCTTGCATGGCTACAATTAGGTAGCTAATTATTTTGTTCTTCACTTAAAATAATTAACACAATTTTAAACCTAATACTCCCTTCATTTTTTCAGCACTTATAAAATGGGAGGTCCATTTTATATTTGTCATTTGTCAATTGTCACATGTTACAAGTCATGTGTAATTGTAATGTATTTTTATCATATTAGAAATCAACACATTAATAAAATACGTCATGTAAAAAAGCGACTTAGTAATTCATAATTACTTGTACCAAAACGGTTTATCAATTATAAATCAGAACGTCTTGTATTTATAATAAATTATTCATTCAGTTTCAATTGTTTCATAAACAATAATTTTATCTAAGTAATAAAACAATTTGATTACTTAGACCGTATCTTATTTAATCGAATTACAATAAGACATGTCAATTATACTCACAAAATCGTCCGTAAATTTTAAGCAATTTAATTAACCCGTATCGACATACGATTAATTAAATAATCAATTAAGAGTCGCACGACAGTAATGTCAAACTCTAGTTAGCCAATAATTACCGATATGTGTGGACCAGTTGACTGTAAAATATTACATCCCACATGTATTCTTAAAATGAGATTTAAACATGTGATCATCATGATCAACAGTTGTGATCGCATTATTGTCGGAAGACACATATTCCAACAACCAAGGCTCATCCCAAATCCCGATTACACCAATAAGCAAAACCTGTACTTAACCTGAAACCCATATGATCGGAAATATCATATAGATCGACACAAGCCACCCCGAAAATAGGTGACAATTACGCAGACACACAAAAATCAGTTTTAGTAAATGAAGACAATGTGACTTAACTCAAAGTGTGTGAGTATGCAGCATGACTAAAACATGAATGAGACGCTATCAAACAACAACCACTCCGGTACTGGGACACGCCCAGACATACCCACAACCACCACGGTAGAGGGACATGCTCAGACATACCGACAACCACCCTGGTACCAGGACACGCCCAAACATACCAACAACCACAAATAGGTACCAGGACACGCCCAGACGTACTGGGTCCGGAAGCTAACTGGATCCCCTGCCAGACGTCGTGTCTCAACCACACGAGTCCCTCCGTAACTCAAGCCATTAATGTGCACATCCCTCTTAGAGTGGGAAGCTTTAAAAGGCGACTCAAGCGTAATACGGTCTCCCAACCATCTTACGTCTCCTCAATAACCAAGTAACACCACCAATGATCTCCAACACAACACCACAATGACCATACATGGAAAATGCAACACAATACCAATTATATGACTCATCATGAACTCAATCCCATCATAAAATGGATAAAACTTCCTCAAAGACCAACATGGTATCCCAATCGACTCATAAATAAAAATGATGATGCAAGACACACAAATATGCACACAAAGTTATTAAAACCGAGTAGGAGAAACCTATCCTTTAGCATTCTTCATTAGCTACTTGAATCCTATATGATTCCGTCTCGCAAGACCGTCTTTTTCCTAAACAAACCATGTAATACCATCACAAATACTTCATACACTATTATATAATACAAAACCTCTTATTATTACCCATTAATTACCCATATTACATATACTAATTACTAATTAGTTACCCAACACAAAACCCCCAAAAGTTAGGGTTTAAACTAATTAAAGAAGGGTGGATCTTAACTTACAAATGTTGAGAAAGGAAGGAAAATGATGAACAATCCATGAAAGCAAGCTTGAATCCCATGTAAGAGTGTTTATGGAGGTTTTAGAGATAAGGGAGACCATTTGGAGTGAGAAGGAAGAAGATAGAATGAATGAGAATAAGGGGATAAGATTTTCTTAACCCGTGTTCTGATTCAGCGCCACTCGATCGAGTGGCGAGTCCACTCGGTCGAGTGTCACTCACTCGATCGAGTGCCGAGTCCACTCAGTCGAGTGACCTTCACTAGGTCGAGTGTAACACAGTTCTTAGAAATGACCAGTTTTTGTAAAACAGTCATATCTCACTCGTTTCTTGTTCATTTTGGGCGTGTGACCTATCGTTGGAATCGTAAGAGAACAATCTATCACTTCCAATTTGAAACGTATCAATACCATACTTATATCTCAAGTTATGACAGTTTTAAGATGACCCTTCTATAGACGGACATTATAAGAACTCCACTAAGTCTAGTATAAGTTATACTCGGTCCACTTTATAGTTATACTTCACTTCCGAGTTACCTCTAGTCTAGTCTAAGGTTCTCTCACGCATCCTAAGGTTCTTTTACGGGTCCCAAAATATCCGGGTATTACAGCAAAGATAATTACTATTCCTGCGTCCCCAATCTGCGTTGCCATGGAGAAAGGGATAACATCTCAAGTAACCGAGGAAATCGACAATGAAATGTGCGGATTCCAAGCCGTGAACACCCTAACAAATGATCAAATGCCTTTTGGTTATGATCCGTTCTCAAACCCGTATTGAGGACAATATGCGCAAGGGCGTCTTGGCCAAGACCACCGGCCGAGGCTAGCAAGGGCCTACGTCAACTGGAACCTGCGCCTATGGCCAAAATAACAAAATTAATGAGGTCAACCTTTTGGAACCAACCGCGAAGAAGGCTGGCGACGTTCACCAACTTGGGTACAACGTACGCTAGTGCTCTAAAATGGTTAATGGATCAAGATAAGCTACCACCAATTGGGCCTACTCCGGACCCACCTGAAGCAAAGAAACCATATTTATGGAACTCGAATGCCTATTGCCAATACCACCAGGGCAAAGGCCATGATACCGAAACCTGTTTCAAGCTTAAGCACGCCATTCAGGACATGATCGAGAAAGGTGAACTACCCTTACCTCCGCCTGCTAAGCCAAACAACAAAACCAATCCCTTGGGAATCCATGTTTTTGGAGAGAAGGGAGAGCATTTGGAGTGAGAAGGAAGAAGATAGAATGAATGAGGATAAGGGGATAAGATTTCCTTATCCCGTGTTCTGATTCAGCGCCACTCGATCGAGTGGCGAGTCCACTCGGTCGAGTGTGTAACACCCCGGTTTATAAAAGAAGTCCTCGTCAAGACATTCCCTCATAAACCGGACTGTTACCATCTCGGTTTCCCGAGGTAGTGAATAACAAATTAAACTCCAAGGCAATTTATATAATATTTAACTTAATTATTACAAATTCTCATTTCAAATTAAATTACAAGAACTGACGTAAATAAAAGTGAAGTCTTCTAGATGATGATCTAGTTACTAGGTCGTCTGATCCAGTGTCTCACGCCCATCAAGCTCCCGTCCTATCTCTTAAACCTATCAAGTCTGCTCCCCATAAAACGGTTCATCACAGGTGTTCACGAATACACAGGGTCAACCACGAGGTTGAGTAGGGAAAACAATAAAACAATAAAATATGATATGCATGATACTCCGTCACCTCCATCTCCGTCTCAACTCATCACACACATCTCATAACCCGGACAACCCAACCATACCGATCCCATTAGACTATATATCGACCGAAGCCGATCTGCGCCACTCAACGGTGAGGACACCAGGGCAAGTCTGAGAACCCGCCCTGGGCCTTATCACAACATCACATCGTATCTCAACATCATCACCACCACCTCATCCTCCAACTCCAATGCATATGAAATGCTCAATGATTATTAATGCAATGCAATATGTATATAAATCATGAACCGATAAATCATAAAGTCATGCCCGTTACCCGATGTTATGATATCATACTCAATACGATTAAATCAGTCAATCACCTTTCCGAATATAAATGATAACGTAAATCAACAACCAGGAATCAAGTTAACACAATTCGACAATGACGATAATAGGACAAGTGTATTTCCCTACCTCAAAGTGCCAGCAAATCCAATTAAGCAGTTAAGCAGTCCAATGGATGAGATGTCCAATAATATTCCATCTCAAAATCGTTCTCGAAAGATAAATAATGATAACAATTACTTAACTATTCCCGTTCCCAACATAGAGGGTTATTAATGATAGGACTTCCTAAAAATGGAAACTTTCCCGATATAGTAACTTTTCTCTTTTAACCAACCCGACTCAAAACCCGACTTGAATTATTTAACTGGTTCGGGAATTAATTTAAATAACCGATATGATAATTTAAAAGATTAAACGAATTATTCGATTAAGAAAACCCGAATCAAATATTGGACAACTCAACAATCCCGACTCAAAACCATCTCTGAACATTTTAAATAACTCGGGAGTTAAATTAAATAACTAATTTAGATGACTCGGAATTAAATTAAATAACCATTTTAATGAATTAAACGATTTAAGGAAAAACCCGAGTCACACAAACAATTCAAACAACCCGTCTTTAATTATTTACTTAACTCGGGAATTAAGATAATTAATTTAGAATACGACCCGATACGAAATATAACGATTAGATGATGAAAAATCCGTTTTAAAACCAAAACAGCCCGCACCCCTTCACACGCGCACACACACCACCACAAGCCACCTCACCACCGCGACAACCACCTGACCCAACACCCACTCTGACCTCACCACCCACGACCACCACCAGCTGGTCGATCGCCACGGCGAGTCGAACCAGGGTCGGTAATCTCTGGCCGGTTCACTGCCGTGCCTCCCCAAACACCCTGTTCTCTCCTTTACCACCACCGCACTCTACACCCATAACCCTGTCAACCACCACAGCCCCCACTCGCGTCAACCCACGAACCAAGACACGGTGGACGCCGCCGTTTCGACCTCCCGAGTCAACGGTGGCGCCACCCCAAATCCCAACCATAAAACTCGCCTGAAAACTCATATTATAACCTGTTTGACCACCCCCATCGATGCCGCCTTTCTCTGCCCCTACAACCACCTAGGACCACCCTAACCACCACCACTACACTCGCCACTCATCACCCATTTCCCCTACCCCGACACCAATCAACATTAACACCTCTATAAGACACGAAACTATGACCAACATCTCGATTAAAAACAAAACAGGAGGAGGAGGTCTTGAACCTTACCTTTTTCCGCCACCATAACAACCACCACGGCCGCCTAAGAACGTCGACGACCACCCCTAGCCCTTCCTTGCTGCACCGTGACCACCCATGCTCTCTCTCTCTCTCTCGTATTGCGTGAAAGGCTAAGATCTAAGCTGATGAAGAAGGGAGGCGGGTTGAGGGTGTGTGAGATCTGAGAGAGGCGGGTTGGTTGGGGTAGTGTTTAGGTTATCATTAGGTTTAGGGTTAGGGTTAGTGTATAATTAGGGTTAAAGGGCTTAGGGTTTAATTGGGCTGAAAGCGTTAATGGGCCAGCTCATTTGGTTTAGCTCACCTTTCGAATTCCATATGAAACCGTCTTAAATAACTTACGATAGCTTAATGTAATTATCGACTCAACAATTACCCGACTTAATTGGTAATATAAAATGTATAATAATTAATATATAATAATATCCATTTAATTTATTATATAATATTCATTTAATTTATTATATAAAATACGGGGTATTACAGTCTTCCCCCCTTAAAATGAACTTCGTCCCGAAGTTCGCTCCGTACCCAAACCTCGAAGGGTATTGCATATCGTTCTTACGGATGTCACGCATTTCTAACACGGTTAACACACATTTTCGACACATCAATTACACCTAACAAATACGAAATGTTACATTCCGCCCTCCTAAAAGTAAACTTCGTCCCGAAGTTTAACTCATCATTACTTAACCAACTAACTATAATTAATAACTACCTGCGAACACAAATGTATAACACTATATAATCATCTGAGAACACCGTCATCTTCCATCTAAATTTCGATCTCAAACTCAAGTAACTCAATCACCGTGGTCTCACTGGACCGTAAACGTAACCCGGCACAAGGGCCCCACAACTCATAACTCATTACTAGTAGTTTAATCACACTTTCCTTTTACACATCCACCAACTAAAGAAGTAGGAACAAACATAGAGAACGCATTTGCATAGGTACCCCACAACTAAACGTCAACTTGGTCAACTATAACCTACAAACAAGTGTAAATTAAGCATCAAGATTTTACAATCCTACCCAACTAAAAATATGGTTACGTCCTCGTAACCTTCATTATTATTACCAAAGTTCTCCAACTACTGCTAACCACTGAAAGAGGATAAAAGATTCACAACTCACGCTCCAGTTAACTAATCCTTACCAAAGGCAATTAACATACAAACTCTCTCAAGGAAGCTACTGTTACCAGTAAAAATCATTAGTAATTATTCATTTTACCAATCATTGTAATTTTTGCTTTAGAAACATAGGGGATCAATCAACATCCGAAAAGAATTAGGGTCAATACTTTGATAGATCGATTTATGAAAATTTATAACCTAATTTTCCAGTCTGACTTTCCTTTACTTAATTTACAGATTTAGGTCAAGACACAGAATCACCGATAAAATGAAGACAACCAGTTTCGCAATACTTATCATCTTTGAAATATTTTTAATCCTCATAACAAAAGGGTTTGGTATTTATTCATAAATGACGAAAGCACATTGATTGGCAAATTTTTATAAACTTATTGGTCGAGTCAACCAAGCAATTAAACAGCGATATTGAAAAGTTAACATACAAGACTATCATGCATAAAATTTCGTTCTTGGTTTTGAATATATTTTTTCGCACCCAACATCATAACATAAAGGATTAAATGTATTTAACTACACCCATTTTACAATATCCCTTACATATCATGTGAATCATTAAAGGGTTATCCATTATAATTGCCAATATAATTATCATAAACACTTTTTATTAAAATATAATTGATAGTGACGACTCGAGAATATAGATACGTCAAATGTCGTGCTACAATGGCAAAAATCACTTTAGCATTTTATGACAATATAATAACGAACATATTCAATAAGGAATGATGACACTGTTTATTATCATGTTATAGGTTTTAGGTTCAACTGAAATAATTTAATGTGATGAATATAATAATTATAACTATGGGCACACAACTCATATGAAAGACATTAGAACTCAGATGACACCCTACACGTGTGATCATTTAGACACAATCATTACTACCACTCATGTGTAAACTTTTAAACAAAATTATTGTAAATATTCATGTGAGTATATTAGAATAATCAATTAACTTTTAATACCATCAAATTTTTACTAAGATGTGACAATATAGTTTTATATTTATATATATCCGACTACTATGCAAATATGATGCACACACCAGAAATATTACAACATGCCAAACGTATGTAATTTATGCAAACAACTGGACTCATATAAAATATCTCACCCTTGATTAAAAATCAATTTAAGTTTTTTCAATTTTACTCATACTATCATGCCAACAATGTTATCAACTACACTTTAATTTTATCACTGGTTAAGATACATAACTACTGAACGTGCGGCTACTGTCGTCATATAAAACATTATAAATTCACATTACTAAGGCTCATGAATTACTCAAACAATTATCTGAAAACTCTACCTAGAACACACATTTTACATGTTTTGATTTACGTTGTAACTTTCAAAGATCACGAATAAATAACCGTTCGATTAAAACTTGATTCATATTGCTTTTATAAAACACGGGAAGTTAAAAACACAGGGGAAAAAAAAAATAATTAGGTCTACAGCACGAGAATTTTATTTTTAAAGAATTTTACAGCTCGGTTGGTCCAAACAAACATGTGACAACACTTGGTCCAAACTTGGGTCAGTTTGCAAAACTTATTATTTAATATTGAGACATCAAGATTTTTAGTGACTTATTCATTTTGAAAACATATGCGACTCTTTTGATTGATGGAGTTGGAATTATGCGAAAATTATTAATACAATTTAAATGAGGATTTTATAAAATCATTGGTCAAACATCACTGCACGGGAACTTCCTAACCACAGTTCACTAAAGTATTTATTACTCATAATCCGTATGTCATATAAGCGTGAAACCAACGTCAAATGATCACTAACTCACGAGGCTACTTCCCATAAAATTTTCATCGATAGGCAATAAACAGAAAAGAAATGGTAGTAAGGTCAATAAAAGGGTAACACCAACCAGAACGAGTTTTATCACTAAGTTATCTATTTTCTATGTTCCAATTCTTATAACTATACTATCGATACTAATCCATCCTAACTTAAATCTCACAATCGTACTTACGTAATCATCTATCCCGTAGAATCCCTTCGCATCTCGATCTATTCCGTATATCTAGTCACGATTGCTATGGCTATAAACGTGCAATTCAATAGTGTTTCTAATTACTATCACAAGACTATACTAGCATGGCTTTGGAATCACATAACCTCATATTACTAGATATAGTGGTGCTATCAACACATCATTCATACAAATTACTTACCGTAGCGTTATCCTGCATAATGGTTAAAATATATGGGTCTCAAAGTATATATCAACTCAATTAGGCAATAATCAATGTATCAATCAGGTAATACTTAGGCAACGATATTTGAATTTCTGTTCAACCTCAAGCACTATTCTACCCTTTCTCTCGTATACACTCATGGTTTCCGGTTCAAGCGAGAGGACCACGGGTTCGGTGTGGGGCCCCTAACTCATACCTTACCGTAGTATGCTCCTACAGTTCTATCCCGGGTTCATTTTAATTAGACACATCCTATGTTCATTGGGTTCATTGGTTTAGGCCTGAGGATCGTTCGCTCTGATACCACTTTGTAACACCCCGGTTTATAAAAGAAGTCCTCGTCAAGACATTCCCTCATAAACCGGATTTGTTACCATCTCGGTTTCCGAGGTAGTGAATAACAAATTAAACTCCAAGGCAATTTATATAATATTTAACTTAATTATTACAAATTTTCTTTTCAAATTAAATTACAAGAACTGACGTAAATAAAAGTGAAGTCTTCTAGATGATGATCTAGTTACTAGGGTAAATCGATCCAGTGTCTCACGCCCATCAAGCTCCCGTCCTATCTCTTAAACCGGTCAAGTCTGCTCCCCATAAAACGGTTCATCACGGTGTTCACGAACACAAGGGTCAACCACGAGGTTGAGTAGGGAAAACAATAAAACAATAAAATATGATATGCATGATACTCCGTCACCTCCATCTCCGTCTCAACTCATCACACACATCTCATAACCCGGACAACCCAACCATACCGATCCCCGGTAGACTATATATCGACCGAAGCCGATCCGCTCACCAATGAGGACACCGGGCAAGTCTGCGAGAACCCGCCTGGGCCTTATCACAACATCACATCGTATCTCAACATCATCACCACCACCTCATCCTCCAACTCCAATGCATATGAAATGCTCAATGATTATTAATGCAATGCAATATGTATATAAATCATCGAACCGATAAATCATAAAGTCATGCCCGTTACCCGATGTTATGATATCATACTCAATACGATCAAATCAGTCAATCACCTTTACGAATATAAATGATAACGTAAATCAACAACCAGGAATCAAGTTAACACAATTCGACAATGACGATAATAGGACAAGTGTATTTCCCTACCTCAAAGTGCCAACAAATCCAATTAAGCGATTAAGCGGTCAATGGATGAGATGTCCAATAATATTCCATCTCAAAATCGTTCTCCGAAAGATAAATAATGATAACAATTACTTAACTATTCCGTTCCCAACATAGAGGGTTATTAATGATAGGACTTCCTAAAAATGGAAACTTTCCCGATATAGTAACTTTTCTCTTTTAACCATCCCGACTCAAAACCCGACTTGAATTATTTAACTGGTTCGGGAATTAATTTAAATAACCGATATGATAATTTAAAAGATTAAACGAATTATTCGATTAAGAAAACCCGAATCAAATATTGGACAACTCAACAATCCCGACTCAAAACCGTCTCTGAACATTTTAAATAACTCGGGAGTTAAATTAAATAACTAATTTAGATGACTCGGAATTAAATTAAATAACCATTTTAATGAATTAAACGATTTAAGGAAAAACCCGAGTCACACAAACAATTCAAACAACCCGTCTTTAATTATTTACTTAACTCGGGAATTAAGTTAATTAATTTAGAATACGACCCGATACGAAATATAACGATTAGATGATGAAAAATCCGTTTAAAAACCAAAACAGCCCGCACCCCTTCACACGCGCACACACACCACCACAAGCCACCTCACCACCGCGACAACCACCTGACCCAACACCCACTCTGACCTCACCACCCACGACCACCACCCGGCTGGTCGATCGTGCGCGCGGCGAGTCGAACCGGGGGTCGGCAATCTGGCGGTTCACTGCCGTGCCTCCCAAACTGACCACTGTTCTCTCCTTTACCACCACCGCACTCTACAACCATAACCCTGTCAACCACCACAGCCCCACTCGCCGTCAACCCACGAACCAAAACACAGTGACGCCGCCGTTTCGACCTCCCCCGAGTCAACGGTGGCGCTACCCCAAATCCCAACCATAAAACTGCTTTGAAAACTCATATTATAACCTGTTTGACCACCCCCATCGATGCCGCCTTTCTCGCCCTACAACCACCTAGGACCACCCTAACCACCACCACTACACTCGCCACTCATCACCCATTTCCCCTACCCCGACACCAATCAACATTAACACCTCTATAAGACACGAAAATATGACCAACATCTCGACGAAAAAACAAAACAGAGAGGAGGAGGTCTTGAACCTTACCTTTTTCCGCCACCATAACAACCACCACGGCCGCCTAAGAACGTCGACGACCACCCCTAGCCCTTCCTTGCTGCACCGTGACCACCCATGCTCTCTCTCTCTCTCTCGTATTGCGTGAAAGGCTGAGATCTAAGCTGATGAAGAAGGGAGGCGGGTTGAGGGTGTGTGAGATCTGAGAGAGGCGGGTTGGTTGGGGTAGTGTTTAGGTTATCATTAGGTTTAGGGTTAGGGTTAGTGTATAATTAGGGTTAAAGGGCTTAGGGTTTAATTGGGCTGAAACTGTTAATGGGCCAGCTCAACTGGTTTAGCTCACCTTTCGAATTCCATATGAAACCGTCTTAAATAACTTACGATAGCTTAATGTAATTATCGACTCAACAATTACCCGACTTAATTGGTATATAAAATGTATAATAATTAATATATAATAATATCCATTTAATTTATTATATAATATTCATTTAATTTATTATATAAAATACGGGGTATTACAGAGTGTCACTCAATTGGTCGAGTGTCACTCACTCGATCGAGTGCCGAGTCCACTCGATCGAGTGACCTTCACCAGGTCGAGTGTAACACAATTCTCAGCAATGACCAGTTTAAGTAAAACAGTCATATCTCACTCGTTTCTTGGTCATTTTGGGCGTGTGACCTATCGTTGGAATTGTAAGAGAAGAAGCTATCACCTCCAATTAGAATCATATCAATACCATGTCTAGATATCAAGTTATGACCGTTTTAAGACGACCCTTCTATAGACGGACATTATAAGAACTCCACTAAGTCTAGTATAAGTTATACTCGGTCCACTTTATAGTTATACTTTGTTAGAAATATATATCTCATTATACTCAACATATTCGTATATGTTTCAATTTAATTTAGTCATAAAATTAATTAGATCTCATGCATGAAAATATAAGTAAATATAGAGAAGAAATCATCATTCTTACATTGGAAATTTCGGATTATTGGGCACAAGTGAGTTATCCTACTCACTTGTTCTTGAGCTCTCCTAATATTGGATGAACAAAGGATTCAATTTTAGAATCCCTCCCAAGGAATAATACCCAAGATAACCTCTTAATAAGATTAATATTGATAATACTAGAACAAAATTAATCTAAATAAAATGACCCAAAACTATTGTTTTGTCCTCTTGGAATTTCGGTCAAGAGGAGGAATAATGGAGTAATTTTTATCTCTCTGAAATACTTTTGTTTTAGTTGTGTAGAATGAATGAAATATAAACTAATATTTTGATGTAGTGTATTGGGTAAATAATAGAGAAAACCCTTTGGTCTTTTCTACAAGGAAAACCGGGTAGGGGAGGGTAAAAGGGGCCAATGCATGAGCAAGGTGTTTTTCACAAGAGTAACTAGGTATGCAAGGCTAGTAATTAGGTAAAATGATTATGTTTTCCACTTAATTAATCAACACAATATTTAGCCTAATACACCCTCTATTTCGGTCCATTTAAGATAAAACGGATTCCATTTTATCTTTGTCAATTTGTCAATTTGTCACATGTCACATGTCATGTAAAATTGTTATGTATTTTTAACATATTAAAAATCAACGCATTAATAAAAATACGTCATATACAAAATTGACTTGTAATTCATAATTACTTGTACCAAAATAATCTACCAATTATAAATCACAACATCTTGTATTTATAATAAATTATTCATTCAAATGCAATTGTTTCCTTAAACAATAATTTCATCTAAGTAATAAAACAATTCGATCACTTAGACCGTATCTTATTTAATCAAATTATAATGAGATACGTAAATATTACTTCCAAAATCGTCCGTCAATTTTAAGTAATCTAATTAACCCGTATCGTCATACGATCAATTAAATAATCAATTAAGAGTGTTACCCTTTAGGTATGACCTAAGGGGATCAACTGATCACCACCGCCGCACGCAAGTAATGTCAAACTCTAGTCACCAATCATTACCGATATGTGTGGACGGATTGACAGAAAATATTACTTCCCAATTGTATTCTTAAAATGAGACTTAAACATGTGATCATCATGATCGACAGTTGTGATCGCATTATTGTCGGAGGACACATATTCCAACAATCTCTCACTTGTCCTCGACAAGTGTGCGTCACCAATTATCTTGTCCTATTACTATATCCCACTCAATGCAAGGTGTCTTTCAGGTCGTTCTTGCAAGTGATCATATCCAGAGTGGTTCCTCGATCTGGAGAATAACTGATTGACCGGATTTATCAAACCATAGATATCTTCCGAGCGTGGCCACGCATTTCCAGTTCATTACTCCTCGAGTGGCCCTGAGATATTTTTTTAACCCTGACAAGGGGTGGACAATTCCTATCGCACTTATTCCCTTCGACTAGCCACAACCATCATAACCCAAAATATGCCCATTTGACCCCATTTACGAAGGTCGTAGTAACACAAATCAAAGTTAAATCAAATCGTGCCATCTTAGGCGAATAGCCTTTAGTCAAAAGAATCGACTCATTAGAATACTATAGTAGCTCTCGTCACGACCAGGCTATATAAATTTGCCAGAACTCTATAAGCGGTCATAGGGCCCGACAAGGTGTTCCTAACAGTCTGCCTATGTGATCGACTAGTCATCTCACATGACTTCATGGCACTTGAACTTGCCATCAATCGTATCACACTCTAGTCACTTCGAGACGTCACCTCATGTAAGTAACTATGGGCGAATACAATGCTAATCCGCGTTCACTTTAACGGGGTTCAATTGTCTCTACAACCCGTTTGGATGTAACAAAGTATAAGGTGAGTTAATAATAACTCAAACGACAAATGTCGACATCACATTCGGGTAGTCAATACCATATTACAACCTTGTGATGCATATCGTAAGTGTGTAAACACTAGTCGATTGCAATAGAAGTTTAACATACTATGTGTCCATGTGTTCAAACTTCTTATATTGCATTATCCTTTATATTCATGTTATCTCTCTTAGCATGAACCTTACCAAGTACACATCTAGGTTCCCAACCTTGGGTTCGGTTCTTTATCTTGTAAGAATTTTCTTGTTGTTTATCACATAACCAACGAATTTGTGGTGGATGAAATAACTTGCACTGGTCAAGTGTTCTACCAACTCACAATGCACTAGGTATACGTTTTGTAGAGTCTTGCAACAATTGTCAACATGATTAGCCTAGCACTTCTCATAAGTCCTAGTATATTAGAAAATATTAGTTTTGAGTAACTTCTTACTTTAACTAAGTATCTTTCCAAACTTCTTATTTCTCCTTTTAGCTTGAACAGCTTAGGATTTTCATAAATCCTTACGCGTGTTCGAACTTCAATATGTGCAACCTCTTGACACATAACAAAGTGTTCTGTCCAACACTGAAATCGCTCATTGGTTCTCCTCGAGAATTCATGATGATTCTTCTATGGCTTGCCAATGATTCATCATGCTCTTATGCATATGATTCATTATTGGACATGTGTATGATTATTCTAATGGCGGAAACATTAGTAACTTTTAATCATGTAATCAACCATTCTTAGGTTCAACGAATGACCATGACTGCTTATGGTAACTCCATTTTCATCGATATGAATAACCTACGTTTCTCGTTGATTTGATGTGTATATCTCAATACTTGTCCACCATCTCATGATGTGATTGGATTCATCATAGTCCATTTTCATCCAGAATTGAAAACTCAAATACTTCTTTGTGAAAGATAGTATTAGCTCGTCATTCTCAAAGAGTAATGAGTTATAAATTTTTACAAGATGATTGCTCCCACTAAATTCCATGTCTTCACATGATAATTTCCAACTCCCACTTAATTCCACATGTTTCGCAATTGACTACTCAATCGAAACATTTCAAGAATTGAAATATATTTTGTTTTTCCAAGTTATTAAGATAAAACCATATATGTTCCCAGCATATCCTTTCAAAATACCTATTTTGAAAAGGTTTCAATCTTAAACTTATGGAAAGAGATTTTAATCTCTAACTCATTCATTTTATAATGATGCGTAGCAATGTCATTATTTAAATGTGAATTTTAATATACGTCCTTCTCAAAATACCCTTTTCTGGAAGGAGGTTTAACCATTTCATTTTCATAATGAGGTTAAGTAATGACACTAGCGTGGTTAATACTTAACTTAGCTCTTGTGGATATAGGCATATCATTCTTTGCAACTTTTAGTCATAAATCTCATTTATTTTCTAGGATGCAACTTTGTTTCATTTAGGCTCTTAAGTAAATATCAATATTGAAACTATTGGTCAAAAGTCGCTCATAAACTAGCCAAATCTCTTGTTAAGACTTTACATTAGTCATTCTTCTTCCAAAACTTTCTTTTGGTCTCCTCGTGTAGTTATCTTGAGAACATATTCTTTTGATTACTTCACTTGGTTTCTTTTGACATGTAGATTTCATCTATTCGAGACCATAGATCTCATCTATTTGTGTACAATATCTATATAGGTATACAAATCATTCTTTCTTGTGTAGATCTCATTTACACAAGTATACAAATTTGCTTTGTGTTCTTTATGTCTTCATATTTCTCCCACTCTGTCTTTAGAATAAATACACTAAAGATTCAAAGATAGCTTAGGAGACACAAATAATGATTTTGAAGTATAAGGAGGACTATCTCAAAGGTTGACTAATTGTTTTTGATTTGATAAGTGTACTTGGTGATTGACATTCCTTTAAGAGAGTTTATCAACTCAATTATCACTTTATAATTGATCATACACAAGCCTTAAGCTTGTGGACATATAATGAATCCCATCATTATAGTTGTCTATTAGATCACTTTAAGTGGATGATCATATGTTTCTATGAGCAAGCATATAAAGACGAATTTTTTTAGAACACGGAAAAATACGATAAAACGGGTGACTTGGGTTGCAAACCAAGCCACCATAATCCAAAATACAACAATTGTTTAGAAAGGATCAAACATTTCCATGCCGAACACGGAAATCAAAAGGTTCTAAAAATCCGAAACATAAATTAAAATAAGACAATAAAAAACCATGCTTCATGGAAGCTACTCCTAGCTTCTTGATGATTTCTCAAGCTTGCTTTTCCTTTCCCTTGTCCTTGCTTGGTGGAGGCCCTATTTACAATAAAAAAGGGATACATTATCACAACTTTGTATCACAATACCATAGTTGAATTAGAAACATAAAAGAAAGGATAGTTATATACCTACTGGAGTGATCTTTCCAACTTTGATGTCACCAAGATACTTGGAACAATTTCTTTTCTAATGTCCAACACCATTACAATAATGGCATTTATCAAGAGGACCCTTCTTGATCTTGGAAGTGCTAGCTTCAAAAGTCTTAGCTTTGGTGAAAATGGGAGCTTGCTTCTTACCCTTCTTCCCATTCTTCTTGAATTTCCCCTTGCTCTTGGTGCTTATGTTAAGCACATCCTTAGGTGGGTTAACATTTAACCCCATTTCTCTTTCGGATTGCACAAGTAACTTGTGCAATTCTTCAAGAGACACGTCCTTGTCTTGCATGTTAAAATTCACCTGGAATTAAACATATGCCTTGACTTTGGATAAGGAGTGTAGAATCCTATCTACAATGAGCTCTTTAGGGATTTCAACCTTTTGAATCTTCAAAGTCTCGACTAGCTCCATTAATTTGAGCACGTGAGGACTAACCTTTTGGCCCTCTTTAAAGTCGAGATCAAAGAATGTCGCGGCCGCCTCATATTGGACGATCCTCGGAGTTTGTGAAAACATTGTCACAAGCTAGGAATAGATTTCATTAGCGATGCCCATTTTAAAGGCTCTCCTTTGGAGATCCGCCTCCATCGCAAAGATCAACACATTTTT
The DNA here is from genome assembly GCF_048544455.1 of Silene latifolia. Lineage (NCBI taxonomy): Eukaryota > Viridiplantae > Streptophyta > Magnoliopsida > Caryophyllales > Caryophyllaceae > Silene > Silene latifolia. The sequence continues at coordinate 434,454,073 of NC_133538.1, read as the reverse complement.
CATTGCGGCGGACTCCTTGTGGTAAGCCTCATATGCTTCCCTAGTAGCGGTACTCGACCTAGCATTAGGTTCGGGTGGAGAGGCCTCGGTGAGGTAACGAAACTTATCGTCACCTTGGGCGGCTAATTTTAGTTGGGCATCCCAATCGGAGAAATTTGACCCATTCTTTTCAAGTTTACAACGATCCATGAAGGATCGGAGCCATGAAGTATTAGTGAGAGGTGTGGCGTTGGTGTTTGGAGCGGCCATTGGTTATGAGAAATAAGAGTGGTCTACAAAAGAAAATAGAAGCAATAAAAAATATGTCATTTTCAAAATAATAACACTCGTAAAAATTAAATTTAAAGAATTTTTATTGCATTTATCTAGTGACCTCTACCCAACTTGATAAATGATTCCAAGACCCAAATTTATATCAACTTAGGGCACGGTGTGCCGAAATACCCTTTATTAACATAACTTGGTGGATTAACCTTTTAATCGATTCTACTTTTAGAACTCTTGGTCGATAAAATTACATTAATATTTATCTCTAGCCCGAAACACATCCGGAAATCGTCGTGAATACTTTCGTTGAGTTCAACCCAAATTTCGAATAAATGTGTCCATGATCCAAACTCATATAAACTTAGGGCACGGTGTGCCGAAATACCCTTCATTAACATAAATTCGGTGGATAGAAATTTATCACCCACTTCCCCTACGTAACAAGGTTTGTACCCCGGTGTGGCCGAGTTCACTCCCTCACGAAATAGGTTTTCATGGTTTCTACTTTTTGGTAAGGCTAAGTCTCAATTATTTATTTTAAGCGAGAGGTCATGTCAATTTATTATCTATCACGTTTTAAGTGAACTAAAGCGGTGAACTACGATAATTGTAATTGACACGGTCGAAATACTCGATTAAATGAAAATGCATGTTTTTGTTATGACGATTTAGCGATGCATGCAACATATAAATAAAATGCAAAGTATAAATTAAATCCTAGTATGGCCTTCCTAAAATAGAAAATCTAATTAACTATTACATATTCGGAAACCAACTCCATTGGTCCCTTGAACTTCGGTTTTGGCACGCATCTTGAGGTAACACCGTCTTTAATGGTTCGCCTTCTTAAGTGGCATCGTCTTCAAGGATCTCCGGAATAAATAAATTACATAACAAATTACATAATTTCCTATTATACATTTGTAATTAAAATAAAAAATAAATCTATTAAATTACAAAACGGTGATACGAGATCACAAAAAAAAAAAATTACAACCGAATCGATATTCCCATACATTTCGGGCAATACCAATTAAAACTAAGGCCATACTAAGCAAAATTACATAATTCAAAAATTACATAAAATTAAATTATGACAATCATAAATAAAATGCAGCATTATAATATGTATGAACATGCCCAATTTTATGCTAAATCGCCTTTAAGGAGCCAATATCGTATATTAATCGGTTTTTACAGATTTGCGTGATTCAACCTTTTAAAATCACAATAATTACATAAAATCACATTTATGTATTAGTTAATTACCCTAACCATCTTAGGACTCAAAATTAGTCTTCACTAAAATATTGACTATAATTAACTTTATATTTCTTAATATTGTTCATAAAAGGACTTAAAATTACAATAAAAGCCATAAACTTCAAATAAATCATAAAAATTTCAAATAAAATCAAAATTTGAAATTTAAACTTGATACCGTCGTTTTGTATCAAAATTAAATTTATAAATCCGAACTACAACTAGTAAGCGGTAGTAAGGGTCGAACCACAGAGAGACAAGGTTAATTCTGTTTGCTAATTTTTAATCTATTGAAGTAACAATTTAAAGGGGGTTTGTGAATTGGTTTAGAACTAAATTGCAAGTAAAATAAAAAGCGCTGTAAAAAGATGAAAACAATAGTAGAAAAACAGCTAGAACGATTGGTTCACTATAGTTTCGACGGCATTAATCTAAAGTAGGTCTGATACGAGTACGGTAGTCGGGTGAGTGACAGGTCCTCTCGGTCCACTATCAACAGGGAACGCCTTTCGGTCCGGGTTCCCTCCCTAAATCACACTAACTAACTTTCGCTCTGGTCAGTGTAACTAAGTCTAAAACTTCTATCTCCTTTCGGTTTCAAGAAACTCATATCGCCTTTCGGTCTCAAGGGTAGACTAATTATCATAGTTTTTAGGTCTATTCTATTTTAATCTCTCGATCTAAGTCTAGAATTCCCAAGTCAATTAACAATTCTCCTTTTGGTCTACTCATTAAATATAGCAAATAAATAACTATGATAAAGAAATTACCGACCTAAACAATCCTACAACATCCTAAGCCGTCTACACCATAGATCCCCTCACATCCTAGCGAAGGAAATCTAGCTACTCATATTGATAATTGAAATAACAATAAGATGCGTATAAACTAAATAAGAAAACATAGCAATTGAATTGAATAAATCAAAAGGGATAAAACAAATTAACTAAAAGCAATAACTAATAACAACAATTAAACAAGAAAGCAAACGAGTAATTATTGAAAGATTAAGAGTAAAAATTACAAATAAAATTGGAAGAAGAAGAAGAAGCAACGAAGAGCCGCCCCAAGCAACGTCCAAACAACATAATGTCTTCAACTGAGTAAAGGAATGAATAATCCCTAGGTCTTAGTAGTCTCTCTTATATATAATAAGCGATATTATTATTTCCTAAATTAATAAAAGATAAGACTAATTACTAAGTCTCGCGCAAACAAATCTCGCTGCAGTATAGACTGGTCGATCGACCACAAGACCCAGTCGATCGACTGAGCATAGCTGAACAGTAGCTTCTGATCTTATTTAAGAATCGCGCTCTGGTCGATCGACCATAGGCATCAGTCGATCGACCAAAGGTGCTGTACAGTAGCGCATTCTGATGAATTCTGCAGCGCGCAACGATCTTAAAAGAGCTGCCATTTCTTTGTTACTTGGTCAAATCAGGCGTTCTACGCGGCGTTGTAAAGATAAAAGGATAAGCTTTCACTTCCAATTAGAATCACTCGATTATCAGATCTAGAACTAGAGATATAGCCATCTGAATCAGGCTGCAATATCGTGAAGTGCTTCTTTGCTTGTTTAAGCTTTGCAACTTGTACGCAACCATGCTTTTGCTATCTTTTAGGCCTTGAAACGCGCCAAGCTCACTTCTCGAGTCTCTACTCCATGTAAAATCCTATGCTAAAAAATTTGGGAGGGATTTGGCTCATTATCTACTCAATTCCGCAATAATCTGCAATATTACAAAAAAAGGCGGAAGTCGACGAAAAGGGGCAAATAGTAGAATAAACTACTAATAATAGACATAAAATGCGTGGAAATAAAGATGTAAAACATCATATTATAGACACGCATCAAACTTCCCCAAACCAAACCTTTGCTTGTCCCCAAGCAAACTAAATGCAAAACTAAATCTTGATAGAAAGGAACAAAACATGGACAAACTGAAAACCGTCTACTTAAACCAATTTAATGCATATGAATCAACTACTAATAGCGCAATGTAAAGCAATTGAATTTATGCATATTCCAAAAAGATGTTGAACTTTTGATCTTGCAAGACTTTCAAAATTGGACTCTCCCGGGTCACGCTTCTCTCAACAAAGCAAATGGTAAGCAAATATATGTGTAAGAGAGAAGGAAATAAGAGTCGCTCACCTAAACTACGACCGACATAATCGTGCATGCAATATAGTATGCTAAGTAATTCTAGATACCGTGCACATACATTCCAACCAATCAGAGTCCATTACATGCCGAATACTTGCAAAGATATGGATAAGCGAGGCTATGGGTAAGAAAAGGCAAAACGATATGGGAATGAGAGGGAAATAGCCAAGCTAGCATCCTATCAAACCGAATAAATACATCCACTTCTAACTCAATGAAATAAGCTCAAATGCCTTAATGAATTACGCAAACACTTCACTAATCCAAATAACACTCCTCATAAAATATAAAGCAAACATAGGAGTAAACTTTTTTTTTCTTTGCCGTTTCTTTTTCTTTTGTTTTCGTTTTTTTTCGGCAGTTACTATTTTTTAATTTTTTAATTTTTCTTTTTCTTTTCTCCTTCATTCATTACCAACTTCATAGAGTGCAAATCGAGCCAAAATTGATACAATACAAAGAATACCACTAAAACTACTAAACTAGCTCAGCAAAGGGTAGGCTTAGTTTATGGATTGCTAAAGGGTCAACTGGCAATTTTTGGCTAATGTGAAGCTAATGGGTAAAATGAATAAAAGGGATTTTCGCAAGCATTCTCCAAACATGCAATACCACCCACTAACCCGAATGTATGCAGGCAAAAAAGAAATTAAATGTCATACTTGTGCAAATTAATGTTACACGATATGCAGGGAGTAACTACTCATAATCCTAATGAAACTGGTCATGACTGACACCAGTTTATAAAGCTCTAATTCCTTAGAAAGTTTTGTAGTTTGCCAAAATTTCAAGTCAAGTCTAATTGTTCAACAAATTTTGAAACGAAATTCGAGATATTGCAAAAACTTTTACTTAAAGATGTGAAACAATACAAGGCTTAAGAAAATAGACAGTTAACAGCAATGAAAAACTCCAATCCGACTCAACCTAAAATGCAAAAATAAACGTGATTTTTTTGAAAATTTTAATTTTTAATGATTATTCTGAAAAGTAAGAATAGTGCATGCAGAAATGCAATAAATATGAATGCAAAACAAATGCAAATGCAGACTCAAGGATGCATTACCCTCCCCAAACCAAATCGGACAATGTCCTCATTGGACCAACCACTACCTAACAGCAAGCAACAGCAGCAGCATATAAGAGGGCGGTAAAAATGCAAACTAAACTAAAGGAGATAAAATAAAATGGTGTAGGAAACTCACAAGATATAACCTCCCCAAACCAGACATGAAACGGGGGAGATAAAAGCAATCGTGATACAGCAGGGATCATGAGCATACATCGTCGCGGCAACAGCAGAGGCCACAACAGAATAGAAGCACTAGCAGTGAATCGCGTCAATCTAACTCTGCAATAACTTAAGTTCTAATTAGCAAATAAACAATAAAGCAACCTCCCCAAACCAATTCCCGACAAAAGGGAATTACAATAAATCAGATAAAAGTGGGGAGAAAGAACTCAAAAACCAAAATCGAAATTTGTCCAAAGACAACTTAAATAAACTAAACTAATACTAAAACTAATCATCCTAATAAAACAATAAATAGCCCAACAGAAACCGAAATTACAAAATAAATACAAGCCGAATAGCACTACGGCTCAACAGCAAGATACCCCAAAGTATGGTACTTGACTAAAAGAGGTCCTTTCAGCAGTATGGACCGCTACTCTAGGCTTCCAGACAACAGGCCTAGTCAGAGGAAGGGTATCCGGTGTCGCATAATCAATGACACGCTTCTTCACTTTGCCCGGCTTATCTCTCTCAGCAGCTTGCTCGAATTCCGTCTCACTAGTATCACCAGGATCTCCTACGCCCTCTCTGCCATGACTGCAAAGAATGAAATAACAAAGATGGTCCTCCAATTTGCTCCCAAGCTGGGGCGGAGGTGTCAATACAGCAGAATATAACTCAGTAATGGCACTGGGAGGATCCGTAATAGGATCTATAGAGGATATGGCGTCACAAGGTTTGACTTGCATCGGTGCCCTATGAACGCCGGTCTGGTAAATGGTCAAATTTTCATCCCTTACCTGCACAGTCATGGTCCTACCCCCGAAATCTATCACTGCACCAACAGTGCATAGGAATGGTCGTCCTAAAATGATAGGAGTGTGTCGGTCTTCGGGAATATCCAAAACCAAAAAGTCAACAGGAATAAAGAATTTCCCGATCTGCACAGGTATGTCCTCTAAAATACCTATTGGCCGTGATTGGGTACGGTCAGCCATTTGCACGGTAATATTAGTAAGACGAAATTTAGTGAAGCCAAGTCTCCTAGCAAGAGACAACGGCATAACACTGACACTAGCCCCTGTATCACATAGGGCGTTATCAACTATATGGGTCCTAATACAGCAAGATATAGAAAAACAACCCGGGTCAAATCGTTTATGAGGTACTCTTATTTGGAAGATGGGCAGTGCCCGTTGCAGTGAAAGCTACTACACGAAGATCCTCTATATGTCGTTTACGGGATAAAATATCTTTTATAAATTTTATATAGGAAGGTACTCGGGTAATTAAATCAATGAAAGGAACGGTTACCTCAAGACCCTTGATGACCTCCAAAAACTTGTCGAACTGACGCTCCAACTTTGCATTCTCTAAACGCTCCGGATACGGGACCGCCACGCTTGTCGTAGGATCAACAATTTGCGGCGTCCGAATGTTCAAAACCTCCGTCACATCCTCATTGGCTGAGGTATTATGCAAATCAAGAGACGGATTTCCATTCTGCACAGGATCACCAGTCGACCGACTGGTGTGCTCGGTCGGTCGACTGACTGCTTCGGTCGGTCGGCCAGTTGGAATGGTCGATCGACCATCAGTGCTGTGTTCAATAAGTTTCTGATTGTCAGAATAGTTTGAAATGTTAGAGGCCTCGGTCGATCGGCCGATGGAGTTGGTCGGTCGACCAACTTTACTGGAGACGATTTCTTTTTCCGCATCAGAAATTATGCTATGCTCCTCAATATGTCCCGAATCTTCCTTTGGCATTTCGGGTCCATTATATGAAAGACCACTATGGAGATTAATCGTATTAACAGTCTCGATTGGCCTCTTGAAATTGCTCGAAGAACTAGCGACTTGATTAGCCACTAAATTTGCCAACTGATTTTCAAAATTTCTATCTTGCTCAATCTTAGCTTCTTGCATTTTCATTATTTGAGCCGAAAAAGTTTGGACTAACGTTCTCAATTCCGCGGTCTCATTTGAGTTATGAACAAGAATTTCAATTTCTTTCTCGGAAGCCTTAGAAGACTCGACCTTTTCGAGCCGGGCAGTAATAGAAGCTATGAGTGTCACAACGGCACTCATTTCATCACTTGGCTTTCGCGAGTTTCCACGCGAACTCCCAAACTCAGCTCTATGGACTGCTATCTCCTCAATAGTGTTCCAACCTTTATTCTGACCAGTATTATTTTGGAACCTACCATTCGCAGCTGCATCCAGGATAACCTTGTAGTCATCATATAAAGAATTGTAGAATAAGTTGCAAAGGTACCACTGCTGGAAACTGCGGTGAAGGACAGACCGAACCAAACTCTTGAAACGTGCCCATGCTTCACAAAATCCCTCATCAGGTCCATGCTGGAAATTTGTAATTTTGCTCCTCAAGGCATCAGTCTTTGCGAGTGGGAAGTATTTTTTGTAGAAAGCTAATGCTAGAGATGTCCAATCTGTGACTCTAGCTGCTACCCTATCAAGGTAGCGGTACCAATCTCGCGCATAATCTTTCAAGGATTATAAGAACATCATCCCCTTTACTTCATCTTGGGTCACCCCAGCCGGTATAGGTATGGAACAACAGTAGTCTGTGAAAATTTCCATATGCTTCAAAGGATCCTCGTCCGGTAATCCAGCAAACTGGTTTCGCTCCACTAAATCGATATAGGAGGAACGGAATTCCAAGTGACCATGAGTAGGGGTGGGTAAATCGTATCCCTTTGGAACATGCTGCACTTGTGGCTGAAGATTATCATATATTGTAGTCATGATCGCGAAACGGAGGGTACTCAAGCCTTCCTCTCAAAAATCTGTCTTCTAACTGTGCAAAAATAAAACTAGAAGCAAGAGTTAGCAATGGCCTCAAGGAACCAAAGTTCCTTGAAACAAGAAAAATAAACCAAAAATAGAGCAAACAAAATTACACCGTCTCCCCGGCAACGGCGCCAAAATTTGATACCGTCGTTTTGTATCAAAATTAAATTTATAAATCCGAACTACAACTAGTAAGCGGTAGTAAGGGTCGAACCACAGAGAGACAAGGTTAATTCTGTTTGCTAATTTTTAATCTATTGAAGTAACAATTTAAAGGGGGTTTGTGAATTGGTTTAGAAATAAATTGCAAGTAAAATAAAAAGCGCTGTAAAAAGATGAAAACAATAGTAGAAAAACAGCTAGAACGATTGGTGAAGGAAAAGTAGATCTATATACCTAACATATTCATATATGTTCTATTTTAATTTGTCATAAAATTAATAAATGATCTTATGCATGCAAACTTATAAACAAAATAAAGAAGAAGCATTCATCCTTAAATTGGAAATTCGGTTTAAATGGGCACAAGAGAGATCACCTTCTCTCTTGTTCTTGTGCTTTCCTTTTGGATGAACAAAGACCCAAGTGTAGGATCTCTCCCAAGGATTAATACCCAAAGCACACTCTTAGTAAAATTAATATTATGTATACTAGACAATATTAATTTTTGTAGAAAAATTGACCCAAAATAATTTGGTTTTAATCTCCCAAAACCGGTTGAGAGAGAAGAGAAGAGGAAGGTTTTTTTTATCTTTCTAAAATTCTAATTTTAGGTGAATGAAGAATGAATGATACACTAACTACATTTAGTGTATATTAGGTAAAAATAAGATGAAAAACCGGGTGGAAGGGGGGATTAGAGGGAGCCAATGCATGCTTGAGTTGTTCTTCACAATGAGCATTAGGGTTGCATGGCTAGTTTAGTAGGTAATCATTGTGTTTACCACTCACATTATAAACACAATATTATCCTTAATCCTCCCTTAATTTCGGTACATATAGATAATATGGACTCCATATTATCTTTGTCAAAATGTCAATTTGTCTTATGTCACATGTCATATGTTACATAAATTTGTTATGTATCGTTAACATATTAAAAATCAACGTATTAATAAAAATACGTCATATACCAAAATCGACTTAGTAATTCATAATTACTTGTACCAAAATGTTTTACCAATTATAAATCACAACAATTTGTATTTATAATAATTCATTCAAATTTAATTGTTTCCTTAAACAATAATTTCATCTGAGTAATGATACAATTCGGTTACTCAGACCGTATCTCATTTAATCAAATTTCAATGAGATACGTAAATAATACTTCCAAAATCTTCCGTCAATTTTAAATAATTTAATTGACTCGTAACGTTATACGATCAATTAAATGATCAATTAAGAGTGTTGCCCTATAGGTATGACCTAGGGGATCAATTGATCACCACCGTCGCATCGCACGACAAGTAATGTCAAACTCTAGTCAGCCAATCATTACCGATATGTGTGGACCAGTTGACAGTAAAAATACTTCCCAAACGTATTCTTTTAAAATGAGATTTAAACATGTGATCATTATGATCAACAGTTGTGATCGCATTATTGTCGGAGGACACATATTCCAACAATCTCCCACTTGTCCTCGACAAGTGTGCGTCACCAATTCTCTTGTCCTATTACTATCTCCCACTCAATGTAAGGTGTGTTTCAGGTCGTCCTTGCAAGTGATCATATCGAGAGTGGTTTCCTCGATCTGGAGAATAACTGATTGACCAGATTTATCCACCATGGATACATTCCGAGCGTGGCCACGCATTTCAAGTTCATTACTCCCCGAGTGGCCCTGAGATATTGTTATAACCCTGACAAGGGGTGGACAATTCCTATCGCACTTATTCCCTTCAACTAGCCACAGCCATCATAACCCAAAATGTGCCCATTTGACCCCATTTACGAAGGTCGTAGTAACACAAATCAAAGTTAATCTGAAACTGTGCCATCTTAGGCGAATAGTCTTTAGTCAAAAGAATCGACTCGTTTGAATACCATAGCAGCTCTCGCCACGACCAGGCTATATAAATTTGCCAGAACTCTATAAGCGGTCATAAGGCCCGACAAAAGTTCCTAACAGTCTGCCTATGTGATCGACTAGTCATCTCACATGACTCCATGGCACTTGAACTTGCCATCAATCGCATCACACTCTAGTCAGTTCGAGACGTCACCTCATACAAGTGACTATGGGCAAATACAATGTTAATCCATGTTCACTTTATCGGGGTTCAATTGTCTCTACAACCCGGTTGGATATAACAATGAATAAGATGAGTTAATAATAACTCAAACGACAAATGTCGACATCACACTCGGGTAGTCAATACCATATTACAACCTTGTGATGCATATCGTAAGTGTGTAAACACTTGTTAATTGCAATAGAAGTTTAACATGCCATGTGTCCATGTGTTCAAACTTCTTATACTTGCACTTTCCTTTACATTCATGTTCTCTCTCATAGCATGAACCTTACCAAGTACACATCAAGGTTCCCGACCTTGGTTTCGGTTCTTTATCTTGAAAGAACTTCCTTATCGATTATCACATAACGAACGAATTTGTGGTGAATGATATAACTTGTACTAATCAAGTACTCCATCTACACACAATGCACTAGGTATATGTTTTGTAGAGTCTTGCATCAATTTGTCAAGATGATTAGCCTAGCACTTCTTACAAGTCCTAGCATAGTTAGGAAATATTAGTTTTGAGTAACTTCTTATTCAACTAAGTATCTTTCCAAACTTCTTATTTCTCCTTTTGACTTGAAAATTTTAGGATTTTCATAAATCTTTACGTGTGTTCGGATTTTCTATAATATGTGCAACCTCTTAACACATAATAGAGTATTCTGTCAAACACTGAAATCGCTCATCGGATTCTCCTCGAGAATTCATGACGTTTCTTGTATGGCTTGCCAATGAATCATCATGTTCTCATGCATATGATTCACTATTGGACATGTGCATGATTATTCTAATGGCAGAAACATTAGTTACTAATAATCATGAGATCAACCGTTCATAGGTTCAATGAACGACCATGACTGCTAATGGCAATTCCATCTACATGAATAACCTATGTGTATGTTGATACGATGTGTATCTCTTAATACAAATCCAATATTTCTTGATGTAATTGGATTCATCATAGTCCATATTCATCCACAATTGAAAACTCAAATACTTCTTTGTGAAAGAAGGTATTAGCTCGTCATTCTTCAATGAGTGATGAGTTGTAAACATTCAAAGGATGATGGCTCCCACTAAATTCCATGTCTTCACATGATAATTTCAAACTCCCACTTAATTCCACATGTTTCGAAATTGATTACTTAATCGAAAACATTTCAAAATTGGAATGTATGTTGCTTTTGCAAAGTTATTAAGATGAAGCCATATATGTTCCCATCATATCCTTTCAAAATTCCTATTTCGTAGAGGTCTCATCTTAACCTTATGGAAAGAGATTTTAAATCTCTAACACATTCATGTCATAATGATGTGTGGCAATGTCATTTATTAAATATAAGTAATATCTAATACACGTCCTTCAAAATATCCCATTTAGAAGGAGGTTTAACCAATTCATTTTCATAATGCGGTTAAGTAATGACATTTGCGAGGTTAAAAACTTAGCTATAGAGGATATCGGTATATCAATCCTTGCAATTCGTTCATAACTAGTATGTTACTTTGATTCATTTAGGCTCTTAAGTAAATCTCAAGGTTGAAACTATTGGTCAAAATTTTTCATAAACTAGTCAAAACTCTTATTAAGACTTTACATTAGTCATTTTTTCTTCCAAAGCTTTCTTTTGGTCTCTTCGTGTAGTAATCTTGAGAACATACTCTTATGACTACATTACTTGGTCTCTTAAGTCATATAGAACTTACTTGAGATCATAGATCTCATCTATTTGGGTACACTATGTGAATAGATATACCTTCATTCAAATCATTCTCTCTTGCGTAGATCTCATTTACACAAGTACACAAATTTATCGTCTGTTGTGTCCTCATTTTTCTCCCACTCTATCTTTAGAATAAATACACTATAGATTCAAAGATAGCATATGAGACACAAATAATGATGTTGAAGTATAAGGAGAAATATCTCATAGATCGACTAATAGTTTTAGATTTCGCAAGTGTACTTGGTGATTGACAATCCTTTAAGAGAGTTCATAGACTCAAAATCACTTTGTAAATGATCATACACAAGCCTTAAGCATGTGGACATATAATGAATCCCGTCATTATATTTGTCTATTAGATCACTTTAAGTTATATGTCTCTAAGAACAAGCATTTCAACATGATTTTTAGAACAAAAGGATAAAATGATAAAACGGGTGACTTGGGTTGCAAACCAAGTCACCATTATCCAAAATACAACCAATTATCCAAAATACCTTTCCATGTCGAACACGGAAACTTAAGGTTCTAAAAATCCAAAACATAATTTAAAATAAGACAATAAAAAGCGAAGCTCCATGAAAGCTATTCCTAGTTCCTTGATGGTTTCTTAAGCTTGCTTTTCTTTTCCTTTGTCTTTGCTTGGTGGAGGCCCTATTTACAATAAAAAGGGAGATACATTATCACAACTTTGTATCACAATACCATAGTTGAATTAGAAACATAAAAGAAAAGATAGTCATTTACCTCTTTGGAGTAATCTTTCCCCTTAATATCACCAAGGTATTTGGAACAATTTCTTTTCCAATGTCCCATACCATTACAATAATGGCATTTATCAAGAGGACCCTTCTTGATTTTTGATGTGCTAGCATCATTAGCCTTAGCTTTGGTGAAAGTGGGAGCTTGCTTCTTACCCTTCCTCCCATTCTTCTTGAACTTCCCCTTACTCTTAGTGCTTATGTTAAGCACATCCTTTGGAGGGTTCACATTTAACCCCATGTCCCTTTCGGCTTGCACAAGTAACTTGTGCAATTCTTCAAGAGACACATCCTTGTCTTGCATGTTTAAATTCACCCGGAATTGAACATATGCTTTGACTTTGGACAAGGAGTGTAGAATCCTATCTACAATGAGTTCTTTGGGGATTTCAACCTTTTGAATCTTCAAGGTCTCGACAAGCTCCATAAGTTTGAGCACATGAGGGCTAACCTTTTGGCCCTCTTTGAAGTCGAGATCAAAGAATGCCGCGGCCGCCTCATATTGGACGATCCGCGGAGTTTGTGAAAACATTGTCACAAGCTTGGAGTAAATCTCATTAGCGTTGCCCATTTTAAAGGCTCTCCTTTAGAGATCCGCCTCCATCGCAAATATCAAGACATTTTTCATTGCGGCGGACTCCTTTTGGTAAGCCTCATATGCTTCCCTAGTGGCGGCGGTCGACCTAGTAGTAGGTTCGGGTGGAGAGGCCTCGGTAAGGTAACGAAGCTTGTCGTCACCTTGGGCGGCTAGTTTGAGTTGGGTATCCCAATCGGAGAAATTTGACCCATTCTTTTCAAGTTTACATCGATCCATGAAGGATCGGAGCCAAGATGAATTAGCGAGAGGCGTGGCGTTAGGTGTTGGTGTTGCCATTTGTTATGAGAAAAAGAAGTGGTCTACAAAACAAAATAGAAGGAGTAAAACAAATGTCGTTTTAATAATAATACTCGTAAAAATTTATAATTTAAACAAGTTTTATGCATTTTTCTAGTGACCTCTACCCAACTAGATAAATGATTCCAAGACCCAAATTCATATCGACTTAGGCACGGTATGGCCAATGAAACCCTTATCAATATAACCCGGTGGATTAACGTTTTAATCGATTCTACTTTTAGAACTCTTGGTCGATAAAATTACATTAATAATTATCTATAGCCCGGAACACATGCAACTACGGTCACGAATACTTTCGTTGAGCTCAATCCAAATTTCGAATAAATGTGTCCATGATCCAAATCCACATCAACTTGGGCACGGTATGGCCGATGAAACTCTCATTAACATGAACTCGGTGGATAAACATTCATCACCCACTTCCCCTACGTAACAAGGTTTGTACCCCGGTAGGGCCGAGTGCACTCCCTCGCGAAATAGGTTTTCATGGTTTCTACTATTTGGTAAGGCTATGTCTCAATTAATTGTTTTAGCGAGAGGTCATGTCAATTTATTATCTATCACGTTTTAAGTGAACTAAAGCGGTGAACTACGATAATTCTAATTGACACGGTCGATAAACTCGATGAAAGAAGATGCATGTTTTAGTTATGGCGATTTAGCGATGCATGCGACATATAAATAAAATGCAAAGCATAAAAATAAATAAATAAAATCCTAGTATGGCCTTCCTAAAATAGAAAACTATTTAACTATTACACATACGGAAACCAACTCCATTGGTCCCTTGAACTTCGGTTGTGGCACGCATCTCGAGGTAACACCGTCTTTATGTATCGCCATCTTGAAGAAATCCGTCTTTGGGAACTCCGAAATGAATAAAATTACATAATAAATTACATAATTTCCTATTATATATTTGTAACTAAAATAAAATAAATCTATTAAATTACAAAACGGTGATACGAGATCACAATAAATTATAACCGAATCGATATTCCCATACATTTCGGGAAATACCAATTAAAAACTAAGGCCATACTAAGTAAAAATTACATTATTAAAAAATTACATAAATTAAAATTATGACAATCATAAAGAAAAATCAGCATTATAATATGTATGAACATGCCCAATTTTATGCTAAATCGCCTTTAATTAGCCAATATCGTATATTACTTGGTTTTTACGGATTTGCGTGATTTCAACATTTTATAATCACAAAAATTACATAAATTCATATTTATGCATAATTTAATTACCCTAACCTCTTAGGACTCAAAATTTAGTCTTCACTAATTATTTGACCATAATTAACTCATATTTCTAAAATTTGATCATTAATGGACTTAAAAATTATAAAAATAAGCTATAAACTTCAAATAAATCACAAAATTTCAAATAAATTTGAAATTTGAAATTTAAACTCATGAACATTCTGGAAAAATACCATGACACTCATAATGTTCAAAAACTTAGGTTAAAAATTACGAAATTTATCCGGAAAAATAATGTTGCGGTTTATGGGTTTTAACTAAAATAATCATAAAAACATGTGAAAAATTATACACATCAACTTTTCAATTTTAGATCTGAAAAATATAATAAAATGCAACATATAATTTTTTTCCTTAGTCATAAAGTATGATTTATTAATATTTCACTAATAAAGTCACTATTCATGCTATTTTTCTTCAAAAATCCATAAATCATGCAAAAAGACTTCACTATAGCCTATTATTTTACACACATCTTGTAAAATTTCATGTGACAACATACTAAATTTCTATGACGAGATTCGAAATTTATCTCATATTAACCTATTTTTCACTTAAATCCGATTTTAACAATGAAAAATCCATTTTTCGAGCGTAAGAAGTCCAAAAATTATGAAAATTTACAGGTCATCTCAAAATAATACATGTGACAACATATCCCAAAATCACTGGAAAATTCGAAGTTTAGCTAATTTTAGTCCGAAAATGACATTTTTACTCATAAAATCATATTTTAATGCCATTATTGTGTAATATGAACAATAAAAATCCATAAAATAACCAAAATATCCTAAAAACATTTTAGGATCAGAAACTTTAACATGCAAAAATTAATTTTGTGATATATCATAATAACACAATTATACAAGTTTTATATTTTAATCTTTATAACTCGGAAAAACTTTTAACCGATTTGCATGCAAACAACCATGGCTCTTGATACCGATTGAAGGAAAAGTAGATCTATATACCTAACATATTCATATATGTTCTATTTTAATTTGTCCTAAAATTAATAAATGATCTTATGCATGCAAACTTATAAACAAAATAAAGAAGAAGCATTCATCCTTACATTGGAAATTCGGTTTAAATGGGCACAAGAGGGATCACCTTCTCTCTTGTTCGTGTGCTTTCCTTTTGGATGAACAAAGACCCAAGTGTAGGATCTCTCCCAAGGATTAATACCCAAAGCACACTCTTAATAAAATTAATATTATGTATACTAGACAATATTAATTTTTGTAGAAAAATTGACCCAAAATAATTTGGTTTTAATCTCCCAAAACCGGTTGAGAGAGAAGAGAAGAGGAAGGTTTTTTTTTTATCTTTCTAAAATTCTAATTTTAGGTGAATGAAGAATGAATGATACACTAACTACATTTTAGTGTATATTAGGTAAAAATAAGATGAAAAACCAAAGTGATTTTTCATCTCATAAAACCGGGTGGAAGGGGGGATTAGAGGAAGCCAATGCATGCTTGAGTTGTTCTTCACAATGAGCATTAGGGTTGCATGGCTAGTTTAGTAGGTAATCATTGTGTTTACCACTCACATTATAAACACAATATTATCCTTAATCCTCCCTTAATTTCGGTACATATAGATAATATGGACTCCATATTATCTTTGTCAAAATGTCAATTTGTCTTATGTCACATGTCATATGTTACATAAATTTGTTATGTATTTTTAACATATTAAAAATCAACGTATTAATAAAAATACGTCATATACAAAAATCGACTTAGCAATTCATAATTACTTGTACCAAAATGTTTTACCAATTATAAATCACAACAATTTGTATTTATAATAATTCATTCAAATTTAATTGTTTCCTTAAACAATAATTTCATCTGAGTAATGATACAATTCGGTTACTCAGACCGTATCTCATTTAATCAAATTTCAATGAGATACGTAAATAATACTTCCAAAATCTTCCGTCAATTTTAAATAATTTAATTGACTCGTAACGTTATACGATCAATTAAATGATCAATTAAGAGTGTTGCCCTATAGGTATGACCTGGGGATCAATCGATCACCACCGTCGCACGACAAGTAATGTCAAACTCTAGTCACCAATCATTACCGATATGTGTGGACCGGTTGTGGTAAAAATACTTCCCAAACGTATTCTTTTAAAATGAGATTTAAACATGTGATCATTATGATCAACAGTTGTGATCGCATTATTGTCGGAGGACACATATTCCAACAATTGGTTCACTATAGTTTCGACGACATTAATCTAAAGTAGGTCTGATACGGGTATGGTAGTCGGGTGAGTGACAGGTCCTCTCGGTCCACTATCAACAGGGAACGCCTTTCGGTCCGGGTTCCCTCGCTAAATCACACTAACTAACTTTCGCTCTGGTCAGTGTAACTAAGTCTAAAACTTCTATCTCCTTTCGGTTTCAAGAAACTCATATCGCCTTTCGGTCTCAAGGGTAGACTAATTATCATAGTTTTTAGGTCTATTCTATTCTAATCTCCCGATCTAAGTCTAGAATTCCCAAGTCAATTAACAATTCTCCTTTTGGTCTCCTCATTAAATATAGCAAATAAATAACTATGATAAAGAAATTACCGACCTAAACAATCCTACAACATCCTAAGCCGTCTACACCATAGATCCCCTCACATCCTAGCGAAGGAAATCTAGCTACTCATATTGATAATTGAAATAACAGTAAGATGCGTATAAACTAAATAAGAAGACATAGCAATTGAATTGAATAAATCAAAAGGGATAAAACAAATTAACTAAAAGCAATAACTAATAACAACAATTAAACAAGAAAGCAAACGAGTAATTATTGAAAGTTTAAGAGTAGAAATTACAAATAAAATTGGAAGAAGAAGAAGCAACGAAGAGCCGCCCCAAGCAACGTCCAAACAACGTAATGTCTCCAACTGAGTAAAGGAATGAATAATCCCTAGGTCTTAGTAGTCTCTCTTATATATAATAAGAGATATTATTATTTCCTAAATTAATAAAAGATAAGACTAATTACTAAGTCTCGCGCAAACAAATCTCGCTCCAGCATAGACTGGTCGATCGACCACAAGACCCAGTCGATCGACTGAGCATAGCTGAACAGTAGCTTATGATCTTATTTAATAATCGCGCTCTGGTCTATCGACCATAGGCATTAGTCGATCGACCAAAGGTGCTGTACAGTAGCGCATTCTGACGAATTCTGCAGCGCGCAACGATCTTAAAAGAGCTACCATTTCTTCATTACTTGGTCAAATCAGGCGTTCTACGCGGCGTTGGAAAGCTAAAAGGATAAGCTTTCACGTCCAATTGGAATAACTCGATTATCAGATCTAGAACTCGAGATATAGCCATCTGAATCAGGCTGCAATATCGTGAAGTGCTTCTTTGCTTGTTTAAGCTTTGCAACTTGTACGCAACCATGCTTTTGCTATCTTTTAGGCCTTGAAACGCGCCAAGCTCACTTCTCGAGTCTCTACTCCATGTAAAATCCAATGCTAAACACTTTGGGACGGATTTGGCTCATTATCTAGTCAATTCCGCAATAATCTGCAATATTACAAAAAAAGGCGGAAGTCGACGAAAAGGGGCAAATAGTAGAATAAACTACTAATAATAGACATAAAATGCGTGGAAATAATGATGTAAAACATCATATTATAGACACGCATCAAAACTCATGAACATTCTGAAAAAATACCATGACACTCATAATGTTCAAAAAACTTAGGTTAAAAATTTCGAAATTCATCGAGGAAAAACAATGTTGCGGTTTATCGTATTTATCAAATATTATCATAAAAATATGAGAAAAAATTATCTTTATCAACTTTTCAATTTTATATCTGAAATAGGTAATAAAATGCAACATGTGACATTTTTCCTTAGTCATGAAGTATGTTTTAGCAATTATTCACTAATTAAAGTCACTATTTATGTTATTTTTCATCAAAAATTCATAAATCATGCATAAAGACTTAATTATAGCCTATTATTTTACACACATCTTGTAAAATTGCATGTGACAACATACTAAATTTCTATGACAAGATTCGAAATATTTCTCATATTAACCTATTTTATCATTTAAATTCGATTTTTATCATGAAAAATCCATATTTCGAGCATAAGAACTCATAAAATTATGAAAATTTACAGGTATTCTAAATATAATATATGTGAAAACATATCCAAAAACCACTGGAAAAAACGAAGTTTAGCTAATTGTAGTCCAAAAATGACATTTTTTATCATAAAATCACATTTTAATGCCATTATTATATAAAATAAACAATAAAAATCCATAAACTAACCAAAATATCCTAAATATATTTTAGGACCAGAAACTTTAACATGCATAATTGATTTCGTGATATACCATAATAAGCACAAATTTATAAGTTTTATATGTTAATCGTATAACTCGGAAAAACTATAACCGATTTGCATGCAAACAACCTAAGGCTCTTGATACCGCTTGTTAGAAATTTATATCTCATTATACTCAACATATTCGTATATGTTTCAATTTAATTTAGTCATAAAATTAATTAGATCTTATGCATGCAAACATAAGTAAATATAGAGAAGAAATCATCATTCTTACATTGGAAATTTCGGATTATTAGGCACAAGTGAGTTCTCCTACTCACTTGTTCTTGAGCTCTCCTAATATTGGATGAACAAAGGATTCAAGTTTAGAATCCCTCCCAAGGAATAATACCCAAGATAACCTCTTAATAAGATTAATATTATTAATACTAGAACAAAATTAATCTAAATAAAATGACCCAAAATTATTGTTTTGTCCTCTTGGAATTTCGGTCAAGAGGAGGAATAATGGAGTAATTTTTATCTCTCTAAAATACTTTTGTTTTAGATGTGTAGAATGAATGAAATATACACTAATCTTTTGATGTAGTGTATTGGGTAAATAATAAAGAAAACCCTTTGGTCTTTTCTACAAGGAAAACCGGGTAGGGGAGGCTAAAAGGCGCCAATGCATGAGCAAGGTGTTCTTCACAAGAGTAACTAGGTATGCATGGCTAGTAATTAGGTAAAATGATTATGTTTTCCACTTAATTAATCAACACAATATTTAGCCTAATACACCCTCTATTTCGGTCCATTTAAGATAAAATGGATTCCATTTTATCTTTGTCAATTTGTCACATGTCATAAGTCATGTAAAATTGTTATGCATTTTTAACATATTAAAAATCAACGCATTAATAAAAATACGTCATGTACAAAATCGACTTAGTAATTCATAATTACTTGTACCAAAATAATTTACCAATTATAAATCACAACATCTTGTATTTATAATAAATTATTCATTCAAATGCAATTGTTTCCTTAAACAATAATTTCATCTAAGTAATAAAACAATTCGATCACTTAGACCGTATCTTATTTAATCAAATTATAATGAGATACGTAAATATTACTTCCAAAATCGTCCGTCAATTTTAAGTAATCTAATTAACCCGTATCGTCATACGATCAATTAAATAATCAATTAAGAGTGTTACCCTTTAGGTATGACCTAAGGGGATCAACTGATCACCACCGTCGCACGACAGTAATGTCAAACTCTAGTCAGCCAATCATTATCGATATGTGTGGACCAGTTAACAGTAAAATATTACTTCCCAATTGTATTCTTAAAATGAGACTTAAACATGTGATCATCATGATCGACAGTTGTGATCACATTATTGTCGGAGGACACATATTCCAACATACTTCACTTCCGAGTGACCTCTAGTCTAGTATAAGGTTCTCTCACGTATCCCAAGGTTCCTTTACGGGTCCCAATATATCAGGGTATTACAATCTTCCCTTCTTAAAATGAACTTCATCCCCAAAGTTCGCCTCACTCTCTCTTTTCACAATTATTCCTCAATCTTCTCTCAAGTCCCATTACCGGTTCTTATGTACTCTCTCGCCATTTTACTCTATCATAAAGTCCGCCAGGATTCTTATTGTCATTATCACTCTTATTAATCACACATGTTTATCGTACTTATCCCAAGGTTCTTTGCTCAATTCTCATTACTTTCTCATGTGTCGTACTCTTTATTTCCTTAATTTCCGAATTATTACATTCACTCCCCCTAAAAGAGAACTTCGTCCCGAAGTTCAACTGTCAAACCTCATAAGGTGCTCTCATATGCTCATTACCAAATTCCACAAATGATTATGTTCATGGTTCAACACTCTATCTTACTTGTTGCAAATCCTTAATCAAACTTCATATAGGTATAATTACATTAATATAATCCCCCATCTACAAGCCTCGCAAAGGTCAAGTGTCAGGTCAAACCCACGGTTCCAATCTATAATTCCATAACTAACTCCCATTCATACATGTTGGTTATGTATACATATCTATCACGAGGTATAACTCGATTATTATTACGTATCTATATCACGTCAAATCTCTTACATTAACATGTATGCACATCAATCACAAATATACGGACTATAGGAAACAATCAATTAATGCAAAAACGACTCGTTATGTGAATCAACAATATTCAACATTCCCATTTCCAGACATCATGCCACGCATATACCGCGTCAAATCCCCCACATGATCACACATGTGTTTCCATATCAGTTCCATCATTAACGCTTCCGCTCATACGGAAGACGACAATCACAATCATGTAAACGACCGCTATGCGACACATAATTGCATATTTCATCTTACTTTTACACCACCAAAAAAATCACGTCGATTAACGTACATCAAACAAGATTATAATACCATTTCCGTCATCAATCCACTCATGTCGAATTAACGATTTCCATTTACTTGCAAAATGCCACACCATATAATCAAACGTAAACAATTCACAAAATATCACCCTTGTAAGGTCAATCATGCTCATCCAAACACAAGTCAACTAATATACCCGCGAAATAAGGGTACACACTCAATATTTGGTCAATTATCAACAAAACAAGGGTCAAGGCAGACCATTCGGTCGAGTGTAGGAGGCCACTCGGCCGAGTAGACGACCACTCGGTCGAGTGCATGGTGTACTTGGTCGAGTGTCACCTAGGGCAAAATGTTTTTACTCTCAACTCGGTTCCAAACTTTCTTATTTCATCGCACAAATGCTAATAGACTCCAATGGTGACTAATACATCATCAAATAACCAAATTAAAGCAAACTCACGGCCTTATGGCCATTATTTCAACCCGAATTAAAACAACACATGATACAACACGATATTTCAAAATTTATTTTATTAACATTGCAATCCCCCTATACCCGGCGGCGGCATCATGCTACCGTCACCAACAAACGCACAATAGCATGAAACACCATAATCATATTAACACTCATCGTATTTATGCAATCCTTTGGATATGTTACTAGCATCACCCTGTTGGAATATGTGTCCTCCGACAATAATGCGATCACAACTGTTGATCATGATGATCACATGTTTAAGTCTAATTCTAAGAATAAAATTTGGAAGTAATATTTTACTGTCAACTGGTCCACACATATCGGTAATGATTGGCTGACTAGAGTTTGACATTACTGTCGTGCGACGGTGATGATCAGTTGATCCCCTTAGGTCATACCTAAAGGGTAACACTCTTAATTGATTATTTAATTGATCGTATGACAATACGGGTTGATTAAATTACTTAAAATTGACGGACGATTTTGGAAGTAATATTTACGTGTCTCATTATAATTTTATTAAATAAGATACGGTCTAAGTGATCGAATTGTTTTATTACTTAGATTAAATTATTGTTTAAGGAAACAATTGCATTTGAATGAATAATTTATTATAAATACAAGATGTTGTGATTTATAATTGGTAGATTATTTTGGTACAAGTAATTACGAATTACTAAGTCAATTTTGTATATGACGTATTTTTATTAATGCGTTGAATTTTAATATGTTAAAAATACATATCAATTTTACATGACATGTGACAAATTAACAAAGATAAAATGGAATCCATTTTATCTTAATATGGACCGAAATAAAGTGGTGATTTAGGATTAATATTGTGTTGATTTATTAAGTGGAAAACATAATCATTCTTCCTAAACCTAGCCATGCAAACCTAGTGCCTCTTGTGAAGAGCACCTTGCTCATGCATTGGCCCTCTTAACCCCTCCCCCTACCCGGTTTTATGAAGAGAAAACCATGGTTTCTTTTTTTTTCTCTATAATTTTTACCATATACACTACTTGAATACTAGTGTATTATTTATTCATTCATCCATCTAAAATAAGAGTTTTAGAGAGATAAAAAAAATTCTTCTTCCTTCTCCTTCTCTTAACCGAAATAAAGAGAACAAAATAACGATTATTTAAATTAATATTGTTCTAGTATTAATAATATTAATTTTATTAAGTAGTTACCTTGGGTATTATTCCTTGGGAGGGATTCTATACTTAAATGCTTGTTCATCCATTTTAGGAAGCTCAAGAACAAGTGAGTAGGAGAACTCACATGTGCCCATATAATCCGAAATCTTCAATGTAAGATGATGATTTCTTCCTAATTCTTATTATTGTTTGTATGCATAATATCAACATTTAATTTTATGACTAAATTAATTTGAAACATATATGAATATGTTGATTAATGAGATATAGATTTCTAACAAGCGGTATCAAGAGCCTTAGGTTGTTTGCATGCAAATCGGTTATAGTTTTTCCGAGTTATACGGTTAACATATAAAACTTATAAATTTTTGTTATTATGATATATCATGAAATAAATTATGTATGTTAAATTTTATGGTCCTAAAATTTATTTAGGATTTTTTGGTTAATTTATGGATTTTTATTGTTCATTTTATATAATAATGGCATTAAAAATGTGATTTTATGATAAAAATTTCATTTTCGGACTAAAATTAGCTAAGCTTCGAATTTTCCAGTGGTTTTTGGATATGTTTTCAAATATATTAATTTTAGATGACCTGTAAAGTTTCAGAATTTTTGGAGTTTTTATGCTGGAAATATGGATTTTTCATGATAAAAATCGAATTTAAATGAAAAATAGGTTAATATGAGAAATATTTCGAATCTGGTCATATAAATTTAGTATGTTGTCACATGCAATTTTACAAGATGTGTGTAAAATAATAGGCTATAATGAAGTCTTTATGCATTATTTATGAATTTTTGATGAAAAATAGCATAAATAGTGACTTTAATTAGTGAATAATTGCTAAAACATACTTCATGACTAAGGAAAAACGTCACATGTTGCATTTTATTACCTATTTCAGATCTAAAATTTAAAAGTTGATAAATATATTTTTTCTCATGTTTTTATGATTATTATTGATAAATCCGATAAACCGCAACATTGTTTTTCCGATAAATTTTTCGAAATTTTAACCTAAGTTTTTGAACATTATGAGTGTCATGGTATTTTTCCAGAATGTTCATGAGTTTAAATTTCAAATTGTGAATTTATTTGATATATTTATGATTTATTTGGAGTTTATGGCATTTTATTGTAATTTTGAGTCCATTAATGAACAATTTTAAGAAATATAAGTTAATTATTGTCATAAGTTAGTGGAGACTAATTTTGAGTCCTAAGTTGGTTAGGGTAATTAACTTGTGCATAAATATGATTTTATGAAATTTATTGTGATTTTAAAAGGTTGAATCACGCAAATCCGTAAAAACCGTTTAATATACGATATTGGCTCTTTAAAGGCGATTTAGCATAAAATTGGGCATGTTCATACATATTATAATGCTGCATTTTATTTATGATTATCATAATTTTATTTTATGTAATTTTTTGAATTATGTAATTTTTACTTAGTATGGCCTTAGTTTTTAATTGGTATTACCCGAAATGTATGGGAATATCGATTCGGTTGTAATTTATTGTGATCTCGTATCACCGTTTTGTAATTTAATAGATTTATTTTATTTTAATTACAAATGTATAATAAGAAATTATATAATTTGTTATGTAATTTATTTATTTCGGAGTTCCTTGAAGACGGTGTCACTCAAGGAAGACGATACATAAAGACGGTGTTACCTCGAGATGCGTGCCAAAAACCGAAGTTTAAGGGACCAATGGAGTTGGTTTCCGAATATGTAATAGTTAATTATATTTTCTATTTTAGGAAGGCCATACTAGGATTTTATTTATGTTTTGCATTTTATTTATATGTTGCATGCATCGCTAAATCGCCATAACTAAAACATGCATTATCATTTTAATCGAGTTTATCGACCGTGTCAATTAGAATTATCGTAGTTCACCGCTTTAGTTCACTTAAAACGTGATATATAATAAATTGACATGACCTCTCGCTAAAAATAATCAATTGAGACATAGCCTTACCAAAAAGTAGAAACCATGAAAACCTATTTCGTGAGGGAGTGCACTCGGCCACACCGGGGTACAAACCTTGTTACGTAGGGGAAGTGGGTGATAAATGTCTATCCACCGAATTCATGTTGATGAGGGTTTCATCGGCCACACCGTGCCCAAGTTAATGTGGGTTTGGATCATGGACACATTTATTCGAAATTTGGATTGAACTCAACAAAATTTTTTGATAAGGGTTTTATCGGCCACACCGTGCCCTTGTCGGATGTGTTTTGGGCTAAAGATAAATGTTAATGTAATTTTATCGACCAAGAGTTCTAAAATTAGAATCAATTAAAGAGTTAATCCACCGAGTTATATTGATAAGGGTTTCATCGGCCACACCGTGCCCAAGTTAATATGAATTTGGGTCTTGGAATCATTTATCTAAGTTGGGTAGAGGTCACTAGATTAATGCAATAAAACTTGTTTAAATTAATTTTTTACGAGTATTATTATTTTGAAAACGACATATGTTTTATTCCTTCTTTATTTTGTTTTGTAGACCGCTTTTATTTCTCATAACAAATGGCCACTCCAAACACCAACGCCACACCTCTCACTAATACTTCATGGCTCCGATCCTTCATGGATCGATGTAAACTTGAAAAGAATGGGATGCCCAACTCAAATTAGCCGCCCAAGGTGACGACAAGCTTCGTTACCTCACCGAGGCCTCTCCACCCGAACCTAATGCTAGGTCGACCGCCGCTACTAGGGAAGCATATGAGGCTTACCACAAGGAGTCCGCCGCAATGAAAAATGTGTTGATCTTTGCGATGGAGGCGGATCTCCAAAGGAGAGCCTTTAAGATGGGCACCGCTAATGAAATCTATTCCAAGCTTGTGACAATGTTTTCACAAACTCCGCAGATCGTCCAATATGAGGCGACCGCGGCATTCTTTGATCTCGACTTTAAAGAGGGCCAAAAGGTTAGCCCTCACGTGCTCAAATTAATGGAGCTAGTTGAGACCTTGAAGATTCAAAAGGTTGAAATCCCCAAAGAACTCATTGTAGATAGGATTCTACACTCCTTATCCAAGTCAAAGCGTATGTTCAATTCTGGGTAAATTTTAACATGCAAGACAAGGACGTGTCTCTTGAAGAGTTGCACAAGTTACTTGTGCAAGCCGAAAGAGACATGGGGTTAAATGTCAACCAACCTAAGGATGTGCTTAACATAAGCACCAAAAGCAAGGGTAAGTTCAAGAAGAATGGGAAGAAGGGTAAGAAGCAAGCTCCCACTTTCACCAAAGCTAAGACTTATGAAGCTAGCACTTCCAAGATCAAGAAGGGTCCTCTTGATAAATGCCATTATTGTAATGGTGTTGGACATTGGAAAAGAAATTGTTCCTAATATCTTGGTGACATTAAAGCTGGAAAGATCACTCCAGTAGGTAAATGACTATCCTTTCTTTTATGTTTCTAATTCAACTATGGAATTGTGATACAAAGTTGTGATAATGTATCCCCTTTTTATTGTAAATAGGGCCTCCACCAAGCAAGGACAAGGGAAAAGAAAAACAAGCTTGAGAAACCATCGAGAAGCTAGGAGTAGCTTCCATGAAGCTTGCCTTTTTATTGTCTTATTTTACTTATGTTTCAGATTTTAGAACCTTTTGATTTCCGTGTTCGACATGGAAATGTTTTATCCTTTCTAAAATAATTGTTGTATTTTGGATAATGGTGGCTTGGTATGCAACCCAAGTCACCCGTTTTATCTTATTTTATCCTTGTTCTAAAAATTCGTCTTTATATGCTTGCTCATAGAAACATATGATCATTCACTTAAAATGATCTAATGAACAATTATAATGATGGGATTCATTATATGTCCACAAGCTTAAGGCTTGTGTATGATCAATTATAAAGTGATATTGAGTTGATGAACTCTCTTAAAGAAATGTCAATCACCAAGTACCCTTATCAAATCTAAAACAATTAGTCAACCTATAAGATAGTCCTCCTTATACTTCAAAATCATTATTTGTGTCTCATAAGCTATCTTTGAATCTCTAGTGTATTTATTCTAAAGATAGAGTGGGAGAAAAATGAAGACACAAAGAACACAAATCAAATTTATGTAATTGTGTATATGAGATCTACGCAAGAAAGAATGATTTGTATACCTATACAGATAGTATACTCGAATAGATGAGATCTATGGCCTTAAATAGATGATATCTACATGACAAAAGAGACCAAGTGAAGTAATCAAAAGAATATGTTCTCAAGATAATTACACGAGGAGACCAAAAGAAAGTTTTGGAAAAGGAATGACTAATGTAAAGTCTTAACAAGAGTTTTGACTAGTTTATGAACAATATTTGACCAATAGTTTCAATATTGATATTTACTTAAGAGCCTATATGAATCAAAGTTGCATCCTAGAAAATAAATGAGATTTATGACTTAAAGTTGCAAAGATTGATATACCGATATCCACAAGAGCTAAGTTAAGTATTAACCACGCTAATGTCATTACTTAACCTCATTATGAAAATGAAATGGTTAAACCTCCTTCCGAAAAGGGTATTTTGAGAAGGACGTGTATTAGATATAATTCACATTTAAATAATGACATTGCTACACATCATTATAAAATGAATGAGTTAGAGATTAAAATCTCTTTCCATAAGGTTAAGATTGAAACCTCTTCAAAATAGGTATTTTGAAACGATATGCTGGGAACATATATGGTTTTATCTTAATAACTTAGCAAAGCAAAATATATTTCAATTCTTGATATGTTTCGATTGAGTGGTCAACTACGAAACATGTGGAATTAAGTGGGAGTTGGAAATTATCATGTGAAGACATGAAATTTAGTGGGAGCAATCATCTTGTAAAAATTTATAACTCACTATTCATTGAGAATGACGAGCTAATACCTTCTTTCACAAAGAAGTATTTGAGTTTTCAATTCTGGATGAAAATGGACTATGATGAATCCAATCACATCATGAGATGTTGGATAGGTATTTAGATATACACATCGAATCAACGAGAAACCTAGGTTATTCATGTCAATGAAAATGGAATTGCCATTAGCAGTAATGGTCATTCATTGAACCTAAGAATGGTTGATCACATGATTGTTAGTTTCTAATGTTTCCGCCATTAGAATAATCATGCACATGTCCAAAAATGAATCATATGCATAAGAGCATGATGAATCATTGGCAAGCCATAGAAGAATCGTCATGAATTCTCGAGGAGAACCAATGAGCGATTTCAGTGTTGGACAGAACACTTTGTTATGTGTCAAGAGGTTGCACATATTGAAGTTCGAACACGAGTAAGGATTTATGAAAATCCTATGCTATTCAAGATAAAAAGAGAAATAAGAAGTTTGGAAAGATACTTAGTTGAAGTAAGAAGTTACTCAAAACTAATATTTTCTAATATGCTAGGACTTATGAGAAGTTCAAGGCTAATCATCTTCACAATGGTTGCAAGACCCTACAAAACGTATACCTAGTGCATTGTGAGTTTATAGAACACTTGACCAGTGCAAGTTATTGTTGGAATATGTGTCCTCCGACAATAATGCGATCACGACTGTTGATCATGATGATCACATGTTTAAGTCTCATTATAAAGAATACAATTGGGAAGTAATATTTTCACTGTCAACTGGTCCACACATATCGGTAATGATTGGCTGACAAGAGTTTGACATTACTGTCGTGCGACGGTGGTGATCAGTTGACCCCCTAAGTCATACCTATAGGGCAACACTCTTAATTGATCAATTAATTGATCGAATAACGTTACGAGTCAATTAATTTAATTAAAATTGTCGGACGATTTTGGAAGTGATATTTACGTATCTCATTGAAATTGATTAAAATGAGATACGGTCTGAGTAATCGAATTGTATCATTACTCAGATGAAATTATTGTTTAAGGAAACAATTAAATTTGAATGAATTATTATAAATACAAATTGTTGTGATTTATAATTGGTAAAATATTTTGGTACAAGTAATTATGAATTACTAAGTCGATTTTTGTATATGACGTATTTTTATTAATACGTTGATTTTTAATATGTTAAAAATACATAACAATTTTATGTGACATATGACATGTGACATATTGACAAATTGACAAAAATAAAATGGATCCCATTTTACTCAAATGTACCGAAATTAAGGGAGGATTAAGCATAATATTGTGTTTATTATTTGAGTGGTAAACATGATGATTACCCTAGTTACTAGCCATGCAAACCTAATGATTATTGTAAAGAACAACAAAAGCATGCATTGGCTCCCTTAATCCCCCCCCCCCTTCCACCCGGTTTTTGAGATGAAAAACCATTTTGGTTTTTCATCTTATTTACCTAATAATACACCAAAAATGTTAGTAGTGTATCATTCATACTTTACTCATCTAAAAATAAGAATTCTAGACAGATAGAAAGCTTCCTTCTTCCTCCTCTCAAAACCGAAAATATTAATTGTCCTATAATATTATTGGGTCAATTTTTCTACAAGATTAATATTGTACTAGTATTTATAATATTAATTTTAATTAAGAGTGTGGTTTGGGTATAAAGCTTTGGGAGAAATCCTATACTTGGATCTTAGTTCTTCCACTAAGGAAACCACAAGAACAAGAGAGAAAGGTGATCTCTCTTGTGCCCTATAAACCGAAAATCCATTGTAAGGATGAATGTTTCTTCTTTATCTTGTTTATTTGTTTGCATGCATAAGATCATTTATTATTTTTATGACAAATTAAATTAAAACATATATGAATATGTTAAGTATATAGATCTACTTTTCCTTCAATCGGTATCAAGAGCCATGGTTGTTTGCATGCAAATCGGTTAAAAGTTTTTCCGAGTTATAAGAATAACATATACAACTTGTATAATTTGTGTTATTATGAGATATCACGAAATTAATTTATGCATGTTAAAATTTCTGGTCCTAAAATGTTTTTAGGATATTTTGGTTATTTTATGGATTTTTATTGTTCATATTATACAATAATGGCATTAAAATATGATTTTATGAATAAAAATGTCATTTTCGGACTAAATATAGCTAAACTTCGAATTTTCCAGTGGTATTTGGATATGTTATCACATATATTATTTTGAGATAACCTGTAAATTTTCATAATTTTTGGACTTCTTATGCTCGAAAAATGAATTTTTCATTATTAAATTAGGATTTAGGTGAAAAATAGGTTAATATGAGATAAATTTCGAATCTGGTCATAGAAATTTAGTATGTTGTCACATGAAACTTTACAAGATGTGTGTAAAATAATAGGCTATATTGAAGTCTTTTTGCATGATTTATGGATTTTTGAAGAAAAATAGCATGAATAGTGACTTTATGAGTGAAATATTAATAAAACATACTCAATGACTAAAGAAAAACATTATATGTTGCATTTTATTATCTTTTTCAGATCTAAAATTGAAAAGTTAATGAATATAATTTTTCACATGTTTTTATGATTATTTAGTTAAAACCGATAAACCGCAACATTGTTTTTCCGAATAAATTTCGAAATTTTTAACCTAAGTTTTTGAATATTATGAGTGTCATGGTATTTTTCCAGAATGTTCATGAGTTTAAATTTCAAATTTTGAATTTTTTTGAAATTTTGTGATTTATTTGAAGTTTATAGCTTATTTCTATAATTTTTGGTCCATTAATGAACAATTTTTAGAAATATGGGTTAATTATGGTCAAATGATTAGTGAAGACTAAATTTTGAGTCCTAAGAGATTAGGGTAATTAACTTATGCATAAATATGAATTTATGTAATTTTGTGATTATAAAATGTTGAGATCACGCAAATCCGTAAAAACCGAGTAATATACGATATTGGCTATTTAAAGGCGATTTAGCATAAAATTGGGCATGTTCATACATATTATAATGCTGCATTTTATTTATGATTGTCATAATTTAATTTATGTAATTTTTGAATTATGTAATTTTTACTTAGTATGGCCTTAGATTTTAATTGGTATTTCCCGAAATGTATGGGAATATCGATTCGGTTGTAATTTTATTGTGATCTCGTATCACCGTTTTGTAATTTAATAGGTTTACTTTATTTTAGTTACAAATGTATAATAGGAAATTATGTAATTTGCTATGTAATTTAATTTATCTCGGAGTTCCCAAAGACGGATTTCTTCAAGATGGCGATACATAAAGACGGTGTTACCTCGAGATGCGTGCCACAACGAAGTTCAAGGGACCAATGGAGTTGGTTTCCGAATATGTAATAGTTAAATAGTTTTCTATTTTTAGGAAGGCCATACTAGGATTTATTTTTATGTTTTGCTAAAACAATTAATTGAGACATAGCCTTACCAAATAGTAGAGACCATGAAAACCTATTTCGCGAGGGAGTGCACTCGGCCATCCCGGGGTACAAACCTTGTTACGTAGGGGAAGTGGGTGATGAATGTCTATCCACCGAATTCGTGTTGATGAGGGTTTCATCGGCCATCCCGTGCCCAAATTAATGTGAATTTGGATCATGGACACATTTATTCGAAATTTGGATTAACCTCAACGGAAGTATTCGTGACCGTAGTCGCATGTGTTCCGGGCTATTGATAAACATTAGAGTAATTTTATCGACCAAGAGTTCTAAAAGTAGAATCGATTAAACGTTAATCCACCGAGTTATATTAATAAGGGTTCCATCGGCTATCCCGTGCCTAAGTTGATATGAATTTGGGTCTTGGAATCATTTATCTAGTTGGGTAGAGGTCACTAGAGAAATGCATAAAACTTGTTTAAATTAAAAAATTTTCACGAGTATTATTATTAGAACGACATTTGTTTACTCCTTCTATTTTGTTTTGTAGACCACTTATTTTCTCATAACAAATGGCAAACACCAACCCCTAACGCCACGCCTCTCGCTAATACATCATGGCTCCGATCCTTCATGGATCGATGTAAACTTGAAAAGAATGGGTCAAATTTCTCCGATTGGGATGCCCAACTCAAATTAGCCGCCCAAGGTGACGACAAGCTTCGTTACCTTACCGAGGCCTCTCCTCCCAAACCTACTACTAGGTCGACCGCCGCCACTAGGGAAGCATATGAGGCTTACCAAAAGGAGTTCACCGCAATGAAAAACGTCTTAATATTTGCAATGGAGGCGGATTTCCAAAGGAGAGCCTTTAAAATGGGCAACGCTAATGAGATTTACTCCAAGCTTGTGACAATGTTTTCACAAACTCCGCGGATCGTCCAATATGAGGCGGCCGCGGCATTCTTTGATCTCGACTTCAAAGAGGGCCAAAAGGTTAGCCCTCATGTGCTCAAACTTATGGAGCTTGTCGAGACCTTGAAGATTCAAAAGGTTGAAATCCCCAAAGAACTCATTGTAGATAGGATTTTACACTCCTTGTCCAAAGTCAAAGCGTATGTTCAATTCCGGATGAATTTTAACATGCAAGATAAGGATGTGTCTCTTGAAGAATTGCACAAGTTACTTGTGCAAGCCGAGAGGGACATGGGGTTAAATGTGAACCCACCAAAGGATGTGCTTAACATAAGCGCTAAGAGTAAGGGGAAGTTCAAAAAGAATGGGAGGAAGGGTAAGAAGCAAGCTCCCACTTTCACCAAAGCTAAGCCTAATGATGCTAGCACTTCAAAAATCAAGAAGGGTCCTCTTGATAAATGCCATTATTGTAATGGTATGGGACATTGGAAAAGAAATTGTTCCAAATACCTTGGTGATATTAAGGCCTGAAAGATCACTCCAAAGAGGTAATTGACTATCCTTTCTTTTATGTTTCTAATTCAACTATGGTATTGTGATACAAAGTTGTGATAATGTATCTCCCTTTTTATTGTAAATAGGGCCTCCACCAAGCAAAGACAAAGGAAAGGAAAAGCAAGCTTAAGAAACCATCGAGGAGCTAGGAATAGCTTTCATGGAGCTTTGCTTTTTATTGTCTTATTTTAAATTATGATTTGGATTTTTAGAACCTTAAGTTTCCGTGTTCGACATGGAAAGGGATTTTGGATAATTCGTTGTATTTTGGATAATGGTGGCTTGGTTTGTAACCCAAGTCACCCGTTTTATCACTTTATCCTTTGTTCTAAAATTCGTATTTAAATGCTTGCTCTTAGAAACATATGATTATTCACTTAAAGTGATCTAATAGACAACTATAATGACGAGATTCATTATATGTCCACATGCTTAAGGCTTGTATATGATCATTTATAAAGTGATTTTGAGTCTATGAACTCTCTTAAAGGAATGTCAATCACCAAGTACACTTACGAAATCTAAAACTATTAGTAAAACCTATGAGATAGTTCTCCTTATACTTCAAAAATCATTATTTGTGTCTCATATGCTATCTTTGAATCTCTAGTGTATTTATTCTAAAGATAGAGTGGGAGAAAAATGAGGACACAACTCACACCAAGAGGACACAACTCACACCAAGATAAGATTGTGTAAATGAGATCTACGCAAGAGAGAATGATTTGAATAAAGGTATATCTATTTATATAGTATACCCAATAGATGAGATCTATGGTCTCATGTAAGTTCTATATGACTAAAGAGACCAAGTGAAGTAATCATAAGAGTATATTCTCAAGATAACTACACGAGGAGACCAAAAGAAAGTTTTGGAAGAAAAATGACTAATGTAAAGTCTTAACAAGAGTTTTGACTAAGTTTATGAAAATTTTGACCAATAGTTTCAACCTTGAGATTTACTTAAGAGCCTAAATGAATCAAAATAACATACTAGTTATAAACGAGTTGCAAGGATTGATATACCGATATCTTCAATAGCCAAGTTTTGACCACGCTGATGACATTTCTTAACCTCATTATGAAATGGTTGAACCTCCTTCCGAAAGGGTATTTCGAAGTACGTGTTCTAGATATTATTTATATTTGAATAATGACATCGCTGCACATCATTATGATATGTGTGAGTTAGAGATTAAAATCTCTTTCCATAAGGTTAAGATGAGACCACTTCAAAATAGGTATTTTGAAAGGATATGATGGGAACATATATGGTTTTATCTTAATAACTTGGCAATGCAATTTATATTTCAAATCTTGAAAAGTTTCGATTGAGAAGTCAATTTCGAAACATGTGGAATTGAGTGGGAGTTAGGAAATTATCTTGTGAAGACATGGAATTTAGTGGGAGCTATCATCTTTGAATGTTTACAACTCATCACTCATAGAAGAATGACGAGCTAATACCTTCTTTCATAAAGAAGAATTTGAGTTTTCAATTCTGGATGAAAATGGACTATGATGAATCCAATTACATCAAGGGATGTTGGATAAGTATTGTTAGATACACATCGAATCAACGAGATACGTAGGTTATTCATTCAAATGAAAAAGGAATTGCCATTAGCAGTCATGGTCGTTCCTTAAACCTAAATATAGTTGATGACATGATTAAAAAGTTACTAATGTTTCCGCCATTAGAATAATCATGCGCATGTCCAATGGTGAATCATATGCATAAGAGCATGATGATTGGGAAGCCATAATAGAAACGTCATGAATTCTCGAGTAGAATCCGATGAGCGATTTCGGTGTTTGACGGAATGCTCTATTGTGTGTCAAGAGGTTGCACATAGTATAGAAAATCCGAGCACATGCAAGGATTTATGAGAATCCTAAACCTTTCAAGCTAGAAAGAGAAATAAGAAGTTTTTTGGATAGATACTTAGTTGAACAAGAAGTTATTCGAAACTAATCTTTCCTAATATGCTAGGACTTGTGAGAAGTTCTAGGTCAATCATCTTGACAAATTGTTGCAAGACTCTGCAAAACATATACCTAGTGCATTGTGTGTGAATGGAGTACTTGATCAGTACAAGTTATATCATTCACCACAAGTTCGTTCGTTATGTGATAATCGACAAGGAAGTTCTTTCAAGATAAAGAACCGAAACCAAGTTCGGGAACCTTGATGTATACTTGGTAAGATTCATGCTATGAGTGATAACATGAATATAAAGGATAATACGATTAAGAAGTTTGAACACATGGTCACATGGCATGTTAAACTTCTATTGCAATCAATAAGTGTTTACACTTCGATATACATCACAAGGTTGTAATATGGTATTTACTACCCGAGTGTGATGTCGACATTTGTCGTTTGAGTTATTATTAACTCACCATATACTTTGTTACATCCAAACGGGTTGTAGAGACAATTGAACCCCGTTTAAGTGAACACGGATTAGCATTGTATTTGCCCATAGTTACTTGTATGAGGTGACGTCTCGAAGTGACTAGAGTGTGATGCGATTGATGGCAAGTTCAAGTGCCATAGAGTCATGTGAGATGACTAGTCGATCACATAGGCAGACTGTTAGGAACATTTTGTCGGGCATTATGACCGCTTATAGAGTTCTGGCAAATTTATATAGCCTGGTCGTGGCGAGAGCTGCTATAGTATTCAAATGAGTCGATTCTTTTGAATAAAGACTATTCGCCTAAGATGGCACAGTTTCAGATTAGCTTTGATTTGTGTTACTACGACCTTCGTAAATGGGGTCAAATGGGCATATTTTGGGTTATGATGGCTGTGGCTAGTTGAAGGGAATGAGTGCGATAGGAATTGTCCACCCCTAGTCAGGGTTATAACAATATCTCAGGGCCACTCGAGGAGTAATGAACTGGAAATGTGTGGCCACGCTCGGAATGTATCCATGGTGGATAAATCCGGTCAATCAGTTATTCTCCAGATCGAGGAAACCACTCTCGATATGATCACTTGCAAGTACGACCTGAAAGACACCTTGCATTGAGTGGGAGATAGTAATAGGACAAGAGAATTGGTGACGCACACTTGTCGAGGATAAGTGGGAGATTGTTGGAATATGTGTCCTCCGACAATAATGCGATCACGACTGTTGATCATAATGATCACATGTTTAAGTCTCATTATAAAGAATACAATTGGGAAGTAATATTTTTACTGTCAACTGGTCCACACATATCGGTAATGATTGGTCGACTAGAGTTTGACATTCGTCGTGCGACGGTGGTGATCAGTTGATCCCCTAGGTCATACCTATAGGGCAACACTCTTAATTGATCAATTAATTGATCGTATAACGTTACGAGTCAATTAATTTAATTAAAATTGACAGGCGATTTTAGAAGTGATATTTACGTATCTCATTGAAATTGATTAAAATGAGATACGGTCTGAGTAATCGAATTGTATCATTACTCAGATGAAATTATTGTTTAAGGAAACAATTAAATTTGAATGAATTATTATAAATACAAATTGTTGTGGTTTATAATTGGTAAAATATTTTGGTACAAGTAATTATGAATTACTAAGTCGATTTTTGTATATAACGTATTTTTATTAATACGTTGATTTTTAATATGTTAAAAATACATAACAATTTTATGTGACATATGACATGTGACATATTGACAAATTGATAAAAATAAAATGGATCCCATTTTACTCAAATGTACCGAAATTAAGGGAGGATTAAGCATAATATTGTGTTTATTATTTGAGTGGTAAATATGATGATTACCCTAGTTACTAGCCATGCAAACCTAATGCTTATTGTAAAGAACAACTAAAGCATGCATTGGCTCCCTTAATCCCCCCCTTCCACCCGGTTTTTGAGATAAAAAACCATTTTGGTTTTTCATCTTATTTACCTAATAATACACCAAAAATGTTAGTAGTGTATCATTCATACTTTACTCATCTAAAAATAAGAATTCTAGAGAGATAAAAAGCTTCCTTCTTCCTCCTCTCAAAACCGAAAATATTAAGTGTCCTATAATATTTTTGGGTCAATTTTTCTACAAGATTAATATTGTACTAGTATTTATAATATTAATTTTAATTAAGAGTGTGCTTTGGGTATAAAGCTTTGGGAGAGATCCTATACTTGGATCTTAGTTTTTCCACTAAGGAAAGCACAAGAACAAGAGAGAAAGGTGATCTCTCTTGTGCCCTATAAACCGAAAATCAATTGTAAGGATGAATGTTTCTTCTTTATCTTGTTTATTTGTTTGCATGCATAAGATCATTTATTATTTTTATGACAAATTAAATTAAAACATATATGAATATGTTAAGTATATAGATCTACTTTTCCTTCAGTTATATCATCCACCACAAATTCGTTGGCTATGTGATAAACAACAAGAAAGTTCTTTCAAAATAAAGAACCCAAACTTAGGTTGGGAACCTATATGTGTACTTGGTAAGGTTCATGCTATGAGAGATAACATGAATATAAAGGATAATGCAATATAAGAAGTTTGAACACATGGGCACATGGTATATTAACTTCTATTGCAATCGACTAGTGTTTACACACTTACGATATGCATCACAAGGTTGTAATATGGTATAGACTACCTGAATGTGATGTCGACATTTGTCGTTTGAGTTATCATTAACTCACCTTATACTTTGTTACATCCAAACGGGCTGTAGAGACAATTGATCCCCGTTAAAGTGAACGCAGATTAGCATTGTATTCGCCCATAGTTACTTACATGAGGTGACGTCTCGAAGTGACTAGAGTGTGATGCGATTGATGGCAAGTTCAAGTGCCATAGAGTCATATGAGAATGACTAGTCGATCACATAGGTAGACTGTTAGGAACACTTTGTCGGGCCTTATGACTGCTTATAGAGTTCTGACAAATTTATATAGCCTGGTCGTGGCGAGAGCTACTATAGTATTCTAATGAGTCGATTCTTTTGACTAAAGACTATTCGCCTAAGATGGCACAGTTTCAGATTAACTTTGATTTGTGTTACTACGACCTTCGTAAATGGAGTCAAATGGGCATATTTTTGTTTATGATGGCCGTGGTTAGTCGAAGGGAATAAGTGGGATATGAATTGTCCACCCCTACTCAGGGTTATAACAATATCTCAGGGCCACTCGAGGAGTAATGAACTGGAAATGCGTGGCCACGCTCGGAAGATATCTATGGTAGATAAATCCGGTCAATCAGTTATTCTCGAGGTCGAGGAAACCACTCTCGATATGATCACTTGCACATACGACCTGAAAGACACCTTGCATTGAGTGGGAGATAGTAATAGCACAAGAGAATTGGTGACGCACACTTGTCGATGACAAGTGGGAGATTGTCGGAATATGTGTCCTCCGAGAATAATGCGATCACAACTGTTGATCATGATGATCACATGTTTAAGTCTCATTCTAAGAATACAATTGGGAAGTAATATTTTACTGTCAACTGGTCCACACATATCGGTAATGATTGGTTGACTAGAGTTTGACATTACTGTCGTGCGACGGTGGTGATCAGTTGATCCCCTTAGGTCATACCTAAAGGGTAACACTCTTAATTGATTATTTAATTGATCGTATGACGATACGGGTTGATTAAATTACTTAAAATTGACGGACGATTTTGGAAGTAATATTTACGTGTCTCATTATAATTTGATTAAATAAGATACGGTCTAAGTGATCGAATTGTTTTATTACTTAGATGAAATTATTGTTTAAGGAAACAATTGCATTTGAATGAATAATTTATTATAAATACAAGATGTTGTGATTTATAATTGGTAGATTATTTTGGTACAAGTAATTACGAATTACTAAGTCAATTTTGTATATGACGTATTTTTATTAATGCGTTGATTTTTAATATGTTAAAAATACATAACAATTTTACATGACATGTGACATGTGACAAATTGACAAAGATAAAATGGAATCCATTTTATCTTAATATGGACCGAAATAAAGGGGTTATTTAGGATTAATATTGTGTTGATTTATTAAGTGGAAAACATAATCATTCTTCCTAAACCTAGCCATGCAAACCTAGTGCCTCTTGTGAAGAGCACCTTGCTCATGCATTGACCCTCTTAACCCCTCCCCTACCCGGTTTTATGAAGAGAAAACCATGGGTTTTTTTTCTCTATAATTTTTTACCATATACACTACTTGAATACTAGTGTATTATTTATTCATTCATCCATCTAAAATAAGAGTTTTAGAGAGATAAAAACATTTCTTCTTCCTTCTCCTTCTCTTAACCGAAATAAAGAGAACAAAATAAAGATTTTGGGTCAATTTTATTTAAATTAATATTGTTCTAGTATTAATAATATTAATTTTATTAAGTAGTTACCTTGGGTATTATTCCTTGGGAGGGATTCTATACTTGAATCCTTGTTCATACATTTTAGGAAGCTCAAGAACAAGTGAGTAGGATAACTCACTTGTGCCCATATAATCCGAAATCTTCAATGTAAGATGTTGATTTCTTCCTTATTCTTATTATTGTTTGCATGCATAAGATCAACATTTAATTTTATGACTAAATTAATTTGAAACATATATGAATATGTTGAGTAATGAGATATAGATTTCTAACACACCCACGACTATAACAAGATTTCCACTCAACCGGAATACTACAACAAGCTCATGATGTATACCTCGGACGCTTTACTTGACGATTGGGAGGCAACTTTACAACAATATCCATACTACCACTCATAGGGTCGGATTCCTACATAACCACTTTTACACTCATATACTCCTACTCAAATTAAATGGTTACACTTGATAACACGAATGATCAAATAGCTCAACAATATGATTGAATCCTTAAGCATTACACGCTACACTCTTACTTCCATGACCGCGAAAATCAATTTGGTAAAACTAAATCCACCATCATATATCTTAATTATCAGTCAACCCAAGTTATTAAGTCATGCTCAATATCAATATCCTCTAACATGCGATTCAAACCTCGTTCACTACCCATAAGTACAAACACTTAACGAATATCTAACCTAGATTACACTCACTCACTATCCACAATTACTTCACACAATTATTTTACTCAATTCAAGATACCTTACGTAAGTTCAAGTCACTTTCTTCTATTCCTAATTGCAAACATGAATCATACACAAAATCACAACTCATCTCCTCATTTTGATCTACTAAACAAACCCATAACTTTGGATCCCAAAATAACACTTCCCTAAACCTTGGATCACTACTTAGCATAAAAGATTCTTTTCTCAAAAGTCAATTTGCTCATTCACAATACCTACATCACCACTTTATCGAATCCAATTTAATCACTAACAACCATTTTCACAATTTAGACCGATACCATCCTTATTCATCAAACAACTCTCTCTCTTTCACAAAATCATACACCTACCTACTTACAAGGCTCAAATCCACATCAAATGAACAGCTCACACAAATCCCAATAAGACGCATATTTAACATTCATAACTCTCAAAATGCAACACCACTCATCACACATTATTAGCATTTCCTACCCTCATCAAAACTACCACTCAACCATTATCTACACGTCTTTACTCATCAAAACTATACGACCCAAAGAGGTATGCAAAGCATTGATCCATATGTAAGTAAAACCACACATTATTAACAAACATCGCAACACTACGAAATAATGAAACCACGTTTTAAATACAAATTTTAAAATTCATTCATATACATTATGATACAAAAAAAATTCGGGCAAAATTTTAAGGTGAGATTCTCAATTAAGACAGTACATAGTATTATTAACAAGATTGTAAGCTTGCGGCACAATAAACCAAGAATTAAGCACACAAAATCAAAATTTGAGCACCAACACTATACTTTTTCCACACATATCACCATCAACAAAAGTTGGGGCACTATGAGATAGTTAAGCCATGTTTCAAATATAAAAATCAATATTTAGGGATGTACACATGAAATCTCAAAAAGAAATTGTTCCACTTTTAAAAATGGACATTTTGATTTAAACTATGTTATTATTATGATACTCATAATGATTATTGCATTAAAACACCGTTAAGTCAAGTTTAACTTAAAAGAAGGAATCAAAAATTTGGTCAATATTTTAAGGTGGAATTCCCAACTTAAGACAATACATGGTATTACTAAAGGAACTTGAAGTATTATTACTGTGAACCCCCGCAATAACGGTAGGAAAAATATAATAATAAAATGCGGAGTTTTTGAAAGTTTTTGAAACTTTTAAAGTTTAAAGCGCGAGTTCATTAAAATCTAAAACATAAATAAAGAATGCGGAAATAGAGTCAAGTTTATACAAACGTGATAGTCAAAGGTGAGGGAAAATATATCCCTCGAATGACAAAAAGATAAATGGTGAGTCTAAGCAATCCTAATGAACCGACTACTAGTCCAAGGTTTAGTTCTCGCTAGCCCACACGTCTTCCCCACGTAATCATCTTCACAACCTGTCATTGATATAAACATGAACGCCACAGTCAGTGGGGAGTAACTCAAGGTTCTCCCAGCCACAAAATATCGAAACACAGACAAACAGGAACATATTAGAACATCATAAATATAACTATTTGATGCAAGCACTAAGACATGAGGCTAACATTCAAAACATGCGTAGTCAATCATAGATAAGGCATATGATACATACATATGAGACAATCCAACCAAAACGTCATAAATGATAATACAACTATAAACACGATAGAATATCATATGTCACGGATAAACAAGATTAACATCATAACACATGTGAATGGAAACCTTAGCCATGAACTTTGAAAGCCAATAACATAAAATACAAGAAATAGGACTATTAACATCACACATAAAGCAAAGCATCCGGCTCGGAGGCTACCTTTAAAGCAAGTCCGAGACACAAATCCTTAAGTACCTTGGCTCAGCGGTTACCTTTAAAACTTGTCCAAGGCATGACCTCTAAAGTATCTGGCTCAGCGGCTACCTTTAAAACATGTCCAAATACTACAAACAAGTGCCCGACTCAGAGGTTACCTTTAAAACATGTCTGAGGCACAACATATAAAGTATCTGGCTTAGCGGTTACCTTTAAAACATGTCCAAATACTACAAACAAGTACCCGACTCAGAGGTTACCTTTAAAACATCTCCGAGGTACAACACATAAAGTATCTGGCTAAGCGGTTACCTTTAAAACATGTCCAAATACTACAAACAAGTACCCGACTCAGAGGTTACCTTTAAAATATGTTCGAGGTACAACACATAAAGTATCTGGGAAGGGACTACTAATGTCACATTCATACTTATGGCTTGCATCTTACCATAAGTATGGATGTGAACATCAATCCCGATGATCATATTGCAACTACAAGGCCTATAACTCACCTTTAGTATCCGATAGGACCAAGACTCACACTGTAATACTACGGATTTTCTTTGGTGACTACTCGGCCGAGTAGTGCTGTTGTTGTGGTCTGTTTTGGTTCTGCCGAGGAATACTCGGCCGCGTATAGTGAATACTCGACCAAGTAGAGGATACTCGGCCTAGTATACACTTTACTCGACCGAGTATCCGGTCTGGCGAAGCGTATTTTGACGGTTTGATTAGGTAATGTTTAGGGTTATTTTTATATCCCGCGTCAGTTTCTAAAACCTTATTTCAAACTTCATCATTTTTACGATTACCCTAATCACTCCCTAATCACTTCCTAATCATTCCCTAGCATCATGGTGTGTGCAATATTCGTGGTTCTTGTGTATAATTCCTCATTCTACTGTTGGTAAGTTCTATTTCTATGTTGTTTGTATTCTTTGGGGTTACTGTTTACATATATGGAATTGGGAATATGGGGGATTGTGCAATGTGTAATTGTGTTATGTGATCATTGTATAGGAGAAGACTTCGTAGAGGAGCCTTTCTGATTGTCCGAGTTTCGTGCTACTGTTGATTGCTAAGGTAGGGTTCTCCCTACTCAGTTTACTGTTTATTATTAAGACATGCTTGTTGTGTTATTTGTTATCTGCTGATCATCGGAGTATGGGCGTTGTTGTGCCGGTGTTGATGTGGAGAGGTGGTGACAGTTGTGATACTGTGTGGTTGTGATTGTGGTGGAGTCACTTGCGGGAGTGGCTTCACACCCTAGTTCGCCCTCCGTGGAACCCACCACGGGAGGGGATGTGCACATTAAGGGACATGGATTGTTAGTCGCTCGTTGATGAGCTGGACTAGGTGGGATCGGCTACGGTCACCCACTGGCGGCGAGGATTACCTGTTGCGATGGGTAATCTGGCAGGGCTACCCACTTCGGTGTGTAGTCGGTTACTGTGTGAGATCGGGAGACTGGGGTTGGTTGATCATCTGGTTACCTTGTTGGTTGTCTTATAT
This sequence comes from Silene latifolia, assembly GCF_048544455.1. Classification (NCBI taxonomy): domain Eukaryota; kingdom Viridiplantae; phylum Streptophyta; class Magnoliopsida; order Caryophyllales; family Caryophyllaceae; genus Silene; species Silene latifolia. Next base: position 434,410,807 of record NC_133538.1, on the reverse strand, counting down.
TGATTGAGTAATACTGACCCCATTGTTGTTTGTGGAATCTGCGGTGATCCATTTGGGGATGGTGAGCAGACTTGACAGGTTTTGCTTGGTGCGCTTGGGGCAGTCATGGGAGAGTTGTCATCACCAGTCGTAGCATCACTGTCCGAGTCTTAGTTTGGATTTCTTAGTTGTCAGACATTGGTTTATTTTAATGTAACAGTTTGGGATTTGGTCGATGTAAACTTTTATACTTTATGGTAATTTAATAAATGTGCTCAATTCAGACGCTTTTGATATGTACTAACCTCGGGCAACCGAGATGGTAACACACTTTCATGGTAGGGTGGTCCTGGTAAGGCACCTTGGTATGAGGGGGTGTTACAAAGTGGTATCGGAGCCGAAGATTCCGGAACCTAAACAAATGAATCTAATGAACTTAGGGAGTCTAAATAAAATGAACCCGGGGAGAGTTGTTTGGAGCTACCGCAAAGACTCAGGATACGTCTCGGAGTCGCAATTTGGCCCTCATTAACTCGAGCCGGTCACATGGGGGAGAGTGTTAAGAAATGTGTCTTGTATGTGCATGTATGTGAAGATTTATGTTGATAATAAGTAAGGGTTGGAGATTTATATGTGGGAGTCGTCAATTTGATGATTGGAAAAGTAGTAGAAGGACGGGTGTGCGAAATTTTAAGTTATTTGTTAGCTTGTGAATGAGTGGTATGATTGTATGTTTATAAAGTGGCATTTAAGTTCATGTTGATGTATGTTCGATGAGGGAATATAAAGCATGATAGGGGACTTTTACTGTATTAACCCGGCTTTAGTATGGCTCGGCCGAGCAGGGTAGGTACTCGACCGTGTAGGGAGTACTCGGACAAGTAACCAAGCACTCGACCGAGTGTTGTTTGGCAGTGAGTAACAATGGCTACTGTACGTGTTTACTCGACCGAGTAAATGGTGTATTCGACCGAGTAGTGACCACTCGGCCGAGTATTGTTTTTACTCGACCGAGTATTCTTTCTGGGTTTTTGATGATAGCTACTGAAGTCGATTACTCGACCGAGTATCTGGGATACTCGACCGAGTATCTGGGATACTCGACCGAGTAGTCGTTACTCGACCGAGTGTCATCTTATACTCGGCCGAGTGTTCCTTTGGCAGAAGATTGTTATATTTTGAGCCGTAGGCTTTTGTGCTTATGTTTTCTTGTTTCTTATCAGCTCAAAATGCCGCCCAAAAGGAGCCCCGCACAGATCCAAGCTTCTGAGATGACTCTTGATGAGGTTGCTCGCATGATTGAGCAACAAGAGGCTCTCCTTGAAGCTCTCAGAAATGTGGGAAAGGGGAATGAGAAGCCGATGGATGCTACTTAGCTCAGCATCATCATTGCTCGCTTCAACCCTCCCACATATGAAGGGGTGGGAGAACCAAAGCTGCTCGAGAAGTGGCACCGTGAGATTGAGGCTCTCATGGAAATGGTTAAGTGCCCCGAAGACATGATCGTTGAGGAGGTAGTATACTACTTGAGAGGTGAAGCTGCTGTTTGGTGGCAAAACGTCAAGGAAAATGCTAGGTCTTATTACCAGGCTGAGGGTCTGGGAGCTATTCCTTGGTCTGGGTTGAAGAGCGCTATGAGAGAGCAGTTTGTGCCGGAGCATATTCGACACAAGATGAGATCTGAGTTTGATTCCTTCACCATGTCTGAGGAGATGACAGTCACTGACTACTATCATCAGTTTCTGGAGCTATCTCGTTATGTTGACGACATGCAGCTAGGACCGAGGGGTTTAGCTCTCCGTTTTGAGAGGGGTTTATCTTCCAAGATCGTGAGTCGTATACCAGCAGGGGTTGCTACTGACCTCAAGGAAGTGTACCTGAGAGCGGGCCAAGCTGAGAGAATGGTAGATCTCTCAAGAGAGATTGATGAGAGGACTGCTGCTGAAAAGAGGAAGGCTGACAGTGGAAGCAACAGTCAGTCGGCCAACAAGAAAGGGAACTTCAACCATGCAAAGGCTTTTTCTGGTGGAGCTGGTTTCTCGGGGGGATCTCGTGGCTGGGGAAAGAATGGAGGTTGGAGTGTGAGTGACAACTCTAGCCTTACATGCTTCAACTGTGGTGGTGCAGGCCACAGGAGACGGGAATGCACGAGTTACAGGCCCGGCACTGGTTCAAGAGCTCGGCAAGGGAATTTCTCTCAGGGGCCAACTCAGAGCTTTGCTAGTAACCGACCGGGCGGTTCATGGGGGCAACAAAAGTGGACAGGGCTACAAGGGCAGTTATAACCGCACTGGTGGTGGGTCATATCAACGTCAGAACAACAGTACCACCCAGGATTCAGCAGCCAAGCCAAGTACCTCTAATGCATCAGTTCAAGGTGGAGGACAGAAAAACAGTGGGAAGCTTTTCATGATGGACAAACAGGAAGCACATGATGATGCTCATGTAGTTACTGGTACCTTTCTTGTTCATAATGTACCATCCTTTGTTTTGTTTGATTTAGGGGCTACACACTCTTTTGTGTCTAAGAGTCATGCCATGTCTATGGGTTTGGGTAAGTTTGAGGTTGTAAAAGATGTTGTGTTCATACCTTCAGGGGAGTCTGTGTCGTGTCTCAAGTTGTATAAGGGTGTGTCCATGGTGGTTGGAGGGGTAGATTTACCGATAGATCTGTTAGAGTTTTCTATGGATGGGTTTGAGGTGATTGTCGGGATGGATTGGCTGGGTAAGTATGAGGCCAGGATAGATTGTCGGCAAAAGAGAGTGTCATTAAAGGGTCCTAAGGGTGTTAGGGTGTCTTATAGAGGGTTTGTGGTAAAACCTAAGTGTAAGTTCATAGCTGTGATGACTTTAAAGTCATGTTTGAGGAAGAAGTGTCCCTTGATTCTCTATCATGTGAGAGATCACCGAGTAGAGCCGCCGACAGTTTCTGAGATATCTGTGGTGAGAGAGTTCGAAGATGTATTTCTTGAGGAGATACCGAGTTTGCCTCCCAAGAGGGATGTTGATTTCAGCGTGGAGCTTAAACCGGGAATAGGTCCGATATCCAAAGCACCTTACCTTATGGCACCTAAAGAGTTAGCGGAGTTGAAAAAGCAGATACATGAGTTGCTAAGCAAGGGTTATATCAGGCCTAGTGTGTCACCGTGGGGAGCCCCAGTTCTTTTTGTAAAGAAGAAAGATGGGAGTATGAGATTGTGCATTGATTACCGAGAGCTGAATCGTGTCATAGTGAAGAAAAAGTATCCTCTGCCTAGGATTGATGACCTGTTTGATCAGCTAAGTAGAGCAGGTGTGTTTTCCAAGATTGATCTAAGGTCGGGCTATCAACAGCTGAGGATAGCAGATGAGGATATTCCTAAGACGGCGTTTTGATCTCGATATGTTCATTATGAGTACGTGGTGATGCCTTTTGGGTTGACCAATGCACCAGCAGCTTTCATGGATTTGATGAACTGGATCTTTACACCGTTCTTGGATAGGTTTGTGGTTGTTTTCATCGATGACATCTTAGTCTATTCTAAGACTAAGGAAGAACATGAGGAGCACTTGAGGATAGTCTTGCAGACTTTGAGAGAGAATCAACTTTATGCCAAGCTATCTAAGTGCGAGTTCTGGCTGGAGGAGGTGGCTTTTCTGGGTCATGTGATATCTAAGAAAGGGGTATCTGTGGATCCTAGTAAGATTGAGGCTGTAACCAAGTGGGAATTACCGAAGAATGTTGCTGAGATTCGGAGTTTCTTAGGCCTTGCTGGCTACTACATGAGATTTGTGATAGATTTCTCTACCATAGCACGGCCTATGACATCTTTGATGAGGAAAGAGACCAGATTTGTTTGGGATGCGAGTTTTGAGACGGCGTTTCAGAACTTAAAGGAACGCTTGACCACACCTCCTATCCTAGCTTTGCCAGAGGGATGTGAGAACTTTGAGGTTTATACCGATTCTTCAAAGAATGGTCTTGGTTGTGTTTTGATGCAGGTAGGGAAAGTCATTGCTTATGCTTCGAGGCAGCTGAAGCCATATAAGGAGAACTACCCTACTCATGATCTGGAGCTGGGTGCAGTTGTTTTCGCTCTTAAGATTTGGAGGCACTACCTTTCTGGAGCGACCTTTAAGGTGTTTTCTGATCATAAGAGCTTAATATATATCTACACTCAGAAGGAGCTTAACATGCAACAGAGACGGTGGATGGAGCTTATCGGAGATTATGATATGGAGATCATCTATCACGAGGGTAAGGCTAATGTTGTTGCAGATGCAGTGAGTAGAAAGAGCGTTCATTCGCTATGTACAACCATGTCCTTGCTAAAGCTAAGGGATGAGGTGTCTAGGATGGGAATCTTTATGTTAAGGAAGGGGGATTCCATCGGGGATTTGACGATCGAGCTAGAGTTGTACGAGAACATCAAGAGTAAGCAGGAGCTTAATCTTAAGATTCAGGAGTGGAAGTCAAGAGTAGAGAGTGGGACGGTTTCCAGGTTTTCTATCCATACAGATGGGAGGGTTCGTTTTGATGGGAGATGGTGTGTTCCTAAGGATGAAGAGTTGAGGAGAGTGATCTTGACGGAGGCTCATTGTACTCCTTATTCAGTTCACCCGGGTGGTGACAACCTTTACAAGGATCTTAAGAAGACTTTCTGGTGGCCAAACATGAAGAAAGACGTAGCTGAGTTCGTGGCCAGATGTTTGACATGTCAAAGGTTCAAGGGTGAACAAAGGAGACCACAAGGTAAGATACAATCTTTGGAAGTACCTGAGTGGAAGTGGGAGTCAATCTCTATGGACTTCATTGTGGGGTTGCCTAGGTCACAGCAAGGTAACAACATGATCTGGGTGATTTTTGATCGGTTAACCAAGTCAGCTCACTTTGTTCCTATGAAAGATACTTGGTCTAAGATGCAGCTGGCACTGGGTTACAGGAGGCATGTGGTTCGCTTACATGGTATACCTAAAGATATCGTTTCTGATCGTGATGCGAGGTTCATATCCAAGTTTTGGCAAGGACTGCAGGAGTTGATGGGTACAACCTTGAAGATGAGTACATCCTTTCATCCAGCAACTGATGGTCAGACAGAACGAACCATCAAAACCTTAGAGGACATGTTGAGGGCATGTGTCATGAATTTTGGGGGCAGCTGGGAAGACAGACTTGATCTGATCGAGTTTTCATACAACAACAGTTATCATACGAGCATCGGGATGGAACCTTTTGAGGCTGTGTATGGCTGGAAGCGCCGAAGTCCAGTTTGTTGGGATGATAGTTCTGAGACCGTGGTTTTAGGGCCACAGCTGGTATAGGATATGGTTGAGCAAGTCCAGTTAATTCGGCAAAAGTTGAGAGCAGCTCAAGATCGTCAGAAGAGCTATGCCGATTTACACCGCAGGGACATTGAGTTCGCAGTAGGTGACAAGGTCCTTTTGAAAGTGTCGCCTATGAGAGGTGTGATGAGATTTGGGAAGAGGGGTAAGCTAAGTCAAAAGTTTATAGGTCCTTATGAGATTTTGGACCGTATAGGCGAAGTAGCCTATAGATTAGCCTTGCCACCAGCTTTGGATAGAGTCCACAATGTTTTCTATGTTTCTCAGTTTCGGAAGTATGTGAGTGATCCATCACATATTCTTGAGATGGAGAATATAGAGCTTGATGAATCCTTATCCTACGCCGAGATTCCTAAAGAGATTCTTGATCGCAAGGTTCGTAAGACAAGGAATGGTGAGACGGTCTTACTCAAGGTCCTTTGGTCTAATCATAATGTGGAGGAAGCCACATGGGAATCCGAGGAAGCTTTGCGAGAACGTTTTCTAACCTTTTTGATCAGGTATGTTTGGTAACGGGGACGTAACCGTTATCTTTTTAGGGGGGTAGGAGATGGTCGCGGTTGTGTTTTATCTTATTTTGAGTCGGGTTGGTGAGTTTTGTGGTGTTTTGTGTGGTTCTTTGGCGTTGATAAATGTTGTTAGTGTTGGCCTTTTGTGTTGTGTAGTGTCATGTTTAAGGGTGGAGTGTGAACTTCGGGACGAAGTTCTTTTTAAGGGGGGAAGACTGTAATACTACGGATTTTCTTTGGTGACTACTCGACCGAGTAGAGCCTACTCAGCCGAGTAGTGCTGTTGTTGTAGTCTATTTTGGTTCTGCCAAGGAATACTCGGCCGAGTATAGTGAATACTCGACCGAGTAGAGGATACTCGGTCGAGTATACACTTTACTCGACCGAGTATCCGGTCTGGCGAAGCGTATTTTGCCGGTTTGATTAGGGAATGTTTAGGGTTATTTTTATATCCCGCGTCAGTTTCTAAAACCTTATTTCAAACTTCATCATTTTTACGATTACCCTAATCACTCCCTAATCACTTCATAATCATTCCCTAGCATCATGGTGTGTGCAATCTTCGTGGTTCTTGTGTATAATTCCTCATTCTACTGTTGGTAAGCTCTATTTCTATGTTGTTTGTATTCTTTGGGGTTATTGTTTACATATATGGAATTGGGAATATGGGGGATTGTGCAATGTGTAATTGTGTTATGTGATCATTGTATAGGAGAAGACTTCATAGAGGAGCCTTTCTGATTGTTCGAGTTTCGTGCTACTGTTGATTGCTACGGTAGGGTTCTCCCTACTCAGTTTACTGTTCATTATTAAGACATGCTTGTTGTGTTATTTGTTATCTGCTGATCATCGGAGTATGAGCGTTATTGTGGCGGTGTTGATGTGTAGAGGTGGTGACAGTTGTGATACTGTGTGGTTGTGATTGTGGTGGAGTCACTTGCGGGAGTGGCTTCACACCCTAGTTCGCCCTCCGTGGAACCCACCACGGGAGGGGATGTGCACATTAAGGGACATGGATTGTTAGTCGCTCGTTGATGAGCTGGACTAGGTGGGATCGGCTGCGGTCACCCTCTGGCGGCGAGGATTACCTGTTGCGATGGGTAATCTGGCAGGGATACACACTTTGGTGTGTAGTCGGTTACTGTGTGAGATCGGGAGACTGGGGTTGGAGGATGATCAGCTGGTTACCTTGTTGTTTGTCTTATATTGATTGAGTAATACTGACCCCGTTGTTGTTTGTGGAATCTGCGGTGATCCATTCGGGGATGGTGAGCAGACTTGACAGGTTTTGCTTGGTGAGCTTGGGGCGGTCATGGGAGAGTTGTCATCAATAGTCGTAGCATCACTGTCCGAGTCTTAGTTTGGATTTCTTAGTTGTCAGACATTGGTTTATTTTAATGTAACAGTTTGGGATTTGGTCGATGTAAACTTTTATACTTTATGGTACTTTAATAAATGTGCTCAATTCAGACGCTTTTGATATGTACTAACCTCGGACAACCGAGATGGTAACACACTTTCATGGTAGAGTGGTCCTGGTAAGGCACCTTGGTATGAGGGGGTGTTACACACACAACCGAGCAATACAATACAACCTAGAATACGATCCCTCACAAGTATCTTTTTTAATAAATATTTCATACTTGTATTATATTAATAAATATTCCACTTCATAATTTAACATGCCAGTTAAATAAATAAAATATAACAAGCGATAATGAATAATTTACGTTATGTGAAAAACGAGATAAAACTGTAACCAACCATCAATGGGTCATTCCTAAATATTCACCATGACAATGGTTGGCCCAACAACATGAATAATACAAGCCTAACAAATAAAACACAACAAGTCCAAGTAGTAAAACATGACAAGTCCAACCAATTAAAAAAAACAAACCCAACTAATTAAAATAACATAAGTCACCAAAATAGAAGAAAGAAAATAAGTGGATAAACAATCACCATCTCAAAGAATTGGCCCAACAACATAAGGGATATAGTGGATCCAACAAATCAAACCAAATGAGCCCAACATTTAGGACCAAAAGAGCCCAACAATTTGGACCATAAGAGCCCAACAAATAAAATCGATTGAATCCAACAATTAAGGCCTAATATGTAAAAGAACGATATTTACGTGTCACGTTATATAAAACACGAGACAGAAATATGAGCATGTTAAGATGGATACATATACATTTACACTTACTTTACCATACACACTAACCCACCTTTATCACCCAAAAACAGCCTGTAAAAGTTCGCCCAAAAACACCACCCACGGCTGCCCAGACAGCCATGAAACAACCATACAACCCGCAGCCTATAAATGTTTTAAGGCGGAGATTTTAAGTACACAACAGACGATGTTGAAGGGTGTTAAGAAAGCATGGAAACGGGTCTGAAATGTTACTCCACCCGCCCCAAAACAGAGACCAAAACCGTGCCTATCTCGGGTATAAGACGAATTTGACAACCCCATTTTAGCTCAGTTTTCAGACGGAAAATAAGATAGAAGTGAGACGGGAGCAAGACGGAACTAAAACGTGAATAACACCCACCAAGCTCATCTTAAACATGCTCAAAAACCGATGTAAAACAGTCCGTTTTAGACGTCATTTTAAGACGGAAATTTAACACAATTACTTCATGAATACAACCAGCGAATTCGAGCATAAAGATAGAAATGACGAGATAAAATTGAGCATACAAATGAGGAAAAGTGTAAAGAACCGAACTTTATCAAACAAGGACATATAAAACGACACATAAGACGAAATTTCGACGTTTTTGTCAAGTAACCTATCACCGTTACCTCAAACGCTCCCTATTCTTTGAAAAACGGTCCGCAAAGCTTGAGTCTCCCACCGGGTCTTCGAAACCTTCATCAAGGAGCAAGGAAACGAAAGGATTGAGGAAAAAGCCAAAATTTTTATAAGACGACGAAAAACGAAACCATCACAAAAAAGAGACTTTATTACCTTTAAAGAAGGAGGAAGGAAAGAGGAAGAGAATGGTATAAAAATTAGAGGAAAAGGTTGAGAGATGAAGACGAAAACTCAGTTTGTCGCTCGGCCAAAAACGGCGTCAGTTGATGCTGTTGTTCGTTGTTGGTGATGTTGCTATGTTTATCAGGAAATGCGAAAAAGAAAGGGTATAGGGGGGGGGGGGGGGTTCAGTGGGTTGGGATTGGGTCAAAATGTGTGAGAGAGTGTGTAAAAAATATATCAGTTTAGTGAGTGTTAATAAAGGTAGGCAGATATGTGTTGTCGATACGGGATTGGTCGAGAAAAGATTAGTCTCACAAGTGGAAATGTGACGGTCTATAGCTAGACGGAATTTCGTCTTAAACCTACTATAATTTAAGACGGAGGTTTACTATTATTATTAATATTATTATTAATATTATTATTATTCTTTCTGACTAAAATACGTACTTTTATATAAATTAAGCATTAACATATTAATTTTATAAAAATTATGTTTAAAATAAAATTAATTAAATTAAATAATTCAAAATATAAAATAAAGTAATTGAACGGTTAGATAATTTACAAATGCTTAAAATAGAAAATTCGCGGGTGTTACAATTACACTCAATTAAACCAAGAAAACTTTGAAACGAAATTTTTAAATTTTGAGACCATGCCTTACATCATTAAATAACATTTAAATCCTTATGACATAATTATACGAAAATGGGGTATAAAAATCGGATTTGTCGTTATAACTAACATAAATGGCAAAACTTGAAACATTTTGTAAGGCAACACCGCGAGCTTAATACAACACAATGCAACATCAACAAGTACTAAATACAAAGTAACAACTGGATCAAGTCTTGAGTGCGAAGATCAAAATCATTCGTTTCAAAAATGAGATTTCAAAATATTTGGACAATATCTTAAGATAAAATTAATACATGACCTTACTAACAGAGAAAAATCAGAGCTTAAGCACGACAAGATTCTTGATCATCATTAGTCAACCAAACTAAGTCTTTAAACACGAAAAATCAAAATTCACGCATGAACATTAAGGTTTCAAAATTCCCGGAACAAAATTTTCAAGACAAGGTTTCAAACATATGACAAGAATAAACAATAACAACCAAGGTTAAGTCCTTATTGAACAATCAAACCAAGCAATAAATACAAAATCAAATTATACTCAAGTCAACACATAACTTCGAGTTCATATATAAAAAAAAAATTTGGGCAAAATTCAATATGAAAATTTACGCTTGGCATCATAAATGATGTAAAAAGGTCATTAATATGATGAATTAACAAAACATGGAATTAATTGATAAGATTCGAAGGGGATAGCGTGCATTTAAATGAAACCAAATTGGGAAAATTAAGAACAATGAGAAAACCACTCACATTGTTTAACTAGCAAGAATTAAGAGAATAAAATGGAGTAGAAAACCTAACTCCAAGCAACAATCACCCACAATGGAGTTTTAGAAAAAGATTTAAAGAGATTTTAGTATTTTTTCTATGAGAAATGGTGAAGAAATGCAAGAAACAAGGCAATAATACAAATCTTGCGAATTTCACAGCCCAGAAAATGGCACTCGGTCGAGTGCTAAGTCCACTCGATCGACTGATAGTCTACTCGGTCGAGTGACTCACTTCCAGAAATTTCCAAGTTTCTGGAAGTTGGTCCACTCGGTCGAGTGGTAGGGTTCACTCAGTCGAGTGACTGGTACTCGATCGAGTACTAGCTCCCACTCGGCTGGGTGCCTCTCTATGGTTTGCAATTTTCGACTAAGGATTACTTATTATACTAGCGACTACTTTACTAACAACTATTACTAATAAAAATCTAACTATAGCATTAGTGAAATTCAAACATGTATGCGATATTAACATGCCAAATGACAAGGCTTGTGCCCCTCACACACTAACTCGTGATAAGCATTTTCAAAACATGTTATGCACATGACTCTTTTCATCAAATTTTTACATATTAACATATACCAAAGGAATAACCACATCATGTAAGAATCCTATCAACCATGTTAATTACGGTTTCAAAACTCATCATACTCAAACACGCAACAATCATATAAATAATGGCATTTCACATGAAACAATCCTCTACTCACATCACATATATCTCACTCAAGTTAACATTTCCATTTCATTCTTTCAACTATCATATATTATCATTTCCCACACAACCTCTATATCATGCAAGATGCTTAACAAAACTATAAAATAAGTATAATCATGCAACATTTCAATTCACGTTTGCCGACTCATAACCACCCACGTAGTGACCAACCGAAACAAGAGGATCTAGTTTTGAAATGAGGGATACTTCTCAACCAAAACCGACCTCCTATTGTACTCATGTCGGGTTGATTTTATTAGACACTCCTAGTTTCATTTTGGTTCATTGGTTTAGGTTCCAAAATCGTCGCTCTGATATTACTTTGTAACACCCCCTTCTTACCCGGCCAAGGTAATTTGGAGATGTTACCATCTCGGTTTCCCGAGGCCGTAAATCGGAGATACAATCAAGAAACATTTATTATAAATAATAAGTTTAGTTAATTACATAACCATGAATGAATAAATGAAATAATAGAACTCGTGACTACTATACTCTTCTAGCTAACTGTACTCGACTCGGATGTCACCAAGGCTCGTCCCGAATCCCAAACACGCCAACAAGCAAAACCTGTACTTAACCTGAAATCCATATGATTGGAAATAGCATATGGATTGAGACAGGCCACCCCGGAAATAGGTGACAATTACACCGACACACAAACGTCAGTTTCAATAAATGAAGACAATGTGACTCAACTCAAAGTGTGTGAGTATGAAACATGACTAAAACATGAATGAGACGTTATCAAACAACAACCACTCCGGTACCGAGACACGCCCAAACGTACCAACAACCACCATGGTACCGGGACACGCCCAGACATACCGACAACCACCCTGGTACCGGGACACGCCCAAACATACCAACAAGCACAAATAGGTACCAGGACACGCCCAGATATACCGGGTCCGGAAGCCAACCGGATCCCCTGCCAGACGTCGTGTCTCAACCACACGAGTCCCTCTAAAACTCAAGCCATTAATGTGCACATTCCTCTTGGAGTGGGAAGCTCCAAGAAGCGACTCAAGTGTAAGACGGTCTCCCAACCGTCTTACGTTTCCTCAATAACCAAGTAACACCACCAATGATCTCCAACACAACACCACAATGACCATACATGGAAAATGCAACACAATACCAATTATATGACTCATCATGAACTCAATCCCAACATATCATGGATAAAACTTCCTCAAAGACCAACATGTTATCCCAATCGACTCATACATAAAAATGATGATGCAAGACACACAAATATGCACACAAAAATATTGAAACCGAGTAGGATAAACCTACCTTTTAGCATTCTTCATAAGCTACTCGAATCTCATATAATTCCGTCTCGCAAGATCGTCTTATTCCTAAACAAACCATGTAATACCATCACAAATACATCCTACACTATTATATAATACAAAACCTCTTATTAATACCCACTAATTACCCATATTACATATACTAATTACTAATTAATTACCCAACACAAAACCCATTAAAGTTAGGGTTTAAACTAATTAAAGAATTGTGGATCTTAACTTACAAATGCTGAGGAAGGAAGGAAAAGGATGAACAATCCATGAAATCAAGCTTGAATCCCATGTAAGAGTGTTTAAGGAGGTTTTAGAGAGAAGGGAGAGCATTTGGAGTGAGAAGGAAGAAGATAGAATGAATGAGGATAAGGGGATAAGATTTCCTTATCCCGTGTTCTGATTCAGCGCCACTCGGTCGAGTGTCACTCACTCGGTCAAGTGTCACTCACTCAATCGAGTGCCGAGTCCACTCGGTCGAGTGACCTTCACTAGGTCGAGTGTAACAGTGTTCTCAGCAATGACCAGTTTTCGTAAAACAGTCATATCTTACTCGTTGCTTGGTCATTTTGGGCGTGTGACCTACCGTTGGAATCATAAGAGAACAAGCTATCACCTCCAATTCGAATCATATCAATAACATGTTTATATCTAACGTTATGACAGTTATAAGACAACCCTTCTATAGACGGACATTATAAGAACTCCACTAAGTCTAGTATAAGTTATACTCGGTCCACTTTATAGTTATACTTCACTTTCGAGTGACCTATAGTCTAGTATAAGGTTCTCTCACGCATCCCAAGGTTCCTTTACGGGTCCCAAAATATCCGGGTATTACAGGGAAAACAATTACCATTCCTGCGTCCCCAATCTGCGCTGTCATGGAGAAAGGGATAACATCTCAAGTAACCGAGGAAATCGACAATGAAATGTGCAGATTCCAAGCCGTAAACACCCTAACAGATGACCTAATGCCTTTTGGCTGCGATCCGTTCTCAAACCTCACAGTCAACCGTATTATGATGCGCCAGGGATACTTCCCAGGCTTATCTCTCAATCCACCGAAAGGCACCTTGCCTCAAATGAAGAAGGTCATGATCCCAAACATTCCCTTCAAAATCGGGTATGAACCAACTATTCAAGACATTCAAGAAACGAACCTATTGGTAAGGAAGCGCAGAAAACAGGGAATCATCCTTCGTCCATATCACCTAACCTTGAACGGATACTTTGTCCTGGAAGGAGAAGCTAAACCCTACAACGGATTTCCTGAACGCATCTTCGATCCCCGACAGAAAATCAAGCGCCCAGGTATAGAAGTCTTATAGGATTGCTACTTCATCCCTGATGACACAACTACTATCACCCCGATCAAGTCCGAACAAGCACCTTGCCTTGATGGACAAGATGTAAGCCTCCTCTTTAGAGAAGATAACATCAATCACCTCGACCATAAGGAGATCATAGCTATTGCCCTCAAAGACAGCCAGTTCGATCCTACCGCCTTGGTCTCTGATACTGACCCGGAGAAAACTGTCTAAGGCTGGTGGAAGACTTACAAGTGGACCGATCTCCAAGGCCGCATTCTCAAGATCACAACTGAAGAAGGCTCCATGTTCAAAGAGGGAAGTGAAGATGAGTCTGAGTCAGAGTCTGATGATAAGTCTGAGTCAGAGTCTGTCTCGGGTCCTAACACTCTCGACACCCCTGTCATGGTCCCCTTTCCACTATTCTATGACGAGCTGGGGGATGTCCTAGAGGTCGTACCCCCATCAACCAACAAAGTCCCTTTCCCACTTTTTTTTATCACAATCTGGAGGCAGTCATAGAGGCTGAGTTAACTGCTGTCATTCTAACTCAAAAGGAGGCCAGAAACCTGGGGCTTATCCCAGGGGCCACCTTCTCTACCGTGTCGCCTTTGGCTCCTCACCAGATGTCTGTGTTATTCGAGCTCTTCGCTCAAATTGATCTAATGAATGCTAAGTTTGCTTATGACTCGCGTCAATTTAACTACAATGCAATTCAGAATGAACACAAGGAATTTGACTTGAATGACTACCCATCCCATTTAGCTAAAGAACTCTAAAAGTGCTTACTTAAAACACCCATCATTGAAGAGACCGAACCCATAAACATAGGTACTGATCAAACACCTCAAGAACTTAGGATAAGGACCACCCTTAATCCCTAAAAAAGATAGCAATTCATCGACTTCTTGATCGAATACAAGGACGTATTCGCTTGGTCATACAAAGACATGCCTGGAATTGATAGGGAGATTGCCGAATACAGAATAACCATTAAACCCGGAGCCAAACCCGTGAAACAAAACTTGCGCCGCATACGTCCTGAGTGGGCATTGAAAATCAAAGAAGAGGTCGACAAGCAATTCAAAGCCGGATTACTCAAAGTTTCCGAGTATTCTGACTGGGTGGCTAACATAGTCCCCGTACCTAAAAAGGATGGGAGAATCAGTGTTTGTTTTGACTTTAGAGACCTAAACAAGGCAAGTCCAAAGGACGACTTCCCTTTGCTACACGTCGACATCTTACTAGACAAGACCGCCGAGCACGCCCTTTTATCATTCATGGATGGGTATGCCGGGTACAATTAAATCAAAATGGCAGAAGAGGACAAGCACAAAATTGCATTTATTACAGAGTGGGGCACATATTGTTACATTGTCAGGACCTTTGGCCTAATCAACACCGGAGCAACTTATCAAAGAACCGCCACTACTCTCCTACACTACATGATGCATAAGGAAGTGTAATTGTACGTTGATGACATGATCGTCAAATTAAAGGAGCGAGATGGCCACGTCGGCGCCCTCCGGAAGTTCTTCGCCTGTCTTCAATAATACAACATACGACTAAATCCTCAGAAGTGTGCATTCGGGGTCATCTCCGAAAAACTTTTGGGACACGTTGTCAGCAAAAGAGGCATCAAATCGATCCAACCAAAATCAAGGCTCTCCAACAGATGCCTCGACCTAAGAACGAGAAAGAGATTTGGGGATTCCTTGGTTAAGTTAAATATATTAGCCGGTTCATAGCCAAGCTCAGCATGATTTGCGAGCCTATCTTCAAAAAGCTTCGCGTTTCCGATACACCGATTGGGACTACGACTGCCAGAAGGCCTTTGATAGGGTAAAGGAAATACTATCCAAACCACCCGTACTTATGCCACCACAAAAAGGTACACCTCTATCCCTATACTTGACCGTCACTCACACCGCTCTATGTTAGCACAAACAATCAACGGCGAAGAATCAGCCATTTACTACATTAGCAAAAAGTTCGTCGAATACGAAGTCAAATACACGCAGTTGGAGAAAACGTGTCTTGCCCTGGTATGGTCCACAAAAAAGCTGCAACATTATATGCTCAGCCATACTGTCCACATCTATTCTAAGATATACCCCATCAAGTACATCTTAGAAAAACCCGTACTAAACGGAAGACTCTCCAGATGGACGCTTATGCTAGCCGAGTTTGACCACAAGTTTGTACCCCTCTAGGTCATCAAGGGAGGAGCCATCGTCGATTTACTTGCAGAAAATCCCGTTAACGAGGATCCAACGACCGAAACTTGGTAACTTCCCGACGAAGGCATCCTTTGTGCCAACCCCGAAACATTGGACCTATACTTTGACGGCGCTTCAAACCTGAGAGGCTTTGGTATAGGAATCCTTCTAATATCACCCAAAGGAAAGCATGTTTCGATCTCAGTCAAGCTAGACTTCAATGTCACCAACAACGCCACCGAGTATGAAGCATGCCTAATCGGTCTACAAGCAGCCATGACTCTTGGCATCAAAAGACTGAGGGTACATGACGTTTCCTCACTCATTATCAATCAAGTGTCCCGATCCTAGAAAATCCGAAGCGATAGCTTAGCACCTTACCAAGCAAAAATCAACCAAGAAGCCGAATTCTTCGACCAAATTGACTACTTCCACTTGCCTAGAGAAGAAAACTAGTTTGCCGATTCCCTAGGAAAACTAGCCTCACTCATCAACATACCCAACAACACGACATCCATGCCATTATACATCGAAAGAAGGAGCGAGCCAGCCCACATCTGCGCCATCAACAACGATGAAGAAAACCATACCGAACCTTGGTACCAAGCCATCCTCAACTACAAAACCAAAAACGAATACCCTCCCAGTTCCGACCCAGAGGATAAAGAGCTATTTGACTACTTGCATCACAATTCATAATAAACCAAGATCAACTCTAAGAGAGCACCTTAAGCTATCCTTATCCTTTGCATTGATCATACCAAAGCAAAGAAGGTCATGGGAGAGGTCCATGATGGAGAGTGTGGCCCACACATGAGCTCAATGATGCTAGCCCGAAAAATCATATGGTTAGGCTACTATTGGACCACCATGGAAGCTGACTGCAGGATCTACGTCAAACACTGCCATAACTGTAACATCCCCTCATACTAAGGTACCTTATCAAGGACTACCCTAACATGAAAGGCTGTTACCATCTCGGTTTCCCGAGGTTAGTATATCAAAGTTACAATTTCCAAACAACATTTATTAAAGTATAAAGAGTTAGCAAATACATTATCTCAAACCAACTCAAACTAAAAGTGTAAGAACTTCAATACAACTGAAATCATTGACGGCTAAACTCGTAACGGCGAAAACTAGACACGAAGTGATGTCTCCCCATGTCTGTCCCATAACTAAACATCTGCATTACCTGTTATATCTGCTCACCATCCCCGAATGGATCACCGCAGGTTTTACAAAACAACAACATGGGGTCAGTTACCGCATAATTCGAATAAGACAAACAATTAATGTAACCGGCTGATCATCCTCCATCCCCGGTCTCCCGATTTCACACATTAATCGACCACACACCGAAGTGTGTAGCCCTGCCAGATTACCCATCGCAACAGGTAATTCTCGCCGCCAGTGGGTGACCGCGGCCCATCCCCACCTAGTCTAGCTCATCAACGAGCGACTAAAAATCCATGTCCCTTAATGTTCACATCCCCTCCCGTGACGGGTTCCACGGAGGGCGAACTAGGGTATGAAGCCACTCCCGCAAGTGACTCCACCACAATCACACATACCACAGCATCACAGCTGTCACAACACCACTTCCGTCACAACACAACCACATCACCACCGTCACCACAACACCGACACTCCGATGATCAGCAGACAACAATCATACACAATACAACAAATATCTCAAATCAATTACACAAAAACTGAGTAGGGAAACCCTACCTTTTCGCAATCTGCTTACGCTGCAATCAACCATACAAATAAATAACAATTACCACATCGTCACCTACAACAACAATCATATAGTTCCAATCACTAACTGCAAAACCCCATTTCCCCCAATTCATGAATAAAGACAAACCCTATAATTAATCATCAACAACATAGGGATAAAGACTTACCGGCGAAAGAAACAAAGGATGAATGCACTTGCTATGATCACACACACACACACACACAAGGGGAGATTTGGAGAGGATTAGAGCGTCGTTTGAGTGATTAGGTTTTATGAAATGTAATAGGAAACTGTTTTGCGTTTATAAATAACTCTAATCCTTTCTAAATCAATCGCGGAAAATATAACCCGTCAGACCGGATACTCGGTCGAGTAAAATGTATACTCGGCCGAGTATCCTCTACTCGGTCGAGTATTCACCATACTCGTCCGAGTATTCCTCGTTAGAACCCAAACAAACTACACTCTTGGAACTACTCGGCCAAGTAGGCTCTACTCGGCCGAGTACTTAGCTTATAAAATCCGTAGTATTACAGTCTTCCCCCCTTAAAAAGAACTTCGTCCCCGAAGTTCCAACCCAACCTATAAAACATGGACACTTAACACTAACTCCACAAACCACTCTTCCTTCCACAACATGGCTCACGATATCGTCTCAACTATAGCATAGGCTCCCAATACTGATTCCGTAACATTACCAAATAACCACAATATAATGTTGCCAACCTTGTCTCACTTCAATAACACTTAATAGCACTCAATCCACAAAAGAAGATCAACCATCAAAACGGAATGTTACATTCTACCATCCTTAAAACGAACTTCGTCCTCGAAGTTTACTCAAACACATAAACATCATCTTCCAACTGTCAAAACTATCGGACTCATAATCATCATCATTCAACTGTCAACACTATTGAAATATTCTCTCATTACTAAACATCGAACTACTACAAGCATGGTCATGACCTTTAATAAAATCAAAACAAATATCCGTCCTTTATGCTACACCAACACTCTACTTCCAATTATACTACCATATGCACAACCATCAAAATCTCTTTTATCACATCCTACTCCTCTTAAGATAAATGTTACGTCCTCGTATTTCACTAATACTAAATCCTAGCTATATTTTTTTCATTATCCCCATCACTACCGCATGTCAAAGATAACCTCTTATAATCTGAACAGTCGCCATGCATATATCTTAGGCTCTCTTACTTAAACAACTCTCATCCTTCAATTCACTCGTCACACCCCCTAACCTATACCTCAAAATCTTTAACTTAACCCAAAACTTCAACTCTTCCACATTACCGCAACATGACACACCTCTCTATATAAACTATATAAAACTCATATCACTAAAAGAATAACTCACACTCCACACCTGTTACGTATACTCACACTAGATCCTCAAGTTCTTTTCTTTCATTACCGCAAAACTCATACATAACTTAACATGACACCAATTCTCAATATCCTGCACTCACTATCTCAACAAAAGATTATGAACCACATGTCGCTTTCAGATCATTACAACACATATTCCACGAATCACTTGCCATGACTATGCCTACCGATGCCTCATCTTAAAACAAGATCAAAATTACTGTAACAACTTCTCACAACTGTGTCTCATCAACAGAATATCACTATACCATGACAACAACGAAAAGATATACAACTCTCTTTCATATCATACTCTACCCTCATTCCCAAACTGAAACTGGTAAGAAACATTAACAAGCAAAACAACAGTCTACATGTTCAACCAAAACTCACAAGGAACAACAGCAAACAAAACAACAATCTATGTTTAACTGGTGTTCACTTTCGAAAACCCGTATCATAATCATCTCACCTACACCACCACAACCGGTGGCGGTATCGAAACACCGCCACCAACAGTCGCACCGCAGTGTGAAAATACCCGCATCACAACACTAAGTACCGTGCCCGGATCACCACCGGAGGCACCACAACCACAACGATAGGCATCACAACATACACAATCCTATAAACACTGACTCAATATAACATCTCGGACAAGAAAAACTTACTCAAGGCTGCTTTACCAGATCACAACACCATATATCATACTGAATAAATATACAAGAATCTCATGCATACCATCCATACTTTTCCATGGAATAAACATATATCATGAATACACATGCAAGTATAACCAGTCTTGTCAGACCACCCAAACTATGACTTTTGATCATCATTCCATCAAGTTACTGTATCCAACATATATTACAGAACATTCAGATAACAACATTATAACTATCACACCATACCGCTTCTTGTGAGGTCACAACCTCACACAAACATTTATATACATCTTAGACTCATAATCACATCCAACTAGTCAATCCTGATCACGTAAGTTACCACTTAACAATGAATATCTCTTATCCGGACTTAACTCAAGTGCCCTTCCTAACATATCTTCTCTTACACACAATTGTCACCCCTCCGGCAAATGTAGCCATAACATCAGTACCTAACTTCCAGCGAACACCTCTATATCCACATCTTATACTTCCTCACAACCAAACATACTAACCACCTTCACAAAATCAACCTCATTAGAACAACTAACTTCCCTAAAGTAACATCATCCTCAGCCACTAGTGACATTACTATGACACCAACATCCTTCATGTGACTACTCTCTTACTATCACTTCTTAATATAACAATCTGTTTCCTCTCTTTGGTTATCATTCCAAATAACGAACATCCAATCCATCAACAGAACATACCTCAACATTATTCCCAATTCTATCCTTTATCATATCGCTACCTAACTCTCCACCAAAATCTCAGATCTTGCAACACTCCACAAGCTTCTTATTCCCTTAATACCTCGAAACTCATGGCTAACACATCGTCCTGCTCTCCTATATAACCATTAACTCACACCCTCTAGTGGGGATATCGTACATTTCATAATTTTCCTACCTTCATGCTCATTAGCTTTGGTCAACGTTCTCTCAACTTACTTCCATCCCTCTTTCTACCTTTTTACTCAATAATACCAGTTAATAATTCTTCTCCTTTCTCTTTCTACCTATCTCTGTAGTAATTTGTTTATTTTCCATAGCTCCACAACTCTAATTCCATTAATTCATATCAATATCTTATCATTCTTCTTATCATTTATCATCTCTCATCTTGCTTCACACTCACCCTTGTCACCATCAAGTCCACGCACTAACAGTTACTCTTCAATTAGTCGTATCTCCCTTTCGTATCTCTAGAAACCAAAATTCACTTCATACCGTTAACTGTCCAAAGAATTACACACTAGGCTCACCCCTTGATATTCCAACTTCCCAAACTTAGCCACTATTTAAAAATCCACATCGCGACATAACTTCCTTTAAGTTCACTATATACCTCTGTTTCCTATCTTCCTACAACAACCTTCCATTACATATATCCTTAAGCAACTCTATTCTAGTTGTCTTCCTCCATAAACCCTTACACATCCAAATATGCCACTATTCGTATCCCTTATCTCAATCCTTCATTCTCATGCTTCTTTACACTTACATCACCCTTGCCCATATACACTTCCTTTTATACTACTCAACACACGACTATATCACTCGTCATATCTCACAAAACATGCTCTTTACCTCAATTAGCTAATCATTCTTCCCTTTTCTTTTTCCACTATCCTTCACAACCACATTAACACATGTCTTCCTTACCCAACACATGTCCCTCATAAGCCGTCATTCTCCATATCATAACTTCCGGTAACTTACGTATCAAGACTGTCTCACATATAAAAGAATGCGTTAAGACTCAAAACATACATGTGTATATACCCTACGACTCAAAACAATGTAAAAACATAGCCACCGGCTCAAAGTGGCCGCCCAATGAGGTACTCGGTCGAGTACATAACGTACTAGGTCGAGTACAAGGTACTCGGTCGAGTTTTCGACTCCAGAAGCAAACTCAATTGTCGCAGAAGGATTACTCGGTCGAGTATTGGGAATACTCGGCCGAGTAGACCTTACTCGGTCGAGTATGAGACTACTCGGCCGAGTTCACGACTCCAGACGCTAAAAAATATTATCACAGAGAGATTACTCGGCCGAATATGGAGTACTCGGTCGAGTATAAAAGACACTCGGCCGAGTAGGGACTACTCGGTCGAGTATCGGCGCAGTTCTCAGCACCGTCCAGTTTTCGTAAAACAGTCATATCTCACTCGTTACTTGGTCATTTTGGGCGTGTGACCTATCGTTAGAATCGTAAGAGGACAACATATCACCTTAACTTGGAATTAAAGCAATATCGTTTCTAGAACTCGACTTATGCCAGTTTTAAGACAACCCTTCCATAATCGTTCTTTATACAAATCAAGTTTTCTAAGCCAAAACAACTTGAACATACATAAGGCAACAATAACAATTCAATACCTCTAAAAACCAGTACATAGTTGAACATTTATCATACTCACATTAAAATTAAACATGACATTTACATATATAGACGCATGACCTTAATCACATGCTTCTACCAATAATCAACCATTAAAATCATCATGTTCATATGCACATGTACCACTACCATACTTCATGCTCAACATTGTATTAAACAGATAACATGATCACATTCTTCATACTCAATATCAATCAGATACAAATTCACAATTCACCTTTCATATTTTACCATGTTCCAACACTTAACATGCCAACATATTCCTTCTCAAAGTTTAACATGAACAATCCTCGATGCATCTTTCAACAACTATCACATTCCACTTCTTTCATCATTTCATCCAACCATGCACAAGGTTCAAACTATAGATATAAAACTCACAGAACTCAAGCATACAACAGTTTTTCACCCCATGTGACCGGCTTGAGATGGTAAGGGCCTTAATACGACTTCGGGACGTCTCCCAAGTCTTTGCGATAGCTCCAAACAACTCTCCCCGGGTTCATTTTATTTAGACTCCCTAAGTTCATTGGGTTCATTTGTTTTAGGTGCCGAAATCGTCGGCTCTGATACCACTTTGTAACACCCCCTCATACTAAGGTACCTTATCAAGGACTACCTTAGCATAAAAGGCTGTTACCATCTCGGTTTCCCGAGGTTAGTATATCAAAGTTACAATTTCCAAACAACATTTATTAAAGTATAAAGAGTTAGAAAATACATTATCTCAAACCAACTCAAACTAAAAGTGTAAGAACTTCAATACAACTGAAATCATTGACGGCTAAACTCATAACGGAGAAACTAGACTCGAAGTGATGTCTCCCCATGTCTGTCCCATAACTAAACATCTGCATTACCTGTCATATCTGCTCAACATCCCCGAATGGATCACCGCAGGTTTTACAAAACAACAACAGGGGGTCAGCTACCGCATAATTCGAATAAGACAAACAATTAATGTAACCGGCTGATCATCCTCCATCCCCGGTTTCCCGATTTCACACATTAATCGACCACACACCGAAGTGTGTAGCCCTGCCAGATTACCCATCGCAATAGGTAATCCTCGCCGCCAGTGGGTGACCGCGGCCCATCCCCACCTAGTCCAGCTCATCAACGAGCGACTAACAATCCCTGTCCCTTAATGTTCACATCCCCTCCCGTGACGGGTTCCACGGAGGGCGAACTAGGGTGTGAAGCTACTCCCACAAGTGACTCCACCACAATCACACATACCACAACATCACAGCTGTCACAACACCACTTCCGTCACAACACAACCACATCACCACCGTCACCACAACACCGACACTCCGATGATCAGCAGACAACAATCATACACAATACAACAAATATCTCAAATCAATTACACAAAAACTGAGTAGGGAAACCCTACCTTTTCGCAATCTGCTTACGCTGCAATCAACCATACAAATGCATAACAATTACCACATCGTCACCTACAACAACAATCATATAGTTCCAATCACTAACTGCAAAACCCCATTTCCCCCAATTTATGAATAAAGACAAACCCTATAATTAATCATCAACGACATAGGGATAAAGACTTACCGGCGAAAGAAACAAAGGATGAATGCACTTGCTATGATCACACACACACACAAGGGGAGATTTGGAGAGGATTAGAGCGTCGTTTGAGTGATTAGGTTTTATGAAATGTAATAGGAAACTGTTTTGCATTTATAAATAACTCTAATCCTTTCTAAATCAATCGCGGAAAATATAACCCGTCAGACCGGATACTCGGTCGAGTAAAATGTATACTCAGCCGATTATCCTCTACTCGGTCGAGTATTCACCATACTCGGCCGAGTATTCCTCGGCAGAACCCAAACAAACTACACTCTTAGAACTACTCGGCCGAGTAGGGTCTACTCGGCCGAGTACTTAGCTTATAAAATCCGTAGTATTATAATAACTGCCCAATCTTCGCCAACGTACTGATAGGATGTCGCAATCTAATCAAAGATAAGTACACTAGACCCAAATTAATGTAGTAATAGGGGTCGAACAGAAGGAGACGGAAGTTGCTAAACAAGTTGTCATGGAGTGAATTCTATCAAGGTCGGTTATCGTATGAATGTTTGATTGGATTTGTAAAACAATGATAAAGAAAGAGTCTAGGGAGGTTGGGTTAAACATGCAAATATGTAAATTCTTATGTCAAACTAGAAATGCTTAATAAACATAATTGTTTAGGTCTTATGACAACCACCTCTCGGCCTTATTGTCGACCATAGAACAGGTCCTAACGAGCTCTCGCTATGGCTAGGTCGGTCTACTAAAACATGCTTAGTCTAATTCATTTTCGTGCCTCCCGACTTATAAAAGCGAATTAACAAATTTAATCAAGGATTATGGCCAATAATCAAAGACTAACAAAACAATGCAAGCATGTTAAAGAAACAATGAATTGATATTAAAACATCCTATTTCAACAATTGTAAATACTACTCATACATGGCTCCCTTAATCCCTAGACTAGTGAATTGCTCATGCATAATGAAAACTAAACTAATGACAAATGATATAATAAAGATGAACATACTAACTAGTAAATTAAATGACAAATGAATAACAAAACAATACTAGAAATAGGATTACCTTAACATTTGGAAATGAACTTGGAAATGAAGAACAAGATAGAGAAAATGGAAATAACTTGAAATGTAATTGTATATAACTTGAATGAAATTGTTTATAACATAAAGGAAATGCTAAAGGGAAAGCTAAGCTAAACTATACTAAGAACTTGAAATAGTGTTTGAAAAACATGTAAAAGTGGTGTAGGAGTTGTGTAAGCAGTGTGTTTTAGGTTCCGTATCAACACCCTTTATATAGGACCAAAGGGAGTAACATAAACGAGCTAGAAAAGGCTAACCCTGATCGGGGACACCCCACCCCGATCGGGGTCGTGTGTTTTTTTTTGTTATTTCTCTTAAATCCTCAAAATCAAAACCAAGTATCTTATGCTCCATAATTAAGTTCCTTAATCACCCGAGTTAAGAGCATCGTTTGGCATCCTAAGAGCATCTCCAAGCTTGACTCTTGGTCTTGCTTGACTTGGACTTTTCTTTTGGGCCAATTCCATTTCTTCATTTGTTCATCAACCCAAGCTCCATAGTTCTTACTCGGGCTTGGAAATTACCAAAATACTTTTCTGAGGTCATGCTTAGTCTTTTTAGCCTCGTGAACTCATATGCTTGCAACTTTGATGGGAAGAAGTTACTAAAAGCTTAATTTCCTACAAACACAATGAAAATAAGCAAACACAACTAGAACACGGAATTAGCTCACAAACACTAAAATTAGTGCAAATGACATGTAAAATAGAGCTAATATAGGAGGTTAAAATGTATATTAAATGGACTTTTCAAACTCCCCCAAGCTAAACCTTTGCTTGTCTTCAAGCAAGCATACAATACAATGTATGATAAGGACAAGGGTACGAGCAAAAATCATCCCTTCTAAATGCAATTCCCGTCAAGTAACTTTAGAGCACAATGAGTCAAATACCGAAACAACATGGGCATAGGGAAAATACAACAACATGGATGAGATTTATATGACGGCGTAGCCTAAAGACTTCACATGAACTTTTCGGCCCTTGCATGATCTTTTTGACTTTGGACTCTCACGATTCACTCGTTACTCATTTATATTTAAAAGGATTTTGTGTGAGTAGCACTCACCTATCCTTGACTCATGAGAGTGTGCCCGCAATCTAATATGGTAGTTATTTCAAATCACAAGTAAAAAACAATCAAAATGCAAGGATATAAAAGAAGCCAATGGGTAAGAAGAAGGAAATTTGTAATGGGTAAAAGGGGGAACATATGAATTATGGTATGTGGAGCTAAGTTAAGCTAGCAACAACCAAGTCCAAGGATGCTCAATCCAAAATTAAACCCAATTTTAGAAGCCAAAAACAACAACATAATAACTTCTTTCAAAATAAATCGTAAGAATACTCTCCAAAAATTCATGAATAATGGCATGAGAGTTTCTTAATTCCATTTCTTCTTGTTTATTTTTCTTCTCAATTCATGCTTCTCTTTTTTCATTATTTTTCACATCTTTTTTCTTTCAATTTCTTTCATTATTTTTTCTTATTCTTTTCCTTTCTTTCATAATCAAATTCCGGAAAATAATTATTCCGAAATAACCAAGCTCACAATGACTCAAATAAGATATATCCCAAATGACCACCCTAACACCAATAAGTTAGCTACTAGATTAACAAGGTAGGCAAGTATATAAAGCAGCTAGATGAAATGTAAACATGTGTAAGAAGGGGCTAGAAATAGGCAACAATGTCAATGTGAATGGCTTCAAATGCATGCATATTATAAAAGTAATGCTCATAAGAGATGGAATCAAAACCATACTTGTACGTTATTGATATAACACACACCATAAGGAGACCTACACTCACCTAAGTGAGACCGGAAATGGATGAATCGGTCCAAGGAGGCTCTACCTTACCATTTTGTGGCTTGCCAAAGTCAAGATCAAGCCTAATTGGTTCAAATTTCATCTTCCACCTACTATGTCAAGACATCCCTGATGCGTGCCTTTTAGAAGTATTTATTTACTTATTCGACACGCCTTTCTATGAGCTTATTTGTTTTTCTCTTTATTTTCCTCCGAATTTGCTACTTTGGTATGTTTCTTGTCATTTGCAGGATTGAAGCTCAATTGGGCGTTTACGAGTCAAACCCGCTAAGTAATAGGAAGGGAAAATTTATTTTATTTTAGACATGTTTATACATGTCGTCATATTGCCTTCTTCTCGTTCAATAAAGCAGCCAAGTCGTCTTTCTTCATTAGCCATGTCGATCAGCTTTACTTCCGATCTCGGAAATGCAGCAGTTAACTTGTTCCTTCTTTGCTGCCCATATCGACTCCTTTGCAAGCCTTGGCGTCCAACACAATCATCAGAGCAAGTCGTTCGACCTTGTGCAGCTCTGTCCTTCGACTACCTACTCTATTTTGTCGACACAGTGGCAACAATGGAGGCAAGTTTAGCGGTTGACCAACTTAATCAATATATCGTTCTCCATAGCAGCAGGTTGTTCGACTTCCTTTAAACTGCTATGTCGTCCTCCATAGCAGGCCAATGTCGTCCGACTGCAGAGCATTGTCGCCCGACATTAGTCCGACCAGCTCATCCTCCTTTTCTTCTAGCACGACACAATAACAAGAATTGCAGAGATATCATGACCTAGTCGTCCGAGCTATAGCGTCATGTCATTCGACCTATTTTCAGTCATCCTACACTATTCATCTGGATACTCAGGTTTCTAAATTATCTAGCCAAAACTCTCAAAGGCAACCGGGTGCCTTGCCTTCTCAGCCAGATAAATCACATGAAACGGTTAATGCTATCCACCTAAGGAGTGGTTTCACTTATGATAGACCATAGATACCTAGAGATGGTTGTGACTCGGTTATTAAAGTATTGGATGTTAATGTTAGTGAGAAGATTGCTGATCCATTGCCTATTGCTGATGATTCGACTTCTAGTACTGCTAAGAAGTCAAATGCTAATAAAGAGAAGAAAGCTGTTGAGCCACCAATTGGGGTCAAGCTCCCATTTCCGACCCGACAGCTGAATACCAAGATTGAGCAACAATTTGGGAAGTTCATCAAGCTAGTTAAGAATCTCCAGGTATCCATTCCATTCACAGAACTCATTACTCAGGTACCGTCTTACACTAAATTTATGAAAGAAATTTTGACTCGCAAGAGAAGTTTGATGAGGTGGAGACTATTGTTTTTACTGAGGAGTGTAGTGCACTCCTACAAAATAAATCTTCACCTAAGTTCGCTGTCCCAGGTAGTTTTTCTATCGCCTGTTCCATAGGCACCCATACTATAGATAATGCTTTATGTGATCTGGGTGCCAATGTCAATGTCTTACCTTTATCTTTAGCTAAAAATATAGGTTTGATCGAGTTTAAATGCACCAATATGACTGTTCAAATGTGAGACCGTTCCTTGTCACAACCTTTAGGGATCCTAGAGGATGTTCCTATGCGGTTTGGGAAGTTCTTTATACCCATTGATTTCATTGTGTTGGACATTCCTGAGGATACCAATACCCCTATTATTTTAGAGAGACCATTTTTGCACACTGCTGGTGCAATTATTAACGTAGGAGCAAGGACTCTGACATTTATGGTGAGGGGGGGGGGGGTGAGAAATTGACATACACGCAGTCTAATGTTCGTAGGACGCCTATGCAAGTTGTACCTTGTCATGTTGTTTCCCCTATAGAATCTGATAGGGTAGGTGATAGTCCTATAGTAGAGTTATGTCTTGTTATTGCCGTGACACCTTTGCCCCATGTTGGGAGCAAGATGGAGGACCATTCTATTGTTTCTCTTTCTACAGGACATGACAGGTTGAGCTCCTATGACAATTCAGGAGGTGGGCTTGGTGTATTGGATCAAAAGTTTACAGCTAGAGATGTTGATTATGGCGGAATGCCAAGAGATTCTGTGCCGCGTGCAAAGAAGGGACACCCGAGGGCTAAGTGTAGTGAGTTAGCCTATGCGACGGTATGCCCTTCTATTTCTGAAGAAGAGGTAAAGTGGTGGCCTATGGCCAAGATAAAGACTGCTGAGAGTACTTCATTTAGTCAATAGCCATGTTGTGGGCTGTTCAGTTATTTTGGTAAATGAGGTGACAAAGGTCGAGCGGGACTATATAAACCAGCGCTGACCGGGAGGTAACTCGGATTGTAAAACCTTTATAAAAGTGTGCTTTAATTCGGTTCTTAATGAACATGTTAGTATAGCTTCATATGAATATAATTTTTAGAAAGAGACTAATTTTAATCTGAGTGTCACGCAGGTCCTTATATGCGTGATAGAGTTTGATGCTGAAGACGCGACCTTTACGGGTTTTGATTGGGGGCAGCTGGCCACGACCTCCCTATGTTTGATGCTGGTTTGGGGAGGTCCGTTCTGCAATAATTGTAAGTTCTCTTTCCTTCATTTACATTCATTTGCATTCATTTTGTTGGTATATCCCGTTCCCCTATATTTTGATGCTGTTGTTGTTTGCTGAATACAATGAGGGAATTGTATGATTTGGTTTGGGGAGGGTATACATATGTCTGTGTTGCATCCATATGCATATTTCTTGCATTTCCGCATGAATTCATTTCAAAATAACAAAAAATTGAAAATTTTAAAAAAATGCAAAAATATGTTTGCATTTAGGTAGAGTTTTAGGTTGAGTCGGAGTGGTTATATAACGATGATGACATTGCACTTATACTTTTACCACTCGTTTTAAGCCTTGCATCGTGTACACCCAATTTTTGAGAAATTCATTTGCCTAAATTACGAGTTTTTGATAAACTCTACCAAACAAATAGATTTGACCTATATGTTGGCAAACTACTTATACATTCTAAGGTTTAGAGCTTATAAACTGGTGACATTCATGAACGGTTTCATTTAGGATGTGAGCAGTACTCCTTACAAAGCATGTAACATTAATTTGCATAAGCATGAAATTTGTCTCTTATTGCCTACATACACTCGGGTTTGTGGCGGTGACACTTGTGGAGAGACGACTCTTCCTTTATGTTTTACTCTTATTAGCCTCGCATTAGCCAAATTTGTCTTGTTTTGACCCATTTATTCGACTACATTCCTATATGGCCAACCGTTTTCAAGCTAGTCTTGTTGGTGAGTTTGGAAGTCTTTTTTTGGTCATTTATGAAGAATGCTTTTGTGTTGGAAGGAAGGTGAAAAATATTGATGAAAGTGATAAAGTTATGAAAAAAGAAAAAAAAAAGATGAAAAAAAAAATGGAAAAGAAAGAAAGAAAAAAATGAGAAAAATGAAAAATGGAAAAATAGAAATTCTTTTTACTCCTATGTTCATTCTATTTATCGTTTGAGGAGTATTGTTGTGGTTGTGAGTGAGTTATGCCGTCTTTGGCACTGTTCTTAATTTTCGATGCTGGATTAGAACTGGAATACTGTTACTTTTGCTTGTGTTCGTTGGCTGGCTTGACTTTTACCTCCACATATCCAAATTATTTTGCCCCTTCTTACCCTTTTACCTCACCTCATATTCATATGTAAGTCCTCGGCATGTGTTTTGGACCTCGTTGGTTGGAGTGTATGTGTACGGTAGCTAGAGATATCTATCATGTTATATTGCATGCATGTCTTTGTAGGTCGTAGTTAAGTGAGTGACTATTTTTCCTCTCTATTACAAAATTTGTACTCACCTTGTGCCTTAATGAGAGATGAGTGACCTCGTGAGAGTCCGACATATATGGTCTTGCAAGGTCGACGGTTTGGTAGTCTTTGGTCATTAGTTCAACTCGTTTGCATTTTAATTTTTGTGCTTTAGCTTGGAATTTATTCCTTAGAAAGGGTGTTACTATTGCATTAAATTGGTTTGACGAGTCTTTTGTATAGCTAGCTCTGAGTTGTATGCCGCTCCATTAGTCCCTTTCTGTGTCTATTGCTTGCTTAGGGACAAGCAAGGGTTTGGTTTGGAGAGGTTTGATGCGTGCCTTTAAACGTATTTATTTACATATTCGGCACGCATTTCTATGAGCTTATTTGTTTAATTCTCTTTATTTTCCTCCGAATTTGCTACTTTGGTATGTTTCTTGTCCTTCGCAGGACTGAAGCTCAATTGGGCGTTTAAGAGTCAAACTCGCTAAGTAATAGGAAAGGAAAATTTATTTTATTTTAGACATGTTGATACATGTCGTCATGTTGCCTTGTTCTCGTTTAATAAAGCAGCCAAGTCGTCTTTCTTCATTAGCCAAGTCGAGCAGCTTTACTTCCGACCTCGGAAATGCAGCAGTTAACTTGTTGCTCCTTTGCTGCCCATATCGACTCCTTTGCAAGCCTTGGTGTCCAACTCCATCATCAGAGAAAGTCGTTCGACCTTGTGCAGCTTTGTCCTTCGACTACCTACTCTGTTTTGTCGACACAGTGGCAACAATGGAGGCATGTTCAGCGGTTGATCGACTTAATCAATATATCGTTCTCCATAGCAGCAGGTTGTTCGACTTCCTTTAAACTGCTATGTCGTCCTCCATAGCAGGCCAATGTCGTCCGACTGCAGAGTATTGTCGCCCGACCTCAGTCCAACCAGCTCATCCTCCTTTTCTTCTAGCAGGACACAGTAACAAGAATCGCAGGGATATCATGACCTAGTCGTCCGAGCTATAGCGTCATGTCATTCGACCTATTTTCAGTCGTCCTATACTATTCATCATGGTCAAATGACATGTTCATCAATGTCGATCGACCTCTTTGCAAGTCGTTCGACCACAACAACTTTGTTGATCGACTTGCTGCTATGCTTCATTTAATTGCGTGTATCGTTTAGTTTATTTTATTTTATTTTATTTCGGGCTTTGCTATATAAACTCATAAAAACCTATTAGCTAGGTTATCTTTCATTCCACTGTCAAACTTACTTACGTTACTTTCTCTTCTCAAAAAACTTTAGATCGATAATTTCTCCTTTCTTCTGTATTGCTAAAAATCGATTATTTGGTAATTTCAATTCCTCTTTTCCTTTTTCGTTCATCTCGCTTAATTACTATTATTTTCTATCCTTATTATTATTGATTTTAATTTATGTTAAGTAATTTCTTAATTATTTAAGTTATGAATTCTTCCCCTTTATCGTCTATTTCAATTATTGCTATTAATTTCGTTATGAGTAGCTAAACCCCCTTTTGCTAGGATTTAAGGGAGGCATGGATTGAGATGGTTTTAACTGGGTAATTAGTTTAGTCGATATAATTGATCTATGTTGTTAATTGTGATATTTGATTGCTTTTAATTGGTTAAGTCGACTTAATTGATTAATTATATGGGTAAACCCCGCCCTAAGATCGAAAGCCTAGTGAGGGTTAGACCTGTCACAAACATTAGAGTACCCTAGTAAGTTGCGAGAGCCCGCTAGAAGCATTCTAGGGCGAATATCGGACCGAGAGGACCTTTTCACTGCCCTATAGACCGGTAATTGAGACTTACCTATGACCCTACCTATGACCCGTAATAATCCATGGTGAACCGATGTCCTAG
Organism: Silene latifolia; assembly: GCF_048544455.1. Taxonomy (NCBI): domain Eukaryota; kingdom Viridiplantae; phylum Streptophyta; class Magnoliopsida; order Caryophyllales; family Caryophyllaceae; genus Silene; species Silene latifolia. The sequence continues at coordinate 434,378,710 of NC_133538.1, read as the reverse complement.
CTCCTTTCCCTTATATTTATCTTGACTCAATTTCCCTTCTTAATCCTTTTATTTTATTGCTTTAGTTTAGAACAAAAATCAAACAAACCCATTTGGTTACTTAGACAGACTTAATTTGACAAGTAGAACGCTAAAAGCCTCCCTGTGGATACGATCCCGACTTCCCTAGCTATATTAGTTAGAGACTAGTTGGTTTATTTTTGATAGGTTGCGACAGCCGTATCAATCCTCATGTATGCAAAACCCGTCAAAAGCGCGACTCATTAGCTTTAAAAAGCTACAATATGGGAAATGTAAAGAGGAAAGACATTGTGCATAAGACAAAAGGGAGGACACAAGAAACACTTTTTATGAAAATTTTCAATTTTCAAATTTTTAGTTTTTTCACCCTAGACACTAATGAATGTAGTAATAAGGGTCGAACACAAGGAGACATGAGTTGTTAATTAGTTGTTATGGGGTGAATTCTATCAAGGTCGGTAAATGTATGATTGCTTCGTTTGGTTGGTAAACTTGTGATAAAACAATAATAAAGGAATAGTCTAGGGAGGTCGGGTCACATATGCAAATTATGTAAATGCTCAAGTTAAACATAGGAGTTGATAAAATTGTTAATTGTTTAGGCTTAAAGACAACCACCTCTCGGCCTTATTGTCAACCATAGAACGAGTCCTAACTATTACATCAAAACCAAATTGAAATTGCCATTGTCCAAAAAACTGTAAATTGTCTTAAAAATCATAAATAGAACAAATTTTCCAAAATGAATATCCATCGTCCCTTAAAAAGCATGTCAACGCCCTTAGAAGTTGATCATATTCCTGCGCATGAGCAATACACAAGCATATGTAAGCAATTGATAAGATATAAGCATGAAAGATCAAAGGCAAGAAAGGATTTGCCTTATCAAAATGGCTATGAGAGATTTCAAATAGAATCACCGTACTCCACTCGTCAGCAAGAGATGGAGCATCATGCTTAAGACTATAAAATAAACCGTTAGTGCACAAATTAGAATCATGAACGGTCTCAAATTGGTGGTATGAAAACTCTAAGTGGTAGGACTCAACAAAATGGGGGGGGGGGGGGTGCATCCCACTTAACCTCTAAATTAGCATCACTAAGTCCTCCATCAACTTCAAATGGGTCAAATATAACCCATGTGAAAGGATTTTCAAAGGTTTCAAATGACTCGGGTAAAACCTAATCCTTTTCATGATAATCGGGCTCAACATCATCCATGGCACGTGTTGGAGCTTGTGTCCTCCACAAATAAGTGTGATAACATTTGTAAATCCCTTACAGGTTCACAAGGGTATACTTCGTATTTTAATCAGTTGATTAACGATTACCTAATAACGGTTGGCTTGCTAGAAAGTTTGACGTTATTATCATACAGATGGCAGTGATCAACTGGTCCCTAAAGGTCACACCTATAGAATGTGTTTGAGAGATGTGGTTATAGAAATATGATCACATTGATGCCTAATATGACTAAACAGTTAGTCAATGTGTTGATGAGACAATTATTTAATGAAGATTAAATAATATTAGTTGAGACGAATTAACTGTCAATTCGTAAATTGAATATAATAAGTTATATTTAATTAAATGTATGTAATGTTAGCTTGGACGGATTAATCTGTTAATTCATAATTAAATGTAATCGGTTATATTTAATATCAAGAAGATGAATGTGTCATAGTGGTAATAGTGAGGGTACTCAAACCAAGAGGTCATGGGTTCGATCCTCACTAGATGACAATTAACACATTTTATACATTTTTGGAATAACCAAAATAAGGAAATAATACTCCTTATTTTGGTAATTGGGCCGAAATTAGAGGATGAAAAAATCCACCCTAATTTACCCTAACACGCGGTTTAAGAGGGTAGAGGGGTGAATTATTTCTAACCTAATTTTTCTACTCATTCTCTGACCTCCTCTCATCAGAAATAACACAAAACAACCTAAATTTTTACAGAAAATTTGGATCGATTCTAGCATAATCAAAGGGCATATCTCATATCGTCTTGGGTGCAACTAATAGGCGAATATCAACTTTGATATTGTTCTTAGGCCGTTTTTGCTAGGACCGAAGGTTATCTCTTAATCCTTTAATTTTGTTTATGTAATTTTATTTTATGACCAGTGATCATTTTCATAAAATTCGTTATAATCCTTAATAATAAGGGAAGTATACAGACTATTTCCCACAAGTGGTATCAAACCCAAGGCCACGTATTTTAATTTTGATGATTTTCATAAAATTGTTTGTAAACAATAATTAGGGTTTGCGAAAAAAAAAAGATAATCGGATGGATTTTTTTTTGAGCTGTGGAATTTTTTGTTTTTTTCGTTTCCGTTACTGTTCACGGATGAACAGTACTTTTAAAAAAAAATTCTGTTTTTTTCTTTCGGTTTCTCCTGAAAAACCGATTAAAGTTTTTTGTTTTTGTTTATGCCGATTTGAAAAGCATCCGAGAAAAGAAATTTTTTTTTCCTGTTACTGTTCACGTGGTTACTGTTCACAGTGGCCAGAATAAAAAAAAAACTGTTTTTTGTTTTGTTATGGTTTTTACCGAAAAACCGCAAGAAGAAAGAAATAAAAACGGGCTGTTTTTGTTGTTTTGTCTATCCAGCCGAGAGAAAAGTAAAAAAAAAAAAAAAAATTGGTTTTCATTCATCGTTCACGTCTTTGGATGATTTAAAAAAAAAAATTTTGTTTTTTTTTTCGGTTTTAGCTGTAAAATCGAGAAAAGTTTTCTTTGGGTTGTTTCGGTTTTTACCGAGATAAATTTTAAAGAAAATTTTTTTTGGGTTTGTTGTGGCCAATTAATTATTGTGAAGCGGTTCATAAATCATGGATACCTAATCATTTTAAAGCAGTTTAAAATTTTGACGGATTAAATTCATATTACAAGTTTAATATGAATTAAGATTGAAATTAATGTGATTAATTGAGGAATTGTCACTTAATTTGATAATTTAAATGGGTGGTTTGGATAAAATTAATCTACATAATTAAATAATTATGTCTTGCATGTTTAATTTTTTTTTAGTTGATGCATTTTAATTTTGTTGAATGAATCAATGAATGAATTTTATTTACGTATTTATTTTTGCAATCGGTTGTAAATTGTAATACTTAGTGTGGCCTTAGTCAAATTATGTTTTCGTAATGAAAGAAACATGATTTTTTATGTAATTATGAGATCTCGAATCTCCTTTACTTTTATTTAGTTTTTGGGTTTTGAAATTAGAATGTAATAAATAGGTTTATTATGTAAATTTTTATTTATTGTAATTTTTCGAAGAAGACTAAAGATGGAGATTGGAGCTCACTCCCGCTACATGGATCAAGATGGAACATCAAGACAAGATTCTCGGGTCCAAGGATGGATTCCAAACTTGTATTTAATGTTTATTTTTATAGGATAAGCCACACTAGGACTTTTATTGTTTTACGTTTTCATTGATATTGTTTTTCATTCACATGTTAGTTTATGCATCATATTCCGCCTAAAACCAAACCACCTACTACTAAAATGCATGAAAATTGACTCATATAGGTTGTATGTTAGTTTTCATGGACATACAGATGTCACACACTTATTAAGCCATCACCTTAGTTTATTCATTCTCGCATGCTAGATATTAGTTCACTTAAAAGGAATTAAAATAAAGTTGATGGGATCTTCCTCTAAAATGGAAATTGAGATTAGTCTTTATAAGGGAAACAACTATGAATCCCTTCTTCGTCGGTAGGCATAATATGACCCCTTCTATGTTGGGTAAGTAGTTGTGTTGACTTAGTTTACCTCAACATCATAGTCCGAAGAGTTTCTCGTGATTATGATGGACTAAAGATAGAATTTACAGAAATTTATCGACCAAGAATTCTAACGGTAGAATTAGCTAAAAGGTTAGCTTACCAATTTACAGAGAATTGAGTCTTGGGATCATTTATATAATTCTTGAGGGAGGTCAATTGTATAAATGTTTTGATTCTTCGCGTTATGACTACAGTTCATTAGACTTAAAAATATAAACGATGCACATACTTGTTATTTTTATTCTTCTTCTCGCAGTATAGAACACGTTTATTTTCATAATACTGTTACAACAAATGGCTGGAAATAACGAAATCCCAATGCCAAGTGCCACACTTGATCGCGCGTTATGGCTGAAAGTTTTTATGGACAACATGAATCAGTTCACACGTCTGAAAAATGACGCGTCCAACTTTCCGGACTGGGAGGCAGCACTAAGGAATGCTGCCATTGCTGACGGCAAGCTCGGGTACTTAACTGAGCCAATACCGGTAAACCCAGGCCCCAATGCAGGAGTCAACGAGTCACTCGCTTATAGTGATTTCGTTATGGAAGCGGGTGCGATAAAGAACGTACTCATCTTTGCAATGGAAACCAATTTGCAGAGACGCTTCATTGCCCAAGGTGCAAAAAAGATTTTCACCACGCTCACTAACGAATTCTCAAAGGCACCGAGAATCGTTACTTATGAGCATACATGTCGCTTCTTTGATGCGAAACTCCAAAAGGGCCAACCGGTTAGCCCACACATTCTTAACATGATTGAGAATGTCGAGAAATTGGAGGCACTTAATTGCAAAATCAGTGAGAGCATTGTCATTGACCGAATGCTTCATTCTCTTCATGATGGTTTTGCCCTTTTCAGGGCGAACTACTACATGAATGACTTGAAAAAGAGTCCTCATGAGCTACACTCCCTTCTTGTACAGACCGAGAAGGATATGAAATTGAGTGGGAGCATGAAGCAGGATGTTCTCATGATTTCCAATAAAAGTAAAGGTAAGGACAAGGCTCATAGCGGCCTAGCTGTAGGTAAGCCAAAGTTCAAGAAGCCAGGAAACGGTAAGAGTGGGCCTGGTGAGACTAGTGGCTCACAGGGCAAGACAAAGAGCAAGGGCGGTGACATTGAGTGCCACCATTGTCACAAGACTGGACATTGGAGGAGGAACTGTCCCGTGTAACGTGAGGACATAAAAGCAGGCCGCGTCGTTCCTGTTGGTATGTCATCTTATATTCATATGATTGAGATAAACCATGCAGGTTTTGGAACTTGGGTACTTGATACTGGTTGTGGTTCTCATCTGTGTAATTATTTGCAGGACCTAAAGAACATCATGCCTCTCGAAAAGGGTGATGTGGACCTGCGAGTCGGGAATGGAGTACGAGTTGCTGCAGTCTCGAAGGGAACATACGTAATCTAACTCCCTAGTGGTTTTGAGTTATTTTTATAATCTGCATTATGTACCCAGATTTATTTAAGAACATTATTTCAGTTTCCGTACTTGCTAAAGACGGTTTTGCATTTTCAATAAAGGATAATAGCTGTATTTTCTTTTTATGAAATGATTTATGGCAAAGCAGTTTCCATGAATGGAATTTACATCTTAGATCAAATCACGGAAGAATTACACATGAATAATAAGAAATTAAAGGTTGGTGACAAAGATCAAACCTATCTATGGCATTGTCGAATGGGGCACATAAATGAGAAACGCGTAAAGAAACTCATCGATAATGGGACTATTCCTGCATTCGATTTTTCTACATATGGCACGTGTGAATCATGTCTCATTGGCAAAATGACTCGAATTTCCTTCAAAGGTGTTGGAATGCGCGCTAGTGACCTATTAAGACTCATACATACGGACGTATGTGGACCTATGTCAATTACCGCTAGAGATGGCTATAGATATTTTATCACTTTCACGGACGACTTAAGTAGATACGGATACGTCTACTTAATGAAGCATAAAAGTGAGTCCTTTGAGAAATTCAAGGAATACCAGAACAGGGTACATAACCAACTGGGTAGAAAGGTTAAAGCACTCCGTTCAGATCGGGGTGGCGAATATCTTTCAAATGAGTTTGATCAACACCTTAAAAACTGTGGAATCGTTGTATAGTTAACTCCACCTGGAACACCTCAATTAAATGGTGTGTCTGAATGGAGAAATCGAACTTTACTGGATATGGTTCGATCCATGATGAGTCACACGGTAGTGCCTGATTCATTATGGGGTTATGCTCTTTTATCAGCTGCTCTTATAGTTAACCGAAGTCCGACTAAAGCTGTTGACAAGACTCCATATGAAATGTGGAGGGGAACGGTCCCTAACTTGTCCTTTATTCGGGTTTGGGGCTGCGACGCTTATGTCAAGTGGAGACACGAGGATAAGCTTGGCCTGCGATCGGTCAAGACATACTTTATAGGTTATCCAAAAGGAACATTTGGTCATTACTTCTATTCGCCTACCGAACATCGAGTTTTTGTTGCGGCTAGTGCAACGTTCTTAGAGAAAGAATTTCTCGAGAGCAAGACAAGTAATAGAACGTTCGAGCTGTCGGAGGTTCCAGAACCAACAACCGAGGAACAAATAGAGGAAGTTGTTCCTCCAACTGATACTACGGTTAATATTCCTGAAGAACCTAAGAGGTCGGGTAGAGTCTCTAATCCTCCGGACAGATACATTGGTATGGTCGAGGAGAATGACGTTTTACTCCTGGAGAGTAATAAACCCGCTACCTATAAAGGTGCCATGACCTGTTCCGACTCAAAGCTATGGCTCGAAGCCATGCAATCCGAGATGGACTCCATGTATGAGAATAACGTATGAAATCTAGTTGATTTACCTAATAAGGTAAAACCTCTACAGTGTAAATGGCTTTACAAAATAAAGCGTTCTGTAGACGCGCAACCAGATACCTATAAGGCATGACTAGTGGCAAAAGGTTTCACTCAAGTGCACGGATTGCATTATGATGAGATTTTTGCACCTGTAGTCATGCTACGTTCCATTCGGACAATCTTAGCGATTGCCGCCTTTCATGACTATGAAATTTGGCAAATGGATGTAAAAACCGCCTTCTTAAACGGTTATTTGGAGGAAGAGTTGTACATGGTGCAACCCGAAGGTTTCATAGATCCTGAACATCCTAAGAAAGTATGCAAGCTTAAGCGTTCCATTTATAGACTTAAGCAAGCTTCTCGGAGTTGGAATCATCGTTTCAACCAGGTGATAAAAGAGTATGGTTTTACTCGATCGGTCGAGGAACCATGCTTATATACCAAGTCGAGTGGGAGTAAGATTGTATTCTTGATATTGTATGTCGATGACATACTCTTGATTGGGAATGACATTCCTCTCCTATCTTCGGTTAAAGGATGGTTGAAGAACCATTTCCAGATGAAAGATCTGGGTGAGGCACAACACATTTTAGGAATCCGTATCTACCGAGATAGATCACGACGGACGTTATCACTTAGTCATGAGTCTTATTTGGATAAGATTCTTGAGAGGTTTAGCATGACCAACTCCAAGAAGGGGAACCTTATGACGTCTGGGATGCAGTTGAGCAAGTCTCAGTCACCCACGATGCTTGAAGGGATTGAGCGCATGAGTCGTGTTCCTTATGCATCTGCAATAGGATCAATCATGTATGCCATGATATGCACACGTCCAGACGTGGCATATGCATTGAGTATGATGAGTCGGTACCAAAAGAGTCCAGGTGAAACACATTGGATAGCTGTTAAAAGTATCCTCAAGTACCTACGGAGGAGTAACGATAGGGTATTGACTTATGGAGGAGATACTAAGCTATGCGCAATCGGTTACGCAGATGCTAGCTTCCAAACGGATCGAGATGATTAGAAATCTCAGTCTAGATTCGTTGTTACTCTTAATGGTGAGGTCGAGGTCACCGAATAGTTCCAAACAGGAAGTTGTAGCAGATTCTACTACTGAGCCATTGAAATATGATAAGCATGGAGGCCATGTTATTTCCATGAGAATTAAACGTGTACCTGAGTTATAGTAGTTGATTATGAATTTGATACGTTATCTTTTTCATAAACTATTTATAACTTCATCGTTTTTATAATATTTTGTTTTTCATGTGGATTGTACTAACAACATTGAACGCCACAAAGTGAACTGAATTACATTATATTTGTTTTGGTCCATAATCGCCAATGTGAGCTGATAACTCCGGCTATTATATTGTGCAGTCAATTGATGGTGTGTTCAACGAGCCATAAGTCAAACGGTTGACTGATCGATCACAGATGCGAGATTATAACGATACCTCGTAGGACAACTTTTTGTGACAACGTAATAGAGTCCTAAATGTTTAAAAACATTCGGTGCCAGGTCGTGGATAGGACATCCATTGTGTTCCTAGAGTCGATTCTTTTGACTATCGACTGTCTCTTGAGATTAAGGCAGTTTTTGGGTGACTTTGGTTTCTTTCTCACGATCTCCCCGTGAATCGGAGGCTAAGTAGATTTTTTCTGGGTCATTTCATACTGTGCTTACATCTGCAGGATTCGAGTTGAGGAAAATATCCAACCCTTATCAGGTATAGTTATTTCTCAGGGCCACTCGAGGAGTTGTAACTGAAATGCATGGCCATGCTCGAATGATGATTCGTTTATCAGTTAAGTTACTCTCTAGTCGGGGAAACCACTCTAGCCGTATCAATCCTCATGTATGCAAAACCCGTCAAAAGCGCGACTCATTAGCTTTAAAAAGCTACAATATGGGAAATGCAAAGAGGAAAGACATTATGCATAAGAGAAAAGGGAGGACACAAGAAACACTTTTTATGAAAATTTTCAATTTTCAAATTTTTAGTTTTTTCACCCTAGACACAAATGAATGTAGTAATAAGGGTCGAACACAAGGAGACATGAGTTGTTAATTAGTTGTTATGGGGTGAATTCTATCAAGGTCGGTAAATGTATGATTACTTGGTTTGGTTGGTAAACTTGTGATAAAACAATAATAAAGGAATAGTCTAGGGAGGTCGGGTCACATATGCAAATTATGTAAATGCTCAAGTTAAACATAGGAGTTGATAAAATTGTTAATTGTTTAGGCTTAAAGACAACCACCTCTCGGCCTTATTGTCAACCATAGAACGGGTCCTAACTATTACATCAAAACCAAATTGAAATTGCCATTGTCCAAAAAACTGTATATTGTCTTAAAAATGATAAATAGAACAAATTTCCCAAAATGAATATCCATCGTCCCTTAAAAAGCATGTCAACGCCCTTAGAAGTTGATCATATTCTTGCGCATGAGCAATACACAAGCATATGTAAGCAATTGATAAGATATAAGCATGAAAGATCAAAGGCAAGAAAGGATTTGTCTTATCAAAATGCCTATGAGACATTTAAAATAGAATCACCGTACTCCACTCGTCAGCAAGAGATGGAGCATCATGCTTAAGACTATAAAATAAACCGTTAGTGCACAAATTAGAATCATGAACGGTCTCAAATTGGTGGTATGAAAACTCTAAGTGGTAGGACTCAACAAAATGGGGGGGGGGGGGGGGGGGGTGCATCCCACTTAACCTCTAAATTAGCATCACTAAGTCCTCCATCAACTTCAAATGGGTCAACTATAACCCATGTGAAAGGATTTTCAAAGGTTTCAAATGACTCGGGTAAAACCTTATCCTTTTCATGATAATCGGGCTCAACATCATCCATGGCACGTGTTGGAGCTTGTGTCCTCCACAAATAAGTGTGATAACATTTTTAAATCTCTTACAGGTTCACAAGGGTATACTTCGTATTTTAATCAGTTGATTAACGATTACCTAATAACGGTTGGCTTGCTAGAAAGTTTGACATTATTATCATACAGATGGAGATGATCAACTAGTCCCTAAAGGTCACACCTATAGGATGTGTTTGAGAGATGTGGTTATAGAAATATGATCACATTGATGCCTAATATGACTAAACAGTTAGTCAATGTGTTGATGAGACAATTATTTAATGAAGATTAAATAATATTAGTTGAGACGAATTAACTGTCAATTCGTAAATTGAATATAATAAGTTATATTTAATTAAATGTATGTAATGTTAGCTTGGACGAATTAATCTGTTAATTCGTAATTAAATGTAATCGGTTATATTTAATATCAAGAAGATGAATGTGTCATAGTGGTAATAGTAAGGGTACACAAACCAAGAGGTCATGGGTTCGATCCTCACTAGATGACAATTTAACACATTTTATACATTTTTGGAATAACCAAAATAAGGAAATAATACTCCTTATTTCGGTAATTGGGCCGAAATTAGAGGATGAAAAAATCCACCTTAATCTACCCTAACACACGGTTTAAGAGGGTAGATGGGTGAATTATTTCTAACCTAATTTTTCTACTCATTCTCTGACCTCCTCTCATCAGAAAAAACACAAAACAACCTAAATTTTTACAGAAAATTTGGATCGATTCTAGCATAATCAAAGGGAATATCTCATATCGTCTTGGGTGCAACTAATAGGCGAATATCAACTTTGATATTGTTCTTAGGCCGTTTTTGCTAGGACCGAAGGTTATCTCTTAAAAGTTTAATTTTGTTTATGTAATTTTATTTTATGACTAGTGATCATTTTCATAAAATTCGTAATAATCCTTAATAATAAGAGAAGTATACAGACTATTTCCCACAACACGTGTGTCAACTACCTCCTCCACGAAATGGTTAATTGGAACGATAATAGGGGGAATTTCAACAAATAAAGTCGGTCTATCGTCATCGTCATCCAATAGTTCAAAATTGTTAGAGGGAAAAGACTCACATTAAGAGATTGGGAGAGCATAAGGAGAGGTAATAATCTCACATTGGCTCGTTTCCTTTTGAGAAATTTGTTCCAAACGAGCTTGAAGCACTTTGAGCTCCTCTTTCATGCGCCACACAATGTATTAGCGTGCTATGTCCCGTAATTGACTTTTTCTAGCCATAAAATATAAGAAATTCCAAAGTTCTGGCTCGATCATGTAGTAGCCACCCCCCCCCCCATTACTCAAGTTTAAAGCCATTTCTCGGGTCTCAAAATCCATGCTATTAAGAATGAAATGACCCAAGTAATCCCCATCAAGAACATATCCAAGGGAGATGAGACCATCGCAAAAATAGTAGAACCTGGCAAGATAGTCATGAAAAGGCTCATCTTTGAGTTGCGGGACGAATCCGTCATTCATTATGAAAGGCCAAAATTTATTACCTACAAAATAAGCACTAAAACTACAAAGAAACGGTGAGAAGATCCCAAGGAAAAAGTGTTCCCCGAGACAAAATAAAACAAGATAAAATTCAACAACTAATTAGCAAAAAAAAAACGTGCTCCCCGGCAACGGCGCCAAAATTTGTTAGGATGTCGCAATCTAATCAAAGATAAATACCCTAGACAAAAATTAATGTAGTAATAGGGGTCGAACACAAGGAGACTGGAGTTGCTAAACAAGTTGTCGTGGAGTTAATTCTATCAAGGTCGGTTATCGTATGAATGTTTGATTGGGTTTGTAAAACAATGATAAAGAAAGAGTCTAGGGAGGTTGGGTCACACATGTAAATATTTAAATGGTTATGTCAAACTAGAAATGCATAATAAAGATAATTGTTTAGGTCTTATGACAACCACCTCTCGGCCTTATTTTCGACCATAGAATAGGTCTTAACGAGCTCTCGCTATGGCTAGGTCGGTCTACTAAAACATGCTTAGTCTAAATCATTTTCGTGCCTCTCGACTTATAAAAGTGAATTAACAAATTTAATCAAGGATTATGGCCAATAATCAAAGACTAACAAAACAATGCAAGCATGTTAAAGAAACAATGAATTTATAATAAAACATCCTATTTCAACAATTGCAAATACTACTCATGCATGGCTCCCTTAATCCCTAGACCAGTGAATTACTCATGCATAATGAAAACTAAACTAATGACAAATGATATAATAAAGATGAACATACTAACTAGTAAAGTAAATGACAAATGAATAACAAAACAATACTACAAATAAGATTACCTTAACATTTGGAAATGAACTTGGAAATCAAGAACAAGATAGAGCAAATGGAAATAACTTGAAATGTAATTGTATATAACTTGAATGAAATTGTTTATAACATAAAGGAAATGCTAAAGGGAAAGTTAATCTAAACTATACTAAGAACTTGAAATATTGTATGAAAAACATGTAAAAGTGGTGTAGGAGTTGTGTAAGCAATGTGTTTTAGGTCCCGGATCAACATCCTTTATATAGGACCAAAGGGAGTAACGGAAACGAGCTAGAAGAGGCTAACCCCAATCGGGGCCACCCCACCCAATCGGGGTCATGTGTTTTTTGGTTATTTCTCTTAATTCCTCATTAATCAACACCAAGTATCCTATGCTCCGTCATTAAGCTCCTTAATCACCCAAGTTAAGAGCATCATTTGGCATCCTAAGAGCATCTCCGAGCTTGACTCTTGGTCTTGCTTGACTTGGACTTTTCTTTTGGGCCAATTCCATTTCTTCACTTGTTCATCAACCTAAGCTCCATACATCTTACTTGGGCTTGAAAATTACAAAAATACCCTTCTGAGGTCATGCTTAGTCTTTTTAGCCTCGTGAACTCATGTGCTTGCTACTTTGACGGGAAAAAGATACAAAAAAATTAATTTCCTACAAAACACAATGAAAACAAACAAACACAACTAGAACACGGAATTACCTCACAAACACTAACATTAGTGCAAATAACATGTAAAATAGAGCTAATGTAGAGGGTTAAAATGTATATAAAATGGACTTATCACGTACAACACACACCACCATCCCTCCTATACACCATGACATGACCCTGACCTTTCTTGACCTCGGCATCGACATCATCGGCAAAGTCAACCCGATAGGCACAAAAGGGCATTGCTTCGTACTCATCGCAATTGATTACTTCACCAAGTGGGTAGAAGCACAATATTATGCCGTCTTGAACGCCAAACAGATAGCCAAGTTCATCCAAGACAACATCATTTGTAAATATGGGATACCCCATGAAATCATCAGCGACCAAGGATCCCATTTCCGAGTTGAAGCACAAGCCTTGATAGATAAATACAAGATCAAGCTGCACCGTTCATCCCCCTATCATCCTTAAACCAACGGGGCGGTAAAATCAGCAAACAAAACACTCGTCACAATCATCAAGAAAATGCAATATAATTGCCGCGATTGGCCGAGCAAACTCCCGTTCGCACTCTGAGGATACGGAACCTTTATCCGAACACCCACGAGAGCAACTCCTTTCTACCTAGCATAAGGTATGGAGGCAGTACAACAAGTACAACTAGAGGTCCCATCTCTACGTATTCTACTGGAAAGACAAATCCCAGAAGCAGAATGCATCCGACAATGGTATGAGAAACTCATCCTCCTTGATGAACGGTGACTCAACGCCTTGCACAACGTTCAGCTATACCAAAGACGTATACAATGAGCATTCAACAAGAAATTAAAACCCAGAAACATCAAAGAACGCGACTTGGTCCTCAAGTCAATTCGAGCACCGTTACTTGTCGATTCGAGGGGAAAATTCAAACCCAATTGGGCAGGACCATACCTTGTCAAGAAAATCCTTTTGGGGGGTGCAATGAGATTGAGTGACCTAGACGGTAAAGACTTTACAAACCCACCAATTTAGACCAACTCAAGAAATACTACCTTTGAAACCTAGCATCAGCAACCTTTCCCTAGCACCGATAACCTTCCCTAGTCTTCACGACTAGTGACCGCACCTAGCTCTCAAGTCAATTCCTCAAAAGTTATGATTTAAAATTACATGTTTATCGAGTCTAAGCCACGACACCTTGTCATATTTTCAATAGCTTTTGACCTATCAAAAGCACCATGCATTCGCACAAACAAAAAATACCTTAACTACGAGCATGGTTTGATTTCGTCTTTTCAGAAGACATAACCCATACACCTAACACACAACAACGTAACTAATACAACATAGTAACAATACAAACACAAACACAACCTAATATAACATAATAATAAAAAAGGTGGAGGTCTTCACTCTTCCATCTCACCCTTGCCTTTGCCATCAGGATGCATCTTCCTCTTTCATTTCTTGCTATCACGCCTAGCTCAAATCTCCTCCTCGGAAGGGATCCTCAAGGGATCCGTAGCAACCACTGCACCTAGGATCCTACACAGCCCGCTACCCGGCCAAGCCGAGCCAACACACGGCCCAAAGCCTCCTTGGGATCCAAGCTCCTCTTCTTTGGCAGCCTCATTACGCTCGGGCTCACATTGTCATCGGAATCATCAAAGAAAGCACGGTTTGCCTTAGCCGCATCCCAGTACTTCAAGTAAATAACTTCATCCTTACGAAACCTTGAACTTTCCTCCAAGGTGGAAGCTCTTGACCACTTGACATAAGCGGGAGTCACTCATGTAGTAGGATCGGGATTTGGCATCTCCCAAATCGGCCGGGAGGCCCACCACCTCTCGAACCTCTCCACAAGCTCTCTTTAACTAATGTGTCTTGAGCGGGAATCTTTTGTTGACGACCCATTTGCCTCATGACTCGATCCAGATCTATAAAGGAGACAATTTTCAAGCCGACAACCATCAACGAGCAAGGAGACCTGGCCGAAACGGGCAAACTCGAAAACAACCACAAGTGCCAGCACGGCACAACCCAACGAACAAGAGCCTCTTCCGTAAATCTCGAGGTCCAATAGGCCTCAGTGCAAGCAAAGCTATCCGCATACAATTTTTCCCTCATGGTCAAGTGACGGAAAAAGTAAACACTAGCATCCACCGGAGTCTCAAGCAACCGTATCCCATCCATAAGCCAAACTTGGAGGATCCTTGGAGATCTGGACCAAGGCAATTCTTTATGGGATTTCTTCTTATCCAAAGCTTGCACAATCTCACCAAGTATCAACCAAGAAGGATCCCATCCATGCTCCATTTGCTCAAGAACAAGAATAATGGTCATGCTACCATGCCAACTTGACCCCTCCTTCTTCAACACCTCCACAAAGACGTAAGCATGAACTAGGCAAAAGGCAAGTCCCTCCTTCTGGCAACTTCCGAGATACTAGCATCCAACCGGTTGGAAAAGATGTTGATGAAAGCCATCATGTCAACGCCATGATGAGCAAGGAGAAAATCCATTTGGCTTTTGTATAAGCCAAGCATGGAGCAAAATTTCTCTTTATAGCACAACCGAGTCGGAAGAAGAACTAGCATATGGCTCGGCCAACCTCCAATAGCACCCACCTCTTCGGCAAGAGGGAAAATCTCACCCTTCGGGAAGACAAAAACATGAAACTTCGGTTCCAAAACTGAACACATGCATCAAGAAAGGAATCTTGAACCTCCACTTGACGGAGCACCAACAATTGACGAACTCGCATGACATCAAGTTGATACCTCTCGGGTGGAGTTAAATCCCAGCACCAATGATGCAACCTACCTTCAAAAGTATCCATCGTTTTGTGGAAAAAGAAGGGAAGTTTTCAAAGAGCTTTGTGTTTCATATTGATGAAACAAGAAAGCACAAGTCACTATATATACAGAAAACAGCAGCGCGTTTTTTTCGAAAAAAGAGGAAGCCTCATTCCCTCGCAACAAGGCTCGCGCCCCTTTCGGCTGCAGCTGTAAAGTCATGCCTTGACTTGTCCCTCTCTAGTTGTGTTTTCTCCTGACACACTATATCCCCTCGCCAACGTGCTCGTGCCTCTTACGGCCTACTGTGGACATGGGCCACAAGCCGATCTGCGGGCCAGAGCCGCCTACCGGTCTGTAGTAATGGGCCACCTACACGACAAGCCAAATTGTAGACATGTAGCGGTCTTTTGAAAGCCACACTCGGTAGCGTAGAAATAATTTCGACCGGATCACTTTAGATCGGTCGGTTTAATCTCGGCAAAGGTCTCAAAACGATGTTTGAGATGTTCGGAGTCGCCACCAAGCATTTGTGGGATGCCTGGAACCCGTTCGAATCCACTTTATACCTAGGTCAATCAAGGCAAAAAGCGGTGCTTGACATAGGTACTTGATACCCGTCGTTGTGAGTACCAAAGATAAAATTTATAATCTCCTATTAAGACTAACCTAGGCTAGTGGTAACAGGGTCGAACCACAAGGAGGCAGTTGTAAATTTTAGTTGATTTATGTTGATCCGAGGTAACTATTGTGGGGGTTGAATTGAATTGGTCTACTGCTAAAAGTGAACAAAGATAATAAACTAAATAAACGATTTAAACAGATAAAAGAAGGGTACTAGGATGGTCGGGTCATTATAGCGGCGGCAAAGCAAACTAAGTCGGTCAATCAAACACGGGTAAGGCGGGAAATAAAGAGGTCCTCTCGGTCCACTCTTAACAAATAGCATCTTTCGATCTCGCTATAGGTCCCTAATGTCACTAATACTAACTTTCGTCCTGAAAAGTGACTAACGGTCTAAACTATACTTATCTTTCGATCTTAGCACAGTTTAGTTGATTTAATTGATGGTCTAATAACTTCCCCTATCTTTCGATCTAATGGGTCGGTCACAAAATAGGTATCTAACTGGTCGCATGCATTCGATTCGTTAAATACAAGATTAAATTCAATTAAAACGAAGGAAACCCTACGAGGTCGGTCGATCGACCGACAATGTCGATCGATCGACCAACACGCGAGAAATCCGTGTATATCTAATGCCGCCTATGCCATAAATCGCCTACATCCTAGCACTATAGAATTAGCTACTCATGCTAAGGGTAAAAACAACAATTAAACTAATAATGATTACTGAATTCATGCTTAAAGTAGATAGCAAATAGCGATAATGCGATAATTGGCTTTGGGATACTAACTAACAAATCTATACTAATAACGAAAGTAAAATAATAAACAGAAATTAGGGCAGAAGGAATATGAGAGGTTTCGAGAGGAAGATTAAGAACAAGAACAGAAATCCAATGCTAAAACGATGTTCCAAACCCTAATTACTCGAATAAACCAAAACTGAAAGTTACTGTATTCAATTGTGATAAAACTTGGATCTAAAACTGAGATAAAAACTTGATCATAAACTGAATGTTTCATGTTACGTTATATAGCAAATAACGTAACATCTTATTTCCTAAACCTAGCATCATGGGCTTGCGCTTTCTCGGTCTTCTAATTCTCGCCGGAATAGAAATCGGTCGATCGATCGATAAGGCTGGTCGATCGACTGCTCCTCAGCAAACAGTAGCTTCTGGAACCCGAACATTGGTCGATCGACTGAGGATTATGGTCGATCGACTAATGGAGCTGCTACTTGACTTCTTTTAACTCGTGGACTTGCCTTTTGGGCCTTGGATTGCGCACTAAGCTCGTTCCTTAAGCAATTCCTTTACGTTATTTGCAATGCAGATTACTCAGGGACGGATTTAGCTTGATTTCCCGTTGAATTCTCCACATTTCTGCAATAATGTACAAAATACGGATGTAGACGGAAATAGGGAGAAATGCAGCATAAACTACATGAATGAGCTCTGAAATGCGTGTAAAATGGGATGTAAAACATCATATAAAGGACACGCATCAAACTTCCCCAAACCAAACCCTTGCTTGTCCCCAAGCAAGAACTAGACTCGATCTAATGACCTAATGGAACGAGTTCAATCTCAGAGCAAAATGCAAACTATTAAGCCTAAACCGATTTTAATGCACAACCAACAATCAATTAGTAATGCGAATCATGCAAACGAATTATAAAGTCGTTAAAGATTGCTGAACCGTTAACTGTAGAGACTTATCAAATTGGACTCTCACGGTCGCTCAAATCACTCAAGTAAGCACAGGTGAATAATGTATAAGATAGAAAGAAGTAATTTTGTAGTGACTCTCACCTAACTACGACCTATGAAAACATGCCAGCAATAAAATATGAAAATGACCTCTACAACCGTACATACGCATTCCAACCAAACAGATGACCAATGACACATGCCGAGGTATATATGGGATATGTGAGGTATGGGTAAGAAGAGGCAAAACATTTTATGGTAAAGTGGAGGTACAGGTGATCAAGCTAGTACCAAAACGGAACCAAGTGGCAACATCCAACTTCTTGCTCATAATCAAACGAAACGGCGCTATAGCAAGCACAAAACTCACAATCTCCAAACTATCAAATCAATAAACTCCCCATAGGATATAAATGAAACATGGGAGCAAAAATCGCCAAAAGATAAGGATTAAATTATGAGAATTGATTTCTTTTCTCTAATCTCAGTCGATCGACCATAGGTGGCAGTCGATCGACTCATTTGAACAGTACATAACCTCTTTTTTTTCATTTCTTTTCCGAATCATTTTTTTTCATTCTTTTTTTTTTCTTTTCTATTTCTTTCTTTCCTCCTTTTCATCTTCCCAACAATATCTCAAACATGAGCATATGCCACCAAAAATTAGTAACAATCCCGAAAACACAGACTACTAGCTTGACAAGGGACAGCTTAATGTAGGATGTAGTAATGGGACAAAAAGGGGTATTTTTGGCAGTGTGAAGCTTATGGGTAAAATGAGAAAAGGAAACCTCTACCACATGTGTCAACAAACCACAGACCGAATGCATACAGGTATTAAGTAGATCAAATTCATATTCATGCAAATTAAGGAAACATGTCTCATAAGGAGTACTACTCACATTCCTAAATAAACCGGTCATGAATGTCACCAGTTATAGGCTCTAGTTCTCGGAAAGTATAAGTAGTTTACCAATTATTAAAGTCAAGTCTCAAGTCCAGCAAGATAATTAACGAAAACTCGTAGATATGCCTTTACGATTCTACTAATAACTTGTTAATCTAGCAAGGCTCAGGCGAAACAGGTGCAAATGCAAAATCATCATAGAAATACTACCATTCCGACTCGACCTATATGCTAAAATAAACGTGCATTTTATGGAATTTTTTTGAATTTTTTGAATTTTTTTGAATTTTGATGTATATGAAGAAATAAACAACAATAATGCAAAACAAAAAATAAACGTGAATGCAAGCAAATGATAAGTGACGCAAAACCCTTCCCCAAACCAAATCACACAATGTCCCCATTGTGCAAAATCATATAGTGAAGAAAAGAGAAATGGGAATTTGCGAGAAAATAAATAAGCAAGACACAATGGAAAGATGTGGAACTCACAAGACTTTAGGCGCAAAGAGGAAACCTCCCCAAACCAGCGTGAGCTAGGAGGTTTCACAGCCAAAAAAGATGCTACCAATAAGAGTGCCTGAAAGACAGAAAATACCACGCATAAGACTGAGAAAACAATTTTGAGGCGGTAAAATTGTGCACAAATAAGAGAACTTGAAGAAAGAAGTAATATGACGGAAAATAAAGCGGAGTAGAAAACTCCCTTAGGTCCGCATATCGACCAAACACAGCAGGGGAGAGGTCGTGAACGAATATAAAGAAGGCGGTGGTCGATCGACCACTGAGATCAGTCGATCGACCAGGTGGGCGTGAACAGTAGCTCCTGTAAACCTGCAAATCAGTCGATCGACCATAAAGACCAGTCGATCGACTGAAAACACTGCTGCAACCTCCAATTTCTCGTATTAGCTCAATAATTTGAGCTAACAAGCTCTAAATACCTGCAAGTACACAATAAAACGCGCCCAAAAATTGCGCAAAACCCAGAATAAAGCCTAAAGTACTTAAAAATCCTAAGCAAATAAAATAAAAGCGAAGTTTTTTCGCGCACACAAAAAGCAATAAAATTGTCTTAACAAAGCAAATAAAGAGAAGTTCGTAACGAGATTGATCAACTAATAGTTGATCAAGAAGGACCACGGTATGGCCCACTTCGTCGGCTTCTGGCTACTAGAGGTAGCCTCAATGGTGCTCATCTCATCAGCTGCACCCTTCTTAGCTTCAACAGTTGGAGAGCTCGATGGATCAACTTCGTCATCTCCCCAATCAAGGATTTCCTTGGAATCGTCAGAATCCAAATCAGACCATCTCACTTTGGCTGGCTTATCATCCACTTCCTCATCAGTCCCATAGCTTAGGCATCCAAGGCCTCCTCTTTGAATGATAGGCTTCTTTACAGTTGGCACAACTTGTAGCACTTCCTTCCCCAAACCAGCTCCTACATTATTTAAAACAACAGATTCTTCCTCCTTCTTGCTCCCAATCTGGGGCGGAGGGGTTAACATAGCAGCAGTAGTAGAGATAGGTAATTCAGGAAGCACAAAGTACGATTTCTTTTCAGAGACCGTATTACAAGTAACAGGCCACATGGGATCCTTCTTTTTAGCAGGTTGGGCGAAAATAATAGAATGTTTCCCAACTTTGAAGGTCAAAGTTCCAGAGCCTACGTCAATAACTGCACCAGCAGTGTGCAGAAATGGCCTTCCTAGGATGATAGGTATATGGGCATCCTCAGGCATGTCAAGGACAACAAAGTCAACAGGGAAGAAAAACTTCCCTATTTGGACGGGTATATCCTCTAGGACTCCTATAGGCTCGACCGCAGATCGGTCAGCCATCTGAACTGTCATGTCTGTGATAGCAAACTGGGTCAACTTGAGCCTCCTAGCTAAACTCAAGGGCATGACACTTATACTAGCCCCTAGGTCACATAATGCCTTCTCAATTGAGAAGGTACCTATTTTGCAAGGAACAGAAAAGCTACCCGGGTCCTCTAACTTATGGGGCGCAGTGTGAGACAGATAGGAGCAAGACTCCTTGGTGAGTGCGACAGTGTGCACTGTTTCAAGTGACCGCTTTTTGGACAACAGTTGTTTCATAAATTTAGTATAAGCGGGCACTTGGTTAACTAACTCAAGGAAGGGGACTTGTACATTCAGACTACGGATAACTTTCTCAAACTTACTGAAAGATATCTGTTCCTTGGTCGGCACGAGTCTCTCCGGATATGGGGCTGTGAGGAGTACCTTAGCCCTCTCCTCCAATTCACGCGCGCCGGCATCCTTGGACTTAGGCTGAAAGTCCGTCACCTTCTCTTTGTTGAAGCTGGACCCCTCCTCAGACCCTCTCAAATGAGAACCATTAACCGTCATTGGGTCGAACTTCGGGACCGGGAATGACCCTTCAGCACTCGGGTCTTGTCCTAAAATCTTCGGGACTGTGGTACCCCAAAACAAGTGGTCTCGTAGGTTATTTGGCATTAAAGGACGAAATTCTTCAGCATCAACAGCGATCTCAGTCGATCGACCACTCTCCTCAGTCGATCGAATGAGATGTATAGTTCCAGAAGCTCCTGTAACCCGTGCTTCAGTCGATCGACTAGGTATATCAGTCGATCGACTGAAATACCTGGCAGACGCCTTTTTCTTTGCTTTGTTCGTTGAAGCTTTCTCTTGACTTGTTTCCGGCTCATCTTTTCCAACAGCGTCCCCAACCATGGCAGGACCATCAAGGGTGGACCCGCTCCTCAAAGTGATGGCATTTAGGGTCTCCTTTTGTTCAGGTTGAGTGGGTAAGTGTCCGGGAGCTCGAGTGTTACTTTTACTAGCCAGTTGAGCAATTTGGCTCTCTAGTAACTTCATCCCGGCCTCTCTTGCTTGGGACTCCTTCAGCAACAGATTCTTAAGCTCGGAAAATTCAGAATTCTGTGTTTGTTGCTGCTGCGGCACATAAGGGGGCTTTTGATATTGCTGTTGCTTTTGATGAGGTGGTATATAAGGTTGTTGCTGCGGTGTAGCTTGAGTTGGGTTAAGGACATTTTGGCTCCTCCAACTCAAGTTCGGATGGGTGTTTGGCTCATAGTAGGTGTTGGTCTGCCTATAGTGTTGAAAGGCAGCACATGATTCGAAGGGACTAGGGCAGTTTTTCGAGACATGGCCCTCACCTCCACACCTTTCACAGACGAAAGGACCGTCTGACACAGCATTAACTTGGTACATCCCACCTTTAGAAGCTCCTCCTAACTCATACTTGTCAAATCTCGCAGTGAGAGCCTCAAGTGCAGCAACAGAGGAAGATTCAGCAGCTCTCCTCTGGTTCCCTCTAGAATTCTCATACTCGGCCTTTTGGGTAGCTAGATCGTCAATGATCTTCCACCCCTTGGTTGCTCCCAAATTTTCAGCGAATCTTCCATTGGCTGCAGCATCCAAAATGGCCCTCTGATCGTCGTACAACCCATTGTAGAAATGGTTGCACAAGCTCCACTTTTCGAACCCATGGTGCGGTATGGTTCGCACCAACTTCTTGAATCGGACCCATGCCTCGTGGAAATTCTCATCTGGCCCTTGTTTAAAGCCCGTGATTTGAGCTCTAATCGCAATCGTCCTTGAAGCAGAAAAGTACTTCTTGTAGAATGCCGGTGCCAATGTATTCCAATCGGTGATCCTTGGACGGCTCGGTCCGGATCCGTATACCACTCCCTTGCAAAGCATCACGGAGAGAGAAGATGAACATGGTCTCCTTGATATGATCCGGGTCACGCCGGTGGTGGGGGTATGGAACAAGCAGTGAGTCAATAAAGGTCTCCATGTGCTTGGCCGCATCTTCATTTGCAGCTCCCCCAAACTGGTTTCTCTCGACCATAGTAATGTAGGCGGGCTTTGGTTCGAATTGCATCTCCGGTAATTCGAACCCCTTGTATAAATTGTCACTGTCGGCTCAGAATAACTAGCTATACTTGCTTCCTCGGCCATGACGGAATTTAGGAGAAGTAACTATCTCGGTCAAGAAGTGGAAACGGGCGAAGATGGTGGATTATCTTGAACGATTCGTTCTCGTAGTAGCTTGACATAGTACTCAGCTCTTCCTCTGTCGGTAATACTCTTTGTGTTCGCCTCAACTCGCGCAAGGATCTTTCAAGCTCAGGGTTCAACGATACTAATTCTCCACCCTGTGACCTGCGCATAAGAAGAAACTACAAAAAGAATATAAGAAAAGTTTAAGGAACGGATGTCCCTTAAACTAAGAAAGACTAAAAATAAAAGCAACTAAAATTAGGACTATTGCCTCCCCGGCAACGGCGCCAAAATTTGATACCCGTCGTTGTGAGTACCAAAGATAAAATTTATAATCTCCTATTAAGACTAACCTAGGTTAGTGGTAACAGGGTCGAACCACAAGGAGGCAGTTGTAAATTTTAGTTGATTTATGTTCAGTCTGAGGTAACTATTGTGGGGGTTGAATTGAATTGGTCTACAGCTAAAGGTGAACAAAGATAATAAACTAAATAAACGATTTAAACAGATAAAAGAAGGGTACTAGGATGGTCGGGTCATTATAGCTTCGGCGGCAGCAAACTAAGTCGGTCTGAATCAAACACAGGTAAGGCGGGAAATAAAGAGGTCCTCTCGGTCCACTCTTAACAAATAGCATCTTTCGATCTCGCTATAGGTCCCTAATGTCACTAATACTAACTTTCGTCCTGAAAAGTGACTAACGGTCTAAACTATACTTATCTTTCGATCTTAGCACAGTTTAGTCGATTTAATTGATGGTCTAATAACTTCCCCTATCTTTCAATCTAATGGGTCGGTCACAAAATAGGTATCTAACTGGTCGCATGCATTCGATTCGTTAAATACAAGATTAAATTCAATTAAAACGAAGGAAACCCTACGAGGTCGGTCGATCGATCGATCGACCGACAATGTCGTCGATCGACCAACACGCGAGACAGTCCGTGTATATCTAATCTTTGCCTATGCCATAAATCGCCTACATCCTAGCACTATAGAATTAGCTACTCATGCTAAGGGTAAAAACAACAATTAAACTAATAATGATTACTGAATTCATGCTTAAAGTAGATAGCAAATAGCGATAATGCGATAATTGGCTTTGGGATACTAATTAACAAATCTATACTAATAACGAAAGTAAAACAATAAACAGAAATTAGGGCAGAAGGAATACCGAGGTTTCAGAGGGAAGATTAAGAACAAGAACAGAAATCCAATGCTAAAACGATGTTCCAAACCCTAATTACTCGAATAAACCAAAACTGAAAGTTACTGTATGAAATTGTGATAAAACTTGGATCTAAAACTGAGATAAAAACTTGATTATAAACTGAATGTTTCATGTTACGTTATATAGCAAATAACGTAACATCTTATTTCCTAAACCTAGCATCATGGGCTTGCGCTTTCTCGGTCTTCTAATTCTCATCTGGAATAGAAATCTGGTCGATCGACTGATAAGGCTGGTCGATCGATCGCTCCTCAAAGAAACAAGTAGCTTCTGGAACCCGAACATTGGTCGATCGACTGAGGATTATGGTCGATCGACTAATGGAGCTGCTACTTGACTTCTTTTAACTCGTGGACTTGTCTTTTGGGCCTTGGATTGCGCACCAAGCTCATTCCTTAAGCAATTCCTTTACGTTATTTGCAATGCAGATTACTCGGGGACGGATTTAGCTTGATTTCCCGTTGAATTCTCCACATTTCTACAATAATGTACAAAATACGGAAGTAGACGGAAATAGGGAGAAATGCAGCATAAACTACATGAATGAGCTCTGAAATGCGTGTAAAATGGGATGTAAAACATCATATAAAGGACACGCATCAGTACTAAAGATAAGGACTCGTCCCCCTTTTAGCATTTTATGCCTAAAATGACTCTCGTACGCCCTGGATAAGGCCATCCACTATCCAAAGGTGCTGAGTAAAGGGTGAAGGTACGTATTGGGAATCCCTTTAATCGGATACCCAATCCCGCCTACGTTAGTGGCCTCTACTGATCGATCGTGGTTGTTTAAGTGCAAAAGTTGTTAAAACGGTTTAAATGCATGAATGAGCATCCAAAAGTCTTAACCTAACATGTGAAGATTTTCTAAGTCGGTTTGTTTATCCAAATATCAAGTAGTTGATGTCGAGTTGGATTTAGATTGATTCGCATGTGAAAACGGAAATTAAACATACATTTACCAAATTCGGGTTATGATGCTTAACACGATCCATTTATTTTAAAAAGTGTGTTTAAAAGATAAAGTATAAAATGAAAACTCATCAATCTGATCCGTCATGTATTCAGATTAACCGTAATCGGGATCTTCCTAGATAAGTACCAGAACAAGACTGAACAGTGCCAGACAATCCTATTAAGGCGCGAGCCTATTGGCGAGGGAAGGGGCTCTGCCCGGGTTTTTGAAATATGAAAACAGGCGGCCTCTTGGGGCGCGAGTCAGACGACAGCCCAAGGGGCGTCTCCTGGTTGTAAAAAAAAGGTTGTTTAAAACATTATTTGTATTTAAATGATTTGCAAGTATGATTTGCATGACTCGGAATAATTACTATTATGTTAGTAATATTCGTTGTCGTATTTGCAAGTTTGAAAAGCATAGTAAAGTGTGTAAAAGAAAAATGTTTGATTTGAACTAATTATGTTAAGTTTAATTTTTTGTAATTAGTCAAGTTGGTCATCGTACTCGGATTAAACCGACATGGTATAAAGAACCAAGGATTATTATGACTTATGACTAATATGTTTGCAAATGTAAGTAAATGAGAAAAATGGTAAATAAAAGAAAAGGGTGTTAAAATACCCATTAAAATGTAATTAACCAATAATATCATCGAGTCACGGAATAAACCGTCATGGTATAAGGAACCAAGGATGATTTTTCTAATGGTCAAAATATTTGTCATAAAAATGAATTAAAATGGTAAAAACCGTAAAAGGAAAGAAGTAAAAAATAAAAGAAATTGTTGAAGGAAAGACAAACTCAAACACATTTGAGTCTGACCGGGACACCCACAAGAGGCGCGAGCCTCCTTGCATAGCAAGGAGCTTCTATCTCAGGCCAAAACTCGGTTTTGGCTCGTCTAACCTATATTTGAATCGTGTTATGCATTATTCATGTTTATAAAGTTATGAAAACAGTAAAGACATGAAATAAATGAGTTATTTACACCCTCAAACTTACGTGTATTGATGTTTGTGAAGTAGACGACTTTAGAGACGGTTTTCTCGTTGTGACTAATCGTGATCAAAAAAGTTTAAAAGGTGCCTTAAAAAGGATTTTGTTTTGAAAATGAGTTGAAAATATGTTGTTGAAAAACATGTTGATTAATGTTGAGTTGGTCGAATGGGTCGGACGAATGCACGGCGACGGTACCAAACAAAATGTGTAAGGCTTGTGTTTACGATCGGTAAGTCGTAAACACGTGTCGATTTTGTGACTTAGGAAGCCGGGTCTAGAAGTTTAAGGGAGAAGGAGGGGGCGGACTCTCGTATGAGGATTATGGTGTGTGATGGTGGGTATTTATAGAGAAATGGGGATGGTAGCAAGTCGGTTAAGTTTGCTTGCTAGCCAAGGGCATGCCCAAAGAGGCGCGAGCCACCTAGTGACTGAATGGGGTGTACTGTCCCTTTCAATTTGGACGTGGCCTTTGTTCTATCTATTATTTGGTTGGTTTGATGTTTGGTATCCAAATAGGATGTCGTGTAACAATATGGACATATAATAAGATGATTTTGGGTGTTACTTGAGGTAGGTGTTTTGTGTGCTTGACTCGAGTTTGACCCGTGTGAGTCGGGATTTGAATTTGGAGTCGGTTTTAAGCCCGGTGTCGGTTTTGACTCTAATTAGGGTCATTTTAATGGAAATGACATGATAAAGACATTCATGGCTTTATTTTTGACATTCGAGATTTGGCTTGACTCAGGTGGACTCAAGTTGCGGGTTTTTGAGTCGGTTTTGGGTCCGAAGACGGTTTTAACCCTAAATAGTGTTATTTTAATGCAAATTGTTTCGGTAGGGATTTCACTGAACAGAAACGTCCTGCCAGGGGAATTAAGGAGGGGGTGATCTAACTCAAGTAGTTTGCCTGACTAGTACTGCTAAGTAAATAAATAAGTAAAAAGTAAAGACACAAAGATTTTATACGTGGAAAAACCCTGGGAATAAGGAAAAAAACCACGGGCACCAAGCCAGGAGAGATTGTTACTATGATTTTGAGTAGCCTCACAGAGTATTTGTGTATAAGGCGTGACAGGTAAAGGATATTTAATATATTTTGAATACAAGAATGAGAGTGATAGTATGAGTATATCACTGTATGTTCCAATGTCCCATCTGTTTTTATCTTCTCTTCTATATATATTAGCCTCCAAAAGTAGCTTCCTCTCGTGTGTTTAGGGTTTCCTGGTAAATAGGACTCGTGCCCTATTTACCCGGAAGTAGTTAATTGACTGTAACAACATTTCAGCCGTTGCTTTTGACTCTTTCTTCCATCTTCTTCTTTTGAATTGGTCTTCCTTGTTTGTAGGGACCTTACTTATATGGCCTGGTCGTGTCTTTCTTGTAGCCTGTCAGCTTGGATAATGTTTCTCTTATGCCTGATGTAGTTTCCTTTCGGATCAGGCTTAGTAGTTGCCTGTCATGTGCTTCTCTCCTGCTTGGTGCCTGTTTGTATACTTTTAATGTCTGACTTGTAGTATTTCTTGCTCAGGTCTTGGCTTTGAACATTTCCTGGTCTTTGTCAAGCAAGGCTGATAATTCTAGGCCCAACAATTGCCCCTTATCTGCTTATTCCTTTATTAGGTCTGGCTAGGAACGAGGAGATAAAAATTTGGGCCAGGCAAAAATTATGTAGGAATCTTTAACGGATTAGGAGTTGAGTTTGATTTAGCTTCTGTAACGGCTATAATGCCATAAATAGGGTAGATTCACAAAACCCTAGGAGAGTCATGATTAAGCTCAACCACTTGTTTTCTTGCCCGTTTAATTTTGCGGCTATAAATACCTTGCCTTGTTTATTTTGCTTCCACATTCCAATCTTCTAATTTCTTCTTTCTCTTTCTAGAATTCTCTTCCGCAAAAAATTAATCTTCATCAAAAAATAAAATATGGCTGGAGGTAGGAGAAAGACGACTGCTTCTAAGGCCCCTGATGAGGTTCAGAAGGTTCCTGCTGAAGTCGAGAAGGTCCGTGCTGTTGTCGATGTCCCATATATCATCCCTGAGGATGAAGTGGTGGAGGTGGTTGCTGCCCCAGAAATTTTATCCATGTCATATAAAGGGGTTGAATATACTCCTGTTAAGGCTTTGGCTGCTTCTTTCCACGAAGCTAATCAGTTAAAACCAACCTTTGAGCATTATTTGAAAGGCGGGGGTCTCATTCCTTCTGAGGCTGAGGTTTGGATCCCTGAGAGTGGTCCAGTTAGGGCTAATTGGGGTAGTCTAGGCTGGTTATGTATTTTTGAATGGGCATTTAAGGGTGGATGTCAGCTTCCCCTTTCTCCTTTTATGGCTGAAGTGATTAGGGCTATTAGGGTCCCTCCATTGTAACTCATGCCAATGGTTTGGAAAATTATTCATTCAGTTGAGCAGTTATGTTCCAAACATAAGTTGGTCATCACCCTGGAAGATTTCAAGAATGTCTACCACTTAAAAAGCCATTCCACTGGTCGGTTCAACCTTCGAGTAAGATCAAAGATGGCTCATCTGATTACTAACTTTGATTCAAGGGATGATAAGGGATGGGCTCAGACTTATATGTTCATCAGGGCTGATTCTATTGCCCCTGACCTGGATTACCTTAATTATCAGGCTGTTGAAGGAGGTAATTTATTTTTTTGCATTGTATCTTGATTGGAGATGCTATATTTTGGGAAGTAAACTTACTTGCTTTTATCTTTGCAGTAAATGATTGGGTGAATAATCCTGATGCTGAGGGGTCGGTTGATAGGATTGCAGATTTTATGGCGTTGCCTGAGGAGGAAGGGACATGGCCTGCCTGTCTGGGGCAGGCACCTATGCCTCATTTCAAGAAGGCTAAATTAAGTACTTATAAACCGGTGAAGAGTGCTAAGTCTTCAGGGGCTTCCTGGTCAGGGAGTAAGTTTTGTTTATTTTTATTTTGAAGATCTTTGTTTTGGACATGTGTTTATATTGTTGATGTAGAACCTCGTCGTGCAGCCACCAGGGCTTCTACCAGGATAGCTAGTTTTGGTCTATCCTTGGTGAAGGCAGGTGTTTCCCAAATCACAGGGGAGAAGTCTAAGAGCAGTGAGGCCACAGGGAGTGACAGTGCTGTGCAAATTCAGGAGCCTGCGCAAGAGGTACAGTTGGCATCCCCTAAGAAAGTTGTGGATGAGAGTGGTCGTCCTGAGAAGAGAAAAAGAGTAGATGAATCATCAGGAGGGGTTCATGAGGTCAGGGGGGTTATGGCTCGGTTGGATGAGGTTCATTTTGCTAAGGAAGAAATCCAGGCTCAAGCTTTTATGGTTGATGACCCTTATTACCAGTATCAGGCAGAGGATTCTTCTGCCCATGCCTTGGCTGCCATATATCGTACCAGGGATTATGCTGCCAACCTGATTACCATGCTTTAGGAGGTATTTTCTTTTTGTCTAATTTTGTGTGGGTATTTATGTGTGTTTTTTTGTTTTTTTTTATTTTGTGGCTTAAATGGGTATGTTTTCTTTACCAGAATGTCAATGATATGCTGAGGGGTGCCTGTCAACTGGATTATGTCCATAGCCTTAAAGATACCCTGGATTGGGAGGTGTAGATTTTGAAGAAGGATGCTGCAAAGTTTAAGGCTGAATTGGAAGCGTCATAGGTTGAGAATCATTCTTTAAAGAAGGATAATGAGGCAGGGAAAGCTCGGTTGGTGGTGGAGTCTTCTAAGCTGAAATCTTCTCAGGATGCCCTGAAAGCTCTTCAGGCTAAATTTGATACTGTTCAGGAAGAGTTGAAGGCTGAGAAGCAGGCTATGCATGAGCAGCTGAAAGTAAATGAGGATCTGGCTGTTGAAAGGGATTTGGTGAAGGAAAGGTATAAGGATGCTGCTACCTATTTCTTTGGCAGGGGTCGTGTGGATGCAATGAAAGAGCCTGTCGAGGTTAGGCCTTTTTGGAATCCTGACCAGGAGTTGGCTAACCTCAACACTACTTACCCTGAGCTTTGAAAACTGCACATTGATGAGGAAGTGGACTCTCCACCATCCAAGGAGAAAAGTGGCGAAGCTGAGGAAGGGGGAGATGATGGAGGGGAGGATGAAGAAAAAGAGGAGCCTGTTGATGAGGGGATCAGTTCTGCTACAGCTTCCACGGCAGGCTGATTTATATCTTGTTTTGTTGTATTTTGGTTTGCTTGGTTTGGCCCATCCAGGAGGGGGATGTTCCCTGAACAAACATTTTTTTGTTTTTGGTTTTCTGCAGTTTGTTTTGTCTTACCCCAGAAGGGATGTTTCCCTGGGCAATTTCAATATTTTGGAATAAATATATCATCTTCTTTTCCTTTGATTTCTTTGAATGGCTTGAATTGTACCTCTAAATCATACATTTGGCTTTTTTGTTAGAATAATGCCTGTCAGGAGGGCTTATGGCCCTCATTACGTTTTTAGGAAATGATGGCTCTTTTGCCTGTCAGGATGGCTTTTCTGAGAGGAGGGTGGTTGCCAGTCAGGAGGGCTTATGGCCCTCAGCCTGTCAGGAGGGCATATTTGGACAAGTAGTCTGGTCTATTTCACCATAGTACTTGTTTTTTATGTACTGAGCTCAGTTTAGTTTTTAGGTTGGACAGGCAGGTGCCAAATTTATTGTAGAGCATTTCAGGAATGCTTTTCAGGTTGGGTGGAGTGGCCCTCAATCCTGAATATTTGTTTAAGCCTGAGTGCAGTATATAACTAATGAAAATATGGCGTAAAACAAGTTTTCCGGATTCAATATAATAGGATTCAAATAAGCAGACTAGGCAGAGCTAAAAATAACAGGCATGTTTTCAGGCAAATTGGTAGATAGTAGGAAGATATTTTTTGTAGGGGTTTGCTATAAGATTTTAGTTAAACGTATAAGGAGTTGATAGTTTTACCTGTTTCTGGTTTAGACATGAAATAACTTTAAGTGGGAAATGTTCCAGGATCTGGGGATCATTTCTTCGTCTAAAGTTTGTAGCCTGTAAGCTTCTTGTCCTACTATTGAATCAATTAGGTATGGTCCTTCCCATGTGGGAGCTAGCTTGCCTGCATTTTTCTCTCTGGTGTTAGGGAAGACTTTTCTTAGGACTAGGTTTCCTTCCTTGAATACCCTGATGTTGACATTCTTGTTGTAACTTCTGGCTACTGTTTGTTGGTAGGAGGCTATCCTGACTTTGGCTGCATCCCTCAGTTCTTCAGTTAGGATCAGGCTATCTTGCAATAGTGGTCTATTTTCCTCTATGGTATTCAGGCTGCTTCTGGTGGTTGGTACATGAATTTCTGCTGGGATTGCTGATTCACAGCCATAGACTAGGGAATAGGGGGTCTGGCCTGTGGCTGTTTTAGGTGTAGTTCTGTCAGCCCATAGGACTAAGGAGAGTTCTTCAGCCCATCTTCCTTTTCTCCTTTTTAACTTTTTTTTCAGGCAGCTAATTACTACTTTGTTACTGGATTCTGCCCGACCGTCGGCTTTTGGGTAGCCTGGTGTGGATGTGACCAGCTTAATATTCCATTGTGCACAGAAATTTGATGTCCTTTTCCCCACAAATTATGTACCATTGTCACAGACTATTTCTGAAGGTATTCCATATCTACATATGATATTTCATTTGATGAATGATATGACATCCTTCTCTTTAACTTGCCTGTATGAATCTGCCTCTATCCCTTTGGAAAAGTAATCAGTCATTGCCAGCATGAAAACTTTCTGTCCAGGTGCTTGAGGTAACTTGACTACTATATCCATGCCCCATTTCATGAATGGCCGGGGGGCTGAGATGGAGTGTAGTAGCTGTAACACCCCCATACTCCAAGTGCCTTACCAGGACCACTCAGGTATGAAGATGCTACCATCTCGGTTGCCCGAGGCAATGATAATCATAAGACAATAATGAAACAGTATTTAAATAGTATAAGTTTAGTGAATAAGATACAATCCAAAACCAAATACCAAAATACGGTTACATGTTCTCAAAACCAACTGTCTACTCAACTAATGGAATGTTTAACAACTACTCAGGCTACAGCGGAAGACTCTATCATCTGAAAGTGGCACATCCCAGCTAACCCATGAAACTCGACTCATACCTGCTCAACAACTGCTCACCATCCCCGAATGGATCACCACAGTTTTTAAAACAATAAACGGGGTCAGTACTAATCACACAATTTATATAATCCAATAATACAACAAACAACACAGCTCAATCGTCACAGATATACTCCAAACTCCATCCCCAACTCCTCAATACTGACTACACACTAAAGTGTGTAGCCTTGCCAGAGTGCCCATCGCAACAGGTCCCTCAACGCCGCCAGTGGGGGACCGCAGCCGTTCCCACCTAATCCCCACTCATCTCCGTTGAGCGATAAACCCAAATTCCTTAATGTGCACATCCCTTCTATGGCGGGTTCCACAGAAGGCGAATAATGGACGTGAAGCCACTCCCCCAAGTGACTCCACTCAGCTAGGGACGCGCCCCGAAGAACACAGGCAGATACAAACAATCACAACTAGTAAACAACAATCAAAACAACCAACCGTCACAATACTCGTATGATAACAATCAACAATCACAAATCACCACCAACACATTATGAGACTAATACTGAGTAGGGAAACCCTACCTGGAAAGCAACACAGTCAGACGATCTCAAAAGCTGTTATCAAAAGGCCTCTTCTACGAATCATCCTCCTAACATACAATCATACAGTTAATACCAAACAAGAAATACAACAAAACCCCCAAATCCCCAAATTAGGGTTTAACTAACTTTAACGAAATACCATAAAAACAGTACGTAGATCTTACCCTCGACGCAAGGATTACAAAGGTATAAAGAAAGACAAATTCCGACCTTCCAAGCTCCGGGATTTGCCAACAATGCGATTGATGCGAAGAACGTAGATTGTTTTCTCTTTTGAAAGTAATTAGGTTTGTAAAAGTGTCTTAAGAAAGTGACGGAAGTGATTATATATTAAATCGCATTATTAACAAAACCCGACAAATCATCCCCCCGTAAACCGGCTACTCGATCGAGTAGCTGACATACTCGATCGAGTGCCGCCTACTCGATCGAGTAGCTGACATACTTGATCGAGTGCCGCCTACTAGATCGAGTATCGAGGTTACTCGATCGAGTACCCAATAGGTCAGAAATTGTTTTAAATTGCAAAACACCCTTACTCGACAGAGTAAGGCCCACTCGATAGAGTACCCAGAGGCTCATAAAACCGTAGTATTACAGTCTTCCCTCCTTAAAAAGAACTTCGTCCCCGAAGTTCAAACCACAACAAAACAAAGACACACACTACTACACTCCCGACTCAACAACCGAAACAAAACTCAACATAAAACATGTTACTAACCCGAACACAACTCGACTCAACCATAACAAACATACTGACATAACATGAAAAAGGTATAAAAGTTCTTAAAAACTATTCGCGATCATCTCCTACCCCCCTAAAAGAAACAAGGTTACATCCCCGTAACCATACATACCTGAAAAAAAGAAAAGGGTAACGCTCTCTCATAGCCTCCTCTGCCTCCCATGTAGCTTCTTCAGTCTCGTGGTTAGACCAAAGGATCTTAACCAAAACTGTCTCACCACTCCTAGTCTTCCTAACCTTCCGGTCAAGAATCTGCTTAGGCACCTCAAGGTATGACAAAGACTCATCTAGCTCTAAGCTCTCTGCCTCTAACATATGTGACGAATCACTCATATACTTCCGCAGCTGAGATACATGAAACACATTATGCACCCTCTCTAATGAAGCTGGCAACGCCAAACGATATGCAATCTCTCCAACCCGCTTTAAGATCTCATAAGGCCCTATGAACTTCTGACTCAGCTTGCCTTTCTTCCTAAATCTCATAACCCCACGCATAGGAGACACTTTCAGAAGAACCTTATCCCCAACCTGAAACTCTATATCCCGGTGATGTAGATCTACATAACTCTTTTGCCTATCCTGAGCCGCTCTCATCCTTTCCCTGATCATCTTAATCTACTAAACCATCTCATGTACCATCTCTGGTCCGAGAACCACTGCCTCAGCACTGTCGTCCCAACAAATCGGACTCCTACATCTCCTCCCATATAAGGCCTCGAACGGTGCCATACCAATACTAGTGTGATAGCTGTTGTTGTAAGAAAACTCTATCAAATCCAACCTCTGTTCCCAGCTACCACCAAAGTCCATCACACAAGCCCGCAACATATCCTCAAGAGTCTTGATCGTTCTCTCTCGACCGACTGTCGTCGCAGGATGAAATGCTGTATTCATCTTTAAAGTTGTTCCCAAAGATTCCTGCAACTCTTTCCAAAACCTTGAGATAAATCTCGCATCTCTGTCAGATACTATTTCCTTAGGGACTCCATATAGCTTTAGCACATTCTTCTGATAAGCCATAGCTAATTGTGCCTTAGTCCATGTATCTTTCATTGGCACAAAGTGAGCTGACTTGGTCAGTCGATCCACTATTACCCATATCATATTGTTACCCTGTTGACTCTTTGGCAAACCCACGATAAAATCTATGGAAATGGATTCCCACTTCCACTCAGGTACCTCTAACGACTGAATCTTACCTTGTGGTCGTCGCTGTTCCCCTTTAACTCTCTGTTATGTCAAACAACGGGCCACAAACTCAGCTGTTTCTTTCTTCATCCCAGGCCACCAGAACGTGTTCTTTAAATCCTTGTACAGCTTGTCACCACCTGGATGTACTGAATACGGTGTACAATGTGCCTCTGTCATGATTGTCTTTTTGAGCTCCTCATCATTAGGGACACACCACCTACCATCAAACCTCAAACAACAATCTGTATGAATAGAGAATCGAGACACTGTCCCTTTCTCTACTCTATCTCTCCACTCAACTATCTTAGGATCCAACGCCTGTTTACCTCAAATATCGTCATAAAGATCAGGCTGCACTGTCAAATCTCCCATGGCATCCCCTCTCTGCATCATATGTATCCCAAACCTCTCCACCTCATCTCTCAACCTCATCAAAGATAGAGCTGTACACAAAGAATGTACACTCTTCCTACTCAAAGCATCTGCAACAACATTGGCTTTCCCTTAATGCTAGATAATATCCATATCATAATCACCAATTAGCTCCATCCACCTCCTCTGTCTCATGTTCAACTCCTTTTGAGTGAAGATGTACTTGAGACTCTTGTGATCCGAAAATACCTTAAAGGTTGCCCTATAAAGGTAATGTCTCCATATCTTGAGAGCAAACACCACAACACCCAACTCTAGATCATGTGTAGGGTAGTTCTCCTCATAAGGCTTCAATTGCCTAGAAGCATAGGCAATCACCTTCCCGTTCAGCATCAACACACATCCCAACCCATTCTTTGAGGCATCTGTATAAACCTCAAAGTTCTCGATCCCTTCAGGCAATGCTAAGATAGGAGCTGTGGTTAAACGCTCCTTTAATGTTTGGAACGCCGTCTCACAACTCTCATCCCAACGAAACCTGTTCTCTTTCCTCATCAAAGCTGTCATAGGTCTAGCAATCTTGGAGAAATCTTTCACGAACCGTCTGTAGTATCCAGCTAAACCCAAGAAACTCCTGATCTCAGCAACATTCTTTGGTGCTTCCCACTTTGTCACTGCCTCAATCTTTGCCGGATCCACAACAACCCCATCCTTAGAGATCACATGCCCCAGAAAAGCAACTTTCTCTAACCAGAACTTACACTTGGACAGCTTAACATATAACTCATGCTCCCTCAAGGTCTGCAACACAATCCTCAGATGCTTCTCATGCTCCTCCTTAGTCTTGGAGTAGACTAAGATGTCATCGATAAACACCACCACAAACTTGTCCAAAAACTGTCTGAAGATTCTGCTCATCAAATCCATAAACACAGCCGGTGCATTAGATAACCCAAACGGCATCACCACATACTTATAATGGCCATACCTCGACGTGAAAGCTGTCTTCGGTATGTCCACCTCTCTAATCTTCACCTGATGGTACCCCGACCTCAAATCAATCTTGGAAAAGACTGATGCACCACTCAACTGATCAAACAGGTCATCTATCCTTGGCAAATGATACTTGTTCTTCACCGTCACTCGGTTCAGCTCCCTGTAGTCTATGCACAACCTCAAGCTCCCATCTTTCTTCTTCACAAAAAGAACTGGTGCTCCCCATGGTGATACACTGGGTCTAATGTATCCCTTCTCTATCAGATCATCTAACTGTTTCCTGAGCTCCTCCATCTCTTTAGGACCCATCCGGTACGGTGCCTTAGAGATTGGCCCCGTCCCCGGTTTCAACTCAACCATGAAATCTATCTCCCTCTTCGGTGGCAACCCCGGAATCTCCACTGGAAAAACATCTGCAAACTCCCCCACCACTGGTATCTGATCAACCGTCGGACTCTCTATCCGGTCATCTCTCACATGGCACAAGATCAAAGGGCATCCCTTCCTCAGATAGGACTTCAAGGTAATAGCTGCAATCAACTTAACTTTGGGATTGACCACAAACCCACGTTAAGACACACTAACGCCCTTAGGACCTCTCAAAGACACTTTCTTTTGATGACAGTCTATCTTAGCTTTGTACTTTCCCAACCAATCCATCCCGACTATCATCTCAAAACCATCAAAAGTAAACTCTAGCAAGTCTACATGTAGATCAACTTGCCCAACTATCATAGGTACATCCCTATACAACCTCCCACATGATACAGACTCACCCGAAGGTATAAAAACTTTCTCACTTACAGACTCATATATCCTCAAACCCAACCGTTTAACATGAGTCGAAGATACAAACGACTGAGACGCCCCCGAATCAAACAAAACAAAGGTATGAATACTGTTAACAAGAAAAGTACCAGTGATAATATGTGCATCGTCCTCAGCTGCTTTCTTGTCCATCATGAACAGCTTTCCACTAGTCTTCTGTCCCCCTCCCTCGATAGTACTGGCTGATGTGGTCGGCTTAGCATCCGACCCCTGATTGTTGTTGTTGTTCGTGGCTGGTTTCTGATAGGAGTTACCGCCATTGCGGTTACCTCCACCCTGGTAGCTCTGACCTCCCCGGTAAGATCATGACCCAGACGGTCTATTGCTCGCATAACTCTGTGTCGGCCCCTGAGAATAGCTCCCCTGAGCTGATCTCTGAAAAGCTCCAGGTACACTCGTGCACTCATGTCTCTTGTGGCCTACACTACCACAGCCATAGCAGGTCATCCCCCAACTAAGACTACCACTCATACGGCCACGCCCAAAGGAAGCCCCAGCACTGAACCCTGACCCTGAAGAAAACGCTCTAGCCTGATTGTGGTTGCCTTTCTTGTGGCTAGATTGACCACCATCTTCACTCTCAGCCTTTCTTTTCTCAACTACTCTCTCCTGAGCCATCTCCACCAACCTCTCAGCTCTCCCAGCCCTCTCATACGCTTCCTTAACATCAGCAAGGACTACCACGGGTAACTTGTCCATGATCTTGGGGGTCAACCCCCTCTCAAATCTCAGCGCTAGGTTCTCTTCACTCAAACCCATGTCCTCAGTATACCTAGACTTTTCATTAAACTGCTTGTAGTACTCAGCAACTAACATATCAGATGTCATCCTAATCCCATCGAACTCCTCTCTCAGCTTACTCCTCACATGCTCAGGTACAAACTCTTTCCTCATAGCCCTCCGAAACTCTTCCCCAGGTATAGCAAATAAGCCCTGCTTCGTATACATCTCCCTAGCACTCACTTTCACCTTATCCCACCACTCACAAGCCGCCTCCCTCAGGTAGAACGCAGCTTGTTCTACTCTCCTCTCATCAGGATAGTGTACCAGGTCCAGTATGTTCTCCATCTCACGATGCCAGTTGTCAAGAAGGTTTGGTTCCCTGGTCCCCTTGTTCTCTTTTGGGTTAAACCTCGCTATATAAAGGCTGATCTTAGAGTGATCAACCTCCTTGTACTTTCCCACTCTCTTTAGGGCCTCCGTAAGAGCATCCTGATGCTCCAACATCTTAACGACATCATCAATGTTCATACTCTCAGCTCTCGAATACAAAGCGTTTCTCTTGGGCGGCATATTGAAACTATATAAGAAAGGGTAGATATAAACATACGCACTATAACCCCAAAACACGAAAATAGACTGCCCAGAACACACTCGATCGAGTGCCTAAACCTACTCGATCGAGTAGAGGCTACTCGATCGAGTTCCCACCATACTCGATCGAGTGCCCCGACATCTGACCCTAAACAGACCTTCTGATCTCTAACATACTCGACCGAGTAGCACAGCCACTCGATCGAGTGACCCCCTACTCGATCGAGTGCCCTATGTACTCGATCGAGTACCCAAAAACACGATTCTGGTTATAAAAACGTCAAATACCCACTCGATCGAGTCAGACCCACTCGACCGAGTACCTCGCCTACTCGATCGAGTACCCCCTACTCAATCGAGTCATGCTGACTCGTATATACTACCCGGATGTTATCTCTCATATCCCATCATACTGTACAACTTTATAAACTCAACATTATAATCTAGCTACGCATGCAATTTCTACACAACTCCTCATTCAATCATCAAAGTAACTATTTCATGTTATCAAATGCCACGTAATAAACAACCATCATGCTTCTTATACAAACAACACATATATATATATATATATACTTCACTAACTTTTCAATCACCATATCAATCTTCTACTCCCAACATCCATCAATTCACAACATATATCGTCACATTCACATACAAGCTAACAAACACCACATATGACCTTGACATATATCCCCCAGGTGACCGGTTCAAAATTGTAGGGCGAGTTCGCGACTTTAGGACGTCTCCCAAGTCTTTGCATTAGCTCCTACAACCTTTACTCCGGGTTCATTTTAATTGACTCCCTATATTCATTAGATTCATTGGTTACAGGTTTCAGGATCGTCGCTCTGATACCATTATGTAACACCCCCATACTCCAAGTGCCTTACGAGGACCACTCAGTTATGAAGATGCTACCATTTCGGTTACCCGAGGCAATGATAATCATAAGACAATAACGAAACAATATTTAAATAGTATAAATTTAGTGAATAAGATACAATCCAAAACCAAATACCAAAATACGGTTACATGTTCTCAAAACCAACTGTCTACTCAACTAATGGAATGTTTAACAACTACTCAGGCTACAGCGGAAGACTTTATCATCTGAAAGTGGCACATACCAGCTATCCCATGAAACTCGACTCATACCTGCTCAACAACTGCTCACCATCCCCGAATGGATCACCACAGTTTTTTAAAACAATAAACGGGGTCAGTACTAATCACACAATTTATATAATCCAACAATACAACAAACAACACAGCTCAATTGTCACAGATATACTCCAAACTCCATCCCCAACTCCTCAATACTAACTACACACTAAAGTTTGTAGCCCTGCCAGAGTGCCCATCGCAACAGGTCACTCCACGCCGCCAGTGGGGGACCGCAGCCGTTCCCACCTAATCCCCGCTCATCTCCGTTAAGCGATAAACCCAAATTCCTTAATGTGCACATCCCTTCTGTGGCGGGTTCCACAGAAGGCGAATAATGGGTGTGAGGCCACTCCCACAAGTGACTCCACTCAGCCTGGGACGCGCCCCCGAAGAACACAGGCAGATACAAACAATCACA
This sequence comes from Silene latifolia, assembly GCF_048544455.1. Classification (NCBI taxonomy): domain Eukaryota; kingdom Viridiplantae; phylum Streptophyta; class Magnoliopsida; order Caryophyllales; family Caryophyllaceae; genus Silene; species Silene latifolia. The sequence goes on along the minus strand of NC_133538.1, from coordinate 434,339,257 downwards.
ACTACTAAACAACAATCAAAACCAACAACCGTCACAATACTCGTATGATAACAATCAACAATCACAAATCACCACCAACACATTATGGGATTAATATGCGAGTAGAAAACCCTACGGAAAGCAACACAATGACGATCTCAACAACTATTATCAAAAGGCCTCTTCTACGAATCCTCCTCCTAACATACAATCATACAGTTACTACCAAACAAGAAATACAACAAAACCCCCAAATCCCCAAATTAGGGTTTAACTAACTTTAACGAAATACCATAAAAACAGTACATAGATCTTACCCTCGACGCAAGGATTACAAAGGTATAAAGAAAGACAAATTCCGACCTTCCAAGCTCCGGGATTTGCCAACAATGCGATTGATGCGAAGAACGTAGATTGTTTTCTCTTTTGAAAGTAATTAGGTTTGTAAAAGTGTCTTAAGAAAGTGACGGATGTGATTATATATTAAATCGCATTATTAACAAAACCCGACAAATCATCCCCCCATAAATCGGCTACTCGATCGAGTAGCTGACATACTCGATCGAGTGTCGCCTACTCGATCGAGTACCCAACAGGTTAGAAACTGTTTTAAATCGCAAAACACCCTTACTCGATAGAGTACCCAGAGGCTCATAAAACCGTAGTATTATAGTAGCTCTGATGGTTGGTGGATATAAGGGGAGTGAATTTGACAGGCTTCACATTTAGAGCTGTATGCTATGCAGTCAGCTCTCAGGGTTGGCCAAAAGTAACCTGTCCTGAGAACTTTACCGGCCAGGCTTCTACCACCTTTGTGATTTCCACAGTATCCAGCATGTATATCTCCTATAACCTATTTAGCTTCGTGTTGTTCCAGGCAACGCAGATAAGGTCCAGCCTGTGACTTTTTAAACAACATGTTATTGATAATGGGGTAGGTAGTGGCTTTGATTCTTAGGGCCCTCGCTTCGTTTTTATCATTAGGGAGTATCCCCTGTAAGAACCAATCATAGTATGGTTTGGTCCAAGAAGTTGTGTCCTCATGAATGGGACAAGTTTGATCAGGCCTTTCTATGGTTGGTTCCAATAGGTGGACAATGGGTATTTTATCAAACACAACAGGGCTGAAGTTTGATCCCGGGCTGGCCAGGGCATCAGCCTGGGTATTTAAGTCCCTCGGTATTTCGTCAATGTCAAAGGATTTGAATTTTTTGCAAAGATTTTTGACATACTCTAAATAAAGTACCATTTTTGAATCCTTTGTTGCATATGTTCCTTTGACTTGATTGGAAATTAAGAGAGAGTCAGTTTTTACCTTGAGGTTTGCTACACCAAGTTCTATGTATTTAAGTCCAGCTATCAGGGCTTCATACTCACCTTCATTATTTGTAGCTTTGAATTCACAACTAATAGCCTGTGCAATTAGGTCTCCCTATGGTGATTTCAATACTAGTCCTAGGCCAGTCCCTCTCATATTTGTTGATCCATCTACATGTAGGGTCCATTCATGGTCTGATTTATGGGTGTCTAGGTTGTTGACCTCTTTTACGAGGTCTGGTTCTAGGGTAGGACTGAATTAAGCCACAAAGTCTGCTAATGCCTGAAACTTAATCGTTGTCCTAGGTTCAAAGGTTATCTCATAGGTGCTGATTTGTACTGACCATTTTGCCATTCTGCCTAACAACTCAGGTTTTCTCAGGACAAATTTGATAGGCAGGTTAGTTCTGACAATGATTGGGTGACTTTTAAAATAAGGTCCAAGTTTGGTACAAGACATGACTAAAGCAAGTACATACTTTTCAAGTAGGCCATACCTTGTTTCTGCATCTAGGAGACTCTTACTTACATAATAGAATGGATGCTGTTGGCCGTCAATGTCCTTGGTTAGGACTCCACTTACTGCTGTCTTTGTGACAGATAGGTAGACCCTCAGGGGTTCTCCTTTGTCTGGTTTGGCAAGTAGTGGAGGTGTAGTCAGGTATGCTTTAAGATATTGGAAGGCTGCCTCATGTTCAGGTAACCATTTGAATGATTTGTTTTTCCTGAGGAGGTCATAGAAAGACTTGCATCTTTCTGATGAACTGGATATGAATCTATTCAGGGCTGCAACTCGTCCTGTTAGCTTTTGAATGTTTTTGACTGACTTGGAAGATTCTAATTCCAGTATAGCTTTTATTTGTTCTGGGCTGGCTTCTATTCCTCTTTTGGTTACCATGTATCCCAGAAGTTTGCCTGAAGAAACTCCAAAATGGCATTTAGAAGGATTAAGCTTCATGTTGAATTTTCCAGGATCTTGAAAGCTGTTTCCAGATCCCTGACATGGTCTTCAACCTTTTTTGATTTGACCACCATGTCATCAATAAAACTTCCATTGTATCCCCTATTTGATCTTTGAACATCATATTGACCAGGCGTTGGTATGTTGCTCCTGCATTCTTCAGACCAAAGGGCATTGCTGTGTAGCAGTATATGCCTCTTTCCGTGATGAATGTAGTGTGTTCCTGGTCAGATGGGTGCATCTTAATCTGGTTGAATCCACTTGAGGCATCCATAATTGTTAGGAGTTCATGTCCTGCTGTAGCATCTACAATTGCGTCTATGTGAGGCAGTGGAAACGGGTCTTTTGGGCAGGCCTTGTTGATGTCTGTGTAGTCTACACAAACTCTCCATTTACCATTGTTTTTTGTACTACTACCACATTGGCTAGCCAGCCAGGGTACATGACTTCCCATATCATCCCCATATCCAGTAGTTTGTCCATTTCTTCATTAAAAATAGCATTACGTTCAGAGGTAAACTTTCTTCTTTTCTGTTGCACAAGCTTATAAGATTTGTCAATATTTAGTTTATGTGTAATGATATTTGCATCGATACCAGTCATATAAAAATGAGACCAGGTAAAACATGAAGATTTATTTTTAAGAAAGCTTACTAATTCTGGTCTGATGTTGTCAGGGACATCAGATCCTACCCGTACATGCCTGTCAGGATACTCAGGGTCTAAAATTATTTTATCTATCTCCATTTTGGTTTCTGCCACATAAGTTGTCCTAACAGGGTACTGTAATTGCTAGGCGAGAGACTTACCTGCCTTGGAGGGTTTCAATGACTCAGTATAACATTCCTGGGCAGATTTTTGTTCACCTTTTATGGTTGCTACTCCCCATTCTGTTGGTATCTTGATGCATTGGAGGTAGGTGGAGGGTATGGCCCTCACATTGTGGATCCATGGTCTTCCTAGGATGGCGTTGTAGGAGGACAAGCAACCCAGGACTCCAAATCTTTCGTATGAGGAGACTCCTTCCACATATGTTGGTAGGTGTATTTCTCCCAGTGTATTCCTTGTTTCTCCACTGAATCCTACCAGGACATTGGACTTCTTTATGATTTGACTTTCATCAATCTTCATTGCTTTAAGGACATCAAGAATGAACAGGTTCACTGAGCTGCCTCCATCCACCAGGATTCTCAGGACACGTGCAGTTCCTATTTCCATGGTGATAACTAGGCTATCATGGTGTAGATCAGGAATACCCTGTGCATCAGTGTCGTCAAAAGTAATTTGAGGTAAATTTCTAGGTTTAAAAGGAAATTTCATTTTTGACTCCCTAGCAATTTTCTTTGCAACTGAACTGGTCAGGCCACAAATTTCAGATCCTCCATTGATGAATTTGACCTCATAGATGGGTGGTGCTGAGGGTAGGTGTGGGAAATAATCTGTATACTTCCCTTTAACATGAAGGATTATAACGATTTAATAAAGATGATCTAAGGTCATAAAATAAAATACATAAACATAAGTAAAAAGATTTAGAATTAACCTCCGGTCCTAGCAAATATGGCCTAAGAACAATACCAAAGTAGGTATTCGCCTATTGGTTGCACCCAAGACGATCTGAGATATGCCCTTTGATTATGCTAGAAATCAATCTAAAATTTTCTGTAAAATTTAATTGTCTTTGTGTTCTTGTGATGAGAGAAATAGAGGCTAGGTCAGAAAAAGCATTAGGGTAGAAATAATTCTCTACCTTTCTTTTATACAGACCGAAATACCAAGTTAATTAGGAAAGATATATATCTCCTAATTTTCGGCCAATGTGGACCGAAATAAAGAATTAAATTTCCTTATTTTTGGTCTTTCCAAAAATATAAAGTGTGTTAAATTGTCATCTTGTGAGGATCGAACCCATGACCTCTTGGCTTGTGTACCCTCACTATTACCACTATGACACATTCAACTTGTTGATATTAAATACAACTGATTATATTTAATTACGAATTAACAGATTAATTCGTCCAAACTAACCTTATATATATTTAATTTAAATATAACTTATTATATTTAGTTTACGAATTGACAGTTAATTCGTCTCAACTTAATATTATTTAATTTTCATTAAATAATTATCTCATCAACACATTGACTAACTTTTTAGTCATTTTGGGCATCAATGTAATTATATTTCTATAACCACATTTCTCAAATACGTCCTATAGGTGTGACCTTTAGGGACCGGTTGATCACCGCTTATCTCGTATGATAATAACGTCAAACTTTCTAGCAAGCCAACCGTTATTAGGTAAACGTTAATCAACTGATTAAATATACGAAGTATACCCTTGTGAACCTGTAAGAGATTTACAAATGTTATCACACTAATTTGTGGAGGACACCAGCTCCAACAAACTCCCACTTGTCCTCACAAGTGTATGTGCGATAACCGATTCTCATATCCTTTAAAATTTCTCCCACTCAATGTAAAACAATTTGCAAATCCGAATTCACAAAGGTCGTATTTTACAAGCGATCAGTATCAAGAGTGGTTTTCCCGACTGGAGAGTAACTTAACTGATAAACGAATCAACATTCGAGCATGGCCATGCATTTCAGTTACAACTCCTCGAGTGGCCCTGAGAAATAACTATACCTGATAAGGGATGGATATTTTCCTCAACTCAAATCTTGCAGATGTAAGCACAGTATGAAATGACCCAGAAAAAATCTACTTAGCCCCAGTTACGGTAGACTGTGAGAAAGAAACCAAAGTCACCCAAAGACTGCCTTAATCTCAAAAGACAGTTGATAGTCAAAAGAATCGACTCTAGGTACACAATAGATGTCCTATCCACGACCTGGCACCGAATGTTATAAAACATTTAGGACTCCATTACGTTGTCACAAATAAAAATTGTCCTACGAGGTATCGTCATAATCTCGTATCTGTGATCGATTAGTCAACCGTTTAACTTATGGCTCGTTGAACCCACCATCAATCGACTGCACAATAAAATAGCCGGAGTTATCAGCTCACATTGGCGATAACGGACCTAAACAAATATAATGTAATTCAGTTCACTTTGTGACGTTAAATGTTGTCAGTACAATCCACATGAAAAACAAAATATTATATATAATACGATGAAGTTGTAAATAATATATGAAAAAGATAATGTATCAAATCCATAATTAAGTACTACAACTTTGGAACATGTTTAATTCCCATGGAATTAACATGCCCTACATGCTTATCATAATTCAACGGTTTGGTGAGAGGATCTGCGATGTTATCGTCCGTCGCAATCTTGTCAATCACAATCTCTTCTTGCTCCACGTAATCACGGATCAGATGAGCCTTCCGAAGTACATGTCTAGATTTGTTGCTAGACTTTGGCTCCTTAGCCTGGAAGATGGCACCTCTATTGTCACAATAGATGGTGATCGGGTCATTCGAACTAGGAACTACCGAAAGCCCTTGTAAGAATTGACGCATCCATATCGCTTCCTTTGCTGCCTCCGAAGCGGCATAGTACTCGATTCAGTAGTAGAATCGCTACAACACTGTTTGGAAATCTTCCACTGACCGCAAAGCACAATTAAGAGTAAAGACGAACCCGGATCGAGATTTTGAATCATCTCGATCCGTTTGGAAGCTAGCATCTGCAGAATCGGTTGCGCATAGCTTAGTATCGCCTCCATAAGTCAGTACCCAATCCTTAGTACTCCGTAGGTACTTGAGGATATTTTTGACTGCTATCCAGTGTGTCTCACCTGGAGTCTTTTGGTACCGACTCGTCATACTCAATGCATATGCCACGTCTGGACGTGTGCATATCATGGCATACATGATCGATCTTATGCGAAGCATAAGGAACACGACTCATGCGCTCAATACCTTCAAGCGTCGTGGGTGATCGAGACTTGCTCAATCGCATCCCGGTCGTTATAGGAAGGTTCCCCTTCTTGGAGTTGGTCATGCTGAACCTCTCAAGAACCTTATCTAGATAAGATTCCTGACTAAGTGATAACTTCCGTCGTGATCTATCTCGGTAGATACGGATTCCCAAAATACGCTGTGCCTCACCCAGATCTTTCATCTGGAAATGGTTCATCAACCATTCTTTAACCGAAGATAGGAGAGGAATGTCATTCCCAATCAAGAGTATGTCATCGACATACAATATCAAGAATACAATCTTGCTCCCACTCGACTTGATATGTAAGCATGGTTCTTCGACCGATCGAGTGAAACCATACTCTTTTATCACTTGGTCGAAACGATGATTCCAACTCCGAGAAGCTTGCTTAAGTCCATAAATGGAACGCTTAAGCTTGCATACTTTCTTAGGATGTTTAGGATCTATGAAACCTTCGGGTTTCACCATGTATAACTCTTCCTCCAAATAACCGTTTAAGAAGGCGGTTTTCACATCCATTTGCTAAATCTCATAATCATGAAATGCGGCAATCGCTAAGATTATCCGAATGAAACGTAGCATGACTACAGGTGCAAAAATCTCATCATAATGAAATCCTTTCACTTGAGTGAAACCTTTTGCCACAAGTCGTGCCTTATAGATATCTGGTTGCGCGTCTACAGAACGCTTTATTTTGTAAAGCCATTTGCACTGTAGAGGTTTTACCTTATTAGGTAAATCAACTAGATCCCATACGTTATTCTCATACATGGAGTCCATCTCGGATTGCATGGCTTCGAGCCATAGCTTTGAGTCGGAACAGGCCATAGCACCTTTATAGGTTGCGGGTTCATTACTTTCTAGAAGTAAAACATCATTCTCCTCGACCATACCAATGTATCTGTCCGGAGGATGAGAGTCTCTACCCGACCTCCTAGGTTCCTCAGGAATATTAACCGTATCATCAGTTGGAGGTACATCTTCCTCCATCTGTTCCTCGGTTGTTGGTTCTGGAATCTCCGATATCTCGAAGGTTCTATTACTCGACTTGTTCTCGAGAAATTCTTTCTCTAAGAACGTCGCACTAGCCGCAACAAATACTCGATGTTCGGTAGGCAAATAAAAGTAATGACCAAATGTTCCTTTTGGATAACCTATAAAGTATGTCTTGACCGATCGCGGGCCGAACTTATCCTCGTGTCTCCACTTGACATAAGCCTCGCAGCCCCAAACCTGAATAAAGGACAAGTTAGGTACCGTTCCCTTCCACATTTCATATGGAGTCTTGTCGACAGCTTTAGACGGACTTCGGTTAAGTATAAGAGCAGCTGACAAAAGAGCATAACCCCATAATGAATCAAGCACTACGGTGTGACTCATCATGGATCGAACCATATCAAGTAAGGTTCGATTTCTCCGTTCGGACACACCATTTAATTGAGGTGTTCCAGGTGGAGTTAACTGTAGAGCGATTCCACAGTCTTTCAGGTGTTGATCAAACTCATTTGAAAGATATTCGCCACCCCGATCTCAACGGAGTGCTTTAATCTTTCTACCCAGTTGGTTCTGTACCCTATTCTAGTATTCCTTGAATTTCTCAAAGGACTCACTTTTATGCTTCATTAAGTAGACATATCTGTATCTACTCAAATCGTCCGTGAAAGTGATAAAATATCTATAGCCATCTCTAGCGGTAATTGACATAGGTCCACATACGTCCGTATGTATGAGTCCTAATAGGTCACTAGTGCCCATTCCAACACCTTTGAAGGAAATTCGAGTCATCTTGCCAATGAGACATGATTCACACGTGCCATATGCAGAAAATCCGAATGAGGGAATAGTCCCATTATCGACGAGTTTCTTTACGCGTTTCTCATTTATGTGTCCCATTCGACAATGCCATAGATAAGTTTGATCTTTGTCACCAACCTTTAATTTCTTATTATTCATGTGTAATACTTCCGTGGTTTGATCTAAGATATAAATTCCATTCATGGAAACTGCTTTGCCATAAATCATTTCATTAAAAGAGAAAATATAACTATCATCCTTTATTGAAAATGTAAAACCGTCTTTAGCAAGTACGGAAACAGAAATAATATTCTTAGATAAACTGGGTATATAGTAACAGTTATTTAAAGATAACTCAAAACCACTAGGGAGTTGGATTACATATGTTCCCTTCGAGGCAGCAGCAACTCGTGCTCCATTCCCGACTCGCAGGTCCACATCACCTTTTTCGAGAGGTATGATGTTCTTTAGACCCTGCAAATGATTACACAGATGAGAACCACAACCAGTATCTAGTACCCAATTTCCAAAACTTGCATGGTTAATCTCAATCATATGAATATAAGATGACATACCAACAGGAACGACGCGGTCTGCCTTGATGTCCTCACGGTAGACGGGACAGTTCCTCCTCCAATGTCCAGTCTTATGACAATGGTGGCACTCTATGTCACCGCCCTTGCTCTCTGTCTTGCCCTGTGAGCCACTAGTCTCACCAGGTGCACTCTTACCGTTTCCTGGCTTCTTAAACTTTGGCTTACCTACAGCTAGGTCGCTATGAGCCTTGCCCTTACCTTTACCTTTGTTGTGAATCGTGAGAACATCCTGCTTCATGCTCCCACTCAATTTCATATCCTTCTCGATCTGTACGAGAAGGGAGTGTAGCTCATGAGGACTCTTTTTCAAGTCATTCATGTAGTAGTTCGCCCTGAAAAGGGCAAAACCATCGTGAAGAGAATGAAGCATTCGGTCAATGACAATGCTCTCACTGATTCTAAGATTCAGTGACTCCAGTTTCTCGACATTCTCAATCATGTGAAGAATGTGTGGGCTAACCGGTTGGCCCTTCTGGAGTTTCGCATCAAAGAAGCGACAGGTATGCTCATATGTAACGATTCTCGGTGCCTTTGAGAACTCGTTAGTGAGCGTGGTGAAAATCTTGTTTGCACCTTGGGCAATGAAGCGTCTCTGCAAATTGGTTTCCATTGCAAAGATGAGTACGTTCTTTATCGCACCCGCTTCCATAATGAAATCACTATAAGCGAGTGACTCATTGACTCCTGCATTTGGGCCTGGGTTGACCGGTATTGGCTCGATTAAATACCCGAGCTTACCGTCGCCAGTGGCAAAGCATTACGTAGTGCCGCCTCCCGATCCGCAAAATTGGACCCATCATTCTTGATCGAGTGGACTGATTCATTTGGTCCATGAACATTTTAAGCCAGGACGAACGATCTAGTGTGGCACTAGGCATTGAGATTGCGTTATTTCCAGCCATTTGTTGTAACAGTATTATTGATAATAAGCGTGTTCTACACTGCAAAAGAAGAATAAAATAATAAGCATGCATCATTTTTATTTTAAGTCTAATGAACTAATGTCATAACGCGAAGACTCAAAAAAAACATTTATACAATTGACCTCCCTCAAGAATTATATAAATGACCCCAAGACTCAATTCTCTGTAAATTGACAAGCTAACCTGTTAGCTAATTCTACCGTTAGAATTCTTGGTCGATAAATTTCTGTAAATACTATCTTTAGTCCATCATAATCACGAGAAACTCTTCGGACTACAATGTTGAGGTAAACTAAGTCAACACAACTACTTACCCAACGTAGAAGGGGTCATATTAGGCCTACCGACGAAGAAGGAATTCATAGATGTTTGCCCTTATAAAGACTAATCTCAATTTCCGTTTTAGAGGAAGATCCCATCAACTTTTTAATTCATTTTAAGTGAACTATAATCTAGCATGCGAGAATGATTTAAACTAAGGTGATGGCTTAAAGACTGTGACATCTGCATGTCCATGAAAACTAACATACAACCTATATGAGTCAATTGTCATGCATTTTAGTAGTAGGTGGTTTGGTTTTAGGCGGAATATGATGCAATTACTAGCATGTGAATGAAAAGCAATAAAATGAAAAACGTAAAAAAAACAGTAAAAGTCCTAGTGTGGCCTATCCTATCAAAATGAACAATAAATACAAGTTTGGAATCCATCCTTGGACCCGAGAAGCTTGTCTTGATGTTCGATCTTGATCCATGTAACGGGAGTGAGCTTGAATCTTCATCTTTAGTCTTCTTTGAAATTACAATAATTAAAAGTACATAATTGACCTATTAATTACATTCTAATTTCAAAACCCAAAACTAAAATAAAGGAGATTCGAGATCTCATAATTACATAAAAATCATGTTTCCTTCATTACGAAAACATGATTGACTAAGGCCACACTAAGTATTACAAATTACAACCGATTGCAAAAATTAAATATGTAAATAAAATTCATTCATTCGATTCATTCAACAAAAATAAAAGCATCAACTAAAATAAATTAAACATACATAATACAATACATTAATTATGTTGATTAATTTATCCAAACCACCTATTTAAATTAAATTAAGTGACAATTCCGCAATTTAATCACATTAATTCATAATCAATCCATATTAAACTTGTAATATGAATTCTATCCGTCAAAATTTTAAACTGCTTTAAAATAACTCGGTATCATTAAATTGTGAACCGATTCACAATAACAAATTGGCCAAAATAAAAAAAAAAACAAAACAAAATCCAATGCTTTAAATATGTCTCGGCCAAAAAAAAACAAAAATTTTTTTTTTAAATTGTCACGGCTGAAAAAAAAAAAAACAACCCCTTTCCTATTTTAATTTGGTAAATAGGAAAAAAACAAAGAAAAACTTTCCATAAAAATTTTTCTCCATCTTTTTCGGCAAAAGGCAATAAAAAAAACTTTCCTAATTTTTTTTTCTTTTCTTTTTCTCGGTTTACCAAAACCCAAAAAAAAAAAATTAACAAAAAAAAAAAATTTTTTTTTTTCGGTAAACCCTAAAAACGCCCTTCCTTTTTTTTCTCTTTTGCGGCACTTATGCCCTAATTCAAAGATATGATGAAAAAGTTTAAGTTGCTATTAGGACATGATTTAGCAAATACATTAACAAACATGATTAATCGTATATGCTAAAACTATATAGCAAAAACGAATTCTTATATCAATGACATGATGATACTATATGTAATTTAACTTAATCTGCATTAAATCAAAATCTACCAAATTCTTCATATGATAATTTTAACCGATTAAAACAATGATATGATCTATAGAAATTGGTTATATATCATCAAACAAAAGGAAAAAAAACGGCACAATAAAAAATTTCGAATCACAAAAGGAAACCCTAATTTTTTTCGAAAATAAGGTTATGTTTACATACAATTTTTATGAAAATCATCAAGATTAAAATCGTAGCCTAGTGCTTCTATACCACTTGTGGGAAATAATCTGTATACTTCCCTTTAACATGAAGGATTATAACGATTTAATAAAGATGATCTAAGGTCATAAAAAAAATACATAAACATAAGTAAAAAGATTTAGAATTAACCTCCGGTCCTAGCAAATATGGCCTAAGAACAATATCAAAGTAGGTATTCGCCTATTGGTTGCACCCAAGACGATCTGAGATATGCCCTTTGATTATGCTAGAAATCAATCTAAAATTTTCTGTAAAATTTAATTGTCTTTGTGTTCTTGTGATGAGAGAAATAGAGGCTAGGTCAGAAAAAGTATTAGGGTAGAAATAATTCTCTACCTTTTTTTTATACAGACCGAAATACCAAGTTAATTAGGAAAGATATATATCTCCTAATTTTCGGCCAATGTGGACCGAAATAAGGAATTAAATTTCCTTATTTTTGGTATTTCCAAAAATATAAAGTGTGTTTAATTGTCATCTAGTGAGGATCGAACCAATGACCTCTTGGCTTGTGTACCCTCACTATTACCACTATGACACATTCAACTTGTTGATATTAAATACAACTGATTATATTTAATTTTAATTAATGATTAATTCGTCCAAACTAACCTTATATATATTTAATTTAAATATAACTTCTTATATTTAATTTACTTAATTGATGATTAATTCGTCTCAACTTAATATTATTTAATTTTCATTAAATAATTATCTCATCAACACATTGACTAACTTTTTAGTCATTTTGGGCATCAATGTAATTATATTTCTATAACCACATTTCTCATATACGTCCTATAGGTGTGACCTTTAGGGACCAGTTGATCACCGCCATCTGTATGATAATAATGTCAAACTTTCTAGCAAGCCAACCGTTATTAGGTAAACGTTAATCAACTGATTAAATATACGAAGTATACCCTTGTGAACCTGTAAGAGATTTACAAATGTTATCACACTAATTTGTGGAGGACACCAGCTCCAACAGTAGGTCACGTTGTTGCCTTTTTGGGTTCTTTCTTGTTCCATTATCTTCCCTGTTCTTTGTTGGCATCAGGTCTTTCAGATATCCCTTCCTTAGTAGGTAGGCCACTTGCCTGCACAATCCCAGGCATTCTTCTTTTGTGTGCCCTATATCCATGTGGAATTCGCACTATCTTGTAGTATCCTTCCTTGAGTTGGGGTTATCTAACTTCTTTGGCCATTTGACAATGTCTCCCATATTGTCAAGTCTCTTGATTAGTCCTGCAATATCAAAATAGAAGTTATATTCTTGGATAGGTGGATAAGTATAGGAGTTACCTCGTTGTTCATGTGTGTAGTTAACTTCTGATCTGTCAGGTCTTGTGTAAGGGGATGGCCTGGAACTGCTCCCTCTGTGGTTGGAACTTTTTCTATTGACTTTGTCATAACCTGAATTATTGTCAGTGTTGTCTACCTTGTAGCCTTTATCTTCTTCCAGCCGAATATAGCCTATGGCTAATGCCTGGAAATCTTCAAAGATATGACAGGGCTTCATGGTCATTGCATCGTAGAAGTCAATATACAGGGGTAACCCTTGCCTGAAAGCTTCCACGCCTGTTCCAACATCACATCTGAGGATTGTCACCTTTTCCTTGTTGAATCTTGTCATGTAAGATCTAATTGATTCACCAGGCTTTTGCTTGATCATGTATAAGGCACTGGATGTCTTCTCTAGTTCCCTGCTGCTGGAAAACTGATGGTTGAAAGAGTTGACCAAGTGTGGACATCGGCCCACCTACAACCCCGGTCGATTTGCGGACGTGCAACGGTCTTTTGAAAGTCACGCTCGGCGGCGTAAAAATGCTTTCGATCGGATCGTTTTAGATCAGTCGGTTTCATCTCGGTAAGGGTCTCGAAACGATTAGAGATGTTCGGAGTCGCCACCAAGCATTTGTGGGATGCTTGGAACCCGTTAGAATCCACTTTATACCTCGGTCAAACGAAGTACAAAGCAGGGTTTGACATAGGTACTAAAGATAAGGAATCGTCCCTCTTTAGCATCCTATCTGTAGAATAACTCTCGTACGCCCCGGATAAGGTCGTCCACTATCCAAAGTTTCTAAGTAAGAGGTGAAGGTACGTATAGGGAAGCCCTTTAATCAGACACCCAATCCCGCCAACGGTAGCGGCCTCTACTGATCGATCTTGGTTGGTTGAATGCAAAAGTTGAGAAAACGATTTAAATGCATGAAAGCGCATCCAATAATTTAAACCTAACATGTGAGAGCTTTCTAAGTCGGTTGATTTAATCCAAGTATCAAGTATAAGATGTCGAGTTGGATTTATTATTGATTTGCATGCAAGACGAAAATTAAACATCCATTTACCGTAATAGGTTTATGGTGCATAACGCGATCCATTTGTCTTAGTAAGGCATTTTGAAAATGTGATTTTTGAATGAAAAAATAGTCATCTGATCCGTCCTATATCCGGGTTGGCCGGAGTTGGGATCGTCCTAGACTAATGTTGGAAAGGGAACAGACCCTGCAGCAGGCGGCCACATGAGGCGCGAGCCTGTTTGCGGTGCAAGGGGGTCTCCCCTGGTTTTGAAAATAAGAAAGAAAAGGCCTGTTTAGGCGTGGGTCAGTCAACGGTTATATGTCGTGCTCTGACCATTTGAAAAACGTTTATGAAATGTGTTGAAAAGTGGGTATTTAAACCCATTTTGGTTTGAAAGGGTCGTTTAGACCGTATTTGTTGATTTGAGGATTGAGACTCGAATAATCATCATTATTTTGATGATATTCGGTGTTGGGTTCGACTTGACATGGATAGTTTTGAGAATGATCATGAACTAATTGTTTTAAGTTCATTTGAATATAATTAGTCGCTACTCATCATCATACCCGGGTTAAAATCCGGCATGGTATGTGGAACCAAGGATGACTTTGTGTTGGTGACTAATATGTTTATTTTAGAAATGTAAAGAAATGATGAAAGGCTTTAAAATACCTCTCAAAATGTAAAGAAATGAAATAAAAGGCTTTAAAATACCTTTTAAATGTTATTAACCAAATATTATCACCGGAACACGGATTAACCGTCATGGTATTAAGAACCAAGGGTGAAAAATGTTTTATGGTTAAAATTTGTAATAATAAATGAAAGGGTTTGAAAACATTCGAAATGGTAAAACCCAATTACAAATGAAAATAGATTAATGAGGAAGGACGAGAACAAATATGGTTGAGTTCTGACCTGGGCACCCCATTGAGCGCGGGCCTCTGTGCAGAACAAGGGGCTTCTGCCTCAGGCCAAAACTTAGTTTTGGCTCGTCTATCCTATGTTTTGGATCGTGTTATGCATGTTTTAGCATGTTATGGTCATAAAACAAGCAAATACATGATAAAAGAAGGATTTTTACACCCTCATACTTACATGTTTGGTTATGGAGAGAAACCGACGTAAGTGTAACAACTCGTTTGGTCGGAAAAGACTCGGTTTAAAACCGTTTTGGTAAGTAAAAAGAGTGTTTTATTAAGATTAGTGACGGTGTAGCGGTTGAAATGGTTGGTCAAGTGATTTAATGCACGATGACGGTACCAAACAATGTGTAAGGCTTGTATTTACGATCGGTAGGTCGTAAATACGCGTCGGATTATGACTTAAGAAGTCGAGTCGGAAATTTTAAGGGAGAAAAGAGGGGGCGGACACTCGCGTAAGTTCTCAAATGGGGGCATTGTAACACCCCCATATCCAGATGAGCCTTAACTAGGCCTTCCTTAGCATATAAGGGCGTTACCATCTCGGTTACCCGAGGAAAGTAGTTATCAAACGTCAATAAAAGAACTATTAAGCTTTATTACAAGTGATTCAAACCAAAATACAATACAAGGTACAACTCAAAGACTACTCGCTATGACCATCATATCTCGTGAGGACTCATCCCTGCCCGGACTCCAGCTATCCACAACATCAACACCTGCTAAGACCGACTGCTCACCATAAGGGATCACGGCAGACACATAACAAACAAACAACCAAACAGGGTCAGTACTGAGATAAGACAAGACAACGGCAACTACAATCAACAATACGAACAATGACAACAGTCCCAACCATAATCACAATAATCCAACCAAACCTGTCACTGACTGTCCACTGGACCAGCCCTGCCAGTGGGGGACCGCAGCCGTTCCCACCTAAGCCCCGCTCATCATACGAGCGATAACCATGTCCCATTAATGTGCACATCGGCCCACCTACAACCCCGGTCGATTTGCGGACGTGCAACGGTCTTTTGAAAGTCACGCTCGGCGGCGTAAAAATGCTTTCGATCGGATCGTTTTAGATCAGTCGGTTTCATCTCGGTAAGGGTCTCGAAACGATTAGAGATGTTCGGAGTCGCCACCAAGCATTTGTGGGATGCTTGGAACCCGTTAGAATCCACTTTATACCTCGGTCAAACGAAGTACAAAGCAGGGTTTGACATAGGTACTAAAGATAAGGAATCGTCCCTCTTTAGCATCCTATCTGTAGAATAACTCTCGTACGCCCCGGATAAGGTCGTCCACTATCCAAAGTTTCTAAGTAAGAGGTGAAGGTACGTATAGGGAAGCCCTTTAATCAGACACCCAATCCCGCCAACGGTAGCGGCCTCTACTGATCGATCTTGGTTGGTTGAATGCAAAAGTTGAGAAAACGATTTAAATGCATGAAAGCGCATCCAATAATTTAAACCTAACATGTGAGAGCTTTCTAAGTCGGTTGATTTAATCCAAGTATCAAGTATAAGATGTCGAGTTGGATTTATTATTGATTTGCATGCAAGACGAAAATTAAACATCCATTTACCGTAATAGGTTTATGGTGCATAACGCGATCCATTTGTCTTAGTAAGGCATTTTGAAAATGTGATTTTTGAATGAAAAAATAGTCATCTGATCCGTCCTATATCCGGGTTGGCCGGAGTTGGGATCGTCCTAGACTAATGTTGGAAAGGGAACAGACCCTGCAGCAGGCGGCCACATGAGGCGCGAGCCTGTTTGCGGTGCAAGGGGGTCTCCCCTGGTTTTGAAAATAAGAAAGAAAAGGCCTGTTTAGGCGTGGGTCAGTCAACGGTTATATGTCGTGCTCTGACCATTTGAAAAACGTTTATGAAATGTGTTGAAAAGTGGGTATTTAAACCCATTTTGGTTTGAAAGGGTCGTTTAGACCGTATTTGTTGATTTGAGGATTGAGACTCGAATAATCATCATTATTTTGATGATATTCGGTGTTGGGTTCGACTTGACATGGATAGTTTTGAGAATGATCATGAACTAATTGTTTTAAGTTCATTTGAATATAATTAGTCGCTACTCATCATCATACCCGGGTTAAAATCCGGCATGGTATGTGGAACCAAGGATGACTTTGTGTTGGTGACTAATATGTTTATTTTAGAAATGTAAAGAAATGATGAAAGGCTTTAAAATACCTCTCAAAATGTAAAGAAATGAAATAAAAGGCTTTAAAATACCTTTTAAATGTTATTAACCAAATATTATCACCGAACACGGGATTAACCGTCATGGTATTAAGAACCAAGGGTGAAAAATGTTTTATGGTTAAAATTTGTAATAATAAATGAAAGGGTTTGAAAACATTCGAAATGGTAAAACCCAATTACAAATGAAAATAGATTAATGAGGAAGGACGAGAACAAATATGGTTGAGTTCGACTGGGCACCCCATTGAGCGCGGGCCTCTGTGCGTAACAAGGGGTTACTCGTGCCAAAACTTAGTTTTGGCTCGTCTATCCTATGTTTTGGATCGTGTTATGCATGTTTTAGCATGTTATGGTCATAAAACAAGCAAATACATGATAAAAGAAGGATTTTTACACCCTCATACTTACATGTTTGGTTATGGAGAGAAACCGACGTAAGTGTAACAACTCGTTTGGTCGGAAAAGACTCGGTTTAAAACCGTTTTGGTAAGTAAAAAGAGTGTTTTATTAAGATTAGTGACGGTGTAGCGGTTGAAATGGTTGGTCAAGTGATTTAATGCACGATGACGGTACCAAACAATGTGTAAGGCTTGTATTTACGATCGGTAGGTCGTAAATACGCGTCGGATTATGACTTAAGAAGTCGAGTCGGAAATTTTAAGGGAGAAAAGAGGGGGCGGACACTCGCGTAAGTTCTCAAATGGGGGCATTGTAACACCCCCATATCCAGATGAGCCTTAACTAGGCCTTCCTTAGCATATAAGGGCGTTACCATCTCGGTTACCCGAGGAAAGTAGTTATCAAACGTCAATAAAAGAACTATTAAGCTTTATTACAAGTGATTCAAACCAAAATACAATACAAGGTACAACTCAAAGACTACTCGCTATGACCATCATATCTCGTGAGGACTCATCCCTGCCCGGACTCCAGCTATCCACAACATCAACACCTGCTAAGACCGACTGCTCACCATAAGGGATCACGGCAGACACATAACAAACAAACAACCAAACAGGGTCAGTACTGAGATAAGACAAGACAACGGCAACTACAATCAACAATACGAACAATGACGGTCCCAACCATAATCACAATAATCCAACCAAACTGTCACCGATCGTCCACCGGACCAGCCTCGCCAGCTGGGGGACCGCAGCCGTTCCCACCTAAGCCCCGCTCATCATACGAGCGATAACCATGTCCCATTAATGTGCACATCCCCTTCTGTGGCGGGTTCCACGAAGGGCGAAACTAGGGCGTGAAGCCACTCCCGCAAGTGACCCCACTCAGCCGAGAACGCATCCCGAGAACATCAACAACAACCACAACCATCACGATACAACAATTATAGCAGACAAACAAACACAACACAGCCACAATATTCGACACACTAGACCATCTACAGAAACTGAGTAGGCGAACCTACCTTTACGCATCCGCAACCAATCCATGCTGACAAACAAAGTATCCAGCGCACAAGCGAAGCCTATTACCATCATGCAAATATCTATTACTACAAGCAAAACCCTAACTATAGAAACAAAGGCACGGATGATGAATATGACATACCTATTAGGGGAAACTCAAAGAAAAGACCGCTACCCGACTCAAGAGACGCTCTCCTAAGGCTCAAGAATCTTCAAAAGGCATCCATGGAGGTTTTGAGGTGAAGGGAAGGGAAAGGGCCGACTGAAGGATAGGAGGAAAGTGGCGGAAGTGGTTTGCGGATTTAACAAAACGCGATATAAAACCCTCGCTGAAAACGCGGTACTCGATCGAGTACCCAACCTACTCGATCGAGTGGCCCCCTACTCGATCGAGTACCCTAGCTACTCGATCGAGTAGCCTCTACTCTATCGAGTACCACTCTCAATACGCAGCCCAAACAAGTTTTGGCACACTTTCCTAAGACTACTTCCACTCCCAAGGTCGGTCAATGACGGTCAAAGGGTCCCTAAAAGGGCGGGTATTACAGTCTTCCCCCCTTAAAAAGAACTTCGTCCCCGAAGTTCACCTCACCCAACTCCCGCTTGAGACACGAGAACAACACCTCACTCATCCTCCCGCTCAACCCACTACTCCCTGGAAACACCATCCCCCCTCCATGTCATCATCATCACCGTCTATACTTATCTCTAAAGACTGTTACTACTATCATACAAGCACTATTACCGTTAACCGTTACTCTATATACCTATGAAACATCAAGCTCGTCATGCGAATCACCATCAACGATTACCCGACATACGGTATCGATATACAGTATCGACTATCAAACTATCGATCAGGACATGTCTCACATTAATTATCATATGGTACAACCAACGCCACCCTGTTACTTGGCAACGTGATTCGAGCACGATTTATCACACTATAACTATTTTTCATGACCGTCTCTTGAAACGTACAACCCCTTCACTTTAAATAACTAAAGTAATTTGTTATATCTCAGAAATTTTTTGTAACTAAAGCAAAACATAATACCAACAACATTGTAAACAAGCAAAGCATTATTCAAAAAAAAACCTTTTTATTTGCGACATTACTCTTCCCCTCTAAAAAGGAACTTCGTCCCCGAAGTTCACCACCCAAATATCAACGCGTATTACCTATTATTTGTATCTTAACATCAAAGGAAATCCTATTATTTGTTGTGGACATTACCCGCTAACTACATACTCGTTAATTTAGAAATCATACGCAAGTCACCGGAATAACTAGTTACCGTTGACAACACACGTTAAAATGATATGCACAAATATAGGCGGAGTTACAACTCCGATAAGTAGATCATAATGAGGCGTATGCAATATTAAAGTAACAAGAAAATGATTACCGCTTCACTAATCGTGACAACTATGCTTATAAAAGTTCAACCACAACTTGCAACATATGAATTAACGGTTTAAAGGTGTTACTACGCACTCACAACTACTTTAAACATTAAACTCGCAAATATAAAACAGTTGAACATTTTTAATTTCCAAAAACCCCCCAGAATAAAGTGCTACTCGATCGAGTAACTAGCGGTACTCGATCGAGTGCCATGCTACTCGATCGAGTGTCTTGGCTACTCGATCGAGTAGCCCGAGATCAGAATGTCTCATTTCTTCCTTTCCGCACTACTCGATAGAGTGTGGGGTACTCTGTCGAGTACCTGCAGGTCAAGTACTTTTCATAACCCGTCAGTAAATGTCCAACATATGACACATGATTGTCACATAAATTGAGTCGGGATGATGCCCCGACTCTCAATAATCCTGCAAAAGGTTAGTGTAGCAATTAGGCCTTATGGCCAATCATACAAATCCGATTAAGTTTCAATACTAAAAGGAAATAACTACCAAAATCTAACAACAATATCACCATCTAACATCAACTACTATCAACAAAGATAAGGACGAGGAGTATCACTCCTCCCCGCCGCTTTATTCTTCGCCGCTCGAACATCACCTCATCATCACCTCCACCACCTCCGGCCATGCCCGCACTCGATGAACCCACACCCGCATCACCTCCCGCTCCCGCTCCCGGGCCCACGTACCATGGGGTCAAGCCACCGTAAGGGAAGGACCGAGGTGCCCCATGTCGACCGATCCACCCCGTAGGAATGGAAAAACCCGTGTAGTCCCCGACTCCGCTCCACCACACCGGATGCGGTCCCTCTGTCCCTATCCCCTGCGCGTAGGCCATCTCATGCATGTTCCGGAGTGTCAAAGTAGATGACACTCTCTCCGCTGTAATCGGATCGCGTCTCCGGGGTGTCGAGGTAAGGGTAGCATGGAAAAGGCTGCACGCTTTGTGGGTGCTACAGCCGTGGCCTAGTCTCCGAGGCCTCTCTCTCACTCGACGGGGTCCCCTCACCACTCGGGTCTCTCCGCCACCCGCACTCCCGCATTCTCACCCTTCGTCGGCTCCGGCATCTCCGTGAGAATGGCGCCGTCGATGAGATAGGTCTGTAGCTGGCGGGGTACGTCCTTATCCTCCTCCTCCTCCTCATCATCGGAGTCCACCGTCACTACTGTCGGCTCCAAGGGCTCCGTGGGTGGGAGGTGCTCGGGAGCCGGAATTTTCCTCCAACTCATCCCATGCACCCTCCATGCTAGGCTGCCGTCAGCCAGGGTCCTCAACCATTTCAGGTCGAGGTAGTATTCACGATCCATGGTAGGCACTGGGGTAGCTAGAGGCACGTACGCCGGAGAAGCCTCAAAGGAGGTTAACTTTTCAGCTAACCGAGTGGCAATGGCACCACAACTCAGGTACCGGGAAGAGGAAGAAGCCATCAAGGCAAGAGCAGCACAAACTATAGAAAGAGCATTAAAGACCACTTTCCTGGCCCGCTCCGGGTTGAGGTACGACATCAAGAGTAAGACTTCATGGTTGTTCAATTTACTGATATCCTTTCGGTCATAGAGGAGGTTCGAGAGAGAACGGAGAAAGACTCTCAAGGTAATATGCTGAACATCATTAATCAAAGATCTTGCTAGAGGTGGGAGCTTGCTTCCCGGTCAAGCAAGGCATTAGGCGGCAGACGCCGCACTCAGTGGAATGTCAAGTAAAGGAGTCCTTGGGAGGCTTGGCCAACCCAAGGTGAGAGGCAAACAGTCCATGGTCAACGGGAAACCGGTATTCATCAATCTAAACTCGACAGTCGACCCACTGGTCATAGTTAAAAGAGCTCATGAACTCCAAGGTAAGAAAAGGGTAAGTATGCTTCCTCAGCCTATACAAACCCGTAAAACCCAAGGTCTCGAATATGTGACGGACATCCGTCTCTATCTCTAACTCCTCTAATACACTGGTGTCTATACACTTTGTAGGTCTCAATTTGCGTTTTTGTAAGGCTACAAAACGCTCCCTTTGCTTAAAGTCAACAAAAACAATCGTAGGGTATTCGGGATCGGGTACCACCGGCCCACTTCCTTCCCCTAACTAAGGTGGGTTACCCCTCCCTCGTTTGCTTTGGCGTAGTCCAAGGTTCAGTCTCGGCATCTGCTTAAGGCATATGGTCAAACAATTTGTATAAAACATGTAGGCATATATTCATACGATTTGAGTTCTATATACTTAGCAAGTTCACTAACTCATCAACTAGTTCCATATTTGAAGCACATAAATCATGCCATTAAACTTAGATGCTCAGCTAGGTACACACATTTCATCAATAGTTCCCTCAATTTTAACATATAGTCTCAGTTTTTAGCCACTTGTAAACCGCAATTATGAACATTTGGCATGTGAACACATATTCTCAGCAATTCGAATATCCTAGCATGCTTCTAAAGGTCGTTCCATTTACATTGCTAATCTCATGTTACTACTTCAAGAGAAAGAATAATTTATGGCATATCATCATCACTTTCATGTTATGTTCAACAACTCAACTAAAATTTGCAGACGGTCTTTACAGCTGTGAAAATTTGGGCATATATTCATCACTCATCGATTCTATTAGCATAAT
Source organism: Silene latifolia (assembly GCF_048544455.1). Lineage (NCBI taxonomy): Eukaryota > Viridiplantae > Streptophyta > Magnoliopsida > Caryophyllales > Caryophyllaceae > Silene > Silene latifolia. Next base: position 434,316,853 of record NC_133538.1, on the reverse strand, counting down.
GAAGTTCAACTCATGCTTATATGTCAATTACAACCTCAATTCTTCAATTATAAATCACGAATTTCCACTTAAGGCACTTTTAAGACGGAGTTTTAAGGCAACTTTCTAAGGGTAAAATCATCAAAATCTATCTTCCAACATGATATAAACAATACTTAAGGCTCAACTCTACCATCAAATCATTGTAAAACAACCAAAAATCAATTTCAATTTTGGAAACCCTAGAAATTTCGATTTCAACTTTGCAAATTTCTAATCTAATTTACAGCAATTAATCACCAACAAGCATGAATAGGAGGCATATGAACCATATTTCATCCATCAAAGACAACAACTTACTACTGTGAACCGAGACTTTCAGATTATTTCATCATTGTAACACATTCAAAGTAACAAATCACATAGATTAAGAAGAATAACATACCTTGATTGATTAGTAAGGTAAAGAAACAAATTAAACAAGAAAATCAACCCCAAGAATCACTACTAACCCAAGAGAAAGAGAGGATTTGAGAGGGAATAAGGGATTTGAGAGTGATTTAGGATGGGTGTGTCGAAATATAGAGGAATAAGAAGAAGAAATAGAAAGATGGAGGGTTTTAAGAAAACCCGTAGGAATTACTGCACAGTAACCTACTCGATCGAGTGCCTGGGGTACTCGATCGAGTACCACCCTACTCGATCGAGTAGGGGCTAAATCGTCGAGTATCTGCAGGAAATTTTCCAAATCCCGACGTTATCGCCTCCTAACTAGATCGAGTGAGGTCTACTCGGTCAAGTAAGCACTCGCACTCGGTCAAGTATAGTTAAGTACTTGGTCATAAGTACGAAGTAACTTGAAGATTCCTGCAAAAACAACACCGCGTGTCGATTCCAACTAAGTTCGGAATTCGGCACTCATTATCAAGTTCGTTCGCGCATTACTATTATTAACAAAGCCTACCATATTGTCAAACAAATGAAGTTCATTCCACGTACACTACACCCATTACTCTACTCAGTTTACCTGCTACCGAACCTTCCGTAAACATAATCACGTCATCGTATTACATTTAAGCCTACTTTATATATTACTACTAAATTGAAACTTTTAACTTACCATTCGTTCATTCTTTCATTTGTCATGTAATTGCATAATTTTCATAATAAATGAATCTATCACCTCTCGCATTATGCATACTTTTAAACAACTCATTCGATCATGTCCTACATTCTATCATAAGCAATTCACCTTGCAGGAATCGAATATTACGCAGCGGAAAAATTTCGACCATCCTATAAGGCAATAACGCATTACCATACGCTATATCTCGAATTATAACTCACTACACTATAATTACCATCATGTAAGCTACATAAATTTTCGTCACATATCTCATAACCATCATATAAGCTCACTACTCATCCAACGAGCTTCAATAATCTTATCAATAATTACCATACTCGGCCCAAACATTACTATCACACCTCTATTAATTCTAACAAAACTTAACCGGAGGTAGCTCCGGCACAATTAACACACATAGCACACACAGACACACGGACTCCACATTCCCATCCCATGTGACTGGCTTAAGTGTCATGGGGCCAAAATTTTGAAATGAGGGCGCCTACTCACCCAAAATCTAGCATCAGCCGGGGCTCCCATTACACATACACCAGGTTCATTTTATTAGACTCCCTACGTTCATTATGTTCATTTGTTACAGGTTCCAAAATCGTCGCTCTGATACCACTTTGTAACACCCCCATATCCAGAGGAGCCTTAACTAGGCCTTCCTTAGCATATAAGGGCGTTACCATCTCGGTTACCCGAGGAAAGTAGTAATCAAACGTCAATAAAAGAACTATTAAGCTTTATTACAAGTGATTCAAACCAAAATACAATACAAGGTACAACTCAAAGACTACTCGCTATGACCATCATATCTCGTGAGGACTCATCCCTGCCCGGACTCCAGCTATCCACAACATCAACACTGCTAAGACCGATTGCTCACCATAAGGGATCACGGCGGACACATAACAAACAAACAACCAAACAGGTCGATCGAGATAAGACAAGACAACGGCAACTACAATCAACAATACGAACAATGACAAATAAGTCCCAACCATAATCACAATAATCCAACCAAACACATCGATCGTCCATCCCTGGACCACCCGCCAGTGGGGGACCGCAGCCGTTCGCACCTAAGCCCCGCTCATCATACGAGCGATAACCCTGTCCCATTAATGTGCACATCCCCTTCTGTGGCGGGTTCCACGAAGGGCGAAACTAGGGCGTGAAGCCACTCCCGCAAGTGACCCCACTTAGCCGAGAACGCATCCCGAGAACATCAACAACAACCACAACCATCACGATACAACAATTATAGCAGACAAACAAACACAACACAGCCACAATATTCGACACACTAGACCATCTACAACCGCAACCAATCCATGCCGACAAACAAAGTATCCAGCGCACAAGCGAAGCCTATTACCATCATGCAAATATCTATTACTACAAGCAAAACCCTAACTATAGAAACAAAGGCACGGATGATGAATATGACATACCTATTAGGGGGAAACTCAGCAAAAGACCGCTACCCGACTCAAGAGACGCTCTCCTAAGGCTCAAGAATCTTCAAAAGGCATCCATGGAGGTTTTGAGGTGAAGGGAAGGGAAAGGGGCGACTGAAGGATAGGAGGAAAGTGGCGGAAGTGGTTTGCGGATTTAACAAAACGCGATATAAAACCCTCGCTGAAAACGCGGTACTCGATCGAGTACCCAACCTACTCGATCAAGTGGCCCCCTACTCGATCGAGTACCCTAGCTACTCGATCGAGTAGCCTCTACTCTATCGAGTACCACTCTCAATACGCAGCCCAAACAAGTTTTGCCACACTTTCCTAAGACTACTTCCACTCCCAAGGTCGGTCAATGACGGTCAAAGGGTCCCTAAAAGGGCGGGTATTACAGGCATTTTAGGGGTATTTATAGGAAAATGAGTGGTTGTGTGAGTTTTGAGCGACGTGGCCACTTGGCCTGCTCAAAGAGGCGTGAGCCACGTCGCGGGTCTTCGAGTTGTCCTGTCACTTTCACACAAGTGCAATCATGATTTGTTCTATCCTAGGATTTGTAGTCACATGTTTGGTACTTGACCATTCATGAATCCGGGAAATCTTAGTATAGAAGGTTTGAAATGGTTTGTTTTTTGTGGTTGACTCGGTTTGACTCGTTTTTGGAGTCGGGATTTGAATTTTTGAGTCGGTTTTTGGTCCAGTGTCGGTTTTGACTCTAGTTAGTGTCATTGCGACCCCGTCGTCATGCATTAAACACTCCAGGTACTTTTGAAAAGTTTTGAAATGTTTTATTTTCGAAATCGTTTTAAGTTTTTCGACGTAAAGTTGTACACAAACTGTCGATCAAACGCTGCGATTCCAGAACATGTTGTAGTCCGAAAATCATCGGGTGTTTGTTGGAGTCTCAGCAGATACTGGGTATCTACAGAGCCCCCACTTTGACTGAGGCTTGGACATAGCGAAAGTCAAAGTAGAGCCCCCAGGTCAATCGAATATTACAACCTGGAGACCTAAACGACGTCGAGGCCGCTTGAAAGGATTCGGGCAAAGGACCTGCCGTCGGGAAGGGCGACGCCAAGGCGACTCGAGGGTACGAGCCAAGGACCTATCATCGAGAACAGTTTAGAGTCTGTCGACTGTCCGTGCGGGTCGTTTAAAGACCTTTAGACTACGTACAAAGGCTCGCCAGCCATAAGAAGGAGTCATACCTGAGGCATCTTCGGATACGTCCTTGCGTGTTTACGGACAAAGGTTCGCCAGCTGTGGTGCGTCCACGAGGAGGGCTCGCCAGCCGCGATACATAGTAAGGCTCGCCAGCCATGGTGCGTATATGAGGAGGGCTCGCCAGCCACGATGCGTAGTAAGGCTCACCAGCCATGGTGCGTATATGAGGAGGGCTCGCCGCCAGCCATGGTGCGTATATGAGGAGGGCTCGCCAGCCGCGATGCGTAATAAGGCTCGCCATCCATGGTGCGTATATGAGGAGGGCTCGCCACCCTCGGTGCACTGTAAGGCTCGCCAGCCATGGTGCGTATATGAGGAGGGCTCGCCATCCGCGGTGCGTTGTAAGGCTCGCCAGCCATGGTGCATATATGAGGAGGGCTCGTCAGCCGCGATGCATAGTAAGGCTCGCCAACCATGGTGCGTATATGAGGAGGGCTCGCCAGCCGCGATGCGTAGTAAGGCTCGCCAGCCATGGGGCGTATATGAGGAGGGCTCGCCAGCCACGATGCGTAGTAAGGCTCGCCAGCCATGGTGCGTATATGAGGAGGGCTCGCCATCCGCGATGCATAGTAAGGCTCGCCAGCCATGGCGCGGCCGGTTGATCGACCATGAGAATAGCCGCGTCGGATGGGTTTGTTTTGAAAGTAGCGGACTCATGATGCCGCCGTGGAAATGGTGAATTTTGAATTTCACTATCAATGTTGTTGAAATGAGCGGGTCCCGCGAGGAAGGCCCCTGTTGACATTTTGAAGGAATAGTGAATTTTGAATCTTCACTACTCGTTTTTTGAATTTGAAGTGGCGGTTTTAATCGGCGTTTGTTTGAATTTTTTGAAGGAAATAGCGAATTTTAAATTTCGCTATTATGTCTGAAGTGATGGTTTATGTGCCGCCGTTGACATGTGAAGGAAATAGTGAATTTGGAATCTTCACTATTACGTTTGAAGTGACGGTTTATGTGCCGCCGTTGACATGTGTGGTGAAAATAGTGGAATTTAATTTCCAACTATTATTTTGAAAATGACGATTTTAATTGCCGTCGTTTGAAATTTGACGAAATAGTGAATTTGAATTTTCACTATTATTTTGAAAATTGACGGTTTTAATTGCCGTCGTTGAAATTTGAAGGAAAATAGCGAATTTGAATTTTCACTATTATTTTGAAAATTGACGGTTTTAATTGCCGTCGTTGAAATTTGACGAAATAGTGAATTTGAATTTTCACTATTATTTTGAAAAGTGGTTGTTTTAATTGCCGTCGTTGAAATTTGAAGGAAAATAGAGAATTTGAATTTTCACTATTTGCTTTTGTATTTGAAAAATGGCGGTTTTAATCGCCGTTTGTTTGGAATTTTGAAGGAAAATAGTGAATTTTGATTTCACTATTTGTTGTTGTATTTGAAAAATGACGGTCCTTAATGTCGTCATTGAAAATTTGAAGTTTGTTATGGGAAATTGGGCCAAAGCCCAAAATTTCGCTGAAAGAGCAGGGAGCACTTCATTGAGGCGCGAGCAACCTGTCGAGTCAAGGGAGCTTCCCTATTTTTCTGTAAAAGACGCGAGAATGGTCCGCATATCATCCTCATTTCGTCTTCAACCTTCGACACAAACAAACCAAAAAACCGCCATTGTTGGTCTTTTGCTTGCTTCCATTCGTGCCATTATCAACAATGTCATCTCAAGGTATGTATTTCCTCTTAAATCCATTTAAATTTGTTGGTTTTTTAGCTGAATTGAATTAGGGCAAGAATTTTGCCCTAGAAAATCGATTTGGGCGTTTTTGATTGAGTCCATTTTGAGTGAAATTGAAGATTGTATTAGGTTAGAAACCTGTTTAGGAGTATAGGGGTGCTTTTAGTTTGCATTTTGGTCCCCGTTCCCGCTCCCTATGCTCGAAAAACGTGAGTGAGGTGGAGAAACGGTCTCATCTCACAATGCCAAGTTTATTTGCTCGGGTAGTGGGCCCCACTAGGTTGCATTGTAGTCGGGAAAGACCGTATTTGCCATTGTGGACCTTTGGTGGGTATTGCGGGCAAAATTGGAATTTTTGCCTTTTGTGACGGTCTTATGTCTGACGGAATAAGCGCCTGTTTGAGCTTAAATTGATGCATTTTGCCTTAAAATGGACCTTATTGGTAGTTTAGGTCGCTTTGAGGCGTGAGAAAATCACGTTGTCTCGTCGTGGTCGTATTTTGAATTTTTGACCGGTTTGCGCTCAAATTAGCGTAGAAATTGCCTTTTTGAGCCTGTAGAAAAATACCCCATTGTATCGTGAATGTATTTTGATTTATTGGCGAACCTTGTATGGTTCTTGTGGTGCCGTTTTTTTGTTGTGGTTGTTTTGACTTGTCTTTTGCTTGAAAAGAAGGGCGAGTCGTTTTTTTTTTGCGTTTTTTTTTTGTAAATTGTTGTTGTTTGGCTGGGCCTGGGCGGGATTGCCCTTGTTTTGCTTTGCAGGTTTTTTTTGGAGTTGTCCATTTTACGCCGTCATAATGCCGAAATTTCGGCTGACGTTCTTTGTTTGCAGGAGAGTGCTCGGGACAGGCTGGGTCCCTTGCTGCGACCTTTGAGGAGCTGTTTGGGACGGGGCCGGTTAGCACTCCGGTTAGTGCACCCACCGCGGTAGTGGGGCCGGTTAGCACTCCGGTTAGTGCACCCGTCTGGTCGGCCAAGAGGGCCGTTGAGGAGCGTGAGGAGCCCGTTGTTGGGGCTACTGGTGTTGAGAGAGCTCAGACTGGGTCTGAGGCTGGTACCTCTGGGAGGAGGGTTTCTACGAGGAGGCGGACTCCTCGGCCGACCAGACGGACATTACTTTATGTTGCTAGGGTCGTTGAGATTCCTTCCATCCGTCACGTTGAGTCCCGTGGTCAGAAGAGACGAAGGGCGGAGACGGTTGAGGATGATGCAGAAATCGCGAGTTGGGAGGCTAGACGGCAGTTCTGACCCCGGGGCCGAACTGCGAGCGGCGCCGCTGGGGCCGAGGGTTTTGACGGTGAGCGATTCTTTCGCTGACCGGACAGCACATCTCCTACCGTGCTCACGAGGGCTTGGTGAGTCGTGTCACCTGATTGAACTTTTGTCACTTTTGAAGTATCAGACCTGGATAGGTGTTCTGACGTTGTTTGTTTTTTATTTCAAGAGATCGGCACCATGAGGACTTTCTTGGGCTTCACTACCTGCCTGGGCTTTTACGACGTTCTCCGAGCCGGGACGAGAGCGTTGAGAGAGAGATCGGCTTTTGGGCCGTTGGTGGCCGCTTGGCGGGATATTCAGAGGTCTTCGATTAGGTCGAACTTGTGTCTGATCCGTGCCATGTTGGATCGGTATTGGGATACGACGTCGTCGTTCCACATGGAGTTCGGGGAGGTCGGCGTGACCTTAGAGGATTATGCCATGATATCTGGCCTCCTTTATGGCGAGACACCTATCGAGTTCACAGAGACACCGGAGAGGGTGTCTTCTCGTGCGGTTACTCATCTGATCGGTACTGTTTTGCCTGAGCCTTCCGACATTACTCCGTACCTGATCGCAAGTTCGTATGTGAGAGACCACTTCAGAGGGAGAGTGGTAGGTGCTGCTCCGGCGCCGTTGGCGAGTCCGGGGGCTGAGGCTAGAGCTGACGTGCAGGAGGCGCGGTTGTGGTTGTGGTACTTCTTGGGTGCCACGTACTTTGGCGATAAGGGTGATTGCTTGTCGACCAAGGTACTTCCTCTCCTTGCTGACCTTGACACTTTGGGGCAGTTTGACTGGGTTACGCCGGCCTTGGCGAGTTTCACCAGTTACTTGCACGCGGCGGTGCATCCGGAGTCAGTCGGGGACGGTAGTACCCTTGCTTTGGTTGGTCCCGGCCTCATCTTTGATGTACGAGCATTTTTTGTAGTTTTGAGTTTGATTTCTATTTTGATTTTGATTTTGGCAATTTTTTGGAAACATTGGCTGATTTGTGTTTGTTGTGTTTGACTATAGGTGGTGTCCCTTCGACCTACCCTGCCGTGAGGGGTTGGACGGTGGCTCGGAAGAAATCGATTAAGTCGACTTACAAGGACTGCAGGCGTCGTGTGAATGCCCTTTGAGTTGCTGACGTAAGTTGTTGTTCCTTACTCCTTCTGCTTTATAGAGATAGATAGAGATAGGATTACTGGGTAGCTTAGGAAGCCTCAAGTCGATTGAGTAACTTTATCTTGAATGCAGTTTGTCGGGTGGCCTTGGGAGCACTACACGGAGGTGTCGGCTGCTGTCAGGGAGCGTCTGCGGCCTCGCAGCTCCCAGCGCTTATACTTGGAGACGGCGATCGAGCCGGTTTGTTACTTGGGCGAGCGCTTAGCCCGTCAATGCCTTACTGAGATCTACATGGTATCGGTCGACCCGCCTAGGGTGTTGTTCCAGGAGTCGACCCCCGACGAGGTTGAGGAGCACCTTCACGGTCAGGGTGGTGAGGAGCTCTTGCAACGAGACGTTGACTACGACACCTTTCGGTTGTTGAGGCTTGCCTGGTCCCCGATCGAGGTATGCATTCCTCTGTTCTTTTGTTTTCATTGTCTCCTTTGATAGGAGGGTTTGTTACCTTTGATGCGGACCCGAATTGCACGGGGTCGACGCGTTGATGAGGACTCAGCCCCCAGTTTTCCCGGCGGAGACCACCTTTCAGAGACCGGGCGGTAAGGAGCTACAGTTGCGCCTGCCAGAGCCTGCGGTTGCTGAGGTGACCGATGTTGGCATGGAGTGGAGGTTGGTCGTTCTGAGGGTGAGTTCCTGACTTGAACATTTTTCCTCATTCGTGTTTTGCCTTGCATTGTATTGAAGGACCGTTTTGGTTGTAGGTGACGACCGTTAGTCATCAGGCTTTGTGGCGGATGGCTAACCGCTGGAGGGCGCTTGCTGGTGACGTGGCTGCGAGGGAGGCTCGGCTTTCTCAGGTACTTTTGTGTGTTGTTTTTGTGTATTTTGTGTTGCATTTCGCGTTTTCAGATCTTGATGATCTGTATTGTGTTTTGCAGGGTACCGCGGATCCGGCGGAGCTTGCTCGGGTCCGTACTGAGTTAGATACAGCCAGGTGATGTATCACTTTCATATATACTTTTACAGCTCCCTTTATACCGTTTTACATACCGTTTCGTGCCTATTATATCATTTATATGCTTTATTTCAATGAATTGTCGATACTGCCGCTATTTTGTGTTTTGATGCAGAAATGACTCGTTATGAGTATGATCAAGCTAAGATTAGCATGGCGGAGACGGCATAGAAGAATACACGAAGCATGGCACGGGAAACGAGGAATCATGAAGACTAGAAGTCAAAGAAGAGAAGAAGGAACCTGTGAGCTAGTTCCTCGATCGAGTCACTCACGACTCGATCGAGCAGCAAATGCCCTCGATCGAGTCACCTCGACTCGATCGAGGATCCTTTCTCAGCGGGTTTATTTCCGGAATTTCCTAAAACGATAATCTTTTGTTATAAATTAAAGACTCGGGTTTTATTGTAAACTCACGTTATATTTTGCTTAGTATTGCTGGAAAACTCTCTTAAGAACCCTAATCTTCCTTTTGTATGGTACTAATCTTTCCTCACTAATTTAATCATTGTTTTATGTTCTTCAATTATTGTTTTATACTTGCAATCATGCTTTCATCTTTAATCATATTCATTCTTGTTATCGTAGTTATGAGTAGCTAATCCCCTCATCTAGGATGAAGGGGATCTAGGTTAATTAAAAGGGAAAATCAATTAGTTGCTATTGATATCATTAAAGTTGTTGTTTGATTATTGTAATTCTTCTAGTTAATTACTTGAGGGCTGAGTTTTTAATTAGTGTAGCAAATCGATACTATCGCCGACCGGGTTAGAATTGATATAGGCTGCGATAATCAAATAGAAAGTATTTAATCATAGCGACCGCATGTTAGAATCGATCTAAAGGGCATAATTGAGTCGACCGATCTTATGACCTTAAACAACTTGATAGATTTAGTAATTGATTGATAATCCCCGACTGATTGACCTAGTGAACCTGAATCCCTAGACTCTTTAATATTATTGTTATTCATCCTTTATTTACATTGCAATTAGTTGTTAGAAATCAAATCAAACAAACCCCCATAAAACGGTTACCTTTAGGACAAACTTAAATATAAACAAACTAGATAATCACTGCCTCCCTGTGGATTCGACCCTGACTTACGGCTAGCTATTTTGTTAGTACTAAGCTAGGATTTATTTTGATTAAGGCAAACGACTGAAAATAACCTTATCAAATTTGGCGCCGTTGCCGGGGAGGCAACAATTGTTTAGTCTTTTTGTGTTTATTTTGTCTTTTTGTCTCAGGGAACCCAGTTGCTTGAGACCGTTCTCACACTTTCTTGTTAGTTCTGTTTATGCCCCGGTCTAATAGGTCCGAGATTATTCCTTTTGATCCTGAACCTGAGAAGACTTTTCGCTACAGACGGAAATTTAATCAAGAAGTGAGTCAAGTAGAAGACTTGAGTATACTTGACGTCGAAACGGCGAGCCCTACAGAGACAGCCGATCGGTCCTACGAAGAGGAAGAGGAAGAAATTCCTATCCTTGATATTCCTATTCCTGAAACTCATGTTCCTGAAATTATCATCATGTCTACCCTAGCCAGTCACTCTGAGCCAACCTTAGACTCTATTCCACAAGGTTTCAAGCTGCCCACTTCTACCAATGGAACATTCGAGATTCGGCCATCTTACATTAATTTGGTGGAACGAAACATGTTTGGAGGGACAGCTACTGAGGACCCTGCAACGCATATGGAAAAGTTTGTCACTTAATGCTGTTCAATCCCATTAACAGCTGAAGTGACACAAGATCAAGTTAAGCAGGTGCTCTTTCCTTTTTCCCTGAAAGATGGAGCTGCTGAGTGGTTGAGAGATATGGATATGGATACTGAAGGAGTTACAGACTGGAATTCCTTGGCTCTTGCTTTCTACAAGAGGTACTTCCCACCTCAAAAGACTAATGCTTTGAGGAATCAAATTACTAGTTTCAAGCAAGCGACATCGAAGATTTGAATGAAGCTTGGACTCGTTTCAAGCGTTTGGTTCGATCAGTGCCCCATCATGGTTTCCCAAAGTGGTTCCTTTGCAACCAGTTTTATAACGGGTTGTTTGACGATCATCGTGCCCTTTTGGATTCATCTGCAAATGGGAGGTTTCAAGATAACACCAATGATGGTGATGCGTGGAAGTTGATTGATCAGATTGCTACCCATACCGCCAGGTATGGAAATCCCAGGGGAAGCACGCGAGGTACTGGAGTTTATAGTGCTCTGGCGGCACAGCTGGAGACTATTTCAGCTCAGATTGCTGAGATAAAGACTACCCAATCATTGGGTAGTAAAGAGAGAGTTCATGCTATGAGTCAGCAAGTAGAGGAGACTTGTGCTAGATGCGGTTTAGATGGTCATGGTGCAGCTGATTGTATGAGCACATTTGAGCGGAGTTAACGCCTTTCGGGCTTACGGACAAGGTGCACAAGGTACACCTTTCTCCAACTTCTACAATGAGAGAACGAAGGAACATCCTTTCCTTCAATGGTCTAGTCAGAATGTGCAAAACCCAGCAAAGTCACAACCGCAGAAGAATGTTTATATCCCTCCCAACAATCGTGGTAATCAGTCACAAGGGGGATATCAAAGGCAAAATCAAGGAGGCCAGCAGTTTAACAACCAATATCAACAGCCTCCTCAGCAAACTCCTCAACAAATTCCGAATAATGATAAGGCAGAGTTGAGCAATCTTTTGCAACAAACTTTGTCAATGCAGCAGAAGCAGACGGCTCAAATTTCTGAGCTGATTGCCCATAACAAGATGTTAGATAATCAAGTGGCTCAGATGGCACTTCAAAATCCATCAAAACAGGCCGTAGGTCTTCCTCCTCAAGGTAAGCAAGCTCATGAGCAAGCTAATGTTATTCAGCTGAGGAGCGGTACTTCTTATACGAATCCCGACCTACAAAGCCTTGAGAGAGATGTGCCCATTATTGTTGATGAAGTCCCTTACATGCATCCCAAAGGATTGGGTAATTTGGAGCTTAGTTATGATGAGAAAGAGCCTGACGAAGTTGAAACACGAGCTGACGATAAAAGTAAGAAAGACGAAAAAGCTGAACCTGTAAAGGTTCCTCGACCGAGTCACAGGCGACTCGATCGAGGATCCACCCAGCTCGATCGAGTCACCCCTGACTCGATCGAGGATCCAATATTGCCAGCCGACGGTGTTTCAAAAGTGGTTTCTAAGGATAAGCAAGCCGAGCCCATAACTATTTCTCTACCTTTTCCTCACCGACAACAAAAATCCAAGCTGGATAAGCAGTTCGGTAAGTTTATGGAGGTCGTGAAGAATCTACAGGTAAGTGTCCCTTTTACTGAATTGATCACTCAAGTGCCGGCTTATGCAAAGTTCATGAAGGAGATTTTGACAAGGAAGAGATCCTTTGACGCGGTAGAAACTATTGGTTACACTCAGAAGTGCAGTGCCATGTTGCCAATTAACTCACCACCGAAATTAAAGGATCCAGGAAGTTTTTCTATCCCTTGTCAAATTGGTCATCTTTCTATTAGTAAAGCTCTTTGTGATTTGGGAGCTAGTGTCAGTGTTATGCCGTATTCTATCTGTAAAAAGTTAAATATGGGTCCGTTGACAGTTACTAATATGACATTGCAGATGGCCGATAGAACTGTTAAACACCCTCTGGGGGTGTTAGAGGATTTTCCCGTTCGAATAGGGAAGTTTTAACTGGAGAGGAATGCCCACATCAGAAGGTATACAGTTTGGGTGTCACACCTAAGGTAACTGAGGTAAAGAAACCTGAATTGAAACCCCTTCCCTCTCATCTCAAATATGAATTTCTTGATGACTGTGAGATGAACCCAGTGATCGTCAATGCTAGCCTAACTGAAAGTCAACTATCTGCTTTGTTGACTGTTTTGAGAACTCATAAAAAGGCCATTGGGTATAGCATTGACGATCTCAAAGGTATTAGTCCTGATTTTTGTATGCATAGAATTCACTTGGAAGAAGGCCACAAGCCTAGTGCACAAGGTCAGAGACGACTAAATCCTCCAATGCAGGAGGTGGTAAGAAAAGAGGTACAGAAATTACTTGATTCTGGTATTATTTTCTCTATTTACGATTCTAAATGGGTCGATCTGTCCAAGTTGTACCTAAGAAGGAGGTACTACAGTAGTAAAGAATGATAAAAATGAATTGATTGCTACTAGACTTGTTACAGGATGGAGGATGTGCATTGATTATAGGAAGTTGAACACGGCCACTAAAAAGGACCATTTCCCACTTCCTTACATTGACCAAATGTTAGAGAGATTAGCGTGTCATAGTTATTTCTGTTACCTAGATGGCTACTCCGGTTTCTTTCAGATACCCATTCATCCTGAGGATCAGGAAAAGACCACTTTCACTTGTCCATATGGTGTATTTGCTTATAGGAGGATGCCCTTTGGTTTATGTAATGCTCCTGCTACCTTTCAGCGTTGTATGATGGCCATATTTTCTGATTACATAGAGTCTATCATGGAAGTCTTTATGGATGATTTCAGTGTCTATGGTACTGATTTTGATGTTTGCTTGAGAAACTTGACTAAGGTTTTGCAGTCATTTGTGAGGAGAGCAACCTTGTTCTCAATCGGGAGAAGTGCCACTTCATGGTTACTGAAGGGGTGGTACTCGGTCATTTGGTGTCGGGTAAGGGCATTCAAGTGGATAGAGCTAAGGTTGAGGTAATTGAGCAACTCCTGCATCCGGTTAATGTTAAAAGTGTGCGTAGTTTTCTTGGTCATGCAGGTTCTATCGCCGCTTTATTAAGGATTTTTCTAAAATTGCTCAACCTCTAACTTGACTTCTTCATAAAGATGCTCCTTTTGTGTTTCGACAAGTGTGTTCAAGCCTTTGTGAGGATCAAACAAGCACTTATCTCGGCTCCTATTATCCGATCTCCGGATTGGAGCCTTCCTTTTGAGATTATGTGCGATGCCGGTGACTATGCGATTGGAGCTGTTTTGGGGCAGCGAAAGGACAAGGTGTTACATGCCATTTACTATGCAAGCAAGACTCTCGACGATGCACAAATCAACTATGCTACTACAGAGAAGGAGCTTCTTGCAGTTGTCTATTCTTTAGACAAATTTAGAGCTTATCTTGTTGGTTCTAAAGTTATTGTACACACTGACCATGCAGCTTTAAAATATCTTTTAACCAAACAAGAGGCTAAACCTAGACTTATTAGATGGATTTTATTATTGCAAGAATTTGATTTGGAAATCCGTGATAAGTCCTAAGTCTTTGAAAAATGTTGTTGCTGAGATCATTTGTCCAGATTGAGATTCTCGGAAGAGAGATTTTGCCCATCGATGATTCTTTTCCAGACGACCATCTTCTATTTTGTAGCCGCAAATACCCCATGGTTTGCAGATTATGCCAATTATTTGGTAAGAGGTACACTTCCTCTTGATTTATCTTATCAGCAGAAGAAGAGGTTCATGCATGATGTGAAGAGGTACTTCTGGGACGATCCCTATCTGTTCCGAGAGTGTGCCGATGGTATATACAGACGATGTATCCCAGAGGGTGAGGTACGTGCCATCCTTTCTCATTGTCACTCTTCTTCATATGGTGGTCATCATGGTCCTTCTAGGACATTTGCTAAGGTAATGCAATCGGGTTTTTATTGGCCTACTATCCTTAAGGATGCTACTAACTTTGTCCGTTCTTGTGATGCTTGTCAAAGAACTGGCAATATCTCGCAAAGGCATGAGATGCCTCAAACTGGAATCTCCGAAGTAGAGATTTTTGATGTTTGGGGCATTGATTACCAAGGGCCGTTCCCTACATCTTTTGGGAACCAATACATATTAGTAGCAGTAGATTATGTTTCTAAATGGGTGGAGGCAATTGCCACCCCCACTTGTGATGCTAAATCTGTTGTTAAGCTGTTTCAGAAGACTATCTTTCCACGGTTTGGAGTGCCTCGCGCAGTGATCAGTGATGGAGGCAAGCATTTCAATGAGCGTCATCTCAATTCTCTCATGAAGAAGTATGGCGTTACACACCGAAGAGGACTGGCTTATCATCCTCAAACCAGTGGACAAGTAGAAGTTTCCAACAGAGTGCTGAAACAGATCTTGGAAAAGGTGGTAAGCAAGAATAGAAAGGATTGGAGTCGGAAGCTCGATGATATTTTGTGGGCTTACCGTCATCGCTTTCAAAACGCCGATTGGCACCTCACCTTACCGACTTGTCTATGGCAAGTCTGTCATTTACCCGTGGAGCTTGAGTATAGGGCTATGTGGGCCATTAAGGAGCTGAATATGGATCCCCCTCGGCGGGTGAGAAACGACCGATGCGATTGAATGAGCTAGATGAATTTATTCGCATGCCTATGATAGTGCTCAAGTTTACAAGGAGCGAACGAAGAAGTGGCATGACAAGCATATCTTGCAAAGAGAATTTCATGTTGGTGAGAACCTCTTGTTTAACTCTCGTTTGCGCTTGTTTCCAGGTAAATTGAAGAGTAGATGGTCCTGGACCGTTCATCATTCTCGATGTGAACAAATTTGGGTCGATTACACCGCATTTCGACACGGGGAAAGACCTTCAAAGTGAATGGGCAACGCTTGAAGACTTATTATGAAGGTGCTTTCGTGGGGGTAATAAAGGCTCTTGACCTCTTCCCCATTGATTCTTCTTACTGATGAAGAATTACGGTCGTGCGGGACCGCAAAAACCAGCGCTACCGAGAGGCAGCTTGGATTTTGTAAATCATTAGTTTGTAATTAGGATTTAAATTCACGTATTGCTTTTGTTTTTATGTTTCTTTGAACTTGGAGAGACGAGGAGAGGGTACTTGATGTGCTTTCAAGTGTCTTTTGCAGGAAATTTGATGGGATTTGAAGTTATGAGTAACAAATGACGAAGAAAGGAGCCTGTACCTACTTCCTCGATCGAGTCGCAAGTGACTCGATCGAGGAACCTGTGGTGAATTTAAAAAAGTTTAAAACGAGAGTTGGGTATTCCTGAAATTGGTTCCTCGACCGAGTCACATGCGACTCGATCGAGGATCCAATTTAAACCCGGTTCCGTGCTTTGTTTATACCGGTTTTGTGATTAATTGCTCCTACTTCTTTCACTTTCCTTCTTCCTTTATCGCCCTAATTCCTGCATTCCTTCCTCCTCTACTACTCATTCTCTCTTTATTCATCATAATCATCATCAAAACTCACTTAAACTTTGTGCTTTCTTGCTTATTACTTGATTGAATCATTCTCTTGTGCTTATTTTCTCCATTCTATTGCTTAAACTACCAAGGTGAGTCGCGATTTGGTCTTTGTATGTCTCGAAAATTTGGATTTTTCTTGCTTAAATCTTGAGTTTATTGTATTAAATCTTCCATTGCTAGTATACAATTGCTATTTCCTTGCTTTCTAGCCCCTTACTTGTTGAAATTCATGCCTAATTTTCTAATTTGGGAATTAGGGTTCTTCAAAATCCGGGTAGAAATTTTGCATTAAATTGGTTAGAATTGTATTCTATTGCTTGGAATCTTCAATATTTGATACATACTCATGTTCCCCTAAGTTTTTGGATGCTTTCATTGTCATTTGGAGTCTTAAAAATTGATTTTTCGGACCCATGAGTGCCAAAACCGGGACTGTTTTCTAACATTGTTGGAGTTTAATTTTCTACTTGCTCTTATGTAGATAATGTCGACTTCCAGGCAAGGAAATAAGCGGACTAGAGAGAGGAGAGCACCGGTTCAACAACCCGAAGTAATTCCTGAGGAGGTTGTGTCTTCAGAGGATGATTTGTCTCCCTTAGACGATTATCCGTTTATCGAATTTTGTGACAAAGTGCAGAAGGACAGGTTTGTGTATCTGTTATCCAAGTCTATGAGTGCCACTCGATGTGTTGATAGGAAAATTTTGCGCACTTTGAAGATAGACGACATTATGTTTGGCATGTTTAATGAAATCGGGTTGCAGGGTCTTTTCACGCTCCACGAGTTATCTTACCCTGCCCTAACTCTCGAATTTCTGAGCTCTTATACTTATTTCCCCAGTGATCACCTAATCATATTTCGTTTGCTTAATGTTGAACGGTCTTTAACCTTTGGCCGTATTTCTGAAATCTTGGAGTTGGATAAGCATACTGAAGGGGACTTGTATGGTGTTGGTGGGCTGTCTGCCGTTCGTTATTTTCCATTGTTTACTGGTTATATGGATGCGGACGTTAGTGCTATGGCTTTGTTAGATGTCCAACACGTTTGCCTTCGTATGTTTTTGAGATATTTGAGCTATTTGTTGTATGGTCGGAGCGATAAGAGCAAGACCTCCACTATTGAGGTCTTAATACTTGCTAGTTACTTGAATCCTTATAGGGAGGAGACATTCCAATTCTCTCCCCCGCTCTTGTCTCGCTCAAAGCATTTGATAGGGCGATTGGGCGGCAGGGAACCTTGTTGTGGTGCTCTTATCACCAAGATTGCTAGGGCTGTTTGTGACTTTGAGGGTGATGACCCATATGAGCCCATGGCTGACTATGAGCCACTTGTTGATGATGACCACCTTCACTATGACATTTCTTATATTGATATTAAGAATGGGAAGGACCATTACTGGAGGGTCCGAGGTGAGTCGTACATGCTTCTTCCTTGCGCCCGTTTACCTACTGTTGACCCCCTCGAGGAGAGTACAGCTGTGGAGCGACCCCCACCCGTTACTTATCTAATTCCTGAGGATCTTTTGGTTACCTTTCCTGGGTCTAGTACTACTACCACCACCGGCGGCGCCGAGACGTCGTGCACCCACTACCCATCTGCGCGGGTTCCTACCAGCCCGCTCCTCCTCCACCTCCTTCACCTATCCCGATTCGGGCTATGCTCCAGGTTACCATTTTGATCCCGTCGTTGAACGGGACGTGAGGATGCACGGCATCAACACGCTTTGACAGAGAGGAGGATGTGGGGAAGATGGATGGAGGCTATGACTTTAGCTTCTAGGGGGCAGTATCGCGGTGTGTCACCTTCTTACTACACTACTCCTGGTGACGATAGCCGTGTGTTCCATCTTTACGGAGTGACTCCTACAGAGTTTGGACAGTTTAGCACCGAGTTTGGTGCATTAGGCCGTCCCTTCTACACTCCAGTCCGCCCCTCTCAGCCTACTTCTGTTTTCGGGGAGGACACCGGCGTCCCTTGTTCCCAGAGAGGCCCGTTTGGCCAGTTTGCTACTTCTACTTCCACTGCTGCTGTTCCTGGAGGCACTCGTGGTTGAGGCCGTGTTCGGAGACCCACTCGTGGTAGAGGCCGTGGCCGCAGTGCCGTTCCTGATCCTGAGCTTATGTCCTTATATGCTGATATTGATGGTTTTGATGATGGTTTCTGGGAGCCCCAGAGTGATGGTGGTCACTACATCCCTCTTTTTCCATTTGGTTTGGGGAGGCTCTTTGCATTACATTTGGTATTATCTTTCTTTTTATTTTTATTGCATTTCCTTTTTACCCTCTTTCCTTTATTAGTAGTGTCCTATAGGTTCTTTGGTTTTTACGTGTGATTGCTATCTTGTCAGAGGGCGTCACAATGAGGACACTGTGACATTTAGGTTTGGGGGAGTGTGTTTATTCCTGTTGTGTGCTTTTATTTATTGTTGTGTGAAAAAAAAATCAAAAAAATTCAAAAAATTGAAAAATTAGAAAATCCAAAAACATGTCTTTTGTTTACTTTTGTTTATTTTGAGTCGAGTCATGGTGAATTGTATAGCAATGATGATAACTTGCTTTGTCTTTGCATTTGAGTCTCATCTAGTTGTCCATGTACATTGTTTTGACCTGTTAGCTATGATGAACAAAGCTCTTTACTCAAGTCTTGACTGTCACAATATGCCTTATGCCAAGTAGACTTGACTTTATTTTGTTGGTAAACCACTTAAATTTCTGAGGTCTTTAGAGCTTCCTAGGCCGGGAACATTAATAAACCGGTCTCATTGTTATTTAGGCTAATGAGTGTGGTCTCCTTGTGGTATATGTAATATCAAACTGCATAAGTGTGACATTAGTTTCTTAGCTTTTGCGCGTTCATTTGATTAAGTACATGTGGATAGGCGATTCTTATTGTTCAAATAAGCCTTACATTACCCAGTTTTGTTAGCCCGTTTGAACCATGTAGCCATTTTATATCCTATTTCTTAGCTACATTCCAGAATTTGCCTACCTTTTTTTTCGGGACAGTCGCAGTTGTTTGAGTCCTTATTGTTATAGCTACTTTGGTTGGGTTGGGACTTTATTTGTCATGTGGGTAGTAGCTATCTTTTTGTAACAATTGTGTGACCTCTTATGTTGAAAAGAGAATATTATGAAGCAGGAAAAAAATGAAAGTCTCGAAAGACAAAAAAAAGAAAAAGAAAAGAAAAAAGAAGAGAAAAAAAAAGAAGAAAAAGTTTCGAAAAACAAAAAAGAAAAGATTCAAAAGAGAAAAGAAGAGAAAAAAATGTATGCTTCATTCAGTTTTGTTAGGAGGTCGTGTGTGGTAATTACTGGAGTCTAATGCACATTTGGAGAGCCTTTACATTTCTCTCATATGTTGTCAAAGTTGAGATTATTTCTCCAGTTGGATGTTTTATTTGTTACTTATTAGTTTTGGCTATTGGTCTAGAGCTGCGACTACCGTCTAAGCCTCACATTACCCATACGTGCTTTTGCACAAGCCACTTCTATACCCATGCCACTTTACCACCATTCTGTCCTTGATACATGTACTTGGTCTATTTCGTGAATGCGTATTAGCTGGAGAATCTCTTATCACATTAGATTGCATGCATATCTCATAAGTTGAGTGAGTGTCTTATTTCTTTCTATCTTACATAAATCACCCATTATGAGTGCATGAGTGAAACCGCGAGAATCCGACAAAATGGTCTTGCAAGGTTGAAAAGTGTTTGGTTGAGTCTCGGTATCATGTCACATCTTGAGTAAGAGCTGCGTGAGTCTATTACCCGTGCTTTTTGAATTTGTTTTATTAGCACAACTTCGGTCATTACTTTGTTATAGATATGGACAGCTGAGTCTTGTATGTGCCTAGACATTTGCTCTAAGTTATTCATTCACCATATGTTTGTTGTTCTTTGTTGGGTCTGACTGCTTTGCTTGAGGACAAGCAAAGGTTTGGTTTGGGAGAGTTTGATGTATCACTTTCATATATACTTTTACAGCTCCCTTTATACCGTTTTACATACCGTTTCGTGCCTATTATATCATTTATATGCTTTATTTCAATGAATTGTCGATACTGCCGCTATTTTGTGTTTTGATGCAGAAATGACTCGTTATGAGTATGATCAAGCTAAGATTAGCATGGCGGAGACGGCATAGAAGAATACACGAAGCATGGCACGGGAAACGAGGAATCATGAAGACTAGAAGTCAAAGAAGAGAAGAAGGAACTTGTGAGCTAGTTCCTCGATCGAGTCACTTTCCGACTCGATCGAGCAGTAATCTCTCGATCGAGTCACCTCGACTCGATCGAGGATCCTTTCTGGCGGGTTTATTTCCGGAATTTCCTAAAACGATAATCTTTTGTTATAAATTAAAGACTCGGGTTTTATTGTAAACTCACGTTATATTTTGCTTAGTATTGCTGGAAAACTCTCTTAAGAACCCTAATCTTCCTTTTGTATGGTACTAATCTTTCCTCACTAATTTAATCATTGTTTTATGTTCTTCAATTATTGTTTTATACTTGCAATCATGCTTTCATCTTTAATCATATTCATTGTTGTTATCGTAGTTATGAGTAGCTAATCCCCTCATCTAGGATGAAGGGGATCTAGGTTAATTAAAAGGGAAAATCAATTAGTTGCTATTGATATCATTAAAGTTGTTGTTTGATTATTGTAATTCTTCTAGTTAATTACTTGAGGGCTGAGTTTTTAATTAGTGTAGCGAATCGATCCTATCGCCGACCGGGTTAGAATTGATATAAGCTGCGATAATCAAATAGAAAGTATTTAATCATAGCGACCGCATGTTAGAATCGATCTAAAGGGCATAATTGAGTCGACCGATCTTATGACCTTAAACAACTTGATAGATTTAGTAATTGATTGATAATCCCCGACTGATTGACCTAGTGAACCTGAATCCCTAGACTCTTTAATATTATTGTTATTCATCCTTTATTTACATTGCAATTAGTTGTTAGAAATCAAATCAAACAAACCCCCATAAAACGGTTACCTTTAGGACAAACTTAAATATAAACAAACTAGATAATCACCGCCTCCCTGTGGATTCGACCCTGACTTACCGCTAGCTATTTTGTTAGTACTAAGCTAGTTTTACTTTGATTTGTTAATACGACTTTAGCCACATCACCAGGTCGATGATCGAGGCCTAGGGGTTGGGGATCACCCGTCGAGACTAGGACTTGAGGCGTCGTGAGGATGAGTTACAGAGCCGAGACGCGGAGATTGCTTCTCTCAGGGCTCAGTTGGCTGAAGTGGAGGAGCTTCATGTCGAGATGGAGCGCGAGACGCTGGAGAGTTCTCCAGAGAGGGAGTCTGAGCAGGTGGTAGTATCTGCGTTGGCGGCGACTCCTCGCTAGACCGGGACAGGTCCGACGGGAGGCGCTGAGTAGTTGCAGTAGCTTGTCCGTGTGTTGGACTCTTGTTTGTACATATTTACATTTTGCGTGAGGCGATTTCACTACAACAAATTGTCACTTGCGCCACGAATTATGCCACTGGAATTTATAATTCGAGGCTAAATTCTGCTTAGCCACGGGAAAAATTTATTCATTATTTTGGAAAAGAATTTAGGCCACGGGATAACTTTTCCCGTGGCAAAAAGTCACTAGCGCCACGAAATAGGCTATCCCGTGACAAATAGTCATTTTAGCTACGAACTATGTCACACCCGTGTCGAAATTTTAATTAGCCACGAATTGTTCCGTGGCCAAAAAAAATTTAGCCACGAACTAACAAACTCACGTGGCGAGTATCTTTTCCGACTTAAATTAAGATATTTTCATGTTAAGGAAAACCTAAAATCTAAAAGAAATTTTATCAAATATAAATAATATGAAAATGCATTTAAATATAAAATTTTGCCAACATTTTTATTAATTTAATTAATATTTTGTTATTATTTTATTTACTTTAATAATTTTTAAAATTTTATAAACTTATATGCAAGCAAAGAAAAGTTTATCGTCTAAATTTTTTTATTCTTTTAGAAAACACAATTATGTTTTGCAAGTCTTTCAAAACATTTCTAATTTAAGAAATTTGTTTTAATATATAATTCTATTTATTAGAATCATGAATTTCTTTTAGTTTTTTAATTAAAACATTATAATCTTGAATAACAATCTTAAATGAACATATCACATTTATTTACATAGCATATAAAATTAAATAAATAAGTGATTTATCATCTATCTTTGATAAATCTAAAATTAACATATTGTCAAATTGGTTCATTCAAAATTTGATTTACAACTTTATTAGTAAGATATTTATAGAGAAATTTGAATTTGATATAAAATTTAACTTGGTGGGAAAAAAAGTTTGGAAAACAGTTTTTAAGATTGGAAAAAAAAAGACAATTATATTACAAAATTGATTAAATAAAATAAGTGCGCTGAGAAATGGAAGAAAAAAAATGATCTCCCACAAATCAATTAAGAAAAAAACATATCGGAAAAATTATCAATATAAAAAATTCAAGGGTTAATTGATAAACAGTACCAATATAAGGACCCTTTTTCATAATCAATACCAACATAATCAATAATTAGTAATCTATACCAAAATATTAACTTTTTTCTACGATCGGTACTAAGTCGCCTGAAAATCTAATCTCAACCTACTTGAAAAAGTCCAAAAAGCTATCATTTAATTAAGTACAAATCTCCACTCACCCACTTCCAAAATCCTTCTCCTAGATGAAAACACCTTTAAAGCAGGAAAAAAATTAGAGTAAGAAGGCGACTTGGTGCCTATCGTAGAAAAAATTTAATATTTTTGTAGTGATTACTGATTCTTGATTATGTTGGTATTGATTATGAAAAAGATGACTAAAGTTGGTAGTTTTTATCAATCTACCCAAAATTCAATATGGAGAAATTTTTTTCAGTGGAAATGAGCACATCATAGGGAAAATATAGATATTATAATAATTTAAAGTCACAGGTGCAAATAATGTGAAAAATTTGAGAAAGAAACGATAAATCATAACAAAGAGAAATCAGTTTATGAAAATAAGCGATTCTGTTGTACGACAATGTTTTTCGTGTTTTTTGAGTAAAAAGTGACTACTTTTTGGTTAATTGTGACCAATTTGGGGGGGGGGGGGAAAGACCTTAAGTTATAAAAAGTGGTCATTGTTTTACAAAAAATGGTTAATTTTTCATATCGTAGGTACGACGGTGATACAATAGCATTTGCGTAAAAAAATATACGAAAAAATGAGTACAAGAGAAATGAAAATAAGAATGTTGATAAACTAAAGAAATAAAAAAATGTTAGGAAAACACGATTAAGTTTACTTTCTAAAGAAAATAGTTTTGCTAACTTAGGCAAAAAAAAAAATGACGTCAAAATCATTAGTCAGGAGGGTAACGTCGAAAATTTGATTGTTTTGGCCAGAATAATGTTTTTTCCGCAAAAATATGTAAATCATGTAACGTTTTTGTAATTAAATAGTACTAAAGGTAAATTTTGAAAGAAACAAAATAAACTTAAAAGAATTCAAAATACTAATTATATCAACAAAGTTAACTTTCAGTTTCGGTAGCACATCAAAAGAACTATACAGTTAAGCGTGCTCAGGTGAGAGTAGTGTTGGGATGGGTGACTTCCTGGGAAGCCTCTCTGATGCGCGCAAATACATGACCGGTGTAACCAAAGAACGTTCAAATGAATCGAGTTAACTAGCGAAACCAGTACCGAGATTGTCACGATTCCATATATGATAAAATATTGATCGTGAAAAAAAATTTATATAACATTTTATTTATTTAATTTTCATATATATTTTTTTGCCATGAGAATTATTTTCTGGTCACTGGAAATTTTTTGGCCACGGGAATTATTTGCCACAAGAGAATCCGTGGTCAAAAATTTAGTAATAGCCACGTTCTTGTTTTTCCCGTTGCTATCTCTTTGCCACGGCCACTTGCGTCACGGAAGGTATTCCCGTGACCAAATGATTTAGCCACGGAAATTTAACACTTGCGCCATGAATTTAGTCGTGGCCCAAGTGCTCATTTGTAGTAGTGTTTGTATATATGTGTTTTTGGATTGTGGTTCATTTTGTGATTTTCTGGCTTTTTTTGTGTTGTGTTTCGGAGGATCGATGTCGGCTGTCAATTCCCCTTTTGCTTTGCATCAGTTCCTGCATCGTTAGTGTAGAAAACAGGCAACAGGTAGCACGTATGCGTAAACGTAAACACGTAAAAAGCATTTGATTGAAAACGAAGATTAACCACGATGCCACGAAGTTAAAATTGGAAATTTGAAATTTGAAATGAATTTTGAAAATTCCGCGACAAGTCGTCATGTTTGGACTCCGAAATGAAATGATTTGAAAATTTGAGCAATTAACTCGTGTCGTGAATTAAATTGCATCGAAATTATTGAAATTGATTTGTAACTCGAAAAATTCAAACTCAAACCGTCAGGAAGGAATTTTAGAAAAGATTTTTACGAGTATATTTGATTTGGTTTTTTTGTGAGGTCAAGACTCGAATTTGTGAGCGCTTGAATTTTGAGGAAAACTGATGTCGTGTTATCAATTCTCGATTTTCTTTTTGCTGCAAAATTGCGAAAAAGCAAAAAAAATTTCTGAATTTCGACTGACATGGAAATGATCCGTCGATCCGTCGCGGATCGGGGCGACTAACCCTTCCCCCTTAAAAAAAAGAAAGAAAAATTCGTATGTTTAAAGCTGCGTCATGGAAACCGTGTCGAATTTCGTAAAACGCGAAAACAAGGAAATGTGAGTGTGAGGAAACACAAAATGTCCTGGATCATCCCGAAGAGGCGCGAGCGTTCTGGCGGGAGGTTTGAGGTGTCAGGGGAAAACACAACTGGAAAGAGACAAGTCAAAGCGGGAATCCTGGGAGAAGGCCTAAACAGGCGCGAGCGGCCTGGCGATGGGAGCCAGCTCTCCCCTTTTTCTGAAAAACGCGCTGATTGTTTTTGTATAAATAGTGATGTTTGCGCTTCATTGTTTCATCTTCCGAAACACAAAAACATCTCTATAAAACCCCTTCTTTTTCCACAAAAATATTTCATGGATGCCTTTGAGAATGCGTTGCGACAATGGTGCCGGGATTTGTCGCCTCCCGAAAAGTATCAACTTATTTGCATGGGAGTTGGTCAATTATTGGTGCTCCGTCAAGTCAAGGTGCAATCATCATTTCTCGAAGCATGTTCTCGGTTTTGGGATTCGAAACACCATGTTTTCGTTTTCCCGAAAGGTGAAATTTGTCCTCTTGCCGAAGAAGTTGGAGCCATTGGTGAGTGGCCGGGTTGTGTTCCGGTGCTTCCTCCGACCCGGTTGTGCTACAAGGAGAAATTCCGTTCAATGTTGGACTTGTCGACAAGTCAAGTCAACTTCCTTCTTGCTCCGCATGGTGTGGACATGTTGGCTCTTATCAACATCTTTTTAAACCGATTAGACGCCAATGTTTCGGGGGTGGTTAGGAAAAGGGCTCTTGCCTTTTGCCTTATCCATGTGTACCTCTTTGTTGATTCTTTGAAGAAGGAGGGGACGAAATGCTATGGTAGCATGACCCTTGTTCATGTGGTTGAGCAAATGAAGCTTGGTAGAGATCCATCATGGTTGGTGCTTGGCGAGATCATCCAAGCTTTGGACAAGGAAGGCTCTTGTGGAGAGGCTCCTTCATTTGGGTCCCCAAGGATCCTCCAAGTGTGGCTATTGGAGAGGCTAAGGTATGTAGAGGCTCCGGTTGATTCTTCTTCTTATTTCTTCCGTTACCTTAGTATGAGGAAGAAGTTGTACCCGGATAGCTTAGCTTCCACCGAGGCTTATTGGGTCGCAAGATTGGCGGAGGAGGGTGGTCCTCACATCCGTTGGGTGGTGCCATGGTGGCACTTGAGGTCCTTCATGGGTTTGCCCGCTTCGGGTGCTAGTCCTTGTTCTTTGATGGTGGTGGGTTTGAAGGTTGCTTCCTTCATCTATCCCGAAAGGCTCATGAGGGAAAGGGGGCATCAACAAAAGGTGCCCGCTCAAGATACCCTTGTTCAAGAGAATGTTTTCCGGAACTCCGAGCTTGTGGAGGTCTTTGAAAGATGGTGGGCCACTCGGCCGCTTTGGGAGGTACCAGACCCCGTTGCCACGACATGGGTGACTCCTGCTTATGTCAAGTGGTCAAGAGCTTCGTCTTTGGAAGAAAGGTCCAAATTCCGTAAGGACGAGGCTGTCGACTTGAAATATCAAGAGTTTGGCAAGGCCAACCGTGCCTTCTTTGAGGATTATGTTGATGGAGCTAGCCCCGATGTGATGAGACCACCAAAGAGGAGATGCTCGAGTCCCAAAAATGTGGTGGGCCGTGCACTGGCTCGTTTCAGGCCGAACATGGGGTCTTTCACTAGACCGGAGGCCGTTGTCGTTGTAGATCCGTTCTGAAGAGAAAATCCATGTTAGGCGGGCCAACAAGAAGAACAAGGGGAAGATGTACCCCGAGGGAAAAGGCAAGGGTAGAATGGAAGAGTGAAGACCTCCATTACCCACTTTATTATTATGTTGTATTATTGTTGTGAGTTTTTATTATGTTGTACTAGCTATGTTTTGTGTGTTTTGTGCTAGTTTTATTATGTGAGGTGTTTTAGTCGACACCTTAGCTTTGACAAGTTGTAGACTCGTCGAGCTTTTATTTGTTGTTGGAATTGTAATCCCTCCCATTATTAATTAAATAAGAGGATTGTTTGTGTCAAAAATTGTGAACGCTTGTTTCTTCCATCCATTTTGTAAAGGCAATTTGATTTGAATCGTCCTAAACGTTTGCACCTGGGAAAGTGGGATTTTTTGGGAGGAAGGGAGAAATGCTTATTTTTGGTATTTTTTGTGGGGAAAAGGGAATGTTCCCTTTTCCTTTTTTTTTTGATGGGGATGTTTTTTTGTATGTGGGTTATTTTTTTATTATGGGGATGGTTGTATCCTTCCTGTGTAGGAAAAGACTGCCTACGTATCCACCTGGAGAGGTGATATCAAACCATGATCTTTGTTCGAAATGTTCTGTAAATTTGATTGGGTTTTGTGGTTGTATCCCTCATGCATAAGAGGGACTGCCTACGTATCCACCTGAAGAGGTGAAATCAAACCATGCTCGTAGTTCAGGGTGTTTTTGTGAATTTTTTTTAGTGCAAATGGATGTTGCCTTTGACAGATCAAATGACATTCGAAACGGGCAAGGTGCCGCAACTTAGACTCGATAAAACATGCAATTTCAAATCAGAACGCGTTGAGGAACTTGACTTGAAAAAGGGTTAAGGTTAACGCTAGTTGTAAAACTAGGCGGAGGTCGTTGGTTGCTATGGTTCATGGGTAGTATTTCTTGAGTTGGTCTAGGTTGGTTGGGTTTGTAAAATCCGACCCGTTTAGGTCACTCAGTCTCACTGCGCCCCCCGAAAGTATTTTCTTGACCAGGTATGGCCCGACTTAGTTGGGTTTGAATTTTCCCCTCGGATCGACGGGTAGCGGTGCTCGGACCGACTTGAGGACCAAGTCGCCCTCGTTAATGTTCCTGGGTTTGACCTTCTTGTTGAATGCCCGTTGTATACGTCATTGGTATAGCTAGACGTTGTGCAAGGCGTTGAGTCGTCCCTCGTCTAGAAGAGTGAGTTGCTCGTACCTTTGAGGGGTCCATTCCGCCTCAGGAACTTGACTCTCTAACAGGATACGTAGAGAAGGGACCTCTAACTCTACCGGTTGAACCGCCTACATGCCATATGCTAGGTATAAGGGTGTGGCGCCTGTCGGTGTTCGAATAGAGGTTCGGTATCCCCAGAGTGCGAATAGGAGTTTGCTCGGCCAATAGCGGTAGTTGTCTTGCATTTTTTTGATAATGGTGACAAGAGTTTTGTTAGCTGCCTCCACCGCTCCGTTAGTTTGGGGACGGTAAGGGGATGATCGATGTCGTTTGATCTTGTATTTTCCTGATGTTGTCGATGCCCTAGGTCGAGAAAGGCTATGGTGATGTCATGGTGTATAAAAGGGATGGTGGTATGTGCTGTGTGTTGGCGAATATTTGGCAATTGTGGCAATGTTTGACGTAGTTACGGCAATTGGCTTTCATGGTGGTCCAGTAGTAACCTAGCCACGTGTTTTTTCGGGTAAGCATCATTGCGCACATGTGAGGGCCACATTCTGCGTCGTGGACCTCTCCAATGACTTTTTTGGCTTTGTGATGGTCAATGCAAAGGAGGAGAATCCCTTGGGGTGTTCTTTTGTATAATTGATTTTGGTTTATCACGAATTGTGATGGAAGTAAACGGATGGCTCTTTGTCCTCTTGGGCCAGAGTTAGGAGGGAATTCGTTTTTGGTTTTGTTGTTGAGGATGGCTTCGTACCAAGGTTCGACATGGCCTTCCTCGTCGTTGTTGTTGGCACAAATGTGATCTGGCTCGCTCCTTCTCTCGACACATAGGGGCATCGATGTCATGTCGTCAGGTATGTTGACGAGCGCGACAAGTTTTGCCAGGGCATCAGCAAATTGATTTTCCTCGCGGCAAATGGAAGTAGTCGACTTGGTCGAAGAACTCGGCCTCTTGATTGATCTTTGCTTGGTAGGGAGCAAAGCTGTCACTTCATATTTTCCATGATCCGGACACCTGATTGATGATGAGCGAGGAATCGCCGTGGACCCTCAGTCTCTTGATGCCAAGTGTGATGGCTGCTTGTAGGCCGATGAGGCGTGCTTCATAATCAGCGGCATTGTTGGTGACGGCGAAGTCTAGCTTGACTGAGATCGGAACATGTTCTCCCTCTGGTGATATTAGAAGGATTCCTACCCCGAAGCCTCTCAGATTAGATGCACCATCGAAGTATAGGTCCCATGCGTCGGAGTCGGCACAAAGGATGTCTTCGTCAGGAAGTGACCATGTGTCGTCCGTTGGATTCTCGTTGACGGGATTTTCTGCCAGGAAATCGGCGACTGCCCTTCCCTTGATAACCTTAAGGGGGACAAACTTGAGATCAAACTCGGATAGCATGAGTGTCCACCTAGACAGCCTTCCGTTTAGTACGGGTTTCTCGAAGATGTATTTGATTGGGTCCATCTTGGAGTAGATGTGGACCGTGTAGCTGAGCATGTAATGCCGCAGCTTCTTTGTTGACCATACTAGGGCAAGGCATGTCTTTTCCAGTTGGGTGTACCTTGTCTCCTACTCAATGAACTTTTTGCTGATGTAGTAGATGGCTCGTTCTTCGCCGTCGACTGTTTGTGCTAGCATTGCTCCCATGGCTGTGTCGGTAACAGTCAAGTATAGGGATAAAGGAATCCCCGGTTGAGGTGGCATGAGGACATGAGGCTTGGATAAGATTTCCATTATCCTGTCGAAGGCTTTTTGACAGTCGTCGTCCCAATCGGTGTGATCGGAGGCGCGAAGCTTCTTGAATATTGGTTCACAAATCATGGTGAGCTTGGCAATGAAGCGGCTGATGTATTGGACCTGACCGAGAAATCCCCGAATCTCCTTCTCGTTCTTAGGCCGTGGCATTTGTTGGAGGGCTTTGATTTTGGTTGGATGTTCTTAGACCGAGTTTTCCGGAGGTGACCCCGAATGCACACTTCTAAGGATTTAGTCTCATGTTATATTTCTGCAGACGAGCGAAGAATTTTCGAAGGGCACCGATGTAGCCGTCCCGTTCTCTTGACTTGACGATCATGTCATCGACATATACCTCTACCTCATTGTGCATCATATCATGTAGGAGAGTGGTAGCGGTTCTTTGATAGGTTGCTCCGGCGTTGATGAGACCGAAAGGCATGACCGTGTAGCAATATGTACCCCACTGCGTAATGAATGCAGTCTTGTGCATGTCTTCCTCAGCCATTTTAATCTGGTTGTACCCAACATACCCGTCCATAAATGATCGGAGGGCGTGCTCGGCAGTATTGTCCACCAGAATGTCAACATGTGGCAAAGGGAAGTCGTCCTTTGGACTCGCCTTGTTTAGATCCCTGAAGTCGACGCAAACCCAAATTCTTCCGTCTTTCTTCGGTACAGGCACAATGTTGGCCACCCAGTCAGAGTATTCTGACACTTTGATGAAACTAGCCTTGAACTATTTATCCACTTCTTCCTTGATTTTCAGGGACCATTCAGGACGCATTCGACGCAGCTTCTGCTTCACAGGTTTAGCTCCGGGCTTAATGGGTATCCAGTGCTCCACAATTTCCCTATCAATCCCAGGCATATCTCTATAGGACCAGGCGAATACGTCCTTGTATTCGTGGAGGAGGTCAATGAACTGTTGTCTTTCCGAGGGGTCCATGGTTGTCCCTATCCTAAGTTCTTGAGGTGTGTTGTCGGTTCCTACGTTAATAGGTTTGGTCTCCTCAATGACTGGGGTTCTGGTTTCCCGTTTGTCAAGTTCTTTGGCTAGGTGAGGTGGGTAGTCACTCAAGTCAAATTCCTCATAGTCATTCAGAATCGCATTGCAGTTAAATTTAGACGAGTCATAAGCAAACTTAGCGTTCCTTAAGTTGACACGAGCGAAAAGCTCGGAGAGGACAGACTTCTCATGGTCGGTCAGAGGCGACACAGCAGAGGAGGTGGCCCCTGGAACAGGCTCCAGGTTGTCACCTTTCATGGGAGTGGGGATGAACTTAGTAGACTCAGCCTCTGAATCAGCCACGACTTTGTGATAAAACAGCGGGAAGGGGACCTTGACTTGGACACCAGGAGTGTTAGGAGCTATGGCAGACTCTGACTCTGACTCAGACTCAGATTCAGATTCTTATTCACTTCCCTCTTTGAACATAGGGCCTTCTCAAGTTGTGATCTTGAGAATACGGCCTCGGCGATCGGTCCACTTGATGGTCTTCCTCTAGCCTTGTGCAGCTTTCTCCGGGTCAATGTCAGAGATCAAGGCGGTTGGGTCCAACTGGTTGTCCTTCAGGGCGATGTTGATGATGTCCTCATAGTCGAGGTGCTTGATGTTATCCTCTCCAAAGAGGAGGGTGATAACTTGTCCATCGAGGCATGACGACGGCTTAGACTCGGTTGATGCAGCTTTGGTGTTGTCGGGGATGAAGTAGCAGTCCTGGAAGACTTCCACACCCAGGTACCTCGTCTTGGCCACAGATTCATAGATCGGCTCCGAAAAGCCATGGTAGAACTCGGACTCTCCCTCGGGGACAAAGTATCCATTGAGAGTCAGATGATAGGGACGGAGGATAAACCCGTGCTTCTTGCGTTTTTGAACTAAGAGGTTCATCTCCTGGATATCTTCATCGGTAGGTTCATAGCCCAGTCTGAAGGGGATGTTGGGGACCTTAGCATGTTTCAAGGGAAGTAAGGTGCTCTTTAGTGGATTGAGGGGCAGACCCGGGAAGTAACCCTGGCGCATCATGATGCGGTTGACTGTGAGGTTGGTAAATGGGTCACAATCAAAGGGTGTTGATTCATCAGTTATGGCGTTCATGGCTTGGAATCCCCACATTTCATTATCATCCTCCTCAATGGCTTGGGAGGCTATTCCCTTTCTCTTGACGGCTTTGATCGGGGAAGCCTGAATCGTGATTGTTTTCCAGTTGAAGGGGACCCTGATTTTCTGGTGGATAGTTGGGTAACTGCCTTGACGGCGTGAATCCAGGGACGTCCCAGGAGCATATTGAAGGAGGCGTCGATGTCGACCATCTGAAAACTGGTTTGCCTTTCCAGTGGTCTGGTTGCGACAATTAGAGTGATAAGCCCTGCGACCTTGCGATTAGTGCTATCGTAGGCGCGTGCTCCATGATTTGTCGGGACCAAGTCAGCTTCCTTAATACCTAGTTTGTGAGCCTTCTTGAGGGGAATGATATTCACTGCGGACCCGTCATCCACAAGGACCATGGGCACATTCTTCTTGAGACATTGTACAGTAATGTACAGGGAAAGATTATGATTGGATCCGAAGGGAGGGATATCCTCGTCAGAGAAAACGACCGGGTTGTTCAAGTCAGGGGTGTCCCTTGTCGTGTGTGCCACTATTTCTTCAGGGGAGAAGGTGGAGGGCACAGTTAATTTTCCCAAGGCCTGTAGCAAAGCCTGTCGATGCTCAAAGGATGTCGCGATCAGTTGCCAAGTTGAGATTTCGGCTTTTGCCTTCTGGAGCTCCTTGAGGATCGAATGCTCGGAGCCTTTGGTTAAGTGCCCATGTCGGGGACGACTTAGTCATTCATTGTTGGAACGACCATTGGATTGTTCGGATTCTGATAAGGGGGTTCGGATCGGGTAAGGTGATCGATCTCCTTTGCCTGCTTCGGTGGGACGATATAGACATCCTCAACATCATCTTGGAGCCTCTGTGGTCAGTTTTTGTGAGGGACATTTTCGTGGGGGTGATTCTTGTGAGGGTAGTTATTGTGAGGTTGATTATTGTGGGGGTGATTATCGTGAGGTGCATGCCAGAATGGTCGCGGGAGCAATCCATCCTGGTGAGGGTAGTTTTGGGCGCTCAGGGACTCTCCCTCAGGCGTGGTGGTGGAGAATTGAAGATAAGTCGACGGTAGGCATCGTCAAGTCGGGTGATCCTTTCAGAGAGACTGGCAATAGCTTCCTCAACGTGTTGGAACATGGCAAGCATAGTTGCGGCACTGAACACAAATACCCCGTCCAATGGATCTTTTTCCAAGGCATTCATCTCTTCATCAATTGGCAGGATGAGGTGTGAGCAGTCCAGGGTCGGCTCATCGTTGGAGATGGCGTGGATTCCTAAAGGGTTGGCTTTGTTGTTCGTCTTAGTTAGTGGGGGTAAAGACAATTACCCTTTCTCAATCATGTCTTGGATGATGTGTTTGAGTTTGAAGCAGGTTTCCGTATCATGCCCTTTCCCTTGATGGTACTGACAGTAGACATTAGGGTTCCAGAAGCGGGATTTCTTAGCATCGGTCAGATTCGGGGTGGGTCCGATTGGTTGTAACTTCCCCTGGTCCATGAGCCTCTTCAGGGCGCTTGCATAAGTTGACCCTATATTAGTGAACACTCTCTGGGGGCGCTCAGCTCTCTTGGCGGTTGGTTCAAGGAGGTTGACCTCATCAATCTTGTTAGTTTGACCATAAGGGCGAGATCAAGGTTGATGTGGATCCTTGGTAGCTTCTACCAGTGGTTTTGGCTAAGACGCCCTTCCGGAGGTCATCTACAATGCTTGTCCCGATGATTTGCAGATCCTGGAAGGTCTTAATATTTTGGTACCTCAGTAAGTTGGCATACACTGGGCGGAGATTGTTGACGAACTTTTCTACCAAGGTTGATTCACTCGGCTTGCTGACCAGCTGAGTACTTACCCTTCTCCAACGGGTTAAGAACTCGGTGAATCCCTCCTTGTCGTTCTGGGTTAGGACCTCAAGAGTAAGGGTATTGGCTTGGATTTCAACATTGTCGGCATATTGCTTGGCAAATTCAACTGCGACCTCATCCCAAGTAGTAAGGTTCTTCAGATCAAGGGAGTAGTACAATTAGCGAGGGATCGGTTCCAGAGAGGACGGAAAGATCCGGGTGAAAAGTTCATGTTTGACCCCTTTTATGGCCATGTAGTCTTTGAAGGCACGGATATGATTGAATGGGTCCTCCACTCCTTTGAACTTGGGCACATCAGTCGGGGTAAAGTTGTCAGGTAATTGATCCCCAACAGGTTCGAACCTTCGGTTGTTCTCAAGATGGATATTGTTACCCCGGGCTAGGAAATGTTCTTCCAAGAGCTTTAGCCTCTTCTCGGTTTCCGTCAAAGGTGGAGTATTATGTTCTCCGGCTTTCTTGTTTTCCAGGGCGTCGATACGGGTCTCGACGTGATCCAGGGTGACCTTAAGAGCGGTGAGCAGGCTGGCTAGCTGATCAGTCGTGACATCTCTGTTATTATCATTGTTGTTGTTGTTGACAGGCGAAGTTGAAGACGGGGCCATGGCTCTGAGGCAGAAAAACGGCTCTCATTACAACTCAATCCGGCACGGTTCAAAGACTGAACACAGACAACACAAAGGGCGAGACAAGGATCAGACTCAACAAGACGAGGATGACCGTGTGTGGTACCTTGGTGCTGACTCGATTTATCACGTGACAGTGTTAACCGAACTTTTGACATGCGTCCAATGTAGTGGCGTGGCGCCATTGGATGAGTCTCGTGGTGAGACGACTCATAAGTAAAGACCCATAAGTACGTTTGCTTCGACTCGATAGACACGAGGCGGCATTGGAACGGTGGACTGAAGTTTTCGAAAATAGAAATTTCCAAAAAGATTCATTTGTCGCTTTATGGACGGCTTCCGAAGATAGAGACCCCGCAAGTCGGTCATTTGAAAGGGTTGTCTTGAGTTTATTTGCAAAAGACGGTTTCGAGTTTGAATCGGCTCGGAAAACCATGTATTGTTTCCCAAGACGGTATTTTGAAAATCAAAATTATATGTTTTGAAAATCAAGTTTGAAATGTTTGAAGAGGTCTCGGTGACAGTGCATGGTCCTCGGGATCTCGAAAGCGTCTCGAGAAAAGGGTGTATGATTTTCTCGGGTTTTGAAAGAGTCATTGTCGACGCGAAACGGGTTAAAATCCGTGTCTAGACGCGGCGATAATAACGGCGTAGAAAGGTGATTTGAAATTGTTGTAGAAAACCGAGTTTAAAAATTGTCATTATGACGACCTAAAAAGGTGTGTTGAAATGGTTATAAAAACCGGATTTGAAAAATCGTCATTACGACGGCCTAGAAAGGCGTGTTGAAATGGCTATAAAATCCGGGTTTGAAAAAATCGTCATTACGACGGCCTAGAAAGGCGTGTTGAAATGGTTATAAAAAAACCGGGTTTTGAAAATCGTCATTATGACGGCCTAGAAAGGCGTGTGGAAATGGTTATAAAAACTGGGTTTGAAAAATCGTCATTACGACGGCCTAGAAAGGCGTGCAACGGTCGGCGAACGACCGAGGTTTGAAATGTTCATTATAACGGCCCAAAAGGGTATTTTTGAAAGTTTGTAAATGACACGGAAGGACTTATTATCAAGTAGCACATAAGCACTCACAGTTTCATTATATTATGCATAATGTTGACCCGGGTTTTGGCTTAGAAGGGTGGGCTACACACCAAGCAATCAAACCCCGATTTGCGAGAGGGATACCAATCCAAACAAAATGTGTAAGGAGGGTGCCCTAGCCTCGTGCTCGAAAGTGATGAAAGCTCTTTGACGAAACAGAAATGTGTAACGTCAATGGTAAACTTGACTCAATCGGGATTTGAAACGCGGGGATGAGAAAACTCACGCCGACGAGACGAGCCAATTGGTCGAAGAGGGTTTGGTTGTGGGTCCGGACAAGGAACCCGACCGTGACCGTAATATCAATTAATGTATTCCGACCAAGACCTCGTTCGAGTCTCACCATCTAGGGATCACAAAGACGTAAGTGTCCTAGTTATCCCCAGCGGAGTCGCTGATGTGACTCATATTTGCGCACATTTAGTCCCCTAATTGAGCCTATTTTGCATACTATTATAACATTCCATAGACATTTTATCCGTTAAATGCTTTCTATTTTGCTTTCCTAGTGCATTTCGTATGTTTTGTAGAAAAGAAGATAATAATAAGGAAATTCCGGTCTTTCTTGCATATTTAGAAGCTTTTTGACGATATTAGATGGACTAGTATGAAGAGGAGGCAAGAATGGTGACCAAGGATGTAGGAATAAAGAGTATATAGAAGGAGCATAGGTTAAAAGTAAGAATGGCGAGAAGGAAGGCATTACAAGAAGAAATTGCTCGAAACCCAAACCAAGGGTTGCTCCTTTGGCTCTGAAATTATGCTAGATGGAACGGCGTCGAAAAAACAAGTGATATAGGCTTTTTATTCACTCTAATAGGAGTCCGGATGAGAAAATGACGTCCGTTTTACAATCCGGGCTCAAACAAAGAAGCTGTCCGCCAATCCGCTCGTCCCGAGACTCAAGACGCTCGTCCCCTGAGACAATCCGCTCGTCCCCCCTCCAAATCTGCTCGTCTTCCCTTCCTATTATCCGAGCGTCCCGTGCTCAAGACGCTCGTCTTGAAGCCTTGTGATCCGAGCGTCCGGACCCCTTGGCCGCTCGGATTCCTTTCCAGTGCAACCGGCTTCTTCTTTCTCCATGAAAGATGCGCATATTTTTCAAAGACTAGCTAAAAGAAGACCGGCATCTTTTCTGAGAGGAGCGATTCCCTACCCAACATTTAGCATTGTTAATTACTATTTTACCCTTGCTTAACCTAATAAATCCCTACTATAAATACCCGATTTGTAATAATCAAAGAAAAAAAGCTCTCTTAACCAAGTTCCCATATTAGAAATTCCTCTTAGATTAGATTAGGAGTAGATTAGAATAGATTAATCTCAATCTTTCCACAAAATTACACATTAATCTTTCCTTAATTATTGTTCAAGTTTATTATTATTGGGTAATTGAAGATTATTGGGTTATTATTGGGGAATTGACAACTCTTCATCAATCAATCAAGTTCTCTTCTTTTATTCTTTCCTTTATTATTTGGAATCATCTCAAGTTTGGTATAATTCTTTTACCCTTTACTCTTTATTATTTATTTCCTCATTCTCTTACCATGTTTACACTTGTTGTGATGATTGACACCATTAATGACATGTTTACCATGATAATAAGTGAGTAGTCTCTTTTAGCTAGGATTAGTGGGTAATTAGGGGGAACCAACATGGGATTAGTCATGCTTAATTTAATATGTTTTCATAATTAAATTGCTTGCTTGTTGTAATGTCAACCTATGCACATGTTATGTTTGATGAAATGCTAAGCCTATGAATCCTTGCATTTACAACCATCTCTTATCTATTCAACTTGACTTGTAAGATATAAACCAACTCGAGTCTTGTTAGACCATGCATAGAAGTGATTAGGAGGAAACTAAGTCGACTTCTAGGTGTTGTACAATCTAATCGATTCGGCTCCGGGACCCAACTCTTCCTAAGAACCGTAAGACATAAACTAACTCGGTTCCTTTACAACATAAATTGCTGCAACTTTGTGAACATGTTTGTATGATCAACTCCCATGAATCCTATATGAACCCATGACATCCTAGCACTTTTAACTAATTGTTTACATCCTTCCTTTTATTGCTTGTTTTACCTTATTGTTTGCATTAGTCGAGGCACAACTACAAACCCAAACAAACTGTGACACTAGCATAAATTGAGATAGATAGACTTAGAACCCAAAGCACACCGTCCCATGGATCGACCTCGACTTACCGCTAACTAGTTTTTTGTTGAGAATTATAAATGTGATTGGATGTGTGACGACCAACTCTTGTCCTATCAAAATGGCGCCGTTGCCGGGGATGGTGCTATGTGATTAAGTTCTTACTTGTTTGTCTATTTTGATTTTGCTTTTACCTTGAGGAACTTGTTCCTCAAGGATTGTTCTTACCGTTTTCGTGTAGTTTCCATGCTTGTATTTGTCTCCTTGTCTTAGCTATGATGGCTCAAGACTTGACATATGGAGTATGTGGTGGATCTTTCGAGTATGACTATGGGTATGGGGAGTTTGAGGAGCAAGTCAACACAAACCTACCTTACTATTCATACAATGAAAATCCTAGCTACTACCCCAATTTTTCCCACCAAAATCACCACATCCATTATCCACAACAACCACCCACCCAATACTCACTTTACAATCAATTCCAAATACCACAATATGAGCACTCTCACACATACCCACAACCAGAAGATGAACCCATTCAAAATGTGATTCTCCAAATGATGGGAGATCAACAGAACTTCTTCAAACAAATGCTAGAAGAGAGCCAAAGAAGAGACATTGTTCTTCAAGGCATAGTTACCCAAGGTGAGGAGTTGGAAATTCAAATTGCCTAAATGAAGAATGTCAAGCAATCACTCCCTACCGTTCTTTGAACATTGATCATGAATGTGAATTTGAAGTAGTAACCTTTGATATGGAAAATGAGAAGTGGGAAGAGCCAATTTCTTTGAGCTCTTGTGAATATGAAAGTGTGGTATTTGATGAAGAACATATGACGTTGAGTAAGTCAAATACTCTTAACCTTTGTGAGTATGAGGGTGAGTCATTTGAAGTGAATGTTGAGATGTTGGAGAGAGAGTTGAATGAAGCCCCCATTTATGATTCATATGAAGATAGCTATGATGACCAATTCGTGCTTTACAAGAACTCATGGGATAAGGTAGCGGAGATTTGTGAGGTTACTCTCCTTGAGGAGCCTATTCTTGAGACATTTGAGATATCTTATCATGAAGAAGAAGAATGCCCCTTCCCTATTGCCCATGGAGATTACTTTACACCCATCATGGAACCTATGATTGTTGAAAAGGATATGGCGGACCTTCTTCAAAAGGTCAAAACATCATACAAAAGCTACTTGATGGAAAAGCTCAAGGAGAAACTTGCACGTGAAGCTACTTGTGGAAATTTGGCAACCACAATGACAACTTCTAAGGAACTCGATCATCAAGGCCATGACAATTCTCCTTCCACCTTGGAAGGATTGAAAAATCAAAATGCTATTACCGTCACCAAAATTGAAAAAGAAGGTGGTGAGTTGAAGTCTCCGGGCAAATATAAACCATACTTCAATCCTAGTGTTGACAAGAATCATGGGCTTATTTATTGGAAGCATTAAGAAAGCTCTAGTACCAAGGACAAGGTGAAAGAAAGAACTTATGGCAAGCTTCCTTGGCCTAATTTCACGTTTAAATGGAGCAACCCATACTTGTGCTTATTTGGAGCTTGTTCACAAGCTTTCGATCTTCTATTGAGAGTCTTGAGCTCTATGGACAAAAATTTCTACAATTTGAACTAGTTTGGTGGAGTCCTATCTCAAACCATCATTTGTAAGATATTTCTTGGAATTTTACCTTGTATAATATTGTACATTTTTGCATTTTTATTTAATTTCTTGCATGAGAGTAGTGAGAGAGAGTTTTCTTACATTTTTATTGAGCAAAATTTCAGAAAAAGATAAGGAGGAATAACAAATTGGTGCAAGGGTATGATTTTGCAAAGAAAAGAAAGAAAACGAAGAGAAACAGCGAAAAGACGCTCGTCCCGAGGGCTGGACGCTCGTCTAAAGCCTTTATCAGGGTACTGTTCAGTGCTGTATCGAAATCCGAGCGGATTTGGCCAAAGACGCTCGTCCATAGGGAAGACGCTCGGATTACATTTTGGACGCTCGTCCTGAAAGGCACCTGAAGAAAAGTTTTGGAACTGTATCAGAATCCGCGCGTATTTTTGAGAAGCCGCTCGTCCAAAGTCAGACGCTCGTCTAACACAGAAGACGCTCGTCTTCCGCCTACTTCAGAAAATGCAAAGTTCCTGTAACGAAATCCTAGCAGATTTTCTGTAAGACGCTCGGACTACCAGAGGAAAGACGCTCGTCCCGCAAGGAAGCCGCTCGGAGTCTGGCGTTTTTCTCAAATTATCCGCCTAGGCCCCACCCGTGTCCGCTCGTCTTCTCCCTTTTTCAATATAAACACCCTTTTTCTCCCTCATTTCCTCACCTAATCTAACCCTAAATCACTCATCTTCATCCCCAAAACACTCCCCTCACAATAAAAGGCAACAAAACCCCAATCTTCCCAATTCAAGATGATGAATCTCAAGGGCAAGACTAAGAAACTTGTTGAATCCGCCGCTAGGAAACGCAAGGGCTCATCCTCTTCATCCCCACAAAAAAGATGCTGCCAAGGAACTTCCGCCCCATCATGAGAGGAGGGATAGAGCAACTTGAGTACTTCCCGGAGGTACTCTTCACCTCCGATGCCCACCGTAAAAAGTTTGTTGAGTTGCTAGGTAAGCACTATGAACCCTCTCAGTTTATCGATACTAGGGTGTTAGAAATCCTTGGGATAAGGTACCACACCGAAATGTTCTTTGATGGCTTAGGGATTGGGAAATTATTCCATGCCCATGAGGAGACGTACCTTAGTCTCACCCTGGAATTTTTGAGTAGCCTCCATATTGTCACGAACACTCGAACCAACGTGAGCATGGAGTTCCGGTTGTGCAACCTAGACCATAGCCTTACACTTGATCAATTTGCTCACATTTTCGGTCTTGTTGTACCAACCGACTATACCGACAAACCCGCCGATTTCGATGTGGACCTACTTTGGAAGGATATTTCCGGGAGGTATTTCATCCACCAAAAACAGTGCTATACCTTCGCTATCCAACACCCGGTGATTCGGATCACCGAACGTTTCGTAGCCGGCACCATCAATGGGAGATATGAACAAGATAGGTGCACTCTCATTGATTTAACATTCCTTGAGTCCTATCTAAATGTTCGGGGGACGAGGCGATACAACTTCAATACCCCCCTTGAGATGCTTACAAGGTTCTATGACTTTTCTCAAGGGAACACCCAACTCAAGACCTTCGTGATGGGAGGTCTAATTACCATCTTGGCTAACTTCCTTTGCCCTGGGTTCAACTCCCGTGGGACTTATGCTCCTCTTGAGGGGATTACTTTGATTGATGAGGACGCCATCTTCAACCACCACCGGTGGTGTGCCTACACTCAAGGCGGGACTGTAGAATGGTTCACAAAAGGGTGCTTCTCCATTATTCTTTCGGGGTGGAATATACCGGGTACCGACCCACGATTGAGCCCGTATTCGCCTAGGCCGAGCTACCTTCTCGACATCCAAATCATCGGCAATCCCCCTCAAAGGGAAGAGGCACCCCGCCAACCACAAATACCTCGTGGGATACCGGCAAGGCCTATTCCCCCACCTTCTTATGTGCCCATCCCACCGTACCCTACTCCTTATACGCAATTCGAGCCGCAAATCCCCGATACCCCGGGTATTAATGACCTGATGAACCTTATGAATAGAGTTGACCTCGGGGTACATGAAGGGAGGGTCGATAACTACATGGCCCTTTATCCCCAGTACTATCAAATGGCACAACAGGGGTATATCGACCCTAATGGCCCTCGGCCCTCTTGGGCCCAACCACACCTTCTGTTCCCTAATCAAGGGGACCAAGCCTGGAATCTTGGTGGTCAAGGCGGAGGGCACTCTAGTCAAGGAAGAGGGTATGACCAAGGAGGAAGTTCTCATCGGTATGGCTATCCTCAAGATGATGATGACGAATGAAAGATGCCTACCTCATCACCTCCATTTATATGATACTTTTCTCTCCCTCTCTCTTTTGTATATACATTGCATTTAGTTTAGCTTTCACTTGCATTTGTATTATATTTCATATTGCATTTACATTAGTTAGTTCATATAGTATAGTTGCATTGTAATATATCTCACATGATTCATATAGTTAGTTGCATATAGACTAGAATTCATGCATAATTACTAATGACCAATCCTATCTTATCTATATTAATACAAAAGACAATACTCAATTCTCAGCGCGCCACGTCATTAATGCAGCCTCTTTTTTTTTTTTGGAAATTCATGTTATGGTGGGACCCGTTAGTGTGCAATGTATTTATTTCTTCAGATTTCCGTCTTTTCAAACATGCGATAAATTCTGTCTTGCAACAAATTCTATGAAATAATATTATGAAAAAATTCTACTCCGTATGAATTAATATTATGAAATAATTTTATACATTTCGTGTAAATAAAATTAATAACATATACGCAGAATGAATTACAAATGGGAGTAAATGAAATTGAATTACATAATTTTTAAAACAAAATTAAATAATAATAAAATTACATAATTACGAGAAGGAATTACATTTTTATACGGGATAGAACATAAAACGCATATGAATTACATACATAATTTTTTAAAACTACAAGATACAATAATTTTTGTTTAAAAAATAATTCTTGACGGAGTATTTACTTGGAGTATAAAATATTCATGTATTTTGATTAATATTATTGTACCATGCAACAACAACATAACAACATAATTTTTTAAAACTACATGGTAAAAAGTTTTTGTTTAAAAAATCAATCATGACGGAGTATTTACTTGGAATATAAAACTCGGCAACTTAACTATCAGCCGCGCACACCGAAAATGGTAGGTGACAATGATAGGCAACCGAGTTAATTTAGTCTTCAACTTGCATTTAAAGCAAATTTTAATTTTTTTTTACTCTAAAAAAAACAAATAAATCTTAATTTAATTTACAAGTGATTAAATTTTTTTTTAAAATTTTTTTAATAAATAATTCACAATTGTTGTAATAAATATTTTTTTAATAATAACAAAACGATAAGTTAACAGTAGAAAAACTTTAAAATATGTTGTTTTTAGAAATGCAAAAACAAATATACATAAAAAAACATTAATATTGACCCAAATACATACCCGTGCAATTTTGCACGGGTTTAAAACTAGTTCTTTTCTACACTAGAAATAGTGTTTAAATCGGTTTTGGGATGTTTGATCATAGGTGACCATAGTTTACTAGAAAACATGCATCATATAATATAGTTTAGTTTGCATTCATTTGTTATATATGTCATATAGAATTGCATTTAGTTAGAGCATGCATTCATTCATATCATATCATTGCATTTGTACTTTATTTCAAAAAATCAAAAATCCAAAAACATGTATTTCCTTTTTCATTCCTACTCCTACATGTACATTGTGGACAATGTCCAAAATAAAGTGAGGTATGGGAATTTATATTCCAAAAATGATAAAAAAAATTGAAAATTTTTGAAAAATCCCAAAAACATGTCATTTTATTTCATAAAATCAAAAACCATAAAACTTGAAAAATCCAAAAACATGTTCATTTCCTTTGTAGTGTAGTCTTGTATATATTGTGTTTGTTCATCCTTGTTCACATTGATCGACTACGCCACATCCAAGACATGAGGATATTGAAGACCGCATGGTATGATCTTTCCAATCTCCTTTTTCCTCTTTATGTTGATGACTATGTGGCTTTATTTTAATGGACGCGGTAAAAACAATGTGAATTTAGGACTTGCATTTAGATTATTTGGCATATTAGTTGGTAGAATCATATGCATTAGGATGTATATATGTTAGTTGCATCATGGCATGTAGTTTGCATGTTAGAAATTTTTTGTGAAACCGTCTACTTGGGAAGCTTGACAAGTGTATATAGGCCCTAGTAGATGCTTTTTCTTCTTAAGACTTTGCTTGTTATAATACTTGTAAAACACCCTAGGATGTGTCATGCTAGTATCCTTTGACCCATGGATTAAGGCCTAGTCAAGAGTACCTTGTGGTGTGATAACTGATTGGCTACCGTTTATTCCAAGGTGACCCTTGAAACCATGCAACCATTATTCATCCATGTTCTACCATATTTTGTCATCAAAGGGAATGGGCACAAAAAAAAAAATTGTTCAAAAATTTGAGTTCAAGAAATGAAAAGAAAAGAAAAGAAAAAGTTTGCAATTGCATCAAAAGAAAAGAGGAGTAACAAAAATAAAAACTCCTATGCTTCAAAAATAAGGCACCCTCGTTACTAATTGGGGTGACTTTGAAAATGTTCAAAATAAAATGCAAAAAGTTGAAAGTTGTCAAGTATTGAAATGCCAAAAATCAAAAGAAATGGCAAAAAGAAAGTATTTTCAAATGTTATATGCCACAAGAAATTGGGGGGAAAAACAACAACAAAACAAACTCCCAAATGAAACTCAAATATCTATTGATCCCTTTATC
Source organism: Silene latifolia (assembly GCF_048544455.1). Taxonomy (NCBI): domain Eukaryota; kingdom Viridiplantae; phylum Streptophyta; class Magnoliopsida; order Caryophyllales; family Caryophyllaceae; genus Silene; species Silene latifolia. The sequence goes on along the minus strand of NC_133538.1, from coordinate 434,273,137 downwards.
CATCGTATCCATTTTTGTGTATGGTAGAGAGGGGATGACCCTTCTTCTTGTCTAGGCAAGAAGGGGAATTCTGCGATCCTCCAGTGTTTCTAACACCATAGGGAGTCTACTCTTGACAAAAGCATTTAACGATTGAGGACAAAGGTACCCTAGCTTGACACAACTTGGAGGTGATTTATTGGTATCCTTCTCGGCTTAGTAGTTTGAAGAAATTGTATCTATGAAGGAGTGTGTACCCTTGAATTGCTTCCCTTGTAGATAATTTCCGCCACTTAGATGAGGAAAGTGGCTATTCTTTTGTAGATGCATCCATTACTTGATTTTGTGTGCTTTAATGTTTGGATGTGTCGCCATTTTGGCAAGACCCACCTTGCCTTGCAAAAAGGCATCCTACCTCATGGTTGTCTTGTTGTGAGTTGAAGGGGTGGAGTGAGACCCGCTAATTGTCTCACATCGGCTATATTAGTATGTTAGTTTGAATAAGGGTCCTAGTTTTTGTCACCTCTTTACTCGGGACGAGTAAAGGTTCGGTTTGGGGATATTTGATGTGACTCATATTTGTGCACATTTAGTCCCCTAATTGAGCCTATTTTTCATACTATTATAACATTCCATAGCCATTTTATCCTTCAAATGCTTTCTATTTTGCTTTCCTAGTGCATTTCGTATGTTTTGTAGGAAAGAAGATAATAAGGCGGAAATTTCGGTCTTTCTTACATATTTAGAAGCTTTTTAACGATATTAGATGGAGTATTATGAAGAGGAGACAAGAATGGTGACCAAGTATGTAGGAATAAAGAGTATATAGAAGGAGCATAGGGTTAAAAGTAACAATGACGAGAAGGAAGGCATTACAAGAAGAAATTGCTCGAAACCCAAACCAAGGGTTGCTCCTTTGGCTCTGAAAGTATGTTAGATGAAACGGTGTCGAAAAAACAAGTGATCTAGGCTTTTGAATCACTCCAATATGAGTCCGGATGAGAAAATGACGTCCATTTTATAATCCAGGCTCAAACAAAGAAGCTGTCCGCCAATCCGCTCGTCCCGAGACTCAAGACGCTCGTCCCCTGAGACAATCCACTCGCCCCCCCTCCAAATCCGCTCGTCTTCCCTTACTGTTATCCGAGCGTCCCGTGCTCAAGACGCTCGTCTTGAAGCCTTGTGATCCGAGCGTCCCGACCCCTTGGCCACCCGGATTCCTTTCCACTGCAACCGGCTTCTTCTTTCTCCATGAAAGATGCGCATATTTTTCAAAGACTGGCTAAAAGAAGAACGGCATCTTTTCTGAGAGGAGCGATTCCCTACCCAACATTTAGCATTGTTAATTACTATTTTACCCTTGCTTAACCTAATAAATCCCTACTATAAATACCCCATTTGTAATAATCAAAGAAAAAAAGTTCTCTTAACCAAGTTCCCATATTAGAAATTCCTCTTAGATTAGATTAGGAGTAGATTAGAATAGATTAATCTCAATCTTTCCACAAAATTACACATTAATCTTTCCTTAATTATTGTTCATGTTTATTATTATTGGGTAATTGAAGATTATTGAGTTATTATTGGGGAATTGACAACTCTTCATCAATCAATCAAGTTCTCTTCTTTTATTCTTTGCTTTATTATTTGGAATCATCTCAAGTTTGGTATAATTCTTTTACCCTTTACTCTTTATTATTTATTTCCTCATTCTCTTATCATGTTTACACTTGTTGTGATGATTGACACCATTAATGACATGTTTACCATGATAATAAGTGAGTAGTCTCTTTTAGCTAGGATTAGTGGGTAATTAGGGGGAACCAACATGGGATTAGTCATGCTTAATTTAATATGTTTTCATAATTAAATTGCTTTCTTTTTGTAATGTCAACCTATGCACATGTTATGTTTGATGAAATGCTAAGCCTATCAATCCTTGCATTTACAACCATCTCTTATCTATTCAACTTGACTTGTAAGATATAAACCAACTCAAGTCTTGTTAGACCATGCATAGAAGTGATTAGGAGGAAACTAAGTCGACTTCTAGGTGTTGTACAATATAATCGATTCGGCTCCGGGACCCAACTCTTCCTAAGAACCGTAAGACATAAACCAACTCGGTTCCTTTACAACATAAATTGCTTGCAACTTTGTGAACATGTTTGTATGATCAACTCCCATGAATCCCCTATGAACCCATGACATCCTAGCACTTTTAACCAATTTTTTACATCCTTCCTTTTATTGCTTGTTTTACCTTATTGTTTGCATTAGTCTAGACACAACTATAAACCCAAACAAACTGTGACACTAGCATAAATTAAGATAGATAGACTTAGAACCTAAAGCACACCGTCCCATGGATCGACCTCGACTTACCGCTAACTAGTTGTTTGTTGAGAATTATAAATGTGTTTGATTGGGAGACCCGACAACATCACCTATCAGTCGCCAATCTGTGGACATCGGACCACCTACAAGCCCGGTTGATCTGCGGATGTACAGCGGTCTTTTGAAAACGACGCTCGGCGGCGTAAAAATGTTTTCGACCGGATCGTTTTAGATCGGTCGGTTTCGTCTCGGTAAGGGTCTCGAAATGATTAGAGATGTTTGGAGTCGCCACCAAGCATTTGTGGGATGCTTGGAACCTGTTCGAATCCACTTTATACCTCGGTCAAACGAAGCACAAAGCAGGTTTGACATAGGTACTAAATATAAGGAATCGTCCCTCTTTAGCATCCTATCTCTAGAATGACTCTCGTACGCCCCGGATAAGGTCGTCCACTATCCAAAGTTTCTAAGTAAGAGGTGAAGGTACATATTAGGAAGCCTAATCAGACACCCAATCCCGCCCGCGGTAGCGGCCTCTACTGATCGATCTTGGTTGGTTGAATGAAAAGTTGATTAAACGATTTAAATGCATGAAAGCGCATCCAATAATTTAAACCTAACATGTGAGAGCTTTCTAAGTCGGTTGATTTAATCCAAGTATCAAGTATAAGATGTCGAGTTGGATTTATGGTTGATTTGCATGCAAGACGGAAATTAAACATCCATTTACCGTATTAGGTTTATGGTGCATAACGCGATCCATTTGTCTTAGTAAGGCATTTTGCAATTGTGATTTTTGAATGAGCAAATAGTCATCTGATCCGTCCTATATCCGGGTTGGCCGGAGTCGGGATCGTCCTAGACTAATGCTGGAAAGGGAACAGACCTTGCACAAGGCGGCCACATGAGGCGCGAGCGTGTTGGCGGTGCAAGGTGGTCTCCCCTGGTTTTGAAAATAAGAAAGAAAAGGCCTGTTTAGGCGCGGTTCAGTCAATGGTTATATGCCGTGCTCTGACCATTTGAAAAACGTTTATGAAACGTGTTGAAAAGTGGGTATTTAAACCCGTTTTGGTTTGAAAGGGTCGTTTAGACCCTATTTTCTCAAAATGTAAAGAAATGAAATAAAAGGCATTAAAATACCTTTTAAATGTTATAAACCAAATATCATCACCGGAACACGGATTAAACCGTCATGGTATTAAGAACCAAGGGTGAAAAATGTTTTATGGTTAAAATTTGTAAAAATAAATAAAAGGGTTTGAAAACATTTGAAATGGTAAAAACCGATTACAAATATGAAAATATATTAATGAGGAAGAACGAGAACAAACACGGTTGAGTTCTGACCTGGGCACCCCATTGAGGCGCGGGCCTCTGTGCAGAACAAGGGGCTTCTACCTCAGGCCAAAACTCAGTTTTGGCTCGTCTATCCTATGTTTTGGATCGTGTTATGCATGTTTTAGCATGTTATGGTCATAAAACAAGCAAAGACATGATAAAAGAAGGATTTTTACACCCTCATACTTACATGTTTGGTTATGGCGAGAAACCGACGTAAGTGTAACAACTCGTTTGGTCGGAAAAGACTCGGTTTAAAACCGTTTTGGTAAGTAAAAAGAGTGTTTTATTAAGATTAGTGACGGTGTAGTGGTCGAAATGGTCGGTCAAGTGATTTAATGCCCGATGACGGTACCAAACAATGTGTAAGGCTTATATTTATGATCGGTAGGTCGTAAATACGCGTCGGATTGTGACTTAAGAAGTCGAGTTGAGAGTTTTAAGGGAGAAAAGAGGGGGCGGACACTCGCGTAAGTTCTCAAATGGGGGCACTTGAGGGGTATTTATAGGAAATTTAGTGGTTGTGTGAGTTTTGAGTGACGTGGCCAACTGGGCTGCTCAAAGAGGCGCGAGCCACGTCGCGGGTCTTCGAGTTGTCCTGTCAATTTCACACAAGCGCAATCATTATTTGTTCTATCCTAGGATTTTTAGTCACATGTTTGGTACTTGACCATTCATGAATCCGGGAAATCTTTGTATAGAAGATTTGAAATGGTTTGTTTTTTGTGGTTGACTCGGTTTGACTCGTTATTGGAGTCGGGATTTGAATTTTTTAGTTGGTTTTTGGTCCGGTGTCGGTTTTGACTCTAGTTAGTGTCATTGCGACCCCGTCGTCGTGCATTAAACACTCCAGGTACTTTTGAAAAGTTTTGAAATGTTTTATTTTCGAAATCGTTTTAAGTTTTCTGACGTAAAGTTGTACACAAACTGTCGATCAAACGCCGTGATTCCAAAACATGTTGTAGTCCGATAATCATCGAGTGTTTGTTGGAGTATTAGCAGATACTGGGTATCTACACCAGGTCGGCAAAGGACTTGATGCTTCCGTTTGGCAGGTTTATGTACCATTGCAGGGCAGGCCCATTCAGGGTTGTCCCAAACCCCTTACACATGCAGACTTGTCGTAGTTCACTGGGAATAGATGCTGCCAACATTCTTTGCTTGTAATAGGCTACATGATTTTGTGGATTTGTGGTCCCATCATAGATTCTCATTGAGGGAACCACAAATTTCTTTGGTAGGTCTATTCTTGCTATTTCATCCACAAAGGGTGAATCAGCATAACTTTCTGGATTTGCTTCCTCGATTGTGGTAGGAACTCTAGGAATCTTTTCAAATCTTTCATGGAGTTTTTGGATTTCCTGGTGCATAGCCATCATGATTGCTGTGTTGGTTTGATCTGGTGGGGTTTCTTCATTTTGGATTTTCTCTAAGTCTGTTTCTTCTCCTGCTTTGGACTTTGGTGGAGTAGGAGTGCCAAAGTTGGAGAAATCAATGTTCCTGATAATTGAGGAGAATGGTGTGCCAGGTTGAACTTTCAACTTTAATCCTGAAGTTTTCTCTCCTAGCCTTATTTTCAGGCTGGATTCTGAGTCCTTTAGTTTTGCAACTTCATCTTCAGCCTGGGCCTTTTTCTATTTCAGCTGTTCCATTTCCAACTATTGTTGTTGGGCGGTAGCCAGTTGTTGTTCAATGATATCTCCTGTCATTTCTCAAGTTTTTGTGTTGTTTGGTTTTGGGTTTTTGATTATTTTTGAGCTAGATGCGCTACGGTGGGCGCCAATTGTTTCGGCAGGGATTTCACGAATAGAAACGTCCTGCCAGGAGAATTAAGAAGGGGTGATCTAACTCAAGTAGTTTGCCTGACTAGTATTGCTAAGTAAATAAACAAGTAAAAAGTAAAGACACAAAGATTTTATACGTGGAAAAACCCTGGGAATAAGGAAAAAAACCACGGGCACCAAGCCAGGAGAGATTGTTACTATGATTTTGAGTAGCCTCACAGAGTATTTGTGTATAAGGCGTGATAGGTAAAGGATATTTAATATATTTTGAATACAAGAATGAGAGTGATAGTATGAGTATATCACTGTATGTTCCAATGTCCCATCTGTTTTTATCTTCTCTTCTATATATATTAGCCTCCAAAAGTAGCTTCCTCTCGTGTGTTTAGGGTTTCCTTGTAAATAGGACTCGTGCCCTATTTACCCGGAAGTAGTTAATTGACTGTAACAACATTTCAGCCGTTGCTTTTGACTCTTTCTTCCATCTTCTTCTTTTGAATTGGTCTTCCTTGTTTGTAGGGACCTTACTTATATGGCCTGGTCGTGCCTTTCTTGTAGCCTGTCAGCTTGGATAATGTTTCTCTATTGCCTGATGTAGTTTCCTTTCAGGTCAGACTTAGTAATTGCCTGTCTTGTGCTTCTCTCCTGCTTAGTGCCTGTCTGTATACTCTTAATGCCTGACTTGGAGTATTTCCTGCTCAGGTCTTGGCTTTGAACATTGCCTGGTCTTTGTCAGGCAAGGCAGGATAATTCTGGGCCCAACACAAATGAAGTTAGAAAACTTTTGAAATCAATTTTCATATCTGAGTAGTGCATTAAACCGTCTCATGTATAGCCAATCCACGCACGCATATCAAAAACAAGTTATAGTCCGATCATCATCGGGTGGTTTTTGGGAGGTGCAGATACTGGGTATCTACAGAGCCCCCATTTTGACTGAGGCTTGGATGGAGTGAAACTCAAAGTATAGCCTCCAGTTCAATCGAAGATTACAACCTGAAGACCATTGCGACGTCGAGGCGGCTCAAAAAAGTTTGAGCCAAGGATCTGCCGTCGGGAAGGGCGACGTCGAGGCGACTCGGGGAAGCGAGTCAAGGACCTTCCGTCGGGAACATTTTTGAGTCTGTCGACTTTCGATGCGGGTCGTTTAAAGTCCATTAGACTATGTATAAAGGCTCGCCAGCGATAAGAAGGAATCATACCTGAGGCATCTTCGGGATATGTCCTTGAATTGTTGCGCGCAAAGGCTCGCCAGCCGTGTTGAAGGTGTGTTTTGAGGTTCGCTAGCCATGTTGAAGGTACGTTCTGAGGCTCGCCAGCCATGTTGAAGGTGTGTATTGAAGCTCGCCAGCCATGTTGAATGGTGCATTTTGAGGCTCGCCAACCATGTTGAAGATGGTGCGTTTTGAGGCTCGTCAGCCATGTTGGAGGTTGAATGATCGACTGTGGGAAATAGCCTGAAACATCAGGCTTATTTCGAGATGCAATGACTTCCAACCAGGTTGACGTTAATAGGTTCGGCTATGGAGAGACGAACTTCCAACTTGATAGGGGTCCTAAACGAACTCCGTGGGGATAAATCATCTGAGCAAGGATCTCTGGAAAACCAATTAGGGAGTGCGCTGCGTTGAGATCATGAACGATAGTGCGAGGATCTTTGAAAGACCTGTGTGACATCCATTTGAAAATCGGCAATCGCTGGGGAGTTTGAAACTTCTCAGGACTCGCCGGGAATATAAGTTGCCCCTCATTGGGAGGTAGCGTATGCCATGTAATCAACGGGGCTAAGCCCTTGGACTTGACGGGTCGCCGTTTGTTGGGAAGAACCCAGTACTCAGTTGGAGTGCATTTTTCTTCTCAAGATTATATGCATGGTTGGTGACCACACAAATCCGCAGTCGCATAGACAAGCACGTAGGCATGCAAGCATATAAGCATGTGAGCGCTTAGCATATAAGCAACTAGCATGCAATATCTCACGCGAAGGGAGATAGAAATTTTGAAAGTTGTGAAGCTTAAAATTGAGTCTTGTTACTCGTAGATCCGTGATTTGATAAATTGAAGACAGATGACCGTCACGACATTGAATCACATGGACGCATACTGACAGGCTGACAAACAGGATATCGTGAACGTGATACAAACTTGGTATCGTCACGACACGGGGATGACTCTGACAGACTATGCTTATGTGTGTGCAACTTCTTAGCCAAAAAAGGGTGACAACGCAAATCAAATCGCTGAGGTAGAAGGTCCGCTCGGCTGGGGAACACGAATTGATTATCTTCTCCGAACATCCTCGCCACCATTTGCTCGTTTGAGACTCTTCCCTGAGGCATGATGATTCGGAGAGCGGAATCAAGACCTTGTCATCGTCCGAACCAAGCACTAGACTATAGGCAGTTTTATTTTGGATTGTAGTAAGACTCAAAAGATCTTTGTGGATAGAGGATGGGTGGCGTCTTGAAAGAGAAGCCCCTAGAGTGAAAAAGTGGGAATTTGACAAAATAGGGAATGGGCGATGTCTTAACGAAGAAGCTCCCAGTAAAGAGGTATAAGATTAATTTTTGTAGCTGGGTGGGCTGCTTTTGAGGATTGATGTTGATGGTTGAGATTGAAAGGGGTATGCGGTTGTGTCCTTGTTGGGGGACTGCCTATGTATTCACGTGAAGTGAAATCAAACCAGATCGTAGTTCTGAGCTGTTTTTTAAAAATTGGAAATGTTATGAAAGGAGTATGCGGTTGTGCCCTTGTAATAGGACTGCCTACGTTTTTACGTGTTTGCGAAATCAAACCAGATCATAGTTATGCATGTGTTTTGATAATTGATTTTGAGGTGTATGGTTGTGTCCTTGAAGGACTGCCTACGTATTCGCGTGAAGTGAAATCAAATCAGATCGTAGTTCTAAGTGTGTGTGCCTAAGCGAGTTGTTACGACCTTAAAGTGTGAGGGTCACGGCGGTAAATTCTGTTTGGTGACTCGAAAATTGATATGAGAGAATTCCTCCTTGATCATGAATCGAAGAGGTGTAATTTGTGAAAATGTTCCTTATCATGTGAGCACACTAAAAATTGGATCCTAAGGGTAGAATGGGTATGTCCCGTTCTCGGTAGCAAAGCATTCGAGGACTCCGTATCTGGGTCAGGGTGAAAATGGCTTCGACATTATGAAATGTGGAGCTTGGTAATGATAGGTTTGTTTGACAGATAAAAATCTGGAGTTTGGGGTAATGATGGTAAATTTCGTTTGGTGACTCGAAGGTTGATTGGAGAGAAATCCCTCTTGATCATGAATCGAAGAGGCATAGTTTGTGGAAAATGTTTCTTGTTATGTGAGCACACTAAAAAGTGAACTCTAAGAATGAAATGTGCATGTCCCGTTCCGGGGAGCAATGTTTTTTTGAAGACTCCGTATCAGGGTCAGGGTGAATGTGGCTTCGACATTATGGAATATGGAGCCTGGTAATAATAGGTTTGTTTGACATATAAAAATCTGGAGTTTGTATTTTGTGGTGTTTAGGCCGATGGGTTATGGCTTGTAATCTGGTGCTGAATGGGGTCTTAGGCTCGATGTGGCCTTAGCACGAGATGGTTGGTAAATAATTTGGGATAAGAATCCCATGTCTGGACCTTAAAGGTTAAGGTGTGATATTACGAGCTTGAGGGGAATCCTCAGAAGTCTAGATAGTTCTCCCTATAACAGTCTCTAGAAGGACTTAGGAGTAAAGTAGTTGAGGTTTTAGTGTTTGGTGTTTTGGACTCATCGGTCTGGGATTTGGTGTGTTGGACTCATGGGTCCTGGGCTTTGGACTTGTTGGTCCTGGACTTTGTGTGTTGGACTTATGGGTCCTGGGCTTTGGACTTGTTGGTCCTGGACTTTGTGTGTTGGACTCATGGGTCCTAGGCTTTGGACTTGTTAGTCCTGGACTTTGTGTGTTGGACCCATGGGTCCTGGGCTTTGGACTTGTTGGTCCTGGACTTTTTCTGTTGCACTCATGGGTCCTGGACTTGGTGTGTTGGACTTATGGGTCCTGGGTTTTGTTGTTTGAAGAGTGACGGTTTTTTTAATTCCGTCGTTTGAGTTTATGTGAAGATAACGAATTTGAATTTTGCTATTTCATTTTTTTGAAAAGTAACGGTTTTGAATTCCGTCATTTGAAATTGTGGGAAAATAACGAATTTTGAATTCCGTTATTTCATTTTTGTTTGGGTTAGACTAACATTTTTGTTAGACGTTTGTTTGTGTTTTTTGAATTTCGGCCTTTCGAGAAAGGGTTCAATCTGGTTTTGTTTTGATTTTTGCTTAGGTCTTGGCCTCGGCCTATGGGTTTTGTTTTTGCTTCAGCTGGATGGCTTTTGCATCGGCTGAATGGCTTTTGGTCTTTGTTTTTTTTTTGCTATAGTTTTTGCCTTGGCTTTCGCTTTGGCTTTGGTTTTTGATTTAGTTTTGGCTTTGGGTGCATTGGTTCTTTGCCGTCCGACATTCGGGGAAGGTAAAGGTGCAGACGGGGATGTGCCCGTTGGTGAGAGGTCGATTCTTTGTGATGGGATGTTTTTGTGGGGAATGGGCTTACCTTCCGTCATTGATTATAACGAAGGAGATGTTCCGGGTTTGTTATCTATGTTCGTCGTAGAATCCCTTTGATAAGAGCTCGTTTTATATTGGGTGCTAATGAAAGGTTTTTATTGCCAGACATGGAATAGGTAAAGAAAATGGACACGGAGTTTCGAGTCTTCTGCTTACTCGGTACGGAACGTCAGTCGAGTGTACTCAAATTGAATTGGAACATGTTGTTTGTTTTAAATCAATTCTCAAATCAATTCTTGTTGTCAACGGGAAATGGTAAAGAGAAGAATATATGATAGTTCGAAATTGTGGTTTTATTTAGATACATAAGATGTTAGCATTGTTGGAGCTGTGTCCTCCAGTTAGTGCGGATAACGTCATTGCACATACACTTGTACGGACAAGTGGGAGCTTGTTGGGGTTGGTGTCCTTAACAGTTAGTGCAAGGACTTATAAATCTCTAAAAGGATCAAAGGGCATACTTTTGGTATTATTATCAGTTGATCCACGTTTATCAATAACGGTTGGCTTGCTAGATAAGTTTGACGTTATTGTCATACAGATGGCGGTGATCAACTGGTCCCTAAAAGTCACACCTATAGGATACGTTTGAGAGATGTGACAGTATGAAAATACAGTCATGTTGATGCCAAATTTTGACTAACCAGTTAGTCCGAGTTAGTTGACTAGTAATTAGTCAAAATGTGATATTGAGATATTATATTTAATACGGATTAAATAAAATGGGCTAAGGCGAATTAAACAGTTAATTCGTAAATTGAATATAAACGATTTATATTCGATTAATGTATATTGAATAAATTAATTATACAATATTGTCTTTGTCGGACATGTATTAATACTTCAACTAATCTGTGTTATTTGTCGATGTATTAATAACCGATAACCGATGACAGTTTATAATAAAAACCCGTCATATACATTTTAGCATTTGACGAACCGGACCACGAGCTCAAATTAAGAGGAAGTGGAAGCCCACTTCCCCATTAGGGCTCTCGGTTTGGCCGAATTAGAAGAACAAAAAGGAGAGCCTTCTCCTTCTTGTGTACCTAATCATCATTAGTGAAAAAGAATTAGGGTTTCGGTGCAATTTTTCTCGAAATTCCTAGATCTCACATCGACAAAACTCACAATAGCTTTCTCAATATTGCAAGTCAATTAGAAAGCATTTCTAGCACAAGGGCATAGTCTCAGACGGTCTTGGGTGCAACAATTAGGAGGAAATCTCTGTTGATTTCTGTTCTTTACGCCGTGCATCAAAGGACCCGAGGTTGATTCTTAATCTTTATCGTTTTTCTATTGTATTTCGTTTATGACCATATTTCACATGTTAAATTTACGTTATAATCCTTAAATTTAAAGGGTCTTATACAGATATTACCCCTCAAGTGGTATCAGAGCGAGGCCACGTAAATTTTCTTTGTGATTTTTCATAAATCGATTTGAAACGATTCTGTTTTTGTCTTGAAAACCGTGCGGCATCAGCCATTTTCTCACGACAGAAATTTTTTTTGCTGTTGCGTTTTTGTGTTTTGTAAACCGTGTCATGTGTTTACACGGCTGATACGGTTTTGCCCGTTGCATATTGTTATTTTACACGATCATTATAGCAATATGTTAATGTTTTGCAATTTGTTGATTTAATTTTACAAGGTTTTGATCATAATTGCAATAAGTTTTGTTTTGACAAACTGTTTCACGAGGGTTTTGATTTTTCAGAAATTTTGGTTCTCGATCGAGCTTGTTTCTACTCGATCGAGAGGTTTTCTGTCTTGTTTTTGCTCGATCGAGTCCTTCTTTGTACTCGATCGACCTCTGTTTAAACCCCTTTGCTTTCGATCGAGAAGTCCTCGTACTCGATCGAGCGATTTCTTGATAAAACCCCTCGATCGACCTCGATCTTGTCGATCGAGTACTTTCTCGATTAGCATACCTCTCGATCGACTAGCGATTCGATCGATCGAGCCCTTTTGTTCCTCGATCGAGCACTTATGTCCCTGGATCGAGGGATTTTGTTTTAGCGACTTTGAAAATTTATTCTTTTTGCTTTAAATTTTCTTTTGGCCTTAATATGTACTTTATACGGATATTGTACACTCGCTATGATTGTGAAACGGTTCACCACGTAAAATTAAGTTACTTTAAAACGATTTATAGTAACGGATTATCTCGGATTAAAATTAACTTGACTAAAGCGGTTTTGTCATATAATTTTAATTATCTTTGGTGGTTTGGATAAATTTAACATAATTACGGAATTATGTCACGAATAAATTTAATTTAGTTGATGCATTTTATTTATCGTTCTTGTTTAATTTGAATGCTTTTAATTACGTATTTATTTATTTTTGCAAACGGTTGTAACTTAGTGTGGCCTTAGTAGAACGTGTTACCGTAATGATGGAACACGGTCTTGGTTGTATTTTGAGATCTCGTATCTCCATTTTTATTTCTTTTAATTACGGTTTTTATTTAGAATGTAAATAGGTTTATATTTGTAAATTTTAAATTGTAATTTTGAGAAGACCAAAGATGGAGACCGGATGCTCACTCCCGCTACATGGATCAAGATGGAACATCAAGACAAGCTTCTCGGGTCCAACGGTGGATTCCAAAGTTGTTTTATGTTCTTTTTATTAGGATAGGCCACACTAGGAATTTTTATTTACGTATTGCATTCTTTTATTTATTTTTCGTAACGATAATATGCATCATATTCCGCCTAAAAAACCAAACCACCTAATTATTGCATGAAAACTGACACATATAGAGGTCACGAGTTAGTTTTCTTTGACATTCTCATGTCACACGATTTTTAAGCCATCACCCAAATTAATTCATTCACGAAGACGCTAGTTATTCGTTCACTTAATATGAATTATAATTTAGTTGATGGGATCTTCCTCGTATAAACAAAAATTGAGAACGGTCTTTATAGGTCAAACTCCAATGAGTCCCTTCTTCGTCGGTAGGCATAATATGACCCCTTCTACGTCGGGTAAGTTGGAACCGATTGACCTATTTTATCTCAACACTATGGTCACTCGTACGATCCTGTGACTATGGTGGACTATAGATAGGATTTACGGAAATCTATCGACCAATAGTTCTTACGGAAGAATTAGCTAAACAGTTGGCTTATCAATTTACAGAAATTGAGTCTTGGGATCACTTGTATCATTCTTGAGGGAGATCAATTATGCAAGTGCGAGAGTCTACACGTTAAAATGAATTTTAAAATAGACTTAAATCACCTCGATGAGTTGCTTATTTCGTTCTTGTTTTCCTTTCTTTTTCAGTGTAGATCACGAACTTTTAAACTGCTTATAACAAATGGCTGGTTCTACTGATAACCCAATGCCAAGTGCCACATTGGACCGTGAGTCCACGGCCGGATCTTCATGAATCGGATGAATCAGTCTACTCGTGAAGAATGATGGATCAAACCGCGGACTGGGAGGCGGCATTACGGAATGCGCCGCTGGCGGCGTGAGGAAGCTCAAATATCTATTAGAGCCCATCCCGGCAAACCCAGGTCCCACGGCTAGAGCTGCTGAAATCACCAAGTTTAATGATTTTTGTATGGAAGCGGGTGCGATTAAAAACGTACTCATTTTTGCAATGGAACCCAATTTGCAGAAACGCTTCATAGCCCATGGTGCGAACAAGATTTTCACCACGCTCACCAAGGAATTCTCGAAAGCACCGAGAATCGTGACCTATGAGCATACCACTCGCTTCTTTGATGCGAGACTCCAGAAGGGCCAACCGGTTAGCCCACACATTCTCAGCATGATTGAGAATGTCGAGAAGCTGGAGACCTTTGATTGTAAGATCGGCGAGAACATTGTGATCGACCGCATGCTTCACTCACTCCACGATGGTTTTTCGCAATTTAGAGCGAATTACTATATGAATGATTTGAAGAAAAGTCCCCATGAACTGCACTCCTTCTCATACTGGGCCGAGAAGGACATGAAGTTCGGTGGGAGCTTGAAACAGGATGTTCTTGTTGTGACAAACAAGGGGAAAGGTAAGGGCAAAGCTCGGGCAAACCTAGCGATGAGGTAAACCGAAGTTCAAGAAGTCGGGTTCAGGTAAGAGTGGGCCTGGTGAGTCGAGCACCTCATCAGGCGCGACAAAGAGCAAGAATGAAAACATGGAATGCCATCATTGCCACAAGACTGGGCATTGGAGGCGTACATGTCTTGTTTATCATGAGGACTTAAAGGCAGGTCGTGTTAAACCTGTTGGTATGTCTTCTTCTTCTTCTTCTACTTTTATTCATATGATTGAGATTAACCACGCAAGTTAGGGAACTTGGGTACTTGATACTGGTTGTGGTTCTCATCTGTGTAATCATGTGCAGGGGCTCCGAAACATCGAACCCCTCGTAAAGGGTGAGGTGGACCTGTGTGTTGGGAATGGAGCAAGAGTGGCTGCCATCTCAAAGGGGACATATGTGATCCAGCTTCCTAGCGGATTTGAGTTGTCATTATATGACTGCTATTATGTACCTAGTCTTTCGAAAAACATTATTTCAGTTTCTGCACTTGACAAACTTGGTTTTTCATTTGTAATAGAGAATAATACTTGCATTTTCTCTTTACACGATATGATTTATGGCAAGGCAGTCTCCATGAACGGAATTTATGTTTTAGATCAGACCACCGAAATATTACACGTAATGAATAAAAAGTTAAAGGTTGGTGACAAAGATCAAACGTATCTATGGCACGGCCGTATGGGACACATTAATGAGAAACGCGTTAAACAACTCATCAAGAATGGAGCTATCTCGGCCTTTGATTTTCAATCATTTGGCACGTGTGAATCATGTCTCATCGGTAAGATGACTCGTATTTCCTTCAAAGGTGTTGGAATGCGCGCTGCTGACCTATTAGGACTCATACACACGGATGTATGTGGACCTATGTCAATCACCGCACGAGAAGGCTATAGGTATTTCATCACTTTCACGGATGATTTAAGTAGATATGGCTATGTCTACTTAATGAAACACAAAAGTGAATCCTTTGAGAAATTCAAAGAATACCAGAATAGGGTACAGAACCTATTGGGTAGAAAGATTAAAACACTACGTTCAGATCGTGGTGGCGAGTATCTTTCTCACGAGTTTGATCAACACCTAAAAGACTATGGGATTGCCCTACAGTTAACTCCACCTGGAACACCTCAAATTTGAATGGTGTGTCGAACGGAGAAATCGAACACTACTTGATATGGTTCGATCCATGATGAGTCACACCGTGTTGCCTGACTCATTGTGGGGTTATGCTCTTCTGTCAGCTGCTCTAATACTTAACCGAAGTCCGTCTAAAGCTGTTGACAAGACTCCATATGAACTATGGAAGGGAACGGTCCCTAACTTGTCCTTTATACGGGTTTGGGGCTGCGAGGCTTATGTCAAGTGGAGACACGAGGATAAGCTCGGCCCGCGATCGGTCAAGACGTACTTTATAGGTTATCCTAAAGGAACGCTTGGTCATTACTTTTATTCGCCAACCGAACAACGTGTTTTTGTTGCGGCTAGTGCGACATTCTTAGAGAAGGAATTTCTCGAGAATGCAAAGAGTGATAGAACCTTCGAACTGTCGGAGATTCCAGAACCAAGTACCGAGCAACTATTGGAGGAACCTATTCCTTCAATCCCGGCTGCGGTTAACATTCCTGAGGAACCTAGGAGGTCGGGAAGAGTCTCTATTCCTCCGGACAGATACATTGGTATGGTCGAGGAACATGACATAGATGACATTCTACTCTTAACGAGTAGTGAACCCGCAACCTATAAAGGTGCCATGACTAGTTCTGACTCAAAGCTATGGCTTGAGGCCATGCAATCCGAGATGGACTCCATGTGTGAGAACAACGTATGGGATCTTGTTGACTTACCTGCTAAGGTTCGTCCCCTTTAATGCAAATGGCTTTACAAGATAAAGCATTCTGTGGAAGGTCAACAAGATATCTATAAAGCACGACTAGTTGCTAAAGGTTTCACCCAAGTGCCAGGTTTGCACTACGATGAAATTTTGCACCCGTAGTCATCTTTGCGTTCCATTCGGATTATCTTAGCGATTGCCGCTTTTCATGACTATTAAATTTGGCAAATGGATGTGAAAACCGCCTTCTTAAATGGCTTTTTGGAGGAAGAGTTGTACATGGTACAACCCGAAGGTTTCATCGATCCACAACATCCTAAGAAAGTATGCAAACTTAAGCGTTCCATTTATGGACTTAAGCAAGCATCTCGGAGTTGGAATCATCGCTTCGACCAAGTGATTAAAGAAAATGGATTTACTCGATCGGTCGAGGAACCATGTCTTTATATCAAGTCGAGTGGGAGCAAGATTGTCTTCCTAATATTGTATGTCGATGACATACTCCTGATTGGGAATGACATACCTCTCTTAACTTCGGTGAAAGTATGGTTGAAAAACCATTTCCGGATGAAAGATGCGGGAGAGGCACAAAGAATTCTAGGCATCCGTATCTATCGAGATAGATCACGACGGATGTTATCTCTCGATCGGGAGTCTTACATAGACAAAATCCTAGAGAGATTCAGCATGACTAACTCCAAGAAGGGGTTTCTTCCTATGGCTCAGGGGGTGCATTTGAGCAAGTCTCGAGGCACCAGAGACAGGAAGAGAAAGAGCGCATGACACGGATTCCTTATGCTTCGGCTATAGGATCAATCATGTATGCCATGATATGCACACGTCCGGACGTGGCATATGCATTGAGTATGACAAGTCGATTCCAACAGCATCCAGGTGAATCACATTGGTTAGCTGTCAAGAACATTCTTAAGTACCTCCGGAGGACTAAAGATTGGGCATTGACTTATGGAGGCGAACAAAAGCTATGCGCAACCGGATTCTGTGAGATGCTAGCTTCCAAACGGATCGTGATGACTCGAAATCTCGGTCTGGATTCGTTTTTACTCTTAATGGCGCTGCGATCGGTGGAAGAGTTCGAAACAAACATTACAGATTCTATGACTGAGTCAAAGTACTATGCCGCGTACGAAGCTACAAAGGAAGCGATATGGATGCGTCAATTCTTACATGGACTATACGTAGTGCCTAGTTCGAATGACCCGATCACCATCTATTGCGACAATAGTGGTGCCATCTTCCAAGCTAAGGAGCCAAAGTCTAGCAACAAGTCTAGACATGTACAACGGAAAGCTCATCTAATCCGGGATTACGTGGAGCAAAAGGAAGTAGTGATAGAAAAGATTGCTCTGAGATGATAACATAGCGAGATCCTCTCACTAAAGCATTACGACAAGATAAGCATGAAGGGCACGTTAATTCCATGGGAATTAAACGTGTTCCTAAGTTGTAGTACTCTTTTATGGATTAGATTCATCCTCTTTTGTACTCTATACGACATCATCGTTTTGATATTTTATATATATATTTTGTTTTTCATGTGGATTTGTACGATAAATTTTGAACACCACAAAGTGAATCGAACAAGCATTATATTTTTGGTCCTTAATTACCCACGTGAGTTGATAACTCAAGGTAATTATTTTATGACGTTGGTTGATGGTGGGTTCAACGAGCCATAAGTCAACGGGTTGGTGACCAATCACGAGGCGATTTATACGGATATATCGTAGGACACAATTGTGACATCGACGTGGAGTCCTAAATGTTTTACAACATTCGGTGCCAGGTCGTGGATAGGACCTCCATGGTGATCCTAAGAGTCGATTCTTTTGACTATCAATTGTCTCTTGAGACTAAGGCAGATTTTGGGTGACTTTGGTTTCTTTCTCACGGTCATCCGTAACAGGGGGCCAAGTAGATTTTTTCTGGGTCATTTCATGCTGTGCTTAGATCGGAAGGAGTCGAGTTGAAGGAAATATTCAGCCTTTATCAGGTACTCGATATTTCTCAGGGCCACTCGAGGAGTCAGAATCGAAATGCATGGCCATGCTCGGATACGGATTCGTTTTATCGGTTAAGTTACTCTCTAGTCGGGGAAACCACTCTTGATACAGATCGATTGTAAAATACGACCTTTGCGGATCCGGATCTGCAAATTGTTTTACATTGAGTGGGATAAATTTTTAAATGAATATGAGAATCGGTTATCGCACATACACTTGTACGGACAAGTGGGAGTTTGTTGGAGCTGTGTCCTCCAGTTAGTGCGGATAACGTCATTGCACATACACTTGTACGGACAAGTGGGAGCTTGTTGGAGTTGGTGTCCTTAACAGTTAGTGCAAGGACTTATAAATCTCTAAAAGGATCAAAGGGCATACTTTTGGTATTATTATCAGTTGATCCACGTTTATCAATAACGGTTGGCTTGCTAGATAAGTTTGACGTTATTGTCATACAGATGGCGGTGATCAACTGGTCCCTAAAAGTCACACCTATAGGATACGTTTGAGAGATGTGACAGTATGAAAATACACTCATGTTGATGCCAAATTTTGACTAACCAGTTAGTCCGAGTTAGTTGACTAGTAATTAGTCAAAATGTGATATTGAGATATTATATTTAATATGGATTAAATAAAATGGGCTAAGGCGAATTAAACAGTTAATTCGTAAATTGAATATAAATGATTTATATTCGATTAATGTATATTGAATAAATTAATTATACAATATTGTCTTTGTCGGACATGTATTAATACTTCAACTAATCTGTGTTATTAGTCGATGTATTAATAACCGATAACCGATGACAGTTTATAATAAAAACCCGTCATATACATTTTAGCATTTGACGAACCGGACCACGAGCTAAAATTAAGAGGAAGTGGAAGCCCACTTCCCCATTAGGGCTCTCGGTTTGGCCGAATTAGAAGAACAAAAAGGAGAGCCTTCTCCTTCTTGTGTACCTAATCATCATTAGTGAAAAAGAATTAGGGTTTCAGTGCAATTTTCTCTGAAATTCCTAGATCTCACATCGACAAAACTCACAATAGCTTTCTCAATATTGCAAGTCAATTAGAAAGCATTTCTAGCACAAGGGCATAGTCTCAGACGGTCTTGGGTGCAACAATTAGGAGGAAATCTCTGTTGATTTTCGTTCTTTTTACGCCGTGCATCAAAGGACCCGAGGTTGATTCTTAATCTTTATCGTTTTTCTATTGTATTTCGTTTATGACCATATTTCACATGTTAAATTTACGTTATAATCCTTAAATTTAAAGGGTCTTATACGGATATTACCCCTCAAGCATAGACTCGATGAATACGTGTGACTCAAGGGGACAGCCCCCAGTTTGTCACTTAGGAATAAAAGGACAGACACTAGGATAGATATGAGAAAGCCTAAGACTCGGACTCGGACTCTGACTCAACCGTAGATACGGACTCCTAATCATCACCTTCCTCCTAGAAGGTCTCCTTCTCAGCATCCAGTGGCTTGAATGTTTGTTCTTGAGCATTGACCCACTTGAGCACTTCACTCTCGTTGTTGGGAATGATATAAGGACAATAGTCCATGAGGCTTTCATCTCCTTGCAGAAAGAGATGTTCATGAGGGTTGTTTTCATCACTTGGTTGGACTAGGGATGAAACTACCAATTCATGGTTATCGATCATAATTTGAATAGTATGTTTTAGTTTGAAGCATGTTTCAGTGTCATGACCTTTTCCTTGATGATATTGGCAATAGGCATTACCATCCCAGAAAAGGGTTTTCCTGCATTCAGACGGGTGTGGAGTGGGCCTGATTGGTTGTAGCTTCCCTTCAGTCATAAGCTTTTGAAGAGCTGTGGCATAGGTTGTGTTGAGGTTGGTGAATGTCCGTTGAGAACGTTCAACCTTGCTGTTTGACTTGAGACATTCAGGAGAACTGTCTTGACTGGGAGCTGCAATTATGATTTTGCCAAGTTCAATCATATCTTGAATGGCATTCTTGAATTTGAAGCAGGCTTCGGTGTCATGGCCCTTGCCTTGATGGTATTGGCAATAAGCATTACCGTTGCAGAAAAGGTTTCTTCTGTGTTCTGGTGGGTCCGGAGTCGGACCAATTCGTTGAAACATCACTTCTGAAGCAACTATCCCCAGAGCGGTGCCATATGTTATTCCCAGATTTGTGAATACCCTTTGCTGTTTTCCCATGATTCTAACATTGTTGTTTTTTAGGATGTTTTTGTGAGTTTTGTTTTTTTTTTTGTCAATCCTGGGCGGAAGCAGGATTTGGTTGTTGTCAATGGGAAGTTTTTGGGACGTTGCTTGGTATTTTGAAGGGGTATTTGGCGAGGTAATTTCATGTTTTTTGTTGGGGGGTTCATGGGTGTGCGAACCATTAGATGACTCCTCATTTTCAATAGCTGTTGGTTGGTGACTTGAGGGTTAGTCTTCTCCTTGATGGTTAGGTTCATTTTCGGTACTACCAAACCTCTTCTCCAAATTAGCTACCCGAGTGTTCAAATCATCGATAGCCACTTGCAGCTTTGAGAATATGTTGTTGATAGAGACGGAGAGCATCATTATAGCGCTTTGTATGCCATCTTCATCAATTACATGAATTTTCTCATCGTCAGGAGAGATGAGATGAGAGCAGTCTAGGGAAGATCACTGACTGTCTCCAAAAGGGTTTTCTGGAGGGTTGTTTTTGTTGTTTGTTGATGGAGGTAATGGTAACTCGCCCTTTTCGATCATATCAAGGATGGCGCCTTTTAGGGGGAGACACATTTCAGTATCGTATCCGCGACCTTGGTGATATTGACAAAACAGTTTTCCGTCCCATCTACGTCCTCGCTTGCAAGGTAGAGGGTCTGGAGTTGGAACAATCGGTTTGAGCTTTCCTTTGGAGATTTGCCTTTCCAAGGCTGTGGTATAAGGCATACCCAAATCGGGGAAGGACCTAGAGGTCGTCTGGTATTGGTTGGTGGAGCACCCAAGTAATTGGTTTCAGTGGTTTTAGTAGCCTTCCAACTAGGGTTGGTTTTGCCATTGGCAACCAATCGGCTTTCAAGGAGCTTAACCCTTTGCTAAATATCAGAAATGGGAAAATTCCCGGTTATCATTTTGTCCTCAACTTGGGAGAGACGAGTGCTCAAGTTTTCTAAGGTAGCTAGGAGTCGAAGGACCACGTTGTTGGTTTCAGCAGAACTCATGGCGGATGAAGGTTGATTAGCTTCTTGAGTTTCTGGTGGGCGATTGATGGCACCCAAGGGATTCCTATTTGACATAACGATAGGCGTTATAACTTGTCTTGGCAAGGGATTGCACAAACAAAGGCAAGTACGACACATATGTACAAAAGGCATTTTTGTCGTGAAGACGCGACGGTGTGACTAGGTTATGAGTTCATTAAAGATCGTGAACGACCTCTTGTGTTTGAACTCTTGGTGCATGACTTATACTCGAGTGTCAACTTTGGCATAGTGATGCCTAGAAAGATGATTTCTGACATAGTTTGGAGGTTTGTCGATGGAGTGACGCCGTTGGACAAGACATGTACACAAACGTGACCTTTTACCCGTAATGTAGGGGGGAAGACGGGGTTAATACCCGAGAGGTTTTGACTCCGCTAACGCCACTGAAGATATCTCGATAATTAGGCAACACGGCCTAGACCAGAAGGTAGGTACTAACTTCGGCGGAGACTTTACGTTATCTAGTAGACTTGATTGAAATCGACTAGAGGCTAAATCGGAATGGTGGACTGAAATTCTCGAAAATAGAAATTTTCAAAAAGATTCATTTGTCCTTTTATGGACGACTTACGAAGAATAGGGATCTTCAAAAGGTCGGCCAGTTGAAAGGGTTGTCTTAGGTTTGTTTTCAAAAGCCATCTTGCGTTGAAATTACGGCGGCTCTGAAAACAATGTGTTGTTTCCGAAGACGGTTTTTGAAATTCCGAATCACGGATTGAAAATCGAGAATTGAAGAATTTTGAATCGTCATCACAATGGCCATGAAAACGGTTAAATTCGTTTTCAAAGAATTTAAAATTGGGTTGAAAATTTGAAAATGGTTAAATTTGTTTTCAAAGATTAAGTTTTGATTTGAAATATGAAAACGGTTAAATTGGTTTTCAACTATTTGATTTTGAATTGAAATTTGAAAACGGTTAAATTTGTTTTCAAATAATATGAAATTGGATTTGAAATCTGAAAACGGTTAAATTTGCTTTTAAAGATTTGATTTTGAATTGAAATTTGAAAACGGTTAATTTTGTTTTCAAAGATTGGATTTTGAATTAAAACTTGAAAACGGTTAAATTTGTTTTCAAATGATTAAGTTTTGATTGGAAATTTGGAAATAGTTTAAATTGTTTTCAATGATTTGAAAATTGGAGAATTTGAGGATCGAATTCGTCATTATGACGAGTTAGAAACCGTTTTAACCTTTGAAAGACGGTAAGCAAACCGAAAAGTGTGAGAATTGAAATTGACATTACAACGGCTTAGAAAAGCCAATTTTGATTTCGAAAACGAGATTTGAAATTTGGAAAGTTGCACGGGTTGAAATTGTCATTACGACGATTTGAAAAACGTTTTTATTTGAAAACTGATTTCGAATTTTTGAAAATTCGAGGGTAGAATTCGTCATTACCACGGCATAAAAGGGCGCTTTAAGAATGCAACGGTCGGCGAGGGACCGAGGTTTGAAACGGCCATTACAACGACGTAAAAGGGTATTTCAAAATGGTTTGTGAAAACTAAGGTTTGAAATCGTCATTACAACGGTATGAAAAGGTGCATTTGAAATTGGTTATAAAAACCGGGTTTTGAAATGGCCATTATAACGGCATAAAAAGTTGTGCAATGGTCGAAAAAAGACCGAGGTTTGAAACGGTTGTGAAAATCGGGTTGGAAATCGTCATTACGACGACCTAAAAAGGCATTTTTTGAAATGGTTGTAGAAAACCGGGTTTTAAAGTCGTCATTACGACGGCATGAAAAGGTTTTCAACGGTCGGTGAAAGACCGAGGTTTGAAACGGCCATTATGACAAGGCGAAATGTGTTTTTGAAAAGGTTGTAAAAAAAACTGGTTTTGAAAGTCGTCATTAGAACGGCATAAAAAGGGTTTGCAACGGTCGGCAAAAGACCAATGTTTGAAATGGCCATTATGACGGCGTGAAATGTGTTTTTAAAAGTTTGAGACGGAAGGACTTGTGATCACATAACACATAAGCACTCCGAGTTTCATTATATTATGCATAACGCTGACACGGGTTTTGGCTTAAAAGGGTGGGTTACACACCAAGCAATCAAACCCCGATTTTCGAGAGGGATACCAATCCAAACAAAATGTGTAAGGAGGGTGCCCTAGCCTCGTGCTCGAAGGTGATGAAATTTCTTTGACGAAACAGAAATGTGTAACGTCAATGGTATGCTTGACTCAATCAGGATTCGAAACGCGGGGATGAGAAAACTCACGCCGAAGAGACGATCCAATTGGTCGGTAAAGGTTAGGTTGTGGGCCCGGACAAGGAACCCGACTTATGACCGTAATATTAATTTGTGCACTTTTAACCACGACCTCGTTCGAGTTTCACCTCTAAGGATCACAAAGACACAAGTGTCCAAATTATCCCTAGAGGAGTCGCCAATCTGTGTACATGGGCCACAAGCCGGTCTGCGGGCAAGAGCCGCCTACCGGTCCGTAGTCACGGGCCACCTGCACGCCAAGCCAAATTGTGGATATGCAACGGTCTTTTGAAAGCCACGCTCGGTGGCGTAGATATGCTTTCGACCGGATCACTTTAGATCGGTCGGTTTCGTCTCGGCAAAGGTCTCGAAACGATGTTTAAGATGTTCGGAGTTGCCACCAAACAATTGTGGGATGCCTGGAACCTGTTCGAATCCACTTTATACCTAGGTCAATCATGGCAAAAAACAGTGCTTGACATAGGTACTAAAGATAAGGACTCGTCCCCCTTTTAGCATTCTATGCCTAAAATGACTCTCGTACGCCCTGGATAAGGCCATACACTATCCAAAGGTTCTGAGTAAGGAGTGAGAGTACGTATTGGGAAGCCCTTTAATCGGACACCCAATCCCGCCCGTGTTAGCGGCCTCTACTGATCGATCGTGGTTGTTTAAGTGAAAAAGTTGATAAAACGGTTTAAATGCATGAATGCGCATCCAAAAGTCTTAACCTAACATGTGAAGATTTCCTAAGTTGGTTTGTTCATCCAAATATCAAGTAGTTGATGTCGAGTTGGATTTAGATTGATTTGCATGTGAAAACGGAAATTAAACATCCATTTACCAAATTCGGGTTATGATGCTTAACACGATCCATTTATTTGAAATAGGGTGTTTAAAAGATAAAGTATAAAATGCAAACTCGTCAATCTGATCCGTCACGTATTCGGATTAACCATAATCGGGATCGTCCTAGATAAGTACCAGAATGAGACAGAACAGTGCCAGACAGCCCTATTAAGGCGCGAGCCTATTGGCGAGGGAAGGGGCTCTGCCCGGGTTTTTAAAATATGAAAACAGGCGGCCTCTTGGGGCGCGAGTCAGGCGACGACCCAAGGGGCATCATTTGGTTGTTAAAAAAAGGTTGTTTAAAACCGTATTTGTATTTAAATGTTTTGCAAGTATGATTTGCATGACTCGGAATAATTACTATTATGTTAGTAATATTGGTTGTCGTATTTGCAAGTTTGAAAAGCAAAGTAAAGTGTGTAAAAGAAAAATGTTTGATTTGAACTAATTATGATAAGTTCAATTATTTGTAATTAGTCAAGTTTGTCATCGTACTCGGATTAAACCGACATGGTATAAAGAACCAAGTATGATTATGAATTATGACTAATATGTTTGCAAGTGTAAATAAATGAGAAAAATGGTAAATAAAAGAAAATGGTGTTAAAGTACCCATTAAAATGTAATTAACCAATAATATCATCGAGTCATGGAATAAACCGTCATGGTATAAGGAACCAAGGATGATTTTTGTAATGGTCAAAATATTTGTCATAAAAATGAATTAAAATGGTAAAAACCGGAAAAGGAAAGAAGTAAAAATAAAAGAAAGTGTTGAAGGAAAGACAAAATCAAACACATTTGAGTCTGACCTCGACACCCACAAGAGGCGCGAGCCTCCCTGCATAGCAAGGAGCTTCTGTCTCAGGCCAAAACTCGGTTTTGGCTCGTCTAACCTATATTTGAATCGTGTTATGCATTATTCATGCTTATAAAGTTATGAAAACAGTACAGGCATGAAATAAATGAGTTGTTTACACCCTCAAATTTACGTGTATTGATGTTTGCAAAGTAGACGACTTTAGAAACGGTTTTCTCGTTGTGACTAATCGCGATCAAAGAAGTTTAAAAAAGGTGCCTTAAAAAAGGATTTTGTTTTGAAAATGAGTTGAAAATATGTTGTTGAAAAACATGTTGATTAATGTTAAGTCGGTCGAATGCACGGCGATGGTACCAAACAAAATGTGTAAGGCTTGTGTTTACGATCAGTAGGTCGTAAACACGTGTCGATTTTGTGACTTAGGAAGTCGGGTCTAGAAGTTTAAGGGAGAAGGAGGGGGCGGACTCTCGCGTGAGGATTATGGTGTGTGATGGTGGGTAATTATAGAGAAATGGGGATGGTAGGAAGTCGGTTATGTTTGCTTGCTGGCCAAGGGCATGCCCAAAGAGGCGCGAGCCACCTAGTGATTCAAAGGGGTGTACTGTCCCTTTCAATTTGGACGTGGCCTTTGCTCTATCTATTATTTGGTTGGTTTGATGTTTGGTATCCAAATAAGATGTCGTGTAACAATATGGACATCTAATAAGATGATTTTGGGTGTTACTTGAGGTAGGTGTTTTGTGTGCTTGACTCGGGTTTGGCCCGTGTGAGTCGAGATTTGAATTTGGAGTCGGTTTTTGGCCCGGTGTCGGTTTAGACTCTAATTAGGGTCATTTTAATGAAAATTACATGATAAAGACATTCATGGCATTATTTTTGACATTCGAGATTTAGGTTGACTCGAGTTGCGGGTTTCTGAGTCGGTTTTGGGTCCGAAGACGGTTTTAACTCTAAATAGTGTTATTTTAATGCAAATGAAGTTAGAAAACTTTTGAAATAATTTTTCATATCCGAGTAGTGCATTAAACTGTCTCATGTATAGCCAATCCACGCACGCATATCAAAAAGACGTTATAGTCCATTCATCATCGGGTGGTTTTTCGGAGGTGCAAATACTGGGTATCTACACCTACCCAAAAGTTTTTGTATTTGATCACCCTCGCATTCCCTTGGGTTTACCTTTCACGAAATTCGGCACGGTGTCCGAGACCTAGCGTCAAGTATACGAATCTCTTTTCCTTTTTTTTCTAGGGGGGAAGGGCTAACCGCCCCAATCCGCAACGGATCATCCACAAGTCGAAGAGTCGAAAAAATTTTCGCACCGTTTTTTGAAAATTATTGACAAATTCCCTCACGAATTCTCGCGTTTCAAAATCAATTTCACAAAAAAGCAAAAGCTAATTTTCTAACACCTTTCTCCTGGAATTTATTTTCCAAAAGACGGTTTGAGTTCAAAACAAATTTCAAATCAATTTTCGCAAAATCCTTTCAAATTCAATTTAAGTCCTGTAAATTCAAGACGGTTCCTCACAATTTCAAAACAAATTCCGTGAAATTCATTTTGACTTTCGAAAATTAAAAACAATTTCAAAATCAATTTTGGCCAATTTTTCAAGTCATGACAAGTTGCTAATTTCGGCAATATTTCGTCTGTTTCTGTGTGCTATGTGTATGCTACCTATTGCCTGTTTTCTACAATAACGTTGCAGGTACAAATGCCAAAGCAAGCGGGAAGTCATCTGTCGACCGCGTTCCCCCAAATTAGAACACAAAATACAACAAAAATGCACAAAAGGCCATATATACAAAACTTGCCTCACGCAAAATACACCCACACATGTATATATACAAACAGAGTGATACAGACACTCATTTGATACAACCGACCATACAAACAAAGTCTGATACAAACAATGACTTAAACAATAAAATGCAGGCTAGACGCCACCCACCGAGCAAAAACTCCGGCTATCGCCCTGATAAGGAAGGAAGGAAGGAAAGACCTGAGGAAAGGACAAGACGGAAAAAGTGTCTGGCAGACTTCGGACGTAATGAAGATCAGGGGCCACAACACAGTGCATCCTCTCAATGTTAAACCCCAATCAGCGGACGAAGTGATAATTAAAAGCCACAACACAGTGCGTCACCCCAATGTTGAACCCCATTCATCATATGAAGTGGTGATTAAAGACCACAACACAGTGCATCGCCCGAATGTTGAATCGCAATCATCACACGAAGTGATGATTAAAGGCCACAACATAGTGCATTGCCCCAATGTTGACCCCCAATCATCATACGCCCCCCAATATATAGACGTAGGTTACTGAACACAGCTCACTGACCTACACTCGAGCCTCACGCGTAGCAAGGTCAACCGAATCTCCTAGATCCTCCTCTTCCAGGATCCTCCGCCTCGCGAGTCCCCGACTCAGTCACCCCACAACGCTCTCCTAAAACCAAACAAAAAACAACCCACACCAGTCGAAATTTCGGCATTAGGACGGCAGCAAACAGGCAAAGCCCTGGAACAAAAGCAACAAAAAAAGACCTGCAAAAACAGACAAATTGTAG
Source organism: Silene latifolia (assembly GCF_048544455.1). Classification (NCBI taxonomy): domain Eukaryota; kingdom Viridiplantae; phylum Streptophyta; class Magnoliopsida; order Caryophyllales; family Caryophyllaceae; genus Silene; species Silene latifolia. The sequence continues at coordinate 434,245,483 of NC_133538.1, read as the reverse complement.
AATAAATCAACAAAGGCAAACCCGCCCATCTCTACCGTAGCTACACGAATACATACTATCAAAAAATGCCACCAACCCGCCACACTCAAACAAAAGACGGGTCAAAACCAAGCCAAATAAAAAAAACAACCCCCTGCTCAAACAAAGCCCATAAAAATGTCATCCCCAGTAAGACACCTCAACAAAGCCCAAAAAAGGGCAGGGTTGATGCAAATTAGGCGCAAAAAGGCCAAAAATTTAAATTACGGCCCCAACAAAGCAATGTGACCTAATCACGTCCTAATGTGACCTAAACTATCTTTAGGGAACATAACAAAGCAAAACGGCTCAGTTTGAGCCCAAACAGATGCTTATTTTGTCAGCATATGACCGGCTGACAAATGCAAAATGCAAATTCATGCCCCTTACGAGCAACAAGGGTTTCACATGGCGAAAGCTACCTTTCCCGACTACAATGCAAGCTAGCGGTGTCCACAACTCAAACAACCAACTCGATTTTCGTGAAATAAGGTGGTTTTTCACCTTATTCACGTTTTTCGCATAAAGGGGACGAGAACGGAGAGAAAAATGCAAACTAAAAATATCCTTATACTCCTAGACGGGTTTCTAACCTAATGCAAGCAACAATTGTACCAAAAATCAAGCAAGGCAAAAGCGCCCAAATCGATTTAAGACGGACTAGGGTTTGTCTCGATTGAATTAACAAAAATAAGAGCAAACAAAAAAGAAATCGACAGGATTTACATACCTTGAGATGACATAACGATCGTAGCACGAATTCAAGTATTGAACGAGATCGAAAATGGGCGATTTGAGAGCTTTTGTGCGGTTTTTGTCGAAGAAGAAGATGAATGAGGAGCTATAACACCTCGCGTCTGTTTTAAGAAAACCAGGGAGACCCCTTTGTATCGCCAGATGACTCGCGCCCCTTTGAGGGTTCCCTTTCCGTTTTCGCGAATTTTGGGCTTTCAAGCCCAATCATTCGACAAATATCCATTTCGCGATATTACAAGTTATATAGCACATTTCAAATTGCAAATAGCGAAATTAAAAATCGCTATCTCTCTCAAATTCAAATAACGGCAACAAAAACCGTTATTTTTAACATTTTAAATTGCAAATAGTGAAATTAAGAATCGGTATCTCTCAAAATTCACAAAATTCAAATAACGGCAATAAAAACTGTTATTTTTCACATTTCAAATTACAAAAAGCGAAAGTAAAAATCGCTATTCCTCTCAAACTTCACAAGAATTCAAATGACGAAATAAAAAAAACCGTTATTTTACGCATCTCAAAGTGCAAATAGCGAAATTAAAAATCGGTCTCTCTTTCGAATTTCGCAAAATTGCGAGTAACGTAATTAAAAACCGTTATTCCTCATATAATGAATCGCAATTAAAAATACGCACTCAAGAGAAAGGCTCGAGACATGAAATGCCTAATCCCCCAAGCGCCTCAAACACAATCCAGGCGCCTCCTGCGGCACGGATTCCCCAACTGAACTTTCCAGAAAATCTCCTTATGGAGTCATCTCTTAACGAATGGCGGGTCTGCACACGTAGACAACGGCAATCCGACATCGGGAAAAGTAAAGAATTCTAAAACATCTCCTTCCCCAGCAGAATCTACCTTGCTCCATAAAGCCAATTAACATAACAACCTCTTGAGATGGACTCGAAAAATCGACCATTCCCGCATTCAGTCAACCTGGGTGGAAGTCATTACCAGGCAATCTCTTGAAGTGGGCTCGAGAATTTTTCCATTTCTCGCAATCAATCATTTGATTCAATGGCTGACGAGTCTCTACGCACGACAACTTCGATGGCTGGCGAGTCTCTACACACAAGTAACTTCGACTAGCTGGCAAGTCCACATGCCCGGGCAGCATCAACTGACATAATCAAAGGACATATCCCGATGACACCCCGGGTATAACTCCTTCTTATAGCTGGCGAGCCTTTACACGTAGTCTAACAGATTTTAAACGACTCACGCCAGCAGCCGACAAACTCTAAAATGTTCCCGACGGCAGGTCCTTGGCTCAAATCCTCGAGTCGCCTCGACGTTGCCCTTCCCAATGACAGGTCTTTGGCTTAAACCCTTTTGAGCAGCCTCGACGTCGTAACAGTCTTCAGGTTGTAATCTTCAATTAACCTGGAGGCTATACTTTGACTTTTGCCTTGTCTAAGCCTTAGTCAAAGTGGGAGCTTTGTAGATACCCAGTATCTGCGGAATCCTAACAAATACCCAATGATTATCGGACTATAACATGTTTCAGAAATCGCTGCTTTAATCGACAATTTGTATGACAGTGCGTCGGAAAACTCGTATAACGATTTCGAAAATGAAAAACATTTTAAAAATACCTAAAATGTTTTATGCACGATGACGGGGTCGCAATGACACTAATTAGGGTCATAACCGACTCCGGACGAAAAACTGACTTAAAATTCAAATTCCGACTCAACACAAATCAAACCCGAGTCAAGCACAAAATACTCACCCTAAATAACACCCAAAAACAAGCTTACACGTCTAAGCAAATATAATCAACCACAAAACACATCCTATCAAAACCTAGGATAGAATAAAAAGCAAAATCCAAATTGGCGAAAAGGACACGACACCCCCTTGTAGGCTCACGCCTCTTTGGGCTTCCTAGGTGGCCACGTTGCCAAAAACCGCCTCAAGCAACCAAAACCACTCATTATTCTATAAATACCCCCTTGCACCACCATTTATAACTACACAAGAGTCCGCCCCTTTATTTTCTCCCTAAAAATTCTAGACCTCGACTTCTTAAGTCAACAAATCGACACATGTTTTCGACCTACCGATCGAAAACACAAGCCTTACACATTTTTTTTGGTACCGTCGCCGTGCATTCGACCGACCCATTCGACCACCTCAACACTAATAAACACTAAATCAAAGCAACAATCTTTTCTTACAAAATGGTTTTCTGACTCACAAGTTTAACACATTGTCGATTTCATCAAGCAACCGAACATGTAAGTATGAGGGTGTAACAAACTCTTTAAACTTCATGTTTTCACTGTTTTCATGAATTTATGAACATAAATCATGCATAACACGATTAAAAACATGTAACGTTTGAGCCAAAACTGAGTTTTGGCCTGAGACAGAAGCCCCTTACCTGGCCTGGGAGCTCGTTCCCCAATGGTCTGTCCAGGTCAGAACTTAAACGTGTTTGAGTTCATCATTCCTTCAAACGCTTCCTCCTATTTTATAATTCTTTTCTTTTATTATTTTCACCATCTTATTTCATTTCTATCACACGAAAATAAACCACAAACAAAGGTTACAAAATTTCATCAATCACAAGCCCTCTCATCCGAGTGATAGCCTGATTTATTACATCCGTCTTCTATGTAATCGGGGAACCGACCAAAGTCAATGATCGAGTCCGGACTGCCATATGGATCATGCTCCCGGAGGGAGTTGGGATTCCTGATTGGGCAAATATGTTCATGGATGTATGCTTGCATCATAAATTGAAGAAGACGGAGGAAAAATTAACAATGGTAGGCTAGTCACCTTTTTTGTCCGCCACTTTGAAGGCCATATCCCCAAGTCTGAAGCCGTGAATGAGTCAAAGGGCATATGCTACTACAATGAATGGGATCTACAAGAGTGTGGCATGTTTTGAGTCCAAGCAGAACACCTTCATCACTCACTTGACGGGATTTTGTAGTTAGGTAGTGACAACCTTCTTTATCTCAATTTGCCACCTCGTACACCAATTCCACGGGGGCATCGGGTTAGTGACTTCTTTTTCCCGAAGGAGGATGGTATTGAGAATCAAGGAGGGAACCAAAGTCAAGGTAGAAATAAAAGAGCGAGAGGGTGCCAAATGAAGGGTGGTGGAGGTAGAGCAAGGAGAGAAAGTGAAAGAGAAGAGGAGGAGCAAGAAATTCTTTACATTGAGGATACCCCGATTCAAGCATCGGGCACCCATACCACTTTTGATCAAGATACTCCAATGCATGAGGCCAGGGATTATGCAAATCCATCTTTAGCACCATGGAAACACCAAATGGCCTCCTATTACAATGACGCAAAGAGTACTCTTGAACACATAAATGGTAGGATGGATAGGTCCTTCCAATGGCAACAAGAACAAGCTCCAAGGCTCCAAAACATGGAGCAATGGCAAAAATTAATAAATGAAAGGTAAAAGTTGAGAGAGGAGGTCGAGAGAGGCCATTTCCAAATGTTACAATATATTAAGAAGAAACAAGAGGAAGACACCCAATCGCAATGGGGACAAGATGCACATTGGGTGGAACAACAAGAAATGTGGAAAGCTCAAAATGCTTGGTGGGAAGAGGAGCTCAAGAGGTATGAAGAGCAACAACGCTTCCAACAAATATACCTCGCCGATTCCTATCAAGATGCTCAGCGCGAGGGCTCTCTTGGGTTGGTCAACTCCCTTTTAGAGATACCATTTCCGCCAACCCCCACATTACACCTCCCACCCTTGAAGCCGAGTATGAGCGACACCTCACCTGAGCAAGGCAAACAAGAGAATTAAGTTATAATCGGATGAACCGATACGAAGACCCAAGCAACCAAGGAGGAGCATCGGGCTCCAATTTCTTTCAATGAATAAGAAATGATGGTGCCCTCTCTACATTGAGGACAATGTGTTATCCAATTGTGGGGGAGGGAAATGAATTGTAACATACGTATATTTTCATGGCAAGAAAAAAAATGAAAAAATGAAAATCCCGGCTAGGTGAAAATCCACAAGGGTGGGCGCCTAGGCAAGATTGGGAATGGTGGTTGAGGACGGAATGAAAACCCAAAAAGTCATTCTGGGCAAAATGAAGAAACGATTTATGAGCCACCATGAGAGAAAAGGAAAAGCTAAGGTGAAAACCCGAAAGGGCACCTTGGGCAAAATGAGGGATTTTCGGAAAAAAAAATTGAAAAAGAGAAAAGAAATAAAATTGAAAAAGATAAAAAAGATGGAGGAACACGGGAGTGATAAGGAGGGCATTGGAAGGAAGTTAGGATAGATTTAATTTATTTTTGGATGACAATTTCGTTTCAAATTGGTGGTTTCATGTTGGCTACTTGGTTGTGAGTCTTTGTGGTGTTTATCCAACCAAATAGCCAAGGTTTTCATTGACGGAGTGGTTTTCAACAATTGTGATTGATTGGAGGATGTGTAGCTCACTTTGCTACCGTCTTGGTATAAGGTGAGAGTGACCATCTACTTCTTGGTGTTATAAGGGGGCGGATGTGTGGATGGTAAGAAGTAGGTGCTGTGTCAAGTCTTGTGTAAGAGGGATGACATAAGAAGGAGGAGTGAGAGAAGAAAGAGTTATAAAATTTGACTCTAGATTTTCCTTTTATAGGTGGAATATGTTTGAGGGAGATATAAGAATGAAGTAGTGAGGGAATAGTGTGCAAACCACCCCATACTCGCTTATACGCTTTTTTAACTCTCTTGTCTTGAGTTTTACTCGGGACAAGCAAAACTCTAATTGTGGGGGTGTTTGATAGTATCAAACTTTGTCGAGTCAATAGGTTGTTCTTAGTACCATTCTAGCTTTAAATAAGGGTCAATTGTTGGTTATATTGAATAAGTCACCCAATCCCAAGTTGGTTTTTTTTTTGTTAACTATTTGCAAGGTTTATGTGAAGTGTTATGTTGAGAAAGGAGTTTGGATTTCCGAACCAAAGTCTTAATCATCATTCCAGAGTAAGTAGACAATCAAGTTGATATCGGTGACCGAACTAGCTAAGAATAAGGCTAACGGTTCTTGGTGAACTAGTGCAAAAATGAAGTGACCAAGAGAGTTCAAGACAAGGCGAAGATAAAGAACAGACTCCAGTAAAAACCGCAGCCTGCGACTTTGACCGCAGCCTGCGGTTTTCACTGCTCCCGAGCCCATTTGTTCGTCTTAAACTTTCTTTTGAAGCCCAAATAATGTTGTAAACTAGAATGTCATGAAGCCATATATATAGCTGAAAACTTTGAAGTTGAGGATCATCTCATCTTTCATCAATTTAGGCTTTATATTAGGTTAATCTTATAGTTCATCAAGACTTAATCTTTCCATTTTTATGTTAATCTTTCCTCATTTTGTGGGTTGTAACAAGATTATGGAAGGCTAATCTTCCTCTACTTGGTGTAATTCATTCCCTTTACCATCTCTAAGCTATTGAATGAACTTCTAAACCTCCCCTTTGTTTAATTAAAGTATTTCCTTTATTCTTATTGTTTATGTTGAATTGATTTGTGTTAGAAATGGCCATTCTTGCATATAAATGTTGAACTATTCACTACGTCCAATCTGGCAATCAATAAGGAGCGTATCATAACAGTTTAATGTATTTAATAACGACACTTAGATTACCATTTTCTAAATATTGGCGGAAACCTAGACCGCGATAATGAGAATAACGGTTTCCCATGAAAACCATTGTTATTATAATGTGACAACGGCTACTTAACAAACCGTTATCAAGAACGTTTAATGGTTTCCAAAAGCTCATTATAAAATCTCTCTTATCAACGGTTGTTAGACAACCGTTACCAGTTTAAGAAAACAACATTTCAAAAATTGTTACTAAATTAGCACCAACAACGGTTTGTGGTGCCCGTTGTTATATTATAGATACGGGTTTCTTGTAACCTTTATCATTTTCAGTTATGAAAGAACGGTTTTTCAATTCAACCGTTGTCACTATTTGATTAGATTTCTCAGTTTGACCACTACTTGCAAAACTTTATCAGAACTTTAATAAATATTCAATTTGACACATAATATTCAATTTGACAAAATAATTCTATAAATATGTCATCATAATGTTTTAGGTCAAAATTTAAATTATCAAACATTTACTCTTTAATTTCTCTCTAAATTTCTCTCTAAAAAAATATGGCTGGTGTATCGGAGCTACAATCACGTTCTCGTTACGCACAACATTTTACTTGCATTCTCCATAATCTCCCGGTTCGTTATGATGTGAATGGAAAGGGTTTAAACCCTAATTTTGGGTGGTTGGCGCAAATGCTTCATGACTCTGGTTTCACTGCGGTTAAAAAAGTGTACCCTGTGTCTAAAAACAAGCAAGGTTTTGTAGGCTTCGCTTTTATCGAGTTTGACAAAGCCAACTGCCATGATAGTTTTCGTCGGACAAGAAAATTAGGGGCTAGATTTGCGGGGAAAGAGCACTTCTATTCGGATGCTAGACAAAAGGGCCCATATCTATGGGTTGTGACCCATGTTGATCATATTCTACTGAGACATTACAGGAGGCATCACATTCCTGCCACCGTGCCTATGTCATGGGAGAAAGAGGCCATTCCACCTGCGCTGCTCGCTGATGATGAATAGTCGATCTACAACTTGATCTATGCCGAAATTGGGCATGAAGACTATCCTAATACTTCATCAGATTCTAATTAAGTCTTTAATTATTATCTGACATTATGAGTTGTATTTTGATTATGGTGGTTATTTGAATTAAAGTTTAATTATTTATGTTATTTGTTACGTTTTTTGTTACCCCATCCTCTGGAATTCGGAGACAATATCACCAGAAAAATTATTGTGTCCTCCGGGAGTATGGTACTCCTTACACTCATAGGTAATCCACCAAATAAAATATTATAATGACTAACTTTGTACTTATAATAATAAAAAAGAATGGAAACGGCATAATAAGATAATAAGAATTGGAACCGTTATAATAATAATAAGACAAAATGATAACGGTTCTTTGTTAATTAAGCCGTTATCATATTACATATATCAACAACGGTTATTTTAAAGCCGTTGTCAAATTACACCAATTAACAACAGTGTTTCTTAAAACCGTTGTAAAAACAGATCCACTGTGAAAACTGAAAAGTTTGTGATTTTAGTTTACCAATGCATGCCCTATTATTATTGGTTGTTTGACCATTATTACAATTACCACGGTTCTTATAAGAACCGTCTTAGATTATGCAATTGTAAAAATAAATTAAATTTCAAAGGTATTAATAATAGAATGGATGATGGTGAACAAGTCATCTTTGTCGTCGTCGCCGTCATTAATCTTTATAGCTTAAAAAAGGTAATCTCATTTTCATAGCTACTGCCTTATATATGGGTCGTACTTGGATGATTGATGGTGAAATTGGTGATCCCATTTATAATGATGGAATTGCTGAATTTTACAATTTCGTTAGTGAAAATTTTCATTTCCGCTCATCAATCCCCTACTCTTGTAATAGATATGGTAATATTAGGGTTTTGCCTATCCCATATGTCAAAATACACTTAGAAAAGAATAGTTTCAGTAGAGATTATAGGCATTGGATTTTTCATGGAGAATTACATGATGAGGATGGGGAATCTGATGTAGAGGTAAATATTCATACACCTGAAGCTGCTGGTTTAGATATAGAGGATGGAGGATATGATGTATGTGTAAACAATTGTTCACCTACACCTGAAGTTCTTTTAGGTAAGAAGTTTGCTGAAGATGATGGATTTGATGATTTTGAAGCTACCGGAGATAAGGAAATAAATGCTGATGATTTAATTGAGAAGTTGAGTCAATCTGAATTACCTTTATTTACTGGTTGTAATAAGTATACCAAATTGTCCGCGGTGTTAAAGTTATATAACTTGAAGGGGGAAAATGGGTGGAGTGATAAGAGTTTTACGGATCTTCTAGCTTTGCTATTTGACATGCATCCTGACGGTAATGTTCTTCCGAGTCGGACATATGAGGCTAAAAAAATGATTAGAGAATTGGGCATGGAATATGAGAAAATGCATGCTTGTCCCAATGACTGCATATTGTACCGTAAAGATTATGAGAAATTATCATATTGTCCGCGCTACTCTGTATGGCGTTATAAGACTAAGGAACGGATCCCAGCTAAGGTGTTGTGGTATTTTCCAATAATACCAAGATTCATAAGGATTTATTTGAATGAAGAAGATGCAAGAATGTTGACTTGGCATAATAGTGGAACGATTGAAGATGGAAAGTTAAGACACCCAACGGATGGTCAACAGTGGAAAGAGTTTGACCTAAATATCCTGACTTCGCCAAAGAAGCAAGGAACTTGCGTCTAGCGCTCTCCATAGATGGAATGAACCCTCATTGAAACATGAGTACCCAACATAGTACTTGGCCAGTTGTGTTGGCCATCTATAATTTACCTCCATGGGTTTGCATGAAACGGAAGTATCTGATGTTATCTTTGTTGATATCTGGCCCTCGACAACCTGGAAATGACATAGATTTGTATTTAGAACCACTTATAGATGATCTGAAGATTCTGTAGGAAAGAGGGATACCAGTGTCTGATGGTTATAAGAAGGAAAGTTTCAATCTGAGAGCTATGTTATTGTGTACAATAACTGACTTTTCGGCGTACGGCGATCCTTCTGGACATACTGTACATGGGAAATAGGCTTGCCTAATGTGGGGGGGGGGGGGATGTTGAATCAGAATATTTGAAGCATTCTCGCAAGCATGTATACAAGGGAAATCGTCGATGGTTATGCCTTGATCATCATTATCGTAAGCTTCACAAGGCGTTTAATGGGTGTCCTGAGCAACGTGGGAGTCGTTAGATTTTGAATGGTCATAAAGTGTATGAGAAAGTAAATGATATTAAGATAACATATGGAAAGAAGGGACCTAAGTTGTCTACTTGTAGTTATAAAAAAACCATATTTTTTACCAAACTTTCGTACTGGCGAGACCTCCCGGTTAGACATTGCCTAGATTTTATGCATTTTGAAAAGAACGTTTGTGATAATATAATCAATACTCTGTTGAATGTTCCGGGTAGGACAAAAGACAACAAGGCAGCTAGGGATGATATGGTTGAGATAGGTATTAGGCCCGAGTTGGCAGCTAAAACAAAAGGAAATCGGACTTTTTTGCCGCCTGCAGCTCATACTCTTTCATAAAAGGAGAAAAAAGAGTTTTGCGAATGCTTGCATGGTATTAAGGTGCCAGAGAGCTATTCGTCTAATATTAGAATCCTTGTTTCGTTGTAGGACCTAAAACTTCCTAGTTTAAAGTCACATGACTGTCATACATTGATGCAACAACTACTAGCTGTGGCCGTTCGTTCCATTCTACCTCCAAAGGTTCGACATGCTATAATTAGATTTTGCCATTTCTTCAAATCAATCAACAGTAAAGTCATTGATCTCGATGAAGCGGAAACTTTGCAGGACATCCTCATCACCAATATTTGTCAGTTTGAAATGTATTTTCCTTCCTCATTTTTCACTATTATGGTTAATTTGATTGTCCACCTAGTCCGGGAGGTTTTGTATTTCGGGCCAGTGTATTTGAGATATCAGTACCCATTCGAATGATTGATGAAAGTTTACAAGGATTACACATCTAATAGGTATCGTCCAGAGGGGTGTATTGCTGAGTGAGCAATTATCGATGAAGCTCTTTCGTATTGTTACGCGTACCTCTCTTTCGATGAGTTAATTGGAGCTCCCACGAATCGTCATAGTGACTGGATGAATGAAAAAGTTGTAAGGGGTCGTGTTTCCAAGGATATGTCATCTGACATGCGACATAGAGCTCATACATACGTTCTTTTTAATGATGATCATGTCCAACCTACGATGATGACAACCCAATTGATGATTTCTCAACCAGCCTACGACATCTCGCTTTCGGTCCTGATGCTCGTGTAACTTTTTATAGCGGGTATGCGATCAATTGGTACACTTTCTACACCCGTATTCAAGATGAAGCGAGCACAATGTAAAACTTTGGAGTTTGCGCAGATTCTGAGGCAATATACTTTGCTAGTTCAAAGGATAAAAAACCTATTTTGGGTACAATGCAATATTATGGAGTTATTGAAGAGATATTGGTTTTAGACTACATGGATTTTGAGATAACTCTATTTCAGTGCAAGTGGGTTGATAACAACAATGGTGTTAGAAAGGATGATTTAGGATTCACATTAGTAAATTTTGGCAAGGTTGGAAACAAGGACGATCCTTTTATATTAGCGTCACAAGCAAAACAAGTGTTCTATGTTACCGATCCTATGGATAAGAAGTGGTTAGTTGTTCTATCTTGCCATCGCCGAATTCCAGATAATGAAGACGTCGAATTTGAAGGACTTTATCACAGTGCTATATCGCAATTTGGTAATGATGTTGAAAATGTTAACATTCCGAACATATATACACGAGAGGATCATGATGAAGGTATATGGGTTAATGAAGAGACTAGCAAATCCAAAAAACGTTCCCGGCAGCCGTGAAAATATCAGCAATCCAATCAAGATATCTTACGTCATGTGTAATTATTGTCTTGCTGTTATATATCAAACTGCTGTTGTAAACTTTTTCTGCTGTTGCAGCGGGCGGGTTAGGGGAAAATCGTACCAAATGATGCTTTATTTCTTGGCTGTAAAATCAAACAAAATGAATTATTAAATACAACAGTTATACCTAAACCGTTGTTCAGGACGTGTACAGTTATAACGGTTCAGGTCGTTGTTATCTATATAAAAATGATGCTTTATTTCTTGGCAGTAAAATCAAACGAAATGAAATATAAAATAAAACGGTTATACCTAAACCGTTGTTCTAGACGTGTACAGTTATAATGGTTCAGGCCGTTGTTAAGTATATAAAAATGATGCTTTATTTCTTGGCGGGAAAATAAAAAAAATGAAAATATTTAAGACAGCGATTATTTCTAACCCGTTGTAGGTAGTACTAATCAATTACGGTTTCAAACAAAACCGTTGTCGATTTGGAAACAAAATACAACGGTTTTTCTTATACCGTGTTTATTACTTTCCATTAAACAAGGTCTTGCAAGTGTTGTATTATTCACACTTATATACTCTGAGCTTCCCCTCCCCCACATAATATCCTCAAACACTGAGCTTCCCCTCAACCACCAGCCTACCCCATCGTCGTCGCAGTCATCGTCATCATCGCCATTGCCGCCGCCAGATCAATCCGGATTCTCCTCTTTAAAGAAGTAATAAACCCTCCTCTCTAGATATTTGTTTGTTATTATAAGTATGCATTGTTATTATTTGTTTATTAATTTTTGCTTTAGATATGGTCGAAAAGCGGAAAAGAAACGATGGAAATGCATCAGGCGACGACTCAGGTGATGAGAATAATTTACAACACACTGCAGGTCAAATGCGCCACAGGGTTTTCCTAGAAGCAATAAATTCAAAAATACCTAATCTTTTACAATGGGATAAAGATAGGAGGCTGCCATATGGTGAGAATGCCGGGTATTTTGCGAGTTGAATCAGTTGTTGTGTAAGATAGTATGTGCCTCTCAGTACACCGCGTATCAGTGAACTGAGTAAAATACGGAACACCATGCTAATAAACAGAATAAAGGTATGTATATACAAATATAAATGCTTTAGCTGAAATTAAGTTACTACTTGATATGTGTATTAGCCGAAACGCTTGTACCAACTATGGTCATCATATATGCAGTTAGCTTACGTTGTCCCCGAAAAGTATTATAAGTACCTAAAGAAAAAGACAGGGGAAGCTCTCAGATCTTGGAAGCTAAAGATGTTTGAGAACCCCTTGTTCAACAAGGAAACCGGGGAGATGAACAAGAAACCACCAAAAAAGAAGTATCCGTATGTCAGTCAGGACCATTGGGATAGCTATATCGCTTATAGGCAGTCTGACAAGTTTAAGGTAACTTAATAATAATAAGTAAAGAAGTATACTTAGTTTAGTGTTTGGTCATGCTTATATTTCTTGATACAATTTATTTGATGAAGGCTATGAGTGAGAGGAACAAGGCGAACATTTCAAAGAAAAAGACCGTCTTTTACGGCTCCCGAGGTGGTTATAGATTGATTAAGACGAAAATTGTAAGTACATAATTCTTATAGTATTAGACTTATTAGGTGTTTTAGTCGGATGTTATATATGTCCATAGTAATCATACATATTTTGAGAGGATAACAATGTGATGAATGAATTGTAGGCAAAGCCTGGAAAATTCAGTCGTCACGACGCGTGGGTGGAAGGTCACAATCCTAATAATGAAAAGACGAAAACTGAATATGATAAGAACATCAAAGAGAAAATTGTAAGTTTGAATAAATATGTCACTCCTACCACTGGTGGTCGGAGTTATATAATTGTGAGTTGCTTAATGGTTTTATGTGTATGTAGAGGATCTGTGAGAAGGACGTACAGGAAGGAAAATGGAAGTCTTAAGGACGTGATGACATTCTTGGTAGGGCAATCGGCAAAGCAGAGCATCCAGATCGTGTGAGAGGGGTATCGACGCATGTTGGTATCACTAAGTATTTTGGGAAAACAACTCGAAGTGGTGATGATTCCAAGAAGGTAATCTATAAATATTATATTTGAACCAACATAATTTATAACTATATATGCTGACATCAATTTCTACTACATAGCTACAGAAAATAGCCAGGTTGATGGTGAGAATGTTGGAAACTGGGGAAAAGCCATCTGAAAAAGAGTTGGATATGGTTCAAGAAGTCATAAAGGAAGCAAAGGAGGAGGAGGAGGAGAAGGAGGGAGGAAAAAGAGGTAATAATATTTATGTCTTATATAAAGTGTGTTATATTTTTTGGAAAATCAGTACATGTTATATGGACAAGTGTTAATGTATAGAAGGAAGCCGAGGATGACATGGCAAGGGAGAAGGAAATGGCAAAGGAGACTGAGGTGGGAGCCGAGGATCGATATAAGGCAGTTGAAGAGGAAGCTAGGAAGGCCGTGACACAGGATGAGGTGGAGGTAGTTGATGATCAGATGTTCTTCTCAACACCGAAAAAGGTAATAGCTGCTAGTTTATAATTATTCATATCATACACGTTTTTTACTTATGAAATTTATTAAAGGTAATGAATGTATGTGTACTAATTAATTAAAGCTGACGTGAAGGGCGATTGCAATGTGGCTTGTCGTCTGTCCTATTTACAGGGGAAACAGAAAGTTGTTGTTGCCAGCGGATACGTGTTCAATTACGACCGACTTCAGCAAGTTAAGGTTCATGGTATACCCCTTCGTCACAATTGCAGGAAAGTGGAAGTGTCCTAATTATATAAAGACGAGTATGGGGAAGTAAAAGTACCATTTCCTAATGAGGAGGTCACTTATTTGAAAGAAGCCCTAAGCTCTTATGTGCAATGGCCTGACAACCTCATCAATGTTGTCATCCCCGAGGTACCTATATGAAAACGTTAATTAATACTTGTTCTTTAAATATATTAGGGTACGAATATTAACATATCGTAAGTACTTCAATCTTTACATTTGCAGAAGTTAAGCAAAGCCATGATGGAAGCTAAAGCAATTACTACTACGTCAACGGACAAGGTCACCGAAAGGACTACGTCTTCCCCAAACACAAAACCACAGGACATACAATATAAGCTAGCTACAAAAGTTTTTGCAGTCAAGCCTGCTTATGATTCTTATTATGAATCGTGTGAATATAAGAAAAAAAATGAAAACTACTTCGCTGAAGGCTTTGCACAACCTGGCTGTAAAGAGGTCACCTAGAGGAGAAGTAGTCATGATTTAACATTGAAAAGGAAATTATGGGCGCAGCTGATATAGCCGTACAGGACCCGAAGCAACTGATGGAATTTGTCGACCTTGACAATTTTGATGTTGTTCACATTTTGGTTTGGATGAAGTAAATTTTATTAATAAAACTATTTAGTCATTTCTATTTACGAATAATGATGTTAGTTTAAATTATCAATTACAATAACATTCTTCGTTCTATGTGGCATAATAGGTACCTCAATAATCAGTTCGCTGAGTGGAAGGTCCCAATTCACACCTACGGATTCTTGAGTCCTAAGGCGTTCTTTGTGCACATAATTTCATACGAAGAACAAATCAATAGCATCGCTAGTCAGTTGATGTCGACCAAAAAACTATGGCTTGCCCCCTACAATGAGAATATGTATGTATAGTACGCGATTATTGTAATGAATCACGGTTCAATAAATTTATTATTAACATGCTTAAATGCGTGTAAATGAACTAACAGTTCAATGTACCAAATTGAATAGGAAGCATTGGGTACTACTGGCAATCCAAGTGGAAACAAAAACAGTGTACTAGATTGACTCTCGCGAAGGCAAAACCTCTGACAGTTGTGTAAAGATGATAACTGAGTAAGTTTACAACCTTCAATAATGTCATTTGTTATTGTATGACTTGAGCCATATATATGCAAATAATAATGGCATGTGTGTATATTTATAAATTAGTGTTTTGAAGCAAAAAAAAAGATTATATCCACTTGGGAAATATGAAAGCAACACTGTTCCCAATTTCATCACGCCATTAGTAAGTGTCTTCTTAATAATTACTCGTATCATTTAATTAATATTTATGCGAGAGGTTGATTATCTAATTTAGCTTATTTGTGTGATTTATAAAATAGTCTCCTAAAGCACCAGACGACAAACAATGCGCCTTTTACGTTTGTCAGTCTATGTGGGAGGTTATCAACGGAAAACTTTCTACCATTCCGATACGGGTTAGTGTGATTTAAAAACTATTTCAGATGTAAATTGAGTTTAATTCTGTATACTTCCATGTATGATATCTATTTTGATTATGTATATTTTGATTTGTAGTTTCCACTAATACTCAATAAAGCCCCAGAATATTCGCCAGAGGACATCAACCAAATGATAAATATGTGGGCCAATTATGTTGTTTCATTAGCGGATTCTCAATAGTTTGCTCATGCTTTATGTACGTGTGTGTATATCTAGAGCCCATTTTGTATTGACTTCTTTTGTTTTTTTGAGGAAGTTTTGTTTTGGCTTTTGATCATCCTGTTTGTAATGTTTTGAAACTGGGTTTAATTGATCACTAGTGTAATATTTTGATGCAGGATTAAATTTTTGCAGTGCACAGCTGCTGGAATGCTATTTTCAGTAGCAGTTGAAAAATAGCATTCCAGCAGCTGCTACAAACGCTGCTGAAAAAATAACATTTCAGCAGCTGCTAGAACAAGCTAAAATCATTATTTTTTAAAAAAAATAATTAAAAACGATAACGGTTAAAAATAACCCGTTGCAAACAATTATTTAACAACGGTTTTATTTAGATAAATAACCGTTGACATCTTTTCCCTCCCATTCAAACAGCCAAAAATATAAGATAACGAACGATAACCGTTGTCGAGTTCAAAAAATTTACAACGGTTTATTTAAGAAGAAACGTTGTCAAAGTTTCATCAATAAAAATAGATAACGGTTACATACCGTTGTCAACTGATAAATATAACAACGGTTTTGTACGCAATAAAAACGTTGTTAAATTTTGACATTTAATTAAACAAGATAACGAAATGAACCGTTATCATATATAATATTTATCAACGGTTTCTTAAAAGTATACCCGTTGCCATAAACATATTTAACTACAGTTTTATAACGGTTCTTGAGTTGTGATAATGGTATTATAGATCCGTTATTGATGTTATATAACGGTCGCGTGTTTGTATACAACCGTGGTATATATTTAACAACAGTCGTTGCAATAACGGTTCTGTGTTTCTATTTAATAACGGTAATTGTATTATCTGACCATTATTGAAGGTCTTATTTGGCGTAGTGATTGCATATTCTAAACTTGTTGGTCTAATATTGTTTGGAATGAGTAGAAGCACCCTCTTTTGTTGCATGCTTTGGTTAAAGTTTGCATCTTTAGGGAAAGGTCATACTTGTATGTCTTTGTTGAGACAATTTCATCTAATTGGAGACATATTCTATCGTTGCTCACTTGGAATTGTTGTTATTGCTCTAGATTGTTTGTCATGTGTAGGTCTTATGCATGTCTCCCTCCTAGAAGAGCTTCTTACATGCTTTCATGCACTTAGCTATCATCTTGTGAGTAATTGTGTTAGATTGTTAGACGGGGAAGGGAAAGAGGGGATTACTAGCCTAAGTTTTGGCATAAGGTTAAATTACATCAAGTCTTTCTCTAAATATTGTCCAATCTTGCACTCTATTTGTTTGTTGAATTATCTCCTTGTCAAAGTTCCAATTTTTAATTGTTTGTTACCAATTTCCTACATGAAAATCTCATTTCTATGTCAACCCTTGTGTTCATTGTTCATACTCATAGTTTATATTTAGTTTTAGTTATTGAGTCTTAATCTACCATTAGTGTCTAATTATTAGTAGTTTCCTTAAGCTTAAAAATCAAGTCTTGGCTAAAGGTCCTTCCTTGTGGGTTCAACCCTAGCTTACCACTTTATTACCTTGTTAGTAGAAGTTAGTAGAGTCTAGTTAGGTTTTAAATTGTTAATTTGATAGGGTAATTAGTTTATTTAACGACACCTGGTTATTTCTTATCAGTGATCGGGTCACAAATGTAATAGTAATAATAATGTGGCCAATACTGATGCCATGAAGAGACATCAACAGGGTCGCTAAATTTACCTTTTAGTAAAACCAAGCCACCATAGGTGCCAACCAAATTGATGCTCATGAGCAACCTGTCTGTGACCTTCCTAGGGTTAAGGAAGTAATAAAGGTTAACATCATAGTTTTCAGGTTTGAGGGGTGGGATGAAATCAAAGGAGAAGGGTACTGAGGAATCGTCGACGAGATGATCATGCAGAAAGGGAATGGCATAAACTTGTCCCATACACGGTAAGCTACGTTGAAGCTTGAAGAGTAGCATCTTGTTATAAGGAACATTGAAAAGGCATACAAAGGAGCGGGCGAAAGATGAGGAAGAAATAAGGGAGAGCCAACGCTTGGAGACGGACTTGCAGCGATGCAGAGGCGGATCTTAGTTATCAAGCACAGGGATCAGGCCCCCCTTGGACTTTGGGCTGAGCTTGTAATTTCAGCAGTAAAGTTGGTACAATGGCTATTGAACTTCCACTTGGCCCCCCTTGATTTTTATTTGCATGTCAAAGCCTACCAAACTACTCCGTAAAACAATATTTATTGAATTATTATTTATTTTTCCTATGAGTATTATAAATTATTTAATATTGTATGGGAAATACCGAAATAGATTAGGTTCCTTCTACCCCTACAAATGTATGTAGCTTGATTTAATGGTACAATATGTGATTCTTAGTTCGAGTAACTTTAAGCTATTGCATTATCTTTTGAAAAAAATTAATATACAATTATAATTAACTATTCCTTCAATTTTGTATTACAAGTTATATGAGAAAAAAAATACGGAGTAGAAATGTTGTTAGCAAAATAAAAAAAAATTATGTATTAATTCCTCCCTCTTAGTCAATAGTTTACACTTAGTTTATTTCTCCCTCACAAAATAAAGTAAGTGTAAATTATTCAATGAGACTAAGGGAGGAGTAAATGTTATGTATTTGTAGTTTCCGAAACATTAATACTCGGGCAAATCAAAGTATTTTAGCTACGGTTTCCGTATTGTATAGTAGCTCCTACTTCTTTATAAAGAAATAATTAAAGTTTTTTTTACTACTACCCCTATTCTAGTGAATAGTTTATACTTATTTTATTTTGTGATGGAAAATAAAGCAAATCTAAATAATTGACTAGGACGGAGGAGTATGATTTATAAATGGTAACTCCAAAAATTTCTCTTTCAAAAAATTGAAGTCTTTTAGTTACTCCCTCCGTAAAATTAAGTCATGTGGAGTACTTATTAGTTACTCGTTTTAGTTATTATTGATATATGGCATTTTGAGTTCGGTAATTTTAGGGCTGCGCCAGACTGCTTTTGTTTGTTAATTTAGATGATTTCACTTAATCTAATTTGGGTGCTTTTAATTTGTATATGGTTATGATTCTGGTAAGAATAATCGAATGATGTAAATACTACTTAATTTTTTTGTGGCCCCCCGTGAAATTTTTCTCAAGATCCGCCACTGCAGCGATGAAGGATTTTGGTAGGAAGGCTGAGCAAGATCTCAGCCAAGAGATCATCAGTAAGATCATCAAAGCGTTATGGTATCCAATCGGAGTACGGTTTCTTAAATATACAAGCACACATACCGTCGCTTGTACAACCACATAATCTCCTCCTTTTTGCAACTCCACATAATCTGCCCATTCTTAATTTTTTACCTCCATGAAACACCAATTTACTCCAGATGATATATATGGATCCTCGTCTCCCTTATCGAAGATAATTTATTTCTCCTTCAACAAAGATCAAAAGTTTAAGAAACAATCTTCCCTCTTATCTCTCTCCCATTCCCTTCCTAGTCTTTTTCTCATCCCGTCCCCTACCTCCATTCCAAATACTCAAACAAAGTGTTTGGGTACTATGTTTGTAAACTGAATAAGTTTGAATATTATATATATACACGAACTTTTCTATTTATTTCATTTTGCATATATAAATCTTAGTACCCCCATATCATTTTTATTGTCACTTTTTTTTCTTCAAATTTTATTATCTCATAATTATTATTATCCCCTTTCTAGATCTAGTAAGGAAAAACTTTAGTCAACCAACTCGTTGCAATCAACCTCATTCCCACTCGAAACAACCTTTAGCCCACTACTTAATCCCTTCGGTTCACACATAAAACGGTCTAAAATGCAAAGCTTTCATCTCTCTCTTGAAAAGTCCATCTAACTAACAGAAAACTAACCGTTACTTTCTGAACTTCATCATTTTTACATCCCAAAAAGATTAAGTTGAACATGACAAAAAAAATGTAGAAACTTAGATTTTGTTTGATAACGACAGATTGAACATTTTTTTTTAGCATTTTGAGAGTTTTTACACTATTTAAATAACAAATGTGCTATTTTGAGTGTTGATCATCGACATATTGAAATAGTAGATTGTGGTGTAATTTCATGTTTTACATTATGAACTTTAATTAGTATATTATAAGAAAATAAAAATTGAGTTTTTTTTATCTCTGAGAAAATTAAAGATCAAACTTTATCTTTATCATATTTATAATTAATATTTTTCACTTAAAATATATAAATTTAAGCAAGTTCAAATAAGTTTTTTTTTTTTTTTTTTGGTGAAATGTGAAAATTTCCATTAAGCAAAAACAGCTATTACAAGCTACAATTTTAATACAAGCAATTTCAATATCTAACTAGATATTACATACGCAACATAACTCTATTGACCCAAACTTGGTCACGCCTATCAATACAGGGGCCAATTTTTGTCTTCAACCATAACACACTGTCCTTTTTTATGAGCTTTAGAACAGCTTCAGGCCTAAGTAGACAACCATCCACTCTTGCCTTGTTTCTTTGCAACCAGATATGATAGTGTGCAGCATGAATGAGACACAAAATCATACCTTCCTTCAATTGTGAGAGCTTGCAGTCCCCAACCCATTGCACCACGTTCCTGGGAGGGATAGAGAACTCACACAATCTGGCCACCTCAAACATAACCCTGCTGCTATACATACAAGTCTGAAATAAATGCTCAAAATTCTCAGCAGCAGCTCCACACAGAAAACAGATGTCATCAGATGCAATGCCTAGTGTAAACAATCTGTCTTTAAGCTGCAGTGCCTCTCTAGCAATCAGCCAACCAACAAACTGATGTTTAGGGATTACCCAACTATTCCAGACACACTTGTGCCACTGAACTTCCTGGTATTTCTGTCTCAGTAGCTCATAACCAGAGTTCACAGTGTAACCTTTGTTACCCAACACCCGTTGACCATTAGTAAAACGTGCAGCTAACTTGTCCCTGACCTTACAAACAGTTTTCCACCCCCAGCTAATATCTCCCACAGGGGAATAATCAGTCCAGCTACACCCTTTTAAATAGACATTACTGATCCACCTTACCCAAAGTCTATCCGGGCAATAGTAAATCCACCAAACAAGCTTCCCTACAGTAGCTAGATTCCAGGCATAGCTCTCCCTAATACCCAAGCCACCTTCAGCTTTTGGAGAGCAACTCTTATCCCAACTCACCATGGTAACTCTAATATATTCAACATTTCCATCCCATAAATAATTTCTACAAATGGCATTAATCTCGTTGAGCACACCTTTAGGAATGATGAAGATATTGGCCCAATAACTATAAATGGAAGATAGGACTGAATTGACCAGTACCAGCCTGCCAGCATAGGATAGCTTCCTTGAGCCAAAACTTCTAACTCTATCAATCAATTTTTCCACTAAGATAGTACAATCAGACTTCTTCATTCTCCCACAAGTGATGGGAATACCCAGATACCTAAAAGGCATCTGTCCTTCCTTCCAGCCACAAACTTGGAGAATATCTTTCTTAACCCAACTAAACACCCCATTAAAGTAGGCATTAGTTTTAGTAGGGTTCAGCTGCAAACCTGAAGCACAAGAAAAAGTAGCAAAGGAACGAAGTAGCACCATGATAGAAGGAATGTCTCCCTTACTAAAAATCAACAGATCGTCAGCAAACATCAGATGGGACAACTGCAAACTACCACATAAAGGATGAAATTTAAAAGGCATGGTAGTAGTAGTGAACCTTAAGACCCTACTCAAATACTCCATAGCAATTGTGAAAAGTAGAGGTGATAAAGGGTCACCCTGCCTCAACCCCTTCCTTCCTTTAAAATATCCAATGATTTCACCATTCAAAGAGAGAGAGTAAGAAGCAGACCTCACACACTCCATGATCTTGCCAGTAAATTGCTGAGGGAAATTAAGAGAGATCAACATCTGTTCCAGGAATTCCCAATTCAAAGAGTCATAGGCTTTTTTTAGGTCCACCTTAAGCATAAATCTGGGTGAAGCAGACTGTCTATTGTAGCATCTAATAAGGTCCTGACATATCAGGATATTCTCAACAGTGCTTCTACCCCTAATAAACCCCCCTTGGTTGTCACTAATAATGTCAGGCAGCACTCTAGCCAGTCTATTGCACATCAACTTTGAGATACACTTATACACAACATTACAACATGAAATAGGTCTAAATTCAGTGACATTCTTAGGAAGAGAAACTTTAGGCACTAAAGAAATGAGGGTATGATTAACTTGTTTTAATAACTGTCCATTCAGGAAGAAATCATGGACTGCATCATAGAGACTACCACCCACACTATCCCATGCATCTTTGAAAAATGCACTAGAATACCCATCAGAGCCAGCATCTTTATGACTTGGAATGGAAAAAAGAACTTCCTTAATCTCATCATTAGATATGGAGGCAAGCAACAAATCATACTGGACACTAGTGCAACACTTCCCTAAGTGAATGACATTCTGGGAGACAGGAATAGTCTCACCAGTGGAACCCAATAACTCCTTATAAAAAGCGAAGAATGCATTCTGGATACTGGTAGCATCCTCACACATCCTCCCCTTCATATCAGCAATTTTCAGAACCTTATTCTGCACTTGTCTGGCCTTAATCAGGCTATGGAAGTACTTAGTATTCTTGTCACCATTCTCCATCCAAGTTGCCTTATACTTTTGAAGCAAGTAGTCATAAGAAGCCTGATCAAGGAACCTAACACTACTAGCAGCCATAAGCTCATTCTGGATAAGCTCAGGATCAAGAGGGTTAGACCTAAGCTTCTCCTGAATGTATTCCAAATTCATTCTAGCCCTAGAAGCATTATTAACCACATCATTAAACTCACTCTTATTCAGCTGTTTCAAGGGCAACTTTAGCAACTTCAGTCTCTTCACAAGTTTGAACATGTGAGTACCATAAAGTGAGGTGTTCCATGTTTGCTGGACACAAGCCTTAAAACCATCTGAGGTACTCCACATGTTAAAGTATTTGAAATGCCTTCTTTTCTTACCATCAACAGTCATACTCTGAACAACACAAGGGGTATGGTCAAAGGTTCCTTCACAATAGAACTGAGCATATACACTCCCATTATCACTAATCCACCTATGATTCACCAAGACCCTATCCAGCCTACTATACACCCTTGTCTCAGGCACTTGTTTATTACACCAGGTATACAAGGACCCACTAGCAGGACAGTCAAAGACCTCACACTCATCAACACATCTCTTGAAGTCCTCCATTTCCTCATTAGTACAAGTACCCCTAACCGTTCAAAGAGGCACCACCAAAGACAAGATTATAGTCACCACAAATTACCCAAGGTCCTTGAATTTGATTTTTAAACCCACATAACTTATCCCACAGAGGTTTCCTCTCATGTGTATCATTAAAAGCATACACCATAGTGAGATGAAAATTATAGCCAGTCCCTAAATCCTTAACACACATATGAATGTATTGAGCATTGTAATCCAGGAACTGAACACTAAACATGGTAGGATTCCACAAAATCCAGATCCTACCCCCTTTATGGTACTGTGTATTAGTAGAAAAACACCAATTACTACACAGATTATTTCTAACAGAGTTTAGAGACAAAGGTTTGACCTTTGTCTCAAGGAGGCCAAACAAACCAATCATATGATGATGGAGGAACCATTTAATAGTGTTTTGCTTGGAAAGGCTGTTTAACCCCCTAATATTCCAAAATCCCCAATTATACATTACCCCCAGAAGGAGGTAATGCACTACCATTTATCCTAATCCCAACTCTTGGGGTAACATTATTAAGGGAATCAAGGAAAGTTTGGGAACCAAATTTGATTGAGCTCAAACCTGCTTCAACAATCTCCTGCCTGCTTAATCTGATGATATTACGTGCAGAAGTGGCAACCATATGATATTTACCATTCCTACACCATTCAACATCAAACTGGTTAGGTTTTTCGATAGGTGTAGTAGTGACAGGAGCTTGAACATGAGGGGTGATAGGGTTCTCAACAGCAAGAACAGCAACAATCTTAGGACTCTGTGTAATAGCATTCTGTTTCCCATTCTGTTGCTTAGGTCTCCATTGTTTTTTTATAGGAGGAGCAGGAGCCACCTTCTGAGTTCCAGTAGACCCCTTCCTACAGTTATACGTCTCATGACCTAATCCTTTACACTTAGAACAAGTAATTGGTTTCCATTCAAAATCTACTTTTAGGGACACAGTATGACCGTCCTCATCCATAAACTTCACACACTTAGGAATTTGCCTGCCAAACGGCACTTCCACCATGACACGAGCAAACCCTAACCGTGTTTTGGCAGAGGTGGCCTTATCACATCTAACAAAACAGCCCAGTAAACCAGCAATTTTAGGAAGACACTTACCCCAGTATTTCAAGTGTAAATTATGTATGTTGACCCATACTGGAACATCCTTCACATTTTCCTTCACCAGCTCTACATCTTCACTCCATGGACGCACTATTAGCGGTTTATTATCAAAGAGAAAGTGACCCTGCTGTAACACTTGAGATTGAGCAGCAGCAGTCCTAAATCTCACAATAAACACACCATTAGGGCAAAAGGAGATCTTATCAATAGGGAATTTCGACCAAAGACGTTTGATAAAGCCCTCTAACACCTCAATAGGTGGGTTTACCCCTAGGACAAAACCATACACAGAGTTCTTCCAATATTCAAGCTCTTCCTTAACATCTTCAGCCGTGAACCGTAACAGATCCTCAGGTTCCTCTGGAATACTAACCAACGGCTGTTTCCCCTTACGCTTTCTCTGAACAGTCCATCCCGAATCAGATTCAGGCACCAAAGCTTCCAAATCATAAGGAGCAACACCCACAATTTGATTAATATCCGCCGATTTCTGAGTTTGAGCGCTACCAGGTCCACCAACAACAACTGAAGAAGAAGCAGTTGCAATTGGCGGCACAGGATCAACATTCTGAGGATTTAGATTAGCATTAGAGACTAGAGGGGGAAATTGAGTAGTATCATTACAATCAATTGTTTCCATTTTTTGGGTTTTCAGTTTTAGGGTTTTACGATTTTTTGTTCTTTTTTCTCTCTCTATCTCTCATATTTTTTTTTCCTCATGAAAACTTAAGTTCAAATAAGTTAGCTAAAAGTTATAAATCACAAATTGTACGAAGCAATATAATTATTTTTTTTATTAATATGAAATAAATGTCATAAACTTCATGAGAATATTAATGCGGTAGAGAATTATAGAAGATTTGGCAAGTATGTGACCCCCTTTTAGGTTTAAACTTTTTTATTTATTTTTATATTTTTGCCTAAAGGTAGTTAAAGCATCGTATTATGCATGACGAATATGTCTTAACCTTCCCCAATTCGTATCTCTCTCTAAATTATAGTGATGATGTGCTCAATTTACACACAAAAGAAAAAATATATAGCATTAACAATAATTAGTTTGCTCCATATAATTGAATAATACCGTTTTTTATGCATGTAAATTTATCAGAAGAAAAGCTTGAGAGAGACGGTCTTCACTATGTTAGGGAAAGACTACTCTTACCCTTTTATTTGGTTTTCATGACTTTTTTTTAATGTTGATCGTTGCTTGAATTGAATCTTAACCTTATACATATTTCTATAATAAGTGTATCTAATTTACCTTTAAGCCTCATTCAAATCTATTTTATTACTCGTGGTACCATTTTTACTTTAAATTGTAAAACAATTGCACAATAAAGTTTTTCAAAACATTTACTAATTTGTCATAATATTATATTTCGATTCGTAAATTAGCAGCAACTGTCTTTATCTTTTAATACTCCTTGAAAAATAGATATCAAACTTTGTACTTATCAATAATTTGTGAATATGTTATTTAAATTTTGATTAATATACTTTTATATAATGACAAATGAATGTAAATAATATAATAATAAATTATCAATAGAAGTTGAAGTGTATTGTGAGGGAAGTAACTTTAAAATTAGTAGGAGAAATACATATGACATTTGAAAAATAAACTTCGTAATATGTATAATTAAATATGACATTAGCAATAACAAAAGACGTAGGGGCATATTTCAGCGTTCATTTTACTCTTTACATGAGTAAATTCCATGTAGTACGTATTAATCATGCACATTTGTCACAACCCAGTTCGGCCTAGGGCCTTTTAGCCTCATAATACCTCATTTTTTTAATCGGAAGTTGTTATAAAATTGGATATTATAAATATATCAAACATTTTTTTCCTTCTAATTTAATAAAAAGTGAACAAATACTAATGAATATTTTTTTAATATTAAAAAATTGCAGATAATTAATTTATTTCCTGTTCCTAATAATAAAATTGCAAAATAATTAATAATTCTCATTTCTAATAGGAAAATCATATTCCTAATTATAATAGAAAAAAATTAAATGATTATTATCTCCTAATTCTAATAGTATAACTAGAAAAAAAAGCCTTAATAAATTGTTAATTTATTTCCTATTTCTAATAGAAAAATTGTAAAATAATTAATTAATTTTCATTTCTAATAGGAAAATTATATTCCTAATTATAATAGAAAAATTGTAAATAATTAGTTATCTCCTAATTCTAATGCTAATAGTATAATTATAAAAAAAAAGCCTCCTTTAGTTATATATATTGATTGCATTGCTTATTTTAGTTGTAAAACTCTACTTATTATGCATCTAATGTTTGATATACTATTCTTTTAGATTTCAGTCAGCTACTAACTTAACATCATGTCTATATTGAGAAGTAGTAGAGAACAACACAATATGTCTTGGTTATCAAGACCTTGTTGGGTTAGGAAATGAGAGGGAAAACAAAAGCATGCAAAATTCTTTGTTTAGTTAGCAAATGGGGTATGAGAGAAATGGTGAAGGAATGGAGGGTTCCAAACAATACACCCGACACGATATAATGGAGTTGGGTGTGTTACAATTATTCTTATCACACAAAAAAAAATAACTCAATTAAAACTTAATGATATAATATTGACATGACACATACTCCCTCTATATTTATCCAATGTTTCGACATACAATTTCCGTACAATCTAATTCAATGTTTCCCTTCCGTACTTAGTAAAATAGTTGACATAATTATCCTCACAATGATACCATTGCAACTAAAACTCCACATTATGACATTTTTTTATACACCCCTAATTATTTCTAAGAATATCGCCACAAAAAAACACTATAAAGTCATTCCACATTAAAAGTTATGTGCCGACCCAAGGGAGCGTTGGATTGGATTTAAGGGAGAATAACATTTGATTGTTTAGTTTTGTGTCTAGCAAAGAAACAAAATTGAGTTTATATACATGATAATTTAAAGTTTTTGCCTATATTTATATTATTTGTCGGGTTCTTATTTTCATATAATACACTTTTCAAATAAAATTTATCTGTTTAGCTTCTCCAATCAATACCTCACTTTACCCACCTTTTTCCATATCCAAGCCTTTCCACCCAACTAACCAACCATTAAACCCAACAGAATCAACTCTAACCCTATCCCTGAACAACCCCCCCCCCCCCCCATATGAATATATTTTTCTCCCTTTTAAATCATACTCGTAAACGTCGATGAGTAGCCCTACCTATCGACACACTTTTCCCCTTCCCCAAAAATCCGCCTCCACCCCTCGGAAAAATAAAAGCACCCACAATAAAAATAGTCCTCGCTCAATAAGGTTCATGTGCCACCCGTAAAGAGCAGTTTGAACATGCAAAAAAAAAAACAATGCGGAATACAAACTATGTTTATATAATAATGTGTCTATGATTAATATCATTTTGATTCATACAATTGAGGGGTATACGGTGAGAGTTATTGGAATGGATTTGTTTCATTCTAGTGTTAGGTTTGAGTATCTTGGAGAGGAATTATAATCTATCCCGTATATAACTCCATTACAATCCCTTGAAATCTCATACCCACATTATTATCTTCACCAAGATTTCAATCTCCATTCCTATAGTATACAATCTTGAAAGTCGTTTGGTTAAGGATGAAGAAACGTAATGAAATAGTATGATACCTTAGTGGTATATGGATCCAAAATTATTCCTTCTTAAAACAGTTTGGTTATTCTTTGTAAAGGAAAGGTATGGAGATTGATATTAAGGAAGTAAGATGGGTATTGTATTTTATGGGTTAGAATGAAGTTAGAATCCATTGGGCAAGAATTCACTGGGTATCTAGCTCCATTATATGATACACCAAGTAAGCAAACCAAACACTGAAATGGAGCAATTTCATTCCTTTCTAGAAGGCCCAACCAAACGTCCCCTTAAAATGAACCAAACAGTCATAAAAAAAGTATGACATTCGAAATAAATACCTTCATGATACCACGCTCTATCCTATACCATTCCGACCTTATAAACAAAATGACCCCTCATAAAGTTTGTTTTGATATTTAAATTTATAAATCTTAATATAATATATTTTAAAATTTAATCTAATTAGAATATCATACACTTGTTAAAAAATTATGATTCGTACATTTATACCTTAGACTTATCACACTTGTGCACTAGTAAATTACTCCTTCCACTGCAAGTCAATGTACCTATTTGCTTTTTGAAGATACAAAAAAAAAAAAAAAAATACAACTTTGTAAAATTTTGACTGTTTGTTCATTTAAAAATATAAAACTTTGAAAGATAAAGCTAACATTTCTGTTTTGTTATGTAATTTCTTTCATAAAATTAAATTTTTGATTAGGAAAAAAAACTCTCTGTATAAAGGAACAAAAATACAGTTAATGTGTCACTTCGAGAACCACCCAAAAATATTTGGATATGCGCACTAAGGTCTGAGTATAGGCAATAACTTGACGTGAATGGTTGCGATTACTAAATTGTCTTTCGAAGAAAGCTTTATCCGGCAGTGTACATTATTTGCTTAAATATTTCATAATATTTATAGATTTTTTTATGCGAGACTTGTAAAGTTGTAATAATAGTCATGTATATATAGTATCTTCTAAGACATTATATATTGTAAATTTAATTAAAAACATATAAATCATGAGATTTAAGGAGTATCATTCCACGAAAAAAAGATACTCGATCATAATATTTATATTGAAAACAATAGCAAATTAGTTTTGAGTCTAATGCGGTCTTATATACATGTAAATAATAGGATAAATTACAAATAACCACCACGTATTTGCATATTTTTACAAATTATCACCACGTATTTACGTTTTTACAAATAACCCCCAAAGTTCATTGTATATTCCTCAATCACCACCGTATTTTTACCCGAGCATCATTTTTCTTATTTCCCGACTTGTTTAATGGCGGTTTCTGTGAAATACCAAGATTATCCTTAATGACTTGCATTGAGTGCATAATTCATATACAGTATATCATTCCTTTCTTCCATCTTGTGTTTCTTAAATCCCCAAAACCCTATAAATTAATCAATCGATTAATGCTTTACAAAAATCAGCATCCTTTGACAACCCTCCAATGATAGCATTCCAGGAGACGATATTTCGTTTGGGCATTTTATCAAATATTTCTAGTGCAGAATCAAGACGACCCATTTTACGATACATATCAACCAAACCAGTACCAATATACACATCCATTTCCAAGCCTCTTCTAATCACATCATAATGAACATCAGTCCTATTTATTGGCACAAGCTTTAAGCACAAAAGTATACGTATAATTATCAGGCTCTATTTTATTTTCCAACATAATATTATACAATTTCAATGCATAATCATGGTTTTGTGACCTAGTATAAGCTTTAATTATATAATTATGCAAAACTACACCAGGATTTTTGAGAGAATAAAAAATTAAGCGAGAAAGATCACATCTTCAGTGCAATGAGTAGGTGTTAATTAAATGAGAAAGTGTTGAATTGTGATGGGCGATGCCTAAGACTAATAAACGACCATGAATGCAAAAAATGGAGTATAAATCTTTACAAGAGGGAAATAATGAAACATAATGATGGTATTCTGTTGGGATTTTGGAATGTAATTGCAAATTCAGAGGTTGGTGTAGTAGTTAAGGACTAAGGAGTGAATTGAGCGATACAAAATAAGAGAGTGAGAAAAAGAGAGTTGAACACATCCAAACTTCAATCGATTGACTAATTCAAGGTTTTGGGAATTTAGGGATTTTTGGGGATGTAGGAAACACATGACGGAAGAAGGGAATGATATGAATGATTCACTCAGTTAAGTTTTCAAGGGTAATCTTGGTATTTCATGTAAACCGTCATTTAACAAGTCGGAAAATAAGAAAAACAATGCTCGGGGTAAAAATACGGTGGTGATTGGGGAATATGTATTGAAGTTTGGGGGTTATTTGTAAAAACAGAAATACGTGGTGGTAATTTGTAAAATTACGCAAATACCTGGTGGTTATTTGTAAATTTTCCTAAATAATATAATAAAGTAACAACAAATGTCGAAGTGTACTGGGAGGTAAATAACTTTAAAGTTGGTAGGAGAAATAAATATATCAGTAGCAAAAAAAATACTTCGTATTATGTGTAACTAGATTTTGTGCCCGTGCATTGCACGGGTTATAATAATGGTTCACCTCTAATTATTATGGTAAGCATGGTTTCTTCGATGCATACGGGTAACATATTATAGTCTTGAATATTTGAGCTTCTAAAACATTGTTGGGGATGTTTATTAATTAAAAAGGATTTGATTACAAACTTACTTGAAACACTTAGAATTCTAACAAAATGAGTTTTACCTTGTCATCTCTAATAACCTATAAAAAGAGGGAATTCTAGAATTTGATGTCGACTGCCCCTATTGATAGGACGCAAATATTTGACAATATTAATGTCTTTAGTTGCTCAATTAAATGTAAAAAGCAATATAAGTAGTTTGCATTACATCCTAAATTTTCGTAGGTAATGCTCATGATCCGATCTGTCCGCTTTTAATATTGTCATCCCTCGTAAAATATACCCTGACTTTAAACTGAAGGGAAGGGGAGGGGAGGGGATAGATATATGGAAAAGTTTAGATTAAATTTTGGGTAATGCTTTTTCATGGACATGATTTACTCAATCATGAATATGAATGACCATTATACCCTTATCATTTCTACACCCTTCCTTTCATTTGGTTTTCGAAAATCCTCTCAAAGTAATCAATCCACCCACTCCTCTCCCGGACCACCATACCAGCCGCACCGATGTTACTACTGGACCACCCCTCACCAGCCGAATGATGACATTGGGAATGGTTATAAAGGACAATTAGTGCATAACCAGGGTGGTCAAAAATACAATGGACATTAATCAACGTCCTAATTTCTTAGATCATCTCTTATTAACATGTATCCTCAATCCCATGTGCAAACATTTGTTTGGTTCGTGAGCTTTGTTTCTGAATTGAAGGGAAAATCAAGTGCACAGCGTCCATAATTTTATCCGATTTTAATTTAATTAATTTAATCAAACCCTAATTTGATTGGTCTAAATTAAATTAATCTTACTAATTTGATATAGCATGATTAATAAAGTTAACAAATTAGATTTATTCTTTGATCGAAATGAGAATTAGCGTCCACAATTGAGTAATTCGACGGATTTGATTAATTTTGTGAGGAATAAAATTAAAGAGTGTGTTTGATGAAGGGTAATGTATGGAAAACTAATAACATGGAGACATAATAGGGAAAAAAAGAAATTCAGTGGGTCCCTCACCCCATCATATGAGAGGTCTCTCAATAACGCTATTGAGAGACCGTCTCTCCGGAGTTTTTGTGATGGAAAACTAATAACAAAAAGTCGAGGAAAAAGTAATGTTTATCCATGAAGAGCAACTGCATAAGACGTTTGGCTCTAGGATACTTATATAAACTGATTAATCTAATTATAGTATGATTAATATAATTATAGTATTACTACTTATCCTTTAGTTTACAATTTTTAAATTCTTAGGAAGTTCACATTATGTGATTGGGTTTGCATTGAACTCTTAAACGTCAAGGTAAAATGAAAAAACAAATGCCTGAAAATAAATAAAAGTGTAATTGTAAATATAGCTATCATGTACAATACACAAAGTGGAAAGCTTGCAAGAGTTTCTCCCCTAATTTATAGTGGGAAATATTTAGTTCGTTTGAAGTGCGAATAATTAGCATTGTGGTCCATAAATTGAAAATTATAGTTATGATGAAAATTGAAACGGTAAAATCAAGCAAACATAAAGAACAATTGCAATTTTTGTGAATTAAATTTGAAGCGCAACATATAGTGATATAAAATAAGAAATAACATGGAACTCCTATACAAACAGGTTATGGAGTAAGGACGATAAACTAATTTTACAAAGAATGGCATATCCTATGAACTCTAAATTCTCAATTATGCAGGATTGTGCAAGTTCTGCCCAAAAAAATTGATCTTGATGCAATTTTATAGGAGTATCCTACTATAAATTCATATTATAACCTTAAGGTGTTGTACATGCAACATCAATCGTTACCCTAATACCGTAGACTGAAATTTCAAACCAAACAACATTATTAGTATGTACAACAAACAATATATAGTAGCTTACAAACAATATATAAATTATAAAACGTATACGCAAACACATTACTAACTAAACAATTGATACACAATTACACACTATCAATATCTTAAAAATAATTCATCCAACATGATAGATTTTAAGGTTAAACAAAAAGACTAAAGAGACGTATAAGATGGGGTACGTAGAGAAGTCTTTCACTTGTAATTTATAAAGCCACTTTTATAGGTACTAATATTAGTTTGAAGTTGTATAAACTTCTCTTATTAATTATTAATTCTTAATATTAATTAATTAATTAATATACTATTTGATAGAGATATGTTATAGTAGATTCCATAAATTAAAAAATAATTGTTTTTTTTTTATCTTTTCTATTTTTTTTATATATTGATGGATATATACATATTTTATTATTCAAAAGCTATAGGGATAATTTACATATTAATACAGTTGTTTTAATCTCTATCTTATTTAAATTTTATCATTAACATTTTTTTAATTTCTCTATTATTTATCTATTTAACGTGTTTTAATAAAGTTGGAGTCTCTAAAATTGCCTGAAAAAAGCCTCTTTTATATATATATATATATTGATTGATTAAGCATGACATTAGAAATAACAACAGATGTAGAGCATATTTCAGCGTTCATTTTGCTTTTTGCATAAATAAATTTCAATCCTCTGTATTATGCAAATAATAAGTGTGTAAATATTAAAAGTAGTTTGTTAATTCCAATAGGAAAATTGTAAATAATTAATTATTTTCTACTTCTAATAGAAAAATTGTAAATAATTAATTATATCCTAATTCTAATAGAAAAATTCTCAAAAAAAAAGTCTTAATTAATTATTTTCTACTTCTAATAGAAAAATTATAAATAATTAATTATCTCATAATTCAAATAGAAAAATTCTCAAACAAAAAAAAAAAAAAAAAACCTCTTTTAGTTATAAATATATTGATTCTTTTGTATGTATTGTTATTTCCTTCCTCCTTTATAGGCTTGTAATCCTCTTTTGTATCTTTTTGTTATTGCTATCTTGTTAGTCAAGCTTATGTTTTAACTATATATACTCTTGTAAGCTAATTTTATTAATATCTTCCAAAATATACTCTTCTATCCATATCCCTCCTCTCGGCCTTCATCTCTTCAACCATGTCGAGTAGCATGACTCCCAACCCTCATGAACCCCTCAAATCGCTTTACCGCATCAATCCCTTGGCTATTGAGAAACTCACCCCCTCTAAATACTCTCAATGGAAAATTTAACTTGAATCCCTCCTCACCTGTTACTCCTTCCTGTCGTACATTGGCAGCACTCCACCTCCTCCTGAAACTATCACCACGGAGGACAAAAAAACCGTCGCAACTCCCGCTTACGGCATCTGGTTCAGGCAAGATAGGCTTCTTTTTGGTACTGTCGCAGGTTCTCTTGGCTCGGCTGTTTCACCTCTCATCACCAATTGCACCACCACCCAAGACGCCTAGAAAACCCTATCCACAAACTTTTCCCTCCCATCCCGGCCATATCAAGCAAACGAAATATCGCCTTAAATCCCTCACCCTTGCTCCTCCACCATCTCTAAATTTATGACTAAGGTGAAATCCATTACTGATGAATTGGCTAGCCTCGGCTGTAATACCACTCAAATTTTTAATTAGTTTTGTTTTTCTAAACTCGAATTTCGGGGACGAAGTTCCTTTTAGAAGGGAAGATTGTAATACCCTATAAATTCTTTATAAATTAATTTCTGTGATAGCACATTTTTATTTTTATAGACAAACGGACTTCTATTATTTATATTATGGGTAGTCTATTTTGGTATTCAAAAAGAAATCGTTTCCAAAGGTAAAACCATAAATTTCAATATTATTTGCCTTTATATTTTAAAAAGTTTTTATTTGGTGCCTTAAAATAATACAAAAGATACATAAACTCTTATTAATAGTGCGTCACACTTAATATCTTATTAATAGTGCTCCATGTCTATCCCTTCATTCATGTTTATCTACCCAGATCAAAATTCATCATAACGGAACTCCCTTCATTGCACGCCTTCTATTTGTGTGTTGTTATATCGCATACTATGGCGACGATGTCCTAATAATTGTTATATCCAACCTATTGCCCGTATGGCATTTTTCTCTATATTCCTCTTCTCTGACCGAATTGATTATAAGGTAACACGATTCTACCGATCCTAATATTATTATTATTGTTCGGGGCTGTATAAATTCATGTCTATTATACATGTTTTATGTGATAAATTGATTATTAAAGATGGTATATAATTATCGTTTTTTTATTTATCTATACATATATAACATGGTAGCTCTCTTATATTATATTGTTAAGTCAATTGTTGGGTGATGGGTTAGATACGAGTGTGTTAGAACGGAGTTGTTGTACATGGAAAAAGGACCTTGAATTTGGCCGATTTGCAGTAGGTTTACATGACAAGTTATATGATTGTTTGGAATTAATAAAGGGACTTATGGATGGTCAACATAAATGGAACAATTTATTTATGGCACAATAGTTCGGCGAGATATGAAAGATTATCATGGGTTTGCAGTCTTATATGTTGAATGCAGAGAGATACTACTCCTACGCATGGTACTATTTTTAATTTATGAGTAGATCAATAGCTTGGAGTTGAGATTGTGTATGGATTACCGTAGAGTATCCTTATTGCCGTTTCCTTAGTCCTTGATTCGTGGGTGAGTAACTTAGAGCCTTGTACTCTAAGTGTTGAGCACGGTTCTTTGAACCTTTGACAATATCGATATTGAAATTGAGATGGAAATTGGTTATTGGTATTGAGTTATGAGTTACGGGGCCTTTGAGCCGAGTTATTTTACGGTCCAGTGTGACCATGGTTATTGAGTTATTTGAGTTTGAAATCGATATTGAGATGGAAATATTGTTTCGCAGTTTTTATCCGCCAGTTCACTCACCCCTTGTCTTTGTCTTAGGGTTGACGACGAGAATACGATACATGGTTACATTGGATTATTATATTAAAATATAGAGTAATGAGTGAGACGGAGTAATGAGATGAGAATTGGTTTATTATTGGAATAAGAGAGTGTTATATAATGGAAATAGAAAGGAGTTTGGCTGATTAGTTATCGGGGAGTGTTTTTAGCACAGATAGTTTAACAGGAGCACATACAATTGAAGAGAACTTGACTTTGTTGGATTGTCATAATGGTATATGGCTAGAGGATGAGCATGATGGTGATTCCTATTTGAGGTGAACTATTCGTACAGTAGGATAACACAAGTTATTGGCACAATATTAGTTATCTTAAGAGTGAATTAGCTTCATTTGAAATTGACTTTGTTTCATTATAAAAAAAGAGCTTCATTATCAGTATTTGTGTCAAATTAAAATATAATTATGATATTTGATTATTGTGTTCAAATTATCGTTTTATTTGACCTTAATTAGTGGTAGTAAGTTTCCTTTAGTTATATTTTTCTTGTATAAAAATGTTGATGTAAGTTTATAGCATTGATTATTGGCTAATAGAAGGATAACTATAAAACCTGAGACGAAGAGTTTATGGAAAAATCTCTCCGAACCACTGGAACATGTATTGTCACTTTGAAGGTAAGGGACTAAACTCTATTGTTTTGAAATATTGATTTGTAAGTGATAATTATCCTGTATTTATTTTATAGTATCATCTAAGCAAAGTGAGTAAGTTTTCGAGTTATATTATTTTTGGAAGTAATTATACTATATTCTTAATAATATGACAACTCAGTTTTGTTTCAGAATTTTACAATTTATTTAGCGTATTCGCTAAAGTTGAAAGCTATAAGATTGGAGGATTAGAGTTTGGCTCACAACCCGCAGTGGCAAGCCGGCATACAAAAATGCCCAGAATTATAGTTTGGCTCACAACCCGCAGGTGGCGAGCCCGACATGAAATAATGCCTTAGTAGTTGTATGGAGTGGATTGATCCCCACTTCCGCCATTAGATGCTCGTATCCAGGCGCAGACCTGGTGTTGAGGTGTGTACATTAAGTCTATGGCCAGTTTTTTCTTGTTAACCTCTTAGTCTCAAGGAAGTAAAGTTCTTACTATATAATTGTTGCCTACTTTATTTATTTATGTCTTAAGGTGAATTATCCTCACTCTAATATTATTTATAAATAAATAGAGATAGCTAATGTAATTTTGCTATAGCTAGAGATATGTTATTATGATAAGGAGGCCATGAATGTGGAGATTTAAGGAGTATTAACTAAGTGGATGTGAGTGGAGGAGAACACACTATGAATTAAGTTGGTGTCCATATGTTGTTAGAAGGCTGATTATTTATATTTGACAGAAGAAAGATTTTAATAATATTAAGTTTCACATTGGTTTTGAGGTTGTGATATTTATGGGATTGGGTAGGGTATTTTGTACCTTTGAGAGTATGGATTGAGACTGGTTACTTGTATTGGAAGTTGTTCCTATCTGTCTTCTGATTTTATTTCAGGTTACTTCCGCTGCTGTTCAAACAGGATTTTATCTAAAGACAAGATTTTATTTAAAGTCTTTGTAAAATTTTTAGTTCATTTTGTATTATTTTATATTTAAACGGATTTGTAATAAGAGACTTTGTATATTGATTATAATACCTCTCTAGTTTGGCTCAGTATTGTATATAAATATAAGTTTTTAATTTAGCTGAAAATGAGGGGTGTTATAATTGGTATCAGAGCCGATTCTTTCTTGGTTAGGAGTGGAGATCGTCACATCTCAGCACCGCCCTTTTAACTTTTGAATATTTTCTTCAATTTTGAGTTGTCATTTTATTCATTTTGAAAATTTTA
Organism: Silene latifolia; assembly: GCF_048544455.1. Lineage (NCBI taxonomy): Eukaryota > Viridiplantae > Streptophyta > Magnoliopsida > Caryophyllales > Caryophyllaceae > Silene > Silene latifolia. The sequence continues at coordinate 434,208,322 of NC_133538.1, read as the reverse complement.
CGTTCGGGGACGAACTTTATTTTTAAGGAGGGTGAAATGTAATACCACTCAAATTTTTAATTAGTTTTGTTTTTCTAAACTCGAATTTCGGGGACGAAGTTCCTTTTAAGGAGGGAAGATTGTAATACCCTATAAATTCTTTATAAATTAATTTCTGTGATAGCACATTTTTATTTTTATGGACAAACGTACTTCTATTATTTATATTATGGGTAGTCTATTTTGGTATTCAAACAGAAATCGTTTCCAAAGGTAAAACCATAAATTTCAATATTATTTGCCTTTATATTTTAATAAGTTTTTATTTGGTGCCTTAAAAGAATACAAAAGAGACATAAACTCTTATTAATAGTGCGTCAGACTTAATATCTTATTAATAGTGCTCCATGTCTATCCCTTCATTCATGTTTATCTACCCAGATCAAAATTCATCATAACGGAACTCCCTTCATTGCACGCCTTCTATTTGTGTGTTGTTATATCGCATACTATGGCGACGATGTCCTAATAATTGTTATATCCAACCTATTGCCCGTATGGCATTTTTCTCTATATTCCTCTTCTCTGACTGAATTGATTATAAGGTAACACGATTCTACCGATCCTAATATTATTATTATTGTTCGGGGCTGTATAAATTCATGTCTATTATACATATTTTATGTGATAAATTGATTATTAAAGATGGTATATAATTATCGTTTTTTTTATTTATCTATATATATATAACATGGTAGCTCTCTTATATTATATTGTTAAGTCAATTGTTGCGTGATGGGTTAGATACGAGTGTGTTAGAACGGAGTTGTTGTACATGGAAAAAGGATCTTGAATTTGGCCGATTTGCAGTAGGTTTACATGACAAGTTATATGATTAATTGGAATTAATAAAGGGACTTATGGATGGTCAACATAAATGGAACAATTTATTTATGGCACAATAGTTCGGCGAGATATGAAAGATTATCATGGGTTTGCAGTCTTATATGTTGAATGCAGAGAGATACTACTCCTACGCATGGTACTATTTTTAATTTATGAATAGATCAATAGCTTGGAGTTGAGATTGTGTATGGATTACCATATAGTATCCTTATTGCCGTTTCCTTAGTCCTTGATTCGTGGGTGAGTAACTTAGAGCCTTGTACTTTAAGTGTTGAGCACGGTTTCTTTGAACCTTTGACAATATCGATATTGAAATTGAGATGGAAATTGGTTATTGGTATTGAGTTATGAGTTACGGGGCCTTTGAGCCGAGTTATTTTACGGTCCAGTGTGACCATGGTTATTGAGTTATTTAAGTTTGAAATCGATATTGAGATGGAAATATTGTTTCGCGGTTTTTATCCGCCAGTTCACTCACCCCTTGTCTTTGTCTTAGGGTTGACGACGAGAATACGATACATGGTTACATTGGATTATTATATTAAAATATAGAGTAATGAGTGAGACGGAGTAATGAGATGAGAATTGGTTTATTATTGGAATAAGAGAGTGTTATATAATGGAAATAGAAAGGAGTTTGGCTGATTAGTTATCGGGGAGTGTTTTTAGCACAGATAGTTTAAGAAGAGCACATACAATTGAAGAGAACTTGACTTTGTTGGATTGTCATAATGGTATATGGCTAGAGGATGAGCATGATGGTCATTCCTATTTGAGGTGAACTATTCGTACAGTAGGATAACACAAATTATTGGCACAATATTAGTTATCTTCAAAGTGAATTAGCTTCATTTGAAATTGACTTTGTATTATAAAAAAAGAGCTTCATTATCAGTATTTGTGTCAAATTAAAATATAATTATGATATTTGATTATTGTGTTCAAATTATCGTTTTATTTGACCTTAATTAGTGGTAGTAAGTTTCCTTTAGTTATATTTTGCTTGTATAAAAATGATGATGTAAGTTTATAGCATTGATTAGTGGCTAATAGATGGATAACTATAAAACCTGGGACGAAGAGTTTATAGAAAAATCTCTCTGAACCACTGGAACATGTATTGTCACTTTGAAGGTAAGGAACTAAACTCTATTGTTTTGAAAATATTGATTTGTAAGTGATAATTGTCCTCTATTTATTTTATAGTATCATCTAAGCAAAGTGAGTAAGTTTTCGAGTTATATTATTTTTGGAAGTAATTATACTATATTCTTAATAATATGACAACTCAGTTTTGTTTCAGAATTTTACAATTTATTTAGCGTATTCGCTAAAGTTGAAAGCTATAAGATTGGAGGATTAGAGTTTGGCTCACAACCCGCAGTGGCGAGCCGGCATACAAAAATGCCCAGAATTATAGTTTGGCTCACAACCCGCAGTGGCGAGCCCTGCATGAAATAATGCCTTAGTAGTTGTATGGAGTGGATTGATCCCCACTTCCGCCATTAGATGCTCGTATCCAGTATGGACACTGGTGTAGAGGTGTGCACATTAAGTCTATGGCCAGTCGTTTCTTGTTAACCTCTTAGTCTCAAGGAAGTAAAGTTCTTACTATATAATTGTTGCCTACTTTGTTTATTTATGTCCTAAGGTGAATTATCCTAACCCTAATATTATTTATAAATAAATAGAGATAGCTAATGTAATTTTGCTATAGCTAGAGATATGTTATTATGATAAGGAGGCCATGAATGTGGAGATTTAAGGAGTATTAACTAAGTGGATGTGAGTGGAGGAGAACAAGCTATGAATTAAGTTGGTGTCCATATGTTGTTAGAAGGCTGATTATTTATATTTGACAGAAGAAAGATTTTAATAATATTAAGTTTCACATTGGTTTTGAGGTTGTGATATTTATGGGATTGGGCAGGGTACTTTGTACCTTTGACAGTATGGATTGAGACTGGTTACTTGTATTGGAGGTAGTTCCTATCTGTCTTCTGATTTTATTTCAGGTTACTTCCGCTGCTGTTCAAACATGATTTTATTTCAAGACAAGATTTTATTTAAAGTCTTTGTAAAAGTTTTAGTTCATTTTGTATTATTTTATATTTAAACGGATTTGTAATCAGAGACTTTGTATATTGATTATAATACCTCTCTAGTTTGGCTCAGTATTGTATATAAATATAAGTTTTTAGTTTAGCTGAAAATGAGGGGTGTTACATCGGCTCCACCATGTCCATTGAATAGATCACGGACATTGTTCTTGATGGTCTTGATTCCCGTTACCGCTCAGTCATTTAGGCCGTCCAAACTCCTGATAATCCCATCTCGTTCCCTGAACTTAATGAAAAATTTATTAATCGTGAACTTCTCATTCAAATCGAGTCTGTAACACCCCCATACTCCAAGTGCCTTACCAGGACCACTCAGGTATGAAGACATTACCATCTCGGTTACCCGAGGTAATGATAATCAAACAACAATAAAGAAACAATGTTTATTATAAATAATTTAGTGAACAGATACAATCCTCAAAACCAAACCAAAAGTACGATACATGATTTCAAACTAACTGTCTAACTGAAATGTAAATAAACTAAAGGCTACAGCGGAAGACTCCTATCATCATGTCGTGGCATCCCAGCTATCCCAGTACTCATCTCAATACCTGCTCCATATCTGCTCACCATCCCCGAATGGATCACCGCAGGTTTACAAAACAACACCGGGGTCAGTACTAATCACACAATCAATATAGATAACAATAATAAGATAAAGCAGACTTGAATCTGTCACACACACACACACACACCACCAATTCCCCTCATCTCAATCTCGATCGTCCTTTGGGACCAGCCGCCCGGTGGGGGACCGCCGTACCCACCAAATCCCCGCTCCACATAGTGAGCGATAACCCTGTCTATTAATGTGCACATCCCCTTCCGTGGCGGATTCCACGAAGGGCGAAACTAGGGCGTGAAGTCACTCCCGCAAGTGACCCCACTCAACCGAGAACGCATCTCGAGAACCATCAACAGCAATCACAACCACAAACACAGTACAATCATTATATCAAACAACCAAATACAGCACATCACCAATATCCCATTATGGGACTAATACCGAGTAGGAAATCCTGCGGAAAGCACAACAGCTGTGATCAGACGGTATCAACAAATTTTGTATCAAAAAGCCTCTTCTACGAACCCTCCTCCTATCATATAACACATAGAGGCTACACATCACATACTACACACAAAAACCCCCAATCTCTAAATTAGGGTTTAACCAAATCAAGGGAAAAACAATAAAAAGGGTACGTAGATCTTACCTTCGACGCAAGGAATCCAACGATATAAACAACGACAAGAATCGACCGTCGAACTCCGGAATTGCTAAGAATGCGATTAGGAAGATGAACTTGTTGCTTTCTCTCTTAAACAGGGTTTTAGGTTTTGTAAAAGTGATTTAAAACCATGACGACGATACTTAAATACCTTAATCGCATAATTAACAAAACCCGAGAAAATTCCCGTAAAAACCTAGGACACTCGATCAGTACCCAAGGTACTCGATCGAGTACCCCCTTACTCGATCGAGTAGCTACTCGATCGAGTACCCAACAGTCGAAACTATTTTATTTTGCAACTTACCCTTACTCGACAGAGTAAGGGCTACTCGATAGAGTACCCCAAGACTTATAAATACGGAGTATTACAGTCTTCCCTCCTTAAAAGGAACTTCGTCCCCGAAGTTCAAACCACTACTAAACAAAGGTACTCCCACAATATTCCCGACTCAAAAGCCAAACAAAAACAACATAAGACATGATACTAACCCAACTCATCCCGACAAACATACCAACACTACATATAAAAGGTGTATAAAACTCTTAAAACTGCTCGCGATCATCTCCTACCCCCCTAAAAGAAACAAGGTTACGTCCCCGTAACCATACATACCTGATCAAAAAGGAAAGGGTAACGCTCTTTCATGATATCCTCTGCCTCCCATGTAGCTTCCTCAGTCTCGGGGTTAGACCAAAGGATCTTAAGCAAAACTGTCTCACCACTCCTAGTCTTCCTAACCTTTCGGTCAAGAATCTTCTTAGGTACCTCAAGATATGATAAGGACTCATCTAGCTCTAAGCTCTCTGCCTCTAACACATGTAACGGGTCACTCACATACTTCCGCAGCTGCGATACATGAAACACATTATGCACTCTCTCTAACGCATTTTGGTAAAGCCGACGATAAGCAACTTCCCCAACTCGCTCTAAGATCTCATAAGGCCCTATAAACTTCTGACTTAACTTGCCTTTCTTCCCAAATCTCATAACTCCACGCATCGGAGACACTTTCAGAAGAACCTTGTCCCCAACTTGAAACTCTATGTCCCGACGATGTAGATCTGCATAACTCTTTTGTCGATCCTGGGCTGCTCTCATCCGTTCCCTGATCATCTTAATCTGTTCCACCATCTCATGCACCATCTCTGGTCCTAAAACCCATTTGCCAAAGACTGTCGTCCCAACCGATTGGACTCCTACATCTCCTCCCGTACAAAGCCTCGAACGGTGCCATGCCAATACAATTGGTGTGATATTTTGTTGTTGTAAGAAAACTCTATCAAGTCCAACCTCTGCTCCCAGCTACCACCAAAATCCATCACACAAGCTCGCAACATATCCTCAAGAGTCTTTATTGTTCTCTCAGTCTGCCGTGCGTCGCGCAGGATGAAATCTTTGTACTCATCTTCAAAGTTGTTCCCAACGATTCTGCAACTCCTTCTAAAACCTCGATATAAACCTCGCATCTCTGTCGGACACTATGTCCTTAGGGACTCCATGTAACTTAAGCACGTTCTTTCGATAGGCCATAGCCAATTGTGCCTTAGTCCATGTATCTTTCATTGGAACAAAGTGAGTGACTTGGTCGACGATCCACTATTACCCAAATCATGTTGTTACCTTGTTGACTCTTAGACAAACCCACAATGAAATCCATGGAAATGGATTCCCACTTCCACTCAGGCACCTCTAAAGACTGAATCTTACCTTGTGGTCGTCTCTGTTCCCCTTTAACTCTCTGGCATGTCAAAAACAGGACACAAACTCATTTGTCTCTCTCTTCATCCCAGGCCACCAAAACGTTTTCTTCAAATCCTTGTATAGCTTGTCTCCACCTGGATGAACTGAATATGGTGTGCAATGCGCCTCTGTCATGATCGTCTTTTTCAACTCCTCATCATTAGGAACACACCACCTACCATCAAACCTCAAACTACCATCTCTATGAATAGAAAAGCGGGACACTGCCCCTTTCTCTACTCCAGCTCTCCACTCCACTATCTTAGGATCCAAAGCCTGCTTATCCCGAATATCATCATAAAACTCCGGATGTCTTTGTCATATCACCCATGGCATCTCCTTTCTGCATCATATGTATCCCAAAGCTCGCTACCTCATCCCTCAGCCTCATCAAAGATAGAGCTGTACACAAGGAATGTACACTCTTCCTACTCAAAGCATCAGCAACAACATTGGCCTTCCCTTCATGGTAGATGATTTCCATGTCGTAGTCGCCAATCAACTCCATCCACCTCCTCTGTCTCATGTTCAACTCCTTCTGCGTGAAGATGTACTTAAGACTCTTGTGATCGGAAAATACCTTAAAGATTGCTCCATAAAGGTAATGTCTCCAAATCTTGAGAGCAAACACCACCGCACCCAACTCAGGATCATGGGTAGGGTAGTTCTCCTCATAAGGCTTCAATTGCCTAGAAGCATAGGCAATCACTTTACCATTCTCCATCAACACACATCCCAACCCATTCTTCGAGGCATCTGTATAAACCTCAAAGTTCTCGCTCCCTTCAGCAATGCTAAGACGGGAGCTGTGGTCAACCGCTCCTTTAATGTTTGGAACGCCGTCTCACAACTCTCATCCCAACGAAACCTGTTCTCCTTCCTCATCAATCTTTGTCATCGGTCTAGCTATCTTGGAGAAATCTTTCACGAACCGTCGGTAGTATCCAGCTAAACCCAAGAAACTCCTAACCTCAGCAAAATTCTTTGGTGCTTCCCACTTTGTCACTGCCTCAATCTTCGCCGGATCCTGACTACCCCATCTTTAGAGATTACATGCCCCAGAAAAGCAACTTTCTCTAACCAGAACTCACACTTGGACAGCTTGGCATACAACTCATGATCCCTCAAAGTTTGCAACACGATCCTCAAATGCTCCTCATGCTCCTCCTTAGTCTTAGAGTAGACTAAGATATCGTCGATGAATACCACTACAAACTGGTCCAAAAGCGTCTCAAGATTCGTTCATCAAATCCATAAACACTGCCGGCGCATTAGACAACCCAAACGGCATCACCACATACTCGTAATGGCCATACCTCGACGTGAAAGCTGTCTTTGGTATGTCCACCTCTCTAATCTTCATCTGATGGTACCCCGACCTCAAATTAATCTTAGAAAAGACTGTTGCACCGCTCAACTGATCAAACAGGTCATCTATCCTTGGCAAAGGATACTTGTTCTTTATCGTCACACGGTTCAGCTCCCTGTAATCTATACACAGCCTCAAGCTCCCATCTTTCTTCTTCACGAAAAGAACTGGTGCTCCCCAAGGCGATACACTTGGTCTAATGTATCCCTTCTCTATCAAATCATCCAACTGCTTCCTAAGCTCCTCCATCTCCTTAGGACCCATACGGTACGGTGCCTTAGAGATTGGCCCCGTCCCTGGCTTCAACTCGACGGTGAAATATATCTCCCTCTTCGGTGGCAATCCCGGAATCTCCTCTGGAAAAACATCCGCAAACTCCCCCACCACTGGTATCTCATCCACTGCCGGGCTCTCTATCCGGTCATCTCTCACATGGCACAGGATCAAAGGACATCCCTTCCTCAGATAAGACTTCAAGGTAACAGCTGCAATCAACTTAACTTTGGGTTTGACTAGAAACCCACGATAAGACACACTAACACCCTTTGGACCTCTTAAGGACACTTTCTTTTGATGACAGTCTATCTTAGCTTTATACTTTCCTAACCAATCCATCCCAACTATCATCTCAAAACCGTTAAAAGGAAACTCTAGCAAGTCTACAGGGAAATCAACTTGCCCAACTATCAAAGATACATCTCTAAACAACCTCCCACACGATACAGACTCACCCGAAGGTATGAAAACTTGCTCACTAACAGATTCATATACTCTCAAACCCAACTGTTTAACATGACTCGAAGACACAAACGACTGAGAAGCCCCTGAATCGAACAAAACAAAGGTAGGAATACCATTAACAAGGAATGTACCGGTGATAACATGCGCATCTTCCTCAGCTGCTTTCTTCTCCATCATGAATAACACCCTTTGGTCTTCCGCCCACCACCTCCACTGGACAAAGATCTTGGTGATGCGGTCGGCTTAGCACCCGACCCTTGATTGTTGTTGTTGTTCGTCGGTGTTTTCGATAAAATTACCGCCGTTGCGGTTGCCTCCACACTGGTAACTCGACTTCCCGGTTTGGCCATGATCCGGCCCGGTCTTTGCTCATGAAGCTCTGTGCGAGGTCTCGAAAAGATCCGGTGCACTCGTGCACTCATGTCTCTTGTGGCCTACACCACCACAACCATAGCAGTTCACTCCCCAACTATTACTCACACTCCCACGGCCACGCCCAAAGGAAGCCCCAACACGAACCACGACCCTTAAGAAAACCCCTTTGACCGATTGTGGTTGCCTTTCTTGTAATTAGATTGGCCACCACCCTCGCTCTCGACTTCTTCTTCTCACCACCAGACCTCTCCGAGCCATTTCCACCAACCTCTCGGCTCTCCCACCCTCTCATAAGCTTCCTTAACATCGGTAAGGATTCCCACGTGTAACTTATCCATAATCTTGGTAGTCAACCCTCTCTCAAACCTCAATGCCAGGTTCTCCTCACTCAAACCCATATCCTCAGCATACCTGGACTTCTCATTGAACTGTCTGTAGTACTCGGCTACAGACATCTCAGCGGTCATCTTAAACTTATCAAACTCTTCCCTCAACTTACTCCTCACATGCTCCAGTACGAACTCCTTCCTCACAGCCCTACGAAACTCCTCCCAAGGTATAGCAGGTAAGCCTTGGTTGGTGTATATCTCCTTAGCACTCACCTTCACTGAATCCCACCACTTGCCTCGCTTTGCCTCCCTCGGATAGAACGCAGCTGTTCCACCCTCATCTCATCGGGACGGTGAACCAAGTCTAAGATGTTCTCCATCTCTCTCGACCCAACTATCAAGCGATTAGGCTCCCCAACTCCCTTGTACTCTTTCGGGTTAAACCTCGCAATATAGAGGCTGATTTTAGAATGATAAACCTCCTTCTCCTTATTCTTATCCTTGTCCTCATTCACTCTCTTCAGGGTCTCAGTAAGAGCATCCTGGTGCTCTAACATCTTAACGATGTCATCCACGGTCATAAGCTCAGCTCTCGCATACAAAGCAGTTCTCTTGGGCGGCATCTTGAAGCTATATAAGAAAGGGTAAACATAAACACACGTACTAAACCTCAAAACACGAAAACACGATGCCCAGAACCCACTCGATCGAGTTCCCAAACACACTCGATCGAGTAACGGGCTACTCGATCGAGTGCCCCACGTACTCGATCGAGTACCCAAACTCGGACCCAAACAGGACCTTCGATCTCTTACCTACTCGATCGAGTATCTAGGCTACTCGATCGAGTGACCCCCTACTCGATCGAGTACCCCTAGTTACTCGATCGAGTGCCCCAAAACTCGATTCTGGACTCAAAATCTCCAAAAACCCACCCGATCGAGTCAGTCTCACTCGATCGAGTAACACTAATTCGTAAGAGCTACCCGCATGTTACGTCATATGCTAACATGCTAAACTTTATAAACCACATTATATCATAATAAGCATACTACGCATCTTTTCTACTATCTACGAAACCATTTCATCATATTATTAAATGCCACATTGTAAATCATCCAACATGTTATCATTTCATCAACAAATTTCCTCATATCACCATTTTCTTTCACATGCCCAACTTTCTACTTCAACATCCAACAACTAACACATTCCATCACATTCGTAAACAAGTTAACCAAACACACATACGACTCGACAAACACTTCCCCCATGTGACCGGTTCAAAGTTGTAGGGCGACCCCCGCGACTTTAGGACGTCTCCCAAGCCTTTGCACTAGCTCCCACAACTTTTACCCCGGGTTCATTTTAATTGACTCCCTATGTTCATTAAGTTCATTGGTTACAGGTTTCAGGATCGTCGCTCTGATACCATTTGTAACACCCCCATACTCCAAGTGCCTTACCAGGACCACTCAGGTATGAAGACGTTACCATGTCGGTTACCCGAGGTAATGATAATCAAACAACAATAAAGAAACAATGTTTATTATAAATAATTTAGTGAACAGATACAATCCTCAAAACCAAACCAAAAGTACGATACATGATTTCAAACTAACTGTCTAACTGAAATGTAAATAAACTAAAGGCTACAGCGGAAGACTCCTATCATCATGTCGTGGCATCCCAGCTATCCCAGCACTCATCTCAATACCTGCTCCATATCTGCTCACCATCCCCGAATGGATCACCGCAGGTTTAAAAAACAACACTGGGGTCAGTACTAATCACACAATCAATATAGATAACAATAATAAGATAAACAGACAGCTGAACTGTCACACACACACACACACCACCAATTCCCCTCATCTCAATCCCGATTGTCCCTGGACTTTGGACCCGCCAGCGGGGGGGACCGGCCGTACCCACCAAATCCCGCTCCACATAGTGAGCGATAACCCTGTCCATTAATGTGCACATCCCCTTCCGTGGCGGGTTCCACGAAGGGCGAAACTAGGGCGTGAAGTCACTCCCGCAAGTGACCCACTCGGAGAACGCATCTCGAGAACCATCAACGCAATCACAACCACAAACACAAGACAACCATTATATCAAACAACCAAATACAAAGACATCACCAATATCCCATTATGGGAATAATGCGAGTAGGAAATCCTACCGGAAAGCACAACAAATGATCGGACGGTATCAACGGTTGTATCAAAAAGCCTCTTCTACGAACCCTCCTCCTATCATATAACACATAGAGGCTACACATCACATACTACACACAAAAACCCCCAATCTCTAAATTAGGGTTTAACCAAATCAAGGGAAAAACAATAAAAAGGGTACGTAGATCTTACCCTCGACGCAAGGAATCCAACGATATAAACAACGACAAGAACTGACCGTCTGAACTCTGGGAATTGCTAAGAATGCGATTAGGAAGATGAACTTGTTGCTTTCTCTCTTAAACAGGGTTTTAGGTTTTGTAAAAGTGATTTAAAACCATGACGACGATACTTAAATACCTTAATCGCATAATTAACAAAACCCGAGAAAATTCCCGTAAACGGGACACTCGATCAGTACCCAAGGTACTCGATCGAGTACCCCTACTCGATCAGTACCCCGACTACTCGATCGAGTACCTAACAGTCGAAACTATTTTATTTCGCAACTTACCCTTACTCGACAGAGTAAGGGCTACTCGATAGAGTACTCCAAGACTTATAAATACGGAGTATTACAGAGTCTGCCAATGCTCCCACACGTACCCCTACCGTGGCTATTGCCACCTCTACCCGCCCTTAACTACAACCACCACTCCTCTCGTCCTGCCCAGCCACCAACCGCGGACCAATCTACCCTTTTTAAGGGTCGTTGCTAGTGCTGTAACGTCCGTGGCCATGTCCTTTTCTACTGCTCTGACTTCAAGACAATTTGCCCTAACATTGGTATACCTCGTGCCACCAAAGCCACCCTTACCCCTCCTCAAGCGAACCCTACTGCCCTCTCGTCTACCATTCTTACCTCTCCTTGGCTTCTTGATAGTGGTGCATCTATCACGTCACCTCTGAACTGGAGAACCTCTCCCTCCACTATCCGTATGATGGCACATATGAAATAGTTATCGGCGATGACACCGGTCTCCCTATTGCTCATATCGGTTCCGTTCTCCTCCCCTCTTCCTCTCGCTCTTTTTCTTTATCTCATGTCCTTCATGTACCCACTATGCATAAAAACATCATCTCCGTATCTCAATTTTTTTTATTGATAACGATGTTTCCATTATTTTCTCACCCACCTCTTTTGTTGAACAGGATAATACTTCTCATCTACCCCTCCTCACTGGACCTGCCTGCGATGGTGTTTACTATTGGCCTCACGTGTCTGCCCCTCTTGCTGTCGCCACTATGCTCAAAGAGGACGATTTTCACCACCGTTTTGGTCGCCCTGCCTTTTCTGTTTTACAACGAATAATGTCGTCTTTAGCTTTGTCGACAAAAACTATTGCTAATTGTGATTCATGTTCTATTTACAAAAGTCATAAATTACCTTTCAGTATTTCTTTTATTTACGGATTTTATAAAAGTGTCTTAAATTTACCAAAAACACGGTTTAGAATCTTTCCTACAATCGGTCTAACATCAACCCCCTTTCTCTGCTATAAATATTAGTAAACCTACAAATTATTTATGATAGAAGCCAGCCATCACCACGCCTAATTCATTGTGCGATCATCATCGCATCCCAATCTAACAAAGAAGAGTTGTCATTACTACGTACTTAGCTATCCGTTTTGATCTCTTTGTCCGTTATTGCTTGCGACCGGCACTCATTCGTTCTATTCACTTTCTCTATTTCCTTATAAACAAGGTAACACGATTTTACCGATTCTATTATTCTTATTATTGTTCGGGGTTGTATAATATATGTCTATCGTACGTGTTTTATGTGATAAATTGATTATTAAAGGTGGTATGTGATATTCGTTTTTCCTTTTGTATTATATATTCTAATAGCTATTCTATTTTATATTGTTAATTCATTGTTGGGGTTATGGATTTAGGACGAAAGCGTTAGAACTGTGTGTTTGTGCGTGGAAGGAGGGCTGGAGACATGGGCGTCTTGCCTTACAGTTCATAGTGGTATTGTTTGATTGCTATGATTATTAAATCGGCTTTACTGGAAAGGTAACCAAGTTGGTATAATTGAAAAAGTATGATGGCTAATGTGAGATAGGAGTAAAATTATGAGGGTGGATATTGTTATTAGAGCATCCGCAAAGATGAGGCTTTCTATATTTTTTATTTCCTTCTCTTATTCGTCCATCTTAAATTTCACTAACTTTTCCATTTAACCTCCCCAATTTATATTTATATCTATGCAATAATGGAGTTCCCCAACAATATTAATTTACACCCAAAAATTTGGGGGACCTTCCCTATAAATAGAGGAGCCCTATTTATTGGGAGGGTGTGTGCAATAATGGGGTTCACCATTTGAGGAGAGAGAGGGCATATGGGGAGGTTCGCTTCTCATCTTTGCGGATGCTCTTAATGAAATAGCATACGTTTGGCATCGTCATGTACGTGTTGCGGCTTGAGTCGCTTTTGAGACTAGGAATTTTTGGTCTTATTTTTTATTGTCGTTTCCTTTGTCGGGTGAGTAGCTTAGAGTATTGTACTCTAACTGTTGAGCACGGTTCTTTGAACCTTTGACAATATTGATATTGAAATTGAGATTGGTTAATGGTATTGAGTTATGGGGCCTATGTGTCGAGTTATGTTTACGGTCCAGAATGACCCTGGTTATTGAGTTATATTATGAGTATGAAATCGATATTGAGATGGAAATATAGTTTCGCGGTCTTATCCGCCAATTCACTCACCCTTTATCCTTGCTTAGGATCGACGATGAGAATACGATATCTAATTACTTGGGAGTATTATATTTTGAGACGGAGTAATGAGTAAGACAGAGTAATGAGTTGAGACTTGGTTAATTATTGGAATGAGAGAGTGTAATATATTGTGGAAATAGAACGGAGTTGGTTTGAGTTACGAGTTAGTTAACGAGGAGTATTTTTATTATTTTCTGTGTTTATTTTTATTTTATATGTGCTTGTTTCCACGCCATGACCAAAATTAAGCTGCTTATATTGAGGTATTATCTGTTACTCAGCTCCCCGGCTGACGTGTTTTCTCTCTTCGGAGCTACTCGTCATGGGGGTAGTTCATTTCTATTTTTTGGTTTCATTTTCAGGTCTTTCGCTGCCGTTTAAAGAGATTTTCAAGTCAAGATTTTATTTTAATACTTTGTAAAGTTTTTGGTTTCCTTTGTATTATTTACTTTTAAAATGGATTTGTAATAAGAGACTTTGTATATTAATTATAATATCTCTGTATTTCGGCAAGTTTTATATGTAAAAGTTAGTTTTAATTTAACCGAAAATTAGGGGTGTTACACACTTGATATTTTTTTTAGTGATGTTTGGAGCTCTCCTTCCTACTCGTATGACAATTACAAATACTACATAATATTTGTTGACCATTTTACTAAATACAACTGGTTATACCCTATTAAACAGAAGTCTGACTCACTCACTATCTTTTACTCACTTTAAGGCTCTTGTAGAAATGAAATTCACCCTTCCCATTAAAAAACTCTACTCCGACAATGGAGGCGAGTATCAAAAGCTCTCTTCTTTCCTCGCTAGCAACGGAATCTCTCACTTCACCTCAAACACCACCCCCCCCCCCCAATCCTGAGTATAATGGTTACACAGAGCACAGATATCGCCACATAGTTGACATCGGGCTGTACCTTCTTCACCATGCCGCCATGCCTTTTCAATATTGGAGTCTTGCATTCCAAACTGCTAGCTATCTCATCAACCGTATGCCCACTCCTTCCCTCGACAACTCCACACCCTATCAAGGACTATTTAATCACCCTCCTAAATACTCAAACCTTCACAATTTTGAGTGTTTGTGTTACCCATGGTTACATCCATACACGGCCAACAAACTCGATCCTAGATGTATTGCCTGTGTATTTGTTTGCTACTCACCTACCCAATGCGCCTTCATATGCCTTGATTATCTCACGAACCGTATCTTTGTGTCCCCTCATGTTCGGTTTGTTGATAATACTTATCCCTTCTGTCAACACCCCGCACCTCCATCTCTGCCCAGCCCCACTGACTGGATCCTAGCCTCCATACTTTCCCCTGCCAACTCCATCGGGCCAACTATCCCTCCACCTCTCCTACAACCCGCTGTCATCACCCCCCCACTCCTCCCCTGCCTTGCCCTCATCTCCCTCCTCTGGTACTCGCGAACCAGAAACCCCCATCACCCCTATCTCAAACCCCGAATCTCAACACCCCACCTCACTCTACCTCCTCAACCCGCACCCCAATCCCGCCATCTCAATCTCCCCCTCCCCCTCTCCATAATGCCCGTGCCTCCAATAACATCTACAAGCCCATCAACAAAATGAACCTCTATGCCCAATTCTCCTCTGCCGAACCTCGCTCCCTTAAATCTATACTCTCTGACCCCACGTGGTACTCCGCCATGGAGGTTCAATACAATGCCCTTCTAACGAATAACACCTGGGAACTTGTGCCTCCTCATCCGTCACAAAATGTCGTGGGTTGTAAATGGGTGTTTCGTACCAAGTATAAACCCGATGGCACTATTGACAAGCACAAGGCCCGTTTAGTCGCTAAAGGATTCCACCAACGCCCCTCCATCGACTATACCGAAACTTTCAGCCCGGTCATTAAACCTGCAAATATCCGTATATCCTATCGCTTGCTGTCACCAAGTGTTGGCCCCTCCGTCAACTTGACATAAACGATGCCTTCCTCCAAGGTACCATAACTGACACGGTTCACATGTCCCAACCTCCAGGCTTTGTCAACCGTGATCATCCTGATTACGTGCGCCGTCTCCGTAAAGCTCTCTATGGTCTCAAGCAAGCCTCACAGGAATGGTACACTGAGCACCAGACATATCTCCTTAGTGTTGGTTTTACCAATTCTATCTCCGACACCTCTCTTTTTTACTTTCACACTAATGTCGCCATTTTTGTCTTAATTTATGTGGATGATATCATTGTCACAGGTTCTTCTCATGATGTCGTCACCGCCTTCATAGCGGCCCTTGCCACTTCTCTCTTAAGGACCTTGGGCCTCTCTCCTACTTTCTTGGGGTCGAGGTCACTCTGGTAGCTCCTAGAGTTTTTCTAAATCAACATCGATACACACTTGATCTTCTCCAGCGTGCCAAAAAGGTTGGATGCCAGTCCTGCCCATACACCGACCCATGGATGACTCTGATAGTCTCACTCTCTCCCGTGATGATGCTCCTTTGGAAGAGACTGAGTTTCTGGCACTTGTTGGCTCACTCTAATACTTGTCTCTCACGCGCACGGACTTTGCTCTTATATTATTGTGGTGTTATTGTAGTGTTACTCTTATATTATTGTGGTGTTATTTTAGTGTTACTAGTCTTAAACCCGTACAAATTGCACAAGTATGCTATTTTATAAACTATTATCATCAAAAAATTTACTCCGTAGATATTATAAGAATAAATTATCAATTACACCCACGCTTAACCCACTTTATAAAACTTACTACCACGTCAAATTTTTTTAATAATTTACACCCAAATTAATTGCTCAGGTTATATTTTGCACCCAATACCATTTTCAGGCCATATTTCCGTCAAAATTCAAAATTTTTCGGTAAAAGAATATTTTTATGACGATTTTGCCCTTCCTTCTTTTATTATGCATATAGGTTAGATTGTTCTTTCTCCTCACATTCTCTTCTTTTTCCTTCTCTCTCATTTTCCCTAGTTTAATTTGAAAATCTCATCCTCAAGGTAAGTCTATCCTCATTGTTCCCCATTGTTTATTTTTGTTCATTGTGTTCAATTTAGTTAATTTGCAGTCAATAAAATTGTTTTTCGTTTAATTTGCAGTCAATGAAATAGTTTTTCGTTTAGTAAGCTACAAACAAATACGAAAAAAGAGAAAGAAGAGAACTTACATAAATTTGGGGATGGATGAACAATCTTTCAAATAAAGGAGCTCACTAATTCAGGTTACGATTATGACGGGAATTTGAGAGAATTTTTAAGGGGAAATATTTGAGGAAATATTTTAGGAAAATTAGGTTGAAGAGATGAAATAGGGGAAGTAACTGAAAAAATACACAAAACTCGGAGTAATAGACGCAGGGGAAAATCGTCACTTTATGATTTTTTTTGCCTGAAAATGGTGTTGGGTGCAAAATATAACCTGTGCTAATAATTTGGGTGTAATTTGAAAAAAAAATTGACGTGAGAGTAAGTTTAAAAATGTTAATTAAGCTTGGGTGTAATTGATAATTTACTCATATTATAATTAAGTTTCATGTTAGTTTTTTTTTTCTTTTCCAGATTTTAGTTTTGAAAAAGAAACTCGTGCAAATTTTGTACGTCTATGTTGTCTAAACATTATAATCATATAACATTGTAAAAAAAAAACTGTATAAATAGTCACAATATTTCGACAAATTTTCATTTTATCTTTATAACTTAAAATTTTTAACAAATAGTTGAAAAAAGAAACTTTATAAATAGCCGCAATAATATTAATTTGATTTAATAATGGGTGGGTGGGCAGGTAAGAGGTGAGTATCACATAAAATCCACCCGACCCACTATTATGGAGGGTGGAATCTTTTTACCCACACCACCACCATCTGCGAAAGCTTTATCCATATTCACTCCATTTTGGAGCAGGCGTGGGGCGATATCCCTGTCCCACTGACATTCCTCCTTATGAGTCTCATTCATTATTCGATTTTTGTTTATATCGGTCGGTTAAATCGTTTTTTTTTAAAGACCCAAAACGGGTTTAGTAACTTTCATATAAATCAGCAGCGGCAATATCAACAATACGACTCGGAATAGTTGAATCATTGAAAAGCAGACTGCACCCTACCTTACAAAAATGCGCTAGTTCATGAGCAACAATATTAGATTTCCTACGCTTAAAAGACCAACTAATAGAATTAAAAGTATGACATAAAGACAAAATCTCTTCGATAATTGCGTGGAAATCACTCCGTTCTGTGTGACGATGTTGAAGAGCTTCAATGAGTTAAAATCCCCTTCCATACAGACATCTCGCACCTTCTTTCTTCGATAACTGCGTGGAAATCGTTTTCATGTTCATTACATCTCACTATTAAATTATGTGCTATTGGGTCAGTCTTACTATAAAATTATTCTATAAAATAATTACTGTTTAATTAGACACTTATAATATCAAATAGACTAATTTGCATCCATCTTATCTAAATTAATTTAGAAGACAATACTCAATCCAGGGCGTGCCACGTCATTAATTCAACTTTTTTTTTTATAAAAATACATGTTATGGTGGGACCCGTTAGTGTGCAATGTATTTATTTCTTCAGAATTTCGTCTATACAAACATTCGACAAATTCCGTCTTAGAACAAATACTATGAAATAATACTATGAAATAATACTATGAAATAATTTTATACATTCGGAATAAATGAAATTAATGACATATAAGCGGAATGAATTACAAATCGGAATAAATGAAACTAATTACGAATAAATGAATTACATAATTTTAAAAAAAACTAATAAAAATAAAATTACATAATTACGAGAAGGAATTACATTTAATTACGGGGTTGAATTACATATAATGCGAAAAATTACATGCATAATTTTTAAAAATTAGATAGTACGATATATTTTTTTTTAAATATCTTTTGTTATTTTCTCTTAAACCATTGCATGTGAACACATATATGTAATAAGTTTAAACATTAATTATGTAGATCGCTGATTTAGACCAACTAGATAAGTACAATAGAAATGCAAGACAAAAAAAAATACATCCAAAAAACATTAATACCGGCCCAAATATATACCCGTGCAATTTTACACAGATTTAAAACTAGTAGTTTCATATTTACACAAATTCTAGAATAAGACTATTGTAACACCCCCATACTCCAAGTGCCTTACCAGGACCACTCAGGTATAAGGATACTACCATCTCGGTTGCCCGAGATACTGAATATCATAAGACAATAAAGAAACGTACTTTTAAAGTAATTATAGATTAAGTGATTACAGGTTCAAACCAAAACTAATAAAAGAAATTACAAGGTTCTCATACGGTCTCTGACTAAAACTATCAAAGCTACTAGACTTCGTCGACACAGTGGAAGACTTCTAAGCGCCACGTGGTGACTCATCCCGGCTATCCCATACGCGTCATATCACACTGCTCAATAATCGCTCACCACCCCGAATGGATCACCACGAGTTTTTAAAACATTTAAACGGGGTCAAGTACTAATCACACAATTCAATATATATCAACAATAAGATAAAAGACACAATTTGAATTGTCACACACACACACACACACACCACCAACTCCCATCGTCTCAATCTCGACCGTCCATCCCTTGGACATTACCGAGTGATGGGGACCGCGGCCGTTCCCACCTAAGCCCCGCTCATCGTACGAGCGATAACCCTGTCCCATTAATGTGCACATCCCCTCCCGTGGCGGGTTCCACGAAGGGCGAAACTAGGGCGTGAAGTCACTCCCGCAAGTGACCCCACTCACCGAGAACGCATCTCGAGAGCCACAGACAACCAATCACAATCACAATCACAATCACAATCATCATATCAAACAACTAACTACAAAGACATCACCAATATCCCATTATGGGACTAATACCGAGTAGGAAATCCTACCTGGAAAGCACAACACGCAGACGGTATCTACAATTTTGTATCAAAACGGCTCCTCTACGAATTCTCCTCCTATCATACGACACATACAGACTATACATCACATACTACACACCAAAACCCCCAATTCCTAAATTAGGGTTTAACCAATCTTAACAAAACATTATAAAAACTATATTAAAAGCTTACCCTCGACGCAAGGAATCCGACGACACGAAAAACGACAAGAACCGACCGTCTGAACTCCGGGAATTGCTAAGAATGCGATTAGGAAGATGAACTGGTTGCTTTCTCTCTTAAACGGGGTTTTAGGTTTTGTAAAAGTGAATTAAAACAATGACGAATATGTTTAAATACCTTAATCGCATAATTAACAAAACCCGAGAAAACTCCCCGTAAAACCGGACACTCGATCGAGTACCCAAGGTACTCGATCGAGTACCCCTTACTCGATCGAGTACTGGCTACTCGATCGAGTACCCAACAGGTCAGAAACTATTCTAAAACGCAACTTACCCTTACTCGACAGAGTAAGGCCTACTCGATAGAGTACCCAAAGACTCAAAAATACGGAGTATTACAGTCTTCCCTCCTTAAAAAGAACTTCGTCCCCGAAGTTCAACCCATACATAAAAAAAACAACCATACTGACTCGACCAAGACACAACAACTTAGCTAAGGACTCAAGAACTCGACCGAACATAGAACATGAACTCTTAACACCCACTCCACCAACTATGTTTACTTCCACAACATGACTCACTATATCGTATCTACTACATATATATCTCTCACGACACCAACTCCATACATAACCAACTACCATCCTCTAATGCTGCTAGCTCCATAATATCATCAACTATCAAATCCAATACCAAGACACTCATAGACATCAAACGGGATGTTACATTCTACCACCCTTAAAAGGAACTTCGTCCTCGAAGTTTACTCACACTCGTAACCTCATCATCCAACTGTCAATACTAGCGAAATATTCTCACACTCCTAAACATCACGCTACCACAAGCACGGTCATGACCTTTAATAAAATCACCCACAACACGAATCGATCTTTTATTCTACATCAAGACTCAACTTCCGAATATATTACCATATGTACAACCATCAAAATCTGTTTTATCACATCCTACTCCTCTTAAGACAAATGTACGTCCTCGTAACTCACTAATACCAAACCATATCTATATCTCATTACCCTCTGTACCACCACATGTCAAAGATAACCGTCTATAAACCAAACACTCACCATTCTTATATCCAAGGCTCCCATACATAAACATTTCCCATTCCTCAACTCATTCAAGAACAAGACCTAACCTATACTATAAACTCGTAGCAAATCACCATACCCACTCTTCATTATTACTGCCAAACAACATACCTCTCTACGTAAGGCACTTATCTCCCAGAAGCATAACTCACGATCCGCACTCGTTACGTACACGCACACTAGATCCTCAAGTTCTTTCTTTCATTACCGCAAAATTCATACACAACTTAACATGACACTAATTTCCCCAACACCCTACACTCACTGTCTCAACAAAAGATTATGAACTACCTGCCGCTTTCAGCTCATTACAACACATGTTCCACTAATCATTTTCCATTACCATGTCTACCGATGTCTCATCTGAAAACAAGATCAAAATTACCGTAACAACCCCTCACAACCGTGTCCCATCAATAGATTATCACTATCCCATGACAACAACGAAACATATACAACTCTATTTCACATCATACTCTACCTCATTCCCAACTTAACCTGGTAAAGAAAACATGAATAAGCAAGACAACTGTCTATCAGCACAAACTGAAACTCGCAGAGAGCAACATCACACAAAACAACAATCTATGTATAACTGGTATGTACTTTCGAAACTCGAATCATAATCATCCCGCCTACTCCACCACAACCGGTGACGGCATCATAACACCGCCACCAACAATGACCACACCGCGATCAGTGCGAAAATACCCGCATCACAAAGACTATGTACCGTGCCGGATCACCACCCGAGGCACCACAACCACCCCGATAGGCATCACAACTGCATACAATTCCCATAAATACTGACTCGGCATAACTTCTCAGACAAGAAAAACTTACTTAAATCCACCTTATTAAATTACCACGCAACATATTATATGGATAAACAGATAAGCATCTCATGAACATCATTTCTACCATTTCCAGGGATACACATGTGTTATCAATACACATAAAATTATAACTAGCTATGTCAAATCAATCAAGTTATTACCTTTTTGGATATCATTCAATTAAATTACCGTGCCCAACATATATATTACAGAACATTCATAAAACAACTTTATAATTATCATACCATACCACTTCTTGTGAGGTCAGAACCTCACACAAACATTTACACAAATCACAGACCCGTAATCACAACCAACTAGTCAATCCTGACCACGTAAGTTACCACTCGAAAAAGGTTACTTGTTGCCCGAGTTTAACTCATATGCCCCTCATAACATATTCCCCCATTCGCACAACCATCACTTCCTGCCAAATATAACCATACCTTCACTATTCAACTAATAGCGTCCGCCTCATCTAACCACATCTTATACCCTCTCACAATCATACACAACAATCAGGTCCCTACCAAATCAACCTCTTTAGAATTGTTACCTTTCTAATATTCCATCACTCTTAACCATTAGTGATAACACCACAATGCCACATTTGCTCGTATATAAAATCTCTTACACTCATATCGAATAACATGGTTTTTCTCCTATTTTTGGTTAATATTGCAAATAACGAACATCAAACCCATCCTCAAAATTACCTCAACATTATTCCCAAAGCTAACTTATTTGTATTGTCATCCAACTCTCCACCAAATATCTCGTATCGTGCCAATGCTCCACCAACTTCTTACTCCCTTAATTCCTCGAAACTCATTACCAATCATGTTGTCCTGAAACTCCTATATAACCTTTAGCTAACATCCTCGTGATACCATCACACATTTCGATGATTCCTTATCTTTATATCACATAGCTTCGGTGAACATTTTCCTCAGCTTACTTTTATCCTTCTTTTCTCTTTACACTCAATAATACCAATTAATAGTTCAACTCCTTATTCCTTCTAGCTAACTCTTTAGAAATCTGGTCACCCCTTCGTTGCTCCAAAACTCAGTTCCATTATTTTCTACCGACATCATCTCACTCTTTCTTCCCATGGATCTTCTCTTATTATGCTATCACTCATACTTGCCACTAATCTATCCATAGAACCAACGTTTAATGTTCAAACAATTGCATCTCCCTTTTTACATCTCTAGAAATCAGAATTCATTTAATACCGTCAATTACCCAAGGAACTCACACAGTAGTTTCATCTTTTAATAAACCTCCCAAACTCACTCACTGTCTATAAATACACCTCGCGACATGTCTCCACAAAGTTCACTATATATTACTCTTCTCAACCCCTTTAAACGAACTTTCACTATATAAATCCATAACCCACACGACTCCTAACCATTTCCTTCCATAACTCTTTACACATCTCAAGCTGCCACTATCCACATTCTTACTTTCAATTTCTTTTTTCATTCTCACGTTCATTATACTCACATCATCCCTTGCCTATATTCACTTATTTTTACATTACTCAACACACAATCATATCACTCATCCCGTCTCGCAAAACGTGCGCCATGCCTCAATAGACTATACCAATCTTCCTTTTATTTTTCCACCATCTATCATAATCACATATAACTCATGTCCTCCCCACCGAACTCATACTCATCATAGTGCCACTCTTTACATCATAAGATTGGGTAACTTACGCTCCAGGACCAACACATACGTAAAACAATGCATAAAGAAGTAATACAACACCTTTGAATTAAACGTAATATGCAACGAATGTCAAAAGACAAACATATGACCCGAAATACGCATATGACTGCACAGACCCCACTCGATCGAGTACCAGAACCTACTCGATCGAGTTGAGGCTACTCGATCGAGTGCCCAACATGCTCGATCGAGTGCCCCGACTCCAGAACCCAAACAGACCTTCCGATCTCGACTTACTCGACCGAGTAGCGGCTACTCGATCGAGTGACCCCATACTCGATCGAGTGCCCGAGGTACTCGATCGAGTGCCCAAAAACACGATTCGGGTCAAAATAACGACAAGTACCCACTCGATCGAATCAAACCCACTCGATCGAGTCATGCAGACTTCGTGAATACTACCCGCATGTTATCTCACATACCCCAACGTACTATGCATTCAAATCTGCGCGACTCCTCATACAATCAACAAAATAATCTACTTCGTGTTATTAAGTGCCACGTTATAAACAGCCATCATGCTTTTCATCCAATTCGTTATACAAAACACATATCATTGAACCTCTATTCTTCATGCTACTACTTACCAAAAGTCAAACATTACCATCTATCATGCTCATATAACATTCAACTTTCAATCATGTATTACTCGCATGTTTTAAATTTTCATAACTTTTCATAACACAAACCACACCCATACACTACAAATCCTATTTCCATGTTGCTAATACAACAACATTACAAATCCACTTCATCACACATCATCATATACGAACTACTTTCTTTTTCTACCATATCATTCATCATTCTCATATACTTTCCCAACGATTCCAACCAACATGTCAACCAACTATCATGCAACATGCTTTCAACAAACCATATACAGCACAATTAACATACACGTCGCACATATACACACGGACTCCACGTTCCCATACCATGTGACTGGCTTAAGTATCATGGGGCCAAGATTTTGAAGTGAGGGCGCCTACTCACCCAAAACCTAGCATCAGCTGGGGCTCCCATTACACATACACCAGGTTCATTTTATTAGACTCCCTATGTTCATTATGTTCATTTGTTACAGGTTCCAAAATCGTCGCTCTGATACCATTTGTAACACCCCCATACTCCAAGTGCCTTACCAGGACCACTCAGGTATAAGGATACTACCATCTCGGTTGCCCGAGGTACCGAATATCATAAGA
Organism: Silene latifolia; assembly: GCF_048544455.1. Lineage (NCBI taxonomy): Eukaryota > Viridiplantae > Streptophyta > Magnoliopsida > Caryophyllales > Caryophyllaceae > Silene > Silene latifolia. The sequence goes on along the minus strand of NC_133538.1, from coordinate 434,183,624 downwards.
CAATAAAGAAACGTACTTTTAAAGTAATTATAGATTAAGTGATTACTGAGTTCAAACCAAAACTAATAAAAGAAATTACAAGGTTCTCATACGGTCTACTGACTAAAACTATCAAAGCTACTAGACTTCGTCGACACGGCGGAAGACTTCTAACCGCCACGTGGTGACTTATCCCGGCCTATCCCATACGCGTCATATCACACTGCTCAATAATCGCTCACCACCCCGAATGGATCACCACAGTTTTTAAAACATTTAAACGGGGTCAAGTACTAATCACACAATTCAATATATATCAACAATAAGATAAACAGACAATTTGAATGAATCACACACACATACACACACACACACCACCAACTCCCATCGTCTCAATCCGATCGTCCACCTTTGGACCGACCACGCGTGGGGGACCGCAATGCCGTTCCCACCTAAGCCCCGCTCATCGTACGAGCGATAACCATGTCCCATTAATGTGCACATCCCCTCCCGTGGCGGGTTCCACGAAGGGCGAAACTAGGGCGTGAAGTCATCCCCAAGTGACCCCACTCACCGAGAACGCATCTCGAGAGCCATAGACAACCAATCACAATCACAATCACAATCACAATCATCATATCAAACAACTAACTACAACACATCACCAATATCCCATTATGGGACTAATACTGAGTAGGAAATCCTACCTGGAAAGCACAACACGCAGACGGTATCTACAGCTATATCAAAACGGCTCCTCTACGAATTCTCCTCCTATCATACAGCACATAAAGACTACACATCACAAACTACACACCAAAACCCCCAATTCCTAAATTAGGGTTTAACCAATCTTAACAAAACATTATAAAAACTATATTAAAAGCTTACCCTCGACGCAAGGAATCCGACGACACAAAAAACGACAAGAACCGACCGTCTAAACTCCGGGAATTGCTAAGAATGCGATTAGGAAGATGAAGTGGCTTCTTTCTCTCTTAAACAGGGTTTTAGGTTTTGTAAAAGTGAATTAAAACAATGACGAATATGTTTAAATACCTTAATCGCATAATTAACAAAACCCGAGAAAACTCCCCGTAAAACCGGACACTCGATCGAGTACCCAAGGTACTCGATCGAGTACCCCCTTACTCGATCGAGTACCCCAGCTACTCGATCGAGTACCCAACAAGTCAGAAACTATTCTAAAACGCAACTTACCCTTACTCGACAGAGTAAGGCCTACTAGATAGAGTACCCAAAGACTCAAAAATACGGAGTATTACAACTATTTCACAGTATGAGACAGTCAATTTAATACAAATGAACCGTCTTACCGACTCTTTCATGTAATAATATTATAAGTAGAAGACATAAACCCGTGGATTTATTCGTAACTGCCATGTCTAACCATTACCCAACACATTTACCATGTTTAAACCCACTAATGAGTGTTCCTTATGTGCTTTTCCTTCTCAAATTGAAACTTTGGAACATCTCTTCCGCGACTGCCGAATTGCTTCAAGGTTTTGGATGGCTTCTCCTCTTGGTATTCGCAGTTCAGTAGGGAACAATATCTCTTTCCCCTCCTGGCTTATGAATTGGATTTCCTTGTTTCTCAAATCGGATAAGCCTTTTATTCCCATCTCTTTCTTCATTAGTACATTGTGGCAAATTTGGTGTTATCGTAATGCTCTTAAGTTCCGGTCTGAAATTTTGCCTTTATCGTTGATTATGAATAAGTTAATGACAGAGGCTTCCCTTAATATTAGTGTTGAAGAACGAAGGCTTTCTTTATATCCAGTTTCTTCTGCAAATGAGGCTGCGGTTTCATCTGAGGCTATGAGAATCAGGGACTTTTTGTAACACCCCCGTACGCCAGGATGCCTTACCAAGGACCATCCCATTATATGACGGTGTCACCATCTCGGTTTCCCGAGGAGGTAGCTCAAATTAGACAATAAAAGAACTATTGTAAACATTAATATATCTTATATAGTACGACTCATTACAACGTCTTTATAATAAAAGGTACAACTATAACACTCATGACTCTGCCTCTCTAGACTGGTAGCGTGATGACTCGATCCCTCCAATCCTAGCCGCCATCATCAACAATACCTGCTAAGCCAACTGCTCACCATCCCCGAATGGATCACCACAGGTTTCACAAAACAACAACAACGGGTCAAGATCGATCGACTAATCAAATGTAAGACAGTATAACAATATAAACAACTGATCATCCTCTATCCCAGTCTCATGACCTCGCACAGTAACCGACTACACCCTGAGGGGTATAGCCCTGCCAGATTACCCATCGCAACAGGTAATCCTCGCCGCCAGTGGGTGACCGCAGCCCATCCCACCTAGTCCAGCTCATCAACGAGCGACTAATAATCCCTGTCCCTTAATGTGCACATCCCCTCCTGTGGCGGGTTCCACGGAGGGCGAACTAGGGTGTGAAGTCACTCCCGCAAGTGAATCCACCACCATCACAACACACACAGCCTTACAGCTGTCACAACACCACAACAACACCACCATCACCACTACACCAATACTCCGATGATCAGCAGATAACAATCATACACAATACAATCACAATCTTAAATCAATTAACAGTGAACTGAGTAGGGAAACCCTACCTTATCGCAAAGCATGCAAGACTTCCAATTACAGCCACGCACGACTCCAATAAGCATCCTAACAATGATAACCATCTCCTATTACGCAACTATACTCAAAGAATCACTCAAAAGAACACAAAGCAGGAACTTACCTACATTACGCATCGACAGTGACATAGACGACCACCCCTTCCGTCATCCTTTCTCGGCGAATCCCGTCATTCCCATGGTAGAGGTTTAGGCTAATTTCATTAAAGTGTGAAGATGTGGGGTGATAGGGTAGAGATAGGCTAGGGTTAGAGAAAGAGGAACTGTCGAAGAAATGAGAAAATGAAATGAATCTCGCGAACTTGCGTTTATATTAACGTGTCGACAGTAGCCATACTCGGTCGAGTATAAGAGTACTCGGCCGAGTAGGCTCTACTCGGTCGAGTATGGGTGATACTCGGCCGAGTAGCCTCAGCTAGGTCGAGCAAGTAATCCTATAAACCTCATGAAACGAGTCTGATCCCTCACCCATTCATCCCTAAGGTCTGTTTGGTCAACATTAACGGTCAACAATGTTCTTAAATATCCTGGGTGTTACAATCTTCCCCCCTTAAAAAGAACTTCGTCCCCGAAGTTCAGCCCACACGACCCTCTCCTCAGGTTTACGCACCGTGACATAACCACCCACACCAAGGTGTACAAATTTACATCATCCTGACATTACCATCCTACCATCTTACTCAAACAAATAATCACCTATCACAGCTATTCCTCCAAACAATACTAATCACCAACCTTAACATACTCTTACGGAAATTAATGAACTCACATGCATTCTTTTGCCAAACACAACACAACTACTATCAACCATACACAAATGCGAAGCAATACTCTAAACAACACTCAACCATACAAACATAGCAATATACAAATGCAAACCACACACAAATGTGAACCACCACGATCTGTACACTTATATCAATTATCATAAAAAATTGAGTTGAGACACCCGTGCACAGTATAACCTTCATATTACTTGAATACAACATGGCTACAGCTTAAAGGAATCATGAACGTAAATTCCGAATGCTAACATGCCTAACATACATGTGATTCCAAAATCATAGGTATAACTAAATACATATTTCACATAATTAAATACTTAATTCCGCGACATTACTCTTCCCCTCTTAAAGGAACTTCGTCCCCGAAGTTCACCACTAACCGTTTCCCGTGCCCAAAGCTAATACGTTTCTCATGACGGTGACATTACTCATAGACTCTTGTAGCATATCTCACTTTATGACATTACACACTTGTGACTTATAAAGACAAAAATATTTCAGCAACCAAGTAATGTATAACAATATAAATATAATTAATGAAGAATAGCAGTCTTATGCGTAACTCATTGAGGCCATTATCACTGTAATCAAAACATATATCCGTATAAAACTTATTACAATTACCACGCTGGTTGTGTATGGTGCTACCTTTCATATAATTTAGTGATTCGGGTCTTCCTCCCCTAAACCACTTAAGTTTCTGGTAACCAAGCAATGTTATATAACGAAACATTCACCAATTCGTAGCTTATTCCAACAATCATGTATCCGTGATACGATCATAATCCATCTGTGGAGCATGTTATAGTATAAAATAACAAAATAAGGTACTAACAACTCTTTCATACAATTATCATATAACCTGTGTAGTTCACCTAGCTAATTCCCATTAGCTCCCTGTTTTCGCAATATTCGGCCGAGTATGAAAGGCTACTCGGTCGAGTAAGCTCTACTCGGTCGAGTATATTTGTATACTCGGCCGAGTAAGCTCTACTCGGTCGAGTAGTGACTATGCTCGGTCGAGTTATCACAACCAGAGGGCGTTTTAACGACATTACCTAGAGCATTCACAATCAACCTGCATAAAATTCTTCGCATCAATATTAAGCACAACTAATTCCTAACCTAAACGACATTCAACACATCTCCATACGATAATTAAGTAAATAACGGCCTTATGGCCAAATACAGTCATCCAACGGAAAATACCAAATTCCGAAAGCAACATCCAAAGAAGAAGTAATAAATCCGACACAATCCAAACAAATCTATCACAACCAAGTAAGTCCAACATCAAAGAAATCAAACTAAATAATCTAACAACATAAGATCAATAACGAGGACCCTCCTCCATGTCATCATCACCACCGCGCCAGGAAGTACCGCACCGAACTCCCCGCTCTCTGGAAAGCTCTTCGCTGCCGAGTAGTCCCCTCCTAATCGATCGCGAGTTGGCTCCCTTCGGTCCCCGCGAAGTAGCCAAACTCGTCTCCTCCGGGAGGTCTCCGAAGAATCCTCGGGTCAACCCCATACCGTGAAATACTCCCGTATCCACCCCCTGGTCCCCTCCACAGACAGTGCCGTGCTAATCGTGTCCCTATGCCCTGGTTAAGCGTCATCTCATGTAGGTTGCGGAGCTCCAAAGTAGAGGAGATCCGCTCAGCCAATTCATGCGGCTGCATCCTGGGGTCATGCACTGTGGGGTAGGGCGAATACTGGTAAGGGTAGCAAAGATAGGAGTCAGGAGTAGAGTAAGATGGCTCAGGTACAACCGGGTCTGCTCTAGACTACCTCACTCCGCGACGCTCCCGAGGTGGGGGAGGTGCCTGCTACTGTCCCTCAGGCACGGTGACCGGCTCAGGTAAGTCTAAGAGAATCCGCGGGTCAATCAGGTAGGACTGGGGCTAAGGTCTAGGAATGCCACAAGTCTCCCACTCAGCCAAATGATCAACAACAGGGAGATGAGCTGGGTCCGGAAGCACCATCCACATAGTTCCCCTCACTCTCCAGGCATACGACCCGTCATCCATCTTCCTCAACCATCGGTTCTGACACCAGTAATGAGCGTCCATGGTAGGCACAATATCTACATACTCATTCCTCTCAGGAGGTGGGGCCTCAAAATCTGTCAGGCGCTGAGCTAGGCGGGTCACTATGGCCCCGCAAGCAATGTGTCGGGTCTCGTACTGTGCCATGCGCTCAAGACTAGAGCACACTACACCAGGGGCACTGTAGTAGAATGGTTTCTGACGGTGTAGGTTGAGGTAAGACATAAGTAACATGACCTCATGAGAATTAAGCTTGCTCACATCATCTCTCGAGTATAACAAACAGGTCATCATCTTCAGAAACATACGAAGGGAAACGTGCTGAACATCATTAATATGCATGGCACTGGCACTAGGGGCAGGTCTACAAGTCAAATATGGAAGGTAAAGGGGTGCACCACTATTCTTGGCCACATCACTAAGGTAATCATCCTCCTCGGCCTCTAAACCCAAATGGTCAGCCAACTCGTCCAGGGTAAGCTCATGATCCTCAATCATGAGACGAAAAGAGACAGACTTTCCCTTCTTATCATAAACAAAAGAGCTCAAAAACTCTAAGGTCAAGTGGGGGTAGGATTTCTTTCTCAGATGATACAACCCCTCCATGCCCAAAATCTTGAAAATATGAAATATGTCCTCCTTGATCTCCAAAGTCTCAAGGATACCAGGGTTAACACAACGGGTGGGGCGAAAAGGACGACGCATAAGAGCCACAAAAGCCTTACGATGATTGAAATCATAGAATATTACCGATGGATGTGCCTCCACCGGCGGAACTACCGGTTCGATCTTTGGGTGACCAGTCTCAAGTGAACATTAGCACGAGTTCTTTTGTTGGGTAAGCCTCTGGTTTTCACCATACTGCAAGAGAACAATTCTTTAACAGGGGATTGACACAAAATTTCTTAGCGCAAAAGACGGACTGTTTTCAGTTGTATATTGATTTTAGAACCATTCTTTTAAGACAAATTATCAGAAAATCACTAATTACCTTACAATTTATATGGTTACAAGCTTTAATTTGTTTCAAATTAGGGAATAATCATCAACAACCAGAAGATTTCAGAAACAATTCGTTTTTACTAACCCTAGATTTCAGAAATTGAGTTTTAAACCATGAACTTAATCAATCAAGGCATACACAAGATTGGTATACAGTTTAATCCAAGAATCAACAAAATAAAGACTAAATTTCAATTGTTTTAGCAAGGAAATCGAAATATAGCATGCTATTATACCATAACTTTGAAAACAAGTGAGAAAATTGAGTTTAAACCTTACCTTAAACTGTTTTAAGGCAAGCAAGAACAAGTAGAATACCCAAGTTTTACCCAAAAGCTTGAGGGAGGTAGGATATGGAGTTTTTAGAGAGAAGGAAAAGAAAGATGGGAGGCGGAAATAAGGAAGAAAGGAACAAAAATAGGGTTTTTGTATAACCCGCATACGACCTGCTACAGCATTACTCGGTCGAGTATTGTGAATACTCGGCCGAGTGTCGACTACTCGGTCGAGTATTTAGGATACTCGGCCGAGTGTACACTACTCGGTCGAGTATTTAGGATACTCGGCCGAGTGTACACTACTCGGTCGAGTACCTTTCTTACTCGATCGAGTTTTGAAGAACAGAAGCGATTATTATTCTCACAAAACGGGCACTCGGTTGTGTAGCTTGATACTCGGCCGAGTATGGTCTACTCGGTCGAGTACACTCATCTACTCGGTCGAGTTTTCCGAAAATAAAGAAGAAGTCGTAACTTTTCATTGTTCCTGCAAAATCAAATAATATCGTTCGGGGTTCCGTGCATCCGGCTCGTCACTATTAAAGCTGATTTCTACCACATAAACACATAACAACATCACATCCATCATCGGAATAATCATCACTCCTACCTTCATTCCTCACTTTGCCATGAAACTATTATATTCTATCCTTATAGCATACTCAACAATCTAATGACAGTACCTGCAAGGTTTAACTCTTATGTCACATCATCTCTAATTCCGTTAAATCACCAGATATACACCATAATCACATTTGCAACGTAGCAATTTAACACACAACACATTCATCGTGAAACAAATAGGCTAACTTATCACCGATCGCACATTGCAACAATTCCATCGATCACTTTAACTTTTCCGCACATACATCAAACACATATCACCCTAATAGTAGATACACACAACAAATCATCACCAAGAAATCAACGACTCTCACTAGCTACCCTTTTCCCGTGTTTGGCTTAAGTCCGATGGGGCCATGATTTTGAAATGAGGGCGCCTACTCACCCAAAATCTAGCATCGGCTGGGGCTCCCAACGTACATACACCAGGTTCATTTTAATTGACACCCTTATTCATTAGATTCATTGGTTCAGGTTCCAAAATCGTCGGCTCTGATACCACTTTGTAACACCCCCGTACGCCAGGATGCCTAACCAAGGACCATCCCAGTGTATGACGGTGTCACCATCTCGGTTTCCTGAGGAGGTAGCTCAAATTAGACAATAAAAGAACTATTGTAAACATTAATATATCTTATACAGTACGGCTCATTACAACGTCTTTATAATAAAAGGTACAACTATAACACTCATGACTCGCCTCTCTCGGGTAGCGTGATGACTCGATCCCTCCAATCCTAGCCGCCATCATCAACAATACCTGCTAAGCCAACTGCTCACCATCCCCGAATGGATCACCGCAGGTTTCACAAAACAACAACAACGAGGTCAGTACTGACTAATCAAATGTAAGACAGTATAACAATATAAACAGCTGATCATCCTCTATCCCAGTCTCATGACCTCGCACAGTAACCGACTACACCCTGAGGGGTATAGCCCTGCCAGATTACCCAACGCAATAGGTAATCCTCGCCGCCAGTGGGTGACCGCAGCCTATCCCACCTAGTCCAGCTCATCAACGAGCGACTAATAATCCCTGTCCCTTAATGTGCACATCCCCTCCCGTGGCCTTCCACGGAGGGCGAACTAGGGTGTGAAGTCACTCCCGCAAGTGACTCCACCACCATCACAACACACACAGCCTTACAGCTGTCACAACACCATAACAACACCACCATCACTACTATACCAATACTCCGATGATCAGCAGATAACAATCATACACAATACAATCACAATCTTAAATCAATTAACAGTGAACTGAGTAGGGAAACCCTACCTCATTGCAAAGCATGCAAGACTTCCAATTACAGCCACGCACGACTGCAATAAGCATCCTAACAATGACAACCATCTCCTATTACGCAACTATACTCAAAGAATCACTCAAAAGAACACAAAGCAGGAACTTACCTACATTACGCATCGACGGTGACATAGACGACCACCCCTTCCGTCATCCTTTCTTGGCGAATCCCGTCATTTCCATGGTAGAAGTTTAGGCTAATTTCATTAAAGTGTGAAGATGTGGGGTGATAGGGTAGAGATAGGCTAGGGTTAGAGAAAGAGGAACTGTCGAAGAAATGAGAAAATGAAATGAATCTCGCGAACTTGCGTTTATATTAACGTGTCGACAGCAGCCATAATCGGTCGAGTACAAGAGTACTCGGCCGAGTAGGCTCTACTCGGTCGAGTATGGGTGATACTCGGCCGAGTAGCCTCAGCTAGGACGAGCAAGTAATCATATAAACCTCATGAAACGAGTCTGATCCCTCACCCATTCATCCCTAAGGTCTGTTTGGTCAACATTAACGGTCAACAATGTTCTTAAATATCCTGGGTGTTACACTTTTTCCCTCACTTTCTTATTGGCTCTTTCTCTTGTCCCTATACATTGCGTCTTAAGTGCGATGCGGCCTGGAGAATGGGTTTCAAGGCTTCTGCTGGATGGTTTTTTCAAACTGAAGATCGTCATACTCTTCGCACTCAACAAGCTCCGTTTTGGGCTTCTTCTGCCTTTCATGCTGAGGATGTTGCTCTTGAACTTGCTATGCGAGATGCTCTTGCTAATGGCTATACCCATCTTCATGCGAGTACGGGCTGTTTGAATTTGGTATATCAGGTTGCTGGCGTTCAAGATTTTCTCCAAGAGGCAAAATCTACTCTACAGCATATTACTAGTTTATTAGCTTCTTTTCATTAATTTTCTATAAATTATTGTCCTAGGTCCCTTAATAGGATTGCTCACTCCCTAGCTAAATCAGCTATGGTTTAAGTAGTCCTCTTTCACTCTGACAAAAAAAAAAAAATAATAATAAACCCTCACAATCATGTTATCATGGATGCTACCGTACACACTTCGATGAATTCAATCCACATTTTACACCTCCGTCTCTCAAAATTTGACTATACTGCACTCGAAAGACAAACCCTCACAAAACCACCTTGTTTGTTCTTTCAATATGCATTAGTGTAACACCCGTGAAAATTCACAGGGTTGTATACTTTTTTTTTAAAGGAGACGATAAATTATAATTGTTAGATAATTGATTATGTAATTTTAAGAAAATGTACAGATTTTTATAAATAAAAATAAAAATCGATAAATATATATAAGGACATTTTAAAATATTGTTGACAATAAAGAATAAGGTAAAAAAATGAAAATGTGAATAGGGGGAATACCCGTAATTCTATAGTAAATATGAAACGTTTAACGAAGATTTAAAGTAAGAAAATTATATAAGTTAGAACTGATATATTTAGGATATGAAAAATTACTGACGTAAGTAAAATTAATAAAACTGAATTTTTCACAAAATGAAAAGACTGGAAATCGAGTAGACCAAATTGTTGCGTAAAATAGGTATAGTTAATTTAAATTTTCTATTTAAAAAAAAAAAAACCGAACGCACCTTATCTTATCTACCTCTCTCCTCATATCTCCCTCACCATTTCATCTCCATCACCGTCATTTCGTTCTTCCATTTCCCTTCTTCTCTCTTCATTTCGTCCTCCTTCTTTTCAGTGTTACATTTCAGTATAAATTTCAATTATCAGAAAACCAATTTTCAGATCAAAATTGCGAAAATTGGTAGATTCGTAGCAAAAAATTGAAGATGAAGGAGATTTTTCCTAAAATTGCTTCGAAAAACTGAAGATTGGATACATGCAATGAAAAAGGTGATCATTAAGTCAATTTTTTCGAATTTTTTTCCTTTCCTAACTTGTCACCCTTTCAAACTTGTCACCTCAAACTTTAGTCCCGTTCTAAACGTATCAATCACTGAATACCTCCCTCAAAAATAACTGCAGATCTGTGCAATTTCCGAATTCGCAATATTTGTAACTGTTGATATTAATTATGAATTTGTCTAGTACCAGTTTGTTTTTTTCAAATTTATGATTTTTAAGTGATTTTGTATTTTGAAATTATACTAACTCAAATTTTAATTACTTCGCTAACTTTTTTGATGCACTTTCCGCCATCGATTGATAAATTTTAGGGTAGTGTAGGTTGATCAATATTCAATACTGATGATTAGTGTATTTAACTTTAATTAGTTTTTGGAATGTAATATTGTAATATATTAGGAGATTGGGCTTATACTAGGCCCAACTACCATTAGGGTTTGCCATTAGGATTAGGGTTTGCCATTGAGTTGTGGTGGTTTTACATCGATATGGTATTAGGAGATTGGGCTTATACTAGGCCCAACTACCATTAGGGTTTGCCATTAGGATTAGGGTTTGCCATTAAGTTGGGAGGTATTATAAATACCCACCATATCGATGTAAAACCACCACAACTCAATAATACATTTACTTCTATACAATTATCCCCCCTATAATCTTAACATGGTATCAGAGCCTCACGCTCTTGAGGCCTAAAAATACGATATTTTGCTGCCTGCCGGTGGGCATATGATATACAACGCCCACCGGCAGGATTCACGTTCGATTTCAATTTAGCCGTATTTTTCATTTAAATAAAAAAAAATGAGTAGATACAACCTTGTAGCCGTGATTCTTTGGGTAAATCTTGATAACAATGTTTGCTTTGACATGTGCAATGATAAAAGATGATGTTAGCCCTCTAATAAAGAGGGCACCAGACAATCTTTGCAATTTGAAAGATTCAATTACACTTGAATATATTTCTCAAGTTACACTTTCGGTAGCATTGTTAGATAGATACCCATATTTATTTTAACCTACATACAACGCGAGAGAGCCTTTCAATGATATACCCTATCACCCTCATCAAAAAAAATCTCCTTGGTTTATCTTTGAAACTTGGTTACTCTTTTCATTTCCGTTCAAAATGGTGTCTAAATCAATTTGGAGTCCGAAAAACTTAGCGTTCTCCTAATATTGAAATTGACGAATAATTTTCCGTTTTATTGATATTTGTCAGGTTCTATTAGGGTTCCTTCAAATTAACTCGTACTTTCGACAAGTCCGAAAAAATTAACGTTCTTGTTCGAAGAAATTTTCTAGCGAGTCTTATACTCGTTTATCTTACCAACCAACCTTGCGGAGATGAAGAGAATTAATGAAGATTGAAGAAGATGAAGTTTGAAGATTTCATTTTTGTTATGTACTTGTTTCTTTGTATTTCTCTCCAATCGTAAAGTTCGTACTATGTACTGCCTTTACGATTGCGGGAGGGTATTAGGAGATTGGGCTTATACTAGGCCCAACTACCATTAGGGTTTGCCATTAGGATTATGGTTTGCCATTAAGTTGGGAGGTATTATAAATACCCACCATATCGATGTAAAACCACCACAACTCAATAATACATTTACTTCTATACAATTATCCCCCCTATAATCTTAACATAATATATTCGTATATGTGCATAACATATTTATTTTATTTATAGATTTTATAATTATAACTTTAAATACATTTATTACTGAAGCTAGAACAATAAAAAATGATCATTATCTAATCATATCACCTAATTAATTTCTTCAATGAACTTGGGTCCTTATATTTAGCAAAAATAAAAATAACTTTGAATTGTTGAATTTCAACCATAGAGCGACACCTCAGCTCTGTGGCTGTTTTAATAAAGAGGATTGTAGTGTTACTCTTGTGTTTTTGTGGTGTTATTGTAGTATTATTGTGGTGTTACTCACTGTTATTCCCTTTATTCCTCCGTCTGATCATTCATTCATGACACAAGTACGAAGCAAAGTTCAGGATAAGGATAAGATATGGAGTACCTTTCTATGGCCTACCCATTATAAAAGCACCCGTCTCGAAGAAATAATACTAGTACATTCATGTAAATGTGTAAGCACAAGATCAACATTCAGCCATCTCAGTAACTCGGCAAATGAAAAGAGCAGACTTTTATCTTGATGCAAAAATGATGCGGCTCAGCAACGAAATGAACAAAATGAACAGACTCTACGACTGTTCAGTCAGAAGCCAGACTCAGCTACGTGTTCAGCAATGGTTTCCTTTAGTTACTTGGGCGTCAAGTTTAGTAACTTGCTTGTGTAATACTACAGTTTTCTATGCTTTTGGGTACTCTATCGAGTGGGGCTTACTATGTCGAGTAAGTGAGTTTTGATTTCAAAACAGTGTACAGTTGATGGGTACTCGATCTAGTAAGTGTGGCACTCGATCGAGTAAGGGTCACTCGATCGAGTAAGTGAGTAAGTCGGTTCTACGGGTTATTTCTGTCGGGTTTTGTTAGCAATGCGAGAATGATATATAAAGTATTCCGTCAGTTTCTTTTTCACTTTTTATCTTTTCTAAAACCTCACAAGAGACAAACAAGTTACGTTGCTTTCATCTTCGGGTTGCTATCAAATCTTAAGGGCTAAAGTTGTCGGATCGTCGTGTTCTTTACGCCGTTGAGTTCGTCGTATTGTGGGTAAGATCCTTGTATAGTTTTTATGCCTTTTCGCTGATTTTGTTTAAAGCCCTAATTGGGTATTTTGGGGGATTTTGGGAGTATGATGTGCATTAGATAGTAATTGTATGGTTATGTGATTATAGGGGGTGGTTTCGCAGAGGAGCAGTATTGCATAGCTGATTTGTGACGATTTGGTGAATTGCTTATTCCAGGTAGGGTATCCCCACTCGGTTATTGATTACATAGTTTGGTTGGTGAATTGTTGTTGGTTGTTTACTGTTGTTGATGTTTCTCATATTGGTAATTGTTATTGTATAATGTCGTTGGTTGTGTTTGTCTGTGGTTCGCAAGGCGTGTCCTCGGCTGAGTGGAGTCACTTGCGGGAGTGGCTTCACGCCCCTGATTCGCCCTCTGTGGAACCCGCCACGGGAGGGGATGTGCACATTAAGAAACATGGGTTTCGTTCGGATTAGATGAGCAGGGATTTGGTGGGTACGGCTGCGGTCCCCCACTGGCGGCGTGGAATATCTGTTGCGACGGGTATTCTGGTATGACTACACACTTCAATATGTAGTCAGGTGTGTGGAGATATAATGGAGTTGGGAGTTGTGTGTGTTGTATCTTGTGTAGCTTATTTTATGTAATCAGTAACTTACCCCGTTTAAATGTTTTGAAAACTGTGGTGATCAATTCGGGGATGGTGAGCAGTTATTGAGCAGGTAAAAGATGGCTTACGCGAGGGATAGCTGGGATGGAGTCATCACTTGTCACTAGAGTCTTCCGCTATGTCTTGAACTTAGATTTCTTTTCAGTTGGTTTGGTTTTGGAACATTTGTATTTACTTTACAGTTTTGGTTTTGGAATTGTAATCACTTAAACTCATTTACTTAATTAAGTACGTTTCTTTATGGTCTAATTGATATAGATTGCCTCAGGTAACCGAGATGGTAGTACTTCCATGCATTAGGTGGTCTTAGTAAGGCACCTTGGTGTACGGGGGTGCTACAAAGTGGTATCAGAGCGATGATTTTGGAACCTGTAACAAATTAACCCAATGAATCTAGGGAGTCAAAATAAAATGAACTCGAGAAGGAGTTGTTAGGAGCTAATGCAAAGGCTTAGGAGACGTCCTAAAGTCGCGATCTAGCCCTACAACTTTGAACTGGTCAATATGGGGCGTCATGGGATCGCTATGTGCTTGTTAAAGTTCTATTGCATATATATATATATATATATATATATATATATATATATATATATATATATATATATATATATATATATATATATATATATATATATATATATATATATATATATATATATATTGAATGATGTGTTATACTAATGGATGGATAAATAATTGTGAAGGAATGGAAAATGTGGTGGCGAAAGGTGAAGAAGTTTATATGATTATATGTTGTTGTGAGTAATGAAATTACATGGTGGTGATTTATAACGTGGTTTTATAGAAACATGTGAATAGGTTGTTGCGTTATTGTTTGTGTGTGTGTGTGTGTGTATATATAGATTTGGGATCCAGTGAGAACCACCAATATAATGAGAACCATGAGAACTCCACCTTACGGAATTCTTTTTTTATTTTAAAAAATGACATATTTGGATTCGGCATACAATTTTATGGTTAGATAACATATTTCTTGATTTAAAAAGGTTTAAATTAGTGACGGAAATCGAGGCGAGATACATTTTATTAATTTTTATGCACCTACTACTCATTTTCACGTATCTAACAATTTTCATGCACCTAGAACTTTTTTTCGTGCACCTAGATCCTGTTATTTTCATGGACTCGGTCGAGTGGGGGTATATGACGTTTTTGGGCAGTCGCTGCTGTTTTGGGGCACTCGATCGAGTAAGTCGGGTACTCGATCTAGTAAAGGGTACTCGATCGAGTAAGAGTGGGGCTCGATCGAGTGGGTTATGTGATAAGTTCTGGTCAGGTTCTGGAGTTGAGGTACTCGATCGACTAAGTGGGCAACTCGATTGAGTGACCTCAACTCGATCGAGTGGGTTTAGTTGCTCGGTCGGGTATGGTCTGCACAGGTTATGTACGCGTTTAGTAGTGGGATGTGTGTTTATGTTTGCCTCTTATAGTTCAAAGATGCCGCCAAAGAGATCCGCTTTGTATGCTAGGGTTGAGTTGATGAGTGTGGATGAAGTTCCCAAGATGCTTTAGCATCAAGAGGCGCTTACTGAGGCCTTAAAGAAGTTTGGGAGGGACAAAGAGGCTGGGGTAGAGTTCGCTAAGAAGAGCACTACCATAGCCCGTTTCAACCCAAAGGAATATATGGGTACCAGAGCGCCAATTTTGCTCGACAATTGGCATAGGGAGATGGAGAATATCTTGAATGTGGTTCACTGTCCCGAGGACTTCAAAGTGGAACAAGCTGCGTTCTACTTGAGAGATGCTGCGGGAGAGTGGTGGGATAAGGTTAGGGAGAGTGCTCTGGATTTGTATGTGAGGCAGGGGAAGTCAGCTATACCATGGAGCGAGTTTAAAAGAGCTATGCGTCGAGAGTTTGTGCCTGAGCATATTCGTAGTAAGTTGAGGGAGGAGTTTGATGATTTCAAGATCACTCCGGATATGACTGTGGTTGAGTACTATCGTAAGTTTAATGAAAAGTCTAGGTATGCAGAGGATATGGGGTTGAACCAGGAGAACTTGGCGCTGAGGTTTGAGAAGGGCTTGACCTATAAGATAATGGAGAAGCTACCGGTTGGGGGTCCTTACAGATGTTAAGGAAGTGTATGAGCGAGAAGGGAGAGCTGAGAGATTGGTCGAAATGGACAAGGAGAACAGGGAGAGCGGTCTCGAGAAGAGGAAGGCTGAGGGTGAGGGTGGTGGTCAGTCCAGTTACAAGAGGGGCAACCATAACCAAGCGAAGGCTTACTCATCAGGATCGGGGTTTAGTAGTGGATCTTCCTATGGGCGTGGTCATGGTGGTGGTAGTAGCAGCTGGGGTATATCTTGCTACAACTGTGGCGGTATGGGCCACAAGAGACATGAGTTTAATAGTGCTGTGGGAAGGGGTTTTCAGAGGCCATCGCATATGAGTTTTCTCACAGGGTCCGTCTAGAGTTATGCTAGCAACAGGCCGGCTGGGTCATGGAACAACCAAAGAGGTCAGAGTAACAACAACGGTGGATCTAACAACAACGGCGGTAATTCTTATCAGAAATCGGCAGCTAACAACAACCAGGGGTCGGCTGCCAAGCCATCTACTAGTGCTAGTACGGATTAGGGAGGTGGACAAAAGACCAGTGGCAAGTTATTCATGATGGACAAGAAAGCTGCCGAGGATGATGCTCACGTGATCATGGGTATCTTTCTTATTAATGGTGTTTTTACCTTTGTTTTGTTTGATTCGGGGGCGTCACATTCTTTTGTATCGTCGAGTCATGCTAAGCTTTTGGGTTTGAGAAAGTTTGAGTCTGTAAAAAATTAGGTTTTTATACCGTCGGGTGAGTCAGTGTCTTGTGGGAGGTTGTATAAGGGTGTATCTATGATAGTTAGGCAGGTTGACCTTCCAGTGGATTTGTTAGAGTTTCCTATAGATGGTTTAGAGATGATAGTTGGTATAGATTGGATGGGTAAGTACAAGGCTAGAATAGACTGTCACCAAAAGAGAGTCTCTTTGAGAGGTCCTAAGGGAGTTAGTGTGTCTTATCGTAGGTTTATTGTCAAACCCAAAGTCAAAGTGATTGTAGCGGTGACATTCAAGTCTTATCTGAGGAAGGGGTGTCCTTTGATTCTATGCCATGTGAGAGGCCATAGTAAGATAAGTTCGACAGCTGATCAAATACCAGTGGTGGGAGAGTTTCCAGATGTTTTTCTGGAGGAGATACCAGATGTGCCACCAAAGAGGGATATAGATTTCAGTGTGGAGCTGAAACCAGGGACGAGACCAATCTTTAAGGCCCCGTACCACATGGGTCCTAAGGAGTTGGAGGAGCAGAAGAAACAGTTGGATGATTTGATTGATAAGGGATACATTAGACCTAGTGTATCGTCGTGGGGAGCACCAATTCTGTTTGTGAAGAAGAAAGATAGGAGTTTGAGGTTGTGCATCGACTACAGAGAGCCAAACAGGGTTACAGTGAAGAACAAGTATCCTTTGCCAAGGATAGATGATCTGTTTAACCAGTTGAGTGGGGCAGGAGTCGTTTTAAAGATTAATTTGAGATCAGGTTACCATCAGGTGAGGATTCGGGACGAGGACATACCAAAGACAGCTTTTACATCGAGGTATGGTCACTATGAGTACGTGGTAATGCCGTTTGGGTTGTATAATGCACCGACAGTGTTTATGGATTTGCTGAACCGGGTCTTCAGTCAGTTTTTGGATCGATTTGTGGTGGTGTTCATAGATGATGTCTTAGTCTATTCCAAGATAAAGGAGGATCATGAGGAGCACTTGAGGTTAGTGTTACAGACTTTGCGTGACAATCCGTTGTAGGCAAAGTTATCTAAGTGTGAGTTCTGGCTCGAGGAAGTTGCCTTTCTGGGGCATGTGATTTCCAAGGATGGTGTAGCTGTGGATCCAACAAAGATAGAGGCAATGTCTAAGTAGGAAGCACCAAAGAATGTGTCAGAGATCAGGAGTTTCTTGGGTTTGGCAGGGTACTATCATCGGTTCGTGAAGGACTTTTCAAAGATCGCCAGACCTATGACATTGTTGATGAGGAAAGAGAATAGGTTTCGTTGGGATGAAAGTTGTGAGATGGCGTTCCAAATATTAAAGGAGCATTTGACCATTGCTCAGTTTTAGCTTTACCTGAAGGGTGTGAGAACTTTGAAGTATATACAGATGCCTCAAAGAATGGGTTAGGATGTGTGTTGATGCAGAATGGGAAAGTAATTGCTTATGCTTCTAGGCAATTGAAATCTTTTGAGGAGAATTATCCGACACATGATCTAGAGTAGGGTGCAGTTGTGTGATGCGTGCTATTTATATACTCTTTGTGCTTATTTTGCACGCATTTCTATGCGATTCCCATAGTTTTAGGCTACGTAATGCCCCGAATAGTCTACTTTGGTTTGTTTGGCTTTAATTGCAGGAATGGACCCGGAAGAAGCAAAACTGAGCTTGGATCTACCCCTATAGCTTGCATTTAGGAGATGGATGGAATTGGAGCGAGAATACTTCTACCTTGGGATGCGTGAAGACGTCTTGGAAGCAAATCAACATCCTATGCGCTGACACAGTAGTAGCTAACTCGATCGAGCATGTTGCTGACTTAATTGCTCGATCGAATCCTTTTTGATGCTGAAGACTCCTCGATCGAACTCCTTCTATGTTCGATCGAGAAGAGGGTTTATGGTGTTCCTCGATCGAGTAGGTTCTATGCTCGATCGAGAGGATTTTTGCTGGAGTTAATCGATCGAGTAGTTTCAATATGCTCGATTGAACAGCTTGTGATCTAACACATGATTTTATTGCGTGATCTTATTTATTTATTATATTAGTTATCTTATTTAGTTAATAAATATCTCTCTTATAAAAAGGAGAGACCTAATTAGGTTTAGGGGGATCAGATTCATTAAGTTTTAATTAACAGTTTGCAACGAGATTAGGAGACTCTTGTTCGACGCTTGCCTTTCTATTTTCCGGATCTTAATTTGTGTAATCCTTTACTCTCTTCTTATTCAATTTAATTCGTAGTATTAATTCCTGTCTGCAACTTTTAATTCTCTTGTCTCTTAATTACTGTTTAGCTTATTATAATTAATATTTAGTTTATGCAATTTTTGTTAATTCATCTTTAAATCATGTCAAGTCTAGTTATATCTATCGTTATTAGTTTTATTACCGTTATGAGCAGCTAAATCCCAATTGC
Organism: Silene latifolia; assembly: GCF_048544455.1. Lineage (NCBI taxonomy): Eukaryota > Viridiplantae > Streptophyta > Magnoliopsida > Caryophyllales > Caryophyllaceae > Silene > Silene latifolia. The sequence continues at coordinate 434,164,490 of NC_133538.1, read as the reverse complement.
TAGGATTAGGGGAGCCATGATAGTAAAACAATGACGCTATAATTAGATTTAGGAGGTTTTAATGTGAGAATTGTTTTATAGCAACATAACAGTAATTATTTAGTTGAGTGCACGCGACTATTTTAATTAATCCGGTTAAATTCAGACCTAGATCGGAAGATTGGAATGAATAGACCTGTTATGAACAATGGACTACCCTAATCAGAGCGGAAGCTATTGAGGAAGAATCTAGGGCGGATAGTGGACCGAAAAGACCTTTCCACTACCCTTCTTACTACAGACCGACTGACCTTACCTTTAGCTGAATTGCGTAATAGCATCGTGAACCGATATCCTAGCATCTTTTTCCCGATTTGATCACACTTTATTTCATACTTGCTAGTTTTAATTGTTATTTCTATTATTGTTTTAAATTTAGTTCATTTAGTTTAGTTAAATCAAATCAACCAAAAGCCCCCAATTTGTGACCGTAGACATACTAGATAACAAGTAGATAGCGACTGCCTCCATGTGGATACGATACCCAGCTTACCTCTACTGCATAAGTTCAGGCCGATTAGGTTTTATTTTTAATAGGTTGCTGTTAGGGATAAAAAATGAATTTTATCATACGCAACGTGGCATTGTTTTACTGGAAAAGAGGGAGACAATCAAGGACAACGTGGTGCACAGCGATTGGTAAAGGGAAGGAAAGATGGATCTCTGAGGTGGCAAGTTATGGACCGCTGGATTAAATAAAGAACAAACACAACATAGCCCAAAGGAAAGAAGCCCACGCATGAGAAAGAATAAAAGACCCAGTCAACTAACAAACTCCTACTTTGCAGCAAATTGACCCGATATTCCAACAATGACGAAGCGACTTTCAAACCCTAGGTTTTGACTTCAATGACTATAAAAGCAAGGGCAAAGCAACGTACAAAGGGCATTCACAAGTATCATCAAGCAAAGAACTCCACTTAAAATCATTGGCGATTGGCGATAATTATCTAACAACATTACACTTGTATTTCCTTACTTGTCCATAAAATCTCGATTATAGTGCAATAATTGGCGGGATTCCGACTCCCCCCGCGGTTGTTCCCACACCGGGTTTTCCGCGTCACCAAAAATCCTCCGTGTCCTTTTCTTCGTTTATCTTTATCTCGTCGTTCCTTTCGTTCGTACTTTAAACATAATTGGCATTAAGAATAATCACTATCACTCACATAATTAATCAGAAGGTAAATTTTTACCAAAAGCAGTTTGGCGCCCACCGTGGGGCATAGTGATCATTTTCTATAGCCAAATCTCGCAAAACCGAACCGAACCGGCTATCACAATGTCCGGAACAGCCGAGAATCCCTCCGGCAGCCCAGAGTATGCCCGCCCTATCTTCTGCGGCAGAATTACTTCTACATCCGCAAGACCCGGTCGGTGCATCCCCAAAGATCAGCCAAATGATCCCAAAGATGTCGACCAGAGCCATGCCCCAGCCTCAGAAACCACCACAGATTCCCAAGGCAACAGGTGCATCCAGTCAGTCAAAATCCAGCAGGGAAAGCAGCCCCAAGCAGAGGAGGCGAAGCAAAAGATCCGAGGCCCGACCCGGGGAGAGTTCAGCGCAGAAGTTCTCGGCGAGGATCTCCAAAGACTCGATCCGATGTAGGTGATGATTGGGGATGGACATTCTGCGTCAGGCCGTTGAAGATCCGAGGAAAGACAACCAGAATATGATGGCTCAAATCGTGACGGCATCCGCCCAAACCAGCTTCAAAGCACGAGGCTCGGCCGAACTGGCGGTGGAGGACTCGGGTCGACCAATCCCATCGAACTAGTTACAGTCTGGATCTTGCGGGGGTAGCACCCAAAGCGAACCAATCGAGCCAAGAGGATTGGGATGTCGTCATTTGATAATCCACTCGATGCAGCAGACAACAGGTAACGCGTTATTTAGCACCCCTTCTCGGATCGACCTTCCACCCTTTTTCGGTAACCCCGCACGCCAGACACCAGGATGGCGATCTGGACTGTCCCCAACACAAAGAATCCCATCCGCAACCTTGATTCACCGGTGGAGCCTGGATCGGAGGATTACAGCAGACACCAGGATGGCAACCTGGATCCATAATCGTCTGCAACACCAAGAACGGTCATCCAAAGATCGGCCAACTTTCGGAGCACCTGGCTAGGAGGTACACTTTCCGGTTCCTTCCGCACTGTTTCTAACCTCTTGCAGAGCGGGTAACTCGCCGGAACAAGAATACCAGGAGCGAGGGAGCGATGTATAGGATACCAGGCGTAGCCCGTCCGCTGGAGAAAGCAGCCAAAGACAGCTACGCAGACTCACCTTTCGTGGATGATATAGCTCTAATCGGTGTTCCTAAAGGATGTGTGCCGCCAGCTATGACACTCTATGATGGGACCACGGATCCACTTGACCATATCAACCACTACAAGCAGAAAATGATGGTGATAACCGCAACTGGATCTCTAAAGGAAGTTTGCATGTGCAAGGGTTTTGGATCAGGAGCAGCCCTGCAGTGGTTCGTCGGCTTACCGAACAAAAGCATATCCAGCTTCGCCGACCTAGTCAATGCCTTCAACCAGCAGTTCGCCAGCAGCAGAAAGCCAGAGAAGCAGACCAGCGACCTCTACCGGCTGGTGCAAGGGTTTGAGGAAACCACCCGCGATTACTTGAACCGGTTCAACAAAGAGAAGGTGTCAATTCCGAGGTGCGATATAGCAACCGCTATACAAGCCTTCCGTCGAGGGCTACACCAGGATTCACAGCTATACAAGGAACTAACCATGCACCCGTGCACAACCTTTGAGGAGGTGCAATCGAAGGCAATTGCTGTCATGAGGCTGGAAGAAGACTCTGCACCAGTAAGAGGCACTTATGATTCAGACCCAGTATCCAGGAAGGCTCCGGTAGAGAAGAAAAGTGAAAGATCCAAACCTTACAGCAGGAGCGTGAATAAAGTTTCTGGAAATGCAGAAGGAAAATCCGAAGCAGATCTGCCTCCGAAAGTAAGTGAGTATGGTTTCACTACCAATCTTGCAGGATTATTCAAAGCCTTGAAGGAGCTGGGACGCAGAGTCAGATGGCCAAAACTTCCAGAAGGAAACCCCAGCAGCAGAGACACAGGCAAAAAGTGTGAGTTCCACTAAGAAGCAACACTCACAACACCGATGAATGCCACTCCCTCGTAAAGGAAGTCAAATTTCACTATGACCAAGGAAACCTGGATCATCTCCTACCCGTAAAACACAACCAGAGTAAATTCGGCGGATCGTGTTCCGCCTTCCCCTCCTCCTCATTGCTCTAGAGCGTGAATGTCATTACGGGTGGATCGGAGTGTGTGGGTGACCAACTCAGCGGCTAAGAGGCACGCAACCTGGGCTAAGGGAGGAGAGGACCAGAGAACTCTGCGGGGTTAACCACCAGAATCTGCCGTCGGTCACCTTCGACGAAACAGACGCAGGATCTACTCCCGAACAGCACCACGACGCTCTAATCATCACGCTTCCCATAGGCAATTGTAAGGTGAAAAAGATCCTGGTGGATACCGGAAGCTCCGTCAACTTGATCATGATGGAAACACTCAAAGGAATGGGATTCACCGAGAAAGATCTAGTAAAAAAGGCAATTCCCTTAGTTGGCTTCAGCGGCGAAACAAAGCACTCCCTAGGAGAAATCATCATCCCGACCTACGGGAGGTGTAAAAGACATGTAAGGTACTTGGTTATTGATGGGCCCTCTACTTACAATGTAATCCTTGGCAGGCCCTGGATCCACGAGATGAAAGCAATTCCCTCAACGTACCACCAATGCCCGAAGTTTCCAACACCTTGGGGGTGCAAGAAATACGTGGGGACCAGGAAGAAGCTAAGGATTGTTACAAGGTGGCTCGAAGCCAACAACGGGATCGCCCGCATAGCAATTCTGAGCCAACGCATCCGGGACGAGTACATTGAGCCTCGGTAATGCAGACTAGAAGTAATCCCGGACTCATTGCATCCGAGCGAATGTTCTCATTGGATCCGAGTGTAGAGGTAAGATTCATAAAGAACTCGTTCGGTTGTTGAGAACTAACATAGATTGCTTTGCTTGGTCACATGATGATATGATAGGGATAGACCCAAGCGTGATAACTCACAAGTTAAGCGTGGATCCAAGCTATAAACGTGCGTGAAAAGAAGAAAGTTTTTTCGAAAGAAACCAGGTCATAAATCAAGAAGTAGATAACCCGCTTGCTGCGGGGAAAGATTCGTGAAGTAAAGTACCCAGAGTGGTTGTCTAATGTGGTAGTGGTCCCAAAGAAGAATGGCAAGTGGAGGGTCTGCGTCGATTTCACGGATTTAAACAAAGCTTGCCCAAAAGATCCATTCCCTCTACCACACATAGACGCCATGGTAGATGCCACCGCGGGCCACGAGATGCTGACATTCCTGGATGCCTGGAGCGGATATAACCAGATAAAGATGCACCCCAGTGACCAGGAAAAGACAGCATTCAGATCCGAGAGAGGTATCTATTGTTATAACGTCATGCCTTTTGGACTGAAAAATGCAGGATCTACCTATCAGAGGCTGGTGAACATGATGTTTAAAGAACAAATAGGCCAAACTATGGAAGTATATATAGACGATATGGTCGTCAAATCGAAGCAGGCTTCACAGCATCACCAGCACCTGGCAGAAACTTTCAATACCCTCAGGAAATATCAAATGAAGCTGAATCCTACGAAGTGCACCTTCGGAGTATCCAGCGGAAAATTCCTAGGGTACATGGTGACCCAGAGGGGGATAGAGGCCAGCACCGAGCAAATAAGAGCAATTCTGCAGCTGGAATCACCGCAGAAACCAAAGGACGTACAGCGCCTGACTGGAAGAGTGGCAGCCTTAAACAGATTTATATCCAGATCCTCGGACAGATGCAGGCTATTCTATGATATACTCGAGAAAAAAAAGCCAAAGATTTGAATGGACGACGACCACGAAAAAGCATTTCAGAGTGAATCGCTATCTCAAGACACCCACCTCTCCCTGTCGAAACCAGAGCCAGGAGAACCACTTTTCCAAGATATCATCGATCGAAGTAAACGGCGGATCGGTGCGGTGCTAGTGCGAGAGCAGAAGGATCACAAAGATCCGGTATACTACATCGCAAGTCTCTACTTTGGAGACCAGGTACACATCACTAGAAAAACTTGTCCTTGCACTTATTCGCATCCTATAAACTGCGTCCCTACTTTGAATCTCATACAATTTCTGTGATAACTAATTACCCTCTTAAAACTATCATGAGAAAACAGAATTGTCGGGACGAATGGCCAAATGGTCCGTGCACTTGAGCGGGTACGATTTGAAGTTTGAACCCCGTACGGCCATAAAGTCTCGTGGCTGCGCGACTTTGTGTCGACTCGCCGCCGCTCGGACCCAGGCCGAACAGACATCCCGAACGGAAGAAGACAAAGGAGAACAAGTATGGGAGTTACATGTGGACGGAGCCTCAAACGCCAAAGGGAGCAGTAGTAGGGTGGTCCTCAAATCTCCCTGTGGAGACCTCATAGCCCAGGCCGTACGATGTGAATTCAAAGCCACAAACAACGAAGCAGAATATGAGGCACTAATCCTGGGTCTGAAGCTGGCTCTGGATCTGAAAATTAGACACCTTCAGGTTTGCAGCGATTCTAAGCTTATAGTTAACCATGTAAATGATTGCTATGAAGCCAGGGACCCCAGGATGATGGCCTATTTAGATGTAGCAAAAGAGTCGAAAGTCAAATTTGTCACATTCAACATCAAGCAAATCCCCAGGGAGCGAGAATGCGAAGGCACGCACTAGCCACCCTGGGGGCAACCTTCAAGGCAGGAACCATTTCCACGATACCAATTGTCCACGTGCTGGAGCCAGCAACACTAAAATCTCAGCAGGAAGCAGAAAAAGTGTGCAGCACCAGCAGTGAAGAAAGTACCCCAGACTGGAGGAAGCCCTACCTAGACTGGTTGCGAGAATGACATCCTACCAAGAGATAAAAAGGAGGTAAGGGGCTTTAAAATGAAAGCATCCAGATTCCTACTAATCGATAATGTTCTTTTCAGAAAATCCCACGCTGGACCCTACCTCAGATGCCTGGATCGGGAAGAGTCTCAGTCGTTTTGCATGCTATCCACAAAGTGGAGAATGTGGAAACCATGCAGGGGGCAGGAGCCTGTCCAACAAGGCACTGAGGCGGGGATACTTTCGGCCCACAATGCGCAAAGATGCCATGGAATTCGCAAAAAGATGCGACGCTTGCCAGAGACACGCCCATGTCGCCCACCCACCCAGAGCCTCGCACCAAGGTTATCTCACCATGGCCTTTCATTAAATGGGGGATGGATATCGTGGGACCATTACCCAGAGCACCAGGAAACAAAGTCTACATGCTCGCCATGACGGATTACTTTTCCAAATGGATAGAAGCAGAATCATCCTCCCGGTTACGTAAACCCGGGTGATATCATTCATTAAACGCAATATCATATGCAGGTTTGGCATTCCATCCGAGATTATATGTGATAATGGGTCCCAATTCATTGGAAATAAGACGGAAGCTTTTTGTGCTAGGTGGAACATCTCGTTGCGTAAATCTACTCCCAGGAACCCCGGTCCAACGGACAAGTGAATCCAAAGAATAAGATTATCATTGAAAACTTGAAAAAGAAACTAGAAGAGATTGGGGGCAAATGGGCGGAAGAGCTACCTCGGTTCTCTCGGGTGTGACGTAACCACACCAAAGGTTGCAACGGGGCAAACCCCTTCACTGGTGTTCGGAGCGAGCGATCATCCCATCCGAAGTCGGGTCCCAACCCACAGATATGGATGCATCACAGAAGAGCGGAACTAGGTGGAAATGACAAGCAGCCTGGACACGATAGATGAACTCAGAACCAGCGCCCAGATCAGGATGGCTTCCTACCGACAGACTGTGGCTAAAAGCTACAACAAGAACGTAAAAGTAAGAACCCTGCGGGTGGGAGATCTGGTCCTAAGGAAAGTCTTCCAAAATACCAAGAACCAAAGAAGCGGGAAATTTGCCTACAATTGGGAGGGGCCATACCAAGTAGAAAGCACGGTTGGAAATGGAGCCTACCGACTCATGACTATGGAAGGGCAAATGGTTCCCAGATCCTGGAATATCACCCACTTGAAAAATATTTTATTTAAAGTCACCAGAGCAGGTCAACAACCAGGTACTCAGCCTACCAGATGCACCCAGCCCCCAGGTTATAGATATTGCCTTACATATTTCCGGCTCGAATATTTTTCTGTCTCGAATACTTTTATGCCTCCAAAAATTCTTCTGGTCCTAAAAGATATTTTCCTGCTTCTAAAATATTTTTCTATTTTTATTTTTCTGGGTCTGGATATCTCCTGATTCTGAATGTTTTCTGGTTCTAAAAATGTTATTTTCGAATCCAACAAATCTGGTTCCAATAGACTTGCCCATATTTTAATTCCGGAAAGTTTTAAAATTACGAAACCACCTTAAGTAAATTAATTTTTTCTAATAAGCCAAGGAAATAAAATGCAAACTAATCTGGCAGAGCTTGTATTCATTACAGAGGGCGTGTGTCCGTGGCTAAGCACATACAACCGGGACCACCAGCCTCCCGCGATGCATTAGCACCCACGCAAGCCTGGCTCCTCTGGACGAGTGGGCATACTAGACCCCTTAGCCAGCAATCTATCAGCGATGGCCAAACAAACGACGTGCATGCACAAATCAAAGCACCAGAAACGGTACGACACAAAAAGATAACCAGTAGGAAATACTTAAGTCGCAAAGCAAAGTATGCCTGGCACCAGAGCCAGACCAAAAGCACATAAACTGTTCAAAATAAAGATGTCATGCCCCGTAGGGCCAAAAACTAACTAAGCACAACATAAGTCTTTCAGATGCAGAAAAATACTAATCTACGTCAATACGCTCCACAGCCTCAGAAGCAGCTGCCTGAGCATCAGGAGCAGGAGAATTCACCTCTTCCTCAGCGCCTGGATCATCAGCAGGAACAGTACCAGGCTCCACCAAGCCAGCTAGTACATCCAAATTCAAACCATCAGGAAAAGTAGCAGCAAGCCTCCCCTCTTCAGCTCCTAAGTCCCAGGCAGAATGCCCTCCCCTCTGGAACACCTTTATACAGTCAATCTTCGTTTCCAAAGCAGCATAAGACAGAGCATCCACCAGAGTCCTCTTCAACTCCTGCACCTCAGAAACCTTCTCCTCCTGAACCTGGGCAACACGAGCCTCTGCATCTGAAGCACGTTTCTCCACCTCTGAGATACGCCTTTCAGCGTCTGAAGCACGCCTTTCGGCATCAGCAGCCTTCTCCCTAGCATCAGCCGCCTCCTTCCCAGCATCGGCAGCTTTCTTCTCAAAGATCAAGAAATGTCTTCTCAAAGATCGTTGCTTTCTTCTCAGCATCGGAAATACGCCCCTCAAAGAAGAGAAAGCGCTCGCAAACTCGCTTCGAGTGGCCTCCTCCAACAGCAAATCCTGGGACTTATTTAGATCAACCTGAGTTTTCAGCCTATCCTCATTGGCCTCCTTCGCCAGCTTCCGGAGTTTCGCATTTTCTGCTACCAGGAGAGACACCTTCTCCCACAAGTACAGGGCCATCTGAAAGGACTGGTAGACCAGAACAAAGCGTCAAAAAAACAAAAAAAACAAACAAACAAAAAAAAAAAAACGGCCAATGATTGTTTACCTCGAAAGAATGCTCAGTAGCACGATCCACCAAGTCAGGCAAAGGATTGCTATCCAACGCAGACCTAGGAGCTGGAAGAAGCATCTGGCTCATTAAGTCCAAGCTACTCGTAGACTTATTCCTACCGAAATTATCTGGAAGTGTAAAAACAATAACCCCAGGAGCAGATTTGGAGCCAGAAGTAGCCCCAGAAGCAGGAGCAGCTTTAGAAGCGGAAGTGGCCCCAGAAGCAGGAATAGCTCCAGAAGCAGGAGCAGCCCCAGAAGCAGGAATAGCTCCAGAAGCAGGAATAGCTCCAGAAGCAGGAGCAGCTTTAGAAGCGGAAGTAGCTCCAGAAGCAGGGATGGTTTCAGGCGTTGGAATCACATCAGACGCAGGCCTAGTTGGAGCCGAGCCAGGAACAGCTTTGGAGGTCAAAGCATCTCCAGAAGCAGACAAACCGTGCCCAGGCAATGGAGGCCTCACAGCCAGAGGTGTAGCTTCAATAGGGACCTGCTCCTTAGCCCGGTCCACAGCAGCAGATCTCCTTTTGGGACGAGGTCCAGAACCGGGGGCAGGAGTAGACTTTCTCTTCTCAGCAGGCTTGGGGACAGCCGTAACCTGCTCCTTCACTCTCTGAGCCAAAACATCTTGCAGCGAAATTCTAGATTTTGCAGAACCTGGAAGCAGCAAATATTAAGTCAGAACCAGATATACGAAGAATCCAGAAACAGAACCAAGTCAAAAAAGGGAAGAGCAACGCACTAGTCGACATTGAATCTTTTTCTTCGCCAATTTGTTTTCTTCACCGCAGCGAGAATCCTGGATCGATTGGGAAAGGTCCTATTTTCTGGAGGTGGACTGAATAATTTGGAAAGAGAGGCAGTCCTGTCAGGAGACAAAGGCAAGGGGCATAAACCTACACAAAAAACCAAGTAAGGAAATATAAGCGTCAAAGAAAAATGCACAAGAATAAGGGCATGCAAGTACCGTGTGTTGATCGCGACTAATCGACAATATAGTCGGTCGGAGGAGGAAGAGTATCAATTTTCACGAAAATAAAGCGGGAAAACCACTTGCTATCATCCGGTTTCACGGGGAAGATGATGCAATTCTTCTCCCCGTCTCGAACCCGAATGGTCACTTGACCCCGAGCAAGGGACCTGACCGAGAACAAGTGTGCAAGGTCCGGGAGACCAATTTCATAACCAAAACGATTATTCATAGCATCAATCGCAAGCAAGGTCCGCCAAGTGTATGGCGCCACTTGGCAAATAGCCAACTGATTCAAGTTCAGATACTCTTGGACCAAAGGAGGGAAAGGAAATCGCAGACCCAGACGAAAGGCGTATTCGTACAAGCAAATCCACCCTTCCCTCACTGAGTCGGCCTTCTGGCCAGGAGTCGGAATGTGGAACACCACATCATCAGAAAAACCAAAGGTTTTCTTGATATAATCAAGATGCTCGGAGGTAAAGTCAGAATCGTAGGAGTGCTTGGCGGAAAGCACACCGCCGGAAAGAAAGAGGTCAGGCGGCATCACCGGATCCGAGTCCGAGGTTGAAGAAGCGGTTTTTTGTGACATTATGCGCAAAGTAAGGAAAAAAGAAAGCAAGGAAGAAGATGAAGTACCTGCAGCAGCCGGAAAGGAGGAAGTATTAAGATAATTAATGGAGAGAAGTAGGGAGAAAAGGAGTAATGATGAAGAGGAAGAGGAAAAGTGTGGGGATACCGAGGGATTTATTAAAGGGGGAGGTTGAGGAGTTATGGTGAAGAGAGAGTTCTTGGGGAAGTGGGAAAGTGGCGGCAGTTTGTCACAAGTGGGGAATCATAATCATCAGATATAACTGCTAAAACTTCGTCAGTTCTCCGCATCGCAACTGAAATTCCCGCCTAAAAATATTTGAGACGGAAATTTGGGGGCAATTGTTAGGGATAAAAAATGAATTTTATCATACGCAACGTGGCATTGTTTTACTGGAAAAGAGGGAGACAATCAAGGACAACGTGGTGCACAACGATTGGTAAAGGGAAGGAAAGATGGATCGCTGAGGTGGCAAGTTATAGACCGCTGGATTAAATAAAGAACAAACACAACATAGCCCAAAGGAAAGAAGCCCACGCATGAGAAAGAATAAAAGACCCAGTCAACTAACAAACTCCTACTTTGCAGCAAATTGACCCGATATTCCGCAATGCATTTGACGACTTTTAAACCCTAGGTTTTGACTTCAACAGCTATAAAAGCAAAGGCAAAGCAACGTACAAAGGGCATTCACAAGTATCATCAAGCAGCAACTCCACTCAGAAAATCATTGGCGATTGGCGATAATTATCTAACAACATTACACTTGTATTTCCTTACTTGTCCATAAAATCTCGATTATAGTGCAATAATTGGCGGGATTCCGACTCCCCCCGCGGTTGTTCCCACACCGGGTTTTCCACGTCACCAAAAATCCTCCGTGTCCTTTTCTTCGTTTATCTTTATCTCGTCGTTCCTTTCGTTCGTACTTTAAACATAATTGGCATTAAGAATAATCACTATCACTCACATAATTAATTCGTAACCGGTAAATTTTTACCAATACAGTTGCGACAATCCTCATCAAATTTTGGCGGCAACTAGTTTATTTACTTGTTTTACTTTAATTTGTTTTAGTTTCAAGGGATTTTTAATTCATTGAGATAGTTCTTATTCTTCTCTCTTAGTTTTGTTTATGCCCAGGTCCAACAGGTCAGAGTTAGTACCAGCTGATCCTTTTAGAAAAGAGGACATTTCACCGTAGATAAAACTTATTGAGGGAGATTCGTCGAGAGGAAGTCTTGATTACTTTTGACCCAGTTCTAGAGAATTTTACTTTTGCAGAAGCTCAGTGTTTAGATGAAGGCAAATCTATTTCTGCAACCGCTACTAAACCTGCGAACATGCCTAACATTGCTAGTCATTCTGAGCTGACAACTGATTCTATTCCTAAGGGTTTCAAGATTTCAACTGATGAGGGGAGTACCTTTGATATTCACCCCTCTTATATTAATCTGGTGGAGAGAAACCTGTTCAAAGGAGTAGCTGGTGAGGATCCAAGAAAGCATATAGAGAGCTTCACAGATTACTGTTCTACTATTCCTGCTACTAAGGGAGTGACCCAAGAGAAGATTAAGGAAGTCTTGTTTCCTTTTTCGCTTACTGATAGAGCCCGGGAGTGGTTGACTGTCTTGGATATGACTTCGGCAGAGATTACTGATTGGAATACCTTAGCTTTTGCTTTCTACAAGAGATACTACCCTCCACAGAGAACTAATGCATTACGAAGGCAGATTACAAGTTTTAAACAGAATCCGACTGAGAACTTGTATGAAACATGAAGTAGATTTAAGAAGCTCGTTTGGTCTGTCACACATCATGGGTTTGGCCAGTGGTTTTTGTGCAACCAATTCTACAATGGGTTGTATGATGACCACCTAGCTGTTTTAGATGCTGCAGCTAATGGAAGATTTCTGAAGAATATTGATGACGATAAGAGCTAGCACATTATAGAGGAGATGGCTACCCATTGTGCTGAATATGGGAATCCAAGGAGTGGTACTAGAACAGTCGCTGGAGATAATAGTGTAGTTGCGGCTCAACTGCAAGCCATGAATGTAAGATTTGATAAGCTAGAGATGGAGGCTGCGGGAAATCAATAGACGGTTCACTTGTTGTCTAGACAAGAGACCGTCTCATATGAGAGATGTGGTGCTGATGGCCATACTGCAGTGGAGTGTTTAGCTGAGAAGGCGCAAGTCTATGCCTTTCAACAATTTAGGCAAGGAGGCTCTTACTTTAACAATCAAGCTGGATTTCATCCCAATTTCAGGTGGTCTAGCCAAAATGTTTTGAATCCTACACCTCCACCGCAGCAACAACAAACCTATTTTCCGCCCCATCGAACTCAACAACAAGGCTTTCAAAAGTCTCCTTCTTTCCCACCGCCGCATCAGCAAGGTACCTCTTCTAGTGGTAATAATGACATAGCCGAGTTGAAGTCAATGGTGCAATCACTTGCACTTCAAATGCAGAAAGGTGACCAAGCAAAGGATGCTTCTATTAAATTGCTTGAGTCCCAGTTAGCTCAATTGGCTACTAAGCAAGCTTCAAGACAACCAGGCCAATTACCGTCACAACCCGACAAGAAACCACATGAGACGGTTAATATGATCAGTTTAAGGAGTGGTCTTTACTACGAGGGACCCAAAATGCCAAAGGAGAATGCTGAATTTTCATACTTGGAGGTTGAAGCTACTGTTCATGGGAAGGCGTCTTTTGACGAAACAGTGACTGATTCACACGATGTACTCGATCGACCAGTTTCTGATGGTTGATCGAGCAAGTTTACTGAAGAAATTTTCTATCGAAGGGATAATAATGTTCGATCGAGCACTGAGGAATACAAGCTTATCGATCGAGTACCCGAAACTGCTCGATCGAGCAATAATTTTGATAAAAGCTCTCGATCGAGAGGTGGAGTTGCTCGATCGTGTGACATTAATGTTGAGAATGGTGATTTGTCATCTATATCTAATTTGAACGATAAATCTATGAATGAAGATAATTCCTATAAGCCCCAAGTTCCATTTCCAGGAAGGCTACGGAGAACAAAGACGGAATAACAATTTGGCAAATTTGCCAATCTTCTGCGAAGTCTTAAAGTTAACGTGCCGTTTGCCGAGTTACTCACCCAGGTACCCTCTTACTCAAAATTTATGAAAGAAATTCTTTTACGTAAGAGGAATATAGATGAATGTGAAATGGTGTCTTTGACTGAGGTGTGCTCCGCACTTCTTCAGAACAAGACTCCACCAAAATTAGCTGACCCGAGTAGTTTTTCAATTCCTGTCATATTGGGACTTACTTGATTGATAATGCGATTTGCTATTTAGGAGCTAGCGTAAGCATCTTACCTCTGTCTCTTGCAAAGAGACTTGGTTTGACAAAATTTTAATGCACAAACATGACCGTACAGACAGCCGATCGCTCATTATCATGATCGTACAAAATCAACGGGAAATATTTATTCCCATTGATTTTGTAGTCTTAGACATACCTGAGGACTCACACACTCCCATTATTTTGGGAAGACCATTTTTGCATATTGCTCATGCAATAATTGAGGTCAGGGCTCCGACTTTGACCTTTCAGGTGGGTGGGGAGGATTTGACATTCACCCAGTCCAGTGTTCGCAAGGCGCCCATGCAAGTCATACCCTGAAACGCTATTCCCTCTATAGACCCCTACGAGGATCTCTCTAGTACTAGTATTGAGTCATATACTGATGTTATGACACCTCTGCCCCAGTCTGGGAGCGAATTGGAGGACCATTATGCTGTTTTTGTTCCTACAGGACTTGGCGGAATGGATAGTGGAGATCCCGTTGCCGGACTTGGTGCATTGCAATTAGAGACTAGCACTGGTGGCATTAAAGATCATGGGGGCCATGAAAAGAAGAAGCTTGATAAAGCAAAGAGGAGGGCTGCGGATTATGAGATGTGCTCTTCTCCTTCCGACGGCTCAATTGTTTAGAAATTGAAGACGGAGGTCACAAATGCTGAAGGGACCTCGTCGAGCCAAAAGCCCAGCTGTGGGCTATTTAATTTCTTTAAAGGATGAGGCGGGATGCTATCCCGTTTGTACACATTTTTTAATTTGGATTTTCGCTAGACATCTAATTAGTTATTAGCTTTAGACTTTAGTATTAGTTTGGATAGATTTATTTAGATTAAGACGAATTTAGACTGCGTATTTTTGTTTTTGGTATTTTGCGGGAAGTATTATTGCGTATATTGCAGTTCTTGGGAGAATTACGAATCATTGGGAAGCCTGATAAGGAGGAAGTCCTCGATCGACCACTTTATGTGCTCGATCGAGCAAGTGCCCAAAAGGAAGTCCTCGATCGAGCAAAGTCCAAGCACAAGTAAGAAGTCCTCTATCTAATATTTCCAAAGTACTCGATCGATCAACTTGAGGAAGGATGTCCTCGATCGAGTAACTGCAAGTTACTCGATGGAGCAGTTTTGGCGCATATTAGACGAGGGAGTTTTCTTTTCCCTTACTCTATTTTCAATTATCTTACTCTATTTATTTCCCAATTTTTTTTGAAACCATTGCATACCTTGACCAAAACTCTCAAATTCTTCCCCAAATTTGCCAATTTAATCACCCAAATATATTCTAAGAACCAATTAAACCAAAATATCCTTGTTTGCATCATTAATTTTCGATCTAATTAGGGATTTTTGAAGCTAGGGTTGCGAAAATCGAATTAATTCGATTTTCATTGGTTTTAATTGTTTTTATTGTTGGGTAATCTACCAAGTAAGTTCTTTTCCCCTTCTTTAATGCTTTTTCCCCTTCTTTTATACGGATTGGGGTTGTGAAATTGGTTTGGGGAAATTCAATTTTATTGCTAAATTGTTAATTGGAACTTTAATTTCATTATAGTTATGGAGAGTAACAAGGAAGCCGGATTAGAAGAGCCCAATTCGACGGCTTCTGCGTCGACTTCGACGTCTGCCTTGGTCGTGGTCCCTACTGCCACCACGCCTGTTGTTACTATGCCGGTGTCGACTGCCGCCGCTGCTGCCGTTGTCACTACTGTTGCTACTACATTCGGTTCACGGATTGGGACGGGCACAAGTTCCCGTGCTGCTGTGCTACGGGCTCCTGCTAGGAATGCTGCTAACACTTTTACGGAATCTCTATCTGAGTTTCCGGAGTTAAAATTTATGTCCCCGTCTCAACGTACTCGTTTTATGCATTTAATTGAATGTCATTTGACCTCGACCCGTTTTTTGAGTCGCCATGACCTAGAGACTCTAGGAAGTTTAGAACCTGTTGTTGACTTGCTAAACAGGACGGGGATGTCGGTATTGGCCACTATGAAAGAGCTCACCTATAGGGCACTCACTTTAGAGTTTTTTAGCTCTTTTGACTTTAGTCCTGAGGCCTATGCGACTGACCATGGGAGCATTTGTATCACTTTTTGACTATTTAACACTACTTTTTTCTGGACTTTAGCTGAGTTCGGGGAACGTTTGGGTCTAATTAGTGATGGTTGCCTTGAGCCTCCTAGGAAGCTCATGCGTCAGATTTGGGCAACACTTTCACACATTCCCTAAGGTCAGCGTCGTGGTTCCCACGTCCATTTACCCCATGACCGCTATTTTCTCCGTCTGCTTGGAGAAAATATTTTTGCTCGTCATGAACCTAACAATGTTAACAATACTGAGTTGTCCATCTTAGCTGGGTACCTGAACATTGACAGTGGTACCCCATTTGTTTTAAACATTGCATATTGACAGCTCAGCATTTTAACAGTGTCGGGTCAAAAGTAGCGGGTACGATAGCGACTGGTGGGCTAGTGACTCGTATTGCCCGTCGCCTCTTCCCTGATTTTCTCTGTGGTCTTAAGTATTATGATAGGGATGATATTCCTGACATTTATGTTATGTATTCAATGAACTGGCTTGCTAGTGACCATCGGACGTGGAAGATTTGCACTTCCACTTCCGTGATTCTACCTTCACCTTCCCTACGTCGTCTTTCACCTTTGCCTACTGTGACGGGTAGAGTACCACCACCTCCACCTTCTTACCTCCTTGACTTCTCTCCTCTCGCTTCTAGGAAGCGGAAGAGGACTTCCTCTGCTGTTACGGAAGTTGGAGAGTCGTCTGGACCTCCACAGGCTACGCCCACGTGTGCACGACCTTCTACCTCTACCTCTCAGCCGATTTTACCGGCTAATTTTATTACACCTCCTGTTTTTGAGGCGCCTGAGGTCATGGAACAAGGGCGTCGTGATGCTTTGCTTTTAGATATGTGCAGGAGGGTAGCTAGGATGGAGCGGGATCAGGCCCTTGCCTTATTCCCTCTCTACGAGTATCATCTGAGTAGAGGGCGTCCGGTGCCAGATGGGTGGCCGCATCCCCCATTTTACCGGTACTCATAGGATGGGTACCCTCAGCCTGAGAGCAAAAAGGACACGGCCGAGAGAGAGGAGAGGATTAGAGCTGACCTTGATGTAGGAGCTCATTCTAGGAGGAGGGGTGAGGAGGAGGAGGACCTACCTTTCAGGTGGCTGACGAGGAGGGAGCTGACGAGTAGCTGCTGGCTACTTACTTCCCCAGTTTGTTGGCTGGTTTGGGGAAGTTATACATTGTAAGTATTATTGCTCTTTATTCTTTTTATCGCCTTTAGTTTAGTTTCATTTATATTGCATTTGAGTTTGTGTTTCCCTTTCCCTATTATTCTGCTGGTTTGTATCCTGGAGGACAATGAGGGCATTGTCCGTTTTGGTTTGGGAAGGGTAATGTATACTTTAAGTCTGCATTTGCATTTTTTTTACATTCACGTTTATTGCATTTTAGCTTGCATTGTTATTTTTTTGCCTTAAAAAAAATAAAAAAATAAAAAAAAGAAAATTTCGAAAAAATAAAAATACACGTTTATTTTTGCATTTAGGTTGAGTCGGAATTGAGTTTTTCTATGATGACATTGCAATGTAAATAGTCAATTTGCTTTAGCCTTGCATAAATTACTACTTTTTAGCGAAATCTTTGCATTTCACGATTTTTTGTTTTGAAATTTAGTTGAACGAATAGACTTGACTTAAAATATTGGCAAACTACTTATAAATTCTAATTAATTAGAGCTTTATAAAACTAGTGTCATTTATGACCAGTTTCATATAGGTTTGTGAGTAGTTACTCCTTACGTAAGATGTAATATCAAATGCATAAGTATGAAATTCAATTGCTTTTTGCATGCATACATTCGGGTTAGTGGCCGGTATCACATGTAGGAGAGTGCTTGCAATTCCCTTTTATTTCATTTTTACCCATAAGCTCCACTTAGCCAAAAATAGCCTATTTTGTCCCCCTTTAACTACATTGCAAATCTTGAGCCTACCCTAGCCAAGCTAGTAGTAGTTATTGGTCGAGGTATGTTTTATTGCTATTATGGTTCACATTGAGAATTGTTGGTGGAATGAATGAAAGAAGAAGGGAGAATTGAAAAAAAAAATGAAAAAAAGAGAAAAAAGACAGAAAACCGAGAAAAAAATGGAAAAGAAAGAAGAAAAAAAATGGAAAAAGAATTTGAATAATATCAGTTTTACTCCTATGCCCTAATTTTATCTTATGGGGAGTTGTTTACATTTGGTTTAGGGACTTTTATGCCGAATAAAGGCATTGTGTTTAATTTTGGAGTTGGATTAGAATTGGATATGGTTTATTTGGTTTTATTAGGATACTAGCCTGGCCTATACCCTCTCATTCTCGAAATGTTTTGCCTCTTCTTACCCATTACCTCACTTTTCCAAACTATTGTAAGCACTCGGCATGGGATAGAACCTTGATTGGATGGAATGTATGTGTACGATAGCTGAATTGTCTATCATACTAGATTGCATGCATGTTTATGTCGGTCGTAGTCTAGGTGAGCGACTATATTCTTCTTTCTCTCTAACATTTATACGCTTACCCTTTGCTCCATTGGAAGAGAGTGACCCGTGAGAGTCCATCTTTGAAAGTCTTGCAAGGTCGAAGGTTCAACTATTTCTAAAACAGTTATAAATTCGTTAGCTTTGACGCATTGCTAATAGTTGTTAATTTTCATGCATTAAATGGTTCAAGTAGACGATTTGGAGCTAGCTCTGAGTTTTACTCAATTCCACTAGTTTCTAGTTTAGTTGTATGTAGTTTTCTTGAGGACAAGCAAAGATTTGGTTTGGGGAAGTTTGATGCGTGCTATATATATAGACTCTTTGTGCTTATTTTGCACGCATTTCTATGCGATTCCCGTAGTTTTAAGCTATGAAATGCCGTGAATAGTCTACTTTGGTTTGTTTGGCTTTAATTACAGGAATGGGCCCAGAAAGGGCAAAACATAGCTTGGATCTGCCCCTATAGCCTTACTTTAGGAGATGGATGGAATTGGAGCGAGAATACTTCTACCTTGGGATGCGTGAAGACGTCTTGGAAGCTAATCAACATCCTATGCGCTGACACAGTGGTAGCTCACTCGATCAAGCATGTTGCTGACTTAATTACTTGATCGAATCCTTTTTTATGCTGAAGACTCCTCGATCGAACTCCTGCTATGTTCGATCAAGAAGATGGTTTATGGTGTTCCTCGATCGTGTAGGTTCTATGCTCCATCGAGAGGGTTTTTGCTAGAGCTAATCGAACGAGTAGTTTTAATATGCTCGATCGAACAGCTTGTGATCTGACGCAAGATTTTATTGCGTGATTTTATTTATTTATTATATTATTTATCTTATTTAGTTAATAAATATCTCTCTTATAAAAAGGAGAGACCTAATTAGGTTTAGGGGGATCAGATTCATTCAATTTTAATTATCAGTTTGCATCGAGATTAGGAGACTCTTGTTCGACGCTTGCCTTTCTATTTTCCAGATCTTAATTTGTGTAGTCCTTTACTCTCTTCTTATTCAATTTAATTCGTAGTATTAATTCATGTCTGCAACTTTTAATTCTCCTGTCTCTTAATTACTGCTTAGGTTATTAGAATTAATATTTAGTTTATGCAATTTTTGTTAATTCATCTTTAAATCATGTCAAGTCTAGTTCTATCTATCGTTATTAGTTTTATTACCGTTATGAGCTGCTAAATCTCAATTGCTAGGATTAGGGGAGCCATGATAGTAAAACAATGACGCTATAATTAGATTTAGGAGGTTTTAATGTGAGAATTGTTTTATAGCAACATAACAGTAATTATTTAGTTGAGTGCACGCGACTATTTTAATTAATCAGGTTAAATTCAGACCTAGATCGGAAGATTGGAATGAATAGACCTGTTTTGAACAATAGACTACCCTAATTAGAGCGGAAGCTATTTAGGAAGAATCTAGGGCGGATAGCGGACCGGAAGGACCTTTCCACTACTCTTCTCACTACAGACCGAATGACCTTACCTTTAGCTGAATTGCGTAATATCATGGTGAACCGACATCCTAGCATCTTTCTCCCTATCTGATCACACTTTATTTCAAACTTGCTAGTTTTAATTGTTATTTCTATTATTGTTTTAAATTTAGTTTATTTAGTTTAGTTAAATCAAATCAACCAAAAGCCCCCAATTTGTGACCGTAGCTAGACAGACTAGATAACAAGTAGATAGCGTCTGCCTCCCTGTGGATACGATGCCCAGCTTACCTGTAACACCCCCGTAATCCAAGTGCCTTACCAGGACCACTCAGGTATAGAGATGCTACCATCTCGGTTGCCCGAGGCAATGATAATCATAAGACAATAACGAAACAGTATTTAAATAGGATAAAGTTAAGTGAAAGGTTACAATCCAAAACCAAATACCAAAGTACGGTTACATGTTCTCAAAACTAACTGTCTACTCTACTAAATGAAATGTTTAATAAACTACTCAGGCTACAGCGGAAGACTCTATCATCTGAAAGTGGCACATCCCAGTTATCCCATGTAACTCGACTCATACCTGCTCAACAACTGCTCACTATCCCCGAATGGATCACCACAGTTTTTAAAACAATAAACGAGGTCAGTACTAATCACACAATTTATATAATCCAACAATACAACAAACAACACAGCTCAATCGTCACAGATATACTCCAAACTCCATTCCTAACTCCACAATACTGACTACACACTAAAGTGTGTAGCCCTGCCAGAGTTCCCATCGCAACAGGTCACTCCACGCCGCCAGTGGGGGACCGCAGTCGTTCCCACCTAATCCCCGCTCATCTCTATTAAGCGATAAACCCAAATTCCTTGATGTGCACATCCCTTCTGTGGCGGGTTCCACAGAAGACGAATAATGGCTGTGAAGCCACTCGCGCAAGTGACTCCACTGAGCCAGGGACGCGCCTCGAAGAACACAGACAGATACAAATAATCACAACTACTAAACATCAATCAACACCAACAACCGTCACAGTACTCGTATGATAACAATCAACAATCACAAATCACCACCACATATTATGGGACTAATACTGAGTAGGGAAACCCTACCTGGAAAGCAACACAGTCAGACTATCTCAACAGCTTTTATCAATAGGCCTCTTCTACGAATCCTCCTCCTAACATACAATCATACAATTACTAGCAATCAAGAAACACAACCAAACCCCCAATTTAGGGTTTAACTAACTTTATCGAAATACCATAAAAACAGTACGTATATTTTACCCTCGACGCAAGGATTACAAAGGTATAAATAAAGACGAATTCTGACCTTCTAAGCTCCGGGATTTGCCAACAATGCGATTGATGCGAAGAACGCAGATTGTTTTCTCTTTTGAAAGTAATTAGGTTTGTAAAAGTGTCTTAAGAAAGTGACGGAAGTGATTATATATTAAATCGCATTATTAACAAAATCCGACAAATCATCCCCCCGTAAACCGGCTATTCTTTCGAGTATCTGACATACTTGATCGAGTGCCGCCTACTCGATCGAGTATCTAGGTTACTCGATCGAGTACCCAACAGGTCAGAAACTGTTTTAAATCACAAAACACCCTTACTCGACAGAGAAAAGCCCACTCGATAGAGTACCCAGAGACTCATAAAACCGTAGTATTATAGTCTTCCCTCCTTAAAAAGAACTTCGTCCCCGAAGTTCAAACCACAACAAATCAAAGATACACACTACTACACTCCCGACTCAACAACCGAAACAAAACTCAACATAAAAGATGTTACTAACCCAAACTCAACCCGACTCGACCACAACAAACATACCGACACAACATGAAAAAGGTATAAAAGCTCTTAAAAACTCTTCGCGATCATCTCCTACCCCCCTAAAAGAAACAAGGTTACGTCCCCGTAACCATACATACCTGATCAAAAAGGAAAGGGTAACACACTCTTATAGCCTCCTCTGCCTCCCATGTAGCTTCCTCGGTCTCGTGATTAGACAAACGGATCTTAAGCAAAACTGTCTCACCACTCTTAGTCTTCCTGACCTTCCGGTCAAGAATCTACTTAGGCACCTCAAGGTATGACAAAGACTCATCTAGCTTTAATCTCTCTGCCTCTAACACATGTGACAGATCACTCACATACTTCCGCAGCTGAGATACATGAAACACATTATGCACTCTCTCTAACGTAGCTGGTAAAGCCAGACGATATGCAACCTCTCCAACCCGCTCTAAGATCTCATAAGTCCCTATGAACTTCTGACTCAGCTTGCCTTTCTTCCCAAATCTCAGAACCTCACGCATAGGAGACACTTTCAGAAGAACCTTATCCCCAACCTGAAACTCTATATCCCGGCGATGTAGATCTGCATAACTCTTTTGCCTATCCTGAGCCGCTCCTATCCTTTCTCTGATAATCTTAATTTGCTCAACCATCTCATGTACCATCTCTGGTCCGAGAACCACTGCCTCAGCACTGTCGTCCCAACAAATCGGACTCCTACATCTCCTCCCATATAAGGCCTCGAACGGTGCCATACCAATACTAGCGTGATAGCTGTTGTTGTAAGAAAACTCTATCAAATCCAACCTCTGTTCCCAGCTACTACCAAAGTCCATCACACAAGCTCGCAACATATCCTCAAGAGTCTTGATCGTTCTCTCAGTCTGACCGTCTGTCGCAGGATGAAATGTTGTACTCATCTTCAAAGTTGTTCCCAAAGTTTCCTGCAACTCTTTCCAAAACCTTGAGATAAATCTCGCATCTCTGTCAGATACTATGTCCTTAGGGATCCCATGTAGCTTTAGCACATTCTTTCGATAAGCCATAGCTAATTGTGCCTTAGTCCATGTATCTTTCATTGGCACAAAGTGAGCTGACTTGGTCAGTCGATCCACTATTACCCATATCATATTGTTACCCTGTTGACTCTTTGGCAAACCCACGGTAAAATCCATAGAAATGGATTCCCACTTCCACTAAGGTACCTCTAAAGACTGAATCTTACCTTGTGGTCGTCGCTGTTCCCCTTTAACTCTCTGGCATGTCAAACAACGGGCCACAAACTCAGCTGTTTCTTTCTTCATCCGTGCCACCGTAACGTGTTCTTTAAATCCTTGTACAACTTGTCACCACCTGGATGTACTGAATATGGTGTACAATGTGCCTCTGTCATGATTGTCCTTTTTAGCTCCTCATCATTAGGGACACACCACCTACCATCAAACCTCAAACTACCATCTATATGAATAGAGAATCGAGACACTGTCCCTTTCTCTACTCCAGCTCTCCACTCAACTATCTTGGGATCCAACGCCTGTTTACCTTGAATATCGTCATAAAGATCAGGCTGCACTGTTAAATCTCCCATGGCATCCCCTCTCTGTATCATATGTATCCCAAACCTCCCCACCTCATCTCTCAACCTCATCAAAGATAGAGCTGTACACAAAGAATGTACACTCTTCCTACTCAAAGCAGCTGCACCAACATTGGCTTTCCCTTCATGGTAGATAATATCCATGTCATAATCGCCAATCAGCTTCATCCACCTCCTCCGTCTCATGTTCAACTCCTTTTGAGTGAAGATGTACATGAGACTCTTGTGATCCGAAAATACCTTAAAGGTCGCCCCATAAAGGTAATGTCTCCATATCTTGAGAGCAAACACCACAGCACCCAACTCTAGATCATGTGTAGGGTAGTTCTCCTCATAAGGCTTCAATTACCTAGAAGCATAGGCAATCACCTTCCCGTTCTGCATCAACACACATCCCAACCCATTCTTTGAGGCATCTGTATAAACCTCAAAGTTATCGATCCCTTCAGGCAATGCTAAGATAGGAGCTGTAGTCAAACGCTCCTTTAATGTTGGAACGCCGTCTCAAAACTCTCATCCCAACGAAACCTGTTCTCTTTCCTCATCAAAGCTGTCATAGGTCTAGCAATCTTGGAGAAATCTTTCACCAACCGTCTGTAGTATCAAGCTAAACCCAAGAAACTCCTGATCTCATCAACATTCTTTAGTGCTTCCCACTTTGTCACTGCCTCAATCTTTGCCGAATCCACAGCTACCCCATCCTTAGAGATCACATGCCCCAGAAAAGCAACTTTCTCTAACCAGAACTCACACTTAGACAGCTTAGCATATAACTCATGCTCCCTCAAGGTCTGCAACACAATCCTCAGATGCTCCTTATGCTCCTCCTTAGTCTTGGAGTAGACTAAGATGTCATCGATAAACACCACCACAAACTTGTCCAAAAACTGTGAAAAGATTTTGTTCATCAAATCTATAAACACAGCCGATGCATTAGATAACCCAAACGGCATCACCACATACTCATAATGGCCATACCTCGACGTAAAAGCTGTCTTCGTTATGTCCACCTCTCTAATCTTCACCTGATGGTACCCCGACCTCAAATCAATCTTGGAAAAGACTGATGCACCACTCAACTGATCAAACAGGTCATCTATCCTTGGCAAAGGATTCTTGTTCTTCACCGTCACTCGGTTCAGCTCCCTGTAGTCTATGCACAACCTCAAACTCCCATCTTTATTCTTCACAAAAAGAACTGGTGCTCCCCACGGTGATACACTAGGTCTAATGTATCCCTTCTCTATCAGATCATCTAACTGTTTCCTGAGCTCCTCCTTCTCTTTAGGACCCATCCGGTACGGTGCCTTAGAGATTGGCCCCGTCCCCGGTTTCAACTCAACCGTGAAATCTATCTCCCTCTTCGGTGGCAACCCCGAAATCTCCTCTGGAAAGACATCTGCAAACTCACCCACCACTGGTATCTGATCAACCGTCGGACTCTCTATCCGGTCATCTCTCACATGGCACAAGATCAAAGGGCATCCCTTCCTCAGATAAGACTTCAAGGTCACAGCTGCAATCAACTTAACTTTGGGTTTGACCACAAACCCACGATAAGACACACTAACACCCTTAGGACCTCTCAAAGACACTTTCTTTTGATGACAGTCTATCTTAGCTTTATACTTTCCCAACCAATCCATCCCGACTATCATCTCAAAGCCATCAAAAGGAAACTGTAACAAGTCTACAGGTAGATCAACTTGCCCAACTATCATAGATACATCCCTATACAACCTCCCACATGATACAGACTCACCCGAAGGTATAAAAACTTTCTCACTTACAGACTCATATACCCTTAAACCCAACCGTTTAACATGAGTCGAAGATACAAACCACTGAGACGCCCCCGAATCAAACAAAACAAAGGTATGAATACCGTTAACAAGAAAAGTACCAGTGATAACATGTGCATCGTCATCAGCTACTTTCTTCTCCATCATGAACAGCTTTCCACTGGTCTTCTGTCCACCTCCCTGGACAGTACTGGCTGATGTGGTCGGCTTAGCACCCGACCCCTGATTGTTGTTGTTCGTAGCTAGTTTCTGATAGGAATTACCGCCATTGCGGTTACCTCCGCCCTGGTAGCTCTAACCTCCCCGGTTAGACCATGACCCTGTCGGTCTATTGCTTGCATAACTCTGTGTCGGCCCCTGAGAATAGCTCCCCTGAGCTGATCCCTGAAAAGCTCCAGGTACACTCGTGCACTCATGTCTCTTGTGGCCTACACCACCAAAGCCATAGCAGGTCATCCCCCAACTACCACCACCACTCATACGGCCACGCCCAAAGGAAGCCCCAGCACTGAACCCTGACCCAGAAGAAAACGCTCTAGCCTGATTGTTGTTGCCTTTCTTGTGGCTAGATTGACCACCACCTTCACTCTCAGCCTTTCTTTTCTCAACTACTCTCTCCTGAGCCATCTCCACTAACCTCTCAGCTCTCTCATCCTTCTCATACGCTTCCTTAACATCAGTAAGGACTCCCACATGTAAATTGTCCATGATCTTGGGGGTCAACCCCCTCTCTAATCTCAGCGCTAGGTTCTCCTCACTCAAACCCATGTCCTCAGCATACCTAGACTTCTCATTAAACTTCTTGTAGTACTCAGCAACTGATATAACAGATGTCATTCTAAACCCATCAAACTCCTCACTCAGCTTACTCCTTATATGCTTAGGTACAAACTCTTTCCTCATAGCCCTCCGAAACTCTTCCCATGGTATAGCAGGTAAGCCCTGCTTCGTATACATCTCCCTAGCACTAACTTTAACCTTGTCCCACCACTCATCAGCTGCTTTTCTCAAGTAGAACGCAGCTTGTTCCACTCTCATCTCATCAGGACAGTGTACCAGGTCTAGTATGTTCTCCATCTCACGATGCCAGTTGTCAAGAAGGTTTGGTTCCCCGGTCCCCTTGTACTCTTTTGGGTTAAACCTCGCTTTATAAAGGCTGATCTTGGAGTGATAAACCTCCTTATCCTTTCCCACTCTCTTTAGGGCCCCCGTAAGACCATCCTGATGCTCCAACATCTTAACGGCATCATCGATGTTCATGCTCTCAGCTCTCGCATACAAAGCGTTTCTCTTGGGCGGCATCATGAAACTATATAAGAAAGGGTAGATATAAACATACGCACTATAACCCCAAAACACGAAAACAGACTGCCTAGAACACACTCGATCGAGTGCCTAAACCTACTCGATCGAGTAGAGGCTACTCGATCGAGTGCCCACCATACTCGATCGAGTGCCCCGACATCAGACCTAAAATAGACCTTCTGATCTCTAACATACTCGACCGAGTAGCACAACCACTCGATCGAGTGACCCCCTACTCGATCGAGTGCCCTATGTACTCGATCGAGTACCCAAAAACACGATTCTGGTTACAAAAACATCAAATACCCACTCGATCGAGTCAGACCCACTCGACCGAGTACCTCACCTACTCGATCGAGTACCCCCTACTCGATCGAGTCATGCTGACTCGTATATACTACCCACATGTTATCTCTCATATCGCATCATACTGTACAACTTTATAAACTCAACATTATAATCTAGCTACGCATGCGATTCTACACAACCCTCATTCAATCATCAAAACAACTATTTCATGTTATCAAATGCCACGTAATAAACAATCATCATGCTTCTTATACGAACAACATATATATATATATATATATATATATATATATATATATATATATATATATATATATATATATATATATATATATATATATATACTTCACTAACTTTTCAATCACCATATACATCTTCTACTCCCAACATCCATCAATTCACAACATATATCGTCACATTCATATATAAGCTAATAAACACCACATATGACCTTGACATATACCCCCAAGGTGACCGGATCAAAATTGTAGGGCGAGTTCGCGATTTTAGGACGTCTCCCAAGTCTTTACATTAGCTCCTACAACCTTTACCCCGGGTTCATTTTAATTGACTCCCTATATTCATTAGATTCATTGGTTACAGGCCAGGTTTCAGGATCGTCGCTCTGATACCATTTTGTAACACCCCCATACTCCAAGTGCCTTACCAGGACCACTCAGGTATAAAGATGCTAGCATCTCGGTTGCCCAAGGCAATGATAATCATAAGACAATAGCGAAACAGTATTTAAATAGTATAAAGTTAAGTGAAAGGTGACAATCCAAAACCAAATACCAAAGTACGGTTACATGTTCTTAAAACCAACTGTCTACTCTACTAAATGAAATGTTTAATAAACTACTCAGGCTACAGCGGAAGACTCTATCATCTGAAAGTGGCATATCCCAGCTATCCCATGTAACTCGACTCATACCTGCTCAACAACTGCTCACCATCCCCGAATGGATCACCACAGTTTTTAAAACAATAAACAGGGTCAGTACTAATCACACAATTTATGTAACCCAACAATACAACAAACAACACAGCTCAATCGTCACAAATATACTCCAAACTCCATTCCCTACTCCACAATACTGACTACACACTAAAGTGTGTAGCCCTGCCAGAGTGCCCATCGCAACAGGTCACTCCACGCTGCCAGTGGGGGACCGCAGCCGTTTCCACCTAATCCCTGCTCATCTCCATTAAGCGATAAACCTAAATTCCTTAATGTGCACATCCCTTCTATGGTGGGTTCCACAGAAGGCGAATAATGGGCGTGAAGCCACTCCCGCAAGTGACTCCACTCAGCCAGGGACGCGCCCCGAAGAACACACACAGATACAAACAATCACAACTACTAAACAACAATCAACACCAACAACTGTCACAGTACTGGTATGATAACAATCAACAATCACAAATCACCACCGCATATTATGGGACTAATACTGAGTAGGGAAACCCTACCTGGAAAGCAACACAGTCAGACGATTTCAACAGCTGTTATCAAAAGGCCTCTTCTACGAATCCTCCTCCTAACATACAATCATACAATTACTACCAATCAAGAAACACAACAAAACCCCCAAATCCCCAAATTAGGGTTTAACTAACTTTAACGAAATACCATAAAAACAGTACGTAGATCTTACCCTCGACGCAAGGATTACAAAGGTATAAAGAGAGACGAATTCCGACCTTCCAAGCTCCGGGATTTGCCAACAATGCGATTGATGCGAAGAACGTAGATTGTTTTTTCTTTTGAAAGTAATTAGGCTTGTAAAAGTGTCTTAAGAAAGTGACGGAAGTGATTATATATTAAATCGCATTATTAACATAACCCGACAAATCATCCCCCCATAAACCGGCTACTCGATCGAGTAGCTGACATACTCGATCGAGTGCCGCCTACTCGATCGAGTATCGAGGTTACTCGATCGAGTACCCAATAGGTCAGAAACTATTTTAAATCGCAAAACATCCTTACTTGACAGAGTAAGGCCCACTCGATAGAGTACCCAGAGACTCATAAAACCGTAGTATTACATTACCTCTACTGCATAAGTTCAGGCCGGTTAGGTTTTATAAAATAGGTTGCGACAATCCTCATCATTGTGTTTGCTCTCAATATTTGGAGGCACTACCTTTATGGAGCGATCTTTAAAGTGTTTTCAGATTACAAGAGTCTCAAGTATATCTTTACTCAAAAGGAGCTGAACATGAAACAGAGGAGATGGATGAAGCTTATAGGGGACTATGATATGGATATCATATACCATGAAGAAAAAGCAAACGTGGTTGCCGTGCGTTGAGCAGGAAGAGTGTGAATTCTCTATGCATAGCTATGTCTTTGATGAGGTTAAGAGACGAGGTGGGGAAGATGGGGATACATGTGATACAAAAAAGGGATGCTAGAGGGGTCTTGACAGTGGAGCCAGATCTTTATGATGATATTCGCAGGAAGAAGGCTCTTGACCCTAATATTGAGGAGTGGAGAGCTGGAGTAGAGAAAGGGACAGTGTCTCGGTTTTGTATTCATACAGATGGGAGTGTTCAGTTTGATGGGAGATGGTGTGTTCCTTGGGATGAGGAGTTGAAAAAGATAATCATGATAGAGGCTCATTGCACACCATATTCAGTACATCTAGGTGGTGACAAGTTGTATAAAGATTTGAAGAAGACTTTCTAGTGGCCAGGGATGAAGAGGGAAGCAGCTGAGTTCATGTAACACCCCCATACTCCAAGTGCCTTACCAGGACCACTCAGGTATAAGGATACTACCATCTCGGTTGCCCGAGGTACTGAATATCATAAGACAATAAAGAAACGTACTTTTAAAGTAATTATAGATTAAGTGATTACAGGTTCCAAAACCAAAACTAATAAAAGGAATTACAAGGTTCTCATACGGTCTACAGCTAAAACTATCAAAGCTACTAGACTTCGTCTGACACAGCGGAAGACTTCTAACTGCCACGTGATGACTCATCCCGCCTATCCCATACGCGTCATCATATCACACCGCTCAATAATCGCTCACCACCCCGAATGGATCACCACGAGTTTTTAAAACATTTAAACGGGTCGTACTAATCACACAATTCAATACATATATCAACAATAAGATAAACAGACATATGAATCACACACACACACACACACACACCACCAACTCCCATCGTCTCAATATCGACCGTCCACTGGACCGCCCGCGATGGGGGACCGCAGCCTGTTCCCACCTAAGCCCCGCTCATCGTACGAGCGATAACCCCGTCCCATTAATGTGCACATCCCCTTCCGTGGCGGGTTCCACGAAGGGCGAAACTAGGGCGTGAAGTCACTCCCGCAAGTGACCCCACTCAGCCGAGAACGCATCTCGAGAGCCATAGACAACCAATCACAATCACAATCACAATCACAATCATCATATCAAACAACTAACTACAGCACATCACCAATATCCCATTATGGGACTAATACTGAGTAGGAAATCCTACCTGGAAAGCACAACACGCAGACGGTATCTACAGCTGTATCAAAACGGCTCCTCTACGAATTCTCCTCCTATCATACAGCACATAAAGACTACACATCACAAACTACACACCAAAACCCCCAATTCCTAAATTAGGGTTTAACCAATCTTAACAAAACATTATAAAAACTATATTAAAAGCTTACCCTCGACGCAAGGAATCCAACGACACGAAAAACGACAAGAACCGACCGTCGAACTCCGGAATTGCCGAGAATGCGATTAGGAAGATGAAGTGGTCGCTTTTCTCTTAAACAGGGTTTTAGGTTTTGTAAAAGTGAATTAAAACAATGACGAATATGTTTAAATACCTTAATCGCATAATTAACAAAACCCGAGAAAACTTCCCCGTAAAACCGGACACTCGATCGAGTACCCAAGGTACTCGATCGAGTACCCCCTTACTCGATCGAGTACCCCAGCTACTCGATCGAGTACCCAACAGGTCAGAAACTATTTTACCTCGCAACTTACCCTTACTCGACAGAGTAAGGGCTACTCGATAGAGTACCCCAAGACTTATAAATACGGAGTATTACAGTTCATGCACGATGTTTGACATGTAAGAGAGTTAAGGGAGAGCAATGACGACCACAGGGTAAGATTCAGTCTCTTGAGGTACCTGAGTGGAAATTGGAATCTATCTCTATTGACTTTATAGTGGGTTTACCGAGAAGCCAGCAGGGTAACAACATGATATGGGTGATAGTCGATCGTTTGACTAAGTCAAATCACTCTGTTCCTATGAAAGATACATGGAGTAAGGTTTAGTTGGCTAATGGGTACAGGAAACATGTGGTGAAGTTACATGGAGTCCCTAAGGACTTTGTGTTAGATCGGGATGTGAGGTTTATTTCTCGGTTTTGGCAAGAGTTACAGGGGATGATGGGAATTGCCTTGAAGATGAGTACTGCTTTCCATCCTGCAACAGATGGGAAGACAGAGAGAACTATCAAGACCTTGGAGGATATGTTGCGAGCTTATGTGATGGAGTTTGGTGGTAGCTAGGAGGATAGGTTGGATCTGATCGGGTTTTCTTATAACAACAGCTACCACACGAGTATTGGGATGGCACCGTTTGAGGCTTTGTATGGGAGAAGGTGTAGGAGTCCAATTTGCTGGGATGACAGAGCTGAGGCAGTGGTTTTAGGACCATAGATGGTACAGAAGATGATTGAACAGGTAAAGGTGATTCAACAAAAGATGAAAGCGGCCCAGGATCGACAAAAGAGTTATGCAGACCTACATCGCCGGGACATAAAGTTTCAGGTTGGGGACAAGGTTCTTCTGAAAGTATCTCCTATGCGTGGGGTTATGAGGTTTGGTAAGAAAAGGAAGCTGAGCCAGAAGTTCATCGGACCATATGAGATTTTGGATCGTGTGGGAGAGGTTGCTTACCGGTTAGCGTTACCAGCAGCTTTGGATCGTGTGCATAATGTGTTCCATGTGTCTCAGTTACGGAAGTATGTGAGTGATCCCTCCCATGTGCTATAGGTGGAGAACATAGAATTGGATGAGTCCTTGTCTTATCTTGAGGTGCCAAAAAAGATTCTGGATCGCAAGGTTCGGAAAACTAGGTTTGGGGAAACGGTGTTGCTTAAGGTCCTATGGTCTAATCATGAGGTTGAGGGAGCGACTTGGGAGGCAGAAAAGGCTATGAAGGAGCGGTATCCGTGTCTTTTTGATCAGGTATGTGTGGTTACGAGGACGTAACCATGTTTCTTTTAGGGGGGTAGGAGATGGTTGCATAAGGTTTTTGGTATGGTTTATGTTAGTTTTTGGTACAGTTAGTAGTTGCTTTGAGTTGGTCTAAGTTGTGGTTGGGAGTTTTGTTTTAAGTTTTTGGTTGCGTTGTTGTGTCGTGGTTGAGTTAGTATGTTTTGTTTTTGATTATGGGTTGAACTTCGGGGACGAAGTTCTTTTTAAAGAGGGAAGACTATAATACTACGGTTTTCTATGTTTTTGGGAACTCTATCGAGTGGGTCTTACTCTGTCGAATAAGTGAGTTTGGATTTCAAAACAGTGTACTGCTAATGGGTACTTGATCGAGAAAATGTGGCACTCGATCGAGTAAGGGTCACTCGATCGAGTAAGTCGAATCTAAGGGTTATTTCTGCCCGGTTTTGTTAGCAATGCGAGAATGATATATAAAGTATTCCGTCAGTTTCTTTTTCACTTTTTATCTTTTCTAAAATCTCACAAGAGAAAAACAAGTTACGTTTCTTTCCTCTTTGCGTTGCTATCAAATCCTAAGGGCTAAAGTTGTCGGATCGTCGTGTTCTTTACGTCGTTGAGTTCGTCGTATTGTGGGTAAGATCCTTGTATAGTTTTTATGCCTTTTCGTTGATTTTGTTTAAAGCCCTATGACAAGGTTATTTTCACTCGTTTGCCTTAGTCAAAATAAATCCTAAACTACTACTAACAAGATAGCTAGCGGTAAGTTAGGGTCGAATCCACAGGAAGGCTAGTTAATTTATCTAGTTTGTATATGTCTAAGTTTGTCTTAAAGTAACAATTTTGGGGTTTGTTAATTTGATATCTAATAACAAGTTGTAAGTAAATAAAGATTGTAAAAAATAATATTAAAGAAGTCTAGGGATTCGGGTTCACAAGTTAGTCATCAAAGGCAATCTTGCAAGATAAATTAGTCGGATTCTCACGGATTCACTCATGCACTCATAAGTATGTAAGGGTGAGTTATATGTGAAGATAGAAAGAAGTAAAAACACTCACTCGACTTATGAAACATGCATGCAATCTAATGATATGTGCAATTTATATAGTCTTTTTAGCCTTTTATTGCACGCATTTCTATATCATTCTCGTTGTTTTGTATTGCAAAATGCCCTGAATAGGCTACTTTGGTTTTGTTTTGTCTCATTTGTAGGAACGGACCTCAAAGTGGTGAAATCGTGCCTTATTCGTTCTTCCTAGAATGCATTTATGGAGATGGAGGATTTAGAGCGGAAGTGCCATGCCTCGGGAAACGTCGGGGAGTCCTTAGAAGCTAACCAAACGAAGATCAAGTTATTTTCAGTTGCTGAGCACTCGATCGAGAGCTTTTATGGTCGATCGAGTGGTTTTGACGGCTGCTGGAGTTCGATCGAGACCCTTCTGAGCTTGATCGATGTGGGATGAATTAGAAGCTCTCGATCAAAGCCCATATATGTTCGATTGAGAGGATTTACTGAAGAGTTACTCGATCAAGAGGTCTCAAATGCCTCGATCGAGTACTATGCTTATTTACACGGGATTTTGTTTCGTGAATAGTTTATGTTTTAGTTAATAAACGCTTCCCTATATAAGGTGAAGACGTCATTAGGTTAAACTAGCTTGGATCATACATTACTACTCTTAATTACTGATGCTCCTTTCTCTTTGCTACGTTGCTTTGCTTCTTAATTCCGGATCTTACCTTTGTAATCTTTCTTCACTCTTTGCTCTTAATTTAATTCCTCTTTGTTTGTTCTTAATTCTTGTTCCTTAATCTCTACTTATTTATTGGCTTTATTAATTTATGCTTCATCTTTATTACTCATCCATTATGTCTTTCTTTAGTTTATTCATTGTTGTTATTGTTAGTGTCATTAATAGCATGAGTAGCTAAATTCCGTTATGTTAGGATTAGAGGAGCCATGGTAGTGAGTTGACGATGTTGTGAATAGCTTAGATGATTAAATTGTGAGAACTGTTTCATTAACAATATAACTATAATCGTTTAGTTGAGTCCACGCTTCTAAACCCGTTAAATTGGTTAAATTCAATCCTAGATCGGAAGATTGGAATGAATAGAGCTATTATGAATAGTAGACTACCCTAATGAGGACGAAAGTTAAGTTAGTTGTATTCTAGGGTGGATAGCGGACCGGAAGGACCTTTCCCTTACCCTTCTCACATTAGATTGCCTGAACTATTTATGACTGAGTTATTTAACTGGCATGGTGAACCGAATTCCTAGCATACTTCTCTTTACTTGATCACATTTTTAATCTTCACTGTTTTACTGCCCTTTTCTCTTATTCTCTAGCCTTAATCTTTTTAGTATTCAGAAATCCATTCAAAATCCCCGTTTGTTACCAGACAGACTTAGATTAATAGATAGATATAATAGCCTCCTTGTGGAGATCGACACTACTTCCGCTAGCTTCTGTTAGTTTTTTTAGGTATTTATTTTTGATACTAAACGACGGTATCAAATTTTAGCGCCATTGCGGGGGAGGCAATTAGCCTATTTATCTGTCTTATTTTTCGTTTGTCTTTGTCTCAGGGAATTTTTAATTCTTTGAGACAGTTCTTATTTATTTTCTCTAGTGTTGTTTATGCCCAGGTCTAACAGGTCAGAGTTAGTGCCAGCTGATCCTGAACCGGAGCGGACCTTTCACTATAGACAAAGACTGCTGAGAAAGAATCAAAAGGAAGCCTTGAGTACTTTTGAGCCCGATCTTGAACATTTTCTATTTGTAGAAGATCAGTCTTTTGAAGAAGACAATTCTATTCCTGCATCTAGCTCTGTGAAGATGCCTAATATCGCGAGCCACTCTGAGCCTACCGCTGCTTCAATCCCTAAAGGTTTTAACCTTGCGACAGAAGATGGGGAATACTTTTACATTCGACCATCTTACATTAACTTGGTCGAAAGAAATCTATTTCGTTGAGTAGCTGGAGAGGATCCGCGAAAATATATGGAGGTTTTCACAGACTACTTTTCTACCATTCCCGCTACTAAGGGGGTGATGCAGGACAAGCTTAAGGAGGTCTTATTTCCTTTCTCTTTGATCGATGGAGCCCAAGAATGGCTCACTGATCTTAACAGCACCGCGGCTAGGATCATCAACTGGGAGACCCTAGCATTAGCCTTGTACAAAAGGTACTTTCCTTCACAACAAACTAATCAGCTGAGAGGAAAGATTACAAGCTTCAAGCAAACGCCAGATGAGAACTTTT
The DNA here is from genome assembly GCF_048544455.1 of Silene latifolia. Taxonomy (NCBI): domain Eukaryota; kingdom Viridiplantae; phylum Streptophyta; class Magnoliopsida; order Caryophyllales; family Caryophyllaceae; genus Silene; species Silene latifolia. Next base: position 434,129,527 of record NC_133538.1, on the reverse strand, counting down.
ATGAAGCATGGAGCCGGTTTAAGAAATTGGTGCGGTCTCTTCCTCATCACGGTTTCGATCAGTGGTTCTTATGCAACCAGTTTTATAATGAGTTGTATGACGATCACCGAGCTATTTTGGATGCTCCATCAAATGGGCGATTCCAAAAGACTATTGATGATGACAAGGGATAAGGCATTATAGAGGAGATGGCTACCCATTGTGCTGAATATGGGAACCCAAGAGGAGGAATTAGAACAGTTTCTTCTGTTGATAGTGCAGTTGTGGCTCAGCTGGAAGTCATGAATGCTAGGTTTGACAAGTTGGAGTTGCAGAATGTGGGTGATTAACAGAAGGTTCACTTGTTGACTAGATAAGAAACAGTTTCGTGTGAAAGATATGGAGGAGAAGACGGTCACACTGCTATTGACTTTCTAGCTGAGAAGGAGCAGGTTTACGCCTTTCAACAATTTAGGCAATGGGGCTCCTATTACAACAATCAATGTGGAGTCCATCCTAACTTGAGATGAATTAGTCAGAATGTATTGAATCCTACACCTCCACCACAGCAACAACAACAAGTCTATGTTGCTCCTCATAAATCTCAACAAGGCTTTCAAAAGCCTCCATCTTTTCCACCGTTGCAACAAGGTTCTTCTTCCAGTGGTATAAGTGAAATGGCCGAGTTGAAGTCGATGATTCAATCATTGACAATTCAGTTGCAGAAAAGTGACCAACAAAAAGATCATCAATTAAGTCACTCAAGTCTCTAATTGCTCAACTCGCCACTAATCAAGCTTCAAGGCAGCTGGGTCATTTACCATCCCAACAAGATAAGAAACATCATAAGACGGTAAACTTGATTAATTTGAGAAGCGGTCTTTCCTATGAGGGACCTAAAATGTTGATTGATGAAGATAAATCAGACCCGAAAATCACTGTTGCTGAGCATGAACAGTCGTCATTGAACGAAAACATGGTGAATCCAAAGAAAGTCCTCGATCGACTCATTTCAGGTGGTCGATCGAGAGGAATTGCTAAGGAAAGTACTCGATCAAATGATTCTGATGTTCGATCGAGTACTGCTGATATTGAAGCCTTCCATCGAGTGGATGATAGTCCTCAATCGAGTGACATGGTGGATATAAGTGCTCGATCGAAAGGAAAAAGTGGCCGATCGAGTAAAATTGCTGATAATCGTGTTGAAATTTTGGCAGAAAGAAATAAAGGCTTGGAAATTCCCATCACGGTTCCTTTCCCGAGGCAATAACAGAACAGGAAGGCTGAAAAACAGTTCAAAAAATTTGCGGATATTTTAAAAAGCCTTCACGTTAACGTTCCCTTCGCTGAATTGCTTACCCAGGTACCCTCTTACATGAAATTTATGAAAGAAAGATTAACACGTAAGAGGCATATTAGTGATCATGAAACGGTAGCTTTGATTGAAATAGGCTATGCCTTAATTCAGAATAAGACACCACCCAAACAGTCTGACCCGGGTAGCTTTTCTATTCCATGCCATATCGGGACCCACTTGATTGATAATGCGCTATGTGACTTAAGAGCTAGCGTGAGTGTCTTACCATTGTCTCTCGCCAAGAGACTGGGTTTGACCAAATTTCAATCTACCAATATGACTGTGCAGATGGCACGGCCCCTAGGTGTCTTAGAAGACATACCTGTAAAGATCGGGAAATTCTTTATTCCCATTGATTTTTTAGTCTTAGACATCCCCGAGGATTCTTACACTCCTAGTATATTAGGACGACCATTTTTATTTACTGTTCGCGCAATAATCAATGTCGGGGGGAAGACTCTTACTTTTCAGGTAGGTCATGAGGGGCTGACCTTTTATCAGTACAATGTTCGTAGGGCTCCTATGAAAGTTCAACCTTGCAATGCCCTACCCTCTATAGACCCTAACACAGATTCTCCACTTGATAATATTGAGTTTTGTGCTGCTATATGAACACCTCCGCCTCATACTGAGAGCAATATGGAGGACTATTCTATATTTCCATTGTTACAGGTACAAACAGAGTGGATATTGGAGATTCCGTCGGTAAAGTTACAGTGAAAACCAAGCTCAATGATGGGAATGATGCGAAAGTCGATGCCAAAAGGAATGACAAAGGAAAGAAGAAAGTGAAGGCCTATGTGGACGCGAACTATTCTTCTTCAACCAGTTCAAGTTCAAGCTCATGGTGATCCAAGAAGACGGTCCGCGATGCTGAAGGGACCTCCTCCAGCCAGAAGCCATCTTTTGGGCTATTAAAGAGGTTCAGAAGATAAATGGGAAATGTCCCGTTGTAAAACCTTTGTAATTTGATTTTCTGTGAGACATTTTAATTTGCGTTCAGATTTTTAGACAATAGCGTAGTTAGTTTTTAGCGTAAGACTGAATATTGACTGCGTATTTTTGAATTTGGTAGTTTCGGGAAGTGTTTTTCTGTGTTTCTACACAGGTTTGGGGAAGATTTGATGCATTGGGATGCGTGCCAAAGGAACAAGACCTCGATCGAGCACTTTTTGTACTCGATTGAGCAGAATGCCCAGCCAAAGTCTTCGATCGAGTAAACTAGTGTACTCAATCGAAATTCACAATCTGAGGGTTCCTCGATCGAGTTGTCCGGTACTCGATCGAGATGAAATGAGGAGCAAAAGTCCTCAATCGAACATTCTGTTGTTTTCGATAGAGTAGAATTCAAGGAAGAAAGAAAATCTTTCGATCGAATAAGATCAAATGCCTCGATCGAAAAGAATGGAGAAGAAAGGTCTCGATCGAGTGGTTTCAATCACTTGATCGAGTGACTGTTCTGATAATACACGGGGGTGTTTCTAAATTCCCTATTCTATTTTCTGTATTCAAACCTATTACTAGACATCTATAATGGTGAACTAAATAACATATTAATATATGTTCTAAGGATCTAGTGCATGCATAACTAAATAAGAGATAAAATAGGAAAACAATGTTCCTTACAATGTTAAATGGTTCAAAATGGGCACAAGTAAGGTGGAACCTTCACTTGTTCTTGAGCTTAAATGTCAATGGAAGATCCTCCAACCTTGGTCTCAAATGTAGAAACCCTCCTCAAGAGATGCACACAAGATTAGCCCTTATTACTACTAAATAGTATTTGCTAGATATTTTGTAGTAGTCTACCTTAAAAATGACTACTAATACTCATATATTACATTAATAATATTAGTAGTATTTATGAACAATTTAGATTAAATTTTCTCAAGTTTTAGAGAAAGAAAAACAAGTATGAGAGAAGAATATTAGCATGTGAGTATTTAGAGAAAAGTAGAGTAAGAAAATGAGAAGAACAATTTTCCTCCTCTCACTCTTCTTTGTGCCGTCCCAAATGCTCTCTTGTAGAGCATTTTTGGTTTTCTCCTTTTTAACTTATGCAATATGCTTTTGTGTAGGTAATAGGCTAGGTAGTATAAAGCATGTCATAAGATGTTGGAGCATCTTTCCAACAACAAAATGACAAAAACCAAAAACTCAAGCATGCTACCATTTGGACGGTGCACTTGAGTATATATGGGTCCATTTTTGTCTTATAATATTTGTCACACAAATGCTTAATAGTCTTATGTTTAATTATCTTACATAATTAAATATTAATTTGATCACACAACAATTATGTGACAAATTAATAAACATATATTCACTCAACTTATTGAGTAATATTTTACCATTATATCAACATATAATGGGTCCCCATAATTGCTAGTTAGTTAAATTTACAACCTCTTGTAAATGTAAATAACTAATTACCTCTACCTTGAAATATTTATAAAACCTCAACATAATTCAGTAAATTAATATATTAATCTACTAAATCGAATCTTATTTAATCGAATTACAATAAAATACATATTTCCTCTCATAAATATAAATTGTTCTTATTTAAGGAATTAATTAACTTGTATCAATATACAACTAATTAACTTTACTGATTAGGGCATCATCATATAGGTGTGACCTTAAGGGATCAACTGACCACCACCGTCCTACGACAGTAACGTCAAACTCTAGCAAGCCAATCATTACCGATTAATGTTGATCAGTTGACTATTTAATTTATCATCCCTTTCGTATTCTTAATTTGAGATTTAAACATGTGATCGCACTATTGTTGAGGACACATACTCCAACAATCTCCCACTTGTCCGAGACAAGTATGCGTCACCAATTCTCTTGTCCTATTACAATCTCCCACTCAATGCAAGGTGTCTTGCAGGTCGCACTTGCATTTGATCATATCTTGAGTGGTTTCCTCGATCTGGAGAGTAACTGTCTGACCGGAATTTTCTAGCGTAGATACCTTCCGAGCATGGCCACGCATTTTCAGTTCACTACTCCTCGAGAGGCCCTAAGATTTCAAACAACCCTACCAAGGGGGTGGACAATTCTTATCACACTATTCCCTTCGTCTAGCCACAGTTCATCATGACCCAAAATATACTCATTTGATATCAGTTACGACAATCGTAGAGTATAAATCAAAGCCATTCAGACACTTGTGCCAACTTGGGCGAATAGTCTCTAGTCAAAAGAATCGACTCATAAGAATACTATAGTAGCTCTTGCCACGAACAGGCTTTATGAATTTCCAGAACTCTATAAGCGGTCGCTGCCCAACAGAGTGTCCCATACAGTCTGTCTATGTGATCAACTGGTCATGCCATATGACCCTATGGCACTTGAACTTGACATCAATCGCATCACACTCTAGTCACTTCGAGACGTCACCTCCAATAAGTAACCAAGGGCACATACTATGTCAATCCAGTTCACTTTAATGGGGTTCAATATTGTCTCAACAACCCATTTGAATATAACAAAGTAATGAATGAGTTTAAAGAAACTCAAACGATAAATGCGATTATTGTTGGAATATGTGTCCTCCGACAATAATGCGATCACAACTGTCGATCATGATGATTACATGTTTAAATCTCATTTTAAGAATACATGTGGGAAGTAATATTTTACTGTCAACTGGTCCACACATATCGGTAATGATTGGCTGACTAGAGTTTGACATTACTGTCGTGCGACGGTGGTGATCAGTTGATCCCCTTAGGTCATACCTAAAGGGTAACACTCTTAATTGAATATTTAATTGATCTTATGGCGATACGAGTTAATTAAATTACTTAAAATTGACAGACTGTTTTGGAAGTAATATTTACGTGTCTTATTGTAATTTGATTAAATAAGATACGGTCTAAGTAATCGAATTGTTTTATTACTTAGATGAAATTATTGTTTACAGAAACAATTGAATCTGAATGAATAATTTATTATAAATACAAGATGTTGTGATTTATAAATTGGTAAATCATTTTGGTACAAGTAATTGTGAATTACTATGTTAATTTTTATAAGTGACATATTTTTTTAATATGTTGATTTTTAATTGTTAAAAATACATTTTATATATAAGATGTCATGTAATGTGTCACATTTGACATATTGACAAAATCACAAATAAAATGGACTCATCCATTTTATGTGTTTGTACCGAAATGGAAGGGGTATTAGGATAAAAATTGTGTTGATTATTTATAAGTGGAAAAAATAATTATAAGACCTAAACATAGCCTTGCATACATAGCTTTCTCTTGGGAAGAAAAGGAGAGCATGCATTGGGCTATCTCCCCTTCCATTTCGGTTTTCCCACATGAAAAAGAGCAAAAGTTTTGCTTATTTTTCCACTCTTACACTACATGCAAAACTAGTGTATTATTCATTCATTCACAAAATAACTTAAAGAAGTTTAGAAAGAGAAACAAATACTCCAAAATTCCTCTCCTCTTGGCCGAAAATTCAAGAGGACAAAACAATATTTTGGGTCAATTTTATTAAGATTAGTATTGTTCTAGTAATAATAATATTAGTCTTTTAAGAGGTTATCTTGGTTATAAGTCCTTGGGAGGGATTCTAAATTTGAATCCTTGTTCATCCAATACTAGGAAGCTCAAGAACAAGTAAGAAGGAGATCTTACTTGTGCCCTTTTAATCCGAAAATCCATAGTAAGAATGATGATTTCTTCTCTATTTCTACTTTTGTTTGCATGCATAAGATCTAAATTAATTTTATGACTAAATTATTTGTTACATATATGAATATGTTGTTTAATGAGATTAATATTTCCTAACAAGCGGTATCATGAGCCTTAGGTTGTTTGCATGCAAATCGGTTATTGTTTTTCCGAGTTATACGATTAACAAACAAAACATATAAATTTGTGTTTATTATGAAATATCACGAAATTTATTATGCATGTTAAGGTTTCTGGTCCTAAAATGTTTTAGGATATTTTGGTTTATTTTATGGATTTTATTGTTCATTTTATATAATAATGGCGTTAAAATGTGATTTTTATGATAAAAATGTCATTTTTGGACTAAAACTAGCTAAACTTCGATTTTTCCAGTGTTTTTTGGATATATTTTTTACATATATTATATACTGATGGCCTGTAAATTTTCATAATAAAATGAGTTGTTATACTCGAAATATGGATTTTTCATGTTAAAATCGAATTTAAATGGTTAAATAGGTTAATATGAGTTATATTTCGAATCTGGTCATAGAAATTTAGTATGTTGTCACATGAAATTTTACAAGATGTGTGTAAAATATTTGGCTATAATGAAGTCTTTATGCATGATTTATGAATTTTTGATGAAAAATCACATAAATAGTGACTTTAATTAGTAAAAATTGCTAAAACATACTTCATGACTAAGGAAAAATGTCACATGTTGCATTTTAGCACATATTTCAGATCTAAAAGTGAAAAGTTAAGTAAAATAATTTTTCTCATATATTTATGGTAATAATTGATAAATCGGATAAACCGCAACATTGTTTTTCTCGATAAATTTCGAAATTTTTAACCTAATTTTTTGAACATTATGAGTGTCATGGTATTTTTCCAGAATGTTCATGAGTTTAAATTTCAAATTTTGAAATTATTTGAAATTTTTATGATTTAATTTGAAGTTTATGACATATTTTGTATTTTAAGTCCATTTATGAACAATATTAAGAAATCTAGGTTAATTATTCTCAAATGTTAGTGGAGACTAATTTTGAGTCCTAAGATGGTTAGGGTAATTAACTAGTACATAAATATGACTTTATGTAATTATTGTGATTATAAAAAGGTTAAATCACGTAAATCCGTAAGAACCGATTTTAATATACGATATTGGCTCCTTAAAGGCGATTTAGCATAAAATTGGGCATGTTAAAACATATTATAATGCTGCCTTTTATTTATGATTGTCATATTTTAATTTTATGTAATTTTTGAATTATGTAATTTTACTTAGTATGGCCTTAGTTTTAATTGATATTACCCGAAATGTATGGGAATATCGATTCTGTTGTAATTTATTGTGATCTCGCATCACCGTTTTGTAATTTAATAGATTTATTTTTATTTTTAATTACAAATGTATAATAGGAAATTATGTAATTTATTATGTAATTTTATTATTCCGGAGTTCCTTGAAGACGGTGCCACTCGAGAAGGCGATCCATTAAAGAAAGTGTTGCCTTGAAATGCGTGCCAAGACCAAAGTTCAAGGGACCAATGGAGTTGGATTCCGAATTTGTAATAGTTTATTAGATTTACTATTTTAGGAAGGCCATACTAGGAATTTATTTATGCTTTGCATTTTATTTATATGTTGCATGCATCGCTAAATCGCCATAACTAAAACATGCATTATCATTAAATCGAGTTTATCGACCGTGTCAATTATAATTATCGTAGTTCACCGCTTTAGTTCACTTAAAACGTGATAGATAATAAATTGACATGACCTCTCGCTAAAAATAAACAATTGAGACTTAGCCTTACCAAAAAGTAGAAACCATGAAAACCTATTTCGTGAGGGAGTGCACTCGGCTTTACCGGGGTACAAACCTTGTTACGTAGGGGAAGTGGGTGATAAATGTCTACCCGCCGAATTTATAAAGGTGAGGGTTGTTTTCGGCTTTACCGATGCCCAAGTTGATGTAAATTTGGATCATGGACACATTTATTCGAAATTTGGGTTGAATTCAACGAAAGTATTCTCGACGGTTGCCGGATGTGTTTCGGGCTAAAGATAAATATTAATGTAATTTTATCGACCAAGAGTTCTAAAAGTAGAATCGATTAAAGTGTTAATCCACCGAGTTATATTGATAAGGTTGTATTCGGCTTTACCGATGCCTTAGTTAATATGAATATGGGTCTTGGAATCATTTATAATAGTTGGGTAGATGTGACTATATAAATGTTCATATCTTGTTAAATTTATTTACAAGTATGATTTAAAAAGACAAATGTTAATATTTCCTTTTCCTCCATACTTGTAGTTCATTACAATGAATCCATCAAACGCTACCACACCGATAACTATTGAGTCTTGCCTCAATGTTTTTGACGACGTTTGCTTCAACAATGATTTCGACACTAGTAGAGAAATTTCTTTTGGGATAGGTTCGGATGGAAACATAAACTTCGTCACTTCTTCTAAACCTCCTACTACTACAAGATCTCTTGTGAGCCGGTCTCAGGAAGACCGCCTCATAAAATCTATAGGATCTTTGTCTTTGGAAGAGAAAGATGCCAAAACTAGTGGGAGCTCAAGCAATCAAGTTCTTGCTTCTAAGGGCAAAAGGTTCAAGAAAAAGGGAAAGAAAGGGAAAAACTTCAAGCAAGTTGAAGATGAGTGCCATTATTGCTATGGCATGGGACATTGGCTTAGCAATTGTCCCGTATATTTGCGAAATATAAGGGAAGGAATCATCGTTCCAAAAGGTAAAATTCCTAAGGAAATTTATGTTATTGATGTAAATTATACTTTCACTACGACATGGGTACTGGATACCGGTTGTGGTTCTCACCTTTGTAATCATTTACATGGCTTAAGAGACGTGAAGAGGCTTAGCAAAGGAGATGTGGACCTACGCCTTGGAAATGGTGCTCGAGTAGCGGTCGAATCCAAGGGAACTTATGTATTAGCTTTGCCTAATGGATTTGAGTTGTATTTACATAATTGTTTTTATGTGCCTACACTTTCTAAAATCATTATTTCAATCGCTATGTTGGGCATGGATGGTTTTTGTTTTGTCATTAAAAACAATCGTTGTACTATTTCAGGAAACGACTTGGTTATAGGCGAAGCTCCTTCTATTAATGGCATTTACATTTTAGAAACCTCGAATCCGACTAATGACATCTACAACATTCAATCAAAGAAACTCAAATCAAGTGATCCAGATGAATCGTTCATTTGGCATTGTCGATTAGGTCACATAAATGAGAATCGCATCAAAAGATTAATTTCAACTAATGTGATTACACCATTTGATTATCAATCATATGGAACATGCGAATATTGCCTTGTTGGCAAGATGACTCGAAATCCTTTTAGTGGTAAAGGAACACGAGCAAGTGAGCTATTGGGACTCATACATACCGATGTGTGTGGACCAATGAGTATCACCGCTCGTGGAAATTATGACTACTTCATAACCTTCGCCGATGACTTGAGTAGATATGGGTATATCTATTTAATAAAGCATAAAAGTGAAGCTCTTGAGAAATTCAAGGAATTTCAAAACGAAGTAGAGAACCAATTAAACAAAAAGATAAAAGCACTACGATCCGATCGTGGTGGAGAATATCTTAGCCTTGAATTCGATTCACACTTGAAAGGTTGTGGTATTATATCAAAACTTTCTCCACCCGGAACACCACAACTCAATGGTGTTGCTGAAAGGAGAAATCGAACCTTACTTGATATGGTTCGATCCATGATGAGTCAAACTGAGTTACCGAACTCGTTTTGGGGATTTGCGATTCAAACCGCAATAAGATCTTTGAACAATTGTCCCACCAAAGCCACTAAGAAAACTCCATTTGAGATATGGAAAGGAAGAATTCCTAATCTATCCTACATGAAAATTTGGGGTTGTAATGCTTATGTCAAAACCAAAAATGACAATAAGCTAGCCCCACGATCTGACACCCGAGGTTATTACTTCTATAAACCTCAAGAAAACAAAGTGTTTGTGTCTTGTGAGGCTGTCTTCTTAGAAAGAGACTTTATTTCTAAGAGACGAAGTGGGAGAAATTTTGAACTTGATGAAACTCAAGAGCCACAAACCGAGGTAAGGACTCAAGAAGATGTTCCTTCGTCGTCTAGCGCGGTTGTCCCTCCTCCTCTTAGAAGAACTGGTCGAGTTATTCGCCATCATGTGGGACTTATCGAAGAAGATGAAACACTCGATGTGTTGCTTTTAGAAAGTGATGAGCCCGCCACCTACAAAACCGCAATCTCTAGTCCAAATTCCTCCTTATGGCTTGAAGCCATGAAGTTCGAGATGGATTCTATGCATGAAAACCAAGTTTAGAACTTGGTGGATTTGTCTAAAGGAGCAAGACCTCTTCAATACAAATGGATTTTCAAGGTCAAAAATGGCATAGAAGGACATGATGATGTCTACAAAGCTAGGCTAGTGGCAAAAGGATTTACCCAAGTCCAAGGTCTCCATTATGATGAAACCTTCGCCCCCGTAGCCATGCTAAGATCCATACGGATTTTGTTAGCGATTGCCGCATCTCATGATTATGAAATATGGCAAATGGATGTCAAAACCGGTTTTCTAAATAGGCATTTAGAAGAGGAGGTGTACATGATACAACCCGAAGATTGTGTCGATTCTAAAAATCCTAACAAAGTGTGCAAACTTAAGAGATCCATTTATGGACTTAAGCAAGCATCTAGAAGTTGGAATCATCGATTCGATCATGTGATAAAAGAGAATGGTTTCGCTCGAAGTGTTGAGGAACCATGTTTATACATGAAATTTAGTGGGAGCAATGTTGTGTTCCTAATCGTGTATGTCGATGACATACTACTCATTGGAAATGACATTCCAATGTTGTCTTCTGTTAAGAAGTGGTTAGGTAACCACTTCCAAATGAAGGATTTAGGACAGTCACAACGCATATTAGGTATCCGGATCCATAGAGATAGATCCAAGAGAATATTGGCACTAAGTCAAGAGTCTTATGTTGATAAGATTCTTCGACGTTTCAGCATGGACAAATCAAAAAGGGGATTGGTACCTATGGTAACTGGGACAATATTGAGCAAGTCTCAATCTCCCTCCGAACCCCATGATGTTGAACGCATGAATATGATCCCTTATGCTTCCGCTGTTGGATCAATCATGTACGCCATGATATGCACACGTCCTGATGTCTCGTATGCCTTGAGCATGATGAGTAGATATCAAGGAAATCCAGGTGAGAGTAACTGGATAGCCGTCAAGAACATCCTTAAGTACTTGAAAAGAACTAAGGATTCTGTCTTAGTATTTAGAATAGACACCGAGCTCCGTGTTAATGGATACACGGACTCAAGTTTTCAAACAGACAGAGATGATATGAAATCACAAGCTGGTTTTGTTTTCATGCTCAATGGTGGTGCTGTTAGCTGGAGAAGCTTCAAGGAAGTCAGAATCGCGGATTCAACAACGGAGGCTGAGTACATTGCAAAGATCGAACCCGTCAAGGAAGTCTGTATGGATCGTGCAATTCATGAAGGTCTAAGAGTAGTACCTACCGCCAATGATCCCATCACTCTCTATTGTGATAATAGTGGGACGATCTTCCAAGCTAAAGAGCCAAAGTCTAGTAATAGATCTAGATATGTACTTAGAAAATATCATGTAATTAGAGATTTCATTGAAAGAAAGGAAATTGTGATTTGTAAGGTTGGGACGGATGACAATATAGCTGATCCGCTCACCAAGCCTTTATCGCAGGCTAAGCATGATGGACATGTTGCGTCCATGGGACTCAAACGTGTACCAAGTTTGTATTAGATTTTGAAATGAATTAAAAGTGTTGTCTTTGTTCATGTTCATAATCAGATTTGTCTTTTATCTTTTCCTTATACATTGTTACATCCAAACGGGTTGTAGTGACAATTGAACCCCGTTAAAGTGAACACGGATTAACATTGTATTCGCCCATAGCCACTTGTATGAGGTGACGTCTCGAAGTGACTAGAGTGTGATGCGATTGATGGCAAGTTCAAGTGCCATGAAGTTATGTGAGATGACTAGTCGATCACATAGGCAGACTGTTAGGAACACTTTGTCGGGCTAATGACCACTTATAGAGTTCTTGCAAATATATATAGCCTGGTCGTGGCGAGAGCTACTATAGTATTCTAATGAGTCGATTCTTTTGACTAAAGAATATTCGCCTAAGGTGGTACAGTTACAGGTTAACTTTGATTTATGTTACTACGACCTTCGTAAATGGGGTCAAATGGGCATATTTTGGGTTATGATAGCTGTGGCTAGTCGAAGGGAATAAGTGCGATAGGAATTGTCCACCCCTTGTCAGGGTTATAACAATATCTCAGGGCCACTCGAGGAGTAATGAACTGGAAATGCGTGGCCACGCTCGGAAGGTATCTATGGTAGATAATTCCGGTCAATCAGTTATTCTCCAGATCGAGGAAACCACTCTCGATATGACCACTTGCAAGTACGACCCGAAAGACACCTTGCATTGAGTGGGAGATAGTAATAGGATAAGAGAATTTGTGACGCACACTTGTCGAGGACAAGTGGGAGATTGTTGGAATATGTGTCCTCCGACAATAATGCGATCACAACTGTCGATCATGATGATTACATGTTTAAATCTCATTTTAAGAATACATGTGGGAAGTAATATTTTACTGTCAACTGGTCCACACATATCGGTAATGATTGGCTGACTAGAGTTTGACATTACTCTCGTGCGACGGTGATGATCAGTTGATCCCCTTAGGTCATACCTAAAGGGTAACACTCTTAATTGAATATTTAATTGATCGTATGACGATACGAGTTAATTAAATTACTTAAAATTGACTGACTGTTTTGGAAGTAATATTTACTTGTCTTATTGTAATTTGATTAAATAAGATACGGTCTAAGTAATCGAATTGTTTTATTACTTAGATGAAATTATTGTTTACAGAAACAATTGAATCTGAATGAATAATTTAGTATAAATACAAGATGTTGTGATTTATAAATTGGTAAACCATTTTGGTACAAGTAATTGTGAATTACTATGTTAATTTTTATATGTGACATATTTTATTAATATGTTGATTTTTAATTGTTAAAAATACATTTTATATATAAGATGTCATGTAATGTGTCACATGTGACATATTGACAAAATCACAAATAAAATGGACTCATCCATTTTATGTGTGTGTACCGAAATAGAAGGGGTATTAGGATAAAAATTGTGTTGATTATTTATAAGTGGAAAACATAATTATAAGATCTAAACATAGCATTGCATACATAGCTTTCTCTTGGGAAGAAAAGGAGAGCATGCATTGGGCTATCTCCCCTTCCCATTTCGGTTTTCCCACATGAAAAAGAGCAAAAGTTTTGCTTATTTTTCCACTCTTACACTACATGCAAAACTAGTGTATTATTCATTCATTCACAAAATAACTTAAAGAAGTTTAGAAAGAGAAACAAATACTCCAAAATTCCTCTCCTCTTGGCCGAAAATTCAAGAGGACAAAACAATATTTTGGGTCAATTTTATTAAGATTAGTATTGTTCTAGTAATAATAATATTAGTCTTTTAAGAGGTTATCTTGGGTATAAGTCCTTGGGAGGGATTCTAAGTTTGAATCCTTGTTCATCCAATATTAGGAAGCTCAAGAACAAGTAAGAAGGAGATCTTACTTGTGCCCTTTTAATCCGAAAATCCATAGTAAGAATGACGATTTCTTCTCTATTTCTACTTTTGTTTGCATGCATAAGATCTAAATTAATTTTATGACTAAATTATTTGTTACATATATGAATATGTTGTTTAATGAGATTAATATTTCCTAACAATTATCATATATGAATAGTAAATACCTTATTGCTAATTCATATCTTATAATCTATAGTGTATATTTTACACTAATTAAATTGCAATAAAAGCTTGGTAAATGGATATACCACTTATCCATACATTCCGACTTTATGAATTGCTATTTCCTTCTGTTCAATGTCATTTCTAATGACATGAATTCATCTAAGTAGATGTCTAGTCTTCTTTGGGTTCTTATACTTGGAAGATGCTCCCACTGTTATCATAGAACTTATGATAAATTCTTTGGTAGAGGGATCTATTCTCATTCTCTACGTTGACCATCTTATCATAATGTACTTAGATTCTGTTTGTATAACTTGCAATGGTTGAAACTAAAACATTTCTCTAGTCTCTTACTCCTAAGTTAATAAAATCAGCCTATGATTTTGATAAATCCTTATAGGTTTGGAAACTAGAGTTTGTGCAACCCTTCAACACACAACTTAGTACTTCATCCAAACATAAGAACAAATCCTCAATTCTCGTCAAGAATCTTAAAGGATGTTCTTTTAAGGATTTCCAAAGGCCTTCATTCGAATTAACTTATTATTGAATTTTTATGCTTCAAGTATATGATTCATCACGACATGTCCATATAATTGCATACATGATCGTTCTAATGGCGGAAACATTAGCAATCGATTTCATGTGATCAACAACTTATTTAGGTTTAGTGAATGACTATGACTCTATCACAGTAGTTCCACTTTCATCAATATGAATAACCTACGCAACCTTGGTGATGTAAAACAGATATGAAAGAACTTATCATCATAAGGCTCTCAAATCTATGCCAATATTCTCTCAATTTTAACACATAGATTCGGAAATCTAGAATACATTACACCTTTTTCCAGTCTCCCAATCACTCTTCCACAGAGGAGAGTATTGGCACATTATACTCACTGAGTAATATGTTATCAACACATAAGACATGGAAAAATAATTCTGGCTCCTACTTAACTTCATGTATAAACATGATTCTTCAACAATGTGAATGAAACCATTCTCAATTATTACATGAAGGAAAAGTATGATTATTACAATCCTTTGATGCTTGCTTAAGACCATTCTAGGATCGCTTAAGTAAGCTTTGCATAGTATGTTAGGATTCTTAGATATTTATCTAAGGTTTTGTGTTCCGTACACATCCTTCTCTAAATTCCCATTTTAGAAAAGCGAATTTTTAATATCATTTGCCATTCTTCATCAAAATGAAATGTGGCAATTCCTAACATGATTTATCTTGATTAACATCTTTATGTTTATCAACGCTTTTTAGATACTCTAAAGCACTATTTACTTTAAGGAGACAATCGCCTTAAAGTAAATCTACTCTTGAGATTTTAATGCTTTGGCAATGGACTACTCGCAATTGATCATTCAATAGGTCATAATTCCATTACTTTCGAAAAGTAACATATTAACAATAAGACATGTGTAATTTACTCCCACTCTATCTCAATAGAGTATAGTTCCATTTACTTTCAAAAAGCAACACATTAACTACAATAACTATAAGACATGTTTGTGACGATCTACTCCCACTCTATCTCTTAGAAATACTTCTATCTTCTTAAGAGATAGCTTTGTGAGTTACAAACATATATGGTGAAGTAATTGAAGTTTGTCTAGACTGACGTGTTAGCTCATAAAAAACCAACTCTATTATGGCAGCTTGATTCATGTAATATGCGTGTCTGATCCATGTCATTTGTTAAATAGACTTGCTATTTTAGGTATCTCCAGGTTGACCCTTCGTTTAAAAAAATGTGTCCGTTTTGGATTGCAAATCCCCAGAAGTGAGTTCGATAACTCAATCCAACTCATATTAGGTTGATCTTATAGGTAATGACACAAAGTCATAATCCATAAGTGAGAATCAAATTCATTATTTTGATATTCGCTAGCACGATCGGATCGTAATGCTTTAATTTTCTTGTTCAATTGGTTCTCTACGGCCTTTTGAAATTCTTTAAATTTCAAAAGCTTCACTTTTATATTTGATTAAGTATACATACCCATATCTACTTAAATCATCGATAAAAGTGACGAAGTAGTCATAATTTCCCCTTGCGGTGATGCTCATTGGACCACATACATCGGTATGCATTGGTCCTAACAAATCACATGCTCGTGTCCCTTTACCACTAAAGGGGGCACGAATCATTTTTCCAAGGAGACAAGATTCGCATAATCCATATGATTAGAAATCAAAAGGTTCGATAATTCCAGTCGACACTAGCCTTTTAATGCATTTCTCATTTATGAGACCTAATCGACAATGCCAAATGTAATCATTTGGATCACTTATTTTGAGTCTTTTGGAGTGTATGTAATAGATATCTCTGCTTGAGTTGGAAGTGTCTAAAACATAAATACCATTAAGAGAAGTGACTTGGCTCACGGCCAAGTCATTTTTAAACAAAATACTACGATTGTTTTTGATGGTGAAAGAAAATCTTTCCATGTCTAACATAGAAATGGTAATAATGTTTTTAGACAAAGTGGGTACATAATAACAATTGTGTAAATGCAACTTAAAATCACTTAGCTAAGGCAATCACATAGTTTCCCTTTGAAATAGCGGCTACTCTAGATCCATTTGCTAATTGGAGATCCACGTCACCCTTGCTAAGTGCTTCCACATTACTTAACCTCGACTGGACTGACAAGTCCAGCTTTGATATCTGCCAAATACTTGGGGCAATTTCGCTTCCAATGGCCCATAACATTACAATAATGACATTCATCATAGGATTGGGTACTCTTCTTGGTTTTGGTTGTGGTCCATTCCCAATTCATTATCAGGTTTGGGTTTCTTACCCTTTTTTGCCTTTCCTTTAATAATACCATTACTCCTTTCATTTGCAAGGACATTCTTGCTAGAACTCCCACTCAATATAATATTTCTCCTTGCTTCTACAAACAAGGATGCCTTGGAATTAGTGAGATTATCTTCACAAGATTCTCTTACCAAAGAGGTGGGCATGAATATGGGAGTGAGAGGTGTGGAAGTGGTAAGGTAGCAAAGATTTTCATCCTCACCAATGCCAAAGCGTAGTTCTCTCATCGTATCATTGTCATACAAGGAGCATTTTTCATTGAATGATTGGAGCCATAAATTAATGGTGATCGATGTAAGAGTATTAGATGAATCCATTGCGAATAAATAACTACAAAAGTGGAGATGAAGGAAACAAATAAACATTTATCGTTACAATACATGTAAATACAAGTATAGCATTTATATAGTGACCTCTACCCAACTATAATAAATGATTCCGAGATCCATCATACAAATATGGGCATGGGGAAACCGATACATCCCATACTTTATACAAATTTGGTGAATTAACTCTTTAATTTATTCTACTTTAGAACTCTCGGTTGATGTTTTTCATAAAACCCATCTCTAGCTCCGGAACATAAGACTAGTCATAATATCCCTTTGAGACCAACCAAAGTAACGTTTTATTACCCCACTTACCCGATGATAAATGAAGGCACCTCGGGAAAACCGAACCTACCCCAAATGATACGGGGATTCATGGGTCCTACTATTTGGTAAGGCTAATCTCAATTTTAAAATTTAGTAAGGGGTCATGTCAATTTATTATCTATCTATTTTAAGTGAACTAAAAGTCAAATTCTCGATAATCATAATTGACACGGTCGATGACTCGATATGATATGCATGTGTTGTTATGGCGATTTGGCAATGCATGCAACATATTAAAAGAAATGCAAACCAAATAATAAATTCCTAATATGACCTTCCTAAAATAGAAAATCAAATAATCTATTACAAATTCGGAAACCAACTCCTTTGGTCCCTTGAATCTTCAAGTGGCACGCCTCCCAGGAACACCGTCTTTGTCGGAACGCCTTTCCGAATGGCACCGTCTTGAAGGAACTCCGGGATTACAAATAATAATAAAAATACATAGCTATTCCTATTATACATTTGTAATATGAAAAACTTGTAAAAAAAAATAAAATAAAAGTGATACGAGATCACATTAAATTACAACCGAATCAATATTCCCTTATATTACGGGTAATATCGATTAAAACTAAGGCCATACTAAGATAAAATTACATAATTCAAAATTACATAAATAAAATATGACATTCAAAAATGAAATATGCAGCATTGTCTACCATGCCAAATTATGTGCCAAATCACCCTATTTAACTCATATCCATCATTTGACCCGGTTTTATGGAAATTCACAATTTTTAACTTATTAAAATCGTAAAGTAATACTAAAATCTAATTTTAGTCCAAGTTAATTATCCTAACATTCTTAGGACTCAAAAATTAGTCATTACTCAATTTTTGACAATAATGCAACTTGACATAATTTTATGCTCATTTTGACCCTAAAATCATAACTATTATGAAATAAATCCAAATTAAATTACAATAATTTCAAAATTTGAATTTTAAATTTTTGAACATTCTGGAATATATCCATGACACTCATAATATCAAAAATCATGGTTAACATTTTCGAATTTATTTCGAGAAAAATGTAGTTGCGATTTATCGGTTTTATCAAATAAAACACCGAAAACATACAAAAATTAATCTAATCAATTTTACAACTTTATATCTGATACGTGGGATATAAATGCAACCTAAAATAATTTTCTCATGCCATGCAATTGATTTTAGCTATTTTTGCTAAAATAGTCACTATTTATGTTATTTTTACTCTAAAAATTCATAAATCATGCAAAATGAATCAAGTTCATCTTAAATTTTACACACAGTGAGTAAAATATGCATGTGACAACATATTAAAAATTCATGGCCTGTTTCGAAGTTTAACTATATTTAACCATTTTACCTCCATTTAATTCATTTTTATCTCATAAAAGGCATAAGTCATGCAAAATAAATCAAATTTATACGAAATATGCATGTGAGTTCATATAAAAATTTCAAGGTCAAAGACTATGTTTAACTATTTTTAGTATTTTAAATACCATTTTAGCCATTTAAAATGTAATAAAATAACTAAAAATCATTAAAATGAACAATAAGATACCATAAATCATAAAAATGACCTAAAAACATTTTTGGACCGGAATATACAACATGCATCAATACTTCGTTGCTTTATTTAATAAATCATAAATTTTTAGTTTTAATTAAGTTACTAATAACTCGAAAAAAATTATAAATCGATTATGCATGCAACATCCTATCGTCTGATACCAATTGTTAGCTTCATATACCTATTATTAGACATCTCTAATGGTGAACTAATTAACATATTAATATATGTTCTAAGGATCTAGTGCATGCATAACTAAATAAGAGATAAAATAGGAAAACAATGTTCCTTACAATGTTAAATGGTTCGAAATGGGCACAAGTAAGATCTCCTACCTTCACTTGTTCTTGAGCTTAAATGTCAATGGAAGTTCTTCCAACCTTGGTCTCAAATGTAGAGACCCTCCTCAAGAGATGCACCCAAGATTAGCCCTTAGTACTACTAAATAATATTTGCTAGATATTTATATAGTAGTCTACCTTAAAAATGACTACTAATACTCATATATTATATTAATAATATTAGTAGTATTTATGAATAATTTAGATTAAATCTTCTCAAGTTTTAGAGAAAGAAAAACAAGTATGAGAGAAAAATATTAGCATGTGAGTATTTAAAGAAAAGTAGAGTAAGAAAATGAGAAGAACAATTTTCCTCCTCTCACTCTTCTTTGTGCCGTCGCAAATGCTCTCTTGTAGAGCATTTTTGGTTTTCTCCCTTTTAACTTATGCAATACGCTTTTGTGTAGGTAATAGGCTATGTAGTATAAAGCATATCATAAGATGTTGGAGCATCTTTCCAACAACAAAATGACAAAAACCAAAAACTCAAGCATGCTACCATTTGGACGGTGCACTTGAGTATATATGGGTCCATTTTTGTCTTATAATATTTGTAACACAAATGCTTAATAGTCTTATGTTTAATTATCTTACATAATTAAATATTAATTTGATCACACAACAATTATGTGACAAATTAATAAACATATATTCACTCAACTTATTGAGTAATATTTTACCATTATATCAACATGTAATGGGTCCCCCATAATTGCTAGTTAGTTAAATTTACAACCTCTTGTAAATGTAAATAACTAATTACCTCTACCTTGAAATATTTATAAAACCTCAACATAATTTAGTAAATTAATATATTAATATATTAATCTACTAAATCGAATCTTATTTAATCGAATTAAAATAAGATACATATTTCCTCTCATAAATATAAATTGTTCTTATTTAAGGAATTAATTAACTTGTATCAATATATAACTAATTAACTTTACTGATTAGGGCATCATCCTATAGGTGTGACCTTAAGGGATCAACTGACCACCACCGTCCTACGACAATAACGTAAAACTCTAGCAAGCCAATTGTTACCGATTAATGTTTATCAGTTGACTATTTAATTTATCATCCCTTTCGTATTCTTAATTTGAGATTTAAACATGTGATCGCACTATTGTTGAGTACACATACTCCAACAAAAACAGTGCAATTTAACATCATTGTTATTTAATTCACCAAGACTCGGCCTAAAACAAAGGAATTTTTTTAGTTTTTATGGATTTT
The DNA here is from genome assembly GCF_048544455.1 of Silene latifolia. NCBI lineage: Eukaryota > Viridiplantae > Streptophyta > Magnoliopsida > Caryophyllales > Caryophyllaceae > Silene > Silene latifolia. The sequence goes on along the minus strand of NC_133538.1, from coordinate 434,108,916 downwards.
TCTTACTTTAAACCACAACATAAATAAAGCACACAACAATAAGTAAATCATACAACATAAATAAAGACTCCTTCCCCAAACCTAAATGTCATTGTGTCCTCAATGTGACCCTACAGCATAGCAATCACACAAAAATTCAGCAACCTAGAGGACACAACTAACAAAAGGAATGGAAAACAAATAGATAATACAACAAAAGAAGGTACAAGGGAAGAGAATACCGGGTAAGAGCATATGATTCCCCCAAACCAACTGCAAAAATAGGGGAAAATAATCAACCGCGCAATTCCTATCACCGTCTGGCTACGAATTTAACCAAACGAGCAAGGTTACTCGATCGAGCCTGCCTGCACTCGATCGAGGAACCATCTGGCAAGCAAATTTTCTGCATTTAAAATAAATGCGCACACAAATCATAATCAATACAACTTAAAGAACATAATAGTAAATCAAAAAGTAGCGCATGTGCTACACACAAGCATAAGTAGCACCAATAAATAGTCCAAGCAAAGAATAAAAGAATCGATGAATAAAGTCCTGGCTCATCAAACTTAAAATCTAATATAAAATATGAGCAATGTTAATCGTTCTTCAAGTAATCATCTCTTGGTGGGAGATAGGGCACTTCATCCGTCATAGGAGCATCATCAAGGACTTTGACTGGCTCCTCTCTGAAAATCTTAGCTTCCAAAGCATCCAACTAAGCTTCTACGTCAACACTCTCATCAAAGCTCTAAACTATCTCAGGAGGAGGATCATCTCCATAAATCAGCTTCTCAATTTCATCTACTTCCTTACTCTATGAATATGACGCAGCAACAGAGGCGTCAGGTAGATTTCTGTCAAAACACAAAGCAAGACTGATGCGTGTCTAATATATGATGTTTTTCACCTCATTTCACACGCATTTCAGAGCTCAATTGAGTAGTTTATGCTACTATTTCCCTTGTTTCGTGTATTTCTTCCTTTTCTTGTGATTTTATAGGAATATGAAGATTTCAGTGGTAAATTAGCCGAATCCGTCCCTAAGTACTTAAGCACTGCATTTTACATGAATTATTGACTCGAGGAATGAGCTTGGTGCGCGTTTCAAGGCCTAAAGATAGCAAAAGCAAGGGTGCGTACGAGTTTAACAAGCAAAGAAGCATTTCACGATATTGCAGCCTCGTTAAGATGGCTATATCTCGAGTTCTAGAGCAGATAATAGAGTGATTCCAATTGGAGGTTAAAGCTTATCCTCGTAGCTTTCCAACGCCGCGTAGAACGCCTGATTTGACCAAGTAACGAAGAAATGGCAGCTGTTTTAAGATCGGTGCGCGCTGCAGGAATCGTCAGAATGCAATTCTGTTCAGCACCTTTGGTCGATCGACTGCTCCCTATGGTCGATCGACCACCACGCGGGCTGATGCGCAAATCAAAAGAACGAGAATTAAAGGATTTTAATGTAAGCCCATTTGTAATTAGGTTTGGAGAAGGAGTTACGTGATATTTTCTATATAACTAACTCTTCCTCATCAGATTCAGGATCATCTAGTTCCTAAAAACACAGTAGCTATTTTCGTAGTTTAGAATTCTCAATAAAGTCCGTACTTTGCTTTCGGATTCCTCTTGTTCCTTTGCTTCGGTAATTCTAATCTTTCAATTACTGTATTGCTATTTCGTTTCATTAGTATTAGTTCTTGCTAGATAGAATCCCAAAGCCCTAGTTATAGTTTTATGCGAATTTGTTCATCAATTATTTCAATTATGCAATTCTTTATGTCTATTATCGAATTAGTTCTTATTATTTGCGTAAGTATGAGTAGCTAAATACCCCTTGCTAAGATGTAGGGGAGCTATAGCGTAGATGGCATAAGAATAGGTGACCTCGTATTAGGGCTTGGTCAATCGACTGGCTTATCGAGTCGGTGGACTGAGCCGGTTGGTCGATCGACTGGGGTAGCTGGTCGATCGACTGACTTCGCGTCTGATTTTGCTTTGTTTGTTTCGTTAAGTGCTTTATCTTTCAATGAGACCGAGAGGAGACTTGATAGATGCTTAAACTTGACCATCCCGTAGATCGAGAGATAGGAATGGACAATAATTAACGAATTAAAACGACTAAATTGCTAAGATCGAGAGATAACGTGATCTAGTTTGCATTAGGAATCATTAATCAAGAACGAGAGTTAGTATTAATGAGACTTAGGGATTAGTAGCTTAGGCCGAGAGGTAGTTACTATTTAACATGGACCGAAAGGACTTGTCTTCCCCATCCTTCGCGACCGTATTTCGAGACTTACCTAGACTTATGTGCCATCGCAGCTATAGTGAACCGACCGTCTTAGCATTCCTTTTATCATCTGCTTATTCCTATTTTTATTCCTTGTTTATTTATTTTTGCATTTAGACTTAGATATAACTCAAATCAAAACCCTCTCAAAACTGTTACCCTTAGACTAAGATTAAAAGCAACTATTATCTCCCTACCTCCCTGCGGATTGACCCTTACTACCGCTTACTAGTTGTAGTTCGGAATTTATAAATATTATTTTTGGTACTCACTTCGACGGGTATCAAATTTTGGCGCCGTTGCCGGGGAGGCAGCGCTAGTTTTAGTTGTTTTTCATTTTAGTCTATTTTTCGCCTCAAGGGAAGACTGAGTACCTTGAGGCAGTTCTTATCTTCTTCTTTAGTGTTGTTTATTTGCAGTACTTCAGGAGAGTCCACTCATGTTCCATTCTCAGGAGCAGCAGGTGCTATTTTGTGGGAGATGCGGTGGAGTTGGACACACACCTAAGGCATGCAGGCACCCTAATGAGAAGATGTTTGCTTTTCATCAACTTCAGCTCGACAATTCTTATAATTGCGCTCCTACTTCACCGCATAAACCATATGAGCCTCCTTATGAAGCCCCACCACCATCCACTCTGTCACAGCAAGAGTTGAAAAACGAAGTTGCAGAGTTGACGAGTCTAGTGCAGCTACTTATGGTGGAGGTACGTAAAAGCAATGCGGCGAATCAGGCCCTAATCACGAAGCTGATATCTCAAATTGCTACATTAGACAAGAATGCAGCTGAGATACCGAGTCAATTCCACTCTCTGAATCAGCATATTGAGACCGTAAATGCAATGACGTTGAGGAGCGGGTCCGCTCTTGATGGACCTAAGAAAGCTGCTGGAAAAGGAAAGAAGAAAAAGAGAGAGAAAAAGACGGACAGCAGCGATTCCGGTCGATCGACCACATCACCTAGTCAATCGACCACTCCGCGATCCTCAGTGACGCCTTCTGATCTTTCTGTTCATTCTGGAAAAGAAGATGTCAGTCGATCGACCGACCACACTGGTCGATCGACTGATGATGCTGCTGATGATGAGCCAATTCGTCCTCCAATGCCAGATAACTTGAGGGATTTCTTGTTTCGGGATGAGACGACTCCAAAATTATTGAGGCAAGACCCGAATGCTGATGGGTCAGTCCCGGTTCCGAAATATGACCCGATGACGATTAATGGTTCATTTTTGAGACGGTCTGAAGAAGGGTCAAGCTATAACAAGGAGGAAGTAGTGGATTTTCAGCCTAAGTCCACTGATGCCGGTATGAGAGACCTAGAGAAGAGGGCAAAGCTACTTCTGACAGCTCCTTATCCAGAAAGACTAGTACCAACCAAATATGAGGTAACATTCGATAAATTTAAAGATGTCGTGCGTAGTCTTAACGTGCAAATTCCTTTCTTAGAGCTAGTTAATCAAATACCTGCATATACGAAGTTCATGAAACAGTTGCTAGCTAAGAAGAGGTCTTTGAATGTTGTGGAGTCAGTGCATTTAACTGAAGAGTCTAGTTCGTACTTAACTCACCTCGCTACTTATAAACCGTCGACCCTGTAGTTTTTCTGTCCCATGTAGTATTGGTACCTTCTCAATTGAGAAGGCATTATGTGATTTAGGGGCTAGTGTCAGTGTTATGCCTTTGAGTCTGGCTAAGAAGTTAGGATTGACTAGATTTGCCATTCCGACATGATCGCGTGCAAATGGTCGACCGTTCTGATTCACCAAGAGGGGTCTTAGAGAATGTGCCTGTTCAAATTGAAAAGTTCTTTTTCCCTGTTGACTTTGTTGTTTTGGATATTCCTGAAGATGTCAACACCCCAATTATTTTGGGACGACCGTTTTTGCACACTGCTGGTGCAATAATTGATGTAGGGGAAAGAACTTTGAAATTTAAGGTAGGGAAGCATTCTATTATGTTTGCCCAGTCCCCTAGGAAGAAAGACCCCATGTGGCCCATGACCTGTAATATGATTTCTGAAAAGAAATCTTATTTTGTGCTTTCTGGCATTCCCACTTCTTTACCTGTACCTATTCCTGGTTATGACACCTCCGCCCCGCATTGGGAGCAATATGGAGGACAATTCTCTTGTTTTGAATGTTGCAGAACCAGTTTGGGGAAGGAAGAGTCGCTCAATGCTCCATTTGTGTGAAGGAGCCCATTGTTCGAGAGGCGGTGCGGGATGTCGAGCTATGGCACTGACAAGGAGCCAGATGAGGAGCCCAAGAAGAAGGAGTCAGTCAAAATTTCGGAGTCGGATCTTGAGTGTGAGGAGCTAGGAGATGATGGCCATGCTTGGGAAGATGCTAGGGATGATCCATTGAGTATTCCAGTCGGAGTAGAGTGGAGTCCAGCTTCTGAGATGAGCACTGCGGAAGCTACTTCATGTAGGCAGAAGCCTTGGTCGGAGATTTTCTGCAGTTTTCGTTGATCTATTTTATTTATTTTTAGACTATTTATCGTTTTTCGTGTGCGCGAAACTTCGCTTTAATTTGATTTGCTTAGGATTTAAAGACATTTAGACTGTTACTTTGGGTTTTGCGCAATTTTGGGCGCGGTATTTTGTGCGTTTGCAGGTTTATAGACCCTATTAGCTCAAGTTCTCGAGCTAATTCGAAGAAATCAGAAAGTTACAGTGAGTTTCCAGTCGATCGACTGCCTACCCTGGTCGATCGACTAAGGTGCGACTTCCAGGAGCTTCATTCTGTTCATTCCGGTCGATCGATCACTGCTATGGTCGATCGACCGTTGTCTTCTTTGCACTGTTCACGACCTTTCCCTGCTTGTGTTTGGTCGTTTTGCGGAATTAAGGGAGTCTTTCCTCCCTTTTATTTTCCGACATTTTTCTGTTTTCTTCCATTTCTTCATCTTTTGCACATAATTACCGCTTCCATGTTGCTTTCTTGGTTTTATGCGTGGTATTGTTGTCTTTTCAGGTACTTTTTGGTAGCATCGCTGCGCTCTGAAACCTCCTAGCTCACGCTGGTTTGGGAGGTTTCCTTTTTCTGCGCTTAAAGTCCTGTGAGTTTCCGAGTTAAATTTCATGTCTTTTATTTATTTCACCGCAAAATCCCATTTCCTTTGCTATTTTCATTACATGATTTTGCACAATGGGGACATTGTGCGTTTTGGTTTGGGGAAAGGTTTTGCGTCGCATTTCATTTGCTTGCATTCGCGTTTACATTTTGTCTTGCATTGTTGTTCATTTCACATTTATACATACAAAATCAAAATCAAAAAATAACAAAAATTGCACGTTTATTTTAGCATTTAGGTCGAGTCGGAACGGTAGTTTTTCAATGATGACATTGCATTTGCAGCTGTTTATGCCTAAGCCTTGCTAATTGACATGTTATTAGTAGAATCATATTCATAGTCTACGAGTTTTCGTTAATATCTTGCTGAACTTGAGACTTGACTTAGATTTTTGGCAAACTACTTATATTTTCTGAGGTTTAGAGCTTATAACTGGTGACATTCATGACCAGTTTATCTAGGATTGTGAGTAGTTACTCCTTATGAGACATGTTATATTAATTTGCATAAATATGAACTTGATCTGCTTAATACCTGTATGCATTTGGTTTGTGGTTTGTTGACACATGTGGAAGAGGTATCCTTTATTCATTTTACCCATAAGCTCCACACTGCCAAAAATAGCCTTTTTGTCCCGTCACTACATCCTACATTTAGCCTGCCCTTGTCAAGCTAGTAGTTTATGTTTTCGGGATTGTCACTTTGTTTTTGGTGGCATATGCTCATTTGAGATGATGTTGGGAAGAAAGAAAATAAAGAAGAAAAATGAAGAAGGAAAAGGAAGGAAAGAAAAAAAAAAGAAGAAAAAAATGATTCGAAAAAGAAAAAAAAGTGTGCTATACTGAAGAGGGTGGTCGATCGACTGCTTCCTTTGGTCGATCGACTGCAGCACGAGAAAAAGAAAGGAAAAATCACATGTTTCAATTATTATGATTTGGTGATTTTCACTCCCATGTTATCATCTATATTCTTTGGGGAGTTGACTTTTATGGAAGTTGCGAGATTTGTGCTTGATTATTAGCACCGGGTTTGATTGTTGATTTTGAGCAAGAAGTTGGATGTTGTCATATGGTTTTGTTTAGGTACTAGCTTGATCACCTATACCTCCACATTCCCATAAATGTTTTGCCTCTTCTTACCCATTACCTCACATATCCATATTTACCTCGGCATGTGTCATGGTCATTTGTTTGGTTGGAATGCGTATGTACGATTGTAGAGATTACTTTCATATTAGATTGCAGGCATGTTTTCATAGGTCGTAGTTAGGTGAGAGTCTTTACAAATTTTACTTCTTTCTATCTTTTACATATATTCACCTTGTGCTTATTTGAGTGATTTAAGCGACCCGTGAGAGTTCAATTTGATAAGTCTCTACAGTTGATGGTTCAACGAATTTTTAACAACTTCATAACTCGTTTGCATGATTCACCTTGCTAATTGATTGTTAGTTGTTGCATTAAATTGGCTTAGGCTTGACAGGTTGCATTTCGCTCTGAGATTGAACTCGTTCCATTAGGTTTTAGGATCGAGTCTAGTTCTTGCTTGGGGACAAGCAAGGGTTTGGTTTGGGGAAGTTTGATGCGTGTCTAATATATGATGTTTTGCACCTCATTTCACACGCATTTCAGAGCTCAATTGAGTAGTTTATGCTACTATTTCCCTTGTTTCGTGTATTTCTTCCTTTTCTTGTGATTTTATAGGAATATGAAGATTTCAGTGGTAAATAAGCCGAATCCGTCCCTAAGTACATAAGCACTGCATTTTACATGAAGTATTGACTCGAGGAATGAGCTTGGTGCGCGTTTCAAGGCCTAAAGATAGCAAAAGCAAGGGTGCGTACGAGTTTAACAAGCAAAGAAGCATTTCACGATATTGCAGCCTCGTTCAGATGGCTATATCTCACGTTCTAGAGCAGATAATCGAGTGATTCCAACTGGAGGTGAAAGATTATCCTCTTAGCTTTCCAACGCCGCGTAGAACGCCTGATTTGACCAAGTAACGAAGAAATGGCAGCTGTTTTAAGATCGGTGCGCGCTGCAGGAATCGTCAGAATGCAATTCTGTTCAGCACCTTTGGTCGATCGACTGCTCCCTATGGTCGATCGACCACCACGCGGGCTGATGCGCAAATGAAAAGAACGAGAATTAAAGGATTTTAATGTAAGCCCATTTTTAATTAGGTTTGGAGAAGGAGTTACGTGATATTTTCTATATAGCTAACTCTTCCTCATCAGATTCAGGATCATCTAGTTCCTAAAAACACAGTAGCTATTTTCGTAGTTTAGAATTCTCAATAAAGTCCGTACTTTGCTTTCGGATTCCTCTTGTTCCTTTGCTTCGGTAATTCTAATCTTTCAATTACTGTATTGCTATTTCGTTTCATTAGTATTAGTTCTTGCTAGATAGAATCCCAAAGCCCTAGTTATAGTTTTATGCGAATTTGTTCATCAATTATTTCAATTATGCAATTCTTTATGTCTATTATCGAATTAGTTCTTATTATTTGCGTAAGTATGAGTAGCTAAATACCCCTTGCTAAGATGTAGGGGAGCTATAGCGTAGATGGCATTAGAATAGGTGACCTCGCATTAGGGCTTGGTCGATCGACTGGCTTATCTAGTCGGGTCGATCGAGCCGGTTGGTCGATCGATCGGGTAGCTGGTCGATCGATCGATTTTCGTCTGGTTTTGCTTTGTTTGTTTCGTTAAGTGTTTTATCTTTCAATGAGACCGAGAGGAGACTTGATAGATGCTTAAACTTAACCATCCCGTAGATCGAGAGATAGGAATGGACAATGATTAACGAATTAAAACGACTAAATTGCTAAGATCGAGAAATAACGTGATCTAGTTTGCATTAGGAATCATTAATCAAGAACGAGAGTTAGTATTAATGAGACTTAGGGATTAGTAGCTTAGGCCGAGAGGTAGTTACTATTTAACATGGACCGAAAGGACTTGTCTTCCCCATCCTTCACGACCGTATTTCGAGACTTACCTAGACTTATGTGCCATCGCAGCTATAGTGAACCGACCGTCTTAGCATTCCTTTTATCATTTGCTTATTCCTATTTTTATTCCTTGTTTATTTATTTTTGCATTTAGACTTAGATATAACTCAAATCAAAACCCTCTCAAAACTGTTACCCTTAGACTAAGATTAAAAGCAACTATTATCTCCCTACCTCCCTGCGGATCGACCCTTACTACCGCTTGCTAGTTGTAGTTCGGAATTTATAAATATTATTTTTGGTACTCACTTCGACGGGTATCAAAGACAATCATCATAAGTAGGATCAAGAGCATTAATCATATGACAAGAAGCTTTTAAATCAGGAGGACGTGATACTTTGTCAAGACCAAAAGTGATAATATCATCTCCAATGTTGAACGTAAGACTCTCATGTCTAACATCTATAACCGCCCCTGCTGTATGCAAAAATGGTCGTCCTAGAATAATAGGAACACGAGAATCCCCAGCTATATCTATTACTTCAAAGTCGACTTGAATGAAAAATTTCCATATCTTAACTGGTACATCCTCTAAGATACCCATAGGATGCTTAATAGTCCTGTCAGCCAATTCAATAGTCATGTTAGTACATTTAAGCTTAGTCATGTTTAATTGATTGCAAATTTTATATGGCATGACACTGACACTAGCTCCTAAATCATATAAAGCATTGTCAATAGTTAAATGGCCTATAGTACAAGCAATAGAAAAACTCCCTGGATCCTTAAGCTTAGGTGGAGAATTGGTTTGTAATGCGGCGTAGCATTCATGAGTGAATGCGACCATCTCCACTTCATCAGAAGACCTCTTCTTTGACAAAATTTCTCTTAATAACTTAGCATAAGCCAGCATTTGAGTTACCAATTCAGTAAATGGCACTGTCACTTGAAGTTTCTTTACTACCTCCATGAACCTTCCAAACTGTTGTTCAAGTTTGGATTTCTGCAATCTTTGGGTAAAAGGTAGTTGAATTTTGATTAACACGGCTTATTTAGCATTAGGAGATGGTTTGGAAGTATTAACGTCAGTTACATAAGTGCCTCGATCGACCCCAGTAGTCACTCGATCGAGGAACCTATTTTTATCCAATGTCGTAGCTGAAACACACGAAAAGTCACCGTTAGAGGGGGTTCCTAGATCGAGCCCAAGGTGTACTCGATCGAGTGGCTTTGTTCCTCGATCGAGTCACCACGTCAGTTTCCTCTTTTTTGCTTTTCTCAATTTTCTTCAAATCCCGTGTTTCACTTTCGTCAATTTCTTTTTCATCGTCACTTAGCTCCAAATTTCCCAATCCCTTAGGATGCATATAGGGAACTTCATCATTATCAATGGGCATGTCCGGACCTTGATAAGAAGTACCACTCCTCAAAGAAATTGCGTTAACTTGCTCATGAGCTTGTTTACCTTGAGGAGGAAGACCGGACTGTTTTAATGGATTTTGGGCCGCCATTTGAGCAACTTGAGTATCCAACATCTTGTTGTGAGCCATGAGTTCGGAGATTTGAGCCGTTTTCTTTTGTCTCATCATCAAATTTTGATGTAAGAGAGCTTTTAACTCCGACATCTCATTACTAGGAGCTTGAGGAGGAGGTTTTATTGGTGGAAAACCTCCTTGATTTGGCCTTTCATAAACTCCTTATGGTTGATTAACACGATTTGGAGGAATAATATAAGGATTTTGTTGAGGAGCTTGAGCATAGGCATTCTGACTCATTTCAGGGAAGAAGTTAGAATATGGCGTACCTTGCTTGAAAGACTGGAAGGCATGAACTTGCTCAATGGTACTCATACACTTGGCCGCAGTGTGGCCATCTATCCCACATCTCTCGCATGACACTTCTTGTTGAACCATGTGAAGCATCTCTTGCTTATTACGCAAAGATTGAGTAGTCTTCAATTCGGCTATTTGAGCTGTTAGAGCCTCCAGTTGTGCCGCAATAGCACTATCTGATCCACTTCCTCTCTTGCTACCTCTGGGTTACCATACTCAGCTGTGTGAGTAGCTATCTGATCAATCAACTTCCAAGCATTACCGTCATTAATGTTATCTTGGAATCTCCCATTAGCAGCTGAATCAAGTAAGCCTCTATGATCATCATACAACCCGTTGTAAAACTGGTTGCAAAGGAACCAAATTTCGAAACCATGGTGAGAGACGGACCGAACTAGTCATTTGAAAAGAATCCAAGCTTCATTAAAATCTTCAGTGAGACCTTGTTTAAAACTTATAATCTGACTTCTAAGAGCATTGGTTTTCTGTGGTGGAAAATACCTCTTGTAGAATGCAAGAGCTAATGAAGTCCAATCTGTAACTGCGTCGGTCTCCATGTCTAAGTATTTTAACCACTCAAACGCATCATCTCTCAAAGAGAAAGGAAAGAGAGTTTGTTTCACCTGATCTTGAGTCACCCCAGCTGTTAAAGGAATAGAACAACAATATGTAACAAATTTCTCCATATGCTTTTCGGGGTCCTCTCCTTCTTTTCCTCCAAATAAATTCCTCTCTACTAGGCTTATGTATGAAGGGTTGATCTCAAAAGTTCCCTTATCAGCGGTAGGGAGCTTGAAGCCTTTAGGAAAAGAAGCAACCATTGGTTCGCCGTGACTTGCCAAGGTAGGCATCTTTGATGTTGTAGAAGTCACAGGTGCAGAAATAAGAGTGCCCTTTTCAAAGGACGAATTTTCTGCAAAAGTATACCGCTCGTAGTCAAGTGTACTCAAGTCTTCCACTTGAATTACTTCTCTTTGAAATTTTCGTCTGTTGCGAAAAGTCTTTTCTGACTCGGGATCAAAAGGTATAATCTCTAATCTGTTAGACCTGGGCATACACGGAAACAACAAGAAAAGATAAAAATGTCTCAAGGAACTGATTCTCCCTGAGACAAAAGACAAAAATAAACAAAAACAAACAAGAAAATTGTTGCGTCCCCGGCAACGTCGCCAAATTTGACAAGGTTATTTTCAGTCGATTGCCTTAGTCAAAATAAATCCTAAACTAGTACTAACAAGATAGCTAGCGGTAAGTCAGGGTCAAATCCACAGGGAGGCTAGTTAATTTATCTAGTTTGTTTATATCTAAGTTTGTCTTAAAGTAACAATTTTGGGATTTGATATCTAACAACTAATTGCAATTAAATAAAGATTGTAAACAATAATATTAAAGAAGTTTAGGGATTCGGGTTCACTAGGTATTCATCAAAGGGTGGGATTTAATTCCTTTATTGAGCAATTTATATTGTTGAAAGTCATATGATTGGTCGATTCAATATTCCTTTTTAGATCTAATTTAACATGCAATTGCTATAATTAAGTCGGTCTAATTCAATTATTGTGGCCTATACTAGTCTTAACCCGATCGGTGAAAATCCTAGTTTATGCGAGACTAATTAATTAACTCTGATCAGTAATCAACTAATTAGAAGTAATAAGATAATTAAACAACAATAGAAAGCAATTTAACAATCAATTCATAATAAAACCGTTTTCTAACCACCTAAATCCCCTTTCACCCTAGATAGTAATTTAGCTACTCATACTAATAATAATAATAATAATAATAACAATAACAATATAAGAAAGCATGATTAAAAGCATGAATGATGAAAAAGTAATGGAAATAATCATTCTTGAATAAAGATTAGAACAATACCGTAAAGTAGCAATGTTTAGATCCGGAAGGAAGAACAATAAATATAAACTAAAGTAAGTATGTTAGAGGGTTTTGTAGAGTAGCTAAATGAAACCTACGAAAAATAAAGCGTAAATAATTTAGGGTATGACATTAGGTATTTATAATAAAACGTAACCGACTTAAGGAAATTTGCGGAATGAATAGAAAGACTTGGTTCCTCGATCGAGCCCAGCTCTAGTTGATCGAGGAAATACCCCTTTTCATCTCCTTTCTTCGTGTTTTCTTCTTAACTTCTCTTCCTTCATTCTTATGGATTTCCGTGCCGTGCTTTGTGTGTTCCTTCATGCCTACTCCGCGATGCCCGTTTTATTCCTTTGCTCCTCCAATGCATTATTCCTGCATTAAACATCAAAAAGCGGAAGTATCGACATTCTAACATAAAAGGCATATAAATAATACAAACTAGCACGAAATTGTATCAAAAGCAATTAAAGGGAGGCATAAATATGTATATAATTATGACTCATCACCCTAATTGGGTATCTTGGGGGATTTTGGGAGTATGATGTGTATTAGATAGTAATTGTATGGTTATGTGATTATAGGAGGTGGTTTTATAGAGGAGCAGTATTGCATAGCTGATTTGTGACGATTTGGTGAATTGCTTATTACAGGTAGGGTTTCCCTACTTGGTTATTGATTACATAGTTTGGTTGGTGAATTGTTTTTGTTTGTTTACTGTTGTTTACTGTTGTTGATCTTTATCATATTGGTAATTGTTATTGTATAATGTGGTTGGTTGTGTTTGTCTGTGGTTCGTGAGGCATGTCCTCGGCTGAGTGGAGTCACTTGCGGGAGTGGCTTCACACCCTTGATTCGCCCTCTGTGGAACCCGCCACAGGAGGGGATGTGCACATTAAGGAACATGGGTTTCGCTCGGATTAGATGAGCGGGGATTTGGTAGGTACGGCTGCGGTTCCCCACTGGCGGCGTGGAATATCTGTTGCGATGAGTATTCTGGCAGGACTACACACTTCAGTGTGTAGTCAGGTGTATGTAGATATAATAGAGTTGGGAGTTGTGTGTGTTGTATCTTGTTTTATTTAATCAGTAACTGGCCACGTTTAAATGTTGAAAACTATGGTGATCATTAGGGGATGGTTAGCAGTTATTGAGCAGGTATAAGATGGCTTGCACGAGGGATAGCTGGGATAGAGCCATCAATTGTCACTACAGTCTTCCGCTGTGTCCTGAACTTAGATTTATTTTCAGTTGGTTTGGTTTTGGAACATTTGTATTTACTTTACAGTTTTGGTTTTGGAATTGTAATCACTTAAACTCATTTACTTAATTAAGTACGTTTCTTTATTGTCTATTTGATATACATTGCCTCGGGTAACCGAGATGGTAGCACTTCCATGCATTAGGTGGTATTGGTAAGACACCTTGGTATATGGGGGTGTTACGGCTTGGACGTCAGGGAGAGTGCATGGAGCTGGAGAAGGAAGGTCTGTAGAGCTTAAGGAAACGTGCATAGGCAAGCACAAAAGTCGGTTACCATATCTTTCCTAATTTACGTTTTCCTAATTAGTAGTCTATCCGGTTTTAGGAAAGTTTCCAATTTTCTTAAAATGTGAATTAGTTAATTATTCCATTATTGTTATTTCCCTTTAATTAATTTCTCTAAAATTATTAGGATTACAATAACGCAATTTAGCCATAACTTAAATTGTGTAAGCTTAGGGAAGTCGTTGTTTCTTTATTTCCTTCTAGGAGTCGGTCTAGCTAGTATAAATAGGGAGCTATTGTATCTTTATTTCATCATTCAAGAATTATCAATAAACTTTCAAGTTTCGTTTACATTGTGTAAGCACAGGTTCGACGGGTTTTGTTCCGAATTTCATTATTGTTTGACGCGTTTTCGAATATTAACACGAGTTATAGTCAATAGGTCTTGATCATAATTCACCATTGGTTGAGTTATAGGTCTAGCTCAAACAAATATCTCATTGGTTAGATTTATTCACATATTTTGGAGCAAATATCCTTTATTTTCTTCTGTTTCGTTTAAAATAAAAAATAAACACATAAAAATTAGGGATTCGAGTTATAATCAGACAGTCACTCAAACCGTTCAAATTGTTCCAGAATCGATAAATTCGACTATCAGACAGTTCCAGCAACTGTTTAGTTTTATTAATTCCGCTGCAACTCTAACGAATCTTATTCTTTTGAGTAATTTTCGTATCATTCTAGTCTCATATCGTGATAGAGACAACCTTGGAAAAGACCGAGCTTTTTAATTCCAAAAATAGGAAGTCCCATTATAGACGGGGGATGTCCGTCAATAATGAGAGACGGGTCGGATCCTTCTCACAAAGAGGTAAGTGGGAGACCAAATGGTAATTCACTTGGTTTTCCACTTGCCCTCCCACTTGCCTCTTTGTGAGAGGGATCCAACCCATCTCTTATTATAGACGGATATCCTCGTCTATAATGAGAATTTGTGTTCCAAAAAATGATAGAAAAGAATGAAGTTTTCCCGGATGTCAGGAACATTAATCGAGTACGGAAGCATAGAAGGCATAGAAGCATTAGCTAAAAAACAAATCTGACAACTAGAATTCCAAGAGTAAATCATACATCAAGGACCCGAAGTATGATAAAATGTAGCGTTAAGGACCAGATGTATGATAAAATGTAGCGTTAAGGACCCAAAGTATGATAAAATGTAGCATTAAGGACCTGATGTAGATAGTTAATCGGCAAGGATCTAAAGTATCAAAGGAAGCAAATAAGGACCTAAAATCATATTTTATTCATTTCTTTTTACAAAACATCAAAAGTAAACTAATTAACTACAGTAATGAAGTACACATGCCAAAATATTAGCACTAATATGATCCATTCTTCTTTCACTGCTCAACCCTTCAAATAAATTCATCAAACTAGCATCACCAAAATAAATTACCCCTACTTGGGACTCAAAGATGAAAATAATGAAAAAAAATGTCCAGCTTTCTCATAAATTCCAACATGCCATAATCACATAAACAAAGAGGTTGAATCAAAAGGGGGGGGGGGAATTGTGTAAGAATATGTTTTATGTGTACCTTTACATGAACCATGAACCATATAAAAGAACGATTTTTTAAATTAATGTTGAAAAATAAAGTATTTATCGTTTTGGGCCAGTTTTGAAACTGTTTGTTAAAATGGTATCCACGTAAGCTCGGGTTTTTTGGAACCTGAAATACGTATTAAATACGCCATTACCAATGGCATATTTATAGTGTCAAAGAAAGACAGAATTACCAAAATAGAGGAAAACAAACACGCCACTCACAGTGGCTGCTCTTGTGAACAAAACACGCCGTTTACAATAGCGTGTCTTTGCTGCTCAATTTTGCTAAACAAACAGGCGTGTCCCAATCGTAAATCTTGCTTTTCAAATCTTTTTAACTCTTGTTCCGAATCAATCGTAAGCAAAAAGAGTGTTGTATTCACGCTTGCCAATCTCTTCAAGCAAAACTGTCTCGGGGCTAAAAATCTGACCTCCCAATTAGTACGATGCGATGCTTAATTAAACTTGTTTGTCCTCCTGCACTACCGCGCTCATACAAATCGAATCCACCCTCGGCTATGCTCCACCATCACAGTCACTGATTCCTCCGCTCAGCTCTGCGCTCCGGTCACAATGGCCGCCGCTTCATTCTGTAACACCCGCGAATTTCCCATTTTGACATTGATAATTTATTTAACCGTTTAACCAGTTTATTATATATTTTGAATTATTCAATTTAATTAATTTACTGTCAAACATGATTTTTATGAACTTATTATATAAAAGCTCATTTTATAAAAATACGTATTATTAAATTATATTTTTGAGGCATAATTTATATATACATATTTTTGGTCGGACAGTAATAAAGACAGTAATAATAACAATTTACGTCATAAGTTCCGTCTAACATTAGACCGTCACATTTCAATGGGGAATCTTATCTAATCGCGGACCAATCGAAAATCGACAACATGCCCACCTACCCTCTTACACCCTACCTCTAAATATCTCCTTTATATATAATATTATATATTATTATATAACTCTTTTATTATTATTATTATTATTATTATTATTATTATTATTATTATTATTATTATATTATTATTATTATTATTATTAATATTATTAATATTATTACTTTATTATTGTTGTTGTTTGTTCACGTCCCCATACCCCCACCTCCTTTGTTCTTCCTTTTCCCGCGAGAAACAAAAGCATCAGCAGCAAACACAAACAACCGTACTACGCCATTTTTAGTCGAGCTTCAACCCAAGATCCCTCCTCCATTTCTCAACCAAATTTCATAAATTTTACACCATTTTCTTCCTCTTTCCTTCCTCATTCTTTTAAGGTAAGAAAGTTTCGATTTTGTTGAGGTTTCGAAAATACCATCTTAAATGACAACTCGATTTCTTGTCTTAATTGACTCGTTTTTCCTCGTTTTAGCTGAAGACTGATGAGAGACTCCCATTTTGGACGTTTTTACTTGGAATTCGTGAGGTTAAAGGTAACGGTGATAGGTTACTCGACAATGAGTCGATATTTCCGTCTTAGATGTCGTTTTCATGCTCTTGTTTTATAAAGTTCAATTCTTTACATTTTTCTTCCATTTGTTTGGTAAATATTGTCTTGAATTGGTGTTGGAGTGGACTGTGTCGAGCTCGTGTTCTATCGTGAGCTCTGTTTGTGTGAACGCAGTTACTGACTCAGTCAGACGAATGGAAATGGTTGCACGGACTCGGTTTTTGGGACGGGTAGAGTAGTCCCTCGGACCGTTTTTGTACTTGCCTGTTTACATGGTAAAGCCATCCTTCGTATGTCTTGACATCTCGTGTCATAGTGCCTCGACAGGACCTGTGTTTGGGTGTAGTTTATGCGTTTTAATATTCTGTTTTTGGCTGATTTCAGACGAATTTTG
Source organism: Silene latifolia (assembly GCF_048544455.1). Lineage (NCBI taxonomy): Eukaryota > Viridiplantae > Streptophyta > Magnoliopsida > Caryophyllales > Caryophyllaceae > Silene > Silene latifolia. The sequence goes on along the minus strand of NC_133538.1, from coordinate 434,091,934 downwards.
AAGTGGTGTGAGGGGTAGTTGTAGGTAGTCGAGTAGTCGCTGTGTCTGGGTTGCTCACAGCCAGGTTGGGTCTGTTTTGATGGCCTTTTTCAGGTTGTCTCGATTTTTTATGTAACACGGTTTATGCGTTTTTGGACTATTTTGGGTTGCTTGTGCTGGTGGTCCTTATCATGCTATTTTGGGAAAGTTTTCGAGTCTGTTTCGGAGACGGGAACATAGGGCAGTGTGAAGGATGGTTGTGGGTAGACTACTGGTGGCTGCTTTAGGAGTGGAATGATGATGGTTGGATGGTGTTGTGGGCGACCATCAGACCGTGGTTAGCTGCCAAGGTGGCTCCTTTTAGTCGTGGGTTGAGGTTGTTTTGGCGCCTTTGAGAATTGCTTGAAATATTTGAATTTCCGTTTCGTGTTTTTATAAAACGCAATTCGTTAAATTCGTTCATTTAAATACTTTTCTTTCATGATTTATGATTATGCAATTCCGTTATTTAAATATATTTCCGTCTTAATTTTGATCCCAAGATAGGTGCTTTTGGCGCCAAGTTTGGTTCTTCGAATTGCTTAATTTCCGTCTCGTATTTTATATAACGATAATCCGTTAATATCGTGCTTTCACATATTTAGTTGTTGGGCTAATTTGATTTTAGTAAATGGGCTAGCTATAATTGGTAATTTGGGCTAGTCATGTTTATAAATTATTTAGCACTAGTTGGGTTATTTAAAATATTATTAATTCTCGTGTCGTGTTTTCTGTATCGCAAACCGTTAAATATCGCTCTTTCGTATGTTCTATTTATTGGGCTTAACATGTTTTATCTATTGAGCTTGTCATGTTTATTTAGTTGGGTTTGACATGTTTATTTGAGTGGGTTTGTCTTGTTAATTTAAGTGAATTTGTCTTGTTAATTTAATTGGACTTGTCTAGCCTGCTTGTTGAGCTAAGTTAGTTCTATTCATTGGCCTTAGGTCACCTCTCTCGTTGGCCGCATTGCCGAGAGTTGGTTACCATACTCTTTCGATACCTCTCTCGTTGGCCATCCTGCCAAGAGTTGGATATCTTATTTTATTTACGCCGCTCTCCTTGGCCGCACTGCCGAGAGTTGGTTACCATACTCTTTCGATACCTCTCTCGTTGGCCGTCCTGCCGAGAGTTGGATATCTTATTTTATTTACGCCGCTCTCATTGGCCGCACTGCTGAGAGTTGGTTACTATATTGTTTCGACACCTCTCTCGTTGGCCGTCCTACCGAGAGTTAGATATCTTATATGAGTAGTAAAGGTCTTACTTGGATATAGATAATGGTATCTATCTTTCAAGGCAAGAGTTATGCCACGTGGTGTTAGTCTTGGTCCTATCGGATACTAGAGTTGAGATGCAAGCCTTCTAGTTGCGATATGATCGTCGGGATTGATGTTCCCATCCATTCTTATGGTGAGATGCGAGCCATAAGTACGAATGTAACATTAGAAGCCACGTCCCGTGCAATGTTTGTTAAGAGGTTTTAAAAGTAATGGCTACAGTTTCTATTTGATCCCTTACTTAACTGCTTCACATGATTCAGATTCTAATCTCATATCTATGTTGTATTTCCTTGAAATGCGTGCTTTTGTATAAATGACCGTATTCTTGTCTTTTATATTATTTAATTATCTTACATGAATAGTTGATTCTTTATTATGCTAATGTTGATCTATCTTATTCCATCTCATTTAATTGTCATGTTTAATTATAAACTTGATATTCATATCTTTTGTAAGTGTCTTACATGACTTACCTGTTTTAGTTCTTTGTTATGTTCGTTTCGACATATTGTGGCTGGGAGAACCTTGAGTTACTCCCCACTGACTATGGCGTTCATGTTTACATGAATGACAGGTTCTGAAGATGCTTACGTGGGGAAGATGTGTGGGCTAGCGAGAACTAAACCCTTGGACCTTAGTTTGCTAGTTTAGAAACCCTTTATTTGTTTATTCGTGGGATATATTTTCCCCGCTTTCTTGACTTGGGTTGTAATAACCTAAGTTCGGCTGTTATTGTATTTTGTTTCATTTAGTTTTCTTTGGCACCCGCGTATTAATCCTTAACTAATAATAAAAAATTTTTAAAATATCACAAATTTCCGCTTTAATTTATTAGTTATATTTTCCGCTTTATCGTGGGGTGTCACAGTTGGTATCAAAGCATATGTTGCTCCTGACGCACACACGTATACCCCAAATTTAAATGTGAACTTGACCTTAAAATAATGAACGAGAGATGGGTTGACTTAAGGACCTAAGGTGGTAGTCTGTAGTGTGTTTGCTTTTTGTTAGGTTCTAACATGTTTGTTAATTGTCATCTAATAATTGTTGTGCCCTTGGATCAATAACCGTAAACATACCAACGTGAAGATCAAGATTTGGTGCCTATTGCCAGAAATTGAAGATTTGCTCAACCTTTGAAGAATGCTTCTTCTTCCTCGAATATATTTCTCTTTTGTTGTGTACCTTGTCTTACCCTTTACCTCTTGGTGCTTATTCTTCTTCTAAACTCTCTTATGTTTTGCTTGAAAGCTACTCTTATACCCCTAACTTGTCCTTGTTCCTTGCTTATCCTCCCTTAACGCCCTTTTGATAGTACTCTTTCTTTTGAGGAATGTTGACCTTGGTTGGAAAATTTGACTTTTGAGGAGATTGTTTGTGTTTGACCCTTAATCCTGGTTTTGAGAGGATTTGATGTTGGAAAGACTTAGGTAGTGTGATGAGACATACTCGATGATTCTTAGACCTGGAACCTTCATAAAGTGAGTATTCTTGATTGGTGGATTCTGTGTGTCAAGTGTGAGTTACATTTGCTACTAAGGTTATAGAACTTGGCATTGTTGTTTATGTTTGGGATTTGAAAACCTTGGGAAATATAGTGGGACGTGTCTTGGGATACTAGTGCTTAGTACTTGATTTAAAATGGATGGAATTGAATGGTCGATTTGAGGATTTTACCATTTTGAGAAACCCATGGTTGACACTAGTTGGATATGGGTATAGCTCTGTTGGAAACCTTGACCTTGATCTTGTGGAAGTTGTTTGTGGATGTTTGAGGATTTGGAGTGATGAGATCACATTTATAGTGAAATACCTTGTTACATGGAATAACTTAGGATGAAATCACGTAAATGTTTTGAGGGAAATCCTTAGGAGTGTTGTAGTCATAAGTTTTGTTGTTAGGAAGTTTTCAGAACCGCTTAGGTTGATGTTGTTATTTGAGGTTTGAGTATCTGGCGTTTCCTTGTTGTCTAATTTCCCTTTCTCCTTGACCATAAGTGTTACCGTTCATACCTCTCTTTCCCGCTTCATCTTGCTCCTCCTTTAAGTTTGACATTCGTAACCTGTGAAACTCTATCTTGGACCTCCTTGTTGACCTGACTTCAATTCTTACCCTATGAAATTCATCATAGCTCTTTTGATTAGTTAAGTTTGAACTCTCTTAACATACTTTGTTTTTATACTATCTAAATTACCTTCCTTTTTGTACAACTTCTAAACTTTCAAATTACCAGTTTTGATTTGTTGTTAAAAGTTGATGTTACTATTGCAAAACCTTACCTACTTTAGAGATTTGAAAATGGAAATTTGATTTAATTCCATATTTGTTCCTTGAGTATAGACTTCTTTATCATGATTTTAACTGCTAAACTCGAGATTTCTTTAAATTTTTATCCAATATCTGTTAACTTTGATCCATTACGAGTTCCTTGTCAAAGTTTAATATTATATTTTCAAGAATTTGACTCCCTTTTGAGTTTAAAAATGAACATGTATCTCTATTTTGGCTTTAGCAAAAGAAAATTCGAGTGGATTACCTTTTTCTTTTGATTTTAACGTTGATCGGATGTTAGAACTCGTTAATAAAGACGTTTAATAACTTGTTCTACGCTTGTCGGCGAATTGATTTTGTTTTAAATCTGTCTTTGACTTGGAAAGTTAGTGTTCTTGTGTGCACGACAAGAGTAATTTCGTTCCATGAATGAGGCTTATACTTTTGAAAACTCTTCGTTAATGCTTTTGAAAGCATTTTGATTTTTGATTTATACCAATGATTTACCTTTCAATCTGGTTCTGTCGGAAAATTTTATTTGAAACTTTTGAAAGAATTTTAATACTTACGATAAGTAACCTTTTAAATGTTTTGGTTACCGATTTCAAAATTCCAGTTTTATTTTATATAACTTTTCATTTCTACTTTCAAGTTTCGAGGACGAAACTTTTTAAAAGGTGGGGTGATTGTAACATCCGCGAATTTTCCATTTTGACATTTAAAATTTATTAAACCGTTTAACCACTTTATTATATATTTTGAATTATTCAATTTAATTAATTTAATGTCAAACATGATTTTTATGAACGTATTATATAAAAGCTCATTTTTATAAAAATACGTATTATTAAATTATATTTTTGAGGCATAATTTATATAAGAATTTATGTGTACATATTTTTGGTCGGACAGTAATAAAAACAGTAATAATAATAATTTTCGTCATAAATTCCGTCTAACATTAGACCGTCACATTTCAATGGGGAATCTTATCTAAACACGGACCAATCGAAAATCGACAACATGCCCACCTACCCTCTTACACCCTACCTCTAAATATCTCTATATATATATATTATTATATATTTTATATAACTCTTTTATTATTAATATTATATATTATTATCTATATTATTATTATTATTATTATTATTATTATTAATATTATTACTAGATTATTGTTGTTGTTTGTTCACGTCCCCACACCCCCACCTCTTTTCTTCTTCCTTTTTCCTGCGAGACACAAAAGCATCAGCAGCGAACACAAACAACCGTACTATGCCATTTTTAGTCGAGCTTCAACCCAAGATCCCTCCTCCATTTCTCAACCAAATTTCATAAATTTTACACCATTCTCTTTCTTTTTCCTTCCTCATTCTTTTAAGGTAAGAAAGCTTCGAATTTGTTGAGGTTTCGAAAATACCGTCTTAAATGACAACTCGATTTCTTGTCTTAATTGACTCGTTTTTCCTCGTTTTAGCTGAAGACTGATGAGAGACTCCCATTTTGGACGTTTTTACTTGGAAATTCGTGAGGTTAAAGGTAACGGTGATAGGTTACACGACAATGAGTCGATATTTCCGTGTTACATGTCGTTTTCATGCTATTGTTTGATAAAGTTCAATTCTTTACATTTTTCTTCCATTTGTTTGGTAAATATCGTCTTGAATTGGTGTTGGAGTGGACTGTGTCGAGCTCGTGTTCTGTCATGGTTGTGTGAACGCAGTTTCTGACTCAGTCAGACGAATGGAAATGGTTGCATGGACTCGGTTTTGGGGACGGGTAGAGTAGTCTCTCGGACCGTTTTTGTACTTGCCTGTTTACATGGTAAAGCCATCCTTCGTATGTCTTGAAATCACGTGTCATAGTGCCTCGACAGGACCTGTGTTTGGGTGTAGTTTATGCGTTTTAATATTCTATTTTTTGGCTGATTTCATACGAATTATGAAGTGGTGTGAAGGGTAGTTGTAGGTAGTCGAGTAGTGGCTGTGTCGGGGTTGCTCAAGGCCTGGTTGGGTCTGTTTTGATGGCCTTTTTCAGGTTGTCTCAATATGTTTATGTAACACAGTTTATGCTTTTTCGGACTGTTTTGGGTTGCTTGTGCGGGTGGTCCTTATCATGCTATTTTGGGAAAGTTTTCGAGTCTGTTTCGGAGACAGGACATAGGGCAGTATGAAGGATGGTTGTGGGTAGACGACTGGTGGCTCCTTTAGGGGTGGAATGATGATGGTTGGATGGTGTTGTGGGCGGCCATCAGACCGTGGTTAGCTGCCAAGGTGGCTCCTTTTAGTCGTGGGTTGAGGTTGTTTTGGCGCCTTTGAGAATTGCTTGAAATATTTGAATTTCCGTCTCGTGTTTTTATAAAATGCAATTCGTTAAATTAGTTCAATTAAATACTTCCCTTTCATGATTTATGATTATGCAATTCCGTTATTTAAATATATTTCCGTCTTAATTTTGATCCCAAGATAGGTGCTTTTGGCGCCAAGTTTGGTTCTTCGAATTGTTTAATTTCCTTCTCGTATTTTTTATAACGATAATCCGTTAATATCGTGCTTTCACATATTTAATTGTTGGGCTCATTTGATTTTAGTAAATGGGCTAGCTATAATTGGTAATTTGGGTTAGTCGTGTTTATAAATTGTTTAGCGCTAGTTGGGTTATTTAAAATATTATTAATTATTGTCTCGTGTTTTGTGTAACGTAATCCGTTAAATATCGCTCTTTCACATGTTCTATTTATTGGGCTTAACATGTTTTATCTATGGATCTTGTCATGTTTATTTAGTTGGGTTTGACATGTTTATTTGATTGGGTTTGTCTTGTTAATTTAAGTGAATTTGTCTTGTTAATTTAATTGGACTTGTCTAGCCTGCTTGTTGGGCTAAGTTTGTTCTATTCATTGGACTTAGGTCACCTCTCTCATTCGCCGCACTGCCGAGAGTTGGTTACCATACTATTTCGATAGCTCTCTCGTTGGCCGTCCTGCCGAGAGTTGGATATCTTATTTTATTTACGCCGCTCTCGATGGCCGCACTGCCGAGAGTTAGTTACCATACTCTTTTGATACCTCTCTCGTTGGCCGTCCCGCCGAGAGTTGGATATCTTATTTTATTTACGCCGCTCTCGTTGGCCGCACTGGCGAGAGTTGGTTACTATACTCTTTCGACACCTCTCTCGTTGGCCGTCCTGCCGAGAGTTGGATATCTTATATGAGTAGTAAAGGTCTTGCATGGTTATAGATATTGGTATCTATCTTTCAAGGCAAGAGTTATGCCTCGTGTTGTTAGTCTTGGTCCTATCGGATACTAGAGGTGAGATGCAAGCCTTCTCTTTGCGATATGATCGCCGGGATTGATGTTCCCATCCGTTCTTATGGTGAGATGCAAGACATAAGTATGAATGTGACATTAGTAGCCACGTCCCGTGCAATGTTTGTTAAGAGATTTTAAAAGTAATGGCTATAGTTTCTATTTGATCCCTTACTTAACTGCTTCACATGATTCGGATTCTAATCTCATATCTATATTGTATTTCCTTGAAATGCGTGCTTTTGTATAAATGACCGTATTCTTGTCTTTTATATTATTTAATTGTCTCACATGAATAGTTTATTCTTTATTATGCTAATGTTGATCTATCTTGTTCCATCTCATTTAATTGTCATGTTTAATTATAAACTTGATATTCATATCTTTTGTAAGTGTCTTACATGACTTACCTATTTTAGTTCTTTGTTATGTTCGTTTCGACATATTGTGGCTGGGAGAACCTTGAGTTACTCCCCACTGACTGTGGCGTTCATGTTTACATGAATGACAGGTTGTGAAGATGCTTACGTGGGGACGACGTGTGGGCTAGCGAGAACTTAACCTATGGACCTTAGTTTGCTAGTTTAGAAACCCTTTATTTGTTTATTCGTTGGATATCTTTTCCCTGCTTTCTTGACTTGGGTTGTAATAACCTAAGTTCGGCTGTTATTGTATTTTATTTCATTTTATTTTTTTTGGCACCCGCGTATTAATCCTTAACTAATAATAAAAAGTTTTTAAAATATCACAAATTTCCGCTTTAATGAATTAGTTATATTTCCGCTTTATCGCGGGGTGTCACACATCCCCCTTCACCTTTTCAAGTTGTTTGATGAGAGAAAGAAGAATTTTATAAATAGTTTCAGTGCGCTGGTTTTGCGGAAGCCTTAATCGTCATTCTGTCGCATATAATCAAAAAAATCAAACAAAATAATTGTTTGGGCCAAATTCTGCACATTGGGCCGAGAAGAGGATTGGTCCATCAAGACCTTCAAGAAGGACTGGGCCTAATAATCTGATAGCTTCAAAGAGCCCATAAGCACGGAGTAATCAGGCAGACTTCAGGAAGAATGAAGGGAGGTTGGCTTTAGTTAGCTAGTCATGGGCTGGCAGCAGGAAACGCCCAATGAAGGCGGGTTTCGGCTAACTTATCATGCAAGCAACCTAAACCCTACTAGGGTTTGTGTCCTATATATATGACGAAGAAATGAAGAAAGAGCATTCATGGGTACAGATACAAACCCTAAACGTTGTACTAGCAAAGTAGTCGTACCATACTCATTGTATTCATCCTTCACATTATAAAGCTAGTGCAATCCTTGTTAGGGTACCGTCCCCTTCCCGCGGTCGTTTCCCATACTGGATTTTCCGCGTCACCAAAGCTTTTGAATTAACCTTCTATTTACATCTCTATTTAATTATGTAACAACTATACAAACATCGTATATTCCTCATATAACACATAAAACCACTTTGACCTAGTTTAACCTAATTCGGCAGAAAAATACCAAAACAGTTTGGCGCCCACAATAGGGCATAGTGGTCGTCATCGTTAATTACTCAATACGGAATGGGCGGAAGCAAGAAACGCATCATCAGCATCACCAGCCGGATCAGGAGGTAATCAGCCGTTGATACCACCAAACCCCATCCAGAATCCAGCTTCAACGGCTCAAACTCAAGCACCCGGACACACGTCGAGAGCCACACCCGTGGCTAAGGTTACCTTACCTCCCAAGACTCCTACTGTAGGAATGCATTCCAAGTCGGATAAGGGACCAAGAGGCGTGAGTCCCACACCGCCACCAAGCCCGACACAGACCCTGCTCAACAGCATGGACAATCTGTAGAAGGCAATGGAGAGTATGCGAGAAGACCAGAGGAAGGCAGAAGCCCACACTACAAGGATAACACGGCATAGTGACGGAACTTTAGGGACAGATGAAAATCCCGTCACAAAACACGGGTTTGTGACCGACTTGTGACAGACTAGTGACGGACTATCCGTCACATACCGTCACATGAATTTAGCGGGTTAACAAAAACAAGGGCGCCAAAGGCTATGGCGGATTACCCGTCACAAAAGAGGAACTTGTGACGGATAGTCCGTCACAAAAACAGTGATTTGCAACGGATATTCCGTCACAGGTCCCCCTTCTGTGACAGATATTCCGTTACAAAGAAAAAGTAAACTTGTGAAGGATATTCTGTCACATACGTTTTAACTAACACCAACACCAACACCGAATCATAGTCACAAGTTTCCTTTTTCTGAAAAAACAAAGCCACGACCCGTTTACCTTTATCATTTCCCCCAAATCAATTTCTCCAATTATTTACCCCCAAAACATGGACCACCGCCATCAACCATCGACCACCGCCATCAACCACCTGTCAAGAACGCCGCCACCTTCCTGCTCCCGTCGCCGCCACCTTCCTGCCGCCGCATGCTGCCACCGCAATCAACCACCACCATTTTCAGTTTTAGTTAATTAGGTAATCTTTTCTTACTAATTATCTTTTAAATTACTAATTATTATTTAAATTATGCTAATGACTCTAGGATAGTAGCCATTATTGTTGTTGATGTAGTTATTGTTTATGTTGATATAGTTGATGTTGTGTGTATTATTGTTGTTGATATTGTTAAAGTTAATATCTTACTCGGTTTCTTCTTACTCACTTAGTTTGCTTTCTCGAGTCACAATGAAAAATTCACTATTGCGAGAGCAAATCGGTAGGATGGAGGGAGAGATGATGACCCAAAAGCACAAAGGAGATAGCATGGAGGCGTTCCCCCCACGTGCTCAGGTGGCCCGCGTCCATTTCGTAGAGACAATTTCACGGATGACGGTCATCAATTTGGTAGTCAGCACGTCACCTCGATTAGGTAAACTCTTAGTTTCTTAAATAAAAATCAAATCTTGAACCTTGGTAGATTTGATGAAGTTTATGTAAACCACTAACTTATGTTAGATTTTATTTATAAAAGACAACCTTTATCTCTATGATTCGGTGTTGGTGTTAGTTAAAACGTATTGTTGATTGGTTCCCGCTTTGCGGTTGACTTGACATAGATTCCCACTTTGCGGTCGACGGGGTTGTGTGGTATATTGCAGGTTTTACTGAAACAATGCTACATGCATTGTGGCCAGCAGCAAACCTGCTGGTTTTTTTAAAAAATGCTGCTTCAGTATGTGACAGATTAGCCGTCACAAATCCGTCACAAGTTTCCTCAATTTGTGACGGATAGTCCGTCACAAAACAGAAATTTGCAACGGATAATCCGTCACAAGAACAGACATTTGTGACGGATTGTCCGTCACAAACATGAATATTATGACAAAACATGTGGCGGATAATCTGTCACAAGTTCAGAAATTTGCAATGGCTAATCCGTCACATATTCTTATTTTTGTGATGGGTGACACGTGTCACGTGAGATAAACTATGTGACGGGTAATCCGTTACAAAACCGTCACAAGTGAATTTGTGACGGAATTGCCGTCACAAACGCGCTTTTTGTGACCATATACAGTGACGCCGGTTTGTGACGGGCAATCCGTCACAAACCCGTTTTTTTGTGACGGGTAATGCTATATAGTGACGGATTTGTCCGTCACTATTCCGTGTTATCCTTGTAGTGCCAAGCAGCAATGAGGAACATGGAACTCTAGGCACAGATAGACCTCATGAAGCAACAAGTAAACATGCCAGCAAGCACAGAGGGTGGAAACCATGTCCCAGCAACGGAGCATTCACCGGAGCCATCAGGCAATAGGAATCAACCACGGCAGATCCCAACCGAGTTGGTTACCAGACTAGACCTGACATCAGGAGAAAGAATAGTCCCACAAGGGCTAGGATATCTGACACCAAATAGCTGGCAGCTTGCCAGCAGCACAGAGATAATACCAGGTAATGCTCCAATCAATAATTTTGTTATGACTAACCAGACACCTGGCACATGATTTTCACGCGGGTCGTGGGGCGGGGATGGGTATCAAATGAAACCCGCCCCATACCCACCCCGCCCGCCCCGCTCCGCATGTCCCCGCTCCGCTTATACCCGCCTCACTCATCTCCAAATCACCAACCCACCTATAATAAGTAGTAGTAATTATACTATAATAATAAAAGAAAATTATAAGAAGAGGATAAAAAGCCCAAACCAATATTACTTGGTAAGAATGCTAACGGAGCTTTAGATGATTTGAGGGAACAATGAGTGAAGCTCTGTTAATTTGATCAAGCAGCTTTGTTTACTTTGGACATGCGTTTTATTGTTTGTAAAACTCTTTCATGGTTTAAAAAACTTGTGTACTAGTTAATTGAATGTATATTTTGCGAAAACTTATTTGTATAAGTAGTACGACTAGTATATTTTAGATTTTAGATTTATATTTCTAAAAATTGTTTATGAGGAGATAGGTAATTTGGCGGGTCAACGGGTCCCCGCGGGGCGGGTACGGGTTTGAAAAGTTCAACCCGCCGCGGGTCGGGGGGCGGGTGTGGGTACGCATTATAGACTCGCGGGGCGGGTGCTGGTTACCCCTCCTCCGCACCCACCCCGCCCCATTGACATCCCTATGCATAACTCTAGCCAGGGAGTAGCACCCGAAATCATCAACAGCCAGCCGTCAGCCGCATCGCAGACTCAGGCAGCCTAACGAACCAGCAGTACTTAGAGCTGAGAGAGATGCTAAGAAAGGTCCCAGGGATGCCACCTCCACTTGAGAAGGCAAGCCCTAATAGCTACGCAGACTCGCCATTTGTGGACGCAATATCGGTCGTCGCCATGCCAAAACGGTTCAATAACCCAAATATGACACTCTTTGACGGCACGGCAAATCCTTTTGATCACGTGAGCCAATAAAAGTAGAAGATGATGACAGTAACGGCCATTGGGCATGTGAAGAAAGCATGTATGTGTAAGGGGTTAAGATCAACATTGTCAGGACCAGCACTCTGATGGCTCGTAAGTCTACCTAACAGGTCGATATCAACATTTGCCGACTTGGTAAATACGTTCACTCGGCAGTTTGCTGGCAGTCGGAAGCCACAAAAGCACATTGGCGACTTATACCGAATAGTCCAAGGCGTCAACGAGACGATTGGAGAATTCAACACCAGGTTCAATAACGAAAAGGTGCCAGTACGGGAGTGTCACATATCGATGGTGGTGGAAGCATTCAGGAAGGGCTTACACCACGATTCAGACCTATATAAACTACTGACTATGCATCCCTGCCACAGCTTTGAGGCAGTCCAAGAAAAAGCCGCAGCAGTAATCAGACTGGAAGATGACATGCTCGCCAGAGCAAGCATACCAAGCACGACAAGCGTATCCTATACATCAGCTATAGAAAAGTCAGTCAGGAAATAGCCAACTGGGAACAAAGAGGATAGATACAAACCATATGGTAGAGGAGTGAAGAGAATCGACAATCGAGAGGAAAATCAATAACTTCCTACGCTAGCCGAGTATGGGTTCACAACTGGCATCGGGGGAATTCTGAAAGCACTAAGGGAAATGGGAGACGGGGTGAGGTAGCCTAGGCCGCCGATAGAAGCACAAGCCTTAAGGAAAGACAACAAGAAGAAGTGCGAGTTCTATCGTGACATTGGGCACACTACGGAGGATTGCTACACTCTGCGCAGGGAGATTAGACGCATGTACGAGCAAGGGGAACTAAGCCACCTATTACCACATGAGGGCAAGCAGCAAGATAAAGTGGGTTCTGCAAAACAGGCTAAGCCCTCCATATCGCCGATATGCGCCATGATTCGTGTCTAAAATATGATGTTTCACACTCTATTCTACACGCATTTTCAGAGCTCAATTGTGCAATATATGCCAATATTTCCCTATTTTCCGTCTACTTCCGTATTTTGTACATTATTGCAGAAATGTGAAGAATTTAACGGGAAATCAAGCCAAATCCGCCCCCGAGTAATCTGCATTGCAAATGACGTAAAGGAACTGCTTAAGGAACGAGCTTGGTGTGCAATCCAAGGCCCAAAAGACAAACCCACGAGTTTAAGAAGTCAAGTAGCAGCTTATCCTGTCGATCGACCATCCACTTCAGTCGATCGACCAATGCTCGGGTTCCAAAAGCTACTGTTGCTGAGGAGCAGTCGATCGACCAGCCTGATTAGTCGATCGACCAGATTTCTATTCCAGACGAGATTTAGAAGGTCGTGAATCTCAAAGCCCGTGAAGTTTAGGTTTTAGAAATAAGTTGTTACGTTGAATGCTATATAACGTAACACCAACATCCAGTTTTACAGGGGAATAACACATCACATACTTTATCAGTTTTAGTTCTATTTCATAATTAGGGTTCTTAAGACTCAAAGGAACGATTCCTAGGACACACACGAGGTCATCGCGGGACAAACGACTCAACTTCAAGAAAAGAAAGTCCTAGACTCGACTCGACTAAGAAAAGAAAACAGATCCCGACTCATAATTTTTTAAATCTGGTCTTGAGCTTTCCCTTGTCCAGCTGTCAGCTTAGATGCTCGGTTCTAGTCCTTGATCCCTTTGATGCTCTGCCTCCATCCTGAGGTAGTCCTCTGAGGATCTACGCCAGTGATGAAGGTTGGTGAATCGAATTGTCCTTTATTAACTTCGTTAACGAGAGGAGTACATTCTAGAGCGAGACTCCCGATTTGAATTTCATTCTTTGGGTTTGGCAATAATTCAAAGCAATCCACAAATATTTCTCCGATAAACATCTCTTTCAGGAGACATGGGCGGATAAGATGGGAATAATCGACATTGTCTTCGACAGAAACAAAGTTGGCGTGATCGCGAAATGGATTGGTGATGTTATTGGGTTTAACAGTTGGGATCGGGAGTGTTCCATTCTCAATCAAGTCTTGGATTTCGTGCTTCAGTCGATAGCACCTTTCAGTATCATGGCCTTTCCCTTGATGAAAGGCAAAATAGGCATTTAGTTTATACCATTTACCTTGTTACAAAGCGGGTGGGTCCGGAGTTGGACCAATAGGCTTCAGCTTTCTTTGGGCTATGAGCCTTTGGAGAGCGTATGTATAAGTGCATCCGATATCGGTGAATGCCCTCGGAGCTTGCCGCTGCGGTTTCTTCGATTGCCCTTCTAAGAGATTGACAGTTTCAACAAAGTGGGACGTTGTTTGTGCTATCGTCTTAGATGACGAGGCCCCCTGGTATCCTTTTGGCTTTTCAGCTTCTGCCATTCTGACATCATCTTATACCTTTATCCCGATTCTTATCAATTCTTTGAAAGAGCCAAAATTCTGGTATTTCAGAGCATTACGGTAAACAGGTCGTAGATTCTTTACGAACTTATCTACCATTTCAACTTCATCGGGCATCTTGGCTAATTTCACGCTTTCAGCGCGCCATCTTACAAGGAATTCAGTAAAGCCTTCTTTGTCTTTCTGTTTCATCACCTCCAATGTTCTTATGTTGGTTTGAATCTCGACATTATCAGCATAGTGCTTGCAGAACTCCACCGTAATATCTTCGAAAGTGTGGAAGTTCTTAAGGTCAAGATTGTAGAACCACGCCTTCGGGTGTTCATCCAGAGATTGAGCAAAAATTTCAGAGAGCATTTCAGCAGGTACTCCTTTCAGTGCTATGTACCCCTTATAGGCCTTAACATGGTGGATCGGATCTTTTGTGCCCTTAAAATTTGGGATATCAGTGAGCACCATGTTTGTGGGCAACTTATCCTGAACTGGGGCATAGGCCCTAGCATTTTTCGTAGTGGATGTTCTTCCCCTGGGAGAGTTTCAGACGGTCTTCAATGAATTTGAACCGTTTCTCCAGATCAGTCAGAGGTGGGGTGGAGGAATCTTCACCCAGCTTGGATTCAGTCACATCCATTCTGGCCCTCATGAGGTTCACGGCCTCAGTGAGTTTGTTAACAGCGTCTTCCATTGCTTGTAGTCGGGTTTTTAGCGGCCTTTCTACAAGAAAACCCCGAACTAAGTGAATATTCAAATGTAAGAGCCCCTGCCCACTTAAGGACACGACACCAACTTGACTCAAACAAAGACTCGACTTATGACTGACTAACCCAAAAGGTTCGACTCACGGTTGGATTTAGACCTCGATTCATTTTGGACTCGACAAAACGACACGACCCAAACCATCATAACTCGATTCTAAACTGGACTCGGTGTGACTAAACCCGTGATTGGACCAACATAGCCTATAGGTTTAAGTGAAACGCCCTAAATGGCCTAGCTTGGACGTTTCTGTGGACTATCCTAGACCAATTGGTCGACCCACATGACTCGAAGCCCAAGAGGTGAGCTTGGGTGACCCAACAAGGTCGTGTTCTAGATACCTAGGACGAAACACGCCTAGCCAAACACGGCTAGGACCCGGACACGACTCGACGCATTTCATGCTTGGTTAAGGTTCGAGAGGCATTTTGGATTGAATTTGAAAAACGGATAATCGATTCGAAAATGAGATTTAAAATGGGTAGCATGCCGGCTATAAAAGCTCATTTTAGGCCGAAAAAATCTAGTCCTACTTGGGCAGCATTTCGCGTTTTTTAAAACCATGTTATTTTGAAAGTAAGTTGTTCAAAAGTTCGGTTTTGAAATTGACGTGGAAAAATTGAAAAAAGACTCGGGAAATTCACCTTGCACATTGTCATTCTCATGTTATAAGGATGTATGCTCCTAGACATTTCTAAGTCTCGGCAAGTCTTCTATAAGAAGGTCTATACCCTCCATCCTTTCGGGTCTAATAGAACAAGGGCCTTTAGGTAGAGTACCTAGAAGAGCATCCTCACCCTCAAGAACCACGACGAGGCGGAGCGGAAGCAAGCAATGTGAAAGCACCTGGCATAGTGGGACGTCGCCCCCCACGCGTCACAAAGAAGCGTTGGGGCATCCCGGGAAAGTCCTTAAGGGTTTATGCATCAATCGTAGCACTACGAGTAATGTTTTACTTTCCAATACTTTCTTTTCAAGTTTCACCTCGGAGGAAAAGACCCTAGAAACAAAGTGTAACTAGTCCTCTTTTCCCCAGCAGATTCGCCAAACTGTGGACAACGCCCGCGGGATCTGCGTCCGCGGGATCCACAAAAGGCATCATCGACTCGAGGTTCTTTCGAATCGAATTAAGACAAATTAAAGTCGCCACCAAGTTTTATGGGAACTTGGAACCGTTCAAGTCAACTTTACACCTTTCATCGAAAAGCATAAAGCCAATCGACTACGAGTGATTAAAGATAAAGACTTGTAGCCTATATCACTAGATTTGAATGACTCTCGTAATCCAATGGTATTTAGACGGATCCACAAAACATAGATTTTGAGTAAGGGGTGAGGGTACGTGTTATGAAGCCCATAAGGACACCTAACCCCGCTCGTCAATGACGGCCTCTACTAAGTCATGTATCGGATTTTAAACAAGGTCGTAGCTACTACGGTATATGATATGCAAACATCGTTTTAAAACCCTAACATGTGAGGTTTCTATGTCGATTTAGATGCAACTAAACTAACTTTGTCAAAGTTGTAATTTAGCATGTGGGTTGATTGATCTAACAACATATAAAAGAAACAAACAAGGCTTGATGGGAATGGGGGAGCCGTTGGGATCTACCTATTACAACCCAGGCATTTCATGCCGACACAACAAGAAATTAAAGATACAACTCGATCTAAATACAATTGCTATATACGACACCATACGCGACACATGGCCATTCGGCCTAGAAAAACGTGCACAAGGGGTGGCCCACGGTTTACATAACTCACGACCTTAGGTCCCTCCTCGTAATGCGTGCTTTAGCTTAATCTTATCGAATTAGACATTAGGTCACACACCAAAGCTTGCATTAGCATAAATCGAGCCACGTTGCTTTAAACAACATACGAATTACTACGCTCCTACATGAATTGGAGCACAACTATCCAACCAAATAAGACTAAGGTTTTTATAAATCATTTGACTCGACCAAATAGAAAACTAATTACAAATGAATTACAAGAAACGACTCGATAAACAAAATGTAATTACAAAATACAAAACAACGATGAACAAATGATATAAAGATGAAGCAAGAATAACAAAAGACACGGCCAAGCACACGGCCCTAGACACACGACATCATCCTATTTCCTAGGTTAGATAGATTTGCAAAGCGATACTGGACATACATTAGGAATCGATGATAAAAGAGGTCAGAAGGCTTCGCCTAAACCGAGTGCTCTACACGGCCTAAAGGGTCGAATTAGGTCAAGTTCTCTAGTTAAATTAACTCGTCGAGTATTAATAAGAAGGTGCTAATCACGCACTCTTATACTAGCGAGAAATCATGAGAGAAGAGAGATGTGTTCAATTAGGTTTTAGAATTGTTAACCGATTTTAATGCTTGTGTCGAAGCACCCTAACATGTCTAATTAGGTTATTAAATCGATCTAATATCGTCTAAATGAGTCATATGTTAACAATCAGAGGTCGAACTAACATGCAATGGGTCCTAGGGCAGGCCGAATTGAGCGATACAAGCGAGGGGTCAAAAGCGAGGAACAAAGTTAGAATTCGTTTTATTAATGCCCTACCTTGAACACGAGGATATATAAATGAGAAGAGGGATACGACCGACCAATCTGGCGGATTTCTTTCCCAACTCAAGTCAACGCGGGTGTTCATGGTGGTACTTTAACTCATACTCAGACTAAACTAGTTTCACAGTTAACGATATCAAACGATGCAAAACGATAAACAATGTAAAAACGAACAATAAAAAACAAACATAAAAAAAGAACGAAATAAAAGGGAGAAGAGGAGGATTTGATGCATCCTCAACCTACATGTATCGTTGACACCATCTTGGGTCGTAATCGATCGTATATTTTATCTCGAGAGGCCGTCGTCGACGAAGGAATAAAGCAACAACACGTTTTTTGTAAATCTGGACAACAACTTTCAAACTGCAATTTCTCACTCGTTTTACGGTGAAAATTAGATTTAAAAGATGTTTTGAAAATTAGAAAGAGATTATAACAAATATCTTAAAACAAACCACGCTCGTTCTTGTTATTGGGCACGAAAAACGAGCACAAACAGAACTGGACAGACAGGAAAAGCCGCGAAATCAGAGTATATGACACTCTATTTTTCGAGGGGATTCTTGTACTCTCAAGATCAATTTGGCTCGTGAATATTTGTCTAAGATGTAGATGGATGTTATATAGTTAATTAGGATCAAGAAAATCGAATTTTAATGGAGATTTGAAGGGGAAACGAATGGTATTTCGAGAGAGACACAAACTGTTTCTCAGTTTGGATGTCTCGGTTTTGTCGAGGGTTTTGAGAGGCAACTAGGGTTTGTTTGTGGAGATTGATGCTGGTGAGTGACGGTAGTCTATGTGGAGAACTTAGAGGCCATGAAAGTATGGCAGAGGGGAGGTATTTATAGGGAGTTAAAGTAGGGTAAAAGAGAGCAACAAGCAGTCGGGCTGCTCTGTTTCGCTGCTGCTGTCCAGCAGCTTTCGTGAGCTCGTGTAGGATTTAGGAGGGGTGTTTCTTGGTGGTTAAGCTAAGGTAATATGTGTAGGATACTAGTGTATGGTTTAGGGTTAATGAGCACGGGTTTAAGTGGTGTTTGGAGCGGGTTTGGGGCTTGGTAATGCTGAACACGGGTAAGGGATATGGACTGGTTGTGTGGGCTATTTGGGGAGTGTTTAGGATGGGTTTGTGGAAGGGGTTAGGGCCTGGTTATGAGGGTGATTCATGGGCTGGGTTATGGGTCAAGAGTTGGCTTGAGTTTGCTTCGAAAATCGTGCTCAAATCGAGTTGAAAACGAGCTCAAAATCGCGTATAAAATCATTGTAAAAATCGAGTTCTTCAAATACGGTTTATAAAACGATTTAAATTGATTTTTCAAATCAAATAACTTAAGAAAGGTTTTTCAAATCAAATATCCATTTTATTCTCAATAAAATAAACTTAAGAAAATAAATTCAAATTAAAACAATAAAAATGAATTCACTTTAAAAAGCATTAATTTAAATATGATCTAAATTGATAAAATATTTCATCGACGACGCCCATTCTACATCGTAAAACGAGTTCCAGATAATGACAATGACAACTAATGAATACATGTGTCCTATCATCATCGGGTGTTTGTCGGGTTCTCTATAAATTCCAATATCGACGGATACGGGTATCTACATCTTCAAACCACTTCTCTTCCTTCGACTTCGACACATGCCTGAAGGGAGCCTCACCATGGCCACGGAATGAAAATTGGCCTCTCCCCAGTGAACGAATCTCAAACATATGAGCGAGATCGCCCAAACTGATGGTACCACCAGTATTTTGGCTGGCAGTAAGAGAATAGAGGAGAACCCTCCACACATGCGCAGCAATTTGAACCATGGCAAAGCCATTAGTTCGGAGGAAGTCCTAAATCAACTTGGAGAACGGAAACGGAGGCCGTATTTACAGGGGTAGAGGTAAAGACAGATCCATCCCTCTCGGGATGCGTCAGCCTTCTGCCCATGGTCAGGAATGACAATATCCACCCCGTCGTCGAGCCCCAATAGTTCTTTGATTAGGGGAATGTCGGCGGTCGTCAGGGTAGAGTCACAATTATGGGGGTGGGTGAAAAGGTCACAGGACGGAAAAAAGGGGTCTGGCACCGAAGTGGCCGAGGTAGAAGATGAAGGGGCATGGCGAGATTTACCCATCGTAATTCAAGAAAATATTGGAAAGATGAGGGCAAATACCTGGTGAAGTGGAGATAGAGCTCCGGCGAAAATGGCGAAACTCCGGCGGGGAATGAAAGGAGGAAGAAGGGTTTTAAAAATTTTTGGAACTGAGTGTGGGGAGATGGAGTGGAGACGGTTAGAGTTATAAGGGGGGAGAGTTGTGGGGGTGAGAAACGAGGAGGTGGGGGCAATGATGAGTATGTAGGAAGTTGTGCAAAAGACTATGCAAGGATTAACTAATAATTTCCCGCTCGTCAGTTCGAAGCGTGTCTCGCAAGAAATTAGGGGCAAACTGTTTGGGCCAAATTCTGCACATTGGGCCGAGAAGAGGATTGGTCCGTCAAGACCTTTAAGAAGGACTGGGCCTAATAATCTGATAGCTTCAAGGAGCCTATAAGCACGGATTAACCGGGCAGATTTCAGGGAGAATGAAGGGAGTTGGGCTTTAGTTAGCAAGTCATAGGCTGGCAGCAGGAAAGGCCCAGTGAAGGCGGGTTTCGGCTAAGTTATCATGCAAGCAACCTAAATCCTACTAGGGTTTGGGACCTATATATATGACGTAGAAAGGAAGAAAGAGCATTCATGGATACAAATACAAACCCTAAACGTTGTACTAGCAAAGTAGCCGAACCATACTCATTGTATTCATCCTTCACATTATAAAGTTAGTGCAATCTTTGGAAAGGTATCGTCCCCTTCCCGCGGTCGTTTCCCATATTGAGTTTCTCGCGTCACCAAAGCTCTTAAGTTAAAATTCTATTTACATCTCTATTTAATTACGTAACAACCATACAAACATCGTATATTCCTCATATAACGCATAAGATCACTTTGACCTAGCTTAACCTAATTCAGTAGAAAAATACCAAAATAATAATCATTTAATTAATCTCAAATACCAAATTGATGGACTTTGGCATAACTTAGTGACCTCGTGCTGAAATTGATCCCATCATCAGTTAATTCAAGAGACAACAAGGTTAATTCAAGAGACAACAAAAACTAGGTAAATGATAGAACAAGAACTGTGTAAATGATAGAGCATTAGAAAAGATGATAAAAAAATAATAGAATTAGAGGAAAATAATAAGTAGCTTTAGAATAGATGAAATGCAAAGAAGAAAAGAAGAAATGTCATTAGAGTAAGAGTCCATTTTTGAAATAATACTCAAAAATAAAATATTTATCGTTTTGGGTCGGTTTTGAAAATATTTGTCAAAATGGTGTCCACGTAGGCTCGGGATTTCTAGACCTGAAACACGCCACTACCAATGGCGTGTTTTGTGAAGGAAACACGCCATTAGCAGTGGCGTGTCTTTACAACAAATTTTTTTGAACTTAAAAAAAAAACAAAAAAAGAGAGAGAGAACACGCCATTGTAGTTGGCGTGTCTTTATCAAACTAGAAAGCAAACTAAAGTGGGTGTATTCTTCACCCATTTTCCATATCTTTACAACATCAAACATTCAAGCTCATCCTCACCCCCAAATACGGATCTTGATGTGCATTATGCATGTTGTCCGGTGGACTTAAATCAAGCCCCGTGCTAAGAGTCTCTCGGTATTTGGGTCAATTTATGGTTGTTCCAAATGGTGAGAGCGATGGGTTAAGGTGGTCGAGTGGTGGTAGGGATGTTGTGAAGTAAGATATGTGCTGGTGATTGAGGGAGAAATGGCGAGCTCAATTGGTGGTTAATGTGTGGTGATGGTCGCCGTATAAATCGAGATCGAAATGAACAAACGAATTAAGAGAAGGAATACCAGTGATGTAGTTGATTATTCATATCAATTTGAAAAGCCACAATCACAACAACTTTTTAATTATATTAATGATACTTGTTGGTGGTTTTTGTTGTGGAAGGAGAGATCTTGCAACAATGGAGGATTAATTTGGCCTAATGATAGGAGTTTGATGGTAGGAGGAAAGAGAAAAGAGGTGCGGCACACAAGTACTGCTTGATTTTCTTAATTTTTAAGATTTCTAAAATACACGCCATTCCTATTGGCGTGTCTATCCCAAAAGACACGCCATTGTTAATGGCGTGTTTACGTCAGTTATTTTTTTCCCAGTAAACACGCCATTGATAATGGCGTGTTTACTTCGTGTTTCAGGTTTTAAAAATCCGAACCTACGTGGACACCATTTTGACAAATAGTTTCAAAACCGACCCAAAACAATAAATATTTTATTTTTGAGCATTATTTTAAAAACGGATTCTTAGAGTAAATGAAAAGAAGAAAGATAGTACACGTGGGATAGTCATGTGGAAGGGAGAGGAGGTGGACATCATTATCATTATCATTATATATATAAAAGAACACCCTTTTACTGCTGATGTGGCAGCACGAGAGATTAGGAAAACCAATTTCAAGCTCTCTTATTAGTTTGGGCAAAATTGTCCCAAAACCTCATATAGTCTAAACGTTCAGTAGAAAATGAAGGGTAAAATAGTCAATTACTCATCTATTTCTATGCTATTTTGGGGCGTAGTACAAATACATTTTCCAAGAAGGGCGTGCTTCACATATCTACTCAACTACTTGCATTATTATAATACTCTGTATTTATGGAGCAAGGCAATTAATCGAGCCCATTTTCTCAAAAGAAATAGAGAGGCAAGTATCTATTAATGACTCGGATCGCATATTGACAATATCTAACGGTTCTAAATTTACGCATAAAAATAAAGGAAAATGAGTATGAAAGAGAAAATAATTATTTAAGGAGATTGTGAAAGGAAATGGGGAGGATCCATTTCCCAATTAATCATCTATCTAAAAACAAAAGTGCACAACCACCTTTACTGCGCATCATCATCATTCATCCCATTTCCCGGTGAAGAATTTATACTAGAAAACAACTAAAAAATCAACCCATTTCAAAAGGTTTTACAATATTCTCATCTTAGACCTTGAATATTGACTAAAGAAATCAAACAAATTGTTCCATGTTCATGTTTATGTACATTGCAAGCTACTGGGCATACGAACATATCGTTCCATGTTTATAAAAAGTCATTTTAATCAACTACTCAAGAAACAACCTCACATAAACTATTAATATAGATATGTTTGGGGATTTGATTTGAGTTTGTAAGACAAACTCAAAAAAATCAAAGGTTGATTTTATTATTTCTCAAAGTTCATGATAAAATGGAGTAGAAACTAAATTAAAAGCCCAGCAAATTATTAGGAGGAGAATGGGTATTCTTTCTTTTATGATTTTATGATAGAATGGAGTATGAACAAAAAGCAAATAGTATACAAATTGGTTTCCGGCAAGTCTCCCACATGCATCTAGGTTTCTACTAGGTCCCAATCGCCGCTAGCTACCAGTGATAGCGTGTTTTGTCTTAATGACATCGCTCGCTTCAAGTCCGGTTACTGCGACCAGTATCGTGTCATTGGTGAGTTGACTCGGTTCCTTCCTCTCAAAAACCAACAAATTAAAATTTATCCACAACTCTTGCGGGTTACCTCGACCATGCCAGTGGCCGCGGATGGAGACAACATTGGTCGACTACAACGGGGACGTCAATAGCGCGTCAGTGATTGTAGAATAGATGAAGATGGGAAATGGTGGGTCAAAAGTTATGACGTTTTTGTTTATATCAAAAGGTGTAAAGAACTGGGGTCACTCAACTGTTAAGTAACGTATCTTCTATGCACATATTAGTTTAGCATCTTATCTCCTTTATTATCTTATTCCTTAGTTGTTAATATTTGTAACCATATCAGTTTATTCTCTCCTAAAATAGTGTAGATTAGTTGCTTAATTCTAGGCCTAACAGTTGTTGTAAATTAGTATTTATATCCTTGTAAAGTCTTGATTCTAATACACTGCTAATACAATTCTAAACACATTCATATTACTTCTCTTATATGGTATCATCGAGCTATTATTTTTCCGATCCTCGTGTTTTTTTTTTTCGCTTTCCTGTATCATGGCCAATCATGCTATTGTCGTTCCTAACAATGCCGAGCCAAACACTACCATCATTTTCGTCAACCTTTCTCAATGCAAAACCCTCACTTCCACCAACTATGCTCAGTGGTCCTTCCAGATTCGCTCGTTTCTTGAAGGACTCGACCTCTACCAGTTCCTTGATGGCACCCACTCGTGTCCCGCCGCCACTGTTACTGCCAACGGCCAAACCACTGCCAACCCAGCCCATACTACTTGGCTTCGCTAAGATCGTCTCCTCCTAGCCTCCCCTGTTGGTACTCTTGATGGTACAATCGCTCCCCTTGTCACCCAATCCAAAACCTCGCGCGAGGCTTGGACCACCCTCTCTTCCACCTTTGCTAACCCCTCTCGGGGACACATTATTCAAATCAAAAATCGTCTTACCAACATCAAAAAACGCCCTGACCAAACCCTCACCGACTATATGCATCTTATCAAAACCTGTACCATTGAACTTGCCAATCTCGGCAAGCCCATGGATTCCGAGGACATTGTGGCTACGATCCTCCGCGGCCTTGACACTACTCGGTTCCGCACCATCAAGGACAACATCGATGCCCGTGATACGCCCATATCCTTTGATGCCCTACACGAGAAAATTATTAATTTTGAACTCCAAAACCCCGAAACCACCTCTGCCACGCCCCTGCCTACTACTGCCTTCGCTGCTCAATACCGTCCCAACCAAAGTCGCTACCCTACTCGTAAGACCGGCCCACCTCCCATCATGCCAAATCTGATCCCCAATACCGACTCTCCTAATTCC
This sequence comes from Silene latifolia, assembly GCF_048544455.1. Taxonomy (NCBI): domain Eukaryota; kingdom Viridiplantae; phylum Streptophyta; class Magnoliopsida; order Caryophyllales; family Caryophyllaceae; genus Silene; species Silene latifolia. Next base: position 434,067,583 of record NC_133538.1, on the reverse strand, counting down.
ACCAAAGAGGCTACTACTTGTTAATACTGTGGCTACAAGGGTCATAATTTCCTCACATGTCGTAACTTCAAAAAGAACCATCCTAGCTTCACCCTCACTCCCTACGTTCGCCCTACCAAACCCCAATCCAACTGCCCTCAAGCCCACACTGCCACTGCCCTCTCATCCTTGCCCGAATTATGGCTTGTTGACAGCGGGGCCACGCATCATCTCACCAATGATCTCTCAAATCTCTCTTTACATGCCCCGTATGGAGGACCCGATGATGTGGTCATTGGTGATGGCTCTTCTTTACCAATTGCAAATATAGGTTGTTTCGAAATTCCACATAATTCCTCAATTTTATATTTTCGTAATGTTTTACATGTTCCGTCAATATCCCGTAACATTTTATCCGTGTCTCAATTCTGTACTAACAATAATGCTCACATTGTTTTCTCTTCTTCTCATTTTCTCTTTAAGGATATCCCGACGGGACGGACTTTACTCCACGGCAAGCTTGAACGTGGAATTTATTCTTGGTGCCCGTCTCCACCTCAAGCTCATCTCGCCTCCACTTCCTCCTCCTCGGCGCTGATGTGGCATCACCGCCTAGGACATCCCGCTTCTCATGTTTTTTCCTTTATTAAGAACAATTTTAATTTATCCTTTTCTAGTTCAGATTTTCAATACTGTCATGCTTGCAAAATTAATAAATGTCACAAGTTACCCTTTCATTCATCGACTCTTATGTCTAATGCTCCTCTCGATATTATCTTTTCGGATGTTTGGTCGTCACCGATTCCGTCCCCTGATGGTTTTAAGTATTACGTTCTCTTTGTTGATCACTATACTAAATACACTTGGCTTTACCCTTTAAAGAAAAAATCCGACACATTTTCCATATTCCAAAAATATAAATTATTAGTTGAAAAACACTTTCAAAGACCAATAATTAACATGTTTTCTGACAATGGCGGTGAGTATATTAAACTCACACCTTCTCTTCTTCAACACGGTATTAGTCATCTCACATCTCCGCCACACACTCCTCAACACAATGGCTACGCGGAGCGTCGGCATCGTCACATTGTTGAAACCGGGTTGTCGCTCCTCACACACGCTAATCTTCCTCTCACCTTCTGGCCGAAGGCCTTTGCTACTGATGTCTACTTAATTAATAGACTTCCTACTCCCACATTAAATAATGACTCTCCTTACTTTCGTCTCTTCAATACTCATCCTAACTATCAAAAACTCCGCGCCTTCGGTTGCTTGTGCTACCCATGGCTCAAGCCTTACACTTCTAATAAAATGGAGCCTAAGTCTGTTGCGTGCATCTTCCTTGGTTACTCTTTATCTCAAAGTGCCTACTTATGTTTTGACCCCGCTGCTCATCGCCTATACACATCTCGCCATGTCACTTTTGTTGAATCGGAATTTCCGTACCTTCGCCTCTCAACCCAGCCCACAATCTCCTCTCGCCACCCCCTGTTTCGACCCTTGATGACTGGTGTACGCCACCCATAACCTTTCTGCCTATCGCTTCTCGTTCCAACCCACGTACTCAACCACCTTCCTCGTCTCTGTCATCACCTGTTACCTCGACCCCTGCATCCTCCGCCTCCGTTTCACCCTCTGCCTCGCCCAACCCAGAACCTGATACACCCTCTACTGCTGCCTCTGACCCGCCAGGTCCGACAACTGCTCCCTCCTCGACTCTCCCTCCTCGTGGTGTTTTAACTCGCCTCTCCAATAACATAAGAAAGTCCAACCCCAAATATGCCAATTTGGCAGTCACTACTACACCCAACTCCCTTCCTAAAACTACAAAACCAGCCCTCTCATCACCCCAATGGCATGGTGCTATGACTGAGGAATACGATGCATTAATGAAAAACAACACGTGGTCTCTCGTTCCTGCCCATGATGCCCACAATGTCATCGGGTGTAAATGGGTTTTTCGAGTGAAATATAATCCTGATAACACGGTTCAAAAATACAAAGCTCGCTTGGTTGCAAAAGGTTTTTCTCAACAATATGGGGTTGATTACTCGGATACATTCAGTCCGGTAGTCAAACCTACTACTATTCGTTTACTGTTGTCTCTCGCGCTTAGTTACGGTTGGTCAATTCGTCAGTTGGATATTAATAATGCATTTTTACAAGGCTCACTTCATGAGACTGTTTTTGTTTCTCAACCACCCGGCTTTGTTGACGCCAAACGACCTACACATGTTTGTCGCCTCAACAAAGCTCTTTATGGGCTCAAACAAGCCCCTCGGGCTTGGTACACTGAGTTAAAGTCGTTTCTTACATCCTTTGGTTTTCGTGTTTTCTTAGCTGATCCTTCATTGTTTATTTACACAAAGTCGAAACACATTTTATATGTGCTTGTTTTTGTCGACAACATTCTTGTCATTGGTCCGTCTCACGATTTTCTCACTAATTTTTTAACAAATTTTGCCTCTCGGTTTTCGTTAAAAGATCTTGGATCTCTCATATTTTCTTGGTGTCGAGGTCACTCCTAATTCAAAAGGTCTTCTCTTGTCTCAAACTAAATATATTTATGATTTACTTCAAAAACATAACATGCTTGACAGTAAGCCATCTACTACTCCCATGGTGTCTCACCCTCTGCTCACTCACGACACTAGCACTCCACCGTGTGATGCTAATGCTTATCGTTCCACCATCGGTACACTGCAGTATCTCTCACTCACGCGGCCTGATATTTCCTACTCCGTTAATCGCCTCGCTCAGTTTATGCAAAGTCCTCGCACTTGTCATTGGTTGACTCTAAAACGGTTACTTCGGTATCTCCCTGGCACCTTACACCTTGGGTTACAATTACACCGTCATAATCCTCTCCAATTGCACGCGTTCAGTGACGCTGATTGGGCCGGGGACAAAGACAACTATGTCTCCACCACCGGTTACTTGGTTTATTTGGGCAAAAACCCCATTGCGTGGGCATCTAGTAAGCAAAAGGCCATTGCCCTTTCCTCTACCGAAGCTGAATTCCGTGCCGTTGCTAATGCTACCTCTGAAATCATGTGGATTCAGTCCCTTTTGTCCGAACTTGGTCTGGTTTTTAAGTCCCCACCGGCGCTATATTGTGATAATTTAAGTGCGACACATTATTTAGCGAACCCTGTTTTTCACTCCCGTATGAAGCATTTTGCCCTTGCTTTTCATTTCGTTCGGACGCAAGTTCAAGATGGGTTGCTTCGTGTTGCTCACATTAACGGCACTGATCAACTTGTAGACGTTCTTACAGAGCCGCTACCTCGTCCTAGTTTTGAAGCTATAATATCCAAGATCGGACTTTTTAATGGACAGTCCGTCTTGCGGGGGAATGTTAAGTAACATATCTTCTATGCACATATTAGTTTAGCATCTTATCTCCTTTATTATCTTATTCCTTAGTTGTTAATATTTGTAACCATATCAGTTTATTCTCTCCTAAAATAGTGTAGATTAGTTGCTTAATTCTAGGCCTAACAGTTGTTGTAAATTAGTATTTATATCCTTGTAAAGTCTTGATTCTAATTCACTACTAATACAATTCTAAACACATTCATATTACTTCTCTAATATCAACTTCCCAAAGCTATCTGACTTGGGAGGTTCAATTAGATTATAAGAGTAATCAGATAATAGGCGTGCAATCAGATTATAGGAGTAATCAAATAAAAGAGTGAGTAGTTTTCTAGATTTATAGTGTAACATGTATGATGTATCATTGATGGTAATATGGTAGAGTCTGTATTATATTTTTTTTAGCAGTCCGTCTCATTATAGACGGACATTAACCGTCTATAGTTATAGACGGATAGTATCCCTCTCACAAATTAAAGTGGGTAGTGCAAGTGGGGTATCCATTTCCCACCCACTTGGACTACCCATTTAATTTGTGAGAAGGACACTATCCTTCTATAACTATAGACGGATAGTGTCCGTCTATAATGAGAATTTGTCTTTTTTTAGATGCAATTTTAGAAAATTATATATTTTTTTTAACTCCCATTTGTTTTTCACCTTTTTTTTATATGTATTTTCGCATTTTTAGGCGTGCAATCACCCAGAACAATTATAAAGGATGATTCATGTGAGCCGACTTTAAATTATTTTTTTGAGATTAAGGCTCTAATGTTGTTATGGTTGTTGTATAAAAGAAAGTTTAAATGAAAAACATAGGTAAGCCAAGTGAGGTTGAGGCACTGATAATTATAGTATATGTATATAGTTGTTGTCGTTAGATACACCTTGAATTCGTGATACATCATTTAACACATTTAACAAATAAATTTAATTTTTAAAACTTTAAAATAATCCCGTGAATTTTCACGGGTATTATACAAGTTCTAATTAATTTTGTGGTTGAAAGCGGCTGAAACAAGAGACACGCCAGTCTGTTCCGCGTGTTTTATGTACAAGAGGCGCCACTTCTAATGGCGCGTTTCCGCCTCCTATACTCTTAGGCTACTATTGTTTTAGATACTATAAACACGCCATCGAGCTTACGTGGACATCATTTTAACAAATATTTTCAAAAACAACCCAAAACGACAAATATTTTGTTTTTTAACATTATTTTAAAAAGTTCCATATAAAAAGACAATTAAATTATGATAATTGCTTGAAATAAATTTGCATTTTTCCATAACCAGATTTTATGAGAGATTTCAAACTCCTACTTGTATAGTTGTATTTGATTAAGGGTAAAGCAATTTAGACATAAAAACGACAGTTTAACATGTTTGAAGAAAACAGAGAAACGAAACAGAATTTGGAAGAAGAAGTGATATTCTTATTGAATGAATACGATGCAGCCAGCTTACATAGGAATATATACATATTACAACCTCCAATATTTACGGTATAGATCAAACTATTAAGGCAACAATAAGATATGCACAATATTACGCAAAGATATGATATGATGATGATACACTTTTGATACTCCAAATGATTCTCATATTATATTGTTCTATATTTAATAGTTTATCGATGATAAAAATGAAAAATAATTTGATAATGACTACACAAGTACTATAAAACTGATAAATTCTATTAAATAAAAAAATTAATTGAAAGTTGTGAAGTGCATCTTTTATGAACGATTTTTTAAAATAATGCTCAAAAATAGAATGTTTATTGTTTTGGGTCGGTTTTAAAACTATTTGTCAAAATGGTATTCACGTAGGCTCGAATTTTTAAAACCTAAAAGACGGAGTAAATACGCCAATGACAATGGCGTGTTTACAGGAAAAAAATAATCACTACTACAATTATAGGCAATAACAACGCCCCATTAACAACGCATATTAACACGTTAAACGAATTAACGTTGTTAATTGGATTTTCTAGTTGGCGGGATGACTATGAAATGTTTCAACAACGGGTATTTAATCAACACCGTTATCGTAAGTTATAACAACGGCTGTATTTTAAACACCGTTGTCATATGTTTTATACTATAACAACGGTTACTGGATTTTTACCCGTTGTTATATATATGACAACGGGTATATAACCAAAACCGTTGTCGTAAGTTATAACAACGGTTCTATTTTAAAAACCGTTGTCATATATTTTATACTATAACAACGGTTACTGGGTTTTTACCCGTTGTTATAGATATAACAATGGTTATTTAACATTAACATCATAAAAAGCGTTGTTAATAATTTCCATGTATAGAAAACATAATATAGCTAGAAACACAAAACCTTTTGTATTCCCTTATACTTTAAACACAAACTGTCAAACTCCTCCCCGTCAAAACTCTCCCTCGCCGTCGACAGTCTTCCTCCTCGCCGTCAACATCGTCTCTCCCTCGCCGCCCTGCCTCGTTGTCGCATCCATTTATCTGCAGGTATATATATCTGATATTATAATCACGGTATATTTTTATTTTTTTGCTTTGTTCGACGATTGAATTCAATTTGAATGTTACCATTCAAATTTTTTGATGGTTTTATGATGTTTATGATGGTTGAATTGATTGGTATAATTCAATTTTTTTTTTGTTCTTCTTGATTAGGGTTTTAGAATTTATGATCATTTACGGTTGTTCTTCCTTATTGAAAGTACTGCTAAATCACCTCTGTTTGTTCTTATTTACTTCATCTATTTATTTGATCCATTTGCTATTTCATTCATATGGCTAAATCTGTTATTTCAATCATATATGGCTAAATCACCTCTGGTTTTGCTAAAATATCTCTGTTTGAAAGTTTGAATCAGTAGCATGAAAGCTCCCCTCTATCATGTTTTTTTTGGGAAAGATTAGTATTTGTATTGGATCAAAATCAAAAGTGTTACAAAGTACATATTTTATATGCGACAAATATACATTCCAATCAAAATAACAAATAGACAGAGTCTAAATTACTATCCATCATGCGTGTGCGTGTAATGCTCTGTATCCAGTTGTTATTCCTTGCTGACAGTATAGTTGTTGATTTATCTTTGGTAATAAAAGGTCCGGACTCATATATATATATATATATATATATATATATATATATATATATATATATATATATATAAATAGGATCTTGTGCGAACTTAAAGTTCGGTGCGAACTGAATTCGAACTATTGGATTGTATGGTTAAGATTAAAGGCCCAACCCCTTTAACCCACAAATACCTCACGTATAATCCCATAGCCCAACAAGATTCTCACCCCTTTCACTCATGTCAGCCATCACCCCACCGCCGGCAGCCGTCACACGGATCCACGTCGGCAGCCGCCACTAGAACCACGACGGCGCCTTCGACCACTCTATCTCCGACGATGCGCCACTTCTCTCCCTTATTTTCTCTCTACTCTTTTCCAACCCTGCGATTCACCCGCAGTCGTCGATGCCGAGCCTAGACGTCGCCGGCGTCTCGCCTGTCTCGAGGTAAGTTATCGCCAGAAATGCGCCGATAAAGAGGCTATGTGGGATGTCGAGTGAATGTTATGTCGGAGAAACGACAATCAGATCTCGAATTTCGAAAAAAAAAATTAAATATAGCAACAAGGCTCGGACGCTCGGTGATGCTAAGGCGGAAATGGATGTCGTGGAGAGAGAATGGCGTTGAGGTGGTGATGGTCATGAAAGTCGCGTCAGTTTGTGGTGTTGGTGGTGGTGGTATTGGTGTTGTAATGGTTGCAATTGTGTGGTGGTGGCAGGCTTGCGGTGGTGATGGTGGTGGTAAGATGACGGTGGTAGTGATGTTGACGGCAGCAGTGGTATTTATAGTGAGTGGTAATAGTGGGGGTAATATGGCTAGGGGTGGTGGTGTCCGTGGAGTGAAGGTGTGGTGGTGGGTGGCGACTATTGTTGTGTGTGGGTTGCCGTTGGGGATGAGGTGACGGTGTTGGTGGTGGTGACAGTAGGTTCAATTTGCTGTTGGGTTGAGATGGTGGTAGTGGCAGGTGGTCGTGCATAGTTTAGGGGGTGGATACATGTATGAAAACTACTAGATACATGTATGATACGTGTATCTGAATGTATTGATATGTGTATATGGCAGTACTGATATGTGTATCTGGGAGTATTGATCGTTATTGCTCCTTTTATTCTATTCTATTCTATTTATATTAATCCTCTCTGACTCGGCTAGTTAGTTTGAATGAAGACCGCTGAACTCCACCGCCTTACTCCGACCTGGGATCGTAATAAGTAACCCTGGCGTAAGTATTATGAAAAGCACCGCCACAAACACCGGTCCCCAATCCGCCATTCTCCACTACCTTCTCTATTGCTGAATTTACGGTTAAAGCTCCTACTCTAGGAATGAGATTGTATAATGTGAAGAATTTGTTTAATTGAAAGTGAATAAAATGACAAAATAAAGGAAGGTTGATGGAATCAAGTTAGCCTGATCTATCACGTTTGGCATAGTGCAGCTTGTACACAAGCCAACAAAATTTAGCACATTTTTTCAATATTATTACGCTACTTTCTGCATTATATTGTCACTTTTGTAAAGCAAATTGTATTTGAAAACTTTAACTAGAGCAAATGGCAAGTATTGAATTTTTCGAATTTTAACAACAATTGATGTTTTAAGTACCGTCTGGTTTCATTAATCACTGTTATTACAACATTTTTACAAAGATCCGGCCTGTAAATGCGTCAAACCAACTAACGTATCTATGGTCCAAAGAAATCGACTTCGGCACAACCTGTGTCCGACCAGAAAAACCTGTATATCTGGAAGTATTGATATGTGTATCTGGCAGTAGTGATATGTGTATGACTCTTACTAGATACATGTATGACTCTTATTAGATACATATATGATACGTATATCTGGAAGTATTGATATGTGTATCTGGCAGTATTGATATGTGTATTTGGGAGTACTGATCATTATTACATCTTTTATTCTATTCTATTCTATTTATATTAATCCACTTTGACTCAGCTAGTTAGTTTAAATGTATCACAGTATACCGTAGTTTTGTTTCACACAACATGTATGACTCTTACTAGATACATGTATGATACGTGTATCTGGAAGTATTGATATGTGTATCTGGGAGTATTGATCATTATTGCTCCTTTTATACTATTCTATTTATATTAATCCTCTTTGACTCGGCTAGTTAGTTTGAATGTATCACACTATACCGTAGTTTTGTTTCACATTATCATGTCATTACTATAGGTTGATAACCAGTTATTCCATTTCACATTTTTCAACTGTATCTATCAAGTTAAAGGTATGTATCTAGTAATTTAAATGAGTGTATCCAGCAACTTAAAGGTATGTATGTACTAACTTAACAAAGTGTATCTTGCAAGTTAAAGTTATATATCTAGTAATTTAAATTAGTGTATCTAGCAAACTAAAGGTATGTATCGAACAAGTTAAAGATATGTATTTAGTAATTTAAAAGAGTGTATTTAGCAAAATAAAAGTATGTATCTAGTAACTTAAATGAGTGTATCTAGCAAATTAAATGTATATATATCAAGTAACTTAAATGAGAATAAACAAAGGGGACGACTATCTCAAGCAGGATGGGAAAGGGGTAAGGGTGCACTTTTTTACCTAATATATGCATTTTACCATAAATGTGTTTTAAATACAATGTATAATATTATGGATACAATTTTTTGCAATTTTGGATTGTTATACTAATCACTCTAAAAATTAAGTTAACATACTTCACTTTCTGCCATATTATTCATTATAAACATTAGCTCGCTTAGTTAATAAAGTCTAGCTTAGTGTAGAAAGTCATAAGAATGACCCTCGAGTAACTATAACCTAAATTCGGCTTCCGACAACCTCCAATCTGTCATTGTGATTATTATGATTCCCCTTCTATAAAAAAAAAAAGGTGTGAAAATGCAGCTCCAAAAAATTTAGGCGACCTGGTATAAAAAAGAATATGTCATTAAAGCTAGCAGCAAATTCGAGCCATAGAAAATTGGCTTATACATATGTAGAACTTGCACAAGAATTCAGCCGCTAATTTTACACAAGTTCTGTGCACATATGGACACGGCTGACCAGACTTGAGACAAGATGATTGAGCAATCACCGAGATGAAATGTTTTTTAACAAACAAGTGCGAATCAATGCAACTAACGACTGCCATAACCACCTCATCTCCACCGCCTATAATGCTGACAATCAGGTGACACAATGCCAAACACCAATGTCACGCACTCATGCTCACCAGTGACACACCAAATCGACCCATCAACATTCTCGTTTCCCCTTGTCGTCAACACATTTCCCCCACTCCGCCGCTACTTCTCACCATTGTGACCACCATAATGACCACATCACCTTCCCCTATCACCTACCCCTTCGTATGAGCTAAAAATTATCACCACAATCATCTTTGTATACCAAATTTATGGAAATAATGAGATTAAAAAAAGTAACCAAAACGAAAACTATAATAGAATCTGAGATTTAAAATGATAAGAGATATGAAGAATCGCGAGAAAATAAACAAAAACTTTCTCCAAGTCAAACCAATAACCACCAATCTTATTACCATCCCCAGGTTGATGTACAGTAACTGGTAAAAAAGAGGCAATCAAAGCAGATGCCTTCAATACAATTTGCCTGCTGAAATCAAAATCAATAGGCTTTGAAAAGGTTTCATGCAAAATCGCTTGACCAGGAGAGATCCAGGAACAACCAGCTTTATGACAAAGGTTTGGAAAGTTCAACTTTCTTCAGCCGATTCTTGTGAAATGAGTCCTCCGGTGGTGTTGGAAAGGTAGGGAAATATAGAGGTCATGACTCATGGTGACTGAAAATAAGTGCCAAAGAAGGGGATGCGGCGACACTTGTAACAGGTGGTGCGCCGGCGTCGTCGAATCTCGCCGGCGGCGCCGACAACAGTTGAGGATAGGTGATGAGAGAGGAGAGTGGAGGGAGTTGGAATACGGAATAGAAAAGGAAAACGGTTAATTTTGTAGTTAACTTTTTGCGTGAGATACAGTGTCATGGCCTTAGTTCGTACGGTTCGTACCGTATTTTAATTCGCACCTGACCCCGTTCATATATATATATATATATATATATATATATATATATATATATATATATATATATATATATATATATATATATATATATATATATATGTAAATAGATCCTCAGAGAACCTATAGTTGATCATGAACCGTACCAACTATCTGATGTAACTAACACAAGAGTTCTGCTGTTAGGTGAAAGCCTAATCCCAACCTTCCTTATCCTCTCTCTCTCTCTCTCTCTCTCTCTCTCTCTCTCTCTCACCTCAATCAACTACCAACCAATGCCAAAAGCCACCACCAGATGCCGGCAGAGACGACCGCCATGTTTCCTCCGGCGAACTCGCCGTCGTTCCTCTCCATTCTCTTTCTCTTATCTCTTTGTGATCGTCCTCCTTTTTGCAGTCCTTTCCTTAGCGCATCGTTTTCACCGTCGCCGCTCTGCTTGCCGCACCACCACAACCACAATTAGGTGCATTTTAAGTCATTATTTACTCAATTTGATTCGAAATCTTCCAAAAATGTCATCGGCGTGATTAGTTTTCTAAAATATTTCTTTGTTTTAGATCTATGATTTATATCACTCAATTTTTATAAAAAAAAATCAGATTTATGTTAGTTGTTGAGGCGTGTTCGACCGAACTATGGTGGTTTGATGGTGCGAGATTAAAGAAAAATGGAGTTGCAGGTGTTCCGTTGGTATGATGTTTGTCGGAGGTCTAGTTTGTGGTGGAGACAAGGTGTGGTGCGACGTCGCCAGTGATACGGTACTGTCAGTTAGAGCTGGTACGATCTCAAGTTGGCGGTGATCATATCATCACGACGACATCGTCTTTGATATGATTCTGAGACGCTGCTCCGTATGGCCCCCCAATGTATACTTTCGGGTAATTAAATGGTTTTGATATCACTGCCTGTTAATTTTTTTGTGAAACTAATCATGTTGTTGGAAGTTTGCTTGGTTTTGAGTGCTGATGATGACGTTTGGGCTGACCCAATATAACACCGGCTTTATCGGAGGTGGCTGGTGACATCTCTGGTGCCGTTCATGGTGGTCCACAGTAGATGTGGTGGTGCTGAGGCGGTGGTAGGTGCCTGATGGTTGTAGTAGTGGTGGTTGGATGGTGCATACACAAAATATCAACCCAGATACATGTGATATTATTACCGGATATACATGGTATTACTACCGGATACACAAATTGAGATGTGTATCCAGTAGTAATAACATGTGTATCTAAGGTAGTAATATGTGTATCTTGCTAGTAATACCATGTGTATCCTTTACCATCTTGCTTGTCAGCACATCCATGATTTATTACTATATATTTATCTGATGGTGTCTAGCCTACCTGAGCTCCAGCGTTGGAGCATATGTTCGGAATTTGTCCATTTGTGATTGATGTGGCTGTTTGTTTGAGGAGTCATGGTTCATGGGTTGGGTGATAGTGTGGGCAATAACAATTGGGAAATCGTGGTGGTGTTGGTGACATCAGTTTTTGGGGTGAATGTTGGTTAATGGGTGGCGGGTGTGATGGTAGTCCAGGGGTGATGGTATCTTCATGGTGATATTGGCGAAAATAAACATGATATTTGTGGTAATAAACCTTTTTTAATTTTATATGAGCGTGCTTGATTAAATTGAGAATCAACAACCATTCAATTTTCTATGAAGCTGATATTTGGTCGGTATAAGTTTTGTCAATTAGTCTCACTATAGACGGATATATCTGTCTAAAGTGAAAGACGGGTCAAATATGCTTAAAGTTGTGACATTTTTGGGCCCCACCATGCAATTTGTTGCTTGTCTTATACTTAAAGTGGGTGGATATTTGGCCCGTCTATAACTATAGACGGATATCTCCCGTCTATAATGAGAATTTGTAAAGTTTTGTATAGTTTCCTTGTTTCTTGCTTGTTTTTATTAAGTTGCTTCATTTGGGACTTGATTAAGTAATCAAGTTGCTTAAGAATCTATGGAGATTTGGTATTGGGAATTTTTTTTGAGACTCCTTTACTTGAGTTATCTACAAATAATGGAAAAAAAATTAAGAAGTAGCTCACTGTAAAGGATCAGGGCCTCAAGGGTGATTATTTGCACATTACATTTTCGCAGGTTGCAACTAAAAGGTCATTACTATGCTCGTTATTATATCGTCTATACCCAAACGCAACCCGACACTCTCACCCTCAAAACCACTTCCAATCACTCTCACCCCTCACATCCACGATCTTCCGACGATCGACGGTTGCTCGACGACACGATCAGCTGCTGGCAGCGCGCTATCTGTCACTCTTTTTCGCACAAAACAACAATTTTGATCGAGTTTCGCTCAAATTCATCATTAATCCTCGAATTTCGATCAAATCTCATGGATTCGTAGTCGTGTAAGGTATCTTTATTTTCTTAGTTATTTCCGGTTTGATTAATTACTTCCATAGTTATTAAATTTACCCCATATTTGACCTAATTTGTAGAAGTCTAACCTTAATTCCATTCCTGCTTCATTCCCCCAAATTCGCTCGACTTTGATGTGTTTACTGTGTTTTTTGGCTTAATTGATGTAAGTTCTTTAATTTATTTCACTATTTTCAGTTTTCTCCCAATTCGAATCCTAATTTTACAGTTTCATCATAGTCTCATAGTCTTCGTGCATAATGTAGCATTACATTACCAGCAATTACCAGCAATTTCGTGCATACTTTTTTTTTCTTATTTTGTTTTATTAATTTAGTTATATTTATGCGTTAATTGTGAATCGTTGGAGTGTTATTGGATGTTTGTTGTTTACTGATCGATTTCTATGAATTGTTTTGCTAGATACTCTGAGCTATTGCGTTCTGATTTCCTACTACTTTATTCCGAGGCAGGTGATACAGGAAAGCGCGAGCGGCGTGAGTTTTATTCTATTCCAAAAGCAGGGGTCGAAGTGGTCTCGGGGAAGCATGAGCGTTTTAAATGAAGCTGCCTATTCTTTGAACTCAAAACTAGCCCTGAAGCAAGCTGCTCTACTGTCTTCTAAGCAGCAAAAAGAATAAACTAAATAACGTAAGTAATATATATAAGTTTATTAGTCCATTCTTCCTTTCAGAACAAGAGTAGACTTTGAGACCCCGGAGCGCATGCTTATAATATGCTCATGGCTCTCGTCATCTGGGTAAACCCAGCTGCCTTAAATCCCTGCTTTCTTCTTAATCTCAAATGTTCTTGAATGTAGTTATGTTTATGCGTTAGTTGAGGATTCGTAAAATTGCGGGTTCGCATTGGAATGATTGGAGTTTGCTGTATACCTAGTATTGCATTAGCATTAATACCAACTGTAACAACCCGAGCTCAATTATGTGCACTAAGCTGCACTGATAACTAGCGCTTCTGTTCTAATAAGCCTTTTGTTTTCTGATTTTTTTACAATCAAGTTAAGATACTAAGCTGAATTTAGTAAAGGGCTCAAGCCTTTTCTTTGTCATCTGTAGAGTATAAATTATGCAGTAAAACATTGTGTGACTTTCTGAGCTTCCTGTTATTTTATAAAAACGTATACTTTTCTCTTTCTCTGGCAACATGTTAATTTATGTATACATTCTTTTCAAATGTTCACAGAAGCCTTAACTTGTTAAAGGGAGCATGAAACTATATTCTGTGGATCAGCAGCTTAGTCAAGCTCTTGAAGATCATGCCGCATCATTTGCCACATATAAAGTATGATAACCTGCCATCTTCAGAATTATTTGCGAGTATCTGTTTTGCCTTCAGGAGTATTAAACATATTTTTATGATGCTTAGGTACCTGGAAATGAGAATCCCTCTACTCTTATTGTGTTTGCTACAAAGTCTATGAATGCTGGCCAGGTTACTTCCAAGTTGCACATAATTGAGCTCGGTGCCCAGCCAGGTCTGTATCTTCCTCTCTTTCTTTCCCCAGTGCCTTCCAAGTTATAGTGTTTTACTATGCATCACTACTTCAATAGTATTAATGTTACCTTTCTCAATTACCTATTTACCTCTTCTTTCATCCATCACTAGTTCAATAGTGTTAATCTTTTGGCTTCTAGGTACAGTGTATTGTCTCAGGATACACTCTTCTTAAACCTGTATGGATACATATCTTTACCTTGTTAGATACACATGATGCTCTACATTGTTAGTATATTTTGTCTTGTTCTTCTTTAAATGAAAGAGTATATATCAAAGTAAAATTAAATAACTTTCACTTTATTTTCTAGAATTTATCCTCGTATCGAGAGTATATTATACACTCCTACTTCTAAAATGGGAGAAGAACAACATAAAGGTAACGTCTTGAAATATTCCAAACACAATTGTTGACTGACCTTGGTAGATACAGATTTTTGGCAAGCTAGATACACTCTTTTGACAAACTAGATACACTCCTTTACCTTGCTAGATACATACCTTTACATTGCCAGATACACATATATTGCAAGCTAGATGCACTCCTTTAACTAGCTAGATACACATCTAACTCCTTTAGATTGGTTGATACAAATGATAATTTTTTAGTTGTTACATTACTAAAATAATTTAATCTCACGTTATTCTTGTTTTTTATGCAGGTGTTTTTTAGGATATTTTTACAGGATGGATGAAATTTGGAAGTAAAGATTTTGTAGATAATATTGATGACAGTATTTTGGATATTATGGAACTGTCAACATTTGTTTGTTGTGATCACTGAATATTGTCAAGAAACAGTGTTTTTATATTTGTAAGATCAACGTACATAAAAAAATTGTACAAACAAGTGTGGTGACTCCAATGGGGAAGAAAAAGCATTACATTACATGAATGTCGCTCCTCTAGTAATCTAGATATATATTTGAAACTTTTTAGAACAAATCTCTGCGTGTGGCATATGTGCATGTTCCACATCACAAAATGTTAGCAAAACGTACAGAGGAATCCTTGAATTTTAAATACTCTATCAAATACATCAACTGAACCCAAAGTTGTATAATTTGTAACAAAATCATATGTTAATGAACAATATCCCGAATCACATATACGCAACCAGAATTAATTAATTTCAGACTTGTAACAAACCAAAGAAGAACCCTTCCTTAAATTTCACACCTGGCAAGCCCCTCGTCACTTTTAATAGTGCAAACCGTATGAATGACCAAGATACCCTTAATGCTACTGTCAAATACACATGGTATTACAGTCAGATACACAAATTGATTTGCGTATCCATGAGTAATACCATGTGTATCCGGGCTAGTATTTTGTGTATCCTTGATCTAAAGATCAACTACGACCACCCACCTGACCAACACAACCACCGAAATCCGTGAAGTAACCCCACAGCCAGCCCCATCTCCGCCATCAGTCCTCATAGCCATTTGAACCTGTACAGGTGACATAACCAACATTACTACCATACCCACGCCTGCGACTTCTCCAACAACAAAGACGACGCACACCTGCCACCTGACCCCGTCGAACCCTCGTCGAAGATCCACCAACCACCACAAATTCTCGTCATTGCCGAACAAATCAGGCCCATCCTCTACCCCAGACGATTACGGCAATAACGAATGAAAAATAAGAACTCTCCGACAAGGTTACCTTTACCAATATGTGTTTGAAATTCTCCAATCGTCACAACCTCTAGTGTCAAAGTTGGCGGCAGTGAACAACAGACCACCATCGTCGCCCACTATTTTCATTACCACCATAGAAGTGCGGAGATGTGCATCTTGTCGGCGTCGACGATGTTTTATGGATAGGTTGCCGGTGGCGTCATCATAATAGTGCGCCAAAATCGAAGAGAAAATGTGGCACACATCGAAAAGGTGGACATGACAGTGGCGGCGGCTTTTTCGACGGTGACGACATGAATTTATGAGACCGTCAGTTATTCCGACGAGGGCTAGTGTCACTGGCGAGTTGGTGGCTGGTGTATTGGGAATGAAGAAGATGGTGGTCTGTTGATGGGGAAGGGGTAGCATTGGGGATTTAATCTTAGCCTTTGAATTGGTTTGGTTGGTGGACTAGAAATGATGCGCGTGTTTTATTGATTTTGGTAGTTCGTACAGTTCGTACCGTACTTTAGTTCGCACCTGACCCCGACCCTATATATATATATATAGTTAATTAATTAAAGTTTATTTAATTAATGTAGATATATGGCTCAATCTTGGATGGTTTATGGAAATAAGGGTGACCCAAATTATGAGGCTGGTATAGTTGAATTTTACGAAATTGTAGCGAAAAAATTTAAAAATTCTTCTAGTATTCCGTGCCCATGTAAAACATGTGTTAATATTAAGTATATGACTTTTCCGGACGTCAAAATTCACTTAGAGAAGTTTAGTTTTACTCGATCTTATACCCGTTGGATTTTTCATGGGGAGTCATTGGAGGAAGAGGATAGTTTTGAAGAACATAATGGTGATGAGATAGGTGGGGAATACGATAGGGTGAGTGATTCCGAGTTTGTTGATTTAGAAGCAGACATTGGTAATGCATCCGAGGCTGGTTTTGTTACGGGGGACGAGTTGAATGTTGAGTCTAGAGATAAGGAAGAAAAAGATGATGAGTCGAATGCTTTTGAAGATGTAGGTGATGACACTACTTTGGATGACCTAAACCAACTACATGAGGAGTTGCGTGAGTCCGAAGCACCTCTATACCCTGGTTGTAAGTACACAAAAATGGTGACTGTGGTGAAGTTGTATAATATCAAAGGGGCAAATGGGGTGAGCGACACGTGTTTCACTAGCCTTGATAAGCGACTTGCTTCTGGATGGTAATGTTCTTCCTGTTAGGACATATGAGGCTAAGAAACTGATTAGATGGATGGGTATGAAGTATGAAAAAATACATGCATGTCCACATGACTGCATATTGTACCAAAAATTGTTTAAAGACTTAACGCACTGTCCGGTTTGTAATGAGTAGCTTTATAAGGATAAGGAAGGGATGCCGGCTAACGTGTTGTGGTATTTTCCAATCATACCAAGATTCATAAGAATTTATTCGAATGAAAAAGATGCAAAAATGATGACTTGGCATAAAACTGGAAGAATAAATGATGGAAAGCTAAGACACCCGGCAGATGGTATGCAATTGAAAGATTTTGACGCCAAGTATCCTGAGTTCGGCAATGAACCTAGAGACTTACGTCTAGCGCTGTCCACTGATGGAATAAACCCTCATGGAAAATAAGTAGCCAACATAGTACTTGGCCAGTTGTGTTGGCTATTTATAACTTACCTCAATATGTGTGCATGAATAGAAAGTATTTGATGTTGTCGTTGTTAATTTCCGGCCCTAAAAAACTTGGCAACGATATCGATGTCTATTTGGAACCTCTTCTAGATGATTTGCGAACTTTATGGGATAGCGGGATAGAAGTCTTTGATGCATATAAGAAAGAAACTTTCAATTTGAGAGCGATGTTGTTGTGTACAATATCCGACTATCCGGTTTATGGCGACTTTTCTGGACATACTGTGCATGGAAAAGAGGCTTGTCCGTTGTGTAGGGAGGATATCGTGTCTGAATATTTGAATTTTTCTCGGAAGTATGTGTATCTGGGAGGTCGGAGGTTCTTGGCCCATGATCATTATTATCGTAAGCAACAGAAAGCATTTAATGGAAGTCAAGAACTTCGTCAACCTCCTAGAATTTTTAGTGGGCGTGAAGTTTATCAGAAAGTTAAGGATATTGAGATAAAATTGAAGAAAATGTAGATCTATATATACTAACATATTCTTATATGTTCTAATTTATTTAGTCATAAAATAAATCATTGATCTTATGCATGCAAACTAATAAACAATATAAAGAAGAAACCATCATCTTACATTGTGATTTTCGGATTTATGGGCACAAGTGAGTTCACCTACTCACTTGTTCTTGAGCTCTCCAAATGGAAGAACAAGGATTCAAGTATAGAATCCCTCCCAAAAGCATATACCCAAGGAAAACTCTTAATAACTAATATTATTTAGATCTAGTAATAATATTAGTTTCACTATAAAATTGACACAAAATAAATTGCATTTTACTCTTGAAAATCTCGGTCAAGAGGGAGTATATGTGAGTATATTTCTCTAGAATTATCATAAATTGTAGAGAGTTTCTATTGCATTTTCTTACTCTAGAAAAATTAGATGGGAAGAATGAATAATGATGTAAAAGAGAAAAGCTCTTCTCTCTTTCTTGTGGGTGGCCGAAAAAGAGCATTGGGTAGTATGCCCAATGCCTTTTGTTTTTGCTCTTCTCAAAAGCTTAGGCTTGCAAGGCTAGTAGGTAGTCTTTAATAATTATGTTTTCCACTAATATGAAAACACAATATTAACCCAACACTCCCTCTAATTTCGGCACTTTCATAATAAAATGGATGGTCCATTTTATTTTGTCATTTGTCAATTTTGTCACATGTAACATGTTACATGACATGTCACAATGTAATGTATTGTTAACATATTAAAAATCAACATACTCATAAAATATGTCATATACAAAATTGACTAGTAATTCGTAATTACTCGTGCCAAAATGTTTCCAAATTATAAATTACAACATTCTGTATTTATAATGATTTATTCATTCCGTTCCAATTGTTTCTGTAAACAATGATTTCATCTAAGTAATAAAACAATTCGATTACTTAGACCGTGTCTCATTTAATCATATTTACAATAAGATACGTAAATTATACTCACAAAATCATCCATCAATTTTAAGCAATTTAATTAACTCGTATCGGTATACGATTAATTAAATAATCAATTAAGAGTATTTCCCTATTGGTATGACCTAAGGGGATCAACTGATCACCACCGTCGCACGATAGTAATGTCAAACTCTAGTCAGCCAATCATTACCGATATGTGTGGACCAGTTGACTGTAAAATATTACATCCCACATGTATTCTTAAAATGAGATTTAATAATGATATTTAAATCATGTGATCGCACTATTGTTGAGGACACATTTCCCAACAATCTCCCACTTGTCCTCGACAAGTGTGCGTCACCAATTCTCTTGTCCTATTACTATCTCCCACTCAATGCAAGGTGTCTTTCAGGTCGTACTTGCAAGTGATCATATCGAGAGTGGTTTCCTCGATCTGGAGAATAACTGATTGACCGGATTTATCTATCATAGATACCTTCCGAGCGTGGCCACGCATTTCCAGTTCATTACTCCTCGAGTGGCCCTGAGATATTGTTATAACCCTGACAAGGGGGTGGACAATTCCTATCGCACTTATTCCCTTCGACTAGCCACAACCATCATAACCCAAAATATGCCCATTTGACCCCATTTACGAAGGTCGTAGTAACACAAATCAAAGTTAATCTGAAACTGTGCCATCTTAGGCGAACAGTCTTTAGTCAAAAGAGTCGACTCATTAGAATACTATAGCAGCTCTTGCCACGACCAGGCTATATAAATTTGCCAAAACTCTATAAGCGGTCATAAGGCCCGACAAAGTGTTCCTAACAGTCTGCCTATGTGATCGACTAGTCATCTCACATGACTGTATGGCACTTGAACTTGCCATCAATCGCATCACACTCTAGTCACTTCGAGACGTCACCTCATACAAGTGACTATGGGCGAATACAATGCTAATCCATGTTCACTTTAACGGGGTTCAATTGTCTCCACAACCCGTTTGGATGTAACAAAGTATAATAAAAGAGTTTTAAAGTAAAACTCGAACGACAAATGCGATTATCACACATGAATAGTCAATGCCTGATTACTATTTCATGTTCTATAATCTAATTTGATCTTGCACGTAGTTGTTCATTTCAATTCAATTGAAATGACATGACTCATCATGTTTAGCCTTTGAGAAGGCTTTGGTTAGTAGGTTTTATCAATTTCTTGTACCTTACTCAACCTTACTACATACTCGTTTTCCTCTATAATGTATACATTTGCATCACAAAACCTTCTGAGTACGTGTCGAGATCCAATCAAGACATAGGCCCTCTAGCCTAAGAATAGCTCCCACTGTTTTCACATTGTGCGGGACTCATCCTTCTTGCACATCTCATGATCGCAAGTGTACTCAATTTCCGTTATAAATATCTCTTATGGTTCTTTATTGCCTAGAACGATTCTAGAAAATCTATTTCTTAAATAACATAACCACAATGGTATCTTAACCATCCTAATGTGTTTTGATTATGGTTTTTGTCGAAAACCATGCGCAACCTCAATTGTCAATTGTCACTTGTGTAACACCCTTACACAATATTGCATCATAAACACTTTGCATCATAGCCTTAATGCTTCTGCAAGCACTTAAGAGTAATCTTTATGGCTTACTTAGTAAAGATTACTTAAATTCGATTCTGAAAACAATTCATCATACTCAAAGCATATGAAGTGTTATACATCATTTTTTTTAATTGATTCGGCAGCGGAAGCAAATGGAATCAATCAAATATGTTCAATTTAATTGAACTAGTCATGAATCTTATCAACATAAGACTTCTTACTGACGCTAATATCATGTAGATTTATCTTCATAAATCCGGATATTCAAGATGTATTATAATACTCCAAAAGTCTTACATCATTCGCAATGATCAATATGTCATCCACATATAAGACTAATTAAAATTTTCGTAACTCCCACTAAATTCCATGTATAAACACAACTTCTCGACTTATCGAGAAACGTTTTATAACATGATCAAATCATTGATTCCAACTCATTGATGTCCTACTTAAGATCCTCTCTTAAGTTTCACATTATTTTAGGATTGAAAGAATCTACAAAACTCAAGACATGTATTGAATACATTCCTTCTTTTGAAGAAGTGAGTTTTAGATTTACTTGCTATGTATTTCATAATAATGAAACACAATCCCTAAGAAGATCCAAATAGACTTAAGCATTTCAACTGGTGCATTTCAACTGGTGCAAAACCCTTTGCAACCAATCAAACCTTAATCAAACCTTGAAATCTCTCTTTATTAGTGTAAAAAACCCTTGCAACTAATCAAGCCTTTTATATTGGATTTTCATGGCTGTAAGCCTTGTAGTGAGTTGTGACTTAAAGACTCTCATGTAAGTCATATGTTCATTACTTTCTAGAAGTAATCAATTTGAATCAAACGATTTCTCTTGTAAGTTATAAGCTCTTTGCTTTCTTAAAAGTACCATGAATTCATCATTTTCAACAAGTGACGAACTTTAACCTCCTAGGTTTTAAAGAAACAACGTCTTACACAAAACATCTCATGGAGCCAAGAAAGACCAGTTTCTTGTGACATAACATCTTTGTGGCTCTTTGAATAATTTCTCCCACTTTGTCTTCTAGAAATAAACTTGTATTTTTGAAAGACAACTTCATGAGCCGCAAACCCATCGTACTCGTGATAATTGAAAGGGAAAAATGAGCATTTGTTTCTTGTGAAAACTTACAAACATGGTACCCTTACCATTTCATATCTCATATGATTCGATTTAGTGGAAAAATAATCTAGACAAAATGATTAAATCCCCAAAAGGATCAAGTAACTCAAAGTAACTTGATCGAAGTCCAAACCTTATCGAATAGCGTTTGAATTCTTATCCAATCATACATTATCCCATAATGCGTGTTAAGAGAGATTAATTTGTGATACTATATCACAATTCATTTGGCTTATATCAAAGTTTTCACTTTGATAATCCCATCACGACTAAATCATGATTCCTTGAACTTTTGAACTTCTTCAAAGATTTCTCTATTTACCTTATTAAGTGAACACACTAGTGTCAACTTAAATCGTTGGTAAAAGATGATGATCAACCTATTTTGGATCGATGATTTATAACCTCGATCTCCTTTTCAACCAAAAGGTACGAGATATCTTGCTTTGAATACAAGATACGCATATACCATTAACAATCTAATGGTTTCAAGAGTACTCGATAACTCTTTGCGTTCATCATTCCAAAATTTAAGGTTTAATCTTGGGTTACCAATTTGAGTCTGGCATCATCTTCATGATATATCATTCTAGTTTGGTTTAGAATATAATCACCTTGATGATGGGCTAGCCATACATCAAATCATGGTGTATAGGGTCACAAAAGTGAAACCTCTTTTGTATCTTTAACAAATTGTATTCTTATTTAGAGTTTATGTACTTCATAGTCACAATTAAGTACAACTCCAAACCCGAAAACTAGATTTAGTACACAATGACTCTATCTCTTGACTTCATTGTTGCTAGTCGTCATATTCTAATCATCCTATGTATCAAACATAATGATGAAAACCACCACCGGTTTCTAATATTGACGAAGTAATACTAGCAAAATTTATGTTTAATCAAATAAACATTTAACGAAGAAGGTCCCATTAGATGTCCCACAACTAACTTGTTGATTCTTCAATAATTTGGGGTAGTTTCCTTTCTCGTGTCTAACATTTAAGAAAATGGAAACTTTATCGGTCGGGATTGATAGGTTTAGTATCGTCATTCTCAACAACTTTACCTTTAACATTACCTTGTATCAATTCCATTATAATCTTTACTTCTTGAACCTCGCCCTCATCTTAACGGTTTAAGAGAATGCTCCCACTCAATTCAATGAATCTTTGCTTTGAGAAGCAAAATTGAATTTATGAAGATTACTCTTCATTTGTTCGTTTTAGTCTTAAAACTTTCATTGAAGTGGTTGCGTTATTTTGGTCAATTACGAATTCTTGACAAAACTAATTACCAAAACAATTTATCGCTTTAATGTACTTAATTCATTTAAGTACATGAAAAACAATCCATTGTAAGTAGATGTGTTAATCAAGAATCAAAAACCTGTCTGATAATGAATAACTTTTATTTATACTCTTAACAAGAGATCCTTCCAATGGATAAAATGAGGTTTTAGAAGAAAATTCATATTTGTCTTTAGTTACGATGTTTTAATGGAGATTTGAATCAAAAATCGAAATGATATCGTATATGAATTGTGGTAAAGAAATAGAACAATATGATAACGGAATAATGAAAACAAAACATTCATCGTTATAATAATACTTGTAAACAAGTATAGCATTTACATAGTGACCTCTACCCAACTATGATAAATGATTCCAAGATCCAAATTCATATTAACTTGGGCACGGGGTAGCCGATGAAACCCTTATCAATATAACTCGGTGGATTAACTCTTTAATCGATTCTACTTTTAGAACTCTCGGTCGATAAAATTACTCTAATATTTATCTATAGCCCAAAACACATTCGACAAGGGCACGGGGTAGCCGATGAAACCCTTATCAAAAAACTTTTGTTGAGTTCAATCCAAATTTCGAATAAATGTGTCCATTATCCAAACCCATATTAACTTGGGCACGGGGTAGCCGATGAAACCCTCATCAACATGAATTCGGTGGATAGACATTTATCACCCACTTCCCCTACGTAACAAGGTTTGTACCGGCCGAGTGCACTCCCTCACGAAATAGGTTTTCATGGTTTCTACTATTTGGTAAGGCTATGTCTCAATTGTTTATTTTAGCGAGAGGTCATGTCAATTTATTATCTATCACATTTTAAGTGAACTAAAGTGGTGAACTACGATAATTGTAATTGACACGGTCGAAAAACTCGATAAAAGAAGATGCATGTTTTAGTTATGGCGATTTAGCGATGCATGCGACGTAAAATAAAATGCAAGCATAGAAATAAATAAATCCTAGTATGGCCTTTCCTAAAATAGAAAAACTATTTAACTATTACATATTCGGAAACCAACTCCATTGGTCCCTTGAACTTCGGTTGTGGCACGCATCTCGAGGTAACACCGTCTTTATGTATCGCCATCTTGAAGAAATCCGTCTTTGGGAACTCCGAGATGAATTTAAATTACATAATAAATTACATAATTTCCTATTATACATTTGTAATTAAAATAAAATAAATCTATTAAATTACAAAACGGTGATACGAGATCACAATAAAATTACAACCGAATCGATATTCCCATACATTTCGGGAAATACCAATTAGAATCTACATTTGTAATGTATTTTTAACATATTAAAAATCAACATACTCATAAAATATGTCATTTACAAAATTGACTAGTAATTCGTAATTACTCGTGCCAAAATGTTTCCAAATTATAAATTACAACATTCTGTATTTATAATGATTTATTCATTCCGTTCCAATTGTTTCTGTAAACAATGATTTCATCTAAGTAATAAAACAATTCGATTACTTAGACCGTGTCTCATTTAATCATATTTACAATAAGATACGTAAATTATACTCACAAAATCATCCGTCAATTTTAAGCAATTTAATTAACTCGTATCGGTATACGATTAATTAAATAATCAATTAAGAGTATTTCCCTATAGGTATGACCTAAGGGGATCAACTGATCACCACCGTCGCACGACAGTAATGTCAAACTCTAGTCAGCCAATCATTACCGATATGTGTGGACCAGTTGACTGTAAAATATTACATCCCACATGTATTCTTAAAATGAGATTTAATAATGATATTTAAATCATGTGATCGCACTATTGTTGAGGACACATTTCCCAACAAAAATATGGGAAGAAGGGCGGCTCTAAATTGTCTACTCGTGGGTATAAGAAAAGAGCCATACTCTTTGATAAACTTCCATACTGGCCGGACCTAGAGGTGAGGCATTGCCTCGATTTCATGCACATTGAGAAAAATGTCTGTGATAATATTACAAATACCCTCCTAAATGTTCCCGGTAGAATAAAGGATAACAAAGCAGCTAGGGAAGATATGAAATTGATGGGTATTAGGCTCGAGTTAGCACCACAGAAGAGAGGTAATGGTACATTTTTGCCGCCAACAGCTTATACCCTTTCAAGGAAAGAGAAAAAAGAGTTATGTGCATGCTTGAATGGAATTAAGGTGCCACATGGTTATTCGTCGAACATTAGAAGCCTTGTGTCGATGCAAGATCTTAAACTGGTCGGGTTAAAGTCACATGATTTTTACACTTTGATGCAACAATTATTAGCCGTGGCTATTCGTTCCATCTTACCTGAAAAGGTACGATACGCTTTAACTAGATTCTGTGTCTTCTTCCAGTCCATATGTGAGAAAGTCATTGATCCCGATGACGCCGAGTCTTTGTAGAACCTCGATGTCACTTCTCTATGTCAGTTGGATAAGTATTTTCCACCCTCCTTTTTCACTATTATGGTTCACTTGACTGTTCACTTGGTTAGGGAGATTTTGTATCTTGGGCCCGTGTACTTAAGATACCAGTATCCTTTCGAAACATTGATGAAAGTCAACAAAGACTACACATTTAATTGGTATCGTCCAGAAGGTTGTATTACTGAGCGCGCTATTATTGATGAAGCTCTTTCATATTGTTATGCGCATCTCTCCCATGACGAGTTAATTGGCGTTCCTAAGAATCGGCATAGTGACTGGATGACCGGAAAAGGTACTAGGGGTCGTGTTGAAAAAATTGTGACACGTGACACGTTGCATTTAGCACATACATACGTGCTGCACAACGATGATGAGGTCCAACCTTATATTCAACAACACTAAGTTGAGCTCAAAGACGCTCACCCAAACAAGAGCGAGATGTGGATTGCAAACGAGCATAACAAGAGGTTTGGAGAGGGGTTTAGGAATGTTTTCTTAGAGTATAAAAATCAGTATGGTGACTATATATATTTACTTAAATAATTTTAATTTTTCCCTTTTACGTGTTTTGCTTTCATTGTCTTCAATAAACATAACTGCCTCATGGCTCCTACTGCTTCTACTTCTCCATACTTAAATATCTCCAGTTGGAATTCTGATTTCCTGCATTCTTTTTTTTTTGTTGAAATGTGAATCTTATATAGTATAAAATAATGTTTTAGATAGCTAATGGTAAGCAATTCCTTACTCGAAGTCTAATTATACGCTGAACCTCATGAGCAAACAAAGCATGTCTGGGAACATGAGAATGCAGTCTGGCCTCATTCCTATACTGCCAAATCAGGTACCAGCAGGCCTGAATAGCAGCATTCACATCTCTCTTTCGAATTCTGGACCATCTTCTGTTGGCAATCTGTTGAAGACAGTCATGCAGCTATCCTGTTGATGATCCCAACCACGTCTCAACTTCTTGAATAACCCTCTGGCTGAAAAAATGCCCCTGAAAAAACACCCATTTAAAGTCTAGACTTTAGCATCAGAGCTTCATGAGACACCATCTAGGCAACAAAAGTATGCTTGGTTAATGCCATTTGAGTCCAGATAGAACTGTACCAATCTACCTGAGGCCTCTGAACTCTAATCCAGTTGTAGCAACTCTCACTGTATATCCACCAGCACCAATGATCCAATCCTGATCATCAAATCCCTCCTTGATAGTATCCTTCAACTGACAAATTTTCTTCCAATACCAGCAAGAATTTGCAGAAATCTCATAGGTTTTCCAGGGCACACCCTTTAAGTACACATGATGCACCCATCCCTGATTTCACTCTTAGTGACAGGCTTCAACAGGATCACAACATGATCCATTGAACAGGTACCACCCCTTCTAATAATTTTAACATTAACTGCATTTGTTGGTGTCTCAGTGCCCAGCCGTTTAATGTAGTAATTGAGGAAAGCATTTTGAATTCCTTACTGATAAGAATATTCAACACCAGAGCTATCAGTGATGCTGAGGACCTGATTTCTTAAAAAATTTCTTTGTTGCTAATTTTTCTTTGTCCAACCAAAAGCCATCAGTAGCATATGTCAACCAGTCTCTGTCCTTGATTTTTAATATGTGATGTTTTTTCATGCATAGACCTGCTATATAACTGTATGAATTTCATATGGGATTTTTTTTTCATATACCAGCTATACAAATTTTGTAAATAATTTTGTTTGTTTAGCTATACAAATTTAATTATTAACAGTGTGTGAATTTTTTATATCTAGGTTATCATACATGGGTGAAAAGCGGAAAAGAAAAGACAAGGAGGACAAGGATAAGCCTGGAGAGAGGGGTGCTACGAAGTGTTCTGCAGCTCTTGCAGCTATAGCGGCCAAAGAACCACTTAAAATAAAATGGTCTGCCAAGGGTTTGCCTACTTGTCCTAATACGGGTACATTGTCTACTTGGATTGGAGTTATGACGAGACAGTATGCGCCTATCGAGTTAGAGGATTTCAGGAAATTGAACCCTATTTTGAGGAAGTTGCTCTTAGATCGTATAAGGGTACGACTTATTTTATCCATTTTAAGGCAGTTTTTTTAATAGTAACAACACTCTTAAGATTTTTTAGTAGGTTATTTTTAACCCTATTTGTGTATACATATACAGGAAGCCTTCGACACTCCCGAATGCCATGATAAATATCTATTAAAGAAGGCAGCAGGTTGCTTCAGGCAGTGGAAGTGTGACCTTGCTGATGATCACTTGTATGTCAACAAGGAGACGGGGGAGATGAAAAAGAGTCCACCTTTAGAGAAGCATCCCAACATCACTCAGAAACAATGGGATAATTACAAGGCGCTTCGATCTAGTGAGAGACTTAAGGTTACTAATCTTCATTTTTTTTTTGGGTGAATGTTAGTAATATTATAAGCGTCGTTCAATTGGACAAACCATTATATCAACTTCCATTTTCAAGTTTCTGACTTCAAGAAAGTATAAGCTAAAAAATTAAACTAGCATACATACTATTTTAAACACTCAAGCCTATGACATTACACCACTGACGATCAATTGACTTCATCACCCCTTGATAATTTCCCAACATTCTACGCCTGCAATCCATTTTGACTTACTGCAACAGTTTTGCAGGTTGGTGCACATAGCCATCAACCCTGCACGGGTTCCTGTTCTGCCAGATTCCATAGACAATCCCAATTACAGCTGCTTGAATAACTTGCTTACTCAGTAGAGAGAAACTTCTTATTTTCATTAGCTTAGACCAGATTGTGCCAAGGAACCTTCTGTTCAGTCCCATGCATCAACCAGTGATAGCCATCTGCAATAGTATAATTATCATCAAGGCCTCTCCATTTCCCATTCACATACCCATTCACATAACCAGTGATAGCCACCTTTGTTTATTATTTTTTTGGGGTAAATGTGAGCATATTGGTAACAACCCTTAATTACCTATGTTAATTATTTGGTTGATTATCTTTTATTTCTCTGATCGATCTACTCCTATATTTATTGGAAGACTCTTAGCACTAGAAACCATGAAAACATTGCAAAGAGGGAATCGATATATTATGGCTCTCGAGGCGGTTACAGATTGATAGAAGACCTTCTGGTACAAAGCATTGTCGACATATATATCTTTTTATTTATTTTTTATCATACTTAGATCGATCACATATATATACACAACTTTTTTTTAACAGCTAATCAATTTCTGGTGAATGTATAGGCAAAACAGGGAGTGACAAACTTGGATCGGCACATAACTTATAAAGCAGGCCACGCACCTAAAGGAGCCCGTGTGAGTAGCAAATTTGATCAGAATGTCATGGCCAACATTATAAGTGTTTTAATAAAATGAGTCTACTGGTTTATATATTCTTTATTTATAGGAGTATAATTATTGTGTGCATATATATATGTTCTACATACTTTATATAGGAGAATGTATTGAAGGAGGTTGAAGAAGGGAAATTTGTTCCTAATGGATGTGATGAGGTTCTAGCTAGAGCGATTGGCCGCCCAGAACATCCAGGTTGATTGAGGTGCGTCCATTACATGTTGGAGTCACAAAATATTATGATAAGACAGCACAGAAGAAGAAGAAGAAGAAGAAGAAGAAGAAGAAGAAGCAAAAAAAGGGTAGCAAATATACGGATCAGATGGTGAAAATATATAGTATAATTTTTACAATATTATATTTTGATATTCCTGCACAATGATGTTTTAAACCAATGTACTGTACGCATGCAGGTTCAGTTATTGGTATCAGTGATACTAAAAATGAGTGCGGGAGGCATGCCTGATGAAGAGGAATTAAAGATGATGGAGGATACCATTAAAGAGGGTAAGGAGCAAGGGAAAAGCATGGTACGTGCTGATGGAGAGGCAAACAAGGACATGGCAGAACACGAGGAGGAGGGAGTAGTCAATGAGAAAGGGGTAAGTGAGAAAGAGGTCATTGTAGCTACTGCTGCTGCTGAAGGTTCTGTTTTGGAACCTGATGAGGAGGTGCCACATATGGAGGAGGTGCCAAATATGGAGGAGACTACTGATACCCGAGTTTACACATCGCCTACAAACCAATTCTCTGTTTTCAGCACGGTAATAGCTAGCTAGAGCGTTTAATTATGCATATATGTATGTGTGTGTGTGTGTCTTTGTGTGTATATATATGGTTGCCAGCAGCTAATAATAATTTTTAATGACGATTAGGTTCAAAAGAAGGGTGCCATTCTAACTGACCTTTCAAGTGATGAAATTGTGCGTGTTGCCCGGGCTTTCGTATACATAAACGACCGTAATTCAGCAGAAACAATCACAGTTCATGGTGTACCGCTTATGATAAATCATAGAAAAGTGGTTATAAGCCAAATCTTCAAGGGTTATGAAAATGTTGAACTACCAGTCCCAGTAGGTGACAAGCTCACCATTTTGAAAGATGAAGTTCAAAGTTATGTCAAATGGCCTTCTAAACACATTTTCTTGGCTCGTTCTTCTCCACAGCTTCCGAAAGATCAAGTTGGGGTTAGAAAAATACATTTCCCTTTGTCATTTTTTCGCCTATATAATTTTTAAAGCTAAGAATTTCCTAACGTAAATATTTTTTGTAGGGCACTGATACGTGAAATTTATATAGACTTTTTAGCCTCTTATTGCACGCATTTGTATGCCATTTGTATCACTTTATTTTGAAAAATGCCCCGAATTAGCTACTTTGGTTTGTTCTGTCTTTATTGCAGGAATGGACCTAAAAGTAGTGGAATCGTGCCTTAGTCGTCCTACTTTGCATACATTTTAAGGAGGCGGAGATATTAGAGCAGAAGTCATACCTCGGGAAGCATGAAGGAGGGTCTTAGGAAGCTGCCAAGACGAAGTCAAGGATGATCTTAGTGGGAAGTACTCGATCGAGAGCTTCTGGAGTCTGATCGAGGGTTTTGGCAGATGCTGGAAGTCGATCGAGTGGTTTTTATACTCGATCGAAATGTGCTGAATTGGAAGAGTTCGATCGAGAGCCTCACGTGCTCGATCGAACAGTTTTGCTGGAGAACTCCTCGATCGAGTTGTCTGAAAGGACTTGATCGAGTGTTTTGCTATGTTACACGGGTTAACTAATCCGTGTTAGGTTTATTTTGTTAATAAAAATGCTCCCCTATATAAGGAAGTGTTTATTAGGTCTTAATTACGTTTTATACACTCTACTTTACTCGAATTGATGCTGAAACTTTTCTCTTCCTCTTTTCTCTCCGGATTTAAACTTTGTAATCGCTCCTTTCTCTTTAATCTTAATTCTTTGTTTGCTCTCATTAGTTGTTCTCTTATTTTAGTTTATACTTTATTATCATTCCTTTATTATGTCTATTATTAGTATGCTTATCGTTATTATTGTTGACTGTATTAAGAACATGAGTAGCTAATTTCCATATGTTAGGATTAAGGGATCCATGGTAGTGATGAGACGATGTAGTAAATAGACTAGGTAATTTACTTGTGAGAATCTCTGACCATAGCAATATAACTGTAACATATTTAGTTGATTGCACGCTTCTAAATAACTTTAATTTGGTTAATTTTGTTCTTGGATCGGAAGATTGGAATAAACAGGCCTGCTATGAACAGTACACTACTCTAATGAGGAAGGAAGTTAAGTTAGTGGAAATCTAGGGTGGATAGCGGACCGGAAGGACCTTTCCCTTACCCTTCTCACAGTAGATTGTCTAGGCTATTTATGACTGAGTCGATGAACTGCCAAGGTGAACCGAAATCCTGACATACCCTCTTTTATCTGATCACTTATCTCTTATTTCCTCGCTTTATTGCTCTTACTTTATTTCTCTTGCCCTAAATATTTAGTAGTTTAGAAAACAAAATACAAACCCCCCCAATTGTGACTTAGATAAACAGACTTACAGATAGATACCTTGCCTCCCTGTGGAGATCGACCCTACTTATCACTAGCTTCTGTTAGTTATATTTAGGTATTCATATTTGCTACATAACGACCATATCAAATTTTGGCGCCGTTCCCGGGGAGGCGATAGCCTTATCTATCTGTTGTTGTTTCGTTTATCTCTCTTAGTATCAGGGAATTTTTATTCCTTGAGACAGTTCTCACTTATTTCCTTCAGTGTTGTGTATGCCCAGGTCTAACAGGTCAGAATTAGTTCCTGCTGATCCTGAGCCAGAAAGATCTTTTCGTCATAGACTAAGACTGAAAAGGAAGATTCAAAAGGACATCTTGAGTACTTTTAAACCCGAGCTACAACATTTTCTGTTTG
Source organism: Silene latifolia (assembly GCF_048544455.1). Lineage (NCBI taxonomy): Eukaryota > Viridiplantae > Streptophyta > Magnoliopsida > Caryophyllales > Caryophyllaceae > Silene > Silene latifolia. The sequence continues at coordinate 434,035,659 of NC_133538.1, read as the reverse complement.
CAGAAGATCCGTCTTGTAAAGGAGACAACTCTATTACTGCTATAAAGCCAATAAAGATGACTAATATTGCAAGTCACTCAGAGCCCACAGCTGCCTCGATCCCTAAAGGTTTCAGTCTAGCAACCAAGGATGGCAATACTTTTGACATCCGACCATCTTACATCAATCTGTTCAAACGGAATCTATTTCATGGTGTGGCGGGTGAAGATCCGCGAAAACATATGGAAGTCTTCACTGACTATTGCTCTACCATTCCCGCCACTAAGGGAGTGACCCAGGATAATATTAAGGAAGTCTTGTTTCCTTTCTCTTTGACCGACGGAGCCTGTGAATGGCTCACTGATCTTGATCGCACTGCATCTGGTATTACTGACTGGGAGAGTCAGGCCCTTGCTTTTTATAAAAGGTATTTTCCTCCACAACGAACTAATCAGCTGAGAGGGAAAATTACAAGTTTCAAGCAGACACCTGATGAGAACTTGTATGAAGCTTGGTGTCATTTCAAAAGGTTGGTGAGGTCTCTTCCTCATCATGGTTTCGATCAGAGGTTTTTATGCAAACAATTCTACAATGGGTTATATGATGAACACCGTGCTATATTGGACGCCTCGTCTAATGGGAGATTTCAGAAGAACAATGATGATGACAAGGGATGGGGTATCATAGAAGAAATGGCTACCCATTGTGCTGAGTATGGGAACTCGAGAGGAGGTATTCGTACTGTTTCTTCAGTAGATAACGCAGTTGTGGCTCAGCTGGAAGCCATGAATGCCCGTTTTGATAAGCTAGAATTGCAGAGTGCTGGTGATCAACAGACGGTTCACTTGTTGACTAGATAAGAAGCTGTTACTTGTGAGAGATGTGGGAGTAATGATGGTCACACTGCTGTTGACTGTCTAACTGAGAAGGAGCAAGTCCTTGCCTTTCAGCAATATAGGCAAGGAGACTCCTATTATAATAATCAGAGTGGAGTCCATCCTAACTTGAGATGGACTAGTTAGAATGTACTTAATCCTACCCCTCCTCCGCAGCAGCAACAAGCTTATGTTCCACCTCAGAAAGCTCAACAAGGCTTTCAAAAGCCTACATCCTTTCCACCGCCGCATCAAATATCTTCTTCTAGTGGAGTAAGTGAATTGGCTGAGTTGAAGTCGATGATCCAATCATTGACTAAACAGTTGCAGATGAGTGACAAACAGAAAGAAGCGTCGATAAAGTCACTCGAGACCCAAATTGCTCAACTTGCCACTAACCAATCCACGAGGAAGACGGGTCATTTACCGTCTCAATCTGAAAAGAACCCACACGAGACGATAAATATGATAAACTTGTGAAGTGGTCTTTCTTATGAAGGACCCAAAATGTCAACTGTTGAGGACATATCAGGCCCGAAGAATATTGTTGCTGATGGTGTACAGTCGTCCATAGACGAAACAGTGCTGCCTCCGAAGAAAGTACTCGATCGACTCATTTATGGTGGCCGATCGAGAGGAATTGCTGGAGATAGTACTCGATCGAGTGGTATTTTTGATCGATCGAGTAAAGCTGATAATCAGGAAACCGATCGAGATGAGGAAATGCCTCGATCGAGTGAAAATTTTGAGAAAACTGCTCGATCGAGTGAAATCACACCTCGATCGAGCAATGCTGATAAACAGGATTTCAATCGAGTGGCTGATAATGCTCGATCGAATGAAAATGTTGCTAAAAAACCTCGACCGAGAGGAAAAAGAGATCGATCGAGTAGAAATGAATTCGATCCTGTCGAGACATTGGCGGAAAGAAATAAAGGGTTATAAATTCCTATTACAGTTCCCTTTCCAAGTCGAGTGCAGAACAATCATAAAGAAGCAAAAGAACAACTTTCAATTAAAAATGATATGCGACGAAGTCAAAAGATAAGCATATGACCCAAAACATGGGTTACTAGATCGAGTACAGCCTACTCAATCGAGTAGGTGAAGGTCACAAGCACGTATAACAAAGCACCATGGCTACTCGATCGATTAAGGGGTACTTAATCGAGTAACAAAAGGTGCACTCGATCGAGTAAGGGCTACTCGATCGAGTACCCTACGCATTTCTCAGCACTGTCCAATTTTCGTAAAACGGTCATATCTCACTCGTTTCTTCCTTATTTTGGGCGTGTGACCTATCATTAGAATCGTAAAAGAACAAGCTATCACCTCCAAGTGGAATCACATCAAAATCATATATACATATCAAGTTATAACAGTTTAAAGACACTTCTTTGTAATTGAACAACATAACTATTTGATTTTCCCTTCCAAACAACTTAAACATCAGCAAAGTGAACAAAAGCGACTCGATAGTTGTAAAACCAGTATCCCTAACCACATGTTACTATCTACCAAAAGCTAAACAATAACATCTATCATGCTCATATAATATTCAACTTATCAATCATGTACTACCCGCATGCTTTAACTTTATAACTTTTCGTAAAACAAAACATACTTATACATTACAACTCCTATTCCCATGTTACTAATACAACAATATTACAACTCCACTTCGTCACCTAAACATATTCTTAATCACGAAATTCATATTCTCATGCAATTGCCACTCCATCTTTTCCAATCAAATCATCTATTTCAACTACATTCTTCATCCAACATGTGCATATGAAACAACAGTAAACAAATATATAACTTTATTATATAACTTTATGCAATCAAAATCATGTATAATTATATCACATCCCCTAATCACATGTTACTAGTATAGGCACATTATAAATTCTCCCTTTCATCACAAAACATGCTCTTAATCATAAATCATATTCTTATGCAGTAATTACTTCCTCTTTTCCACCACATCCTCCATTCAATCACATCTCATTCATCCATCATATTCATATAAACATTAGTAAACACATAGTGATCCCATAAGACCCCATAGTGACCGGTTTAAAATTGTAGGGCGAGTGCGCGACTTTAGGACGTCTCCCAAGCCTTTGCATGAGCTCCTAACAACTCTTACCCGGGTTCATTTTATTTTGACTCCCTAGATTCATTGGGTTCATTAGTTACAGGTTCCAAAATCGTCGCTCTGATACCACTTTGTAACACCCCCATATACATCAAGTGCCTTACCAGGACCACCTAATTCATGGGAATGCTACCATCTCGGTTACCCGAGGCAATGAATATCAAATAGACAATAAAGAAACATACTTAATTAAGTAATTGAGTTAAACTGATTACAATCCAAAACCAAAACTGTAAAACCAATACGAATGTTCCAAAAACCAATCAACTGAAAGTAAACTAAGTTCATGACACAACGGAAGACTCTAAAGACATGTGATGACTCCATCCCAGCTATCCCTCGCGCAAGTCATCTCATGCATGTTCAATAACTACTCACCATCCCCGAATGGATCACCACAGTTTTCAAAACATTTAAACGGGTTCAGTTACTGATTACACAAAACACAATATATAAGAAACAACACACGCATTACTCAAACTCCGTCACAACTCCACACTCCTGGCTACACACTAAAGTGTGTAGTCCTGCTAGAATACCCATCGCAACAGATATTCATCGCCGCCAGTGGGGGACCGCAGCCGTACCCACTTAACCCCCGCTCATCTCATCCGAACGATAACCCATGTTCCTTAATGTGCACATCCTCTTCTGTGGCGGGTTCCACAGAGGGCGAATCAAGAGCATGAAGCCACTCCCGAAAGTGACTCCACTCAGCCAAGGGCACACCTCACGAACATAGACCAACACAACCAATTATACAACAACAACACCAATACAATCCAACATGATAAAGATTAACAATAAACATCACCAACAATTATGTAACCAATAACCGAGTAGGGAAACCCTACCTGCAATAACCAATCACGAGATCATCACAAAAAAGCTAATCAATATCGGTCCTCTACGAAACCTCCTCCTATAAACACATAATCATACCTGTTTTAGCAGGATTTTCCCTGAATGGGTCCGGCTTGATTGAAGAATAAGATGGGTATCTAGCTCTATATGTTTGGAGTATTTATAAATGAATTACAAAGAAAGACTATGTAAAAAGAATAATGCTTATGCTATTTGAATAAACTGAATACAAGTTTGGTAATTGGATGATCGTAAAATAATAAGTAGTGAAGTAATCTTATATTGATGAATCATGAATGAATTTACAAATGCTAGATTACAATATTTATAGTCATAATCATGAACGTTGTATTGATCTCCAACGTTCTTCTCTTTTGTCGGGGTTGTTGCCGGATTAATAGGGCACATTCCCTATTAATTCGGTTGACTGGTTCTTCGCCAACTGATTCTTAGCCTTTTCCCCTTTTGCACGTCTAAGTTCATGGATGATATAGTCCCGTAATTAGTCTTGGTCTTCCTTGAGAATAGGACACGGTTATTTGACTTATACAACTGTATTTCTTGTTTATCTTCTTAATCCGGCCTGCTTTAATACTCTGCCAAGCTATTCTATACTGACCATCAGGCTTCTCTTCCAGGATTTAGTAGCCTGCTTGCCATAATATTCTTCAACAGCTAAATAATAGTTAGATTTGTCCGGTCTTCGTTTTCTTCAATCAGCCTTGTAAGGTTAGGCCAGGTTATGGTCAGGCCAGGTTAATCTGGGCCTAACAATTGCCCCTTGACATTTTACCCGTGCTGGATCAGGCCAGGGGTGAGATGTCAATTTTACCGGGTTGAATAATAAAGAGACTTATACTTAATCAATGACTCTTAGACTCCTAGTTACCGTTGAACACTATAACGGCTAGGTGATGTCACGCTGAGAGTTTTGCAATCCCTAGGGTTTTCATACCGTTATAGATCTTCTATAAATACGGTATTTAGGGCGAGGTTATTTTTCACCAAATTTCCTCCACTTTCTTTGCTAAGTATTCTTCTGAAATTCTCCTGTATTTCCCAGGAACCTTGTTCTGCTAATTTATACTTTCTCAATAGTTTCAATTTTATCACAATAAATCGAACATTCAGAGATATGGGAGCCAAGAAACGTCCTGCATCCCAGAAAGCTGCTGCTGCTGTTGAGCCTGAACCTATAGACATCCAAGAGGAAGAGGTGAGGGAAATTGATCCTCCTGCTCGTGCTGTGGCTTTCAAGTATCAGGATTCTATTTTTACCGCTCTTCAATCTCTGGATTCTTCCTTCCCTGAGGAAAACTTACTAAAAATAAACTATGACAAAATTCTAAGGGAGAAGAAAATAATTCCTGAATCAACTGAGGTATGGATCCCTGAGTCTTGTCCGGTCAGGGCTAACTGGGTATCACCTTGCTGGTTCTGTATTTTTGAATGGGCGTTCAAAGCAGGCTGTAAGTTACCTTTTATTCCCTTAATGATTGACACCATTCGTGCTATGGAGGTGTCACCTTTTCAGATTATGCCAATGGTTTGGAAACTTGTCCATTCTATTGAAAATTTATGTGCTAAACATAATCTTGTAATTACTATCAATGATATCAAGGCAGTATATCATATGAAAAATCCTGTTGATGGTCGCTTTAATTTGAGAATAAAATCGAAAATGTCTCCATTAATTACTAACCTGGACTCTGGAGATGATAAAAATTGGGCAAAGACTTTCCTGTTTGTCCGGACTGAGACTTTGGGATCAGGCTTTGATTATCTGAGATATCCTCCCTTGGAGAGTGGTAGGTTCCTTGTACTTTTTATTTTGCAATATATATTACATGGAATTAATGGATTTTGATTCTTACCTGTGTAACTTTGACGGTTTTGCAGCTCTCCCGATTGGAGTTGTGATCCTCTTGATGAGGAGGAGGTTGTTTCGGGATAGAGGCTTTCCTTGCTATTCCCGAGGAGGAGAGGACCTGGCCAGCTAGTTTGGGCAGGGAGTTGTTGCCCCGGTATATGAAGACCAAGCCGACTGGGGTCGAGTACCCAAAGGCAAGCCTAGTTCTCCGCTCTTTCTGTACGTCTTCGTATGCTTTTATGTTGGCCGCTATCTTCCTGTCGTTCTTTGCTTGATACTCACGTATATTTTTTATATATTCAGTATTTAGGTCTTCTGCTAGGCTGGCCAGCTTTTCTGCAAAGGATTTGAAGGCTGGGGTGGCTAGGATTGCTGAACAGTCCAAGAGCCAGGAGGCTAGTGGGAGTGACAAAACGCTTGATATCCTGGTTTCTGAGGTTCAGCCTCCTCAAGATCCTCCCAGGGTAATGTCACCGGATATTGTCCAGGCTCAGAAAAGAAAGAGGGAAGATGTTATCCTGGAAGAGGAGGAAGGAGAGAAACAGCCTATCCCGGCTCAGCCACTCAGGAGTATAAGGCAAGTGCCTGCTAGGATTGATGACATGGATGATGCCCGGGCACGGATAGATGAGTTTTCTGCAAAGATGAGCGACCAGCTATTGTCTGCTAGTACCCTTGAGTCGTCTACCAGGGTGGTTTCTATTCTGACTTCTCTTGTAACAAGGGCTGCTGAACTTGCTTCCCAGGCTAGGGAGGTTAGTTGTAAAGGGATATTTTTAATTGTTTATGTGCTTTTTGTTTTGCCTTGTATTTGGCTGATTGATTTTGTATGTATGTAGGGGTTGGATGCCGGATCAGCTCGCTTGTCGGCTTAGGGACGCCTGTGCTAGGGTTTCTAGTTTGGAGGAAAAACTGGATAAACTTAATCGTGACCGCACACGTCCGGGGGTAATGAAGTGGTACTTCAATCTCGTTGGGGACAGCTAGGAGTCAACCAGGGCTGCTATAGTTTTTGAGGTGGTGCGAAAAATCCGAGAAGGTTGTCAGTGGAGTTGGAGGCCGAGAAGCGGGCAATGCGGGATCGTTGAGAAAGAATGAGGAGCTTTCTTGAAAAGGAATTGGTGGAGGCGAGGTTGGCGATCTTTGCTCAATACTTCTTCGGGAAAGGCCGGGTTGATGCTATGAGAGATCCGAGAACCGACCGGGCTAATTGGAATCCGGACCAGGGATGAGATAGCTTTGGACGCTCGATCCCGATTTGGCCAGTATGGGTCAAGAAGAAGAAGTGGATTCTCCTCCTTCCAAGGCAAAGTCTGGTGATCAGGAAATGGTGGATGGTTGTGAGTCGGTTACTGGCTCAAAAATAACTTAGTTTTGTTTTTCTTTTTGGTTTTGGTCTATCCAGGGGGAATGTCCCTGGAATGAATATTTAGAAACATTTTTTGGCCCATCCAGGGGGAATGTCCCTGGAATGGATGGTGTGTGGTAAGGCCAATTATTTTGGATGAATAAATATTTGGTCAGATTTTCCTCTTATGTTTTGAAAAGGTGATGTTGACTGTCTACTGGATCTGGCCATTATTCGACTGGATCAGGCCAGTTATTATGCTAGATCTGGCCAGTTATTCGACTGGATCAGGCCAGTTATTATGTTGGATCTGGCCAGTTTAATGTGTTATGGGTGGGGTTGTTGCCTGTCTGGAGGGCTTATGTCCCTTGCCTGTCGGAGGGCTTATGACCCATTTATGTCATACAGTCCAGGAATAGATTTTCCAGGTTTGTATGTTGAGCTCAGTATTATAAGGCCTGTTTTGCAACTGAATTTTGGATATCAGTTGGGTATTAGTTAAATGTTGGTGGGGGTAGCCCCCAATCTTTAAGATTTGTTTTAAATAAAATTCAGTATGTAAAAACAAGTATTGAAGATTCTACTTGGTAGAGATATGGGAACATAGATCAGTACTTTGGCACGCAATTTTGAAGAAATCATATATTGCATTTATTCATGTAATGGCAAGTATCATACATGTAATTTCATATCAAGCTAGGCAGGAAATGTGAACACGAAAATTATACCTGAACCGGGAGATTTATTTTATATGTGAAATAATTTTAGGTGTGCAATGTTCCAAGCTCTTGGGATCATCTCGCCTTCCAGGGTTTGTAATCTGTAGGCTCCCTGGCCGACTATTGAGTCAATTAGGTAGGGACCTTCCCAGGTTGGGGCCAATTTGCCAGCATTCTTTTCTTTTGTGTTTTGGAAGACTTTCCTGAGGACAAGGTCTCCTACCCTGAATACCCTGGCTTTGTGGTCTTGTTATAGCTTTTCGCAACTCTTTCTTTGATATCTCGCTAATCGATCTTGGCTGCATCTCTTAGCTCTTCTGTTAGGTCAGGTGTCCTCCATTAGAGGTATATTGCTTGTTATTGTATTCAGCCGCATCTGGTGATGAAACGTCCACCTCGATTGGGATTCGCTTCACATCCATAGACCAAGGAGTAGGGGTTTGGCCTGTGGATGTTTTAGGTGTGGTTCTGTCAGCCCAAAGGACCAGGGGGAGTTCTTCACCCATCGCCTTTCCTTTTTCCAGCTTTTTCTTTATGCATCGATTACCACCTTATTCTTTGGATTCTCGCTTGACCGTTGGCTTTTGGATATCCTGGTGTGGATATCACCAGATTGATGTTCCATTGAGCACGGAAGTTTCTTTGTTCTTTTTCCCACAAATTGCGTGCCATTATCACATACTATTTCAGAGGGGATGCCATATCTACATATGATGTTGTGTTTAATGAATGCTATGACATCCTTCTCCTTGACTTGCCTGTATGATTCAGCTTCTATCCATTTGGAGAAGTAATCAGTCATTGCTAGCATGAAAACCTTTTGTCCGGGTGCTTGAGGTAGTTTTCCTACTATATCCATGCCCCACTTCATAAATGGCCATGGTGCGTATATGGAATGTAGTTCCTCAGATGGCTGATGGATATATGGTCCGTGAATCTGACAAGCTTTGCATTTAGAGCTAAAATCCAGGCAATCGGCTCTCAAGGTAGGCCAATAATAACCTGTTCTGAGTACTTTGCTTGCCAGGCTTCTTCCACCTTTGTGATTTCCACAGTATCCTTCATGGATTTCTGATAATATCTGCTCAGCTTCCTGTGGTTCCAGGCATCTGAGGTACGGCCCGCCTGCGATTTCTTAAAAAGCACGTTGTCAATAATAATATATGAAGCAACTTTTATTTTTAGTGCTCTGGCATCTTGCTTATTTAAGGGAAGGATTCCTGTTGTAGCCAGATCATAGTAAGGTTTTGTCCAAGAATTAGCAATGTAGATTGGGAAACTCTCATCTTGTTTATTTATTGCAGGTTCTAATAAATGCACGATGGGTATTTTGTCGAAGTCAAGGGGACTAAAGTTGGATCCTAGGCCGGCTAGAGCATCGGCCTGGGTATTCAAATCCCTGGGAATTTGGTCAATATTAAAATTTCGAAATTTACCTTTTAAAATTTGGACAACGTCCAGATAAAGCATCATTTTGGGGTCTTTTGCAGTATATATCCCATTTACTTGGTTGGAGATAAGAAGGGAATCGATGCGTACCTTTAGGTTTTGCACACCAAGGTCAATACATACCTTTAATCCGGCTATCGGGCTTCATATTACGCCTCATTGTTGGTAGCCTCAAATGCACACTTATAGCCTGTACTATCTTATCCCCCCCGTGGCGATTTTAGTACTAACCCCATCCTGTGCCCCTCATGTTGGTTTGCACCATCGACGAATAGGGTCCATTCTAGGTCTGTTTGGTCATTTGGTCGTTTATTCACTTCTTTTATTAGGTCGGGTTCTAGGTCGGACTAAAATCAGCCACAAAATCGGCTAATCTTTGGTGACTTAATTCTTTGTCCTTGGTTCAAATGTTATATTGTATGTGCTTATTTGGGTGACCATTTGCACATTCGTCCAGGACAATTCGGTTTCCTAAGTCTGGACTTGATAGGAAGATTGGTTCGACTATTATAGGGTGGCTTTCAAAATATGGTCTTAATTTTGTGCAACTCATAATTAAAGCTAAAACATATTTTCTAGTAGGCCATACCCGATCTCTCGCATCCGGAGACTTTTACTTACATAATAGACAGTCTTTGTTGTCCGTCCGCTTCTTTGACCGGGACTGCACCGACAAAGATTTCTGTGGATCGACAGGTATACTGTCGGGGTTCATCTTTGACTGGTTTTGCCAGCAAGGGGGAGAAGATAGATATATTTTCGGTCTTCAAAGGCCTGATGATCGGGGTCCATTGAAAGTCCTTGTTCTTCCTTAGTAGGTTATAAAATGATTTGCATCTTTCTGATGATCTTGAAATGAATCTGTTCAGGGCTGCTATTCTTCCGGTCAGCTTTTGTATGTCTTTGACTGTTTTTGGTGGTTCTAGCTCCAGGATAGCTTTGATCATTGGTGGCTTCTATTCCTCTTTTTGTCACCATGTAGCCCAGAATTTGCCTGCCGAGACTCGAAGTGGCATTTTTGTGGGTTGAGCTTCATATTGAATTTTTCCAATATTTGAAAGGCTACTTCCAGGTCTTTGACGTGGTCTTCTGCCTTTTTTGATTTGACTACCATGTCATCTATGTAGACTTCCATGGTGTCTCCTATCTGATCTTTGAACATCATGTTGACTAGCCTTTGGTAGGTTGCACCTGCATTTTTTAATCCAAAGGGCATAGCAGTATAACAATATATACCTCTTTCAGTGATGAAAGCTGTGCTTTCCTGGTCTGCTTTGGGTGCATTTTTATCGATTGAATCACTGGAGGCATCCATGAATGTCAACATTTCGTGGCCTGCAGTGGCATCTACCATTGCATCGATGTGTGGTAGTGGAAATGGATCTTTTGGGCAAGCTTTGTTTAAGTCGGTGTAATCTACACAGACTCTCCATTTGCCATTTTTCTTTTGGACGACTACCACGTTTGCAAGCCAGTCAGGGTACATTACTTCCTTGATCATCCCCATGTCCAGTAACTTGTCAACTTCTTGGTTGATGATTTCATGCCTCTCTGCAGCAAATTTTCTTCTCTTTTGCTGTACAGGCTTAAAGGATTTGTCAATGTTTAACTTATGAGTAATAACATCAGCATCTATACCAGTCATATCAAAATGTGACCAAGCAAAACAAGACATTTTAGTTTTAAGAAAGCTGACCAGATTCGGTCTGATTGAATCGGGTGCATCTGACCCTACGAGTACTTTCCTGTCAGGGAATTCTGGGTCTAATATGACCTCTCCTGTTTCCATCTGTGATTGTGCTACAAATTCTTCCCTGACAGGTGACTTTAATTGCTATGCAAGGGACTTACCTGACTTTGAGGGTTTCAAAGCCTGAGTGTAACATTCCTGAGCTGTCCTCTGTTCTCCCCTGATGGTGGTTATCCCCCATTCTGTTGGAATTTTCACGCATTGATGGTATGTTGATGGGATTGCTTTGACATTGTGGATCCATGGTCTGCCCAGGATTACATTATACGAGGATAGGCAATCCATTACTCCAAATCTCTCATATGAAGCCACGCCTTCCACATAGGTAGGCAAGCTGATTTCTCCCAAGGTGTTCTTTGTTTCTCCACTTGAATCCAACCAGACGCCTGGATTTCTTGATGATCTTCCCTTCGTCTATCTTCATAGCTTTAAGGACGTCAAGCATCACCAGGTTGATTGAACTGCCTCCGTCTATCAGGATTCTTGACACCTTTGCTGTGCCGATTTGCATGGTGATTACCAGGCTGTCATGGTGTAGATCTGATATTCCTTGGAGATCCGAGTCATCAAAGGTAATAGCAGGCAATGACTTGGGCCTGGGAGGAGGTTGGAGTCTGGACTCCCTGGATATTCTTTTGGCGGCTGAGCTGGTCAGACCACAGATTTCTGATCCTCCATTTATGAATTTGACTTCATAGATGGGGGAGGAGGAGGAGGGTCTCTCTTTGCTTCCCGAGTCTCTCTTGTTTTGTCCTTCATCTTTGTTCTTTGGTCTTTGGATTATGTCTTTCAAGTAGCCTTTCTTTAGAAGATATGCCACCTGTTTCCTGAGTTGGATGCATTCTTCTGTGGTGTGTCCGATGTCCACGATGGAAGTCACACCATCCGGTTGGATCTTTCCTGGGGTTATCGATTTCTTTGGCCATCTAACCTGTATCTCCCAGGTTTTCAGGCGTTTGATTAATCCTGCAGATATTAATAGAGAAGTTATATTCAGGAATAGTTGGGAGGTTAGAAAGGTTACCTTTATGTTCTTGTGCCATATTGACTTGGATCGTTCGGGCCTGGAATAGGGTGCTGATCTGGGATTGCTTCTTTCTCGGTAGGAACTTTTCCTGTTAGTGTGTCCATAGCCTTGCTTTCCTCCGGATGAGTTCGTTCTGAAGTTGAGGTCTTCTTCCAATCTGACATGCTCTAAAGCGATGGATTGAACAGTGGCAAAGGTTGGACATGCTTTCTTGGTCAGATCTGCATAGATGTCACTGTCAAGCAGGACTCCTTGCCTGAATGCTTCTACCGCTGTTTCTTCATCGCATCTGGGAATGGCCACCTTTTCTTTGACAAATCTGGCCAGGAATTCTTTGAGAGATTCTTCAGGAAGTTGCTTTACCCTGAATAGGTTACTGGGTCTCTTGGCCATATCTCTGCTACTTGCGAATTGTTGATTGAAGGCATTGATCAATTTTGCAAAATTCTTGATACCTCCATTTGGGAGATTGATGAACCATTGTAATGCTGCTCCGGTCAGGGTTGTACCAAAGCCTTTGCACATGCAGACTTGCCTGAGTTCACTGGGTATTGAGGCAGCCAACATTTTTTGTTTGAATATGGCAACATGATTTTGTGAATCAGAGGTTCCATCATAAGTTCTCATGGATGGAACAGTAAATTTCTTGGGAAGATCAATCTTTGCAATTTCATCTGCAAAGGGTGAATCTGCAAAGCTGTCAACTTCTACTTCAGCCACAGGGTCTGGCACTCCGGGTATATTTTCTATTTTGTTGTGGAGTTTTTGGATTTCCTGAAGCATAGTCATCATTATTCGCTTCGATTTTGTTTGTCTCATCATTGGGAATGGTCGGAGTCTTAGGATAATGTATCCTTCTCCGGGGTTCCAAAATTAGAGAAGTCTATGTTTTTGATAATGGATGAGAATGGGGTTCCTGGTTCAAATCTGGTCCTGGAACCCGAAGCCTGATTTTCCAATTTCTTTTTCAGGCTAGACTCAGATTCCTTCAGCCTATTGATTTCTGCTTCAGCCTGAGCTGCCTTCTCTTGGATTGTTTCCAATTCTTTGATCTTGGCCAGGGCAGCCGCTAATTGTTGTTCTGCGGTGAGTTCCACCATTTTTGTGTGTGAATATTAAATGAAAGATGATAAGGAGAATTTTATTGGTTGAAGAACTAGATGCCCCACGGTGGGCGCCAATTGTTTTAGCAGGATTTTCCCTGAATGGGTCCGGCTTGATTGAAGAATAAGATGGGTCTCTAGCTCTATATGTTTGGAGTATTTATAAATGAATTACAAAGAAAGACTATGTAAAAAGAATAATGCTTATGCTATTTGAATAAACTGAATACAAGTTTGGTAATTGGATGATCGTAAAATAATAAGTAGTGAAGTAATCTTATATTGATGAATCATGAATGAATTTACAAATGCTAGATTACAATATTTATAGTCATAATCATGAACGTTGTATTGATCTCCAACGTTCTTCTCTTTTGTCGGGGTTGTTGCCGGATTAATAGGGCACATTCCCTATTAATTCGGTTGACTGGTTCTTCACCAACTGATTCTTAGCCTTTTCCCCTTTTGCACGTCTAAGTTCATGGATGATATAGTCCCGTAATTAGTCTTGGTCTTCCTTGAGAATAGGACACGGTTATTTGACTTATACAACTGTATTTCTTGTTTATCTTCTTAATCCGGCCTGCTTTAATACTCTGCCAAGCTATTCTATACTGACCATCAGGCTTCTCTTCCAGGATTTAGTAGCCTGCTTGCCATAATATTCTTCAACAGCTAAATAATAGTTAGATTTGTCCGGTCTTCGTTTTCTTCAATCAGCCTTGTAAGGTCAGGCCAGGTTATGGTCAGGCCAGGTTAATCTGGGCCTAACAATACCATTACCATCTAATACAACATTATACTCCCAAAACCCCCAATCTACCCAATTAGGGTTTTAAACAAACTCAACGAAAAGATATAAAAACTATAAAAGGATCTTACACTCGACACGACGAACTCAACGGCGTAAAGAACACGACGATCCGACAACCTTAGCCTTTGGGATTTGATAGCAACGCGAAGAACCAAAGCAACATAACTTGTTTTCTCTCTTTAAAGGTTTTTAGAAAAGATAAAAGTGATTAAGAAAGTGACGGAAAGCTTTAAATACCAATCACGCGTTACTAACAAAACCCGGCTAAAACAACCCGCAGAACCGACTTACTCGATCGAGTCCCTAACTTACTCGATCAAGTGACCCTCACTCGTTCGGGTACCCTTCAGCAGAACACTGTTTCGTAAACCAAACATACTTACTCGACAGAGTAAGCCCCACTCGATAGAGTACCCAATGACATAGAATACAATAGTATTTCATACATATAGTTCATTCAGTTTCACAAAGAATTACCTCAACAACAGGACCACTCCCGGCCACTGGAGGTCCACGTAAAGCTTCATTAATTTCCACAGTGGAATACACACACTCAATAAATTATTGTGTATCCATTGGCGATGCGTTGACTGCAGATTCTTCCTTCTCCTCTAACGGTTGATCGACTTCCGACAAACTTGTAACAATTTCTTTCGTTCCCTTTCCAGGTACTTGGTCATGAACCTCTTCCCCTTGCACAAGCCCAGTTGCGGCTGTATCTGACCCACAGAAAGCTATGTTGATTTTATCCTCTGTGTACATCGCCTCCAACAACAACTCTGTATCGGTTTGGACCGGGCATTGAACATCTTGTTCCTCTATCCCTAGGCTATCATCTGCCACAGACTCTAGACAATGTCCAACCTCTCCAGCTACCGTATCGCCTTCCACTTCCTCCATAATCTGTGACAATGATACTGCAACTGATTTCATAGGCAGGTGAGCTTTGTCCGACTCTCCGGACTTATCAGCGCAAGACTTAACAACCCTGCCACCCCCATCATTAGCTAGATTAGACAGCACTTAACTTATTTGACGCATAGATGCGTCAATTTCGTCATCTTTTTTTGAGGAATCATGATCTCCCTCTTGAAATACGGGTGCATTAGAAACAGAATCTTACGGTCTTTCTGCAATATCTTCTACTTCAGCGACGTATTGTTGAATGTTTTCGCCCTCAATGAATTCTTGGGATGACTGACTAGGTAATAGGACCGTCGGATCACTTGTTGCGCATTTGATCCTTGCAGTTATGTCTGCGTACCATGTAAAACACAATAGCGTTCCTTTGCATCTGTAGATAAAGAAAGTGTGTACCCTGCATTGAAGAGGTACAGTAAGTTAGTTATGTTATTATAGATGGGTTCGTTCAGTTAAAAAAAATCAATTTGCACAATATGTAAACTAAAGAAAACTTACATCGACAGCCCTAACTTTCAATTCATAGTCATCCTCGACTCCTAGGGGTAGTTCAATCTGAATGAACTTATTCTCGGAAGTTGGGGGGGGGGCAAGAGAAGTTTTTGTTCACCAGAGCCGCTGATGATGTTACTGTTCAAACTCAAAATATTAGACGGCCCCTGAAGGCTCCGCGGATCCGCGGATACTTAACCTTAGATGAAGTTAGCCTACCCAATCCCCCTTTAGACACCTCCCATTTTATCCTACTTACAAGCATCTTTTCATCCCAATGCTTAATCAGCGGGAGATCATGGGGGCAGGTACAACCGCAGTAATCATATCGCTGAAAGTAGGTTATCATGAGGAAGGAGATGCAGCCACCCAACATCGTTGGCGCCTTTTTTAAATCTGACCTGGCTTCGACCAAATTTTCCAACACATAAGAAAACCAGTCAAAATGCGGAATGGCTTTATGGTTTTCTACAGCCCTTAAGAGCTTTACATCTATCCTGCTATTTGGGGTCGGGGTGAGGAATAAAGACATACACAACCAAACAAAGAGCCGTAAAAAATGATCATCCGCCTCTTTGTAAGCCCCGAGTTCACTAAAAACTTTGCCTACATTTATTGAACTGGAGGCTTTCTTGACTCCATAAGCTTTCCGCAATTTGTACTTCAACGGCTTATTTACAGGGCTGTTGGAGTCCTTCTAAGGGCTAGTTGGTACAAACGAAAGAGGATTAGGACCAAAAGGTATCAAGAAGAAGTCATGCATGTCATGCTTACTGATCATAAACTCCTTCTTTCGAGAGGCCCTAAACACATATGACCCATCAGAGAAGGCCTCCAAAAATAGTCGTACGTGTGCAAGTGGGAAATTGCTAATCTTAAGCTCCAAAAGACCGCCAAACCCAATTTTCTTTACGACAGCCATCTAATCCTCATTAAGATTTTCAATCACAGAAACAAGCCTTATAGGTCTACACGAAACCATGGTCACGTGTGCTTTCTTTCCACTTGACTTGGCATCAGGCTTCTGAGGAAAAAAAAGGGATGACAACCAAAATTAGACACATAATGTATACAATGAAATAGAAAAAAAAATAATTGAACTGAAGGCATTGCAATCTCAAAATAGAAGTTTCAGAAAGAACAATAAAAGTTATACAGAAAGGCCTAAGAGTTACAAAAACAAAACATTAAAGTTACACATAATATTAAAGTACAAATTTTAGTTGAAGTTATATATTAAGGGCTAAGAGTTACACAAAATGTAAGCTAAAGTAATATAGAAAGGACTAAGAGTTACACATAATTAGAAGTTTCCCAAAGAATTACAGGAGTTATACATACTGTTAGCTGAAGTTATACATAAATGTCTAAGAGTTATATAAAAAACACTGAAGTTATAAAAATGGGCACACTTTTACCTTTGTATCATGTTTCTTGGCAGTGCCTTTGACATCATCCATCTAAAATAAATGGATGACAAATAGGATTTGTTGATGTTATACAAGCAGGGCTAAAAGTTACACATAATTAGAAGTTTCACAATCCATTACTGGAGTTATACATATTGTTAGCTGAAGTTATACAAATAGGGCTAAGAGTTATACATAATATAAGTTTAAGTTATATAGAAAGGTCTAAGAGTTACACATAATTAGAAGTTTCACAATCAATTACTGTTGTTATACATACTGTTAGCTAAAGTTATACAAAAGGGCTAAGAGTTATACACAATATAATTCGAAGTTATATAGAAAGTGTGGGAAATCATCTGTATACTTCCCTTAAACTAGAGGGATTATAACGAATTTAACAATGATGATCAATGGTCATAAACAAAATACATAAACAAAGTATAAAGGATTTAGAATTAACCTTCGGTCCTAGCAAAATTGGCCTAAGAACAATATCAAAATTGATATTCGCCTATTAGTTGCACCCACGACGATATGAGATATGCCCCTTGATTATGCTAGAAATCGATCTAAAATTTTCTGTAAAATTTAGTTGTTTTTGTGTTTTTTTCTGATGAGAGAGAGGAGGCAAGGTCAAGAAAAAGCATTAGGGTAGAAATAATTCTCCCCCTTTCTTTTTATACAAACCGAAACTTGGAGTCAATTAGGAAAGAAAAATCCTTCCTAATTTTCGGCCAAACTGACCGAAATAAGGAGTATCTCCTCCTTATTTTTGGTCTTTCCAAAAATATATAATATGTGTTGAATTGTCATCTAGTGAGGATCGAACCCAAGACCTCTTGGTTTGTGTACCCTCACTATTACCACTATGACACATTCATCTTGTTGATATTAAATATAACTGATTATATTTAATTACGAATTAACAGATTAATTCGTCCAAGCTAACATTATATACATTTAATTAAATATAACATTATATTTAATTTACGAATTGACAGTTAATTCGTCTCAACTAATATTATTTAATCTTCATTAAATAATTATCTCATCAACACATTGACTAACTGTTTAGTCATATAAAGCATCAATGTGATTATATTTTTATAACCACATCTCTCAAACACATCCTATAGGTGTGACCTTTAGGGACCAGTTGATCACCGCGATCTGTATGATAATAACGTCAAACTTTCTAGCAAGCCAACCGTTGTTAGGTAATCCTTAATCAACTGATTAAAATACGAAGTATACCCTTGTGAACCTGTAAGAGATTTACAAATGTTATCACACTAATTTGTGGAGGATACAAGCTCCAACAAACTCCCACTTGTCCTCACAAGTGTATGTGCGATAACCGATTCTCATATCCTAAAATTTCTCCCACTCAATGTAAAACAATTTGCAAATCTGTATTCACAAAGGTCGTATTTTACAAGCGATCATTATCAAGAGTGGTTTCCCCGACTAGAGAGTAACTTAACTGATAAACGAATCAACATTCGAGCATGGCCATGCATTTTAGTTACTACTCCTCGAGTGGCCCTGAGAAAGAACTATACCTGATAAGGGTTGGATATTTTCCCCAACTCGAATCCTGCAGATGTAAGCATAGTATGAAATGGCCCAGAAAAAATCTACTTAGCCTCCAGTTACGGCAGACCGTGAGAAAGAAACCAAAGTCACCCAAAAACTGCCTTAATCTCAAGAGACAGTCGATAGTCAAAAGAATCGACTCTAGGAACACAGTGGATGTCCTATCCACGACCTGGCACCGAATGTTATTAAACATTTAGGACTCCATTACGTTGTCACAAAAATTTGTCCTACGAGGTATCGTTATAATCTTGCATCTGTGATCGATCGGTCAACCGTTTGACTTATGGCTCGTTGAACCCACCATCAATCGACTGCACAATATAATAGCCGGAGTTATCAGCTCACATTGGCGATTACAGACTAAAACAAATATAATGTAATTCAGTTCACTTTGTGGCGTTCAAAGTTGTCAGTACAATCCACATGAAAAACAAAATATTATAATAAAACGATGAAGTTATAAGTAGTATATGAAAAATATAACGTATCGAATTCATAATCAACTACTATAACTCACGTACACGTTTAATTCTCATGGAAATAACGTGCCCTCTATGCTTATCATTTTTCAATGGCTCAGTAGTAGAATCTGCTACAACATCTTGTTTGGAACTATTCCAGCTGACCGTAGCACCATTAAGAGTGAAGACCATTAGTCAATACCCTATCCTTAGTCCTCCGTAGGTACTTGAGGATATTTTTAACAGCTATCCAGTGTGTTTCACCTGGATTCTTTTGGGACAGACTCGTCATACTCAATGCATATACCACGTCTGGACGTGTGCATATCATGGCATACATGATTGATCCTATTGCAGATGCATAAGGAACACGACTCATGTGCTTAATTCCTTCAGGCGTCGTGGGTGACTGAGACTTGCTCAACTGCATCCCAGACGTCATTGGAAGGTTCCCCTTCTTGGAGTTGGTCATGCTGAACTTCTCAAGAATCTTATCCGAATAAGACTCCTGACTAAGTGATAACGTCCGTCGTGATCTATCTTGGTAGATACGGATTCCCAAAATGCATTGTGCCTCACCCAGATCTTTCATCTGGAAATGGTTCTTCAACCATTCTTTAACCGAAGATAGGAGAGGAATGTCATTCCCAATCAAGAGTATGTCAAAGACATAAAATATCAAGAATACAATCTTTCTCCCACTCGACTTGATATATAAGCACGGTTCTTTGACCGATCGAGTGAAACCATACTCTTTTATCACCTGGTCGAAACGATGATTCCAACTCCGATAAGCTTGCTTAAGTCCATAAATGGAACGCTTAAGCTTGCATACTTTCTTAGGATGTTCAGGATCTATGAAACCTTCGAGTTGCACCATGTACAACTCTTCCTCCAAATAACCGTTTAAGAAGGCGGTTTTCACATCCATTTGCCAAATTTCATAATCATGAAAAGCGGCAATCGCTAAGATTATCCGAATGGAACGTAGCATGACTACAGGTGCAAAACTCTCATCATAATGCAATCCGTGCACCTGAGTGAAACCTTTTGCCACATGTCGTGCTTTATAGGTATCTGGTTGCGCGTCTACAGAATGCTTTATCTTGTAAAGCCATTTGCACTGTAGAGGTTTTAACTTATTAGGTAAATCAACTAGATCTCATACGTTATTCTCATACATGGAGTCCATCTCGGATTGCATGGCTTCGAGCCATAGCTTTGAGTCGGAACAGGCCATAACACCTTTATAGGTAGCGGGTTCATTACTCTCAAGGAGTAAAACGTCATTCTCCTCGACCATACCAATGTATCTGTCCGGAGGATTAGAGACTCTACCCGACCTCCTAGGTTCCTCAGGAATATGAACCGTGTCATCAGTTGGAGGAACAACTTCCTCCATCCGTTCCTCGGTTGTCGGTTCTATAATCTCTGACAGCTCGAAGGTTCTATTACTCGTCTTGTTCTCGAGAAATTATTTCTCTAAGAACGTCGCACTAGCCGCAACAAAAACTCGATGTTCGGTAGGCGAATAGAAGTAATGACCAAATGTTCCTTTTGGATAACCTATAAAGTATGTCTTGACCGATCGCAGGCCGAGCTTATCCTCGTGTCTCCACTTGACATAAGCCTCGCAGCCCCAAACCCGAATAAAGGACAAGTTAGGGACCGTTCCCTTCCATATTTCATATGGAGTCTTGTCGACAGCTTTAGTCGGACTTCGGTTAAGTATAAGAGCAGCTGACAAAAGAGAAAAACCCCATAATGAATCAGGCACTACCGTGTGACTCATCATGGATCAAACCATATCAAGTAAGGTTCGATTTCTCCGTTCGAACACACCATTCAATTGAGGTGTTCCAGGTGGAGTTAACTGCAAAACGATTCCACAGTCTTTCAGGTGTTGATCAAACTCATTTGAAAGATTTTCGCCACCCCGATCTGAACGGAGTGCTTTAACGTTTCTACCCAGTTGGTTCTGTACCCTGTTCTGGTATTCCTTGAATTTCTCAAAGGACTCACTTTTATGCTTCATTCAGTAGACATATCCGTATCTACTTAAATCGTCTGTGAAAATGATAAAATATCTCTAGCGATAATTGACATAGGTCCACATACGTCCGTATGTATGAGTCCTAATAGGTCACTAGCGCGCATTCCAACACCTTTGAAGGAAATTCGAGTCATTTTGCCAATGAGACATGATTCACACGAGCCATATGTAGAAAATTCGAATGCGGGAATAGTCCCATTATCGACGAGTTTCTTTCCGCGTTTCTCATTTATGTGTCCCATTCGACAATGCCATAGATAGGTTTGATCTTTGTCACCAACCTTTAATTTCTTATTATTCACGTGTAATACTTTCGTGGTTTGATCTAAGATGTAAATCCATTCATGGAAACTGCTTTGCCATAAATCATTTCATTAAAAAGAAAATACAGGTATTATCCTTTATTGAAAATGCAAAACCGTCTATATCGAGTACGGAAATAGAAATAATGTTCTTAGATAAACTGGGTACATAGTAACAGTTATATAAAATAACTCAAAACCACTAGGGATTTGGATTACATATGTTCCCTTCGAGACTGCAGCAACTCGTGCTCCATTCCCGACTCGCAGGTCCACATCACCCTTTTCGGGAGGTATGATGTTCTTTAGGTCCTGCAAATTATTACACAGATGAGAACCATAACCAGTATCAAGTACCCAAGTTCCGAAACTTGTATGGTTAATCTCAATCATATGAATATAAGATGACATACCAACAGGAACGACGCGCCTGCTTTGATGTTCTCATGGTACACAGGACAATTCCTCCTCCAATGTTTAGTCTTGTGACAATGGTGGCACTCAATGTCACCACCCTTGCTCTTTGCCTTGCCGTGTGAGCCACTAGTCTCACCGGGCGCACGCTTACCGTTTCCTGGCTTCTTAAACTTTGGCTTACCTACAGCTAGGTCGCCATGAGCCTTGCCCTTACCTTTACCTTTGTAAATCGTGAGAACATCCTGTTTCACGCTCCTACTCAATTTCATATCCTTCTCGGTCTGTACGAGAAGGGAGTGTAGCTCATGAGGACTCTTTTTCAAGTCATTCATATAGTAGTTCGCCCTGAAAAGGGCAAAACCATCGTGAAGAGAATGAAGCATTCGGTCAATGACAATGCTCTCACTGATTTTACAATTGAGTGCCTCCAGCTTCTCGACATTCTCAATCATGTGAAGAATGTGTGGGCTAACCGGTTGGCCCTTCTGGAGTTTCGCATCAAAGAAGCGACAGGTATGCTCATATGTAACGATTCTCGGTGCCTTTGAGAACTCGTTAGTGAGCGTGGTGAAAATCTTGTTTGCACCTTGGGCAATGAAGCGTCTCTACAAATTGGTTTCCATTGCAAAGATGAGCACTTTCTTTATCGCACCCGCTTCTATAACGAAATCACGATAAGCGAGTGACTCGTTGACTCCTGCATTTGGGACTGGGTTGACCGGTATTGGCTCAGTTAAATACCTGAGCTTACCGTCAGCAGTGGCAGCATTTCGTAGTGCCGCCTCCCAGTCCGCAAAATTGGACCCATCATTCTTCAGTCGAGTGGACTAATTCATTTGGTCCATGAACATTTTTAGCCAGGACGAACGATCTAGTGTGGCACTAGGCATTGGGATTGCGTTATTTCCAGCCATTTATTGTAACAGTATTATCGATAATAAACGTGTTCTACACTGCGAAAGAAGAATAAAATAATAAGCATGTGCATCGTTTTAATTTTAAGTCTAATAAGCTAATGTCATAACGCGAAGACTAAAAAAAAACATTTATACAATTGACCTCCCTCAAGAATTATATAAATGACCCCAAGACTCAATTCTCTGTAAATTGATAAGCTAACCTTTTAGCTAATTCTACCGTTAGAATTCTTGGTCGATAAATTTCTGTAAATTCTATCTATAGTCCATCATAATCACGAGAAACTCTTCGGACTATGATGAGGTAAACCAAGTCAACACAACTACTTACCCAACGTAGAAGGGGTCATATTAGGCCTACCGACGAAGAAGAGATTCATAGATGTTTGCCCTTATAAAGACTAATCTCAATTTCCGTTTTAGAGGAAGATCCCATCAACTTTATTTAAATTCATTTTAAGTGAACTATAATCTAGCATGCGAGAATGATTAAACTAAGGTGATGGCTTAAAGACTGTAACATCTGCATGTCCATAAAAACTAACATACAACCTATATGAGTCAATTTTCATGCATTTTAGTAGTAGGTGGTTATGTTTTAGGCGGAATATGATGCATAAACTAACATGTGAATGAAAAGCAATAAGAATGAAAACGTAAAAATAATAAAAAGTCCTAGTGTGGCCTATCCTATCAAAATGAACATAAATACAAGTTTGGAATCCATCCTTGGACCCGAGAAGCTTGTCTTGATGTTCCATCTTGATCCATGTAGCGGGAGTGAGCTCCAATCTCCATCTTTAGTCTTCTTTGAAAATACAATAAATAAATTACATAATAAACCTATTTATTACATTCTAATTTCAAAACCCAAAACTAAAGAAAAGGGAGATACGAGATCTCATAATTACATAAAAATTATGTTTCTTTCATTACGAAAATATAATTAACTAAGGCCACACTAAGTATTAAATATTACAACCGATTGCAAAAATACTTAAATAAATTCATTCAATGATTCCTTAAACAAAAGAAAAGCATCAACTAAAATAAATTAAACATACAAGACATAATTCTTTAATTATGTAGATTAATTTTCCAAACCACCTATTTAATTGATCAAATTAAGTGACAATTCCTCAAAAATCACTATAAATTTAATCTTAATTCACATTAAACTTATAATATGAATTCAATCCGTCAAAATTTTAAACTGCTTTAAAATAATTAGGTATCTTTTAATTATGAACCGCTTCACAATAATTAATTTGCCAAAACAAAACAAAAACAAGACTACTTTTTTATTGTCTCGGCAAAACCCAAAAAAACAAAAAAAAAATTTTATACAGCCCTGTCGTGAACAGTAACAAACACAGGAAAAACATTTTTTTTTTTATCTTTTCTCGGTAAAACTGAAAAGAAACAAAAACAGCCCGTAATCTTTTCTCGGTTTTTCAGCAAAAACCGAATGAAAAAAAACAGATTTTTTTTTTATGTTCTTCCCTACACGTGAACAGTACCAGAAACAGAAAAAAAAAATTTCACGGTAAAAAAAAACTCTAATGCCTTTTTTGTTCTTTTGCGGCAAAAATGCCCTAAAACAAAAAATCCGATGAAGAAAATCATTTATAGTTGCTATTAGAACATGATTAGCATATGAATTAATTAGACATGATTAACCGTATATAGCAAAAACAATTTTTTTATATCATCAACATGACGATTCCATTTACATTTTAACTTAATCTTCATTAAATCAAAATCTACCAATTCTTCATATGATAATTTTAACTGATTAAACAACAATATGAAAAATCAAAATGGAAATATCGCATCAAAACAAGAACAAAAACCGGCTGCCATTAAAATTTTCAATCGGCATAAAAAAAACAGCCGCAAAAAAAACTTTAATCGGTTTTTCAGGAGAAACCGAAAGAAAAAAAAAACAGAAAGTAAAATTTTTTTTTTAAATATTGTACATCTGTGAATAGTAACGAAAACGAAAAAAAAAATTCCACGGCTCAAAAAAAATCCAGCCGATTATATTTATTTTCTCGCAAACCCTAATTATTGTTTACAAATAATTTTATGAAAATCATCAAAATTAGAATTCGTGGCCTTGGCTCTGATACCACTTGTGGGAAATCATCTGTATACTTCCCTTAAACTAGAGGGATTATAACGAATTTAACAATGATGATCAATGGTCATAAACAAAATACATAAACAAAGTATAAAGGATTTAGAATTAACCTTCGGTCCTAGCAAAATTGGCCTAAGAACAATATCAAAATTGATATTCGCCTATTAGTTGCACCCAAGACGATATGAAATATGCCCCTTGATTATGCTAGAAATCAATCTAAAATTTTCTGTAAAATTTAGTTGTTTTTGTGTTTTTTCCTGATGAGAGAGAGGAGGCAAGGTCAAGAAAAAGCATTAGGGTAGAAATAATTCTCCCCCTTTCTTTTTATACAGACCGAGACTTGGAGTCAATTAGGAAAGAAAAATCCTTCCTAATTTTCGGCCAAACTGACCGAAATAAGGAGTATCTCCTCCTTATTTTTGGTCTTTCCAAAAATATATAATATGTGTTGAATTGTCATCTAGTGAGGATCGAACCCAAGACCTCTTGGTTTGTGTACCCTCACTATTACCACTATGACACATTCATCTTGTTGATATTAAATATAACTGATTATATTTAATTACAAATTAACAGATTAATTCGTCCAAGCTAACATTATATACATTTAATTAAATATAACATTATATTTAATTTACGAATTGACAGTTAATTCGTCTTAACTAATATTATTTAATCTTCATTAAATAATTGTCTCATCAACACATTGACTAACTGTTTAGTCATATAAAGCATCAATGTGATTATATTTCTATAACCACATCTCTCAAACACATCCTATAGGTGTGACCTTTAGGGACCAGTTGATCACCGCCATCTGTATGATAATAACGTCAAACTTTCTAGCAAGCCAACCGTTATTAGGTAATCGTTAATCAACTGATTAAAATACGAAGTATACCCTTGTGAACCTGTAAGAGATTTACAAATGTTATCACACTAATTTGTGGAGGACACAAGCTCCAATAGAAAGGTCTAAGAGTTGCACATAATTAGAAGTTTCACAATCAATTACTGGAGTTATACATACTGTTAGCTGAAGTTATACAAAAGGGCTAAGGGTTATAAATAATATAATTCGAAGTTATACAGAAAGGACAAAGAGTTGCAGATAATTCAAAGTTTCACAATCCATTACTCGAGTTATACATACTGTTAACTGAAGTTATTCAAAAAGGAATGAGAGTTATACAAAAAAAGGCCTAGAGTTATAAAAAAAGGCAAATTATTACCTTAGTATCAGGTTCCTTGGCAGTACCTTTGACATCATTCATCTAAAACAAATGATGACAAACAATATTAGTTGAAGTTATACAGATTGCGAGTTGAAGTTATACATAATTGTATAAAAGTTATACAAATAAGACGAAGATTTTACCTTGGCGTCAGGTTTCTTGGCACTATTCTTGGCATCAACCATCTAAAGAAAACAAATGATGAGAAACAGGATTACACATGAAGCTATTAAATTATAACACTTTCTTCAGATAAAAAAGAAGTTTCATAAAATGGGATTGAAGTTACATAAAATGAACTTAAAAAATGGATGCAGAAATCAAGAATAACAAAACCCTAATTGTGAATTGAAGAAATCAAATTAACTGAGTTATGATAGTTTAACAAGATAATAGTTAACAAACAACAAATTCGTAAAATAAGGGCGATAATTAGAAGAATAAATAAAAATTAGTAAATAAGAGAAAGAAAAATACCTTTTCAGAAAATGAAGAGTTAGATGAATAATTTGATATAAAATGGCGAGTTGCAGGCGTGTTGAAGAAAATGGCGAGTGTAGTGAGTTGATGTAGATAAAAGATGAATAAAATCAAGGGAAGATGAAGTGGCAGAAAATGGAGGAGAAAAAAATCGCAAGTTGTTTGGAAATTATGTGGGAAGTGAGGAGCAAATGATGGATGATTGATGGGATAGAACAATTGCATGCATGGGGTAGTGGGTAAGAGGAGAGAGGTAAATAAGAAATTATATGTTTAGTGTGCATTATGCACTTTTTGCAATAAATCTAGCCCATTCTTTTTTTCTTTTTTTTTGGTGAAATGTAAGAATTTCATTAAGCTCAAACTTAGGCTATTACAACCTAACAATTTAAAGACATAACAATTTTTGGTAAAGACATATCTCTACTTACACAATTCAATACTTTCTAACCATTCTTTATCATTACTATATCTAAATTATCTTGGAAAGCACTAATCCGCATTTTAACAACATTTCTAGCCATCCTTAACACAATCTCAGGCCTGGCCAGACAATGCTCCATGCGCACTCTATTCCTCTGCAACCAAATATGGTAGTAAGAAGCCATGAAAGCAGAAAGCAAGATGCCTCTTCGAGTTTTAGACCACTTTTGAAGCCATATCCACTGAAAAAGATTATCAGTTGGAATAACTACATGACATAAACCAGCCATCCCTGATATAATGAATCTATTGTAAGGACAATGCTGAAACAAGTGCAGATGAGTCTCTGTAGCACACCCACACAGTAAGCAATCTTCATTAGTAACAATACCCAAGCCAAAAAGCTTAGCTTTAACCTGCAATGCTTCGCTGGCCAATAACCAGCAGAAGAATTTGTGCTTAGGCAATGCCCAGGTGTTCCAAACAATTTTATGCCAATCAACTACCTGATACTTCACTCTCAGAAGTTCATACCCACTCTTCACTTTATATCCTTTAGGATCCAACTGCCATTGCCCATGATTATAGCCTGAACTGAGTTTATCACGAACTCTAAAAACAGTTTTATAACCCTAGCTAATATCCCCACTGGGTACATAATCAGTCCAAGCCCTACCTTTTAAATAAATCTGGCTAATCCATTTAACCCAAAGATTATCTGGATTAAAGTACATCCACCACACTAATTTACCCATAGTAGCAACATTACACATAAAACTATCTCTTAGTCCAAGACCACCCTCCTTCTTTGGAGAACAAAATTTTGCCCAACTGACAAGAGGTACTCTAAGTTGATCAGCTTTCCCATCCCACAGGTAATTGTGACAGATGGTATTCAATCTCTGCAGTACTCCTTTAGGAATAACAAAATGCTCATCCAATAAGTGTATAATGAAGTCAGTACTGAGTTAGCAAGTACTAACCTCCCATAGTAAGATAAGTGTCTGGACCCAAAGCTTGTAATTCTTGCTGTATTATTTTCCACCAGAACTTGACCTTGAGCTTTTGTTAATCTACCAGCAGTAATAGGTACCCCCAGATATTTAAATGGGAGTTGCCCTTTCTGAATCCCATTAGTAAGCAAAATATCCTCCTTTACCCCCACAGGCACCCCGGTAAAATAAGAATTTGTTTTAGTAGGACTCATATGTAATCCAGAGGTCCTGAATAAGGTAGTAAAAGCTCTAAGCAGCACCATGATAGAACCCACATCACCTTTACTAAACAATAAATGGTCATCTGCAAACATTAAGTGTGATAACTTGACTTTACCACACAGAGGGTGATATCTAAATCCCATATTTTCAGTAACATACCTCAAGAATCTACTCAAGTACTCCATGGAAATAGTAATAAAAGGGGAGACAAAGGATCCCCTTATCTTAAGCCTTTCTTCCCATTAAAGAAACCAAAAATATCTCCATTTAAAACCAAGGAGTAACTTGCAGTCTGAACACATTCCAATATCAAGGAAATAAATTGTGTAGGAAACTCTAAGGAAACCAACATCTCTTCTAAAAACTCTCATCTGACAGAATCATATGCTTTCTTCAAATCAACTTTCATCAGGAATCTAGGAGAAATAGGCATCCTATTATATAATCTGACAATGTCCTGACAGATAAGTATATTTTCAACAATGCTCCTACCCTTGATAAATCCTCCTTGACTATCACTGATCAACTCAGGCAACACCTCAGGCAATCTAATGCACAGAAGCTTAGAAATGCATTTGTAAACAACATTGCAACAAGAAATTGGATGAAATTGAGTAACATTTTGAGGCATTGCACACTTAGGGATGAGAGAAATGAGGGTATGAGTTAATTGCTTAAGAAGTTTGCCAGACTTGAAAAAATCTTTTATAGCAAGACAAACAGAATCCCCCACTATATCCCAAGCATCTTTAAAGAAGGCACTAGAATAACCATCTGGGCCCGCAGCCTTGTGATTAGGGACATAAAACATTACCTTCTTGATCTCTTCATCAGTGACAGGGGATAGAAGCAAATTTTTGTGTTCATCAGAGCACACCTTCCCCAGCTTGACCACACTGTGACTGACTTTAAGAACCTTCTCAGAAGTACCCAAAATATTAGTATAAAAACTCAAGAAAGCTTCCTGAATTTTCTTTGGATCATCACATTGAAAACCCTGAGTATCCTCTATCTTAAGTATCTTATTTCTGACTTGCCTTCCTTTAATAAAACTATGAAAATACTTCGTGTTATCATCTTCCTTATCAACCCAAATGGCTTTGAATTTTTGCAATAAGAACTCGGAACAAGCAGTCTCCAGAAATCTAACACTGCTATTTGCTTCCACCTCTTGAGAAATTAAAACAGCATTGTGAGGGTCATCTCTGTGTTTCATTTGAAGAAACTCAAGGTTCATTTTAGCCCTAGCAGTATTGTTGACTATGTCATCAAAATTATCTTTATTCAACTGTTTCAGAGGCCATTTTAAAGATTTCAGCTTCTTGACCAGCTTGAACATCAATGTACCAGTCCAGTCAGTGTCCCATACTTGCTTCACACACTCCTTAAAATCCTCTGCTTTACTCCACATGTTATAATATTTGAAGCATCTCCTTGGTTTCTTATTATTACTTTGTTCTTGCACCACACAAGAAGTGTGATCAAAAACTCCTTCAGTATAAAAGTGAGCATAAACAGTACCATTAACCCTTAACCAAGCATCATTCACCAAGACTCTATCCAGTCTACGAAAAACTCTAGAGGAGGGATCTTGTTTATTTTACCAAGTATACAAAGACCCAATGGAAGAACAATCAGTGACACCAAACTCAGCTACACACTGTTGGAAATCATTCATCTCCTCATAAGTGGAATTACCTCCTAACCTCTCTGAAGGGACCAAAACAGTGTTGAAATCGCCCCAAATAACCCAAGGCCCCTTAATATCTCTATTATAAGCACACAATTGTGACCATAGTGCCTTCCTTGCACACACATCATTGAAAGCATACACCATAGTACAATGAAAATTGGACCCAATGCATAAATCCTTGACCTCCATATGAATAGACTGAGCAGTATAATCTAAGAATTGTATAGGGACCATTGAAGGCTGCCAAATAACCCAAAAACGACCCCCTTTGTGATAAGAAGTACTGTAGATACCTCATTTTTATACCTCCCGCCAACCACCCAGTGATGATTAGGCCGCATGTTTGATACGCGGAACGATTAATGATAGTTCATAAGTTTATCGTCAGGTGATAGCTCAAACACTTGAGTCTACACCTTGGTCGTCATCTACGCACCGATACGGTCGTTTTGACAGTAATTAGAGTTCATTTGGAGTCCGGGTCAAAAACCGCTTCATTTTCTAAGAAACCGTTTAAAATGCCGAGTCGGAATATTCTAGAATGTTCTAGATATTTATTACCAATAAAATTTTATATCTTTTGTAGAATATATTCCGTATATTATATTTTATAGAATAAGGAAGTATAGATCTACCGCAATTCTATAACAGAAATGCGGAAATCTTTCTTCCGGAGGAGGAAACGTCTGGGAAAATGACGCAGCAGATGCTGCGCCTCTTGGAAGGACGGCAGCAGCTGCTGCGCCTCTTCTCCAGCCCTGTTTGGCTTTTTACGTAATATTTCCGTGATTGCTTTCCAAAGTTTGTGTCATTCCAAAACTCTTTCACATTTTTTGGTATAAATAGAGACCTCCGGTCTCCATATTTTTCACGCGAGTGTCCGCCCTTCTCTTCTCTCTTTGCATTATAGACCTTGCTCTAAGCTTTCGACGCTTATGTTCTTGATCATTCGACCACGGAAGCTCAGATCATTCTGAGTACCAGTCACGTTGCATGACCGACCAATTTGACCACTACACATCAATCAATCAATTAATTTAAAATCCTCCAACGAGGGCCCTTTTCTACATACATTCGTGTCGAGCAATCACTAACGTTAACTTAGTTAATCTCGTTCTGTCAAACATGTAAGTCTAACTGTGTAAATCCCACTTTTAATTTATGTTTTTATTTTTATACCAATTAAGGTAAGGTTTACGTCAAAAGTACATTCAAAACCAATTTTAAAAACCCTTTTGTAAAACCGTTTTTGCAAAACAGAGGAGATAAGACGCCAAGAAGAAATGCAGCAGCAGCTGCGCCTCTTTGAAGAATCGCAACAT
Organism: Silene latifolia; assembly: GCF_048544455.1. NCBI lineage: Eukaryota > Viridiplantae > Streptophyta > Magnoliopsida > Caryophyllales > Caryophyllaceae > Silene > Silene latifolia. The sequence goes on along the minus strand of NC_133538.1, from coordinate 434,004,610 downwards.
ATGTTGCGCCTCTTCCAGAGGCTGCTTGCTGCTCCTGCTCTTCTCCTTCTTTCTTGAGTTTCCTTTGTTTTGCCTTTTTCGTCTTATTTCCTTATTTCTTTTCATCTTTCAGTATATAATCATCTTTTAAAAATTCCCTTTTGATCATAATGTTTTATTTAGACCTAAATCCCTTTTAATTCAATATTCGCGGGTTTTCGTCACTACATCAAACCCAGATTTTAGGAACTCGTTTAGTCCATATCAAGTTTCTGGGATTTGTTATTTGTACATAATTTTCGTATTCTGTTCTATTTAGTTTTCCAACCGTTTTAATCCCGAGTTTAGTAATAAATTAATTCCGACACCGTAAATAAATCTAACTTGTTTTAATTCGTTTTAATCCGTTTTTGTCGCTTTTATGACTGTTCCAGATGTATATAATCTGTTAAACCACTTTTACTCGAGTTCCCAATTAATAAATTGATCTTAAATTTACTAATGAACATTAACGGACTGCGGTTCTGACTTCGCAGACAGAGCTCAACTCAAGAACAGACGCAGGAGGAGCTGCGCCTCTTCCAATGGACGCAGCAGATGCTGCGCCTGTTTTGAGGTGATTTCTGTCCCTGAACTCGTTCTCGCCTAGACGTAGCTTCTAATTACGTGTTTAATTAACTAATTATCGTAATATCGCCCCTAATCTGACATATTTTATTACTTTAATTTCTAACCTTTTTATCTTCCTCTATTTTCATCTTCGAAATCCGTTTCAAGTGTATTTTTGACGTAAATCAATTAAACCATTGTAATCATTGTAATTTTAATTATTGTAATTTATTTACAATTTTTTTATCGCTCTTGTATGATTTATTTTACTTGATTTTTCACATATAATCAATCTAACTCTAAACTTTGACCTTAATCGTTTGCTAAATTATGTGTTAACCGACATAGTTTAATCGTACATGTTAGGATTAATCTGTGGATGTTGCATTGCATGCATATAATCGACGACATATCGAATATGAACAACTTCTCCCATCATTAGTAGAGGTCGCTATCGAGGTGGGCGGGATTAGGTGTTCAGTAAAAAAACTTCCTAATACGTACCCTCACCCCTTATTCAAGATCTCTGTGAACATCTGTGTTCATTGGTATTCACGAGAGTCATTCTAGACACAGAATGCTAAGGGTAACGAGTTTTTACTGTTCATGTCACTACTTTGTGTCTTGACATGGTTCCAATTTCCCATAAAAGTTGGTGGTGACTCCACAAATGCACGCTTTATTCAAGCCCTTTCCCGCGCGCCGCGGTGTGGCCCATGTCCACAGTTGGCGACTCCGCTGAGGATTATACACTTACGTGTTACCCAGGGTGAAACTTGAATAAGGTTAGCGAATAGTTTATACGAGACAGTTGCGGTTTTCATTACTCGACCTTCTTGGGTCGTTTTATTTGGCCTTCCTAGGCCAAACCGAACCCATTCGACCAATCGTCCCGTCTGGACAGTCCAAATTCCTATCTGGCCCTAAAGATAGATAGCGATTGACGTCAACCATTCCATGGTGCATACTCATGTTTGTATCAAAAGCTTTCACTACTCGAGGGAATGGACTAGGAACCGACCTTACTCATGTTTGGCAAGGACCTCTCCATAGACCAGGGTTTGATTGCTTGGTATGGCAACCCACCTTCTAAACCAAAACCCTTTAAATGCACTCAGCATACCCTTATAATGCTTGTATGAATGTTTGTACCATATACATGATCACCGTTTTGTAAACAAAACTATGACGAAATTTTGTAAAATAAAATCCTTTTAAAATGTAAACACTTTCGAAGTGGCCTAAAATAGCCCAAAATTAGCCAAAACTCTGTCCAAATGACAAGTCAAAAGTCGGGCCTCAAACCCATTTCAAACTTCACTTCGAGTCAGCACTCCTACAACTACACTACAGTTGTCTAGGACCAACATTTTAAAATTTGTTATTTTGAAATCCCACTTGACACAGTGGCACACGCCCACTTCACGAGTCAAATATTTTGTTGAGTAAGTGTGCGAAAATGGTCGATCGTGTTCTGATTCATCGTCGATTTCTTATCCCCATTTCCAAAATGGTGAGAACTAGTCAAGGAAGCGTTAATGGTCGATCCGAATAACCCGTGAATGGTAATGATCAAATCCTAGCTGTGCTCATTCGTCTCCAAACAAGCCAAAACCAAGCCTATGCTCGCCTTAATGATATTGAAGGCCGAATTTTTGTTGTAGAAACTAGACTTCCTCCTGCAGAGAACGACATTCCAAACATGGTCGTGCATGATAACCTTCCACCCTTTGTTGGACAACCAGAAACCACTCCAGGTCTCATTGAAGCTGAAAAGCGACTCCAATATTTGGAGGATCTTTCCTTCATCTCTCGACACTATCCCTAAACAATGGTTCTATTCCTTGGAGCACAAGAAAATTGCTACCCGGGACGATGCCGCAATTGAGTTCACCAAACAGTACGCGGATAATGCCGAAATCCAAGTCAATATGCGCACTCTAGAAGTTCTTACACAAAATGAGAAAGAAGGCTTTACCGACTTCCTAAGTAGGTGGAGAAAGACTAGAACACAAATAGTTGAACGCCCAGACGAAGCCACTCTTGTGGAAAAGTTCGTGGATAATTTTAGACCCGTCTATGCAAACCGTTTGAGATACCAAAACATAAAGACTTTCAAAGACTTGGCTGTGCTAGGAACGAGAATTGAAGACGACATCCGTAAAGGACTCTTGTCCAAAACGGTAGGTCGCGGATATCAGGGTTCAACGAGTCGTTCTTATTGCTCTACTAGCAAGACCGACGAGGTTAACCTTGTCGAATCATCTAAGAAGAATAACCCGCAGAGGAAATTTACCTATGTTGGTGATTCATATTCCAACGCCCTGAAAAGGCTGATGAAACAAGGTAAGCTCCAACCCATAGGACCTACACCTGACCTAAAGAAGAAGTCTAAATTCTGGGATGAGAACGCATACTGCGAATATCACAGAGGCAAGGGACGCGATACGGAGAAATGCTTCAAATTGAAGCATGTCATTCAGGATATGATTGAAGTTGATCGTTTACCCATACCTCCTGCAAGCAAGCCTAACAATAGTCAGAATCCTCTTGGAGTTCTAACAATCACATATGAAGAATCCACCTTGGATTGTTCACACCTCATTTCTCCAGTCGAAGACGAGATTCATGCACTAGAAAATGAGGAGAGTTATTCCACCATCTCTCCTACCATTGCTGATTTTATCGCATGGGCAAATATTGTAAGTAGGCAAGTTTCAAAGCTAGAAGCTGTAGTGGCATCCCTACGTAATCCAAGCACTATTCCTAAGGGAAACATGCCACTTGCCCCAACTCTATCTCAAGAATCTACGATGCAAGAGGTAATCACAGTAGTCAACAATCTAGTCGAGCAAATAATCAATTTGGAAGCAGAAATCATCAGGTCGAGAGAGAGCTCAGTATCGTCAACGGAGTATGGACGGACGACGATGAGGACGAATACCTCACGAAACACTATCTCGTCAAGGTCAGTGAGGATATAGTAAAGACTAGCGAAGTTCAAGATATAGACCACCTTACTCACTCAGGACATCCATTGATACCGGTCGTTGTGAGCACCAAAAATAATATTTATAATTCCTATTAAAACTAACCTAGGCTAGTGGTAACAGGGTCGAACCACAAGGAGGCGAATGTAATTAAAAGTTGTCTAAATTTAGTCTAAGCTAACAAGAGTGGGGGTTGGTTTGATTTGGTCTATAGCTAATAACAATAAAAATTGAACTAAAGAAATATATTAAATCAAATATAAAGAAGGGTACTAGGATGGTCGGTTCACTCGGTCTAAATCAAACACATGAGGTGGGAAAACAAGAGGTCCTCTCGGTCCACTCTTTACAGATAGCATCTTTCGATCTCGCTATAAGCCCCTAATATCACTAATACTGACTCTCGTCCTGAAAAGTGACTAATAATCTAAACTTTACCTATCTTTCGATCTCAGCATAGTTTAGTCATTTTAATTGGTGATCTAACAACTGTCCCTATCTCTCGATCTAATGGGTCAGTCACATCCTAAACATTCAACTAGTCGTGTGCACTCGATTCGTCGAATAAAGAATTAAAACAATTAAAACGAAGGTAAAACCTCAGTGGCGGTCGATCGACAGGTATGGCGGTCGATCGACTGACACGCGATTTCAGTCCATGTTAATTCTACGCCGCCTAATCCTACAGTTCCCCTACATCCTAGCACAAGCAATTTAGCTACTCATACTGAAATTAAAGGCAGCAATAAAATTGGCTAAAAAACTACAGAATTCATGATTAATGCGGTAAAATAAACAATTAACATAAGACGGCAATTCGGCTTTGGGGAAACTGATCTAGCAATTCTACAACTACGAATGAATGCAAAATAACTGAATAAAACCATAGAATACCGTGTGAATTGCGAAGGAAAAGAACAAAGCTGAATGCAACAGTGAATTGTATTCAATACCGAAGTAATCCTCTAACCCTAATTAATAAACTCAAACTAAACGGAATTGAAAACTGAATAAGAATTTCCTCCTTTTCTGAATGTTCTAGGTTACGTTATATAGAAAATATACGTAATACTTATTATCAAAACTTAAACACAATGGGCTTGCTTTTCCTCGATCTTCTTATTCACGTCTGATTAGCGTCTTGGTCGATCGACCAAGCATGGCGGTCGATCGACTGCCCTGAGCTGAACAATAGCTACTGGAACCCGCAGGTTGGTCGATCGATCAAGGCGAAGCGGTGGTCGATCGACCGAAGTAGCTGATAGTTGGCTTCTATAATCTCGTGGATTTGTCTTTTGGGCCTTGAAACGCGCACCAAGCTCGTTCCTTAAGTGAATTCTTCACGTCAAATGCAATGCAGGATACTCGGGGATGGATTTAGTTCAATTTCCGTTGAATTCTTCACATTTCTGCAATAATGTACAAAAACACGAAAGTAGACGAAAATAGGGAGAATAGTAGCATAAACTACTAAAATGAGCTCTGAAATGCGTGTAAACAGGATGTAAAACATCATATAAAAGACACGCATCTAACTTCCCCAAACAAAACCCTTGCTTGTCCCCAAGCAAGAACTAGACTCGATCTAATTACCTAATGGAATGAGTTCAATCTCAGAGCGAAATGCAAATTGTCAAGCCTAAACCAATTTAATGCAATAACCAACAATCAATTAGCAATGTGAATCATGCAAACGAGTTATAAAGTCGTTAAGAAATGCTGAACCGTTAACTGTAGAGACTTATCAAATTGGACTCTCACGGGTCGCTCAAATCACTCATAAGCACAGGTGAATATATAAGAGGATAGAAAGAATTCATTTTGTAGAGACTCTCACCTAACTACGACCTATAAGAACATGCCTGCAATCTAATATGAATGTAATCTCTATGACCGTACATATGCATTCCAACCAACAAATGACCATGACACATGTCGAGGTAAATATGGATAATGTGAGGTATGGGTAAGAAGAGGCAAAACATTTACGGGAAAGTGGAGGTACATGTGATCAAGCTAGTACCAAAACGGAACCATATGACAACATCCTTCTTCTTGCTCATAATTTGACTAGCAGACAAAAACATTATTGGGTATGGGGTCTAGTTCTGAGAATCTTTTGAAGGTGCTATTAAATGGCTCTAAGCACCCGAAATCAAACCTAATGTGGAGTACATACGGTGCTATAGCAAGCACAAAACTCACAATCTCCATCATAACAGTAATCAACCAACTCCCCATAAGATACTAATGCAACATGGGAGCAAAAATCGCCATAAGATAAGGATTTTGAATTATGCTAATTGATTCCTTCGGAACCCAGTCGATCGACTTGATGTAGTGGTCGATCGACTGGGTTAACAGTACAGAACTCCTTTTTCTCTTTTTCGAATCATTTTTTCTTTCTTTCTTTTTCCTTTTCTTTGAACTTCTTTCCTCCTTCATTCTTTTTATCCAACAAAATCTCAATAAGAGCAAATGCTACCAAAAACTGAGTAACAATCCCAAGAACATAGACTACACTTGACAAGGGCAGGCTAAATGTAGGATGTAGTAATGGGACAAAAAGGCTGTTTTGGCAGTGTGAAGCTTATTGGGCAAAATGAATAAAGGGAAACCTCTACCACATGTGTCAACAAACCACAAACCGAATGCATACAGGTATTAAGCAGATCAAGTTCATATTTATGCACATTTATGTAACATGTCTCATAAGGAGTACTACTCACATCCTAGATAAACTGGTCATAGATATCACCAGTTATAAGCTCTAAACCTTAGAAAATATGATGTAGCTTGCCAAAATTCTAAGTCAAGTCTCAAGTTCAGCAAATAATTAACGAAAACGCGTAGATATGCACTTATACGATTCTACTAATAACATGTCAATTAGCAAGGCTTAGGCATAAACAGGTGAAATTGCAATGTCATCATTGAAATACTACCGTTCCGACTCGACTAAATGCTAAAATAAACATGCAAATTTTGAATTTTGATGAAATTTTTCAATTTTTTTTGGAATTTTCTTTATATATAAGAGAAATTAAATAAACAATGCAAACTGAAATGTAAACGTGAATGCAAGCAAATGATATGCGACGCAAAACCCTTCCCCAAACCAAATCGCACAATCTCCCCATTGTGCAAAATCATGTAATAAGGAAAAGAGAAACGGGAATTTGCGAGAAAATAAATAAATACGACAAGAAGTAAAACTTGGGAACTCACAAGACTTTAAGCGCAGCAAAAGGAAACCTCCCCAAACCGGCGTGAGCTAGGAGGTTTTCAGTGGCTACTTGATGCTACCAAAAAGTACACGAAAAGACAAAAGGACCACGTATAAGTCCGAGAAAACAATTTTGAAGCGGTATTATGTGCACAATTGAGAAAATAGAAGAAATAAATAATATGACGGAAGGTAAAGTGGAGTAGAAAACTCCCTCAATTCCGCAAATCGACCAAACACAGCAGAGGAGAGGTCGTGAATAGGTACAGCAATCCAGGGCGGTCGATCGACCACCTAGCCCAGTCGATCGACCAGAGTGAACAGGAACAAAAGCTCCTGGAACTGTGCAGCCAGTCGATCGACTATACAGGTCAGTCGATCGACCGAAAATACTCTTTGTAACCCGATTTCTTCGTATTTGCTCAATAACTTGAGCTAATGAGGTCTAAAAACCTGCAAGTGCACAATAATACGCGCCCAAAATTGCGCAAAACCCAAAGTAAAGTCTAAAGTACTTAAAAATCCTAAACAAAATAATTAAATGCGAAGTCTCGCGCACACAAAAGCAATAAAATAGTTCAAAAGCAATAAAATGAAGTTTTTGATAAAGCGCATGATCAACTAGTAGTTGATCAAGAATGGCCACGGTATGGCCCACTTCGTAAACACGGCTACAAGAGGTAGCCTCAACGGTGCTCATCTTCTCAGTTGCACCTTTCTCAAGTTCATCATCCGTAGAGCTTGACGGATCAACGGACTTCGTCATCTCCCAATCAATGACCTCTTGGCTCATCAAAGTCCAAGTCGGACTTTCTCACTCTGACTGGCTCATCTTCAAGCTCCTCATCAGTGCCATAGCTCAGGCATCCAAGACCGCCTCTTGAAACGACTTGCTCCTTCACAGCTAAAGTAACATGCACCTCGCCCTTCCCAAACCACCTGCACGCAATATCTAAAGCAATGAGATTCTTCCTCCTTTTGCTCCCGATGCGGGGCGGAGATGTTACAACAGGAATAGAAATAGAGACAGGCATATCAGGAAGCACAAAATAGGATTTCTTTTCAGAAACCGTATTACAAGTGACAGGCCACATGGGGTCCTTCTTCCTAGTTGTATGAGCAAAGACAATGGAATGCTTGCCTACCTTAAAAGTCAAAGTATCCGAACCAACATCAATAACTGCACCAGCAGTGTGCAGAAATGGCCTACCTAAGATGATAGGTATGTGGGCATCCTCAGGCACATCTAGGACAACAAAGTCTACAGGGAAGAAAAACTTCCCTATTTGCACAGGGATGTCCTTCAAGACTCTTATAGGCTGGACTGCACAGCGATCAGCCATCTGAACGGTCATGCTCGTAACTGCAAACCTATTCAATTTTAACTTTCTATCAAGACTCAAGGGCATGACACTAATACTAGCTCCTAGGTCACATAATGCCTTCTCAATAGAGAAGGTACCTATATTACAAGGAACGGAAAAGCTACCTGGGTCCTCTAGCTTATGGGGTGCAGTGTGAGTCAAATAAGAACATGACTCTTGAGTGAGTGCGACAGTATGCACAGTTTCAAGTGACCTCTTTTTAGACAGTAATTGCTTCATAAACTTCATGTAAGCGGGCACTTGATTCACTAATTCAAGGAAAGGTACTTGTACGTTTAAACTACGAACAACATTTTCAAATTTATTGAAAGATACTTGTTCCTTCGTCGGCATCAATCTCTCCGGGTAGTGGACTGTAAGAAGTAACTTAGCCCTCTCCTCTAAATCTCGCATGCCGGCATCCGTGGACTTAGGTTGGAAGTCCACTACCTTCTCCTTATTGAAGCTTGACCCCTCTTCAGACCGTCTCAAATATGAACCATTGATCGACATTGGGTCGTACTTGAACCAGGTGCCGACCCATCAAAGACGGGTCTTGCCCCAATACTTTCGGAGTTCTCGTACCCCGAAACAAATGATCCCTCAAGTTATCGGGCATTGGAGGACGAAATTGTTCAATATAAGCAGCAATCTCAGTCGATTGACCGGTTAGGTCAGTCGATCGACTGACTTGAACAGGACCAAAAACTACTGTTTGTCGCACTTGATCGTCGGCCAAGGGTATGTCGATCGATCGATCGACATACCCTATTTGATCGTCTTTTTCTTTCCACTTTTCGTTTCAGCTTTCTGTTGACTCGGTTCCGCCTCATCTTTTGCAGCATCGTCCTCAACCATGACGGGCCCCTCAAGGGTAGACCCACTCCCCAAAGTAATGGCATTAAGGGTGTCTTTTTGGCCCGTCTGAGTCGGTAAGTGTCCCGGAGCTCGAGTGGTATTCTTGCTAGCCAATTGAGCAATTTGGCTCTCTAGAAGTTTCATTCGGGCCTCTCTAGCTTGGGACTCCTTTTGCAACATATTCTTCAATTCAGTAAAGTCGAAATTTTGAGTTTGTTGCTGCTGCGGCACATAGGGAGGTTTTTGAAACTGTTTTTGCTTATGAGGAGGCACATAAGTCTGTTATTGCTGCTGCTGCGGAGGTTGAGTTGGATTCAGGACATTCTGGCTACTCCACCTCAAGTTGGGATGGACATTAGGCTCATAGTACGTGTTTGTCTGCCTGTAATGTTGAAAGGTAGCACAAGACTAGAAGGGACTAGGACAATTTTCTGAGACATGTCCCTCAGCTCCACATCTTCTACAGACGAAAGGACCGTCTGAAACAGCATTCACATGATACATCCCTCCTTTTGTAGCTCCTCCCAACTCGTATTTGTCAAAACTCGCCGTGAGAGCCTCTAATGCAGCTACAGAAGGGGATTCAGTACTGCTCCTCTGATTGCCTCTCGAATTCCCATATTGACTTTATGGGTGGCTAAGTCATCAATGATCTTCCACCCCTTAGTCTCTCCCATATTCTCAACAAATCGGCCATTGGTCGCAAAGACATCCAAAATAGCCCTCTGATCGTCATACAACCCGTTATAAAACTGATTGCAAAGACTCCATTTTTCGAACCCATGGTGCGGAATAGTTCGCACCAGCTTCTTGAAACAGACCCATGCTTCATGAAAGTTCTCATCAGGTCCCTGTTTAAAGCTCGTGATCTGAGCTCTAATGGCAGCTGTCTTAGAGGCAGAGAAGTATTTCTTGTAGAATGCCAAGGCCAAAGAATTCCAGTCGGTGATCCCATGAGCGGCTCGATCCAGATCTCTGTACCACTCCCTTGTAGCATCACGGAGTGAGAATATAAACATGGTCTCCTTTATCTGGTTCTGGGTCACACGGGTCGGTGGGGGTATAAAGCAACAATAATCGATAAATATCTCCATATGCTTGGCTGCATCTTCATTTGCAGCACCCCCGAACTGGTTCCTCTCAACTAAGTTGATATAGGAAGGCTTCGGTTCGAATTTCCTATCAGCTCAGTGTACTTGAACCCCTTGTATAGATTTGCATTTTGTCGGCTCGAGAATGACTTGCTATAGTTGCTTCTTGACCATGACTGGAATTTACGGAGATGTGGATCGCGGTGAAGAGGTAGAAGCAGGAGATGTAGGTGGGTCTTCTTCGAACAATTCGTTCTCGTAGTAACTAGACAGAGTACTCAACTCTTCCTCTGTCGGCAATATCCTAGATGATCGTCTCAACTCACGCAAGGTCTTCTCAATCTCAGGATTGAAAGGTACTAATTCACCACCCTGTGACCTAAAATTTGATACCCGTCGTTGTGAGCACCAAAAATAATATTTATAATTCCTATTAAAACTAACCTAGGCTAGTGGTAACAGGGTCGGACCACAAGGAGGCGAATGTAATTAAAAGTTGTCTAAATTTAGTCTAAGGTAACAAGAGTGGGGGTTGGTTTGATTTGGTTTATAGCTAATAACATTAAAAATTAAACTAAAGAAATATATTAAATCAAATATAAAGAAGGGTACTAGGATGGTCGGTTCACTATAGTTTCGGCGGCTACAAACTAAGTCGGTCTAAATCAAACACATGTTATTTTGCATTCATTCGTAATTGTAGAATTGCTAGATCAGTTTGCCCAAAGCCGAATTGCCGTCTTATGTTAATTGTTTATTTTACCGCATTAATCATGAATTCTGTAGTTTATTTAGCCAATTTTATTGTTGCCTTTAATTTCAGTATGAGTAGCTAAATTGCTTGTGCTAGGATGTAGGGGAACTGTAGGATTAGGCGGCGTAGAATTAACATGGACTGAAATCGCGTGTCAGTCGATCGACCGCCATACCTGGTCGATCGACTGGCCACGTGAGGTTTTACCTTCGTTTTAATTGTTTTAATTCTTTATTCGACGAATCGAGTGCACACGACTAGTTGAATGTTTAGGATGTGACTGACCCATTAGATCGAGAGATATGGACAGTTGTTAGATCACCAATTAAAATGACTAAACTATGCTGAGATCGAAAGATAGGTAAAGTTTAGATTATTAGTCACTTTTCAGGACGAGAGTCAGTATTAGTGATATTAGGGACTTATAGCGAGATCGAAAGATGCTATCTGTAAAGAGTGGACCGAATTGCGAAGGAAAAGAACAAAGCCGAATGCAACAGTGAATTTTATTCAATACCGAAGTAATCCTCGAACCCTAATTAATAAACTCAAACTAAACGGAATTGAAAACTGAATAAGAACTTCCTCCTTTTCTGAATGTTCTAGGTTACGTTATATAGAAAATATACGTAATACTTATTATCAAAACCTAAACACAATGGGCTTGCTTTTCCTCGATCTTCTTATTCACGTCTGATTAGCGTCTTGGTCGATCGACCAAGCATGGCGGTCGATCGACTGCCCTGAGCTGAACAGTAGCTACTGGAACCCGCAGGTTGGTCGATCGACTGAAGGCAGTTGTCAATCGACCGAAGTAGCTGATAGTTGGCTTCTATAATCTCGTGGATTTGTCTTTTGGGCCTTGAAACGCGCACCAAGCTCGTTCCTTAAGTGAATTCTTCACGTCAAATGCAATGCAGGATACTCGGGGACGGATTTAGATCAATTTCCGTTGAATTCTTCACATTTCTGCAATAATGTACAAAAACACGAAAGTAGACGGAAATAGGGAGAATAGTAGCATAAACTACTAAAATGAGCTCTGAAATGCGTGTAAAACAGGATGTAAAACATCGTATAAAAGACACGCATCATCCATATCAAAATATCTCTCAAAATGGTACTACGGTTAATGGTCCAGCTACTAACACCAATGTCATCACACCAAATGATGGCGATGATACATCTGTTGACCAATTACTAAAACAACCACGGAAGACAAAGGCTGATCTTTCAGTCTGGCAATTAGTTGCGAGTTCATTTCCCCATCGTCAAGCTTTACTGCAAGCATTGGCTAAACTGGACGTAGCACATGATTCTACCCCTGATGACGTAGTCAACCTAGTCTTCCAAGACTCAGTCAAGCTAAGTAACCCAGTTACTTTTTCAGATGGGGATTTGCCTCCTTTCGGTGCCAGTCTTAACCTCGCTTTATACATTACAGTCACATCCTTAAAGAAAAACGTACCAATGACTTTGGTGGATGATGGCTCCGCAGTCAACGTCATACCACTAAAGACAACATACAAATTTGGCATAAAAGAATCAGATTGGACTCCAACCAACCAAGGTCTTCGAGCATACGATGGAACACGATGTAAAGTAGTAGGGCTAATTAACCTTACTGTAGCCACAGGGCCAATCGAGCGAAAAGTTAATTTCCAAATAGTGGACATTGAGGCGTCCTCCAATATACTTCTAAGAAGGCCCTGGATTCACGCTTCCAAAGCGGTAACGTCCACTTTGCACCAGAAGATCAAGATTCCTCTAGATGGCAAAGTAGTGACGTTCACTTCGTCACCTATCAAGGCCGTGATAGAGAAAATGTCAAGCAACCAGGTAGTCACAGACCCAGTGTACGAACTTGGGGGATTTCAAATCATAAATATTATAGAGAGCGAGTTGGCGCCTTTATACTTCAACCCATACTCCAATTTAGTGGTTAACCACATACTCAAGTCCCAGGGTTACTTCCTAGGAATGCTAATAAACCCTGCCAAGAAAAACACCTTTGCACCGTATAAGGAAGGAAATTGTCAAAGGATACCATTAGGTTTGGGATACAAGCCCACGAAGGCAGAAGCCTTGGAAATGCTTACCCAGTTCCAAGAACGTAAAGTCAAAGGAATCCAGATGTGATCCTATCTCCCTACCCTAAATGGATACTTCGTCAGAGAGGGGAGTCATGAATACTTTCGCGAATTTCCCGAACCTTGGCAATATAGGGGAACAAAACTACCTGGAATCGAGGTCTTCCATGATTGTTATTTCATCCCTTCAGAAACGGTTCCTACCGTCAAAAGTCGTCAAACACCTTGTCTATACGAACAAGCCGTTAGCCTTCTATTTGGAGAAGACCGAATCGTCAGAGCAGCGCAGGATGAGATCGTTACCATGATACTTCAAGATGACCATTTCAACCCAACAGCGCTAATTACTAACACCAGCCCAAATCAGCAGAAAGGATGGAGAAAGTCAATCAAATGGATCAAAAACCAAGGAAAGCTCTTCAAGGTCACTACCAGAGAAGGAGAGATGTTCAAAGGAGAACCCGGAGATGATGAATTCGAATCAGAGTCGGAGTTAGAGTCGGAATCAGATACCAAGTCTAGAAAAGTCGCTAGAGAGTCATCCTCTGTCGTCACTCCCCACCCCATTGTTTTTCGTAGCATAGCATTACATAGCAACAACAGCTTGGGAAATGTCCCAGCAGCTGTCCTTTTACCGCCACTGCCTACTGAAAAGATGGCTTCTTTGTTTCAGCTCTTTTCAAAATTTAATATGAATAAATCTGATTCTGCTTACTCCTTGTGTTATTCTGAACGCAATTCTATTTACGATGATAATGAGGATGACCCTGACCCAGACTCAGTCGAATTACCTCCCTATATAATTAAAGAGATACTACAAGATGGGGAAGGGGCACCAGTTATAGAGAACACCGAACCCATCAACGTAGGAATCGAACTAGAATCCAAAGAACTTAGGATAGGGACGACCTTAGACCCAACTGAAAGGGCCAATTTCATCGAGATCCTACACGAGTTCAAAGACGTTTTCGCTTGGTCTTACAAGGACATGCCAGGGATCGACAGGGATATTGCAGAACATCGCATTCCGATCAAACCAGGTTTCAAACCTGTAAAACAGAAGCTCCGTCGGATGAGGACTGAGTGGGCTCTTAAGATTAAAGAAGAAGTCGATCAGCAATTCAAAGCCGGGTTTATCAAAGTTTCCGAGTACTCAGACTTGGTGGCTAACATAGTCCCCATACCCAAAAAGGATGGGCGAATCCGGGTTTGTGTTGATTTCAGAGACTTGAACAAAGCGAATCCCAAGGGCGACATCCCTTTACCACACATCGACATATTGGTAAATAATACAGCAGATCACGCATTGTTATCCTTCATGGACGGGTATGCAGGGTATAACCAGATCAAAATGGCCATAGAAGATATGCATAAGACAGCCTTTGTCACTCAGTGGGGCACGTATTGTTATACTGTTATGCCGTTCGGGCTAATCAATGTTGGAGCTACAAACCAACGCACTGCGACCACCCTACTACATGACATGATGCATAAAGAAGTAGAAGTATATGTAGATGATATGATTGTCAAATCCAAGGATAGAAAAGGGCACATCGATAACCTTCGCAAGTTTTTCCTAAGACTGCGCAAGTACAACATGAGGCTCAAACCTCAGAAATGCGCGTTCGGAGTCACATCAGTCAAGCTTCTAGAATATTTGGTCAGCTAGAGAGGAATAAAAGTTCATCCATCCAAAATCAAAGCTTTAATCGAAATGCCACAGCCCCAAAAAGAAAAGGAGGTTAGAGGATTTTTAGGCAAAGTGCAGTATATAAGTCGATTCATATCAAAGCTCACTATGATCTGCGAACCTATTTTCAAAAAGCTAAAGAATATAGATCATACCATATAGGACGACGACTGTCAAAAGGCGTTCGACAAGATTAAAGAGATATTGGCCAAACCACCGGTGCTAATGCCTCCCCAACGAGATCACCCTCTGAGTTTATATCTCACGGTCACCGAAACAGCCATGGGGGCTATGTTTACATAGACCATTGGGAAAGAAGAAAGAGTTATCTACTACCTTTGTAAGAAGTTCTTGGAGTACGAGTGTAAGTATACACCTCTCGAAAAGACATGCCTCGCTCTTGTGTGGGCAACAAAGAAGCTACGCCACTACATGCTTAGCTACTCTGTCAAGGTATATTCTAAAATGGATCCCATCAAATACCTCTTCGAGAAAAGCATCCTTAACGGACGTTTGGCGAGATGGACCTTAATGCTCTTAGAGTTTGATCTCAAGTACCTACCTTTGAAAGTTATCAAGGGCGCGCCGTTGCTGAATTCTTCACAGATAATCCTATCAACGATACCCAGGAAATAGACACGTGGTCATTTCCAGACGAGGACATCCTACAGACCAGTGTAGACTCTTGGGATCTTTATTTTGATGGGGCGTCTAATTTAAGAGGATTTGGAATAGGAGTGTTACTCATTTCTCCTGAAGGCGAGCATACACCACTTTCTGTCAAACTCGACTTCGAGGTGACAAATAATGCGGCAGAGTATGAAGCTTGCCTCATTGGTCTACAAGCAGTAGTGAGCTTAGGCATTAAGAATCTTCGAATTTACGGAAACTCGTCCTTGATCATTAACTAAGTTACATGATCTTGGAAAATTCAAAGTGAAAGTCTGGCACCCTATCAGGCTAGGATAGATCAAGTCGCCCAATTCTTCAATCAGGTCACTTATCTACACCTACCCTGTGAAGAGAATCAATTTGCAGATGCTCTTGCAAAACTTTCATCTTTTATCAATATGCCAGACAACATGGTTGAAATGCCCTTATGCATCGAACGGCGGTCAGAACCGGCCTACGTACACCTCCTTACAGATGAAGAAGAAATCCCAGAGGAACTTGGTTCCAAGCCATTATCAACTTCAAACTTAACGGTACATACCCACCAGATATGGGCAAGAGGGGACAACGCGCCATACGTCTACTCGCCTCTCAATACCTCCTTATGCAAGGAGAATTATACAAAAGAACACCTCTTAGTGTCGTCTTGCGTTGCCTTATTCACTGGCACAGAAAGTAATGGAAGAAGTTCACGATGGAGAATGCGGTCCTCATATGAGTGGACACATGATGGCAAAGAAAATCACGCGTCTAAGATATTACTAGATGACAATGGAGTCAGATTGTATTAAATACGTCAGACATTGCCCCAATTTCTAGATCTTTGGAAATGTGCAACATGTGCCTCCCTCAATGCTTTACACCATGACATCTCCTTGACCATTTTCCGCTTGGAGAATAGACATCATTTGGAAAATCACTCCAGCCGGAACAGGAGGTCAAACCTTACAGATAAAAATGTGGCAAAGTTCATACAAACCAATATCATCTGTCGATATGGTTACCCATATGAAATCATCAGTGACAATGGATTATATTTCCAGGCTGAGACCGAGCAATTACTAGCCAAATACAAAATCAAACATCACCATTCCTCGCCATATAGACCCCTAAACTAACGGCACGGTAGAGCCAGCTAACAAGAATGTCGTCATGATCCTCAAGAAAATCATCGACAATTATCGTGATTGGCCTAGCAAGATACCCTTTGCGTTGTGGGGATATCGCACATCAGTTAGGACGCTCACTGGGGCTACTCCTTTCTTTTTAACTTACGGCATGGAAGCTATACAACCAGTGGAGCTAGAGATCCCATCTCTACGCATTCTATTAGAAAGACAAATTCCAGAAGCTGATTGGAAGAGAGATAGGTATGTGGAACTTGTCCTCTTGAAAGAAAGAAGGTTGCACGTATTACATAATGTGCAGACATATCAGGCACGTATTAGCCTTTAGTAAACGGGTTAAGCCCAGGAACATCAAAGAAGGAAATTTGGTGCTCAAATCAGTCAGAACTCTCCTACCTGTCGATCCACGAGGAAAGTTTAAACCAAACTGGGACGGACCGTTCTTAGTCAAGTCCATACTCTCACGGGGTGCGGTTAGGATTACAGACCTAGATGGGAATGAATTTGCTAACCCTACCAACCTAGACCAACTGAAACGATACTATCCTTAACATAGGACAAAAACATGTCTCGTGTAACACGCATGTGCCGCTCTTGCGACACGAAATAAAATGGCCCTTGTCCCACTGAAAAAAAGCTTATGTCATTTTGCTCTTGCATTTCGACATTTTTTCATCCTTATATCATCAAATAAATTAAATTGCACTTCCTTAGGAGTATGTAAAGCACATGCTTATTTTTCGTCTAAAGTTCATTACAAGCTCCTGCTTTGAACAAATATTCTTTTACATTTACTCGAACTACGCACAGGATTTGATTTCATTTTTTCTAATGAATGCGTAGGCAATCATTCACAGGATACAACCCATTATTTTAAAATGTAAATAGAAGAACATTTGCATTTGCATTTGAAATTCGAATAATAACGGAAAAATCATAACAGTTTCTTAACTAATAAATCTTTTATTCATTGTTCCATAAATAGTAATAATAAGCCATATACATATAAAATAACAATGTTGAAAATAAATGCTAGGCTAGGTTCTACAAACCCGCCGTTTATTACAACCCATAAAAATAATAAATAATATTATAATAAATGACTAAGGCTATTCTTCCATTTCCCTTTGCCTTTGTCACCCTTGTCATACTTCTTGTCTCGACCACGAGCAGGGCGCTCTTGCGTTATCTCTGACCTAATCACCAACGGTCGTTCTCGCGGTCTAGCCTTACCATTTCGATCCATCACCATCTTCTCGGCAGAGGCGGTTTTCGGCTTCTTCAATGGACGAACGACTCGGAATTCGGCCTCTTCTTCCTCCTTAGTCAAGTACTTTTGGTTCTCCTTTGCTACTTCGCGGATCTTATAATCCACGGGCTCGTGCTTCCTCAACTTCTCACGCTCTTCAGGGGTACCAGCCTTTCTCCATTGCAAATATGAGTCAGATACCCATAAAGAGCCAACAGGAACTGGTATGAACCACGTGTTACTCTAGGCCCACCGATTTACCCACTCTCGACAAGACTCCGAAGTATGTGACAAGGCAGCTTGAGGAACGGTAT
This sequence comes from Silene latifolia, assembly GCF_048544455.1. NCBI lineage: Eukaryota > Viridiplantae > Streptophyta > Magnoliopsida > Caryophyllales > Caryophyllaceae > Silene > Silene latifolia. Next base: position 433,986,597 of record NC_133538.1, on the reverse strand, counting down.
CCAGCTTTGGAATTTTCTGCTTAAGGCCGACTTGCCTCATCAATCTCCTCGGGAAAATGCAAACCATAAATTCCAAGCCAGGGACACGAACTGACCGTGTCAGATCTAGAGATGAGACTCCAGTAACTGACCTGATGTGCCACCATGTCACAATCCATCGGATCAAGGGGCCACCTTCACTCTTCAACTTATTTTCCCAGTAGTTGCATACCCAAGTGAAGTTCACCATGTATAGCCTAGTTCTCATTGCAATTGATCGAGCATGATATCCATTCACATTAACTGGGGGCTCGATCAGCCGCAGCCGTTCCATCAGCCAAACCTGCAAAAGGGGATGGGAATTAATACCCATATATCGAGCGGAAAAAAAACGAAAAAAAAAACGAAAAAAAAAGTTGAAAAAACGAAACAAAATAAAATGGTTGAATTCTTACCTGCAGAATGACGAGACTTCCCAGATAAGGAAGCTCACGGTTGGCCTTCCTATTATCCTAACCAAGGATGGTCTCCCCTAAAACTAGGCATGTCGGGCTCTTGCGTAGCTCCATTTGCTCTATTATGCTCAGAAAACGAGGATCACCCCTCATCTCATTATCAACATGCACTTGAAGGACGTAGCAATGAAGTAGACAAAACCCGAAAGCGCTGCGCCTCGCAGCATAGGAAATGGTAGGGTCCTCCCTATTTATAAATCGATCAACAGAGTCAAACATGCGGACACCTTTTGAAGTCACAAGACAGTCCACCTCAGCCTTGGTCAATCCAAGCAAATCCCTGAATTTATTTTTATAGCCTTGATATCTAGGGGGTGCAACCGGTACAATTTCGGGATCCCATCCTCCAATAGCAGCTATTTCTTCAGGAAAAGGACAGATTTCGCCTCCCGGAAAGGCAAACACGTGAAAATTTGGGTCCTAATACTCAAAACAAGCATCCAAGAAAGGCTTCACCACTCTCACTAACTTGAGACTTATGATCGATCCTAAATTAAAATCACTCATATCGTGTTTCTCAACATTTGTAAACTCATTCGTCCATTCCCTGAGACGGTTTTCAAAGGCATCCATATTTTTTGAAAATTTGTGGGAGGATATGTCAGTTTTATGTAATAGACGGAAGAAAAGAAGAAGGAATTGTGTGAATAAAAGCTAAACCGAAGCCTCTATTTATACTATGTGGGATTTATCTGTATGCATCCCTTTAAATTTAAGGACTATAACGAATTTATCATGATGAAAGCATGTCATAAAATAAATTGCATAAACAAAAGTTTAAAGAGATGACGAAATAACCTTCGGTCCAAGCTTATATGACCTATGAACAATATCGCAATGATATTCTCCTATCAGTTGCACCCAAGATGATATAAGAAATGCCCATTGATTATGCTAGAATCGATCCAAAAATTAACTACTTAATTTTTAGGTTTTTTTGTGTTTTTCGTAGAGATGAGAGGCAAGGATTAGGTTAGAATGAATTAGGTTAAAAAATGATCTTACCTCACCTCTTATTATAACCGAAAATAAGAAGGATGAGGGAGATATTTTTTTCTCTAAAATTCTCGGCCCAAATCCCGAAAAATAGAAGAGATATCTTTCTCTTTTTCGGTTATTCCAAAAATGTATAAAATGTGTTAAATTGTCATCTAGTGAGGATCGAACCCATGACCTCTTGGTTTGAGTACCCTCACTATTACCACTATGACACATTCATCTTGTTGATATGAAATATAACCGATTACATTTAATTACGAATTAACAGATTAATTCGTCCAAGCTAACATTACATACATTTAATTAAATATAACTTATTATATTCAATTTACGAATTGACAGTTAATTCGTCTCAACTAATATTATTTAATCTTCATTAAATAATTGTCTCATCAACATATTGACTAACTGTTTAATCATATAAGGCATCAATGTGATATTTCTATAACCACATCTCTCAAACACATCCTATAGGTGTGACCTTTAGGGACCAGTTGATCACCGCCATCTATATGATAATAACGTCAAATTTTCTAGCAAGCCAACCGTTATTAGGTAATCGTTAATCAACTGATTAAATACGAAGTATACCCTTGTGAACCTGAAAGAGATTTACAAATTTTATCACACTAATTTGTGGAGGACACAAGCTCCAACAAACTCCCACTTGTCCTCACAAGTGTATGTGCGATAACCGATTCTCATATCCTAAAATTTCTCCCACTCAATGTAAAACAATTTGCAAAACTGTATTCACAGAGGTCGTATTTTACAAGCGATCATCATCAAGAGTTATTTACCCCACTAGAGAGTAACTTAACTGATAAACAAATCAACATTCGAGCATGGTCATGCATTTCAGTTACAACTCCTCGAGTGGCCCTGAGAAATAACTATACCTGATAAGGGTTGGATATTTTCCTCAACTCGAATCCTCAGATGTAAGCATAGTATGAAATGACCCAGAAAAAATCTACTTAGCCTCCAGTTACGGCAGACCGTGAGAAATAAACCAAAGTCACCCAAAAACTGCCTTAATCTCAAGAGACAGTCGATAGTCAAAAGAATCGACTCTAGGAACACAATGGATGTCCTATCCACGACCTGGCACCGAATGTTTTTAAACATTTAGGACCCCATTACGTTGTCAGCTCACATTGGCGATTACGGACCAAAACAAATATAATGTAATTCAGTTCACTTTGTGGCGTTCAATGTTGTCCGTACAATCCACATGAAAAACAAAATATTATAATAAAACGATGAAGTTATAAATAGTATATGAAAAAGATAGTGTATCAAATCTATAATCAAGTACTACAACTCAGGAACACGTTTAACTCCCATGGAAATAACGTGTCCTACATGCTTATCATAATTCACCGGTTTAGTGAGAGGATCCGCGATGTTATCATCCGTCGCAATCTTTTCTATCACTATCTCCTCTTGCTCCATGTAATCACGGATCAGGTGAGGTTTCCGATGTACATGTCTAGATTTGTTGCTAGACTTTGGCTCCTTAGCCTGGAAGATGGCACCTCTATTGTCACAATAGATGGTGATCGGGTCATTCGAACTAGGAACTACCGTAAGTCCTTGTAAGAATTGACGCATCCATATCGCTTCCTTTGCTGCCTCCGAAGCGGCATAGTACTCGGATTCAGTAGTAGAATCTTCTACAACACTCTGTTTGGAACTTTTCCAGCTGACTGCAGCACCATTAAGAGTGAAGACAAACCCGGACTGAGATTTTGAATCATCTCGATCCGTTTGGAAGCTAGCATCTACGTAACCGGTTGCACATAGCTTAGTATCTCCTCCATAAGTCAATACCCAATCCTTAGTCCTCCGTAGGTACTTGAGGATGTTTTTAACAGCTATCCAGTGTGTTTCACCTGGAGTCTTTTGGTACCGACTCGTCATACTCAATGCATATGCCACGTCTGGACGTGTGCATATCATGGCATACATAATCGATCCAATAGCAGATGCATAAGGAACACGACTCATGCGCTCAATCCCTTCAGGCGTCGTGGGTGACTGAGACTTGCTCAACTGCATCCCAGTCGTCATTGAAAGGTTCCCTTTCTTGGAGTTGGTCATGCTGAACTTCTCAAGAATCTTATCCAAATAAGACTCCTGACTAAGTGATAACGTCCGTCGTGATCTATTTCGGTAGATACGGATTCCCAAAATGCGTTGTGCCTCACCCAGAACTTTCATCTGGAAATGGTTCTTCAACCATCCTTTAACCGAAGATAGGAGAGGAATGTCATTCCCAATCAAGAGTATGTCATCGACATACAATATCAAGAATACAATCTTGCTCCCACTCGACTTGATATATAAGCATGGTTCCTCGACCGATCGAGTGAAACCATACTCTTTTATCACCTGGTCGAAACGATGATTCCAACTCCGAGAAGCTTGCTTAAGTCCATAAATGGAACGCTTAAGCTTGCATACTTTCTCAGGATATTCAGGATCTATGAAACCTTCGGGTTGCACCATGTACAACTCTTCCTCCAAATAACCGTTTAAGAAGGCGGTTTTCACATCCATTTGCCAAATTTCATAATCATGAAATGCGGAAATCGCTAAGATTATCCGCATGGAACGTAGCATGACTACAGGTACAAAAATCTCATCATAATGTAATCCGTGCACTTGAGTGAAACCTTTTGCCACAAGTCGTGCCTTATAGGTATCTGGTTGCGCGTCTACAGAACACTTTATTTTGTAAAGCCATTTGCACTATAGAGGTTTTACCTTATTAGGTAAATCAACTAGATCCCATACGTCATTCTCATACATGGAGTCCATCTCGGATTGCATGGCTTCGAGCCATAGCTTTGAGTCGGAACAGGTCATGGCACCTTTATAGGTAGCGGGTTCATTACTCTCTAGGAGTAAAACATCATTCTCCTCGACCATACCAATGTATCTGTCCAGAGGATGAGAGACTCTACCCGACCTTCTAGGTTCCTCAAGAATATTAGCCGTATCATCAGTTGGAGGAACAACTTTCTCCATCCGTTCCTCGGTTGTTGGTTCTGGAATCTCCGACAGCTCGAAGGTTCTATTACTCGTCTTGTTCTCGAGAAATTCTTTCTCTAAGAACGTCGCACCAGCCGCAACAAAAACTCGATATTCAGTAGGCGAATAGAAGTAATGACCAAATGTTCCTTTTGGATAACCTATAAAGTATGTCTTGACCGATCGTGGGCCGAGCTTATCTACGTGTCTCCACTTGACAAAAGCCTCGCAGCCCCAAACCCGAATAAAGGACAAGTTAGGGACCGTTCCCTTCCACATTTCATATGGAGTCTTGTCGACAGCTTTAGACGGACTTCGGTTAAGTATAAGAGCAGCTGACAAAAGAGCAAAACCCCATAATGAATCAGGCACTACCGTGTGACTCATCATGGATCGAACCATATCAAGTAAGGTTCAATTTTTCCATTCGGACACACCATTTAATTGAGGTGTTCCCGGTGGAGTTAACTGTAGAACGATTCCACAGTCTTTAAGGTGTTGATCAAACTCATTTGAAAGATATTCGCCACCCCGATCTGAACGGAGTGCTTTAACCTTTCTACTAAGTTGGTTTTGTACCCTGTTCTGGTATTCCTTGAATTTCTCAAAGGACTCACTTTTATGCTTCATTAAGTAGACATATCCGTATCTACTCAAATAGTCCCGTGAAAGTGATAAAATATCTATAGCCATCTCTAGCGGTAATTGACATAGATCCAAAAACATCAGTATGTATGAGTCCTAATAGGTCACTAGCGCGCATTCCTACACCTTTGAAGGAAATTCGAGTCATCTTGCCAATGAGACATGATTCACACGTGCCATATGTAGAAAAATCGAATGCGGGAAGTCCCATTATCGACGAGTTTCTTCACGCGTTTCTCATTTATATGTCCCATTCGACAATGCCATAGATAGGTTTGATCTTTGTCACCAACCTTTATTTTCTTATTATTCACGTGTAATACTTCCGTGGTTTGGTCTAAGATGTAAATTCCATTCATGGAAACTGCTTTGCCATAAATCATTTCATTGAAAGAGAAAATACAGCTATTATCCATTATTGAAAATGCAAAACCGTCTTTAGCAAGTACGGAAATAGAAATAATGTTCTTAGACAAACTGGGTACATAGTAACAGTTATTTAAAAATAACTCAAAACCACTAGGGAGTTGGATTATATATGTTCCCTTCGAGACAGCAGCAACTCGTGCTCCATTCCCGACTCGCAGGTCCACATCACCTTTTTCGAGAGGTATGATGTTCTTTAGGCTCTGCAAATGATTACACAGATGAGAACCATAACCAGTATCAAGTACCCAAGTTCCAAAACTTGCATGGTTAATCTCAATCATATGAATATAAGACGACATACCAACAGAAACGACGCGGCCTGCTTTGATGTCCTCACGATAGACGGGACAGTTCCTCCTCCAATGTCCAGTCTTGTGACAATGGTGGCACTCTATGTCACCGCCCTTGCTCTTTGCCTTGCCCTGTGAGCCACTAGTCTCACCAGGCACAATCTTACCGTTTCCTGGCTTTTAAAACTTGGGCTTACCTACAGCTAGGTCGCCATGGCCTTGCCCTTTCCTTTACCCTTGTTTGGAATCATAAGAACATCCTGCTTCATTCTCCCACTCAATTTCATATCCTTCTCGGTCTGTACGAGAAGGGAGTGTAGCTCATGAGGACTCTTTTTCAAGTCATTCATGTAGTAGTTCGCCCTGAAAAGGGCAAAACCATCGTGAAGAGAATGAAGCATTCGGTCAATGACAATGCTCTCACTGATTTTACAATTCAGTGCCTCCAGCTTCTTGACATTCTCAATCAAGTGAAGAATGTGTGGGCTAACCGGTTGGCCCTTCTGGAGTTTCGCATCAAAGAAGCGACAGGTATGCTCATATGTAACGATTCTCGGTGCTTTTGAGAATTCATTAGTGAGCGTGGTGAAAATCTTGTTTGCACCTTGGGCAATGAAGCGTCTCTACAAATTGGTTTCCATTGCAAAGATGAGTACGTTCTTTATCGCACCCGCTTCCATAACAAAGTCACTATAAGCGAGTGACTCGTTGACTCCTGCATTGGGGCCTGGGTTTACCGGTATTGGCTCAGTTAAGTAATTGAGCTTACCGTCAGCAATGGCAGAATTCCATAGTGCTGCCTCCCAGTCCGCAAAGTTGGACCCGTCATTTGTCAGACGTGTGAACTGATTCATTTGGTCCATAAAAATTTTAAGCCAGGACGCGCGATCAAGTGTGGCACTAGGCATTGGGATTTCGTTATTTCCAGCCATTTGTTGTAACAGTATTATCAAAAATAATCGTGTTCTACACTGCGAAAGAAGAATAAAAATAATAAGCATGTGCATCCTTTTGATTTAAAGTCTAATGAACTAATGTCATAACGCGAAGACTCAAGCATTTATACAATTGACCTCCCTCAAGAATTATATAAATGATCCCAAGACTCAATTCTCTGTAAATTGATAAGCTAACCTTTTAGCTAATTCTACCGTTAGAATTCTTGGTCGATAAATTTCTGTAAATTCTATCTTTTAGTCCATCATAATCATGAGAAACTCTTCGGACTATAATGTTGAGATAAACTAAGTCAACACAACTACTTACCCAACGTAGAAGGGGTCATATTATGCCTACCGACGAAGAAGGGATTCATAGTTGTTTGCCCTTATAAAGACTAATCTCAATTTCCGTTTTAGAGGAAGATCCCATCAACTTTATTTTAATTCATTTTAAGTGAACTAATATCTAGCATGCGAGAATGAATAAACTAAGGTGATGGCTTAAAAATGTGACATCTGTATGTCCATGAAAACTAACATACAATCTATATGAGTCAATTTTCATGCATTTTAGTAGTAGGTGGTTTGGTTTTAGGCGGAATATGATGCATAACCTATCATGTGAATGAAAAGCAATAGGAATGAAAAACGTAAAAGCAATAAAAAAGTCCTAGTGTGGCCTATCCTATCAAAATGAACATTAAATACAAGTTTGGAATCCATCCTTGGACCCGAGATGCTTGTCTCGATGTTCCATCTTGATCCATGTAGCGGGAGTGAGCTCCAATCTCCATCTTTAGTCTTCTTTGAAAATTACAATAAATAAATTTACATAATAAACCTATTTATTACATTCTAATTTCAAAACCCAAAAACTAAAGAAAAATAAAGGAGATTCGAGATCTCATAATTACATTAAAAATTATGTTTCCTTCATTACGAAAACATAATTTGACTAAGGCCACACTAAGTATTACAAATTACAACCGATTGCAAAAAAACGTAAATAAATTCATTCAACGATTCATTCAACAAAAAAAAAATAAAATGCATCAACTAAAAATAAATTAAACATACATGACACAATTCCTTAATTATGTTGATTAATTTATCCAAACCACCTATTTAAATTAACAAATTAAGCGACAATTCCTCAATTGATCACATTAATTTCAAACTTAATTCATATTAAACTTGTAATATGAATTTAATCCATCAATATTTTAAACTGCTTTAAAATAATTAGGTATCTTTAATTGTGAACCGTTTCACAATAACTAATTGGCCAAAAACAAAAAAAAAATTTATAAAAGTTCTCGGCATAATCAAGGAAAAACAAAACAAGCCTGTTTCTTATTTTATACACGGTTTTATCGGTAAAAACCGAAACAAAATTTTTTTTTTTAAAAAAAAAATCTGTCCCCACGTGAACAGTAACAATGACAAAAAAAATCTTTTCTCGGATGCTTTTCAAATCGGCATAAACAAAAACAACCCGCAAAAAAAAACTTTACTCGGTCGAGAGAGAAAAAAAAACAGAAATTTTTTTTTTAATACTGTTCATCCGTGAACAATACAGAAACAGCAGAAAAAAAATTTCACGGCTACAAAAAAAATTAAAACAGCCCCAAAATATTTTATCAATTCGGCAAAACCGATTTCCATTTACATCTCGATTTAATAAATCGAAACATCTACAAATTATCATATTATTATCTTAACCGATTAAAAACAACATAATGAGAATCAAATGGAAATAAAGCAACAAAAAAAAACGCAACAATCTGCAAAAAAAAAAATTCTCTCGGCACAAAATTTTTTCAGCCGAACCATTAATTTTTTTTTTTTTTTGAAACCCTAATGTTGTTTACAAACGATTTTATGAAAATCATCAAAATTCAAATTCGTGGCCTTGGCTCTGATACCACTTGTGGGATTTATCTGTATGCATTCCTTTAAATTTAAGGACTATAACGAATTTATCATGATGAAAGCATGTCATAAAATAAATTGCATAAACAAAAGGGTAAAGAGATGACGAAATAACCTTCGGTCCTAGCTTATATGGCCTATGAACAATATCGCAATGATATTCTCCTATCAATTGCACCCAAGATGATATGAAAAATGCCCTTTGATTATGCTAGAATCGATCCAAAAATTAACTAATTAATTTTTAGGTTTTTTTTTTGTTTTTCGTAGAGATGAGAGGCAAGGATTAGGTTAGAATGAATTAGGTTGAAAAATGATCTTACCTCACCTCTTATTGTAACCGAAAATAAGAAGGATGAGGGAGATATTTTTTTCTCTAAACTTCTCGGCCCAAATCCCGAAAAATAGAAGAGATATCTTTCTCTTTTTCGGTTATTCCAAAAATGTATAAAATGTGTTAAATTGTCATCTAGTGAGGATCAAACCCATGACCTCTTGGTTTGAGTACCCTCACTATTACCATTATGACACATTCATCTTGTTGATATTAAATATAACCGATTACATTTAATTACGAATTAACAGATTAATTCGTCCAAGCTAACATTACATACATTTAATTAAATATAACTTATTATATTCAATTTACGAATTGACAGTTAATTCGTCTCAACTAATATTATTTAATCTTCATTAAATAATTGTCTCATCAACACATTGACTAACTGTTTAGTCATATAAGGCATCAATGTGATCATATTTCTATAACCACATCTCTCAAACACATCCTATCGGTGTGACCTTTAGGGACCAGTTGATCACCGCCATCTGTATGATAATAACGTTAAACTTTCTAGCAAGCCAACCGTTATTAGGTAATCGTTAATCAACTGATTAAATACGAAGTATACTGAACCTGTAAGAGATTTACAAATGTTATCACACTAATTTGTGGAGGACACAAGCTCCAACATACTATTCGTTGTTTCCTAATTTCTGTCGAGGACTGATAACTCCCCATGGAAATGACGCAGCATTTTGCTGCGCCTCTTCTCCATGTCCTCTTTCCGTGTTGTCAGCCACGGATCTTTCCTATTTTGTTTTTATCTAAGTTTCCTATTCCTATGGGAACTCAATTTGCTAATTTCGACTAAATTACCAAGTTTTATGTTTCCTAATCCTTTTCGGGTTCGCTTGTTAAGGCAAAATTGACATTATCGCCAAAACGCGCACACTTACTCATTTTCATTTGTTTTTTTTTGGGGAATCATTTCACTCCTCTTTTCAATAAATTTCACACTTAGACATTTCTTTTAATTTTCTTTTTTAGGGGGTAGCCCTCCCTACCGTCCGGTCATTATTGCTCATTTCTCGGCATTTTTGACATTTTTGCTCATTTTCGGGTACTTTTTGTCATTTTTCTCATTTTTCGGGCACCTTTTTACTTTTTTTTTCCATTTTACGCCAATTTAGGCCACTTATATGACTATGTGTTTTACTTTTAAGTTCTATATAAATTTCGGCAGTGTGACGGCAAAAACCGTCACCTACCAAACCTGTTTTTAAGCTAACCTGCAGGAACAGCAAAAACCCAGCAGCAAAGGCGCTCAAGCCATTATATACATAACCAAAAGACAGTATATACATCAAACTGGGGGCTCTCGCCCGAAAACAAAGCCCGAAACAAAGTCCAAAATGTACAGATATACAAAACAACAAAAAAACAACTAGTCCTGGCGACCCCTCGGCTCAGTTACGGTCGCCTCAAGAGCGGTAATCTCAGCGTCCCTGCCTCAAGCTCTCTCAAAAAACGAGCCGTCTCCTCCTGGGACTGCGCCAGCTCGCGCTCCAGGTCACGCTCTCTCTATGAAAAATGGAGAAATGCCTCATTTCAATAAAATGAAGTAACATTTCGTTGCAATAAAATTCGAAATGTCAAGAAATAAATAAGGAAGGCGAAGGGAGGTTCATAGTTGTCGTCCCGGGCCACCTAAGAGTGCCTCAATGGCCCTAGCTCGCAGCCGGTTGGCCATCCTCCACAGCTCTACGTACCTGGACGGTGCCACCTTCATTCAAATGCAAAGAAGGTTAAAAAAAAAAAAGCAAATGTATTCCTATGCAATAAAAATAATAAAGACAGCCAAAGCTGGGGGCTTACCCTCCTCACGACGTGTTGTCACTCCTCCAAGCCAGCGTCTGTCACTTCCTCGCCGAAGTCGCGGATCTCCGAGATCGTCGTCATGCCCGCCGCGTAAGTGTACTCCATTGTCTCTGGGTAAGCTGGGGGCTCAATGCCCGCCACCTTGATCTCCTACAAAATCAAATGATTCTTTATTTGACGATCGTTCGTCATTTCATCAAACCAATTCAAAAATGAGTAAAAAGGTAAAAATGCTTACCACGATCGGCCACTACGCCAACCTCTGACGGACGAACTCGGAGTACTCCTCGCCTGGAAGAAGGAGGGCGTCACCACCCGCGTCAGCCAAGTCAGCCTCTCTCTAAGCCGCAGAAGGCTCCCTAAACATCATCCTAGGAGGATCGATGGGGACCGTAAAGGTGTCATGAGAGCACTGCCGAGTCAAACGCTCGCCCAAGTACCACACAGGCCCCATGGGCGTCGTCAGCAACAACCGGCTTGAGCTCCTTGGTCGAAGGACCTCATCCACGAAAGCTGGAGCCTCAGGGTAGCTCTCCCAAGGTCTAGGCACCTACTATAATAAGAAAGCAAGGGGTCATTCCTATGATCGGCGCTAAATGGGAAAGGGGTCGTTCCTATGATCACTTCTAAATAAAAGACAGAAAAGGAAAAGTAATCAAAGATCGAAAGCACTTACCCTGTCCAACGTCAGGGCATTCACGCCCCTCCGACAAATATCATAAAAAGAGCGCTGGCTCTTCCTACGACACACCACCCAGTACCTCACAACAGGGTACGCCATCGGCTCGGGCTCCGTCCTCTTGGGCGCAAAGCCCGGAAAGTAGGAGTACACCCACGCCTGCAGACAGAATAATAATCACTTTCTATAATAATAGCAAAAAAGAAAGGATCTTTCATAATTCAAAGGAAAGGTTCATACAACCAACAGGAGCCCAGGACCAACAGTGGCAGGAGAAGTCCCCTTCTCCATGAGCTCCGAACGTACCATAGCCCTCGTGTAACGGGTGAGGACCGCAAAGGCAGGAGTAACCCAGTCCCAACGACCTAGGCTACTCAAGTCAGTAAGAAAAGGACGAAGAAGCTTCGTCGACAACCACTCCCCATTATCTACGAGGTAAATCGAAGACAAGAACCACCACAACCACAGATGAGCCCTCTGCTCAGCAGTACAAGGAGATGGAGGCACCATCCGCCCATACATCCTCAACTTCGCCGGGACTCTACCTGCAAAGTAATCCCTGACGTAGGAACTCGACACTAACCCGGGAACGCTGGTAGCACTCAGCGCCAGGTTCCAGCCGATCAGACCCCTTGCCTCAGCCGAGTCTGCTCTCATGGCCATCAACGGACACACCAAGGGCTCCTCTCCACACGGCAGATCCGAGATCATGTCTTAGTCCTCTAAAGGGACCCCAACCTCTCTAAAAGGCATATGGAAAGTCGAGGTCATGTCCCAGTACCGATCAAGGAAAGCTCGAATCAGGCTAAGGTTAGCCCAAATCTTCTTTTTCCTGATCGCCCTCCAGGCTCCTACTAAAGCCCCGAAGGCTCCCAGCTCGATGATGGCCTTCTCCTCCTCCGAAAGCCTCTCGAAGGCATCCATCATCATCGTGTAACCAGAAAAGGACTTCAAGTTCCTGGCCTCCTGTATCAATTCAATTCAAAAGCTATCTTTAGCATAAGACAAATAAGAAATGAAACGGCAAATAAATAAGAGAAATAATAGGAAATAACAAGCTGAAAACTTACCAAACTCCTCGCCGTCTTATAAGACAGGTGGCTCTTGGCCTCCCAAATGAGATGTCTACCATCCTATTTCTCGGCCCACTCGGGTGCACCCACAAGCTGGCGACCACCTCGCCCCACGTTGGCCCTCCGCGGGACCTCCTCAACCTCCTCCTCCAACTCCTCCTCCTGTGTCTCTCCCGCCATGAGAGCACGAGAAGGGTCGAAGTCCACGTCTATGGGGACACTCCCTGACTTAGAAGGCATGTCACCTGCAAAGTCAAGACAAACAAGGCTATGTCAAGCCATGACAAGCCTCTTTGAGGCCGTTTCAAGCATTTTCGAACATGAAAAGTGGTTTTCATCGCCATCCTTAGCCATTTCTTTCAAAACCTGACCACACATGTGGTAGGTTGAAGGAATTCAAGTATAAGTTCAAGCCTGGTTGCGGGTTTAAGTCGAAATTTTGGCAGCATTTCGCTACAATAGCGATTATCCCCTAAAAAGTGTCTTGAAAGAGTTGTCACAAATCGAAAATGCGACATGATATCAAGTTTACCAATTACACAAGGGTTCCAAAAAAAAATTTCATCTAAAATGGACAATCCTAAGGTCATTTTCGAAGCAATTTTCGAAACAATAAGAAATCGTCTCATTTTTCGCCCAAATGCTCAATACTTGACGAAAATTCAAAAGGAATACATGGTTATGTTCCTAACATTGCCAATTATCCATTTAGAATGTCAATTTTTCAAGATAAATCCATTTGAGGCAAAAGCCCCAAATTTTAGAAATAAGGGAAGGAAAAACCCTAATTTTTTTGATCAAATTCAAGCAAAAAACGCAAATTAAAGCAAGAATAAGAAACATACATCGATTAGTCATGGTTTATGGCACGATTCGATCAAGTTTTGACAAGATTTATGAGAATTTTAGAGAATTTAAGAAAGGTCTATGTTTTGTGTTTATGAAAATAAAACACGGCTTTATTGGGTTTTTCCTCAGATAGGGACAAGCCAAAGAAAGGACGCGGCACTTGTTGCGCCCCTTCCAAAAGTCACAGCTTTTGCTGCGCCTGCTCCCCAGCGAGTCCTCAGCTCAGAATTTGAAAGTCCATTATAAGTTTGTTATTTGTGGGCCCAAGTTTTGTGCGCCTCTTCTCCGACATCTTATATCATACACTTAGCTCTCTTGGGCGTTCTTTTCGTCCAGGCTCGCGTTTTAACAGACTGCAAAACCGTCAAGGTGTTTTATTTCTTAGCAAGGACCCTTTAGACGCAGTTCACAGGCCCATCTTTTATTATCAGGATTTCGTTTGCAACAGCCGAGCGGATTTCTAGTGGTGCTTAGGACGCGCCACTATCAGTCAAGCCTCTTCATTTTCCTCGATGGTTTTTTAAGACGCACCTTTGTCAATACATTTATATTCCCAGCAACAGTTCATTATAGCAAATGTACTTCTCGAGAAAGGAAGTTGGTTTGAGAATAGACACAAGCAGATTCCCTAAGAATGATTCAATCCCGACAGAGTCATCCATATATTCCCCCAGCAATATTTTGCATTGTTGCTTATGACGGTCAAGATGTTCCTAGTCGTCAGCATATATCTCCTCCAGTGATATTTTGCAGTGTTGATGTTGACAATCAAGACATTATATGTTTCCCCAAGCGAGATTTCGTTGCCATTCACAGCCCACGAATTTCTCAGAAATAGAGTTCGCTTGAGACCGCCGCAAGAAGATTCCCCAGCGGTTTCTTTCATCGTCCTGCTGACCCTCATATATATCAAATCTTTCAGATAATCTTTCAGATAATCCTTATATCTTTCAGACAGTCTTCATGCCTTCAGACACCAAGTTATCTTCAGACCAAAAGTTTCGCCGAAACACCTTCAATCCCATTTCACCCAGGGGTATCTCACGTATGGTTTCTTCTTATAGCTGGCGAATTTCCTTACATAGTCTAATGGACTTTAAACGACCCTCCCCGATAGTCGACAGACTATAAAATGTTCCCGACGACAAGTCCTTGATTCAGACCCCTTGAGGCGCCTTGCGTCGCCATAGTCGTCAGGTTGTAATATTCAATTGACCTGATGGCTATACTTTAACTTTTGCCTTGTCCAAGCCTCAGTCAAAGTTGGGGCACTGTAGATACCTCATTTTTACACCTCCCGCCAACCACCCAGTGATGAATGGGCCGTTGTTTGATACATGGAATAATTTATGACAGTTCGTAAGTTTATTATCGGGTGATAGCTCAAAGATTCAATTCTACCCCTTGGTCGTCATCTACGCACCAATACAGTCATTTGGAGTCCGAGTCAAAAACCGCTTTATTTTCTAAGAAACCGTTTAAAATGCCGAGTCGTAATATTCTAGAATGTTCTAGATATTTATTCCCAATTAAATTTTATATCTTTTGGTAGAATATCTTCCGTATATTATATTTCACGGAATAAGGAAGTATAGATCTGCCGCAATCCATAATAGAAACGCGAAAATATTTCTTCCGAAGGAGGAAACCTCTGGGGAAATGACGCAGCAGATGCTGCGCCTCTTCTCAAGCCCTGTTTGGCTATTTACGGAATATTTCTGTGATTGCTTTCCGAAGTTTGTGTCATTCCAAAACTCATTCACATTTTTTGGTATAAATAGAGACCTCCTGTCTCCATATTTTTCACGCGAGTGTCAGCCCTTCTCTTCTCTCTTTGCATTCTAGACCATGCTCTAAGCTTTCGACGCCTACGTGCTCGATCAATCAACCACGTAAGCTCAGATCATTTTGAGTACCAGTCATATTGGATGACCGACCAATTTGACCACTACTCATCAATCAATCAATTAATTTAAACCTCCAACGAAGGCACTTTCTACATACATTCGTGTCGAGCAATCACTAATGGTAACTTAGTTTTTATCTTCGAAGAATTGCAGCATATGCTGCGCCTCTTCCAAAGGCTGCTTGCTGCTCCTGCTCTTCTTCTTCTTCCTCAAGTTTCCTTTGTTTTGCCTTTTTCGTCTTATTTCCTTTTTTCTTTTCATCTTTCAGTATATAAACATCTTTTAATAATTCCATTTTGATCATAATGTTTTATTTAGACCTAAATCCCTTATAATTCAATATTTGCAGGTTTTCGTCACTAAATCAAACCCGAATTTTAGGAACTCGATTAGACCATATCAAGTTTCTGGGATTCGTATTTTGTACATACTTTTCGTATTCTGTTCTATTTCGTTTTCCAACCGTCTTCAACCCGATTTTAGTAATAAATTAATTCCGACACCTAAATTTAACTTGTTTTAATTCGTTTTAATCCGTTTTTTGTCGCTTTTATGACGGTTCCACATGTATATAATCTGCTAAACCACTTTTACTCGAGTTCTCAATTAATAAATTGATTTTAAATTTACCAATGAACATTAACAGACCGCGGTTCTGACTTCACAGACAGAGCTCAACTCAAGAACAGACGCAGGAGGAGCTGCGCCTCTTCCAAGGGACGCAGCAGATGTTGCGCCTGTTCTGAGGTGATTTATGTCCCTGAAATCGTTCTCGCCTAGACGTAGCTTCTAATTACTTGTTTAATTAACTAATTATCGTAATATCGCCCCTAATCTGACCTATTTTATTACTTTAATTTCAAACCTTTTTATCTTCCTCTATTTTCATCTTCGAAATCCGTTTCAAGTGTATTTTTGACGTAAATCAATTAAATCATTGTAATCATTGTAATTTTAATTATTGTAATTTATTTACAGTTTGTTTATCGCTCTTGTATGATTTATTTTACTTGATTTTTTACATGTAATCAATCTAACTCTCAACATTGACCGTAATTGTTTGCTAAATTACATGTTAACCGACATAGTTTAATCTCGCATGTTAGGATTAATCTGTGGATGTTGCATTGCATGCATATAATCGAGGCGGGCGGGATTAGGTGTTCAGTAAAAGAACTTCCTAATACGTACCATCACCCCTTACTCAAGATATCTGTGAACATCCGTGTTCATTAGTATCCACGAGAGTCATTCTGGACATAGAATGCTAAGGGTAACGAGTTATTAGTGTTAATGTCACTACTTTGTATCTTGACATGCCATGAGGTATTCGAACGATTCCAATTTCCTATAAAAATTGGTGGCGACTTCACAAATGCACGCTTTATTCAAGCACTTTCCTGCGTGCCGCGGTGTGGCCCCATGTCCACAAGTATTAGTAGAGATACACCAGTTAGCACCAAGATTATTTCGTACATTATTTAGAGACAAAGGCTTCACCTTTGTCTCAAGGAGACCAAACAACCCAATTTGATGGTGGTGTAAAAACCACTTGATAGTGTTCTGCTTTATTGGGCTATTCAGTCCCCTAATGTTCCAAAATCCAAAATTATACATTACCCCCAAGAGGAGGTAATGCACTACCATTTAAATTAACCACACCAATTCCAACAGTAGGAGTAGCAGTATTGAGGGTGTCAAGAAAAGTGTCCTTACCAAACTTGACTGAACTGTACCCTTTTTCCAGCAACTCCTGTCTACTGAAATGAATAATCTTCTTTGCAGGGATTTGAGCAACATGATATTTCCCATTCTTATCCCATGTCACCTGGAACTGGTTAGGTTTCTCAACTGGAGTAATAAGACCTGACTCCTCAGAGGGAGGCAATGAGACTGCATGCTCAACTGGTTGACGAGCTTTAGGTCTCCACTGCTTGACAGCCTCCTTCGGAGCTTTGGCCTTTGGGACCTGCGGTTGCTTCACTTTCCTACAGTTAGCAGTAGCATGACCAACTCCTTTGCACGACGTACATAAGAGGGGCTTCCATTCAGACACAACATTAACAAAAACAACACGGCTATCTTCATCTAAAAACTTAAGCTTGTCAGGGATAGCTTTGCCAAAAGGAACCTCCACCATGACTCGAGAAAACCCAAGCCTAGTCTTATCCTTTGTAGCCACATCACATTGAATAATTTCCCCAACAAACCAGCAGTTATTCGGAGACACTTCCCCCAAAATTTAAGAGGAATATGCTCTAACCTAACCCAAACTGGAACCTCCTTGACATCTTCCTTCACTAAATCAACATCAACACTCCATGGTCGCACAATAAGAGGCTTATTGTTGAAGAGGAAGTGCCCTTGTTGCAAGACACGGTCTTTAGCAGCACTAGTTGTAAATCTTACCAGAAATACCCCATTTAGAAGGAAAGACACCTTATCAATTGAAAGACGAGCCCATATTCTCTTAACAAAACCATCTACCACTTCTACTGGTGGATTACCACCCAATATGAAGTAGTAAACTGAGTTTGTCCAATACTAAATTTCCTCCTTAACATCCTCAGGGGAGAAACGCAAGAAATCAGTTGGTTCTTCCTCAATAACTCCCAGATGATTTTCGCCTTTACGCCTACTCTGAACCACCCATTCCTGTTCTTCAGAATGGAGCGAGTCCAAATCATAGGGTTGGACACCAACTATATCATTCACACTCTTCGTTTTCTGGGGTTTATCTCCTGAAGGATTCCCAACCACCAACGTGGATATAAGCGGCACATAAGAAGACGATGCCTCATTATTCTTCGCAGACTTAGGGCTTTTTTATTTCGTATTACCTGAGATCAGAGGGGTAAATTGTTCAACGTTTGAACAATCGATTGACATATTTTTGGGATTTTTGATTTAGGGTTTTAGGAGAATTTTTGGGGTTTTTTTTTTATTTAGGGTTTTAGGAATTTTAGATCTCTTTCTCTCTCTATCTCTTCATTAAGTTTTTTTTGTTGTTGTTGTCTATCTGGCACATTCATTTGCTTGATCCTACGACACTCATTAGGGCTTATGGACTTATTAGCATATGAAGGACTTAGTTGATCTCTCTCTCTCTCTCTCTCTCTCTCTCTCTCTCTCTCTCTCTCTCTCTCTCTCTCTCTCTCTCTCTCTCTCTATATATATATATATATATATATATATATATATATATTATTAAAGGAAACTTTTTTCTAGTGATTATAGATAGTCCAACCTTTACGAAACGCTTGCATTGAATTATTATCTAAATGTGAAATTTTTTTTTATCTCAAATATCTGCCGCATGAAAGGAGTTACAATCCCATGCACATTCTACTAATTATGCCTACGATGAATACTTACAGTCTGTTAGTGTTTCTTTCCAAGTGGTATATTAGTTTTATTGGAATTTGAAATCATATGAACTACTACTAGATACCTATTTGTATATATAGTGGGTTAAAACAAACAAATTCTAATATCTCTTTCATTCTCTACTGCTGCTCAATTTTTTTTCATGTCTTTTACTTTGTGGATATATTGTTTAGTTATTTTAGCCTTTTAGGTACGTAGCGATGTCATAATTTTGATTGATGTTCGGTGTTAACAGCCTATTTTTATTCATTTGTAGGTATCATCATGTTGAAGAAGATTGACTACCCCATAAGGTAATTTGTATAGGTTTCTTAATGAAGGTTCTTAAAATTAACAATAAGTTTAATGTATTTGGTAAAATGGGTGCCTAAATCTAAAGTTGTATAAGGGTCTGTTTGGTAAAACTAACTGAAAAGGTAGCTGAAACCTGAAAAGGTAGCTATAAACTGAAAAGCTGACTGAAACCTAAAAAGGTAACTGATAAGGTAGTTGAAAATTAGGAGCTGATAAGGTAGCTGATTATATAAAAAATAATGTTTGGCAAACTAACTGAAAAGGTAACTGATTTTGCTGAAATGACGTATAAGGATATGATAATTATTTAATAGTATAGATTTAAGGGGAAAAAGGTAAAATAAAATTAAATCAGATACCTGAAATCTCAAATGCTACTCTATATAGCTTTTCATTTCAGGTAGCTGATTTAACCAAAAAAGCTACTTGCCAAACGCTTACGGAAAAATAAGGTAACTCAAATTTTGGTCAAATAAGCTACTTTGACCAAATCAGGTACCTGAAATGCATTGCCAAACAGAACCTAAGACATAAGAACTACATGTAGGCACGTTAATCTCTCATAAAAGCCTTGCCTATTTATATAAATAGTCATCATTACGTATTGTTTAATCCTTATTAATTACGTATGCGGTTGTATTGTTAGCTTTAGATTTGAGGGCTAATCGATTGCTTAGAATTTTGTTTGATTGCAGGATGTAAGGGTATACATTGTACACGATGAGTCTTAATAAGGTAACAAATTCAAAAACAATTATGTAATTTTTCTTTACTGTGATACATATTGTATCTCATGGAGTTGTTTATTTTATTACTATTGATAACAGATTAAAATTATTGATAAAAGTGGTTTTCCAAGATGCAAGTTACATGAAAGATGATTTTACGGGTAATTGGTAACCCATGACGGCAACTTTAATACCACTGCGCAAAGGGTACTCAAATATACGAGATTTGCTGATCACAATAAGTCTTGGTATAGACGGGTGGGGCATATTGACGGGTAAAGACCTCTAATAAAATGGGTAGGGGGATAAGGTGGGGCGCCCCCCATGTGCTTCCCACTTTATGGCAAATGGGTATTTTGTGAGGAGAAATGGTATCCGTCTATACGTATAGACGGATAATATCCGTCTATAATGAGAATTTATGTGCTGATCAATAGATAATCATCTTACCTACCTATTTTCTTATTAACAACACGTTTATCGATTTCGTTGTATAAGTTTCTTATCAATAATGTATGTGCTAATAATTGTAGTACATGGAAATACAGTTTTTGTTAGCCCAAATTCTCATTTGTGACGGCCGATATCATTCACAAGCTTGTGACGGGTCAAATAAAATCTATATAAGAGGATAAAGAGTAATTCGTGATTCCCTATGCATTCTACTTTTTATCTTATCTACCCATATGGGTGATACTTGATCCGTCACAAGCAGTGAAACCTATTGTTTTGTTAGAACACAATCAACCATTGTTTTGCCAGATAAACTTCATGTCTAATACTCCCTCCTATTCTATATTTTCTTCCTTATTTTCTAAAACGAATTATTCAGGTTTTCTTCCCCTTTCTTATTTTGGAAATTTTTACTCTTATTTTATTTCTCTCCCTAATACTCGTGCCCACAAACAATGAGGAGAAAATATGAAATTGAAGGGAGTATGAAATATATGTAACAACCCAATTCTATTTAAGCCTACAAAAAGAAAACAACATGCATGCATGCCACCATTATACACTGCACGGGCCTTACTCTATCATAATTCCAAATGAATTTTGCTATTTTAGCTCAAACTCACTAAAGTATACTTCTTTGAACACTTGAAAGCACCAACTCGCTTAGCGTTGAGTTTTAGAATAACTAAAATTTAAAGTAATGGTGATTGTGTTGCTAATTCACAAATTCTTAAGAGAGACGGTCTCTCCTACGATTTCTACCATACGATATGAGACATAATAATATAAGTAAAGAGTAATGCTATATTCTTTGAAATTACAAAAAACAATATTAAAAAAAATTAAGCTAAGCTATTAAAAAAAATTAAGCTAAGCTATTAGTTTTATCTTATTAGTTAAAAGTGAATATTAAAAAAAATTAAGCGAAGCTATTAGTTTTATCTCATTAGTTCTACTCTTCTACTATACGGTGTACAATTGCTTTGTATACAAGTTACCTAAGAGTATAGAATTTTTGTCAAATTACAATTTATATACACACTTCTAGAATTAATTATAACTGCAACCGTCAATAAAGAATGTACAAGATAAAATTACGACTTACAGATTGTTTATTTTTTCCAAGTTAAGCTATGGGTGTCATAGAGAAGAACCTCCATACGCCTAACATTATTGATTTTTTAAATTTTCAAAGTTGAATCTTTAATATGCATATTACAAGTTGGCCCGTGCATCGCACGGGCATTAAATTTAGTCTATCTATATTAATAAGGAAGCTTTTTTCGAGCGATTATAGAGAGTCCAACTTTCGTGAAATGCTTCCGAGCAATATTATATGAATTTTACATTAAATATTATCTCTACATTAATTCAACACAAAAACCTGTTGCAATTGACTAATGGACTAATGCATGAGTTTGATCAACAACAAAGCATGTATTTTTAATAGGAAAATGAGATGGCGACACCAGGTGTTACTCAATTTGAGTAACACCCGGGATATTATTGTAATTTATTTAGGTGATTTGATTTCCCTCTATCAAAATTCGAATTTCGAACTAATTAATACTAAAGGGTAAATTAGGAACTTAGCTTTAATTAACTAATTTAACAATAGTGATAATAATAAAATTTAAAAAATTATGTTGAAAGATTATGTGCGATTTTCGGGTGAGAAATTGGTGGAGCATTTACATGTACATTATTGATCCTTTTAAGTAGTCGTGGATTACTGGATTATGAGTAATGATTTCAAGGGTAGCCTTTAAATCTTTAATTACCTTATTTTTTAGTCTTTAATTACCTTGTTACAGACTTACAGCGATATTTGAGTTTTACGTGAGTAAATTGAGTTCCCAGTGAAAAGTGGGTAAGATGCATTTTAATAAATTTTATTTTGTTAATTATAATAAATTATATTTCATCATTCGTTCGTCCAATTAAACATACCTTAACACTTATGAAACTATTTGAGTAAATTTCATAATGTATTTGTCGTTTCACGTTTGATACTAGAATTCTTCTTTTTTTGTTAATTGGTAAACTATGATTTGATGATGAAGACAAAGATGTTTTTGTTATGATATGTATTTTTGTATAATATAAGATATATAATTTATTTTTAATTATTATAATTTATATTTTATTTTATTGATATAATAGATTGAGAATTACGATTTTATCCCTACGATATTGGCGCAAAATCAAAAATTACATTTTACTTTTTAATTTTTTTCTATCATTTTATTAGGGTGTTACCAAGTTTCGGTAACACCCGGTGTCGCCCTAGCACTTCCCTTTTTAATAAGATACAGCTAAACCATATCTATTTGGGTAGGATACAAGTTCTATTTGTATATATAAAAGCTTATTACGTTCTAATAAATTCCCCTTTCCTGATATCGACTTATTATTGTTAATTGTTAATTTGTTTGTCAATATTTAGTTTTACACTATGATATATAGCAGATGTGGTACGGTGTTTTTACTAACTGATATCTTTTGTTCATTGATAGGATGAAGATGTTACAAAGGTGTAATCACCAATCAAAAATATTACGGGGCACGGTATTGTCAACGAAACATGTTGCTTACTTTTTGTGAGTTTGTGTTAAATTAATAACTTTGGTTTTATCCATTTTTGTAGTAGGCATAATTGGTACGTTTATTAGCACCTATTGAAGTATGAGACTTTTAGTGTATTCTAGAAGTTTTCGGAATGTTCTAGACTTATCCGGAATGTGCTAGAATAATGTAGAAACTACTAGAAGAGTCTAGAAGGATCTAGAAGAGTCATGTATGTTCTAGGTTTATGTAGAACAACCTAGAACCTTCCATGTGTATAAGTGGTAAGGAACTCTAGAGAGTTCCATGTCTAGGCCTATAGATACCCAGTATATGCACCTTTCAAAAACCACCCGATGATGATCGGACTGTAACGTGTTTTTGATATGCGTGCGTGGATTGGCTATACATGAGACGGTTTAATGCACTACTCGGATATGAAAAATGATTTCAAAAGTTTTCTAACTTCATTTGCATTAAAATAACACTATTTAGAGTTAAAACTGTCTTCGGACCCAAAACAGACTCAGAAACCCGCAACTCGAGTCACCCTGAGTCAACCCGAGTCAACCCAAATCTCGAATGTCATAAATAATGCCATGAATGTCTTTATCATGTCATTTCCATTAAAATGACCCTAATTAGAGTCAAAACTGACACCGAGCCAAAAACCAACTCGAAATTCAAATCGCGACTCACACGGGTCAAACCCGAGTCAAAGACACAAATTACCTACCTCAAGTAACACCAAAATCATCTTATTATATGCCATATTGTTATACGACATCTTATATGAATGCCACATATCAACAATGGATGGAGAATTGGCCACGTCCAAATTGAAAGGGACAATACACCCATTTCCATCATGAGGTGGCTCGCGCCTCTTTAGGCCATCTGCTTAGCCTCTAGGCAAAATAACCCGACCTACAACGCCACATTTCTCTATAAATACCCACCACCACACACCATAATCTTCACGCGAGTGTCCGCCCACTCACCTCTCTCTTAAACTTCTAGACACAACTTCCTAAGTTACAAAATCAACACGTGTTTACGACCTACCGATCGTAAATACAAGCCTTACATATATTGTTTGGTACCGTCGTCGTGCATTCGACCGACCCATTTGACCAACTCAATTCATCAATCAACATGTTTTTCAACAACATATTTTCAACTCATTTTCAAAACAAAATCCTTTTTAAAGGCACTCTTTTAAACTTTTTTGATCGTGAGTAGTCGCTACGAGAAAACCGTCTCTAAAGTCGTCTACATCGCAAACATCAATATACGTAAGTTTGAGAGTGTAAATATATCATTTATTTCATGTCTTTACTGTTTTTATGAGTTTATATGCATGAACAATGCATAACACGATTCAAATATAGGTTAGACGAGCCAAAACCGAGTTTTGGCCTGAGATAGGAGCTCTTTGCTATGCAGGGAGGCTCGCGCCTCTTGTAGGTATCCAGGTCAGACTCATCCGTGTTTGTTCTCGTCTTTTCTCTATATTTCATTTCTTATTTGTAATCGGTTTTTACCATTTTAATTCATGTTTATGACAAACCTTTTAACCATAAATTATAATCACCCTTGGTTCCATGTACCATGACGGTTTAATCCGTGACTCGATGATATTATTGGTTAATTATATTTTAATGGGTATATTAACACCCTTTTATTTTACTTACCATTTTTTTCATTTGTTTACATTTGTAATTATATTAGTCATAATTCATAATCATCCTTGGTTCTTTATACCATGTCGGTTTAATCCGAGTGCGATGATTAACTTGACTAATTACAAAGAAATGAACTTAACATGATTTGTTCAAATCAAATATTTTACATTTTTGTTTGTAAACTATACTTTTCAAAACATGCAAATCCGACAACGAATGTTACTAACACAATAGTAATTATTCCCAGTCATGCAAACAACATTTGCAAATCTTTCATCACAAATACGGTTTTAAATAACCTTTTCAAGAACCAGGAGACGTCCCTTTAGGTCGGCTCATGGCTCGTGCCCCAAGCGGCCGTAAGTTTTCATGTTTTAAAACCTGGGCATAGCCCTTTATCTCGCCAATAGGCTCGCGCCCCAATGGGGCTGCCTGACACTGTTCTGTTTCGTTTTAGCACTTGTTTAGGACAATTTCGACTATGGTTTATCCGAATACGTGACGGATCAGATTGACGAGTTTGCATTTCATACTTTGTCGTTTAAACACATTTTTTTCAAATAAATGAATCGTGTTAAGCACCATAATCCGAATTCGGTAAATGGATGTTTAATTTTCTTTTTTCACATGCAAATCAATCTAAATCCAAGTTGACATCTTATGCTTGATATTGGGATTAACAAACCGACTTAAAAAGCTCACATGTTAGGTTAACACTTTTGGATGTGCATTCATGCATTTACACCGTTTTATCAACTTTTGCACTTAAATAACCACGATCGATCAGTAGAGGCCGCTAACGCGGGCGAGATTGGGTGTCCGATTAAAGGGCTTCCCAATACGTACCCTCACCCCTTACTCAGAACCTTTGGATAGTGGATGGCCTTATCCAGGGCGTACGAGAGTCATTTTAGGCATAGAATGCTAAAAGGGGGACGAGTCCGTATCTTTAGTACCTGATAGGGCAGTCGTATACCTATCAAAAATAACCAACTGGCTCTAACTAATATAGCTAGGGAAGTCGGGTCAATCTCCACAGGGAGATGGGAAAATGTCACCTTTGTCTAAGTTCGTCACGGTAACCAAATTGGGGGGTTTTAATTGGGTTGTTCTAAACTAAAGAGAATGAGAAAGAGAAAAAGGCAGAAGAATAAAGATTAAGCAGATAAGAAAAAAGCAGCTAAGACAGTCGGTTCACCATGATCATTCAGTCAAGCGATCTAGGTCTCAGGTTAATGCAGGTATGGTCAAAGGGGCAGTAAATATCTCCTTCCGGTCTCAATTCGCACTAAAGCATAAATAGCTTAGCTTCCGCCCGCACTACAGTGCCCTAAAGTTCGCTACGAGTCTCACCCTTTCCAACCTTCCGGTCCAGGTCAAGGTTTACTATAATTTAAATGCCTAATTGCGTCGACTCAATTAGACAGATACAAATAATTGCAGCGATTAAAAACAAGGACTACACAAGCATTAACCTAGTAATTCAATCACTCTCCCTTCATAATCATGGATTCCCTAGTCTTAACAAAAGGGAATTAGCTACACATTACTATCGAATCAACAATGATAATATATAGATAATGAGAATTAAACATGGTAATAATAAAAACGGAAGGATCAAATAAAACAATAATGAAAGCAATGAGAGAAAGATAGAAACAAAACAATAATTACGATTAAGAAATAAAAAGGGAAAAATAATACCGATTACAAATTGGGAATCCGAGTTCTAGAGTGGAAAAGTGTAAAAGAAAGTGAAGCAGTAAAAGATGATGTAAAAGTGAATTACGCAGTCTACTGCCTAAGTAGCATACGAAAAATCCACTTCTAAACCTAATCCAAAGGCCTATTTACAAAAGCCCATACGAAATTAGGCGGAAAGACTCAATTACAGGGCAAACCACTCGATCTAGTGGAATAAAACCGCTCGATCGAGTAACTTGGCGATAAACATTTCGATCGAGTGGAAATAAACCACTCGATAGTTGGTTGACTAAAATTTTTCCTTACTAGATCTAGAAAGTGGATAATAATTATGAGATAATAAAATTTGAAGAAAAAAGGACAATAAAAATGAGATGGAGGCATTAGTAAGATTTATATATGCAAAATGAAATAAATAGCAAAGTTCGTGTGTGTATATATATATATATATATATATATATATATATATATATATATATATATATATATATATATATATATATATATATATATATATATAATATTCAAACTTATTAAGTTTACAAACATAGTACCCAAACAATTTGTTTGAGTATTTGGAATGGAGGTAGGAGATGGGATGAGAAAAAGAATAGGAAGGGAGAGAGAGAGAGAGAGAGAGAGAGAGAGAGAGAGAGAGAGAGAGAGAGAGAGAGAGAGAGGGGGGGAATATTGCTTCTTAAACTTTTCTTTGTTGAAGGAGAAATAAATTGTGTTCGATAGACGAGAATCCATATATATCATCTGGAGTAAAGATTGGTGTTTCATGGAGGTGAATGTGATATATGACTTCTTAGATGTAAAACGTAGCAGAAAGGTAGTGATAGTGGTAGTGGATTGTAGGTTGTTTCAAGTAGTAAGAACTAATCATACTGGCTGATATTTTATTTTGCGGGTAAATTAGTGGGGTGGAGGGAGGGTGCATTTGTGGAAGGGTGATGAGTTTAACGAGGATAGTGATAATAAATGAGGTTATTTATCAGCAAAATATCGCTTGCATTAATACATATAAGTAATATGAATAATAAAAAGAAACCTCAAAAAATCATGCTCATAAACTTAATCTTGACCCCATCAATCCAAATTAAATTAAAATCTTAATTCTAACAACATTGTCGAGAGCAAGGGTTAGTTTCTATTGGATTTTGGATTTTTCTAGAAGTAGGGGTTTAATTTTTCACTTGGTTGGATAAATTTGAGAGAATTTTCAAAGACAAGGATCGATCTTTCAAGGGATGAGATTGTTTTAGATCATGTGTGTGAATAGGGAAGAAAAATAGGGGTTTGCGTGAAAGATTTTGTTTCAAATGAAAAGATGGGGGCCAAGACTATTTGCTAGGAGGGAGGGTGTCATAAGCAACCTTATCCATGTAGTATTGCGTTGAAATTTGGTACGCATTCAAACGTACTTCTATAGTTTGACCGGGAGATATAACATTCTCAATGTTTTTACATATTGATTTAGCAATGATTAAGTTATGGTTGTTATTCGAAAGAAGGAGATTTGTTGCATCATTGAGTTGATTATGCAGAGTAGATATTATTGTTTTCCTTGACAAATTGAAAAACAAACAGGTATTAATGAAAAAATTCTAAAAACTATCAGTCCAAGTATCATATATATAAACTTCATATTGGTTTTATTTTCCTAAAAAATGTATTTTATTAATAAAAAACTCTTTTATTCTTATGTCAATATTATGTTAACAGGCATTAGGGTAATTTGATAACTTATACCTTGAATAACTCACTTTTTCAAATCTTATACCTAAGAAAATTTTCCTTAAAATCTTATACCTAAAATAACATTTTCTTAAAAACTTGATACCAAATCTTATAAAAATCCCTAAATTAACGATTTTGTCCTTACTAATTTGATTGTTTTCAGTGGTGGTAACCGTAGATATGTGTGTTAATGGGTGAGGCAAATGATGACAATGTTTAATTAATAAGGTTAAAATTGTCAATTTAAGGCTTTTTTTCAGATTTGGTATCAAGTTTGGAAGAAAATGTTATTTTAGGTATAAGATTTTAAAGAAAGTTATCTTAGGTATAAGATTTGAAAAAGTGACTTATTCAAGGTATAAGTTATCAAATTACCCCAGGAATTATTTGTTGGTCATGCGGCATACATAAAATCTTAGATATGAACGATGTACTATATGTCTATATTCCATTTTATTGTGAAATTTATCACACATGTGTTAACATAATATTGACATAAGAATAAAAGAGTGTTTTTTTATAAAAATAAAACAAATATGAAGTTTATATATATGATATTTGGACTGATAATTTTTAGAATTTGTTCATTAACACCTGTTTGTTTTTCAATTGGTCAAGGAAAATAATAATATCTACTCTGCATAATCTACTCAATGATACAAGAAATCTCATTCTTTCGAATAACAACCATAATTTAATCAGTACTGGATCAAATTGTAATTATGTAAAAACATTTGAGGGTAGTTAGAATGTTATATCTCCCGGTCAAACAATAGAAGTACGTTTGAATGCGAACCAAATTCCGATACAATACTACATGGCTAGGGCTACTTATGACACCCCCCTTCTCTCTCTCTCTCTCTCTCTCTCCCTCCCTCTCTCTCTCTCTCCCTCTCTCTCTCCCTCTCTCTCTCTCCCTCTCTCTCGCAATAGTCTAGGCTTCCATCTTCTCATTTGAAACAAAATATTTCACGCAGACCCCTATTTTTCTTCCATATTCACACACATGATCTAAAACAATCTTATCCCTTGAAAAATCGATCCTTGTCTTCGAAACTTCTCTCAAATTTATCCAACCAAGTGAAAAACTAAAACCCTACTTCTAGAAAAATCCACAATCCAATGGAAAATAACCCTTGCTCTCGACAATGTTGTTAGAATTAAGATTTTACTTTAATTTGGACTTAAGGGGTCAAGATTAGGTTTATCAGTATAATCTTTTGAGGTTACTTGTTATTATTCATGTTACCTATATGTTTTAATGCAAACGATATTTTGCTGATAAATGACCTTATTTATTATCACTATCCTCGTTAAACTCATCACCCTCCACAAATGCACCCTCCCTCCACCCCACTAATATACCCGCAAAAAAAAACATCAGCCACTGTGATTAGTTCTTACTACTTGAAACAACCTTCAATCCACTACCACTATCACTACCTTTCTGCCACGTTTTACATCTAAGAAGTCATAAATCACATTCACCTCCATGAAACACCAATCTTTACTCTAGATGATGTAGATCCCCATCTCCCTTATCGAAGACAATTTATTTCTCCTTCAATAAAGAAAAGTTTAAGAAGCAATCTTCCCTCTTATGTCTCTCTCTTTCCTTTCCTACTCTTTTTCTCGTCCCATCCCCTACTATACCTTCATTCCAGATATTCAAACAAAGTGTTTGGGTACTATGTTTGTAAATTGAATAAGTTTGAATATTATATATATACACAAACTTTGCTATTTATTTCATGTTACATAAATAAATCTTACTACCTCCATCTCATTTTTATTGTCCTTTTTTCTTCAAATTTTATTATCTCATAATTATTATCTTCTTTCTAGATCTAGTAAAGAAAAATTTTAGTCAACCAACGCATCGCAATCAACCTCAATCCCACTCAAAACAACCTTTAGCCCACTTCTTAATCCCTTCGGCTCACACATAAAACGGTATAAATTGCAAAGCTTTCATCTCTCTTCTGAAAAGTCCATCTAACTAACAGAAAACTAACCGCTACTTTCTGAACTTTATCAGTTTTACATCCCGTAAAGATTAAGTTGAACATGACAAAAAAAAATGCAGAAATTTAGTTTTTGTTTGATAACGACAGATTGAACATTTTTTTTTAGCATTTTGAGATTTTTTACACTATTTAAATAACAAATGTGCTATTTTGAGTGTTGATTATCGACATATTGAAATAGTAGATTGTGGTGTAATTTCATGTTTTACATTATGACCTTTAATTAGTATATTATAAGAAAATAAAAATTGAGTTTTTTTTTTATCTCTGAGGAAATTAAAGATCAAACTTTATCTTTATCATATTTATAAATAATATTCTTCACTTAAAATATATAAATTTAAGCAAGTTCAAATAAGTTAGCTAAAAGTTATAAATCACAAAATGTACGAAGCAGTATAATCATTTTTTTATTAATATGAAATAAGTGTCATAAACTTCATGAGAATATTAATCCGGTAGGGAACTATAGAAGAGTTGGCAAGTAAGTGACCCCCTTTTAGGTTTAAATTTTTTCATTTATTTTTATATTTTTGCCTAAAGGTGGTTAAAGCATCGTATTATGTATGACGAATATGTCTCACCCTTCCCCAATTCCTATCTCTCCCTAAATTATAGTGATGATGTGTTCAATTTACACAAAAAAAAAATATTATAACATCAACAATAATTAGTTTGCTCCATATAATTGAATAGTAACATTTTTTTATGCGTGTAAATTTGTCAGAAGAAAATCTTGAGAGAGACAGTCTTCACTATGTTAGGGAAAGACTAATCTTAACATTATACATATTTCTATAATAAGTGTATCTAATTTACCTTCAAGCCTCATTCAAATCTATTTTATTACTCGTGGTACCATTTTTACTTTAAATTGTAAAACAAGCGCACAATAAAGTTTTTCAAAACATTTATTTATTTGTCATAATATGATATTTCAATTTGCAAATTAGCAGTAACTTTCTTTATCTTTTAATACTCCTTGAAAAATAGATATCAAACTTTGTACTTATCAATAATTTGTGAATATCTTATTTAAATTTTGATTAATATACTTTTATATAATGACAAATGAATGTAAATAATAGAATAATAAATTATCAATAGAAGTTGACGTGTATTGTGAGGGAAATAACTTTAAAATTAGTAGGAGAAATATTTATGACTTTGAAAAATAAAATTCGTATTATGTATAATTAAATATGACATTAGCAATAACAAAAGACGTAGAGACATATTTCAGCGTTTATTTTACTCTTTACATGAGTAAATTTCATGTAGTACGTATTATGCATGCACATTTGGCACAACCTAGTTCGGCCTAGGGCCTTTTAGCCTCATAATACCTCTTTTTTTTTTTTTTAATCAGAAGTTGTTATAAAATTGGATATTATAAATATATCAAATGTTTTTTTTCCTTCTAATTTATTAAAAAGTGAACAAATACTAATGAATAATTTTTTAATATTAGTAAATTGTAGATAATTAATTTATTTCCTATTTGTAATAAAAAAAATTATAAAATAATTAATTAATTCTCATTTCTAATAGGAAAATCATATTCCTAATTATCATAGAAAAAATTTAAATAATTATTATCTCCTAATTCTAATAGTATAATTAGGAAAAAAAGCCTTAATAGATTGTTAATTTATTTCCTATTTTTAATAGGAAAATTGTAAAATAATTAATTAATTCGCATTTATAATAGGATAATTATATTCCTAATTATAAGAGAAAAATTGTAAATAATTAATTATCTCCTAACTCTAATGCTGATAGTATAATTAGAAAAAAAAAAGCCTCCTTTAGTTATATATATTGATGATTCTTTGAAATTACAAAAAACAATATTAAAAAAAATTAAGCTAAGCTATTAAAAAAAATTAAGCTAAGATATTAGTTTTATCTCATTAGTTAAAAGTGAATATTAAAAAAAATTAAGCTAAGCTATTAGTTTTATCTCATTAGTTCTACTCTTCTACTATACGGTGTACAATTGCTTTGTATACAAGTTACCTAAGAGTATAGAATTTTTGTCAAATTACAATTTATATACACACTTCTAGAATTAATTATAACTGCAACCGTCAATAAAGAATGTACAAGATAAAATTACGTCTTGCAGATTGTTTATTTTTTTCCAAGTTAAGCTATGGGTGTCATAGAGAAGAACCTCCATACGCCTAACATTATTGATTTTTTAAATTTTCAAAGTTGAATCTTTAATATGCATATTACAAGTTGGCCCGTGCATCGCACGGGCATTAAATTTAGTCTATCTATATTAATAAGGAAGCTTTTTTCGAGCGATTATAGAGAGTCCAACTTTCGTGAAATGCTTCCGAGAAATATTATATGAATTTTACATTAAATATTATCTCTACATTAATTCAACACAAAAATCTGTATTTTTAATAAGATACATCTAAACCATATCTATTTGGGTAGGATACAAGTTCTATTTGTATATATAAAAGCTTATTACGTTCTAATAAATTCCCCTTTCCTGATATCGACTTATTATTGTTAATTGTTAATTTGTTTCTCAATATTTAGTTTTACACTATGATATATAGGAGATGTGGTACAGTGTTTTTACTAACTGATATTTTTTGTTCATTGATAGGATGAAGATGTTACCAAGGTGTAATCGCCAATCAAAAATATTACGGGGCACGGTATTGTCAACGAAACATGCTGCTTACTTTTTGTGAGTTTGTGTTAAATTAATGACTTTGGTTTTATCCATTTTTGTAGTAGGCATAATTGGTACGTTTATTAGCACCTATTGAAGTATGAGACTTTTAGTGTTTCTAGAAGTTTTCGGAATGTTCTAGACTTCTCCGGAATGTGCTAAAATAATGTAGAAACTACTAGAAGAGTCTAGAAGAGTCTAGAAGGATCTAGAAGAGTCATGTATGTTCTAGGTTTATGTAGAACAACCTAGAACCTTCCATGTGTATAAGTGGTAAGGAACTCTAGAGAGTTCCATGTCTAGGCCTATAGATACCCAGTATCTGCACCTTCCAAAAACCACCCGATGATGATCGGACTGTAACGTGTTTTTGATATGCGTGCGTGGATTGGCTATACATGAGACGGTTTAATGCACTACTCGGATATGAAAAATGATTTCAAAAGTTTTCTAACTTCATTTGCATTAAAATAACACTATTTAGAGTTAAAAGTGTCTTCGGACCCAAAACAGACTCAGAAACCCGCAACTCGAGTCAACCCGAGTCAACCCAAATCTCGAATGTCAAAAATAATGCCATGAATGTCTTTATCATGTCATTTCCATTAAAATGACCCTAATTAGAGTCAAAACCGACACCGAGCCAAAAACCAACTCGAAATTCAAATCGCGACTCACACGGGTCAAACTCGAGTCAAAGACACAAATTACCTACTTCAAGTAACACCAAAATCATCTTATTAGATGCCATATTGTTATACGACATCTTATATGAATGCCACATATCAACAATGGATGGAGAATTGGCCACGTCCAAATTGAAAGGGACAATACACCCATTTCCATCATGAGGTGGCTCGCGCCTCTTTAGGCCATCTGCTTAGCCTCTAAGCAAAATAAACCAACCTACAACGCCACATTTCTCTATAAATACCCACCACCACACACCATAATCTTCACGCGAGTGTCCTCCCCCTCATCTCTCTCTTAAACTTCTAGACCCAACTTCCTAAGTCACAAAATCAACACGTGTTTACGACCTACCGATCGTAAATACAAGCCTTACACATATTATTTGGTACCGTCGTCGTGCATTCGACCGACCCATTTGACCAACTCAATTCATCAATCAACATGTTTTTCAACAACATATTTTCAACTCATTTTCAAAACAAAATCCTTTTTTAAGACACTCTTTTAAACTTCTTTGATCGTGAGTAGTCGCTACGAGAAAACCGTCTCTAAAGTCGTCTACGTCGCAAACATCAATATACGTAAGTTTGAGAGTGTAAATATCTCATTTATTTCATGTCTTTACTGTTTTTATGAGTTTATATGCATGAACAATGCATAACACGATTCAAATATAGGTTAGACGAGCCAAAACCGAGTTTTGGCCTGAGACAGGAGCTCTTTGCTATGCAGAGAGGCTCGCGCCTCTTGTAGGTGTCCAGGTCAGACTCATCCGTGTTTGTTCTCGTCTTTTCACTATATTTAATTTCTTATTTGTAATCGGTTTTTACCATTTTATTTCATGTTTATGACAAACCTTTTAACCATAAATTATAATCACCCTTGGTTCCATGTACCATGACGGTTTAATCCGTGACTCGATGATATTATTGGTTAATTACATTTTAATGGGTATATTAACACCCTTTTATTTTACTTACCATTTTTCTCATTTGTTTACATTTGTAATTATATTAGTCATAATTCATAATCATCCTTGGTTCTTTATACCATGTCGGTTTAATCCGAGTGCGATGATTAACTTGACTAATTACAAAGAAATGAACTTAACATGATTAGTTCAAATCAAATATTTTACATTTTTTTTTTGTAAACTATACTTTTCAAAACATGCAAATCCGACAACGAATGTTACTAACACAATAGTAATTATTCCCAGTCATGCAAACAACATTTGCAAATCTTTCATCACAAATACGGTTTTAAATAACCTTTTCAAGAACCAGGAGACGTCCCTTTAGGTCGGCTCATGGCTCGTGCCCCAAGCGGCCGTCAGTTTTCATGTTTTAAAACCTGGGCAGAGCCCTTTATCTCGCCAATAGGCTCGCGCCCCAATGGGGCTGCCTAGCACTGTTCTGTTTCATTTTAGCACTTGTTTAGGACGATTTTGATTATGGTTTATCCGAATACGTGACGGATCAGATTGACGAGTTTGCATTTCATACTTTGTCGTTTAAACACATTTTTTTCAAATAAATGAATCGTGTTAAGCACCATAATCCGAATTCGGTAAATGGATGTTTAATTTCCTTTTCACATGCAAATCAATCTAAATCCAAGTTGACATCTTATGCTTGATATTGGGATTAACAAACCGACTTAAAAAGCTCACATGTTAGGTTAACACTTTTGGATGTGCATTCATGCATTTACACCGTTTTATCAACTTTTGCACTTAAACAACCACGATCGATCAGTAGAGGCCGCTAACGCGGGCGGGATTGGGTGTCCGATTAAAGGGCTTCCCAATACGTACCCTCACCCCTTATTCAGAACCTTTGGATAGTGGATGGCCTTATCCAGGGCATACGAGAGTCATTTTAGGCATAGAATGCTAAAAGGGGGACGAGTCCCTATCTTTAGTACCTGATAGGGCAGTCGTATACCTATCAAAAATAACCAACTGGCTCTAACTAATATAGCTACGGAAGTCGGGTCAATCTCCACAGGGAGATGGGAAAATGTCACCTTTGTCTAAGTTCGTCACGGTAACCAAATTGGGGTGTTTTAATTGGGTTGTTCTAAACTAAAGAGAATGAGAAAGAGAAAAAGGCAGAAGAATAAAAATTAAGCAGATAAGGAAAAAGCAGCTAAGACAGTCGGTTCACCATGATCATTCAGTCAAGCGATCTAGGTCTCAGGTTAATGCAGGTATGGTCAAAGGGGCAGTAAATATCTCCTTCCGGTCTCAATTCGCACTAAAGCATAAATAGCTTAGCTTCCGCCCTCACTACAGTGCCCTAAAGTTCGCTATGAGTCTCACCCTTTCCAACCTTCCGGTCCAGGTCAAGGTTTACTATAATTTAAATGCCTAATTGCGTCGACTCAATTAGACAGATACAAATATTTGCAGCAATTAACAACAAGGACTACACAAGCATTAACCTAGTAATTCAATCACTCTCCCTTCATAATCATGGATTCCCTAGTCTTAACAAAGGGGAATTAGCTACACATTACTATCGAATCAACAATGATAATATATTGATAACGAGAATTAAACATGGTAATAATAAAAACGGAAGGATCAAATAAAACAATAATGAAAGCAATGAGAGAAAGATAGAAACAAAACAATAATTACGATTAAGAAATAAAAAGGGAAAAATAATACCGATTACAAATTGGGAATCCGAGTTCTAGAGTGGAAAAGTGTAAAAGAAAGTGAAGCAGTAAAAGATGATGTAAAAGTGAATTACGCAGTCTACTGCCTAAGTAGTGTGACACCCCGCGATAAAGCGAAAAATATAACTAATAAACTAAAGCGGAAATTTGTGAAATTTTAAAACTTTTAGATTACTAGTTAAAGATTAAAACGCGGGTGCCAAAAACGAAATGAAACAAGTACTACGATAGACAGATTTAGGTTATTACAACCCAAGTCTAGAAAGCGGGGAAAAGATATCCCACGAATAAACAAATAAAGGGTTTCTAAATTAGAAACTAAGGTCCGAGGGTTTAGTTCTCGCTAGCCCACACATCT
Source organism: Silene latifolia (assembly GCF_048544455.1). Taxonomy (NCBI): domain Eukaryota; kingdom Viridiplantae; phylum Streptophyta; class Magnoliopsida; order Caryophyllales; family Caryophyllaceae; genus Silene; species Silene latifolia. The sequence goes on along the minus strand of NC_133538.1, from coordinate 433,950,142 downwards.
TCCCCACGTAAGCATCTTCACCACCTGTCATTCATGTAAACATGAACGCCACAGTCAGTGGGGAGTAACTCAAGGTTCTCCCAGCCACAATATGTCGAAATTCAAGTAAACAACCACTTAATTAAACATATAAATCATGCATCATGTATGAACAATGAAGAATAAAGAGATATAATGAATGATCATGATGAGACAGGCACAATACTTTCTTAATAGAATAGGCATGATATGTTAAAATAAACATGCAATCAAGGGCATGGAGTAACCAAGTCAACCAACTCATATTGATCGACTCAACAAGTGTAAGACCGACACAAAGTGTAGATGGAGTATCCGACTCAGAGGCTACCTTTAAAGCATGTCCGAGATACCACACACAAGACTACATCCTAGACTCCAACCTCCTGGTAGGACGACGATCATAATACGGTCCTAGTCTAAACCTGGATCCAGACTCTCGGAATGGACGTCACCCGATTCGACATACGATATACCAATCGTATCCAAGACTCGAAACATGGCACACACTCGTAACCAAAGGTCGAGTAACCTCTAATCGGAAACATGGCACACACTCGTAACCAAAGGTCCGAAGAAAGGCGGAAGGATATCCTAATCCGGAAACATGGCACACACTCGTAACCAAAGGTCCGAAAGAGGAAAGATAACCCAATCCGGAAACATGGCACACACTCGTAACCAAAGGTCCGAAAGGGGTAAAAAGGAAAGTCAAGTCGTCACACAATGTAAAACGTCACACTTGAGTCACAATAAGAGTAAGAATGATCATGCAATCATCATATGACACGGGATCTTTAATGTCACATTCATACTTATGGCTTGCATCTCACCATAAGTACAAATGGGAACATCACTCCCGACGATCATACCGCAACTAGAGGGCTTATAGCTCACCCCTAGTATCCGATAGGACCAAGACTCTCACAACAGAACAATACAAGGCATTATCAAGAATGTGACTCTTACAAGTACTTATAATGAATATCTCATACTCGTATTATATTAATGAATGTTCCATTTTATAATTTAACATGCCGGTTAAATAAAATATAATGTGTGATAATGCATAATTTACGTTATGTGAAATTTACGGGATAAAATGTGAAATCCAACAAATGAAGCATACCAAGTCCAATAAAATAACTACACAAATCCAACTAATTTCAACATAACTAGCCCAATATATAAAACTAAGGGAACCCGACAAGTAAAACCTAATGAGTCCAACCTTTAGGACCAAAAGAGCCGAATACCTAAAACTAAATGAGCCCAATCGAATAAACAAGACAAGTCCAACTAGATGAATAGGGCCAACCCAATTGGATAACAATAGCAAGCCCAAATCAATTAATAACCAAATCACCAAGGCTTGAAATACACAAGGGAAGAGGGGAAGAAGGGGTGTGTACCCGTACCAAAACAGCCCATACGACCACCATTTCGACTGTCCCAAAACAGTCCAAAAGCTGCACCAAAACCGTTCCAATAATAGCACAAAGTCCATCTATCACGGTTTCAACAACGACACTCAAACAATCCCCTTCAACCCACTTTAAGACAACACTTGAGGCAAGATTAAGACGGAAATTAAACACAATATAAACAAAGCAATCACACCTTCTCAATATAACCATATCTAGTAAGGTCATCAAACTCTTTATGCATTATTGGCTCTCTGTTTTTATACTCCATATAGACGTCACTTTAATTTACTCAATGTTCTACAAAACTACCACCAAAACGCGCCAAGCACGGTCATGTCGGAACCACCTACAAAACCATTACAACCTGACCCAACAAAGACCGTGACAGGTCGCCCGCAGCCACTGTCTCGACTACTACAGTCGTGCGACACCAGTCCTGTGGCCATTAATACGACGGTCAGAGAAGCAGGGGAGGATACCGTCCATCTCAGACCCCCAATTGAGACAAATTCATTATACAAACGAATAAAGGAGTAAAGAATTAAACTTTATTTAAACAAGAATCAGAGAACGACAAGCAAGACGGAACTTTCGACATGTTTGTCGAGTAACCTATCACCGTTACCTTTTTGCCCTTCAAAACTCCGAGAAAACGTCTAAAAAGTATGAGCTTCTCACCGGTTCTTCAGTTTCTTAAACTAGAGGAAAGAAAACGAGATAAAAGAGCTAAAAATCAGAACTTTCATGAGACGGGTCAAACTGAAATCACCACAAAAACAATACTTTCTTACCTCAAAAGATGAAGAATGAACAGGGGAAGCTAATGGTGTAAGAATTAGGAGATTTGGTTGAGGAATAAGGGAAAAATCTGGGATTTAAGGGGGCGAAAATGGAGGTTGAGTATTGTTGCTGCTGCTGTTGTTGTTTTGTTTCGAAAGAAAGAAGAAAGGCAGGAGGGAGTGTGAATGAGGATGGGTGTGTGGGGACGCGCAAACAAAAACAACAATAAATAATAATAATAATAATAATAATAATAATAATAATAATAATAATAATAATAATAAAAGATTATTTAACTTAGAGAGTAAGAGAGTAGGTGAGGATGTTGTGTTGTCGAAATTGGGCTGGTCCGAAATAAATTAGCCTTACTAATGAATTATGACGGTCTTACGCTAGACGGGAATTAATGTTATTTGTCGTTATTAAAGTTATCCGACTAAGATACGTATTTTCATACAAATTATGCCTTAAAAATATAATTTAATAATACAAATTTTTATAAAAATGAGCTTTTATATAATACGTACATAAAAATCGTCTTTGACATTAAATTAATTAAATTGAATAATTCAAAAATATATAATAAAGTGATTAAACGGTTTAATAAATTTTAAATGTCAAAAAGGGAAATTCGCGGGTGTTACAATCACCCCATTTTTTAAAAAGTTCCGTCCTCGAAACTTGAAAGTAGAAATGAAAGGTTATATAAAATAAAACTGGAACTTTGGAATCGGTAACCAAAACATTTAAAAGGTTACTTATCGTAAGAATTAAAAATTCTTTCAAAAGTTTCAAATAAAATTTTTGATAGAACCAGATTCTCATCAAAGGAACGAAAGTGTTCTCGTTACGTATTCAAGAACATCACATTCCAAATCAAAGATAAGGTAAAAAGGCAAATCATTTGTATAAATCGAAAATCAAAATGCTTTCAAAACATTTATGAAGGGTTTTCAAAAGTACAAGTCTCGTTCATGGAACGAAATTGCTCTTGTCGTGCACACAAGAACGCTAACTTTCCAAGTTAAGGACAAATTTAAAACAAAAATCATTCGCCGACAAGCGTAGAGCAAGTTATCAAACGTCTCCAATAACGAGTTCTAACGTCCGGTCAACGTCAAAATCAAAAGAAAATGGTAATCAACCAAACTTTCCTTTGCAAAAGCCAAAATAAGAATGAAGGTTTCACCTTTAAACTCAAAAGGGAGTCAAAAATGGAAATATAAGTTTCACTTTTAAACTCAAAAGGGAGTCAAATTTCTGAAAAGATAGCATCAAACCTTGGCAAAGAAGTCACAAATAGATCAAAGTTAACAGAAATTGAATAAAATTTAAAGAAATCTCGGGTTTAGTAATCAAAATCATGATAGATAAGTTTATATTTAAAGAACGAGTAGGGAATTAAACCAAGTTTTCATTTTCAAACCTTTAAAATAGGTAAGGTTTTGTAAAAGTAACATAAACTTTTAACAATGAAACAAAAATGGTAGCTTAAAAGTTTAGAAATTGTACCAAAAAGGAAGGTAACTTAGATGGCATAGAAACAAAGTGCGTTAAGAGAGTTCAAACTTAACTAATCAAAAGAGCTATGATGAATTTCATAGGGCAAGGATTGAAGCCGAATTTACAAGGATGTAAAAGATAGAGCTTTATAGGTTACCAGCATCAAACCTAAAAGAGGAGTATGATGAAGCAAGGAAAAGAGGTATGAACGGTAACTCTTATGGTCAAAACAAAAGAAAGGGAATTGGACAAGAAGGAAACGCCAGGTGCTCATATCTCAAAAAAACAACATCATCCAAATGGTTCTGAAAACTTCCTAACAACAAAACTTATGACTACAACGCACTCAAGGGTTTCCTCAAAACACTTATGTCGCTTCATCCTAAGCAATTCCATGAAACAAGGTACTCCACTATAGGTGTGATTTCATCACTCCAAATCCTCAATCATCCACAAACAATTTCCACAAGGTCTAAGTCAAAGTTTCCAACAAAGCTATACTCATATCCAAATAGTGTCAACCATAACATTATCCTTTCTGATTACTAAAACAAGTGCCAAGACTTCCCAACAATGTAGCTTACTCTCACTCTCATACCATACCTCAAGTAGTAATCAAGATCACACACTTAGACCAACAAATAATCCCACAACTAGCATTTATCACATGGTAACATATACATTAAACTCTCATATCCAAAGCAACTACGAAAGCCAATCACAAACTCGACTTACTTAGTCAATCCTACATCCTCAAATCCACCATTCAATTTTATCCACCTTAGGTCAAGTACTAAGCACTAGTATCCCAAACATAAACAATAAAGCCAAGTCCTATAACTTTAGTAACATAGGCAACTCACACTTGACACACAGAATCCACCGATCAATTATACTCACTTTATCAAGGAAATAGGTATAAGAACCATCAAGTATGTCTCATCACACTACCTAAGTATTTCCAACATCAAATCCTCTCAAAACTAGGGTTATGGGTTAACCACAAACAAACTCCTCAAAAGTCAAATTTTCCAACCAAAGTAAATATTCCTCAACAGAAAGAGTACCATAAAAGGCGTTAAGGAAGGATAAGTAAGGAACAAAGCACAAGTTAGGGTACAAGAGTAACTTCGAAAGTAAAACAGGAGAGAGTGTAGAAGAAGGATAAGCATCAAGAGATAAAGAATAAGGCAAGATACACAAGGAATGAGAATTATCTTCAAGGGAGTAGAAACATTCTTCAAAGGTTGATCAAATCTTCAATTCCCGGCAATAGGCACCAAATCTTTATCTTCACGTAGGTAAGCTTACGGTCATTGATCCAAGGGTACAAAAGTAATTAAAGGACAATCAACAAACATGTTAGTACCTAACAAAGAGCAAACACACTACATACTACCACCTTAGGTCCTTAAGTCTACCCATCTCTAATTCATTATTCACGGTCAAGTTCAAGTTTAAATTCGGGGTACACGTGTGTGCGTCGGGAGCAACATATGCTCTGATACCAACTGTGACACCCCGCGATAAAGCGGAAAATAAAACTAATAAACTAAAGCGGAAATTTGTGAAATTTTAAAACTTTTAGATTACTAGTTAAAGATTAAAAGGCGGGTGCCAAAAACGAAATGAAACAAGTACTACGATAGACAGATTTAGGTAATTACAACCCAAGTCTAGAAAGCGGGGAAAAGATATCCCACGAATAAACAAATAAAGGGTTTCTAAATTAGAAACTAAGGTCCGAGGGTTTAGTTCTCGCTAGCCCACACGTCTTCCCCACGTAAGCATCTTCACCACCTGTCATTCATGTAAACATGAACGCCACGTCAAAGTGGGGAGTAACTCAAGGTTCTCCCAGCCACAATATGTCGAAATGCAAGTAAACAACCACTTAATTAAACATATAAATCATGCATCATATATGAACAATGAAGAATAAAGAGATATAATGAATGATCATGATGAGACAGGCACAATACTTTCTTAATAGAATAGGCATGATATGTTAAAATAAACATGCAATCAAGGGCATGGAGTAACCAAGTCAACCAACTCGTATTGATCGACTCAACAAGTGTAAGACCGACACAAAGTGTAGAAGGAGTATCCGACTCAGAGGCTACCTTTAAAGCATGTCCGAGATACCACACACAAGACAACATCCTAGACTCCAACCTCCTGGTAGGACGACGATCATAATACGGTCCTAGTCTAAACCTGGATCCAGACTCTCGGGATGGACGTCACCCGATTCGACATACGATATACCAATCTTATCCAAGACTCGAAACATGGCACACACTCGTAACCAAAGGTCGAGTAACCTCTAATCGGAAACATGGCACACACTCGTAACCAAAGGTCCGAAGAAAGGCGGAAGGATATCCTAATCCGGAAACATGGCACACACTCGTAACCAAAGGTCCGAAAGAGGAAAGATAACCCAATCCGGAAACATGGCACACACTCGTAAACAAAGGTCCGAAAGGGGTAAAAAGGAAAGTCAAGTCGTCTCACAATGTAAAACGCCACACTTGAGTCACAATAAGAGTAAGAATGATCATGCAAACATCATATGACACGGGATCTTTAATGTCACATTCATACTTATGGCTTGCATCTCACCATAAGTACAAATGGGAACATCACTCCCGACGATCATACCGCAACTAGAGGGCTTATAGCTCACCCCTAGTATCCGATAGGACCAAGACTCTCACAACAGAACAATACAAGGCATTATCAAGAATGTGACTCTTACAAGTACTTATAATGAATATCTCATACTCGTATTATATTAATGAATGTTCCATTTTATAATTTAACATGCCGGTTAAATAAAATATAATGAGTGATAAGGCATAATTTACGTTATGTGAAATTTATGGGATAAAATGTGAAATCCAACAAATGAAGCATACCAAGTCCAATAAAATAACTACACAAATCCAACTAATTTCAACATAACTAGCCCAATAAATAAAACTAAGGGAACCCGACAAGTAAAACCTAATGAGTCCAACCTTTAGGACCAAAAGAGCCGAATACCTAAAACTAAATGAGCCCAATCGAATAAACAACACAAGTCCAACTAGATGAATAGGGCCAACCCAATTGGATAACCATAGCAAGCCCAAATCAATTAATAACCAAATCACCAAGGCTTGAAATACACAAGGGAAGAGGGGAAGAAGGGGTGTGTACCCGTACCAAAACAACCCATACGACCACCATTTCGACTGTCCCAAAACAGTCCAAAAGCTGCACCAAAACCGTTCCAATAATAGCACAAAGTCCATCTATCACGGCTCCAACAACGACACTCAAACAATCCCCTTCAACCCACTTTAAGACAACACTTGAGGCAAGATTAAGACGGAAATTAAACACAATATAAACAAAGCAATCACACCTTCTCAATATAACCATATCTAGTAAGGTCATCAAACTCTTTATGCATTATTGGCTCTCTGTTTTTATACTCCATATAGACGTCACTTTAATTTACTCAATGTTCTACAAAACAACCACCAAAACGCGCCAAGCACGGTCATGTCGGAACCACCTACAAAACCATTACAACTTGACCCAACAAAGACCGTGACAGGTCGCCCGCAGCTACTGTCTCGACTACTACAGTCGTGCGACACCAGTCCTGTGGCCATTAATACGACGGTCAGAGAAGCAGGGGACGATACCGTCCATCTCAGACCCCCAATTGAGACAAATTCATTATACAAACAAATAAAGGAGTAAAGAATTAAACTTTATTTAAACAAGAATCAGAGAACGACAAGCAAGACGGAACTTTCGACATGTTTGTCGAGTAACCTATCACCGTTACCTTTTTGCCCTTCAAAACTCCGAGAAAACGTCTAAAAAGTATGAGCTTCTCACCGGTTCTTCAGTTTCTTAAACTAGAGGAAAGAAAACGAGATAAAAGAGCTAAAAATCAGAACTTTCATGAGACGGGTCAAACTGAAATCACCACAAAAACAATACTTTCTTACCTCAAAAGATGAAGAATGAACAGGGGAAGCCAATGGTGTAAGAATTAGGAGATTTGGTTGAGGAATAAGGGAGAAATCTGGGATTTAAGGGGGCGAAAATGGAGGTTGAGTATTGTTGCTGCTGCTGTTGTTGTTTTGTTTCGAAAGAAAGAAGAAAGGCAGGAGGGAGTATGAATGCGGATGGGTGTGTGGGGACGCGCAAACAAAAACAACAATAAATAATAATAATAATAATAATAATAATAATAAAAGATTATTTAACTTAGAGAGTAAGAGAGTAGGTGAGGATGTTGTGTTGTCGAAATTGGGCTGGTCCGAAATAAATTAGCCTTACTAATGAATTATGACGGTCTTACGCTAGACGGGAATTAATGTTATTTGTCGTTATTAAAGTTATCCGACTAAGATACGTATTTTCATACAAATTATGCCTTAAAAATATAATTTAATAATACGAATTTTTATAAAAATGAGCTTTTATATAATACGTACATAAAAATCGTCTTTGACATAAAATTATTTAAATTGAATAATTCAAAAATATATAATAAAGTGATTAAACGGTTTAATAAATTTTAAATGTCAAAAAGAGAAATTCGCGGGTGTTACAAGTAGCATACGAAAAATCCACTTCTAAACCTAATCCAAAGGCCTATTTACAAAAGCCCATACGAAATTAGGCGGAAAGACTCAATTACAGGGCAAACCACTCGATCTAGTGGAATAAAACCGCTCGATCGAGTAACTTGGCGATAAACATTTCGATCGGGTGGAAATAAACCACTCGATCGAGTAACCCTCGTAATGCCTTCTCGATCGAATACAAGAATTGCTCGATCGAGTAATCTTCATTATATAAAGCATTTGATCGCCTGGAAAAGTAGTCGATCGAGCTATTTTGGCACGTTTAGGCACTGAGACACCTTCCGAAACCAGCTCACATATCTTCAAAGTGATAGATTCCAAGCTCCGGCTCCTTGTTCTCCATAAATGCATGCAAATGGGACGAGTTTAGGCTCAATTTATCTTCTTTTCGGTCTATTCCTGCAATTTACACAAAACGAACCAAAGTAGACTATTTGGGGGTATTTGTAGCTAGATGCCATGTAAAATAGTATAGAAATGCGTGTAAAAAAGATGTAAAAACCTGATATAAAATACACGCATCAAATCTCCCCAAACCAAACCTTTGCTTGTCCCCAAGCAAACTATGAATGCAACTAAGAATAAACAGTGGAACGGGACTAACGCATCAACTACAAATCATCCACCAAAACCAGTTTAATGCAACACTGACGAAGTGACAGATGATAGGTGCAAACGAATTAAATCAATGTTTCAAACTTACTAAACCGTCGACCTTGCAAGACTCAAAAGTATCGGACTCTCACGGGTCGCTCATCACTCAAAGTTAGGCACGAGGGGAGTATATATGTGAAAGATAGAAAGAAGTAAAGACACTCACCTAACTCGACCTATAAAAACATGCATGCAGTTAACATGAATAAAGTCTCTACAACCGTATATACGCATTCCAACCATACTAATGACCAAGATACATGCCGAGAACTTACATTTGGGTAAGTGAGGTAATGGGTAAGAAGGGGCTAAGATGAATTTAGATATGTGGAGTTAATAGCCAGGCTATCAACAACGAATCCAAATATTGAACTGCATCCCAACTTCGTACTCAATATAACAAAACAAAACGGTGCAAATTCAATGCACTCAACTCACAATACACCATAAACTTGTCAAATCCCCATAAAATATAAATAAAACATGGGAGTGGAAATCATTTATACAATTTCTCGTTTTTTTTTCGCACATGATTTTTTTCTTTTTCTTTTTCGTATTTCCAATTTTTTTCTTTTCATTCTTATATTTTTTTTTCATTTTCATTCATCATTTTTTTGAATTCATTCCCTTCAATTCTTCCACCAACTTCAGAAATCAGATAGATATAACCAAACTGCAGGAAAGCATTCCAAAAAGCTACTCATCACTAGCTCGTCTAGGGTAGGAAAAATTATAGAATGTAGCTAATAGGACAAAAAGGCAATTTGGCTATGTGGGGCTCATGGGTAGAATGAAATAAAAGGGAACTGCCTCTCCTGACATGTGTCACCATCCACAGACCGAATGCATACAGGTATTAACAAGACCAGACTCATGCTTATGCAAATTTGATGTTACAAGCCTTACAGAGAGTACTACTTACATCCTAAATGAAACCAGTCATGAATGTCACCAGTTTATAAAGCTCTAACCTCATAATGTAATGTAGCTTGCCAATATATGAGTCAAGTCTATTCATTCAGATAAGAGAGAAACAAAAACTCGTAGATTTTACACATTATCATGCCAACTAAATGTCAAGAAAATGCAGGGCTAAGGTAGGGATTCAATGTAGCGTCAAAGTTCAAACGTTCTGACTCGAAATTTATATGATTTTTGAATTAAAAACGACAATGCATTCGAAAATAAATAAACGTGCAAACGAAAATGCAAGAAAAGATGCAGACACAGATATGGATGCATACCTCCCCAAACCAAACCGTACAATGCCCTCATTGTACCAAAAATAGGGAAAGAAATGCAAACTGAGGAAAAAAGGATAACTGGAGTCAGAATACTTACAAAACGTCGTGAAGAGGGACCTCCCCAAACCGACCATGAACATGGGAGGTCAAAGGAAGTCAAGCAGTAGCTCAATAGACGAAAAGGAACAGCTGGAAGACGAAACTGCTCGATCGAGTGGCTTGGAATAGCTCAATCGAGTGTATTGGTGTCAGAAATGCTCGATCGAGTGAAATTCTTACTCGATCGAATGAACATGGAATTGCAGTTTGTCGATCGAGTATATATGTTACTCGATCGAGTGATTCTCAACTCAAAAGTGATCGATCGAGTAGAAAAACTATTCGATCGAGTGAATACACCTACAAAACACGAGTGAAGAGCAAGGAAAATACAAAGGGTGCATAAAACAACGTTTAAAGTTCAACAAAATGCTAAATGTGAAGGAAAAAGTTCAACAAAAATACAGCAAAAAAGTCTGGGTTGCCTCCCGGAGAGCGCAGGTTTAAGAGGTCCCGCACGACCTTTCTGGCATCAATTAACTGGCGCGTCAAGCTCGTCGAAGTACAGGACTTCAACACGATTATCTGCTTCATTTGCGTCGTGATAATGCTTCACATACTGCCCATTTACCTTGAACCGATTTCCCTCGGGGCTTTCTAGCTCAACAGATCCAAATTTAGTAACAGCTGTCACCGTATAAGGACCACTCCACTGGACTTGACTTGCCAGGAAATAATCGCATGATCGGGCATTAAACAAAGAACACCTTTTGCCCAACATGAAATTCCCGAGGTAAAATTCTTTTGTCATGCCATCTCTTCGTCTTTTCCTTGTAAATGTGTGAGCTGTCATAGGCATTGAGCCTGAACTCTTCCAATTCATCTAGCTGTAAAAGACGATTCTGACCACATAACTTAGGATCAAAGTTAAGCTCACGAATTGCCCACCAAGCCTTACATTCCAACTCAACAGGTAAATGACATGATTTCCCATAAACTAACCTATAAGGTGATGCACCAATCGGTGTCTTAAAAGCAGTTCTGTAAGCCCATAATGTGTCTACTAATTTAAGACTCTAGTCCTTCCGTGATTTAGAAACTACCTTAGACAAGATCTCTTTAATCTCGCGATTAGAGACCTCAACCTGACCACTAGTTTGGGGATGATACCCCAAACCACGCCGGTGTTGAACACCAACCTTAGACAGAATGGAAGTTAGTTTCTTTTCTTTAAAGTGAATTCCCCCATCACTAATGACGACCCTAGGAACACCAAATCAGGGAAATATGATCTTTTTAAACATTTTTATCACGGTCTTGGCATCACAATGAGGTGAGGCAATTGCCTTAACCCACTTCGACACATAATCTACATCTACTAAAATGTACCTGTTACCTTTACTAGACGGGAACGGTCCTTGGAAATCAATGCCCCAGACATCGAAAACCTCAACCTCTAAGATACCATTTTGTGGCATCTCATGTCTCTTTGAAATATTCCCTTATCGTTGGCAGGCATCACAAGCTGAAACAAAAGACTTAGCATTAGCAAACAAAGAAGGCCAGTAAAAACCAGACTGAAGTATCTTAGCCACGATGCTCGATCGACCGTGGTGACCTGTTGGAGCTTGTGTCCTCCACAAATTAGTGTGATAACATTTGTAAATCTCTTACAGGTTCACAAGAGTATACTTCGTATATTTAATCAGTTGATTAACGTTTACCTAATAACGGTTGGCTTGCTAGAAAGTTTGACGTTATTATCATACAGATGGCGGTGATCAACTGGTCCCTAAAGGTCACACCTATAGGATGTGTTTGAGAAATGTGGTTATAGAAATATAATCACATTGATGCCCAATATGACTAAACAGTTAGTCAATGTGTTGATGAGACAATTATTTAATGAAGATTAAATAATATTAGTTGAGACGAATTAACTGTCAATTCGTAAATTGAATATAATAAGTTATATTTAATTAAATGTATCTAATGTTAGCTTGGACGAATTAATCTGTTAATTCGAAATTAAATGTAATTAGTTATATTTAATATCAACAAGATGAATGTGTCAGAGTGGTAATAGTGAGGGTACACAAACCAAGAGGTCATGGGTTCGATCCTCACTAGATGACAATTTAACACATTTTATACAGTTTTGGAAAGACCAAAAATAAGGAGATTACACTCCTTATTTCGGTTATATGGGCCGATTTAGGGAAGATTATATTTCCCTAATTCACTCCCATATTTCGGTCACCATAAGAAGAAAAAGGGAGATCATTATTCTACCCTAATTCTTTTTTTGACATAGCCTCCTCTCTCATCAGAAGAAAAACACAAAACAACTAAATTTTACAGAAAATTTTAGATCGATTCTAGCATTATCAATAGGGCATATCTCATATCGTCTTGGGTGCAACTGATAGGCGAATATCTACTTTGATATTGTTCTTAGGCCGTATTTGCTAGGACCGAAGGTTATTTCTGAATTCTATATTTTGTTTATGTATTTTAATTTTATGACTAGTGATCGTCATCATTATATTCGTTATAATCCTTAATAATAAGGGAAGTATACAGATTATTTCCCACAAGTGGTATCAGAGCAAAGGCCACGAATTTTAATTTTGATGATTTTCATAAAAATTGTATGTAAACTTTTAGGGTTTCCGAAAAAAAAAAAATTAGGGCACGGCTGTTTTTTTTTGTTAATGCCGATTAAAAAAATTGTTTTAAAAGGTGTTTGTTCTTTTTGATGCGAGATTTCCATTTTTATTTTTCATAATGTTGTTTTAATCAGTTAAAATTATCATATGAAGAATTGGTAGATGTTTGATTTGATGCAGATTAAGTTAAAACATAAATGGAATCGTCATGTTTGATTTAATGCAGATTAAGTTGAAATTAAAAAGGCATTAGGGTCCTAATTTATAAACCATGAATTTTTTTTTTGCTGTTTCTGTACTGTTCACGGATGAACAGTATTATAAAAAAAAAAAAAATTGCTGCTTTGTTGCTCTCGGTTTTTCTAAGAAAAACCGATTAAAGTTTTTTTGCAGTTGTTTTGTTTATGCCGTTTTGGAAAAGCATCCGAAAAAAAAAATAATTTTTTTGTTGTTACTGTTCACGTGCTACTGTTCACAGGGGACATAATTTTAAAAAAAAAAAATTTTGTTTCGGTTTTTTACAGATAAAACCGTGTATAAAATAAGAAACAAGCTTGTTTTGTTTTTCTTTGTTTATGCCAAGACCAAATAAAAAAAAGGATTTTGTTTTTGTTTTGATTTTGGCCAATTAGTTATTGTGAAACGGTTCACAATTAAAAGATACCGAATTATTTTAAAGCAGTTTAAAATTTTGACGGATTGAATTCATATTACAAGTTTAATATGGATTAAGATTGAAATTAATGTGATTAATTGAGGAATTGTCACTTAATTTGATTTAAATAGGTGGTTTGGATAAATTAATCAACATAATTAAGGAATTGTGTCATGTATGTTTAATTTATTTTAGTTGATGCATTATTTTTTACTTTTGTTGAATGAATCGATTGAATAAATTTAATTTACGTATTTTTGCACTCAGTTGTAATACTTAGTGTGGCCTTAGTCAAATTATGTTTTTGTAATGAAGGAAACATAATTTTTAATGTAATTATGAGATCTCGAATCTCCTTTATTTTTATTTAGTTTTTGGGTTTTGAAATTAGAATGTGATAAATAGGTTTATTATGTAAATTTTATTTATTGTAATTTTCAAAAGAAGACTAAAGATGGAGATTGGAGCTCACTCCCGCTACATGGATCAAGATGGAACATCAAGACAAGCTTCTCGGGTCCAAAGGATGGATTCCAAACTTGTATTTATTGTTCATTTTGATAGGATAGGCCACACTAGGACTTTTACTGTTTTTACGTTTTCATTTCTTTGCCTCTCATTCACATGTTAGTTTATGCATCATATTCCGCCTAAAACCAAACCACCTACTACTAAGATGCATGAAAATTGACTCATATAGGTTGTATGTTAGTTTTCATGGACATGCAGATGTCACTGTCTTTAAGCCATCACCTTAGTTTATTCATTCTCGCATGCTAGATATTAGTTCACTTAAAATGAATTAAAATAAAGATGATGGGATCTTCCTCTAAAAACGAAATTGAGATTAGTCTTTATAAGGGCAAACAACTATGAATCCCTTCTTCGTCGGTAGGCATAATATGACCCCTTCTACGTTGGGTAAGTAGTTGTGTTGACTTAGTTTACCTCAACATCATAATCCGAAGAGTTTCTCATGATTATGATGGACTAAAGATAGAATTTACAGAAATTTATCGACCAAGAATTCTAACGGTAGAATTAGCTAAAAGGTTTGCTTATCAATTTACAGAGAATTGAGTCTTGGGATCATTTATATAATTCTTGTGGGAGGTCAATTGTATAAATGTTTTTAGTCTTCGCGTTATGACAGTAGTTCATTAGACTTAAAAATATAAACTATGCACATGCTTATTATTTTATTCTTCTTCTCGCAGTGTAGAACACGATTATTTTTCATAATACTGTCACAACGAAATGGCTGGAAATAACGCAATCCCAATGCCTAGTGCCACACTTGATCACGCGTCCTGGCTGAAAGTATTCATGGGCCGGATGAATCGGTTCACACGTACGAAAAATGATGGGTCCAACTTTTGCGGTCGGGAGGCGGCACTACGGAATGTCGCCATTGCTGACGGTAAGCTCAAGTACTTAACTGAGCTAATACCGGTCAACCCAGGCCCCAATGCAGGAGTCAACGAGACACTCGCTTATAGTGATTTCATTATGGAAGCGGGTGCGATAAAGAACGTACTCATCTTTGCAATGGAAACCAATTTGCAGAGACGCTTCATTGCCCAAAGTGAAAACAAGATTTTCACTACGCTCACTAACGAGTTCTCAAAAGCACCGAGAATCGTTACATATGAGCATACCTGTCGCTTCTTTGATGCGAAACTCCAGAAGGGCCAACCGGTTAGCCCACACATTCTTCACATAATTGAGAATGTCGAGAAGCTGGAGGCACTGAATTGTAAAATCAGTGAGAGCATTGTCATTGACCGAATGCTTCATTCTCTTCACGATGGTTTTGCCCTTTTCAAGGCGAACTATTACATGAATGACTTGAAAAAGAGTCCTCATGAGCTACACTCCCTTATCGTATAGACCGAGAAGGATATGAAATTGAGTGGGAGCATGAAGCAGGATGTTCTCACGATTCACAACAAGGGTAAAGGTAAGGGCAAGGCTCATGGCGACCTAGCTGTAGGTAAGCCAAAGTTCAAGAAGCCAGGAAACGGTAAGAGTGCGCCTGGTGAGACTAGTGGCTCACAGGGCAAGGCAAAGAGCAAGGGCGGTGACATAGAGTGCCACCATTGTCATAAGACTGGACATTCGAGGAGGAACTGTCAAGTCTACCGCGAGGACATCAAAGCAGGCCGCGTCGTTCCTGTTGGTATGTCATCTTATATTCATATGATTGAGATTAACCATGCAAGTTTCGGAACTTGGGTACTTGATACTGGTTGTGGTTCTCATCTGTGTAATCATTTGCAGGGCCTAAAGAACATCATACCTCTCGAAAAAGGTGATGTGGACCTGCGAGTCGGGAATGGAGCACGAGTTGCTGTTGTCTCGAAGGGAACATATGTAATCCAACTCCCTAGTGGTTTTGAGTTATTTTTAAATAACTGTTACTATGTACCCAGTTTGTCTAAGAACATTATTTCTGTTTCCGTACTTGCTAAAGACGGTTCGCATTTTCAATAAAGGATAATAGCTGTATTTTCTCTTTCAATGAAATGATTTATGGCAAAGCAGTTTCCATGAATGGAATTTATATCTTAGACCAAACCACAGAAGTATTACACGTGAATAATAAGAAAATAAAGGTTGGTGACAAAGATTAAACCTATCTATTGCATTGTCGAATGGGACACATAAATGAGAAACGCGTGAAGAAACTCGTCGATAATGGGACTATTCCCGCATTCGATTTTTCTACATATGGCACGTGTGAATCATGTCTCATTGGCAAGATGACTCGAATTTCCTTCAAAGGTGTCGGAATGCGCGCTAGTGACCTATTAGGACTCATACATACTGATGTTTGTGGACCTATGTCAATTACGGCTAGAGATGGTTATAGATCTTTTATCACTTTTACGGACGATTTGAGTAGATACGGTTATGTCTATTTAATGAAGCATAAAACTGAGTCCTTTGAGAAATTCAAGGAATACCAGAACAGGGTACAGAACCAACTGGTTAAAAAGGTTAAAGCACTCCGTTCAGATCGGAGTGGCGAATATCTTTCAAATGAGTTTGATCAACACCTGAAAGACTGTGGAATCGTTTTGCAAAAAACTCCACCTGGAACACCTCAATTGAATGGTGTGTCCGAACGGAGAAATCGAACCTTACTTGATATGGTTCGATCCATGATGAGTCACACGGTAGTGCCTGATTCATTATGGGGTTATGCTCTTTTGTCAGCTGCTCTTATACTTAACCGAAGTCCGTCTAAAGCTGTCGACAAGACTCCATATGAAATGTGGAAGGGAACGGTACCCAACTTGTCCTTTATTCGGGTTTGGGGATGCGAGGCTTATGTCAAGTGGAGACACGAGGATAAGCTCGGCCCGCGATCGGTCAAGACATACTTTATAGGTTATCCAAAAGGAACATTTGGTCATTACTTCTATTCGCCTAACGAACATAGAGTTTTTGTTGCGGCTAGTGCGACGTTCTTAGATAAAGAATTTCTCGAGAACAAGACAAGTAATAGAACCTTTGAGCTGTCGGAGATTCCAGAACCAACAACCGAAGAACAGATGGAGGAAGTTGTTCCTCCAACTGATGATACGGTTAATATTCATGAGGAACCTAGGAGGTCGGGTAGACTCTCTCATCCTCCGGACAGATGCATTGGTATGGTCGAGGAGAATGACGGTTTACTCCTAGAGAGTAATGAACCCGTTACCTATAAAGGTGCTATGACCTGTTCCGACTCAAAGCTATGGCTCGAAGCCATGCAATCCGAGATGGACTCCATGTATGAGAATGACGTATGGGATCTAATTGATTTACCTAATAAGGTAAAACCTCTACAGTGCAAATGGCTTTACAAAATAAAGCGTTCTGTAGACGCGCAACCAGATACCTATAAGGCACGACTTGTGGCAAAAGGTTTCACTCAAGTGCACGGATTGCATTATGATGAGATTTTTGCACCTGTAGTCATGCTACGTTCCTTTCGGACAATCTTAGCGATTGCCGCATTTCATGATTATGAAATTTGGCAAATGGATGTGAAAACCGCCTTCTTAAACGATTATTTGGAGGAAGAGTTGTACATGGTGCAACCCGAAGGTTTCATAGATCCTGAACATCCTATGAAAGTATGCAAGCTTAAGCGTTCCATTTATGGTCTTAAGCAAGCTTCTCGGAGTTGGAATCATCGTTTCGACCAGGTGATAAAAAAGTATGGCTTCACTCGATCGGTCGAGGAACCATGCTTATATATCAAGTCGAGTGGGAGAAAGATTGTATTCTTGATATTGTATGTCGATGACATACTCTTGATTGGGAATGACATTCCTCTCCTATCTTCGGTTAAAGAATGGTTGAAGAACCATTTCCAGATGAAAGATCTTGGTGAGGCACAACGCATTTTGGGAATCCGTATCTAGCGAGATAGATCACGACGGACGTTATCACTTAGTTAGGAGTCTTATTTGGATAAGATTCTTGAGAAGTTCAGCATGACGAACTCCAAGAAGGGGAACCTTCCAATGACGACTGGGATGCAGTTAAGCAAGTCTCAGTCACCCACGACGCCTGAAGGGATTGAGCGCATGAGTCGTGTTCCTTATGCATCTTCAATAGGATCGATCATGTATGCCATGATAAGCACACGTCCAGACGTGGCATATGCATTGAGTGTGACGAGTCGGTACTAAAAGACTTCAGGTGAAACACACTGGATAGCTGTAAAAAACATCCTCAAGTACCTACGGAGGACTAAGGATTGGGTATTGACTTATGGAGGCGATACTAAGCTATGCGCAATCGGTTACGCAGATGCTAGCTTCCAAATGGATCGAGATGATTCAAAATCTCAGTCCGGATTCGTCTTCACTCTTAATGGTGCTGCGGTCAGCTGGAAGAGTTCCAAACAGAGTGTTGTAGCAGATTCTACTACTAAATCCGAGTACTATGCCGCTTCGGAGGCAGCAAAGGAAGCGATATGGATGCGTCAAATCTTACAAGGACTTACAGTAGTTCCTAGTTCGAATGACCCGATCACCATCTATTGTGACAATAGAGGTGCCATCTTCCAGGCTAAGGAGCCAAAGTCTAGCAACAAATCTAGACATGTACATCGGAAAGCTCACCTGATCCGTGATTACGTGGAGCAAGAGGAGATAGTGATAGACAAGATTGCGACGGATGATAACATCGCGGATCCTCTCACTAAACCGTTGAATTATGATAAGCATGTAGGGCACGTCAATTCCATGGGAATTAAACGTGTTCCTGAGTTGTAGTACTTGATTATGGATTTGATAGATTATTTTTTTCATATACTATTTATAACTTCATCGTTTTATTATAATATTTTGTTTTTCATGTGGATTGTACTGACAACATTGAACGCCACAAAGTGAACTGAATTACATTATATTTGTTTTGGTCCGTAATCGCCAATATGAGCTGATAACTCCGGCTATTATATTGTGCAGTCGATTGATGGTGGGTTCAACGAGCCATAAGTCAAAAGGTTGACTGATCGATCACAGATGCGAGATTATGACGATACCTCGTAGGATAACTTTTTGTGAGAACGTAATGGAGTCCTAAATGTTTAATAACATTCGGTGCCAGGTCGTGGATAGGACATCCATTGTGTTCCTAGAGTCGATTCTTTTGACTATCGATTGTCTCTTGAGATTAAGGCAGTTTTTGGGTGACTTTGGTTTCTTTCTCACGGTCTGCCAGAATGGAGGCTAAGTAGATTTTTTCGGGGTCATTTCATACGTGCTTACATCCGTAGGATTCGAGTTGAGGAAAGTATCCAACCCTTATCGGTATAGTTATTTCTCGGGGCCACTCGAGGAGTTGTATGGCGAAATGCATGGCCATGCTCGAATGTTGATTCGTTTATCAGTTAAGTTACTCTCTAGTCGGGGAAACCACTCTTGATATTGATCGCTTGTAAAATACGACCTTTGTGAATACGGATTTGTAAATTGTTTTACATTGAGTGGGAGAAATTTTAAGATATGAGAATCGGTTATCGCACATACACTCGTGAGGACAAGTGGGAGTTTGTTGGAGCTTGTGTCCTCCACAAATTAGTGTGATAACATTTGTAAATCTCTTACAAGTTCAAAAGGGTATACTTCATATATTTAATCAGTTGATTATCGTTTACCTAATAACGGTTAGCTTGCTAGAAAGTTTGACGTTATTATCATACAGATGGCGGTGATCAACTGGTCCCTAAAGGTCACACCTATAGGATGTGTTTGAGAAATGTCGTTATAGAAATATAATCACATTGATGCCCAATATGACTAAACAGTTAGTCAATGTGTTGATGAGACAATTATTTAATGAAGATTAAATAATATTAGTTGAGACGAATTATCTGTCAATTCGTAAATTGAATATAATAAGTTATATTTAATTAAATGTATGTAATGTTAGTTTGGACGAATTAATCTGTTAATTCGTAATTAAATGTAATCAGTTATATTCAATATCAACAAGATGAATGTGTCATAGTGGTAATAGTGAGGGTACACAAACCAAGAGGTCATGGGTTCGATCTTCACTAGATGAAAATTTAACACATTTTATACATTTTTGGAAAGACCAAAAATAAGGAGATTACACTCCTTATTTCGGTTATATGGGCCGAATTAGGGAAGATTATATTTCCCTAATTCACTCCCATATTTCGGTCACCATAAGAAGAAAAAGGGAGATCATTATTCTAACCTAATTATTTTTTTGACATAGCCTCCTCTCTCATCAGAAGAAAAACACAAAACAACTAAATTTTACAGAAAATTTTAGATCGATTCTAGCATTATCAATAGGGCATATCTCATATCGTCTTGGGTGCAACTGATAGGCGAATATCTACTTTGATATTGTTCTTAGGCCGTATTGACTAGGACCGAAGGTTATTTCTGAATCCTATATTTTGTTTATGTATTTTAATTTTATGACTAGTGACTGTCATCATTATATTCGTTATAATCCTTAATAATAAGGGAAGTATACAGATTATTACCCACATGACCACCATAAGAACAGGAGTGACAGCCTTCCATGACTACTTTGGTCTCCCACTGCAGAATACACCGTCTGTAGAGACTGTGTGCACATTCCTTAAATAAATAAGGATTGTCCTAAAAATACTGCTTAGCGTTATACAGAAAACACTTCCTCTGCTGATGAGAAAGGTCAGGCGACAGCTTGCCACTGATAACGTAATTAGCTATATCTGCATACCAAGGCTCTTGGTTAACAATAGACGATAATATAGCAAATAAAGAATCATCAGGAAAAGACTCATCAATGGGTAGAGAATCTTCCCCCTCTTGTCGCGACAGTCGCGACAAATGATCAGCTACAACGTTCTCAGTTCCTTTATTATCTTTAATCTGCAAATCAAACTCCTGAAGAAGGAATATCCATCTCAATAGCCGTGGTTTAGCCTCCTTCTTGGCAAGGAGATGCCTCAAAGCTGCATGGTCAGTAAAAACAGTAACTTCTGACCCAATCAAATAAGAACGATATTTCTCTAAGGCATAAGCTACAGCTAGCAGCTCTTTTTCAGTGGTGGTGTACTTCACTTGAGCCTCATCCAGAGTTCGGCTAGCATAGTAGATTGCATTTAAAGCTTTGTCTTTCCGTTGGCCTAGCTGTGGGAAATAATCTGTATACTTCCCTTAAACTAGAAGGATTATAACGAATTTAACAATGATGATTAAAGGTCATAAACAAAATACATAAACAAAGTATAAGGATTTAGAATTAACCTTCGGTCCTAGCAAAATTGGCCTAAGAACAATATCAAAATTGATATTAGCCTATTAGTTGCACCCAAGACGATCTGAGATATGCCCTTTGATTATGCTAGAAATCGATCTAAAATTTTCTGTAAAATTAAGTTGTTTTTGTGTTTTGTGATGAGAGAGAGGAGGCAAGGTCAAGAAAAAAGCATTAGGGTAGAAATAATTCTCTCCCTTTCTTTTTATACTGACCGAATTATCGAGTTAATTAGGAAAGAATAATACTTTCCTAATTTTCGGCCATCAGACCGAAATAAGGACTATCAGCTCCTTATTTTTGGTCTTTCCAAAAATATATAATATGTGTTGAATTGTCATCTAGTGAGGAACGAACCCATGACCTCTTGGTATGTGTACCCTCACTATTACCACTATGACACATTCATCTTGTTGATATTAAATACAACTGATTATATTTAATTACGAATTAACAGATTAATTCGTCCAAGCTAACATTATATATATTTAATTAAATATAACTTATTATATTTAATTTACGAATTGACAGTTAATTCGTCTCAACTAATATTATTTAATTTTCATTAAATAATTATCTCATCAACACATGGACTAACTTTTTAGTCATTTTGGGCATCAATGTGATTATATTTCTATAACCACATTTCTCAAACACGTCCTATAGGTGTGACCTTTAGGGACCAGTTGATCACCGCCATCTGTATGATAATAACGTCAAACTTTCTATCAAGCCAACCGTTATTAGGTAAACGTTAATCAACTGATTAAATATACGAAGTATACCCTTGTGAACCTGTAAGAGATTTACAAATATTATCACACTAATTTGTGGAGGACACAAGCTCCAACACTAGCACCGCTCCTAGTGCATAGTCACTAGCATCACACATTATCTCAAACGGCAAATCCCAGTCGGGAGGCTGTATGATCGGCGTAGAGACCAGAGCCTGCTTAAACCTGTTAAAAGCAGAAAGACACTCATCAGTAAATACAAAAGGGGCATCCGTAAGTAGCAGTTGTGTAAGTGGTTTAGCAATTTTTGAGAAATCCTTGATAAACCGGCGATAGAAGCCGGCCTGA
Source organism: Silene latifolia (assembly GCF_048544455.1). Classification (NCBI taxonomy): domain Eukaryota; kingdom Viridiplantae; phylum Streptophyta; class Magnoliopsida; order Caryophyllales; family Caryophyllaceae; genus Silene; species Silene latifolia. The sequence goes on along the minus strand of NC_133538.1, from coordinate 433,927,625 downwards.
CCAAGGAAGCTTCTCACTCCTTTAACATTAACAGGAGGAGGTAATTGCTGAATCACTTCCACTTTTGCTTTATCAATTTCTATTCCCCTATCAGAAACTAAGTGCCCTAAGATAACTCCCTCGTTGACCATGAAATGGTACTTCTCCCAGTTGAGCACGAGATTAACCTCAATGCAGCGCTGCAACACTTTATCAAGGTTAGACAGACTGTTAGAAAAATCACTTCCATAAACACTGAAATCGTCCATGAAAACTTCCATAATAGACTCAATATACTCTGAAAATATCCCCATCATGCACCTTTGGAAGGTAGCAGGGGCATTACATAAACCAAAAGGTATCCTGCGATAAGCAAACACGCCCTAAGGACAAGTAAATGTAGTCTTAGCTTGATCATCTGGGTGAATAGGGATCTGAAAGAACCCTGAATACCCGTCTAGATAGCAGAAAAATTTATGAGAAGCTAACCTTTCTACCATCTGATCAATAAAAGGAAGAGGAAAGTGATCTTTCTTGGTGGCGGCGTTCAGCTGTCTGTAATCTATACACATCCGCCAACCAGTCACTACTCGAGTGGGTATTAACTCTTTTTTGTCATTCTTAACCATGGTAGTCCCTCCTTTCTTCGGGACCACCTGTACTAGACTCACCCATTTAGAATGACAAACAAAATAGATAATACCTGCATCCAGCAACTTCATTACCTCAGCCATCACAACATCTTGCATCTTCTAATTCAGCCGGCGCATACAAATATTGGGACTAATCCCCTTGATATCGTCCAAAGAATAACCCAAAGCTTTCCTATTTTTCTTACGTACATCTAACAAATAAGTCAGCTGATGATTATCAAGCTTAGCACTAACAATGACTGGATATCGCTCAGTATCATCTAAGAAAACATATTTTAGATGAGAGGGGATAGGCTTACGCTCAGGCACCTTTACCTCAATGGTGCAAAGGGTAGTGATCATCTGTTCCACTTGCTCTCCCTCAGCGTCGGTGAGTTCACGCTCATCTAAATCATCTATAAGCAAATCCAACACAGCATCATCATCATCTGGGTTATCTGCACACTCATCCAAAATCATAAGAGCCTCTAGTGGGTCCTTTAGAAAAGAACTCGACCAGAAGTCATAAAGAGACTCGCCAATAATATCAACCGAATAGCATGTATCCTCTATCATTGGCCGAGCTAAAGTGCTAGGCAGACTGAAAGTAATCGCGTCATCCCCTACTGCAAGAGTCAAACGCCCTTGTTTGACATCAATAATTGCCCCAGCTATACAAAGGAATGGTCTTCCTAATATAATTGGGGTCCGGGTGTCCTCAGCTATGTCTAAAACAATGAAGTCTACTGGTATAAAGAACTTGCCTATTTTCACAGGCACGTCCTCTAAGACACCCAAGGGTCTCCTAACAGATCTATCAGCCATCTGTAGGGTAATATTAGTCAATTTAAGATGACCCATATTCAATTTCTTGCAGATAGATAGGGGCATGGCACTGACGCTGGCTCATAAATCACAAAGAGCCTTATCAATAACCACATTGCCTATAACACAGGTAATAGAAAAGCTACCCAAGTCTTTCAATTTAGGTGGAGCCTTATTTAAAAGTAAATTACTAGACTCTTCCAAAAATGAAACGGTCTCAAATTCACTTAGCTCTCTCTTACGTGTCACAATATCTTTCATGAATTTAGCGTAAGTAGGTACCTGGATGATAAGTTCGGTAAAAGGGACAGTTGCCTGGAGGCTCTTCACAACGTCCACAAACTTACCGTACTGTCGCTCGAACTTCGCGTCCTTCAGACGACTTGGAAAGGGTACTCTGGTAGCAATGAGTGGACCCGCGACTTTCTCTTTACCTTTATCAGTGCGTGACGTCTTCACAACAAGGGAAGTTGACACGGTAGTGGAGTTAGATTTCAAAATATGATCTCCGCTGGCTCTATCACTCGATCGACCACTTTTTCCACTCGATCGAGTGGTTTCAACTTGACAATTACTCGATCGAGCTGTTTGAACCACTCGATCGAGGTCTTTGATTTCTGGCTCACTCGATCGAGTACAATTTTCACTCGATCGAGTAACTTCATCAGCTAAACTGTTCGATCGAGAAGAATAAATTACTCGATCGAGTTCTTCAAATTGAGAACTACTCGATCGAGTAGTATTTTTACTCGATCGACTATCTTGATGCATAATATCACTCGATCGAGTAGTATTTTCACTCGATCGAGTGTCTGGACAATGTACAACAGGGATATCGTCCAAAAACTCGTCTAGCTCTTCTTCCGGGGCATTATCAGTTGTCACAACCCCGTCTTTTTGTTGGAGCTTGTGTCCTCCACAAATTAGTGTGATAACATTTGTAAATCTCTTACAGGTTCACAAGGGTATACTTCGTATATTTAATCAGTTGATTAACGTTTACCTAATAACGGTTGGCTTGATAGAAAGTTTGACGTTATTATCATACTGATGGCGGTGATCATTTGGTCCCTAAAAGTCACACCTATAGGATGTGTTTGAGAAATGTGGTTATAGAAATATAATCACATTGATGCCCAATATGACTAAAAAGTTAGTCAATGTGTTGATGAGATAATTATTTAATGAAAATTAAATAATATTAGATGAGACGAATTAACTGTCAATTCGTAAATTAAATATAATAAGTTATATTTAATTAAATATATGTAATGTTAGCTTGGACGAATTAATCTGTTAATTCGTAATTAAATGTAATCAGTTATATTTAATATCAACAAGATGAATGTGTCATAGTGGTAATAGTGAGGGTACACATACCAAGAGGTCATGGGTTCGATCCTCACAAGATGACAATTCAACACATTTTATATATTTTTGGAAAGACCAAAAATAAGGAGAATATACTCCTTATTTCGGTCAGTTGGGCCGAAAATAGGAAAGTATTATTCATCCTAATTTTCGGCCAGTATAAGAAACAAAGGGAGAGAATTATTCTACCCTAATTCTTTTTCTTAACCTAGTCTCTCTCTCTCATCAGAAAAAAGACAAAACAACTAAATTTTACAGAAAACTTTAGATCGATTCTAGCACAATCAATAAGGGCATATATCATATCGTCTTGGGTGCAACTGATAGGCGAATATCAATTTTGATATTGTTCTTAGGCCATATTTGCTAGGACAGAAGGTTAATTCTGAATCCTTTATACTTTGTTTATGTATTTTGTTTATGACCTTTGTAGACACCGAAATTTTATATTTTGGTATCTATTTATTTTAAAATATCTTTAGTATTTTAGAGATAATTATCATAAAATAATGTGATAATATCTTAGAATATTCTAGAATATGCCGTCTTGTCCTCCAAGCCACTCTACTATAAATATAACTTCATCTTTAGGGTTTAGTAGAGAGCAGATGGATTAAGTCAAACAGACCCCATACTCCTACTACCAAATTGTAGGTAGGATGGAATAAGTCACAAAAAGACCCCATCATCTCCCAACGGAATTAAGTCGATAAGATCCCGTAGTCACTATCAAAACCCTAAATACCTTAGAGATGGAATCAAGAGAGTTACGGAAATTGTAACCCTAAATCTTCCAATAATAAAATAAACTCTTGTTTTCCGTATTATTTTGTTCCTCTTTATTAATTATCGCAGGTACGAATTTTTATGGTTTACAAATTGGCACGCTCGGTGGGACGATTTTCGCTCTTCATCTCCATTCTCCAAAGGTCAAATTCAGTAGCAGATTCAAGACCAAGTTGCAACCGACATCAAAGTCTCTACAACCAGTCTCGAGGAGGCATTTGTAGACACCGAAATTTTATATTTTGGTATCTATTTATTTTACAATATCTTTAGTATTTTAGAGATAATTATCAGAAAATAATGTGATAATATCTTAGAATATTCTAGAATATGCCGTCTTGTCCTCCAAGCCACTCTACTATAAATATAACTTCATCTTTTGGGTTTAGTAGAGAGCAGATGGATTAAGTCAAATAGACCCCATACTCCTACTACCAAATTGTAGGTAGGATGGAATAAGTCACAAAAAGACCCCATCATCTCCCAACGGAATTAAGTCGATAAGACCCCGTAGTCACTATCAAAACCCTAAATACCTTAGAGATGGAATCAAGAGAGTTACGGAAAATTTATTAATGTGCCAAATAACTAAAATAAATTAATTATTTTGAGTTAATACCAAATTTTAACTTAATTTAATTATTTTGTCCCGATTAAATGTAATATGGGTCGATTCGGATTACAAAAGGAGTTATTCGGATCACTAAACCCAGAAGGAATCAAATTGGGCCAAGGTTGCTAATAGACCCACGAATGGGCCTCTGACCATCAAAGTCCAACAGGAGGATTCGAAACTCTATAAATAGAGCTCTTCTCATTCATTCAAAGGGTTGGAAATTCATAATTGCAATGGAGCTGGAGAGAACACGGTACAAATTCCTACAAATCCTCTCTATCAAAATCATTGCAAGCAGTCAACAAGCACATCAAATCGTGCCACCTGCGTTGAAGATTCAATCACAAGTTCAAACCTTCAAGAGAGATTCAAGTCATCGCGACCGTCTCAAGAAATCAAATTTACATCGCGCGTAGAGCAATTAAATTTGTCTACACGCGCACCCCTCACGTGTACCCCGTACACGTACCCCTTACAGCATATTAGAATCAGAGGATACATTAAAGATTGTACACGTACTTTTGATATTTATTAATAAAATATAATTGTTTCCTTGTTTTGTATTTCAGTTATCGCAATACAAAATTTGCTGTTACAAATTTTGGTGAACCCGACGTGAAAATCTCTACCTCTCATCTCTACTGCCGTTTTATTCAAGTCTACCAAAACAAGAAGATGTCTACCAAGCAAAGCATCTCCTCCAGTCCATCCAAGAAGACCTACGCAAATATCCTGCAGGGTACCCCTATTGCTGCTACCTCCCCTGCTACACAGTCAGTCGGCATCTCCACAAGAGGAATGGCGAAGATGGCTGCTGTCAATGCTGCTGCTGCCAGTCTACGCTCTGCACACGTCCCAACTAGGCCGCGCAAATTCTATGTCGCCTCCATAGCTGCTGCTGCTACAGCGCTCCTGGCCGCCTCTTCTCCTTCACGCGAGGAGACTAGAAGTGTTAAAGTTGACAAGAAGGCTTCTCCTTGCAAACCCAAAGCGTCGCCAAAGAAGAAAGAAACCTCAACTCCTAACGTTGCTTCAGTCATGGTGATAAGTGGCGATGCTCTTGAAGATCGAATGCAGAAAATGAATGATCTTCTTGAAAAGATGATGAAGGAGAATGAAGAAAAGAACAGGAAAATTGATGAGCTCCAAAAAGAGGTGGTGGCACTCCGTGACAGGAAGGCCGAGAGCGAGCATGGTGACACCGATAGGGATGTTGATAGCGATAGAGAAGTTGGCGAGGATAGGGAGAAGCCAAACAATGAGATCAAAGCAACTTCTTCAAGAGAAGGCTGCAGGAGTTAATAGCCAAGACGATCAAGTGTCGGTTGGATGATAGCTCGACAAATAGTGGACGCTACATCAAGCCTTACACTAAGAGGATTGACGGTCTGCGCATGCCATCGGCTATCGGCCTCCAAAATTTCAACGATTCGACGGGAAGGGGAACCCAAAGCAACACATCGCCCACTTCGTCGAGACATGCCACAATCTTTGGAAAGAAGGTGATCGTTTTGTGAAGCGATTCGTTCGTTCGCTCAAAGGGATCGCGTTCGACTAGTACACAGATCCGGACTCGAGTCAATTGTGGTGGGGTCACATGGAAGATGAATTCCTCAACAGATTCTCTGACAGACCGGACGTGTCGTCGGCATGAGCGAATTGACAAAGACAACTCAATGGCAAGATGAGCCTGTCGTCGATTACATCAACAGGTGGCGTGCGCTGAGTCTGGAATGCAAGGATCGCTTAAGTGAAGCGTCAGCAGTTGAAATGTGCGTCAACGGAATGAAATGGGGCATTCTTTACATCCTGAAAGGGATCATCCCAAAGAGCTTCCAAGACCTGGCTACCCGCGCCCATGACATGGAGATCACAATCAAAGAACATGGTAGTGCTCGACCAAGTTCTTCTAAGGTGCCAAGTGAAAAGAAGGAGTTCAAGAAAGCGATAAGAACTCCAAATCGTCGACAAAGGAAACAATGGTCGTCGAAACCAAAGAAAGGCACCACTGTCAAAATCTTGTCAAAGCCTAAGTATGAAAAGAAGAAAGAGTCATTCTCTTACAACTACCAACAAGACAAGCCTACATTGAAAGAGTTGCAGGCTAAGAAATATCCATTCCCAGATTCTGACTTGTCCGGAATGCTTGATGAACTCTTGGAAAAGAAGATTATACAATTGCCAGAGTCCAAGCGCCCTGAGCAAGCAAACAAGACAAACGATCCCAATTACTGTCGTTATCATAGGCTGGTGAGTCATCCTATTGAAAAGTGTATAACACTCAAGGAGAAGATCATGCAGCTCTCCAAGGAAGGGAAGATCATTCTTGACTTGGAGGACACAGTAACCACAAATCAAACTACCGTAGTCCTGGAGCAACTTGACGAGCCAATTATACGGCAAGGACAATGTGTGTATATGTTGCAGTTCGGAAGTTTTGAGCCTGTGGCATTACAGATCCAAGGGTCATTGCCGTCGCTACCTCCAATGTCATTGGAAGAAAAACTACCTCCTCAGAATAAGAATGAGGAAAGGAAGCATGAAGATGACGATGAAGGCTGGACTTTGGTTACGCGCAAGAAGTCAAAGAAACAAACAAGACAAATAGCGCAACCTGTTCACCGTCGAAGAAAACAATCAAAGAAGACTAAACCTCGCAAGACGAAGGGAAAGAAAAAGCCCAAAACAGTGATCAAACCACATTTCTTGCCTATCGATGTACTTGAGCAAGAACCACCGAGTCCCGTCACCTTAAAAGAATTCTTCCCACAAGACTTCTTAAACAAGGTTACCGTGTGCACCGTCTCAGCTACGGAAGGTGGTGATGATAAAAAGAAGATAGAGGAAGGAGACCCAGATGATGCGGTATTGGCACAACAAGCTTGCATTGCATTACGAAAAGGAGAACGAAATAGTGGCTGCTCTTGACGCCCTTCCTACAAACATGGGATGGAAGCAAATCTTTCATCTACCTAAAGAGAAGCGTCAGCTGATAATTCAAGGACTTGAGAAGCCCGAGTTGTATGCGGGCAAGATGAAAGAAAAAATTGAGCCTCTTGAGCAATCAACTGGATGTGTCTCATGCAATGCAGCCTTGAGTTTTTCAGATGAGGATTTACTTCTTGGATCCAAGCCTCACAACAGGCCACTTTATGTGTCTGGGTACATCCGGGGGCAAAAGGTCAAGCGCATTTTAATAGATGGAGGCTCAGGAGTCAATCTCATGCCAAAAGCTACCATGAACGAATTAGGGATCACGATGGATGAACTCTCTAGTAGTCGAACAATGATTCATGGTTTCAACTTGAATGGGGAGCGTGCGGTTGGCATGATCCGTGTGAACCTTACCATGGGTGATCTTTCTTCCGACACATTGTTCCATGTCATGGATGGCAAGACATCGTTCAAACTATTGCTGGGACGACCTTGGAAGCACGAGAATGGAGTTGTCGCCTCAACCCTCCATCAATGCTTGAAATATTATCGTGGTGGCGAAAGGAAAATAGACGGAGACGCCAAACCTTTCTCTAAGGTCGACTCTTTCTTCGCTGATGCAAAATTCTTTGAAGAGAATGGTACTTCCAGTGAGTTCATGCCAACCACCATCTCTTCAACAGGAAAAGGAGGTAAGCGGGAAAAGAACATCATCAAAGAAGATGAAGCTGCAAGTCCTGCTAAAGAAAATGATGTTAGGAAAGATGTAGACAAGGTCAACAAAACAGCTACTCCTGTTGCGTCACCCAAGAAGCAAGAGACGCCGCAGAAAACTACACCACCAGTACTACGCTACATCCCGAAGTCTCGCCGCAAAGATGGGGAGAGTCCTTTTTGCGAGTGTCTAACACCAAAGATAGAGCCTAAGGATAAAAAGTCAAGTCCGGTGTTCAAGCGAGAATGGGTAGCCAAAGTCGTTACTGACTCTACCAAGTTCATCTCAAACGAAGATTGTGAGACCTCCTCCGAATGGTTTCGTCTGTTCGTCCAGTCAATCATCAAATAAAGAAAACAAGGGGATATTTGATTCCAATGCTTACAAGCTACTGACAAAGGCTGGATATGACTTTACAAATCCGACTCCTCTTGCCAAAGTTATAAAAGTTGAGCCGTACGGTCTTAACAAAGCGCAACATGAAGTATTCAAGCAAGATGGGAGCTTCATGGTGACCAGGGCTGGGCTCGGATATGAGTCTCCTACACCTGTGAAGATTGGTGCTCGTAGAAAAGGGGCTACTGCATCTTCTCAGCATATCACAGTAGAAGATGTCGAAGAAAATGAAGAAGGAGAGGAGAAGATGCATCCATCTTCAGTCTTCAATCGAATAAGTCTACCTACAGAGAAGTGTCGTCCTTCTATATTTACAAGGTTAGGGAGACCAAATGCTTCAACCAAACACATTTTTGTCTTTGCTAGGCTTGGAAATCAAGGAGAAAGTAAGGTCAAAGTGTCAACACCTTCGTTGCGCATAAACAAGAAGGGCGCAATACATGAACGCTTGGGTGGACCATCAAAAACAGTCTTCAGTCGACTAGGGGCTCTCAAGAGGAATAAGTGGTGAGGGTCGTCCTCTCTCAACTTCTGCAACACAAAATGAAGAAGAAGTAAGAGTAAGTGATGATTTGAGAAGCGCAATACCATCTCGCATGAAGCGTATGCAAGTAGTGGATATCATCCAGCATGAGCCACTCAAAGCAAGGAGGCGCGTACTAGTTCTCACGGGCGGTCAAAAATGTTGAGCCTATTCCTTCATCTTCACGTCCTTACGGTGTAAAGAAGCCAGGAGATTTAGAAGTTACAACGTCGTCATATCACATCACAGTAGAAGAGATACCTGATGAGAGTGAAGAAGTTGAGGCCGATGAGGCCCCGGAAACACTTGAATACGGGGGGCAATCGACTGTGGATGAACTCAAGGAGCTCAACTTGGGAACTACGGAAGATCCTCGCCCCATTTATATTAGTGCTCTGCTGACTAAAGAAGAAGAAGAGGAGTACTACAAGTTGTTGGTCGAGTACAAGGATGTCTTTGCTTGGAGATATAAAGAGATGCCTGGACTCACCCCAAAATTGCGATTCATCGTCTAGCAATCAAGAAAGGCACCAGTCCCAAAAAGCAACCTCAACGTTGTTTTGGCCGGAGCTTGTACCGAAATTGAAAAGGAAGTCAATAAACTCATTGAAGCAGGTTTCATTCGAGAAGTCAAATATTCTACCTGGATAGCAAACATTGTCCCGGTCGAGAAAAGAAGAATGGCCAGCTCACGCGCATATGTGTCGACTTCGAGAGACCTTAATGATGCATGCCCAAAGGATGACTTCCCTTTGCGATTCTGAGTTAATGATTGACGCAACCACTGGTCATGAAGCCCTCTAATTCATGGATTGTACTGCTGGTTACAATCAAATACATATGGCATCTGAAGATCAATAAGCAACAGGTTTTCGAACCCCAAAAGGGATCTTCTGCTACACGGTCATGCCGTTTGGATTAAAGAACGCTGGCGCTAGGTACCAACATGCAATGCAAAAGATCTTTGAAGATATGCTGTATAAAATAATAGAGTGTTATGTTGATGACGTGGTTGTCGAATCAAAGAAAAGAGAAGACCATATCAAAGACCTTCGAACCGTCTTTGAAAGACTTAGAAAATGTCAACTCAAGATGAATCCACTCAAGTGTGCGTTTGGTGTCACATCTGGGAAGTTCTTGGGGTTTGTGGTTAGGCATAGAGGCATTGAAATTGACCAAACAAAAATTAAAGCCATCAACGAAATGTCGGAACCAAAGACGTTAAAAGAGTTGCGCGGATTGCAAGGACATTTGGCATACATTCGAAGGTTCATATCTAACCTAGCAGGACGTTGCCAACCATTCAGCCATCTCATGAAAAAGGATGCTCCATTCCAATGGGATGAAAAAGGCAAAAATGCTTTTGATAGCATCAAGAAGTACTTGGCCAGTGCACCAGTGCTTGGGGCACCAATTCCAGGAAAGCCACTTGTCCTCTACATCGCAAAGACAAGAACGCTCCACGGGGGCAATGTGTGCTCAAGAAATTGAAGACCGTAAGGAGAGAGCACTCTATTACTTGAGTCGTACCTTGGTTGGAGCTGAGTTGAATTACTTGCACATAGAGAAGATATGTCTTGCTTTGGTGTTCGCCATCCAGAAGTTGAGGCACTACATGCAGGCACATACCATACACGTGGTCTCAAAAGCTGATCCAATCAAGTACATACTCTCAAGACCAGTCTTGTCTGGAAGACTTGCGAAATGGGCAATGTTGCTTAAGCAAAGTATGATGACTTGGTGTTCGTGCCTCAAAAGGCTGTGAAAGGTCAAGCTATCGCCGACTTCTTTGCTGATCATCCAGTGCCAGCAGAGTGGGAAATTTCAGATGACCTCCCAGGAGAAGAAATTTTCTATGTAGACGTCCTACCACCATGGCAAATGTACTTTGACGGTGCTACAAGGCAAGATGGAGCTGGAGCTGGAGTTGTATTCATAACTCCACAAAATCATCTTATGCCATATGCCTTTACACTCACTTAGTTGGGTACAAATAATATGGCAGAATACCAAGCTCTCATACTCGGTCTTCAAATGGCAATCGAAATAGGTGTCAGGGATATGGACATATATGGAGACTCATAGCTGGTGGTCAACCAAGTCCTTGGTGAATATGAAGTGAAAAAGGAAGACTTGATTCCCTACCATCAACAGGCATTTTTCTTTGAATCAACTTGACGACATCCATGTTGGTCATGTGCCAAGGAGTGCCAATAAGTTGGCTGACGCGCTTGCTAATCTTGCAGCCACTTTGGCACTGGGGGCAGAAGAGTCTATGAAAGTCACAGTCTGCAATCGTTGGGTAGTATCATCGCTTGAAGGAGAAGAAAATGTAGACACAACCAACATGATATGCGTCTACACAGCTGATGAAGATGACTGGCGTCAACCTATCATTGATTTTTTGGATCACCAAAAACTACCCGATGATCCCAGACACAAGGTAGAAATACGTCGATGTGCTCCAAAGTTCATTCACTATAAAGGGACACTCTACAGACGTTCTTTCTCAGGCCAATGGTTGAGGTGTCTAAGCAAGGACGAAGCTACTGAAGCAATGCATGAAACTCATTCTGGCATTTGTGGTGATCATCAATCTGGGCCTAAACTTCATGATCGTGTAAAGAGAATGGGGTATTACTGGCCAACCATGGTGCAAGATTAGATGGACTTTGCGAAAAAATGTGAACCCTATCAGTTCTACGCAAACTTCATACACCAACCGCCGGAGCCGTTGCATCCTACTGTTTCTTCATGGCCCTTTGAAGCTTGGGGACTTGATGTTGTGGGAGCTCTTACTCCAAAGGCCTCAAATGGACACGAGTATATCCTCGCTGCCACTGACTATTTCTCAAAATGGGCAGAAGCCATCACACTACGGGAAGTGAAGAAAGAAAATGTTGTAGACTTCATTAGAACCCAAATCATCTACAGATATGGTGTACCTCAACGTATCACAACTGACAATGGGAAACAATTTTTCAACCATCTGATGACAAGTCTGGGAGAAAAATTCAAGTTCAAACAATACAAGTCATCCATGTACAATGCCCCTGTAAATGGTTTGGCTGAAGCCTTTAATAAAACTCTTTGCAACTTGTTGAGAAAAGTAGTAACAAAGTCAAAGCGAGACTGGCATGAAAGAATTGGGGAGGCGTTGTGGGCATATCGTACCACATACAAAACACCTACTCAGGCAACCCCGTATGCGTTGGTGTATGGAGTAGAGGCCGTCTTACCATTAGAGCTACATATCCCTTCCTTGCGCATCGCTATTCAAGAAGGACTCACGGATGATGAAAATGACAGATTGCGATTAGCAGAGTTAGAAGCTCTCGATGAAAAGAGATTAGAGGCTCAACAAAAGCTCCAGTGCTATCAAGCAAGGTTGTCACGCGCATTCAACAAAAAGGTGCGCCCTCGTTCTTTCCAAGTAGGAGACCTCGTCCTTGTCGTACGAAGACTAATCATCACCTCTCACAAGCCAGTTGGCAAGTTCATCTCTAAGTGGGATGGTCCATACGTGGTACAGGAGGTCTACACAAATGGTGCTTACAAAATCGTGGATGAAGACGGCGTTCGAGTAGGCCCAATCAATGGGAAGTTTTTGAAGCGTTACTATTCTTAAATCCCAACAGTGAAGGCTCCTAAGCAAGAGCGTAAACTGCAAGTCAAAGCTCCTAAGCAAGAGATTAAACTGTAAAAAAGAAAAATAAAAAAATACTTCTTCCTTTCTGAACTACGTCGGCTTGATCTTGTGAAATACACCTTGTGCTTCACAAGTACGTAGGCAACTTGGGTGAACATGTAGCTCAAGTGCAGCCACACCTCCAAACAAAAAAAATCCCTCTCTTGAACTACGTTGGCTTGATCTTGCAAGTTGTCATCTTGGTAGCTTTGCAAGTACGTAGGCAGTTTGAGCAAACACTTTGTTCAAGTGCAGCCACTCCAAAAAAAATTACATCAAAATAATTACTCCTGGCCCGCAAGAGTTTAAACTGTGAACGGCTAAATAAACAGTATTATAAGTATTTGTTTGTATAAATAAATATAATGGAATGTAATACGCTGAAAGGATGTTATTACACATAAACGATTAAGCCAAACAAACATCTTAGGAGCACTTGGTCCATTAGGCTAAAAAAAAATGGATGAATCAAGGATGAAATCTAGATAATCTAAAAAAAAAAAAAAAAAAAATCTAAGTGCTTATGAATCAACATCCAGAGAAGCCCGCATCTCTTCCAATTCAACTCTTCGCTCTTGAAGTAAGGCTTCCTCTTCAGGACTCAAAACAGGGATATCGTCAAACTCGGTTAATTCTCTCTCCAACTTCTGAAGATCATCTTGCAATGAGATTAAAGATATATCCCCAGCTTCTAAATTGCTTCGCAATGTCTTTTCCTTCTCTCGTGCTTGCTTGAGTTTAGCTTCAAGATCGTTTATTTCTTCCAGAGTAACAGAAAGTTCCACAGCTTGCTCTCTATGCTTTTCTTGTGCCTTATCATGAAGAGATTTGTATCCTCAATCTTTTGATGCCACTCCAGCCTTTTGTCCTCTAGCAATGCAGGGTGATGACACTTTGCAGCCTGCTTCTCGAGTGCAAGGTAAGCATGGACCGCACCCACATAAGAGTCCACTCGCGCTTGTAGTGAAGAACAGTCACCTTTGAGTTGTCGAATGCCCTCATAACACACGTTAACCTTCATTGCCACTTCCCCTACATTAGAGAAACTTGCATTTTTTAATTCTCCCAAGACCTGCAAGCGGATCGCGTCTAGTGCTCTGTCAAAAATCCCCTTAAGTGAAGGAGGTGGACGAAATGAGGCTTTGGAGCACGTAGGGAGTGTGGTAGGTTTAAATTGTATTGTTAGAGGCTTAAACGTCTGCCTTCGATCGTCAGGTTTGCAAGGAGGACATACATGAGTTGAGGCTGGACTATTCACGGCAGTCTGACTACCGTTGGCAAACGAACTGTCAGTCTGGCTCCCCTGAGATGCTGGACCAGAAGAGTCTCTTATGGATATTGATTTATTAAGAATCATAAGCCCCTTCCCTTTTCCAGGCTTCATCTTTGGTGGACGATGTGGAAGACGATATTCCGGAGCAAGGGAGACTGTCTCAAAGGCACATTCACCTTCCTAAAAAAAAAAATATTTGATGATCAAGTAGGGAAATAAATAAATAAACAACTATAATCACAAAAGAAGAGAAGCTGACCAGTGTCTGCGAAGGCATTCTTGATGCACTCGACACCCCCTCAAAAATCTGGGCGTCTAGTCTAACATCATCTGCATCCAAGACAGACACTTTTCTCTTGCCACGACGATCATGTTTAGGGTCAATCTCGGAATCTGAATTGCTGTGGTGTTTGTTCTCAATATGGCCTTTCGCTTTAGGGACAACAACTTTGGATTTGGGGCACCTTTTGCTTCTCGAGGTGATTTCTAGTATCCCCATGATGATCACGCTTTTTAGTCTTGTGGTCACTTCCGGTACTATGCACAAGAATGTCAACATTCTTTCTTAGATCCTTCGGGTAGAGTTCCTTCCACCATTTAGTAAAACCAGGGGTGACATTCTCATCCCATCTGAACGAGGGACTAGGAAGGTAAACGCGAGACATGCTACCTGTAAACAAAAACACTTGCCAATATTTCAGTGCCTCGAAGCATGTGACGTCAGGTTTGTCTGAACCACGATTCAATACGCCGGGAATGTCTTGACAAAAGCCAAATTGTCTACTAAACCGATGGGGATTATAAGGTTCAAGGTGAAACCCATTACTCAGACGCAAACACAAATAGGAGGAACGAAGGGATGCAAGATAGTCGAGCCCCAGGGCATCAAGATCACCATTGTCTAACAAGACATCTACTTTGTGTTTATTTAACATAAAACGCTTTGCATCAAATTTTCTTCCCTCATGCATGAGTTTTCGAGCTTCTTCGGGTTTTCCATTCCTCGCTCCAACGGGACCTGAATACTTAGTCATATGGGGACATGTCGATGATGGATTTATCGCATGATAAGTGTCAAAGTAATTTGCAATCCACCCGTATAAGTAATGTGCCGGGAAGAATTACCTGGAGTATCCGGGGTTCATAGACGTGGCTAACCCATTCAAACCTTTGTAAATGCTAGCTAATACAGGAATTGCCAGACTAAAAACTCGACCTTCTGCCATCATACTTGCAATCTCGAAGGTAGCTGGTCTAATTAATCTGTCGCTATCTTCAGGCAAAACAAATACGCAAAGCCAGCATGATAAATGCGCGGCTAAATAAAATTTTTCGAAATAAACAAACAAAATCATCCTATAACAACAAGTCATTCAACAAAAAGGTTAATGACTCAAAGTCGTCCTTCGCAAATAGAGGTTGCTTCAGGTGTGGAGAATCTGGTCACATGATCAAAGATTGTCCAACAAGGGAGAAGATAAAGGACAAGACAAAACGTGAGAAGACAAAGAGAGAATTCAAGCAAGTTATGATGGCTTCGTGTTGGGGAGACCTTGACTCAGAAGATGACGAGGAATCTGAAGACGACGAAGTAGCAAACCTTTGTCTTAGCAGTGTTAGTCTTGACCTAATATCCGACAGTGACGATGAAAGCACAAATTCTCACTCAAACTATTGCTTTCTTGGAGAATCAGACGAAGACAATGATGAAGAGGTAAGTTACCTTGAGCTTAAGAAACGTGTTAGGAAATTGTCTAAAAGTGCTTTAATTGAATTCTTTGAACAATCTCTTGATAAGTGTCACGAACAGGATCTGGAATTGAAAGATCTAAAGGAACAGATTCTCGAAATTGTGGAAGAGAATCACACTCTCAAGACTAAAGCTAAGAAGTTGAAATCTAAGGTTACAGCTGAGAAAGCTACAACATTAGATTCTACTAAGGCTGAAAAGAAGGAATTAGAGTCCAAGGTTATAGCTAATAAAGCTATAACTTCTGACCTAAAGCTTAACATCAAGCATCTTCAAGCCAAAGTTATAGCTAATGAAGCTATAACTTTAGAACTTAGAAAAGTCAAAGAACTTTTGGAAACTAAGGTCACATCTAATGAAGAAGTGATCTTAGATCAAAAGAAAGAGATAGAATCTCTTTCAAAGCAATTGAAAGAATCTAAGACCGATATGATCAACGTTAAGAAACACCACACTGATGTTGTGTTCATTCTTAACAAACGATTCCAAGACTTTCCTGACAACTTTAAAAAGGACAATGATGTAGATCACACGAAATGTCAAGAGGAAATCAAAACCCTAAAAGACCTACTTCTACACGTTAGAAAAGTCCATGACAAGTGGGAAGGTAGCACAAAAGTCCTAAACTTCCTAACCGAACAATCCGACAATAATATGAAGATGGGGTTAGGACATGAGTGCTACAGCCGTAGAGATCACTCTAAATGCAAATCAACACCTTCGGATTTTGATTTTAGAAAAAGGAAGTATGCTGATCTTCCTGAATATTTGATTTGCAATTACTGTGGTCATACGGGTCACATCCAAATCAATTGTGTCAAAAAGGCTCATGACTTACGATTGAATGCCGAACATGCTAAAACTGTTGACACAGTTGTCGAGGATAAGGAAACCCCCACTAACGAACCTAACGAAGAAAGGAACAATAAATTTTGTTGGTTCTATGACATGGCCTTTGACTACTCTAAGAAACCTAGCACCTCACAAAGTCCTCAACCCAGTAAACCTATTCACAAGGCAACTAGTCCAGAGAGACCTAAAGAAGTTCCGAGACCTAGAGAAAACCCTAACCCTAGAACTCCTCCCAAGCCAAACAAACCTAAAGTTAGATAAACGGTCATTAGACGTGTTTGGGTTCGAAAGTATTTAGTGTGTAGAGTAACTAATCATAAGGGACCCAACTTAGCTTGGGTACCTAAAAACTGTATCTAATCCCTTATGCAGGAATAAGTGAAAGAAAACAATCAATGGTATCTTGACAGTGGATGCTCAAGACACATGACGGGAGATAAGAATCTGTTTCTTTCACTCAGGCCTTTCAACGGAGGAAAAGTGACGTTCGGGGACAACAAAAAGGGAAAAGTAATCGGCGTTGGCAAAATCGGAATCTCTAAGTCTTACGCAATAAGTGACGTTTATCTCGTAGATGGCCTTAAACACAATTTGCTAAGCATATCTCAACTATGCGACAAAGGTAACAAAGTAGTTTTTCATACTGACAGTTGTCGCATTATTATTGAAGGTACTAGCAACGTTATTCTTGAAGGCCACCGAAAAAGGAATGTTTATATGGTAGACTTAAATGATGTGCCTACTAACTCTTTTTCGTGCATGAAAGTTATACTTGATGATCCTTGTTTATGGCATAAACATTTTGGTCACATTAGCTCACTGACCTTGAACAAACTCAAGAAGTGGGACTTGGTTGAAGGGTTGCCTAAAATCAAGTTCGACCAAGAAAAGATGTGTGACACATGTGCAAGGTGCAAACAAGTAAGATCATCGTTTAAACCTAAAAGAGTAGTAAGCACAAATCAAAATCAAGCCTTGGAACTGGTACACATGGATTTATGTGGACCTATGAAGGTAAGGAGTAGAGGAGGATCCAGGTACGTCTTTGTTCTTATAGATGACTACTCAAGGTATGTATGGCCTATCTTTCTTCATTCAAAAGACGAAACTTTTGATGAATTTGATTGTCTTATGAAACGTGTTCAAAATAAATATAAGACTAATCTAGTATCCATTCGTACGGATCATGGAACCGAATTTGATAATCAAACCTTTATAGAATATTGTAGAGTTAATGGTGTAGGGCATAACTTTTCTGCACCAAGAACTCCGCAACAAAACGGTGTCGTTGAACGTATGAAAAGAACCTTAGAAGATATGGCACGTACAATGCTCTTGTGTAGCGGTTTACCTCGTAACTTTTGGGCTGAAGCCATTAGTACTTCTTGCTACATCCATAATCGTGCTATGATCCGACCTATCCTTAAGAAAACCCCTTATGAACTCCTTAGAGGTTGAAAACCTAATATCTCCCATCTTCGCTGTTTTGGGAGTAAATGTTTTGTACATAATAACGGTAAAAACCGTTGAAGTAAATTCGACCCTAGGAGTGATGAGGCGATTTTTATAGGATACTCAGATCATAGCAAGGCTTACAAAGTATTCAGTAAGAGAACTCTCTGTATTGAAGAAAGTGTCCACGTTATCTTTGATGAAGATAACATGTTCGATAAGCCCTTACAGGATGAGGAAGAAGACTTGGATGAACCCGACTTTCGTCTTTCAAGAGACGATCCCCCGGATTTGGAATTAGAGGATAATGAGATTGAGGGAATAAACGATGAACTTGATCGTTCCTCAAACGACAAAAAGGAGAAGGACAAAGTTATAGTTGATGATACTATAACATCGACTCAAAATAAGAACTCCCAAACCAATGTTATAGATGATGTTACTGTAACATTGAATCCAAATCAAGGTGTAGAGTCCGAGGTTATAATCGACTCAAACACAACACCCGAATTGGATTCAGGGGGAACTTCCTCTAATTCCGAACCAAATGAAGTCGGGACAAGCTCAAATAACGATGGCGAACCAAGAACTTCAACGAAGTGGAAATACAAGAATTCACACCCCATGGATAATATTCTTGGAAATATTAAGAAGGGTGTTCAAACAAGACGTTCCTTAAACAACTTCTGTTCCTTCTACTCTTTTCTGTCCATGATCGAACCAAAGAACATCAATGAAGCTCTTGCTGAATCAGATTGGATTTTCGCTATGCAAGAAGAGCTACAACAGTTCGAAAGAAACAAGGTTTGGCATTTAGTTCCTAGACCAAAAGATCGAACATTCATTGGAACTCGGTGGGTCTTCAGGAACAAATTAGATGATGCCGGAGACATTGTCAGAAATAAGGCAAGATTGGTGGTCCAAGGATATAATCAACAAGAAGGAATAGATTAAGACGAGACCTTCGCACCTGTTGCTCGTCTTGAAGTTATTAGACTTCTGATTGCATTCGCCGCCCACAAAGGAATGAAGCTCTTCCAGATGGATGTCAAGACGGCATTCTTGAACGGTTATCTACAAGAAGAAGTCTTCGTTGAACAACCCCCTGGTTTTAAGAATATCAAATTTGAGGATCACGTGTTCAAATTGGATAAAGCCCTATACGGATTGAAGCAAGCACCTAGGGCTTGGTACGACAGATTATATAAGTTTCTACTTGACAGTGGATTTAGTAGAGGATCCGTCGACAAAACCCTATTTCTAAAAACTGAGGGCTCTGACCTTTTGGTTGTCCAAATATACGTCGATGATATTATCTTTGGATCGACCAACCGAAGCCTATGCAAATACTTTTCTGAGTTAATGACTTCCGAGTTCGAGATGAGTATGATGGGAGAATTGAAATTCTTCCTAGGTCTGCAGATACAACAGACAGATGAAGGCATTAAGATCCATCAACAGAAATATATCAAAGAGTTGATTCGGAAATTCGGGATAGAAAATTCACACGCCATGCCTACTCCAATGGTCGAGAACAAGAAATTGACATTGGACGAAAACGGTAAATCAGTTGATGAAACTACTTACCGTGGGATGATTGGGTCACTGTTATATTTGACCGCAAGTAGACCTGATATTATGTTTAGCATATGCGTTTGTGCGAGATATCAATCGTCTCCCAAAGAATCGCATATGACGGCCGTAAAACGAATTTTACGTTACTTAATTTGAACGGCCAACTTATACCTATGGTATCCAATGGAGTGCAATTTTGATCTAGTCGGTTATTCCGATGCCGACTACGTAGGATGTTCTCTAGACAGGAAAAGCACGTCGGGTGTCGCCACTTTTATCGGACCATGTATCATCACGTGGGGTTCGAAGAAACAAAATTCGGTTGCTCTCTCAAGCTCTTTGAAGCCGAATATATTCTTCGGGGATGGTATGTACTCAACTTTTATGGCTTAAGCAACAATTACGTGATTATGGTGTTGATGTAGGATGTATTCCTATTCTATGTGATAATACTAGTGCGATAATAATCTCTAAAAATCCCGCACAACATTCACGTACCAAACATATTGAAATTAGACACCATTTTATAAGAGACCATGTTGAGAAGGGGAATATAAAACTTGAATTTTGTAGTACTGAAAAACAATGGGCAGACATTTGTACAAAATCATTAGCTAGAGAACGATTTGAGACTTTACGGTTGGAAATTGGTTTAATCAGTGGTACCTAAGCCTCTATATGTGTTTAATCTTTTTATGACTGACTAGTTAAGTTAAAATTGTATGACTGTGTCCGTATATTACGTTGCATGAATAATTTCGTTTATAGAAATATTTTTTTCATAAGATTCTATTTGCTATTTAGAATTTAATTGATGTACAAACTTATTTTTATCACAATAAACAAACACACCATATCTTTTATCTTTCCAAATTAAAAAAAAAAAAATAACAAAAAATCTCACAAACAAGCTCACAATACACGGCTCATATCTTTCCTATATCAAACCAACTTCCTAATTCATGTCTTATCATCATAAATTTCCATACTTATCACTTTCCTATTCCTAATTAATAACACTTACCATATTACACCTACACTTGTTAACCCTAAAACCTACACCTATATCTACCCTTGCTTGACCGTCCACCCATCCCCACTTGCTCACTTTTTCTTCTTCCAAATATTTACCATCATTACATATCCTCTCTTTTACTCCAACAATCACCATCATCCCCTTTTTCAAACAATCTCCATCATCATGAACACATCCCATGCAAAAAATACCCGATCCTCAACCCGTCACCACCAAAACCGCCCCTTTCCTCACCAAACATCACCTTTGCCACCACATACTCCTCATTCCATGAATTGTCCTTCACCACAACCAAACCAAAACTCGCCCCTGTTTCGTAGTTGGAACGAATCGGTTTCCGAAGGCAAAAGACGCCGTCTTTTCAAGGGTAAAAATAAAGTTGTTGTTGATAATGGTGAAGCAATTGTAGAAGAACCCGAGGTGATAGTTCGGAATGGTGTTACTCGTACTCTACTTAGGGATGCTTCGAAAGCCGCGACAAAGGAAGGGTTGAATCGTGTTCGGCTTACTCATGATGAAAGCATCTTGGTTAATCGAGTTTTGAGGTATTCTATTCATGGTGGTCGGTATTATCCGAAATCTTGGTTGGTTAGTGTACCCGCTCTTGCTTTCTTTAATAATTTTCTTGATTTTCAAGGGTGGAGTCACATAAGTCAGTTTTCGGGTCCTATATACCCGGTTGAGGTGGTACAGTTCTTTGCTAGTGTGTCAATTAAGAAAGGAGTGTTGCATGCGGTTGTTAATGGTGTCGATGTTACCGTCTCTGTTTCGGATTTTTGCTCTGCTTTTTCGGTTCCTAATGAAGGGATTGAATTAAATCCGAGTCTTGAATGGTCTAATGTTGGAAGTGAAAAGGAGTTGTTAGTGAAGCAATATTTTGAGGAGATGACGGAAGGTGTCAATATCGTGGTTCGACCTCTTTCGGCAAAAATCAAGTTTCTCTTAAATTTTTTGTGGAACACAGTGGTGCCGAGAAGAGGGGGCCGTGATAAGGTGTCGAGTTATGAGGAGATTATGGTTTATTCTTGGTTGGAAGGTAAAAAGGTGAATTTGGGTAGTGTTGTCTTACACCGTATCATTCAGACTAGTCTTACGGTTCCTAAGGACAAGTTGAGCACCACAATCGATTTTCCGTATGGTATGTGGATATCTCGTTTGTTGGAAATTAAACAAGTGATCGGGCCTGACAGTTACGGTGTTAGTGCTAGAGATTGTATGTGTGACAAGTTAATCAAGCTAATGGGTCTTGTTGTTGATGGACCAGAATTACAACTTGCAAAGGATGTTGAGAAAGTCCCGGTGGATTCGGGTTTAGGAGCTATTGAGTCGAAGTTGGAGGGATTTATGAGTGGTTTAATGGAGAAATTCGAGGAGCATTCGACTAGTTTGGCTACGGCATTGTCACGGGTTGGTCCATCTCGGTCTTTAGACTCGGGTTTGGATACTAGTCGGGTGTACTCGTGGATGGAGGATGTGGACAAGAGATTAGCGGGTTTTGAGAGGGAGCTGAAGGCTATACGTGGGGAAGTGTTCCCACACGGTGATCGTCTCACTTTCCTTACAAGTCAGGGTGGTGCTTTGGTGATGCACGGGAAAGCGATGGCGGGAGATCAAGCTCTTACGTTGGAAGCTACAAAGGCTCTTTCCTTGAAGGTTCTTAATTTTGAGAGGAGCATTGGTACTCTTTCACAGTTGGTTAGGAGCTCTTTCGACCGTCTGGATGCTTTGGAGCACCGTACTAGACCCGACTACGTGAACCCGTATAAGACCCGCAACATCTGACTTCCTCTCGTCCTACCCTCATTAGCCCTTATCTTAATTAGATTTTCTTTTATTTTCATCTAGTGGTGTGTTAATCAAACTCTTATTCGGCCCATTTTGGCAATACACTTGCGGTTATGGCCCAAGTGTTCTATTAGACATGTGATCATTCGGCCCACTTTGGCTTTAGACATGTTTAATTCTTAGTTTGTATGTTCATTATCTTTTGGATGCTTCTAGTCTTGCATGTTATTTTATTTCTTATGGCGTTTTTATCTCTTGTCTCGTCTTATATTATTCTAGTCATTTTTTATTTGTTCTTAACTTTTCGATGATGTCAAGAGGGGGAAAGAACGTCTATAGTAAGCATCTACCTAAGCTTGCTCCTTGTCAAGACCAATTGTCTCTTAAAGTCCTTAAGTTTCGATTTTCGAATAATTGTTTTGATCTTGCGTTAATCTTTATTATCAAGATAACGGTATTATATTGAGGGGGAACTTTTTAATTAGTCACAATTTTAGGAGACTTGCCATCATCAAAAAGGGGGAATTTGTTGGACCATATAGCTTATATGTTTATGTTTTGATGATGTCAAGGTGTTTTACATTTTATATACTTGTTGCGTGTAAACGTTTGTTAAGTGTTTTAGCATTAATTCGTTACGAGCAACAAAGAGGATTGTGACAATTACATGAGAAGTTCAAGCCCTTGTTCAAAGATCAAACAATTCAAAGATTCATTCAAGTATTACGTGAAGACGGAGTTTGTCTAAAAGAATAATCAAGCTTGGATGATGATGTAGCCTATACTCGAAGATCTCCTTGAAGATTAGAATAGTATAGATGATTATCTCGTAATGGTAATCGAAGAATGAGTTTCTTAATTAGTAAAGTTATAGCTTTGCAGCTATAACATTACTAGTAAAAGAGCTCAATGTTATAGCTCTTCTACTATAACATTGAAGTGCTGAGTTTTTATACACGACTTTTAAATGGTTCGAAAATTGTTTTACAATTTCTTAAAAGATTATTTTATATGTTTTAATGAAAGTATTTATTTTGTGAAAGCCTGATTTAGTGAGGAGTCCGGTTTTATGGTTAGCGTTAATTGATGGTTATTGGGTCAACTTATGAGTTGGACTTTACTATCAATTAGGGTTTCCATCTAGCCTCTCCTAAAACCTAAAATCTAATTATATACTAAGATTAGGGTTCGCATGGTTCACGAGCCTATGAGCCGTGTTATGCCGTGTTGCCTAAGGGATATTAGGTAAAGATTTTATTCTATAATTAAATCTTTACATATCTTGTATATCTTACTTAATATATTTGTTTATGGTAAAAGATATTCCTGTTCTAGGAAATCTTATCATAATCTTAGAATTTATAGTAAAGATAATATTTGGAAAGATTATATTCTATCTTTTAGAATATTCTTTATTATCTTTTATGGCTTTTAGGAAAAAGATAATAAGAAGATATAATTTGTAATTATATCCTACTATTTCGGCTATTAGGGTTTTTGTAGAAACCGTTAGCCTACATATTCCTTGCCTATAAATACTTTGCTATTTACAACATCTAAAATAGAGACCTGAAGCAAAAAAATTGTTTTCATATTTTTAAGAGCAAACCGTGTGTTTTTAACGAAAACCGATTTGCAATTTTGAAAGGTCGTGTGTTACAAAAACTCGCATACTTGTTCTTCATTTATCGTTATAAGATAATAGTGCTTAGTTGATTTCTTAACTTGTTCATTAACGTGAACCTTTGTTAGAATCATTAGTGCTTTCTTATTAGCGTAAGTTAGTCACTCGAGTATTTAACGGTACTCATTGAGTTACAGCTAGAGTTAGTTGTACGAGTTGGGTTAGTAAATTTGTAATCCGTAGAAAGGTACTAAATTTATTAATCGAGAATAGTGGACGTAGGTTTCGACTTGTGAAACTGAACCACTTCAAAAATCCGTGTGTCTCTTCTTGTTTTGTTCTTTCGTTTACTTTCCTTACAATAATTAGTTGATTAGTTAAAGTTTAATCAATAAACTTTAAATAATCAATTACATACGCACAATCGAAAAAGCTTTAAAAAGTTTTAAATCCTCAATTCACCCCCCCCCCCCCATCTTGAGTATTTTGGATCAATAGACTCTTCAATGGGGTTAGAGAGAGAAAGCTCTGACTTCTCTCTAAGTTTTCTAGGGTTTTAACTTGCACAATGGCAAGAAAAATCAATCGTAAAAAATCCCAATTAAAAAATACTAAAACTAAATCTAAAGCAAAACTTCGTCTTTCCTTCTCTACTGTGGATGCCATTTTTCAAGTTTCTGGCTTTCAGAGGGGTTCTCTCCCATTTAAATATTTAGGAGTTCCCATCTCTTCTAAGAGGTTAACTAAGAATGAAGGCCAAAAGCTTATTGAAAGGATTGTGCCTAGAATTAGAGGATGGGGGGCCAAACATTTGTCTTATGCTGGTAGGTTGGTGCTGGTCAATGCTGTCCTTACTAACTTGCATTCTTACTGGGCCACTATCTTTCTGATTCCTAGTGGGATTATGAACAGAATTAATGTTATTTGTAGAAACTATCTTTGGAGAGGTAAGTCTGATTATCAAAGCCCCCCTAACATCAGCTGGGATACTTGTTGCTTACCAAAGGAAGAGGGAGGCCTTGGGATTAAGGATGCTAAAACTTGGAACAAGGCTTTACTTGGGAAGTACGTTTGGTAGCTTGCTAATAAAAAGGATCATCTTTGGGTTCGCTGGATCAACCATGTTTATATGAAAGGTAAAGATTGGACTGAGTACAAGGTCCCTTCTAATTATAGTTGGTCCTGGAAGAAGATCACCCATATTATGTCTCTTTTTAAGCAAGCCTATACTAACAACAGGTGGCTTCATTCTTCTAAGTAGTACACTGTAGCTGCTGGTTATGATTGGTTAAGACTGCCTAAGCCAAAGGTTGACTGGCGGTTTATCTGTTGGAATTCCCTCAACTTACCCAAGAGCTCTTTTATTTTCTGGGTATTCATGCATCAGAGGTGGGCTACTACAGACAGATTGGCTAGAATGGGACTGGTTGTAGACCCTGTTTGCCCTATCTGTTCTCTATTTCCTGAAAGTCACTCCCATCTGGTGTATGAGTGTGTCTATGCTAGAACTTGCTTTCGTCTGTTACAAGACAAGCTTGGATTCACAGTCAATATCTGGCATTTGGTTCCCTGGTTTTCTACTAGCAGAATGACAAAACTGCAGAGAAGGATTATTGGTGCCTGCTGTGTTGCACTGATTTACTGGATTTAGCGCATCAGAAATGAAGCTGGGGTGGATGGTAGCATTTGGAGACCTGAGTTTGTGATCCTGAGGATTGTAGCTGATATCAAATCACGGTTTTTGAAACACAATAGTCAACCATTAAGGAGTAGAGATAGAGCTTGGCTTCAAAAATTTTAATTACCTTTAGTTTTGCTCTATTCGTTTCTTGGTGTTTTTTTGTAAGTGATATACTCTTGATGTAAATTCTCATTTTTTTTATTATGATATATACTTAACCTTCCCCCAAAAAAAAAAAGATGCATGGATTAGCTTTGTTCTTCCATGAATCAGCCTTGTATGTGTATTAAATATGTAGGTTCTACTGTTGATTTCACTTTATGTTATTATTCAGAGAACTGATGTGAAGCGTTACATTATGAGAGTTTGCAATTAAATTTTGACTTGGAAAGACAACACTGTGAAAGATCAAGTGACGTCTAAAGCAAAGGCCTACAAGAATGGCTGTGAGATTCGGTAATCAGAATTCTTTTACCAACAATGCTTCTCATTAATATATGATGACTCCTTGCTTATTAAAAGTGGGATATGATTATTTAATTGTTCTGTATTTTCCCTTTTTCTCCCCAGGAATGAAGTTCCACGAGACTTGCCCTATACAGATGAACATTTGATGAATTTTATTAGGACAAATGAGGCAAATAAGTAGTAAGTTATCACTGACCATATAACATCTTTTTAAGTTGTTTTTGTCCACTTTGCTGTTCTGTGTGCATCTAATTACAATATGTGCATTATTAGTGACATTGTTGTAGACACTCCATGGCTGCAAGTAACCCAAGAAGCAATGTCGACTTTGTTTCAAGGAAAATGGCTCATGGATATGGTAATTGACCTTGTTGGTCTTCGTTTAACACTTGAAAGACCAAATCTTTTGTACTTTCCGACAATAATCAAGGTATTCATATTCATCCTTAGTACCCGCTAATGTTTCTACTTGGAATTACCAACATTTTTTAGAAATTTTCTCAACCTTCAGGATGTTGTCGCTAAAACAGTTTTCGAAGTCAGTACATTAAGCTTCAGTACATGCCCAAAAGTCTAACCAAAGCTAAACTGGGAATTATCCTGTCAATATTTTATTTTATTGTATCGACGGAATTTACTACTTGCCCAAGAAAAAACTTAATTAATTATCCTATCAAAACTGAATCTGTTTGTATATTATCTGTTTTCACTTCCCTATGTGTGTTTTTGCAGGCTTTCTTTCCTTACTGTGTCAACCGTCAACGTTGGTTTTCTTGCGTGTCTGACTTTGTTAAAAAAACCAACTTTATACTTGACTCAAGCTTGCCTAGGCGTCCTGACGGAAGACTTAATTTTTTAGTTGAAACGGTATGATTATATCCGTATGCCTTAGGGGTTTGTCACCTCAAGTTTGTCTTGGTTTTCCTTCGCTTTTATATTATTGTGTTTTTCTTTTTTTGGTTTTTTTTTTGTAGTTATTTCCTGCTTTGGGGATGATGTGAACATTATTTGCGCACATTTAGTCCCCTAATTGAGCCTATTTTGCATACTATTATAACATTCTATGGCCATTTTCTCTGTCAAAACCTTCCTATTTGCTTTTCTATCGCATTTCATATGTTTTGTAGGAAAGAAGATAATAAGGCGGAAATTCCCGTCTTTCGTGCGTATTCGGAAGCTATTTGACGATATTTGATGGACTAGTATGAAGAGGAAGCGAGAACTAAAGGCCAATCGCACAAGAATAAAGTGAAAATGAAGGAAAGGGAAGAATAGAAGAGAAAACGAGATAGCCCTCCAACCCGTGCGGATTCTCTAGAATCTGGCCGTCCCCAAACCACAGAAGACGTGAGTCTTCTCCCAAATCCGCCCGTCTTCCCCTTCTACAATCTGCCCGTCCCGACAACAATCCGCCCGGATTCCTTCACAGCACAATTTCGTCTTCTTCAAGCTTCAAAGAAAGAAGCCCTTCCTTCGAAAAATACCGGCTTCTTCCTGCTCAATCTAAAAAGTGTAATTTCTAGTTTAGCCCTTAGTTAACCCTAATGCATCCACCTAATTTCCACTATAAATACCCCATTTGTAATAATCAACGGGGGGATCTTTATCAAGTTTTTAAAGTAGAAAATCCTTCTTTAGATTAGATTAGGAGTAGATTAGAATAGATTACTCTTTAATCTTTCCACAAATCTCACATTAATCTCTCCTAATTATTGTTCAAGTTTGTTACTTTTGGGTAATTGAAGATTATTGGGTTATTATTGAAGGATTGACAACCTTTCCTCAATCAATCAAGTTTCTTCTATTATTCTTTGCTTTATTATTTGGATCATCTCAAGCTTGGTATAATTCCTTTACTCTTTAATCTTTATTGTTCATTTCTTCATTCTATTATCATGTTTATACTTGTTGTGATGATTGACACCATTAACGACATGTTTTCCATGATAATGAGTGAGTAGTTTCTTTAGCTAGGATTAATGGGTAATTAGGGAAAACAAACATGGGATTGATTCATGGTTAATCTAATATGTTTTCACATGATTAAATTGCTTGCTTGTTGTGATGTCAACTTTATGCACATGTTATGTTTGATGAAATGCTAAGCCTATGAATCCTTGCATTTACAACCATCTCTTATCTACTCAACTAGACTTGTAAGATATAAACCAACTCGAGTCTTGTTAGACCATGCATAGAAGTTGAATAGGAGGAAAGTAAGTCGACTTGTAGGTGTTGTACAATCTAATCAATTCGGCTCCGGGACCCAACTCTTCCTAAGAACCGTAAGACATAAACCAACTCGGTTCCTCCACAATATTAATTGCTTGCAACCTTGTAAACATGTTTGTATGATCAACACCATGAATCCCCTATGACCCCATGATATCCTAGCACTTTTAATCATTTGTTTACATCTTTCCTTTTATTGCTTGTTTTACTTTATCGCTTCCATTAATCTATGACACAACTACAAACCCAAACAAATTGTGACACTAGCATAAATTGAGATAGATAGACTTAGAACCCAAAGCACACCGTCCCATGGATCGACCTCGACTTACCGCTAACTAGTTGTATGTTGAGTATTATAAATGTGTTTGATTGGATGTGTGACGACCAACTCTTGTCTATCAAAATGGCGTCGTTGCCGGGGACGGTGTTATGTGATTAAGTTCTTACTTGTTTGTCTATTTTGATTTTACTTTCACCTTGAGGAACTTGTTCCCCAAGGTTTGTTTTTACCGTTTTCTTGTAGTTTCCATGTTTGTAGTTATACCTTTATCTTGACCATGATGATGCAAGACTTGTCATATGGAATATGTGGTGGATCTTTTGAGTATGACTATGGGTATGGGGAGATTGAGGAGCTAGTCAACACAAACCTACCTTACTATTTGTACAATAAAAATCCTAACCACTACCCCAACTTTTCCCACCAAAATCACCACATCCAATATCAACAACAACCACCCACCCAATACCCACTTCATAATGAGTTTCAATTGCCACAATACAACCACTTTCACACTTACCCACAACAAGAAGATGAACCCATTCAAAATGTGATTCTCCAAATGATGGGAGATCAACAAAACTTCTTCAAACGAATGATAGAGGAGAGCCAAAAGAGGGACAATGTTCTTCAAAGCATTGTTGCCCAAGGTGAGGAATTGGAGATCCACATCACCCAATTGAAAGAATCCCAAGCAATCACTCCCCACCGTTTTTTGGACATTGAGCATAAATGCGAATTTGAAGTAGTAACTTTTGATATGAAAAGTGAGAAATGGGAAGAGCCTATCTCCTTGAGCTCTTGTGACTATGAAAGTGTTGTGTTCAATGAGGAAGACATGAGGTTGAGTAAGCCAAATACTCTCAACCTTTGTGAGTATGAGGGTGTGTCCTTTGAAGTGAATGTTGGGATGTTGGAGAAAAAGTTAAATGAAGCCCCCATTTATGATTCGTATGAAGATAGCAACAATGATGATGAGCCTAACGAATGGACCCACAATATCACCTTGCTTGAGGAGCCTATCCTTGAGACATTTGAGATACCCTATCATGAAGAAGAACGCCCTTCCTTTATTCTTCGTGAAGACCACTTGACACCTATCATGGAGCCAATGGTCATTGAAGAGGATATGGTAGATCATCTTCAAAAGGCCAAAGTTTCATACAAGAGCTACTTGGTGAAAAAGCTCATGGAGAAGATCATGGAGAAGATTGCTCGAGAAGCCACTTTTAAAGATTTGGCGCTCACAATGACAACTTCTAAAGAACTCGATCATCAATGCCATGAAAATTCTCCTTCCACCTTGGAAGGATTGAAAAATCAAAATGCTATCATCACCACAAAGATTGAAGAAGAAGTTGGTAAGTGGAAGTCTACGGATGAAAATGAACCACACTTCATGCCTAGTGTTGACAAGAATCATGGGCTCGTTTATTTGAAGAATTGGGAAAGCTCTAACGCTAAGGACAACGCAAGGGAAAGAACATTCTACAAACTTCCTTGGCCAAACTTCATATTCAAATTGAGCAACCCATACTTGTGCTTATTTGGAGCTTGTTCACAAGCTTTTGATCTCTTATTAAGAGCCCTAAGCTCTATGGATAAGAACTTCTACGATTTAAACTAGTTTGGTGGAGTCCTATCTCAAACCACCATTTGTAAGATATTTCTTGGAACCTTTCACTTTGTATAATATTGTACATTATTGCATTTGCATTTAATTTCTTGCATGAGAGTGGTGAGAGAGAGTCATCTTACATTTTTAATGAGCGAATTTCAGAAAAAGATAAGGAGGAATAGCAAACCGGTGAAGGGGTATGTTATTGCAACGAAAAGAAAAGAAAAAGAAGAAAAGGGAGCTGAAGACGCCCGGATTTAGAGGAGGACGCCCATCCAGGACCCACGTCAGAAAAATGGTTAGCGCTGTAGCAGAAGACGGGCGGATTCTTCACAAAACGCCCGTCCTGGAAGAAGCCGTCGGTATTCTTTGCGGGATGCCCGTCCCGTATGTCACCCAAAAACAAGATTTTGCTCTGCACCAGAAAACGGGCGGATTTAATTCAAGACGCCCGTCCCGACCAAGACGCCCGTCCTAAGTCCCAAGACGCACGTCTTCTTCCTGCTCTCAACCGGGAAAAATCCCTGCATCAGAATCCGCCCGGATTCAGGCCAAGACGCCCGTCTTCTATTCTCTCGAGACGCCCGTCCCGAAAAGAATCCGCTCGGATTGTCCTGTTTTTTCGGATTGATCGGATATGACCCACCCTTATCCGCTCGGATTCCCTCTTTCTTCTATATAATCACCCCCTTTCTCCCTCATTTCTTCACCTTATCAAACCCTAAAACACTCATCTCCATCCTCAAAATCACACCTCCTCTCAAAAACACCCTTATCACCCACATCAAAATGGCACCATTGATGAACCTTAAGGGAAAGGCCAAGAAATTGGTTGAATCCACCGGAAAGAAGCGCAAGGGATCCACCTCTTCAATGCCACGGGAGGTAGTGCTACCAAGGAGCTCCCAACCCCTATTGAGGGGAGGAATTGAACAACTTGACTACTTCCAAGAGGTGCTATTTGAATCCGATGACCACCGCATGAATTTTGTCAAATTACTAGGTAAGAACTACGAACCCACACAATTCGTAGATACTAGGGTGTTGGAAATCCTTAAGATAAGGTACCCTACCGAGATGTTCTTTAATGGTCTTGGCATTGGGAAACTTTTCCATGCCTATGAGGAGACGTACCTTAGTCTCACCCTTGAATTCTTGAGTAGCCTTCGCATTGTAACGAATACCCACACCGATGTGGGTATGGAGTTTAGGTTGTGCAACCTAGACCATCATCTTTCACTTGAGGAGTTCGCCTACGTTTTCGGTCTTGTAGTGCCCACCAATTACACCGAAAAACCCGATAATTTCGGTGTGGACCTTCTTTGGAAGGCTATCTCCGGGAGGGATTTTATCCATCCAAAGCATTGCCATACCTTCGCCATCCAACATCCGGTGATTCGATTCACCGAGCGCTTTGTGGCCGGTACCATCAATGGGAGGTACGAACAAGATAGGTGTACTCTCATCGATTTAGCCTTTCTTGAATCCTATTTGAATGTTCGAGCGGTGAGGCGTTATAACTTCAATACGCCACTTGAGATACTTACTAGGTTCAATGATTTTGCTCAAGGAACCACTCAACTCAAGACCTTTGTGATGGGAGGTCTAATTACTATTTTGGCCCACCACCTTTGTCCCGGGTTCAATGCCCGAGGGACCTATACTCCTCTTGAGGGGAGGACTTTGATTGATGAGCACACCATCTTCAACCATCACCGATGGTGTAACTACACTCGAGACGGGAGTGTAGAATGGCACACCAAAGGATGCACTTCAATGATCCTTGAAGGTTGGAAGATACCGGGCATTGACCCAAGATTGAGCCCATACTCGCCTCCACCAAGCTACCTCCTTGATATCCAAATTCTTGATAATCCCCCTCAAAGGGAAGAGCCGCACCGCCAAATACCTCGTGGAGCACCGGGAAGGCCTATTCGCCCACCCTCCTATGTACCCATCCCACCATACCCTACCCCATATACCGAGTTTAGGCCAGAAATACCCAATACCCCGGGTATTAATGATTTGATGAAACTCATGAATAGAGTGGACCTCGGGGTACATGAAGGGAGGGTCGAAAACTACTTGGCCCTTTACCCCCAATACTATAACATGGCTCAACAAGGGTATATTGACCCCAATGGTCCTAAGCCCTCTTGGGCACAACCGGAGCTCTTGGTCCCTAATCAAGGGAACCAAGCTTGGGGTCGCGACGGTGGAGGGCATTCTAGCCAAGGTGGAAGGTACTCGGGGCAAGGGGGAGAATTTGACCAAGGAGGCTATTGGGGTCAAGCAAGCGGGTATGACCAAGCCGGGAGCTCTCATCGTTATGGCTATGATCAAGATGAGGATGACGAGTGAAAGAAGCCTACCTTACCACTTCCATTTGTATAATACCCATCTTTGTCTCTCTCTCTTTTGTACATACATTACATTTAGTGTAGTTTTCGCATGCATTTGTATCATATTTCATTTGCATTGGCTAGTTCATATAGTATAGTTTGCATTGTAATATATCTCACATAATCAACGTAGATAGTTGCATATAGACTAGAATTCATGCATAGTCACTAATGACCAATCCTATTCTTTTCTACACTAGAGATAGTGTTTAAATCGGTTTGGGGAGGTTTGATCATAGGTGACCATAGTTTACTAGAAAACATGCATCATATAATATAGTTTAGATTGCATTCATTTGTTATATATGTCATATAGAATTGCATTTAGCTAGAGCATGCATGCATTCATATCATATCATTGCATTTGTACTTCATTTCAAAAAAATCAAAAAAGCAAAAACATGTATATCCTTTTTATTCCTACTCCTACATGTACATTGAGGACAATGTCCAAAATAAAGTGGGGGATGGGAATTTATATTCCAAAAAACATAAAAATTGAAAAATTTCGAAAAATCCCAAAAATATGTTCTTTAATTTCATAAAAACAAAACCCATAAAAATTTGAAAAATTGAAAAACTCAAAAACATGTTCATTTCCTTTGTAGTGTAGTCTTATATATATATATATATATATATATATATATATATATATATATATATTGTTGTATATATTGTGTTTGTTCTATCCTTTTTCACATTGATCGACTATGCCACATCCGAGACATGAGGATCATGAAGACCGCATGGTATGATCTTTCCAATCTCCTTTTTCCTCTTTATGTTAATGACTATGTGGCTTTATTTTGATTGATGCGGTATAACAATGTGAACTTAGGACTTGCATTTAGTTTATATGTCATATTAGTTGGTAGAATCACTTGCATTAAGATGTATATATTAGTTGCATCATGGCATATAGTTGCATTTAGGTAAATTTTTGAAAAGTGCCTAATTGAGAACTTTGATAAGAGCAACTAAGCCATTACAAATACTTTTTCAATTTAAGACTTCGCCTACTAGAATGGTTGTAAAACACCCTAGATAGTGTCATACTAGTGTCTTTTGACCCATGACCCAAAGCCTAGTCAAGGGTTTGCATGTGAGTCACCTATTCTAACCCCGTGATGCGATGTGGACTTTGTTAACTTGTCTAGGTGACCTTGATTGACCTTGTGGTAAGGCAACCCAAAAATACTTTCTATTAATAATTTTGAAGTGCTCATTTCGAAACTTTTGTCATGTGGAAGTAATTTATTGCTAAGGAAACCTCAAATGTTATGAAATGTTGAAATGTTGAGAAATTTAGTTGTCTTGATTGAGGCGTACCACTTTGATGTGCTTTGGAGAGGGATCCATTGAATTGGGCCCCACATGGTTGTGAATTCGACCGCCCAGAGACAGAGTGACTATCACACCGAAAAGCTATTGTCTAGAGGTTAACCGGTTGCCTAATAAGGGATTGGCGAAAGCAAAGGACACTAGCCCGGAAGGGACAAACCCCATCTTAAATTTTTGAAATGTGAAAGTTGAATGAGGTCAAATTTTGAATACTAGTCATATCCACCCTTGTTTATAAAGATTTGAGCATTTCATTCCCAAAAAGCCTTTTGTCAAACCACTTTGTCGAGCTTGGGACGATCCATGACCTTTACTTTTGTAGAGAATTCAAGACTTGTCATGTCATATGCTACTAGCATCATAGGGATCATCATTCCACCACCATCCGATCGCTCTTGACGAAAGCATTTGGAAATTGAGGACGAAAGTAGTCTAGTTTAACGCCATTTGGAGGTGATTTAGTGCCATCCTCTTAGCCTTAGTAATTTGTTGAACTAGTATTTGTGAAGGGTTATATGCTCTTAAATTTGTTCTGTTTTGGTTGCCTCCGCCACTTGATGAGGAAGTGGCTATTCCTTTTGTAGATGCATCCATTATTCGTTTTTGTGTGCTTAATGTTTGGATGTGTCGCCATTTTGGCAAGACCCACCTTGCCTTGCAAGAAGGAATCCTACCTCATGGTTGTCTTGTTGTGAGTTGAAGGGGCGGAGTGAGACCCGCCAATTGTCTCATATCGGCTATATTAGTAGGCTAGTTTAAATAAAGGTCTAGTTTTAGTCACCTCTTTACTCGGGACGAGTAAAGGTTTGGTTTGGGGATATTTGATGTGAAAATTATTTGCGCACATTTAGTATCCTAATTGAGCCTATTTTGCATACTTTATAACATTCTATGGACATTTTATCCGTCAAAACCTTCATATTTGCTTTTCTATCGCATTTCATATGTTTTGTAGGAAAGAAGATAATAAGGCGGAAATTCCCGTCTTTCGTGCGTATTCGGAAGCTATTTGACGATATTTGATGGACTAGTATGAAGAGGAAGTGAGAACTAAAGGCCAATCCCACAAGAATAAAGTGAAAATGAAGGAAAGGGAAGAATAGAAGAGAAAACGAGATAGCCCTCCAACCCGTGCGGATTCTCTAGAATCCGGCCGTAGTCCCAAACCATAAGAAGGCGTGCGTCTTCTCCCAAATCCGCCCGTCTTCCCCTTCTACAATCCGCCCGTCCCGACAACAATCCGCCCGGATTCCTTCACAGCACAATTTCATCTTCTTCAAGCTTCAAAGAAAGAAGCCCTTCCTTCGAAAAATACCGGCTTCTCCCTGCTCAATCTAAAAAGTGTAATTACTAGTTTAGCCCTTAGTTAACCCTAATGCATCCACCTAATTTCCACTATAAATACCCCATTTGTAATAATCAAGGGGGGGATCTTTATCAAGTTTTTAAAGTAGAAAATCCTTCTTTAGATTAGATTAGGAGTAGATTAGAATAGATTACTCTTTAATCTTTCCACAAATCTCACATTAATCTCTCCTTAATTATTGTTCAAGTTTGTTACTTTTGGGTAATTGAAGATTATTGGGTTATTATTGAAGGATTGACAACCTTTCATCAATCAATCAAGTTTCTTCTATTATTCTTTGCTTTATTATTTGGATCATCTCAAGCTTGGTATAATTTCTTTACTCTTTAATCTTTATTGTTCATTTCTTCATTCTATTATCATGTTTATACTTGTTGTGATGATTGACACCATTAATGACATGTTTTCCATGATAATGAGTGAGTAGTTTCTTTAGCTAGGATTAATGGGTAATTAGGGAAAACAAACATGGGATTGATTCATGCTTAATCTAATATGTTTTCACATGATTAAATTGCTTGCTTGTTGTGATGTCAACTTTATGCACATGTTATGTTTGATGAAATGCTAAACCTATGAATCCTTGCATTTACAACCATCTCTTATCTACTCAACTAGACTTGTAAGATATAAACCAACTCGAGTCTTGTTAGACCATGCATAGAAGTTGAATAGGAGGAAAGTAAGTCGACTTGTAGGTGTTGTACAATCTAATCGATTCGGCTCCGGGACCCAACTCTTCCTAAGAACCGTAAGACATAAACCAACTCGGTTCCTCCACAATATTAATTGCTTGCAACCTTGTAAACATGTTTGTATGATCAACACCATGAATCCCCTATGACCCCATGATATCCTAGCACTTTTAATCATTTGTTTACATCTTTCCTTTTATTGCTTGTTTTACTTTATCGCTTCCATTAATCTAGGACACAACTACAAACCCAAACAAATTGTGACACTAGCATAAATTGAGATAGATAGACTTATAACCCAAAGCACACCGTCCCATGGATCGACCTCGACTTACCGCTAACTAGTTGTATGTTGAGTATTATAAATGTGTTTGATTAGATGTGTGACGACCAACTCTTGTCTATCAGGGGATTATTGCAAGAGACTTTCCAGGATACAAAAGGCTGTTGCAGATAAACAATTTTCCGTTTGTGATTGTGGATGTGGCTCGACAAAAGAATGGGTATCTCACATGTTTAAATTATACTCTACTCGTTTTAATATTTCTGATGGGATACACACCATTTTAAACCGTTTAACAAATTTTATTATTTTAAAAGGTATTCTTGCGGAGTCTATTTGCTAAAGTGGCTTGAAAACTTGAGTTGTCAATCATTATGGTCCGATAAGACTTATTACGAGGTAATGATGTCTAAACCAAGTTATATTAGTCAAACATTATTCGGCATATTTTATTGCAACACTTTGAATATTGTTGTCAAACAAATATGCAGAATTTGGATGAATATGGTGAGAGTTTGATTGTAGATCTTATCAGATGGGAGGAAAACAAGAGAACGGTAATATCAAGATCTTTCGAATGCTTTATCTAATTTTGTTTCTATTATTTCCCCATCTTTTAACTGCAAAACTTTCAATATTGATGTCAAGTGACTTAAACATAACAAATTTTCCCTACCTTTTTTTTTGTAGGATTATAACTAGGTGTTATTTTTAAACACTTGAGTTGTGTGCTTAGCAAACGGAGTGGCAGAGAACCTTCTCATTGTCGTTGGTTGATTCCTTGATTTAGGCAGGCATTAGTTTGTAGGTGGAATAAATTTGTAGGTTACATATGTGTAGGTACTCTAAGTAACTTTTGTGTGTATGAAACACCCTTCTACGTGCATGAGAAGGCGTTATATGTGTATGAAATACCTTTCTACGTGCATGCAATTTGTCAACTTTTGGGTCCTTTTATATGCTAAATTGTAACATGGGGGCACAATTATGTCACTTGATTATGGCCTTTTTTAATGACTCTTGTAATGAAAATTAACCCATTTGTCAGGGGGTTGTCTTTTTTAAATCCCTAAGTAACATGCCTAACCCGACTTGATAAACGTAGTAATGTGGGCCAAAATTATATAACTTGAATATTTACATCCATGAGAAGGCGTTATATGTGTATGGAACAGCCTTCTACATGCATGAAATTTGTCAAAACACAATTTACTTGCGTTATTTAGAGATCACCTAGGCAGTGCTCGGTCATGGTCTGGGCATTGCTCAAAATGCCCTTGTGCCGGCCCCCCATGCTGTGAAGTGATAAATTTATGGAAAAAGGCACGGCCCAGGCCCAAGCCCATGCGTGTCGTGCCCGTGTCGTGGTTGAGCGTGCCTGACCAATTCTTCAACTTTAAGCCAATTCCTATGTATTTTGAGCATGCCGTGCTGGGCCGTGCCTAAATTATGGCCTAAAGTGCAGATAGGATGGGCCCGACTTCTTCAATAATCACTCACATTTAAGTTTTGGGCTATTAAGCCCAAATTGTTTAAGCCAATTCCTATGTATTCTCATGACTTGAGACTTGAAATGAGAATTAAAGCCCAAAGTAACATGACTAAATTAAGCCCAATTTATTTGCTAAATTATGGCCTTTTTTAATGACTTGTAATGAGAATTAACCCATGTTATGGGGAATTAGCCCATTTGGGTTATCTGTGCATAAAATGACCTTCCATGTGCATGGAATAACCTTGTATGTGCATGATATTAAATGACTTGTCGTACACGATGATGATTCAACTAATCACATTTTATTGTTGGCCTATTCTTTTTTCAGCTTTTTAAATACCAAATTTGGAGAAATAATGATCACACTTTTCAGATTCTTAATATCCAGAATCACAATTTCATCTTCTCAAATATACAATTTAAAAATCCGGAAGACTCCCATTACATTTATTACAAAACAACTGTAAATGAAGAAAAATAATCCAAAAAACAAGTGTTGTCTTCTCAAATGATGCTCAAAAATTTCGCTGCACAAGTCATATTCCTCGCCAAAGACTTCAATCTTACACATAAGAAAGCAAATGTCAGCAAAGATAAAAATTAGAGGGAAACAAAAAGGGTAAAAATAGAAAACTTATACTAATAAGAGACATCACTTACTCGACTAATTGTCAGTGATCCTTTGGTCGATCACAATTCCCGCTGTCGTGGTTCGCCATCTGCGCACAAGCCTTGCATCTTCTTAGTGGTTTCTTACTGACTTCCCCGGCTCTTTCTCTTTGTGAAATCATTCTTTTCCCCGAGCCTTTGTTTTTGCATTGTCTTGGAGGCAAAATTTTAATTTCGCTAGGCACACTTGTTCCCAAGAGCATTCCAATTTCAGCATTTTTGTCCCTTTTCTTTCCAATACTACTATTACCACCATCATCAACGACACTACTTGTTGTTTCTGCAAGTACCCTTCCCTTGAACCCGCGTAAAATGGTTAGTAACTCATCACAATTAACAGGACTCTGTTCAACTAGTGACACACAAGTGAACATTTCTGACCACAATGCAGTGAGTTTGTTCTTCTGTGCGTCGACTGATCTGCAATAAGCAAGCAACTGCCCATCAGAATTGAAGATTGGCTGGCAGGTTGCTAGTTTGCTTCACCTATTAAGTAGATATTCTCTTGGAATTTTCTCAAAACCATAATCTTGGACACAGAAAATATGTCGACAGAGTATTCCATGTCTTTCAAATTTCTTGCAATTTCATACTAGTTTAACTTCATCTGTCTTATAACCCACCTTAAAGTCTTTCTTTATCTCATGATCCTTGACGTCTACGTAGAGAATTGCATGATTCTTATCTTTTTCTTTGTCCCCAATGGCACATGTAAAGCATGCTGCTTTTATTTCCTCTTTGAACTCATCGAAAATTCTCGGAGTGTAGGTTTCTGCTGCATGCTTTTCTAGGTCTAGAGGAGTAGCCAAGTCAGGAAACGAGTACTTTGATTGTACAATCAGTTTTGATTGAGCCCATCGTTGTGTATCCATTGCACTCTTAAAGCGCATCCAAAATTCAACAAGGGTCAAATTTGGATTAGTGAAATTGCTAAAAAAATCATTTTCTGACTCGGACCTCGAGGTTATTCTCATCAACCCTCCTAAGAACAAGTCACGAAAGTAAGCTGGAATCCAAAATTGTCTAATTCCACAATGGTTGTCCATCTTTCCTCAAATTCAGCAGGCCCACATCTTCGCCCCAAACACATGAGTTGATCTCTTTCAAAAACTCAGTTTCTTTACATATCACAGGCCCTACCTTCTCTGGAAACTTCTTCAATATGTGCCACATGCAATATCTATGTTGCACCTTATCTTTAAAGACTTTCTTAAGTCCTCCTTCTATCCCCAAATCTTCGTCAGTTATTATACACACAGGATAACGACCCCCCATAGCTTTTAGGAATCTCGTAAATAACCAAGCAAATGACTCTTTACTCTCATTAATAAGAAGTCCAGCCCCAAAGGTCACACATCTCTTATGATGATCCACCCCTGTGAAAGGGGCGAATATCATTCTATATTTATTTTTCCGAAAGGTAGTGTCAAAGGATGTCATGTGCCCAAAGAGCAAATAATTTTTTATACTAATAGGGTCAGCCCAGAAAACATGTGACAATCTACCTTTCTCATCTACCTCAAAGTCAAAGTAAAAGGATGGACACATTTTTTTTTATTTCCATAAAATTCTCAATAAGCATTTGAGCATCCCCTTCTGACAAGAACTTTTTGATATCCCTTGAAAAGTTTTTAAAGTCTTCCAATGAAGCACCCATATCCTGATAACCTCTGACATACTCCTTAAACATCCTATAGGTCATAACCGGACCTTTGTTAACCTTTGAGTTGTCAACTATCATTTTTTTATGAACTATATTCAATTCTCTCGTTTGCGTCAGATGTACCATTGTTAATGGTGTAGCTGGCATATGATTATGCCCTTCAGCAAAACCATAAATTTGGTATTTACCTTTAACAATTCGTTTAAATTTAATCCTAGCAAGGCAACCTACCCTAGTTCTTTGCCTACGGTGTTTTTTTGCCTTTGGCTTCACATTCTCCAGCCTTATTACACAAACAAGATTTATGTGTAGTGACACCCTGTTTATTCTTTTGTGAGCCTTTTCTGGTCACAAACCCACATTCTTTTCCATGTGCTTCATAAAAGGCAATACCAAGTTCAAGTGTATCAAAGACCATACCAATAACAGGCTTGAGATGCGTAGGACAACAAAAAATCCGATTCATGTTGCTTGAACCGGACGCCTCCTCTTCCTCTACATCCTCTATTACCTCTGCCTCCTCTATTACCTCTATCTCGTCTACTACGTCATCTACAAATGTGATAAAATTAAAGTAGAGTTAGGATTTAGGTTTACTGGATAACTCAAGTATACAACAACACAGTTATAGAACAGTATCTGATCATTCAACAGTTCAACAGAATTGTACCTTGTACGATTTCTGAATTCAGATTTTCAGGAACATCAATGTTAAGGGCAGATATT
Source organism: Silene latifolia (assembly GCF_048544455.1). Taxonomy (NCBI): domain Eukaryota; kingdom Viridiplantae; phylum Streptophyta; class Magnoliopsida; order Caryophyllales; family Caryophyllaceae; genus Silene; species Silene latifolia. Next base: position 433,886,891 of record NC_133538.1, on the reverse strand, counting down.
TCTGATATGGATTGAGATGCATTAACTTCAACCATCTGTCCTTCATTTTTAATGTCATTTGTAATGACATTAGAAGAACCATGCGATCCCATTGAACTAAGAATGTCATTCCTGCAATAACAACCATTTAAAATTAAATAACTAACAATAAAATCATATCGGAAAATTATTACATAGATATAACCCAAATTTTGATGCACATAACAATAATTTGATGCACGTAGCTAATAGTTTGACGATTGAAAAACCTGTCTAATTCATAAAACTGAGTCAACAATATCACGATTTCAACCAATTTAAGCAATTCCTCAAATTACCGAACCCTAATTTCTAAAAATAGCTAAAGACGATGATACAAACAACAAATTCAACTAATTTAATCGATTAATTGAAAAATTACAAACAGATCAAAATATAAACCCTAATTTGATGCACATAGCAACAAGTTGATGCACGTAGCTAATAGTTTGACGATTGTAAAACCTGTCTAATTCATAAGACTGAGTCAACAATATCACGTTTTCAACCAATTTAAACAATTTCTCAATTTTCCGAACCCTAATTTCTCAAAATATAAACCCTAATTTCACAAAAAATAATCAGCAATTTCGAAATATTACCTTAAATAAAAAGGTTCCATTGATTAAGGACGGTCGAATAGGTAGATCGTTGAAGAGATTGATGGATCAGTAGTTCAGGATCAATCGTATCGATCGTAGAAGAAAGAAAGATCTAGCGTTGTGGAAGATGGTGATACTCGAGGAGAGAGAAAGAAATATGAGAGGGAAAAGAAAATTGTTAAATGACGGAGTTTATAAGGTTTAGGGGTAGGACCGAGATTGATTTTGGCGCGCTGTACAATCCTCTGTACTATTATTATATTCGATTAAGGTAGTTCTCACGGTTCTCATTATATGAGTGGTTCTCACAAGATCTCGACCCTATATATATATATATATATATATATATATATATATATATATATATATATATATATATATATATATATGATCTCAAATGAGTCCACCTCTTTTTGTTGAGTACATAAGTCCTCTTTAGCGCCATTAGATGAGGGAGATAGAGGGCTGAGATTAGAAGGGGAAAAGGGTGATTAACTAGCTAATTTAATACTTTATCACTCTACCTTCACTAATCCACCTAATTAAATACTAATTCACTATATATGTTTTATTTTTCCACTCATCTCCCATCTCACACAAATCATTCACTTTCTCTCTCAAAAAACCAATTAAATCAAAAACCAAATAAATTAAAAACCCACCACCACCATCCTACCCGACAACCACCCACCACAACCCGACACAACCCGCACCACCACAACACCTCCCTCTTCTTTCTGCCACCCTTTACACCATCACCCACCACTAGGTCGGATCTTCACACCCAACACCTCTCTCACCCACTGTAACACTACGGATTTTCCTTGGTGACTACTCGACCGAGTAGAACCTACTCGGCCGAGTAGTGCTGAGGTTGTGTATTGTTTTGGTTCTGCCGAGGAACACTCGGCCGAGTAAAGTGAACACTCGACCGAGTATGGGACACTCGGCCGAGTATACACTTACTCGACCGAGTGTCCGGTTTGGCGAAGTGTTATTTCGACGGTTTGATTAGGGAGCGTTTAAGATTTATTTTATATCCGCGTCAGTTTTCAAAATATCATTTCTACTTCATCATTCTTACGTAACCCTAATCTCTCCCTAATTACTCCTTAATCACCCCTTTGCTTTGTTGATTGCGAAACCTTCGGAGTCCTTACGTACATTTCCTCATCCTACTGTTGGTAAGTGTTATTCTATGTTGTTTGTATTCGTTGGGGTTCTTTGTGTGTTTACGGAATTGGGGAAATATGGGGATTGTGCAATGTGTAATTGTGTGATATGATTATGTTATAGGAGAAGACTTCGTAGAGGAGCCTTTCTGAGTGTTCAAGTCCTTTCCCCTTTGTTGATTGCTAAGGTAGGGTTTCCCTACTCGGTTCTTGTCAATTGATTTGAGATTGTGCTTGTTGTAATTGTTGTTATTTGCTGATCATCGGAGTATGGGGATTGTTGTGACGATGTTGGTATGAGCGGATTGAGATGGTTGTGATGTCATGTGATTGTGATTGTGGTGGAGTCACTTGCGGGAGTGGCTTCACACCCTAGTTCGCCCTCCGTGGAACCCGCCACGGGAGGGGATGTGCACATTAAGGGACGGGGATTGTTAGTCGCTCGTTGATGATTTGGACTAGGTGGGGATGGCTGCGGTCACCCATCGCGGCGGCGAGGATTACCTGTTGCGATGGGTAATGCGCGGGGCTACACACTTCGGTGTGTAGTCGGTTCTTGTGTGAGATCGATGATCGCTGGTTGTATTGTTGTTGTCTTGTATTGATTGAGTAGTCGACCCCGTGTTGTTGTTTTGTAAAACTGCGGTGATCCATTCGGGGATGGTGGTGATTGTGACAGTAATGCGAGATGTTTAGCTATGGGGACGGTCATGGGGAGTCACCACGTCAAGTCTAGCTTCCGTTGTTATGAGTTTAGATGTCTTGGATTTCATTTGTATTGAGACCTTGTACGTTTATTTTGAGTTGGTCCGAGATAGTGTAATCTTTAACTTTTATACTTTAATAAATGTTGTTTGGAAATTGTAACTTTGATATACTAACCTCGGGAAACCGAGATGGTAATAACCTTTCATGCTAGGGTAGTCCTTGGTAAGGTACCTTGGGATGAGGGGGTGTTACAAAGTGGTATCAGAGCCGACGATTCGGGCACCTAAAACTAATGAACCCAATGAACTTAGGAGTCTAAATAAAATGAACCCGGGGAGAGTTGTTTGGAGCTACCGCAAAGACTTGGGAGACGTCCGGAGTCGCACTAAGGCCCTTACGATCTCAAGCCGGGTCACATGGGGGAAAGCGTTGTATGTTTGAGTTATGTGTGTTTGATATCGTAGTTTGAATCTTGTGCATGGTTGGATTAAATGAGGAAAGAAGTGGAATATGGTAGTAGTTGAAAGATGTATCGACGATTTGTTGATGTTGAAACTTTGAGCATGGAATATGTTGGCATGTTAAGTGTTGGAACATGGTAAAAGATGAAAAGTGAATTGTGAAATTGTATCTGGTTGATATTGAGCATGAAGAATGTGATCATGTTACTTGTTTAATACAATGTTGAGCATAAAGTATGGTAGTGGTACATGTGCATATGAATATGATGATTTTAATGCTTGATTGTTGGTAGAAGCATGTGATTAAGGTCATGCGTCTGTATATGTAAATGTGGTGTTTAATTTTAATGTGAATATGATAAATGTTCAACTATGTACTGGTTTTTAGAAGCATTGGGTCGTTATTGCTTGTTTTATGCATGTTAAAGTTGTTTTGAAAAGAAATTTTTGATTTGTATACAAACCGATTTTGGAAGGGTTGTCTTAAAACTGTCATAAGTCGAGTTCTAAAAAAGATATTGTTGTGATTCCAAGTTGAGGTGATAGCTTGTCCTCTTACGATTCTAACGATAGGTCACACGCCCAGATTGACCAAGTAACGAGTGAGATATGATTGTTTTACGAAAACTGGACGGTCTTGAGAATCGCCTATACTCGACCGAGTAGTCCCTACTCGGCCGAGTGTCTTTTATACTCGACCGAGTATTCCATATTCGGCCGAGTAATCTTTCGTGATAATACTTGTTTAGCGTCGGAGTCGTGAACTCGGCCGAGTAGTCTTATACTCGACCGAGTAAGGTCTACTCGGCCGAGTATTCCCAATACTCGACCGAGTAATCCTTCTCGCAGACAATTGAGTTGCTTCGGAGTCGAAAACTCGACCGAGTAATATAGTTACTCGACCGAGTACCTTGTACTTGACCTAGTATGTTATGTACTCGACCGAGTACCTCGTTGAGCGGCCACTTTGAGTCGGTGGCTATGTTCTTACTTTTGTTTTGAGTCGGTGGCTATGTTTTTACTTTTGTTTTGAGCCGGTGGCTATGTTTTTCATTGTTTTGAGTCATAGGGTATATACACATGTATGTTTTGAGTCTTAACGCATTCTTTTATATGAGAGACGGTCTTGATACGTAAGTTTAGGAAGGTATGACGGGGAGAGTCGGGTTATGAGAGATAAGTGTTGGATAAGGAAGACATGTGTTAATGTGGTTGTGAGAGATAGTGAAAAAAAAAAAAAAAAAAAAAAAAAAAAAAAATGAGCTAATCGAGGTAAAGAGCATGTTTTGTGAGATATGATGAGTGAAATAGTCGTGTATTGAGTAGTATAAAAGTAAGTGTATATGGGCCGGGGGTGATGTAAGTGCAAAGAAGCATGAGAATGAAAGATTGAGATGAGAGATACGAATAGTGACATTTCGGGATGTGTAAGGACTTATAGAGGGAGACAGTTAGCATTGTGTTGCTTAAGGATATATGTAATGAAAGGTTGCTTTAGAGGGATGGAGAAGAGGGTTATATAGTGAACTTAGATAGAGTTATGTCGCGACGTGGATTTGTAGATGGTGACCAAGTTTGGGAATTTGGAATTTTCACGATGTGAGCCTAGTGAGTAATTCTTTGGGCAGCTAACGTTATGAGATGAATTTTGGTTTCCTAGTGATGTAAAAAGGGAGATGCAATTGTTTGAACTTTAAACGTTGATTTTATGGATAGATTAGTGACAATTGGGAGTTATAGTATAATGAGAGAAGACCCATGGTAAGAAAGAGTGAGATGATATCGACATAAAATAATGGGGATTGAGTTTGGAGCAATGTGAAGGTAACTTAGGAGCACTTAAGAGTTAGACAGAAATAATGAAGAGTTGAATCATTAAGGGAGTTTGTCGAGGGTAAAAGAAAAGAATAAGGGGAGTAAAACTAGGAACATGTTCACAGAGGATATGTGATATAAGAGTAAGGAATCGTAGAGATGTATGATACTATCATGAGGATTTGAGTTACAGTTATATAGAAGTTCCAGGACAACATGATAATCATGAGTTTCGAGGAATTAAAGAAAGCAAAAGTTGGGTAAAGAATTTGCACGATATGAGATTTTGGTGGTGAGTCGGGTGACGATACGATTACGGATGAAATTGGAAATAGTGTTGAGGTGATTTTTGTTGATACATTTGATGTTTGTCGTTTGGGATGAGAACCAAAGGGAGGAAAAGGATTGTTATATTAAGAAGTGATAGTAAGAGAGTAGTCACATGAAAAATGTTGGTGTCATAGTATTGTCACTAGTGGTTGAGGATGATGTTATTTTGGGGAAGTTAGTTGTTCTAATGAGGTTGATTTTGTGAAGGTGATTAATGTTTGGTTGTGAGGATTTAAGGTATGGATATATGAGGTATTCGTTAGTAGTTGGTATGAGATGATATGGCTACGTTCGCGGGTGGTGATAATTGTGTGTAAAAGAAGATATGTTATGAAGGGCACGAGTTAAGTCCAGGATAAGAGGTATTCATTGTCAAGTGGTAACTTACGTAATCAGGATTGGCTATTTGGATGTGATTATGGGTCTTAGGAGTATGTAAATGTTTGTGTGAGGTTGTGACCTCACGAGATGCGGTATGGTGTGATAGTCATAAAGTTGTTATATGAATGTTTGTAATATATGTTGGATACGGTAACTTAATGGAATGATGAAAAAAAAAAAAAAAAAAAAAAAAAAAAAAAAAAAATGATAGTTTGGGTGGTCTGACAAGACTGGTTATACTTGCATGTGTATTCATGATATAGGTTTAATCCATGAAAAGTATGGATGGTATGCATGAGATTCTTGTCTATTTATTCCGTATTATGTATGGTGTTGTGATCTGGTAAAGCAGTTTTGAGTAAGTTTGTTGTCCAAGATGTTATATTGAGTCAGTGTTTATGGGATTGTGTATGGCACGGTACTTTTTGTTGTGATGCGGGTATTTTCGCAGCGTGGTGTGCATTTGTTGGTGGCAATGTTGCGATGTTGTCACCGGTTGTGGTGGAGTAGGTGAGATGACTATAATACGAGTTTTCGTAAGTGCATACCGGTTAAACATAGATTGTTGTTTTGTTTTTCTTTGTTCCTTGTGAGTTTTGGTTGAACATAAAGACTGTTGTTTTGTTTTGTTGATGTTTCTTACGAGTTTGGTTTGGGAATGAGGGTAGAGTATGATGTGAAAGAGAGTTGTATATGTTTTCGTTGTTGTCATGGTATAGTGATATTCTGTTGATGGGACACGATTGTGAGAAGTTATTCTGTAATTTTTATCTTGTTTTAAGATGAGGCATCGGTAGTCATAGTCATGGCAAGTGATTCGTGGAATATGTGTTGTAATGATCTGAAAGCGACAAGTGGTTCATAATCTTTTGTTGAGATAGTGAGTGCAGGATATTGGGAATTAGTGTCATGTTCGATTTATGTATGAGTTTTGCGGTAATGAAAGAAAAGAACTTGAGGATCTAGTGTGAGTGTACGTAACGAGGTGTGGAGTGTGAATTATGCTTTTGGTGATATGAGTTTTATATAGTTTATATAAAGATATATGTCATGTTGCGGTAATGTGGAAGAGTTGAAGTTTTGGGTTAAGTTAAGGATTTTGAGGTATAGGTTAGGGGTGTGTGAGTGAATTGAAGGATGAGAGTTGTTTAAGTAAGAGAGCCTAAGATATATGCATGGCGATTGTTCAGATTATAAGTGGTTATCTTTGACATGTGGTGGTGATGAAGATAATGAGAGGTATAACGAAGGATCTAGTATTAGTGAGTTACGAGGACGTAACATTTATCTTAAGAGGAGTAGGATGCGATAAAGAGATTTTGATGGTTGTGCATATGGTAGTATAATTGGAAGTAGAGTGTTGGTGTAGTATAAAGGACGGATATTTGTGTTGATTTTATTAAAGGTCATGACCGTGCTTGTTGTAGTTCGATGTTTAGCAATGAGAGAATATTTCAATGGTGTTGAGTTGAATGATAATGATTATGAGTCTAATAGTTTTGTGGTTGGAAGATGATGTTTATGTGTTTGAGTAAACTTCGAGGACGAAGTTCGTTTTAAGGATGATAGAATGTAACATTCCGTTTTGATGATTGATCTTCTTTTGTGGATTGAGTGCTATTGAGTGTTATGGAAGTAATGTTATGGAGTCAGGATTGAGAGCCTATGCTATAGTTGAGACGATATCGTGAGCTATGTTGTGGAAGGAAGAGTAGTTTGTGGAGTTGGTGTTAAGTGTCCATGTTTTATAGGTTGGGTTGGAACTTTGCGGTCGTGTTTCGTTTTGTTTGTTGTTTTGCTTTGACTCGGGATAATGATTTTTGTGGTGACTTGTATAGTTCCTTGGTGTTGTTATATGTGGTTGGTGTAGCCTTGTGGCGTAGTGTTGTGCTTTATTTTATAGTAGAGTGTGAACTTCGGGACGAAGTTCTTTTTAAGGGGGGAAGATTGTAACACTACGGATTTTCCTTGGTGACTACTCGACCGAGTAGAACCTACTCGGCCGAGTAGTCTTTGAGGTTGTGTATTGTTTTGGTTCTGCGAGGAACACTCGGCCGAGTAAAGTGAACACTCGACCGAGTATGGGACACTCGGCCGAGTATACACTTACTCGACCGAGTGTCAGGTTTGGCGAAGTGTTATTTCGACGGTTTGATTAGGGAGCGTTTAAGATTTATTTTATATCCGCGTCAGTTTTCAAAATATCATTTCTACTTCATCATTCTTACGTAACCCTAATCTCTCCCTAATTACTCCTTAATCACCCCTTTGCTTTGTTGATTGCGAAACCTTTGAGTCCTTACGTACATTTCCTCATCCTACTTTTGTTGGTAAGTGTTATTCTATGTTGTTTGTATTCGTTGGGGTTCTTGTGTGTTTTACGGAATTGGGGAAATATGGGGATTGTGCAATGTGTAATTGTGTGATATGATTATGTTATAGGAGAAGACTTCGTAGAGGAGCCTTTCTGAGTGTTCAAGTCCTTTCCCACTGTTGATTGCTAAGGTAGGGTTTCCCTACTCAGTTTACTGTCAATTGATTTGAGATTGTGCTTGTTGTAATTGTTGTTATTTTTGATCATCGGAGTATGGGGATTGTTGTGACGATGTTGGTATGAGCGGATTGAGATGGCTGTGATGTCATGTGATTGTGATTGTGGTGGAGTCACTTGCGGGAGTGGCTTCACACCCTAGTTCGCCCTCCGTGGAACCCGCCACGGGAGGGGATGTGCACATTAAGGGACAGGGATTGTTAGTCGCTCGTTGATGAGCTGGACTAGGTGGGGATGGGTGCGGTCACCCGGCGGCGAGGATTACATGTTGCGATGGGTAATCTGGCGGGGCTACACACTTCGGTGTGTAGTCGGTTATTGTGTGAGATCGATGATCAGCTGGTTGTATTGTTGTTGTCTTGTATTGATTGAGTAGTCGACCCGTGTTGTTGTTTTGTAAAACTGCGGTGATCCATTCGGGGATGGTGAGCAGATTGTGACAGGTAATGCAGATGTTTAGCTATGGGACTGGGTCATGGGAGTCACCACGTCAAGTCTAACTTCCGTTGTTATGAGTTTAGATGTCTTGGATTTCATTTGTATTGAGACCTTGTACGTTTATTTTGAGTTGGTCTGAGATAATGTAATCTTTAACATATATACTTTGATAAATGTTGTTTGGAAATTGTAACTTTGATATACTAACCTCGGGAAACCGAGATGGTAACAGCCTTTCATGCTAGGGTAGTCCTTGGTAAGGTACCTTGGGATGAGGGGGTGTTACACCCACGACCTCAACCTGACAGCCTCCTCTCCTCCTCTGCCTCACGCCAGATATGCCAACCCGACATCACCACGACCTCAACCCGACAACCACCGACCACAAACCGACACAACCCGCACCACCACGCCTCATGCCAGTCTCCTTGCACCTTCTACTCGGTTTTTAAAAAAAAACTCATATCTGTAACACGGTGGTTGTGGGCTGTTAATGACGGCCGTGCTTTGTGGTGGTGGTGTTAGAGGTGACGGCGGTGGTTTGGGTGATTTGGTGGGTCGCATATCTGGTGGTAGTGGTGGTTTCGGCGGGGCTATGGTGTTAGTGGGTGGTGTTGATGTCGTTGTTCTTGTGTTTATTAGATTACTTTTTTTTTATTTCCTCTTATATTTTAGATCTAATAATCTATAATCTAAACACGTTTTATCTATTTTATTATTCTTTTTTTTTGAAAAAAAAAATTGAGGATTGGTGATACGTAGTATTGCTGTGTTGTGGTAGTGATGGCCTCCCTTTCCCTTTTTTCTTTTGCCTTTTAGATTTACCACTAAAATCAATATTTCACTTTTTTTTAGATTCGTTTATTCAAATTTAGTTTTGTTTTTTTTATTATTATTTATAATCTTAAAGTTATACTCCCTTTGTTATTTTGGTGGTTTCAGATCTGGTTTTAAAGTTACACTTGTATTTTTTTAAAGTTACACTCGTATTTATTCAAAGTTACACTCGTACTCCATTAAAGTTACACTCGTGCTCCATCAAAGTTACACTCGACAAAAATGAGATCTACCATTTTTTTTGTGTTTTCGGATCTTGTTATATACTCCCTCCTATTTCATATGATGTTCCCCTTTCCCATTCTATCCAATTTCATTGTTGTTCCCTCTTTCCTTTTTTTGATAATTTTATGTGGTCCAAAATCAATTTAATGTGGGGTCATGTGTATTGTGTTGTCCAAATTGATTTCCTTAATTCTTGTGTCAAAGAGAAAGGAGAACGTCATATGGAATAAGAGAAGGAGTATTTATTTTCGGATTTATACTCGTATTCTATATATTTTGTTTAGATTTACACTCGTATTTCCTTATAATTACACTCGTAATTCCTCAAAGTTACACTTGTATTCCCTCAAATTTACACTCATATGTCCTTAAAGTTACACTTTTTTTTATATATTTTTTAAAATCTCTTTTTGTTTTATACTTTTTTTAATCTTGGCTTGTTTAAATTCGTCTTGTTATATATTTTTTTTAGATTTAAACTTGTATTTTCTCAGAGTTACACTTGTATTTCCTCAGAGTTACACTCGCATTCTATTTTTTTTTTTGTTTCAGATATAGTTTTTTTGCTTTATTTTTCAGGTTTTTTTCTAATAGGTCTACCTTTTTTTATGAGGGTGGGTTGGTGGTGGAGGAGGCTTATGTTTGTCGGTGGTCGGACTACAGTTACACTCATAAAGGACCAAAGTTACACTCTTAAAGGACCAAAGTTACACTCGTAAACCATTAAATTTACAGTAACACCCCGGTGCAAACCGGGTCGGGAGCGGTTATTTATGATAGCTCAACAGGCTTTGTACATGGCCCACAGATCAACACAAATCCTTTATAGCGCATTTTGTCCTCACTCATGTGCATCCCGGGAACCTTCCTAGGAGGTCACCCATCCCAGGACTACTCCCAGCCAAGCACGCTTAACTTTAGAGTTCTTTTGCATGGATTACCATAAAAGAAAGTGCACTTTATTGATATGAGTAGTACTTTCAAACCCTTTAAGTACTAGTCATTTAAGCCTATCAATAGACCTCATCAATTACCGTGGGGTGTTACAATCACCCCCACTTGAAGAACGCAACGTTCTCGTTGCGCATGGGAGCATAACCGCTAACCCAAAATCGTCCCCCGCTAGGTGTGTGATTACAATGGAGCGTATAACCACTGCCTCCGATCACCACAGGGTCGCAGGGTTGCTCTGATACCATTTGTAACACCCCGGCGCAAACCGGGTCGGGAGCGGTTACTTATGATAGCTCAACAGGCTTTGTACATGGCCCACATATCAACAGGGATCCTTTATAGCGATTTTGTCGTCACTCATGCACATCCCGGGAACCTTCCCAGGAGGTCACCCAAACCAGGACTACTCCCATCCAAGCACGCTTAACTTTGGAGTTCTTTTGCATGGATGACCAAAAAATAAAGTGCACTTTGTTGATATAAGTAGTACTTTTAAACCCTTTAAGCACTAGTCATTTAAGCCTATCAATGGACCTCATCAATTACCGTGGGGTGTTACAATACTGTAACACCGCACGGTAATTGAAGAGGTCCAGTGATAGGCTTAAATTACCAGTGCTTAAAGGGATTGGAAGTACTACTCATATCAACAAAGTGCACTTTCTTTTATCGACCCGTGTTGATCTTTGGGCCATGTACACAGCCTGGTGAGCTATCATAAGTAACCGCTCCCTACCCGGTTTGGGCCAGGGTGTTACATTTGGTATCAGAGCAACCCTGCGACCGTGTGGTGATCGGAGGCAGTTGTTATACGCTCCTGGGGGCAGTGGTTATACGCTCTATTGTGATCACACGCCTATCGGGGGAGGATTCTGGGTTAGCGGTTATGCTCCCAGGCGCAACGAGGACGTTGCGTTACTTAAGTGGGGGTGACTGTAACACCGCAGGGTAATTGAAGAGGTCTAGTGATAGACTTAAATGACTAGTGCTTAAAGGGATTGGAAGTACTACTCATATCAACAAAGTGTACTTTCTTTTATGGTCATCCATGTGAAAGAACTCCAAAGTTAAGCGTACTTGACTGAGAGTAGTCTTAAGATGGGTGACCTCCTGGGAAGGTTTTCGGGATGCGCATGAGTGAGGACAAAATACGCTATAAAGGACCCGTGTTGATATGTGGGCCATGTACACAGCCTGGTGAGCTATCATAAGTAACCGTTCCCTACCCGGTTTGGGCCAGGGTGTTACATTTACACTTGTAAACCTTTAAATTTACACTCGTAGACTTTCAAATTTACATTTAAAATACTACATTTACATTCATAAAGCATCACATTTACACTCGTAACATGTTAAGATTATATAAATTCAAATTTTTATATAGAAAATTGCCTAAAAAATAAAATTATACTCTTAAAATATTACATTTACACTCGTAAAACATCAAATTTACACTCGTGAAATGTTAAAATTATATAAATTCAAAATTTCCGTCATAAAAAAATAAAAAAAATCAAATTTACACTCCTAAAATATTACATTTACACTCTTAAAACATCAAAGTTACACTCGTAAAATGGTAAAAATATATACATTCAAATTTTCCGTCACAAAAATTCAAAATTACACTCTTAAAATATTATATTTACACCTTGTAAAACATCAAAGTTACACTTGTAAAACGTTAAAATTATATAAATTCAAATTTTCCGTCATAAAAAAATAAAAATTACACTAAAAAAACTTCAAAGTTACACTCGTAAAATGTTACATTTACACTCGTAAAATTTTTTCCATACAAAACCGCCTCAAAAAATCAAAGTTACACTTTTAAAACTCATACAACATAAGAGTTACACTCCTCAAATCTAAAACTTAAAAGTGATTAATTAGGGGCTAGAGAGAGAAAGAAAATTTAATTAGTGTATAGAAAATTGATTAGTGATAAATTATTTTTTTTCAATCTCTTCCACCCATTTTAATCCAACAATCCACATTTTTTTCTTTTTCTTTTTAATAGTCCTTAATCATTTTCCTCTCCATCCATCTCAACCATTCATTGAGTCCATCCAATGGCCTTTAGAGGGAC